>NC_089264.1:7819700-10311600 GCF_963930625.1 Muntiacus reevesi | reverse complement strand
AGTAGGGGCATTAGCCAACACCAAATCCCCCCTCACCAGGAGAAGAGAGAAAGTGTAGCCACCCCAAGAACTCTCCAGTTCGTTTTTTGAGAGTTGGGTCTGAATATTTTTTGGAAGTATTTACCCAGAAATGACACGTCTCATTCAAGATGGCTCAAGTCCCTCCTTGTTCAGGGATCAGGAGATCTATCTCCTGTCTATTTTGGGGTACAACCCCTGTCAAGCAGTGCTGGCTCTTTAGAATTATCCTGAGAAATATTATCCCCAGAAACTTAATCTTAGGTTGTTCATTAGAATGGCACTCATTTGTAGTCCTGAATAGGCATATGAGATCTCCCAGGGTATCACAATGTCTTGAGTGTCCTCTTCTTTATTCAAAGCCTTGGCTTGTGAGTAGTGAATCCAGGAGTCATGCCCTGGAACCTTGACCACTGTGGGGGTAGAAAGTATTACAGGGTAGGGGCCCTTCCATGTGGGCTGGAATTGAGCCTTTGGGGACACATGTTTCCAGACTTTAATTAGGACCTGAGTCCCTGGAACATATAGTGGTGACTCTTTAGAATCTTTTGGGTCCTGGTTGACATCTCACAAGTGTATATCCTGTTGGAATTACCCAATGTCCATAGTATAAGATTGGAAGGTCTGAGCCTCTGGATCTAGGAAGAGGTCACTGACATAAACAAACAGTCTCCCATATAGCATCTCATAAGGACTAATACCAACATATTCCTTAGGGGCAATACGGGTGCAGAGGAGAGCTATTGGTAAAGCCTCCTTCCATTCCAGAGAGGTCTCCTGGGTTATCTTTTTTATTGCTGTGTTTAAGAATTAGTTGGCTCTTTCTACTTTTCCTAAAAACTGAGGCCTCCAGGAACAATGAAGATAATAAATAATGCTTAATGCTTTACAGAACTTTTGGGGGACCTAAAAGGTAAATGATGTCCCAATGTCAATTTGCAATAACCTGGGCAGACCAAATCTTGGAATGATTTCATGGAGCAGTTTTTTTTTTTTTTTTTTTACCACCTCCTCAGCTCTCTCCTGTACAATGTCATGGACCTCCATCCATAGTTCTTCAGGCCACACTCTGTCTATCAGATCTAATCACTTGAAACTATTTGTCACTTTCACTGTATAATCAATCATAAGGGATTTGATTTAGGTCATACATGAATGGTCTAGTGGTTTTTCCTACTTTCTTCAATCGAAGTCTGAATTTGGCAATAAGGAGTGCATGATCTGAGCCACAGTCAGCTCCTGGTCTTGTTTTACTGACTGTATAGAGTTTCCCCAACTGTGGCTACAAAGAATATAATCACTTTGATTTCAGGATCAACCATCTGGTGATGTCCATGAATAGAGTGTTCTCTTGTGTTATTGGAAGCGGGTGTTTGCCATGTCCAGCACATTCACTTGGCAAAGCCCTATTAGCCTTTCCCCTGGTTCACTCTGTACTCCAAGGCAGAGTTTGCCTGTTACTCCAAGTATCTCTTGACTTCCTACTTTTGCATTCCAGTCCCTTATAATGAAAAGGGCATCTTTTTGGGGGGTGTTAGCTCTAGGAGGACTTGTAGGTCTCCAGAGAATCGTTCAAGCATTCAAATAGATTCAAGGGATTAGATCTGATAGACAGAGTGCTTGAAGAACTACGGAGGTTCATGACATTGTACAAGAGGCAGTGATCAAGATCATTCCCAAGAAAAAGAAACACAAAAAGGCAAAATGGTTGTCTGAGGAGGCCTTAAAAATAGCTGAGAAAAGAAGAGACATGAAAGACAAAGAAGAAAAGGAAAGATATACCCACTTGAATGCAGAGTTCCAAAGAATAGCAAGGAGAGATAAGAAAGCATTCTTCAGTGATCAATGCAAACAGAGGAAAACAATAGAATGGGAAAGACTAGAGATCTCTTCAAGAAAATTAGAGATGCCAAGGGAACATTTCATGCAAAGATGGGCACAATAAAGGACAGTAATGGTCTGGACTTAACAGAAGCAGAAGATATTAAGAAGAGGTAGCAAGAATACACAGAAGAACTATACAAAAGAGATTGTCATGACCCAGATAAACACAATGGTGTGATCACTCACGTAGAGCCAGACATCCTGGAATGTCAAGTCAAGTGGGTCTTAGGAAGTATCACTACAAACAAAGCTAGTGGAGGTGATGGAATTCCAGGTGAACTAACTCAAATCCTCAAAGATGATGCTGTGAAAGTGTTGCACTCAATACGCCAGCAAATTTGGAAAACTCAGTGGTGGCCACAGGACTGGAAAAAGTCAGTTTTCATTCCAATCCCAAAGAAACGCAGTGCCAAAGAATGCTCAAACTACTGCACACTTGCACTCATCTCACACGGTAGCAAAGTAATGCTCAAAATTCTTTCTCAGTATGTAAACCATGAACTTCCAGATGTTCAAGCTGGTTTTAGAAAAGGCAGAGGAACCAGAGATCAAATTGCCAACATCTGTTGGATCATTGAGAAAGCGAGACAGTTCCAGAAAATCATCTACTTCTGCTTTATTGACTATGACAAAGTTTTTGACTGTGTGGATCACAACAAACCGTGGAACGTTCCTAAAGAGATGGGACTACCAGATGACCTGACCTGACTCCTGAGAAATCTATATGTAGCTCAAAAAGCAACAGTTAGAATTGGACATGGAACAACAGACTGGTTCCAAATCGGGAAAGGAGTATGTCATGGCTGTATACCGTCACCCTGTTTATTTAATTTATATGCAGAGTACATCATGTGAAATGCCAGGCTGGGTGAAGCACAAGCTGGAACCAAGATTGCAAGGAGAAATATCAATAACCTTAGATATGCAGGTGACACCACCCTTATGGCAGAAAGTGAAAAAGAACTAAAGAACCTCTTGATGAAAGTGAAAGAGGAGAGTGAAAAGGTTGGCTTAAAACTCAGCATTTGAAAACTAAGATCATGGCATTGGGTCTCATCACTTCATGGGAAATAGATGGGCAAACAATAGAAACAGTGACAGACCTTATATTTTGGGGCTCCAAAATCACTGCAGATGGTGACTGCAGGCATGAAATTAAAAGACGCTTGCTCTCTGGAAGAAAAGTTATGTCCAAACCAGACAGCATGTTAAAAAGTAGAGACATTACCTTTCCAACAAAGTTCCATCTAGTCAAAGCTATGGTTTTTCCATTAGTCATTATGGATATGAGAATTGGACTATAAAGAAAACTGAGTGCCAAATAATTGACGCTTTTGAACTGTGGTGTTGGAGAAGACTCTTGAGGGGCCCTTGGACTGCAAGGACATCTAAAGATCAGTCCTGGATATTCATTGGCAGGACTGATGCTGAAGCTGAATCTACAATACTTTGGCCACCTGACGCGAAGAACTGACTCATTTGAAAAAGATCCTGATGCTGGGAAAGAATTAGAGAAGGAAATGGCAACCCACTCCAGTGTTCTTGCCTGGAGAATCCCAGGGAAAGGGGAGCCTGGTTGGCTGCTATCTATGGCGTCGCACAGAGTCAGACACGACTGAAGAGACTTAGCAGGAGCAGCTGGGAAAGATTGAAGGTGGGAAGAGAAGGGGATGACAGAGGATGAGATGGCTGGATGGCATCCCCGACTCAATGGCCATGAGTTTGAGTAAACTCTGGGAGTTGGTGATGGACAGGGAGGCCTGGTGTGCTGCAGTCCATGGGGTCACAAACAGTTGGACATGACTGAGTGACTAAACTGGACTGAACTGAACTCAGCCTTCTCAGTCTGGTGGGAAAACCTTATCCATTCTGCAAATGTATCTATCATGACTAATAGGTATTTATACCCTTGAGAAACTGGCATCTGGGTGAAGTCCATCTGCCAGTCCTCTCCTGAGTAGGTCCCACATTGTTGGATGGGCTGGGCCAGCTGAGGTCTATGAGCTCCTTGTGGGTTGTTTAATTGGCAAGTGGGACAAGAGGAGACCACTTGCCTTACAGTGGTCCCTCGTTTTGGAACCATGCCATATAAGGGCTTCTTCTTGAAGCTCCTCTCTTAGCTTTAAGAGACTCACCTTCAGTATATGAAGGACTTTCTGGCAAATTAGTCTGTGGAAATAGGGTGGCAACCCCTATTAGGTCATGGTTCTGTAACGCTGCTCTCTTAGCTGCCTGATTGGCTGCTTGGTTTCCTCATGCCACTTCTGTGCTCCCTTTTTGGTACCCTATAGTGTGAGAGACTGAAATCTCAGCGGGCAGATGGACTGCCTCCAAGAGTCTAAGGATTTGATCACCATTTGATCAAGTGATCAATCACCATTTGGCTGGGGATCCTCGGGTAGTCAAGTGGCCTCTTTCTTTCCAAATAGCCGCATGTGCATGTAGCAACAGAAAGACATACTTGGAGTCAGTGTAAATGGCTACTCTTTTTCCTTTTCCCAACTCTAAAGCTCCAGTCAGGGCTGTGAGTTCAGTTAATTGGGCTGAAGTAACTGGTGGCAAAGGTTTAGCCTCTATTGTCTCAAAATTGGAGACTACTGCATATCCAACTCTTCTTTTCCCATCCAAGACAAAGCTGTTTCCATCAGTGTACCAGATTTCCTCAGGGTTGGTCAGAGGATCTTCTGACAATCACTCTCGGGGTTTTGTCCAGTGGTCCAAGGTTTCTAGGCAAGAGTGAAAGGGGAGAGAGCCCACAGGGGTAGGCAGGAGGGTGGCTGGGTTAAGACCCTCACAAGAGGATGTAGTCAGGCCTGGATTTTCCCTCAGCACGACTTGATATCTGAGGATCCCTTGATCAGACATCCATAAATGGCCTCTCCCATTCAAGAGTTGTTTCACTGGGTGGCTGGTAAAAATAGTTTGCTTCCAAGAGAGAGTTTTAAAGTATCTTTTATCAGAGTTGCAATAGCTGCAAGATTTAAAAGGCAGGGAAAGATCTCTTCCCAATAAAGGAGTAGGACACTCAGGAACTGCCAGAAGCTGGTGGGAAAATATTTGTCCACCCCAGCAACAAAGAAGTGCTCAGGTGAATCCTATTGTAATTGTTTTTCCTCCAGCACCTAAATTGTTCAGGTTTGGGAGGAGAAGGCTCCAGAGTAGGAGGTCAGGACAGAGTAGGTAGCCCCTGTGTTAACCATCATGAGGGAAGGCTTGACTCTTGACCTTGAGGTTCTTGGGTCCCAAGGGCAGAATCCTGCCCAATGTCCCAATTGATGGCATTTGTAGCAAGCTGTTTTAGGAGACTTGTCATGGTTTGGACACTTTGGCCCAATACCTCGCCTGTCTACAGATTAGGCATTTGCCTTGTCCTTCGAGGACTTGGGGTTTGCCATAGGACTTTCCTGGAGGGCGGCCAGCATCTGGGATGGCTTGTCTTTTTTCTTTTCTCCCTTTCCTGGGCCTTGGCCTCCCTATCCTGTTCTCTGTTACAAAAAGTATTGGTAGCTATCTGGATCATCTCATCTAAAGAGGCAGCAGGGTCCCGCTGCTGTAGCTGTTGTAACTTTATCCTGATGTCTGATGCACATCGGGACTGGAATTTGTCCTTTAAAATCACCTGTCCCTTATAAGAGTCTAAGTCCAGATTGGTAAAGTTTGGAGGGCCTCTTTTAGACTCCAGAAAGTCAGTGGGGTTCTCATTGTACTCCTGAGTTATTGCTGAGACTGGGGACATTCCCACAACTAACAGGCATCCTTCTATTCCCATGGGTGGACTTCCTTAGGGGTGAGTCTTTCTGAAGCTTATCCTACCCAGTATTGTTGCAACCTGAGAGCCAGGCGTCTCCAGGTCAGGGTGCAGATCCCCAGGGAGGCTGGGGTGTAATAGCCTCTTGGAGATCAAATTCCCGGGAAGGTCGAGGCAGGTTGGCCTCCTGAGAATTGAGTCCCTGGGCAGGTGACGACCTCCTGGAACCCCCAGACTGGCAGTTTTCCAAGCAGGTTGAGGCGTGATGACCTCCTGAGGATGAGATCCCTAGGCAGGTCGACCTCCTGGGATCCCCAGGCTGGAGTTGGGTGTCCCCAAGATCCCCAGCATGACTAGTACTGGGTAGGATTAAGGGGTTGTAATCTTAACTCATTGATATTTTGTCCACCACTGATGGGAATAGATATCACGATGTAAAGCAATACAACTCTGTGCCCTGAGACTGGGAACCTGGTGAAATAGCCATAAGCCTTATCCTCTTATTGCTCTGAGGGAATGTAAGTCACTGATTTCCTCCCCTAGTCCTTCTTAAGAGCAGTTTAGGGTGTTTCCAATAGTAAACATTTCATTGTCATAGACCCACTTTTAGGTAACAGCAGAAAAAGTGACAAAGGAGTGGGTTATCTGGTCCTATTAGGGACGTTAAGAGCATTTTAATAATTGTTGTTGCCTACAAGGGGGGCAGGGTCCTGGTTATAGGCGTTAGTAAGTAGCTTAAGGACAGAATGATAAAAGGCAACAGACCAGATGCTCCATAAAAGTGGAGTGGAGATTTGGTCCAGGGCTATGCTTATAACTTTAGGAGAAGGGTGGCAAGTGTTCTGGCCCAAACGGCCCACAGGGCTAACTCCCAAAGTGGCAAACATTTTCCCTGGAAGCTGAATTGCCCTTGAAGGGATGCCACCAATATATGGACTTCCAGCAGACATTGTATGCCTCTCAACTGCCCTAGTGGGTTCACTGAGAGATGCTGTTGTTGCACATGTTGTAGAAAACATGGAAGATGACGGCCTGAATATCTAGAGGGATTGGATATTATATAGTATTTCTCTCCCAAAGGCCAGATATTTTCTGATTGTCTCTCCTGAGGATTGTAGAGGCAACACTGTGGGCCTGAATAGGGCTCAGGAAAAGAGCAGGAAACAGGATGGAAGAGGGCAGGGCACCACTTTTGCAAAAATGACATAGTCCAAGGGCATAACATAAACCAATTAAAATCAAATGGGTCCAAGATGACAAGTCAAATTCAACGAAATGTTGATCCTCAATCTGCAAGCTAAATGACATCCCAGAGGTGCCAGGACAGTTCCAAGGCAGGGTCAAAAGGAGAAGGAGTGAGTGGTTCCCCAATGGTTGGGATGATCCTCCCACTCATTAGCACATGAGTTCACCCAGCTTGCAAAAACTAACCACACCACATTCCATGGCCACTGCACTCTCCTCTGTGAAGGCTCAAACCCTGTGGGGTGTGCTTCTCTTTGAATCCTAAGGAATCGACCTCTTACCTATTGCTGTGTCTCTCACTGAATTTCTGCAATGAGACATCAGAGCCAGAGTTTCATGAGGTACAGAAGCTAGGCACCAGGCGTTCTGGCCAGGCTCAAGTCCCTGGAGAGACAGCAGAAGGTTGAGAGGAAAAAGCAGTGGGGTAAAATGTGCCGAGGAATCCCCTTCATAACCTGCTTGAATATCTGTTAAATACCTGACCTGTGCTCACAGTTTTCATTGGCCTGATCCTTTCCACAAAGATTATGGACAGAAGAACCCCCACGTGCTTGGCCAACAGCTACTAAGGCACAGCAGATAGTAGGTAGAGCCTTAAGGATATCTTGGGGCACCCACTGCCAGTCACCCATTGGCAGGGGTTTCAAGGAAACAAGAAATGAGAAATTGTAAAGGAATTAAGATTTTGTTAGCCATATGTGCTTTCGGACATAGCAGTGAGTACTTCCCACCCCAACCAGAGGTCTTCTGGAATCTGAGACTGGGCTGCGTGAGCTTTCTGTCGAGTTTGCTTTCTTTGTCCTGGTCTCCAGCACTCTGGGATCTTATCACTTCCACTGTTCTGGGTTTTATTAACATTCAGTTTCTGCAGCAGGAGCTTTTGCCGAGTTGGGCTTCTGCTGTGTTTGGCCTCTGCCTTGCGGGGGCTGAGCTGAGGTGGTTTCAACCAGGTTAAATCTGAGAAACGGCACCGTAGATGTCGGGGGAGTTTGTAATTTCCTTGGTTCTGTCTTGCCGCAGCAAAAATTTGAAGTGACAGACGGAGCAGTATTACAGCTCAGTTTTATTGGCAAGCAAAGGAAAATATCCTCAAGGCATGAGGGTGGGCTGACCCAAAAGACGCAAAGAGGAGAAGCCCCCAGCTCAAGACTGGCTCGTTTTTTCTCCTCCACTTGATCCTGCCCTATGTAAACTGGGCTAGCCAGGAGGGCTGTTTGTTTTACCTGAGGTCCTCACTCCAGTCCTCTGACCTTCCTTTGTTCTATTTTTGTGGATTTTCCCCTTCTTTGTCTTTTAGCCACCATCACTTTGTACTCCTTTATCCTATTCTAACTCTCTAACAAAATTAAAAGATGCTTGCTTCTTGGAAGAAAAGCTATGACTAATCTAGACAGCATATTAAAAAGCAGAGACATAACTTTGTCCATCTATTCAAGGCTATGGTTTTTCCAGGAATCATGTATGGATGTGAGAGTTGGACTATAAAGGAAGCTGAGCACTGAAGAATTGATGCTTTTTAACTGTGGGATTGGAGAAGACTCTTGAGAGTCACTTAGACTGAAAGGAGATCCAGCCAGTCCATCCTAAAGGACATCAGTCCTGAATATTCATTGGAAGGACTGATGTTGAAGTTGAAACTCCAATTCTTTGACCACCTGATGTGAAGAACTGACTTATTGGAAAAAACCCTGATACTGGGAAAGATTGAAGGTAGGAGGAGAAGGGGACAACAGAGGATGAGATGGTTAGATGGCATCACCAACTCGATGTACGTAAGTTTGAGCAAGCTTTGGGTGTTGTTGATGGACAGGGAAATTTGGCATGCTGCAGTTCATGGGGACTCAGAGTCAGACACAACTGAGTGACCAAACTGACTATATTGAAAACTAAAAAGAAGAGCACACTTTTAAAAATGAAGAAAAAATTATTTGTATTTGTATATAATCTGTTCTATGTTCTCCAGCAGGATTAAAGATATGACCTCTATTACACAATGTAAGGAATAATGAATAAATGACATAATATGCTGAACCAAGAAAATAGAGAAATAAATTAACTGATAAGAAGAGAACACCCCCTCCCCCCCAAATATTGGAGGGATGAAAAAGGAAACAAAATTATCCATATAGAAGCTAGGTAAACAGATTTAACACTGCAGAATGTACAGCCAAATACATAAAGGATAAAGTTGAGACACATTGCTAAAATAAAAAATAAAAAGGCAAAGTAATATGGATGACTAGGATGAGAATGAACAATATTGGTGATGAATTCCTTGGGGTTGTTTATTGCCTTCCATATATCCCAGACAGAAAACTGCAGAGGTCCTCAATCAGGAACTGCCAACAAACACAGACAAAAATCTTCAAGAAAAGTCTAGGGCTGGGATAACAATGGTCTAAGGACAGGATACCTTTTTGCCAGTATCTATTCTTCCTCAAACTAATACCAATGGAAATCAATCCCCACACACTTCCCTAAGGGGCTGTTCATCCCTCATCTGACAGAAACAGGCAGTATCCCGACTCCCCTGCCTGCTAGTGTCTATGGCTCCAGGAGGTGCCTATATTCCCTCTCCTATCAACTTGAATAAAGCAACCCTTCTCAGGTAGACAAGGCTGTGCTCTGATCTTCCTGCCAGGGTACTGGTAGTGGGGTCCAGTGGGAAGAAAAAGAAATGATTTTTGACAAATATGTGAAAACAATTTGTTGGAGAAAGGATACTCTTTTGAACGATGGTGTTAGAGCAATTGTGTTGAGGTAAGGAATACGACATTATTCAGAAAGTCTGCTGACCAAGAAAATGGCAGACAAATGTCTCAAAATAATTATCTTTTCAGGGCCTGGATGTCAGATTCTTTTATGGATCAGAGATGGGTGGAAGTGAGGAAACAAAGAAAAAGACCATTTAACTTTGGCAAATATCTCCTAGAATGACAGACCTCAGGAGGACGTGTTAGTTTCCTTTTCTTGAGGTAGTTCACAGGTGGGCAAAGTCAGATCACCTCCCTGTGAGAAGGAAATGGCAGCCCACTCCAGTGTTCTTGCCTGGAGAATCCCAGGGATGGGGGATCCTGGTGGGCTGCCGTCTATGGGGTCGCACAGAGTCAGACAGACTGCAGTGACTTAGCAGAAGCAGAAGCAGAGGTAACAAAAGGGTCAGGCAGAGGAGGTGGAATTCTCTGAGGCAGGCTATTAGGTATGATAACAATAACAAAAGAGCAAAAACAAGGGTTAAAGTCAAAGAAGCAGACCCAGCAGGGAGTCAAAATTAACTCTGCCTGGTTACAACTGGACTTCTCTAGGCAAAAAAGAAGAAGAAAAAGAACCTTGACATAAACCTCACACTTTATAAAAAGTTAACTCAAAATGGACCATGGACTTAAAAGGTAAAACTATAGAACTTTCTGTAACAACCATAGAAGAAAATATTTGGATATTCACTGAAGAAAATACACAGATGCAATAATATATAAAATTATGTCCTCTATCACCAATCACTGCTGTTGCTGCTGCTGCTAAGTCGCTCCAGTCGTGTTCGGCTCTGTGCGACCCCATAGACGGCAGCCCACCAGGCTCTCCGGTCCCTGGGATTCTCCAGGCAAAAACACTGGAGTGGGTTGCCATTTCCTTCTCCAATACATGAAAATGAAAAGTGAAAATGAAGTCGCTCAGTCGTTTCCGACTCTTAGCGACCCATGGACTGCAGCCTACCAGGCTCCTCCGTCCATGGGATTTTCCAGGCAAGAGTACTTCTCCATCACCAATCACTAGTGAAGTGCAAATACTATTGCAATGAGATATTACAATCAACCTATCAGAACAACTAAAATAATAAAAAAAATGATGATATCAAATGCTCTAAAGAGGTAGAAAAATAAATCAGTCATGTCTTGATAATGGGCTATGTTCCTCTGAAAAATGGTTTGACAGTTTATTATAAGGTTAAACATGCAGTTAATATATGACATAAAAGTTGCATTTCTGGACATTTATCTGAGAGCAATGAAAAATTATATTCACCTAAAAACCTGTACATAAATATTTATAGAAGCTTTATTTGCAATACCTCAAAACTGCAACAACCCAGACATTATTCAATGGATGAATAAACAACTTGTGCTACATTCATACCATGGAATGATACTCAGCAATTTAAAAAGGAACAGACTATTGATGTATACAACAACTTACATAAATCTTTAGAAAATTATGTTGAGTTAAATAAGCCAGTCGGCTTTAATACTGGTTACATACTTTACTGTTCCATTTATATTACAACTACAAAATAATAAAATGCTGTGTTTTGTTGCACCCAACTCTCTGTGACCTCATGGACTGTAACCAGCCAGGCTCTCCTGTCCATGGGGATCTTCCAGGCAAGAATACTGGAGTGGGTGGCCTATCCTTTCTCCAGGGGATCTTCCCGACCCAGGAATTGAACTGTGGTCTCCTGCATTGCAGGAAGATTCCTTACCAGTTGGGCTACCAGGAAAGCCCACAGAATTAAATAAAGAACACATTAATGGTTAGACATGTGAGGAATAATTTGTGAATAGCCAAAAGATAATCAGGAGGGATTTTTTGGTGAAAATGTTCTGTTTCTTAACTGAATCCATGTCAATGTACTTTTTGTGATATTGTAGTATAATTTGAAAAAAATATCACCGTTAGAGGAAACTCTGTAGACTTACTCAGGATCTCCCTGCATTATTTCCTACAACTGCATGCGCTTAAAAAACATCCTATTGGGTAGTTCCTTGTTAATATTCTTAGTTGAAGAATGTGTCTATCACACGAGTTAATTATTGCATTGGGTTTCATGCTTAGAATTATATAACTTTAATGATACAATCATTTGTTCTCTTCTATGGAATTATTCCAATAGCTAAAGAGAAAAGAAACAAAAGGATATTAACCATATGTTGAAAATTATGGAAATCATGAAGTTTGTTCCTATATAAGATAGATTATTATCAGGCAAGAGAATGTGTTTAAACTTTTATTTTTAAAAACTACACTCATTAGTGAAATGACCACTTTATCCATTGAGATATAATTATGTAAAATACGACATATTTTTTATTTAGTGAATAAGGAAATACTTTTTTTTAAAAAAAATGTAGGTTACCAAACAGAAGAAAAATCATACATACCACACATATTTTCACTTTAAAATAAATAGTTGTGATGTTAATGGAGAATGAAATGGCAACCCACTCCATTATTCTTGCCTGGAGAATTCCATGGACAGAGGAGCCTCATGGCTAAAGTCCACAGGGATCATAAAGAGTTGGATAGGACTGAGTGACTAACACTTGTGATGTTAAACAATTGCCACTTGTTTTCAACAAATGCTTTTGGAATAAGATTTCTGCACAGAGGAAACTCTGTGTGTGCTAAGTCACTTCAGTCATGTCTGACTCTCTGTGATCCTATGAACTGTAGTCTGCAAGCCTGCTCTGTCCATGAGATTCTCTAGGGGATCTTCCCAGCCCAGGGATTGAGCCCATGTCTCTAAGTATCCTGCACTGGCAAGTGGGTTCTGTACCACTAGCACCACCTGCACCAGGTCAAGTAAAGACACGCCCTGCAAAGGAAGCTTTTCAGCAAGCTTCTAGACAAGTAAAACACTGAAAAATCTGAGGATAGGAATTTTGAGGAGCTCCAAACTTGCTCTGTCCTGTTCAGGAACCACGTAACAACTTGTTTTCAAAGTTACTGTAATTGAGAGGTCTTGGTTTTTAAGACTGCCACAGACCTGGGAATGAAATATAGAATTAGGACACTTTAAAATGCTATGAAGATCACTGTTTTGAGATTCGGCTACTTTTTATTAAATAAGCACTGCTGAAAACGTTAATTTTTATATTCTTTGGCATTTTCTCATGGCTTCTATTTAGGAAAGGACTTTTTCTTCTATCAAGATTAATGCTAAAGATTCATAGACATTTCAGAATGGATTGGTAAGTAATTTCAAATATTTATATATAATTTGCTATATAGTCGAAATTTCCTATATTAAATAAGAACTTATTTTTTAAAAATTATTTTTGCTTTTATTTATGTGTTGTGTGCTTATGTGCTATAACAAGGGAACAACATTGCTCTTACATAATTATTCTGTGTATTGTTCTCTGTACTAGGAGTGCTGCAATAAAATCTCTTTTTACAAAGAGACTTTTTCCTATCAAGTTTAAATTTCTAGTAACATTTTTATTAAGATTTCTATTAAATTACACACCCTCTTGCCCTATTGGTGGGAATGCAAACTAGTACAGTCACGATGGAGAACAGTGTGGAGATTCCTTGAGACTGGAAACAGAACTGCCATATGACCCAGCAATCCCACTGCTGATCATACACACTGAGGAAACCAGATCTGAAAGAGACACGTGCACCCCAATGTTCATCGCAGCACTGTTTACAATAGCCAGGACATGGAAGCAACCTAGATGCCCATCAGCAGATGAATGGATAGAAAACTGTGGTACATACACACAATGGAATATTACTCAGCCATTAAAAAGAATGCATTTGAGTCATTTCTAATGAGGTGGATGAAGCTGGAGCCTATCATACAGAGTGAAGTAAGTCGGAAAGAAAAACACCAATACAGTGTATTAATGCATCTATATGGAATTTAGAAAGATGGTAATGATGACCCTATATGCGAGACAGCAAAAGAGACACAGATGTAAAGAACAGACTTTTGGACTCTGTGGGAGAAGGCAAGGGTGGAATGATTTGAAATAATAGCATTGAAACATGTATATTATGATTGTGAAATAGATGACCAGTCCAAGTTCGATGCATGAGACAGGATGCTCAGGGCTGGTACACTAAGAAGACCCAGAGGGATGGGATGGGGAGGGAGGGGGGAGGGTGGTTCAGGATGGGGAACACATGTAAACCCATGGCTGATTCATGTCAGTGTATGGCAAAAACCACTACAATACTGTAAAGTAATTAGCCTCCAATTAAAATAAATAAATTTAAAAAAGGACAAGAAAAAAATTACACACTTAAGCTTGATCTTATTAATCTGACAAAGCAAATAGGTTAATACAGTTAGTAGCATTTTCAAAATACATATTCTAGTTCTAAAAATGACACAATCATATTTGGAAATAGAAGGAAGGCCAAATCTCAGTGACCAAGTAAGGATTTTTTATTAGGACGTGATAAAAGATGGAAGACAGAGAAATTAAAAGCTTAAGTATATTATGAAAGATTACATCTTTCAAAGTAGGGTAGTAGAGATGACTTTCAGGTTCTAATTGAAGATTTAATTGTGTGAAACACTGTCTGCAATACTCTGCCTGACAGACTTGATGATTCAGAAATGCCTGACAGCTATTTATCAAAGACTGTCCTCTGTGGTGCTTGCTTCATGTTGCAAAAAAATAATAAGCATGATATTCCGCTAACAGATGCACAGCACGCCACTAGTGAAAAGAACACTAATTTCATGAGTTTTTAAGCCATATTTTAACTTTAACACCTCTTATTCTTAGTTTTAGGTTATCTTTCTACCAGGTTGCTTTGAGTTCCACATAATGTTGTATTTAAAGTGCTTATCTCTGTATCTTATTGCCAGCTCAATAAATGCTTGTATCCTTGGTAGTAGTATCATCATTTATTTAATATTTTTATGAGTTCAAAATACAAAGATACTACTAATAATTTCATTTTTTTAAATTCACTTTTATTTATTTAATTAGCTATTTTTGGCCACACCATGCAGCATGTGGGGATCTTAGTTCCCTGACCAGGGATTAAACCTCTGTTCTCTTCAGTAGAAGCATGGAATCTTAAACACTGTCCGGCAGGGAAGTCCTTCAAAGTCACTACCAACAATTTTAAAGTTATTTCAAAATTCATTTGACGTATATATCTTTAAACCCATTCAATGATACTACTTTATAATTTGTAGTGGTGCAAATGATTATTTGATTGATATAGCTTAATGATATACATTGATTTTATTAAAATTATTTAATAAAATAATCATAATAGTTATTATTGTATTTGTGATAAACAAGGATTTACTATCTTTTTTTCAAAAACTCACAGTGGTCAAATATCTCAGGACTGAAATTTTCTGAACCAGATAAGAATCATCTCACAAAGATGCTTACATAATTAAAAATGATTTTGCTTACCAAAAAATACTAAATAGATAAAATTATATTTTGTAATATTATGTGAGAATAAATATTTATCTTAATATAGCTACTGTATGAATGCTTATACATATTATTTTTAAGAGATGTGTACATTAAAAAATACTAGCCTACAATTCCATGAGAATGTTGTTCTAATATTGTTAAAAATTTGCATGTAGATGTGATTAAAAAGGTAACCAGAGAAGCACACTATAATCCTTAGCAATAAAATTAACTTGCTTTAACTGATTCCTGCATCTATCTCCAGAAAAATAAACCATGTCTTCACACTGTTTTTTGTCTTTGCATAACTTTTGTGTCTACAATGGGATAGTACATACACTGTATCTTGTCTACACTTCAGTTTTTAATTATGACAATGCATTTTTTAAATATCCCCTATCAGCACGTGAGGACAAGCAGATGTGCCTCCTGAGCATGTTCTGTGTGTGATGAGTGGGTGCTCATTCGCTTTGGCTGTGTCCAGCTCTTTGCGATCCCATGGCCTGTAGCCAGGCTCTTCCGTCCATGGGATTTTCCTGGCAAGAATATCAGAGTACTATGGTTTATTTAATAATCACTTATCTAATTTATTAGCTCTATTATTTATTTCAATTGTACCCTAATTTTGCTATTTCATGCTAATCTACATTATAATGGAAAACTTGGAAACTTTCATAAGGGCATGCTCACTCACTCTATCCTCTGTTCGACTCCTGTGATGCCACAGACTGTAGCCAGCCCCAGGCTCCTTTTTGAGTATATTCACAAGAAGTTATTGTAACAGAATTGCTAAGTCAACAGTTTGTGAATTTTACATGTTAGTAAGTGGTATTGGATAGCTCTCCAGAAAGCTTACACCAATTTTCACTCCCAACTAATTGTGTTTGACTATGCCCATTGCCCCATATTCCACTACAATATGAATATCTAAATTTTTTGTAGTATGCTAAATGAGAGTACTGATACTATACTTAGAGACTGAAAGCTCCTATGTCATTATTCTGTACACCTTTGGACTGTGACATCTATAACAAAGCATATTCTCACAAGAAGTCTCTATTTTTCTTTTCTATGCATTCACTACCATTCTTGGATAGCCTGTTAATCATTTAGATATTGAGGGAAGTATAAGAATCAGGGCTTATGAATTTTACAAAGCTTTGGTTTGTATAAAGCTTGAATTGTGGCAAAGCTCGTTCAATCTATGGTTGCTTAAAAATACTCTAGCTTCATCTGAGTGGGTTGCCTACATAAATTTCACTTGAATTCCTTTTGTCATCCATTTTGCTTCCCCAGAATTGCATCTATCAAGAATACTGGGAAATATCTAGAAGCCTGAAGCTTTCCCAAGGCTACTTTATACTTGAATGCAAGGTAGTGATTGATATGAGACGCTATATCCTCACAAGCTCTGCAAAATAAAGATTAGTTTCTCCATCAAAATAAGTTTAACTTTCACCAGGGGAGTGCTCAGGCAAGTTACAATAACTTCACATTTTTCCTCAGATTATTTTCATGGGCAATTGAATTATGCAACTATTGGGAGGTTGGTGCACTGACCCGCCCAATGCTCAAGTTCATTTTATAGCACCTAAAAATGTCATAAATCACAAGACTTAAAACAAAAGTTTTGAACTGAATATTACAGCTATAAAAGGGACTATTCATTACAGAAATAAAAAATGTTAAAGCCTCAGTGTTTAGGGATGAAACAACATAAACTTTGGTTTCAGAGATAATTGTTTAATTTCAGGTGCATTTCAATTAATTACATAAAAAATGTGCATCATGAGTCCTAAATTAGGTATTGGTATCCTTCAGGCTAGTAGTTTTTCTAAGCATAAAATCCTATTGATCCTGTGTCTGGCTTATTGTACTTGAGGACAGAGTACAATCCATTATCAAGGAAAGCAAAACCATTAGACTCCTCATGCATTCAATTAGGCTATTACTTTATCTGTCTTAATTGGTACTGCTAATAGTATCATATAATTGCTCCCCTATATAGGCAGAAAAAGGGTTGTTAATAAGTCTTATCTAATTCTCAGAATGGCATTTAACTACTATCAGTAGAACTGTACACATGTTCAAGATCAATATGTAACTTCAACTGGGTAAATATAATTTACAGTGTGTTATACTGTATCTTATTCTGTTTTCAGAGAAACAGTTTTCTTTCTGCTGTTTTTCCTTTTTTGGCAAATGATTATATAGGATATAAACTTGAGGTATGGATTGATGACCAAATGGTTCTGAAATTGGAATCAACGTTATTCACAAACTTTTATGTTTAATTATGTCACAAGAAATATTCATTAAAAGAAAACCTCCACTTAACAAACTATAACAAGTCAAACAAAAAGATTACACCCCCTTCAGCCTTCTTGAGCTTCTAAAACTACATTGCGTTATGTAAACCATGTAGAAAGATACTAAGACTAGAGATTGTGTCAAAATATATGATTTTTTAAAATGATGATCTTTGTTTAATGCAAGTTTTCCTGTGAGTATAAAAGGACTTTCCTGGATGTTTTAATTCTATGAATGAGCTCCTATTTAACTCAGCTTTGTATAATGAAATGGTTTCTTTCAGAAAAATAACTTTTGCAGTGCCTAAGTATCTCAGTACCAAGTGAAGCAGAGCCCTGATACCCAGAGTGCAGAATGTTCTGGACCTGGTGAGGGGAACTCCTAATCATCTGTGGTGGAGGCTGTACTTCTGGGGAGATGGGGAGGGGGCAAAGAGTTGCCCTATTCAAACAAAGGATGCTTTGTTTGAGAAGCACACTTTACCACTCCCTAGAATTGTTCATTAAATTCTGTTTCATTAAATCACATCACGGCTGTAGCTGAAAAGAAATTAAGCTGTAGGAAATGTAGATCCTAGAAAGATTATTTGACTTGTCCAAGGCCTTATCCAGCAGTTATCTGCTGATACTTAATTAGATTCAGAATTCCTCAGAATGTCATTTAATTTTTTGGTGGGGTGTTTAGATCACTGAACCATGAACTTAATTTAGAAAAATTTGCATAATATTGGGTTTTTTCAATCAATTTATACAACACATCTGACATGTTTTCAATCTGGAGAGAACATATTTACAGTTACTTTGCAAATGCAGCTCTAAAAATATTTTACTTCTAACACCAGGATGCCCTCGCCTCAGAATTTATAATTTTTTTCAAGTATTTCTATTAGTTCTTCCCAACGGAAACCATGAACAGCCTACAGCATTTTTACTGACTTTCACTTTCTGAGCAGTATTTTGCTACTAGACTGGAAAATGAGTGAAGAACAAATTGGAAAAAAAGAGCATCTCTCTATTTTCCAGCTCAGTAAGATCCCTTAATGTTACATAAATTCTAAATGGTATAGCATGTAATATTTGAAGACTGCTTTGGACTTGAACACTAAAGTCTATTTCTTTTTACAGAGAAAAAGATTTGAGAACCTAAAGGACATTTCAAACAGTATTACAAAACCACAAGTATGTAATTATCTCATAGCTATTCTTTGTTTTGTTCAGAACAGTTTGGTAATTGAATAATACATATTCTTTTTGAGGAAAAGTCAGTTTCTCCTTAGTAATCACCTCTATCAGTAATCACCTCTTTTTCAGTTTCTTTGAAAACAGTTTTCACAGGAATTTAGTCATTTATCTTTTAGGGAATGTAATACAGTATCTATGTCATATAGATAAGATATAATAGGGGCTCATATTTTAATTATTTTTTCTTTGTACTATAGGAAGAGAACATCCAAAAACTTCAATGTATTTACTGGGATCAACTTTCCAAGTGTTTATCAGAAATGTACTTACAGATAGCTTAGGCTACTACTAAACCAGGAAAGTTTGGGAAAGTGACATTCATCTAATACATACTCCAGATGGAAATATACCAGACAAATATCAATTCATATCAAATGGTAAACACAGAGAAAGAAAACCAGATTAGGATATTGTTTGAATCATCTCTATTTTTAATGTGTTTTCTCAATCCTTTAATATAAACCACATTCTAATATTTTGGTAGGAACATTTCTAAAATTTAGTGGAAATATTTTCACATCATCTATAGCATATTATATACACATTCAAATTTCTCAATTCAGCCTAAAATATATAATACAAACTTCAAAGCAAAATGGCACATAAAAACTAAACTTAAAATAATTCAAGATGGATAGAAATAAGTTATTTATGTATTTAATCTATAGATTCATTAGCAAAATTATATTAGGGAAATCTAAGTGACCAAGTGTTGGGTGATGACAATTTAGACAAGCCAAAAACACAACTGTGAAAGAAAAAAAATGGATAACTTGAATATATATCAAAATCTAAAACCTCTACTGTGCAAAAGACAGTGAAGAATAGGAAAGCCAAAATCTGAGAAAAAAATTTCCACAATATATCTGATAAAGGACTAGTATCAAAATTATACAGAAGACTCTTAAAATCGAGTAATAAGAAACAAACATCCAGTAAAGAAACAGGCAAAAGATCTGAATAGGGAGTTTACAAATATATACATACATACACACACACACACACACACACACACAGACGGCAAATAAGCATGTGAAAAAATCATCATATTTTGATCACACAACATCATATGTGTGTGTGTGTGCTAATAAGTCCACTTCAGTTGTGTCTGACTCTTTGCAACCCCATGAACTGTAGCCTTCCAGGCTGCTCTGTCCATGGGATTCTCCATGGAAGAATATTTTCCAGCTCAGTAAGATCCTCCAAGTCATATGTCATTAAGGAGTGGCAAATTAAGACAATGAGATATATACATTTTTAGAAGGGTCTAGATCTAAAACGCTGAAAACATCAAATGCTGGAGAGAATGTGCAGCAATAGGAACTCCTATTCATTGGTGGTAGGTGTGCAAAATGGAATAGTCACTTTGGAAGATAGTTTGGTAGTTTTCACTTTTTCTCCATCTGTTTGTCATGAAGTGATGGAACTGGATGCCATGATCTTCCCTTACTGAATGTTGATTTTAAGTCAGCTTTTTCACCCTCCTCTTTCGCTTTCATCAAGAGGCTCTTTAGTTCCTCTTCATTTTCTGCATATCTGGGTGGTGTCATCTGTGTATCTGAGGTTATTGATATTTCTTCCTGCAATCTCGGTTCCCACTTGTGTTTCCTCCAGCCCAGAATTTCTCATAATGTACTCTGCATAGAAGTTAAATAAGCAGGGTGACAGTATATAGCCTTGACATACTGCTTTCCCAATTTGGAACCAGTCCATTGTTCCATGTCCAGTTCTAACTGTTGGTTCTTGACCTGCATACAGGTTTCTTGGCAAGCAGGTGAGATGGTCTGGTATTCCCATCTCTTTATAAAAGTTTTCCACGGTTTTCTGTGATCCACACCATCAATGGATTTAGCATAGTCAGTGAAGCAGAAGTAGATGTTTTTTTGGAATTCCCTTGCTTTTTCTATGATCCAATGTATGTTGGAAATTTGATCTCTGGTTCCTCTGGCATTTCTTCTGGAAGTTTCAGTTCACGTACTGTTGAAGCCTTTTCTATGCTTAGTCACTCAGCCATGTCCAACTCTCTGTGACCCCATGGACTTAGCCCGCCAGGCTCCTCTGTCCATGGGATTCTCCAGGCAAGAATACTGGAGTGGGTTGCCATGCTCTCCTCAAGGGGATCTTCCTAACCAAGGGATCAAACCCAGGTTGCCCACACTGTGGGTGGATTCTTTACCATATGCAGCACTGAACCCTAGCTTAGACAATTTTGAGCATGATTTTGCTAGCATGTGAAATGAGTGCAATTGTGTAGTAGTTTGAACATTCTTTGGCACTGCCTTTCTTTGGGATTGGAATGAAAACTGACCTTTTCCAGTCCTGTGCCACTGACGAGTTTTCCAAATTGGCTGGTATATCAAGTGCAGCACTTTCACAGCATCATCTTTTGGGATTTGAAATAGCTCAACTGGAACTCCATCACCTCCTCTAACTTTGTTCATATTGGTTCTTCCTAAGGCCCACTTCACTTCACACTCAAGGATGTCTGGCTCTAGATGAGCAATCACACCATCATGGTTATCTGAGTCATTAAGATCTTTTGTGTATAGTTCTGTGTATTCTTGCTACCTCTTCTTAATATCTTCTGCTTCTCTTAGGTCCATACCATTTCTTTCCTTTATTATACCCATCTTTGTATGAAATGTTCCCTTGGTAACTCTGATTTTCTTGAAGAGATCTCTCTAGCCTTTCCCATTCTATTGTTTTCCTCTATTTCTTTGCATTGATCACTTAGGAAGGCTTTCTTATCTTTCCTTGCTATTCTTTGGAACTCTGCATTCACATGGGTATATCTTTCTTTTCTCCTTTGCTTTTCAATTCTCTTTCCTCAGCTATTTGTAAATATGAATTTTAGTTAATAATGAAAGTAAAAGTGTTAGTCTCTCATTTGAGTTGGACTCTTTGATATCCCATGGACTGTAGTCCACCAGGTTCCTCTGTCCATGGGATTTTCCAGGCAAGAATACGCAGGAGTGGGTTTCCATTTCCTTCTCCAGGGAATCTTCCCAACGCAGGGATTGAACCCATATCTCCTGCAACACAGGTGGATTGTGTATGGTCTGACACCAGGGATACCCTAGTTTATCAATTAATAATATATTAGTATTAACTCATCAATTATTACAAATATGTCATTCTCATGCAAACAGTTAATAGGAGAGACTAGGAGGGAACATTTTGCTCATTTTCTATAAATTTAAAATGTCCCCAAGTAAAGTCTATTTTTCAGAAAAATGTATTTAAATTTCACTTGTACTATTAGCTTTGTATTCCTGGGGCATTATAATTAGCACTCCTAAATCTTGACTTGTTTGATTCATAACACTAAAAATGAGAATAATAATATTTACACATTGAATTTTATGAAAATTAAATGCAGATGCATTTAAAATATGTGAATTTGTGTCTGGCACATACCGATTGCCCAGTGAGTTCCAGTGAATTCTATTATTACAATAATGTACTTATCTAATTGATTTTTTTTACAGTGTCACAAAAATCAGTGCTCTCCTAGGGAATAACCGTACTTCAACAGCACATAAATTATAACAATTGTGAAGAGGAACGGTCCTCTCTTCCCTGCTCTTTTTCCATTATAAACATAGGACTCTCTAAAGAGAAATATTCTTGCCAGAGAGAAAAATTTGAATTAATCCTGCTGGTGATATCCAGGCAGGCAAGAATGAATCCATTCTTGGCTTCCAATATGCTGACAAGTTACTTTCACCTGCCTTTTCATGGTCTTGTCCTTTGTCTTATTTTCCTGATCTAAGACTATGGGAAGGTGTTTTCTATTCTTTCAGAGGACTGAGTCACACTCCGCAATAGGGAACTATTTGGCCCCTCCGTGCTACATCTTGGACTACAAGGTACTTGAACATCATATCTGAAATTTGAAGTTAAAAGAAATCCAAAATCTAATACAACCATGCAAGTGACATCATCTTAGCCAAATATTGCTCTCATTTCAGAGTCATTAACTGAAAAAAAATTCCTATGCTATAAATAGCATTTATGATAAGTATTATCAAACTGTTTAAATAGGCAACATCCATTGCAATTTGATTTCAGTATTTTATCACTGATTTCTGTGTAACACTTAGTGACTTTAGTAAACCATAGTAATAGACACACAGATCTTAGATGTCATGACAGCATCATAAGAATTACAAGCATGATGAAGTAAAAGATATATATTCATATTAAGTTTAACGGAACTCTCGTCTTCCTCATTTTAAAATGAAAGCATAAAGAAAAATGAAAGTGTATATATTTATACATATCAATATATTATATATCTATATATTTATACACATAGTTTTATGATGAAGTATTTATGGAAGATGTAACCTCAACCTCAGATATGCAGATGACACCAACTTTATGGCAGAAAGTAAAGAGCCACTTGATGAAACTGGCTTAAAGCTCAACATTCAAACAAAGATCATGGCATCCCTTTCTATCACTTCATGGCAAATAGGCGAGGAAACAGAGGAAACAGTAGCAGATTTTATTTTCCTGGGTTCCAAAATCCCTGCAGATGGTGACTACAGCCATGAAATTAATAGACCCTTGCTCCTTTTGAGAACATCTATGACCAACCTAGACAGTTTATTAAAAAGCAGAGATGTCACTTTGCTGACTAAGGTCCATATAGTTAAAGCAATGGTTTTTCCAGTAGTCATGTACAGATGTGAGAGTTGGGCCATAAAGAAGGCTAACAACCAAAGTATTGATGCTTTTGAACTGTGGTGCTGGAGAAGAGTCTTGAGAATCCCTTGGACTACAAGGAGAGCAAATCAGTCAATACTAAAGGACATTAACCCTGAATATTTATTGAAAGGGCTGATGCTGAAGCTGAAGCTCTAATACCTTGGCCACCAGGTGTGAAGAGCCAACTTATTGGAAAAGACGCTGACGCAAGGAAAGATTGAGGGCAGGAGGAGCAGAGGGCAATAGAGGATGAAATGGCTGGATGGCATTACCAACTCAATGGACATGAGTTTGAGCAAACTCCGGGAGACAGTGAAGGACAGGGAGGCCTGGTGTGCTGCAGTCCGTTGGGTCACAGAGTCAGCTATAACTTAGCAACTGAACCAAAACATCAATTTATGGAAGATACTGTTATCAGACCTACTAAGGATTCTGAATATAATAGATAAATAAATAAGGTAATCTTAACATGTTACATTCTTTATATAATTCCAAAATATAAAGTCTTTAAATATCTATATCTATAGCTTTGTTGAAACTAATTTATAAAGCATATTCTTAAATGGCATATATATATATATATATACACATATATACATATATATATGTGTGTGTGTGTATTTACAGTGGTATTACATATTTGATTGCATCCAGTTGGTGGCAATGCTAAGAAACTAAAATTATTCCAAAAGCATTTTAGGTTTACTTTTGACTGGAAGTGAATGGACATGGGTGGGAAGCATTTTAGCATGCTACATGGGTGCTAGTTAATGTAAGCATCTAAGGACTGGCTCCTACACATTGCCTCTGGCCCCAGACTTGGTTTTCTATCCTATAAAGTTGTAACTCTAGTTTTATGTTTGCTTATTGCTCATGATTCAGGTCTTGGCTTTCTAGCTAGTTTTGTTTTTTGCAAATTTAGCAATGCTTTCAACAATAGAAGCAGAATATCTCCCATTTCTTTTTCATTCTAATAAAGTTAAATCTTTTTTTTTTTTTGGTATCACAGTGCCCTGACTTCTTTTTCCATATTTCCCCAGTTAGGCTAAGATCCCTGAAAAAGTGTGTTGCAGGTCCAGGAAGCAATGCAGACATGTGCACACTCACACATGCATCTTGCAAAGCTCTATTTGCTTCTCCCAAAAGTTTCCTGAGGCCCTCCCCAGGGGAACCCCTGAATACATTTTTGGGATAATCAGACTTTCTTTCACTCTTTCCCATGAATGTTTCCCTCAGAGGGCACTCCCTTAAGACTACAGATCACAGTGGTCCTTTCTCAGTCTTTTCGCTTTTACTAATCATGATCTGTGATGTTAACAGCAGCTCAGACCTCCTTTCTGGGTCCCTGGAGCTGGGCAAATTTATAGTCTATATTTAAATTATATTATATATTTATATTATTATATTGCTTTATATTTCTTCCCCTCACTTGTCTAGCTCCCCCCTCCCCCCGCCTTAGCCTTCTCAGGATTAAGTGTGCAAGACTCTTTTTTAAAGAAAAGAAACTAATTCTCAAACAGAAAGGACCATTTAATACTGCTGCTGCTGCTGCTGCTGCTGCTGCTAAGTCGCTTCAGTCGTGTCCGACTCTGTGCGGCCCCATAGACGGCAGCCCACCAGGCTCCGCCGTCCCTGGGATTCTCCCGGCAAGAACACTGGAGTGGGGTGCCATTGCCTTCTCCAAAGCGTGAAAGTGAAAAGTGAAAGTGAAGTCACTCAGTCGTGTCGAACTCTCAGCGACCCCATGGACTGTAACCTACCAGGCTCCTCCGTCCATGGGATTTCCCAGGCAAGAGTACTGGAGTGGGGTGTCATTGCCTTCCCCCCTATTTAATACTAGGTAACCTGAAATCTCACTTACATCACAACAGGAACTGACCCATGTTTAAACGCCCAGACTCTCACACTAAAGGAGCCTCTGGTGGGCATTTCCTCCTGCTGTTCCTGACCTCACTTTCCTGCTTCACCACTAATATTTCCTTCAGCTCTTAAACTATTATTCTCACTGCTCTCCTTTGGGAAAACTGAACCTTTCCCACAAGAAGACCCCTTATTGCTTAGCACTTGTGTTTCTCCTTTTCCCTTAACAAAGTTTCATTTTTTGTTTTTAATATGGTCTCAATTAAATACTAATTACTATCACCTTGTTTCACTTCTAGGTAGAGGTCAGGTTTGGGGATGACGAGGAGCATGGATAGGGGTTGCTATGCCCTGGTGCTATGGGCTATATTAATGAGTCTATCTCTAACATTTCCCAGTATTTCTACCACTGAATACTAAGTCGACAGGGGCACAAAAGAGCGTTACAAGTGGTAGTGGTGACATTCTTCATTAAAAGAAATGACAATCTCTTTTAATTTCTTCCTATTCCTTCTTTGGAAGAAGAATGGATGAGTCTGTTAATTTCTCAAGTGATACTTATTACTAGATAATACTGTTTCCTACCTACTGCCACCTGGTCACAAGTTACCATTTATTTTCCAGTTTCTCTTCCCTCAGCTTTTGTTTTGTCCTTCTTCCTCATAACAAAAAGCTTTGCTTTCAGAACCCGAAGATTTTTCCCTTCTCTGGTCACTGGATAATCAACTACCCAGGCCTCAACTATTATAGACAAAAATCAGCCCTTGAGCATAGCTATGAATTGACCTGATTTGTTCCACAGTAGGTATCAAAGCTTTTCTCTCTCAGCATTCATAAGTGATGATGGATATTTTTTGATGATGGATATTTTTAACATAAAACAAAATATCCAAAATTATTTTAAAATAAAAAACACTCTTCCTTCTATTTATAAAACAACTAAAAGCAGACCTTGAATTAATGTTCACTCTTTTCATGGTTGCATTCTGCATGGTTGCATTCTTTTCATGGTTGCATTCTGCAAAATGCATGGTTACATTCTGCATGTACTTCCTGAATGGTTCCTCCTTTACAGACTCTCAGAAGTAACATATGCATAGATCTTATATATAAGAATTTCAAGCACAGGAAAAGAAAAAAACAGAAAGAATGATCCTACATAAATAAGATAATTACCTTTTACTTTTTTCCCCAGTATATTATATATATTTAAATTGTGTTATTTTCATTTTTTCAGTCTATTCAGTGATCATTGCTTCTCCCTCAGAGGCGTTCTATAGGCTGAAATTTTAAAAGGTCATGAGGGAATGCTGAGATGATAGATTTAAATAGTTAGAGGATAGGCATATAGGTATATACTTAGATGAGGTAATATTAAACTAATTAGGTGATATCTAACATTTTCCAAAGTATACAAAGTCCTTTTGTATATAGTTTTAATTATGTATTCTACTATTGAGTAATGTTTATATTTCTACTTGATATATATATATTATATTCTGCAAGATTATTTTACAGCAGTTGTCCTCCATGTGGAGTCCTCAGACAGTAGCATCAGTATTATCAGGGAATTTTTCAGAAAGGCAATTTCAGAGACACCCGAGACCTCAGAATGGAATGGGAAACCAGGGATAAGTGCCCCAAAATGTGTATACTAACAAGCCTTCCAGGTTATTTTGATTCAAAATAATTGAGAACAACTGGTTTAATGTTGCAGGTCAAGAAGCAACAGTTCAAATTGGACATGAAACAACAGACTGGTTCCAAATCAGGAAAGGAGTACCTCAAGGCTGTATACTGTCACTCTGTTTATTTAACTTTATGCAGAGTACATCATGCAAAATTCCAGGCTGGATGAAACACAAGCTGGAATCAAGATTGTTGGGAGAAATATCAATAACCTCAGATATACAGATGATACCACCCTTATGGCAGAAAGTAAGAAGAACTAAAGAGCCTCTTAATGAAAGTAAAAGAGAGGAGTGAAAAAGTTGGCTTAAAGCTCAACATTCAGAAAACTAAGATCATGGCATCTGGTCCCGTCACCTCATGGGAAATACATGGGGAGACAGTGGAAACAGTGTCAGACTTTATTTTGGGGGGCTCCAAAATCACTGCAGATGGTGACTGCAGCCATGAAATTAAAAGACATTTGCCCTTTGGAAGAAAAGCTATGACAACCTACACAGCATATTAAAAAGCAGAGACATTGCTTTGCCAACAAAGGTCCATCTATTCAAAGGTATGGTTTTTACACTAGTCATGTATGGATGTGAATTTGGACTATAAAAAAAGCTGAGCACTGAAGAATTGATGGTTTTGAACTGTGGTGTTGGAGAAGACTCTTGAGAGCCCCTTGGACTGCAAGGAGATCCAAACAGTCCATCCTAAAGGAGATCAGTCCTGAATATTCACTTGGAAGGACTGATGCTGAAGGTGAAACTTCAATACTTTGGCCACCTGATGCGAAGAACTGACTTCTTGAAAAGGCACTGATGCTCAGAAAGGTTGAAGGTTGGAAGAGAAGGGGATGACAGAGGATGAGATGGTTGGATGGCATCATCCACTCGATGGATATGAGTTTGAGTAAGCTCTGGGTGTTGGTGATGGACAGGGAAGCCTGGCATGCTGCAGTCCATGGGGTCAGACACAACTGAGCAACTGAACTGAACTGGTGCAATGTTATCCTAATCTTAAATTATCAAGGCTTTTCTTCAATGGAGAAAATCATTAATCATTAATGGTGCTTATTCTGTCTTCTGCCATCATGTATACAATATAAGATAATCTCTTTTATGATTTGTAGTTTTGCAAATCTATTGCCCAAAACTCAGCCCAAATCATTAGATGCACTAGGCAGTTATACCTGAAAGCATGTTTATTTTCTTCTAAGATGTTTGCTTTTGTTTAATTTATAACCTCTCAATTTAAGCTTTTATCCCTATCAAGAACCTTGCTTACCCAACATAATCTAAAATATACCATAATTCAAATAGCATTGTGTTCTCCTATCCTTTGGCTCTTATTGTTAAAGTTTATTCACATAGCTGTTGATGTGGAAAATACTTTGTAGCTATAATTATGGCTTCAAGTTAGGGAAAAGAGTAAATGTATCAAGATGATGATCTGAATCAAAATGTCTACTTCCCCTGTCTACTAAAACCCATTAATATTTTAATATGTGTATGTGTGCATGCATAAACATCTTGAAAAGACAAGAATGGATGATTTCAAGGGAACTGCATATTTCAAAAAATAAGAGACAAGGGATTGGAAATTTGTATGTCTGAAGTCCTAGTACAAAAGACCAAAGATAAAAAAATTTCTTCCAAAGTATACCCCCGATATTTCTAATCCAGAAGTCATTGATTAAATAAAGCACAAGAAATTCAGCAATTTAATAGAATACCAGTCTAACCATTCTTCGTTTCTTAACACTGAGCCTAAGGCAGAGATGACATTTCTCTTCATCACAAAAAACAAGCCTGACTTCCAAACAAGGTCCTCTGACTTACTGGGAAGTGTTATAAGTTTTGGGGTTCAAGAAAATAAAGAAGCACAATTTGATACAGTTTTTCACATCCTATTCATAAAGGAAGAATAAAAGGAGGTGGAAAAATGGCATTCTGTTCTTCAGAGAAGTTGTAGTGACAAGATATTAGGAAGGACACTGAAGTAGCTTACATTCACCCTGAGAGATGGGGAAGCAAGCTTGTTCAACCTGATAGCTCCAAATATTATCTCTTCCCAACAATGATGAGAAGCAGGACACTGACATCTGTCCTGGATATTCAATACTCCTGTCTCAACTTGAAACGCAATCTACTATGTTGTACTTGAGGATGTTGGGGTTATAGCTTACAAATAATAAAGCTTCCTGTTAGCTAGCTCCATTATAGGATTTTCCAATATGGGGTTCTGAAAACACTGTGATGCCAGACATTACTCCACTTGCATTCCCTTTGAATTTTGTTGTTTTTTTAAATTATTATTATTCCAGTTCTGTCACCCATTTTTTCCCTACTCTGACAGTAGCATGATATCCATTCATAGATAACAAAGCCACAAAGCTGGCACATCCTCCTCTGATTGGGATCCCCCAATGTGGTGATCCTCCTCCAATTCTACCACTAGGAGAAGGGATTAAAAATTGCAGCGGGCACACAGTATTTATCTTTCTCTTTCTGACTTACTTTGTTTTGTATAATAGGCTCTAGGTTCATCCACCTCATTAGAACTGACCCAAAAATTGCAGCAGGCACATCCAACAGAATACTACACAACTATGAAAGATGAAAAACCCCATGCACAAGGCTAAATTTTCTAAGGTGTTTTAGTTCAGATACCTGACAAGCAACCAAATAAAGATCCACAAATGATAACAAACATTTTTAATGAGAACATTTGTGGAATAATTAAAATGTGTGAGTTTTACAGATAGCTTGAAAGGATCAGATAAGGATAGATGCACAAAATACCATTATTTTAATTAAAAGATTTGAAGAATTGTCGAGCTTAGGACCAATATAGATGGCAAGCTGTTGGTACAAATATCCTTATTTTAATCACACTTGTATTTTCTTGGAAAACAGTGAAATATTTTTCTACTTTCAGGAAGGAGATGAGATTGTAAAAACTGTATTTTGAATTGTTTCCTTAGTTTTGTTTATTACCAAGTAATGCCCCAAATTATTTGAAATACGCATGCTTCTTAGAAGAAAAGCTATGACAAACCTAGACACCATATTAAAAAGCAGAGACATTACTTGCCAACAAAGGTCTGTATAGTCAAAGCTTTGAGAGTTGGGAAATAAAGAAGGCTGAGCACTGAATAATGGATGCTTTTGAACTGTGGTGTTGGAGAAGACTCTTGAGAGTCCCTTGGACTGCAAGGAGATCAAATCAGTCAATGCTAAAGGAAATCAACCCTGAATATTTATTGGAATGACTGATGCTGAAGCTTCAATACTTTTGCCACCTGATGCAAAGAGCCAACTCAAGAGAAAAGACCGTGATGCTGAGAAAGATTGAGGGCAGGAGGAGAAGGGAATGACAGAGGATGAGACGGTTGGATGGCATCATTGATTCAATGGACATGAGTTTGGGCAAGCCCCAGGAGATGGTGAAGGACAGGGAAGCCTGGAGTGCTGTAGTCCATGAAGTTGTGAAGAGTCAGACATGACTGAGTTGACTGAACAATAAATGCCCCAAAAGACATCTGTGTGACCTTTAAAAACGCATGGCAGGTGTTAGTAACAATTCACAGATTTCTCAAACAAAGACAGCAACAATAGGTCACAATAAACTTCTGTTTTTTAGGAGATATCCAAATATAAAAATTTTGGCATATTTCAGTGGATACAATTTCAATCACAACGGACTTTCAGCAATTTATTAAATGTTATGAGCATGTGCAGTCATTTCCAGGATAAGCAAGTAGAATTACACAGAGTATATTTGGAGATAGACATTAAATATAAATGATTAAGTGAAAGAAAACATTTTTCATGAGGCTATTTACAAATTGGCTTTTTATCTTAATGAGTGACAAACATAATTTTGACTAAATTAACAAAGCCTCTCAAAAATAGTAAATCAGGAAAGGTTACCTGAGGCCCTTTTGAGTAAAACCAATTTTTATCAAAAAATTCCAGTAAAAATAATTACAATTCTGTGATTTCATGTATCACAATAACACTTTGATGCATTCTCATCTATTTTTGAATTTTAACATATCAGAAAGATACTGATAACATTATGGCAATGCTTAAAATATCTAAAACTTTGAGATATCTGGATTAAATTTTTTAAAGCAACATAAAAAAATAAAAACAGTAGTGTTCTGAAGGAAATATCATAGACAAATATGCCTATCCATATTTGTCCTATGTCCTTTAACACTTTATTTGCAGGGCAGCAATGGAGAAACAGATATAGAGAATATTATGGACATGAGGAGATGGGAGGAGAGGGTGAGCTATATGGAAAGAGTAACGTGGAAACTTACATCACCAAATGTAAAATAGATAGCCAACGGGAATTTGCTGTGTGTCTCAGGAAACTCAAACAGGGGCTCTGTATCAACCTAGAGGGGTGGAATGGGGAGGGAGATGGGAGGGAGGTTCTAAAGGGAGGGGATATGTGTATACCTATGGCTGATTCATGTTGAGGTTTGACAGAAACCACAACATTCTGGAAAGCAATTATCCTTCAATTAAAATGTAAATAAGTTAAAAAAGAGTAATCACCACTTGTTAGTATTATAAGCTGCAACATACAGGAAACGCCTTAGTGTGATTTTACCCAATTCCTCTTCAATTGTTCACTGTCCTTGTTAACTCAGTGTTAACACTTTTTTTAATTTTAGAAATTTTGCTGTTGGGTTATAATATTTCACTGTGGCCTTTACCTGAATTTCATTGATAATGGTCTGAACATCTTTTTAAATTTTTAACATCCATTAAGATATCTTTATTTGTGACATGTAAACTCATGTGATTTGACTTTTTTCACACTTTTTTATTGACTTTTTGTTCTGTTTTGGGTGGAAAAGTATTTTTGTCAGTTTTATGTATTGAAATTATTTTCTCCCAGTCACAGTTTGCACTTTTACCCTATTAATGGTATCTTTCAATAAACCAAACATTGTATCTTTTACCTTTATAATGATTAATTATTTCCTGTGTTTCGATAAAGACACATCTATTTAACTAAACTTCTACATTATTATCTTTGAGAAATTTTATAGTTTTTCCTTTACATTTAGATCTGAGTCCAGTAAGAGATGATTTTTGTGTATGACGGAAGATTGGGACCAGATTATTTTTTCATATAACAATATAGTTGACCAGGTCTTCATTTCCTTATCTCTAGCAAATGTCTATATAAGTGTGGGTCAGTTCCTGAACTTATAGATGCCTCCCATAGGCAATAGGCCCCATTGACCCACTTCTCCAGGATTTCCTTCTTTCTCCTCTTGCCTCACAAGTTATTGGCCTCTTGCTCATTCTCTGAGGTCTTCAACAAAATTGTTTTGCTTGTTTTTTTATTTTTCTACCTTTTCTAGTTATTATTAGTAAGTATATAGGTCAGAAATAAACTAATATGCCATAACCTGAAGAACAACATTTTTAATTAAGAATGAATGTTTTACAGTAACTGTTGTTTCTAAATATAATGAATTACTTTTTTATTTCCTTCTTTTGTACAATGTACAGACTAAATAGACAATACCAAACATTCCATGTTGCACAAGACTATTCCAGTTTTAGCACTGAAAATCCAGTATCTCAAGAAACCTTGTAAACTAAGGAACCTGGGACAACTGTTTAACCTCTTAGTAAGGGAGTATACATTGAGAGATATTCTTACATTATACTTTCCATCTAATTTTGGGGAAAGTCCTACTTGGCCATAGAGTATTAATTCTTCAACAATCACTTACACTCTGTTAAAAGCTAGAATTAAAACCTTTTTAAAAAGGGCTTTATACTAGCTAAGATTAGGTTTGACTGCATGTAATAGATTAAACAATAACCATGTATAACAAAATAAATCTTCTCTCACGTTTTGAAATTCTAAAATGCTAAGTTCAGAGCTCGTGTGGTCAGTTCTCCATGGAGTCAGACTCCCAACTTCCTTTAATTTTATTACTTTGCCATAAATGGCCATTCCATAGCTCAGCTCCTAATCTGTGTGGCTGCTAGATTACTGTCCACCAAGTAGAAAGAGAGGAGAGGGCTTTAGTCTTTCCCTTTAAAGGTATTTCCTAGAAGTTGTGCAAAACCACTTCTGTCTACATCTCCTTGGCCAGAATAAAATCACATAATCATACCTGGATAAAATAGACATTTAAACTATTTGTGCTTTATTTTGAGTCATCATTTGCCTAAACCCAGAATATATTACTAATGAAAAAGGCAAGTGTTTGTCAACAGATGAATGGATTGAGAAAATGTGATTCACATATCACTTCACACCATTGCTTCATTGTAACAAATATAGTACACAGTCATAAAAAAGAGAAATCCTATCATTTGTGATAAACCTGGAGGTTAGTATGATAAGTGGAATTCTTTATTATCAACAGATTCAATATTCAGTTAGAAAAATGTTTGTATGTTATTGCAAAAGAAGCAATATACTTTAGTTTCCTTACAGTCAATTTTACAGTTTGCTTAGCTGCCATTTTATATGTTTTACAAACATAATTGCTTACTATAAATGATATGTTCAAAATGTTCTGTTTATTTTAGCCTCTAATCCACTATTTTGTGTGGGTAGCAAACACATTGTTATTTTGTGTGTGATAAGTACTAAGTAAAAACAAGGCTATTTTTAAACTTCTGAATAAAAAATTCATGATATTTGATAATGGTGGGTGTTTGTGTATATTTTTAATATATTATAAAATATATACTTATTGTAAGTTGTATTTCTCGTCTTCCTAATAGCACCAGAAGACCCCATGGAGGAGGAAATGGCAATCCACTTCAGTATTCTTGCCTGAAATATCCTATGGACAGAGGAGCTTGGCAGGCTACAGTCCATAAGGTCGCAAAGAGTGGGACAGGACTTACTGACTAAATAACAACAATGACAAAGCACAAAATAAATGTCACTTCCTTCCTTGTTGATGATATATTTTTAAACACGGTCTAAAATCATAGCAGAGTAGGAAATGGCAACCCACTTCAGTATTCTTTCCTGGGAAATCCCATGGATGGAGGAGCCTGGCAGGCTATAGTCGATGGTGTTGCAAAAGAGTCAGACACGACTGAGCAACTAAACAACAACAACTGAAATCATATATATTCTTGACAACTACATCATGTTGCATCTTCCTCTAGCTTGGGTTTGACTAAAGTCTGCGTTAGTCCAGGCTTCTCCTGAAGCATTGAATTCCATTACATGTCTTGACTTCTTTAGTACTTTGCATTTTTTTAAGGGGCTTGAGAAACTTACAGTGGTGAAGTGTTAGTTGCTCAGTTGGGTCTGACTTTCTGAGTGGGGTGCCATTCCCTTCTCCAGGAGATCTTTCCAATCCAGGGATTAAACCAGGTCTTCTACATTGCAGGCAGACTCTTTACTGTGTGAGCTACCAGCGCAGATCAGAACAGTGAAAGGACCTACTTACATGATTAAAGATGTGTTTTTTTAAGGAGAAAAATATTTATACCAAGCCATTTTTAGAGTCTATCTGAATAAACCTTATGGCATCCAAAAATTAAGTGTCAGAAATTATAGAAAAATACATAAAGTTTAGAGGAGTGTGTATACCTCTGAGATGGAGGGAGGACATCATTCAGAAGCATGTGAGAGATCTTCATGCTATTGGTAATGTTCTTATTCTTAAACTGCATAAGTGTTCATTATTTCTCTCAAAAATTAACATAACTATTATATACATTCTGTAATATATTGCTAATTTTATTATAGGACAATTTTCAAAAAAATAAAATTTTGACCTTAATGCTAATAGAAAATTTGAAAATGTGTCAAAAATTTTATTCCTTTCATTAACAAAGGAGACACTCAGAAAGATATTCAGGTCAATTTAAAGTATTTGAAAAGCTATGTACTTAATAAAGGCATGTTATAATAAGATTTTCTGTGTAAGATTCATGTTTAAATTTAAATATCATACATCATAATGCTTTGATGGTTTTTTCTTTCATGCATGCATGTGTGCTAAGCCACTTCAGTTGTCCAAATCTTTTGCAACCCTATGGACTGTAGCCCTCCAGGTTGCTCTGTCCATGGGATTCTCCAGGTAAGAAGACTGGAGTGGGTTGCCCTACCACTTTCCAGGGGATTTCCCCCACCCAGAGATCGAACCTGGGTTTCTTAAGTCTCCTGCATTTTCCCTCATATGATATTGTAAAGATATACCAATCAGATTTTTTTGCTTGTTTTGAAATTTAGAGGTAGTTTTTCATAACAGTTTTAAAATTTGTAAACATAAGTTAAAACTAGAGTTGGAAAACAAAGTTTTATGTTTATACAAAAAGATTTCACTTTACTTAAAATTTTCACTGAAATAATCTGAATAAGTCACATTTGAATAGAGATAAAGAAAGATCTTTTCTTACAAGATTGCCCTATAAGTAATCTTCATTATCTGTTTAAACTTGAAACAAAAATAAGGATATTAATAGAAAAATTAGTTAAAATTATCCTTTTTTTTCTTTTGCAGGACTCTCATCTATTACACAGTTATTTATTGTGCTTTATAGTAATATGTCCTTTTTCATACCACATGCCACTATGAGATCTAAGGATACCAACAGAAATGTGACAAACTAATTATTTTCCCTCATTGCATTTATAATTCAGTGGCAGACAGTAAATGACAAGAAAAATACATAATGGTATTTCAAATAATAAGTGCTACATAAAATTTAAAGTAAATTAAAAATAAAATTAGGATAATGGGAAAGAAAATATCTAGGGATGGATAGTCAGTTCAGTCACTCAGTCATGTCTGACTCTTTCTGACCCCTTGGACTTCCCTGTCCATCACCAACTCCCAGAGCTTGCTCGAACTCATGTCCATTCAAGCTGGTGATGCCTTCGGACCATCTCATCCTCTGTCATCCCCTTCTCCTCCTGCCTTTAATCTTTCCCAGCATCAGGGTCTTTTTAAATGAGTCACTTCTTCACATCAGGTGGCCAAAATATTGGAGTTTCAGCTTTAGCGTCAGTCCTTCCAATGAATATTCAGGACTGATTTCCTTCAGGACGGACTGGTTTGATCTCCTTGCAGTCCAACAGACTCTCAAGAGTCTTCTCCAACACAATAGTTCAAAAGCATCAGTTCTTCATGCTCAGCCTTCTTTACATATAGAGGGAGACCATTTTGGATTAAGGAGACAGTTTAGGTCAGGAAAGCCTCTTTGATGATGAAAAAGCCAGTTCTGCTAAAATCATTTGAAAACTGTAGTTGCCTTCAAACACACACTTTTGACTGGCATAAGTGATAAAAATACCATGTTGCAATTTAAAAATTATGTTACAAATATATATCATGTCTGACAGATAAATTGAACTTATCTAATAAACTGTTCAGTCAAATTTCCAAGTAGAAAAGGCTGATGCTTCAATTCTGGTGCCTGTATTTCAAAGTTATTTGTCAAAATGTAAAACAAAAAATAAATTATGGCCTTTAAAACAAGAGTTTTGGGTATGCTACAGGTTGTAATATAAGATTTAGTTTAACAAGATTTTCAGATCAAGTTGCAAAGTAAATCACTTCAGTGATTGAAAAAATGCTGCTAAAATCTTAAGATTGTATTTATCTGCAGATTGTGTTTCATAATTACCATTAATCTTTAGTTGGTTAAAATGAACAATTTCTCATATTATCCTTTTTATGGTTATTGAAGGGATATATATTGATTATATATATTGGATATATATTGGATATATATATATAGGATATATATTGGATATATATATATTGAAGGGATATATGTACATTTTAAGTTTTTAAATTTTACACCATCTAAGTGGACACTGTGAAAAGTGGTCTCTTTTTCGGCCATTGCCGTAACTTCAGCTCAATTTTGTCCTTTTCTGTTTCTAGTTTGCCTAACAGTTCAACCTGTAACTCTAAATAGTATATTATGTGGCTGTTCCAAAATGATTTTTTAGGAATTGAATTGTATCCCCCTCTTCAGATTCATATGTTGAAGTCCTAATTTATAGTATGTTAAAAGAAAGAAATATAGCGCTAAGTCATGTCCAACTCTTAATCTCACAAACTGCAGTCCGCCAGGCTCCTCTGTCTATGGGATTCTCCAGGCAAGAATACTGGAGTGGGTTCCCATTTCCTTTTTCAGGGGATCTTCCCAACCCAGGAGTTGAACCCAGATCTCCTGCATTGCAGGCAGATGCTTTACTGACTGAGCTACGCAAGAAGCCCCATAGGATGTTAGAATGTGACCTTGTTTGGGAGCAGATCTGTCATTGATGTAATTAGTTAAAATGAGGTCATACTGAAGTAAAATGGGCCCCTAATCCAAGTACGACTGGTGTCCTTATAAAAAACGAGGAATGTGGGCACAGACACTTTGGAAGGAGAGCATCATGTCAAGACTGGGGTTATACTTTCCCCAGCTAACCCCACCAGAAGTGAGAAGAGGGCCTGAACAGATCCTCGCCAAGCCCCTTCAGAGAAGGCAGAGCCTTACACACCTTTGCTCCTGGACTTGTAGCTTCCACAACCGTAAGGCAAGTCCTGATGCTCGGCCTGTGATGCTCTGTGACAACGGCCCTAGCAAACTAACTCAGGCTTGTCATGTTTATTGGTTTCTTACAATATGCAGCCACATTTAAGTGTTTTACATGTGAAACGGTTGGATAGAATCACTGACTCAGTGGACATGAGTTTGGCAAACTCCAGAGATAGTGAAGGATGGGGAGAGCCTGGCGTCCTGCGGTGCATGGAGTCAAACAAGACTGAGCGACTGACAGCAGTCATTCAACACTCACCATAGCCCTATTACGTACCTACCACTATTATCCCTATCATGTAAAGAACAATGCACAAGAAGGAGAGGAGTACTCTTCCAAAGGTCAATCAGTGTGATTTCAGAGCCGCTTATTTAACTGTGCCGACAGGACATTGATTTCTTGATTCTTCAACTCAGTTAACTCTAACTTTTCACTAAAAAGTCTGTGGAATTTTGTTTGCTTAAAATAATCTCTCTTACCATAACCTGAAATATTTATTAATTTTAATTAACATGTCCTATTGGTTACCTTTTTTAAATACTATATTTAGACCTCTACTTCCCATTCAGTTTTGGACATTATTTATCTACCACTTTGAACAATTAAGAAAATAATACTTCTCCATTTCCTTCCAACTATTTTTTCCCTTTTCATCTCCCAGTCTCTATCTGCTCTCCTATTATGTTTACATTGTCAAAGTAGTCACATGCAGTGAACTTATAACTTCATTAAGTCTACCTAGTTTCAGATATCATATCCTATTATATAAAGATTCTCTAAACCCAGTAATATAATTAATCATAGACATGTAAATATTATTGTATGTCACTAAGCATGCTGTTTCAAATTTCAAAATCAGATGCAGTATATTATCTGACACTTTTTCAACCAATCAAAATGGTTAATTTACCTAATTTAAAATTATTCACTTTCTTGTACATATTCTTTTCCAAACCCCACTTTCTCCAAACTCTCCTATGTACTTCCGATTATTTTACTATTCAGTTCAGTTCAGTTGCTCAGTCATGTCCAACTCTTTGCAACCCCATGCACTGCAGAACATCAGGCCTCTTGTCCATCACCGACTCCTGGAGCTTACTCAAACTCATGGCCATCGAGTTGGTGATGCCATCCAACCATCTCATCCTCTGTCATCCCCTTCTCTTCCTGGCTTCAATCTTTCCCAGCATCAGTCTTTTCTAATGAGTCAACTCTTCGCATGAGGTGGCCAAAGTATTGGAGTTTCAGCTTCAGCATCAGTCCTTCCAATGAATATTGAGGACTGATTTCCTTTAGGATGGACTGGTTCGATGTCCTTACAGTTCAAGGGACTCTCAAGAGTCTTCTCCAACACCACAGTTCAAAAGCATCAGTTCTTTGGCACTCAGCTTTCTTTAAAGTCCAACTCTCACATCCATACATGACTACTGGAAAAACCATAGCCTTGACTAGATGGACTTTTGTTAGCAAAGTAATGTCTCTGCTTGTTAATATGCTGTCTAGGTTGGTCGCAAATTTTCTTCCAAGGAAAAGTGTCTTTTAATTTCATAGCTGTAGTCACCATCTGCAGTGATTTTGGAGCCCAAGAAAATAAAGTTTGTCATCATTTTAATTGTTTTCCCATCTATTTACCATGAAGTGATGGGACTGGATGCCATGATCTTAGTTTTCTGAATGTTGAGTTTTAAGCCAACTTTTTCACTCTCTTCTTTCACTTTCATCAAGAGGCTCTTTAGTTCTTCTTCATTTTGTGCCATAAGGGTGGTATCATCTGCATAGCTGAGGTTACTGGTATTTCTCCCAGCAATCTTGATTCCAGCTTATGCTTCATCCAGCCCAGCATCTCTCATGATGTACTCTGCATATAAGTTAAATAAGCAGGGTGACAATAGACAGCCTTGATATACTCCTTTCCCAATTTGGAACCAGTCTGTTGTTCCATGTCCAGTTCTAATTGTTGTTTCTTGACCTGCATAAAGATTTCTCAAGAGGCAGGTCAGGTGGTCTGGTATTCCCATCTCTTTAAGAATATTCCACAGTTTGTTGTGATCCACACAGTCAAAGGCTTTGGTGTAGTCAATAAAGCAGATATTTTTCTGGAACTCTCTTGCTTTTTCCATGATCCACCTGATGTTGGCAGTTTGATCTCTGGTACCCCTGTGTTTTCTAAATCCAGCTTGAACATCTGGAAGTTCTCAGTTCACATGCTGTTGAAGCCTGGCTTGGAGATTTTTGAGCATTACTTTTCAAGTATGTGAGATGAGTGCAATCATCCAGTAGTTTGAGCATTCTTTGGCATTGCCTTTCTTTGGGGTTGAAATGAAAACTGACCTTTTCCAGTCCTGTGGCCACTCCCGAGTTTTCCAAATTTGCTGGCATATTGAGTGCAGCACTTTCACAGCATCATCTTTAAGGATTTGAAATAGCTCAACTGGTATTCCATAACCTCCACTAGCTTTGTTTATAGTGATGCTTCCTAAGGCCAACTTGACTTCACATTCCAGGATTTCTGGCTGTATGTGAGTGATCACACCATCGTGGTTTTCTGGGTGAGGAAGATTTCTTTGTACAGTTCTTCTGTGTATTCTTGCTACCTGTTCTTAATATCTTCTGCTTCTGTTAGGTCCATACCATTTCTGTCCTTTAGTGTGCCCATCTTTGCATGAAATGTTCCCTTGGTATCTCTAATTTTCTTGAAGAGATCTCTAGGCTTTCCCATTCTATTCTTTTCCTCTATTTGTTTGCATTGCTCACTAAGGAAGGTTTTCGTAACTCTCCTTGCTATTCTTTGGAACTCTGCATTCAAATGGGTATGTCTTTCTTTTTCTCCTTTGCCTTTTACACCTATTTTGCTATAAAAACAAAATAATAATAAGTCACAAGCATGTTTATTTGATAAAACAAGTCTCTACTGACTTGCTTTGAAGTGAGTTATGTGACTCTTGTCCTGATATCTCATTTCAATACATACATATCTGGGCTATTTTTAATTCCAATATTTTTACTCCTCTTAGCTCTTTTTTTTAAAGTCATATTTCAGCACTTAAGAAATGTATCTGGGTTCTGGCATATTGTCATTTATCTTATTTTATCCATATGCCAATGAAGAGGCATATTATTTCAGGTGCAAATTTGGTTTTGTTGAGAAGTTTGCAGGCCTTGCTTTTTTCTACAACTACTAATGAAAATCCTTATAAACGTTAAAAAAACATTTTTTTGTAGTTTACATTTCCTCAGGACAGACTTTGAGGCATGCATTTGATTTTAAATAGTTGATTTTATAGGTGAACCTAAGAAACACTTGAAGCAGAGAGAGTAAGCTGTACAGAGAAGGGAAGGTGGCCAGTAGAAGCTTTGTTATCAAGTGAGTTACCACCCTGGGTAACTGAAGCCTACCTAATCCCACAGAGTATGCCTCAAGTTCAGCTAAGATGATGTTCCTCAAAGTGAATCCGTCTGAGAAGTGAAGGTCTAGGGGGTCTATTCCCCAAGTTTTTCCAGACATCAGATATGGAGTTCACTAGATGTGGAACTGGATTTCCTGGCCCGGGTACCAATTAGATGAGAAAGTTTCTCAGCCAAAGAAAGTCTGGTGCCGGCAGCTGGGAGTTGGGCCTGAGGCAAGGCATGGCAGTGGTAGGGGCTGACCCACGGTCAGCGCAACAGCACATGGCCTCCAGCTACGCGGGCTACAGTTTGCATGTGGACATCCACGGTCAGCTTGCATCTGCTTCCCCACTCCCTGGGGAAGATTTTGTGATTTTATCTTTCTTCTCTGAATCTCCAGATTTAAGTGGAATGTGTCTACATATTTATTTTTAAAGGCTCTAACATTTGACAGGGCCTTTAAAATATAGTTCAAAGCCTTTCTTTCACTTTGTGAAAATGTATTCCACTATTATTGTGATTATTTCCTTTATTTCACTATCACTCTTTTCTTTTTCAGAAACTTCTATTAGACAGATGTGGGTGGATTTCCTAAGCTTTATTTTCTCATACACATTGATTTTTTCCTAGACAATTTTGTTTTTATTTTCCAGGACACATTTCTTGCTTCCTGTTTCTATATTCATAGCATGCTATTAGGTTTTATGGATTCATTTTATATTTTTTATAGAAGGAATGTATTCTGAGGATATTTTAGAAGCATATTCTGGTTTTCTTACTCCTATCCTTGCCCTTGTTCTCAAATTAGTCAAGTATCACTGAACAGACTTTTATTATCATGACACCACCTTCTGGAGAAATCTCTTTCTTATTCAAGATCTAAGGAGCAGTTTTCCATCTCTCAGTTTATCAGCAGTCACTCTAGTATTTAGTATAGTCTTCAAGTATTTGTCAGGTCTGCTTTTTTGCACTGACTTTACAATTGTAGGCTTTCCTTTACTTTCATGTATTATAAATGCTCATCCTCCCTTTTTCATTATTTGAACATTTTGCTTGAATTCTAGGGAAGCAAGTGGAATAGCTCACAAATTTTTGGCCAGATTAATTCACATTAATATGAATACATATAACAGAGAACAAAGAGATTGTTTTGGCATGAAAATCAAAGAAGGGAAAATTTTAAAACACATGCTAAATATCAAATGTGACTAAAAAGAGAAAAGAGAAAACTGAATTTTAATAAATAAAGATTTGAATAAGAGGTGTATTGCAATTGCCCTAATTAAGTGTTAATAAAGTAATGCAAGAGAGACTACATTGCACAGAGTCCAGAGAAAACTGTAGCAAGAAAAAACAGACGCAGTGGACAGAATTCTCATTGGAAAATGTGGGGAAAGTAGAGTAGAAGATATATAAGAGGGAATTATAAAAATGTTGGTGATCCTAGTCTTAATTTGAGCCTGGAAAAAGTATTAAGTTAACAGGAAAACTTAAATGATAAAATAATAACTCATGATAATCAATTTTTAGGCAAAATATTTCACAAATAGTTTTACAGAAACCATGTCAATTTTATCATACTGCAAATTTTTTCAGATCACAATGTATGTAAGTTATCACTAATATGCCAATTGTATATGTAATGATTAATAAAGTTTTACTGTCATTGCAAAGGATCCTGAAGAAGGAAATAATGAATAAAGTTACACCACAAGGGAATAAAAAAAAAAGTTTGAGTCATCTTGAATAGGATTAAAACAAAATCCACAAGATGTCACCTAGACAGCCAGCACAGTTTATGTATATTGGAAAGTGATTTTTCTCTCAACTTGTCTTAAATCTAACCTAAAGTTGTGGGTGCTATATATAACATCATCATTAACACTGCCTCAGTTTTAAGCATCTCAGTTTCCTTGGAACCAAAGATTGGAAGAGTTGATCAAACAGTATACAATTCTCATGAAATAACACACCGCTGCTGCTGCTAAGTCTCTTCAGTCGTGTCTGACTCTGTGCGATCCCATAGACCCATAGAGCCCATCGGGCTTGCCCTGTCCCTGGGATTCTCCAGGCAAGAACACTGGAGTGGGTTGCCATTTCCTTCTCCAATGCACGAAAGTGAAAAGTGAAAGTCGCTCAGTCGTGTCCGACTCTTAGCGACCCTCGGACCGCAGCCCACCAGGCTCCTCCGCCCATGGGATTTTCCAGGCAAGAGTACAGGAGTGGGGTGCCATTGCCTTCTCCAGAAATACCAAACTAGACTTCTTCAAATATGCAATTTTTTTTCTTACATTCTAATTATTTCGCATGCCACATACACTAACAAAATTATGAAAGTAAAGAATCTGGGTTATAGTATATTTGCTCAATGACCAACTGTTACTCTGAAAAGTTGAGTAATTAGTCAGTGATTTCCAACTTCAGACAACAGTTCTCTGAAAGGCCTTTGAAACGCATAAAAACAGCAGAAGAAATCCCCAACTGTCCTACACAGTTCGGTATGGATACTTGGCGGCCAGAGGTCAAATGACAGGAAGACCACCGGGCTCCATTCCCAGCACACAGTGGCGATAAGCTATTCTCACTCACTACAACAGTCTGGGTTTCTTTAAACAATTATAAACTGGGCCTGCACATTTCTCCCTCATCTGTAACAGCAGGGCTGCTATGAAGTTACATAATAAAATAGGCAGCTGTTAGTTTGGCTGCAAGAGGAAATGTCTGAATAAGAATTATATTTAAGCAACTTACTTTCAATGGAACCACTACCAGCAAATTTCTTTGGAGAACCTATATTTTAGTCACTAAAAATAGTTTCAAAAAATCTTTTGACTCTCAAACACTCATAGGCTAGATAAATGTCTTTCAGTTTAGTTTGACTTAGTCTTTTCCAAAATGTATTCCAAAATGTATTTTTATATTGAAGGAAAATTTTGTTAGTGTGGATGAAATTCACATACTATTCATTGTGAAGGGGTCAAATGATTTCAGTAGATTCTTTCAGCAGTTGTTTTAAATGATCAGTTAATTTTTTAAAACACATGAAGCGTATCAGAGTTTTAAAATCTTTTTTATGAGAAACTTGTGAAAAATCGTTGAATTATTCACATTTTTAATGCCTACGTTAGGGGAAGCACTCTGACTGAAACCGCCCACCCTGACCAGGCGCCATAGTAGCCATTTGCATGAGTTGTTGTACATCAAGAGCTCCTGGTAAGAAACACAGAGCTAATAAGCCACCACCAACCAGAAGAGTTCCGGAAAGGTCAAAAGGAGACACACCTGTCTGACCACCTCCCAGAATCCTTCTTGCTGGCATCCATCTTGGCTGAAGAAGCGTGCACCTAGGAAGGACTCTGCGTCAGAATGATTGGCTAAAGACAACCTGGACACTAATCCCATCACCATAAACCGCCACGTGGCACAGCTGTTCTCCTGGGTTCCCTCACCCTCCTGCTCTCCACTGGGGCGCCCTTTCCCAATATAATCTCTTGCTTTGTTAGCACATGTGTCTCTTCAAACAATTCATTTCTGAGTGTTAGATAAGAGCCCAGTTTGGGGCCCTGGAAGGGGTCCCCCTTACTGCAACACCTATACTTGCTAGATTAACATTAAGAGAGGATAAAAGTATGTAATTTACTGCATGTGTGGCCATTTTTGAATGTGTATGCTTTTGTACATTACGATTTGGAAGAATATATTTTGAAAATAAGAAATATTATAACTAATTTGCCAAAAATTCCAAATGTAAAACATATACAGTTTTCCTACATATCATTTGTCAGTTGTCTTAGGTAGTGATGGCTTAATGCTACCATATATAAAAAAAATGAGAAGCCCAATTCAAAATGTGTCACTTGTAAATCAATCTAATGAATGAACTTAGAATATAAGAGTGTTTTTCTGGCTAATGTTTCCTAAAACATGAAATAAACTTTTATGTAAATAATTATCTGAATAGAAATCTAAAGAAGATGCATTATTTCACTGATATATACATACATACAGTGTATAAAATATATGCAACATATATTTATAGATATACATATGTTTACATTGTATAAGCAAATATATGCACACTTAAAATGAAGGAAGACAAAAGTGCAATTTTAGAAGGAATTTAATTTTAAGAGTATAGGAATAGATGGAAATTCTGAAAAAAAGGGCAATTTTAGAAGTAATTTATTTAGATTTACATCTTAATAATAAGACTGATGGCTAATTACTTTATTCATTGGAACTGAATGAGGAAAGATTATTACTCCTTTTTACTCTTGGCACTTTAAAATGTTAGCACACACACACAAAGGCAGGATTCCTTGGTTCTAAAGGCTATTTGGATGTTTATTATCATTTTCTTCATCTAGTTTCTTCCAAAATTGCTAATACCTACAGTTTGAAAATTATGGGTTACATAGGAATGGTTCTTTCTTTGTGACAGTCTTTTAGATTAAAATTGGAAATCACGATTCTAATCCCCTTTTTTTCTCTGATTCTTAAATGCAATAACTATTATTCATAAATGTCAGTTTCACATGGAAAAAAATCTATTTAAATATACAGTACATTCAAAAGTGAATGTGTCTTCTTTGTTCTCTCCTACATTCTGAACATTGTTAGAATTTGAGACGTTTTGTTGTTCCTTTTAATCAATTTAAAATTTAGTCTTTTTTAAAAAAATAAATAAAATTTAGTCTTCTTATATGTGTCATTGAATAAGCCCACATTCAGTCTAAAATTTTCTTTAAAACATACCTTTTCCTTCCTACTGTTCTTTTAATTTTGCACATTATAAGCCTAATTCTCTAATCCACAGGTTTACACAGAGGGTGGGGAAATAGCAATTCTCACCCCTGTAGGTGTAGTGCCATTTTCTGCAAGCTTGTTCTAGCGCTGAAGACCCAGAGGAGGTTGAGGAAGTGATGAGTGTTCACTGACAGACCTATCAACTCTAAGGCTACACTACATCACATTTTAGTGGGTTCAAAAAAAAGATTGCGTGTATACGTGCGTATGTGATGCTGTGCCAACAGGCAATGGCTCAATAACTGACATCTCAACACGAGTGGAATTTATGGCTTGTAACTGGAAACTCAAAATGGTTTTGATGTGGAAACAGGGTTTTTCACCCCCTGCAGTTAGCTGTGACGGCACCCCATGGAGATGATAAGGGAAATAGGACAGTAGATGGAGTATGAGCATTTTTGTGCAGTCTTATTATGTTACATGGTCTTTCACTGAAGTCAATATAACCTCAGGACAAAATTAACTTGCTTTAAGCACTGCATTATGTTGGAAAATTACCAAAAACAGGGTTTAAAATCTGAAAGAGCAAGGAAGCCAAATATATGTAGATTAAGAATGTATCTATACCATTTCTATACTGTATTTTAGTACACCATATCTGGAATAAAGTTTTTTTCTTAAAGTTAATTTTAGTGACTGAGCATTTATTAGATATACTGCTTGAGAAAATATGGTAATCTTTAGTTTAGAAACTTGCATTAGGACCTGAAGGTTTTGAGAGAGACAAAATATAGGTGCTTCACTAGTTAATCAAAATAGAAGAAATAAAAGGAAAACAGAGATGTAAAGCCATTACCAACTTTCTATATATTCTTTCATCAAGTAATGGGGATATGGAAAATAGTTAGATATTTTCCCTAAAATATTTTTATTTATTTTTAGTTCAAGCTTCCATAAAGTGGAGAGGGAAATGATTAGTTTCATTAATAAGAAAATACAAACATTTGATTAGTGTTTTTTTAAGCCATTTCCCTACAAATTGCACTCATTTGTGTTAGTGTGATGCACACATTTGTGAAGTGTATAAGCACCTGTGAAGTGCTATAATTGTTTTCTGTTAACAGATCCTTCAGAACTAACATCGATGCTCTGCAATCCCAGAAAATCTGAAGCTTCCATCTGGATGAAGAACTCACATTCTAGTCAATCACCTTGCTTCCCCCCATAACTATCATACTAAATCTTTTTGTTAGATCAGAAATCCAAATTCCTTCAACTTTCTTCCTATATCCAGGAACAATGGTGGTCATGGATTCCTAAATTTTCAAGTACACATACAGTTCTTAGGCAAAGAGTAGTTTTAATTCATAGATCTATTATAATAAATTGATCAGGAACACTGTGAAAATTATGGCCTCATCTTCAGGTGTAGAGAACCACATATGTGGATGTCTACTATTAGATCAGCAAAGTGGGGATTAGGAACAAACTGGGTAAGTGGTTGATATTACTGCTGCAAGCACTTGCCTCATCTGTACTGACCGAAAGGTCGCAGGTTCTGAGAAGGCAAACACTAGACTCAGAATGCTTGCATTTTCTTAAAATATGATTACGATAGGTTTTTTCATTTGCCTGAGCCCCACTTTCTTATAATTGGGATTTATTTTTTTACAAATGCAAAATCTGTGCCAATGTTCAGTAAGCATCAGTTCCTTAGTCTCCTTTCCTTCCCAGTTCCAGATGTAGGTACCAGAATATGAGAACAAAATTGCTATATCTGTATAATTTTGACAACATCAACATATTAAAAAACTGTAATTTGACTTCACTGTCAGGAAATGTTAATATCTATCATAAGAAAGATGTTAGTTTTTAATTTAGTTATTAAGAATTATAATATATAAGACATTGACAATGGATAGACAAATACAAATGAATCAATACTATATTTCCAAAGGCATTACAGATTTTCTCACTTTGGAAAAACATGTATACTTATGGCATTTTGTTTCTAATTACAGACTATTTTAATCATTGTAACTGTCACTAGCCAGATTTGCTAAAGGTAAAATAGACTAGGAAAGCACTTTAAGCTCTTTTGAAGCAAATTTGTATGGAAAGAACAAATGCAATAATTAATAGAGTTGTGCTAACTGCAGACATAAAAGTACCATTTGTCTCTCTACTGCAAATATTCTCCTTTTGCACTCTTTCTCAACCATGGGGCGGTTCTCGGGTGGAGGGACAACATACTTGCTTTCCTGAGAGCAGTGTGGCTTCATCACAACTACTGTGAGAATATAATCAATCTGGATTTGAACACATTCTTCCATTCTGGTCAATTTAGATTCAGTTTCATGTCATTTTTACACCAGCCTGTATTCTTGATGAACACCTCCTTATAGGATTCATGGGTGTTTCAAATTCAAGATGTGATTTAATAGGTTTACATTTTGATATTACAAACAACTTCTATTAATGATAGATATGCTCATTTGAAGAAGCTTTCTGTAGATTTTTTCAAACTATTCTTGAGGACATTAAATTTTCTTTAGTATTACTTACATAAATAATATATAAATTCTACCATGTATGTGCATTGTAAACCAACCATCTAAAATACATATTGAAGAATTCCAATTATAGATTAAAAATAAAATAAATTATATTTGTAAATAGGACTCTGCTAATAGTATTTTTTATTTCTTTCTGAATACAAAAGGAAAGTTACTAAGTATAGCAATAACTTCTAATCACTGCATGGTGATTAAGGTGAAACATGAATAAAAATGGGCTTTCCTGGTGGCTTAGACAGTAAAGAATCTGTCTTAAATGTGGGAGACCTGGGTTTGTTCCCTGGACCGGGAAGATCCCCTGGAGGAGGGCATGGCAACCCACTCCAGTATTCTTGCCTGGAGAATCCCATGGACAGAGCCCGGTGGGCTATGGTTCATGGGGTGGCAAAGAGTCAGACACGACTGAGAGATTAAGCATAGCACATATGAACAAAAATGTGGAGTGTTTGAGACTTCACAACAAATTACTGAATTGAGCTGGGAATTTTTTTAGGCTGTAGATGAAGTAGCAACACTCTGAAAGCCCTGCCTATTCACTGTAACAATTCTGGAAAATGTGGTTTAATAATGACACACTTTGGTCATTCTCTTGCAGATAATCAAATAAGCACCGCCTTTTAGAGCAATATGACTACTGCAGTACTGCTAACGCTTTCCAAACTTAACCATCTGTGCCTCTAAACTTGTCCTGTTTACAGTGTCACTTGAAAAGATCCATTAACTTTTTTCCTATACATTTGTCTTGACTGTGAATAAAGACTTTCATCCTTAGTGGATAGTGTTTGAAAGACTACATCTGAAGAATAAATGATTTGAAATCAGAGGTTTTGTAGACATGGTTTCTAGAAAATGTAAGGAATAAGATAAAACTGTTTCTGTACTTTACATATGAAGAGATATCTAGAAGAAATTATTTATTTGAACTTGTGTAAATGCACCATACTCAGTGGAGAAATAGGATAAAGCTATTTATTCTTTGAAAATTAACAAGGGACGCTTTCTCCCTTTAACAACTTCATTTCCATCTGGATAGTATAACATTATATTTCTCATCTTCCTTCAGGTAGCTATTTTATGCCTTTCTTCAAAGATACATGTGGGTTTGCCTTTTCCTAAAGCAACTGCTGCAGAAACCACACATTTTTCAGAAATTATCTCATAAAATTACTGCTCTATCTTTTCAGTATTTAATTGAGGCCCTGAAATTAGATTGGGCTTTTACAAACACTCATTAGTGGGTCTAATTCTTTTTATAGGAGTAGCCTTCACAGAAGAAGATAGAATTGGCATAGCGTACACATTTAAATTCTAAAAGGAATTATTCCTATTCTTTTGAGAGAATAAAAAATCATTTCCTCTTCTTCCTTAGTTTTAATTCATTTCCTCTTTTGGTTTATGAAGGGGAAACAATTAGGTAAGATGTCATGGGAGAGAGGCCATGGAGACAAAGAAAGGACAGTCTCATTAACTGAAATTTTATTTCTTGCTCATTAATTATCCAGATGCTGTGCTACCTGATTTGAGAAAAATTACTTCTGAAAATGTTGGGTTTTCTTTGTAACATATTATTAACAAAGTTTAAATTTTAATTGGATTTTTGGTTACATGACCTTTGTTACTCCTGGCAGAGATGCCACACACTATAGCTAGATAATCCCATTGGAGTCGGAAGGATTCCAAACGTCGAGATGACAATGAAAATGGTATAGCCCATGCTTCTGATTTTCAAAATCAAAAAAGCAAGAGAAACCAGGCACAGTATATATATAATCAGAGAGACAACGAAAATGAGTCTCCTATTTTCCAACCCACCACCTATGCATATTTGAAGAAGTAATATAAGAAAAAACACTGATTTTCTTGTGCTTAAATGAGATAATATGAAGAATCATAGGATCTACTGCTATACATCTGAATTAAACTCTGATTAGATGTTCTTGGAGTTAAGGGAAAGCACTATATCTAATATAAGTTACATAAAAAATCATGTCCCAATTCTGCAAAGCAACCAGGTTTCATATAATCCCTGATGTCTGAATGCACTCTCAGAAAACATTTAGCTCTTGTGTGTGCGCTAAGCTCCTTCAGTTGTGTCCAACTCTTTGTGACGCTATATCTGTAGTCCTCCAGGCTCCTCTGCCCACGGGATTCATACTGGAGTGGGTTGTCCTGCCCTCTTCCAGGGGATATTACTGACCCAGGGATTGAACCCCAGTCTCCTGCATTGGCAGGCGAATTCTTCACTACTAGTGCCACCTGGAAAGCCCCACTACCCTCAACTTGCAATGAGGAGGCACTGAACAAGAATGTGATGCCAGGTAGACAGAAGCATCATTTGGACCTTCTCAGGAGATAGGAAATATGATCATAACAGGATGAATACTGTTTCAGGACTTTACTTTTTTCCGAAAAATGTCAATTTTGTCTTATCTTATTTAAAGAAGTCAGCTATCTCTCTATTTAATTTCCTCAGGATAACTGTGGGACAGATAAAAAATTAAAGGAAGCAAGTCTTCTTAATTTTTGCTTTCCAAATGTTTAAGCTCTTGGGGGGATTTATTAAGTTGGAAAAATAAGTAAAAACAAAGTGTGCATGCAGACATCAAAATAGTTCTCAGCCTTTCCTGTAACTGAGAACTTATTCTTGGTTGAAGAGAGACAAGCTGATAAGGAAGCAAAAATGTTCTCAATATCATTGCCACTTGTGTGGCAATGCACATCAGGGCAGAGCATTTGACCTTATTTTTTTGACCTGAGGATTAGAAACTCTAGGCTATACAGAAATATGTTTAGCATATATTTTAACAAGAATGCTGCAGACGGATAAGTCTATTGTTCTGTTGATAAATACACTCAGTATAGCCTTCCATTTCATCAGAGTAAATTCTGCTCCAGAGAAGCCTTGGCTCTGAAGACTTCCTCTGATTAATCTATATGATCTATTGGTTTCTTCATTTCAAAATTAGAAAACTAAATCTGCAAGCCATAAACTATTTCCCACTGCACTAAACATATTCTAGCAAATTATAACTATATAGCTTATAATTATTCCTTTGTATACAAGCCTACCTCCATCAAAACATTTACTTTGCCTCAGCGTTTCTCAAATCAAAGCTTCTATCATATCATGTATCATTATAGCATATGGATTTATATGTATTGACTTTGTATATATCTATATTTGGAATTGTGCACACAAACATGAAAACACACCTATTTTACATATGTAAATTAGGTATGACTGGGTAACCAAGCCACTAAATGCATTCTGTTTCCTTTTTAAAATAGGAGGCAGTGATTTTATCGATTATTGATAGATTTGGGGGACCTTATTTTTAATATACAGTTATTAAAGTTTTATTAGGTATTTGTGAATTGCAGAAATAATAAGCAATATCTTATGTATAAATTTTCTTTTTCATTTCATAATATACATATCCAAGGGTTTCATCTTTGCTAAAATGCCTAAATAATACACAATATTGTAAAAGAAGTAGTCATATTTCTTTTCCACTATAGTCTATAAAACATGCCAATTAGACACTATGCTTCTAATTATTTTTAATTTCCTTGATATTTTTTCCTTCTTATTTTTAGTTCAGAAGCAACTTGTGAACCTTCATTTGTGCTCACTCTCTCTAGCCAGTGCTTGTGATTGCACACTACCATTTCACCCTGCTACAGATCAATACATCTGGCTCTACCCATCACATTGCTAGCATCCGTTTCTATCAGTTATAAAACATAAGATTAATTTTCCGTATACTCTAATCACAAAATAGGAATAAAAATTTAAAAAATGCCAGATGAAGAACTAAAATGACATAAATAGGTATTTAGATTATATATAGATAGTTAGGGGCATAAGCATTTGATGAGTCAAAATGAAGAATATATGCTCCACATATTTACTGTTTTAAAATTAAGCCATCAGACATACACTTGCCCAGGATTTTTACCACCTAATTTTGATAATATCTAGTATATCTTTAAACCAATGTTCAAAGTATTTGTATATAACCTGAATTCCCAAACACTGTTGAGAATTGAGCTTACTTCAGCTGTGCCATTTGTTAAGTATCTCAGTGATTCATGTGATTCATGTGATGGGAAGATGAGAAGTAAAGATGGTCCACTGAGTCATAAAGTAAATTATAAATGGTCAGCAAATTCAAGGCTTCAGAGCTTTTGAAAATAATTTCAAGGGGCCAAAGTTTGGAAATCCAGTGAGACAAAGAGGTAGAAAAGTTGGGTTCTATTGAAAAACGTCTGACTGAGATTTGTTAGAGAAAGGCCAGAGGAGTTTTTTGGAGCAGGTTATGGTATTCTTTCAAAAAATTTTGTTGGCTCTCATATTTTGTGTATAAGTGTTTTGAGTTTACAGAAACAGAGTTTGAGTAGATATGTATATGATAGCTCAATATTTTTCAATCATGTATCATGAAGTCAGTGTTTCTACATGTGCTTTTACTGTCTTAAAACTAAACTGCAAGCATTTAAATTAACTTAGAGGTTATGCATTCTATTAAAGAAGATATGATTAGCTTAGAAATAAGTGCAAAAATCTTTGCTTTGCCCAAAGTTATTAAAATACAAAATCTGTGTATATGTATTTATACATGTGTATATATGTGTGTATATAAGTGTATATATATATACAAACTTGGTATAGTACTTATTCACATAGTGATTCCACAGTCATGAATAGCAAGGATTTCTTGAAGTAAAGGTGGGACTTGCTTATCTCACTTCCAATCACAGAAGAACTGTTTTAGCACTATATTACTGAATATGCTATTGGCTATTATTTTTTTATAAATGTCCTTCATCTGACAGGACACATTTCAAGATAATAAGAATTACTATAAATAATAATAAATAGCATCATATTGACACAATAATATGCAAATAAAATTCATGAAAATATTGATAATTAATTTATCAATACAGACTAATGGAGAAAACATGATCTTTTCAATAAGGAGTGCTGGGTCAACTGAAGAGTCCTAAAGAGGAATAAATAAAAAATAAATCTTCACCCAATAACTATATTGCATAAAATATTAATTAGTTGGATTGTAGATTTAAATGTAAAATGTAAAACAGTAAAACAAAGCTTCAAGAAGTTAACACAAGAGAATGTCATCATGGGCCACTATATAAGCAAGGATTTCTTTATATGACACAAGACCTAACAATAATAAGAAAGATTTATAAATTCAGTACCTTAAGAATTACAAAATTTTGTTTATTAAATGCACCATTAAAAAGTGAAAAAACAAACATCAAGAAAGAGAATTTATTTCAATATTTATACTAATTTTTTGTTTCCAGAATATTCAAGAACTGAAATGCATAATTAAGTAAAAGAGAGCTTAGGAAAAAAGAGCAAGAAGTATGAGAGAACATTCTATCAGAACACACCAATATTCACTAACTGTATGAAAAACTGTTCAATTTCATTAGTGATCAGTGATGTGCATATGAAAAGCAAGTGAATACTAATATAAACCCCCCAAAATGGCCAAATTGAAACAAAACAAAATAAACTGGAAGATACCATCAAGTGTTGGCAAATATGGGGCAACAGTAACTCTCTTACACAGATAAAGAAAATATAAATGCATAACTTATTCAACTATTACTGAAAACTTTTGGATCCAATCCACTTCAGTTGAAAATATATAAACTTTACAACTTAACAATTCTGCCCCTAGGTAAAGAACACATTTGTGCAAATATGGACAGGCACAAGAAGGTTCATAGCAACATCATAAAGAACCAATAAGGAAATATTGGTGAAAATCCAATTTTCAATATTAGTGAAATGATAAATTCACTCATTATAATATTAAAACACAATTAAATGAAAAATGACTTCTACACTTAACAACAGAGATAAATTTCATAAACATGATGTTACATGAAAGCTAGATACTACCTATATCAATATGTATATGTATATTCTGTGGTTTATGTATAATCACATAAAGTACTACACTGAGTATATATGTATAAATGAATGCACATGCGCTTCCCAGGTGGTTCAGATGGTAGAGAATCTGCCATCTCTGGTAGAGAATGCGGGAGACCCAGTTCTGATCCCTGGCTCGTGAAGATCCTTTGGGAAAGGTAATGGCAACCCACTCCAGTATTCTTGCCTGACAGAGGAGCCTGGTGGGCTACGGTCCATGGAATCACAAAGCGTTGGACACAGCTGAGTGACTAACACACACATTATGTAATATATAAATATGCATGCATAGTATGTGTAAAGTAATGCTAAAGTCAAGATGATTACCTATGGAAGAAGGAAAGAAATGATTTGCAATTGAGAAGGGGCAAGACGGCAATTTTATGGGCTTCTGGAATTATTAATAGCTTATTTCTAGTACTGAGTGATGCTCAGTTTGTGGTAACATTGTGTAGCACATTTATTCTTTTGTCCTTTTCAGCTCAAGTGAGACATCTTCAGTCATTTTACAAAAAAATAATAATACTAAAGGGACAGTCAGATACACCGAAACAAGGCCTGGGCAGGAAAGCGGGGATAAAGGAAGTGGGCAGGAGAGGAATGAGCAAAAGGCCAAGACGAAAGACGAGTCTGGATCCCAACCTGGTGGATGTGGCAGACGGAAATGCTAGCAATGGCAAACGGCCTTTAAGCCTTCAGTCAGTGCAGACAACCCAAAGTGTCCAATTCCTCTCTAACATAGAGTGTGTCATTAGTTCAATCAATCAGCAACTGCAGTTCCTTAGCCTGACCGAATCAGAAAAGTTGCTGCTCTCAAGGGGCGTTAGTCTTCTGGGAGAAAGAGGGCATGACCACGACTTCCAGCTAGAAGACTTTCAGTGTTCCCCTGTCCTGGAAGTGGCCTGGGAGGCAGAAAGTCAATTTTTTAGTGACATTTAAATTACTGCAGAAATGGTGTGGTTCACATCTGACTGACATTTCAGAGATAAAGTATACCTACTGCAGTAGATTCAGTAATATTTATAAATTTGACTATAACGATAATGAGTTCCTGGGCTTCCCAGGTGGCTCAGCTGGTAAAGGATTCGCCTGCAATGCAGGAGACCTAGGTTTGATCCCTGGGTTGGGAAGACTCCCGGGAGAAGGGAAAGGGTACCCACTTCAGTATTCTGGCCTGGAGAGTTCCATGAACTGTATAGTCCATGGGGTCACAAAGAGTCAGACACAAATGTGTGACTTTCACCTTCATAATGAGTTCCTATGGTTGCCATTTAAAACATAATTTTGAATTAACTACTGCTGCTACTACTACTATCATTATGAAAATTTAACTCTAACTATATCTAGCTGATATTTATTCAGAATTAATTCTTTCCCTCCTGTGTATCCTGAACTGGACTGGTTTAAGTGCTTTATGAGTATTAATTATTTTAAATTTTATTTCAATATTTTAACTGTCACAAAAGATTAATGAAGCAGCTACATTTAGTTTTCTATTTTAGAGATGAAGGAGCTAAAAACCAGAGAAATACCTAAAACTAATATATTCCACAAATGTATCATTATAAATAATTCACATTGAAAGTGGAGTTTTAAAAATATATACTGTTCTTCAGAGCCTAGAATATTAAGTACTAAATCATCTGAATAAAGAAACAAGCAACTCTTGCCATATATCTGTTAGGCAAGAGTTTATGTACTCTTGTATATATTGTGATGTACAAGCCTTCTTAACCTCAAAAGAAAAGTGAACTCTTAGGTAATGAATTTTCTAGTTAGAGCCACATTGCTTTTCTTTACTTGAATATGACATGAATAAAACTTGGAGTATGTTTTCTATCTATTTTTATTACTATACACTAAATAAATTTTTCATTTTAAATATGTAAGTTTTGATAGGAAAATACCTATATTGAAAAAGATTTTCCTATAAGGTAGAAGAATCTGTCTCCTATTACTTTACCTTCTGGAACTTGTCCATTGTCTATTCTTGTTTTTTGTTGTTACTTTAATTATAAAAATGACTTAACATTTTTTGGAAGAAACCTATTATATTCACCATGAAGATGTTTGAAAGAAAAGCTGCACCCATCATATTATATTTCACCTCACAGTTCTAGACGACAGAAACAATAATTGTACTATCACCATGCTCTGCTATAGCATAGTTCCTAAATGATTCATTTTTATGAAAATATATTTTTAAGACTAGTGTGAAAATTTTAAAAAGAAATAAGCATGACCTTATCTTCTTCCATTAAGCCTGTAAATCAGTACAGGGCAGAGAAGTGTTCTTAAATAATGCTATTTCATTTTGAACTTGATTTTCACAGGGAAGATTATAGAAAGGAAAGCCAAAAGCATAAGGTTAAGTCTTATTCCTCACTACATAGGCCAAGATACAAATATGAGGACCATGCACATCCCAAATGAAAATGCCATATCAAGGTAGTAATTCTGTCAAATATGAACATGAACCTAATAAATACAAATACTGAAGGAACATAGTGTTTATAATCTCTTGCAATTTGTGATGTTTGGAGCTATATTGAGCCATTCCATTTGACTTTCTACAGGAAAGAAAACTTTTCTGCAAATCTACAAGATAGACAGAAACTTGTAAGGAAACCGTCACTTGTAACCTACAGCCAAAGCACAGGCATATTAAGCCTGTTTTGAACACACTGGTGCAGATCTTAACTTGAGAACATTTTTCATTATCTAGGCAGATGACACTGCAACAAGTCAATTTAACACTTTGGCCATGAAAAATCTCACTCTTTGATCACACTGTGATAAAAATAAGAAGTTCGGAGTTGACATTGTTCTGAAAAGAGAAGCTGCTATCATGTGGTGATTTGTATCCTATGTTTGAATGTTTTCTATTTCCTCCACATCAACTTTCATGCTTTCAAAACAGCAAGAGAGTAGATAACTATTATTTAAAAGAAAGAACTGTGCATTTAGTAACACAAATACAAAAAAGTGACTTACCCAACTGGGCGATTATTTATGAATCTCTAATACAAACATAATATTTGTATTTTAGTTTCTATCCCAAGGAACTGGAACACTCAGTGTTCACTCATCTTAGATTCTGTGAATAGTTATAACACCTGGAAAAGTTGCTGGTCATCCAATTGCAATAACTAGTCTAATCCAAAGTCTCTAAATATCTTTACCAGTCATTAAGTTCAAACCACCTCAAAACATATGTGAAGTTTTTATCTCTCCCGTCTATCTGTGAGTATAAATTAATACTTGCCAAAATAATAATTGAAGCAGCTAATTAAAAGTTAAGGATAATAGTCAAAGTTTATAATAACTCATGTATTTAAAATTACTATACAAATGCATTATAATTACTCTAAACTTTTTAATAACACTTCAAGTAAAATAAATTCATTTCCTTTCCATTATGCATTAGATTATTTGTTTCTCAGAACATCTCTCTGATATAAATAGCATGAAATTTTAAAGTTTATAATAAATGAGCCACCAATGTTCACTGAAAGGAAAAATGACTTGCCCACTGTTGGGAACCAGTTCTCCATGGGTCTCCTGCACTTCTGCTCATCTTCTGAGCAAAATGTTGGTGCATTTTATTAAAGATTCTTTTCAAGGATGTTTCTATAGTAAGCAGCCTGTGATGAGATTTCACTATATTCTCACTAGAATGGATAAAATTGAAAACATTGAGAAGACCATGGTTGGATATGATATGGAGAAACTACAATCTGATTTTAGCACTGAAGACGTACTGAAGTTGGGCATTTGGTCTGTTTCACGGTTCTATGATATAATCCTCACAGTTACAAATGATTTTTAGCATAATATGACCTTTAACTGCAGATGATGTAGGTCTCTCTTTAACTGTTGTTATAAAGACTTTCTGGCTTTTGAGCTATTCCTTGAATTGATAACTGACTGCATCTGTCACTCTTTTTATTTATTTTTTAAAATAAACTAAGTGGTGGTGTTCTTGAGTCGCTAAATCTTCTCCAACTCTTTTGCAACCCCACGGGACTGTACCCCACCAGATTCCAGCAACTGCAAGACCTTTGTAAAAACCACTGCTCTGGAAAACTCCAAGTGCTACAGTTATTGTTATGCGTAACAAAGTCTCGCTTGTCTTCACCCCAAATTCTTGTATCTTTCGCCAGTACCCATAAAACTGTGGCAAGCTAACTTTTTATCTAGCAAATAGGGTAAATTGTAGACCCTTGCCAGTCCTTGACCATTTTGGTGATGAAGATGTGTTACTGAAAGAGAAACACCTTTCTCAATCAGAAATAATAATGGCTATTTGGTAAAGGAGATATGAGAAAACTCCCTCATATTCAGCCTCAAAGGTTCTTGTTCCAGCTGTTCACAAGAAGGATTGGTAGAGGGACCTACCTGCTAGTGAGTACTGAAACAGGAGGTGCTTAGGATGCTTCCCTCCTGGTAGGAGAAGGGAGGGTTAAGGGCTCCCCAAAGATGAAGTAAATCATACGAGCAATGAGGACATAGAGCTTTGGATGAACTGAAAAGTTTACTTAATTAAGTCAAAGCAGACCATGTGCTGCTCAAAATAGAAAGTAAATATAAAATGTAGCTGTGGAACAAGACCACTCCATCCTTCTGTATACCCTAATCACTCTTTCCGTCTCATCAGTCTTTGAGAACTGCCAGTGGGGAAGATAATCAGTGCTTGCAATACTGCAGTCTTTAGCACCTCTTGAGTTGCTAGGTTTATTGACACTGTAATTAACATGCAAGGCCACGTGGATCCAGTGACCATACATGGCAGTGCAGTAGTTAAACTCTTTGTGCCTTTGGCTTGTGCATAGACTCTTCCTAAGTCTTAGGCTTCATCAGAATGTAATGGAATCTGTGATGAAAGGAACTTCAGCACTGACTGTCAATCGCCCTCTATGGGGATTGTCATCTTGTTCACTTCTCAAAAGGGTTACAGAGTTGTGGAACAGGCACTGAGCTCTAGAGGATGAAAATATCACCACCGACTACACTGTGGATGCATGTGCTCCCAGAAGCTCTCCGGGATGGGCCATGTACACCGTATGGGGGACATTTCTGTTCTTACTGCCTGAGAACTGTTGTGATAATTTGCTAATAAATTCTGTGGATGGCAAAAGAAATTCTTCAGGTGGCACAACTTTATCAAACTGACATATGTGCAGTAAATTTAATTGACTGCTATGTCTGCTGTCCTGCCATACAACTCTAACCATGCTTTGATCACCATTCCTGTTAATCAAAGAAGAAAGTACAGAAACTGCAGAGATAATACCTATGCTTAAAGTACCTATGTAGGTCTTCTCCAACCACACTCTCCATCATTCCTTTGGGTACATAAATGCCACCCTGGCTGATAGCATAGGCTAACAGGACAGGTGAGTCTAACTGGTCTCAGGAAGTCCCCCTAAAGAAGAATTAGACTCAATTATTCTGAAAGGAAAATTCTCCAAGCCAGGCTTCAACAGTACATGAACCAGGAACTTACAGATGTTCAAGCTGGATTTAGAAAAGGCAGAGGAACCAGAGATCAAATTGCCAACATCTGCTGGAAAATTGAAAAAGCAAGAGAGTTCCAGAAAAAAAAAAAGTCTACTTTTGCTTTATTGACAATGCCAAAGCCTTTGACTGTGTGGATCACAACAAACTGTGGAAAATTCTTAAAGAGATGGGAATACCAGACGAGCTGACTTGCCTCCTGATAATTTGTATGCAGGTCAAGCAATAACAGTTAGATCTGGACATGGAACAACAGACTGCTTCCAAATTGGGAAAGGAGTACATCAAGGCTGCATATTGTCACACTGATTATTTAACTTACATGCAGAGGACACCATGAGATATGCTGGGCTGGATTGAAGTACGAGCTGGAATCAAGGTTGCTGGGAGAAATATCAATAACCTTAGATATGCAAATAACACCACCGTTATGGCAAAAAGCAAAGAAGAACTAAAGAACCTCTTGATGAAAGTGAAAGAGAAGAGTGAAAAAGTTGGCTTAAAACTCAACATTCAGAAAACTAAGATCATGGCATCTGGTTCCATCACTTCATGGCAAATAGATGGGGAAACAGTAAGAGACTTTATTTTTCTGGGCTCCAAAATCGCTGTAGATAGTGATTGCAGCCATGAAATTAAAAGACACATGTTCCTTGGAAGAAAAGCTATGACCAACCTAGACAGCATATTAAAAAGTAAAGACATTACCTTGCCAACAAAGGTCTGTCTAGTCAAAGCTATGGCTTTTCCAGTAGTCATGTATGGATGTGAGAATTGGACTATAAAGAAATCTGAGCACTGAAGAATTGATGTTTTTGAACTCTGGGGTTGGAGAATACTCTTGAGAGTCCCTTGGACTGCATGGAGTTCCACCAGTCCATCCTAAAGGAAATCAGTCCTCAATATTCATTCGAAGGACTGATGCTAAGCTGAAACTCCAATACTTTGGCCACCTGATGTGAAGAACTGACTCAGGAGGAGAAGGGGATGACAGAAGATAAGATGGTTGGATGGCATCACCAACTTGATGGACATGAGTTTGAGAAAGCTCTGGGAGTTGGTGATTAACAGGGAAGCCTGGTGTGCTACATTCCATGGGGTTGCAAAGAGTTGGACATGACTGAGTGACTGAACTGGACTGATTCTAAAAGGAACTGGAGCTTTAATGCATGTCATACAGGGAGTGACCATGTGGGAAGTACTTTCAACCTGTGTCCCCATATGCAAGCCCAACATGGGGAGCCCCAATAAGCGTGAACAGCACTTTCATTTCCAGTGTATTCTTTGCCTCCTAGGACTCTGCTTTCAGTGTGAAAACCAGGCATTAAATTGCCTCTCTTGATTTTCTTCTTATGTGGATTAGACTAGAGATCTTTAATTGTTTAAGGAAATACAACCTGAACCTTAGAAGGCACTTTTGCAGACTCAACTCATTGTCCAAAATTCTAACATGTGATGGAATTGCTGTAGACTTCCTCCTTGCAAGTCAAGGTGGAATCTGCATAACCCTCAAAACGAGTGGAAATTTTCAGTACTGCACTCATGTGGCTTTGTATGTTGAATAATGGGGGTTTCTTAAATTTGTATGCCCAGGACACTGGACGGCATGGCTGAAGTCAGTCCTAATGACTGGCCGCACCCTGAGGTGTGGCGACCTGCTGATTGCAACCTTCCTTCAATGCTGTCTGAGAAGAACTCATCAGATTCGATTTCAGTTCCTCCTCAACGGATAATTTAGAGCAACTCAGAGAGTAGTATGCTCACAGCCAAACTTACCTAAAGTCAAGATGGTTTAGAAACACGGTGTGGTCAATGTTGGAAGATAATTCTCCCGGGGTCTCTAATGTTTCTGTTCTTTTTCTAAACACAGGATTTCTTTCTTTTTCCTTTTTTCTGGATTATATTTTCAAGAATCTTTGTATACCAGACATTTTAGAAGGATAGTGAACAGTGTTTCTCTCCAGACGGAGGACAGATTTGTTTTCTGATGAAACTAATAAAAACAATGTCTCCCTCCTGGGCATAGACTGGCCCGTTTGCTTGCAACTGTTCTATACAACTGGGAGGTTTTCTTAGCTGGAAGTCATTCAGCTGCATGGTAAACTCACTGCATGTATAGCATCCACCTGGACCACTCCACACCCTCCCCATGGAACTCGGGGGTAGGCCAACCAATGCAAACATAAACGACATGCTGCCTCGTATTCTGAGTAGAAGTCTTTTTTAGACCAAGACATATATTTTCTGCCAACATACATGAGACTGGGCACCTATACTGTTGGCTTGAAAAAGTGAAGTGAAAGTGTTAGTTGCATCCAATTCTTTGCAACCCCATGGACTATAGCCCATCAGGCTCCTCTGCCCATGGGATTTTCCAGGTAAGAATAATGTACTGAGTTGCCATTGCCTTATACCATTCACAGACTTTGATACCCATATTTACTCCTCTACCATCCGAAGGAAATAGGACAGAAATCAGGTCTCCTATTTCTCAATAATATGTTCCTTATGTACAACCATGACTTTTATTGTTACCCCTACAGTGCCCAAGGAGAATATATAGTCTAAGAGTAATTTTTGATAGAATAAAAAAAGTATTTCACACATCCTAATTTCTAATGTTTACTTACGAATATTTTCTTTCAGGGAACAGCAACATCTGGAGTTTCACTGAAATTATGTTTTCCTAAAAGAAAAGTTCACCATGTTAGTGTTGATCTTAAAATTGGAAAGCTTATTTTTCTATTTCAAATTTAAACTAAGAGATTAATCAGCAACAACAGGGCTGTAGGGGAAAACAGCATGCTGAAGTGAAAGTAGTTTTGGTTCTTTGAATTATAGGGATTTACTTTGTTATAAGATTTATGTACAACCTAAAGCAATACACATTAAAAAAAAATTTCCCAGTTGATTAATCTGCAGTCTTTGGAAAAAGCAATGCAGACTTGAAAGTTTTTGATAAAAAACTTTGAAACACTGTGTCCTGGATTTATATGCTAGAATTCAAGGTATGAAATTCTCATAAAATTTACAGTAGAACTATTAATTCTTATAATTTGCAATACTATTTATATATGTTAAAACTATTGATTTTATGACATGAGATTCTAGTATTATTAAATATTAATAATCATCATATAAACAAAATAAACGGCTACAGAGACTATTATCGGTGTATATCACAATTCATGTATAAACTTGTTTCTTTAAAAAGTATAAGTTAGAACTGAGGAAAATAAACTGAGGAAAACTTTAATAAAAGTAACCTGATAAAATATATTTTATTTACTTTTATGGAAAGTTGGTCTAAATCAGCTAAGTCTAAATTATAAACTAAGCTTAACAGAGCTGCAAAACAACTGTTTACATATATATATAAAATATATATGTTATTTATTATATATAATTATGTATTTTATATTTATATATATTAGCCAATCTAAATAAATTCAGCCATGTATTGTTTTAAAGAGGCCCTTAGATACCTGGAGTTAATTTGAAAATGAAGAAAAAATTATTTATGAACATTATATAGAAGTTCTTGTTCAAGATGGCTATGTGTGATGATTATTAAATCACCTCCTCCCAAGAGTCTATGGCTACATATGTAAAAACTTCCTCTTATAAAAACCTAATGGCTGGCTGAGTAATTGGGCAAATGAAAAGAAAATCACATCAATGTGGGTATGAAGGACTGCTGATGCTGCTGCTGCTAAGTCGCTTCAGTCGTGTCCGACTCTGTGCGACCCCATAGACAGCAGCCCACCAGGCTCCCCCGTCCCTGGGATTCTCCAGGCAAGAACACTGGAGTGGGTTGCCATTTCCTTCTCCCACGCATGAAAGTGAAAAGTGAAAGTTAAGTCGCTTAGTCGTGTCTGACTCTTAGTGATCCCATGGACTGAGGCCTACCAGGCTCCTCCATCCAAGGGATTTTCCAGGCAAGAGTACTGGAGTCAGGTGTATGAAGAGTTTGCCATAATAAATGTCATATATGATCTTATCATATAAAGTCATATATGACAAACCCACAGTAAACCATTCTCATTGGTGAAAAACTGAAAGCACCTCCTCTGAGATCACTAACAAGACAACGATGTCCACTCTCACTGCTAATATTCAACATAGTTTTGGAAGTCCTAGTCATGGCAGTCAGAGAAGAAAAAGAATAAAAGGAATCCAAATTGGAAAAGAAGTAAAACTGTCCCTGTTTGCAGAGGACATGATACTATAATAGAAGTACTAAAGATGCCTGTAGAAAACTATTAGAGCTCATCAACAAATCAGGTGAAGATGCAGAATATAAAATTAATACACAGAAATGGTCTCTTGCATTCTTATATAATAAAAATGGAAGATCAGAAAGAGAAATTAAGGAAACAATCCCATTTACCACGGCAAAAAAAGAATAAAACACCTAGGAATAAACCTACCTAAAGAGGCAAAAGACCTGTACTTAGAAAGGTAAACAGGTGAACAACCTTTACTTTAAAGTCTGGATGCAATCAGCTGCCTCTGAGCTGGACCCTGTAAGATACCGATGAAAGAAATCAAAGATAACACAAACAGATGGGGAGATATACCATGTTCTTAGATTGGAAGAATCGATATTGTGAAAATGACTATACTACTCAAAGCAATCCTCAGATTCAATGTAATCCTTATAAGATTACCAACGGCACTGTTCACAGAATTAGAACAAAAAAATTTACAATTTGCATAGAAATACAAAAGTCACTGAATAGCAAAATCAATACTGAGAAAGAAAAACAGAGCTGGAGGAATCAGGTTTCCTGACTTCAGGTTATACTACAAAGCCACAGTAATCAAGGCAGTATGGCACTGGCACAGAAACAGAACTATGGATCCATGAAAGAGGATGAAAAGCCCAGAGATAAACCCATACACCTATGGTCACTAATCTATGACAAAGGAGGGAAGACTCTACAACGGAGAAAAGACGTCTCTTCAATAAGAGGCGCTGGGAAAACTGTACAGCTCTATGCAAAAGAAGACATGAGAAAAAACACCTTAACACTTTACACAAAAGGAAGCCGCTCTTAGAGGACTCCTGTGCTCAGACTCATCTGGCCCAGGGCCCAGCTCAGAGGCAGTTGATTGCATCCAGACTTTAAAGTATAGGATGTTCACCTATTTAGACCTGTGTAGACCTCAGGAGCAGGGGATGCAATTTAACACACACATCTAGGAACCTGGTGGAACCCTCTAAGGGACAGAAACTGTAGTTTACCCTTCTAGGTGAAGAAGTTTCTCTATTAGAGTTTTTACCTGTTCTCTGAGGTCCCAAGCTGACCCTCTTGGAATCCTTTGACACTGAATCAGGCTTTTGAAAATGTAAATCTGATTATTTCATTTTTCAGCTGCAAATATTTCAAATTTTTTTGTTTGTTTCCTGAAAAAAAAAACAACACAAAGCATGAATTAAAAAATATTGTGATCAAATTCTATTATTTTTTCACATCTGTTACCACTCATCCATGTTCAGAGATACCAGTGTGTTTCACATGTTCCTCATTATGCCTGGAATGGTCTTCCAAACTTTAGTATAGTTAATTTTGCTTTACTCACTTTGAATATCCACTCCCCTGTGAAGCTTTTATCTATCAGACAAGAGTTAGGTACTCTATTGATATGTTTTCATAGAATGTGGTAATTACATCCATCATGCCACAGAGTCTATTTCGTTTTTATGAATAGCTCCTTAGGCTGCCAAATAGCAGATGCTCAAAAAAAATTGGTACATGAAAAAAGTGTAATTGAGAAAAATTATATGTAATAATTATTACCAGATTTATTCAGTGATGCAGATATATTGAAACATTAACTAAGTGTGGGAGAACTTTCTGGTCTCCAGTATATAAATCAATATATGTATATATTTTTTCCTTATGATCTTACAGTTCTTATTAGTAGCCATCAATCAGGCCTGGTGTTTCATATCAAAATTACACCATTTCCACTGTAATATCAGTGATAGCCACATTTTGCCAGGTGAATGGCTAGCATTTGGATAGTATTTCTTACTAAAATAAGAAAGAACTGCATTTTTCACCAAATAACATTTGTGGCTTTATAGTTTTAAAAATTCAGAAACTGAACAAATTCTTGGCAGATATTTCTTTAATATAACAAAGAAAAAAATAATCCTTACAACAAATACTTCAATGATCATGAGAAAAAAATTGAAATTAGGACTTTCTTTGATTCTTACATTTACCAATGCAAGAGAGTCATTTAAAGAATATTTTACATAGTTAGTGCAAAAATACCAATAGGCTAGCAAATTATCTTTACTGAGTGCTTTTCAGAACTTGATAAGTTAGAGCCCTGTAATGCTAAACTTTCAGTTCCCAAAACATATCAAAAAAGTTTATATTTCAAATACCTTCCTTCTGCAAGGAAATTAAATTAAAAACACTAAACTATTATTTGAATGCTTCATAGGAATGCTAATGCATCAAATGTGTAATTCTTCAGGGAAAATCTCAAAGATAGCAAGTAATTAGATTGGCATTAATGGCCAGCTAATGAAAATTTAATATAAGCTGAACAGCAGGATATGAGGAAATTGTGGTGAATTATATAAAAAAAATTGTCATATTGTTGTAATGTTTTATTTGGTTAATGTGAATGCTTCATTTCTAAGGTGGTAATTAAACCAATATAAACACTGAGTTAATGTACCTGATTCTTTGTAACATTATAAATTTTCTAAAGTCTTAAATTTTTAGAAAAACATCTCTATTGAAGAGCACATCAAGTAACTTTAAAAATTATGGTTTTATTTTTCTGATTCTCAGTTTTTGAGGAGTGGATAGAGATTTATTATGATTTTCATAATAGAGACATTTTTTTGTTGAAAGGATGCTTATAACCTAAGCTTTCTTCACCAAATCACTTTGATATTTATCTTTGCATATAAGACACATAGAACATCAAACCATAAAGGATATGAGCTGAGCAGATAGGAACTGTATTATTAAGAAAATGTTGCCCTCCTTCTGCTTTAAGTAAGGAGGCTAGGGTCTGCATATACCCTCCCCTTCTAGATGCTTCTTTTCCTTCCAAGTACTTGTTCAGTTTCCTGTCTGTCTTGTGTGTGACAGGGACTAACATTATTAGCACCAGTGACTTTAATACAGGATCATAATTTAGCATTTAAGGGCGTGGTTTCTAGAGTTAGACATTAGGGTAAGCCTTCATGCTTACTGTGCATCCCTTGCAAGTTATTTAACTTCTGTAAAGTTGAATTTCCTCATCTGTAAAATAGGAGTAATAATTATACATACCTCACCTGGTTACTGTGAGGTTAATGAATTGATGAATGCAAAACAAGGAAGAAAACTTTTAGTGGTGAGTACATCTGATCACAAGCTCTGCTTATTCCTCCACATTCAGGAGGATGGCTGCTGGGGGCCAGGCTCGGCAGGATCCAGGGGTACCCTCGGGATGAACGCGTCAGCAAGAGAGACAGACAGAGAGACAGAGAGAGAGACCAGATTGGGGGTGGGGGGGAGGTGCAGCAGAGTCTGGCAAATCTTTATTTTTTTTACTGTAGCTTTTATATTCTAAGTCAGTACATTTTTAAGGGGAAGATAGTTTAATATTACATCAGCTTGTCCTACAGGAAACCAGGGTGTTTTCTGCATACTTCTTTGTGAGAGTCTTGTACATTATCTTCTGGCCATGGGGCCTATTGACATTTTATGACCTAGGTGAATGCAAAGCTGTTTTCCATAATCTATTCTTTGTTGAACACAAAGGTCAGTCCTTTTGCAGAAGTTATCAGTGAAATTTATCTAAAAGGTTTACCACACAAAGACTCTGCAGCTCAGGTGAGGCAGCCCCTGTTTAGCATTCCTGGTTAAAATTAACAATTCTAAACTCTTATTTTTCTAAATCTTTAACTATAACCACTTTTAGAATAACATTTTATGTTCTCTAATAGGGCTTCCTCACCCCCAAAGGGCTCTGTACCTATTAGGGCCTTTTGTGTGATCAGGTTCTTTATGCTGTTTTATGATTAGGGTATTATGAGCAGTCATGCATATTAGTACCGAGGGCATAAACGCATTTGCCAAACAAACTAAAATGCCAGCAGAGGAGTTTAAATTGAAACACTCCTTTCATCCTGGAAAATCTTATAGGATCCCACCGTCCGGGGGACATATTGATTAAAGTTCTAAGTTGATTCTGTTTGGAAAGAGATCGGGGAAGGCCTTCTACCTGTGTCACAGAAATTAGGGGGTAGTCTAATATAGCAAGCATCAGAAAGACAGAGATCATCTTTAAGGTGAGCGCCGGGGCAGCTTTTTGGAATCCCTGAAGTCCTGATCTGCCCTGCTTGTCAGGTCTTCTCCTCATGACCTTGTCACCGGTGGGATCTCGTGTGCTGGCTCCCGGCAGATGGCATTGCTTTTCTACCTTTCAATTCTCCATAAGTATCCTAACCTCAAATTTCAAACATAGGTGGCCTGTTTTATTTTTTCAGGGTCTCATTACGTAGGTTGAAATAATGAGTGAGAGGGGACCTGGAGAGGCCAGAGGAATTCCACAAGAAAATGGGAAGGTAGGGAAAGAGGGAGGAAGAGTCCAGAAGGAACTGGATGAGGGATTAGAAGAGAAATTTGGAACATGGGTAAGCAAGACTCTTTTGGAAACAGCCACATTGTGTGTGAGAATTATTAGTAGAATTGGAGAGATGGAGAAGGGGGGTAATGAAATAATTTTTACTGAATTGTGGATATGTCCTCTTACTTAGATACTTCCTTTTAATTTCAAAAAATAAATTATCTTATTTTTTTGTTGACCATACATTCTTTGAATGAAATACAAAGTAAGAAGTTATTCCAACTTGATGAAGGTTACATATATGTATTATATACAATCAATAGTTCTGCCTATGACATTTTCTAGTTCAAAGATAAACTGAAAAAAAAGTCTACAGTTACAATATACTGCTATTTTTCAAGCAACCAACGTTCTTTATCTGCTCCTCTAAATCTTAGCAAGGCTGTAAGATTGAGAAACTCCCTCCTTTCTATTATAAATATCTGATAAAACCATTGTAATTTGCTGGACTAAAGGTGCTTTTACTCTACTTTTTTTTTTTTTTCCTGTAGTTAGGCCAACACTTTAGAGACTACTCGGGACTTTTCAAGAAAGAGTTCACATGAATTCAACCTGAAAATATTTTCCCATTGAACCAGACATGCTGATTATGCTTCTTCTCTGTGACATAAACAAATACATCCACTGGCTACAGTACAAGTTTGACTATGCTTAAAAGCAGTGTAGGGTTGTACCTACAATGACATGATTTAGAGTCTAAATTACAGAGTACTTTTTTTTCCCTTGTCATAGTTGCATGCTCTTATACAGAATTCTCAGTCTTCAACAGTGAAAACAGTACAAGCTTCAGTAAGAAATATTTCCAGATGTTACAGTTGCCATTCCAAAAGAAAGGGGTTAAAGAAATGCATTGCTTAAGGAAGCAAGCTTCTTGGTTGCTTCTTGGTTGCTTCTCAGTACATAGCACTGAAAGACATTATTCACAGGAAAGAGGGACAAGAAAGAACAAACTGCATTTTGAAATGTACAGAATTCATACTTTGGGTCATTAGAAGCATACCGTTTTTCATTTTGACAGTGTTTTCAAATATAAGTACAAACAACATAAACATCCTTTTATCATTAAATAGGGGCTTCCCAGATCAACTGGTAAAGAATCTGCCTGCAATGTAGAAGACCTGGGTTCAATCCCTGGGTTGGGACGATCCCCTGAAGAAGGGCATGACAACCCACTCCATTATACTTGTCTGGAGAATTCCATGGACAGAGAAACCTGGCGGGTTATAAGCCATGTTCAGATTGTTAAGCCTAAAGACATCTGTATGCTTTAATAGAGCTTTAAGACTACAGGGAACATTTTACCCAATAAAACGGCTATTTAAAAACATATAATAGTAATTTTATGTAGATCAAGTAATGCTCGATCAGACTTACAGAACTGTCTCAAAATTCTTAGCACATTTATGCTATATGCTAACAAATCTCAAACTGCTTTGATACTGGAGATGGTAAGGCCTTCATTTGTGTAAGATTCTGCAAGTCTTCCTGCTAATATTGCAAGGGGCTTAGCACAGAAAGCACTGGCAATGGATATAGAAATGTGTGTGAAATCTTCTTAGTAGCTACAAGGCCATGGTCAGTATATATGGTCCAGCTACTTTAAACACAGACCCACGCACACACACAGTTTAGTCTGTGGTTTCTATTATGTTCTATTACTACCATGATGGTCCACAGCACTTAAATTGAGTACAGATATTTTATCACTGCAACTGAAGACTAAGAAAATGGAAGCAATAACAATGAAATGTAGTTCAATTATAAAAATTCAATAGATTATAAAATATATGTGACCAAAACAAATCACTGAGGGGAATAACTTGAAAATTATAACTGAATGCTATACATATAATTTGGCATACTGCATTAAATATAACAATTATATAAAACCTCAAATTACCAAGAAATTAGCTAAATACTGCATTACATGTTACACTTCATATATTACTTTATATTACAGTATTTATCTTTATAATGATTTGAAACCAAATTATTAAAAACATTTCTCTGAATAAAAAGAGCCAGATAAGAAGGCTGACTTAGATTAGGCACTCACTTTTCCTGCCCTGTAGTCTCCTTGCCTTATGAACTGCCTGGTGCTCCCAGTTAGGACCTGACCTTGTGACTTGCTGGGATACTGTCATGTTAGCAAATGTGATAGAAGCAGAAGCCTGACTAGTACTTGCAGAGGGCTAGTCATCTCTTCTAGCTCCTGGAGCTTCTGCTACCATGAAAAGCAGCCTCGTCAGGCTACCAGATTGATGAGAAACATATGAACTGGTAACTCCACTGACCTGGCTGACAACCTGCAAACCATTCACAAGTGAGGCCAAGCTGGAGTATCCAGTAACCAAACTATCAAACTATCATACAAGAGAAAGCCCAGCAAATGAATTCAGCTAGCCCAATTCCGAATAATTGCCAAAAGAGCCTACAAAATTATGATCTAACTAAATGGTTGAAGTTTTAAGCCACCTTGTTTTGAAGTGGTCTGTTACACAGCAAAAGCTACTCACACAAAGAAGTACAAACTAATATGTTAGGGATTGTTTAACTGTGTTATGTAATATGCTGAAAATAGAAGGTTGCATGGCAATTTTAATGATGATAGATACAGATCTATAAACAGCAGAATGGGTTATAATAATAAAACTTAACCATTATTTATCTTTTTCACTTAGAATGCATTTTATGTTGCTTCAGTTACCTTACACATATGCACACTTTATATTCATATGTCAACCTGATAAAATGGTAGTGTTTTTATCTCTCTCATTTTATATAGGAAGAAACAGAATAAATCAGTTAAACAAGATGGATGATTGATTTGAACTGAGGCAGTCTGGCTACAGAAACTGTACTCCCAAACATCGTATGGCTTCTTGTGACATACAGTACACTGTAGGGTGACTGAAACAGGAAACAAAATATTATGTAAATTACAGCCTACATTTTGGTTTAAAAAATTAATAGTCTGTGCAGACTAGACAAGGATAAGAAGTGACATGAACATTGGTTTCTTGTTATTGTTACAAATTACCGTAAATCAAGTGGCTTGGATCACACAAAGTTATTTATTACCTTACAGTTCTCTGGGTCAGAAGTCCAGTGTGTTTTGGTAGACCACAATCAAAGTACTGGTAGTGCTGCTTTGGAAGACTGTAGCAGAGAATGTGATTCCTGCCAATTCATCATATTGGCGGTGCTCACTGCATTGAGGTTGTTGGACTGACGTCCTTTCTCCTTGTTGGCTCCTAGAGACATCTGCGTTCTTTGCTCCCTACTCCCTTTCCTCCATTTTCAAAGCCAGTGATGATGAGTTAACAATTTTTCAAGCTACATCTCTCTGACACACTTTTCTTTAGCTGTTTTCCTCTTAAAAGAATTCATGTGATTAGATTGGGTCCACCTAGATAATCTAGGATAATTTCTCTGTATCAAGATACTTAGCCTTAATTACATCTGCAAAGTCCCTATCACATATAAGGTAACACAGTCTCAGTTTACATGGATCAGGACACGAGCATCTCTGTGAGCTATTTTATGTCAAATATCTCACAAAGAAATATACCCCAAAGCTAACAACTATAATTTCTGAATGCTTTCAGTTTGTAGGTGAGTTCTGCTCACTTCTTTCAGTTTAATAGAATTCTCTGGTATTCCCAAAGGGAAATTTACTACAATATTTGTATAAATAATATTTGTACTTATAGTACATTTCCTGAACAATATTTAGGGTATGTTTTTCAGATACCCCGATTTCTGTATCTTTTAAATATAAACAATATTATTTAATTAAATCAACAGTTTGAATATTAAACTATTTATTACTATCATCAAAATCATTGTGCCATATGGCACAAAATTGGACTTATTTTCAAGTCTACATATTTACAGGTTATACTGCTTTTCTAGTAGCCACAGGTATTAAAGAATTAGGAATTTAAGTTATTCTGATGTTTTTTTATTAACCTATTATAGTATTACCATTTATAAGCTTCTCATGAGTAAAGTTAGTAATCCTTCTTGAATATCTTTTTATTTCCTCCCAGAAACTGAGTTCAGTTAATATACAAATTTTCAGAAAACTAATATTTTCAGAAGTTTTATTAAAGTTTCAGTGTCCATTTATTAAAGTGGTATTGTGACACTGTTGACCTTTTAAGCTCTTATTAACTCATATTCTCTCTGTCTCCCACTTTTCCCCTCTCCTTGTTCTTTTCTACCCCATCTCCTGTCCTTAAAATGTCTCTTTCTTTACTATCTCAGCATTTTTAGACTCATATTTCCAACTCCATTTCCTTTTTATTTGCTTCTGTCACATTTGGGGGCCTTAAATGACATATTGTGAGTCTTACTGAACTCTCAGAGTGTTGTCATTCTATACACATGGCACATTACAAATAATAACGTGTAATGGAATGGCAAGGAAGGTTAGACATGCACATGCACGCATTCCTTCCGATCTCATGCACGCTTCATCGTTCCATCACACATCACTTATAAAACTCAAATTAGAAAATAAAATTGCTAAGAATTCCATGATGGTGACCACAGTGCACAGAATTATGGGCGTGTCCTTCTTAGTATAGGCTCCATGTGAAAGCACAGCTTGTATATCCACAAAACCAGCCCTGTCTTCTTGCTCCCATATCACTTTCCCTGTTTTCTCATTTGTGTTTCTTGTGATTACCTCCTGGACAAATTAACTGCATCCCAAACCTTTACTTATTTTATTTTAAGGAAATCATACCAAAATGCCAGTAGTATTGGTGATCAAACTGAAATGCTGGAATTAGTCAGAGAGCACCAAGAGCCCCACATTGCTGGTGGCAATTCAGGTCAAACTGTTAAACTGGTAACGTATGCTAAACTGAAGCATCACAGTTACTTAGACCCTCATTTTCAGAGAATGAAATCATGTGCAAGTAGAAAGGAAAATGTTTCATGCACTAGTTCAAACATTTGAAACATACTGGTACAATAGCTATCCTAATATATTAAACTTGGTTACATATTAATATTATTTATTGACCTAGGGAAAAAGGAGAATGACAGACTCATGTCAAGGGACTAGCAACATAAGGCATACTGCAAGTCAGAAATCCTTCAAGGTAAAATTTAGTGAGACCCATATATTAGTAAACAAAGGTCAGATTTTGCTGAAAATTAAACCCATGTTTTGATTTTAAGAGCTATAGAATTACCAAAAAAATATTAAATTCACAGCCCCAGAATGTATTCACTGAAAAACTTAAGCCGTTTATAGAGGACTGGGAACTGGAGACCCAGGAAAAGACACTGGATTGGTTCACTTAAATGTGAACTTCAGATTTCTCTGAACCCTCTGAGTGGATGGAAATGTGTCCTCATCTCTTGCTATAGAAGGGAAAAGTTGCCAGAAGATCAAGGACGATCTTACCTAAGAGAAGTTGTATGTTAATGATGCTTTCCCTTATGATCTTTACAATTTGCCTTCATTGCCTGCAAATTAATAGCCAAGCTAAACTCTCAGCATGTATCAAATGGGAAGCATGGACTATATCATATGAACAAAAGAATTATCCATTTGTAAGAACACTATTAACTGGTCAACATCTAACAGGAGAAGAATCAATTCTGTAATATATAACATCTTATAATGTAAGATTAAGGATACATGACTATGGTTAATAACACACTATTGTAAACTTGAAAATAAGTGACTGAGTATAGATCCTGAGTTCTCATCACACACAAAAAAGTGCTATCTATGTGAGATGATGGATGTGTTAATCACGTTGATCTTGGTAATACCACATACCACACATATTACATACGTGGTAATACACATACCACAATATGTATGTGTATCATATCATTACTTTAAATATACACCATTATATTTGTCAAGTATTTTTTTAAAAGTTGGGGAAAAAAAGCCCAGTAGAAGCCAGTTCACTATGTAAGTGAACTTTGAGTATACTGCATGGAAGAAAGAAAAGACATAAAGCTACTTAGCAAGAGAGTATATAGTTATGGGAGTGATATCTGACTCATGAGGACTAAAGGACCAGCAGGTTTGACAAAACTCCTGCAGTCAGTCCTAATACATTGCTGAAGTAGATCTGTATCTGTTTTCTACTGTTATAACAATACTGTAAAACAGATACCCACAAAACCCAATGACTTACACAGCAATCATTTATTCAGCGTTTTGCTGTCCTAGACCTGGCTCAGTTTATGGCCAGTGGGTTATCTCGCAGGCATACAATACTAGCACGCAGGTGGTGTGAATGTAGCTATACTCACACCACCTTAGTTCATGTAGTCTTTCATCCTCTTGGAGCCTAACTTATACTTCCTTGGATGGTGAGGCAGAGGTTGAAGAGAAAGAACTGAAGTATGTACTACTTTAGGCCAGATACACATACATTGTTCCTTCCACTTCATTCTAGTGGTCAATGCAGGTTAAAGATCCAGCTGGGATTCAGAGAATAAAGAAACAGATTCTGCCTCTTGAGCTGCAAAGTCCTATTACAAAGAAATTGGTACTAGAAGGAGTAGATAATTGAGCCATTTTTCAAATATTCCATCTCTCTTGAAGTTTGGGAAAAGATAATCATCACTGCTTTGACAGAAAATTGAAAAAAGGAAGTCAGAAAACTCAGAGACAAGCATGCCAGGGTGAATTTATCATGTGAGAACAGGAAGACTATCTGCATCTATTGTGCCAGATGCAGTATCTTTAGTGGAATAAATCCACACAGCCTCTTAGTATGGAATGGGTAGCTATTGATCTGGCAAATGTGTTTTTTCTAGTTACGGATGGAAAAGATCTTTTACATGTCTGTTCTTATTCTGAGGAACACTCAGATTTGGGAAGGAGGGTTCAAAGGCCTACTAATTTGAGTGAAGCCCAGAGCAAGAGATGAGTCTGCAGCAGGTTCAGGTATCCATATAAGGAGTAAAGGCCAACTCTGAAAGGTGGGTTGCAGTGCAGATCATCAGGAAGATGGAGCAAGGTCAACCCTTCAGCAATAAAGAATTATTAGTAGAAGGGAATGGCTATTCACTCCAGTATTCTTGCCTGGAGAATTCCATCAACAGAGGACCCTGGCAGGCTACAGTCCATGGGATCACAAAGAGTCAGACATGACTGAGCGACTTTCACAAACAGTAATTATGATCACTCTTTGAAAAGTAGCCTCTAGCATTCTTCTAGATCCTAGGAGAGACTCAGGATCTGAAAATATTACATCAAGAGACTATGAAATTGACTCTGTTCTTTATAAGCTGGGTTGTCAGATATACCAATTAATAAGTTTAGATGGTCACAGAAGCACTCCATCACATGATGGAAATCACTCAATCTTGATGGAGCCATAGTCATTAAGTAAGTAGAGAGAGTACAATGAGTTAAATGAACAGAATCCAACATCAGCTGTATCTGTTGCACCAACACCTCTCCCTCAGCTAAGAACTAGTTTCACATAATCAGCTGATGGAGGAGGAAAATACTGGGGACTAGTTCAAGGATGAGTCTGTGTATCTGAGGTCAAAATGGACTGCCACCATATAAGGAGTAGCATTACATGACAATGTTGAAGGGAAAAACCCTAGTGGAAAGAATTTCAAGCAGCATACATGGTCATCAACTTTGCATGGAGAGAGAAATAGTTTGAGCTTAAGATAAACATTAACTTGTGCATGTGTGTTAAGTTGTTGAGTCTGACTCTTTTGCAACCCTGTGGACTGTGGTCCACCAGGTTCCTCGGTCCATTGGATTTTCCAGACAAGAATACTGGAGTGGGTTGCCATTTCCTCCTCCAGGGGCTCTTCCTTACCCAGGGATTGGACCCACATATCCTGCATCGGCAGGTGGATTCTTTATGACTGAGTCATCTGGGAAGCCACACATTAACTTGTAGACAGTGGAAAGTACATTTGATTAACTGGTCAGGGACCCAGAAGGAGCACTTCTCAATTCCTTGGTGGAACAATTCTTAGGCACAGTCCATGTAAGGATACAATTGTAGGCAGGATCAGTCCCAGTTGCCCATGGCAGTCACTTACTTATGTACAGCTAATTTCCCCGATTCATAGCTTATTCTCCTTACTCCCTCATTTGATTTTCTCATGATTACCTCTCACAACTATCTGCAACAAAGCCTCATCTTAAGAACTGATATTAGGAGAACCCAAATACTCATTTTTACTGTCAACATTGTTTTTTCTCAAAAGTAATTTGTGAATGTCCTATGCATGTTTATTGAAAATTTTCTATTTTAAGGGTATTGGTTCTCCTTGACTTACTGCAGGTTAGTTTATATATTAAACTTTGTGTAACATCTTACACATTTTTCTTTACTACATATTTTAACATTTTAGATATTGTCATTTGCCATCCTGCTAACCTTCATGACTTTTTTTTTCTTTTTTCATGACATTTTAATATGAAGAAATTTTAGTCAATAAATCTAACACTGTTTTCTTTCCTGGTTTGTTCCTTTGCTGTTTTATCATAGATCACATTTTCATCTGATATTTTACTTGTGGACCAAGATCAGATATTCACTTTTATTTTCTTCTTATTTTTTCCTTGCCAAGAATGCTAACTCTACATTCTTTATCATCTCTGGTACTTCTCCTAGTTGGTTTTCCAAAATGAGATCAGAGTGAGATTGCTCCTTTATGAATCTAATCTCCTAAAAAATCTTATAACATTTAGTTGCCTTTACCCCTTCTTCAACCTCGAATACAGCCACCACACTAGTTTTGTTCACCACTGCATATCTGGTACGTAGTTCAGTGCCTGGCACAGAGCAGGAGAGTAATACATAGGTTTTTAATAAATTAATGAACTGACATTCATCTGGATTCAGTCACTTTCTTGAAAATTATTCTTTGACAATTAAAAAATTTCTACAACTGTTATTGATTTATTCATTCCCACTCACACTTTTAAGTTGATCTTTTAAAACTTTTTGTAAAAATGTATTTTTATTTCAAAGTTGTTATAGAATTATGTATATTATTTTCTTTTTATTTCTGTGGCACAGAAATATTTTTAATTGAAATAATTTTGTGCTCAATTTCCTTATTGTCAGTGTTCTCTTCAATGTATTTTGTCCTTGATTCCTGACTTAATTGATTTCAAATGATCTACCAATTTTCGTTCATCAATATGAATGAAAACTAAATGTCTAAAAGTTGATTTAACACTTATGTTGAATGGTCCCTATTTTAGCATCTCAATTGATATAATTAGCCAAAATAGTTCCATCACCCAAACAGGGGTAACAAATATTATTTTCTATTAAATTCAACACAGATTAGAAAGTATTTGATTGAGTCAGTAGTAGATAGAGTACAAATAAAGTTTTTCTTAGCATGCTGCATCAAGATTTCATATTCTTTTTTATATCAGTTGTAAATATATACTTATCAAAAGAAAACTCATCAATATTGGTCCAAGACTATTTTATCTGGGGAACCAAATGTTGATGGTCCCTAGATAATTTCCAGCAAATTTTACCATACATTCAACAAAAAGTTAGATTCTTCAAGTTCTTAATGCATTAGCTTTATGCCAAGGACTGGCTGATAATGTTGCTTTTATTTCAGCATCAATTGTACTTTTCCTTTTTTATTTTTTTTGGCCAACTTTATTGATTTTCTTCTATGCTGACTGAAGATATTATTTATTTTTTTGCCATTTTATAAGGTTTGATTATAATAAAAGATAATTTCATAGACTGCTCTTACCTAAACTCTCCACTCTCTGTTATGAATCCTGTTGTGATTTAGCAATTTTTAGTTGGTGTAAGTGTACTACATAAATTTGCAAATTTTGTACTTATATTTATTTTAATTATGAGTGCAACAGAATCAGAAATCAAAAGTCAGTTGTTTCCCAATAGCTTGACATATTTGGTAGTATCAAAGTATTTGGCTAGTTTTTATTGCATCAGAAACATTTACTTTTTTTTTTTTGATGTGTGATCACAAGTACACATAAATAAATTCTTCTAGACATGTTCAGTAGAAGTGATGTAGAAAGCTATATTTCTTTGGGCATTCTCCATAAATATCAGCAACAGCATTTTCGATGCTACATGCTTGGGAAAGGGTCATTTTTCTTACTTAAGGCAGTGATATCACTTTGTCAATTGCTTCTATAGCTGAAGGATTGCTTGTTTTTGCCCTGGCTATAGCAAATACCTAAGTTCATTGGCTTGGATAACTGCCAGCATTACAAAGAATATTGGATCTTCTCCTCTTTTTATGCCATCTGAGTCCCCACATTTTTGCCTTTAATGATCTTTCTGAGATCATATTCAAGCTCTCTTTTTCCTCAAAAAATTAGAAATATTTCCGTATCTTGGGGAACATCAAAATTGCATAGCACTGATACAAGACCAGGAAAACTACTAACATACAGAAGGTTACTGTGAAAATCATGGGAAATGGCAGTACAAAGCGTTTCTACTACGTGTGCTCCTTAACTCTGTACCAACCACTAGTGTCTCTGTAACCAAACAGATTTAAGGTCTGAGAGCTAGGGTAAAATTGTGTGGTCCAATGAAATGAAATAGCTACATGATGTTTTTACCTCTGGTCAAATGATATCTGGGAGACCACAAGCAGAATATCTCAGGACATGTATTCATGAACAGAGATTTTGGAGAATCATTGCCTTGAACAGATTTATGAAGTGTAGAAAGACGACATTCTCCTTGAATCTCAAGTTGAAAATTAGTAAATCAGATGGACAGAAGCCTCTTCAAACTCAAAAAGATAGGAAAGCTGTAAAGTTTCTAGCCAACATTAGGAGGAGAAAAACTCTCTTACTTTCTGGACAAGGGAACTAAAAATTCCTGGCTCTAGCAAACAGAGAGGAGATATAATTCTTACCATTCTTCAGTTCAGTTCAGTCGCTCAGTCGTGTCCAACTATTTGCGACACCACGGACGGTAGAACCAGGCCTCCCTGTCCATCACCAACGCTTGGAGGTTACTCAGACTTATGTTCATTGAGTCGGTGATACCATCCAACCATCTCACCCTCTGTCATCTCCTTCTCCTCCTGCCTTCAATCTTTCCCAGCATCAGGGTCTTTTCAAATGAGTCAGTTCTTCACATCAGGTGGCCAAAGTATTGGAGTTTCCACTTCAGCACCAGTCCTTCCAATTAATATTCAGGACTGATTCCCTTTAGGATGGACTGGTTTCATCTCCTTGCAGTCCAAGGGACTCTCTAGAATCTTCTCCAACACCACAGTTCAAAGGCATCAATTCTTCATGCTCAGCTTTCTTTACAGTCCAGCTCTTGCATCCATACATGACTACTGGTAAAACTATATCCTTGACTAGATGGATCTTTCTTGGCAAAGTAATATCTCTGCTTTTTAATACGCTGTCTAGGTTGGTCATAACTTTTCTTCCAAGGAGCAAGCATCTTTTAATTTCATGGCTGCAGTCACCATCTGCAGTGATTTTGGAACCCCATAAAGTAAATTCCATCACTGTTTCCACTGTTTCCCCATCTATTTGCCATGAAGTGATGGGACCGGATGCCATGATCTTAGTTTTCTTAATCTTGAGCTTTAAGTCAATTTTTTCACTCTCCTCTTTCACTTTCATCAAGAGGCTCTTTAGTTCTTCTTTACCTTCTTCCATAAGGGTGGTGTCATGTGCATATCTGAGGTTATTGATATTTCTCCCGGCAATCTTGATTCCAGCTTGTGCTTCATCCAGCCCAGCATTTCTCATGATGTACTCTGCATATAAGTTAAACAAGCAGGGTGACAATACACAGCCTTGACATACTCCTTTCCCTGTTTGGAACCAGTCTGTTGTTCCATGTTCAGTTCTTACTGTTGCTTCTTGATCTGCATACAGATTATCAGGAGGCAGGTCAGGTGGTCTGGTATATCCACCTCTTGAAGAATTTTCCACAGTTTACTGTGTTCCATACAGTCAAAGGCTTTGGTGTAGTCAATAAAGCAGAAGTTGGGGTCCACTTAAGTTAGTACCTGAACCCACGCTCTAAGTAGTAGTCAAAAATCCTCTGACAATATATCTGATATGTTCTAGTAGCCAGAAAAAGAAAAAGAAAGAAAAACATACTGAACATCCAAACAGATAAGTCATTGTAAATTAGAATTTTTGAAGAGAGGCGTGGCAATTTGAACAACAGTGAGATGAAAGAGAAAGACAGATGGATTTTAGGATGTAAAATGAAAACCAGAGAAAACTTAGTAAAGAGAAACTTTATTTGAAAGTATATTCCAAGAAGAAGAAAGGTACAATTTCAACATGGGAGTGGCACTATTGCAATAAGGAGAATATTCTGATCATAATATCAATGAGTGTCTCAAGGGCTTTACTTTTATAGAGTGAACTAAACAAGGTTAAAAGGAAGCAAGTATGGGCAAGTGGCATGATTGGGCAGAAGATCAGAGAATGTTTTATTTGAACACAAGCTTATTCTCAGGGGAGGCTGAGGAGGGCAGGGGAGGCTGAGATGGTTCAGGCTGAAGGTGGGTTAAAGTTCAGGTACCTTTGGAAAGGAGAGAAAATTAATCAGAGTTTGTTTATAAAGTGTTGTGTTCCAATTGATTAGCCTATCATTCATAAGACAAAGAATGAGAATTTGAAGGATCTCTTTCTGGTCTTGTTATAAGTACACATGGAGGTGTCCATGAATTTTATTGAAGTTATACAGGGATGTAAGTCCTTGCAGCGAACCCTTTTTTAGGACACAAAGGGTGAGAAGATTTCTTAACCTTGGCTGTTTTCTAGGATTTCACATAAACGGTAACATTCAATATTTTCAGGGAGTACTTTTATAGCACAAAACAGTTTGTGGAATTTAAAAAATACATATCTCCTGAAAATAATCAGGAGATAAACTGAAATAATTTTCTGTATTGGAGAGATAAACTCTTACATGAAAGATTAAATGGAAGAAATATCATAAAACAGGTTAAAATTCCAGAAAGGTAAAAATCATGAAGAAACAGACAAAATAATTAGAGCAGATAGTGACAACTAGGAGCTGGAAATGGCAACCCACTCCAGTGTCCTTGCCTGGAGAATCCCAGGAACAGAGGAGCCTGGTGGGCTGCCATCTATGGGGTCGCACAGAGTTGGACACACCTGAAGTGACTTAGCAGCAGCAGCAGCAATGACAACTGATGTAAAAACATATTTTATTTATAAAGGATATGTTAAAAGAATCAAATTAAAGAGAGAGAGATACGGGTTCAATTCCTGGGTCGGGAGATCCCCTGAAGTAGGAAATGGAAACTCACTCTAGTATTCTTCCCTGGAAAACTCCACGGACTGGAGCCTGGTGGCTTACAGTCTATGGGGTTGCAAAGAGTCAGGCATGACTGAGCATGCACGCACATTACTATTTTCTTTTTTTTTTTTTTTTTAATATTATTTTATTAGTTGGAGGCCAATCACTTTACAACATTTCAGTGGGTTTTGTCATACATTGACATGAATCAGCCATATAGTTACATGTATTCCCCATCCCGATCCCCCCTCCCACCTCCCTCCCCACCCGACTCCTCAGGGTCCTCCCAGTGCACCAGGCCCGAGCACCTGACTCATGTATCCCACCTGGGCTGGTGGTCCGTTTCACCATAGATAATATACATGCTGTTCTTTCAAAACATCCCACCCTCACGTTCTCCCCCAGAGTTCAAAAGTCTGTTCTGTATTTCTGTGTCTCTTTTTCTGTTTTGCATATAGGGTTATCGCCACCATCTATCTAAATTCCGTATATATGTGTTAGTATACTGTAATGTTCTTTATCTTTCTGACTTACTTCACTCTGTATAATGGGCTCCAGTTTCATCCATCTCATTAGAACTGATAATTAAGACTTACACTTCTGAATTACCCTAGATAGAATCTCTTCAACTCTAAAGTTCAAGCTGCCTAAAAAGCAATGAAAATGAGAGTACCTTTACATCGGCACTTAAGCCTGATGAATTTTGAGGAACACTCTCACTGTAAACAAGGTATTCCAATTTTATCTGAAGCTAATTAACAGAGTCCCTGAAACTCTGGATGAAGCTATGGAATAGGCAGATGCATTTCCCCCTCTGACTGGCAAGGGTGGTTAGAATAAAGAATGAGAGGAAGAGAGACACCACCTCCTCAGCATCGCACTGTAACTCTCAGCTGTTACACTTCCTCATGGCTCCACCTTTTGCCTGACTGCGCTACCATGAATCTACATTGCCTCTTTGTATGAGTTTGTTGGGGCTGCCAAAGCAAAGTGTCACAGACTAGGCAGCTTCAACAAAGGAAATTCGTTTTCTCTTGGCCGAAAAGATGAAGGTGCCCTGAGGTTTGGTTTCTCCGAAGTCTCTCTCCTTACCTATCAGACGGCCACTTTCTTGCTGTGTCCTTACATGATTTTTCCTGTGTGTGTGTATCTCTAGTGTTTCCCTGTGTCCAAATTTCCTTCTCTTGGAAGGACACCAGGCAAATTGGATTAAGGTGCAACTTAATGACCTTATTTTAACTTAATTAAATTTTAAAGGCTCTATTTCCTATTCTTAGACACTAGAAGTGAGGGCTCTAGCATATGAATGTGAAACCAACTCAGTTCAGACACAGCATTCTTCTATTTAGTTTTTAGCCAAAGAGAGGTAAGAACATCTGATGGTAATTAATCACCAGGCCTCTTCTGTTAGCTTTTGTGCTCTTGATCAACTTCACTTTTTATTTTTAGAAACATTTAAAAATTATACTTAACTTCATTATCAATTTTAATACTTGAACGATAAGGTAACTTCATCTCATTTCTTATATAACTTGTACATTGTTAACCCACTAACATGCTTTTATTATGACCATTATAATTACCAAGCCCTCATACTGGATACATTTGCTATGTATCAATATATGTCTCAGATGTACATGGCTGGTTTTTCCAGTTTTAAAATTTGAACAGTATCATTTTACTATTTTCCTTGACATGACAACAGGACCTACCTGAAAATTAGAGCTAGGGACTAACCATGATAGACTGGCTATCAGTGTCATTCTCAACAAATTGATATTCATCATGAAACCATCACAGTGACTTAATGACTATGGGTCAAAAACTATTAAGAACCATTAAGATAGGTTAACAGGACAAAATACAGCCCTGAGGCTGAAGGATTCTAGTAATGATTCAATGGACTGTGTTTTAATTACTTGCAGGTTCTCTCATTCTTATATTCTTACTCTTGTAAAAGAATTCTCTATTTTCACTCTTATTAATAAAATAAAGACAGAAAACATTAGCTCCATTTGTAACAATAAGGTTGTGTAACAAACCAGTGCAAATCTCATTAGCTTAAAACAATAATCATTACTCTCATACATCTGAGTTTCCATTGATTGTGGGCTGGTCTGGGTTGGACCCAGATCTGCTTTATGAGTCTTTTATATACTTATGTATTTTTGACAACTGACCAGACAAGAATAAGTTTATTATAAAGATGGAACGAGAGAAAGAAGCATATTTCAAGCCTCTGTTTACAAATTAAGTCTGGTATAACATCTTGTCAGCCAAAGCAAGCTTTATGATTAACCCAAAGTTAAGAGGCAAGGAAGTACTGTCTTTGTCTAGGGGACAAACTGCAAAGTCACATTATAAAGGAGTAAATAGAATGGAGGAGGACTATTTAAGAAAAATTGATACTTTGCAAATGTGACTATATTAACAGGTTCTTAGCGTTTACAGAGATTGTTCAGTATTGAATTCAACCCTCAACATTGTTCTCGGAATATTACAATTGACTTCATTTTATCAGTCTATAGAAGAAGCCCGAGGATCTAGTTCTAGTGTTACTCTAGCGTTAGTCACTCAGTCATGTCCAACTCTTTGCAACCCCACTCACTGTAACCCTCCAGGCTCCACTGTCCATGAATTTTCCAGGCAAGGATACATGGGTTGCCATTCTCTTCTTCAGTGGATCTTCCCAACCCAGGGATCAAACTCTGGTCTCATTCACTGCAGGCAGTATCTTTACCATCTGAGCCATTGGGGAAGCTTGAAATATTACACTGGCTTCATATTATCAATGTTATGGAAGAAGCTCAACAATGTAACTAGTTACATATTTTTACTATACCTGCTTGCATATGCACATTGTAAATACTCATTGTTTAATAACCAAAGAAGCTTTTCTATTTTCCTATCTTCTACCCTTTATATTTCTGCTTGAAATCTTAAGTATAATGTTTGAACAGCCACTTCCTACTGATTATAAGATAAAGGATATTATAGAGGATGAATTCCAGCACGATAGCTACTAAATTAATCTATTGAGTCAAGATGAAGTTCTTCTTTTATACAAAAGCAAATATCAGGACATAAATTTTATTGCTTCAAAAACTTACTTCTTTATTATCAAGCCTTAAATGATTCTTCAAAAATATTTATGAGAGGAAAAACAAGCTGTTGATCATTGGGAATAAGCCTTACAGAAGACTTTTGGACAGAGCGCTCAAATTGTATGAGTTTTATTATTCTATCCTTGAATAGAGGATAAATGTATGTACTCTTTGAATCTTGGGTAACTGAATTATTCTATATATTAAAAAAAAATTGGTTACTTTTTTGTTTCACGGCACTAGTTCAAAGTAGATGTGTAGACAAAAAAAAATTCTAACTCTCTGTAAGGAGATAAAAAAATAAAAAAACCTACTGATAGCTTTATCACATTTAGAAGAAACAGTCATGAGTTGTTTTTTTTTTTTTAGATTCGACATTTCCAAAATATATAATATTGATTATTTAAAACATTCTTTAAAGTAAATTCAGATAATATACCCAAATATAACATTTGTTGTCAAGAAAAAGTTTTATTTAATATATAGTTAAAGGTACACTAGAAATAAATTATTATTCAAAGGATAATGAGCAGAAGGCCATGCTTCAGTATCACTGCATTTTCATCTTGTTTGGGGCTTGTATTTTTTTGTGTTTTTATGCAAAATTTGTTTTTGAGTGACTATTACCCAGAATGACACCACAATATATTTGCTGAGTAAATGCATTCATGAACAGAGGCAAAAGATTAAAAAAAAAGGATTCAAACTTTAAATATTCACTCCAAACATCTTTTATGAGGCTTACCTGTCACCTATCCTCTAATACTTTCCTTTTCACCTGGTACTATCCTCTGTCTACATACATTTTCAAGAAATGTTAAAAAGAAAACTTGTCCTTGATCTTGATTTTGTTAGAACCTCAAAATACTATCCTGTCTTAAGTTTTGCAACCGACGTCTTTGTCCAGTAATGCTCATTTATGGAGTAAGGAGATTTAGCAAATCTGAGGCTTGAAAACTTCAGACCTTTAAGGCTGCCATTCCTCATGTCTTTGTCCAGAAAATACTAAGGACTTAGGGTAATAAAATGCATTGGGAAATATGGAAGAGTTAGTCTCTGAAAGGCTTGATGGCAGACTGATTTGCCATGGATGTCTCCAATAGGAATATTCTAAAATGGTCTTCATTTTCAGGCAAGATGGCTGCAGCTTGTATGAAAAACCAGGCTTGACTTGTCCACAAAGATGTAAGTCTGTAGAGTTTGTCTTAACAGAAAACAGGATATGTGGCCCATTATTAAAATTTCCTTGTTTTTATAAATTTCTTTCACTGCTGCAAATGGGCACCTGGTTTTCCTAGTGACTCAGTGTGAGGTTAGGTGTGTTTCTCGCTCACAGAGTTTGAGAAAGCTCTGTCTGTGAACTGAATCCTTACACAGTCCCTATTTTTCCCACAACACAAATATATCTTCCTAAGACTTTAGAGTATTTAGTGTCATGAAAGTCTGTGGTATTCATGAAACTTGAGGATAAAAATGGGATGACAAAGGAAAATGAAAAACACAACAAACTGAGCATTACTCTTAGTATGGCAGGTGAAAAGCAGATCGCAAATATAATCCTTATTCATAACATGCCTGCAAAAGGTACTGCTAAATCATACACAAATGAAGACTGCTTTATATAGTATGTAATTATTTATAGGGTACATTATTAAACCATGGATTGAATATAAACATAGATACCTAAAAGAGTTTACTGAATTTCTTAATGATAGAACACAAGCATGTGAAAAATGAAGTGTTAAGTCAAAGTCAACAAGAGTTAAAGTTTGTCCACCATATCACTCTCTTGATGGGATAATTCCTTGCTACTGAATCTGCTCTGTATAACATAGGATGCTCAACAGTATGCCTCTCTCCTTGGTGGTGGCTTAGTTGGTAAAAGTATGCCAACAGGTTCAGTCCATCGGTAAGGAAGATCCCCTGAAGAAGGGAATTGCAACCCACATCAGTATTCTTGCCTGGGGAATTCCATGAACAGAGGAGCCTGGAGGGTTAGTGGGGTAACAAAGAGCCAGATACAATCGAGCAACTAACACTAATACCGCTAGGCCACTACATGCCAGTAGCAATTCTCTACTCCAATTATAACGAGAGAAAGTATACCTTCACAATTAAAAACTTTTTAAAAAAATAAGTGTTCAAAATAAAGATATGCTTGGAAAGTGTCACAATATTTTATTTTACTTGTAAAATATTTAATTCTCTTATAAAATATCACACTCCTACAAGGGAAGTAAAACAAGCATGGTTGATGGAGTTTCTATCAACAAATGTTGCAGGAAATTTTTTTCTTGATAAACATTTTACAGTAGATTTTTTGATATACTGACATATAGATTTGTCTTATTATTGCAGAGCTTATTAGTGATGACCCTGTGCCAGAGACATTTCAAGGGCATCTGTTGTTGACACTTTTCTTTATGGTTTATAGGGTCAATGCCAATAATGTTCGTGTGGAAATAGATATCTTTGTCTTCCTGCTGGCATGCCTTTCCCATTCTTTCCATTTTTCTAGTTCACATTAAAAATAGCATAAACATTATCAAGCAAATTAATCCATAAAGTATATAAAAATTATATACAAATGAAGAATAAAGATAGAACTAAAATTATCTCAAAAAAAAAAAATCTTTGGCACAAATAACCTATTTTACAAAGTTCCTGTTTAGTTTTCATCCAAATCGTAGAAAAAAAGTTAGTGAAAATTCAATGATGATTCTCATTTTCACTTTTCCTTCCAATATTTCCCTTTAGTACACGTCCCATTGTTGAAAGTCGTTGAATTTGTCATTCATGAGGATTAGAAAAATGACCTAGACTGATGTTGCTAGGAACATTTCTATTACTGGGTTTTTATCATAATGATGCCCTAGGGAAAAATGTATTCTCCTAAGTTGTTTTCTGCTCTTGCTTCAGATTTGTTTGGCCCTTGTAAATAATGAATACCCAATGGGAAAGATTTCGAGTTAGTTAGCCTGGTTTTTATGCATAATATTACTAGATTTTTAAACATTTTAGATACATTCATTTGGAAATGTTATGAAATGTATAAAATAGCATTAATTCATAAGCAGTAACAATGTTGAAAAGAAAGTTACTGCTTTTTTTACTTCATTAATTATCCTTTAAACATTATATTTCTCTTTAGATGTTAAAAATACCTCATTTTAAAATAACAAATATTTCTTTCCTTGCATTCCTCTAATGTATTAGTTAAAACATTTTTCAGAATAGACATCTTGAAATAATTTTCTACATGGGTGTACCTACAGCTGATTCTTGTTGATGTTTGAGAGAAAACCACACAATTCTATAAAGCAATCATCCTTCAATTAAAAAAATAAAGTGAAAAAAACTTTTCAAAACATATATACATTAGCGTTTATGGTTTTAGAACATGAGAGTACCAAACTCTTATCTAGTTTTGTTATGCTTACTGCAGATTGAAATAATAAACAATATAAGGAAAAAGAATCTTGATGTTTCATTATTATATTTAATTTTGTCATTTTCTGAAATGTCAAAATATACTTTGATTCAAATTGCTTTTATCCCATATAAATTCATACAAGAATTGAATTTAACACTAAATTTACTCCAGTAACTGGAAGATATTATGGCTATGTATAGAGATATTTCAGTTAAAGGCTTTTAGTTAAATAATCTGAATTAAGCTGACTTAAAGTTATCTGTTCAGGATTAATTATGCTGCTAATGAATATAAATTTGAATTCATCAATGCCACTCCTATATATCAACTCTTCGGATAATATCAATTTTCTAAAATACATTCATCATCATTGCTATATCATTATTGATACTATATTGTTTTGATAAATCCCATCATGTCTCTTTTTCAAAGAGAATATTACAAAGTTAAAATCATGTTAAAGGTAAAATACAATCTTCTAATGTATGTTTCATTAATTCAAAATTTTGTACTTTACATACTAATGCAGGGCACATTAATTGTATTTCTTTTTCAAAGTGAATTTATTTCATGATTATCTATACCTTAAATAGTTCATACAGTTTTTCATATGCCTTTAAGTGGACTTACTGGTGGCTCTCCAGAATCAAAGTAACTACTTATCAATTTAATTTTCTTTTCCACATAGATCAAATCTACTTATTTAGTTGGCTCCATTTCAATTCTCCCACTTCCTATGTCCATATATATTTTGCTAACCATTTCTTCAACTAATTGTTTTTCTTAAATCACTTCAAGACTTAATTTGATCAGTTCTAGTCATTATATTTAAACTCCAATACTTTGGCCAACTCATGCAAAGAGTTGACTCATTGGAAAAGACCCTGATGCTGGGAGGGGTTGGGGGCAGGAAGAGAAAGGCATGACAGAGGATGAGATGGCTGGATGGCATCACCGACTCAATGGACATGAGTTTGAGTAAACTCCGGGAGCTGGTGATGGACAGGGAGGCCTGGTGTGCTGCGATTCATGGGGTCGCAAAGAGTCAGACACGACTGAGCAACTGAACTGAACTGAACTGAATCATTATATTGTATATAACTCTAAGACATTCTTGAATCAATGACAACAAATCACCTTTTTAAATAAATGATATATAAGACTGATTCCCAACATATTAGAGGAGACAGTAATAATGATTTAAAAACATTTCATTAGTAACAACATCTCCTAATAAAGACAATGATTCTTGAGGAAATATGTGATATAAGAGGGAGAAATAGAAATTAAATTTTTTTCTCATTAAAATAGAGTGTAAAAGAGCAAATGTGATGTGAAAACAATGCTTAATTTTAAACATAATGCTGAGTGCAAATTTTAATCTACTATAACCAGGGGATAAACATTTAAACTATGCCCCAATGTCCTCTAGCTATACCATCTGGAATCTTTATCTGCCCAGTAAGGAATGAAAACACTAGATAGTTTTAACTGACAAATATATTGGTCCAGAACTGATACCCATCACTTTTCTAAAACCAGATATAGTTCTGCCTAACTTCCAGGGGCCAAACAAGCATAATCCTCCAGTGTTCCTGGAAAAAAAGGAGAACCAGGTATGGATAAACAATAAAACTTTCTACCAATGAAAGTTTCTGCGATAAAAACCAAGATATATATGCATAAATCACAGAGCAAATCAGGATGGATCACATCCATGTTTAAGAGAATCCTAGCTGTTATTTTGAGGAGTCTGCTCTATGACAGAATCCTTGGGTGATATTTCAGGCTCAACCATCAGTAATCACAGTTTGAAGCTGCCCACCTCACATGAGATTTGGTGCACAACAATGCCTTGTAGTTTTCTGCAGGGCATTAGAGTTGAGATTCAGTACCTTACTCCAACTCCAGACCAGCCATAACCAAGCACTTGATCCTGGAACCTCTATTCAGAGGCTATATCAGAGGAACTGGCTAAGGGATTTTTCCATATATTGATTCCCTAGCGTTCTACTCCTAGCCCTTCCAAGACAAACAGGTCCATAAGCAGGTAATCACCCTTTCGGGGGCTCCCTGGCAAAAAGCAGATACCCCATATTTGTGTTGCATCCACATGACCCTTACCTGGTGGCACTCTGTGAGGGGAAATTGAACATTGGGCAGCTGGCCCCTTGCTTTTTTTTCCTTCTTGCTTACACTGTTGTAAGTGAATAAAGGCCTGATTGTTACTTTCACATTGACTCATTGCTCCAGCTGAGCAACTTGACACCTGGTTGTTTGGCATTTTGAATAGCAGAAAAAGTCTTGTGAATCTTGGGAGAGAACTAGAGGTCTCTTTGGAGAAAGATGTACTCTCAGATTGCAGATCTGAAAAAGAAAAATTGCACTGCAGATATGGAATGTTAGGAAGTAACACTCTAAGTGAAGTGTTGCCTTCTCCTGATGGTAAACATTACTTTAAAAAATGTGGATAATAGAAAGTGGCTAGTTTGATTTTTAATTTATGAGCATGAATTGAGAATTGCTTCTATAAGATTACATGTATTTACTCTGCTTTCCTTTAATATTTAAATGTTCACCTTTATTTAGTGCAGAATATGTTCTTGAAATGCATGAACATTTTTTTAAAACAACATTTAGAAAAACAACTGTTTTTCTAACCATAAGAGGACCAGTTATATAAACTATACATCACTAATAGCAAATAAGGAATTTCACTGCCTCTCTCACTTGTAAGTATTAAAATAATCGTGTATTTTTCCGGACAGAAAGGAAATTTGAAGTTTTTTTCATGTTCTATAGCAGTTCATACAGTATGGTGAACTCAGTTCTAATGAATTTGAATACATATATCCATTTAAAAATTAAACTATGTTTCAACTAAAGCTTCTGTAAGTTGTTGTCAACTTTTTTCTATTGTGCATTTTCTTATCTCCCCAAAGTTAAACAATGTCAATGGTAGAACATATTACTTTCTGAATTTTAAAATTTATGCAAATATTAATTTTACATATTTTAAAATAAATAATAAAGACATCAAATAAACTTATCTACTCTAAGAATTAGAAACGTTCAGAATCTGCAACATTTCTATGACTGCTTTGGTAAGATGGCTGGGAGCTTATCAAGATTCATTCTCTACCACTTTCCTGGTTAGAGTTGCAGCAGGGATGGGCTGATGGACTGTGAATTTTCCAGCTCTTATGAAAGCTAAGTGTAGATATTTGATTTAGTTCTTCCCAATGTTAGATGAGAAGAGATGTATACTTTTACATTGGGCCTAAAAAACAAAGAAGCCCCAATATTTTCACGTTTGTTCTTTCCCTTTCCACAAACTAGAACATGGAAGAACCCACAAAACAGCTTCATACATAAAAATGAAACATTGAGAAGCCAGTGGAAAGACAGATGAGATTTTGGTCCATAAATAAACATGTGAACCAGAGTCACATGCCATTTGAAATGTCACATGTTAGAGAAATAAGTATTTATTTTTCATTAAGCCTATGAATTATTATATTTGATTGTTACATTTGAATTTTACAAAGCCAGCACAAAGACACAAATGACTAATGTCATGTGATATAAATACTAAATAGGCGTTATGAGTAAAATAAGTTCAAAGAATTAGCACAACACAAATGATCCGCTGAATTCTCATTATCCCACAAATAGATACACTAGGTTGGGCAGAGCTAAGACAATTACTCAACAGCATCATCAATCTGGTGCTGTTGACTCAATTAAAAAAATATTATATTTATATTTATTGCTCATTTCGTTTGGTACATTCCCTATTAATTTCATCTTTTTTATTAAGTTATATGTGCTTATTAATTATTTTGTTTTATATTTTGATCTATTAAGTTGAAGTTTTTTTTTTAATTTGACATTACATTTTCAATAAAAACATCTAAATATCTACACATATTTTAACAGTATACTGAAGAGCCGACTCATCTGAAAAGACCCTGATGCTGGGAATAATTGAGGGCAGGAAGAGAAGGGGATGACAGAGAATGAGATGGCTGGATGGCATCACCGACTCGATGCACATGGGTTTGGGTGGACTCCGGGAGTTGGTGATGGACAGGGAGGCCTGGCGTGCTGCGGTTCATGGGGCCGCACAGAGTCGGACACGACTGAGCAACTGAACTGAACTGAAAGTATTTAAGAAGTATTATTCTTATTATTTCTAGATAATATATGATTTCAGTTTTAAGTTTCTTAAAAATTATTCTTAAGTAGTCTTATTTGACTTTTATTCTCTACATATTTAGTGCAAAATGTAGGTACAATTTCAAAGATATAGGAAAAGCACCAAATTGGTTGAATATAAGGATAAAGAATATTATTTTTTCTACTTCACTTTTTTCCTGCTAAACTTGTTTTCATCATATTTTGTTCTGAAAGAATTTTTTGCTTTCTGTATTTTACTGTTTCTATTTTACAAACCATTGTAATTTTATTTTCCTTGCTTTATAATGCTTTTAGCCTTAATTTCTACTTTTTCCCCCCCAGAATGCTGGAATTTTTATTTATTTATTTATTTTAATTTATGTTTCTTTGTCTGTGTTGGGTCTTAGCTGTGTCATGGAGGATCTTTCATTGTGACACATAGGCTTAGCTGCCCCACGGCATGTGGAGTCTTCCCAGACTGGTGATAGAACTCTGCATTGCAAGGCGGATTCTTGATCAACAGACCATCAGGGAAGTCCTTAACTTCTACTCTGATATTAACGTTTTAGGCACAATTTGTATCTTTCTATCATATTGGAATACATCGTATTTTACTGGAATACAAATAACTTTATTTGACAGGACTTTCTTCTCATTTAACTTACTTTGACTGTCTATAGAAATTATATTCACCAGTTCACCTTTACAAGATGCCAACACAACATCACCTCATCACTGTTGTAAATTCTCTTCTGTTGGGATCTTTTCTTTAGTTCAGGAATGGCAGAGTTGTTTATCTAGTATTGACCTCAGACAGAAGGCACAAGAGATACAGCAATTTAACCCCACTTGAAGAGAAGCTCTGGAATGCTTTTCATTTTGAGTGCCATTTGATCAAAAAGTTCACAATATCATCAGCATTTCTGCTCCATTTCCTAGCAATAAACTCAATCTTGACTTTTGTAGTGTGCTTCAATTCTGAGTCATCTTTACTGGCAAAAACAGACATGTTATTTAATTTAGAGAAATGTAGGCTGTCTGTACTCCATTTCCTATTAAGGAGCAAAGTAACATTTTTTAAATACTATGCCTTGTTCAAAATATTTGTTTCTTTAACTCAAAATGTTTTAAACATCTATCCCTAGAACTATGTGTGTGAGTAGGGTGATGCTATGCCTTAGTAAAGACACTGAGTCTTCCTGTGAATTTCTCTGACTACTAAAGCACAATAAGGAGGGGGGTGATTCTGCCAATGAAATTAAGGATATTATTGGTAGAAGCAAGGAGGCATTAAGTAATGATGGGCAATCTCTATTCATTACAGTAGGCAGATAACAGGATAATCTCCTCCTCTTGCCTAAAAGCTTTTTATAATACAGTTTATTCTTGGATATTGTTGATTATATTTTATCCTTGAACTATTAGAGTGTGACATGGGTCTATATATGAGCCATTAAAAAATCAAAATGATAGGTTGTTTAAAAGAAACATGATATTTTAGCTGGTATTCTGAAGCATTTAAGAAAATATTTTAAAGCATGTGAGAACATTAAGTGGTACCAAAATAAGGACACATCTCTTTTCACAGTTTCCTCCTTTTTGTACCATGTCTCTGTCAATAAAATGTATGAGATATACTAAGATCTGTATATAGCCAAACACGATATAAGGACATTATATTACAAAATATATCAGAGATGAGATTTCTGGGTACTATTAAAAAGTCATGCAATACCCAAATTTTATAATATTTCTTGTTACATTATTTCAAGGAAAATTATTGTTCCAACTGAAATTTGTCTTAATTACTGAATAAGACCTTGATTCTCTAAGGAACACAATTGGTTTCTATATCTGAACTGAAAAACAAATGGTCTATTGACATGTAATAGAAGAAATATATTACTTCAGAAATGGCAGATGATATAAAGAGTAGGATGAATTACTAAAGTCTTTTTGTTCTTTTCAATTCTTAATATCGATGGTAAGGTGACAACTGCTTAATATTTTATCATTATCTCAGATTGTGCTTATTAACAAACTTCAAGGTTGGGAAAAAAGTAATATGCTAGGGAAGATATGTGATTTTATTATGACTTTTTAATATTAAATTCTGGTTGGTTTAAATATTTATGGGTAACAAATTAATGAACAAAAGAACAAAGACAAATATAGAATTATAAAACTGTAAAAATAAAAAAACAAAAAAGAATAGCTTACACTTCAGTCTTATTTTTTCAATACAAATCATACTAAAATAATTGAACCATTTTTGCATGAAATTTGCCATCTAAATGCAAATGTAAACTTGTATTTTCTGTGTGAAATTAGAATGAAAATAATACAATTATCATGGCTTATAAAACATATATAATTGCAAAACCATGTCTATTACAATTCCAAATGCTTTGGTTAATCATGAAAGATTCATGGGAAATAGAAGATTTACATCACACAGATGGCAGACTGATACCATTCATCATGATTTTAAGCTTCACATTTTGGCAGTTGTCAAATATTTCACCTCATACAAATACATACTAATGTTTTTACATAATTAATCTTATTATAACATTAAAAATTCTAGCATATATTTAACTCAAATTTTGCCTTATCTAGATTGTTAGTGTTGCCTTGTTTTCAGATTTTCTTAGATGATCTTCATCTTTTACTAAAATTCTTTACATATTAAAAATAAGTTATAGATTTAATGCTTATTTTACCTAGAATATGAGAAAATAGAGAAACTTTGCAGTATGATGCATCTAGATCATTTTTCTGCTGTTGCAATGTTTCACAGTCTTTTCCTTGGAGAAGCCTGGTGCTCCTCAGAGAATTAGGCTCTTATTTGATTTTACGACAAATTTAAGTTGGAATAATAACTTTTTTTGAAATAATATAAAAATTAATATTCTCAAAGTTGGGTATTGGTATTACATGACCACTTTTTAAAGGGCCCAGAAATTTCATCTCTGACATATCTTGTAATGCAATGTACTTATTAAATTTTGACTATATATAGATCTGCTTATAGAACCTACAAAATATGTCTGTCATAACCAAATAATGAAATGCTTATTTTTCTTTGTTAGAATGATTATATTATTTAACAGGACAGTAAACTATTTAAAATAATGAAATGTTTTATCACTGATAATACTTTACCAGTATTAACTCCTATCATCTTAATAATATTATTGTAAAATTCAAACATTATAAATCTAAAGAAAATAGCCATACATATCATGGATTGGAATACAGATATCCCTGAAGCATGTCTAGCCACTCAATTGACTACTATGTTTTAATAATTAATCTGATTAATTCAAAAGATACAAATATTGTATCCTTTAGTCATTTACTTGAATTTACATAATTGTAAATCAGTTAATGTTCACATGAGTTTATAATTTATTATTTTAATCACATGATTGGTGAATAATTTTCAGTATATTCACATTAGGTTTGACTGGAAAAATGTTCTGTATTGTTTTATTATTTATTATAGTTATCCCTTTTTAAAAATAAAAGTGTAGTTGATTTACACTGTTGTGTTTGGTTCAGTTGTATAGAAAATTGGTTCACTTATATATATGTTTATTTACATATATTTATATACTTGTTCAATTTATATATGTGCATGCATATATATATACTTTTTTCAGATCCTTTTCCATTATAGGTTATCACAAAATATTCAATATACTTTCCTGGGCTATAAAGTAGGTCCTTATTGTTTATTGATTTTGTATATAGTAGTGTATGTTAATTCCAAACTTCTAATTTAATCCTTACATTCCCCTTTGGTAACCATAAAATTGTTTTTTATGTTTGTGAGTCTATTTCTGTTCTGTAAGTGTTCATTTGCATCATTTTTTTAGATTTCACATGTAAATGATATCATATGATATTTATTTTTCCTTCTTTAGCTTTCTTCTCTTAGTATGGTACTCTCTAGGTCCAAGCATGTTGCTGCAAATAACATTATTTCATTCTTTTATATATGGCTGAGTAATATTCCATTGCATATATATATATCACATCCTCTCTATCTATTCACCCCAAACCCACTGACAGATAAATGGATACTCACTGCATTTAAATCAGATATAATTATCATATATTACTTTATATGGAAGAAAGTAAATACTGAATTCACAAGTTAACAGATTGCCAATAAATGTAGAAAAGTGTTTTATCTAATAATTTATGTCTCAAAATTTTTACTCTCTGAACATGTTTCCTCTTATATCATTAAAAAATCTACAACCAATAAGTGCTGGAGAGGGTGCGGAGAAAAGGGACCCTCTTGCACTGTTGGTAGGAATGTAAATTGATGCAGCCATTATGGAGAGCAGTATGAAGGTTCCTTGAAAACCTAGGAATAAAACTATTATGACCCAACAATCTTACTATTGGGCATATACCTAGAGGAAATAATAACTGAAAAAAGATACTTGTAGCCCAATGTTCATTGAAGTACTATTTACACTAGCTTGGACATGGAAGTAACCTAGATGTCCATCAATAAATGAACAGATAAAGAAATTGTGGTACATGTATTCAATGGAATATTACTCAGACATAAAAAGGAATACATTTGAGTCAATTCTAATGAGGTAGATGAACCTAGAGTCTGTTATGCAAAATAAAGTAAGTCAGAAAGAGAAAAACAAATATCACATATTAATGGAATGTATGTGGAATCTAGAAAGATGGTACTAATCAATCTATTTGCAGAGTAGCAATGAAGACACAGACTTAGAGAACAAAGTTGTGAATGCAGTAGGGGAAGGAAAGGGTGGGATAAATTGAGAGTAACATTGAAACATACACATTAGTACATGTAAAATAGATAGCCACTGGGAATTTGCTGTATGATGCAGGGAGCTCAAGCCCCATGCTCTGTGACAACGTAGGGGGATGGGATAGGGTGGGAAGTGGGAGGGAGGATCGAGAGGGAGGAGACACATGTATTCCTATGGCTGATTCATGTTGATGTGTAGCAGAAACCAATAAAAATTTTAAGAAAAGAAAATAATGTGGTATTTCACTCAAGAATTTGTAAAGATCAAGAAAGAAATAAGAAAAGAAATATCGCTCAGTTGTGTCCAACTCTTTGTGATCCGTGGACTAGTCCACGGAATTCTCCAGGCCAGAATACTGGAGTGGGTAGCCTTTCCCTTCTCCAGGGATCTTCCCAACCCAGGGATCGAACCCAGGTCTCCTGCATTGTAGATTCTTTACCAGCTGAGCCACAAGAGAAGTAGAAATCAAAGACACCATCAAAAATATAACAAATATATTTTCCAAGGAAAGCCCATTCAATTGATTCCACCATGGTTAGATAGAAGATACCATGACCAACATTATTTAGTCTGCATTTTGTTAATAACTGATGCTTTAAATAACTTGAGGATTGTCAGGTGGGAAAAAAAATATATATATATTAAAAAAACACACTGTTGAATTCTACTGGACTATTAAGGGCTTCCCTGATAACTCAGTTGCTAAAGAATCTGCCTGCAAGGCAGGAGACTCCAGTTGGATTCCTGGGTTGGGAAGATCCCGTGGAGAAGGGATAAGCTACCCACTCCAGTATTCTTGGGCTGTCCGGGTGGCTTAGATGGTAAAGAATCTGCCTGCAATGCAGGAGACCTGGGTTCGATCCCTGGGTTGGGAAGATCGCCTGGAGGAGGGAACGACTACCCACTCCAGTATTCTTGCCTGGAGAATGCCCATGAAGAGAGGAGCCTGGCAGGTTAAAGTCCACGGGTCCACAAAGAGTCAGACATGACAAAGAGTCAGACTGAGTGACTATGCACAGCACTGTTAAATTGTATATTTGTATATGCACGATGGGCATGAGTGTGAGTGAACTCCCGGAGTTGGTGATGGACAGGGAGGCCTGGCGTGCTGCGGTCCATGGGGTCACAGACAGTAGGACACGACTGAGCAACTGAACTGAACGGAACTGAACTGATATATATAAATGGACTATAAATATATATATAAGTGGACTATTAAATGTATATATTTGAATATTATTTAAACTGCTATCATGTGCTATATGCTGCTATATTATCAAATAATTTAAGATATATATTTTTAATTTTATTATAAATGAAAAAGTAATGCAAGGAAATTGTATGCTTTGCTTAGAATGAGATAGTCCAGTGTAGAGTTCAGCTACGCACTGAGCTTACAGCAAACGGACAGGCTTATAGAGCAGCATAACTTCAGACAGACGTTTTATGGGAAATTCATTAGATGAAGGAATATCATCAAAGTGTGATATCAGGAAGACGCAATCGATATTTGACATTTATGAGAAACAGGAACATACGAATCAATGTGGTTATAAAATTTGCATTACTTTGTATGCATTGCAGTCTATATTTCTTCAAAGAAGAGAATATAGAGACAAATTTTCTTCTGACTACAAAAATCATACTAGGTAACATTTCCTCATGTAAACTCAATTTAGAAGTTTCATATATTATCCATGAATGTCATTAATTTAAATATTGCACTAACTCAGAAAACTGGCAGTAGTTCTTCCAAACCTGTTATAGCTCATTGAGTGGCAAATTGGGCAAAGGCAGTTCTTAATTAAATTCATATGTGGTGGCTCTTTGCTAAATTAGCAACAAATGAGGATACTCAAGATTTTCTCTTTGTTTTGAAAAATAAATAAATAAATAGCAATTTCTCTAAGTATTGTTTCTCTTATGAGAGTAATTTTAATAATACAAGTCTGTCTATATCATAGAGCACATCTGATAATGAAATCCACAAAAAGGAATCAAAAAAGTACAAATTCTTCATAGTACTTTACTCATTAAAGGACTCAAGTGGGCACCACTCCAACCTTTTCTCATTAAAATAATGATTACAAGGTAATGTTGTCTACACAGCTTTATATTAAAATGAATAAAAGAATAGTCAAGTTTTAAAACTATTCAAGTATATTTTCTTTTAATTGACTTTTTATTTTGCAGAAAAGACTGCTTTTTAATGTATTATATAAATTGTAGCTTGTCTTTGAATTTAGCCACATGTGATACAATAATTCAGAATAATTTTATACTCTTTATAGATGATATATTTACTATCTCTATTTCTTCAGAAATGATCAATAATATAAACTCCATCAGGGAAGATCAGTATTTTATTCTTCCTCTCTATACTCAGAGCTTAAAATGAAGCTTCACATCTAATTGGTATTTAACAAGTGTTTTCTGAATGAATACACAAGGGATATTGCCATTCATTTATTGCTTTGTGCCAAGTACTTTCCTAGGAGTGGGATAGAGCAGTCAAAAGTTACAGGGAATCTTCCTGTTATGGCTTTTACATTTTTAAAGAGATAGAGAAGAAACAAATTCATGGAGATTCTCACAATATATCACTAGGAGACTAAACCTCATTAATACTACAATAAAGATTAAAGCAGTATAAAGGGATAGACTGTGAAAATAGATTAATTTCCATAACATATAAAATAATTTTATTAAATATTTTAATTACACTGTACATCTCCAAGTGAAAAAATATATAATGTAGCATTTCATCATGAATGGTTTTTATTTTTGGTTTCAAAGAACTTTTTTAACTGGTGCTTCATAGAACATACATTGGATATGTCATCACAGTCATCTTTATGAATTGTACCCTATTAGAGAAAGCATCTCTTTCTTATAAACTGTCACCATAAATATTCCATTGCAATATTACTAAAAATGTGAAAAGTGAAAGTCACTTAGTACTCTCAGACTCTGCGAATTCTCCAAGCCAGAATACTGGAATGGTTAGCCTATCCAGTTATCCAGCAGATCTTCCCGACCCAGGAATCAAACTGAGGTCTCCTGCATTGCAGGTAGATTCTTTACCAACTGAGCTATCAGGAAAGCCCCCAATATTACTGAACTGACTTTTGCGTATTATTACTTATAGTGTTATTTATTATTACTTATTATTTATTATTATTTTATATATTACTATATTGACATTTATTATAGGCTTTACAAAAATTACAACATTTTGGGCACAGCACTAAATACTAGGAATACAATATTAAATAACATATACTCTCCTAAAAGAGTTCAGTTCTTACTAACATTTTCTCAGAACCGAAAATTCAGTATGGTTTAGAAAGAAAGTAAAATCTCTATGTAGTCAAAACACAAAAACAAGATTCCACTTCTACTAATGACTAAGTTCCTACAGAACTGTTTTCTCTGAGGAAAACAATTATAAAATCTAGACATAAGGAAAACCTGGAGGATGTAGAGAGTAAAACGCAGCAAGCAAATTCTTGTTGAGCATACACACTCAGAGGAGCAAATCTTATTCAGTGAGTTCTTGCTTTCACAGTTTTTAGCCTTTTGCCAGTCACACTCTAGTGTGACATCTGGGGTGTTTGTACCGGTGGAAAATATGCATTTATTCATGCCTGAGGAATCAGAAACTTGAGCTGAGAGAAACTTCTGGGTAAGTAGCTAGGGAATCTCAGGTAGAAAAAAGCCATAGAAAAGATCGCCAAATTCTCTATACCACATTTTGGCGAATATGAAGGAAGCATATGTTAACAGAGTCAAAGCAGCTCAGTTAAAAGTACCATATCTGACAAGACTGAAATACTTGATCCTGAAATCGACTTTGGAGAGTGATGTCAGCACGATGGAGGAATAGGAAGCCTCCCTCTCACTCTTCCACTGAAACAATGACCCTGATTCTAAAGTCTAAAACTTGAAGAGAAGTTCAGTATACAGCTGAGGCGCAGGCCTCCGGAGGAGCACAAACAGAGCCGTCACATTCCAGCGGGTACGGAGAACTACTGCACTTTCCCCCTGACAGTCCCTTCCTCAGATCTGCTTTGTTCTGAGAAGAGGTTCCTCTGTGATGTGACCCGTGGGGAACGTGAGGTCTGGACTGAGTCCTGGCCTCTCGGGGCACCCTGCATGGGGCCAGGTTCTCCTCACCTTGTCCTGAGTCCTGAGCGGCCTGCGCTCCAGGCCGCTGCTCTCACGACGGGGAGGAACAAAGGGAAGGGAAGGGAACTCCCCGACAGCTCTGTGAGGCCGGGGACAGGGACAGAACAGAGGTTACTTTTCTTCAGTTAGAGCTAGAAGGAGTTGAAGAGCCTTATCCCAGCATTTTAGAGCACTCTCCATCGAGCCCATATTTTCTTGCTTCATACCAAACAATGAACAACCTACAGAACAGTCGCCTGGAAATTAGCAATAAAGACAAGGTGCAAACATCCACTCTGCTCTGCATCACTGGGATACAAGCACAGAGCTGAGACTTTTCCTATGTAAAATTATATACACACACACACACACACACACACACACACACACATATATATATATATATATAGAGAGAGAGAGAGGTATATGAGCATTTACACAACATCACTAATCATCATGAAAACACAAATTAAAACCACAATGAAATATCACCTCTATCTCTTAGAAGATTATCATAAAAAAATAAAAAGATACAATTGTTGGTAAAGATATGATGAAAAAAAACCCTATTGTACTGTTGGTGGGTCTAAAACTGTAACAGCCATTATGGAAAACATTATGGAATTTCCTAAGAAATGAACAATATGATCCATCAACCTACTTCTAAGTAGACACTAAGTAGAAAGGAAATAAAATCAGTATATCAAAGGCATATCTACACTCATAAGTTCATTACTGCATTATTTACATTAGTCAAGATATGAAAACATGCATTCAGAGAAAGATTTGTAAATAAGAAACATTTTATTGCATTATTGCTTTTAAACAGGTCAAATATCCATCACAGGTAAATTAAAAGATAGTGTTATATCTACACTATGTTCCTGTGTTTATCGATTTACAGAGTAATCATGAAATAAACATGGATAATCATCAAAAACTGACATGTGAAACACCAGAAGTACATACTGTATAATTTGATGCCTATAAAATCTAGGAAAGGAAAATTAGTAATTGAAACAGAACTGTGGTTGCCAGAGCAGAAAGCTGGGGGGGAGCTCAACTTAAAAAGCATAGGAGAAAATTAAAGTTGATGTAAATATTCTATATTTTGATTGTCATGGTGTTTACATGACTGTAGAAATGCCAAAATTCATTAAACTGTATATTTAAAATAGGTGAGCTTTATTTTATATAAATTATACATCAGTAAAATCAAGGGAAATACAACAGTTGCTTAAGCAGAATGTAAACACAGAGAAGACAAGAAATATATCTAATTTAAACCTCAATCCCTCACTGTACCTGGAATATAAATGATAATTAATAAACAATAACTAGACAATTAAAAGTAGCCAGGAATTATATTCTTACCTGTCTCTATAAAATATATACAATGATTTACTATTTGTACATATTCTTTTACAAACTTTTGAAGTCTGAATATATTTAAGGTCAAATAAGATTTAATTTCCTACAAAGAGAATATGTGAAATTAATTATGTAATCTAATAATGGAAATTACAAAACTGATAGTGGAAATTACAAAGCTGTGGAAAATTCTTAAAGAAATGGGCATACCAGACCACCTACCTGCCTCCTGAGAAATCTGTATACAGGTCAAAAAGCAACAGTTAGAACTGGACATAGAACAGACTGGTTCCAAATAGGAAAAGGAGTACATCAAGGCTGTATATTGTCACCCTGCTTATTTAACTTATATGCAGAGTACATCATGTGAAATGCCAGGCTGGATGAAGCACAAGCTGGAATCAAGATTACCGGGAGAAATATCAATAACCTCAGATACGCAGATGACACCACCCTTTATGGCAGAAAGCAAAGAAGAACTAAAGAGCCTCTTGATGAAAGTGAAAGAGGAGAGTGAAAAAGATGACCTAAAGCTCAAGATTCAGAAAACTAAGATCATGGCATCCGGTCCCATCACTTCATGGCAAATAGATGGAGAAACAGTGACAAACTTTTCTTCTGGGCTCCAAAATCACTGCAGATGGTGATTGCAGCCATGAAATTAAAAGACTCTTGCTCCTTGGAAGAAAAACTATAACCAACCTAGACAGCACATAAAAAGCAGAGACATTACTTTGCCAACAATGTCCAGTTAGTCAAAACTATGGTTTTTCCAGGAGTCATGTATGGATGTGGGAGTTGGACACTCAGCTCTCATAAAGAGAGCCGAGAGCTGAAGAATTGAAGCTTTTGAACTGTGGTGTTAGAGAAGATGCTTGAGTGTCCCTTGGACTGCAAGGAGATCCAATCAGTCCATCCAAAAGAAATCAGTCCTGAATATTCATTGGAAGGACTGATGCTGAAGCTGAAACTCCAACACTTTGGCCACCTGATGTGAAGAACTGACTCATTTGAAAAGACCATGATGCTGGGAAAGATTGAAGGCAGGAGGAGAAGGGGACAAAAGAGGAGGAGATGGTTGGATGGCATTACTGACTTGATGCACATGAGTGTGACTAAGCTCCAGGAGTTGGTGATGTACAGGGAAGCCTGGCATGCTGCAGTCCATGGAGTCACAAAGAGTTGGACACTGAACTGAATTTGATAATAGATTCTTACAGTTTGTCATTTTGACTTCTTGCCTTGTGACTCTTCTTAGAGTCAATGGTTTACTGATTTGTAAATAAAAGAGTGAAATAACAGTTCACTGCAATCATGGTGGAAACAGACTGCTACAATAGAACAACAATCAAAAGCATTTTTTCTCTCTCTCTCTTTTTTTTTTTTTACTGTGCTTATTTCTCCCCTAATCCCTTGCTTTTTTCAGGACTTATTTTTTCCCCATCCACAGTAAATCAAAGCCAATGATTCATAGAAAACACAAATCTTAGTGTAACAAAAAGTCTGACTTGTAGAAGAAATATTTCATCTTTAAGTGTCTGAAATGGAGAGGAAAGAGAGAAGCAAGGTGCTGGGATACACTGTGGAAGAGAAGTATTTAGTTTAATAGAGTCAGCTACCACAGAGTACCTCAGAGACAGCGGAGGGACTGTGAGGATAAAGTATCATTGGGTATGCATGCACCTCTTGTTTTATTTGTGGGCTGCCTATAGTGTCACAGTGAAAGACATTTCTAAGCATATCCCCTGCCCTGTTCCAAACCAAAGGAAGAAAGGGGCTTTGTACACCCTGTGTGTGGTGGTGGCCTGAAAGGAAAACCTTATCCACTAACCAGGGAAGAAGTCAACACAACCACAGGAGAAACTTCTCATGAACATGGGCAGTGCATGCCATGTACAACTGTTATTCTTCTTGTAGGAATAAAGAAGAGCCTCTCCAGTCTAATCAGATCCACTTAAAGTGGTTCCCCAGAAATAATGAGATTCATGCCCAAAGAAGCAAGATGAAATACCTGGTTTGACATCCAGATGCCTCATTTCAATGAATCAACACTAGTCATCTTGTGACTTCATCAGGAGAAAAAAAATCTCTTTCCCATTATATCCATATGCTACTCAGAAGTTTCTTGCCTGTCCAAAATTATTTTTGAACATTTCAGCTTCCCCAGCAATAATTTGGCAGGGTTAGCAACCTCCACTAAATAAGTCATTGCTGAAAAAGAACAATTCATCTGTGCTGGCTTGGGCATCATTTTAATTTGTTTGCCACTGTTATTTCTGTTTTCAACAACTATGCCTTGGTGAATTCAGCTGTGTCTTGGTGCATCCTGATAGTATTTCTCTTGCCTTCATTTAAAAAGAAAAATACCAGCTGTTCAGATGTTGTGCTTTACATCTGTCTTCTTATCCTGCTCTGCTCTCTAAATTCTCAATTCTATCAAGATCATTGCTATTCTTTCCAATCACTCTGTATCACAATTTTAGCATTACTTTTACTCCTATCACTGCTTCACCTCCAATCAGATTACTTATCAAATTTTCTTTGTTACTGGATTCATTTTTTTCTATTTGACTTGTTAGAACAAGATTCTCCCATCTTTCTTTCTTTTGCATTTGCCATACAGATGACTTTTACACTGTTCCCATATTAACACTCAATTTAACATTGCTTTCAGCACTTATTCTCTTGGTCAGAAACTTTTGCCCCTCTGAATGGTCCAGCATATTGGACACAAAAGGCTTGACCTCGCACCTAATTTTTTCTTGCTATCCTTCACCCTGCTTCTCATGCTTTCCTGTATTTCTAAATGTGTAGTCCTTTCTTGACTGTGAAGTCTTACCTAGGAGAGATGTGTCTTCTCACCATATACATACTTAAGTCACAAATTTTGTTTTCATGGTGATATATAGCAAGCCTCCTCATTTGTGGGATTTGTGTTCTGAATTACTGAATGTTGGAGCATTACTCCCAGGAGAAATAATATATCCATATCTATATACCTATATCTGTACATACTTGTCTCACACAGATTATAATCTTAAACCTTAAAAATAATTTGTTCTGGTAGTGTACATATACATACACTAATTTTATCAAAGAGGAAACAAGTTTTAGACACTTTAAGGGACTTGCCGAAGGCCAAGAAGGCCAAGCGTTTCTTGTACTCCATGCCCCCACGGTTTCCACTCTCTACTCCTTTCTGTATGAGAGCGGAGATAACTGCTCTGTGTGACCTCTCTGCTGGGAGCATGAGCTTAGTAGTAGTGATAGTCGCTATAGCGACAACTGTTTGTGATCCCATGGACAGTAGTCTGCCAGGCTCCACTGTCTATGGGATTCTCCAGGCAGGAATACTGGAGTGGATTGCCATGCCCTTCTCCAGTGGACCTTCTCAACTCAGGGAATCGAACCCAGGTCTCTTGCAGATTCTTTCTCAGGCAGATTCTTTACCATTTGAGCTATAGGTAAATATAGGTCACTTACACAAGCTTAGGGTGACCAAAATTTTTTGCTACTCTACGTATACCTGCAAATGTCCTTGAAACCACTGTGAATATTAATTTTAGAGTTACAAATACCTTGCATATAGTAAGAATTCATTAATGCTGCTGCTGCTGCTAAGTCATTTCAGTCGTGTCTGACTCTGTGCAACCCCATAGATGGCAGCCCACCAGGCTCCCCCATCCCTGGGATTCTCCAGGCAAGAACACTGGAGTCGGTTGCCACTTTCTTCTTCAATACATGAAAGGGAAAAGTGAAAGTGAAGTCGCTCAGTCGTCTGACTCCAGCGACCCCATGGACTGCAGCCCACCAGTTCCTCTGCCCATGGGACTTTCCAGGTGAGAGGACTGGAGTGGGCACCATTGCCTTCTCTGATTTCATTAATAATGACGATCAACTGAATATGTCTCTTCTGTGAGATCATAATTTAATATCTGCAGCAGCAGAAAAAATATGAATTCTCTCCAATTCTGTTGTATTTTTATCTAACCACATTTTTTAGCAATTAAGTTAACAGTCATATAATTGTGTGTGTGTGTGTGTGTGTGTGTTTCAAAGAGTGCTAAGCAGTGGTAAGAACACAGTAGATACATCTATTAAGCACCAGTATATAACCAGCTGTACATTGTTGTCATAAGCCTTTTCAAAATGCTCATTGGCCATACTTCAATACAAAACTATTCATCTTGTAGTCATAGGATGTAATTCTTAGGGTAGCTCTTGTAGAAGTTTTCATTTAAAACCTCTGCAGATGACCTTTATGACATTTGTGTTAGTAATGATAATGACTTCAAGTGTTTAATGTATATCTATGCTTTGACTGAAGTATTATCCACAGTGCTTTATATACAGTAGATTTTTTAAACTCCCATCAATGTGACCTAAGTCCTTTCAAGTTTTTTATGTCAAATACTTGGAAAAGGAAGAGCGGACTACTACTGCAGGTTTTCCTAATTGTAGAAAACATCTTAAGTGCATGTCTTTGTATACAGATATCTCAAAATCCTCTGCTTATAATCTCTGTAAAACTTGACAACGTGTTGTTAACAAAAGTTTTCTAATACAAGAAAAGTATTCTGAATAATTTTTAAGATTAAATTTGAATGTGCTGATTGAACAAAATCAAAAGTCTCCAAGGGATATATGGTTTTAGCTTGCAGATATAGAATGCTTGAAATGGTGTCACTGTGTTGTTCCACATAATAAGGAAAAAGATGCACAAACTTCCCCTGAAGTCATAAGCAAAAAAAAAACAAAAACCAAAAAACAAACCTTTAAATTTGGAGAAATATAAGCCCCTGCAGGGAGAATAAAAAACTTGAGAACGTGAGAACCTGCTGCCTGGAACAGATTCTACTGGATGTTACACAGGTAGTATTCAACTAGAAATGTTCTTTGTTGTTGTTCAGTCACACAGTCATGTCTGACTCTGTGAATCCATGACTGCAGCACGCCAGGCTTCCCTGTCCTGCACTAGTCCCTGGAGTTTGCTCAAACTCTATCCAGTGAGTCAGTGATGTCATCAAACCATGTCATCCTCTGTGATCCCCTTCTCCTTCTGAGCTCAATTTTTCCCAGCATCATGGTCTTTTCCAATAAGTCGACTCTTCGCATCAGGTGGCCAAAGTATTTGAGCTTCACCTTCAGCATCAGTCCTTCCAATGAATATTCAGGATTGATTTCCTTTAGACTGACTGGTTGGATCTCCTTGCAGTCCAAGGGACTCTCAAGAGTCTTCTCCAACACCACAGTTCAAAAGCATCAATTTTTCAGCACTCAGTTTTCTTCACAGTCCAACTCTCACATCCATACATGACTACTGGAAAAACCACAACTTTGACTATATGCACCCTTGTCAGCAAAATGATATCTTTGCTTTTTAATACACTGATTAGATTTGTCATAGCTTTTCTTGCAAAGAGCAAGCACCTTTTAATTTCATGGCTGCAGTCACCGTCTGCAGTGATTTGGGAATCGAAGAAAATAAAGTCTGTCACTCTTTCCTCATCTATTTGCCATGAAGTGATAGGATCGGATGTCATGATCTTAGTTTTTTGAATGTTGAGTTTTAAGCCAGGGTTTTCACTCTTCTCTTTCATCTTCAACAAGAAATGTCTTTAAAAGGTGTTAAAGACTGATTGTGGACTAGCTGGGTACATGAAGCTCCTGGGAATCACAGAAATAGGGAAAACTTCACTATCTTAAAAACTTTTCTTCAAGAACCCCAAGGGATTCACAGAAAATATGGGTGAGAATTTTGAAAAAGTTTTCCCTGTTGTGCTGTGGACAGAAATAACAGCTACTGCCAAAATAAACCTAGATCCATTTTCCTTCTTTCCCATATGGAACAGCAGACTTTGCTTATAGGGAGATTGTCAAGGGAGAAAGTAGCCTGGGACACTGGTGGATACCCACTGGAGTTGGGGAGCAGAATAGCAGAGACCACCGAAAATATGTCTTTATCTATCTTCTCTACCCTAGAGAACAAAGAGTTTTACAGTGCAGGGAAAATGGAAACAACATAATAAGTTGGAACAAAAGTATAAATCCATTGCAGCAAGAGGGAGGGGAATAGGAATCAAACAAAACAAAGAGAGATAAAGAAGTAAGGAAGGAAGTGAGGAAGGTGAAAACGTTATACTTGAAGGGTCAGTTATATCTTCTATGCCCAGGGTTACTTCTGGAGAATGGTGAAGTCCAAAACTCACAATGCCTTCTTAGGACTGAGGCTTACTCAGAATATCAGAGACTGACATTCCTACCTCATACCTGTCATCATGCTAAGAAGCATCAAGTAAAAACAAAAGCAGAATACATTTGGGGAAGCTGCAAGTGATGGAGTTTCTCTGTTAAGAACCACAAACAGAAAATCTAGAATCAGATGAGAAGATGTAGAGTCAATTGAGCAAAAAACATTTAATCCCAGCTCAATTTCTGACTACATGAACACTAAAACCCCCACCAAAGGCTAATCAGGAGGACAGCATACTCATCTTTATGCATAAAATAATATTTATCTTACTTTCTATCTATCCCATACAATGTGGCTTTCAACTAAAATTTATATGATGTAAAAAAAAAATAAGAAAATCACAGTTAGAAAATAAAAAGGAATAAAAAGACCCAGACTCAGATAATACAGAGATATTAGAACGATGAGACAGAGAGTTTAAATGAAGTAAATACATGTATAAAGGCTACAATGGACATGGAAGACAGCATGCAAGATCAAATAGGTAATCTCAGCAGAAGTAAAAATCATTAGAAAATATCAAAAAGAAATGATACAAATCAGATACATATTAACATACCTTTGATGAGCTCATCAGTAGGTTCAAAGAAGGAATCGGTAAGTTGGAAAATAGGTTACTAGAAGTTATTCAGTCTGAAAGGCAAAGAGAAATGGGGTGGGCAGAGGTAGAGTGTCTCCAACAGCTGTGTGACGGTAGCAAGAGGTCCGCAGACAAACTGAAACCTCACAAAGAGAGGAAAATGGGGAGAGTGAATGTGAAGACTTCATGGCTGACAGTTCTTTCAGTGACAGATACCTATTTATAAAACCAAGAAGTTCAGAGAACATCAAGCAGAATCAAAAGAACCAAACAAAAACTCTGAACCAATGCATATCATTCTAATTAACATAAAATACATATTACCTAAAAAGGATTAAGTAAGTGTAACAAATATAGAAAACTTCTTATCAGAAATTATGCAAGCAAAAAGATGAGTGATACCATTAAAGTACAAACAATATTCAACACAGCTCTTAGAACTGAGCATGCTAATGCCCAGTGGAAATATTGGTCAGAAATGAGGTTTTTGAAGACCTGTTCTATAAGAAATATTAAAATAATATCTTCAGGTAGAAATGATACAATGTGGTCAGAAAGATTGATCTACACAGAGAAATGAAGAGTCCCAAACATGGAATAAGTAAAGGTTAAACATCATTTTTCCTTATTTTTTGTTACTTTAAAAGATAGCTGATTGGTTAAACCAATAAGATAAATGATGCAGCATGTGTATGTAATGTATACAAGACCAAAATATATGAATATCAGAGCACAAGGATGGAAGGTAGGAATACCAATTTTTGTAAAGTTTTTCAGGAAATAAAAGAGAGAATACTTTCATGCTTATTTTATGAGGTCTGCATTGTTCTAATACCAAACACATTACTATAACAAAGAATTAGAGACCAATATCACTTATGAATGTAAAAGCAAAAGCCCTTGACAAAATATTAGCAATTTGAATCTAGCAATATGTTAAGAAGATAACATAGCATAACAAGATGAAGTTCACTCAAATAATGCAAAGTTAACTCAATATTTGAAAATCGGTTATTTCACCATGTTAACAGACTGAATAAGAAACTCATAGTTTAATCAGTTAATACAACAGTAAGTTTCAATAAAATTCAAGATTTATTTATGATAAAAAAATTCTCTTCTAAGTAGGAATAGATGATAAATCTTGTAATCTAGTAAAAGACATCTACAAGACAACATAAAAGACATAAAGAATGGTGAGAAACTAGATGTTTTCTCCCTAAGATCAAGAGCAAGGAAGGAACACTTGCAGCACTTCAATTTTACTAGAAAGATTGGCAATTTTCATAAATCAAGAAAAAGAAATGAAATTCCCAATCAGAGAGGTAGAAATAAAACTACTTCCCTCTTTATAGAAATCATAACTATCTGTGTAGGAACCCCCTCCCCCCAATCTATAAACTTTAAGAATAAACTGTATTTTTAAATAGTCTCAAAGTATCATTTTAAAAATATTCATTAATATTTTTGGTGGTTTTACCATATATTTACAGATATTCTATATTTTTCTCTCCAGGAGGTAGAGCTTAATACCTTTCCTTGAATATATGCTGGACTTAGTTATTTGCTCCCAATGAATTGAATATGAAAACTGAAATATAGCTACTTTAAAGTAGAGAAACCTGAAGGACACAACCTTACTTAAGAGATGAAGATTAATATAATCAGCAATAAGTTATGCTGATATCATGTATCCTCTACTATAATATAAGAGAAAGGGCACGTCTCTCTGGGCATTTCAAATTGAATTTGAGAGATATTCCACAAAATACTTAACTAATATTCTATAAAGTACCAAGGTCAGAAAAAACAAGGAAAGATAGAGAAACTGTCACAAATTAAGACTATGGAGATGTGATGACTGAAAACAATGTCATATCCTAGACTGAATTCTAGGACATAGAGAAGATATTTGTAAAACATCTGGTATAAGACTCAAGTCTGTGGTTTGGTTAGTAGTACTGCAGAAGCATAAATGCTAGTTTTATTAAATACAAAACAATTGTGTATGATGTGAATGGGGCTTCCATGGTGACTCAGCGGTAAAGAATCCACCTGCCAACGTAGGAGATGCAATTTAATCCCTGGGTCAGGAAGATACCCTGGGAAAAGAAATGGCAACCCATTTCAATTATTTTGCCTGGGAAACTCCATGGACAGAGGAGCCTGGCAGGCTACAGTTCAAGGGGCCACAAAGAGTTGAACACAGCTTAGTGAATAAACAGCAACAACATACCGTGAATACTAAGGGAAACCGGGGAAGGGTACACAGGAACACTGTTCTGCACTTTAGTCTCTAAATCTAAAATTATTTTCCCAAGAAAGTTTTTGGAAAGTCATGGAAAAGGAAAATGTGCATTATGTCTTTACTAATATCATGGCTAAATTCATGAATTCTCCATATCCACCACAATTTAAGAACTCATCAGAAGCATTTAGTACACTGGTATTCTAGCATTCAGGTGACTATAATGAACAAGCAAAGAGACTTTTGACTCTAAGGTCCAAAAATCAAGGTATGATTACCTTGTGCCTCTTCAGAAGAGAGCAGAAATTTAGTTAAATAGCAAGAATAATTAAGTTATAATGGTAGAATCAAAAGACTATTACTGAGTCCTATACAATTTTGAGTTTTAAAAATCCTTTTTATAAAAAGTTTTTATGTCAATGTACGTAATTAACTTGTATATAATTTTAATACTGGAGTAATTTTGGAAATCACTTAAATGTACTCAATATAAACAAAAATCTGAGACTCTATGCCCTGAGAAACAATATTCTGATTAATAGTCTAAATTTCTTTCTTTCTTTTTTACAGTATATCCCTTAGTGACAGCATTACATAGTGATTTCAATCATAAACTACTTCAGTAAAACAGACTAGTTCAGTTCCAAATTCCACCATGCCCATGATGAATAAATTTGTATATGTTTCTTAGCATATTTTGATCACTTTTTTCATTTATTATTAGATGATAATGATGATGGAAATGAGGATATTTTCTCCACAGATATAGAAAGTTGAAAGATAAAACATGTAAATCACTTAGAAGAATGAAATTTAGTTGTCATAATTAAGTAACATTCCTAAATGCTATGGACTGAACTGTGTTCCGCTACAATCCATATGTTGAATTCCTGACTCCCACTGTGACTGCATTTGGGTAGAGGGCCTAAAAGAGATAGTTAAAGTTAAAAAAAGTCATAAGCATGGGACTCTGACCTGATAGGAATAGCATCCTTCTAAGAAACACAAGAATGCTTGCTCACTCTCTCCCTCTCCACGTGCACTCACCAGGAAAAGCCGTCAGAGGACCCAGAAAGAAGGTGGCTATTTCTGCAGGCCTGGGATAAAAGCCTCATCAGGAACTGAAGCATGCTCAAACCTTGGTCTTGGACTTCCAAGCCTCCAGAACCATGAGAAAATAAATTTTTGTTGTTCACGCCACACAGTCCATCGTCTTCTGTTAAGGCATCCCAGCCAGATGCACCAAAGATACTAATTAGTCTCCAGGAACGGCTTCTTGACATTCCCACATTGTTTGCGTTCTATCTTTGGTTTGACCCCAAGCATTGTGATGAGTGCATCATTATGAAAAGCATAATGCCTAAATGTGCTCATGGATAACACTCAACCCAACAGTATCAACTAAAAAAATATAGGACAGTAGCCTGCCAGGCTCCTCTGTCAATGGGCTTCTCCAGGCAAGAACACTGGAGTGGGTTACCATTCCCTTCTCCAGGGGATCCTCCTGACCCAGGGGTTGAATCTGGGTCTTGCTCATTGCAGATGGATTCTTTACTATCTGAGCCACCAGGGAAGCCCTTCTATAGGCCACCTATTATTATTACTGCATTTCTGCAGCAGTCATAATTTTTCACATCATTACATAGAGCTTCCCTGGTGATTCAGTGGTAGAATCCTGGCAGTGCAGGAGGCGCAGGAGACTCTGGGTTGAATCATGTGTTGGGCAGATCCCCCGGAAAAGGAAATGACACACCACTCCAGCATTCTTGTCTGGGAAGTCACATGGATAGAGGAGCCTGGTGGAATACAGCCCATGGGAGTCACAAAACCATCAGACACAACTTAGCAACTAAACAACGTGTGCATGAAGAGCAAATTCAATCACTTATAATAATTTTATTTTCAATTTTTAAAGATCTGTAGTATTCTATTTGTTACTTCAGTGTGATTTGCATATAACCTACTTTTTTTGTTTTGAATGCAGTATTATTTTAAACATTAAAATTTTCTCAGTTGAACTTTTATGCAAATTTATAGGATAAAACTATTAAGGGATAAAAACAGCAATGCATTTAGAAGTTGGGACAGTTTTGCTTGCTTTCTTTGGTGCATAAATAAGTAATAGTTTGTTACAGTATAAACTCATTTCAATTATATGCAATCCAAGTCTTCTCAAGCACCACAATTCAGAAGCATCAATTTCCAGGCACTCAGGCTTCTTAATTGTCCAACTCTTACATCAGTACAAGACCACTGAAAAAAATCATAGCTTTGACTATGTGCACCTTTGTAGGCAAAGTGATGTCTCAGCTTTTTAATACATTGTCTAGCTTTGTCGGATTGACGTTGAAGCTGAAACTCCAGTGCTTTGGCCACCTGATGCGAAGAGCTGACTCATTTGAAAAGACCCTTATTCTGGGAAACATTGAGGGCAAGAGGAGAAGGGGATGACAGAGGATGAGATGGTTGGATGGCATCACTGACTCGATGGACATGGCTTTGGGTGGACTCCAGGAATTGGTGATGGACAGGGAAGCTTGGCGTGCTGCAGTTCATGGGGTCGCAAAGAGTCGGACACGACTGAGCGACTGAACTGAACTAGGTTTGTCATAGATTTTCTTCCAAGGAGCAAGCGTCCTTTAATTTTGTGACTATAGTCAACGTTCACAGTGATTTTCGAGCCCAAGAAAATGAAATCTGAAAGCAGGTCGATGGCTGTCCAATATACTACTGGGGAAGACAGAAATAATTACAGAAAGAATGAAGAGCCTGGGCCAAAGTGGAAATGATGCCCTATTGTGATTGTATCTGGTGGTGAAAGTAAAGTCCAATGCTGTAAAGAACAATACTGCACTGGAACCTGGAATGTTAGGTCCATGAATCAAGGTAAGTTGGAAGTGGTCAAACAGGAGATGGCAGGAGTGAACATTGATATTTTTGGAATCAGTGAACTAACATGGACCGGAATGGGCGAATTTACTTCAGATGACTACTATATTTATTACTGTGGGCAAGAATTCCTTAGAAGGAATGGAATAGCCCTCATAGTCAACAAGAGTCCAAATTGCAGTACTTGGTTGCAATCCCAAAAATGACAGCATGATCTCTGTTCATTTCCAAGGTAAATCATTCAATATCACAGTAGTCCAAGTCTATTTCCCAACCACTAATGCTGAAGAAGTTGATGTTGAACGGTTCTATGAAGAACTACAAGATCTCCTAGAACACCAAAAAGTGATGTCCTTTTCATCACAGAGAACTAGAATGCAAAAGTAGGAAGTCAAGAGATACCTGGAGTAACAGGCAAGTTTGCCCTTGGAGTACAAAATGAAGCAGAGCAAAGGCTAACAGAGTTTTGCCAAGGGAATGCACTGGTCATAGCAAACACTTTCTTCCAATAACACAAGAATGACTATACACATGGCCATCACCAGATGGTCAGTACCAAAATCAGATTGATTATACTCTTTGCAGCCAAAGTGGAAAAGCTCTATATAGTCAGCAAAAACAACTGTAATTAGGCATTTAAATTCAACTATGATTAAATATAGTCATTCAAATTGTTCAACATGTTCTTTTCATTTTCAAAATGATATAACTGTTGATGGTTGTGGTTTAATCATTAAGTCATGTTCAACTCCTGGGACCCCATGAACTGTAGCCCGCGAGGCTCCTTGGTCCATGGGATTGCCCAAATAAGAATACTGGAGTGGCTTGTCATTTCTTTCTTCAGGGGACCTTCCCAACCCAGGGATCGAACCCATGTCTGTTGCATTGCAGGTGGGTCCTTTACTGACAGAGCTATGAGGGAAGATTCCCATAACTGTTGATAGAAATCCTTTCTTAATATTTCAAAAGTCTTATTTTGAAAACTCTTTTCTAAATATTTGGTGGTTTTACCTTGGACTATTCAGGTTCTGAATGTGGAAATTGGGAATATTGAAGACAAATGAGCACTGTACCTCTGAAGATTCCTAACAGAAGATAAACAGTATTTTGCATACCTAAATATCTGACCATCTGTTCTCTGTAACTCTTCAAGAGAAAGTGTTTGTTTTAAAATATTTCTTTATTATGAGATTAGAGATAAAATTAGTAATACATTAATAAGCACAATATTAAATCTAAGTCATATTTTACTATTTCTGCATGGTATGTTGAGAATAAATGCATCATCCCACACAGAAGTAATTTTCTTTTTAATAAAGTTTGAACTTTGGGAATATGATCTATGTTGTCCTCATAAACATGTCTGGCATAACCCATGTGGAAAGTTAACCTAGCTTAATTTATTGGACATTTTGTTGAATGGAATAACTCAGGGATTTGCATTGTTCAGGTGATTCTGAAGAAAAAAACATTAGACAAGATATATCCATTTGTTTATTTTATCAAGTCTTTGTTAAGAACTTTATATACAATTTTCTGTTCTTGGTTATAAGGACAGAACAGTAAAAATAAATTTCTATAATGGGTAATATCTCTGATAATTCAATGTTAATAACGTTTAAATATATAAGGCTTCCTTATATTATATGGAAGAATAATGCATTCATAAAGACAATCATAGAAATTAATTTTTAGTTACTTGGATAAAGGTAAGATGGTAATATAAATCTACAAAAAGATAAATTGAGAGAAAATTCTAATTACCAAAGTGGAACAAAATCCATATGTCACTCATGGTACATTCCATTTTTGTCTCACTGTAACTGACTCCCCAGAATTCTACATAAAAGGAGGAAATTAATTAGTGGTATTTATTTATTTATTTTTCTTTTTTAAAAAATTAGTGTTATTTAATATGCTTATTTGTAATTTCAATAGAAACCCATTAAGGTTATATCTTTCTTCTTATCTTTTTCAACATCAGTATCATCACTTTGCATCATTACCATTGACAGTGTCATTATCATCATCATCTTCATAAGCATTTTTATTGTTATTCATTAAACATATATTGAATTTAACTGTGTGGTTAAGACATTTCATGCTAAAGTCACAGTAGGAAAGGTCTCCCTACAAATTCATCTCAGTAAATAATTCCCCAATTCATCTTACTGATCAAAGGAGTTTTAATATATTTGATTCCTCATTATTATCATATCTTGTATCAAAAAGTGAAAGAGAAGTTGCTCAGTTGTGTCCAACTCTTTATGACCCTATGGACTCTAGCCTGCCAGTCTCCTCCATCTATGGGATTTTCCAGGCAGGAATATTGGAGTGGGTTGCCATCTTCTTCTCCAGGGGATCTCCCCCACCCAGTGATCCAACTAGCATTGCCCACATTACAGCCAGACTCTACCATCTGAGCCACTAGGGAATCCCAAAATAAAGCATCTTGCATCAAATCCATCAGGAAGTTCTGTCTCTTTTGCTACCAAAATGAAACTGAACTTTCTTCTCACTATAACCTGTCCTACCCAAGTTAAAATGCCCATTACCTCTCCCCTGAACTACTGAAATACCTACCTGACTTTTCTGCTTCCACTCTTGTTCCCTACCAGTCATCCTCCACAGTAGCTGAATGCCTTTCTTAAAGTGTTAATCAGATAAGGTCATCTTCCTCTCTGGATTCACCAAAGTCATCTTCACCATATTGTATTAGGTTTCTGCTGTTGCTTTAAAAAAAAAAAAAAAAACTACGTGCTTAGTATCTTAACACAGTGTGGATTTACGATGTCAAGTTTGGGAGTTGAGGAGTCTGAAATAGGTCTCACTGGGCTAATATCAACATGGGGGCAATTGTGTGCTTGTTGTGGGGGTTTGAGGGAAAAATCTGCTTCTTTGGCTTTTCCAGCTTCTAAAGGCTGCTTTTAGAAGCTTCTGAAAGCTTCTAGGGCTTCCCTTGTAGCTCAGCTGGTAAAGAGTTTGCCTGCAATGCAGGTGACCTGGGTTGGAAATATCCCCTGAAGAAGGAAATGGCAACCCACTCCAGTATTCTTGTCTGGAGAATGCCATGGACAGAGGAGCCTGGCAGGCTACAGCTCATTGGGTAAAAAGAGTCTGGCACAATTTAGCGATCAAACCACCACCAAAGGCTGCTCATATCCTTGGCTTTATGTCCTCCTTGCATCTCCAAAGCCAGCGATGGCTGGTCAAGTCTTTTTCATGCTACAGCACCCTGACCCTGACTCTTCTGCCTTCTTCTTCCATATTTAAAGACCATTGTTATTATATTGAGTCCAACTTAGAAAATTCAGCTTGAGGTCCTCTGATCAGCAAACTTAATACTACTTTAATTATTAATTCCCCCCAGAGCATATAACAAAATATCCACGATTCTGGGGATTGGGATGTGGACATTTTTGAGGACTATTACTCCACCTACCACACACATTTATTATAAATTCATATAATCCACCCTTGGTGAACTTTCTACTTTTCATGTCATATTATTCTGTGCTTTCCATGATACACCTAAGTTGATGTAATCTCCTTTTTGTTCTTTGAAAAATGTGGATTTCATTCATTGGCAGGGACCTTATATCATTTCTCTCTTCCTTGAGGAAAATTGTTCTCAAAGATGCACGCTTCAAATTCTCCTTTGTGTTATTTCATTTGTTCCAATATCCTGCTTTCAAAAAGTCCTTCACTACCCAACCTATGTAATACAATATTCTCCAAACTATCATTTCCTTACCCTGCTTTACTTTCTTCATAAAATATATGTACTTATTTCTTTTATTACTGTCTGAGTCCCACATAAGAATTTAAGCACCATCAGGGTAGAGATTCAATATGTTCTGATTTACCTCAGTGTGCTTATCAGCATCTAAAAAGTGACTGTTAGACAACCAGCACTCAAACGTTTGTTATATAAATGGAGAGGTGTACAAATGCTTGCTTTTCATGCTCAGATCTAAGGTAGGTATTTCACATTTGATATATCAGTTGATCTTCATGGCTTTCTGATGAAGTCATTTATAATTTATATTTTTAAGCTCATATAACCACTGTTCATAGAAATGATTTCATCTGAGTCTCCACAGTAGCAAAACTGGGACACTTACTCATATATGTCTGATTTCATATTCCATATTGTTCCACAACAAAGTCTATGCTGTTCCACTGAGCTATCCTACTTTGTAGAGATGAATATGCTGATCCATGCCTTCCAAGTGACTACAATCTTGTTGGAGATGTTAGATATTTAATTTAAAGGATAGATATGAAGGTATAAAAATTAGACTATGGAAGAAATAGTATTTGTTGCATAGTATGTTTCCATACACTTTTATTGAATACTTGTTGAAGAAAAATCAAGTGCTTTAAGATTCCAGAGAAACTACAAAGGCACTAAAAGTTTGAGCTACCTGTGACATCAGAAAGGAGGTACATTTGAACAGCATAAGAGTATACAGTTCATGCACTTTGCCTCACCACTCTCATTTATGAGTTATCTGATGATATTATTGGTAAGTGAATTTACCGATATTGAGCATCCTGATAGAGAACAGAGAGACCCTGGTCATGATTCATTTAGGATATTTTATAGTACAGTGATTCTCCACTCTGGTTTCACACTATAATCATACAATTACAAATACTTCCCCAAAGTAACTCCCCACATAAAAAGATTTAATTGGTATCAGAATCTTCAAAATTTCCTCAAGAGATTCTAATGTTTAGTTAAGCCTGGGACCCAATGCGATAGTATATGTGCCATGAGAATACTTAATAAAGGCCAGAGTCTGCATTCAGTAAAAGAAATGCTCAGACTTAACAGGTTAATGGTTGCCTTAAACTATGATTTGTTGAAGAGAGAAGATTTAATAAGAAACATTGTCCTGTATTAAATCTAATTTTTGTATGTAATAAATGAATACATAATTTAATTTACATATCTAATAACTGAGTCATGAAAAAAAATATATATATATATATCTTCCCATTACTAATGAATATATATTAATGGGTTTTATGTATAAAATGATCTTTTCATGCCTTCAAAATAAGGTATGACTTCCTTCAAACTTTTCACTGGCATAAAATTCCCAGAAGCAATAATTTCTTTTGTTTTTCCTGGGTAGAAGTTTTAACATATGTATCTCACAGAAGTAGTTCAGTTCAGTTCAGTTCAGTTCAGTCGCTCAGTCATGTCTGACTCTTTGCGACCCCATGAACCACAGTACGCCAGGCCTCCCTGACCATCACCAACTCCCAGAGGTTACCCAAACCCAAGTCCATTGAATCAGTGATGCTATCCAACCATCTCATCCTCTGTTGTCCCCTTCTCCTCCTGCCTTCAATCTTTCCCAGCATCAGGGTCTTTTCCAATGAGTCAGCTCTTCGCATGAGGTGGCCAAAGTATTGGAGTTTCAGCTTCAACATCAGTCCTTCCAATGAACACCCAGGACTGATTTCCTTTAGGATGGACTGGTTGGATCTCCTTGCAGTCCAAGGAACTCTCAAGAGTCTTCTTCAACACCACACTTCAAAAGCATCAATTTTTCAGCACTCAGCTTTCTTTATAGTCCCACTTTCACATCCATACTGGAGAAGGAAATGGCAACCCACTCCAGTATTCTTGCCTGGAGAATCCCGGGGACAAAGGAGCCAGGTGGGATGCCGTCTATGGGGTCGCACAGAATTGGACACGACTGAAGCGACTTAGCAGCAGCAGCACATTCATACATGACCACTGGAGAAACCATAGCCTTGACTAGATGGACCTTTGTTGACAAAGAAATGTCTCTGCTTTTTAATATGCTGACTAGGTTGGTTATAACTTTCCTTCCAAAGAGTAAGCATCTTTTAATTTCATGGCTGCAGTCACCAACTGCAGTGATTTTGGAACCCCCAAAAATAAAGTCAGCCACTGTTTTCACTGTTTCCCCATCTATTTGCCATGAAGTGATGGGACTGAATGCCATGATCTTAGTTTTCTGAATCTTGAGCTTTAAGCCAACTTTTTCACTCTCCTCTTTCACTTTCATCAAGAGGCTCTTTAGTTCCTCTTCACTTTCTGCCCTAAGGGTGGTGTCATCTGCATATCTGAGGTTATTGATTTTTCTCCCAGCAATCTTAATTCCAGCTTGTGCTTCCTCCAGCCCAGCATTTTTCATGATGTACTCTGCATATAAGTTAAATAAGCAGGGTGACAATATACAGTCTTGACGTACTCCTTTTCCTATTTGGAACCAGTCTGTTGTTCCATGTCCAGTTCTAACTGTTGCTTCCTGACCTGCGTACAGGTTTCTCAATAGGTAGGTCAGGTGGTCTGGTAATTTTCAGTAGTAATTTCATTAGAAATGACAGATGGGATACTGATGTAGAAATCTGAACAACTGCAGACAGACATCTTAAATGTCTTATGTCATTCCACTGGTTCCACTTACTATCCTTGAGAGAATGTTTCTTCTAAAACCTCTGTAAATAAGGTATGAATGCAAGCTATTTTCACTATTTTTGCCTTTTTAAAATAATAATCATTTTCCTGTAAAGGCAGATATACTGAATGGCAGAATACAAATTAGCTTTAATAAAAAAACTATTATATTTTAATACTTTAAAATGCTATTGTAATTATTATCTCCCCAGCCAAACAAAGCAGTACTTAGTTAACTTAGTTAAAAAAAAAAAAAGCAAAAAAAAAAAAAAAAGGATTGCTTAATTAAATAGAGTAATTTGAAGGTTATACAAAGAAAAGAAATCAAAACTTTTCATGCAATATCACTGAATGTCTGAATATGGTCACTATTTATATTTATAAATAATTACTACATAAAATAGCAAATAGCTCTCAATTAATATAAATTCCTGTTTCTGCTGTATGGTAAAACACTTTAAATTCGTGATTTGCTTAATAAATAATTTTCATTTCTTTCAAATTTTAGATATTTGCCTTTCCTATTATATTAAGACCCCTCATTTGTCTGCATGTTCTGTCACTGTTCCTCAGATGAGCACTCTTTAACATCAATGAATGGGTGTCTGTTGACGAAGTACAATTGAATGCATAATCAAAAACCATGAAGAAAAAACTCATTCAAAATGAAGACTAAAGTCAGGTAGGGCAACAGCATGACCTATTTCAGGGTTTTTAAAACCATAAGTTCTTGGTGAACTTTTCAGTTTAATTTTCTGCAAGTGACTTACTTAAGCAGCAGACTTTTACACATAACATCCTTGCAAAAAAGCATAAATGAGAGTATGCTTGAAATTATCACCTAAAAGTTGAAATCAAATGGCAGTACCTATGACTGAAAAGTGAGAAACAGTGAGAAGAAAAGGTAGTTATAGATTTGGATTATGATTAACCAGTTATCAAGGTAGAAAAATACTTCATTGCTATAGCAAAGGGGCAGCAAAATGGACATTTTGAGATTAACTCAGCAGGTGCAGAAACCAGTCAATGCCTTCAAGCAGCTGCTCTGTACATGTCATTGGGAATAAATGTGGACTTGACAAACACATCTGAAAGAGCAGTCCAGCCAATTGAATGAATACTTGACCTCTTACTTACTCAGTTGTTTCTTTTCTCCCATTGTCTTTTAAATATAAGTAAACTACTCACAAAAGCATTTTAGGCTACATTGTTTAATTCTCTGTTACTCAGCTGGGACCTCACCAGGTACTTGACTTAGTTATGAATAATAATAACTGTGGTATTGTTCTGAAAAAAAAATTCTAACATGGCCTTTCTTGCTTGGATTACATTTTCCAATAATGAAAGTTGAGCTGCAGTTTCATTATCAAACTCAACCTTAAGGTTATCATAAAAACTTAGAAAATAATTTAATAGATTAATAAGAACTGAAATGGAGATAAATTTAGTAAATTTTACTTGAAACTTTGCAATTTTTTTTCCCATTTTTTCTTCCTCTTTTCTTCTTTTTACCCTACTACTCTTCTCTCATCACCTTTTTTTTTCTTTCTTTATCAATTCCTGCTCTCCCAACTATTTCAAGTCCTCTTTTTCTCACAGTGGTGAGGTTGACTGTGGTCAAAGAAAGTACAGCTGAGCCTTGGATATGGGCTAGGGAACGGCCAGGGAAGTGACGGCCATCTTAAGATTAAGATGGCTGCCTGGTCGTGCTGTGCGTGTTCTCCTACAACTGGAAGCATTAGACATGCTGAAAGTGCTGACTTGAATACTTGTGTGTTAAAAGAAACCTTAGCATTTACATTGAGAAAATTCAAATAGAATTAGAAAAGATAGAAAATAAAGGTATTATGACAATGAAAGATTTCATTAATAGAATAAATTTTATAAAAAGTCTGACACAACTAACTTCGCATAACTGTGACTAATGTATGCAATTTAATTATGTTTTTCTGGTTCAGCTCATCAATCTTAGATATAGACCTAAGTACTGAAAGATATGAAAATAAATACTATTATTGCAATTTGAATAATTATCCTCAATTTTAAAAGAAAATACATTCTTTCACATTATTTCCTTGGTAACAAAATTAAACCAAAATATTAAAGGTTATATTTAGCATTTCCTTGTAAGTGGCATAATGCAATTATTTTCCTAAAATTACTATTGATTATATATATAAAATCAATTTATAAAAGGTCATTTCAAATTGGTCATTCTTATTATTCAAAAGCTTATTATTCTGATTTGAATTGAAATGAACATTTCTTATTGTGGCATATATAGAATGTTACATTATGCATCATTAAAATCTCAATTTTTGTATTCAAGAAATACAAAAAATAATTTGGGTAAGTTTAAAAAGAATTTTTTCAAATATATTAATCTAAATCTTGCTTCCCAACACTTTCAAATGATTTTTATCCATGGGCATTTGAAACATTCTTTATGTGGAAAATACGACAGAGATTGCACATTATCTATTGACAGTTCTCTCCTTTTACTTCAGTAACAAAAATTGTAATGATAGATACAAGAATATATGAATAAATTCAGCAATAAAAAAAGTCCTTCATTTCTTGGCTTTCCTTTGAAAAGAACGAGTAGTCAGAACATATACTGCAAAGTCAATGGATGGGACTTTGACAAAGAGCTGCCTCATTCCTTCTCACTCCCCTTCACTTATTTTTCCCTGAGTATAAATAGGAATTAGTGCTTAAGACTATAGTATTGATCTTGTTGAGAAGAAAGAAACTTGAATACTAAAGGTGGGTTCGACAGAGGACAGTGACATTGTTGAGACACACAACTAGTCCTAAGCTTCCTGCCTAAAAATTTAGTTCTATTTTAAAGCACTTTTATTTCAGGTGCATTTCTCTAGAAGCAAACTCTATTAATCACTGATGCACTACAAACATTTTAATTCCAACTACAGTTCCAGGTGCTTCTTTTATGTTTGTATTCTGAGGGACAAAAATTCAGTAAATTTGACTGTTTATGGTGTGCTGATGACTCTGTTCTACCACTACCCAGACCAGTGAGTATTTTCAGATTTCCATGTGGGTAACATAAGTAAGAGGTTATGGAAATTTCAGTGATGGAACAAGGAGGCAGAAAAGTTAGAGTCTTGATGTTTATTGATTTAAACCTGAAATTAAAATATGAACTAGTAAATAAAAGTTTAACATGCAGACAAATAATCACATTAAGATGACTTTTTTAAAGATTTAAAGAACTATTTCTCTGGAGAGGTATTTTTTTTTTTTTTGATAAACATTTCAGTATTCTTCATTGTGCCTCATGAGTTTTTCCCCTAAAAGTTTGTTATGTTTCTTTCTACCATGTTAATTTCTTTGGAAAAAAAAATATATGTATACTTTGATAATCTTAAATGCTATTTTCTTAGGTTTAATGGTGTATTTTTATAGGACAAACCATTGTGTTCATATGTTATTCACACAGAAAAATATAAGAAACAAGAATGAGATAAGAAATCTGCATGTATTTGAGAATTGACTATTATACCGGAAAACATATTTTCAAATATCAGCAACATCTATGACTGCCATTTTTATAATTTATGGTAATAGTATGATGATTGCAAGGTTTTACAGAGATGAATGCATTAGTTTTTACAGGAATGAAATAACATAATAGATGATTTGTTGTTCAATTGCCCTGTCATGTCCAACTCTGCGACTCCATGGACTGCGGCACATCAGGCCTCCCTGTCCCTCACCATCTCCCAGAGTTTGCCCAAGTTCATGTTTATTGCATCAGTGATGCCATCATGCTCTCAAATTATTCACATAAGTAGTAGTGAATAAACAAATATTACAAAATCTTAATAATTATTTAACCTAAGTCATGGTTATATGGGATTTATTGAACTGTACTATTTTCAAATATGTTTTTAAAATTTTCTTTTTTAATTAAAAAATTAGATTGAATTGGAAATAATGATAAAATCCAAGTATCAGCAGATCATTGGAGATAGTTTCTTTAAAATATATGAGCTAAACACCATAATTTTGGTGCTCTACAATTTTAATATCTTTCTTATGTCACTTATGTTTCTTATATTTAACATCATCTTATGACTCAGAGAATTTTACACAATATTGTAGATGTAACCTGAGAAGTAAAATGAACCTGGCCAGAGGCATAATAAAATTAACATTCTGTTTTCTGTGCTGTATTTCTATTAGAGTCAAAAGCTATCATAGCAAGTTCACACATTCCTCATGCTAATAATTCATAGTATAGTTTAATCAATTATTTTTTTGTAAGATATATAAGAAAATAAGATAAGACGGAGTCTGTTGCTGAACAATTTAGTTTCCATTTCCACAAGGACCATTTAGAATGATGCCTTGTGCTGTAAGTTCTTTGTCTCTAAACCCACTGCTTAATTGTTTCTGCAATAGCCCACTCTTCCAGGCTGCTAGGTTATTTTTGATTCTAATGTTTCCATCAAAATAATTTCCTGTTGTTCCTAACTCCTTTATTCCTGAAAACTCTGTTAATGTGACTCCTATGGTTTCATCCAAGTTTCATATAAGGATATATAAGTGTGAAGTGTGCTATATTCTATTTAAATGTAAGACATTACTATTACTAATAAAAACAACAAGATCACTGGGAACAAAGGCCTGGCCAACAAAAAAGCTATTTAAATTCACAATGGATTATCAAGCAGGGTCTCTAAAATATCATGAACTATGTAAGAAAGTGTTGTTTAGTCACTAAGTCATGTCTGACTCATTTGCAACCCCTGGAACTGTAGTCCGCCAGGACCCTTTGTCCATGGGATTTCCCAGACAGGAATAGCGGAGCGGGTTGCCATTTCCTTCTCCAGGGGGTCTTTCCAACCCAGGGACTGAACCCACATCTCTTGTGTCTCCTGCATTGGCAGGCAGATTCTTTACCACAGAGCCACTAGCACAGGTATGGATAAATGAAATAAGTATAAATAATGGAAGCTTCTGCTTGGTCCTTTTGTTTTTGTTTCCACTCTATCCACATATAGTTTCTAAAATTTCCATGAATTTCTTCTGTTTTTTACTACCACCTTTCTGTATTCCTAAACTTACACTAACTTTACATATATACATAAATTACACATACATCAACATATACAGTATATATATATACTGTTTGTATATACATATGTGTATATATATATACTGTATGTATATACATATGTATATGTATGTATATATATATATACTGTGTGCTGTGCTTAGCTGCTCAGTCATGTCTGACTCTTTGCACCCTCAAGGACTATAGCCCTCCAGGCTCCTCTGTCCTTGGGATTCTCCAGGCAAGAATACTAGAGTGGATTGCCATGCCCTCCTCCAGGGGGTCTTCCAAACCCAGGGATCAAACCCAGGTCTCACACATTGCAGGTAGATTCTTTACCAACTCTATATATTTTCCATGTTTTAATAGTCATATGCTTGATTGTAATTTATATATTCTCTTAATGTTTACTATTAAAGTATTCCCTACATTTAATATGTAACAGCAATAACTTTTTCTCACCAAAGCTGATGGTCTACTATTCATACTGAGCATTGTCTTACCAACAGCAAAGGTTAATGCCATGGTCTTTTAAGGAGACCAATCAATGTCTTTGTGACAAGCTAATGAAAGTGCATCCCTTCCATCCTGAAAATAGCAGCATTTCACCCTAATTGTGTTTGCATACATCACAGTTATAAGTTTGCCTCTCCTGAACACAGATTTCACCCAGCATCACTATCAGAAGCTCGCAGAAGCCTCGTTTACTATATCGTGATTCCGCTTAGCATCCCTCAGACTCGAGCAGTCTATTTTATGGAAAATGTGGTGCTGCGGTGGGTACAGTACCAGGAACACACTGGTCCCAGCAAATGCTGTACCATCCAGAGTTTTCATCCTGAAAAAGCAATGGGAGAGCCCCTTTACAATGTAGCAAAAGCACCAGCTTGAACATTATATTACATGAGACTGGTGTATTATTTTTCATGGTACTGAATATTCCTTAAATCAATGGACATTTTACGGTTCTATCATTCCAACAGGTAAAATAAATGGGCCTGGGAACAAGGCAATGAAGGAGGAGTTGCCCTGCTTTCAAAGACTGAATCACCATCAGTGACCTACTTGGAAAACTGAAGTTTTCACAGTCTTAGTCTTTGTGAGTGGAGTGTTATAAGAGGGACTCGAATGAAGGCCATGATGAAGGAACATATTCCAGACAGAGGGAATAGCAAGTACAAAGTCCACATGTGTCTTAAGCAGTGTGAGCCAGAGTATTAGTGGTTCACGGGATTCTTCTCATAGCTTCATACCGAAAATGACAAATAGAAAATCCTGATTTTTTTCCCTAGCTGTGATACAATATCTTTTTTCCTTATTTGATCCTTTATCTGTGATTGTGTTCTCTCAATCAAATTTCTACATTTACATTTTCCACAACCATTAAGATTTCTAAGATTTCCCATGTTCAAATTCTCTCCAATAAATCCAGTGATCACATGCCGCATCTAAACTTTAATCTTTAAATTATACAGAACTGTGAATTGTATATAGTTAAGCATCCAATCCTTGAAATTCATGTTAACTTCTACAATAAAGTGGTCTCCTGTCATTCAATAAAAGGAGTAATGTGGTTAGAAAGAACTAGCGTGGGGCAGATTTATTACTCTGCAATTTAGCAGCCTCACAGGGATGATTCTAGTTCTATCTTTGCTAGGCATATTAACCACTGACAGAATGGTTTACTTTATCTAGATGCTGGCCTGAACACGCATGATCTCCTAAGAATATGATCTTAAACACTCCTGCCCAAAGTGGCTGCTCTTCCTCACTGAACCATTTAGTCTCTTGGAATTAGTTTCAAATAATGGTTGTGTAAATACATTATTATTATTTATAGCACTCCTTTTTTTTTTTTTAACTCTCAGCCTGAAGTTTGTTCATATATTTATAAATCATTGTCTTCTTCTTTCTGTTTTGCTATGAACATAATTTTATACTATTATTTAATTAAATCTAATAATCTCTCCTGGCTTTCATGATCGGGCATAATATGATTTTGCTATACTTGAGCGATGATATTTTCCACTATTTTTCAGGCACCTAAAGCAAGCTCCAGGGCAGTACATTTTTCCCAGGGTCGTTCCCAGGATTTTAATCATCTATTCACAGTTTTGTTTTTGAATGACCACCAAGTATCATCCTCTTTTACAAAGCCTTTTCCAGTTAAGGCCACACATTTTTCTTCTCTGAAGTATAAATCATTTAAAAAAAATAACATGATTTCAGTTATTTCTTGTCAATATTTTATTATTTTCTAACTCCTAAGTCAATTCAAATAGAATACACCTTTTCAGGCTTTAAAGTGATTCCCAAAAAAGTATACAAATGTATTTGAGAATATAATACTTATATAAAGTTGATTATAGGAGTCCATAAGCAAAGTAAGTCAAGGAAAGTATAAAAGTGTGTTCATAGTTAATTGTTAAATACATAGCATGGGATAGCAGTTAACTATGAACGAGATGCTGAATGTCTTAATCAACTTGATATGCCTTTGGTATCCCATTTAGAGTACATCTTTTTTTAATGCATTATGTTTTGTCTCAATGCAACTCATGGCACTCAACATAAGACATGAAGAAATCAAAGCACAAAAATTTTCATAGATGCCTAAGGGTTTTTGTTAGGGAAACATTTGGAAAATAAGTAGATGCAACAAGTTAATGCTAAAAGCAATAGCTGTATTTTTACTCTGAAATAGAGTTATCTTAATGGCATTATGTTATAGCTAATTATAAAATATTCTAAATATCTAGGATCTCCAGCATTCCCAGGGAAGATTAGTTGGTTGTTGGCAAGCTATATTACAAGTGAAAGATCTATAAATTAAAAAAAAAAGCACACACACACAAAATGATCAGTACCTAGCCTTGACTTAACTACAAAATTAAGAAAAATGTCTAAAGGGAAACAACAACTTAATGGAAAAGTGCTAAATGAGACATTAAAATGAAATAAAAATTATAGAGGTAAAAATTCATAAATGTCAGAAGAGCTTATAGAACTGACTATAATAAAAATTAATCAAAAAAGAAAATACAGGCATATAAGTAGAAAGAAAAAGTAAAACTTTCATTATTCCATTATGACATGATCTTGCATGTAGAAAATCTAATCTTAAGGGATCCCCTAGTAAACTATTATCATTAATAAGTGAATTCAGTAAGTTTCAGGATACAAAATTAACACAAAAATCCCTTGTGTTTCTAACCTGACAGTGAATAATTTGAAAAATAAAATAAGAAAAACTATATTCACAAGAGTATTAAACACATATTAGGAATAAATTTAACAAAAACAATGTAAATCATATAATCAGAAAGCTACAAAATATTGTTGAAAAAATTAAGAACTAAATAATGAAAAAATTCCCATATTAATGGACTGGAAAACTTAACACTGTTAAAATGGCAATACTCCCCAGGGCCTCAGAATATGGTTTTTACTTCCATTGATTTAATAAAAAGCCTTGCCAATTGATGTACATACACACACACACACACTTGGTACATGATTACCACAATCAGGTGGGAAACACATTAATCAACTCTCATACTTAACTCTGTGTGTGTGCATGCGAGTGTGTGTGTGTGTGTGTGTGTGTGTGTGTGTGTGTGTTAAGAGTGCTCAAGGCATACTCTCCCAGCAAATTTCAAGTACATAATACAACATTATTACTTGTATGCTGCACATTAGATTTAGAGAGTTTATTCATAGTATAATAGAAGACAGAATTGTAAAAGTTAAAAGAAGTTTAACTTTCAGCAAATATCCTTCAGTTCTCTTAAAAGTAAGGTATGAGCATAGTGGGTTGAAATGGCAGCTGCTGAAACGAAGCCCTTAGGAGTTTCAGTGTAGAGTGAAGAGTGGTCTTACAGGAAAAGAGGAAGGCATGGTCAGTAAGACTTTTATTTGAAACTATGAGGAGGTTAAAAAAAATGGGAATTATATATATAAGTAGATATATATATTCATGTGTGTGTATATATACACACACACACACATCCATACATCTATAAGACTTTTATTGGAAACTATGTGGGATGTAAAGAAGCAATGATTAAATATATATATATACATAGATAGATAGATGTGTGTGAGTATATCTATATCTGTATATATATATATATATACACATGTGTGTGTATCTTGGTTCCCAGATGGCACTAGTGGTAGAAGACCTGGCTGCCAACAGGAGACTCAGAGATGCAGGTTTGATCCCTGGGTTGGGAAGATCCCCTGGAGGAAGGCATGGTAACTTACTCCAGTATTCTTGCCTGGAAAATCTCACGGACAGTGGAGCCTGGTGGACTACAATCCATAGGGATGGAAACAGTGAGACACGACTGACTGAACAGAATTAGCACAAGCAGATATGTGTATGTGTGTATATATATGTGTGTGCATGTATGTGTGTGTATATATATAGTTTTATATTATTGTTTTATATATTTTATATATATTTATTTGTTTTATATATTATATATATTTGTTTTATATAATTTATACATATTGTGTTTATTTGTTTTATATATTTTATAGACAGAATTTTATATATTTGTTAGGGCAAAGGCTAACAGAGTTTTGTCAAAGGAACACAGTGGTACTAGCAAACACCATCTTCCAACAACACAAGAGACAACTCTACACATGGACATCACAGATGGCCAATAATGACATCAGATTGATTATATTCTTTGTAGCTGAAGATGGAGAAGCTCTACACAGTCAGCAGAAACAAGACTGGGAGACGACCATTTCTCAGATCATCAACTCCTTATTGCCAAATTCAGGCTTAAAATGAAGAAAGTAGGGGAAATTACTAGATCATTCAGGTATGATCTAAATCAAATCCCTTATGATTATATAGTGGAAGTGACAAATAGGTTCAAGGGATTACATCTGATAGACAAAGTCCCTGAAGGACAATGGATGAAGTTTCAACACTGTACAAGAGGCAGTGATCAACATCATTGACAAGAAAAAGAAATGCAAAAAGTCGAAATGGTTGTCCAAGGAGGCATTACAAACAGATGAGAAAAGAGAAGCAGAAGGCAAAGGAGAAAAGGGAAGATACATCCATCTGAATGCAGAGTTCTAAAGAATAGCAAGGAAAGATAAGAAAGCCTTCCTCAGTGATCAGTGCAAAGAAATAGAGGAAAACAATAGAATGGGAAAGACTAGAGATCTCTTCAAGAAAATTAGAGATATCAAGGGAACATTTTATGCAAGATGGGCACAATAAAGGACAGAAATGGTATGGAAATAACAAAAGCAAAAGATATTAAAAAGAGGTGGCAAGAATACACAGGAGAACTATACAAAAAAGATCTTCATGACCCAGATAATCACCTAGAGCCAGACATTCTGGAATGCAAACTCAAGTGGGCCTTAGGAAGCATCACTATGAACAAAGCTAGTGGAGGTCATGGAATTCCAATTCTATATCAAATCCTAAAAGATGATGCTGTGAAAGAGCTGCACTCGATATGCCATCAAATTTGGAAAACTCAACAATGACCATAGGGCTGGAAAAGGTCAGTTTTCATTCCAATCTCAAGGAAAGGCAATGCCAAAGAATGTTCAAACTACCAAACAATTGCATTCATCTCACATACTAATAAAGTAATGCTCAAAATTCACAAGCCAGGCTCCAACTGTACATGAACCAAGAACTTCCAGATGTTAAAGCTGGATTTAGAAAAGGCAAGGAACCAGAGATCAAATTGCCAACATCCGTTGGATCATTGAAAATTCAAGAGGATTCCAGAAAAAACATCTACTTCTGCTTTATTAACTATGCCAAAGCCTTTGATGGTGAGGGTCACAGCAAATGGTGGAAAATTCTTTAAGAGATGGGTATACCAGACCACTTGACCTGCCTCCTGAGAAATCTGTATGCAAGTCAAGAAGCAATAGAACCAGACTTGGAACAACTGACTGGTTCCAAATTGGGAAAGGAGTATGTCAAGGCTCTATTTTTTCACTTTGCTTATTTAACTTATATGCAGTGTTACATCATGTGAAATGCTGGGAGGATGAAGCACAAGCTGGAATCACGATTGCCAGGAGAAAAATCAATAACCTCAGATATGCAGATGGAGAAAGAAATGGCAACCCACTCTAGCATTCTTGCCTAGAGAATCCTGTGGACAGAGTATCCTGGTGGGCTGTTGTTCATAGGGTTACACAGAGTCAGATATGCATGAAGCGACTTAGCATGCATGAATGCATTGGAGAAGGAAATGGTAACCCACTCCAATATTCTTGCCTGGAGAAACCCAGGGACAGAGGAGCCTGGTGGGCTGCCACCTATGGGGTTGCACATAGTTGGACATGACTGAAGCAACTTCGCAGCAGCAAGAGCAGATATGCAGATGACACCACCCTTATGGCAGAAAGCAAAGAAGAACTAAAGAGCCTCTTGATGAAAGTGAAAGAGGAGAAGGAAAAAGCTGACTTAAAACTCAATATTCAAAAAGTAAAGTTTATGGCATCTGGTCCCATCACTTCATGGCAAATAGATAGGGAAACAATGGAAACTGTGACAGATTTTATTCTCTGGTACTCTAATATCACTGCAGATGGTGACTACAGCCATGAAATACAAGACACTTGCTCCTTGGAAGAAAAGCCATGACAGACATAGAAGGCATGTTAAAAAGTAGAGCTATTAGGCCTCCAACTAATAAAATAATATTAAAAAAAAAAAAAAGTAGAGCTATTACTTTGCTGACAAAGTTTTGTCTAGTCCAAGCTATGGTTTTACCAATAGTCATGTATGGATGTGAGAGTTGGACCATAAAGAAAGCTGAGTGCTGAAGAACTGATGCTTTTGAACTGTGGTGTTGGAGAGAAGACTCTTGAGAGTCCTTTGGACTGCAATGAGATCCAACCAGTCCATCCTAAAGGAGATCAGTCCTGAATATTCATTGGAATAACTCATGCTGAAGGTGAAACTCCAATACTTTGGCAACCTGAATGCAAAGATCTGACTACTGGAAAAGACCCTGATGCTGGGAAAGATTGAAGGCAGGAGGAGAAGGGGACAACAGAAGATGAGATGGTTGGATGGCATCACCGACTTGATGGACATGAGTTTGAGCAATCTCTGGGAGTTGGTGATGGACAGGGAAGCCTGGCGTGTTGCAGTCCATGGGGTTGCAAAGAGCCAAACATGACTGAGCGACTGAACATAAATATATACACATACATCATATATCAATATGTATATTTCAAACATTTATTTGTAGACATATGCAAGCTTTCCATAGTTAACAGCAGGTCACATGGCAGAGTAATGTGATTGTTTCAAGAAGAAGCTTTCAAAAGTCAATTCGAACTAAGAATAGTTATTTTAGATAACTCTCTTTACCTCATTAGATCAGATCAACACTAATTCAAGCCCTGCTGTCTTACCAATAAGAACAAACAGTTTATAAACTTGATTTGTAAGTCATGTGATAATCAACAATGAACTTTGGTCTTCTATGCTATGATAATAAGTGTGTTTTGAATTTAGAAATTTCTAGTACAGACGTAAAGGCTGATGAGGTGACAATTTGCCACAGTTATAAATCATTATGTTTTTACTCTAGAAGTAATTTTTCAGTTCTTTGTTGTGATAGAGTTATTTGGCTTATGTCTCTTGTTTATGTTTGTATCATTATTATCTTATTTTTATGGAGACAAGTTAAAGCAGTTGTGTTTTCTTGAGACTGACAGATTAAATTCTCTTTTAAGAAAAATTTTAGCTACTTTCATAGGCCTTTGCTTTGCAAATATGTTTCGCAAGTAGTGATTAACTAAGTATAGTTATTCCTCAATTGTATAACACATCTACAACTGTATAAAATGGCACAAAGTTTTGCCTCTCCCTTCAACCTCCTTACCGAATATATAAGAGTTTCTATTTTTGATGTTTATGCCTCAAAGATAAATGTATTATTTATTTACAGCAGCCACAGATCAGCTTAAACAATGCACATGAAACTCTTTATTAAATATTACTTCTTTTACCAAATTTGCTCTTTCTCTGCCTAAACTGACAGTAGAATTTTTGACTTCTTAAGCATCCTTATTGCTTAAAAATATGCTTTTTTGTTTATTTTCTATTGGCTTACTTTATGGAGAAGTGCAAGATCAAGCATACATGTTTTCAAAAAGCTATTTTTAGCAGTGGGTTAAAACATTCATATCTTTATATTTGTGACAATTGGGGGAAAATTTTAAGTCTACAAATTTTTCTGTGCTCAGAAGGTAATCAGATAGCATTTTCTCTTAACAATTTCTAATCAAGGAGTTTTTATTATTTATGAATTTAAGAATAAGGCAGATTTGGAAATAACTTGCAGAAGGGAAAACTTCTCTTTGAAATAACATCATTGTCACTTGGTATTCCATGAATGCTTACAAGGTGTTGGGATTTGTCCAGGCACTTTAAGTGTGTATCTTAAGTTTCACTGTTTTTCTCTCAAAAATAAGCTTATTATCAAATTCAACTGAGAGAGAGAGAGAGAGTTTAAGTAAGTTCCACAAGATCACATAGCTACTAAATGGCATAATAAGAACTCAAACTCACACATTGGTACAGCAAAGCTTGAGTTCCTGATCACGGGCCTTAACCACCTCCCAAGGGAACAGCAAGTGAAAAGGAATCATATGTTATCAATAACACTGATGAAGCTCAGAAATACATTCCTTTAACGTGGCACTGAATACATCTTTAAAGTGATGAAACTTGCTGAAATGGCTTATGAAAGTTTCATAACAGGAATTTAAAGCATATGATAATAAAAAGATACTTTATTGAGGAGTATATATGACCCTTGGTATTTGAACTTGATTTTTAAGTACCTATTTTTGAAGAATTCAGAAATACATGTAGATTTGTAAGAATGAGCATAAAAAAAAATACAGTGCTAGATCTCTGTGGTGCCATATCTGAAGTCCAAAACAGACTACTTCTTTCCAGTGTTACATACAACCTTGAAATGCATGCAATACCTTTATCATTTTATTCTACATTTGCATTGCTATTTGCCTGCACTTAGAAATCCAAACATAGAATAAACTCATGAATTTATTAATAATAAGGTTTTGAAGTTGAGTCTTTTGGTGCCACCTTCTGGCATAAATTATTGCATAAAATGTTCCAAATTTCAACAAAGTTTCTAACAGTTAAATAAGTTAAAGTATATGATTTTATGTCTATCAGGTATATAAGTTTCTACTTCAAGGTAAATTTACTTGTACTGAGGTCAATATAGAAAAGGAAAGTGTGAGTGACTTGAACTGTACAAAGGCAATATTCAGGCTCCAGTATATGATTTATCATGTACACAGGGGAAAAAACTAACAGGAAAAGGAGTGACATTACATAACACCACTTTATAGATTTTTTTTTATTATCTTTACTAACTGAAGGCTGCCAGTGAATTTAAATTTTTTCTGAACAACTAAATATAAAACTCGGTATATAAAATATAAAAGAACATTAATTGTTCTTTTAATTAATTGCATTTGATCCAGTACTTTAACTTTTACAAACTATTTTATAACTATCAGCATACTTTTGTTTTATTAGTATGTCATTTATTGCATAAAACTTATTATTATTCTTTCTTTATTTACTATACATTCCTCTGATTAAAAACAATTTCTGAAAGGTAAGGGAAATGTAAAGTAAGAAAGTTTTATCTAATGATGATGACCTATTTTCCAGGAAACCATTAGTATCTGATGCTATTACAGTTAGAATTTAAAAGCAAATTCAGTGAACCCTAATAAATACACATTTGGGTCATTCCAGTCTTATTATTGTGCATAATTTACAGTGAATTTAACCATTCACTAGGAAACCAAAATGGAAACTTCTAAGTACAAGCAATTTTTTTTTTTTGCTTTTTATCATTAACTCCTGTCATTATTGCTATTAGCAACAGCAATATTTGTATAGCTTTTAAAATATACCAATTTTATACACTTCAAAAAAAAGTTTTTCAGTGTTTTCTTTTAAATTTAGAACACCATATAATCTGGATTCCCTACATATGCCTTCTAAATTAGTTTGCCAGTTATTTTCCTCTACCTAGAGTTTATTTATTTTCTTCATATTTAGCTTTTATTGTGATTACAATTAAAAACCTCTTTCTTCCTTCCCACCTACTTTCTTCCTTCTTTCCTTTTTCTCTTCCTTTCAGAATCCAACCACATATTATAAAGATCATACATCATGATCAAGTGGACTTTGTTCCAGGGATACAAGGTTCTTCAATATTTGCAAATCAATCAATATGATACACCATATTAATTTCATTGAATTGAAAGATAAAAACAATATGATTAACTCCACAGATGCAGAGAAAGTCTTTGACAAAATTCAACACCTATTTACGATAAAAATTCTCCAGGAAGTAGGCATAGAAGGAACATACCTCAACATAACAAAAGCCATATATGATATAGCAAACATTATCCTCAATGGTGAAAAATTGAAAGCATTTCCTCTAAAATCAGGACAAGATAAGGGCGCCCACCCTCACCATTACTATTCAACATAGTTTTGTAAGTCCTAGCCACAGTAATCAGAGAAGAAAAATAAATAAAAGGAATCAAGATTTGAAAAGAAGTAAAACTCTCACTGTCTGCAAATTACATGATACCCTACCTAGAAAATCCTGAAGATGCCACCAGAAAATTACTAGAGCTAATCAATGAATATAGTAAAGTCATAGGATATAAAATTGATACACAGAAATCCCTTCCAATCTTGTAGGATAATGTTGGAAAATCAGAAAGAGAACTTAAGGAAACAATCCTGTTCCCCATTGCAGCAACAGAAATAAAATACTCAGGAATAAATTTACCTAAAGAAAGAAAAGACTTGTATACAGAAAACTATTTTTCTCTTTTTATTTTCTTTGTAACTTTTTGGTTTAAAGATTTATTTTTTTTATATATTCATAAATTTCCTTTCATTTTCTTAGAAAGCATTGCCCAGGAGATTTGGTCCAATAATCTCAATATAGAATTCAACTATCTATATGTACGTGTCTATATCTGTATCTATATGTATGCATGTGTCTATCTCTGTATGTATCATATGCCCTTGACATTATGATATTTTCAAACTGATCAAATAATTTCAGTACATGGTTCTCTAGTTAGATTTTGTCAATAATGTGTTTTTAAGATTTACATAATTAGATAGCCAAGTCACAAGAGTATCTAAATTACAGTACCCCAGGAGATAAGGCATCTAATATTTAACACAATGCTTAGCTCATAGTAAAAAATAAGTTAATTATTATCATAAGGAAATGGCAATCCACTTCAGTACTCTTGCCTGGAAAATCCCATGGACAGAGGAGTCTGGGAGGCTGCAGCCCATGGGGTCGCAAAGAGTCAGACATGAGTGAGCGACTTCATTTTCACTTTCACTAATACTTTATTTACATAGATAATTTTGAATATTTCTACATATATTAGCTTAGATTATTTTTATAATTAATCTAAATTTATTTTTATTAATATCAAATTTATTAACAAATATCTCAACTTCATTTGAACATATGTTTTGTACTTCTATATTATGTAGTCATCAGCTTTCTTCCTAAATTTAGTTTAGGTGTTGTTGCTGAACTTAAGTCAATATCAAAAGAGGCCTTTCCAGCTAAAAAATCTGGAATGCATAATTTATGAACATAAAGGAAAATTTTGAATACCAAGGTTAAATAAGGAAATTTTTAATAATGGACTAAATATTTAACTAAATATATACAAGTAGGAAATTCTTTTTTCAAGATACTGTCAGATATCTTTAGATAAAACATGGCACTATGGTACAGTCACTTTTAGAAAACAGTATTGAGGAAACAAAAAATTAAAAATTGAGCTATCATACAATCCAGAAATTCCACTTCTGGGAATATATATAAAGAAACAAAAATGATAACTCAAAAGATATCTGCACCCACATTTTCATAGCAGTATTATTTACAATAGTCAAGACATGGAAACGAGTGTCCACCAAAGGATGAATGGACAAAGAATTTGTGATATATATAATACAATAGAATAATATTATATTGTGTGTATGTATGTGTACACACAGGGGCCTCCCAGGTGGCACAGTGGTAAGGAACCTGCCTGCCAATGCAGAAGTAGCAAGAGATGCAGGTTCAATCCCAGGGATGGGAATATCCTGCAGAGGAAGAAATGGCCACCCACTGCAATATTCTTGCCGGGATAACCTCACGGACAGAGGAGCCTGGTGTGCTACAAAACACGGGATCAGAAAGAGGCAGACACAACTGGGAGACTGAGCTTTCATGTGTATATTCATACAAACACACACACAACAGAATATCACCCAGCCATAGAAGAATGAGAAGCACCTACCATTTGTGACAACATGGGTGGGACTTGAAGGCATTATGCTAAGTGAAATATGAAAGACAAATGCTATATGATCTCACTTACATGTGGAACCTAAAGTAACAAACAAAAAAACCTAAGTCACAAAAAGAAATCCAATTTGTGTTTACTAGCAGTGAAGGGTGAGGTGAGGGGAAATTGGAGGAAGATGGCCAAAAGTACAAAATTTCAGCTATAAGATAAATAAGTACTAGGTACTGATGGATGAAAAACAGGAAAGTTGTTAGAGTAAACCCTGAGTTCATATCACAAATAATTTTCTCTTTTCTTATTCCCTTTACTGTATGTATGTGAAAAGATGGATTTTAGATGAACCTATTATAATTATTTATCATATATATGCTTTTATGCATACATATGTAAATCAAACCTTCATGTTGTACACCTGAAAATTATATAAAATATGTAAATTAATTCTCAATAAAACTGGGGAAAAAACCTGCTATCTAGAAACTTTCCATTTATAATAAAATCACATAAAAGCCCCAAGGAATTATCTGTTCACTCTTTGCTCTTAACATTGGTTTACTTATATTGCACTCAGTATCTTTATCTTAAAAATACCACATGCTGTTAAAGCCAAAAATGCGAAGACATGATAACCAACCACAGTTATCAGGTTGCCAGGTATGATGTGAATGCTGTTAAAACATTAATGTCTTTGATGCAGATGGAACAGAACAGAAATGTGAACTTTGTTCTACTTCACTTTAAAGCTAATAAAACAAATGAGCAAACAAAGTAAGAGATAATTTAAATTTCTGTTAATTATTTCTGCATTTAGCCTTCCATAAACTCAGTGAATCCTGGAAATGAATTTGAACATGCCACATACAACAGCATAGATTCTTTTACAATAAAAGGCAATTTAAATTCTGGAGCTCTTTTCCCTATTAAGACTTCACTCTAGTTTGACTTCTCTTAATAATTTAATTACATAAACCACTGACAATTTGTTTTGAATAATTTACTTAACAATATGCTGTAGATTGAATGAATATAAGAAAAATATTTCACTGAAAATTTCTGGTACTAACTTCTTGTGTGGCCATGAAAATTCTTTTATCGTCTCTAAGTCTTTGTTTCTTCATGTCGGGGGTGGGGGGGGCATTAAAAAAAAGGAGTTTGGAGTCAATAATCCTTTCAATCTCATCAGCTCTGAAATTCTCTGAGCATATTCTTCTGCCAGCCAGAGGAATATGAATGTAACTGGACACTTTATTGTATGCATTTACTTTATTCTGGTGGCTGGAGGAAAATCTCAGGATAAATAAATAAGTAGAATGGACAAACCTCTGTGTATGGTATGGTCTTCATGTGTTTCATGGTTGTACCAATGAATTCTAAGCTTCAGAATCTCAAAGAGAACTTAATAGCATCCTATATATTATCCTTATCCAAGACTTTATGTGGAAGCCTTTACCACTGATAGATATTCATCAGAGTAGAGAGGAAGAGGATGTACATGTTGATACTTTGTTTAATGAATTTCTCTAAGATGAGATTCAAGAGCAAGTGGCTTTTCTGATTAGTAGAAACATCTTAAATGCAGGACCTTTCACCAGTGTGCAGTGTGTGTGTGTGTCTTGAAATGCTTATTAATGAGAATTCATGAGAAACAAAAAAACTTCTCTTGCCCAATGCTTACATAGAGGAGTAAAGCTGCTTAAATGCTCATACAGATTATGGGCATTTGGAATAACAGGAGTCGCAAACATTACAGTTTGCTACAGAATTTAGAATCCATTTCTTACATTTTATGTGCTGGATAGAGTTTCTACTATTATTGTACTTTTGAAGAAAAAAGAAATATTTTTTCATAAAGATTGCTATTGTGTGAATTGTGTGTGTGTGTGTGTTTTATGTTAACTGCTCAGTTATGTCTCTTTGCAACCCCATGGACTGTGGCCCACCAGGCTCCTCTGTCCATGCAATTCTCCAGGCAAGAATACTGGAGTGGGTTGCCATGAACTTCTCCAGGGGACCTTCCAGATCTAGGGCTGCATTGCAGGAAGATTCCTTCTAAATTGTATTCCTCCCAAATTAATATTTTGAAGTCTTAACCCCCATGAAACCAATGAGATGGGGACTTTAAGGAGGCAAAGTTAACTGAGGTCATAATGGTGGTGCTTCGATCCCACGGGACTGATGTCCTCACAACGGAGGACACACCAGAGAGACCTCTTCACAAACACACAGAGTATCCAGCAGTGACAGGGAGGCCAAAACAGGAAGAGCAGTTTCCCAGAAGTGAACCCTACTGACACCTTGATCTTGGACTTTCAACCTCCAGAACTGTGTGAAAATAAATGTTTATTGTTTAAGCCTCCCATTCTGTTATGGCAGCCTGAACTAACTAATATAAAGACTAATTTCTGAATTCAATCAGACTAATCATCAGGGGTTCTAAATTTTATTAAGAAATCCCATATTTGTTTATGGAGTAAGATTTCAATTCATTTCTCTAACAAGCACTTTGAACAGTGTTTGACCTTAAGCAGAGATGAATAATAATAAAATGTTATTCTCTTCCTAAGTATTTTAATTTTCCTCCGAATTCTTCTATTTTTTTTTTTTTTTTTTGTCTTTGGTTTCCTTTAGTTTAAATATGTTACACCTAGTTGTGTATAGTCTCTGGCATTTTTCCTGCTTGGTGTGTTGTCTGAACATCTGGATCTATAGTTTGGTGTCTGTAATTGTGTAAAATTCTCAGCTACTATTTTCTTTTTATTTTAAATTCTTGCCTCTTTCTGTTCTTTCTCTCTCCCTTTCTTTCGTTCTTCTGCTTCTAATATTCCAATTACACAAAAGTGACATATTTGTAATTGTCACAAAATTCTTGGATATTACGTTTTGCCTTTTCATTCCTTCTTCTCCCTGTTTTTCAATTTAGAGCACTCTATTCATGTATTTCACTGGCAGATTCTTTAACACTGAGCCACAGGGAAGTCATTCTTGACTATAGGCTTCCCTAAGGATATATTTTATTTAAAAAGAAAATTAAGGAATTTTTTTTTCCTTTTTACACAATGATTTGCAGATAACATTTTTAAAGCAAAGGCCATGAAAGTAATATGTGTAACTGTTATTATTAGTAGTAATTATATTATTACTATTTTAACTATATTATTAAAAGAGTTTCCTAAATGACTTATAAAACAGAGGTTGTTTTGAAAACGCTCAGAGCCAGTTGTGGTTAAGAAATACCCATTAAATGTTTGACTTAATTACTGGAGTTTAGATCTAGAATAGAATTTCACCTTCTCAAATCTGATTACTTGAGAACTTTTTTTTATTAAAAGTATCTTATTAGAGGAGCTAGTCAGATTGCTTTCTGAAAACTTTCACTGCATTTCAAGTCAGGGAAGGCACCTTTCTGTCAAAGAGAGAGAAAGTCTCTGATTAAAAAAATAATACTCTGCTAAGATGCCATTCATTCAATGACCATAATTTACAAATTTTACTCAAATTTCACTTATCATCTACCTACAGATGGGAAAATAGCTGAGGGAAAGAGATCAAGCACAATGCTAGGTAAGTGATTTCATGCCAAACCACAGGGCATGAGTGCACATATGAAGAATAAAGCATCAAAGAACACAAGAAATGCACCGATCCTTAAATGTTATATATAGGTTCATTGCTTCCGAAGGTTTTTTTTTTTTTTTTTTTTTTTTTTAATGTTGAAACCCTATTCCCTTGAAATCTGAGAAATACAGAATTTGTATTCAATTGTGTTTGGAAATATTTTGAGCCATATGTTCTACCTCACTCATTTGCTTAGTCTAGGTTCAAAAATGTCTCACACTAACTTCGTTTAAATCATGCATTACCAATGAGAGCTATATCAGCCCCCAAGGGATGGATGTCGGTTCATGGGACTGAAAAACTATTCAATAAAACAATAGTTTATGGCTCTCTCAAGCAAATTCTACTGGACTACACAAATATATTTTTGTTTATGGTACTAAAATTCCAAGGATGGGAAGGGGGATTAAAAAATATCTGAAAGCTTCCTTAATGAAGAAAATAGATTGTAAAACATTATTTTAAAGTATTTTCCCTTAAAAATTTAATGTATGGCACTTCTATAAAAATGAATAACATAAAAATTATATATCTTTCCTTTGTATATATATTAAGGACCTTCTTATAAACAGTATTATTTATTTAGATAGCCATTGGAGTTTTAGGTGATCTTTTGGGAAAAAATGAAGTATACTCAGTTAACATCATAAGCCCTGAAATTTCCTAAGTTTTAAAAGAATAAATATTTAGATATTAACAGGCTTACTTTTCAAGCAAATGAGTAAGTGCAAAACAGATTAAAATCAAAACAGAGATGCTTACTCTGACTGCAAAATCTATTCTAACATACTGAATTTTCTCCAAGAATTTGATTCTGCTTCTTTAAAAAAGAAGCAGATGTGGTCCCATGGGTGATTCATGTCAACGTATGGCAAAAACCACTACAATATTATAAAGTAATTAGCCTCCTATTAAATAAATTAATTTTTTTAAAAAAGAAGAAGAAGCACCGAAGGCTTTTCCCTGCCTAAGTAAACTACTGGTCTTTCTTCACAGGAACAAACAGGTCGCCCACTGGAGTGTGCTCCACGGCATTGATGAGGCCGTGACTTCCTCCCTTGGTTTTTGCCTCTATTGGCTTCCATTCTTTACATGTTGTCTTCTACAAATTCACTGAATTATCTTCACTGATGAACATATTCTTCTCCACATAGCTCCTTTACTTTTTCAAACCACTATTCTAACTTTACCAATGCTTCAAAAGAGACAAGACAAAATGGTTCTCTCAGTCTTCCAATGGGTAAACCTCTCGTGAAGTGTTAAATAATAGACAAAATGTTTTATTTTATCCAAGCAATCTGTATTTTTACCAATAGCTACCCTATCTAAGTGAGCCTTAATTTCTCAGTGTTGAGCAGGATTTTCCTGCTGGCAGCTCTGAATGTGGAGAATTTGAGGCAGAAGTGGTGTACTTGCAACGCTTCTGACTTGTTTTAGATCACAAATTCACAAAAATTAGCCTTAGCTTGTCCTTCTTTTTTATAATTTTATTTGGTCTTACCAAATCAGAAACTATATGCACCTCTAAAAAATGGCTGAAGGTTTTTAGACATTTCAAAAAATTCAATTAAAAGTTAATATATTTATATACTAAAATATTATCTTTATTTACATAGAATTCATAATATTAAAGTTCAAAGAAAATTAGAATCTTATAAAACAAATGGGAATGCATTTACATCAACATATATACAAATTTAAGTAAAAATGTTTTTAATTAAAGACAATTTGGTGGAGCAAAATTGAATGCATATATATGTATGTAATGAAAGTGCACATATAATTGAACATATATACATATCATGTATTTATATTTTATTTTATATATTATTCAATATGAGGTGTTTCCTACAGATATTATTAGCAAGAGTGTTTCATATAAAAAAATTGTGCATGGATGTAAAGTATGATACTTTTAACATGCAATACCATAAAATCAAATTCAGTATAAGAACAAATTACGTAGTAAACAGACTGGCTTTTTTTTAAAGCAAAGTCTGAAAATCTGCTGTTACTGAATAATCACTTTAGAATAAATTATGAGTGTTTTGAAATATCAATTATGTGTTATTGAAATAGTAAGGAAAAGCAACATTTTCAACACCTCATTTGCATCAATGCCTTTATGATGACTTTATTAAAAATGTGTTAATTGAACAGAATGTATATTCATTGAGAAAACTAATTCTGTTATAGTATGTATGGTTCATACTATTAACATATGAACTTAAACACACAAAAAATATCTGTTGCTTAAATGATATGAGGGGAATTAGGTGAAATTATTTTGGAGCTATCATGAAAGCATGGGTTACCATATTTTAAGAACAGAAATTAATTTTAAGTTTTTATTATTTATTATTATTTATTATTAAGCTTTTATTATTTACTATTAATGTATTTATTAAGTTTTAAAAATTATTATTATTTATTATTATTACTCATTTTATTATTCATTGTTTACTGGAAAAGTATATGTTTTCAGTGGCACCCAAACATATAAATAATTTATTACTAGCCTTTATGTAACAGTTCAGTTCAGTCGCTCAGTTGTGTCCGACTCTGCGATCCCATGAACACAGCACACCAGGCCTCCCTGTCCATCACCAACTCCCAGAGCTTACTCAAACTCATGTCCATTCAGTCAGTGCTGCCATCCAACCATCTCATCCTCTGTCGTCCCCTTCTCCTCCTGCCCCCAATCCTTCCCGGCATCAGGGTCTTTTCCAGTGAGTCAACACTTTGCCTCAGGTGGCCAAAGTATTGGAGTTTCAGCTTCAACATCAGTCCTTCCAATGAACACCCAGGGCTGATTTCCTTCAGGATTGACTGGTTGGATCTCCTGGCAGTCCAGGGGACTCTCAAGAGTCTTCTCCAACACCACAGTTCAAAAGCATCAATTCTTTGGCGCTCAGCTTTCTTTATAGTCCAACTCTCACATCCATACATGACCACTGGAAAAACCATAGCCTTGACTAGATGGACCTTTGTTGATAAAACAATGTCTCTGCTTTTTAATATGCTGTCTAGGTTGGTCATAACTTTCCTTCCAAGAAGTAAGTGTCTTTTAATTTCATGGCTGCAATCACCATCTGCAGTGATTTTGGAGCCCCCAAAAATAAAGTCAGCCACTGTTTCCCCTTCTATTTGCCATGAAGTAATGGGACTGGATACCATGATCTTAGTTTTCTGAATGTTGAGATTTAAGCCAACTTTTTCACTCTCCTCTCACTTTCACCAAGAGGCTCTTTAGTTCTTCTTTGCTTTCTGCCATAAGGGTGGTGTCATCTGCATGTCTGAGGTTATTGATATTTCTCCTGCCTATCTTGATTCCAGCTTGTGCTTCATCCAGCCCAGCATTTCTCATGATGTACTCTGTTCATAAGTTAAATAAGCAGGGTGACAATATACAACCTTGACATACTCCTTTTCCTATTTGGAACCAGTCTGTTGTTCCATGTCCAGTTTTAACTCTTGCTTCCTGACCTGCAGGAAGATTTCTCAAGAGGTAGGTCAGGTGGTCTGGTGTTTCCACCTCTTTCAGAATTTTCCACAGTTTAACAGTAAGACACTGTATAAGGACTCTATAATGCTAGTGAGAATTACAGAGTGACAGTGTTCCATACATAACTGTTAAGTGTTGGACTCCACCTAAGAAAACTGCATTATAAAGACATGTGGCATACCTTGGTAGTAGGCTAGTTTTATCTATGATGAAATCATATAACATTCAACACATGAAAGCATTTTAGCACAGAAAAATAGAAACCAATTTTTAAAGTAGAGTATGACACTTTTGATAGTGTTCCTTTGTGGAATTTTTCAATATAAATTTTCTCAAAATAATTTTCCAATGTTTCTCATTTTAGCTTGAAAAATATCACTATCTACAAAGAAAGTATTTTTTGGACCCACCTGTTTTGTTTTCTACACTCACTCTCTTCACAAGTGTTTATTATGAGGCTTCAAAGAATAACTGAAACTTGCAACTCCCAAATGTTGTCTTCAGTCTGGATTTTTTTTCCATGACCTTTGGACCATAAATTCAATTCCATATTTACCACCTCCACTTGGATGCCCAACAAGTGATTTAAGCTTAAAATGTTGAGTTTGCTCTATCAGAGCCTTTCTAATCTCAAGTATTGCCAGCCTCTTCCTTTGATTGCTCAAGTCCAAAATATTGGAAACAGCCTTGACATTTATTTATAACAATCAGAAAATCTCCCTTGCTTCTACAGCTTGCCACCATTTCCACTGCTCTGTCACCACGGTCCGAACTACTGTCATCTGTGGGCTCTGCTATTATATGTCCACTTCTATTTTTGCCTCTTGTAGATTATTAATAACATTTAAATAGAGTTCTTCTATGATGCTGTGAATTATACTATATTATATCCTCTCAAAACCATTCAAATTGCAAACTGCATCAAATCAGTTGCCTCTAGAATAAAAAACTTACCTTTCTGGCTTCATTTTCTTCTATTCATTTATACTTGGCTCCAGCCACCCCCTTGTTTTGTTTTTGCTCTTTTTATCATTCATATAAAAAAAACATGTCCATCTTAGGTCTTTGGCATTTGCTTTTTCCTCTTATGGAATGTTTCTCTCCCAGATCTCTAAATATCTAGCTACTTGAACTCCATCCTTTTTTTTCCCCCTAAAATGTCATCCCCCTTCTAGATAATTTTTATTTATTATCTCAATGAAGTTGCAAATTACCATCCTATTCCATGAACTTCTTAATTTCTTAATATCTATCCTGCTTTGCTTATCATCTGTTTCACCGCACTAGATTGTGAGGTTTATGAAATCATTACTTCCCTCCTAGTTGTATAGTCTCTGGCATTGGTTGCTTGCTGCTGCTGCTGCGGCTGCTGAGTCGCTTCAGTCGTGTCTGACTCTGCACGACCCCATAGATGGGAGCCCACCAGGCTCCCCCATCCCTGGGATTCTCCAAGCAAGGACATGCTTAAGTGAGGTTAAATTAAAAAAAAAAAATCATCTGGACCAAATAGATTACTTAACTGGAAGAAATACTTCTATAGGTTTTCAAGTAGTAACCACACAGTTAGTGGTGTGAGACTGTAGGAATCTTAAATTACCCAGAGAAGGGAAAAAACTTGAGGATTCATGCCTTTCTTTCTTTATGAAAAGAAAAGAGGTGTTAAAAATCACTCTGTTTTCAGTATGAAACGTTAATTCCCCAGATGTCCTCAGTCTCCTTATGGGTGTACAACATTTTAGCAGCAAGTGTATCCTTCTTCCAATAAGGGTCAATAAAGTTCATGATTTAGTTAAACATGTCATCATCTTCTTCAGGAATAAAGATGGAGGCTGAGCCCGTGGTGTAATATCTAGATCTTCAAAAGTCTGGCCTCAGCCAGAATATCCAGTTAGAGCCCAGAAATAGGAATAGCCTTTCTTAACATAAGTCAAGGTGACTTCATGTCATGAGTCTAAGATGTACCTCCCCTAGGATTTACTGGGCTTCCCTGGAGGCTCCATGGTAAAGAATCCACTTGCAGTGCAGGAGATGCCAGTTTGATGGAGACGTGGGTTTGATCCTTGGGTCAGGAAGACTCCCTGGAGAAGGAAATAGCAACCCACTCGAGTATTCATGCCTGGGGAAATCCATGGACAGAGGAGCCTGCCAGGCTACAGTCCATGGGCTCGAAAGAGTCAGACATGACTTACAGACTAAACTATCATCAGGCTTTATCACTGCCATCAAATGCCAGAGAGGTTTTCACTGTGGATTCAATCTTCACCAAACTCCTAGACTCCGTTGATACCACAATGTTTACACCCAGTATTTTGAATGTACTATAACTATTTTTATTCTATCTTTTCTGTGTTTTAATTATTCGCCATGAGAAAATCCCAGACTCCCAGACCATCATTTACTACTACACTCTAAACTCCAGAGCTCTGCACAGCCGCCAGTTAGCATCTACTGGCTTTTCAACTCCACTATTGATGGATACTGGGCTGTTTTCAGATTTTGATTTTTATTATTACTAGCATTGCTAGAAACATCACTGTACATGTCTCCTTAAATCTGAATTTTAGATAAACAAGTACTTTTTATTATAAATATGCCCCAAGTTTCTCCCAACTCTACTCTCTTGAATTTACAGTTCATGTTTAGCAAAATCACTGATATTATCTACTTTTTTTCCTGAATTGTCCCTTTACTTTCAAGTAGTGACTGCTTTCTTTCTCTGAGAATCCTTACACCCCCATGACTGGAGGTTGGTGGGCATCTTCTTTGTTCTTTATTGTTAATTTCAAATCATTCTCCTTCCTTCCTCCTTTAAATCCCTAGTTCTAAAACACAAGTTATCAGATTATATTTTCCAGTATTGCTCACTTAAAGTCTAACTAATTAAGCAATCTCTTTAGTATAACCCCCCACACCCCTCCTAAGAGTTTAACTCCTAGCTTTTTATGATTTCCTCTGATGACAATCACATTTTAATGTTTGGAGATTTCAGTAAGTATATGACTGCAACCTTCAACATTGTGGCTCCCTCAAGTCCTTGAAGTCTTCTCCTCCAGTAACCTCAGCTACCCATTCCTATGATCACACCTCACACGTGGTTATTACTAACAATGGCAGCTCTGTTGGTTTTCATCACGTCTTTTGGATGATTTCATCTCATGTTCTTTTTCTGGATCCTTCTGGCTCCTTCTCTTTTCCCAGACATGACTGTCAGGATGCTCAGTACTTGGCAACTTTCTTTGGCATGGTGCCCTCTCTTTGGGGTGCTGCCAGCCTTATACCTTTAATTAGCATCCATATTATGATTAAAATCTACATTTACATTATTTATATACTAAACTTAGACATCAGTTCTAAATTCTTAGGTCATATATCCTCTCTAATAACTACAGACATCTCAAACTTTACATTTAAAACAGATCTCTTCATATTCACCTAAACTTGCTCGACTTGCACCTTCCTCTTCATAATTTAAAACAACTGCTTTCATGCAATTACTAAGGCAAGAAATTATGAGTAATCTTTGAGTTTCCTTTTTTTCATATTAACATCTATTTTAGCAGGAAGTCATCCTACTTCTATTGTCAAACTAGACTCAGAATCTGATCGCTTCTCATCATCTCAGTTGCTGTAGCCCTGGTTCAATTTGCCATCCTTTCTCACTCAAGATTATGGGAAAAGCCTACCAACATATTTTCTTAATTCGACCCTTGGCCAGTTAAGTCTGTTTCCTACATTCCAGCCAGAGATGTACAATCAAGACATATATCAGACTATGCTAATTTTCTCCTGAAAATTCTTAAGTGGCTCCCATTTCACTCAGTCTAAAAGCAAAGTCTTTAAAATGGCCTGTAATTCCTTAGACATTTTGGCCCCCAGTTATCTCTGACTTCATTTTCAATCTCCATTCCCTCACTTTTCTCTGGCCACACTGTCGTCTTTGCTAGGCCATGAATCCACCAGGCAGATGCCTCCCTTAGGCCTTTGCAATGGATTTTTCCTTGGCCTGGCACACTCTTGCCCAACTTATAGGCAGACCAATTTCCTCATGTATTTTGTCTTTTCTCAATTATCATATCCTCAGTGCCTGACCACTATGTATAAACTCCATAAACTCCTCTCTTATTATTGCCAATTTTCTACACTCTGTGCTATTTAACATTAATGCTATATATATGCCATCAATTAATCTATTACAGTTGTTATTTAACTACTTCCACTCTTTGTAATATAAAGTTGAATAGAGAGATGAGTGTGGGTTGCCTGGCACATAGTGGATGCTCCATACATATTTTTTATATTAGTAAATATCCCATTGAGTAAATTAAGGATCTTTTTAAGGCACAACAGTTATGTAATCCCAATCTTGTCGATAGTTACTAAACATAATTTTCTTATGGTAACTAAATAGTTATTAATTCATGTCCACTGACATGTAGAGGCAGTTTGTTGAGAGTAGTACTTATAGCTTCAAGTTCTGAAACTAACTGATTGCACAAAATTATATCCAGAGCAGGAGTACTTCTCTCGTCCCTTCCCATTCCCTCTTCAATGAGCTAATTACACTTCAAATTTAGTGTTCCTTCAAAAGAAAAGATGTCCCTGTACCCTCTAATTATATAAGGTTATTCATACCACTGTAACCTCTTTATCATGCTTTACTTCACTCTAATAATAATTTTAATATTTGTAATTAATTGCTTCATTCCCTGTATCTTCCCAATAAATATAAGTTCCATGAAAACCAGGATTAGCCATATTGTATTTCTTAAATGTCCATTTATAACTTGTCAAGTTACTCCTAATAAATACTGAGTTTTAAAAATATACCCAATAATTATTTGTTGAATGAATAATTTTTATAGAAAAATATCAGTGACATTTTAATAAGCACTACTTTATTTCTTGACATATAATCAATCATTATCTTTTTGCTGATGACTGTTACAAAGCATCCTCAATAATACTGATTACTAAGAATTATATCCCATATCATCTAAATTTGAACTGGAAAAAATTTGTAATATATTATGCATTGTATACATTTATATAAACATAAAAATTACATTTCTTAAGTGTTCAATAAATGGAACATTCACTTGTTAAATGACTGGCTTAACCTAATATGATATTAAAATTGTATATTCCAGTTTTACTTACAAAAAAGATCTATCTAGAAACTGAGTGGCTTAGAGAAGTTATATATCTTTCAGAATGTACTCCAGTTATATTTATTTTTTCAACTTCAAAATATGAAATGTTTAGCCTTACATTATCATTTACTCTGATGTTTTTATAAAGTTCATAATTTTTGATATAGGATATATTCTATTTTAGTAGAAGTCACATATTACTAATTCATAATATTGTCATTCAAAGTAAGTTATTTTCTTCAATCACACATGGAAAAAATTTCCCCAGGGATTCCCAAAGACAATCTCTAAAATTAAAAATAAATAGACTTATGAATTAGTTTAGCTTCTAAAAAAGACAGTAAAATATATGGCCTTATCATCACAAGAAAGTATAAACTGCATAACGAAAACAATACTATTATGCAATTGATACATTCAATAATCTACTATAGAGTACAACACTTATCTCTTTAGGAATACTTATTTTTTTCAATCAAGAATAATAAACAGGAATGAATTTTCCATCAGTCTCACCCAGAGCAGTTACACCTTTCTAGTTTGAAAATCTGCTATAAAATATATCCTTGACTATCAAATCTCTGTGCTAAGCAGAGCTGAAAATGTTAGCTTAAATTAGTTTGGGAGAGGGCAAATGGCTCTATTTGGTCCTGAATGAATTTTAAAAGATTTAGTTAGATTATAAAATTGGGTAAAAGCTTACTGTCTCTAAATTCTACATTTAATAATCTTCTTAAATTTTATGGTGAAAAAAACATGTTCTATACATTCCATTCAAGTCTTCATGAGAGGTAAATACAAAGTGATTATGATTTGTGATGTTTAATATTTTTAATTTCTTTATATTACAAATGTAGCAAACCAGAAGAGAAATAATATGCTTTGTAATTTGCAAGAAGGAAACATATTAATACCATTTGATGTTGGAAAATCTTGTTAGAAAATTTTATTTACTGGTAGCCTTTTTGCATTGACTAAAGAACATGATTTAGCATACATATAAAAATATGAAATAGACAGCCTGTTATTCAGGACCCAGATTTGCTTGAAACATATTGACTTCACATTTTAAATTATAATTCTAATGAATCTACTATCACTATCATTTGATTTTTAAGCTGTTATATTAATATACATTTTGAAACAAAGCTTACAATTTATATTAATCTATTTTTTTAATTCAGTTTCCAAAAAGGACCTGTAAGTTTTAACAAAAGTAAAATGCACAGAAGATAAACAATGAAACATTCTACTGAAATATTAATAAGGTCTAAAGATTGTTTCTAGAATATACAGGAAAAATTTATATAATATTTTTCCCTATTTACATATTCACAGAAAGGTCTGAGGAAATGATGTAGTCCAATTCCTGAACAGAAGATAAATATAAACTAAAAGACTGCTCTGCGGTCACATGAACCAGATGACAGCAATAATGGACAAGGACCATGTTGCCTGACAGCCAATATTCTACATGTACAACTTAATTAATTTTACATCATAAAAATAATATATACTAGCTACAAAGAATATGAATTAGTAAAATATTAGGAAATCCTCCCGTAATCCACCTAACCGTTACTAGTCTCCTGCTTTCCTCAAACACACTAAGCAGGCTGCTGGACTAGGCTGTAGTTTGGATACCCATCATTATAGACTCTGGGGCTTCCCTGGTGACCCAGACAGCGAAGAATCTGCCTGTAATGCAGGGGACGTGGGTTCAATCCCTAGGTCAGGGAGATCCCCTGGAAGATAACATGGCAACCCATTCCAGTATTCTTGCCTGGGAAATCCTACGGACAGAGGAGCCTGGCAGGCTACAGTCCGTGGTGTTGCAAAGAATCAGACACAACTGAAGCAATGGTGCACGGCGCACACACAGCATACTCCTTGCACACTCTCCTTAAGGCAGAGTTACATGATCCACTCCCTTTCTTCAAACCACACTGGCTCAAATTCCCTTAACATGGTTCTTTCCTGGCTGCTTGATATTAAAATGGAAACTCTCTCATGCCCCCATCACTATATGTGTACTATGCTCTTTTCTTTTATAGTTTTTTCATCACTCAATATATTACATATTTATTTACTGTATGTCTCCTCTCACTATATTCCAATCTCAATAAAACTTTGCCTACTTGATTCACCACTTTATCTCAATTCCTTGACAGATTCCTGGCAAGTGGTAGATATCTATATCTATATATCTATATCTATATCTTTATAGATAGGTAGGGAGACAGATACATAGATTAACATATCTATCTATGTATCTATCTATCTATATCACTAATCTGCACCACTCCCCCTGCAAAAATTGAACTTTAAATGTTTTTTCCCCTCATGATCTGGGCAACAAAATTAAGATCATGAAGAGCAAGAGGGGGGAGAAATTTCTAGAACCAGAGAAAGAGTGTATTGTGTGGAGAGAACTGGACTAGAGATGAAACCTCAGTCTGAGGATGCATCTAGGAACATACAGAGAATCCATATAATGAACAATAAATGAACTGTCCATGTTAGAAGAGTAAATAAGGTGCAGTTACACATACTGACATGAAATCTACAGAAGAGGCAGAAATATGTATTCTTTAAAAATATTTAAGAATAAGTTGCCAAAATATGCTCAAATAAAATTTGGCCAAATGTCATGTTTTACCACTAAAATAAGAAATAGAGTTTAAAAGGAAGCTTTCTTAGAGAAAACACAATTGACAATAGAGAAGGAAAAGACCGTAAAAACTAAATAATGTCTTTGCCTAAAAACAAAATCCAACAAAATGCAAAATATTTTAGGTGCAGTTCAGTTCAGTTGGTCGCTCAGCCATGTCTGACTCTTTGCGACCCTATGAACTGCAGCATGCTAGGCCTCCCTGTCCATCACCAACTCTCAGAGTTTACCCAAACTCACGTCCATTGAGTCAGTGATACCATCCAACCATCTCATCCTCTGTCATCCCCTTCTCGTCCTGCCCTCAATCTTTCCCAGCACCAGGGTCTTTTCAAATGAGTCAGCTCTTCGCATGAGGTGGCCAAAGTATTGAAGTTTCAGCTTCAGCATCAGTCCTTCCAGGGAACACCCGGGACCAATCTCCTTTAGCATGGACTGGTTGGATCTCCTTGCAGTCCAAGGGACTCTCAAGAGTCTTCTCCAACACCACGGTTCAAAAGCATCAATTCTTCGGCGCTCAGCCTTCTTGACAGTGCATCTTTCACACCCATATATGACCATTGGAAAAACCATAGCCTTGACTAGACAGACCTTTGTTGGCAAAGCAATGTCTCTGCTCTTTAATATTCTGTTTAGGTTGGTCATAACTTTCCTTCCAAGGAGTAAGCATCTTTTAATTTCACAGCTGCAATCACCATCTGCAGTGATTTTGGTGCCCAGAAAAATAAAGTCAGCCACTGTTTCCACTGTTTACCCATCTATTTGCCATGAAGTAATGGGACTAGATGCCATGATCTTAGTTTTCTGAATGCTGAGCTTTACGTCAATTTTTTCACTCTCCTCTTTCACTTTCATCAAGAGGCTCTTTAGTTCTTCTTCACTTTCTGCCATAAAGGTGGTGTTATTTGCATATCTGAGGTTATTGATATTTCTCCCAGAAATCTTGATTCCAGCTTGTGCTTAATCCAGCCCAGCATTTCTCATGATCTATTCTGTGTATAATTTAAATAAGCAGAGTGACAATATACAACCTTAATGTACTCCTTTTCCTCTTTGGAACCAGTCTATTGTTCCATGTCCAGTTCTAACTGTTGCTTGCTGACCTGCATACAGATTTCTCAAGAGGCAGGTCAGGTGGTCTGATATTCTCATCTCTTTCAGAATTTTCCACAGTTTATTGTGATACACACAGTCAAAGGCTTTGTCATAGTCAATAAAGCAGAAATATATGTTTTTCTGGAATTCTCTTGCTTTGTTGATGATCCAGAAGATGTTGGCAATTTGATCTCTGGTTCCTCTGCCTTTTCTAAAACCAGCTTGAATATCTGGAAGTTCACAGTTCATGTACTGTTGAAGCCTGACTTGGAGAATTTTAAGCATTACTGTACTAGCTTGTGAGATGAGTACAATTGTGTGGTAGTTTGAGCATTCTTTGACATTGCCTTTCTTTGGGATTGGAAAGAAAACACCTTTTCCAGTCCTGTGGCCACTGCTGAGTTTTCCAAATTTGCTGACATATTGAGAGCATAATTTCACAGAGCATCATTTCACATCAACTTTTAGGATTTGAATTAGCTCAACTGGAATTTCATCACCTCCACCAGCTTTGTTCATAGTGATGCTTCCTAAGGCCCACCTGACTTCACACTCCAGGATGCCTGGCTCTAGGTGAGTTACCACACCGTCGTGACTAACTGGGTTGTGACAATTTTTTTTTTTACAGTTCTTTGTATTCTTGCCACCTCTTGTTAATATCTTCTGCTTCTGTTAGGTCCATACCATTTCTGTCCTTTATTGAGCCCATCTTTGCATGAAATGTTCCCTTGGTATCTCTAATTTTCTTGAAGAGATCTCTACGATTTCCCATCCTATTATTTCTCTCTATTTCTTTGTACTGATCACCAAGGAAGGTTTTCTTATCTCTCCTTGCTATTCTTTGGAACTCTGCATTCAAATGGGCATCTTTCCTTTTCTGCTTTGTTTTTGGCTTCTCTTCTTTTCACAGCTATTTGTAAGGCCTCCTCAGAGAGTCATTTTGCTTTTTTTCATTTCTTTTTCTTGGGGATGGTCTTGATCCCTGTCTCCTGTACAATGTCATGAACCTCCATCCACAGTTCATCAGGCACTCTGTCTGTCAGATCTAGTCCTTTAAATCTATTTCTCACTTCCACTGTATAATCATAAGGGATTTGATTTAGGTCATATCTAAATGGTTTAGTTGTTTTCCCTACTTTCTTCAATTTAAGTCTGAATTTGGCAATAAGGAGTTCATGATCTGAGCCACAATCAGCTCCCAGTCTTGTTTTTGCTGACCATATAGAGCTTCTCCATCTTTGGCTGCACAGAATATAATCAATCTGATTTCAGTGTTGGCCATCTGGTGATGTCCATGTGTAGAGTCTTCTCTTGTGTTGTTGGGAGAGGGTGTTTGCTATGACCAGTGTGTTCTATTGGCAAAACTCTATTAGCCTTTGCCCTGCTTCATTCCATACTCCAAGGCCAAATTTGCTTGCTACTCCAGGTATTCCTTGACTTCCTACTTTTGCATTCCAGACCCCTATAATGAAAAGGACATCTCTTTTGGGTGTTAGTTCTGAAAGGTCTTGTAGGTCTTCATAGAACCGTTCATCTTCAGCTTCTTCAGCATTACTGGTTGGGGCATAGACTTGGATTACTCTTATAGTGAATGGTTTGCCTTGGAAACAAACAGAGATCATTGTGTCATTTTTGAGATTGCATCCAAATACTGCATCTTGGACCCTATTGTTGACAATGATGGCTACTCCATTTCTTCTAAGGTTTTCCTGTCCACAGTAGTAGATATAATCATCATCTGAGTTAAACTCACCCATTCCAGTCCATTTTAGTTCGCTGATTCCTAGAATGTGGACATTCACTCTTGCCGTCTCCTGTTTGACCACTTCCAATTTGCCTTGATTCATGGACCTAACATTCCAGATTCCTATGCAATATTGCTCTTTACAGCATTGGACCTTGCTTCCATCAACAGTCATATCCTCAACTGGGGGTTGTTTTTTCTTTGGCTTCATCCCTTCATTCTTTCTGAAATTATTTCTCCAGTGATCTCCAGTAGCATATCGGGCACCTCCGACCTATCTAGTTCATCTTTCAGTGTCCTATTTTTTTGTCTTTTCATACTGTTCATGGGGTTCTCAAGGCAAGAACACAGAAGTGGTTTGTCATTTCCTTCTCCAGAGACCATGTTCTGTCAGACCTCTCCACCATGACCCATCCATCTTGGGTGGCCCCACATGGCATGGCCTAGTTTCATTGAGTTAGGCAAGGCTGTGGTCCATTTTTGGAGAAGGCAATGGCACCCCACTCCAGTATTCTTGCCTGGAAAATCCCATGGACGGAGGAGCCTGGTAGGCTGCAGTCCATGGGGTCGCGAAGAGTCAGACATGACTGAATGACTTCACTTTCACTTTTCACTTTTATGCATTGCAGAAGGAAATGGCAACCCACTCCAGTGTTCTTGCCTGGAGAATCCCAGGTATGGGGTCGCACAGAGTCGGATGCGACTGAAGTGACTTAGCAGCAGTGGTCCATTTTAGGCTCATGTTGGACCAAATCTTTCTAAAACAGATATTCACTACATTACATTATTTTTCTAAAACAGAGGGACTGGAAAACTGTCAACTTCCAGAAAGGTCCATTCCTACTATACATTCATGGTGTGGGAAAATGACCATGGGTAGTAGTTCTGAATTCCAATGGGCCCATTGGGAGGTGAACTTAAGGCAAAAATCCATTAATACCTGACCCAATGATGCCCTGACTCTAGTCAAGATGCTGTGAAAGATCTTTCAATATTAATATCATCATAGGATTTGAGAGATTTAAACATTTCCCTTTCCACAGTGTAAGTTAGACAAATAAAAGGTCATATTTCTCTTTGACATCAAGGTAGGTTAATCCTTAGCAAACAGATTTGATTTTTGAGGGCTGGCCTCTCTTCAGTCAGTGGACTATGGGTCAGTGTGTCCTGGATATAAATACTAGTTTAGATCTGACAACCAGCAAGAAATCAGGACTTTTTACTGGAGTGGCCACTCCAGCCACCTGATTATTTATCTTCAATTACTTTGATCTTAAACACTGATCAACATCTTGCTGGATGCCTATCTATCTTGTCCACATGGTCCCTATATTATGCTATTATTGCCATGGTTTCTGAGTACCGTTGGCCACCGCTCTGACATTTCTGTTCACTATAATAACTTTGTCAAACTGGCTTCTGACAGTTAAGCATCAAGATCTGTTATTGACCGATTAAGGGCCATTTTCTGTGAATTGTTCTAAGGGTGGCAAATTCTTTAACAGTATCTCCTTACTGTCAGTTTTGGCCTGAAGAGGACAGCCACCACTGACCTTCAGAGCTGATGGTTCTCCTCTCACCAGAACATTACTTACTGCTTTACTAAACGGAGTGTTTGCTAGAGCCTCTAGTGGCACAACACCCTTTGGTGGGTTTCCATCCATAGTGTATACATCATAGCCTGCTAATCATCTGAGCCTTTTCTTCCCTTTGTCTACAATGTGCCACAGCTACTGTGGTTATTATACTTCAACTAGTGTACACTTTAATTTTTCTCAACGTGTCCAAGAATCAGCTCAGAGTGTGTCAGCTGCCAAGGTTTTAAATCCTATGGAACATGAATATGTCCCCATTTCAACACATTTTCTGTTATATAACTTTTTTTTCCCCTTATCCCCTTGAATTTAGTTTCATACAGTGTCTCCAGCTGGTAGGTTCTATACCTTCTTGGGGTACAGGCCCTTTTCTCCATGAGAAGACTCTGATCCCCTAGTGAAATTAGGTAATGATTTAGTCCTAGTTATTGGTTTACTGACAGGAGAGGAATTATGGTCCTATTCTCGGGGGGATATGTTTTGTCTTATAATCGGTGGTTTTTGCATCAATATCATCAAGCAAGAGGGTGGAAAACACTACTATTTAATAACATGAAATACTAACACTGAAAACTAAGAATGTTCTGGGGAATCTGGGTTGACCCAAAGCAGATGTCATCATCACACATTTCAAAGTCCAACAATCTTGATATAGTGGATCTACTATGGCTGAAATTTCACCATTCTCTCAACATCTGCTACTATAACATAAATTAAGTCCTGAGCACAACCTGCATGCAGACTTCATCCAGCTCAACCTGAGTTTGTTCTATAGGATACAAAAATCTATTTATATGTTGTCAGGAAGGCTCTCTGGCTTTCAGTTGGTGATTAATCACACTCAGACTTTCTTCCCATTTCTCCAACCATATCATCTACTCCCAGAAGTAGCCATCTGATATTACTGTCTTCATAATTACTATCTCTCCCATATTTCTAAAGCTCCAGATACAAGGCACTTATAAATTCATTCCCTTTCAGGATTATCTCATCCCATGTCATCACTAATTAAAGTTTAACAATTGCATTCTAATTTCATGTCAAAATCTTTCTGATCTCCAACAAATCACCAGTAATTGAGCACTAAATGACTAGTGCTAATACAAGTGTAAAATCCTATACTAAAATCTGTTTTTTGTGTTTTTTTTGAGACTTATCATAATTTACTTTTGGCTTCAATACCTACAGGTTAAGAAGAAGATAGTATTAATAGGTGGGGAAGTTGGTTTGCAATACTTCACAGCAGAAGATATAGCTAATCCAAAGGGAAATCTGGAATTTTAATGACCCTTCAAAGTTGTCCCGAATTTGGAGAAGGAGGCTAGGCTCTTTAATACCAATGTTGACCAGTACTCCTGCCCTAGAAAGAAGACATTTCCTTGTGAGATCACCTTTGACCACAAGCAATCACCAAAGGATAGCTTGATTGTGAACTTTCAGTCACCAAGACTCTCAGCATCTGGAGGAAGGAGTGCTTTATTACTGCTTTTATTATATATGCTTTAAAATATTTATTAATACACATTCATACACATTTTTCATTCTTATGGTTTATACTCTGAAGACACTTTCTTTTCTTTTATTTAAATAACATCAAATAATATGTTAAATTTCTTTCCGCTTCAATATCTTTAAATGAGATACATGTTTTTCTTTTTTGAGCTCTACATTGTACAGGGTTAAAAAATAAACAGGTAGATAGCTGTTATGTTACTATTCATTAAGTCATTTTATTTATTTTCTGATCAAGTCTGATTCTGACTTGAAATAGATTTTAAGCATTTTGTATTGTTCAATGATTTTTAAAGATACACTTTTGCACCTCCCATTAGCAAGAGCAATAGTTGTCATAGTCAATAGTCATCATTTAATTCTGAAAGTGCCTTAAATGCTCTCAGTAGCCTGCTTTAAATAATGCATTTTATTAAATAAAATGTTAATGTCTTCTTTTGAAAAATATTTTGTTTTATCTTTTCCCCACAAGATTAAACATTTTATGTCAGGGGTTTTAAACATGAAATTAACTGGAAAAGGATTAATTTAAGTCCAGTATTTCCTTTCTGGTTTAGTTATATTAGATATGACTTCTTCATCAATTTAATTAAATAGGGTAAATTTTAAAATTTCAGTCAAAATCATTCTCTGATCTTATCGGAATTTTAAAAAATTCACATGCCATTTTATTCAATGACATTAAAGAAGTCAGTTAATATAGTAGAGGCTTATTATAGTTTAGAGTTGTAATCACTGTATTCTAACAATAGTCTAACATTAGTTTTTGAGTACATGAAAGAATGGTATCTTCCAACCATCTAATCCATCCTCCTGTAAGAGCCATGTACTAATTGGTTACTATACGGAAGTCATGAAATAATCTGACTGCTTATTATACCACCATTGCAGACACTGCTATCATTCTATGCGACTTCACTAAAATATTACAAATTCTGATACATTAAGAATTATGTTCAGTTCATTACTTCTTAATCTCTAATGAAATTTTCTTCTGTACCTCCTTAAATATGGATCATAGTCCATCAATGGGAAAATTTCCATATGCCAAAAGCACTAACACTAGAATCAAATCCTAAACCATAAAATCCTTCCTTTACAGTACAACTTCTAAACTCACCATAACATTAAATCCACTGGTGTTAATAATCTATTACTCTATTTAATTTCTTCAACTTCCATCATCTATCATTACTCTCACCTTTTGGTAGGCACCATCAATTAACACAAAATGCTGGGCTAGATGAAGCACAAGCTGGAATCAAGATTGCCAGGAGAAATATCGATAACATAAGATACACAGATGATACCACCCTTATGGCAGAAAGCGAAGAACTAAATAGCCTCTTGATGAAAGTGAAAGAGGAGAGTGAAAAAAACTGGCTTAAAACTGAACATTCAAAAAACAAAGTTCATGGCATCTGGTCCCATCACTTAATGGCAAACAGACAGGGAAACAATGGAAACAGTGAGAGACTTTATTTTGGGGGGCTCCGAAATCAGTGCAGATGGTGACTGCAGCCATGCAATTAAAAGACGCTTGCTCCTTGGAAGAAAGGTTATGACCCACCTAGACAGCATATTAAAAAGCAGAGACATTACTTTGCCAGTAAAGGTCCATCTGGTCAAAGCTATGGTTTTTTCAATAGTCATGTATGGAAGTGAGGGTTGGACTATAAACAAAGTTGAACACTGTAGAATTGATGCTTTTGAACTGTGGTGTTGGAGAAGACACTTGAGAGTCCCTTGGACTGCAAGGAGATCCAACCAGTCCATCCTAAAGGAGATCAGTCCTGAATATTCATTGGAAGGACTGATGTTGAAGCTGAAACTCCAATACTTTGGCTACCTGAGGCAAAGAACTGACTCATTGGAAAAGACTCTGATGCTGGGAAAAATTGAAGGCAGGAGGAGAAGGGGATGACAGAGGATGAGATGGTTGGATGGCATCACCGACTCAATGGACATGAGTTTGAGTAAGCTCTGAGAGTTGGTGATGGACAGGGAAGCCTGGCCTGCTGCAGTACATGAGGTTGCAAAGAATCAGGCACGACTGAGCGACTGAACTGAACTGAATCAATTTCCCTTTACCTTTAAATCTTTCTCTTTGTCTTCCACCTGCCTGGCAAGATTTTATTCTCCAATGAAACATGTATACTATTTCAAGTCTCACACTGCCAAAGTTTAGTCGCTCAGTCATATCCGACTCTTTGTGACCCCAAAGACCGTAGCCTGCCAGGCTCCTCTGTTCATGGAATTCTCCAGGCAAGAATATTGGAGTGGGTTGCCATTCCTTTCTCCAGGGAATTTTCCTGACCCAGGGATTGAACCCAGGTTTCCTGCATTGCAGGCAGATTCTTTACTATCTGAGCCACATCTAAGCATAATTGGAGGAAATCAAGTACCCAAGATGACTGAGGTTAACTAGATTTTAAAGATTACCAAACTCAATAGCTCTTCATATCAATGATTTCATAATTAAATCTCTTCTCAAACTTCTCACTTTTCCATATGTCCAAGTTATTAATACTATTCCAATTACTCACCAACTACTCTGTTTTATTTAAAAAATAGAACACAGACTGTAACTCTCTTTCTCTCTTTCTTTTATGGACATACATGTATGTCTTTGAGAACTCGTTTCTCTCAGTTTATAACAATAAAGAACCCTTCCTTTCAAAATTCAAGTTTTCCTCAACAGTTCATCATTTGATATCCAAAGTTTACTATACTACTTAACATCTCTTCCCATTAGCTCAATCACTTAATCATTCCTATCACTCACAAATATAATTTAGGTATTCCCATTAAAATACACAAGTGCGTACACACACACAGTCAAAGCAAACAGTGAACTACATCTCTTGGCCATGCTGCTGCTGCACCTGCTGCTAAGTCACTTCAGTCGTGTCCGACTCTGTGCGACCCCATAGACGGCAGCCCACCAGCCTCCGCTGTCCCTGGGAATCTCCAGGCAAGAACACTGGAGTGGGGTGCCATTGCCTTCTCCATCTCTTGGCCCTACTACCCCTCAAATCTGCTGGTCTCTGTACACCTTCACTTTAAGAAATGATGCAAATATTTTATGGGTCAAATTCTTATCTTCCATTCATTTTTAACCTTACTACAATGAGCTCCCCTCTTCTCCCAAACTAATAAAAGTACATCATAAATTCACCCATACATAGCACAAAATACAGTAGATGCCTTTCAATCTTTATAATATCTCTCATTAGCAATTAGCTTACTTGATAACTGCTTTCCTTTATACATATTCTCTTACATTCTATGCAATACAAGTTCTATTATTTTCCCTACATTCCTAGCCATTGTTTCTCATATGTTTCTGCAGGCTTCTTCTTTTTCACAGTGCATTATGTGTTGAAGAGAATCATGTTTTAAAGTAAAACAAATGTTAAAATGATAATAATAATATCTTAAAATCATCATAATAAATTAATAAATTCAAAATAAACCAAAATAAAATGATAAAATAATAACACTGATAAATGTTTATCAAGCACTTATTTTGTGCAAAGAACTTTGCTAAGTTATTTTATACAGATTATCTTACTTGTAACAACTCTATTATATACGCAACAGAGTCATCTATATTTGGAGATGATGAAACTAAAGAGAGAGTATGACTGGTCAAGGTGAAGCAATGCAGTTCCTCTCTTTCTTCTCATTCCCTGCAATCTCAACCATACCTGTAACCCTAAGTGGCATCTCCAGGTCACAACTCCAAAAATTTATATCTTTTGTTAAGACTTCTCTATTAAATCCAACATGTACATTCAGATGCTTCTTAGGCCTCTCTTAATGAACACTGCAAGTCTAAACTGTTGTCCACTCCATTTCTCAAGAGCATCTGCTCAGAATATCAAAGAGTATATGTAGATGTTCTAAACTGAATGGTGCATGTACTCAAGCCTAAAATACTGATCATTATTCCTAGACAAAGGCCCCTCACATTTATGGATACAAATCTGACTCCCTTACCTCCCTGACTCAGAGAAGAGATCCACGCAGGTTTTCAAAAGAGGCAAGAAGCTATCCTTGATAGCTCAGATGGTAAAGTGTCTGCCTAAAATGCGGGAGGCCTGGGTTTGATCCCTGGGTCAGGAAGATCCCCTGGAGAAGACAGTGGCATCCCACTCCAGTACCCTTGCCTGGAAAACCCATGGACAGAAGAGCCTCATAGGCTACAGTCCATGTGGTCGCAGAGTTGGGCAAGACTGAACGACTTCACTTCACTTTAGGAAGCTGTCTGTTCAGGGAATTCTGCAGTTGAGGTCCTAGAGCACGTCTGGGTGTGGGGACAGAGGAACATCTTGCTCCAGGGGATTTCTTCCTACTGTTATAACACTTCCACTAACAACTGAGAAACTGTCCTGGAGCAGGTCTACAATGCAGCCATGAAAGGGAGGGATGCAGTTTCACGACTTTATCATTCCCAAATGCCAATCCATTCCTGAGCTGCTTTGTGAAGGCCTGTATGTGGGCCTTATTGCATTCCTTCCAGCCCAGGAGTATGTGGAAAAATACAGTCTGAGTATCAACCATGGCATGTGTGGGAGTTGGAAAGAACGACTAGTGACTGAGCAGTCTAATAATTTCCTGCTTCAGGTATGAGTAAAACAGGGGAAAAAAATCAAGGGACTTACTATCCCATGACAAGTTTTGCCTAGATTTATAGACATAATAATCTGTTCCTTGGTTGTAAAAATACTTATGAGGCCATAATAATTTTTCATATTTTCCACTGTCATTTTTTTGACGTTTTAAAGGACTCAGACCTAATTCCATATGCATTTTATTTTTTAAATGGTACATGTTTAATATTTTGTTGCAAGTGTTTCAAGAGGATATAATTCAAAACCAAATTCTTAGCAAAAGTAATGCTGCTGGAGTAAATTTTCTTTTTACAGGTATATTATTCCTATACACCATTAATAATGTTTACTTGCCAAAATGGTAAGTGTCTTGCAGGATTTACATGCTTTTAATAGGAGACACTGAGTCATAAAGACTTTGGCTCATCGTTATTTTCAAAATGAATGAAACATCTAACAGTACTAATAATTACATTGTGTAAAATTTAGTACTAAAATAGTTCTTTGTCATAATAAAAATTAGGCATTTTTGCTATTTTATTTTTTGTAAAAATAATTTCCACAAACTAACTTATTGCTAACAGGGGAATACTGAATATGGAGATAACAGATAGAAAGATATAAATATACTTAGGCAAAGTAAGCATCAGTAGGGATCAAGTATCCTGCAGTTTCACCACTATGAAAACTTTTCTCTTTTTTTTTTAATTCAGAGAAACATTAATTTTGTCAGTATTGCTCCAAAAAAAGCTTAAAATAACATAAAATAAAATGAAAAGCTATAAATTGTTACTCTCTAATATTATCTTTCTAAATAATAATTTCTCAAACTAATCCTGTGATTTGTATAGATAGAAAATAGCTTCAGCTTGAATTTCCATATTTAAAAATACTTATGAAGCTATAATAATTTTATATATTTTCTACTGCCATTTTTTGATGTTTTAAAGGACTCAGACCTAATTCCATATACATTTTATTTTTTAAATGGCACACATTTAATATTTTGTTGCAAGTGTTTCAAGAGGATATCATTCAAAACCAAATTCTTAGCCAAAAGTAATGCTGCTGGAGTAAATTTTTTTTTACAGGTATATTATTCCTATACACCATTAATCATCACATTCTGATAACTAGAAATATATTTAAATTATTTTATAAAAATCATATTAAAATGAAATTTAACCATAAGCTGAATATATTTTATATCATTTAGGCTTACTCTGGGCTATATCTTTGTTGTGTCCTTTTAAATCTCCAACTGCATGAGTCGGAGAGCTTGGAAATCAATTTGATGTTACCGTAAACACATGATGGCCTTACCAAGAAAGATAGGGTCCTTCTCACACAAAAAGAGATAAAACCCAAAATTCCCAGAGTCATTCATCATTTTGGGGTCTGACTTTACAAAAAAAAAAAAATGAGCTCTTATTTCATGAAAAACAATTTCCTCTCACTATTGTGTTGTAAGAAGGAGAATCTGCCAAAAGCGAAATTGATGCTGTAACATGCCCTGCCTATAGCTGGTATTCAAATCTTGGGAACTCACAGCTGGTATTCGGAGTACTGTGTCAGCAAGAAAATACGTCCTGTAGATGTAAGATTGAAGATGCTGACTTGGCTTAATGGTATGTCTTCAAACATCTGTATGACTTTGTGATTTTTGTCTCTAACATACAAAAGTACAATAAACACATTTTTTATTTAAATTTTGATATAGATAAAATCCCTTTGTGACGGTAAACCAGTTTATTATAGCCTTAGGATTTAATGAAATATTTAAAAATTACAAAATTTTTTCTTGAAAATAAGAGGTGATAGCATTTAACAATACGTTACTGGGTTAAATTGGAAAAACAATAAGGATAATAGCAACAAAAACGCTGGACAAAATAGGAAGTCCACTTTTCCACTAAAGCTATTACTACCTGCAATACAAAGATAAAGTAGCATAATGTTAAATCATAGAAGATAAATGAAAAAATAAGTGAAACAGACAACTTCTTGTCCTGTTTTAAAGATTATTTTCCTTTTTGAGAAAAGATTGTTTTTTAAACAATCTTAAGCAATTATTATTTAAAATTTCTTGATCAATAATTGGAAAAAATGTAGCAAATTCAAGCAGATTATGAGCCATCTTCTATGAGTAGCTCTTTCAGTTCCTCTTAAAGGAAAGCTGAGTCATATGTAAGCCCTATCAGCAAACTGACATAAAATCCCACTTACTAATAAAATATATTTTTGCAAAAATTTGTCAGTAACTGAATACCATGGTTACTAAGAAAATCTGGCACAGTCAACAACAGTCATATTTTTAACATGAAATTCTTACTTCTAATACTATCACAACAATTCAAAATGAATTTAATGTGCTCTCATTCATGCATTTTGTAAAGTTAAATACTGCATGGATATAAAGAAGGAGAAAAAAGAATAGGAGGTGTATTTGACAGAAAGTCATGATTTCCATATTTAGTCCTAATCCATCCCTCTTTGAGCAATCTTCTTAATCTTCTGAAGCACATTTTACTAATCTCTAAAATATATGTTTTTCCAATCTATAAGAAATGTCCAAACTCTAGTTTTATGCTTTTGTGAGAAGCCTGATAAATGACAACTAATAAAGATAAAAGTAGAAAACAAAATAATTCATCAAACCATAGAGTTATTATCATTTGTATTTTAAAAGTTTTCTAAGACCTAGTATGCTTAAATTGAATTAAATTAATTCAAATGAGACTAGGAGGGCTTTGTCCTGCTTTGATACCTAATTATCAACTCTAATGCATGTTACCATGGCATCCCAAGGACTTTCAATGTGCCTGCTCAATATAGTTTTTTTTTTCTTTAATTACAAGAGCCATTGGCTTTATTTTTTTTTAAATTTTGATTATTAACGTTTTAACATAACCATTTATTTTTTTCTAAGACTTGTATTTTGTGTGCTATTTGTATACTGTTTTATTTATCCATTTTTGTTTTTGTTTAATGGCCACTTTTTTGTTGTTTTAATCTTCTTATGTCATTCAGTTTTAAGTATTTCTTTAGTATCAAGAAATCAAACTAATATCAAATACGTACTAGGGTCTATTTCTTGTCCTGAAACTAGATTGTTTTAAAATGTGCTCTTTTCAAAGTGAGCATACCTTTCTCAATTTTGTTTCATAAATATTATATTTGGTTTTATCATTTATTTTTTGATTTCTTTTTAGTTCTATTTTATTTCTGTATGCTATCATTTGCTGAACTATATAAACTTTGTAGGTCCCCATTATCTATACAATGAACTTCTCAGATATACAACTTTCTTTAAAGTAGATCAAAATTTACCTCAACATTTTAAACCACACATTCACCAGAGACATTCTTAAAAATATATTCAACCTACAGTTGAACTTCCTATCAGAACAATTTTTGTTTCTTCCTTTTGGAGCATATTTTATATTCCAAATTCATCTCTTCTTTCAAATCTCTCCATTAAAGAAAACACTAATTTCTCTTATGAGTAAACAATTATGCCATCTAAAAATGTGCCAGGGTTGGAGTATGCCTGTACTCTTGGCAGGTGGCAGCAAACTGTTAGCTAGAGTTAGTTAAAGTTTTGATGGTTTCACTGCTTCATTAATCAATATATCTCCTTGACAAGCACATTATTTTTATAGCATCTTCCCAGAAATTATGGATAAAAAAATAAACTGAATAAAGAAAACTAGCAAGAACTTTTTGAACCTTAATTTTTTCCAGAATCACTTCCATAGTTTTCATTTGGTTTACTACTATTGTAGAGTGAGAGTATCTGTACATTCTTTTGATATAAAAAAAATATCCAGTAAGGCTTCTCTTGATGTCATTAAATTCAGCTTCAAAATAAATCCATTATTTTACGTCCCCAATTTAGCTAATACAGTTAAAATATATAAAAATGGAGTTTAAATAAAAATAAAAATAATTGTAAAATAAAGTTAAATAATTATGAATGTTTATATATTCTCAGATTTTTATACAACTTTGGGTTACTACTGACAAGCTAATCTTAAAATATCAAACATCACAATGGAACCTACTGCACATGGCAAGTACATAGCTTGCTAAACATTCAATTTGCATAAGTCTGACAGAACTCTTTGGATGTTTAACGTTTTCTGAGATAGGCCGATTGATAATGTACTTGCATGGAGCAGCCATGCAAAAATTCTGAAAACTTTTCTAATTATTTTTTCTCAGTTTCTGAATTTATCTAGTCCTGGATGGGTAATGGTTTGGCAAGCAGCACTGATCTGCAGGATATACATTTAGTAATAATGTTTTAATCATAACCTTGGTATCTCAAAAACATATCCCTTAACCAAGGATTTCATATAATTACCAAAAAGTGGCCTATCAGTTCACATGCAAGAAATCACGGGTCTTAATGTGCTCTATCACCCAGAAGCAGTTCACCTGGTAAAACTGCAAAACAGCCTACTTCAGAATGATTTATGATGTCAAGAAGCAAAGCAAATTCCCTGCAAACATAGAGAACTGCTCTAGAGCATTCACTCTTTGCCTTTAATGGGGGTGATTATGTAACATTATGGAAACCAAGATGTTTTCAGAGGGAAAAGAGCAACCACTCAAAGTCTCAATATGATAACGAACAAAAGGTGTGACCTGGTACTGTCTGCAGAACATAGGGAGCCACAGTCACTGTGAGCCAATATTTAGTGTGATCTCTCCCACAGAAAGAAAGCAAAGGCCCAGAAGCCATGGTGGGGGTGGTTAAGAATGCCCCTCCCTACTGTTATATCTAATAACCCACTTAAAACATTTTTGCATTCAACTTCTGTGATCATTCAGTTCAGTTCAGTTCAGTGACTCAGTCGCATGCGACTCTTTGCGACCCCATGCACTGCGGCACTCCAGGCCTCCCTATCCATCACCAACTCCCAGAGCTTACTCAAACTTCTGTCCATTGATTGGTGATGTCATCCAACCATCTGATCCTCTGTGATCTCCTTCTCCTCCGGCCTTCAGTCTTTCCCAGCACCAGGGTCTTTTAAAATGAGTCAGTTCTTTGCCTCAAGTGGCCAAAGTATTGGAGTTTCAGTTTCAACATCAGTCCTTTCAATGAATATTCACGACTGATCTATCTCCTTTAGGATGGACTGGCTGGATCTCCTTGCAGTCCAAGGGACTCTCAAGAGTCTTCTCCAACACCACAGTTCAAAAGCATCAATAACACAATAATACTGGGAGACTTTAATACCCAACTCACACCTATGGATAGATCAACTAAACAGAAAATTAACAAGGAAACACAAAGTTTAAATGACACAATGGACCAGCTAGACCCAATTGATATCTATAGGACATTTCACCCCAAAACAATCAATTTCACCTTTTTCTCAAGTGCACACGGAACCTTCTCCAGAATAGATCACATCCTGGCCATAAATCTAGCCTTGGTAAATTCAAAAAAATTGAAATCATTCCAGTCTTCTTTTCTGACCACAATGCAGTAAGACTAGATGTCAATTGCAGAAAAAAACTATTAAAAATTCAAACATATGGAGGCTAAAAAACATGCTTCTGAATAACCAAAAGCATCAATTTTTCAGCCCAGCTTTCTTGACAGTCCAACTCTCACATCCATAAATGACTACTGGAAAAACCATAGCCTTGACTAGACGGACCTTTGTGGCAAAGTAATGTCTCTGCTTTTTAATATGCTGTCTAGGTTGGTCATAACTTTTCTTCCAGGGAGTAAGTGCTTTTAATTTCATGGCTGCAATCACCATCTGCAGTGATTTTGGAGCCCCCCCAAAATAAATTTTACCACTGTTTCTCCATCTATTTGCCAGGAAGTGATGGGACTGGATGCCATGATCTTACTTTTCTGAATGTTGAGTTTTAAGCCAACTTTTTCTCTCTCCTCTTTCACTTTCATCAAGAGGCTCTTTAGTTCTTTTTCACTTTCTGCCATAAGGGTGGTGTCATCTGCATATCTGAGGTTACTGATATTTCTCCCAGCAATCTTGATTCCAACTTGTGCTTCCTTCAGCCCAGCATTTCTCATGATGGACTCTGCATATAAGTTAAATAAGCAGGGTAACAATATACAACCTTGACGTACTCTTTTTCCTATTTGGAACCAGGCTGTTGTTCAATGTCCAGTTCAAACTGTTGCTTCCTGACTTAAAATATTTTTGCATTCAACTTCTGTGATCCTTAGTATTACTCTATTTATTCTCTAGGACCCAAAAAGAAATGCTTTCACCAAGAAGCATAATTATGGGTTTATTATATTGAAACCTAAGAGGTCCACTTCCTATTTGAAGCTTTGCTACTAAAATGAGAGGAGTTTATGTACTGGACAAAGTGATTGATGCTTATTTCTAATGAAAAAAAAATAAGCTTCTCTTCCACAACTGTGTCAAGAACACATATATTATTCTAATCATAAAGTGAGGAAGTTCTCTTAAGTGCCTCCTATTTCCCATAGGAAATAACAGTGGTCACCCTGGTAAACACAGGTACATGGAAAATGTGTGTCTCAGGGCAATGAAGATTTGCATTACATTTACCCTCCACATAAAAAATCTCCAACCAGTTAATATACTTATAGAAGGTAAGAAAACATGTAATAAATGATATAAGAAGGAAAACTAAATTGCTACATAAAAGCAACCCTGCTTTATAATAATTTGTCATTTCCATTATTCTTCTATGTTATATGTCTTCCATCCAAAACATCTAAGTTGACACTAAGGGGGAAGGGGAAAAAGAAGTAGGTTTTACAAGTTATTCCCTATTTGTCTCTCCAGCTTCACTATTCCATCTACTTTATGTTGCTACAAACACTGAACATCTGTCTTCTAAGGGCTAACAACCAACAAAGCTGTTATTTCCATCTTCCAGGAGAGTTATCCAATAGAGAGCAATGGAAGGCATTCAAGGGCAGTTGGAGAGAAAAGTCAGGGTATTTATTACCTTGGTTCATTCGATTTCTGTTTGGTTGCACTCTGGCAGTGGTTGCTCACCACTATTTCTTTATTATTGTTATTTTAAACAGGTATAGCCATCAGATGTAATAACCACTAGCTCTAAATCCCTACCAGCCTAGGGGTGATAACAGATGACTGCTATTGCTAGTCCTGTGGTGATTCACCATCCCTTATTAGTTTTCTTTAACCTTGTCTTTACATCCATAGATAATGTTTCATGAAACCCTCTTCATTTATACTTTTTTGAGATTGCAATCTGTTTTACTTTAGAATTCTGACCAAATGGACATTTTATGCTGTGATTGCTGTGATTAAAAAAAATATTTATCTATACTAATTATAGTTTCTGCTATACAGAGGATAATTACTGGTAGTAAAGATACAAGAAAGTGGAATCTAAATTTTAAAATAAAAGATAATTTTGATACAAACAAATGAAAAATTATTTTCTACTTTATATCTGTATCTAGGTTAAAGTTATAAAGACAAACGTATATATATATATATATATATATATGCACATACATTTATATGTATTGATATACAGCTGGAAATTTTTGATTCACACACACACACACAAAAAACCAACCCATAATCTGCCTAGGAATAAAGATCTGAGGATACAGTTTAGCAAAATGTAAATGGAGAAAAGAGGACAGATAAATTGCTCTGCACATGAAAGAGTGTTTTTAAAGTAGGGATAAATAGAGAAGAGAGAAGATGGGATGTAAATCAAAAGGAAGAGGGAGTGATTAAGCAATGATGTAGAAAGCTAGAAATTATAAAAATTCTTTGAGGGGGTTGTCAGCTAACTTTTCATTAATTTCAGAGATATGCTATATTCACTTTGGGTTGTTTGTCTTGTTACACAATAAAGCTGATTGGTCTACTCAAACATTGAGTAAAATCTGATTACGTCCAGGAAAGCCTCAAATTATGGTACTGGGTGCAAAAATATCATAAAGAAGTGCTATTCACCTCCAATATTCACACCACTGCTTCAACTACAATGGGGAGGCCAGCACTGGGAAGGGTGGTACATTTTTCAGATCCTTCCTGCCGTGATAGCAAGCAGAGTGAACGCAGCAAATGGGAATGGCACAGAGAAGCAGCCACATCTTAGAATCACCCGAGGAAATGATAAAGACTAATTCTTCTTTTCCCGAATACTCTAGGGAAAAGAAGAGACTGATGATCAGGTAAGTTTTTAAAAAATTAAAGTCTATAATATAAAATTGCATAAATCAGAAAACATATGTTTAACGGCTGAAAAGTGAAAGTGAAGTCACTCGTCGTGTATAACCCTTTGTGACCCCATGGACTGTAGCCTGTCAGGCTCCTTTGTCCATGGGTTTTTCCAGGCAAGAATACTGGAGTGGGGTGCCATTTCCTTCTCCAGGGGATCTTCCCGACCCAGGGATTGAGCTCAAGTCTCCCACGTTGCAGGCAGACGCTTTACCACATGAGTCACCAGGGAAGATTAATGGCTGAATAGGCATCGTATGTTTCTAATACATATGCTAATTTAGAATAAACTAGACTGCATAAGAGTCCATAAAGTATTTTATAGTATTAGCATATACAGGTTTAAAGCATTTTGAATAAACTAGATGCTATAAGATAAACATTTTAAGTTTATTCATTATCTTTTCAACCTTTCCCCTTGAATAAAATTGCGTACGCATATGTTTGTTTTCTCACTTCCTTGCTCTACATGTCGTTTCTGATTTTTGTTTTAGCCCCTTCCCTATGACAGGGGCAGCTTCAGGACAGCAATGAAGACACAGAGAAGGTTTACAGACACCAGTCTCATATGTATATAAATACACACACACACATATATATACACATACACACACACACACACACACACACACACACACACACACACACACACACACACACACACACACACACACACACACACACACACACAGTGGATTCAGAATTTCTGCCTGTTTCCATGAGGCGGTATTTCTGTGGGTTTTATAGAGAATTCCATTGTGGGGCAGCTCTCTGAGAAGTTAGCGATGCCTCTCTAACTAGGTGCTCCTCTACAGCCTTAGGGTGGTCCCGTTCTGTGTACCCTAGCCGCTGCCTGCATTTCTACTGGACAGAGATGGGCCTGGCTGACTCAACTAATTGTACCGAAAATTACACGCATCGTTACCTAGTCCATTTCTGGGACTGCTGCTAAACGGTAGCAGCTCTAGTAATTACTGTTCACCCTAGAGTTGGCCAGATGGACTCAGGTATCCCCTGGACTCTGTTGAACACATGGCAAGTTTTCCCAATGATTATCTTGAAGTCCTTCAATGTCTTTACATATGTATACATATGTGTGTGTGCATATTTATATATGTATATACATATATATATATGCATTTTCTTCCCCTTGACATGGGAGAGAGAATACAAAATACACCAATAGCTCGATACAATTTAAACCTTCCTTGGTCACATAAATAATTCATATATACATCTTAACTAAACAAATGACTTAGTTTAATCCCCTCAGGCTTATCTTTACTTTTTCTTATGAAGCATGGGGGTCGTAGGTAATATGCTGCTTCTGAGAGTACCCTTTAATTTCCATTTAGTGTATTCTGTAAAGGTGAATCTAAATGAGGATTTTGCATTGCAAATATATATTTTTATTTTTTCAGTGATATTAACTCAAGCTCTTTTTTTTTTTTTTCCATGTTATTTTTCACACCTTCTTCTCCAGTTCTCATTCAAGCACTTAGGACTTTTGGTGCTCATTTTCCCAGGGGAAGGATGAAACGAAAAACAATTTTAAAATTTTTTTAAAAAGTTATTTTTAATGCTTTGATTTCCAAGAACTCAAGCAATTTTGAAAGACTCTATTCATAAGCAAAATGTTTGATAGATGTTCAAAATTTATATAACAATGGATCTGAGAAATAAACAGACTTTTTCTGAAGACTAGAAAATATTCTCCTCGGAAAAGGCAAAAAAAGGGCAAGTAGTAGAACAGTCTGTTCCAAAGTAGTCTGCATCTTGTGATTTGAAAGAGGCCCTGTGCCCTCCTTTCTATAGAAAGAGGTGTTCTGTAAGAAGTTTGAAAAACAGAGATTGTGAACCTAGTCATTTTGGACTGTAAAGAGCTTGTCCGTGGTTTTCTTACCTCGGTATGATGGAAAAGTAGCAAAGCTAATCTTAGCTATAGCATGAGATGATTGGGGAAAGCTGCTGGACCCAAGAGTCTTTATTAGAGACAAGAGTAAAGAACATTCTCACAACATTTACAAATTGAAAACAAACAGATGGAAAGATGCATCTCAATGGGTCAGTTGACATGTATATAGACACATGATTCAAGGATTACATAGGCTTCCCTGGAGAGTCAGATGGTAAAGAATCTGCCTGCAATGCAGGAAGGGAGAGGCTACCCACTCCTCTTGCCTGGAGAATTCCATGGACAAAGGAGCTTGGAAGACTACAGCCCATGGGATACGACTGAGAGACTATCACTTTCATTTTCATGCTCCCAACTACTTGTCAGTGAAAAGTCCTCCCAGAATTTTTAATGAACCTTGAAAACAGGAGATAAGTGGCAGGTTAAGATTAATTTTCTCCTATCTTGTTTGAAAAGTAATTAAAAATAAAAATTAACCTGAGTTACAGAAAAATAAAGATGAACCAACAATGCATATCAGATTTAAGTCTGAAAACTAAAATGTGCATCTATGTGTGAGAAAGAATATGCATTAAATAAGTACAACTATTTGCAAAAATAATATTCATATATCACAATTTACTTGCTTATATAGTCAGGATTAGTGGCAAATAAATTGAAAACTCATATAGGATAATGAGTAGTAAAGTTAACATTTCATAAATAATGTAAATCTAAGTTATAATAAACAATCTGTGTTGTTTCACAGCATAGAGCATTTTCTAAAACCTGCAAAGGGCAGGGTGATGTTTTTCATTATCACTTTGAGTTCAAGTTCACTGCATGCAATGCCTTAGGTGTTATAAATTACTCAATTCTGCAAACATTATTTATATCACCAGATGCTATATTTTCATAAAAATCAATTTCCCGTACTTTCCAAAATGATTAAATTATAAGTAAAATATCGTAAGAATGCATACAAAAGAAGTTAACCTCAGAAATACTTTAATGTCTAATTATTTTCAAGTCTGTCCCTTATGGAAGAAATAAAATGAATGACAGAGAATTTAAGTGAGAGAATATTAAGCAACCTTTTTAAAATACTGGTTAATTTGCCTTTTGAGTATAATTTGTACAATGTGCATATCTCCTCCTAAAACCAACAGATCATCCACCCAATCCTCTCTAATTGCAAAGCTGTCAGGCTCTGTACCTTGGCAAGCAGTGCCCTGTTACAATGGCTGTTCAAAAAGTCAGTGCTGATGAGAAGACTTGTGCCAGAAACTGTAAGCAATTAATTTCCACATTGGCCTCTGGAACTCATCCAGACTTTTCAAAACTGAAAAGAGCCTCCCACACTGTCACTCAGTAAATGTATTTCCAGCTAGACTGCCTGATAACTTTGCTGGGAAAAGCTGGGATTAACTGAGTCTAGTATTAAATTATGTGGCTCCTATTATTATGGACGATGTGTAATACATGTTTTCATTAGTGAAAAAAATATTTTTAAAAACTAACAAATGAACAAGTCTAGTAGTTGTTAAAGCATAGTTTGGACTAGAAAAAATAATCTTAATTTCAACATGGATAAAAATGAAACATGGCAATTGGCACCTTGGGTTTATCCTTCTTCAAAAGATTAATTTATCTCACATCCCATATTCACTTTGTCTGGAAATTCTTATGGCTCTAATTTCCTAGTATATATTAGTACCTAAATATCTCCTGCCATTCCCCACACCTCTTTAGCCCATTTCACTAATATCTCACCCAAGTAGTACCTGTGGTACTACTTCTAAACCTACTTTCCTAATACATGTTTTCCACATATTTGCCAAAGTCATTGTATTAGTTTTCTAGGGCTGCCATAACAAAATACCATACACTCAGTAGCTTATAAAAAAGAAATTTATTTTCTCACAATTTTGGAAGCTAAAGTTCCCAGATCAAAGTGTCAGCAGGATTGGTGTCTTCCGAATCTCCTCTCCACGCCTGTAGATGCCTGCCTTCTCACTGTCTCACAGGGTCCTTCCTCTGTGCGCATGCATCCTGGGTGTCTCTCTGCATGTCCAAATTTCCTCTTCTTATCAGTCATACTGAATTAGGGCCAATCCATATGAACTCATTTTACTTCAATTATCTCTTTGCAGGCTCTGTCTTCAAATGCACTCACTCTCTGAGGTACCAAGATTTAGGACTTTAATTTATGAATTTTGGAGGAACATAATACAGTCTATAACAGTCATCATTTTCAAGCAAAAGCAATATCCTGTCATACCTCTGCTCAGAATCCTACTCTAAAAGACAACCTTACATCTAAAATGAAAACAGTACCTAGCTCTTCCTCTTTCCTATGGCTTTCCTCTTCACTTACTCTACCTCAGGCAAATTGGGTCTTCCCTTTCCATGATATAGAAAGCAAGCTGGAACACCAGAGACATTCCACTCGTGGTCAATCTGGAAGAACCGTCTTCCAGATATTATCAAGAAGTACTACTTCCATGCATTCAGGTCTTTGCCTTACATTTCCTCTGATATTTACTGAAGCATCCTTTATCTGATTTCCTTTTGTTGTTTTTATTACTACTCCCAAATATTTCTTTAAATATCTATTAAGTATATGCTAATCTGTTACTGGCTCTAGGATGTAAGTTCCATGAGGCCAAGGAAAATTGTTTCTAGAACAGCATGTGATGCATGGTACAAAGTCATTTGTTAGAGTAAGTGAATTAATCAACTGATAAGAAGTGTTCCTGATATGTTTCAATCATTAAATCTCTCTTTGAAAAAGCTATATATTTAGGCAATTTTAACAACATTGTTTTTACATTTTCCAGGTCAGTCAGTGTTTCCTCTATATGCTTTTTCATATAGAACTCAATGACTTCCCACAGATTCTGTATTAATGATCCACTCAACTGTCTCTGAGAAGTATCTTAGCTTTAGGTTTCTGTTTATAGAAATACATTTTAAAACCTATTATTTTTGTAGTTTTAGTCAGACATTGGATTCTTCTAGCTAGTTTCCATGGTAGATATGATCTAATAAACATATTTCAAATAAAAACACAATAATAACTATTTTACACCTACTATATATTCACCTATTTCCAGCTTAACAACCTCAAATAATATTAAGTGGTAAAATTTCAGATATCAAAAATAGGATGGTTTTGTCAGATTCTGGGTTCTGTTCTTCCAAGACCGGTTGAAACAGAATTTCAAGGAGAAGTCCATCTACCCTTGTTGTATAAACCTCATTTCTCATATTTTAATTCCTACCCATTGAGATCTGCACTTTTTCTCAATGAAACATTGTTTTCTTCACTATTAGCTCACAGTCAGATCTTTCTGAGTAGGGTGTTTATCTACCTAGAAGGTCTTCTGTCCTATTGATTTTTCTCCCATATATTGTCTTGGGAAAAGGTTATATTTATTTCCTGTAGCTGCCATAACAAAGTATGACAAACTTGGTAGCTTAAAACAACTGATACTTATTTACTAAGTTCTGGAGACTTGAAGTCCAAAATTAAGATTCTGAGCAAAGTCAGGCTACCTCCAAAGACTCAACTGGAGAATCTGTTCCTTTCTCCTAGCTTCTGATGGTCGCCCCAGGATCCCAATGCTTAAGGCCTCATTACTACAATCTCTGCTTCTATCTTCAGATCATTTTCTCCTCTGTATACTGATCTCTTTCTAAAGGTGCTTGTGACAGCATTTAACGCTATGACAGACAGCTGATTTAATACAGGATTACATCTCAGAAACTAAGTTAATCGTCTTCAAGAATCCATTTACAAATAAATATTGATAACATTCATAGGTCCAAGGATTTAATGTGGATATCTTTTGGGGATCCATTTTTCTATTACCATAGAAATAATAGAGGGAATTTTTCAGTATGACAAAGGAAATGTGTACCTTCCAAACTGAATGGTTCTTTTCAATGCAATTAAGATGAATGAAAAAAAAGAAAAATTGCATTGCACAGAATGTAGGACTGAGGTTCCAGGTTTCTTGCCAGCTGGTGGCTGGAGGTCACTTCAGATCCTAGAGACATCATTCAGCTCACAGAAACCTCCCATAATATCTTGCCATGGACACTCACATCATCAAACCAGCAAAACAAAGTTTTAAAGAAACTCTATGAGCAATATAGAGTCCTAGCTAATGAAACACTACCACAGAAATGACATCCCACTAATTTTGCTATAATCTATTAGTTTGAGACTTATTTAGTCTATATGCATTTCAGGGAATGGATTATAGTTGATCCCAGGAAACAGGCATCATAATGAGCCATCCTAGAATTTGCCTGCCACACTGTGTTACTGTAGTGAAATATATTTGCACAATTCAAAAAGTATACATACTTTTAATGGGTTAAAACTTACTAAATCAACTTACACATGAAGCATGGAAGGCAAGAGTTATAAAAGAGAGATATAACAGGCAAAACTTCACCAATATAACACAGCTTAGAGAAATGACCCTAGAATTCTGAGAGCACTCACCTTGAATAATTATGCTATATCCATGTCATTCATGAATTTTTTTGTCTTTGCTGATACTGGTATATGATGAAAAATTATCAGCACATTTGGTATATGCTATTATAAAAATCTCACAAGATGAAAGATTAATTCTCTCATCAAATTTAAAATGAACACTGAAGAGATCAGTCAATCCTGCTCAAGGCACAGTCCTTAGCCAACACAAACAAATGCAAGATTGTGGAAATGTGCAACAGACAGCACACCACATTCACTAAGGCCCAGTAACCTGTTGATAAATAGAATCAAGAGAGTCTAAGAAAAGTCTTTCAACTTTGCTTCCACTCCTAACACCTCTAGTAATGAAGCTAAAGATGTCATGTGATTATATTTACAGATAACTGAAAATCAATCACAACAACACAACAATGTACTGTATGTATGTATTACAATGTAATGTAATGTACTATGAATTATGCCCTACTTACAATTTTAAAATAAAGAATACACCTGTTTTCAACTTATGGCCTCCTCGGTGCTCAGTGGTAAAAGAATCTCCCTGTCAAAGCAGGTGACCGAGTTTGATACCTGCGTTGAAACAATCCCATGGAGAAGGGAATGGCAACCCATTCCAGTATCCTTGCATGGAAAATCCTATGGGCAGAGGAGCCTGGCGGGCTACAGTCCATAGGCTTGCAGAGTTGGACACATCTTAGTGACTGAACAATCCAGGATACCCAACATGAGAAATTCCTTGTATACCTACAGATTAACTTCCAGATTATAAAGAAAAAATAAAACAAAACAATTAAGTTAACTAGTTTTGTACTAACCTAGCATTTTTTAATAATTTTTGTGCTCTTTGAATGAATTTCACCATTTCACTGGTGCCTGCGTGCAAGCTAAGTCACTTTAGTTGTGTCTGATTCTTCTGGATGTTGTGTACTGTAGTCTGCCAGACTCCCCTGTCCATGGGATTCTTCAGGCAAGAATACTGAAGCAGGTTGCCATGCCCTTCTTCAGGGGATGTTCCTGACCCAGGGATCAGGCCCAGGCCTCCTGATTGACAGGTGGGCTCTTTACACTAGCGCCGTCTGAGAAGCCCTAGCTGGTGCCCGGTTAGTGGCTTTCATAGACTTTTGTTTCTTTGCCTTTGGCTCCATATTCATTGATATTTATATGAATATTAAATTTTAATTTAAATTGTATACTTTGACATAGACTTTGTCTCAAATTATGGCCTTGCAAGATTTCTTTTAGCCTTATATGTGTCTGATGAATCTTCATCATTTCATTTATTTTAACCTTGATGTTCCTCTGGTTTAAATGTCTATTTTTCTATTAATTGAAGAATTTAATAAGCTTACATTTATGATCATAACAAACTTTAGTGGTCTTATACCGTCACCTTGCTTTATGCTTTTATTATTTTCTTTGTATCATTGATTTTCTTTTATACAAGCCAATTTTGAACTTTTATGAAAAAATGTAACTTTCACAAGCTTCTTAATAGAAAGAGGACACATTACAGTTTAGAGATTATGGGAGCATCATTAGTCTAAATGTTTTACACATATCATATAATTATTGTGATATGTCTGAAATTGCTATACTGAAAATTTTATTCATAGAAATATATTCAAATGAGTGGTGATATTATTAAGGATCTCTTTTCTGATTTCAGTCAAAAAATGTTTAAAGGCTACATTTTGGTTTTTGCCAACTCTTTTTAAAATCTCAAAATCTTAGTATCCAAATTTGTATGGGCCGTATGGTTCCATCACTTCACGGCAAATAGTTGGAGAAACAATGGAAAGTGACAGACTTTATTTTTTGGGCTCCAAAATCACTGCAGATGGTGACTGCAGCCATGAAATTAAAATATGCTTACTCCCTGGAAGAAAAGTTATGACCAACCTAGACAGCATATTAAAAAGCAGAGACATTACTTGGCCAACAAAGGTCCATCTAGTCAAAGCTATGGTTTTTCCAGTAGTCATGTATAGATGTGAGGGTTGGACTATAAACAAAGATGAGTGCCAAAGAATTGATGCTTTTGAACTGTGGTGTTGTAGAAGACTCTTGAGAGTCCCTTGAACTTCAAGGAGATCAAACTAGTTCATCCAAAGGGAAATCAGTCCTGAATATTCATTGGAAGGACTGATGCTGAAGGTGAAACTCCAATACTTTGGTAACCTGATGCAAAGAACTGACTCATTGGAAAAGACTCTGATGCTGGGAAAGACTGAAGGCAGGAGGAGAAGGGGACAACAGAGGATGAGATGGTTGGATGGCATCACTGACTCAATGGACATGAGTTTGAGTAAGCTCAGGGAGTTCATGATGGACAGGGAAGACTAGTGTGCTGAAGTCCATGGGATCACAAAGAGTTGGACATGACTGAGAGACTGAACTGAACTGTACTGAAAAAATATATACATTATTTAATGTATTTCAGAATAGTAGCATATTTAATTGATAAAGTCTAAATGTATAGAAGTTAGATATTTTAAAATTAGAGCAGAATTTTATTATGCTCTCTACAGGGATATTTGAATCTTCTTTGTGATTTATTTTGTCATTTTATATGAAAAAAATATTCATTAATTAGTTACAGGTACTAAATTTGATTTATACATTTGAATTGTTTTTTTTTTAGTTTAAAATTACAATAATCATTCAACTATAATCTACTTCTGATATTACCCCATAAAGACTTTCTATATAAAATACTGAACAGTCTGACAATTATTTCTTTCTTTCTTAACTTTCAACATTGAGGATAACTGAAGAACAGCTTTTTAGCATCAGTATAATTTATTTGTTATCCCTCAGGGAACAAAAATATACATTGCCACATATATTGCAATTGCACTCACAACTGCACTCATCTCACATGCTAGTAGAGTAACGCTCAAAATTCTCCAAGCCAGGCTTCAAAAGTACATGAACCGTGAACTTCAAGATGTTCAAGCTGGATTTAAAGGCAGAGATCAAATTGCCAACATCTGTTGGATCATCAAAAAAGCGAGAGAGTTCCAGAAAAACATCTACTTCTGCTTTATTGACTATGCCAAAGCCTTTGACTGTGTGGACCACAACAAACTCTGGAAAATTCTTAAAGAGATAAGAATATGAGACCACCTGACCTGCCTCTTGAGATATCTGCATGCAGGTCGGGAAGCAACAGTTAGAACTGGACATGGAACAACAGACAGGTTCCAAATAGGGAAAGGAGTACGTCAAGGCTATATTTTGTCACCCTGCTTATTTAACATATATGCAGAGTACATCATGAGAAACGCTGGGCTGGATGAAGAACAAACTAGAATCAAGATTGCTGGGAGAAATATCAATAATTTGAGATATGCAGATGACACCACCTTTATGGGAGAAAGCGAAGAAGAATTAAAGAGCCTCATGATAAAAGTGAAAGAAGAGAAGTGAAAAATTGCATCAAAACTCAACATTCAGAAAACTAAGATCATGCTATCTGCTCCCATAAGTTCATGGCAAATAGATGGAGAAACAATGGAAACAGTGAGATACCTTATTTTTTGGTCTCCAAAATCACTGCAGATGGTGACTGCAGCCATGAAATTAAGAGATGCTTGCTCCTTGGAAGAAAAGTTATGACCAACCTAGAAAGCATATTAAAAAGCAGAGATATTACTTTGCTAACAATGTTCCGTCTGGTCAAAGCTATGGTTTTTCCAGTGGTCATGTATGGATGTGAGAGTTGGATTATAGAGAAAGCTGAGCACCAAAGAATTGATGCTTTTGAACTGTGGTGTTGTAGAAGACTCTTGAGAGTCCCTTGGACTGCAAGGAGATCCAACCAGTCCATCCTAAAGGAGATCAGTCCTGAATATTCTTTGGAAGGAATGATGTTGAAGCTGAAACTCCAATATTTTGGCCACCTGATGTGAAGAACTGATTCATTTGAAAAGACCCTGATGCTGGGAAAGATTGAAGTGAGGAGGAGAAGAAGATGACAGAGGATGAGATGGTTGGATGGCATCACTGACTTGATGGACATGAGTTTGAGTAAACTCCGGGAGTTGGTGATGGACAGGGCAGCCTGGCATGCTGCAGTTCATGGGGTCGCAAAGCATTGGACACTGAGCTACTGAACTGAACCGACATACACTGCCTTTCCAGAACATGTTTTTATGAATGAGACTAAGTAGGAGATATACAATTTTACACAGGATTTTCTTAATACATATGTATCACACAAGGATGTTTCTGTATGTCTGTGTCTGTGGGGAAAGTAGAGAGGGTCAGGGCAGGAGCTGGCAGTCTCAGCCAACTGTCAAAGGGCTGCTTGCAGCTATTGAGAATCATATCATCATCTTAATATTCCCAGATACTTTAATGAGTTTTGACTCTAACTAAATGTGTGACTTGCAGAGATCATGGTTGCCAGATTGCTATGACTGGCAACAAGCTTTCTTTGTTCAGTCAGATTTTACATCACCTAAACACCTCCATTTTTGGTAGTTTCATTGGATGAAGTCGGAGTATATGTCAATTAAATAACTTACATTAAATTGTAAAAAAAACAAACAAACAAACAAACAAAAAAACCAAGAACAGTGTTTAATTAAAACCGTTAGGGAAGCAAGTGTAAACAGAACAGAGGAAATAGTAATAAAACTATATCAACCAGGCAGGAAAACTGATGGGAAAAGTGAAGTCATCAAAGTTCAGTATTAACATTTCATGTTAACATTTCTAAGACTCAAGAAACAGTCTTAGAGTCAACCATGGTGTGGCTCCATGTTACTTCCATCTCTTGGTAGTGATTCATTAACAGAAAATTTTTTTTTCTGGCAATAAGGTTAAATGATGCATTTTGCATTATATGGTAATTTAGGTTAGAAGTCACTTTTAAAGCATCTTTTAAATCCACTGGAAAAATCACACATTTTTAACCACAGAACACCTAAAATATATCTAGTTATTTTTAAATTTTAGATTACTTTTTATACTTCACCTATTAAAAATTATTCTGGTATGGCCTGTGTTAAAATAATTTATCAGTTGTTTTCTAGATATTCTAGATATTGATATTTTGTTAAAGATAGCCAAGTAGGTGCATATTTATCACAGATTATCTAAGGAGGCACTGTAAAGTGCCATGCAATAGATATCATGTTATCATATTTCTGCCAAAATGCCAATCCATTTTTAGCTTGTCTCCTAATCAGGAAGATATATGTGAGAAGCAGGATAAAATGCTCCCCATTGCTTTAATGTGCTTCAAAAAAAAAAGTGAAAAAAATAAAAGAAATAAAGAATCCACAGAGAAGAATATAGGTCATGAAGGCACAGTATTTAGGTCAGCAATCTATGGAGAGAGCCAGTACCAGGTTATAATGCAACAGGCTACAATTCTTTTGCAGAATGTATCAGAGGGAACAAATGTTTCAGGAAGACAATTGAAAAAGACTGAATTTAAAATGAACTTTGACCCACCTCATAACAGATAATGATATATATTTTTTCAAAGAAAAATAAGAATATCATGCCCAAGTACCACGTTAAACTGGGTCAGTAATATTCAGACAAGGATCAGCAAAAGATAATCCTTGTTAAAAGAAAAGAGAGATTTTTAGAAAAGCAACATTCATTATATAAGAGCTACATTATAGTTCGTCATAAATAATTATATAGAAGTTAACTGTACGCTATTACTGCTTAGTTTTACTTAATAATAAGGACTGATATTTTCTAAAGGAATCATTTACAAGATTACTTTTTTTTTTTCTATTTCTTGATGTGACACAATGATAACCTCTGTCCATAGTGTTGATTTTCATCTAATTTGGTTGTAGGGTCTTTTGCCACAATAATTGCATTTATCTTATAGGATATTCATTCTGAAGAAAGAAAGGAGACAACACAAGCTGTTGTACATGGAGAAATGCCACAGCCTCTCTGTAGAATTGCCCTCTCTGTAGAAAAAGGGAGAAAGAGCTATCTTTCCATATCTGACCACAGGAATTAAAAAGGTGGGGTGATTAATGCTGTTAGATTCCAGTGGGATGGAAAAGGGATTAATGAAAGAAGAGAGAGCAGGAGAGAGGAACTTTCATCTACTCTTCATGGCTGAATCTTGTTCAAAAGTACCGATCAGAAGGCTTATGTTCTTTCTGGTAATGATTTCTTTACTTATGTTTTGGGTAAGGATAAACAATACAGGACAGTGCTATATTTTAAAGAATTCATAGTACAATCTATGCTTCTCATTTTCCTTCTTTTTCTCCTTCTCCATATTTTAAATCAGGTAATCAGAATCTCTGAAGGAATAGACTTGTATTCAGATTTAATTCTCACTGAATGTATGTAACTGAGAAGATTCAAAACACTGGCGGTAAAAGCAGATGCCCATTATTCACCATCTACTAAGTTTCAGACACTTCTGAGTGCTTTGTAAGTCCCTGGAAGCATGCATTATTTTGCCAATTTTATTAAATAGAAAGGCTGCTCAGAGCATCCAAGTTTACATAGCTGGAATGGAAATTGAATTGAGATTTCATTAACTGCAAAGCCCTTTCTGCTAACATCACACAAACACGCGCATGTGCGCACATGCACACACACACACACACACACACACACACACACACACACACACACCCCGAAGACTCTCATAACACATCAGATTTGAAGCTGCCTCTGCCCTGGTGGATTTGGAGCATTATTTTTAATATCAAATATTTTTCTCAAGTAGCATACATTATAAAATTTTACGGTGGACTGTACAATTCCTCCCAAATATAAAAATCCCTGAATCTGTTCTTGCTGAATTCCTCAATTTCATCCATATTAGCAAACAGAAAGGCCATCTTTTCTGTCATTTGTCCTAATACTAAATAAATATTCCCAAACGTATGCTACTACTGCAATTTCTCTCCTTCTTAAATCTTTTTTTCCCTCAGCTCCTGGGATTCCACGTCTTCTGGATGTTTCTCCTACTTCCTGGGACCTCCCTTTTATTCAGTTTTTTGCTAGCAAACTTCATATTTTTCTGGAAGCTCTATCCTTGGCCTTATACCTTGACAACTAGATAGTCAATCCCTGATCAACAGTATTTATTTTTCTGGCCTCATCTAATGATCTTAATGTCTCATCAAGCTGTGACACAATTATACATCATATTCATTCAAAATGATTTCATTCAACATTCATCCATGCAATAAACTTTCAGGAAGATACTAAGCTGTTGGTGGTACTAGTGGTAAAGAACCGCCTGCCAATGCAGATGTAAGAGATGCAGGTTCAATCCCTGGGTCGGGAAGATCCCCTGGAGGAGGGCATGGCAACTCACTCCAGTATTCTTGCCTGGAGAATTCCATGGACAAAGGAGCCTGGCGGGCTACAGTCCATAGAGTCACACAGAGTTGGACACAACAGAAGGACTTAGCATGGATGAAGGCATTGTAGGCACAGTTGGTGACTCTGGGGATACAGAGCCAAGCGCCTCTCTCAAGAAGTTTGGATGATCCATTGATATCTCGACTTAATTATGTCCAAATCAGATTTTGCCATGTCCTCAGAAAATATTTTTCTCTTATAGTATCTAAACAATAACTAACTTGTTATTCATTCTTAAGTCTGAATTTTCAGGTTAGTGTATCATTTATTTGACATTCGATCATGTCAGTAAGTCTGCAGGCTCTATTCGTCATTACAGCACAACCCCCATCTCCCCACAGCTACAGTTCAGACTCTCACGGATTCTCATGTGGATTCATCAGGAAAAGCCTCCTGACTACTTCCCCAATCTCTCAGGTGGCTCCTGTGTAATCTGTTTCCCACCCTAATTCTGGAATGACCTTTCTAAAAAGCAAATTTGATTAAGACATTTCCCTGCTCAAGAGCCTTGCCAAAGCGCTCAGTATAAAGTTCAAACAGCTCAGTGTATAAAGCTTTGTCTTATTTTCTCTCTTCAGACTGAGTTTCTCCGTATAAGTACAATCTTATATGCATCCTTGCATGCTATATACAATTGCATAGTGCAATTTTTCAGTGCTTCGTATTTGTTCATTATGTCTTTCTAAATAAAACTTTCTCTATGCCTATCTTGATACATTAGAGAAATATCTGGCATGTCTCCTTTCACATTCAACTCATCTGTAAAATCACTTTTGCATTGCAATTTAATTAATTTTTTAAATTATTTTACAGTTTGAATTATGAGTGTGTTGAATACATTTAAGATTTAGGAACCGTAGTTTAGGAACTTTACTTGTATTTCTAAACCTATTACACTTCCTTGGGCCATGACATCCACTCAACAGGTACTAAATAAAGTAATATAAGGAATAACTGCACTCCTGATGCATGCTCTGGAATTAGTCCAAGGCTTCATGTAAGAGTGGAATAGACTTGTAAGTAAGTACACATACTGTTTCAGTTGGTGTTGAAGAGAAAAGCTTTTGAATAAAACAGTGTCATGTAAAAAGGGACAGACATACATATAAAATACAAAGTAAAGTATAAAATATAAAGCAAATACACTAACCTATTGAGAGATTGTGTCTGTAGCTCGATAACTTGAAATGTGCAATGGGGCCGACAGATGAGATCAGATGAGATCAAATGTCATGAAAAATTCTGGAGACTGCTTTTTCTTTGTTTTCTTCTTCCACCCTCCCTCTCCCTTCCTTCTTTCCTTTCTTCCTTTTCTTTCTTTCCTTTAGTTGTTTCTATTAATTCCCTTTTTCCTTTTCTTTATTTTCTTTTCATTTTCTAAAGACACACACAAAAGAAGCCCTCAAAGTGCAATGCTTTTCTATTCCTTGAGATCAAAGCTTTTCCATATTTATGCAATCTTTTCTCTTTTGCATGTTTCCTTTCCATTAGATCATGTGCAAAAATTTACTTACTTTCTCATCTGATTCACACAACATAAATAATTACACAGAAGCTAAAATGGGGGGGGGGGATGCTGTTTATCCTGTCTGGTCCTGTTCTACTGTTAACATATTATGAATCAAATCTTGAATTCAGACTTTATGGTCTTCTGTTTTATTTTCTTCCTCTTTTCTGTTATGTGGATTATAAATTAAACTTGTGCTTCAGAGGTTCTCGGCTTGATTTTCAAAAGCATATTTTGAGGTTGCTTGTATACTGGACTAATACCTAGTGTCTTCCCCAAGATTATGTTTTCTTCTATTTCCTCTCCTCCATAACACTACCTTATAGAACATAGAAATCTAATGCAGCATGATACCTAAGGACACAGTCTATGGAACAAGACTTTCTTGGTTGAAATAACAGTTCTGATCTTTGCATGCTCTGTGACACTGTGCAAATTGGTTAACATGTCTGTGCAGTAGCAATAAAGTAGAAATAACAATGTGACCCTCATAGGGAAGTCACAAGGTTTAAAATATTTGATATGCATAACATACTTAGAATGACTTTAGAAATACAATAAGAACTAAGAAGATGTATATGATAATATTCTTTAAAATCATCACCTCTTGCTAATGACAAAAAGATATATATATATATTTTTAAATATGTGAGGTTTATTTAAACACTTAGAATGCTGTTCATGGCTTGGTTGTTCTATGCTTTCTTCTTTTTACATAGGTTACAAATGTTTTAGCATTCTTCTTAAAAGCTCTTTACACTTTATTGCTCATTAGTTGATTGCCAGTGCCATAGCATTTTCTTTCCATCATCATGAGTGACAAGATGTCAAAAGGAGGCATTTCAATACTAATTAAAATGGTCAATTATGTATCTTGTTGGTTAATGAACCCCTAGGCAACAGAGCTAGAAGGTTTATGTGCATCCTACTGACATTCATCAGCATCTCTGACATTCCAATATGATTAAGTGTATATCTCTATGCTTATAGACAGAGATAGATGTATCATTAAAACAATTATTACTGGCAGGGAAATAAAATTCTCATAAGTTTGAATCTATATTTCTCGCAGAGTAAACAGGTTCTAGCTTTCTTTTTTCCTGAATACCTCATTTGAGATATTATGTTGTAAGAACTAAGTGATATTTTAATATCTTCTATTTGAAGCAACTTTTTCTTAACCAAGAAGGGCCATTGATAGTAAGCATTATAATGTCAATAATCACATTAAATGTAAATGGTCTAAATGTTCTAGTTTATTATATAAAATGGTTATAACTTGCAAAGAATATTTTTCCCTGGAAAATAAACACTTTCACCCAAAACCTACAAAGCTGAGCAAAAGTGCAACACTATGTTGTGCTATTCTTAATTGACACGCCTGAAAATTAGGAATACCAAAAAAAAAAAACCAACACAAGAAGGATAGAGTAGAATTCAGGGCAAAGAAATCATGGGTACATATACCAAAAAAACAAAAACAAAAACACTAATTTGAAAACATACATGCATCTTAATGTTCATAGTGTTATTTGCAATTTCCAAGATAGTGAAGCACCTTAAGTGTTCATCAACAGACAAATGGATAAAGAAAATGCTCCCTGCAGGTTATAGCAATTTACATAACAAACGAAGTTATGTAATACAGTCTGCCACAAAAAGAATGAAATTTGGCCATTTGCAATAACATGGATGAACTTAGAGTGTATTATGCTAAGAGAAATAAATCAGACAGAGAAAGACGAGTACTGTATGATATAACTTCTATATGGAATCTAAAAAATAAAACCAGCTAGTAAATATAACAAAAAAGAGACTCACAGATACAGAGAACAAACTAGTGGTTACCAGTGGGAAGAGGGAAAGAGGGGAGGGTCAGGAAAAGGGTAGGGGATTAAGACATACGGACTATCATGTATAAAATAATTAAGCTACTGCGATACAATGTACAACACAGGTATTATAGCCAACAATTTATGAAACTATAAATGGAGTATAATTTTTAAAATTATGAATCACTATATTGTACACCTGAAACGTATGTCACACTGTTCAATTATACTTCAGTAAAATTAGTTGCCATTAAAAAAATTTCAATGCAAAGAAAAGTTAAAGGCTAGCTTGGATAGACACAAAACTTGCTAAAACTTCTCAAATTAATTTGGATTTTTGTTTTTTAAAATTTGATATTATGTAAAAATATGAGTTTATTTTCACTTTCATTTTCTCTTATGAGTTATTTCTTTAAATAATTTGTATAATAAAATTATTCTCAGCTATTATTAATTGCATTTATATTTTAGATATAAATATGTAGTAGTCATATAATCATATATATCACATAGTCATGTATATCAAAAATATTTCTTTTTCTTTGCCATTGGTATAATATTTGGACCATAGTTTTAGTGTTTTCATGGCTATGTGGTTTATCTGCTATTTACTCACTAAGTCATATCCAACTCCTTTGCGACCCCATGGACTGTAGCCTACCAGACTTGTCTGTTATGGAATTTCCCAGGCAAAAATATTTGAGTGGGTTGCCATTTCCTTCTCGAGGGGATCTTCCTGATCCAGACACTGAATCTCCATCTCTTGCACTGGCAGGTGGATTCTTTACCACTGAAAGTGAAAGTCGCTCAGTCATTTCCGACTCTTTGCAATCCCATGGAATAGACAGTTGATGGAATTCTCCAGGCCAGAGAACTGGAGTGGATAACCTTTCCCTTCTCCTGGGGATCTTCCCAGCCCAGGGATCAAACCCAGGTCTCCCACATTGCAGGTGGATTCTTTACCAGCTGAGCCACGAGGGAAACCCAAGAATACTGGAGTTTGCAGCCTATCCCTTCTCCAGGGGATCTTCCCAACCCCGGAATTGAGTCTGGGTCTCCTGCTTTGCAGGCAAATTCTTCACCAACTGAGTTATCAGCGAAGCCCTTTTACCACTGAACCTCCAGGGAAATTTATGATTAAATCACATAAATTTATTTCTATTTAAAATAAAATACATGCTCAGGTTTAATTTTATTGTTTTCCACAAGTGGAAAGATTGTCATATCAATTTCATATATTGAAACCTATCATTCCCTGGTGACTCAGATGGTAAAGAATCTGCCTGCAGTGCAGGAGACCTGAGTTCAAACCCAGGGTCGGTAAGATCCCCCGTAGAAATAAAAGACAACCTACTCCTGTATTCTTGCCTGAAGAATTCCTGGAGAGAGGTGCCTGGTGAGCTACAGTCTGTGGGGTCACAAAGAGTCAGACATGACTGAGATACTAATACAACCTATGTATATATGTCTGTATATTTATACTAATTATTAAGTATTAATACACATCAGTATTTATTGACATTGTGTACTACAATCTGTTTCTAAAAGTTTTATATCTATTATTTCCTTATGGTCATTTCAATACCAATATCACCTTTCTGTTAATTTTTAACAGTTTTATTGAGGTTAATTGATATACAAAAAATTGCATGTGTTTAATGTATACAATTTGAGGAGTGCAAACTTATGCATACACTCCATATGCATCCATATACTATCACCAAGACTAATGTAATATAAGTATTTCTCACCTCCCAGAGTTTCCTTGTGTCCCTTTGCTTTTGTTTTTGTGGTAAGAATGTTTAACATGAGATGTACTCTTTTAACAAATTTTTAGGTAAACAACATCTTCTTGTTAACTACAGGCACTGTGTTGTACAATGGATCTCTAGGACTTATTCATCTTGTATAATTGTAATTCTATACCCATTGAACAAAAGCTCCCCATTTCTCTCTTCCTCCATCTCTAGGCAATGACCATTTTATTCTATACTTCTATAAGTCAGGTTATACATCATCTCATACCTGTTGGGTGGTTATTATAAAAAATAATATAAAAATGACAAGTGTTAATGACAACATACAGAAATTGGTACACTTGCACACTGTTGGTAGGAAAAAATATGGAGTTTCCCCCAAATTAAAAATAGACTACCATATGATCCAACCAGTCTATTATTGGGTATTTATCCAAAACAATGGAAATCAGGACTTTGAAAGGATATTTGTACTGTCATGTTTATTGCAGCATAATTCACAAAAAAGATATGGAAACACCTCAAATCCCCATCAACAAACAAATGGATGAAGAAAACATGATATTTATATTCATGTTTATCTATCTCTACCTACATCTATAGACCATGAACGGTTAAACATAAAAAAGGAAGCCTACCATTGAAAACAACATGGATGTATCTGAAAGACATTATGCTAAAGAAATATGTTAGTTACAAAAGGACGAATACAACATAATTCCACACTTCTGTGATTTTTATAGCACATATAAATTGACGCTGTATTTCAAATTAATTACATTTGTCACATTCAATCATTCATTGGCTGTGAATTACTTCATAGTATATTATTCTTACCAAAATTGCTTTGTATTCTTTTACTTCTTTTTTCACTTTTCCTTGGTATATCCTTGAATATAAATTTATTTAATTTTTAACAGAACACTTTGGCATACTGCCTTTTCCCAAGACGACCATAGCATCTTCTCTCAGCTAATATGCCTTTCTAGAATCTCACTAATTCTCCTCACAAATTACTATATAATCTTCTCCCCTTGAATCTGAATGAGTTTTTAAATCATTTAAAATCATCAGAATGTGTAAGAAATTATTCAGTACAACTTCCAAGGATGCGAAGTGAAAGACAGTGAAACTTCTGACTTTTTACCTGAAATATTGGGATACTCATGTTTTGAACCTTCAAGTGCCATGTACATATTTCAAACGGCATATCAACATGTTCTTAAGAAGATCAAATTAGCATTCCATGGAGAAAGACCAGCCGGACTAACCACCAGCTCATCCAGCACCCAGACCTCACCAACACTCCAGTCTTAGCCACAGTTATGCTAGATCTACATAAAATCCCAGGACATAGCCATTCTGGTGAACATTTTCTGAATCCATTATTCACAAAAACCATGAGAGATGATAAAATACTTGTTTTGCTTTATGTCAGCGAATTTTGAGGAGATTTGTTAGTTATCAACAGCTAGCTGGAACGAAATATGATAACTGGAATTAGGAATTTGATAAAAGAGAAATTAAAAACTGTATCATTGAGCTTGAAACTGGATGGCTGATGAAAATTAGAAAAAACTGAGGAGGCTATTGATGAAGACTACAGATTAGTGAAGAAAATTTACAGGACACTAGATAAGATGAGACCTAAAAAATACTTTGAGCTTCCCCCTAAATTATCAATCATTGTGCAAGAATTTGATATCCTATCTCTGATTATAAGCAATGGATAGTACCATACATATAGCTAGAGTAACTTTATTTTTAAATAGCTTTTTTGAGATGTAATTTCTACACTGTAAAATTAATTCAAGTACACAATGTAATACTTTTAGTGTATTTACCAACAAAATTTACAAAATCTAATTTTAGACATTTTCACCCCAAACTAAACCCTATGCCTACTAGCACTCACTCCTCATTAATCTACATCTTATATAGGCAGGTTTGACTATACTAAACATTTCATATAAATAGAATAATAAAAGATGTGGTATTTTTTTTTTTACTTAGAACTTTTCAATGTTCATCCATGTCAAACTTTGTGCCAGTTCATTCTTTTTTTAACACCAAAACAATTCACTGTATCAATCTACCACATTCTCTTTATCCATTCTTCAACTGAGAGGCATTTTGATTGTTTCCACTTTGAGGCTATTACATTAATAAATGAAACTGCCTTTGTCTACAAGTGTTGGGTGAACATCTAAGTTTATTATAGGTAAATAGCTAGGAGTGGCTCAGATGTTAAAGAATCCGCCAGCAATACAGGAGATCTAAGTTCAGTCCCTGAGTTGGGAAGATTCCCCTGGAGGAGGGCATAATCCACTCCAGTATTCTTGCCTGGAGAATCCCCATGAACAGAAGAGCCTGGAGGGCTACAATCCTTGGGGTTGCAAAGAGTTGATCATGACTGAGCGAATAAGCACACTTATAGCTAGGAGTGGAACTGCAGGGTTGGATAGTAATTCTATGCTTATCATTCTGAGGAACTGAATTTTTCTGAAGTGGCTACTCCATTTTACAGTATCAGCAGCAATGTATAAAAGTTCCAATTTCTCTATTTCTTCACTAAGTCAAGAATCAGGAGCCCTCCAACTTGTTATTTATTTATTTTTTTTCCAGACTGCCTTTAAAAAGTCTGGGTCTATTGTGTTTCCAAATAAATTTGAGTATCAGCTGTTGATATCTGCCAAACATTTTAAAAATAAATTATGAAGGGAGACAATAAAGAAGGGAAAATTGTTTTATAGGGATTGAATCTGTAGATCCACTTGCGTAGTGGTGAAATTTTAGAAATAGGTCCTTCAAGCTATGAGTATGGGGTGTTTTCCAGCCCTCAGAAGCAGGATGAAAAGACCGGGAAATGGAAGTGGCAGTTTCACACTTTAAGGATATATTCTGGAAGTGGCTGTTCTGAGCTGCCAGTGCTTTTCAGAGCTTGGCTACTTGGCCTCACCTACTACAGGGAGACTGGGAAATGCAGGCTTGTGTTTGGTCTGCGTTAATTGCTTTTTATCAAGATAAATGCTGGGCTTCTGTCACTAAAGTAGAAGAATATATATTCATACTATACTTTAAGATTCTCTGCCTCCTTCCATATACTGCTGTTTCAAGGAATCAGACAAGGAAATCAGAATCATCTTCCTTCAGATTATTTTCAAGAAAAGCTACCATAGTGTGATATTACTCAGGCGTGTTTGGAAGGAGTAACTATTGCAAGCCATTATTAGACTACTCTTTCCCACCTTTTATTATATTTTCTGAATGTATCCATTCTAAGGAATGTATCCTTAGAGTACACTGAAGGATTTACATGTTGTTTGGAAATATTTAACATTGCCTTCATGCTTTTCTAGAAAAATAACTTGCTTTAATGATTTTTATGAAATATTAATAATCAAATATAGTTGCCTCTTTAGCTTTATAGTATACTTAAGATAGCTATGATTTTTTGTTTGCAAATACATAGAGAGAATAAGTAAAATAAATCATAATTATTTTCTAATTATATTACAAAGCATTTCATTGAAAAAATAGAAAATGTGGAGTTTCCATAGCTGTGCATTGGAGTGAAACATGAAAATGAAAGATTTATTTTTGGTTATGCTGAGCTTGAGATATTGATCATACATTTATTTGGAAATGTCCTATAGACAAAACAAATATTTGAAATAGAAAATTGAGGCTTGAAATAAATGAGATTTTTGAAAAGCAGATAGCTGCTCTAAATGATTTTAAATCTCTTGATCTCTGTGAATTATATCTTAAGATACTAAAAGAACTGACAGTTGAGCCTGATAACCTTTTAAAATATAGGCAATATGTTATTAAACTGGAAGTACCACAAGTTCATGTGAAGTAAATAAGGTTGTGGTTCCATAAAGGAGAAAAACATAGTTACAAAACAATCTATCCCAGGGAAGAGTATCAAGTACACTGCTTAAAAGATCAATTCCTCATCTCTAAAAATGTAATTAGAATCTTGAACCTTGAAAAGAAAAAAATAAGTGATTATCATAGGAACAATAAGTGATAACAGTACGTTATTTTGGGGTAGACTCCCAAGGGAAGTGAAACACTAACAACACTGGCATTGAGGATAGTTGATGCAGCAAATCACGAGAAACACCCTGCGTCTTGGAGGCAGCTATGAGGTGAAACAGCATTGACTGAAGCACCTTGAGAAAAGCTTTTCTTACTAGTCACTAAACATGGTTCGGCTTAATGGAAATAACATGCCCTTGCTTGTTGGCGTGTGCTGTTTCTTGTGTAATAAATCCCAGTTTTCACTCAGCAAATTCCAAAACATCCTTTGGAAGAACTCAGGGACTGTTTCCTCCATTAAGGATTATTTAACTTCAGCCTAAGAGAACACCATTACCACTTTCACAGCACATTTTGGCTTTTTTAAGAATTTGCCCATTTGCTAGGGATGTTTGTTTATTTTGACCACACTCACTTGTAGTTCCTAGATTTAGAGGGCAATGAGTTCTGACTCTTAATTTTTCAGTAGCTTGGAAAAGTACTTCGATACTATGCTGATGAAGACGCACGGAAGTGAGATTTAGCAATATTTTAGATAAAAAAAAATTCAAAGGACTTTGAAAAGTAAGAACTGGATATATCATGATTAAATGAAATACCAACAATTTAAATTCATATGCATAAATACACAAAAGACCAAGAACACAAGAACTGAATAGGAAATATAGTCCTTAATAGTAGTGCTTATGAAAAAGTAAAGAATATTTAACTGATTTTAATCTCAATATACTTCAACTGTGTAAAATAAATAATGCAATTGTCTGAAGTGTTATAGAAACATGTCCATTAAAATTGTCTAATTCCTCAAAATACCATACTTTGGTCAGTACATCCAAATTGTTTACATTTCATTTATATTTTGAGTTATTATTACATTTATTTAGTATAAAAGGATGTCAGCATTGAAAAGACTTCCTGAATCACAATCCCTCAACTTCTCAGTCTCTACCCTTCCCAAACTCTTCCTTGAGTTTTCTTAAGATATACAAGAAAATATTATTATAGATTATCAACACCACTATTTTGTTTATACGCACCTTGCCTAATTAAAATATATACTTTATACATCTTTAATTAAAATATATTTTATAAATATTTAAGATCTTTAATTTTAATTAAAATATATTTTATAAATATTTCCATATTAATATAAAATCTTCATTATTTTTACTGATGAGACGGCTGGATGGCATCACCCACTCGATGAACATGAGGCTGAGTAAACTCTGAGAGTTGGTGATGGACAGGGAGGCCTGGCGTGCTGCGATTCATGGGGTCACAAAGAGTCAGACACGACTGAGTGACTGAACTGAACTGAATATTTTATTGGATAGATGGCCTGAATTTTATCCAGTACCATACTGATCAACATTTTTATTCAATTATTCAAAGTTGTAAATGGCAATTAAGTAAAAAATATTGGAAATTCTATGTTTCACATAATCACATGTGTGAAGTCACATAATCATATAGGATATCTGTAGATATCCCATGTAGTTGTAGAGTATCTGAGTCACAGTGTGTATGGGGGCGTGTGCAATTGTAACACACATTATCAAACTGTCATCTTACTATCTCATATTTTAAATATGTTTTGCTGTAATGCACATATCTTTGTATATTATTCTACTAGGTTATTGGTCATTTATAATCATTCTGTATAACCTTCCAGCTCTTAGAGAAAGTAATAATTATTGTGCTATCAGTTGTCAAGTTTTTGCCTTTTGCTATTTGCATTTTTAATGGTATATACATATATATATATATATATATATTTCAGCTAGTCAAAAATTTAATTAATTTTGGTAGTTTTGGTCTGCTTTTCAATCTTTTTATATCTGCTTCTAGACTGTGTCATAGCTTTAAAATAAAGTTTTCTGTACTTAGAAAAACCTGTTCCTCTAGTGTTTTTTACTCCATTGTTTCTATTAAGATTTTTGATCTATTTGGAATTAATTATCCTGTTGTATAGTTTGAGTTCTATATCCAACATTTTCCTCACAATCACTACTCCATTTTCCCAGCAATATCTAGTCAGTTGTCCCTGCATCTTCAATGTTTGTAGATGTTACCTCTGGCAGAGACCGTTGACACTCACTAGATGGTCCAAATGTTCCCCTATATATTTCTGTCAGCTTTGCTATCTGGTAGGGCCATATGTGTCTTTGTGTCCAAAGAGCAATAATTAGTTATATTATCACTTCTCAGTAGGAGGTAGTTGAAAGCTGGTATAACTCACCCATCTCTCCTTTCTCATTTCATTCAGACTTCCAATAACACATTTCAAATTTCAGTTCCAAGCTAGTCAAGCCTCCCCATCTACCTAGAAATCTGAGTAAGGAGGCATAAAATAATTCTACCAAAAAAAAAAAAAAAAGAATTCTACCAGTCCAAGCTAGCCATGTAGTGTAAGCAAGAGACATACCACTGAAGTTTGGAGGTTAATAACAGCAACACAATCTCTCCTATCTGGAACATTCAGCCCAATTTATCATATACTAAAAGCCCATAGATATTTGGACCTATTGCTGGATGTCTGTAACTTTCTACTATTCTGTGAGCAAAGAGATAGCAAAATAGATCTGGAGATGCCTCTACTCCTTTTTAAATGGCTTAACAGAAAACTTAGGGGTAGGTTAAAGTAGGAAAATGGCAATAGCACAGAATTCTGAGTATTTTCAACAAAACTATTTTTTCTTCAATCAGAGAGCTAGAATTTGGAAGGTGTTAAGTATTTATCAACTTCCTTTTGTATATCAAGATGTTTTTGAAAAATAATATTTGGTTAAACTGATGATGTTATTGCCCAAGCCTGTAAAAGTATATTCTTTATAGCCCAAGCCTGTAAAAGTATATTCTTTATAATAAAATACTACATTTGAGTTTTAAGACCACCATCATTAATATAAACCTTGAGTATCTTTTTTATATTGAGTTGTTCTAAATAAATCAGTGGTTAACATTTATCTTTAATACATGGTTATAATGAGTTGATTTCAGCAATTTTGGACAGTTCTTGCATTCATACCCCAAATTCATAATTAAAATTGTGCAGAGTGCTTTAAAATATGAATCTGCATATAAATTTGGGCTACTAATAATCTGCTCTCCTAACCAAAAACAAAAAACAAAAAAACCAACAGTGAAACAAGGTAAATGTCTTTAAATCTGTAATTTCAGAGTACTTGTCTTTACCTGATTTATGCTGTGAAAACCTTTAACAGTTGAATGTAAGTTAGGTCAATTTCCAAAGAGATGGGGGAAAAAACACAACTAAAAAAAATTGTACAATATTTCACAGAGCTCACTGTTCATAGGACTTCCCAGGTAAGAATACTGAACTGGGTCACCATTTCCTTCTGCAAGGGATCTTCTCAACCCAGGGATCAAACCCACCTCCTGCGCCTCCTGCATTGGCAGATGGATTCTTTACCACTGAGTCACCTGGGAAGCCCCAGAGTTCACAGATCCTAAGTCCATAAAAGAGGCTCAACCTGTAAAGTTAAGATTAGCCACAGATGGTTCTTGCAAATGTTTTGAAATGTACATGACACACAAAAATGTTTGAAATAAGTGTACTCTTATAGGTACTTTAAAAGCTAGGATTAAGTCAAATAACAATTACATAAACCCTTTCAAAGAAAATCTCTGGGACATAAATGCCAATAATTATGATTGCTATATTTAACAGTAAAAATTTCATAAATAGTGTATATGAACTGAAATGCATTTATAGTATAAGCACAAGTCTAATATGATGGCTTTAAGTTTTTAGATGTAATACAGGTATATACTTTAAAATGTATTCAAAAGTAAAAAGGTATAAAAAAATGTCAATTTTTATTACTTCTCTAAGTTTTGGTTGTTGTGTTCTATGATGCTCAATATTGAGAAATTAACATTTAATGTATAAATCCATTCACATTGTTCAGATTTGTTCAGTTTTCCTTCACCCTTAGTACATCTGTTAACAGTGATATCATTCAAAACCAAGTTACAGACTGGCCATTTTTCTAGTCTCTAGCACAAACCTTTGTACTGGGGAACATGGGAGACAAGAAGAGAGAAATCAAGTTCCAGCTTTTAGAAGGGTTAGGCAATGATTTGGAGGCCATAAAAAGCTTTGCATCACTTGTTCTAAGGCTACTGATTGAGAACCAGTTATAAAAATAAAGTGTGAAACTGTTCATACACTGGTTTTATGTTTGTTTTTGAATTATATTAGGTGTGAATGGTTTATAATTGATAAGATATTCTTTATATATTCTCCCAAAATAGTGATTTATAATGACAGTTAATACTATTAAGAGAAAAATAAATCATGTTCCAACTTGTTGATGCTTGCATTTGTCCTGCTTTTTATGCAGCTATTGCTGTCCATTCCAAAATTTGGCCATTTCCAGCATTTTTAGGTTGATTTGATTTACAGCACCTTCTGCAGTTATATAATTGCCATACTCTTGCCAACCATTATAAGATTTATCTTGTGCCTGTACTCTTAATTTGTTCTGGAAATTAGTTGGCATGAATTTCTCTTCTCTGTTCTTATTTGATAATTTTCCAGATTTATCAACTAAACTTTTGCCTGAGTTTTGCTAAGTCCATTTCACATTTTTCTTTTGATTTTCATGAACTTTATAACTTTCCTGTGAAATGTTCTACATATAATTCTACTTAATTATCTGGGAGAAATTCAAAATGTGAAAGATTATAAATTTGAATGTTGCTTCCATTGAAGGCTAATGATCATGTTTTAAAATTTTGATTTGATTTCATAGGTGATTTAGTTTACAATATTTTATGCATCTTATATATTGCATTTTAAAAATCAGCATAAAATATATATCTTGTATGTAATATATATTTCATTTTCACCTATCTATAAATTTCTTGTCAATCACTATTTAATTTTAATGTAATACTTTTGCTTACTGTCTCAAACTTCTTTCCAGAGCATAATTGCAAATCTTTAATATGCTGTATTCCATCTTCCTCAATTTATATTTAATATCTCTGAGTTATTTATAAACTCAGATTAATAGCTTACTGATTATTCACTGATTTTTTTCCAGGATCAAAAAATGTCACACATATTCTAACTCTGTGAACACATACACATGGAAGTTATTTATATTAAATTGATATACAAAATATTATCATAGCATCACTCTTTTCTATTATTCCTTTTCTTATTCACCAATAATTGTTATTATTTTCTCATAGTGAAAAACTTTCGCCCTATATTCCTATTTTGGTATTGGCTTCGAATTAGTCACTAATTACAGTGAAAATATAACTGTCAAAGTGACAGTTTTGTGTGTAATTGTAGACAGTAACAAAGTATAAGCAAAACTTACTTTATTAACTAATTAGAAGAAATCACTTTTGAATGAAAAAAATCAAAACTGTATATTATTTTTGAATTTTTCCTCAGAGTCAGATCTACTTAAAACAAACAGGCAGTAGATGGCAGGAGTTAAAACTGCACAGCCTTGTGTAATAAAGGCTTCCTTTTAAACTTCAGGAAGATTCTCATTCTTTAGCAGTGCAATCACTCTTCATCTTAATTTTCTTCCCAACAAATAAAGGGACAGTAATAGAATCCCATCAGGGTGATTGCAAGAACAAACTGAAGCAACACATGTGAAATGTTGGTATTGGTACCTGGTACCTAGTTAGTATTCAGGAAATCATGCTATGTTGATAAAATTGTTACTAATAAATTGTTACTATTCCTTGGATGGCATTAGAACGAGAGAGATTACCTGGTCCAAATATTAAATGACTACAAATTCTGACAGTCTAATCAATAACCACACAATAGAAATGTAGGTATTACTGAGGGGACTGTTTTAAATTATCATAATTTCTTCCCTAGTGATGATCCATAAATATTCAAGTTCTGATGGTTTTAGTGTTCCTGGATATCTTGTCCAGTATACAGATAGACACTGCCCAAACTTCTTTGAATCAACGTTTCCTATTCTTGTCTCCCATGACTTTAAAATTTCATCAAACATTTATTTCTTGAATGGATAAATATACTCACATTCATATTCTATCCAAACTTTGCTGACCTGAGAACTACTCTGTCTCTTTTGACATATATCTTATCAGATATATTATTTCAATTATTAGATTTTACAGTCTAAATCTGAGAGGAAATCTCACGTTTCTATCAAGTTTTTCCAGCATTCCCACTAAGTTCAGGGACCACATTTATGGTACTATCTACCTGTGCAGGTCATTTATCTCTGTAATACATTATACAGATCTGGAAATCCAAATGTGGTAACATCAAATACATTCTTTCTGGGCATAATTATTGATAATACCAATAGTAGGTAATATTTTGCTAGTTAAACCAATCCAAGCTAACTTTCTTCTATTGGAGCTATCATTAGGCAATTTGGTTTTATTTCTCCATTTAGATGCTCATTTTCCTGATTTTCTACTTAGCTAGGCATTTCATATATCTTGATCTCCCCTTCTGAAACATGACATTTATATCCATTTTCCTCTGAGTGATCTGTCACATAGTGTGTTGTTGTGGTTGGTGTTTGTGATTCTCTTTTATTTTCCAATTTCCTGGCATACATTATATGTGAAAAGTTTTCTTTAGTTATGAAGTTATTCATTCCCCATACTTGAATTTATCAGTTTCTTTTAAAGATGTAGCAGGCAGTATGACAAAAGGAATTTTTCATGCTGCTTACTTTGTGTACTCATATATGAATGGCCAATAAAGCATCTCAATGCCCCTTCAAAGTAGCTTATGTGTATTTCTGAACAGGCAGATGTCCTGATCTCATGGACATCTGGTTCTATGGCCTTTAACCTAATTTCAGGAAGTGAGGAGACTTTGACTATAAGTCTTATTTCTTGTAAAACAGGAATTCAAGGAATTTAGACTTGACCTACTGTATGGCTCAAAAATAAATATAAATCCAGATTAGTTCACGAGGAACCAGATTAAGTTACCAGCGTAGAAAGGTGTGAAAGGCAAAATAACTTCAGAGATGGTAGCTTTCCCAAATTGAAGTGGTTTAAACTCATTGACTTTTGTGTCTTTTGACCGCTTACTGCTGAGGTCTGAAACAAGTCTGGCTTCAAAGCCCAGTCTCTTAAACACTTGGTTATATCCTTCTCTAATGAGATCTTACAGATCTTTGGAAAAATTCTATAAAGTATGCATTAATAAATGACTTCCAGTCTCTGTGGTGAACTAAATGGGAAGGAAATCTATAAAAAGAGGCGACACATGTGCAGATGTAACTGATTCAGTTTGCTGCATAAGCAGAAATACATTGTAAAACAACTAAACTCCAATAAACATTTTAAAAGTTAATAAATGACTCCCCAAAATCACTGATTCAGAAAGTTAACAGGATGAAGATTATAACAAAGATGACATTAAAACTAATATCCAAATTACATCTTTGATTATAAATTTTAGTCACTGAATTTTTCCAGAAAACCAACAATATCCTTTAACATTGTACTCATTTTGCTATGTAATTGAATTTATGTTTTTTCTTTTAACAAAATTATTATTTTTTAAATTTCTACACCCATGGTTATATCTTTTTTACTCATTTCTAAGTTAACCTAATTTAGTTAGCTTCCTCTCCCTTGTATCTTTGACCTCTGCAATCTATCTTTATTCTATTTATGGTTTACTTAAACAAATATACAGCAAGTTATTTATTTACTTTAAAAAAAGCTAGTTTGGGATTCTCTCATCATTTCTGTATATTATGTTTTTTAACATTTCATTTTGTCAGCTTTTAGATTTAGTAATTTACATTTCTAGAAAGTTTCAAGTTTAACTTGTTATTTTTCTAACATTTTAAAAGTATAGTTTCTTCTCTCTTTTCTTAAATAATAAAGTCACTGAAAGCTAAATTTTTTCCTCTGAGCAAAATTTCCCATAGGCTTTCACTGAAGTCTTTCTTTTTTCATTGGTTTGTGGAGAGAATATAATTTCACTTTGAATTTCTTCTGTGACAAAAGGATTATCTAAACATGTATTTCTTAATTCCTAAGTATATAAAATTCAATAATTTTTAATAACACCTAATTTCATTGGCTTATAGAAGGTGAAATTTTAAATGTATAACTTTAAATACTTTAAAGAAAACCACAAAAACAAAAAAAACAAAAAAAAATAAAGAAAACCAGCACAATATTGTAAAGTAATTAGCCTCCAACTAATAAAAATAAATGAAAAAAAAAAAAGATTTTCCTTGAAGTCAGCTACAAGCATTTTTTCTGAAAATATCTCTAAGACATTCCAATTACACATCTTACTTTATGTTTAAATTTAAGAGAAGTATTACTGTTTTGCTTTGCTGTTTTTAATTTTCTCTTGGATTCCCTTTTATTTTTGACATTCTATCAATATAACATAATAAGTGTATTCACTTCAATGCCAAGATTGTGCAGAGATAATTGAAGGGCTTCTATTTCCATGCTATATATTAATTTATTACTAATATTTTTCTCTATTTTAAGAATGTTTAATAAACATGAAATTAAAAGACACTTACTCCTTGGAAGGAAAGTCATGACCAACCTAGAAAGCATATTAAAAAGCAGAGACATTACTTTGCCAACAAAGGTCCATCTGGTCAAGTCTATGGTTTTTCCAGTGGTCATGTATGGATGTGAGAGTTGGACTGTGAAGAAAGCTGAGCACCGAAGAGTTGATGCTTTTGAACTATGGTGTTGGACAAGACTCTTGAGAGTCCCTTGGACTGCAAGGAGGTCCAACCAGTCCATCCTAAAGGAGATCAATCCTGGGTGTTCATTGGAAGGACTGACACTGAAGCTGAAACTCCAATACTTTGGCCACCTCATGCGAAGAGCTGACTTATTTGAAAAGACCCTGATGCTGGGAAGGATTGAGGGCAGGAGAAGAAGGGGATGACTGAGGATGAGATGGTTGGATGGCATCACCGACTCGATGGACATAGGTTTGGGTGAGCTCCGGGATTTGGTGATGGACAGGGAGGTCTGGCATGCTGTAGTCCATGGGGTCGCAAAGAGTCGGGCATGACTGAGCGACTGAACTGAAGTGAACTGAATAACCATGGATAACTAATTATCATGCATCTGAATTATTTTAAATATATGTAAACACTTATATTAAAAGGTTGGTTTTTCATTGTAAATAACTTAAAATTACTTAATCTGATTTTAATATAGTTTCCTTTCCTTTTTTGACTTGTTTCTTGAATATTTCTATAATATATTCCTCAAATTGACATGCGTGGGTATTACCATAGTTATAGGTAGGTTCATTTTTGTTTGCTCTTTAGCTTTTTTTCTTTCTACTATTCCTTCACTCCTCAGTCTTCATTCCTACTGACTTACCTTTAAGCCTCAAAATCTACACTCTGATTTACTTTAGCAAGTTTTTTTTTCCCCCTTATTTTAATCTTGACCTAATATGTATAACAAGTATTTAAGATTTATCACATTTGTATCCATTTTTTTTTTTTTTTAATTCAACCAATGTTTATTGAGAGTCTAATGTCAAGACTTGAGTGAAGCAGTAGAAGAGATTGTTTGGGAAGTAGAAATGTTATCCAAAGGTTCTTGTTCTTATTGGAGATCAAATTACTTCTCACTAACAAGCATAGAAGGGCAGACAAAAATGACAGTGCATAATTCTTCAATGATGCCAATCTAAGTAATAACCCTTTCTTATTTTAGAGCTTCATGTAGAAGAAGTACTTTCCTTAAACTATGCTTTTATTATTATCACATTTTGTATTAACAAAATTGTATCAACATTTTGAAATGACTATTTATAATAAAACCATATTCACGGAACAATACAATTATGTTAATCAGTTTGAATCTAATTTACATTAAATTGAAAACTCTTCCTCAGTTCAGTCGCTCAGTCATGTCCAAGTCTTTGCAGCCCCATGGACTGCAGCATGCCAGGCCTCTCTGTCCATTGCCAGCTATCGGAGTTTACTCAAACTCATCTTCATTGAGTCAGTGATGAAATTGTTGCTAAGATATATGAAAATGTTTCCTGAAGGGGTCCATGAAATCAGCCTTTATGAAGCAGTTATAATAATTATTTAGACCCACTTGAGATAGCTGGAAGCTGAATTAGAGAATAGAGATCATAAAATCCTTGTGCTTATCTAGAATATGGCTATGCTATTTCCATAAGAAAGGAATTTATAAATACACCTTTAGTGTAAATAAAATATTTACTGGTTCATTAAATCATTTTGGCCTTATATCAGCCATATGTCACAGAAAACAGAGGAGAAAACATCAAGTTTACACTGGCAACATGAAGTCCTAACAAGCCTTTTAAAGTGGACACAATTTCAAGCATAAATTCAAAATCAAGTATTAAACTTAAATCCCTAAATATGCCACCTTTACAAATTCAAAAGTAGGAACAACTTTTTCCTGTTCATTTTCTTCCAATTGATTCCCATATTGACCATCTGCCATTTGTTGGAAGGTGTTTTTCTTCTCTTGGTAACAGCTTTGTTGAGGTATCCATACAACCTACCCAATTTAAAGTGCAGAAATCAATGGTTTTCAAAAATTCACCCATTTATGTGTACAAGTCAACATTTGTATAGATATTCAAGAGTTGGGTAACAATTTCCACAGTATATTTTAGGATATTTTCATCACCTCAAAAAGAAAATCTGAAAAAAAAAATATGTATCACTTAACTGTCACTGGATAATTACCCTAAGCCTCAAAGTCTTAGGCAAATATTAATCTCCTTTCTGATTATATAGAGGTTTGTTTCAGACATTTAATATAAACTGAATCATATAAAATATCTTTTGTAACTTTTCACTTAACAGGATGTTTTCAAGTTTCCTCCATGTTGTACTGTAGTATCTACCAGAAGGTCATCATTTTTCATGACTGAATAATATTACTTTATATCTACATATCACATTTTGTTTACCTGTTCATCAGTTGATGGATATTTGGGTTGCTGCTACCTTTAAGTTTTTCAGAAAAATTCTCATATAAACATTCTGCATCTTAAACAAAATTGTGACTCTTCAATTTTAAATTATGTTGCATGATATATATCTTTTTTTCTATTTTGTTAGTCCATCTATTTGTATCTTTGAATCTAAAGTGTATTTCAAGGAGATGCCATATGCAGAACACTATTTATTAAAATCTTTTGATCTGTTTTGATAGAATTGTTAAGTCAATTTACATTTAAAGTTATTATTAATACAATTTAATTTGTCTACAATTTTACCTCCAGTTTTTGTCTCTTTGTGTGTTTATAACTCTCTATTTTACTGCTTTACTTGCAATAAGAGGTTATTTTCTAATATAACATTTTAAATTCTTCTATCATTTTTCATTATTTAGTTTTGAGTTAATGATTTCTCTAGGGTTACCACACAAATCATAACAGAATCTGTTTCAGATTTATTCCCGTGTGATATGAAATGGAAGTATTAATGTACATATTTCACCTATAAATATAACCCACTCAGTGTATTTTTATGATTATTATTTGTAAAATTTGTGCAGTTTTACATATTTCAAAGAATAGAGTAAAAGAATGGAGAGTAAGTACATATTTATAGCTTTTGTAATATTAACTGTCTATTTGCTAATTTTGTTCCCCTTCATTTTTTCCAGTGGGTTTCAGTTACAATCTGGAGTAAATTACTTAGCCCAATACTGCCTTGCTTTCATCTGCCTCTTTTGTGCTAGAATTGAAAAAATATATGCTTTTATATGCTATATGCTCAGCAATATTATGTACATATTGTTTAATGTAATTGGTTTTTAAATCAGCTAAGCGAAGAAAGGAGACGAGATATACATTTACACTGTCTTTCATAATTGCATAGTTGTCTTTACTGGTGCTTTTTGCTTTTTCATATGAGTTTGAATTACTGTCTGGAATAATTTACAGAAAGCCTGAAAAACTTCCTGAAAAAGTTCCTCTGGCATACTTTATAAAAGTGGTTTACTAACTACTGCAAACTCAGTTTTTGCTTTTCTTATAATCTCTTTGTTTCATCTTTGCTAAGGTGGCTTTTCAGGGGATATTTAATTATTTGTGAATTATTATTGAATTATTGTTATTTTTTCTATTTTCATAGTTTGAGTATGTTATCCTATTGCCATCTGGCCTTGATTGTTTCTTGATGGCTTCCCAGGTGTGCTAGTGGTAAAGAACCTGCCTGCCAATGTTGGAGGCGTAGGAGACGTGGGTTCAGTTCCTGGGTAGGGAAGATCCCCTGGAGTAGGAAAGGGCAACCCACTCCAGTATTCATACCTGAAGACACCCATGGACAGAGGAGCCAGGCGGGCTACAGTCCATGGGGCTGCAGAGTCGGGCACAACTGAAGCGACTTAGCACACAGCACAGAAGCAGTCACTTTTCCCTTGCCATCTTTCAAATTTCTCCCTGTCTTCGGTTTTTGTCATTTTTACTGTGATAAATCTGTGGATGGTTTTGTGTTTATCCTACTTAGATACCGGTAAGCTTCTTGATTGTGTCTACATTTTCATGAAGCCTCAAGATACTCATCACGTATTTTTCACTCCTTCTTCTGGCATGCCCATTACATATGCGCCGTTGTCTTTAAGGTACTCGGCCTTTCTCTGAGGCTCTGTTTGTTCTTTTTTATGTAATTTTCTTTCTTTATTGGCTGCGCTGTGTCTCCCCTGCTGCACGGCTCTTCTTCAGTTGCGGTGAGTTGCTCTAGTTGCGGTGCACAGGCTCCTCATTGCAGGGGTTTCTCTTATTGCTGAGCACAGGGTCTAGGGTTCAGGCCTCAGTAGCTGTGGTTCCTGAGCTCCAGAGCACAGGCTCAAGAGTTGTTCTGTGCAAGTTTAGTTGCTCCTTGACATATGGGATATTTCTGGCCCATGGATCAGACTTGTGTCTCTTGCATTGGCAGGCGGATTCTTTACCACTGAATCGCCAGGGAAGCCCCTGTTCATTCTTCATAATTCTTTCTCTTTCTTCTTCAAATTGCATAATCTCTACTAAAGTATCTTTATGTTAGCTGATATTTTCGCTGCTGTTTAAAAACTACTGTTGAATCTAGTGAATTTCTAATTCCATTTATTAAATTTTCATTCATTCCATTTTTATAATGTTTATCTCATCTGTATTCTCTATTTGACAAGATATTATCATATCTTCCTTTACTTCTTATACTTATTATTTATGTAAGTATAGTTGATTTATACCGTTGGGTTCATTTCTGTTGTACAGTTATATATATATATTTTTTTTTTCTTTGTTCATTGTTTTTCATATTGTTCTTTGTTCATTGTTTTTTCATATTGTTTTTTCCATTATGGTTTATTACACAATATTCAGCACAGTCCTCTGTGCTACACAGCAGGAGCTGGCTGTTTATACATTTTGTATATAGCAGTTTGCACCTGCTAATCCCAAACTCCTAATTTATCCCTTCTCCTCCATTCCACTTTGGTAACTGTAAGTTTGTTTTCTATGACTGTTAGTCTGCTTCTCTTTTGTAGCTAAACTTATTTGTATATTTTAGTTTCCATATATAAGTGATACAGTATGATACTTGTCAATTTATGACTTACTTCACTTAGTATAATATGCTTTAGATCCATCCATGTCGCTGCAAATGGCAGTATTTCATTCTATTTCATGGTTAAGTAGTATTCCATTGTCTATATATACCATATTGTCTTTATCCACTCATCTGTCAAAGACACTTAGGCTGTTACCATTCTTGGCTATTGTTAATAGTGCTGATATGAACACTGGGGTGCATATATCTTTTTAAATTAGATTTTTCTCTAGATATATGTCCAGGAGTAGGATTCTCAGATCATATGCAACCCTGGTTTTAGCTGTTTTTAGGGAATCCTCATATTTTTTTTGCAATGGCTGTACCAATTTACATTCCCACCAACAATTTAGGAGGGTAAATTTCTCCATACCCTCTACAGTATTTATTATTTGTAGACATTTGATGGTGGTCACTTTGCCTAGCATAAAGTGACAGCTCACTGTAGTTTTGATTTGCATTTCTCTAATAATTAGTGAAGGTGAAAATCTTTTAATATGTCTGTTGACCCTCTGTATATCTTCTTTGGAGAAATGTCTATTCTGGTCTTCTGCTCAGATTTTTAAAATTTTTTAAAAAGTTTTTATTGGGGCATATAATTGATTTACAATGTTGCATTAGTTTCAGGCGTACAGCAAACAGAATCTGTTACACAAACACATCCATCCACTCTTTTCAAGACTCTTTTCCCACAGAGGCTATTACAGAGTATTGAGTAGATGGAGTTCTCTTTATTTTTATATTTTAAATTAATTCATTGTTATTGAAGGATAATTGCTTTACAGAATCCTGTTGTTTTCTGTCAAACCTCAACATGAATCAGCCTTAGGTATACATATGTCCCCTCCCTTTTGAACCTCCCTCCTATCTCCCTCCCCATCCCACCCCTCCAGGTTGATACAGAGCCCCTGTTTGAGTTTCTTGAGCCACACAGCAAATTCCCGTTGGCTATCTACTTGACATATGGTAGTGTAAGCTTCCATGTTGTCTTTCCATACATCTCACCCTCTCCTCCCCTCTCTTCTTGTCCATAAGTCTATTCTCTATGTCTGTTTCTCCATTGCTGCCCTGTAAATAAATTCTTCCATACCATTTTTCTAGATTCTGTATATATACGTTGTTGAGTGAAGTAAGGTGAAGTCGCTCAGTCATGTCTGGCTGTTTGCGATCCCGTGGACTGTAGCCTACCAGGCTGCTCTGTCCATGTGATTATCTAGGCAAGAATACTGGAGTGGGTTGCCATTTCCTTCTGCAGGGGTTCTTCCCAACCCAGGGATCGAATCCCACATTGCAGGCAGATGCTTTACCCACTGAGCCACCAGGGAAGCCCAATATATACATTAGAATATGGTATTTATCTTCCTCTTTCTGACTCATTTCACTCTGCATCATAGGTTCTAGGTTCATCCAACCAACTAGAACTGACTCAAATGCACTCCTTTTTATGGCTGAATAATATTCTATTGTGTATATGTACCACTACTTCTTTATCCATTCATCTGTCGCTGGACATCTAGGTTGCCTCCATGTTCTAACTATTGTAAATATTGTTGCAATGAACAATGGGGTACATGTGTCTTTTTCAATTTTAGTTTCTTCAGGGCATATGGGTAGAAGTGGGATTGCTGGGACATATGGTGCTTTTATTCCTAGTTTTTTAAGGAATCTCCATACTTTCTTCCATAGTTGCTCTATCAAATTATATTCCCACCAACAGTGCAAGAGCATTCCCTTTTCTCCACACCTCTTCAGCATTTATTGTTTGTAGTCATTTTTGATTAGGGCCATTCTGACCAGTATGAGGTGACATCTCTTTGTTTTGATTTGCATTTCTCTAATAATGAGCAATGTTGAGCATCTTTTCATGTGTTTATAAGCCATAGTATGTCTTCTTTGGAGAAATGTCCATTTAGGTCTTTTTATGACTTTTTGATTGGGTTGTTTGTCTTTCTGGTATTGAGTTGTATGAGCTGCTTGTCTATTTTGGAAATTAATCCTTCATCAGTGGCTTCATTTGCTATTATTTTCTCCTATTCCAATGGCTGTCTTTAACCTTGCTTATAGTTTCCTTTGCTATGCAAAAAATTTTTAAGTTTAATCATGTCCCACTTGTTTACTTTGGTTTTTATTTCTGTTACTCTAGAAGGTGGGTAATAGAGGATCTTGCTTTCATCTACATCATTGAGTGTTCTGCCAATGCTTTCCTCTAAGAGTTTTATAGTTTCTGGTCTTATATTTAGTCTTTAATCCAACTTCAGTTTATCTTTGTGTATGGTGTTAGAAAGTGTTCTAATTTCATTCTTTTACATGGAGCTGTCCAGTTTTCCCAGCACCATTTATTGAAGAGGCTATCTTTACCCCATTGTACATTCTTGCCTCCTTTGTAAAAAATCAGATACCCATATGTGCATGGGTTTATTTCTGGACTTTCTGTCTTGTTCCATTGGTCTATATTTCTGTTTTTGTGCCAGTACCATACTGTCTTGATGACTGTAGCTTTGTAGTATAATCTGAAGTTGGGAAGGTTGTTTCGTCTAACTCCATTCTTCTTTCTCAAGATTGCTTTGGCTATTTGGGGTCATTGTGCTCCTATGTGAATTGTGAAAATATTTGTTCTAGTCCTGTGAAAAATACCATTGGTAATTTGATAGAGATTGCATTAAATTTGTAGGTTGCATTTGGCAGTATAGTCATTTTCACAAAATTGATTCTTCCTACCCAGGAACATGGACAATCTCTCCATCTGTTTATGTCATCTTTGATTTCTTTCATCAGTGTCTTCTAATTTTCTGTGTACAGTTCTTTTGTCTCCTTAGGTAGGTTTATTCCTAGATACTTAATTCTTTTTGTTTCAATGGTGAATGGGATTGATTCCTTAAATTCTTTCTGATATTTCATTGTTAGTGTATAGAAATGCCAGTTATTTTTGTGTATTCATTTTATATCCTAAAACTTTGCTAAATTCACTGATTAGCTCTAGTAATTTTCTAACACAATCTTTTGTGTTTTCTATGTATAGTATCATGTCATCTGTACACAGTGAGAACTTTACTTCTCCTCTGATCCGGATTCCTTGTATTTCCTTTTCTTCTCTACTTGCTCTAGCTAGGACTTCTATAACTATGTTGAATAATAGTGGGGAATAGTGGGCCCCCTTGTCTTGTTCCTGATCTTAGGGAGAATGTTTTCAGTTTTTCACCATTTAGAATGTTTGCTGTAGGCTTCTCATAAACGGCCTTTACTATGTTGAGGTAGGTTCCTTCTACGCCCATTTTTGAACAGTTTTAATCATAAATGGGTGCTGAGTTCTGTTGAAGGCTTTTTCTGCATCTATTTAGATTATCATATAGTTTTTATCTTTCAGTTTGTTACTATGATGTATCACATTGATTAATTTGCATATATTGAAGAATTCTTGCATCCCTGGAATAAACCAAACTTGATCATGATGTATGAGCTTTTTGATGTGCTGCTGCATTCCGTGAGGTAAATTGTGTTGAGGATTTTTACATCTATAGTCATCAGTGATATTCACCTGTAGTTTTCTTTTTGCATGTTTTCTTTGCCTGGTTTTGGTATCAGGGTGATGGTGACCTCGTAGAATGAGTTTTGAAGTGTTCTTTCCTCTGCAATTTTTTGAAAGAGTTTCTGAAGAATAAGCATTAGCTCTTCTCTAAATGTTTTCACAGAATTCTCCTGTGAAGTCATCTGGTGCTGGGCTTTTGTTGTTTGGGAGATTTTTGATCACAGTTTCAATTTCAGTGCTTGCAATTGGGTTCTTCATAATTTCTATTTCTTCCTGGTTCAGTCTTGGAAGATTGAACTTTTCTAAGAATCTATCAATTTCTTCCAGGTTATCTATTTTATTGCCATGGTGTTGTTCATAATAGTCTCTTATAATCCCTTATAGTTTTGCATTGTCTGTTGTAACCTCTTTTTCATTCCTAATTTTGTTGATTTGATTCTTATCTCTTTTTTAATCTCTTTTTTATCTTGATAGTCTAGCTAAAGATTTGTTAATTTTGTTTATCTTCTCAAAGAATTAGCTTTAGTTTTATTGATCTTTACTATTATTTCTTTTTCATTTATTTCTGCTCGGATCTCAAAGAATTAGCTTTTAGTTTTATTAATCTTTACTATTATTTCCTTTTCATTTATTTCTGCTTGGATCTTTATGATTTCTTTCCTTCTACTAATTTTGGGTTTTTTCTTGATCTTCTTATTCCAGTTGTTTTAGGTGTAAAGTTAGGTTGTCTATTTGATGTTTTTCTTGTTTCCTGAGGTAGGATTGTATTGCTATAAACTTCTCTCTTAGAACTGCTTTTGCTGTGTCCCATAGCTTTTGAGTTGTCATGTGTTCATTGTCAGTTTTTATAGAAATTTTTTGATTTCCCTTTTGATTTCTTCAGTAACATGTTGGTTATTTAGAAATGTGATGTTTAAGCTCCATGTGTTTGTGTTTCTTATAGTTCTTTTTTTCTTATAACTGATACTTAGTGTCATAGCATTGTGTTCGGAGATGACTGATATAATTTCAATTTTCTTAAATTTATTGAGGTTTGATTTGTGAGTCTCTATTCTGGAGAATGTCCCGTGTCCACTTGAGAAGAAGGTGTATTCTTCTGCATTTGAATGGAATATTATTGAGATCCATCTCATCTAATGTATCATTTAAGACTTGTGTTTCCTTATTAATTTTATATTTTGATGATCTGTCCATTGCTGTGAGTGGGGTGTTAAAGTCTCCTACTATTATTGTTACTGTCAGTTTCTCCTTTTATGTCTGTTAGTGCTTGTTTTATGTATTGAGGTGCTCCTATGTTGGGTGCATAGATATTTACAATTGTTATGCCTTCCTCTTGGATTGATTCCTTGATTATTATGTAGTGCCCTTCCTTATCTCTTGTAGTATTATTTATTTTAAGGTCTATTTGTCTGTTATGAGGATTGCTCCCCCAGGTTTCTTTTGCTTCCCATTTGCATGGATGTATTTTTCCATCTTCTCACTTTCAGTCTATATGTGTCTTGAGGTCTGAAGTGGGTTTATTGTAGACAGCATATATATAGGTCTTGTTTTTGTATCTATTCAGCCAGTCTGTGTCTTTTGATTGGAACATTTAATCCATTTACATTTAAATTAATTATTGATATATATGTTCCTATTGCCATTTTCTAAATTGTTTGGGGTTGATTTTGTAAATCTTTTTCTTCTGTTGCACCTCTTGACTATATAAGTTCCTTTAACATTTGTTGTAAAACTTGTTTACTGGTACTGAATTATCTTAACTTTTGCTTGTTGGAAAAGCTTTTTATTTCTCCATCAATTCTGAATGAGATCCTTGCCAGGTACAGTAATCTTGGTTATAGATTTTTCCCTTTAAGTACTTTAAGTATATCCTGTCATTCCCTTCTGGCCTGCAGAGTTTTTGCTGAAAGATCAGCTGTTAAGTGTATGGGGTTTCCCTTGTATGTTACTTGCTGCTTTTACCTTGCTGCTTTTAATATTCTTTATTTGTGTTTAGTCTTTGTTAGCTTGATTAGTATATGTCTTGGCATGTTTCTCCTTGGATTTATCCTGTATGGGACTCTGTGCCTCTTGGACTGCATTGACTATTTCTTTTTTCATGTTAGGGAGATTTTCAACTGTGATCTCTTCAAAACTTTTCTTGTACCCTTTTTCTCTTCTCCTTCTGGGCCCCTGGAACCCCTATAATTCGAATGTTGATGCATTTGATATTGTCCCAGAGGTCCCTTAGATTCCTCAGCTCTTTTCATTGTTTTTACTTTATTCTGCTCTTCGGAAGTTATTTTCACCATTTTATCTTCCAGCTCACTGTTTCATTCTTCTGCTTCAGATATTCTGCTATTGATTCTTTCTATAGTATTTTTAATTTCAGTTATTGTGTTGTTTGTCTCTGTATGTTTATTCTTTAATTCTTTTAGGTCTTTATTAATTGATTCTTGCATTTTCTCCATTATGTTTTTTCAAGGTTTTTGATCATCTTTACCGTCATTATTCTAAATTCTTTTTCAGGCAGTTTGCCTATTTCCTCTTCACTTACTTGGACTTCTCTATTCCTAGTTTGTTCCTTCATTTTTGCAGTGTTTCTCTGCCTTTTCTTTTCTTTTCCTTTTTTTAGGTTATTATGTTTGAGGTCTCCTTTCCCAGACTTCAAGGAAAGTTGAATTCTTTCCTTGAAGAAGGTTGAATTCTGTCTTCCTTTCAGTATATGCCCTCCTAAGATTGGTCCAGTGGTTTCTGTGAGCTTCCTATAGGGTGAGATTTTTGCTGAGTTTTTTGTTTGTTTGTTTTTCCTCTGATGGGCAAGGCTGAGTGACGTGGTATTCCTTTCTCCTGATGATTGGGTTTGTATTTTTATTTTGTTTGTTGCTTAGTTGAGGCATCCTGTACAGGGTTCTACTGGTGGTTGCGTGATGCTGGGTCTTGTATTCAAGTGGTTTCCACTGTGTGAGTTCTCACCATATGATATGCCCTAGGGTTAGTTCTCTGGTAGTCTAGGGTCCTGAAGTCAGTGCTCCCACTCCAAAAGCTCAGGGCTTGATCTCTGTTCAGGAATGAAGACTCCACAAGTGGTTTGTTAAGTGAGATTCGGTATTAAGTGAGATTAACAAAAACCCAAAATGAGTCACCAAAGATGTACCCCAGACAAATGGCAGTTACAAAATCAGGCAAATAATAAATAATGGAATATCCACATATACATATACACCCATAAGCAAAGTGAAAACAATTCAACAAAAATAAAGTACAGTAGATTAACCTGATGAACAAAGGAAATAAAAAATTACATTTACCAGTTACTAACTTAAGCACAAATGAAAACAGAACTAAAGTAAGATACCAACTGGGCAATAAAGAAATGAAAATAAAACTGACAAATATTTTGAGACGAAAGGAAAGAAGAAAAGAAAGAAAGAAGAGCTATGTAAAGTTAAATAGAGGTAGATGAAGATGATTCATATTCATTAAATACTAATGCAAGGGAGAAAGAATAGTAGGAAAGGCAAACAAATGAGTAAATGTAGAAAAAATATAATAGGTTTAAAAAATTAAAAATTAAAATTTTAAAAAAAATTTGAAAAATGAAAGAAGGAAAGAAAAGAAAACTCCACATAATTTCTAAAGCCCAAAATATAGGCAGAGGTTTATAACAACAAGAGAAATTGTTATTGAATATACACATATACATATACATCCATAATCAAAATCAAAACAGTCTAATATAAAGTACAGTAAATTGACCCAGCAAACAAAGAAAACCAAAAGTTATATCTACCTGAACAAAACTAATTAAAACACAAACTAGAAAACAAAACTAATGCAAGATGCCAATTGGGGAATAAAGCAATGAAAATTAAACTAGGAAATATTTGAGAGGAAAGGCGAGAAAGAAAAGAAAGAATAGATATGTAAAGTTAAATGGAGGTAGATAAAGAAGATTTATATATGTTAAAGATAAACTGCAAGGGGAAAAGAACAGTAGGAAAAGCAAACAAAGTCATAAAAATGGAATAAATAATAATAGGTTTAAAATTAAAATTAAAAAAAAAGAGGAAAAATCCACAGACCTGTAAAAGTCCAACATAGAGGCAAAGGTTTATGACAAAAAAAAAAAAAAAAAAAGTGACTGGGGGGTGGCAGGGAAGCTCAAAACCTTAAATGGATTTTTTAGTGCCTATAAAATTGATAACTGCAACAGAGGGGGGAATAAAAGGGAAAAAACAAAAACAAAAAGAAAAAAATTCAAAAGAATCTACAGAGCAAGTCAAAAAATAAGAACAATAAATGTTTTTATTGTGTCACTGCTGTCAGAGTCCTTTCCCTTGCTGGGAGTCACCGTCCACCTCACCTCCCTAGGATGCCCTCCAACACTGTGGTGATCTCTGCTGTGGGGGCAGCTCAGAGTCTAATCTACTCCTGTGTGTTCTTGCCTCCAATGTCCACAACTATCAGAGCCACTGCATTTTCTTCTGTGGGAGCTCTCAATAACCTTTTATATATTCCACAGACACAGAGTCTGCCTAGTTGATCGTGTGGATTTAATCTGCAGCTTGTACAGCTGGTGGGAAGGTTTTGGGTCTTCTTCCTTAGCCACACTACCCCTGGGTTTCAATTGTGGTTTTATTTCCACCTCTAAATGTGGGTCGTCTACTGAGATTTGGCTTCTGAGGCTGCCCTGGAGGGCTTGGGTTTGCCCCTGTGAGCTCCAGGTGTGGAAGTGGTATGGCCGCTTGGGTCACAGGGGTTCTGGCAGCACCAGGTACTCAGGAGGGTTGGTGGCTAGGGCAGCAGGAAATATAGTGCTCTAGAAGGGTATGGCAGCCAGTATTGGCCAATATGGTCCAGTATTCTTGCCTGGAGAACCCCCTCTCTGACAGAGAAGCCTGGCAAGCCACAGTCTACAGGGTCACAAAGAGTCAGACATGATGAAGCGACCCTGCACACATAGATGCAAGACACCTTTTGCTTGTGGCAGCTCTGCCCCAGTGAGAGTTGAGCATGAAGGTGGTGCTGCTGCTTGGTTTTTGCAGATCCTGGCAGCACCAAGCGTGCAGGGACATGGACTGCCTCCATCACAGGTGTTCTGGCTCTATCAGAGTCTTTTTTTGAGCCTCTTGTAGCTGGCGATCAGAAGACCTCTTTGGCTAGTCTCTCTCTGTAGCTCTGCCCATTCAGGCACTTAGAGGGCTCCCTTGCCTGGGGTCCTCTATTGTTCTTGTTCAGTGCGTCAGGCACACAGAGGCGCCCCCTGGCTGGGGTCCTACTCTGTAGATTGGTGCCTCAGGCACTTAAAGGGGCACCCCGGGTGGGGTCCTACAGTGTAGTTCAGCGTGTCTGGTGTTTGATGGGCCAGATTCTATTGCTCAGTTGCCAACACTGGTGAGTTTTACATGGTTCTATACAGTCTTTTCCATAGGTCGGGTACTCTGCTCTCAGCTGGCGTTCTGCATGTCCCTCTGTGTCTGAAGGTGTCTTCCTGATGTATCCGTGGAGAGAGATATACTCCACGTCCAACTAATCCTCCACCATATTGTTCTCCCGGATGTCTGCTCAGTTTTTTTTGACTGGATTTTTTGTTTGTTTTTTGTTATTGAGTTGTATGTGCTATTTGTATATATTAGAAATTAAGTCCTCATTGGTCATATCATTTGCAAATGTTTTCTCCCAGTTGGTAAATTTTCTTTTCATCTTTCATGTTTCCTCTCATCCTATACTGTGCAAAAGCTTATAACTTTGATTTGGTTCCATTTGTTTACTTTTACTTTTATTTCTTTTGCCTTGGGAGACTGACCTAAGAAAACATTGCTATGGCTCATGTCAGAGAATGTTTTGCCTAAGTTTTCTTCTAGGAGTTTCATGATGTCATTTCTTTAAGTCTTTAAGCCACTTTTTGGTTTACTTCTGTGTGTGTGTGTGTGTGTGTGTATGGTGTGAAGGAGTATTCTAACTTCATTGATTTACATGCTGCTTTCCAATTCTCTTAACATTGGTAAAGAAATGGTTTTTTCTCCATCGTGTATTCATACCTCCTTTGTTGAAGATTAATTGACCACAGGTGTGTAGGTTTATTTCTAGGCTCCCTATTCTGTTACACTGATCCATAAGTCTGTATCAGTGCCAGAAGCATGATATTTTCATTACTGTAGCTATGTGGTATTGTCTGAAGTCTGGGAGGGTTACGCATCCAGATTTGTTCTTTCTCCTCAGAATAGCTTTGGCAAGTCTGTGTCTTTTACATTCCATATAAATTTTAGGATTATTTGTGCTAATACTGTGATAGGGATCACCATGAATCTGTAGATTGCCTTAGGTATTATGAGAATTTTAATAATATTAATTCTTCCAATCCAAGAGCATGAAGTATCTCCCCGTTACTTTGAATCATCTTCAATTTCCTTTATCAAGATGTTACAGTTCTCAAGGGGCTTCTCTGGTATCTCAGGGTAAAGAGTCTTCTTGCAATTCGGGGGACCTGGGTTTGACCCCTAGATAGAGAAGACCCACTGGAGAAGGAAACTGTAACCCACTCCAGTATTCATGCCTGGGAAACCCCATGGACAGCCTGGCAGGGTACAGTCCATGGGTTTGCAAACAGTTGAACAAAACTGAGAAACAGCACAGCACAACACACAACCATTATATATGACGGCTACTCTAAAGTATTTGTTTTAAATCCAATATATGGTTACTCTCACTGGCAGTTTCTGCTGTTTGCTATTTCTGTCCAACTATGCTCAGATTATTTTGCTTCTGTTTGTATTTTATAAATTTTGTTGTAATCTAGGCATTATGCAATACAATATAGCAGTTTTCATTTCAGCCCCAACTCCCATGGTTTGCTATTGTCATTTGCTGGCTTGTTACTTTACTTATCTGATGGCTTTCCTGGTGGCTCAGATGGTAAAGAATCTGCCTAACATGCAGGAGACCTGGGTTTGATACCTGGGTTGGGAAGATCCCCTGGAAAAGGTAACAGCTACCCACTCCAGTATTCTGGCCTGGAGAATTCCATGGACAGAAAAGTCTGGCAGGCTACAGTCCATGGGAGTCACCGAGTTGGACATGACTTTGACTTCACCTCTACTATTTAAAAACATTTATCTACTTCTCCCTAGGTCCAGGGTAAGGGATGAAGTTGCTAGTATTCTCAGTGTGCAGAGTACAAGGTAGCATCTCTATCCTTGGAAAGCAAACTGGAGAGAAAGACCCACTTCCAAATCCAAAACACACACACAGAGACACACACACAGGCTATTTCTCTCTTTCTCTCTCACCTCTACTGGCCTCACTCAGTCAGGACATGGCTGCTATGACAGGTAACTGGAGGAATAATGAAAACTATGGATGGCTTTCCCTGGTGAGAACATATCACAGCCCTTCCATTAGGAGCTGGGGGAAGAGAGACTCTTGTGTTTGGGCTGCACCTATTTATTTGTTTATCTGTTTGACCTTCCATGCATGGGGTCTGTGAAGGCAGCACACTTTTTTTTTTTAAGCATCAGAGTTAAACTCAAGAGAATTAGATTCTGTTCTCAAGTCCATAGTTAACTCTGTGAGTTAATTTGGCTTAATCACTTAATAGCTCTTGGCTTGAGTTTTCTAATATTTAAATTGTATGGTTGAGCTAGTTATTTTCTAAGGTGACTTTCTCCTCTAAGTTGTAAGTGATAACTTCTGCTGTAATTGTCACAAATGTCTTTTTTAATATCTGATTGCTTCCTGCTTAGGCTTACCCATTCATGAGCCACTTCCCCTATCCTCAAGACTGAAGATTTATTCTATCACTCACAGAAAGTAAACTAGACCATTTAGCTTAATTTTAAATAGTCTTGAATTTAACCTTCAGTGTTTTCTGTGTTTGAACAGCTGATAATTACAGAGAACCTAAGAAGAAATGATAATGGATGAAGTTTATTCACAGAAGAACAAATGTATCCCATATTTAAGTATCATCCTACCCACAGGCTAGAATATATTGCTTATCTCTTTTCAAACTTCTGTTAGCATATGCTTCCATAACACATGGGTAGTAACATTTTCAACTTGCATACCTAGAGTAGCACATGTAAAGCACAGTGTTCAGGGACACAATAAAAATTGATCATATAGAAATAGTGCTTTTAATTAGTTTATAATAAAATACAATCTAAATAGAATATACTACATAAGTGACTGGTAAACTTAAGGAATATTAAGTGGAAAAATAAATATGCTTGAGTAACTGGAAAAAATTTTATTTGCAAGACATATATATATATATAAATTCCTTTTAAATGATATCTGGATTGATATATGAATACTTGTACTCCATTCTGTATATTCACAGACAGATGTAGGGAAGTGTATTATACATCATATATATATAAAATCTATTAAAATTTTAGTATAAATTAATAACATGCAAATGCATAGCATATACATAATACATCACTTTTTTCATGCTTTTGTTTTACCCTTGGATATTTAACTTACTCTGGTTCTTATGTATTTTTCAGAGTGAAGTTTATATTACTGTGTTGCCCAATGCTTTTCAAATTTTAGAAATTTGAACTTGGACTTCCCCAGGGTACATGACAGTGTATAGAAAATCATCCTCAGAAATACTGGTTCAGTGGGTCTGTAGTGAGGAACAGAATTCTGTAATTTTAACTATAACTACTGAGGAACGCTGACCTAGATTTTCAAATTCCTTCAAATGGAAATGAGTTTCAATGAAAGGAAACAATAGAAACTCATCTTTCCCTGATTTGAACTGAAGAAACAAACCTATAATTTTTTGAGAATCGAAGAAAACATAACAATGAATAAACTAGTTCTTTATTCTATGCTTAAGCTATAATGCCATCATGTATTTTTTTTTTTTTTTAATTTTCACTGTGAGGTTCTTTTTTTCGGTGAGGTGTGAGGCAGAGACAGTGTATCTACTCTTAAACTCAGTTACTGAAACTTTTTTAGGTGACAATGAAATAATATTTCTGATGAAGGAAATAGAGATTAAAGTTCGTTCATTTAATTTCATACTTAAAGTAAAACTCTTTAAATTTCCCAATGTTTTTGCTCTTGTTTTGGTCTAATGTCTTAAAAGATACTTTTGCCCTTGTAGCTTTCCAATTTCTCTGTTAAGGTTAATAAAGATGACTTTGGTGATTTCTCTTGATATTTGCCGTTCTCTTAATCCCACCCCATTACTTCCATTTATTCCTTCTTGCACCATGGTAAAGTATCCCTTTCTGCCTCTAATGTTTACATATGTCAAATGCAGATGCATTATTCTAAATTGAAATGGGTACTGTGGCAGCAATAAACAGAAAAGTGATGAAACAAGGCAATAAATAGTCCCTAACTAAGCATATACGAGGATTTACAAATGCAACAGCAAAGATTAAAAGTCACTCAGATAAGAGCACTATAATGTCTTTGGTTGTCCTTTCCTTAATTGGTGGTCACGCTTCAGTGCAAAAACTTTGTTGCAGAAGTGAATATCTAGCAAATCTTTAGTACTTATGTCCCTGGCTATTATAAATACAATCAGTTATTTGCATTATTTCATATTTAGAAATATATTGTATTACAACTAAGAGAAAAATCTCCATCCTTTTTTTACATAATTCTTATCTTAGCCTATCTAAATTTAAGGACTTATATATAAACTGCCATAGCTAGACAACTCTCCCACACCCAATTTTTTCCCTTGAAACATTTCAAAATGTGTAAATTGATATAGAAACACATATAACATGTTAATTTTAAATATCTATAATTGTTCAAAATTAAAACCAATGTGAAATCCTATGTATATTTATTTTGTCATTCAAATATATGTAATCTGGCAACTGCATGATAAATATGCTTGGTTAGAATCATTTTGTTTCAATATTATGTAGAATATTGGGCTTCTCTGAGAACTCAGTTGGTAAAGAATCTGCCTGCGATGCAGGAGACCCTGATTCAATTCCTGGGTTGGGGAGATCTGCTGGAGAAGGGAAAGCTACCCACTCCAGTATTCTGGCCTGGAGAATTCCATGGACTCCATAGTCCATAGGGTGGCAAAGAGTTGGACATGACTGAGCGACTTTCACTTTCATGATATTTCAAAGTAACATTACAATTCCTTGGGCTCTTACATACCAATTGGAAACTCCCTATACTTTTAGTTCCAGAATTTGATATTTCTTTCAGAGAAAACTTAAAATTCATTTTCTTATCAATTAAAAATAAACACTGCTGGCAATATTTTTTGCAGAAATGTAATACTGCCTTTTCTGTATCCATGTATATCCATGTTTTCTTTTCCAGTCTGTAACAGAATTCCAATTATATCCAGCGAGGCAATGTCAAGTTACAATAATTTTCTCATCCTTTCTTGCAATTAAGCTTGACTAAAGGTACTGCAATAGTTGGAAGAGATTCTAGAAAGGCTCCTTAAAAATAGCACAGAGATTTTAAGAATAAAATCCTCAGAAATATGTGCTTATTGTTCCCTTCCTTCATCATCAGTTTTCAGTTAATATCCTCCTGCCAGTGGCTCTGTTTTCCCATTCATTTTGCACTTCATCTTTTCTGTGCTCTCATGATTATACACTCAGATAGTAGTAATCTCACCCACTCTCTCATTTTCACTTTTTTATTTTCTTATATTTCTAACAATCCTGAACTCTACAGTCTAATTAAATTGCTTTCATTTTACCATTGTTCTGTTAGAAATACTTATCACCTCTGCATTGCCATACATATACCTTATTCTCTAAGACTCTCTTCAATCTGGCTGCATCGTAACTTTCCATTTCTTTCATCTACTTTACAATATAAATAAGTTGTTCCTGTGAGAGTAGTCTATTCAAGATCATCTGTTTTGCACGTCTTGTACATGGAAATGGGCTTTATCTCATTCAGTATTCAGATCCAATTATTGTCCATTGATTGTTTCCTACTCTAAGTCCTTATCTTCTATGTGACTGGACACACTTGTATACCATGAATTTTCTTCTTTTAAATGTTTATGCAAAATATAATAATAATAATAATATAACACAATATACCTGTTGATGGACACATTCATTTAAAATTGGTCAGATAAACTTTATATTGCCAGAGAATTGAACATGTTCCTTATCTCCCCAAATGCCTCTAAGACATGAAACATCTCTTACACCATTTTGTACACTTTATATATTCACAACACCCAACATATCTGTCTCTGAGCCCTGCAAAAGGTCATTCCATGTCTTTAAATATCCTTCTCCATAGTTTTCATTTGTTCAGTACAGCTACAGATGTTTAATACAGCAGCTCATCACTGTCCTCTTCACCCTAACTTTTCACTGTTAGTCATCACAGAATATTCTATTTCTTTAGCCTTAGAGTTCTACTTGACTGTTGTGAACCTACACTAACTGTTGTCTTTAACTGTTCTTAAGAGTTTCAAGGTTACTGGGAAACACATATGCATATAAATAATAATTTATTATAATTTAAAAATAAATATTCAAGCAAAGATCTTCAATTCCTTTTTTAATCTAATCATAGTTATGAAATGCATACTCAAAGAAAACCAGACTGATCAGATTACTTTCCTAGTTTTTTCTAATTGGAGATAATTAGGAATTGTTCCCATTCATTTCTTGGTCAGAAGTTATGAATGTAATCTCAAAGACAGCAGTCACAATAGAGAATGGCAGCAAAGCTACAATGGAGAATGTCAATTCTAAGTAATGTAAACAAGCAGAACCCTATAGGGCCTTCCCAGGACAGACTCCCCCTCATGTCCTCCACCTACTTCTTGTTTGTAGAAAAAGTAGGTCCCTAGGCTTCCCCTGGGTTAAAAAAAATGCTGGCTCAAGAGTTAATGACTGAAAGAAGGTTAACACGTTAGAAACAAAATACATGGCAGTTGGGATAGGAGGACTGGTAACAATTTCAACAGTAAATCTGCCATATAGCAGTCACGGAATCTCTAGTTCCTCACTAAGGAACATAGATAACAGTGTCTGATGCACAATCCTGAGTTGTTTTCAGTTGTTTTACAAATAAAACTGGAACCAGACAAAAGAAATTTTTTGATAATCCTAATTGCATGATAATCCTAAACACATAGTTTCCAGACTGCCCACACATAATAATGTTAACCTATGACTCCATCCAGTGATGTCACCATCAGCCAATCAGAGAAATGTTCATAAGCTGATCACATGCCCAGAAACTCCCTTCCTTTACCTTGAATTTAAAAACTCTTCTCTGAAACACACTGGGGAGTTTGATCTTTTGAGTACTAGCTGCCCATATTCCTTGCTTGACCCTTAAAATAAAAGCTGTACTTTCCTTCACCACAATCAGCTGATATGCTTGTTCAATAACAGTATGATCCTACAGGTTTTCTCATGCCATATAAAAGTGGGATACAAAGAAATATAGCAAAAATAATTCAATTCCTGTTCTAGAGACTAAATTACCTGGAATTCTCCTGATTCTTAAAAGTCTTCTTTCCTATAGTATCTTAATAAATTCCTTCTTACAAGTTGAACTGAATGTCTGCTCAACACAGCTTAGATAATTCTAATTAATTTAATTTCAATGTCATTTAAATGTTTTGAAACTTAAATATTGTTACACTCAATGTGAGGTACTTACTATGCATCTTTTCCAGTGGTGGGCCAACAGTGGGTCAGATAAAATGGTCTGTCCAAGCTGTGGTGAAAAAAAAGAATTATTTACAGGAAATCCATAAGCAGTGATAAAAATCAATTCAACATTGGATTTAAAAAAAAAAAAAAAAAACTCATTCTGTGTTGGTAATCTTATGGTGGTTCAGATGGTAAACAATCTGCCTGCAATGAAGGAAACCTGGGTTTAATCCCTGGGTTGGAAACATCCCCTGGAGAAGGGAATAGCTACTCATTCTAGTATTCTGCCTACAGAATTCCAAGGACAGAGGAGCCTAGCTACAGTCCATTGGGTCACAGAGTGAGATATGATTGAGTGACTTTCAATATTATTAACATCACTGATTAAACATTCTTTTTGAAAAAAATCAGTTGTTATTAGAGAAAATCGCTGCAGTTAATACTGATGTAAATATATAACTGAACTTCTAACTAGTGCATTTATGTTACTGCAACTTTAGTAGAAACTGTAGTCTATGTGGCTGTTAATTTGGAGGACTCCCAACAATAGAGTGAGTCCTAGACACAACACAGCTTTGCCACATGATTCCCCACTGAGAGTCAGTTCATAACATTCAGAATCATTTGTGGTTGCTTGGGGCACAGTTCACATCTCCATGTCTTGTGATGCTCCTTATTCCATTTCACTGTTTGGATATCAAAATAAACAACAATAACAAAGCAATTGTAAATACAAAGAAACAGAACTCATTACTTTAATGAAATCATTGTGAATAGCATTCTTTGTATACTGTAGAGGGTACTTTTTGGCAGTGTTTTCATTTCGTATTTATATACATTTTTCAAAAAAATACATTAATGTAATAAAATCCTTCCTCTTTCTCACATTTATACTATACGATTACTTCCAGTTATGTGTATTTAATTTCTCAATTTATGTTTTCATTTTATTTTTACTCATATGATTAATATATGATAAAATGCCCTCTGCCTTCCTTTACAGACATTATTATTTGGCTTTTTTCATGATTATTTATGAAGAAACTGGTTAAAAATGATCTCCTAACAAAAGTGTCTAAGAACACATACACACACACATATGTGTATGTGTGTGTGTGTGTGTGTGTGTGTGTGTGTGTGTGTATGCACCTAAGCTAGATAAATATATCTGGGTCACCTGTGAAAAGTATGTCTCATTCATTTTTTTCTTAAATATATCTCTGAGTCAATAACATTCTAATATATCAATATTTTATATCTAACTACTATTTCCAAAATGGCATGTGTATTTGTTTTCATTTTTATCTTCTTTATTTCTATTTTCTATAAGTTGTTTTCTACAAACGCTTTTTAAAAAGGAAAAATCGCCACCAGCACCTGTCTTGTTTTGAGAGGCAAGATCTTATCACTGACAGCTAATCAATAAAAACAAATGAAAAGTAATAACGTCAGACTTGAGAAGCAAGGTTTTTATTCCTAGCCTGAAGCGAGGGTTCACCAATATGCTAAAATCAATCAATCTTTCCCTCAGACTGAATCTAGAGCCTAATCGTTAAATCTTTAACAGGCCCCTAAGCAGAGCGCCCTGCTGCTGGCTCTCTGCACAGCACAGACTGTCTGCTGTTCCCCCTGCAGGTCCTCATGGCCAAGACAGATCGCGGTGCGGGAGAACACCTGACCCTGAGGGCAGAGGGGGCAACGCATCTGCACAGCTTTTCTTGCTAAACAGATTTTAAGCAACCTCCTTGCACCCCTTGTGATCAAAGTCATTCTGAGCTTTCTGAGAATCAGGCAGAAAGCTGACTAAATGCAAAGTTGGACAGTGATCAAATGCAATGGAAGCAGTGCCCAAAGGGCTGTAGGTGGACTTGGATATGCATCATAATCTATTACCAGTAAGACTTGAAGAAGAGCAATGATTTTGCTGGAAATCATTTACTTCATCAAATGAGAGAAACAAAATCACAAAAGCTTCAAGCTAATGTTTGGAAATGTTCTTGTATGGACAACTTGCATATATTTTATTCTTAAAAAAAATTATTCTCTGCATGTACCCTAATTCAGCTTAGTCCTGAGTCTGCCCTGAGCCTTGCCCATTAACACTCTCACAGAATTGTCCTAATCATCCAACAGACCTAATTAAAATATCAATGCACTTGAAAAAAGTCAGGGTATGCAGTGGAAGATAAGACATTTGGCAAAATTAACAAGACACATATTCTTATAAGAGCTCGGAAACAGTCTTATTTATTTTATCCACTATTTCTCTCTTATACATAATGGAAAAAATATACATAATGGAAAATATATACATAATGGAAAAATATTCACTTACATTCACATGATCAGATTTCAAACACTAAACCAATTATTTTTTTACACAATTTCTCATAGGAAAGATGAAATATATAATCTAACAAATAGGATATTTTCCAATGACAGTTGTGGCAAAAACAGTCAGGCTCTTCTCCCCCTTATAGGCTCACTCTTCAGCTTAAGCAAGCACATAAAAGCAGCATAGCATTCTATGCTGAAAACCTTAAACCCTTAAAATATTCTAATAATTGACTGACTTCAGAAGAGAATATATTCCTGTTAAACACCTCTATCATGCCATCTGCTCACTTCCATCTGCTTGCCCTACTCCGTCACAAAGTGCTTGCTAGCCCTGTTTACACTTCCCTACAAAGGAAAAACCTTTTTTTTTTCTATTTAATTTTGAAACATTTCTAGATCTAATGTTCCAAGCATTCTCCCTATTGCAATAGTCTTTTTGCACTAAGTTTCAAAAGAGACTCTTCTCAAAAGAGGAGTTCTTTTCACTAGTTACCAAATTGTAACTTCATCCCTTTCCATGTTCCTGTAGAATGAATTCTGCACTTTCAGTTTACAAAATCTGCTTTCTTCAAGCTCACAAGTCCATTCTAATAGCCTATGATCAGTTCTCAACCTGCGTGTACGCTTACAATGCATTTATACTGTAACTGTCCCTTTCATATAATACATATCTTGGCTTTCATGAGAATAACATTTCCATTTTTCCCTTGTGACTATATCTAACAATATACGGGGACCTTCAGTCGTTCATTTCCTTGTCTCTTCTGTTGAGACATTTCCTATTTGGTTGCAATTGATCAAAGTTTCTTTCATAGATTCTTAGAGAAATCATAGATCTTTTTAAACTGGAGTTTCCTTTCCGTTTGCTTTTCATGGTCTTCTGAGATATTCAAACTATAGCTTTCTATCTTTACAGGTGGGCTTCTCTGGTGGTTCAGACGGTAAAGAATCCACCTGCAATGCGGGAGACCTGGCTTCGAACCCTGGGTTAATCCACATGTTGACATTCATCCAAAGTTTCACCATGTAAGTCAAAATGATATTTTCATAGAAATAAATGAAATAAATGAACATATGCAAACTGCTGAAGATGAGCTAAGGTAATCTATAGCATAAAAACTTCTGAAAGCTTATAATATTTTTGAGGTGTGTTTTTGTTGCTGTTGTTTAGTCGCTGTGTCCAACTCTTTTGCGACCCCAGGTGTGGTATGTCTCCACAATTTTTCTTTATTGAACTGTATGTTTTATTATTTTTTGAAATATCAGAGAGGTAGTAGTGACTGTGACAACGTCACTAATTTATATATTGAATTTTTCCCAGTATGGCTTATAAATAATATACTCATTGTAGCTACTCTACCAGATGAAAATAAATCTGTGAAATAATGTTATTTTTCTTTCAGTAATGCTGTGGATTTTAAAATTTAATTATAAGCAGCTTGTGACTTACTTCTGAACCAAGACACATTTTAGCAGGACAACAATCCACTGTGTGTGTGTCTATTTTTGTTTGTTCGTTTTTTGCAGAACTGTTTCTCAAGTATAGGTCCACTGATCTTTTGCATTGGTCTCAACACAAACCCTCGGGCTTCACACCACATAGCTCAATTATAATTTCCTGGATGGAGGCTCAACTTTTTTTTTTTTTTAATATCCTGGTGATTCTTCTTACATACCTTGACTATGAAGATCACTGACACTGAGAAATGAATTAATTTACCTCCTACCTGCCCCCTATCTAGAGGTGTTAAAAGAGAACACAATCAGTGAAACGGCATACTCAGCTCTCCATCTAGCCCAAGAAGGCACATCAGGGGTAAATCTCCCTAGCTTCAAAATTCTCTACTCTCATCTGTCTCAAATCTGCTAGCACCTGTTAACAGGAGGGATGCCATGGTCGCCACTCCTAAGTGGTGTGGCAGAGACTGAATTCAGACCACAGGGCCCTACTCATGGGCTGGGGAGGGGACCTGCTTCAGGTTTCAACCTTTGCAAAGGGAAGCGACGCTTCTACCCTTGCAGCTGTTTCACTCTTCACCTGAAGTCCTAGCCGAAACTCTCTTTTGAAAATAAATGGATTCTCTATTCAAAAGATCTAAAATATGACATCTTTATATCCACAGGGTAAGATACATTGATCTATATATCCTTTGAAATTGTCTGTACCATATTGTCAGTTCATATGAAATTTTGAATTTCAGATTAATAACTGTATCTGGGTTACTTTCTTGAGTCTCTTAAAGAGTTAGGGTTTTTTTTTTTTCCTTATTTCCTTTTTGGGTCAGTAATTTTACATCTGAGCTCAAGTTTCATTTTTTGAAAGTGATGTTTTAGCTAACCATCAAGCTTCAAAATTTATTAATTCAATTTCCTGTTGCATCCCAATGCCTAATATGCAACAAAGTGGTATATTAATATTGCATAATTTGTACTGGATTACTCAAGTGGAAGGCAAGGCACATGATCTAGGCAGCAGTAAAACAGGCTCCAAAATGATTTTGGAATGAATTAGGTATTACTTTTATTTTTAAAAGAAGTCATTATAGAAAATAAACTTTTAGGGCATTTTATTTTTCTTACAAAATAAACTTTTTTTAGTCACTGAATTATAATGACTGAAAAAATTTCCACAATTCTTTTATATTTGGAGCACCTAAATTTCTAGTCATATATATGCTGATTTCTAATGAGTAAAGTTTACCTGGTCATTTATTGATTATAGCAGTAGATATGATTCTATAAACCCAATAATTATTATTGTCATTTAATTTACAGCCAACGCTCTAACCATGACCTAAGCTAATATACTGTCATTCTGTATAGAAAACATTCATATACAATCACTTTTCGTATGTTAGTACACCTGCTATTCTATTTGTGAATATATGGTCATTACCACTTAATACTGCATCTGTATAAAGTTGGCCAAATGTTATCAGTTAAAATGACATAGGTTCTCTAATTATGAAATGGGCACAACTGATTGCTAAAATATTACATATACAAAATATATATAGAAATAATAAATAACCATCATAAGGGTTCAATTTAGATAATCGATAATGATTAAATCATAATTTAAAATCAAGTAAAAAAGTATTTGATATAATACCATTTCAATCACAGAAATCATAGATAAAACTCCTGTGGTAAGCTAAGATTAAACAAAGGAAACCAAAATATTAAAGCCAGGTAGAATATATGAAAGATGGAAACTCCATAATATTCAGGGGAATATTCTATATGCATAAATCATTTTAACTCAGTATGTTAAGACTGGTTTGAAGTAGGACTTTCAAGGTAACAGCAAGAAGAATCTTATTAACAGCATAATAAAATAAGAATATAGAATATTATACTACTATTTTCTATTTTCGTAGTACAAACTAGTCTCTTTTTTCCAATTTCATTGACTTGGTATTTTAATTCTTTTGATATGGTCCACTTTAAGTCATTGGCAAATGATGATATATCTAATATCCAACATGTGAAACATCCAAAATAAGATATTAGATCATTCCACTTCTTCCAAAGTAAACATATAACATGATTCATATATGAAGAGTGCTAGAGTGCTACTGATTAGACTTCAATGTATATTTATTTTTGTTACATTTATAATCTTTTGCAAGAAGGTGATGAAGTTGTTATCAGTTATATATACATACCTCACCTTTTCCTTGTAGTAAGCACCAACATAAATTTGTGAGGTTAACATAATTAAGATTACAACTTACAGTAATAATTATTACAATAATAATTTGTACAAAGTTAACTGAAACATACATGGGATGACTGTTCTAAATGCGCTTGATTATTATTCAACAAAATAACAAAGGTATTTTTAGCTAAGTTTTCTCATGAACTTAACCATGATGGGTGAATAATGGCTGCAAACATACTGAAAGCAACAGTGACACAGTTGACATGTATGCTATTGTTCTTATTCAGTCACTGAGTTGTGTCTGATTCTTCATAACCCCATAGACTATAGCCCACCAGGCTGCTTTGTCCATGGAATATCTCAGGCCAGAATTCCGGAGTGGGTTGCCATTCCCTTCTTCTAGGGATCTTCCCAATACAGGGACTGAAACCGCTTCCTGCATTGCAGGAGGGTTCGTTACTATTGCGCCACCAGGGAAGCACTAACGTGTGTATACATGGTACTAATGAAATGAAGCAATAATGAAAAAGAATGATAAGGAAAGTCAAAGTTTAATGCTAATATCCGACATAGTGCACTCTTAGTAAACATTTCCAGGTAATAAAATAGGGCCCTATTATTTTTAGAATTGACAAAAAGTAAGACTGTAGTCTGTGATGAGCGTTTGGGCACTGAGATACAGAGCATACAGCTGAAAAGATGAAAAGAGTAATTGATTAATTAGGCAATTACTATTGAAATACATGTATTTTCACAGAAAATAAAATGTATGAAATATCTAAGATATAAAATATCTAATTTATAGAGTCAATATACCTGTTCATTCACTGTACCCTCTCCTACACAGTGTATTATTTCCACTTTCATCTATTTCCTTTCTTTCTGTCATCAAACATCTTAAAAGTCTGTTTGTATTTAAGATCTCTAATTCTTTTTTTATGTTCACTTTCAATCACTGCAACATTTCTCATGGTCCTTCCTGCTTTCTTTCATATCCTTCATTCATAACTCCACATCTGTATTTCCCATTTCAACCCTGATGCTTCCAAATCTATAACTTCAGCTAGGACCTCACTATTGAGTGTCTGACCTACATTTTCAGTATTATTAATATAAATATTTAACCTAATCCAAATATAAGTGAAAAACCTAACCACCATTTCCCCTTTATCTATATTTTATAGCTTACCATTTCTCAAGTCATTCTTAGAGGTCCATAATGCTACTCTCTCTTCTCCTCTTCCCACACTTCATTAGGCAAAGGATCTGACTTTCTCTGTTAAATACATATGTTTCTGTTTCCTTACTAATTCCATTCATCTTGTTTTAATTCATGACTTCTCTATAATTTCCTATATTTTGGACATCACAAAAATTCAATCTCTGCTATCAGACTAATGTTTTTAAAGACAAAAGAACCATACTCCTCCATTACAATTCTTCATCAATATAAAGTGTATCATCAGCCTTCAGGATAAAACTGTTCATTGTCAGTCTCTTTTTTGCACAATGAGTAAAATATAATAGTTGATTGGTAATTATTTTCCTTTTTTTAGTGTTATTGTAATATCATTGATATTCACAGCTCAGTTAAATCTGGGGAAACTTAGAACCTATATACAAAAGCTCAGGTTGTAATAGAATAGGCATTGCCAGTAAACACCAAGAATTTTGCAGTGTTAGGAATACTTGACCTGTAGATACTTTACTGCAAAAATGCTCAAAGGGAGGAAAATATTGGTAGGGATGTGTTTCTCCAAATGTGGAAAGGTCAATATAAATTAGGATAGACCAAATGGTAATCTATCTTGTTATCTTGATAGGTATGTGCACTATTATTTTACTCCCACATCCATCCCCAGTAATTCAGTTTTTCATTTTTCAACACTTTTATGAATTTCTATCATGTTTGGGCACTAAACATAGGAATCCGTGAAGAAGACATGCGAGTCAAGAGTAGATTTAATGGAGTGGAATCATAGAGCCACAGGAATAGGGTAAGGTGGAGAAGATCATTCTAGCTATTAAGAGAGGGAAAGGCTTTTGTTAGCCGTGTCTGCTATGCACAATGAGCAGAAAGGCCAAATGTGGCTGGAGTTAAAGAGAAGTAAAAACAAATGGCTGAGTATTTTATTTGCTGGACTGAAGCCTTAGAAGACTGGCCCTCAAGTTGAATGACCCAGGAAACTGAAGAAATAAATGCTTCTTTTTTCATGTCCTGTGTCTTCAGATATAATCGAAGATGACCTAAATAATCAACCATTATGATTTTAAAGGAGGAGATACTCCTCCTCAAAGGTAAGGAGCAGTGACTGTGCTTTTCTGGAACAGCCATGAGGTAAGAGAAACCCAAGTAAGATGGTAGGTGTTGAGAGAGGGCATCAGAGGGCAGACACACTGAAACCACAATCACAGAAAACCAGCCAATCTGATCACAGGACCACAGTCCTGTCTAACTCAGTGAAACTAAGCCATGCCGTGTGGGGCCACCCAAGATGGTAGGGTCATGGTGGACAGGTCTGACCAAATGTGGTCCACTGGAGAAGGGAATGGCAAACCACTTCAGTATTCTTGCCTTGAGAACCCCACGAACAGTATGAAAAGGCAAAATGATAGGATACTGAAAGAGGAACTCCCCAGGTCTGTAGGTGCCCAATATGCTACTGGAGATGAGTGGAGAAATAACTCCAGAAAGAATTAAGGGATGGAGCCAAAGCAAAAACAACATCCAGCTGTGGATGGGACTGGTGACAGAAGCAAGTCTGATGCTATAAAGAGCAATATTGCATAAAAACATGGAATGTTAGGTCTATGAATCAAGGCAAATTGGAAGTGGTCAAACAGGAGATGGCAAGAATGAATGTCGACATTCTAGGAATCAGTGAACTAAAATGGACTGGAATGGGTGAATTTAACTCAGATGACCATTATATCTACATATCTACTACCATGGACAGGAATCCCTTAGAAGAAATGGAGTAGCCATCATGGTCAACAAAAGAGTCTGAAATGCAGTACTTGGATGCAATCTCAAAAACGACAGAATGATCTGTTTGTTTCCAAGGCAAACCATTCAATATCACGATAATCCAAGCCTATGCCCCAACAAGTAACACTGAAGAAGCTGAAGTTGAACATTTTGATGAAGACCTATAAGACCTTATAGAACTAACACCCAAAAAAGGCGTCCTTTTCATTATAGGGGACTGGCATGCAAAAGTAGGAAGTCAAGAATCACCTGGAGTAACAGGCAAATTTGGCCTTGGAGTACGGAATGAAGCAGGGCAAAGGCTAACAGAGTTTTGCCAAGAGAACACCCTGGTCATAGCAAACACCCTCTTCCAACAACACAAGAGAAGACTCTACACATGGACATCACCAGATGGTCAACACCATAATCAGATTGATTATATTCTTTGCAGCCAAAGAGAGAGAAGTTCTATACTGTCAGCAAAAACAAGACTGGGAGCTGACTGTGGCTCAGATCATGAACTCTTTATTGCCAAATTCAGACTTAAATTGAAGAACGTAGGGAAAACCACTAGACAATTAAGGTATGACCTAAATCAAATCCCTGATGATTATACAGTGGAAGTGAGAAATAGATTCAATGGACTAGATCTGATAGAGTGCCTGATGAACTATGAAGGGAGGTTCGTGACACTGTACAGGAGACAGGGATCAAGACCATCCCCATGGAAAAGAAATGCAAATAGGTAAAATAGTTGTCTTAGGAGGCCTTACAAATAGCTGTGAAAAGAAGAGAAGCCAAAACCAAAGGAAAAAAGGAAAGATATTCCCATTTGAATGAAGAGTTCCAAAGAATAGCAAGGAGAGGTAAGAAAGCCTTCCTCAGCGATCAATACAAAGAAATAGAGGAAAACAACAGAATGGGAAAGACTAGAGATCTCTTCAAGAAAATCAGAGATATCAAGGGAACATTTCATGTAAAGATGGGTTTGATAAAGGACAGAAATGGTATGGAACTAACAGAAGCAGAACATATTAAGAAGAGGTGGTAAGAATACAAAGAACTGTTAAAAAAAAAGATCTTCACGATGCAGATAATCACGATGATGTGATCATTCACCTAGAACCAGACATCCTGGAATGTGAAGTCAAGTGGGCCTTAGAAAGCATCACTATGAACAAAGCTAGTGGAGGTGATGGAATTCCAGTTGAGCTATTTCAAATCCTGAAAGATGATGCTGTAAAAGTGTTGCATTCAATATGCCAGCAAACTTGGAAAACTCAGCAGTGGCCCCAGGACTGGAAAAGGTCAGTTTTCATTCCAATCCCAAAGAAAGGCAATGCCAAAGAATGTTCAAACTACCGCACAATTGCATTAATCTCACACGCTAGTACAGTAATGCTCAAAATTCTCCAAGCCAGGCTTCAGCAGTAAGTGAACTGTGACCTTCCAGTTATTCAAGCTGGTTTTAGAAATGGCAGAGGAACCAGAGATCAAATTACCAACATCTGCTGGATCATCAAAAAAACAAGAGAGTTCCAGAAAAACATCTATTTCTACTTTATTGACTATGCCAAAGCCTTTGACTTTGTGGATCACAAAAAACTGTGGCAAATTTTGAAAGAGATGGGAATGCCAGATCACCTGACCCACTTCTTGAGAAACCTATATGCAGGTCAGGAAGCAATAGTTAGAACTGGACATGGAACAACAGACTGGTTCCAAATAGGAAAAGGAGTACATTAAGGTTGTATATAGTCACCCTGCGTATTTAACTTATATGCAGAGTACATCATGAGAAACACTGGGCTGGAAGAAGCACAAGCTGGAATCAAGATTGCCAGGAGAAATATCAATAACCTCAGATATGCAGATGACACCACCCTTACGGCAGAAAGTGAAGAGGAACTAAAAAACCTCTTGATGAAAGTGAAAGAGGAGAGTGAAAAAGTTGGCTTAAAGCTCAACATTCAGAAAACTAAGATTATGGCATCTGGTCCCATTACTTCATGAGAAAATGATGGGGAAATGCCGGGAGCCAACACACGAGACCCTACCCCTAAAAAGGCCATAGGGGAGAAAACCTGACGGGCAAGGCGAATCAGGTTTTCAGGGGTTTTTCGAAAAGGCCAGCTCATGAGATCCCACCCATGACAAGGTCACGAGGAGAAAGCCTGACAGGCAAGGCAGATCAGGTTTTCAGGGATTTCGGAAAGCTGCCCCCGGCTCTCACCTTAAAGATGCTATCTGTCTTTCTGATGCCTGCCTCAATGGACTACTCCCTAATTTCTCTGACACAGGCAGGAAGGCCTTCCCCGATCTCTTCCCAAATAAGAATCAATTTAGAAGTTTAATCAATAAGTTTCCCAGGTGGTGGTATTTTATGAAATTATTTAGGGTGAAAGGAGTGTTTTAATTTAAACTCCTTTGCTGGTAGTTTGTTAGCCAAATGCCTTTATGCCCTTGGTACTAATATGCATGATTGCTTATAATATCCTAATCATAAAATAGCATAAAAAACCTGATTATATAAAAGCCCTAATAGATATAGAGCCCTTTTAAGGGGTAAAGGAGTCCTATTAGAAAACATAAGAAAATTATTCTATAGGTGGTTATTGGGTTGTGATTTGCTTGCTATGTTTTGCTTGCTGTGTTTTGCTTGCTGTATTTTTGCCTTTAATGTGCTAAGGTTGTGTTATAAAAACCATTGTTAATATAGTTAAAGATCTAGGGAAATAAGAACTTAGCCCTAGTGTGGTAACAACGAGATGGTTGTTAATTGTCAGTCAGGAGTACTAGGCAGAAGCTGCCTCACTGAAGCCGCAGAGTCAGTATGGGGTAAACTTCTTAGATAAATGCAACTGACAACTTTTGCAGAAAGATTAATTTTTGTATTAACAAGAATATAATTCTACTCTGTACTACCTCCCTATGACCCTGTTACCTTTCAGTTAAGGTCACCATAAAAACAGAAAATAGGTTTACAATCACCTGACCTGCAAAAGTGTTGATAGGCCCCAAGGCCAGAAGATAATGTACAAGACCCTCATAAACAAAGAAGTATGCAGAAAACACCCTGGTTTCGTGAAGGACAAGCTGACGTAATGTTAAACTATCTTTCCCTTAGAAATGTACTAACTTAGGGTATAAAAGCTATGGTAAAAAATAAAGCATTGCCAGACTCTTCCAGACTCTCTGCACCCCCGTCTGGTCATTCTCTCTCTCTCTCTCTCTCTCTCTTTCTCTCTCTCTCCCTCGCAGACTTGGCCCTATCAAGGCTAGTCTCACGTCTCTCTCTCTCTCCGACGCCGTTCATCCTGTGGGTACCCCCTGGATCCTGCCGAGGCTGGACCCCGGCAGGGAAACAGTGGAAGCAGTGTTAGAATTTATTTTGGGGTGCTCCAAAATCACTGCAGATGGTGATTGCAGCCATGAAATTAAAAGACACTTGTTCCTTGGAAGGAAAGTTATGACTAACCTAGATAGCATATTAAAAAGCAGAGACATTACTTTGCCAACAAAGGTCCATCTAGTCAAGGCTATGGTTTTTCCAGTGACCATGTATGGGTGCGCCATTTGGACTTTGAAGAAAGCTGATTACCGACATAATTGTGCTTTTGAACTGTGGTGTTGGTGAAGACTCTTGAGAGTCCCTTGGACTGCAAGGAGATCCAACCAGTCCATCCTAAGGGAGATCAGTCCTGGGTGTTCATTGGAAGGACTGATGTTGAAGCTGAAATTCCAGTACTTTGGCCACCTGATGCGAATAATTGACTCATTGGAAAAGACCCCGATGTTGGAGGGATTGGGGGCAGGTGGAGAAGGGGACGACAGAGGATGAGGTGGTGGGATGGCATCACCGACTCGATGGACATGAGTTTGAGTAAACTCTGGGAGTTGGTGATGGACAAGGAGGCTTGGCGTCCTGCGACTCATGGGGTTACAAAGAGTTGGACACGACTGAGCGACTAATTGAACTGATGATTTTAAAAAAAGAGTGACAGAGGAACCCTTAAACACAAGACCCTGGATGTGAGAATCATAATGGAGCAGTTTATCTTGGTGAGGAGAATTTCATTGTTTGAATGCTCCAGCATACAAATCTTCCAAATCTGTGACTCATTTATAATTTGGTGTTTAATTTTTTTTTTCTTCCTAGAATTGTACTTCTTCCTTCTTTATCTTTGAGAATTCTGCCAGTAACTCAAGATAGGATATCCTCAGTCATATTTTACTTCTCTCACGTGTAACTGTTAAAACATCATATCTTACTGATTTCAATAGTAATGTATTGTTAACAGAGGAATAAAGCTGACTCCATATTGGATCTATTCCTTTAGCTCTTACCTTTGTGCTTGGCTGTCTGTGCTTAGACATGCTGGCTCTGTATCTTTGTAAAGATTGTTGCCTACAGCCTGAAAGGTATGTGATAGCCCATTTTCAAGGCCCTGCCTCCCAGACTTGACTTTTTAAGGTGTAACAGTTTTCCAATCATACAGAGATTTTTAAAAGTTTCAGAACAGAGAATATTTGTCCTGTTGGAGGTTTACAGGTACATCTTAACCAGACCTACAGTGGACAGTTGCAGTGAACAGTTTCAATAACAAAGAATTAGCACATCCCCTCCAGGATCTGGCCTGAACCAGAACTCTGCAGCAATCATATGTCCCCTCTATTTTGAAGATAAAAGAATCCTAACTCAGAGAAAATGATTCTTTGGTACACTATTCCACCATCTTCATCTGCTGGCTTTCCAAATATATTCATTATTCCTGGTCCCAACATCTCATGTCTTGATTTATTGGTCTGTCGTGCAGTGAGGACAACAATACTCACTCCAGTATATACATTTTAAATATACCTTAATTTTAGTAACAGGTAGGGGTACACATAATCAAGCTTCATGATCACATAAATAATAATTTTAGTAACCAAAATATAAACAGCATGCCAGTCACTGTTTTCTAGGTACTATTTCCTGCTCTATGCACAGGAAAATGCTGCAAGGAACTTTAGTAAGCATATCTATGTTTCACAAAGGATGACCTTTTATGTAATTGGAGTAAGTTTTTCACAAAATGCTGTGAAAGCTCTTAACAGTCAAAATATGTCGGACATTGCCTCTTATAAGTGTTTGATAGTCAACCATAACTATTTGGCCTAAATGAGGTACTTAGTGAACAGATGTCAATACTGACAAATTGATTTATCAGATTTTTCTCCTTATAATCAGCATTGAGCATGAGATGGGAATTTAATTAAAAAGATGAGGGAATAATCATATTTTGAGGGCAGTGCCTCAGGCGGGCAGACCTCAGAGAGGATCTGGGTGTTAATATGAAGCAGCGAGTGCATTAGAGAAAAACTCAGGACTGTGGGGGCCTATGTGTCAGGAGAAGATGGTGACATTTTAAGTAAGTTATATTTAAAATTATTATTTTTGTAGAACATGTATTAAAGCAACTGATCCTTGCAGGTTTTTCTGAATTTATTAAAGTGATTTCCATCAGTAAGACAATTTGAATTTGAACATAAGCTGGTTTTATAAGACTTTAAGGGAAGGACGTTGGCTTGGAGGGGCGTGAACAGATGTCTGGGTTATCCAGTTTATCATCTCGCACATGCGATGGGGCTCAGGGTAGGGGGATACAAGGGCAGCTACGAGGGAGCTGAGTGGGACCCTCTAGAGATAAGGACTAACCTCTACCTCCAGTGAAGCAGAGAAGAGGATGCTGAAGAGACAGGTTTTTATATGCATATTTCAGCATGCAACATAAAGTAATATTACGGATGATGTTCCTACAATTTGTCTTTCTTTGCCTCGTTTACTATAAGCTTTGTGACCTACACTTTAAATTATTTGCCCTCCTTGGAGATTTATGCTTGAGATAAAATTTTGCTTAGTTATATGGTATGTCATATATACAAGGACATAAAAATCCTTGTATTTCTTTGTATTTCCAATTTTCACATCTTATTTCAGTATATTTTAAAAATGACTATGCTGGCTTTGAACAGTTTTGTTTTGTTATAACATGGTCTTTGTACATGATTTCAAAATGAAGTCATTTTATACACTGATTTTATTTCCCAGTGAAAGTTTGTGTAATTAAATATAGAGTTCCCATAATACATATAGGACTGACATTGTAAAATGCTACTTTAGTCATCAGGTCTTATTTATTAATACCTGCTTTTCATTTAATAGCCAGCTGTGACAACTTCAATGCCCAAAACATATAATTGTATATTACTCTACTGACATTGCAGTGTGCGTGTGTGTGTGTGTGTGTGTGTGTGTGTGTGTGTGTGTGTGTGTGAGTGCGCACACATGTGTGTGTACACACGCATATATTTGTGAAGGTTATTTTGTAGAAATTTTATTTGGGAAGATTCTGTCTTAGTATGAGTAGGCAGTTTCAAATTTTCCACTCTTAATAAATCATTCATATACTCACATCTTATCCATTTCTGTTTTGTTTATTTAGCACTGTGATGTGATGATGAACATTGCTGAAAGGACAAGAGGTTCTTTGTCACAAGGGAGACAAGTTCTAGAATAAAAGATTGTAATCATAATTTTGAGTTTCTCAAAAAGTAGAGATAAATCAAAATGACTTCATTGTCAAGAAAGTGATTATTGTGAGCACTAAGTTACATTTGTGACTGGACTTAACATTACAGAAAGGTTACAGTCACATGAGCATGTTTTTCATTTTTATTCCTAATCAAACTTGTACTGGTAGTCTTTGTGCTAATAATTGTCAAAATAAGCCACAGAAGTGGGAAAAAAAAAGGAATTGGGTGACATATCCTAATTGTTTTAACACTAAATATGTTGATCTTCTTCTGAAAGACACATTTGATTTTTCAGATGAACAATAACTCCTAGAATGCTAAACAATATCTCAATGAATGACTATGATTTAGAGTAAGACAAAAACAATGGTCTGTGTTTAGCAAGAAAGCACTATCAAAAATCTTTTTTAAAAAACACTAAGAAGCACTGTTGCCATTAGAAGGAGAAACAACTTTTCTTTTTCCTTTAAAGAATATAGATGAAACTACTTCACAATACTCTAGGATATAGAATGAAAGTAAGCATTATCAATTAATGCATTTATACATTTTATACCTTAAGAGAAGGACAAAACCAGTGAAGAGGAAGAATAGTGTAATAAAGCTTAATGACATATTCAGTTATTAAATTGGTCTTTGATTTTAAAGAACCCACAGTGAACAGTGAACCATGTAACACAGATTTAGCTTATAGATTGCCTCACCATCCTTTAGAGCTTGTACCAACTGCAAACTGCCTCCAACCATTTTTTGTAATAATTATCATGTTATTTTAATAATAAAAATGGCCTAGGATTATTAGAAATTGATGGGAACTGCTATGGTCTGAATCATTTCCCTCAAATCCATATGTTGCAGACATCATGCTCAACACGATGGTACTGGAGGTGGGACCCTTGCAAGGTACTTACTCTATGACTTAAAGGGGGCCCTTGCCCAATCATATTGGTACCCAGATCTTTAGAACTGTGAAAAAAAATAATTTTTATAACCTAACCCAGTCTGTGGTATTTTGTTATAGCAGTATAAATGGTCTAAGAAGCTTTGTTTTTTCTTTTCAGTAAATCTGTAACAGTTTACATGGTATAATACAACAAAATAAAGCTTCCAATGGAATCCTACTCTTAATGAAAATAATTAGAAGACACCATGAATGTAGACATAAACCCAGTGAGGTATCCACTTATTAATAATTTCTTTTGATGCCCTCTGATAAAAAAACCCTCCATAAAAGTATCAATTTGAGAAGAAGAGAGAAATGTTCTGATAGTAAGATGCACAAACTATTTTCCACACTTCTTAATTATAATGAATGCAGTTTCCTCTTTTGCCAAAAAATAATTTTAATATAACTTTTACTATTATTCATATTATAAGGGCTTCCCAGGTGGTGCAGTGGTAAAGAATCTGCCCACCAATGTAGGAGACCCAGGTTCAATCCCTGGGTTGGTAAGATTCCCTGGAGTCACAAATTGCAACCCACTCTAGTATTCTTGCCTAGAAAATTCCATGGAGAGGGGAGCCTGGTGGGCTACAGTCCACAAGGTCACAAAGAGTCAGACAAGGCATAGAACACTGAACATGAGTATTATTATTATAATATAAAAATTAACTGATAATAGGAAAGAACAAATCTGACTCGATAATGGATCTTTTAAGTTTCTTCAAAATTTCTTTTACTTTATACTTTGTATTCTATTGCTTTTGCTGTAAGTCGATCACTAAAGCAATGTTGTCCATCAGTTCAGTTCAGTCGCTCACTTGTGTTCAATTCGTTGTTACCCCTTGGACTGCAGCACGCCAGGCCTCCGTGTCCATCATCAACTTCCGGACTTTACTCAAACTCATGTCCATTGACTCGGTGATGCCATCCAACCGTCTCATCCTCTGTCATCCCCTTCTCCTCCTGCCTTCAATCTTTCCCAGCATCAGGGTCTTTCGAATGAGTCAGTTCCTTGTTGCCCATAGCCTAAAGTATATAGAGACCCGTCCCCCGGCACCCTGCATCCCGGGCACGTGTGTATGCTCAGTCATGTCTGACTCTTTGCAACCCCATGCAGCGTAACCAGCCAGGCTCTTCCATCCATGGGATTCTCCAGGCACGAATACTGGAGCGGGTTGCCATGTCCCCCCTCCCCCCCCCCAGCAGGGGATTTTCCTGACTCAGGGATCGAATATGCATGTCCTGCCACTGGCAGGCAGATTCTTTATCACTAAGTCACCTGGGAAGCCCCCTGTGTCACATGCCTGAGTGCTAAGCTAAAATATCTTCCTTTAGGTCATAGGAAACATCTTGACCAGGTTCAACTGTGAATTATTGCAGGAAAGAGGAAATTAACATACCTCTCCAGAGTCTGGCCAGAACCAGGAATATTTGGAACAACTTTTACAGCCTTTTTACTTTACCTCCTCATTTCCCCCTCCTTAATCTATTGAAGAAACTAGGACCCAAACCCAGGCAAGATGGTTCTTTGGGACATGGGTACACTATCTTCTTGGCCTGCTAGCTTTTCAAATAGAGTCACTATTCCTTGGCATAACAACTCTTCTCTTGATTTACTGACCTGCTATGTGGTAAGCAGTATAAGACTTATTTCTGTAACACTGATAAACACTTCCTATACACTTTATTAAAAAATAAAATGAAGATTTTGTTATGATGTAAGACAGATACAAAGAAAAACAATTTATAGTCAACATTCTAGGAATCAGCAAACTAAGATGGACTGGAATGGGTGAATTAAACTCAGATGACCATTATATCTACTACTGTGGGCATGAATCTCAGAAGAAATGGAGTAGTCATGATAGTCAACAAAAGACTCTGGAACACAGTTCTTGAAAGTAATCTCAAAAATGACAGAATGATCTCTATTCATTTCCAAGGCAAACCATTCAATATCACGGTAATCCAAGTCTATGCCACAACCAGTAATGCTGAAGAAGCTGAAGTTGAACGGTTCGATGAAGACCTACAGGACCTTTTAGACCTGACACCCCCAAAAAATGTCCTTTTCATTATAGGGAACTGGAAGGCAAAAGTAGGAAGCCAAGAAACACCTGGAGTAAAGACATATTTGGCCTTGGAGGACAGAATGAAGCAGGGCAAAGGCTAATATAGTTTTGCCAAGAGAACACACTGCTCATAGCAAAGACCCTCTTCCAACAACACAAGAAAAGACTTACACATGGACATCACCAGATAGTCAACATCGAAATCACATTGATTATATTCCTTGCAGCCAAAGATGGAGAAGCTCTATACAGTCAGCAAAAACAAGACCGGGAGCTGACTGTGGCTTAGATCAAGAAATCCTCATTGCCAAATTTAGACTTAAATTGAAGAAAGTGGGGAAAAACACTAGACCATTTAGTTATGACCTAAATCAAATCCCTTATGATTATACAGTGGAAGGGAGAAATAGATTTAAGGGACTAGATCTGATAGAGAGAGTGCCTGATGAACTATGAACAGAGGTTTGTGATGTTGTACAGGAGACAGGGAGAAAGACCATCCCCAAGAAAAATGAATGCTAAAAAGCAAAATGGCTGTCTGAGGATGCCTTACAAATAGCTGTGAAAAGAAGAGAAGCCAAAGGCAAGGAGAAAAGGAAAGATATAAGCATCTGGATGCAGAGTTCCAAAGAAAAGCAAAGAGAGATAATATGAAAGGCTTCCTCAGGGATCAATGCAAAGAAATTGAGGAAAACAACAGAATGGGGAAGACTAGCGATCTCTTCAAGAAAATTAGAGATACCAAGGGAACATTTCATGTAAAGATGGGCTCAATAAAGGTCAGAAATGGTAGGGACCTAACAGAAGCAGAAGATATTAAGAAGAGGTGGCAAGAATACACAGAAGAACTGTACAAAAAAGATCTTCACAACCCAGATAATCACCATGGTATGATCACTCATCTAGAACCAGACACCCTGGAATGTGAAGTCAAGTGGGCCTAAGGAAGCATCACTACAAAGTTAGTGGAGGTGACAGAATTCCAGTTGAGCTATTCCAAATCCTGAAAAATGATGCTGTGAAAGTGCTGCACTCAATATGCCAGCAAATTTGGAAAACTCAACAGTGGCCACAGGACTGGAAAAGGTCAGTTTTCATTCCAATCCCAAAGAATGCTCAAACTACCAAACAATTGCATTCATCTCACGCTAGAAAAGTAATGCTCAAAATTCTCCAAGCCAGGCTTCAGCAATATGTGCACCTTGAACTTCCAGATGTTCAAGCTGGTTTTAGAAATGGTAGAGGAACCAGAGATCAAATTGCCAACATCCAATGGATCATCTAACAAGCAAGAGAGTTCCAGAAAAACATCTGTTTCTGCTTTATTGACTATGTCAAAGCCTTTGACTGTGTGGATCACCATAAACTGTGGAAAATTCTGAAAGAGATGGGAATACCAGTCCACCTGAGCTGCCTTGAGAAACCTGTATGCAGGTCAGGAAGCAACAGTTAGAACAGGATATGGAACAACAGACTGGTTCCAATAGGAAAAGGAGTATGTCAAGGTTGTATATTGTCACCCTGCTTATTTAAGTTATATGCAGAGTACATCATGAGAAACGCTGGGCTGGAAGAAGCACAAGCTGGAATCAACATTGCCAGGAGAAATATCAATAACCTCAGATATGCAGATGAACACCACCCTTATGACAGAAAGTGAAGAGGAACTAAAGAGCCTCTTGATGAAAGTGAAAGAGGAGAGTGAAAAAGTTGGCTTAAAGCTCAACATTCAGAAAACTATGATCATGGCCTCTGGTCCCATCACTTCATGGCAAATAGATAGGGAAACAGTGGAAGCAATGTTAGACTTTATTTTTGGGGGCTCCAAAATCACTGCAGATGGTGATTGCAGCCATGAAAGTAAAAGACGCTTATTCCTTGGAAGGAAAGTTTTACCAACCTAGATAGCATATTAAAAAGCAGACATTACTTAGTCCACAAAGTTCAGTCTAGTTAAGGCTATGGTTTTTCCAGTGGTCATGTATGGATGTGAGAGTTGGACTGTGAAGAAAGCTGAGAGCAGAAGAATTGATGCTTTTGAACTGTGGTGTTGGTGAAGACTCCTGAGAGTCCCTTGGACTGCAAGGAGATCCAACCAGTCCATCCTCAAGTAGATCAGTCCTGGGCGTTCATTGGAAGGACTGATGTTGAAGCTGAAACTCCAATACTTTGGCCACCTAATGTGAAGAGCTTACTCATTGAAAAAGACCCTGATGCTGGGAGGGATTGGGGGCAGGAGGAGAGGGGGACAACAGAGGATGAGATGGCTGGATGGCATCACCGACTCAATGGTCATGAGTTTGTGTAAACTTTGGGAGTTGATAATGACAGAAAGGCCTGGCGTGCTACATCCTAGGGGTCACAGAGTCAGACACGACTGAGCAACTGAACTGAGACTGAGATTGATGCATCTCTGCTGCTTCCGTTGTGTCTGACTCTGCAGCACTATGGACAATCGGCTACCAAGCGCTTCTGTGCAAGGTATCTCCAGGCAAGAATACTGGAGTGGGTCCCCATGCCCTCCTTCAGGGGATCCTCCCAGACATGACTATATTGATACACATAATAGACAGAATTTGTCTATTTATAAGGTATACACCAATTTATAAGCAATATAATTTGTTTTAAAAATCATTTTGTATATGATGTATAAGAAAATTTAAAAGCAGAAATATGAGTGGACATTAGAGTAAAAGTAGTTATTGGGAAAAGTAATAAAACACATGATTATCTATATATGGTAAGGAAAAAAGAGCATAAGCTTTAACTAATTCCTGTTAACATATAAAAAAAAAGTATGCTATTTTTTTTGATGACTCAGAACTTACTTAAAGTGACATGATAAAATAATTCTTGATGTTATGAGCTACAATGACAAAATAATGAATTAGCACAGAAACCCTGAAATCCAATAGTATACCAAGTAATATACCTAGCTTCCAGAGGTTAAAAAAGACCTTGCAGACCATAGTGTCTGAAAAGTGACAAAGAACTTAGGATTAACTGGGAAAATAAGCAGTGGGTGAAATGCTATGATTATTATACTGAGAATTCTGGGAAGAGCAAGAAAGTAAGATTGGGAAAAAAGTAGACAATACAAAAATTCATAAAAAGAGTCAATATGAAAATTTTAGAACATTAATATTATGCTACAGATATTTAAATATGAAGAAATAACAAAAATGGGAAATATTTTGAAAATTATCTTTATTAATGAGATTGAGTAATATCGCTGCACTGCACATGTCTTTCCAAATTTAAAACTTCCTGTTCAAAGGAATCTCAAGTTTTATTCTTTGTCTTATTTGAGTATAAACCCTTTTGCAATTAAATTAAATTGCATTCACCTCAAAATCACTTTTATTCTGATTTTTTCTATAGAGTGCCAAAATACTCTATGTTGGTTCTGCTCTTTCATTGCTAAGTTGTGTGCGCCTCTTTTGTGACCTCATGGACTGTAGCCCACCAAGTCCCTCTGTCCGTGGGATTTCCCAGGCAAGAACACTGGGGCAGATTGCCATTACCTTCATTAGGGGATCTTCCTGACCCAGGGACTGAACCCGTGTCTCCTGCACTGGTAGCTGGATTCTTTCCCACTGAGCCACCAGGGAAGCCTGGTATATTCTATACCATGGTGTCATATCACAAAGGTACAGAAAGCTTAAAATCAACAAAGCATAATTTTCATAGCATCCAAATAGAAACAATATAGTTCTAAATATAACTACTATGGTGGTACATCCTTTTATAACTGCAGTTGAGCTGGAAACTGGAAATTTCTTGAAGATTAATATTGTTTTTAAATAATGTGTCTATGAAAACCATGGTCACTCCATTCACTTTAGTATGACTGAAGTGTCATTTTCCTTGAAGCTTCAGAACACATGATTAAATACTTTGCATATATCTGAAAAATGTTACATTATCTTTAATATTTAAATCATATATTTAACTATTGTTTGAATAAAACTGTTGCAACATTTAATAGTGAATAAGATTTAAAAAATACTTAACAGTTTGATTCCTTTGTGTAGAAAAACACATTAAAAGTCTTCTACACTGATTACAGAGTTCTCAGATTATTCAAAGAACTGTTCTTAATGTTATATTCAATGATATTGTAATGTTATATCTGATACCATAGGTAACATTCCTTGATTTGTGAAATCCTTCCCTGAGATTTCTCTGTTACTGTGCGTCATATGTGAAGAGGGCAATGGTATGCCAAACCATCTGTTGCTACATTTTTAAGTTGGCTCAAATCTACATTACTGACCAATCCAAATGATGAGTCTTTGTACAAAAATTCAGCTGAAAAACATTTTTTATGTTTCTGAAATAAATTTTCCTGTTTCAAATACTGAAAACAATGTTTCCTCTGGGACTTTTTACTTCCTTATGGACATTACAAATTCTGGCAGTAAAGCTTCATTTTTCAAGCAAGATGCTTTCATCAGCTGGTAATGAAGATCTGCTTGACTAGATATTATCATACAGTTGACACTATTTGACACAGAGTTGACACACGGCTGACAGTTTTTGACACCCATTTGACATCTCTCACTCTCTTGTACATTCTCCTCCAAACACTGTCAATGCTTAATTGAATAAAACTATTTCATTAGATTTTCTTCCATAATTATCCTGGCTCAGGTGAAAAGGTATTTTTTTCAACATTGTGGGACTGCCACTTCTATTTTTCACATTTTCTATTATTCTGAAGAAAACTAACCTTCATACTGAAGATGGTAGAAGTATCTTATTCCTTTCCCAACTTCTTAAGCATAGTTCCTTGAAAAGTGTTTAATCTTAATTCTGCCTCTAATAAAAAAGAAAAAAAAAAAGAGAAATGCAAGCAGGTTGGGTAACTGTTTTTGCTAGTAAAATTATAAAGCCTATTTGGAAGTATCAGTTGAAATATTACTCATAAATTTTTTTCAGTTGGCACAGGAAATTGTAAACATTTTCCCTGTGTATATGTTTTGAATCCAATGAATGCTGCAACTATAAATAAAGACTGATATAAGTGTTTTGTATTGACAATAAAAATACATAGGCATTTCTGCCACTGGAGAAATGATTTTCCTACTAGTGAACAAATCCTGGTATGTAACAAAATTATAACCTTGCTTTGATTTATATACATGCTTTCCTTTTAAAAAATCATTGTTTTTTAAACTTCTATAAAAATTACTCTGTTAATATGTGAGAGAATTGCTTCTAGGCACAGATAAACAGAAGGTATTTCTTTCAGATTAATGTGTGAATGTAAACTTAAAAGTTATCCAGGAAATAAAGTTCTCATTTTTCAGGAATATCTTAAAAAAAATAAGAAATATTTGATGTTGGTCAAGACAGAATAACATAGACAATCTTCAACTTTCTGAAATAATATCTATAATAATTAAAACATATTTTAAAATGGTATTCAGATATTGCATATCAAAGGACCTGTGCTATGCTTTCTGAGTGAGGGGACTGAATGAAACAAACACTGAAAACTCCATGAAAGTTTTGAGGTTTCAGAAAGGGAGGGGGGAAATATGGGGATCTCCCTGAGTTGACGAGATGGAGTTGAGAGTCTTAGGAGGATATGAGTTTTAGAGTTCACAAGTCAGTGCTTGTTCTTCACAAGTACTGAAGAGCAGAGAGTCAGAGGGAGGGAAGGGTGGAAGGGGAGGACGAGAGAGAGAGAGAGAGAGAGAGAGAGAGAGAGAGAGAGAGAGAGAGAGAAGCTACGGAAATCTGTAAAGTGTCCCTGAAGCATGCAGTCACTAAGAATCAGTGCACTTATGTAACAAAATTGAGCTTGGGAAATGAACCACCTGAAATAAGCAGAGGGATTTCTGGAGCTCATGCAAAGTCAGGAATAGTTTCTACTTCAACCAACCCTAGTGGAAAACATCATAATTTAAGAGATTCCAGGGCGGTTTTTCCTCAGTAGTGTTACAAAATGAGCCCTACACTAACATTTGCCTTGGTTCCACATATCAAAACATAAAGCAAGATGCAGATGGGTCAAATGTTTTTCAAGTATAATGTAAACTTTGCCAACAGAACAAAGTAAAACTCACAATGTCTGGTCCCAAATAGAAGCTAGTGTATATATATATGTAGAAACAGAAAAACATGAACTATAATTAAGAAAATACCAATCAATAGAAGCAAATTGAGAACAGAATTTCCTTATTCTATCATAAAAATGACAGGATTTTATGATAGAATAAGGAAATTAGGGCATAAGTGACTATGAAATGTATTTTGTATGTTCAAGATGTCAGAGGAAAAATTGAACATTTTAGCTAGACACATAGAAAATGCAAACATAAAAGTCCAAATCAAATTCTATAGATGAGAAACATCTGAGATGAAAAACTCACTGGGTTGGAATAACAATGGATTACAAACTGTAGAAGAAAAAAAAATAGTTTCCTTAAGATATAGTATAGTATAGTGATAGTCATTCAGTCTTGTTTGCCTCTTTGTGACCCCAAAGACTGTAGCCCGCGAGGTTCCTCTATCCATGGGATTTCCCAGACCCAGACAAGAATACTGGAGTGGGTTGTCATTTCCCTCTCCAACAGATCTTCCCAACCCAGGGATCAAAGCTTGGCCTCCTGCACTGCAGGAAGAATCTTTACCACCTGAGTCATAATAATGATATTTTCCGAAATTAAAAATGGAGACAAACAGTGAAATAAAAAATGAAAATAGCTGTAGGCTGTGCGACAACTTTAAGCAACTTGATATAAATTAATTCCTGGAAAGGGGTGGTACAGGAAAATATTTGAAAAAAATAACTGTTGCATGTTTCCTGAAAGTAATGAAGTATATAAATTCACAGATCCAACATACTTGACAATTTCCAAATCCTAGACAATGAATAAAATTACAAGCAAACGTTAATCAAGTTCCTTAAAATCAAAGATAAAGAGAATACCTGTAAAGCAGTAAATGGAAATAAACACATTACATGCAGAGGAACAAAAATAAGAATTGTAATCTAGTTTATGTTATGGATAATGCAAGCCAGAACAGACTAGAGTAGCATTTTAAAATTACTTAAAAACAAAATAGCTATTGACCTTGAATCATTATAACAACAATAACAAAAAATCACTTTTCAAAGCAAAGGTGAAATAACTATGTTAGACATAAAAAGCTGAAAAAATTCATGACCAGCAAATTTGTACTGTTTTCACTGTTAAAGGATGTCATTCAAGCAAGAGGAAAATGATACCAGGGATGAAACAGTGCAAGCACGTGTGCATGCTCAGTCACTCCCTCTGTCCTACTCTTTGCGACCCTGTGAAGCTTCTGTGGCCAGGCTTCTCTATCCACGGGTTTCTCCAGTCAAGAATATTGGAGTGGGTTGCTGTGCCCTCCTGTAGGGGATCTCTCTGATCCAGAGATCAACCCATTTCTCTCATATCCTCCTGCACTGGCAGGTGGGTTTCTTACCACTAGTGCCATCTGGGAAGCCCAAGAATCAGTACATTCACACAAAAAATAAGAGTTCTGGAGATGGTAAAAATCATGAGCAAATTTAATTTTCTCTTATCTTTTAAAGTCTTTAAAAATAATTGACTGTTTAAAACCAAACCATGGAACAACAGTCTGGTTCTAAACAGGGAAAGGAATACATCAAGGCTGTATATTGTCATGCTGCTTATTTGAATTATTTGCAGAGTACATCATGAGAAACACTGGGTTGGATGAAGCACAAGGTGGAATCAAGATTGCTGGGAGAAATATCAATAACCTCAGATATGCAGATGACACCGTCCTTATGGCAGAAAGTGAAGAAGAACTAAAGAGCCTCTTGATGAAAGTGAAAGAAGAGAGTGAAAAAGATGGCTTAAAAGTCAACATTCAGAAAGCTAAGATCATGGCATCCAGTCCCATCACTTCATGGCAAATAGATGGAGAAACAGTGGAAACAGGGACAGACTTTATTTTCTTGGGCTCCAAAATCACTGCAGATGGTGACTGCAGCCATGAAATTAAGAGATGCTTGCTCCTTGGAAGAAAATTTATGACCAACCTAGACAGCATATTAAAAAGCAGAGATATTACTTTGCCAACAAAGGTCCATCTAGTCAAGGCTATGGTTTTTCCAGTAGTCTTGTATGGATGTGAGAGTTGGATTATAAAGAAAGCTGAGCACTGAAGAATTGATGCTTTTGAATTGTGTTGGAGAAGACTCTTGAGAGTCCCTTGGACTGCAAGGAGATCCAACCAGTCCATCCTAAAAGAAATCAGTCCCGAATATTCATTGAAAGCACTGATGCTGAAGCTGAAACTCCAATAATTTGGCCACCTGATGCAAAGAACTGACTCATTTGAAAAATCCCTGATGCTGGGAAAGATTGAAGGTGGGAGAAGAAGTGGCCGACAGAGGATGAGATGGTTGGATGGCATCACGGACTCAATGGACATGAGTTTGAGTAAACTCCGGGAGTTGGTGATGGACAGGGAGGCCCAGCGTGCTGTGGTCCATGGGGTCATAGAGTCAGACACGACTGAGCGACTGAACTGAACTGAAAACCAGAAGGTTAACGCGTATTATTTAGTTTATAATACATGTAGAAGTAAAGTGAATAACAAAATTTGCACAAAACCCAGGAGAGATATCATGGAGTGATAATATTGAGAGTTCTTAGAATATATATGAAATGGCACAATATCCCTCGGAGATATATTGTACTAACTATAAAATAATTATAGAAATACAAAACAAAGATATATAGTTAACATGTTAGCATGATATTAATAATACCGAATAGGCAGAAAAGGAAGATGATGTAAAATGAATATAATGATAGATTTAATGCTAGAGGTTAGAAACAATTACATAGTAAATGCAAATATTCTAGACAATTTAATTAAGAGGAAGGTGTTGTTAACTGAATTAAATCAAATACATGAAGCCTAAAAAAAACTAATTTTAAAATGTAAACAAATAAGTACACCAAAAATGATGGGAAGACCTTTTCAGTAATAATAATCAAAAGAAAACTTGAAAAGCTATATTAACATCAAACAAATTTGATTTTACAGCAACACATATTGTTAATCATGGAAAAGTTTATTTCATGGTGATAGGAATCCATTTGTATTTGCACTATCTTAAGGGCATATATCTGGCTTCTTTACCCATGTTATAAACTGATACATTTAATTTCCTCCTAATCCTGACCTTTTCTAAGGCCCTAACGAGGCTTACGAAACAAAGATTATATCAAAGAAAAACAAGTACATGATGAGATTGTAATTTTTGCATTATTATGCTTTTACTGTGGGTTTAAATTGTTGATTATAGTCTGTCCTTGTGTTGCCATTAGCATAGACTTGACATGCAGTAACGAACAAAAAATTTAAAACCTCAGTCACCTTGCTAATGCTCTGAAAATGTGCAAGCACTTTTTAAAAAATAAGGAATGTGAAGTCAGCTTTCCTGGAAAGGCAATATCCTTTGCATCCTTTTATTTTTAATCTTATTCATACTCTCAAGGTTATGGCCCATTGTACCAGGTTAGTAAAGGGAATGATGATGTATATGAAGAAATTTATCCTGACATTCTGAATAATACTGTTAGAAGTTGTTTCACAGAGCTGTTTAATTATGCGAGAGTGTGTGTTTGTATGTGTGTCTTATGTCTATGAAAATTGCCAATATGTCTTCACTAATCCTGCCCGTCCCTTATTAAAATAAACCATTTGTTCACAGAAATGTAAACAATATTCCAATACAGTTTTCTAATGCTTCTGTAATTTATTTGAGCACAGGAGAATAAATCCTACTTTGCACAGAGTAACACTGTTGGACTGATACATTTAAGGTATCTGAATTCTAATACTGGCTTCACTATGATTTGAGGATGTCCTTGATCTTCTCTAGGTCAACAGAAGTTTCCTGATTCTGCCACTAAAGCAGTTCCTCTTGGGATCAGAGTCCACACTTTGCAACAAATATAGGGATGCCTAGCAAGCTCTCTAAGGATGTGGCAAGGTATCTGCTTGGGCAAACCAGGATATGGGATCATTGCTTTCCCCAAATATCTAGATACTTCCCAAATCCAAATCCTTTCTCATCTCTATATGCAAACTATGTTCCTAGGGATAAAATAATTTTTAAAAACAATTTTCTTAATAAAATATACATGTGAAAGTTTTCTCAAACTAACTTTTTGAGACTTTTTTTTTTTATATTAATCCCTCAGGTAAAAAGAATCAAGAAACATCTTTTTCTCCTCACTGACTTTTGCTAAGTAAATATTTTAAGTTTTATGAAGCAAAATTTGTATGCATTTTCCTCTATAATTTTGAGTGTCCCATCACAAAATCTTTACCACTTACCTCCTCAAAATATCCTGTTTTTTTCTTAAAGCTTCATAATGAAGCTTTTAATGTTTTTATTCATTTATAATTCAGTATTAAAATAGTATCAGTTCATATTGTGACATGAAGTATCAAGTATCATTTCTCTTTTATAAATACTATTTATTTGCTACCACATTATTTGTTAAAGACTTCTGCTTTCTCATATAAATACATTTTCCTTTTTTCAAAAAATCAGTTGACCATATATCAGTACAGTTCAGTCGCTCAGTTGTGTCTGACTCTTTGCGACCTGGGTTCAATCCCTGGGGTGGGAAGATTCCCTGGAGGAGGGCATGGAAACCCATTTCAGTATTCTTGCCTGGAAAATCCCATAGACACAGGAGCCTGGTGGGCTACAGTCCATAGGGTCACAGAGTTGGACACAACTGAAGCACAGCATATACGCACTACATGATGCATATCAAAAGCAATATGTTAACAAAATAATCTAAACACTAAAGAAAGTAAGAGAGCGATTTGATTTATATAAAATCAAGAAGAGCTAAAACTAGCCTGTAGTTTTGAACAGAGTAATAGCTGGCTGTGAGGGTTGAGGGCTGAGTAACAGAGGCCTGCAGCTTCTATCTTGAATGAGGAACTGAATACACAGACCAAAAGTTGTTTTTTTAAGTCACCAAATTTTATGCAAAAACATTTATCTAAACATTACAAAGGAAACTGAAGATGATCCAAAGAAATCAGAAGACATTCCAAGCCCTTGGATTTGAAGAATTAATGTTGTTAAAATGACCAGACTACCCAAAACAATCTATAGATGCAATAAAATCCGTATCAAATTATCTATGATACTCTTCACAGAACTAGAACAAATAAACCTAAAGTTTATCTGGAACCACAAAGGACCTAAGATTATCAAAGCAATCCTAAAGAAAAAAAAAAAAAAAAAAACAAGCTAGAATGTATAACTTTTTCCAGACTTCAGACAACTCTAGAAAGCTACAGTAATCAGGCCAGCATGATACTGGTACAAAAACAGACATATGGATCAATGGAACAGAATAGTAAGCCCAGAAATAAACTCCCACACTCACAGTCAATTAATCTTAGACAAAGGAGGCAGGGATATACATGAAGGAAAGACAATATCTTCAGCAAGTGATGTTGGGAAAACTGGAGAACTTCATACAAATCAATGAAAATACTCCCTCATACCTTGTAAAAAATTAACTTGAAAATGACTTTAAAGAATTGAAGATACAACACCATAAAAATCCTAGAAGAAAACATTCTCTGACAAAAAATCATAGCAATATTTTCTTCAATAAGTCTCCCAAGAAGAAATAAAAGTAAAAGTAAACAAGTGTAAAAATAATCAAGCTTACAAGCTTTTGCACAGCAAAAGCAATCATAAACAAAATGAAAAGACACCCTACTAACGGGAGAAAATATTTGCAAGCAATGTGGCCAACAATGGCTTAATTCTCAAATATACAAATGGCTAATACTATTCTATATCCAAACAGCAAACAATCTAGTCAAAAACTGGGCAGAAGACCTAACTAGACATTTCTCCAAAGAAAACCTATAGTCAGCCAACAGGCACATGAGAAGAAGCTCATCATATCTCATTACTAGAGAAAAATAAACTAAAACTGTAATGAGATGTCACTTCACACCAGTCAAAGTGGCCATCATTAAAACGTCTACAAATAATAAAATAGAGAACGCGTGGAGAAAAAGGAATATTCCTAACTGTTTGTAATGTAAATTGCTGCATCCACTATGGAGAACAAAACAAAACAAAACAAAGCAAAAACCAAAATAGAGTTACCTTATGATCCAGCAATTTCATTCGTGGGCATGTAATCCAAAAAAGATGAAAACTAACTTGAAAAAATATCAATACATATACCAAAAGTGTACAGCAGCACTAATTATAATAGCCAAGACACTGAAGCAACCTAAGTTGTCCATCAATGATGAATGGATAAAGAATTTGTGGGGTGTGCGTTTGTGCATATAGATACATATGTATCAGTTCAGTTCAGTCGTTCAGTCATGTCCGACTCTCTGTGACACCATGAACTGCAGCACACCAGGCCTCCCTGTCCATCACCAACTCCCAGAGTCCACCCAAACCCATGTCCATTGTGTCAGTGATGCCATCCAATCATCTCGTCCTCTGTTGTCCCCTTCCCCTCCTGCCCTCAATCTTTCCCAGCATCATGGTCTTTTCAAGTGAGTCAGCTCAGTATATGTGTGTACATACAATGGGATATTACTCTTCCTTTAAAAGGATGAAATACTGCCATTTCAGCAACATGGAGAGACCCAGAGATTATCATACCAAATGAAGTAATCAGAAAGAGAAAGAGAAATATTATATGGTATCACTTACACATAGAATTTAAGAAACAGTACTAATAAACTTACTTGCAGAACAGAAAAAGACTCACAGACAGAGAAAGTAAATGTATGATTAAAAAAAAAAAAAGTAAATGTATGATTAACAAAGTGGAACATGAGGGGAAAGGACAAATTAGGAGTATGAGATAAACTGTTACACACCACTATATATAAAATAGATAAACCAGGATGACTGATGTATAGCACAGGTAACTACAATAATGGAAAAGAGTCTGAAAAAATATATATGCATCTCTCTCTCTATATATATATACATACAGTTTGTTATACATTTGAAGATAATGCAATATTGTAAAGCAGCTATAATTTAATAAAACCTTCATATATATATATATACATATATATATAGCTTCAGAAAATAAATAAAAATTGCATGATTTAAAATGCCTAGGAAAATTTTATGTCTATAAATAGACAAACCCTTGTTATGCACTTCATCTATCAGAAAAGCATTACTATTGTCTCTAATGGAGTCTATACTCTCATCCAAGAATTTCTATTTCTTGATCATAAACTATTACTTACAGGAAATTAAATAGTGAAATGTTATATTACAAAAGATGACACAATGATATGAGATGGTTCACAAGCAACATATATACAATAAGTTAACAAGGAAATAAAAGCAGAAGATTGTAAGCAAATAATGTAAAACCAAAGTTGAGGATATGTTATGTGTCATATCAGATATGACAAACATATGTGATATATCACAAAGATATATGTCATAAATCATAAGTAGTTTATAGATGACGCTAAAAATTTGCCTCTGAATTTTCTATTAGTCATTACAAGAAAAGAAACATAGCTATAAGTTCTACAAAGAAAAAAAATATGGTTTGAAATAAGAAAGCAATTTTTCTTACTTTGAAACAGGACATTACATTTTTTCAGCGTGTCTTAAAAGAGATATCGAGTAAGAAAATGGGCAATATCATCAATTTCATCCTTAAAAAGTTAATAGAAAAATATATTTGACTCTTTTCTCCAAGTATTCTTCTAGGTTCAACTATTTCTTTTCTTTTGATTTTGCCAGTTAGAATGACATAATGTCAAAGTGTATTGGAGTGAAATTTTTCCTTCAAAGGAACAAAATATACAGTCTGAAGTAGTAAATCTATGAAACTCTTCTAATGACGACTGTAATTTAGAAGAATGATACATTGGTATATTTAAAGCAGTAGTGAACTTTTTTTTTCCTTCCTGATTAACATACAGAAAACTGAAGAACCTTATTAAAACTACATTATCTACAATGAACCCGAATACTAATTTGGTCTAGCTCCATATTGTTGAATATTCAGTGAATTGTATGATGACTGGGGTAAAAAAAAAAACAGAGGTCCTATTTTTTGGTTAAAATGAATAATTTTAAGGAAACAGATTTTCATTTCTAACCTATATCAAGATAATTAAGTTGTATCATCATTGGAGATATATTTCTCTATATGCTCACAGACTCCAGAACACTGATTTCTTAGGGGTAAAGTGTCTAAAACCTGATTCTCAAACAAGTTCAGTAGTAAGCATCATCATAAAATAAATGATAAAACATGATATATACTAGTAAGTGTCACAATAAAACATAAAAAGATACCTCAGTCTTTTAAATAAGAATACTGACAATACGCAAAGATGTTTCCATGCTTCTGACATATTGAATTTATTTACTAAAAATACATATTATACAATTATAATATGCTAATTTTGTATTTCTTATGCATAAACTTTATGCTTTTATTAATTTATTTATTTTAATTGAAGGCTAATTACTTTACAGTATTGTAGTGATTTTTGCCATACATTGACATGAAACAGCCACAGGTGTACATGTGTCCCCCATCATGAACCCCCCTCCTGATCCCATCCCCAGGGTCATCCCAGTGCACCAGCCCTGAGTGTCCTGTCTCATGCATAAACTTTATATTTAAAAACATTTTCAGTATTCCATAAATTGCACTTACTCTTTTAAAATTTGTAAATAAATTTTCTTATTATTAAAACATTTGAGTACCCAAGATAAAATGTAAACAGTGTTAGATTTAACATTTAACTGATTAAAATATAATGTGGATAAAATGAAAAAAAAGTACAGGATAAGAATTTTAAAGTATTCAAGTATATATTGTGACAGTTCCAATTTCCTCTCTAAATGTCAAAGACTAAATGTATATTTTACATGGAACAAACACTGAAGGGTGCTTGCTAATATACTTCTGAAATGACATTTTCTTAGTATGACATTTCTTTCTAACAATAACTTACATTTTAATTAAATTGGACCATTTTCATTACATGCCAAGTATCTCTGATGTATATTATCATTGTTCTTTGTCAGAATTGATAGGTAAAGGTCATGGACTTAAATAATTATTGAGATTAACAGAATTAGTAATTTATGGGAAAACGGCACATACCTGATAGTTATTCTTTCAGAAAAGTGAAACTTTCTAATGTTTGAAGAGGTTTGAAAGAAAATTAGAAGAATGAAATGACTCAAATAATCATTAAAAAAAAATCTCAAAATTTGCATCTATGGTCTTTTAAATTTATATCTTCATATTCTCAGCTTAATTCTCATTTTTAAACTATAAATATATACACTGAATTAAGTTGTAAAACGTCCTATTCATTTGACAAAGACCATGAAAAAGAAAGTGAAACAACATGCTTAGTGATTATTTTCATCATGCAATAACTTACAATCATAAATATAATCAAAACAAATTTAAGTTAAAAAAATTACCATCAACAAATACTCGTTGATTGTCCAATTTTTCATTTTAGCTAAATTTCATTTTCATTTTAAAAACTGTTCAAGTGCAGTATCAAATACAATGGCAATATGTGAAAAAGACAAAAAAATGACTTCTTATAATGATGGAGCTATTATTTTAGTATTTTAACATTCAAAATGTTAAAAAATAGACAATTTCATATCAGCAATAAATAAAGTGTACAAAATTAAGATCAAACCATACCATTTGTAACATCCTTTATTTAACTCTGTATAATTTTATAAATATATTTATTATACATATTTAAATTGATCTTTAAAAAATTCAGTTATTACTATTTTACAGTAAAATATTTTATCACTCATGTCTGCCCTCCCTCCTTTATCTAATCCCTTCTTCCTGTAAAGTTAACTGCTGTTACTACTCTCTTTTGTATCTTCTCAAAATTTATTTTTTATGTGTATAACAGCAAACAAAAAATACTTTTTGAAAAGACAGAAATAATGATGTACAATGCAATGTGTTCTGCACTTTTCTTTTTCAACTAAATACATGTTGGGATGTATTTTTAAAAGAAAATTATAAGACTTTGCTTTTCTATTTATTCCTTCATAGTTTTTGCTGCATGGACAGATTTATCATAACATATTTATTCAATCTCCTATAGATAATCATTTTGACCTTTAAGAAATGGAAATGCAAGTAATGTTAAAATGATTAAACTTGTAAATAGAAAATCATTTAAATCAAAAAGAAAATAAATAATAAAAATAAACAATGTATATCAACAGTTAACATAAAAGGAAATATAAATGGTTGTGAAACATATGAAAGATGTTCAACTTAACTCAACCAAGAAAAATGCAAATTGAAACCACACTAAGAAACAACTATTTGCCTACAGTATTGGTGAAAATTCATGTTTGGAAATAAACATGGAAAGCAAAGATGCAGGAAAATAGAATGAGGAAGTAAGTGCTTTCAAATATCAACAGTAGGGGTATAGAGTGAAACAACCACTATGAATAGCCATATTCATTTGTCCAAATATTATATATGCATGTATAATTTTTACTCAGTTGAATAAAATTACACATGCATTTATCATTCTACTTGTATTCCCAAATGCATTACCATTTGATCTGGATTCCTAGTTGTAGCGATCTTTCAAACTAATGTAAATGATAAGACAAATGCATTAGGCTTAGATTTTACAACATGGGTTTGTTTTAACCAGAGGTTTGGAAGAATGCAAATATCCCTCAAGTAAGGGATTGTTTAAATCATGGTATAGCTTATTTAATATACTATTATTCAGTCAAATAAAAAATAACAAAACAAAATTAGATGATATGCAAGATATGATACATCATTAAGTTAAATGAACATGTATAATTTTATATATAATGTCATATTTTGTGGAAAAATGGGAGAATATGAATAAACATATTTGTTTATATTGTTATAATGGCTTTTGCAAATAGTCTCAGATTCTTCAACAGTCTTTCACCAAGAGATGAGATGCATGCATTCACCCTTTAAACCTTGTAAGATTGTGACTCACTTGTTAACGAAACAGAATGTGTAAAAGTGATGCTGTGTTACCAAGGGCCAGCTTCATAGACATGCAACCTGTCAGTCACACAGAACCCTATGCTTATAATGGTCTCACATTCAGTTTAATAAAACTCTACCATCAGGGTACTGAAATTCTTAATAATCATTGAAAAAACTAGGTCTGCATTTTCACGTCGCACTAGGCTCTTTGCATAACCATTGAGGCTAGGTTATAACAAATGCTGCATGCAAATTTACCCACTGAATGTTTGCACTTGGGAGTCCTGAGATACTTCCTAAAAACTCCAACAACCGTGAACACATTATGTGAAATTCAAGCTATGCGGAGGGGCCATGTACATGTGCTCTGATGGACCTTTGAGTCATTTGAGCCAAGAGGCACACCTTTAATCTTCATGGATGCCAGGAGCCAGCTGCAGGATTACCAGCCCTTGAGTTGTGTCTGGGTTGAAACTGCGGCTGTCATGTACAGACAGACAATCCTTGCTGTGCCCTGAGAGAACTGATGACCTATAGATACTATTCAATTTAAAAAATAAATGGCTGTTTCAAGCCACAAATTTGGGGTAATTTGTTATGTAGAAGTAGTAGCCAGAAAAATTTTATATAAGAACCTCTGGAAAGAAATATAAGAAAATAAACAAAATTTATTTATGGAGTATTGAGGTGGAATTCAAGAAAGGAGGGACAGGACAGGGGTAGAGAGAATTATGTATCTTTTTCCTATGTTTGGATGTTTGGACCAAGTGGGTGCATTTTTCTTTAAAAATGAATAGAAATATGAATAAAAATGAAAGATTATTTTAGGATGTGTGGGTTGAAGAAAAAATATTCTTGCACTAATGCAGAGGTGGAGTTTTCTGAGTATATTTTGCTGAATACTTGGGATCCTTGTCTTAGAGAAAGTCTTGGGAAGTTATTTATAACTCTATAGACAGTTATAGAAATCCAGAGAAACTTATCTAACTACAAAAATGCATTTTTACATTTCCAGAGAAAACGATACTTGAAACTTTGAAAACATCTTTAAAAGCCTGTAAAAGTCAATGACACTAGCGTTTACTGACTTTGAGAGGTGTATTTCATTTCAAAAGGTTTCAGTGAGAACCCAGTTTTTCTACACCTTCATCATGACACAAAGATTTTTCTGCTATCTTTTCTTCCTCTATGTAAGCAGAGATTATCTATTTTTCTCCCCTCACTTATGGATTTTCATGCTACTCACAGAGGGTATTTTTCTATCTGGTTTTCACCACATTGCTCCAACGGCTTCCCTGATGGATTAGACAGAAAATAATCTGCCTGCAATCTCCCTCTTCAGAGGGAGACCTGGGTCTGATCCCTGAATGGGGACGATCCCCTGGAAGAGGGAGTGGGAACCCACTCCAGTAATCTTGCCTGGAGAATTCCATGGAGAGAGGAGCCTGGCGGGTTACAGTCTATAGCGTCACAAAGAGTCAGACACGACTAACACACACGCAGACACACACAATAAGAAACATGTCTCTGATCCAGAAAACCTCACATGTACATTGAGGACAAAGTTAGTAAGCATTAATTTTTAAAACATATGTACACACACATACTTTTGATAAAAGTATATAAAACTACATGTAATAAAATTTTAGAGAAGTTATTTCAAGGACAGGTACTGGTTTGATGCAAAGTGGGAAAAAAGAGACAGATGCAGGAGTGTTAAGCACAACTTTTCTTGTGTGTTAGAATGCTGGATGTTCTTTTCATTGTTTTCTTTCACAATTCACATATGTTTTATATTATTTATGGATAATTCACACTAAATTCAAGTATATACATAATTTTCTTCCATTTTTATTGAGATACAATTGGCATATAGCACTGTATAAGTTTAAGGGGTACAGCACAGTGACTTGCCTGATACACATCATGAAATCATTTCTACAGTAAGTTTAGTGAATATCCATCATCTCATATAGATAAAAAGTAAAAGAAAAAGAAAAAAAAAGTTTCCTTGTGATGAGAAAGAAAAACAAACAAAAAAAGATATGTATGGCAGAGTCAAGAATATGACCTGACATGCACCACTATGTTCGTAGCAGCTCTATTCCCAATAGCCAAGAAACGAAAACCACCTGAATATTCACGGACAGATGAATGGATAAAGATGTGGTACATGTACACAGTGGAAAGCTATTTAGCAATAAAAATGAAATAGTGCCATCTGTAGCAACATGAATGGACTTAGAGATTATTATCACACTAAGTCAGTCAGAAAAAGAAAGACAGGTATCATCTATCACTTACATGTGGAATCTAAAATATGACACAAATGAACTTAATCAAACAGACTTGACTTATGCAGCAGACTCAGAACATAGAGAAGAGACCTGAAGTTGCCAAGAGTGGGGAAGCCAGAGCAGGGATGGGTTAGAAGTATGAGATTAGTGCGTGACAGTGTGCTTAAGTGCTCAGTGGTTTCTGACTCTTTGCGACTCCATGGACGACAACGCTTCAGGCTCCACTGTCCGAATTTTCCAGGCAAGAATACTGGAGTGGGTTGCCATTTCCTCTTCCAGGTTCTTTCTAACCCAGGGATCAAACCCTCATCGTCTGCATCTCCTGTGTTGGCAGGTGGATTATTTCCTGCTAAATCCCCTGGGAAACCCCAGGGGATTAGTAGATGTAAACAATTATGTACAGATGGATAACAATAACATCCTACTATAAAGCACAGGGAACTATATTCAATATTCTGTGATAAATCATAAAGAATATGAAAAAGAATACATGTATACACACATATATAACTGAATCACTTTACTGTATAACAGAAATTAACACAACATTGTAAATCAACTATACTTCAATAAATACTTTTTAAGAAGAGAATATGATCTGGAAAGCCAATTAGGAGGTGACTCCATATCCCCTTGAAAAACATGTAATCTTGGACTAAGGATGTAAGAAAAATTAGAAATTGTGAGTTGTGTTTAGATTTGAGATATATCCTGAATATTGTTATAATAGTATTTAATGATGGACTGGATAAGCGGTGTGAATGAGAAGTTTAGGAAAGATTACAATATTTTTCGCTGAACAACTGGGTTAATAGTTTTCTAATTCATTTACATAAGCAATAATGGTGGAATGCTGCATAGTTTAAGAAAATTTCTATTCATCATTGATCTAATTTTATTAAAAACAAGATAATAACAATGCGATATGACATTGAAAATAGAAATTCTCAATTGAACATAAAGGTTGGAATTCATATTGCCAAACTCTTTAGTTCTTCTTTGAAAAATAGAAGGTGAATAAACGACATTAATTTTGGTGATTAAATGAATAACTATTTCTACAAAACTTTTATTTCAGCCAAATATGATATAATGGCTTACTGGATAAATTTCCAAGTTCTTTTAAAATAACAATGCTAGAAATTACAGAGATTCCCCTAAAATTTAGCTGCAAATATATTAATTGTTCAAGTTATAGAAATTATTGTCTGTTGTGATGAGGTTTGCTTGGAAAGCAAAATATAGACTTAATTTGTACTATTACTTTGTTCTATTTCTCTCTAGCTGCCTCTCCCCTGAAACACCTTCCTTTATCTTCTTCCTGCTTTACCTGCTTTCCTCACATTGTTTTCAATGTTTTTTCCTCACCCTGTAAATACAGTAAGCTGTAAATATCATTTTTGACACTGCAACACTACCTATTATATCATTATCTGAAAACAATGTAATTAAAGCTCTGATAGAAGACAGATGATTCATAAAATGACAGAACTGCAGCTAATTAAAAATATCTAGATTTCCTAATTTTGCACCTAAAATATATTGAGGTATATTTTCCTAATCCAGTTAGGCCCCAAATATTATACAATTAATTGTGATCAAGACAAATATTTATTCTAATATGTATATTTGAATATATACACATCAGTTTAGTTCAGTCGCTCAGTTGTGTCTGACTCTTTGTGACCCCATGGACTGCAGCACACCAGGCCTCCCTTTTCATCACCAACTCCCAGAGTTGGCTAATATATGTGTTTATACATAAATGTATATGTGCTTATACACATAAACACATATATTATCTGTATCAATATCAGTAATAAAATATGAGAACTGTATACTGATATATAGAACTCAATCTCATGCATAAAGCCAAAGTTTATCTCTTTTCAACTATTAGCAACAAAGTCCCTTTAACATTCTATATATCAGTCATTATTCTTCATACAAATCCAAAACCACTCTTAACAAAATTAAGCATAAATATAATTTATTAATTAGTACCTACAAATTGAGAGAATTAATATCTGTCGGCAAGTGGTTTTAGGAATAGAAATAGTACATGTGAAATGTCTTATAGACAAAAGATAATTAATAGTCAGTATTTATTAATTGAATTAGAATATTAAAGAAGTAAACTATGGCTTACAACTGAATTTTATAATATAGTTTTATATTCATCATATTAAAAAATTTCAAAAGCACTGAATTATCAAGAACTATCTTCCCAATTACATGGACTAAATAGTCCAGTCAATTTACAATGTCTTTTTCTTTTTTTTTTCTTTTTCATCTTCAAGGCAAATGTTATTTTTTATAATTATGATAAAAGTCATATTATCTCTATTACTTGAGTAGCTCAAGATTATAGAAAACTTTACTAACATAAACTCTAAAAAATAATTTTTGTGTATATGTACTAATGCATGTATAATATTCTTATATCTACTATCATAAAAATATATTGAGATACAGTAACCTGATAATCAGTAGCCATGTCATTTATACATATTTAGGGAAGACAGAATGTGGCTGAGTACTGTAACAATTCAGAGTTGAGCACCCTCTTGAGAATTGAGTGCAACTTTGTTTTCCTAAGGCTTATATTTATTATCTTATTAGGAATGCACTGAATGATAGCTAAAAGTGAATAGACAAATTCAACTTGAATCAAAGTGATCTAAATGAAGATTATTCTTTACTGAATATCAGATTCCAGGGAATATAGAGAACAAAGGGGGAAAAAACCTCATTTGACACACATCTCTAAGCTGCTGGCTTCTGAAATTTATGCTAGGTGATTTGGCAGGGTAATCCTTAAGACATATTACTACAACAAACATATTGCAATACTCTAAACTGAGTAGGATATAAGTCTGTATATGATAGATTGTGACTACAGACATGCTGTGGGGAGAGCTGAATCCTTTCATAAATATTTTAGCCTTAGTACTGCAAAAGCCATCAAGTAGTGATTGAGTTAGAAGATGTCTGAAATGCTGTTAACAGGAGAATAATAGCCTGCCTTATAGTCCTATGGGCATCTGATCCCTAGAACTAATACAATATTGATCTGGAGGAGTCATAAATGCAATCAACTCGAGTGATTTCCTATGAAGGTGTTTTCTTTCTTCTGTGAACTTTCAAAATTATTATTCTGCACAAACCTTACAGAACTGGGATACTTATATTCTAATTTCAATGGTAGTGCTCTATTCCTAGTAAAACTTGTAAAATTACTCAATTCCTATTTCAGATTTGTGCACTTTAAAAAAACTACCCAACCCATAAATCTATTGTTACATTTATGAAGTAATTATTCTGAGTATCAACCTCATACTCATACTATACTTTCAATTAGATCAAACTCTTTTAAGAAGTTGTTTAATATTCTATTTTGATGCACTTCCTAAATCCTGGTTAAGAGATAAAAAAGCTTGTGGATTATATGTATGTAAATGTGGCATTATATACCTAACTACATATCTATGTATATAGTTAGGTGTTATCAGTGTTTATATATATGTAATATGACATATATCTAATTCTTTACTTATGATTATTTAGTAACTTTTACCTATATATTCCAAATACATGCATCTTCATAGAAGTGAAGAAAATACTATAAAATCTATGTCAGTTTGAGTTGGTCTGTGCCATTTAACTGTTCTGTAGTCAGTATCAGTCTAAGCTTTTTGATTCTTCATTTCTACAATTGCAAAATGAATATAAGTATAAATAAATGATTCATATGTGTATTTATATCTATAGATTTATATAGATTTATATATTTAGGATAATAGATTTAAAGATATTAGTAGAAGCAGCAAAGTAATGCATATAATGCACTAACCACAGTCATATTCACACAGTAAGCTCTGAAATGTTATTCTAACTAGAAACAGAAAAGATGGACAATTTAAAAAAATTCAGATTTTTTTAAAATTCAGAATTAAAGTATCTTAATTTAATGAGGTTTAAATGTAACATCAAACTGTGAGACCATAATATATATTACGACTATAATGAAAATAATTTGTCATATCTAAATTCATACCCTTCTTCTTGAAATTAAAAAAAAATCTGTATTTATAAATTGCTTGTTTAGCCAAATTAGATATAAGTGTTATTCCTGTTCTTACTATTTATCTTTGTTATTAAACAATAAAATCAGAAATAATTATTCAAAGAATTAAAACTCCTTACACATTTGAAAATATAAGGAGTCACCCTAGACATTGTATATTGTAAAATCATCAAAAATAAAGATTCACACAGATACATATTTTTTCATTTGTTAAATAATATCAAAATATTGTTTTCAAAGATTATTGGATCTTTAAATTTAATGCAAAGAATATGTATTTGCTTTGCATGTATTGTGAATATTTTACAGAATAAGAAAACAATTTTCCCTTGACTCTTTCTGTATAATATTTAGAAAGTAACCAATGACAACTAATTTTAAGGAATTTTAAGAACTTATATTTCTTTGAAGCAAAAAGTAAAGCTGGAAAAAACGTAGCTAAAGTCAGTTAATATGATAGAAAAAAAAAATGTGCTTTTATCTGTTTAGTTTTCATTCAACTCCCATTTAAGAAATAACCTTTCTCCTGAGAAGCCTGTATGCAGGTCAAGAAGCAACAGTTAGATCTTATGTGGAACAACTGGCTGGTTCAAAATTGAGAAAGGAGTGGAACAAGGCTGCATACTGTCCCCTGCTTATTTAACTTTATGTAGAAATACCATGTAAAATGCTGGGCTGGATGAAGCTAAAGCTGGAATCAAGACTGTTGGGAGAAATATCAATAACCTCAGATATGCAGATGACACCATCTGCAGAAAGTGAAGAGGAACTGAAGAGCCTCTTGATGAAGGTGAAAGAGGAGAGCAAAAAAGCTGGCTTAAAACTGAACATTCAACAAATGAAGATCATGGCATCCAGTCTCATCATTCATGTCAAATAGATGGCGAAACAATGGAAACAGTGACAGACTTTATTTTCTTGGTGATGGACAGGGAGGCCTGGCATGCTGTAGTCCATGGGGTCACAAAGAATTGGGCACGACTGAGCGACTGAATTGAACTGAAAATAACTGCAGATGGTGGCTGCAGCCATGAAATTAAAAGATGCTTGTTCCTTGGAAGAAAAGTTATGACCAACCTAGACAGCACGTTAAAAAGCTGAGACAAAGATCCATCTAGTCAAAGCTATGGTTTTTCCAATAGACATCTGTGGATGTGAGAGTTGAATCATAAAGAAGGCTGAGCACCAAAGAACTGATGCATTCAAACTGTGGTGCTACAATAGACTCTTGAGAGTCCCTTGGACAACAAGGAGATCAAACCAGTCAATCCTAAAAGAAATCAACCCTCAACATTCATTAAAGGTCTGATGCTGAAGCTGAAGCTCCAGTACTTTGGCCACCTGAATACAAAGAGCCAATTCATAGGAAAAGACTTTGATGCTGGGAAAGAGTGAGGCCAGCAGCAGAAAGGGGTGACAGAGGATGAGATGGTTGGATGGCCTCATCGATTCAATAGACATGAGTTTGAGCACACTTAGGAGCTAGTGAAAGACAGGGAAGCCTGGCTTGCTGCAGTACGTGTGGTCTCAAAGAGTTGGACATGACTTACAGACTGAACAACAAAGACTTGTTAAAGCAGTACTATGATATATATACACTGAATAATATTAAAAGAAATATGAGAAATATTCTAGTAGCTTAGATTAAGAATAAATTTAAATTTCTACTTTAATGTTATTTTTTCAAGTTTTCTTAAATTGTAATCAACTGCTTTAACACGTGATGAATTATTTCATTTTCATACCTCTTCTAGAGATTATGTGACTTGTCTTAGAATTTAGGGAAAGTGACTTTAACTATGAACATAAAGTGAATGTGCAAGGCTTTTTTATTTTAATTTAGGCTTTATTGATTTTGTTTGTTTGTTTTTGACCACATAGCATGGCTTTTGAGATCTTAATTCCCCTCCCGGGGATTGAACCTAGGCCCTCTGCAGTGAATGCATGGAGTTAACCATGAACCATTAACCACTGGACTGCTAGCCCTTAACCATTGGACTGGCATTCCAGCAAGTGTGCAAGGCTTTAGTTAAGACAAACCTGATAAAACAAGGAAACCTGCAATTTGTCCCCTAATCTTCAATTTGATTTAAGATCAATTCACTTCAAGAATAAATTTTATACACTATTGAGTATGGTGATGATGCAGCTGTGTATACTCAGAGTATTTAATATATTAAATAGTAAATTATAAATATAAATAATAAATTATAAATATGGATAATATATTAATATTTAATATAATCAGTTTTATTTAATACTACAAATCAAGTGATGTTTAAATGTTCCAATTTATTATATACTATATAAATAATTTATTTCCAACTTTGATGTCAAAATTATTATGACAGGAGACGAGAACTTGCTTTTTCTACAATGTTTTTTCCTAAGAAAAATCAAATAAGCCTTTCACTATATAGTTCATTAAATTGACACTGCCAGTCAAGTTTCCCTAAGAGCCAAAGTGGATGAAAACGTCAAAGTTTTATATTTATATCTTGATTCACTCTGTTTGGATTTATCACATTGTGACAAATTTATTACCAGAGCTTTACCCACTCTGAAGATTCTGAAGTGTTTCATTATGAAATACAAAATATGTCTACAGGATCATACAAATACCCAATGATTGAATGCAATCTTTGCTAGATATTAGAAACTCTACATTGTATCCATTGTTGGTAAACAGTATCTACTTTATATCCTTGACTCTATTTTTATGATGATTCTACTTTTATGGTTTTATGACAGCTTTTAAGATGGTGTCCTATCTTTACTCTTTTCTAATATTTTCACAAGTTTTCACTGAATAACTTTTGACATGGTTTTTAAATTGTCTGCTTATGAGCATCTGGTAGTTGGTGTAAAAGGGATCACTTTGCTGTGTATTTTGTCTAGAAGTTACAATTAGTTCAGTTCTTCTGTTCCATCTTAATGTACAGTTCAAATACATGTTGTATTTAGTTAAACTGAGCAACAATGTCACATACTATAACTTCTCATCCAGAAAGTACTGAGCACACTACAGAGATAAATGTCTCACGGGGCAATACACAAAGCAGTTTATGTTAGGGAAAAATAAAACCTCAAATTAAAATTATATGAACAACAAATGACATTTATATTTTTAGAGGAAAAAAAATGCCTAGAGCTATTTTATTTAGCTTGACCTTGCCATAGGGAGATGAAAATTTTTTGACTGCTCTTATCCATCCACCCATCCAAGATAATTTTAATACTTATCAAAACATATTTTAGCAAAAAAACCCTCTGGAAGCCAGGATTTGAAATTATGTAGAATGCTTAGTTTGAACTAAAATACTGTTGATTAGAATTTCTTGTTTGTCTATCTGTACAGAATCATTTGTGATACTTTATAGCTATTCTGTCATGAAGTATTCGAAATATTTAGAGAGGGTTAGCTGGAATAGCCCAACTAGGAAAGTCTTTTGTTGGAACTGCAGATCTCTGAAAACAATATTTTGGAGAACTATACCTCTCTTTACCATGATTATTTGATCCCATCTTAAATTTCAGATAGTGTGCACATAGATTGTTAATGGAAGACATATAACCTGAAACATAGTCAGATTAATGGAATTAGAAATCTAATCCACGAAGTGGCAGATAGCCTAATAGATCACTTATTACTCTAAAATAAATCACACTTTACTATATTTCTAAAACACGTCAATTATATGTTAATTATAAATTTATAAAGGAGTTTCACAAACAATAAATTTAATAAAAGTTTAACTTTAAAAAGGAAATAATTCTTTAATAGTATAACCAAACAGGACTATACAGGGCCTTCCCAGGAGAGAACCCCCAAGTCTTCCACTTACGTCTAGTTTGTAGAAAAGCTTTAGTCTCCCAGGCCTCCTTTCTGAGTCACAAAATTTGGCTCAAGAGTTATGATTGGGAAAATGTGAACACATAGTAACAAAAAATAGCAGCGGGGCCAAAAGAACTGGTAACAAAAAAATAGCAGCGGGGCCAAAAGAACTGGTAACAATTTAAACAACAGATCAGTCATATAGCAGAGTCACAGAATCTTTAGTTCCCCTCAAAGGACACAGATAACAGTGTCTGAAGCACATTCCTGAATTGTTTTACAGGTACTAAAACCCACACTAGATGGAAGAAGATAATTGTATGATGACCATGAAACCCACAGTCCCCAGACCAGCTGGAGCCCTAGGTCTGATGACATTAACCTCTGTGGCATCACCCTATTACCTCACCATCAACCAATCAGAGATCACACAGGAGCTGGTCACATACCCTGTGACTGTCTCCCTCACCTTGCCTTTATTTTTTTTTTTTTTTTGTTTTTTTTATTATTATTTTTTTTAAATTTTTATTTTTCAGTGGGTTTTGTCATACATTGATATGAATCAGCCATAGAGTTACACGAATTCCCCATCCCGGTCTCCCATCCCACCTCCCTCTCCACCCGATTCCTCTGGATCTTCCCAGCCCAACAGGCCCGAGTACTTGACTCATGCCTCCCACCTGGGCTGGTGGTCTGTTTCACCACACATAATATACATGCTGTTCTTTCGAAACATCCCACCCTCCCCTTCTCCCACAGAGTTCAAAAGTCTCTTCTGTACTTCTGCGTCTCTTCTTCTGCCCTGTATATAGGGCCATCGTTACCATTTTTCTAAATTCCATATATATCTGTTAGTATACTGTAATGTTCTTTATCTTTCTGGCTCACCTCACTCTGTATAATGGGCTCCAGTTTCATCCATCTCATTAGAACTGATTCAAATGAATTTTTTTTAACGGCTGAGTAATATTCCATGGTGTATATGTACCACAGCTTCCTTATCCATTCATCTGCTGATGGGCATCTAGGTTGCTTCCATGTCCTGGCTATTATAAACAGTGCTGCGATGAACATTGGGGTGCACGTGTCTCTTTCAGATCTGGATTCCTCAGTGTGTATGCCCAGAAGTGGTATTGCTGGGTCATATGGCAGTTCTATTTCCAGTTTTTTAAGAAATCTCCACACTGTTTTCCATAATGGCTGTACTAGTTTGCATTCCCACCAACAGTGTAAGAGGGTTCCCTTTTCTCCACACCCTCTCCAGCATTTATTGCTTGTAGACTTTTGGATAGCAGCCATCCTGACTGGCATGTAATGGTACCTCATTGTGGTTTTGATTTGCATTTCTCTGATAATGAGTGATGTTGAGCATCTTTTCATGTGTTTGTTAGCCATCTGTATGTCTTCTTTGGAGAAATGTCTGTTTAGTTCTTTGGCCCATTTTTTGATTGGGTCATTTATTTTTCTGGAATTGAGCTTCAGGAGTTGCTTGTATATTTTTGAGATTAATCCTTTGTCTGTTTCTTCATTTGCTATTATTTTCTCCCAATCTGAGGGCTGTCTTTTCACCTTACTTATAGTTTCCTTTGTTGTGCAAAAGCTTTTAAGTTTCATTAGGTCCCATTTGTTTAGTTTTGCTTTTATTTCCAATATTCTGGGAGGTGGGTCATAGAGGATTCTGCTGTGATTTATGTCAGAGAGTGTTTTGCCTATGTTCTCCTCTAGGAGTTTTATAGTTTCTGGTCTTACATTTAGATCTTTAATCCATTTTGAGTTTATTTTTGTGTATGGTGTTAGAAAGTGTTCTAGTTTCATTCTTTTACAAGTGGTTGACCAGTTTTCCCAGCACCACTTGTTAAAGAGATTGTCTTTTTTCCTTTGTATATCCTTGCCTCCTTTGTCAAAGATAAGGTGTCCATAGGTTCGTGGATTTATCTCTGGGCTTTCTATTCTGTTCCATTGATCTATATTTCTGTCTTTGTGCCAGTACCATACTGTCTTGATGACTGTGGCTTTGTAGTAGAGTCTGAAGTCAGGCAGGTTGATTCCTCCAGTTCCATTCTTCTTTCTCAAGATTACTTTGGCTATTCGAGGTTTTTTGTATTTCCATACAAATTGTGAAATTATTTGTTCTAGTTCTGTGAAAAATACCGTTGGTAGCTTGATAGGGATTGCATTGAATCTATAGATTGCTTTGGGTAGAATAGCCATTTTGACAATATTGATTCTTCCAATCCATGAACACGGTATGTTTCTCCATCTATTTGTGTCCTCTTTGATTTCTTTCATCAGTGTTTTATAGTTTTCTGTGTATAGGTCTTTTGTTTCTTTAGGTAGATATACTCCTAAGTATTTTATTCTTTTTGTTGCAATGGTGAATGGTATTGTTTCCTTAATGAATATAGTAAAGTTGCAGGATATAAAATTAACACACAGAAATCCCTTGCATTCCTATATACTAACAATGAAAAAACAGAAAGAGAAATTAAGGAAACAATACCACTCACCTTGCCTTTAGAAAGCCATCCCTGAACTCCCCTGGCGGAAGCTGGTCTTCTGAGTGTGAGTCATCCATTTCCCTTCCGTGGCCCCATGTTAGACATCTCGCCATAAACACTGTGCTTTTCCTTCACAACTCAGTGTCAGCAGATTGACTTCACTGAGCCTGGGCAAGCAGACCCAAGTTTGGTTCAATAACAGAAGGATTGAGAATTTCTAATTTATAAACTTTGATTCAATTTATAACTTCAAACTATTATCAATGTTGTGCATTATGTTCTAGTTTTTTATTTAATTGCATTTAATCACAAACCATACACTGCATGCTCTTTAAATTTTGTTGCTTTGGGTGCACATGGGCTAAGTCACTTCAGGCATATCTCTTTGCGACCCTATGACTATAGCCCACCAGACTTTTCTGTCCATGGGGTTCTCCAGGCAAGAATACTGGACTGGGTTGCCATTTATTCCTTCAGGGGATCTTCAAAAATCAGGGATCAAGCCAGCATCTCTTATGTCTCCTGGACTGGCAGGTGGGTTCTTCCACTAGCGCCACTTCCCTTTGTTGCATTAATTTAGTTTAAATCATATGTGGGCTACAATGATGGCTGAGCAGGTAAGGAGTGCACCTGCAGTGCAGGGGACGCAGGAGATGGGGGTTCAATCCTTGTTCCAGGAAGACCACCTGGAGGAGGAAAATGGCAACCCATTCCAATATTTTTGCTTGATAAATCCCATGGACAGAGTATCCTGGTGGGCTACAGTCCATGGGTCACAAAGAGTCAGACACGACTAAGTATATACATTTAATTTTTTTTCCAAATTGATTTAAGTAACTGATATTCACTGTGGGATTAACTCTGTTTCAAATCAAATGACTGGCACTTAACTGGCATCATCTTTGGGACTATAATGAATCTTTCTATGACCATCTGCCTTATTGTCAAAAAAGTAAAAAAAAAAAAAAAAAAAAAAAAACAGTTAAAAATTAGCAAAAAAAAGCAAAATAGCAAATAAAAGTTGCTATGAGGTTTGAAAGAGTTAACATTTATTAAGAGTCTAGATCACTGCCTGGCAAACATTTAACAGAATAGAATTATAATGTAAATTTCATCTATTTGTATATTTTTACTAGTAAGTAGTCTTTTCACTATCAAATATTTCATATCTTATTTGTTTTCTAGTTTGATTTTATAATTCCTGTTCAAATCTTTTCATTCTTCTCTTAGAAAATTTTCTCAATTCCTCCAATTATTTTATAAATAAACGTTCCCTTGAATTTCATCTTAGCCTCACTTATGCATCTACATGCTCTGCTTAAAGGATGCCATACAGTGCTCTGGCCTTAAATGCCATCTGTATAACAGTAACTGGAAGATTTATAGATACATCCCCACTTTTCCCTTGAACCACAGAATCATATATACTACTACCTGCTATATTTCCATTAGTTTGTCAAACTGGCCTCAACTTAAGGTGCCCCAACAGAATTCTTGTTTGACCTCACTTTTCTCAAGACATATCTTCCCCTTGATCTTCCCCATGCTTGTAGATAGCAACTGTACTACTCTCCCTCAGTTGCTCACTCTGAAAGCCTAAGAGATACCTTGATTCTACTCATTCCTTCTCTTCCACTCTTAATTTTTCTAAAAGCTTTTAGACTCAACCTTAGAATAAATGCCTGTTGTGTTCTCTTCCTTCCATCTTAACTATAATCACTATCGCTCAAGATTCTTATTTTTTAATTTGAATTATTGTTAATAGCCTATCAACTCAATCCCCTGCTACATTCAGTCCTCTTTTAACATATACTTATTATAGAACCCAGAAGGATTTTGTATTAGATAATTTTTCTCATCTATTAAAACTCTCCAGGTTAGGTTTCATGCTTTCCTACATTTGAAGACCATTTTAAAGTATAAACCTACATGATCTTCTAACTGCCTATATTTCAGATTGTGCCTCAGTGATACTGTGGTTTATAATAAGAAATATATATTTGCTCTTCTTAGTTTGTAACAGAACTAAAACACTTAGAATTTCCTAAGTGATGATAGCAACAAAGGTATCCTTTGCTGTGTGAATGAGCTGACTTTGGAAAACATCTAAGGACAGGGCCTGTTTACAATGAAAGCCAACCAAGAATAGAGGACTGAAACATTCACTCCCTCCCCCTAATTTCCTCAAAGTTCTGAGAGGCTGGTAAGTCCAAGATCAAAGCACTGGTAGGTTCTGTGCCTGAGGAGAGTTCACTTCCTCAGGAGGGCACTTTATAGCTGTAACTTCACAAGGTAGAAGAAGCAAGACAGCTCTCAGGTCTCTTTTATTAAAAATATTACTCTCATTCGTAAGGGCTCTGTTCCCATGACTTAACTGCTTCCAAATGGACCTACCTCCTAATACCATAACATTGGGAATTGGGTTTTAACATATGAGTCTTTATGAACAAACATTCAGATAGCATTAACTAATGTATTAAACATACATAAACTAATACTTATAAGTATGAATTTATAAGATGTGAAGTAATATTCACAAGAAATCTATGTTTAATGTTGTTCTTATTAATCTCTATCTTACAAATAATGAAAATGCAGCATAAAAGAGTCAAATAATGCTCCCACAATTATAAAACCTGTAAATCGAGAATCAGGATCAAATTCAGACATTCTGAAATAAAACCAATAGACTTCATTTCTAAGCCATTAGATCCATAAAGACAGAATTAATTGTGTGCTTGCTGATATGGAATGCTGAACTTTTACCTTACCATTCTATTTTTACTAAGATACATATTTTTCAATCAATTATTGCACCAAATTTCTTTGCTTCCACTATCGACTATTCAGACTCCCTACCATAAAGTTAGAAATACTTCTTAGTGATACAGATTACTAAAAAAACTACATTTGAAATATAAAAATAGTACTCATCTGTATATACACTGACAAATTCTAAGGAAATAAGAATGTGATGCTACATTTCTCAACTCATTTCTGGTGACTGGCATAATGTTTACTGAGTTGATATATTTGTATACTGACATATATATTCAATACATTTTAAAAAGCTAGGTAAAAGAAACCCGTTCCCTCTAATGTGATTCCTTGTTTTCACCACTCTGCTCAGTGAATTTCTGCAGCACAACCATACCATGGTGGACCTGGTGTTTCAATCTTCACAAAAATTATATTAGGAAGTAGAAGAGTTGTCAGCAACAATCCATCAGAGATACCAGGAAAAGCGATTTTTGTATTTGAAATAATTATCCTTAGATGCTGAGGTCATGAGCCTCAAGGAAAATTGTAGTATGCCTTTTTTTTCTTATTTATAATTTATTGAATGTGATTTATCTTCATCCATTTAGAGAATTCCTGCTGCTAGCTTTATGGCAGAATTTTGCATATATTTTGCTATAGGTGACATTCATTTTTGTTACATATTTTATTCATGTTTAATATACAAATGTTTCTCAAAGCAAATTACCATATATATTTGATAAAATGCAACATGCTATTTTTAAAAATTAAAATATGACACATATTTAAAAGAGGCAGAATACTGTCTTTAGAGAGAACTTTAAAACTCATCAGTGTTTAATATACTTGCTATATTTCTTGTTGTTCAGTTAACCTCACAGGCTGTAACACTGACCTTGGTTTCTACTAATCTTAGCACAGCACTCAGCAAGAGTTTGAAACTGCTATCAAACCTCTGATTTTTGAACAGATGTAGGAGTCACAGTAATACTTTTCTATTCTCAACTAAAATTGGATACTCCTTCCAATTTACATAATCAATACTGCATTAAATATAATATGGTTGATTTCAATAGTTAAAGAAGATCATAAAGGTTAATGTTAGAGTCTGGATGTTATGGCAAGTTATATTTTACAAGCTTTTAAAAAACTGTAACTTCTTTTTTTCTGCTTTCACTTTGTCATAATTACTATATATCTCAATCTCAAATTTTCCCAACTATAACAAACGCACTTGGCTCCCAGCACAATCTTCTAAAGCTGATATCATATTGAATATTTTTTTTTTATTTTCTCCATTTGTTTTTATTAGTTGGAGGTTAATTACTTTACAATATTGTAGTGGTTTTTGCCATACATTGACATGAATCAGCCATGGATTTACATGTGTTCCCCATCCCGATCCCCCCTCTCACCTCCCTCCCCATCCCATCCCTCTGTGTCTTCCCAGTTCACCAGCCCTGAGCACTTGTCTCATCCATCCAACCTGGGCTGGTGATCTGTTTCACCCTTGATAATATACATGTTTTGATGCTGTTTTCTCTAAACATCCCACCCTCGCCTTCTCCCACAGAGTCCAAAAGTCTGTTCTATACATCTGTGTCTCTTTTTCTGTCTTGCATATAGGGTTATCGTTACCATCTTTCTAAATTCCATGTATATGTGTTAGTATACTGTATTGATCTTTATCTTTCTGGCTTACTTCACTCTGTATAATGGGCTCCAGTTTCATCCATCTCATTAGAACTGATTCAAATGAATTCTTTTTAATGGCTGAGTAATATTCCATGGTGTATATGTACCACAGCTTCCTTATCCATTCATCTGCTGATGGGCATCTAGGTTGCTTCCATGTCCTGGCTATTATAAACAGTGCTGCGATGAACATTGGGGTGCACGTGTCTCTTTCAGATCTGGTTTCCTCGGTGTGTATGCCCAGGAGTGGGACTGCTGGGTCATATCGCAGTTCTGTTTCCAGTTTTTTAAGGAATCTCCACACTGTTTTCCATAGTGGCTGTACTAGTTTGCATTCCCACCAACAATGTAAGAGGGTTCCCTTTTCTCCACACACTCTCCAGCCTTTTTTGCTTGTAGACTTTTGGATAGCAGCCATCCTGACTGGCGTGTAATGGTACCTCATTGTGGTTTTGATTTGCATTTTTCTGATAATGAGTGATGTTGAGCATCTTTTCATGTGTTTGTTAGTCATCTGTATGTCTTCTTTGGAGAAATGTCTGTTTAGATCTTTGGCCCATTTTTTGATTTAGTCATTCATTTTTCTGGAATTGAGCTTCAGGAGTTGCTTGTATATTTTTGAGATTAACCCTTTGTCTGTTTCTTCATTTGCTATTATTTTCTCCCATTCTGAAGGCTGTCTTTTCTCCTTGCTTATAGTTTCCTTTGTTGTGCAAAACTTTTTAAGTTTAATTAGGCCACCATCACCCTAATTCCAAAACCAGACAAAGATGCCACAAAATAAGAAAACTACAGGCCAATATCACTGATGAACATAGATGCAAAAATCCTTAACAAAATTCTAGCAAACAGAATCCAACAACATATTAAAAAGATTATACATCATGACCAAGGGGCTTTATCCCAGGAATGCAAGGATTCTTTAATACCCACAAATCAATCAATGTAATACACCACATTAACAAATTGAAAGACAAAAACCTTTGACAAAAGAAAAAGCCTTTGACAAAATTCAACATCCATTTTATGATAAAAACTCTCCAGAAAGCAGGAATAGAAGGGACATACCTCAACATAATAAAAGCTATATATGACAAACCCACAGCAAACATTATCCTCAATGGTGAAAAATTGAAAGCATTTCCCCTAAATTCAGGAAAAAGACAAGTGTGCCCACTCTCACCGCTGCTATTCAACATAGTTTTGGAAGTATTGGCCACAGCAGTCAGAGCAGAAAAAGAAATAAAAGGAGTCCAGATAGGAAAAGAAGAAGTGAAATTCTCACTGTTTGCAGATGACATGATCCTCTACATAGAAAACCCTAAATACTCTAACAGAAAATTACTAGAGCTAATCAATGAACATAGTAAAGTTGCAGGATATAAAATTAACACACATAAATCCCTTGCTTTCTTATACTCTAACAATGAGAAAACAGAAAGAGAAGTTAAGGAAACAATACCATTCACCATTGCAACAGAAAGAATAAAATACTTAGGAGTATATCTACCTAAAGAAACAAAAGACCTATACAGAGAAAACTATAAAACACTGATGAAAGAAATCAAAGAGGACACAAATGGAGAAATATACCGTGTTCATGGATTGGAAGAATCAATATTGTGAAAATGAGTAAACCACCCAAGGCAATCTATAGAGTCAATGCAATCCCTATCAAGCTACCAATGGTATGCTTCACAGAACTAGAACAAATAATTTCACAATTTGTATGGAAATACAAAAAACCTTGAATAGCCAAAGTAATCTTGAGAAAGAAGAATGGAACTGGAGGAATCAACCTGCCTGACTTCAGGCTCTACTACAAAGTCACAGTCATCAAGACAGCATGGTGCTGGCACAAAGACAGAAATATAGATCAATGGAACAAAATAGAAAGCCCAGAGATAAATCCATGTACCTATGGACACCTTATCTTTCACAAAGGAGGCAAGAATATACAATGCAAAAAACACAACCTCTTTAACATGTGGTGCTGGGAAAACTGGTCAACCACTTGTAAAAGAATGAAACTAGAACACTTTCTAATACCATACACAAAAATAAACTCAAAATGGATTAAAGATCTAAATGTAAGACCAGAAACTATAAAACTCCTAGAGGAGAACATAGGCAAAACACTCTCCAACATAAATCGTAGTAGGATCCTCTACGACCCACCTCCCAGAATATTGGAAATAAAAGCAAAAATAAACAAATGGGTCCTTTTTATTTTAATGTCAATTTTCTAACATAAATTGACGTCGCATGTCTCATTATTATAATTCACTAGTTTATTATAGGTGAGGATCTCTTCTATTTCAAACCCATGTTGAAGTAATTCAGTTACTAAGTCGTATCCAACTCTTTGTGACCCCACAGATCGCAGCATGCAGGCTGCCCTGTCTCTCACTATCTCCCAGAGTTGCTCAAACTCATGCCCACTGGAGTCAGTGATGCCATACAGTCATATCAAAATTATGAGCATTTAATTGCAAGTAAAAAAATTATGTGATTCCTTTAATTTTCTCATGAGCATCAATAATAGTATTTACTTCCTTGATAACTTCATTTTACCTGAATCTTGAGAGGCAAAATTGTAAAGCAGACACTTTGTTATAAATTATGAAAACAGTTTTTTGGTGTACCATATTAACCTTTTGGAACTTGTTAATTTTACCTGTATTACTATAAATGCAAGTTGGCTGTTTCCATTTAAGGCTATGGTTCAAACTTAATGAAAAATTAAAATAACATGAATATCTTTCTTTCCAACATTTCTTTACAAACGTGCCAAAGTTTGTATCCAGCATAGTCACAGATGAATGAGTTTTTGGATGAAAAAACCAAAAACTGTTTCCTTCAATATTTTCAATGAGCAGTAGCAGACTAAAATTTCAGTAAGTCCTAAAAACTCTTTAAATTATGCTTTAGCAAGCCTTTTAAAATATGGTGCTTCTGGACTCCCTTCTCTCTTCCCAATTTTTTTCTTCTTCTCTCTCCTCCTCTGACCCTTTCCTTCCTCTTCCCTCTCTTCTCTCTTGTCTTCTGTTCTCTTCTTGTCTCTTCTCTACAATTTAAAGCCAGTAAGCTCAGCACACACGTTTATAGGTAACATGCACTCTGGAGTCAGACTTATTGAGGTAAAATCCTTGCTCCGGGTCACAGCACTGTTGGCCTTTCTACTTTTTTAACATGAGTTGTTTCTTTTTTTTGTGGGGGGCGGTGTGGAGGTCTTTATTAAGTGACACTTAACTTTGGCCACCTCATGCGAAGAGTTGACTCATTGGAGAAGACCCTGATGCTGGGAGTGATTGGGGGCAGGAGGAGAAGGGGATGACAGAAGATGAGATGGCTGGATGGCATCACCAACTCGATGGGCATGAGTTTCAGTTAACTCCGGGAGTTGGTGATGGACAGGGAGGCCCGGCGTGCTGTGAATCATGGGGTCGCAAAGAGTTGGACACAACTGAGTGACTGAACTAAACTGAACTGAATATTAGTCTTTATTAGTCTCAGACATGAAATTTTATAATGATTGTCTTTTATGATGTTTGCATTCAAAACAATTTAAACAAAGTTATATTAGCTTTCATATGTTCTGAAAATATCCACTACAGGGGAAAAATGTTACTCTTAGTAGAGAGAAAACAGCAAGATAAATATTTTTAATGACAAATCTGTAAGCAGTTTTACATTCATTTTCTTACTTAATCCTGAGAATAGAACATTGAAATCAATGTTCACAATGCCCATTATATAGTAAAGAAAGAAACTGGAACTAGTTGCTAAAGTCATCTGAAGCCAGTACGTATAGTATACTATATAGTTCTTTATGGTATTCCAAGACAGAATTAACATATGCTCTTCAACATACTTATTTGCAACAATCCTTGATTTCAGAAAAGACAGAAAAGAATATGCTTGTATCTACTTTCTAAGAGTGTTTTCTGTCCTATACTTTACTTAATCCAAAGTAATTCATCAGTAGAAACTTAAATGGTATTCATAATATTTCTTTTGGATTTTAGGACAAAAATATTACAGAGATACAATCATTCTAAATATGTAAGAGGTAACTTATTTGCATTATAATTAGCTATTCTTTCTTAACAAGGTGACTTGACATTGTGAAGTATCGATGCTGCCATTAAAATGCCTGTGAAGTCATATTCTTTATTGCTAATTAGGAAGTCTTTTAATATAGCTGAAGTCCATTGTCACTAATTACTACCCTAATAGAATATGTCTGTATACATACTGACTGCTTGAAATACACTTTGCTTTTGGTGAGAATAGAAATGATGTGACAGGGATGCTGCCTTGGCTCATCTTTTCTTTAAACAGCAAAGAGGAGGAGAATGAAAAACAAGAGAAGGGGAAGAAAGAGGTGTGGTGGGGAGGAGGAGGGGAAATGGAAGAAAGAGGAAAGGAAGGGGAAGGGAGTAAGGAAGAATGAAAAGAAAGATATACAGTGTATTTGGTTAATATAAATCCCAGAGCAATAGATTGAGTTGGATGGTGGTGAATATAAAATGTAAACTTCCATTAAATCATTTTATAAACCTTTGATGGCAAATTTTAGTTCTCATGTATGCTTGTACTAATATATCCACTTTTCCTGGAGCAACTTGCATCTTTTTGAGTCTGTATATTTTACCTAACAAAAATTCTCCCCCACCACACAAGGAAAGAATATAAATAAAGCAAGAAAATAAAAGGAAGTGAAGGAAAGTAATTGGACAAAGGGAGAATAGTCACTGAATATGTATGCTCTGCCAGAGTTTAGTCCCATCAATAGTTTCCACATTATTGAAGCTATTACACTCTGTGTGGCTATAGTTCCAGCATATATACAGTGAAATAACTGAGTTAAGTAAAAACATAGGTGATTTTCAGTTATATAATTTATGATGATTTCAAATATGAAAGGTCATTTAAGGTATTATCAGAGAGGAGTGAATGTCAGAGGAGTGGATAAAGAAGTTGTGCTACATATGTACAATGGAATATTACTCAGCTATAAAATATAAAATAATGTCATCGGCACCAACATGGCTGAATCTAGAGATTGTCAGAGTGAGTGAAGTAAGTCAGAGAAAGACAAATATATGATATTGCTTATATGTGGAATAAAAAAAATACAAATGAACTTACTCACAAAACAGAAATAGAGTCACAGGTATAGAAAGCAAATGCATGGTTAGCAGTGGCTAAGAAGCTGGGAGGGACAAATCGGGAGACTCAGAATGGCACACAGGCTGCTAGGTGTAACAAGTAACTAGTGAGGACCTGCCCCAAGCACAGGGAGCCCTACTCAATATTCCACAGTGACCTAGACGGGGAACGAGCCTAAAAAAGAATGGATATACGTGCATGTATAGCTGAGTTACTGTGTCATACACCTAAAATTAACACAACATCGTAAATCAACTACACTCCAACAAATATTTTATAAAGAAAAGAAAAAAATAAACAACAAGAAAAATGCTGTGAACGTCAAAATCAGGTATTTTACATTATTTTCTGCTACCTCCCTCAGGCTCTTCCCTTTTATTAAACTCTGCTTTCTCAGTATGCTTAATGTTTATCTAAATGAGTGTTTCTTGGCAATCTGTGTTTTTAATCTTGCCCCAAGTAAAGTTGATGCTGTAGGTTCCAACCACACCTTGAATTTCAAGGCTCCAGTGAGTCAGATGTCATCAGTTTAAAGCTCCTCTCTGTTATTTCCCTATTATAAAAGTACTACTTTCTTCGTTTTTATCAATATATGTACTTCTTAAATGCTAGGTAAAATTACAGGATTGCCTCACAATTCTGAGACTTGGGAGTTTATTTTAAAACATGTAGCAATAAGGTATAACTTTTTTCTCTTAGTTATTACAGGGATGCTATCTAACTCTGCATCCCAGACACTATTTAGCAAAGCAGAGTTCCATATATATTGCTGTGATTTCAAAAACATAAAAGCATGCATGGGTAGCTTTGTGTTTTTAAGAAATCCAAAGGCAAGATCCAGACATTGACGGAGGTTTCATTCTTTTCTACAGGTGATTTTCTTCAACTATTGTACCTAATAATAAGAAAGCATCACCTGTCACATTTGCTTTCTAATGAGTACTTTAAAACCTTCTGGGGGCAGCTATCTTCTCACCCTTAAGTATCAAATAGCTGTCGTATTGCACTAAATTATTCTCTCCCTTCCTGAACCTAGAAAGCCTAAAAAACTTTTTATCCTTGTCTATTTAATTTTTTAAATTCTTTGCAGAATACTTTTTTTTATTACAGAATAATTGAGGCTTTGCAGATATTCCTTATATCAATAAGAATAATTTATCTGAGCCACTGAGATTATTATACCTTTCTGATGTACTCCCTGAAATTAGACTCCAGAAACAAATATGATGTTGACAGAGTTAAAGTGAAAGTCGCTCAGTCGTGTCCAACTCTTTTTTGACCCCATGGACTCTATAGTATAAGGACTGTATACATATATAGTATATAGACTGTACAGAATTCTCCAGGCCAGAATACTGGAGAGGGTAGACTTTCCCTTCTCCAGCAGAACTTTCCAACTCAGGAATTGAACTGGGGTCTCCTGCATTGCAGGTGAATTCTTGACCAGCTGAGCTCCAGTTGGAGGTTAGCAAATTAATAAGAGTCTTCTTTAATTCAAAGTTGACTTATGACATCAAATCTGATCAAATCTAATTGATGTTTTTCAGAAAACTCTATAAGATATATTTCTTGGGGGGAAAAAAAACTCTTAAGCAGTTTTCTTTCCTTAGTGAGCAGAAACATGAAGGAACAGAGAAACACAGCAAATGCCCAGTAGCAAACCAACATGAAAAACCCATGTTGGTGGCTGAGAGTCCACCGCCATGATGTTTTGGGGAGCCCTCTACTCACAGGTTCATGTGTCTAATTACAGAGCAGACCAATCAATTTTGTTCACAGACCAAATTAAATGAATATGGATAGCCTTTTCACATAAAATCCCCCAAAGACACGAAGTCTGGATTCAAACCCCAAAGAGAAATTGTTAAATTTTCCCTCCATGACCACACTCCTTTACAAATAACAACAGTACAAGATTCAGTTCTTTTTGTGGAAAAGTAATAATGTGGTCACTTACAACACACTTTTATCACTTGTACCTAATTACTTCTCAGCCATTAAGAGTCACACTTATCAATGAGTCAGATCTTCATTTTGAATTTTATTTGGTTTCCATTCTAAAATTTGTGTAAATATGCTCAGTCTCTAAATTATTCAGAAGCCCCATGCTTATTCATTATATTTTAAACAATCTCAAACTTTATTTATAATACTATGTGCACCAATTAATGTCATGTTTAAGAAAGGGACTTTGTTATCAATTTACAACCATGAGAACCAAAGAAAAATAAGTGAGAAAAGAACACAAAGATATAATTTTGCAATTTTAATAGAACAGCAGCAGGAAACTAAAATCTAAACAGATAAATTTTTTCTATCTAACTGGAAGTCTTCAAAGATATCGTGGCACTAAAAGCTAAACTTTTCCTTTCTTAAAGTTAAGAAATTTTTGATTGGTTAATTAGTCATTCTAGAAGAAACATTTAATAAGTCATAATTGGCAGGATAAATACTGCTACCCTTACAAGCAGTTCAAAACCTGTTTGTGAAAGAATTTTTGCAAACATCTGTATACATTATTATGTTTTGTAACTGTAATTAGAAATTCAGAGGAATGTTAAACAAAGGTTAGGTTTGAAGCAATCTCCACTGTATATATTATATTGCTGTGTGCATTACTCTAGTTTAAAGTGATGCATTTATCCTGACGTCCACAATACAGAAAGACAGCTCTTTTGTGGTAATTCTGAGAATTAGGAAAACTGTCTAATATTCATATGGCTTGAAAAGTAATTTGCAATATATGCCATGGATTTGCACTTATTACTGTTGCTGTATTGTTACAGAGAAATTTCCATGTATTCTATTTGGCATATGCTGTAGTGTATATAGAATTTTTTTTTTTTTTTCCTTCAACTGATAGATACTGAATGGAGTGAAGCTAATCAGTACAGGTTAGCTCTCTGGCTCTAGTAGACTCTGCAATGATTCTCCTGGGATATGCTAAGGTAATGCTAAAATAGGCTATTATAAGTCAAAATATCTTTGGGCAAAACTAAATTGCTTCCAGAATCATTAAGCCTGCTGACTAAGGTTTTGTAGCCTGTTAAACATGATTCCTCCTTTTATACAGCTTTTCTTAAGTCCTCTCAGTTTTTATTGCAGCTTCCATTTTTTTATTCACCCTCAATTGCATTAGATCTTATTATTTTTTTTTTTTTTAACATATTTGAGTTGAACTACTTTCATTGATTGGAGAACTTTAGAAGGGATTTGTGAAGGAAATACAAAACTTTCTCAGGAACCAGCCATAAACAATGAATAAGACAAAGGACTGTACTAAGGAGTGGTACATGGGTGGACAGTCACTGTAATTTCTACTCTTCCTCAAATTACTAGAATCTTTCAGTTATTAGACATATTGTGTCTGCTGTGTTCCCAAATGTGCAGTATGTACCACCATTTGCTTTTGTACCGTTTTTGACAACTTGCCAAAAGTTATATAGTTGCTAGCATCTATACCCTCATCTATAAGAACATAACCTTTTCAATAGCAAGGCTGTGTCTCTGATTCAGAACCAGTAATTTAATTTGAATGAAGGGCAGACAAGAATCAGGAGAACACTGGGCTCGACTTCAGTAAGGCATAAACATGAAGTGTCACAGAGGTCATCTGGCAGATAGGAAAGCAGTGACCTGCTGTCATTGAGACACAGAAGAAGCTATATCATACCATGATTTTGGAGAATTTTCAAATAATTCATGACTTTTGATATTTAATTTAATGAATTTATTTCACCATTTTATATTCACATATTTACCAAGTACCTTATTCACCATTTGGAACATACATACAATGTGGAAATACTGACACTGTATCTAGCCTCATTCAGTTTTTAGTTAATAATGAGTGAGCAATGTCTCCACCTTAGGCAATGACAAAAACCTTACTTTAAATCTGTCACAGTAATTTAGTAAAAAGAAATAAAGATGTGCCATGAAAGTAACTATAGAGAACAGAAGGATCTTGTGACTTATTTTAATATAAATCCAGATAATGAAGTCAAGGTGAGAGGAAGGAAATAATGCTTACATTGCAAAGTAGAGATTGGGTGGTGGTGGTGGTGTAGTCATTAAGTCATGTCCAACTCTTGAGGCCCCATTGACTGTAGTTCACCAGGCTCCTCTGTCCATGGAATTTCACAGGCAGGAATACTGGAGTAGATTGCCATTTCATTCTCCAGGGGATCTTCCATACCCAGGGATGGAACCTGCGCCTCTGGCATTGCAGGTGGAGTCTTTTACCACTGATCAACCAGGGAAGCCCGAGAGACTGGATAGGGGTTAAGATAATTTCTGAAGCGACGCATTTTGGTTAGGCTTTTAATCATGTTAGAATTAGCTTTAAAGAGTATGTGCAAAAGGTGGTAGAAAAATATAATTTCAATATATTTATGAAATAAAAGCATAGAAATGCTAGCAATATATTTTATAATATATCACATATAATATCAATGGGACAACTTATTCATTAGTTCAAAACCTTTTTGATAGTCTGATTCTGGATCAATTACTATGTTAAGAACAATAATGATGAACTTAACAAATATATATTAATCTTTAAGGAGTCTAGTGGGGGAAATAAAGGCCATTAAAATAATTGCAGAACATGCATGAATTAAAAAACGGAAGTGAAATGTGCTGAAGAAACATATATTTGATTTTAACCAGAAGTCAGAGAAAGATTCTTGCAGAAAAACATCTTAGCGGAACTTTAAAGCATGAAGAAGAGATAGATGGTGGTGTGTTAGAACCATGAGGAGAGAATTTTCCAGACAGAGGAGAGTGAATTTGTAGTAACAGAATCTAAAAAGCAATTTCATATTCAATAAATTGAAAGTCCTCCACTATTTCAAATATAATTAAAAAAAGGGGTGGGGAGGGGTTAAGACACAGTCAGAGACTAGATTTTGAAGGTACATTCGGGTCATGGACATCACCAGATGGCCAATATCAAAATCAGATTGATTATATTCTTTGCAGCCGGAGATGGAGAAGCTCTAAACAGTCAGCAAAAACAAGACCAGGAGCTGACTGTGGCTCATATCATGAACTCCTTATTGCCAAATTCAGACTGAAATTGAAGAAAGTGGAGAAAACAACTACACCATTCAGGTATGACCTAAATTAAATTCCTTATGACCATACAGTGGAAGTGGGAAATAGATTTAAGGGACTAGATATGATAGACACAGTGCGTGATGAGCTATGGAAGGAGGTTCGTGACACTGTACAGGAGACAAGGATCGAGACCATCCCCAAGAAAGAGAAATGAAAAAAGGAAAATGGTTGTCTGAGGAGGCCTTAAAAAGAGCTGTGAAAATAAGAGAAGTGAAAAAAAAAAGAGAAAAGGAAAGATATTCCAATTTGAATGCAGAGTTCCAAAGAAAAGCAAGGAGAGATAAGAAAGCCTTCCTCAGCGATCAATGCAAAGAAATAGAGGAAAACAACATAATGGGAAAGACTAGAGATCTCTTAAAGAAAATTAGAGATGCCAAGGGAACATTTCATGCAAAGGTGGGCTCAATAAAGGACAGAAATGGTAGGGACTTAACAGAAGCAGAAGATATTAAGAAGAGGTGGCAAGAATACACAGAAGAACTGTACAAAAAAGATCCTAATGACCCAGATAATCACGATGGTGTGATCACTCACTTAGAGCCAGACATCCTGGAATGTGAAGTCAAGTGGGGGTTAGGAAACACCACTGTGAACAAAGCTAGTGGAGGTGATGGAATTCCAGTTTAGCTACTTCAAATCTTAAAAAAAATGATGCTGTTAAAATGCTGCACTGAATATGCCAGCAAATCTGGAAAACTCATCAGCAGCTGAAGTACTGGAAATGGTCAGTTTTCATTCCAATCCCAAAGAGAGGCAATGCCAAAGAATGCTCAAACTACCACACAATTGCACTCATCTTACACGCTAGTAAAGTAATTCTCAAAATTCTCCAAGCCAGGCTTCAGCAATACATGAACTGTGAACTTCCAGATGTTCAAGATGTTCAAGAAAAGACAGAGGAACCAGAGATCAAATTGCCAGCCTCTGATGGATCATTGAAAAAGCAAGAGAGTCCCAGAAAAACATCTATTTCTGCTTTATTGACTGTGCCAAAGCCTTCCACTGTGTGGATCATAATAAACTGTGGAAAATTCTGAAAGAGATGGGAATACCAGAACACCTGACCTGTCCCTTGAGAAACCTATATGCAGGTCAGGAAGCAACAGTTAGAACTGGACATGGAACAACAGACTGGTTCCAAATAGGAAAAGGAGTACATCAAGATTGTATATTGTCACCCTGCTTATTTAACTTATATGCAGAGTACATCATGAGAAACAATGGGCTGGAAGAAGTATAAGCTGGGATCAAGACTACAGGGAGAAATATCAAAAACCTCAGATATGCAGATGACACCACCCTTATGGCAGAAAGTGAAGAAGAACTAAAGATTCTCTTGATGAAAACGAAGAGGAGAGAAAAAAAGTTGGCTTAAAGCTCAACATTTAGAAAACTATGATCATGGCATCCGGTCCCATCACTTCATGGCAAATAGGTGGGGAAACAGTGGAAACACTGGCTGACTTTATTTTTCTGGGCTCCAAAATCACTGCAGATGGTGATTACAGCCATGAAATTAAAGGATGCTTACTCCTTGGAAGGAAAGTTATGACCAACCTAGACAGCATATTTTAAAAGCAGAGACATTACTTTGTTAACAAAGGTCCATTAAGTCAAGGCTATGGTTTTTCCAGTAGTCATGTATGGATGTGAGAGTTGGAATATAAAGAAAGCTGAGCGCAGAAGAATTGATGTTTTTGAACTGTGGTTTTGGGGAAGAGTCTTGAGAGTCTCTTGGACTGCAAGGAGATCCAACCAGTCCATCCTAAAGGAGATCAGTCCTGGGTGTTCATTGGAGGGACTGATGTTGAAGCTGAAACTCCAATACTTTGGCCACCTGATGCGAAGAAGTGACTCACTGGAAAAGGCCCTGATGCTGGGAAAGATTGAGAGCAGGAGAAGAAGGGGACAACAGAGGATGAGATGACTGGATGGCATCACCAACTCAATGGACATGAATTTGGGTAGGCTCTGGGAGCTGGTGATGGACAGGGAGGCCTGGCATGCTGCGGTTCATGGGGTCGCAAAGAGTCGGACACGACTGAGGGACTGAACTGAACTCCCGTCTCTGTGCTCATATGCAACAATTTTTATTTTATTCCAAAGAAATAATTGGTCTAAAGACTTTTTTTTCCTAATGTCAAAAAGATACAATAATCTTTGCAATAAAATTTTGTTCTCTTTATTGTGGAAAATAAATTGCTATGATTGTGTGAACTTAAGTGCTTTGAGTATTCTCTAATTATTGAATGAAGAACTGTCTGTGTGTGTCTACATGTGTCTGTACACATGTCCATTAGATTACGTATGTTAACTTTGTTTTTCAACCTCTGTTATTGCTTTAACAACTTGATTTGTTAGTTTCATGTAATAATGGTTAATTATTCATCTTACTCTTATTAACAACCTTCTTCAAACTGTAATTCCTCTAGGTCTGTAGGTAGTCTAGCTCTACTTAATATGCAGTTGCCGAATGCAGCATACAACCCCAAATACTTTTACCAAATGTTCTCATGAACACCAAGTACTATAAAAATACTTGATTGTATTATCTTTTAAAAGTGACTCTACAGTAAAATTAGTTAACAGTTAAATTAATGATTTTCTCTATTTTTCCCAATGATTATTATTTCTGTTTCCCCTTTTGTCTTGTCATTGTTTGACTGAGCATTTTTATGACACCATTTTTATATCTCTACCATTATATTTTTTTAGTATTTCTTTTTCCATAAAACTTGATTATTACTCTAGGGTTTATTCTGCACATAGTTGATGTTTCACATATTTGATCCTCATGGGAGTGCACTTCCCGACCAGGGACTGGACCTAGTCCACAAGAGTCCTAAGCACTAGAACGCCTGGGAACTCCCTCAGTCTACTTTCAACTAACAAATGCTGACTCGTTCTGGGATGAAGATGTGAGTCCTTAAGGGATTACCAAAGAATGCTGCACTACTATCTTGGGGAATGTACTCTTTTTGTTTTTACAGGATGTATGTTTGGGGTAATGTCAACAGAAGGTTGCCTATTTTGCATCTGTATTCAGTCATGTCCAACTCTGTGTCCCCATTGACGATAGCCGGTCAAGCTTCTATGTCCATGAGATTTTCCACGCAAGAATACTGGAGTGGGTTGCCATTTCCTCCTCCAGGGGATCTTGCCAACCCATTCATTGAACCTGAATCTGTCTCCTGCGTTTAGCAGAGGAATTCTTTAATGGCTGAGACAACAGGGAAGCTTTCTATTGGTGAGTATCAATGGTGATTATCTCATCTTCTTCAGGATCTAGTTAGTACACAGGAAATGTATAGTATACACCACACTATACAATATATGCCAAACAGTGATAGCTCAGGATGTCTATCTCTGTCCTCTCTCTCTCTCTGTTTTTAACATCTGTGACACCTCCATGTGATCAGATTGCTTTTCTAGCAAAGATGGGCACAAAAAAGGACAGAAATGATATGAACCTAAAAGAAGCAGAAGATATTAAGTAGAGGTGACAAAAACACACAGAAGAACTAGGCAAAAAACAACTTCATGACCTAGATAACCACCATTTTGTGACCACTCACCAGACATCCTGGAATGCAAAGTCAAGTGGTCCTTAGGAAGCATCACTATGAACAAAACTAGTGGAGGTAATGGAATTCCAGTTGAGCTATTTCAAATCCTAAAAGATCATGCTGTTAAAGTGCTACACTCAATATGCAAGCACATTTGGAAAACTCAGAAGTGGCCACAGGGCTGGAAATGGTCACTTTTCATTACAAACCCAAAGAAAGGAAATGCCAAAGAATGCACAAACTACCACACAACTTCATTCATCTCACACACACTACCAAAGCAATGCTCAAAATTTTCAAGACAGGCTTCAACAGTTCATGAACCATAAACTTCCAGATATGCAGGCTGGATTTAGAAAGGCCAGAGGAACCACATATCGAATTGTCAACATCCGCTGAATCATCAAAAAAGCAAGAGGTTTCCAGAAAAACATCTGCTTCATTGACTATGCCAAAGCCTTTGACTGTGGCTTACTTCAGTCTGTATAATGGGCTCCAGTTTCATCCATCTCATTAGAACTGATTCAAATGAATTCTTTTTAATGACTGAGTAATACTCCATTGTGTATATGTACCATTGTTTCCTTAACCATTCATCTGCTGATGGGCATCTAGGTTGCTTTCATGTCCTGGCTATTATAAACAGTGCTGCGATGAACACTGGGGTGCACGTGTCTCTTTCAGATCTGGTTTCCTTGGTGTGTATGCCCAGGAGTGGGATTGCTGGGCCATATGGCAGTTCTATTTGTAGTTTTTAAAGGAATCTCCACACTGTTTTTAAAGGAATCTCCATAGTGACTGTACTAGTTTGCATTCCCACCAATAGTGTAAGAGGGTTCCCTTTTCTCCACACCCTCTCCAGCATTTTTTGCTTGTAGTCTTTTGGATAGCAGCCGTTCTGACTGGCATTTAATGTTATCTAACTGAGGTTTTGATTTGCAAGAAATGCCAGACTTGATGAAGCTCAAGCTGGATTCAAGATTTTCAGGAGAAATATCAATAAATTCAGATATGCAGATGATACCACACTTATGGCAGAAAGTGAAACTAAAGAGCCTCTTGGTGAAAGTGAAAAGGAAAGGTGAAAAAGTTGGCCTAAAACTCAACATTCAGAAAACTAAGACCATGACATCTGGTCCCATTACTTCATGGCAAATAGATGGGGAAACAATGTAAACAAGGACAGAGTTTATTTTTGGGGACCCCAAAATCACTGCAGATGGTGACTGCACCCATGAAATTAAAAGACGCTTACTCCTTAGAAGGAAAGTTATGACCAACCTAGATAGCATATTAAAAAGCAGAGACAATACTTTGCCAACAAAGGTCTGTCTAGTCAAGGCTATGGTTTTTCCAGTAATCATGTATGGGTGTGAGAGTTGGATGTAAGTAAGCTGAGCACTGAGAATTGATGCTTTTGAACTGTAGTGTCAGAGAAGACTCTTGAGAGTCCCTTGGACTGCAAGGAGATCCAGCCAGTCCATCCTAAAGGAAATCAGTCCTGAATATTCATTGGAAGGACTGTTGCTGAAACTGAAACTCCAATACTTTGGCCACCTGATGTGAAGAACTGATTCATTGGTAAAGACCCTGATGCTGGGAAAGACTGAAGGTGGGAGGAGAAGGGGATGACAGAGGAAGAGATGGTTGAATGGCATCACCGACTCAATAGACATGCGTTTGAGTAATCTCCAGGAGTTGGTGTTGGACAGGGAAGCCTGGCATGCTGCAGTTAATGGGGTCACAAATGTTCAGACACACCTGAGCAAATGAACTGAAGTGATCCTCAGCTAGTCTTCCCGATTAATAAGAATCACAAAGCTGGAACATTGGGCATCAGCATCCAAGCCGTTATGTGGACAAAGCTTTATGATATACAGGCCACGTTCTGTGGAAATTCTCAGCTGCATTTTTACTATAGCTCAAGGATGGGCCTAGGGAAAAAATATAAATGCATCAACACTTTTTATATGGCAAAGGTGGCATTATTATTAGTTTTGCTTTTTTTTTTTTTACTTAATAGGTTCTTCCTCCATATCAGTCAGTTTAGTTCATCAGTCATGTCTGACTTTGTGATCCCATGAACTGCAGCACGCCAGGCTTCCCTGTCTACTACCAACTCCCAGAGTCTACTCAAACTCATGTTCATTGAGTTGGTGATACCATCCAACCATTTCATCCTCTGCTGTCCCCTTCTCCAGCCATCTTTCCCAGCATCAGGGTCTTTTCAAATAAGTTGGTTCTTTGCATCAGGTGGCCAAAGTATTGGAGATCAGCTTCAGCATCAGTCCTTCCAATGAATATTTAAGACTGATTTTCTTAAGGATTGACTGGTTGGATCTACTTACAGTCCAAGGAACTCTCAAAGTCTCCAACACCACAGTTCAAAAGCATCAATTCCTCGGCACTCAGCTTTCTTTATAATCCAATTCTCACATCTATACATTTCCTTTATATAAGTCATTTAGTTTGAAGAAGAGAGTGATTATCAAGGCATGTAAAATCATACACTAGATAATAATTACATTACCTAAATCCTGCCTTAAGCTTTTAAAGGTATTCTCTAGTGAATATGATGATTTTTCAACATTAAAATTATGTGTCAACCATGATTATAGGGAAAAAATGCAAAAGTTTTATGTATTTAAAGTACTTAAGGGAACCATTCGTCTTTTTTGGCATGAGTTTTTCAAATCATATTTCTATCGTTTCCTCACTTAAAAGTGTTTTAAAATGTATTACCTAAATCTTAAAAACCCTGAATATGTGGTAAGCATAATAGAAAGTCTACAATTGTAAATGCACATTGCACACATTAATTGCAATTTTGCAAAAATAAATATAAAATCACAAATTTTATAAATAAGTTATTTTTAAAAAGTATCTTTACATTCTGAAGCCACACATGCTTAGTGTTTTGTTTCATAATAAATTTAATTGTGGTTCAATATACATATCTATATTTCCTAAAATTAATTGCAAAAATTCATCAAGATTTTAAAAAGTTATTGTATCATCATTTTATTTGAAAATAAATAAATAAATAATGGAAGAACCAAAGGAAAGGGAAAGGGATACAAATTAGATAAATTTACAAATCAATTATGATTCTTTAAGTATGCAATACCATATCACAAATAAGACACTCTCCTATATCACAAGAATATATGTTTATATATATTTATCTCAATAATGTCCTTGCTATCAAGACTATAACTCCAAAGTAAACATTTCTAGTAGGACAGCCAATCAACAACTGAAATTTACTATGAACCAAATACAAATATCCTTCTTGCTTTCAAAATTTTCGTTTTATGTTTCAGTCTGAAATAGCCTTCAAAATCTAATAAAGTCTCTCATTCTCCAAGGTTTTTTCAAACATCTGCTGCACAATTGTATTTCTATCCTTTGTGTATTTTTGTGATTTATTACCAATTAAATGCTATATGAGTTCTGTTTTCAGGTAGAATAGAACACAACTGATGAGTCTTATTTACTTTCTATTCCACATATACCTAATGCTTTGTGTTCAGTATCCCAGATACTTAAAAAAGTTAATTATTAATTAAATGGTATTATCATTTCTAAAATTGTTAGTTACATTGATGAACATATGCAAAATTAAGAGTAAAACTGTGTATAATCATTGAAACACATTAAGTAGTGTTTCAAAAGATTACGTGCACTATTTGCTACATCAAAGATATGATTAAAATTTTATATCAATAAAGCAAAACAGAAGATATATGGCTAAGCCTTTAAAAAGAGTATTTGATATGTATTACTAGTAAATTTTGTACTAATCAAAAAATTTACAAGAGACAGTATGTCATCACACTTTATCTTTAACAGGTATCACTGTAGGAAATTATACTTCCTGATATCCTGGTATTTTCTGCTCCCAGAATGTGATGTCACTTGCAGAAGCATATTTACTATAATTGAGCTTTATTTCCAAATTACTGCTTTCAAAATTAAAATAAACTTCAGAACTGAAATTATGCTAAACCTACAAAAGCTATTATTCAAATGAATGAATACATTCTAGAACATGAGACGAAAGAATACCACATGTTCCCAAGGAATAGAAAAATAATTTATAAAACAGTAAGATATAGAACACAGGCCATGAAACCAAGTATTAAGCAAGGTGAAGAGCAGCGGTTGAGCTGGACGCCAAGTACTTCTAGCTCTAAATGAAATATGCTGATATCAATATAAATAGAAACCTTTTTTGAGAATTGTTTCAAATCATCAAATAAATGGAAACCATGAACTTATCAAAGTAACCTAACTTGTACTGCCATCTCAAGAAAGATAAGCAAATATCTGACTTAATAATATTCAGATTAAAGCAAATCTAAAATGTGTAGTATATAAATTAGTAAAATAGCAATGTTACAACAGCAGTTTTATAAGGAAGAAAATATTTCACAAATAATACTAGTATAGTGTATTTGACTTTGTTATTTATATTAACAAATATTAATTAATGAATAAAATAAATGAATGGAAGATTATTAAAGTTTAATTGAATATTTGAAAATAACATGAAAAATAACTTCCATACCTCATCATCTGCATATAAATTTTTTCACTTTTAAACACTTATCAGAGCCAATTACAAAATGAATGTTTATAGAAAATTAATAAGTTTGATAAGTTGTAGACTAAGAAATTCAGAAAATCAGTGAATGATTTGATTTTTTTTAATCTGTTCTGTTCCTTAACTCTTTGAGTTTTACTATAACTTGTTGCTGTTTTTTCTCCTTTTTCATTTCCATTTATTGAACAAATATTTCTTCGGTATTAAATGAGTCATGCTCTATTATAGATATTTATAGTACATCAGTGAACAAACAAACCAAAATTCTACATGCAGGAGACATTAGTGGAGATCTAATAACCCTAATGAAGGACTAAAATATATAATGCTTCTGAAGGTGAAAATTTCTATTGAAAAACTTGAATAGTAAGAAGACTAAAGAATGTGAAGGAGAAATAACATTTTTAAATGTATTTAAATGTGTTAACTCACATTTAAGTTCAGAACCATTTATCCATGATGCTGTGAAAGTGCTGCACTCAATATGCCAGCAAATTTGGAAAATTCAGCAGGGGCCACAGGACTGGAAAAGATCAGTTTTCATCCCAATCCCAAAGAAAGGCAATGCCAAAGAATGCTCAAACTACCACACAATTGCACTCATCTGACACGCTAGAAAAGTTAATGCTCAAAATTCTACAAGACAGGCTTCAACAGGACATGAACCATGAACTTCCAGATGTTCAAGCTGGATTTAGAAAAGGCGGAGGAAGCAGAGATCAAATTGCCAATATCCGCTGGATCATCGAAAAAACAAGAGGGTTCCAGAAAAACATCTGCTTCATTGACAATGCCAAAGCCTTTGACTGTGTGGATAACAACAAACTGTGGAGATTCTGAAAGAGATGGGAATACCAGACCACCTGAACTGCCTTCTGAGAAACCTATATGCAGGTCAAGAAACAACAATAGAACTGGGCATAGAACAACAGACTGGTTCCCAACAGGAAAAGGAGTACGTTAAGGCTGTACATTGTCACCCTGCTTATTTAACTTATATGCAGAGTACATCATGAAAAATGCTGGAATGGATGAAGCACAAGCTGGAATCAAGATTGCTAGAGGATATATCAATAACCTCAGATATGCAGATGACACCACCCTTATGGCAGAAAGTGAAGAAAAACTAAAGAACCTCTTGGTGGAAGTGAAAGAGGACAGTGAAAAAGTTGGCTTAAAACTCAACATTCAGAAAACTAAGATCATGGCAACTGGTCCCATCACTTCATAGCAATTTAATGGTGGACAACGGAAACACTGACAACTTTTTTTTTTTTTGGTTCCAAAATCATTGCAGATGGTGAGTGCTGCCATGAAATTAGAAGCCACTTGCTCCTTGGATGAAACACTATGACCAACCTAGACAGCATATTAAAAAGCAGAGACATTACTTTGTCAATGGTTCAGCTAGTCAAAGCTATGGTTTTTCCAGTAATCATGTATGGATGTGGGAGTTGGACTATAAAGAAAGCTGAGCATAGAAGAATTGATGCTTTTGAACTGTGATGTTGGAGAAGACTCATGAGAATCCCTTGGGACTGCAAGGAGATCTAACCAGTCCATCCTGTAGGAACAGTCCTGAATATTTATTGGAAGGACTGATGCTGAAGCAGAAAGTCCAATACTTTGGCCACCTGATATGAAGAAATGACTCATCTGAAAAGACCCTCATGCTGTGAGGGATTGAGGGCATGAGAAGGGGATGACAGAGGATGAGATGACTGGATGGCATCACCGATTCAATGGACATGAGTTTGAGTAAACTCTAGGAGTTTGTGATGGATAGGGAGGCCTGGAGTGCTGCAGTCCATGGGGTCAGAGAGAGTCTAGTACGACTGAGCGACTGAAGTGAACTGAAATGAACCGGTTCTTAAAAGTGAAAGAGTCAATCGCTCAGTCTTGTTTGGCTGTTTGTAATGCCAGGAACTCTAGTCAACCAAGCTGCTCTGTCCATGGAATTCTCCAGGAAGGAATATTGGAGTGGGTTGCCATTCCCTTCTTCAGGGGATCTTTCAGACGTGGGGATGGAATCCAGGTCTCCTGCATTCCAGGCAGATCCTCTGCCATCTGAGCCACCACTGTACTTGGTGTTGATTAATTCTCTTTTATGTGATTATAAGAAAATCACACATGTCAGTTCTATGTTGATAGCTTTTTAATGGAAACAAAATGCATTTTGACAAGTTTTTCTTTAGAAATTTTAAAGAAATTCCATTTGTCCTCTGTATTACAATTTTTTATATAAGGTAATCAAGCCCTCCTTTGTATCATAACTACTTTATATATTATATGATGTTTGTGTTCAACTATTTTCCAAATTTTCTCCATTTTTTAAATTAGTTTTTTATGTTGTACCTATTTATCTTACTAATTTTTGAATAAGATAAAACTTCTTGGTTTGGGTTAATAAACTCCTTATATATATGAAAGCTTTGTGTTTCATAAATTTTGGGAATTTTCTAGTCTTTAAAAAAAAACCCTTATTTTTTTTCTAATTGCCTCTGAAATTCCAATGACACATATGCTAAATGCTTGTTACTGTTTCACATTTTAGTGATGTTCTTTTCTTAATGTTTTTAACTCTTTATGCATATTCTATATCTATAGACTATCTTCAATTCAAATTATCCACCTTTCTACTACTTCCAATCTACTCCTAATTCTATCCATTAGATTGTTTTTACAGATACTGTACATTTTTTCTATAACTTGCATATCTATATTTTTTCTATAACTTGCATATCTTTAAAAATAGAACTGCCATATGACCCAGCAATACCACTTCTAGGCATACACACTGAGGAATCCAGATCTGAAAGAGACACGTGCACCCCAATGTTCATTGCAGCACTGTTTATAATAGCCAGGACATGGAAGCAACCCAGATGCCCATCAGCAGATGAATGGATAAGGAAGCTGTGGTACATATACACCATGGAATATTACTCAGCCGTTAAAAAGAATTCATTTGAATCAGTTCTAATGAGATGGATGAAACTGGAGCCCATTATACAGAGTGAAGTAAGCCAGAAAGATAAAGATCATTACAGTATATATACGGAATTTAGATAGATGGTGGCGATAACCCTATATGCAAAACAGAAAAAGAGACACAGAAGTACAGAACAGACTTTTGAACTCTGGGGGAGAACGTGAGGGTGGGATGTTTTGAAAGAACAGCATGTATATTATCTATGGTGAAACGGACCACCAGCCCAGGTGGGATACATGAGTCAGGTGCTCGGGCCTGGTGCACTGGGAGGACCCTGAGGAGTCGGGTGGGGAGGGAGGTGGGAGGGGGGATCGGGATGGGGAATACGTGTAACTATATGGCTGATTCATGTCAATGTATGACAAAACCCACTGAAATGTTGTAAAGTGATTGGCCTCCAACTAATAAAATAATATTTAAAAAAAAAAAAATAAAAAAAAAAATAAAAACAGTTTCTATCTTTCTACTGTAGTTCAGTTCAGTCGCTCAGTCGTGTCCGACCCTTTGTGACCCCATGACCCTTTGTGACGCCAGACTCTATGTCCATCACCAATTCCAGGAGTTTGCCCAAAGTCATGTCCATCGAGTCGTTGATGCCATCCAGCCGTCTCATCCTCTGTCGGTCCCTTCTCCTCCTGCCCCCAATCCCTCCCAGCATCAGGGTCTTTTCCAACGAATCAACTCTTCGCATGAGGTGGCCAAAGTATTGGAGTTTCAGCTTCAGCATCAGTCCTTCCAATGAACACCCAGGACTGATCTCCTTGAGGATGGACTGGTTGGATCTCCTTGCAGTCCAAGAGACTTCTCCAATATCACAGTTCTAAAGCAGCAATTCTTTGGTACTCAGCTTTTTTCACAGTCTAACTCTCACATCCATACATGACCACTGGAAAAACCATAGCCTTGACTAGATGGACCTTTGCTGGCAAAGTAATGTCTCTGCTTTTTAATATGCTATCTAGTTTGGTAATAATTTTCCTTCCAAGGAATAAGTGTCTTTTAATTTCAGGGCTGCAACCACCATCTGCAGTGATTTTAGAACCAAAAAAAAAAAAAAAAATAATAAATAAACTCTTTCCTTGTTTCCACTGTCCCCCCATCTATTTGCCATGAAGTGATGAGAACAGATGCCATGATCTTAGTTTTCTGAATGTTGAGCTTTAAGCCAACTCTTTCACTCTTCTCCTTCACTTTCACCAAGAGGCTCTTTAGTTCCTCTTCACTTCCTGCCATAAGGGTGGTGTCATCTGCCTATCTGAGGTTATTGATATTTCTCCCAGCAATCTTGATTCCAGCTTGTGCTTCTTCTAGCCCAGCGTTTCTCATGATGTACTCTGCATATAAGTTAAATAAGCAGGGTGACAATATATAACCTTGACATACTCCTTTTCCTATTTGGAACCAGTCTGTTGTTCCATGTCCAGTTCTAACTGTTGCTTCCTGACCTGCATATACATCTTTCAAGAGGCAGGTCAGGTGGTCTGGTATGCCCATCTCTTTCAGAATTTTCCACAGTTTATTGTGATTGACACAGTCAAAGGCTTTGGCATAGTCAATAAAGCAGAAATAGATGTTTTCCTGGAACTCTCTTGCTTTTTTGATGATCCAGTGGATATTGGCAATTTGATCTCTGGTTCCTCTGCCTTTTCTGAAACCAGCTTGAACATCTGGATGTGCACAGTTCACATATTGCTGAAGCCTGGCTTGGAGAATTTTGACCATTATTTTACTAGCATGTGAATTGAGTGCAATTGTGTGGTAGTTTGAACATTCTTTGGCATTGCCTTTCTTTGGGATTGGGATGAAAACTGACATTTTCCAGTCCTGGGGCCACTGCTGAGTTTTCCAAATTTGCTGGCATATTGAGTGCAGCACTTTTACAGCATCAGCTTTCAGGATTTGAAATAGCTGGAATTCCATCACCTCCACTAACTTTGTTCATAATGATGCTTTCTAAGGCCCACTTGACCTCACATTCCAGGATGTCTGGCTCTAGGTGAGTGATCACACCATCGTGATTACCCGGGTCATGAAGATTTTTTGTACAGTTCTTCTGTGTATTCTTGCCACCTCTTCTTTATATCTTCTGCTTCTGTTAGGTCCATACCAGTTCTGTCCTTTATCGAACCCATCTTTGCATGAAATGTTCCCTTGGTATCTCTAATTTTCTTGAAGAGATTTCTACTCTTTCCCATTCTGTTGTTTTCCTTTATTTCTTTGCATTGATCCCTGAGGAATACTTTCTTATCTCTCCTTGCTATTCTTTGGAACTCTGCATTCAAATGGGAATATCTTTCCTTTTCTTCTTTGCTTTTTGCTTCTCTTCTTTTAACAGCTATTTGTAAGGCCTCCTTAGACACTGTAGTTACCTGTTAATTTTATATCCATATTTTCTTTAATTTCTTAACTGCAAATTGCAATTCTTTTGCCAACTTTTATTGACTGTTTTTGCCTTAACTGTAGTGTAAAATTTCTTCTCATGCCTAATATTTTTGCTTCTTATTCATTTTTAGACTAGATATTGCAAATGGAAAATTTTTAAAAATTTTTGATTAATTTCTTCTGCATATGAATGATGTTGGTCTATGTAATATTTATCTATAGTGAACTTAAGCTCCAAATGCTGTCTTCCCTGTAATGAAACACAGCTGAACTCTTTGCTTAGGTTTTTCAATCTTTCAGTTATTCCTTTTCTTTTGAAGCCTGATGTCGCTCCCACCCATGTGGGACTTTCCACTTTCTGTTCCTCTCCTTACTGGAATCCATCCCATTTTTTAACAACAGCTCTGTAAGCTCTTGATTTTGTAACCAGCAATGCCATGGCGTTCTGCTGGATTTCTACTTGCTCTCTAGTGTACAAACCTCAGTGTGCATTTATGTATAAAGTCATATAAATGTAAATATTCTTTTATACAGTAACCTTCTTTTAACCACATATTCATTCCTAGGGTTTCATTTTGTTTTCATTTTGGTTGCTTTCCAGTTCCTCTGGATACTTGAATTTTTAAAAATGTACTTTGTTCACAGTTAATAATAATTATTCTGAATATCTGGAAACAGAACCCAATGTCATGCTTTTTCAGCATAGAAAATAAACATTATAGTGATTCTGTGTCTTCTAAAATCAAAGCAAAGTAATCCTCATCAGTTTCAGGCTAAATCGCTTTATGCAAACAAACACATAATTAGAATATCGCTAAACTCATGTGATTATAATTAATGTAGCACACCTGCAAAGTGACTACCTAAATCAGTCTAAATTAAATGTCCTAGATACTTACATTTACCATTAACATAAAAACAAAACTTTTATATTTCATTTTGTTTGCAGAAAAAGTATGACTCATTTGTGTTCAGAAGTCCCAGAATAGTGATTATTGTTGCATTAAACATTGACAGTACCTCTAAATGTGCAATGAGTGCTACTTCATTTCATATATAATTTGCAGTCCTCATAGGCTACTAAGAAAAATTGTTAACATTTATGGACAAATAAGAGAAATGGCTTACTTTATGTTTAACATCTCCCTAGAAGGGGGAAGAATGATAGAAAAAAAATGGTAATGCACACAGAACTTTGACTGTCTCAGAGTAATACACAACATATCCATGATTTATATCTATTATTACTTTCAAATAATATTTCCTGACATTAAAAAAACAAGAATATCCCTCACTAGTGACCTATTTTTACCACTCCTTCCATTCCTGTTACTAAGCAACCAAAAGACCCTAAAAAATATTAAGACAATCTGTACATATCTCATACACAGTAATGTACATCAAATGTGCTCTAAAAGCAAATAAAAAATAATCCTTTCCTATTTGTATTTTTGAGGATTTACAGGATTGTCACAGCATCAAATACCAACATTTTCTATCACAATACATTTTATATAGGGTTTTACTTGAGGAGGAATTTTTTCTACATAGGAGACAAGAAGATTCAATGCTTTAAAAATCTTTTAAAATGGAAATTGTACTGTGAGGATTTAAGTTGTCTTTGTTTCCTTCCTGACTTTCAGTAGTAAGAATACCCAAAGTCCTTTCACATTCTTTCTGAATATATCTGTCAACTTCAGCCTTCCTTTTGTTTTATGTACCCTATCACTTCATCCTCGATTACATTTTTCTTATCAATATTGTCTTCTCTCCTTAAAAAAAATAAAAATAAGAACTATAATCTTCCCAGCCAAGCAATCACTGCTTTAGTTCTTAGTAGTAAGATCTGATTCAGATCTTGCATTTAGTATAAAATCTAGATAGGACCTTGTTACTCAATAATAGACTCAGTAAGCAAACTTTATGCAACAATATAACATTCTGCCAGAGGTTCTCTATTTATTTCCCCCCCTTTTCTTGACTAAAGATTACATGTAATTTTTCAGAAAACAAACACAGAGAGAAAAAAGACTATTGAAATTATGAAGCCATCATACCAGCAACAGAGTAGTGAGGTTTTTGAGTCCTTTTGTTTTTTAACATGTAGAGAAGCATGAGGAAAAATCAGCTTTCCTCAGTTAACTTCAATAAAATCTTCAGCTCAAAATTTTCTGTTGAGTAATTGACACTCACAAGCATATATCTAAAAATATCTTTGGCAGTACCATATTTTTACTATGTTTTAGAAATCTTGTTAAGAGTGATATACATATATAACTGATATGTGGTGTCAGTAAACTCAGCATTTGAATTTAACACTGAATTTTAGTATACTTTTAAGAGAGGTTTCAAATTGTATGTTAATGATTTATGTTACCAAACAACCCACAGCATTGGTATCACTGACTTACATTTTATTCTTGGATTTCACTCTGCTGTTTAACCTAACTTAATCTCTCTTTCTCATCCAATTCCATTCCATATTTGAAATAGGAAGAAAAAAGATAATATGGCATTTCACTTTTGAGAGACTTTTATCACTAGGAAATTCTCACCCTTTATATAGAGGTATGGCCCAACATTAATCTTGGATTTTATAGTTTTGAAGCCTTAAGCTTTTCAAAGATTTCCTCAAATTTGCTGAGTCATGAATTTTATATTTTCCACGACTCTAGATTCTGTGTTCTCAAATGTTATATTTATACCACACTTCAGTAGTTGAAACAAAAGCTGAGTTACTATAACAAGTGAAGTGAAAGTTGCTCAGTGGTATCCGAATATTTGTGAACCCCATGAACTGTCGTCCAATTCTCAGGCCATAATACTGCAGTGCTTAGCCATTCTCTTCTCCAGGGGATCTTCCCAACCTAGGGATCAAAAGCAGGTCTCCCATATTTCAAGTGGATTCTTCACCAGCTGAGCTACTGGTAAAGTAGTTACCAGGGAAGCCCAAAGACTGCCACAAATCCACTTGTTTATTGATAGAAACTGTTAATCTCCACAAAGCTAACTATATGGATTATCCAGGTCTACATGCATCTCTACTCTAAATAAACTCTTCAACAGTCCAAATTTCTTCTACTGCAAGGCTGCATCATCCTCTAGGTCATTTTGTTTTCAAGCTGTTCTTTTAGAATTTTGCTGGTTGGATGGGGAAAAAGAGGGGAGTAAATCGGTGATTTAGGATTCTGAGGTATCACTAGCACACGTTACTTCTGGTCATATACCAGTGGACAAGTATAACAGAAAGTAGATGATAAAGTGTTCCCAGAAAGCTTTGTGACCCAACAACTAAAATTCCAAACAAGAGAAAAACAATATGTATGTGTGTGTAATGGTCTCCTAATATTTGGTCCCCTCTGACGATATTTCTACCTATGCACAGAATATGTTTATTCCCTCCTAAAGTGAGAAAAAATCTCATATATTTACTACATTCACTTGAAATTTCAAATATCTAAAGGATGTGCAATCCTCTGTATCAATTTAGATGTAACTTCTCATGACTACCCACTCAACCAAAGTTCAGCACACTTTCAATGTATAGTAGCCCAAAACAGGTTATTTATACCAATAGTGTGCAAATACTTTAGTAAAAACAATCAATAAAAATGGGGAGACTGTAAAACAATTATTGATAGTAATTTTAAAATCTATCTTGGCAGGATTTATGGAACTTCTTACCATAGCAGTGAGATAAACTCTTTCCTTAGTCAATCTAGTCACCCCTAGTACTTCTGTCTGGAATAATTTCATTACCCATCATAGTACATTAGAACTTCTACAATAAAATGCTACAGAATGGGTGGTTTAAACAATTAACATTTATTACTCACAACTCAGGAGGCTGCAAACTGTTGAGGACCTGCTTCTCATTTATGGATGGCCACCTTCTCTCTGTGTCCTAAGGCAGTGGAAAAGACAAGACAGCTCTCTGCGGTCGCTATTTATAAGAGCACTAATCACTCTCATGAGGGGCCCACACTCATGAACTGATGACCTTCCAAAAGCCCCACCTACTAATACCATCACATTGGAGGTTAAAACTTTTAACACATGAATTGCGGGAGACACAAACACTCAGACTATATAACATCCTTTATATTTTATGAACTGTGTTTTTGCCCTATGTGAGGATAAATAACATATAACCATCCATGTCTACTGTCTGCCATTACACCTTTTGCAGTAGGTGTTGGAAAATACACTTTGCCTTGTGGTGTTTATGGTGGGCTATGAAGACCAGGCTTATTATCTCTTTCACATACAATATCCAAAGTTTAGTAGGCTTCTAATTTATTGTCTTTTACTTAGCACTATGAGCTAGTTCAGTGCAGTTCAGTCACTCAGCCATGTCTGACTCTGTGATGCCATGGACTGCGGCACTCCAGGCTTCCCTGTCCATTACCAACTCTCAGAGCTTGCTCAAACTCATGTTCCTAGATTCAGTGATACCATCCAACCATCTCAACATCTGTTGTCTGCTTCTCCTGCCTTCAAACTATCCAAGCATCAGGATTTTTTCAAATGAGTCAGTTCTTCGCATCAGGTGGACAAAGTCTTGGAGCTTCAACTTCAATATCAGTCCTTCCAATGAATATTCAGGACTGATTTCTTTTAGGATTGATTGGTTGATCTCCTTGCAGCCCGAGAGACTCTCAAGAGTCCTCTCAAGCACCACAGTTTGAAAGCATCAATTCATTGTCAGTCTACCTTCTTTATAGTCCAAAAACTCACATCCATACATGACTAATGGAAATAACATAGCTTTGACTAGACGGACTTTTGTTAGCAAAGAAATGTCTCTGCATTTTAATATACTGTCTAGGTTATTCATAGCTTTTCTTCCAAGGAGCAAGTGTCTTTTAATTTCATGGCTGCAATCACCATCTCAGTGATTTTGGAACCCAGAAAAATAAAGTCAGACACTGTTTCCACTGTTTCCCCATCTATTTCCCATGAAGTGATGAGACCAGAGGCCATGATCTTAATTTTTTGAATGTTAAGTTTTAAACCAGCGTTTTCACTCTCCTCTTTCACTTTCATTAAGAGGCTCTTCAGTTACTCTTCACTTCTGCCATAAGGTTGATGTCATCTGCCTATTTGAGGTTATTGATATTTCTTCTGGCAATCTTGATTCCAGCTTCTGCTTCATCCAGCCCAGCATTCCGCATGATGTATTCTGGATATAAGTTAAATAAGCAGGGTAACAATAAAAAGCCATACTCCTTTTTTTATGAACTGTGCTTTTTCCCTGTGTGAGGATAAATAACATGTAACCATCCATGTCTACTGTCTACCATTACACATTTTGCAGTAGGTGTTGGACAATTTAGACACACTCCTTTCCCAATTTGGAACCAGTCTGTTGTTCTATGTCTGGTTCTAACTGTTGCCTCTTGACCTGCATACAGATTTCTCAGGAGGCAGGGAAGGTGGCCTGGTATTCCCATCACTTGAAAAATTTTCCACAGTTTGCTGCATAGTCAAGGCATAATCAGTAGTCAAAGCCTTTGGTGTAATCAATAAAGCAGTAGATGTTTTACTGGAATCCTCCTGCTTTTTCTATGATTCAGAGGATGTTGGCAATTTGATCTCCGGTTCCTCTTCCTTTTCTAAACCCAGACAGAACATCTGGAAGTTCATGGTTCATGTACTGTTGAAGTTCTTGGTTCAGGTACAGTTGGAGCCTGGTCTGGAGAATTTTGAGCATTATTTTACCAGCTTGTGAGATGAGTGCAATTGTGAGGTAGTTTGAAAATTCTTTGCCATTGCCCTTCTTTGGGACTGGAATTAAAACTGGCCTTTTCCAGTCCTGAGGCCACTGCTGAGTTTCCAAATTTTCTAGCAAACTGAGTTCAGCATTTTAACAGCATCATCTTTTATGATTTGAAATAGTTGAACTGGAATTTCATCACCTCCACTAGTTTTGTTCTTAAGGCCCACTTGACTTCGTACTTCAGGATGTGTGACTCTAGGTGAGTGATCACGCCATTGTGGTTATCTTTTTTATGAAGATCTTTTTTGTATGGATCTTCTGAGTATTCTTGCCACTTCTTAATATTTTCTGCTTCTATTGGGTTCATACCATTTCTGTCCTTTATTTGGCCCATCTTTGCATGAAATATTCCCTTGGCATCTTTAATTTTCATGACAGATATCTAGTCTTTCCCATTCTATTGTTTTCCTCACTTTCCCTGCATTGATCACTGAGGAAGGCTTTCTTATCTCTCTTTCGTATTCTTTAGAACTCTGCATTCAAATGAGTATATCTTTCCTTTCCTCCTTTGCCTTTAGCTTCTCTTGTTTTCTCACCTATTTGTAAGACTTCCTCAGACAACCATTTGCCTTTTAGCATTTCTTTTTCTTAGGGATGGTCTTGATCACTGTCTCTTATACACTGTCATGAACTTTTGTCTATAATTCTTTCAGCACTCTGTCAATCAGATCTAATCCATTGAATCTATTTCTCACTTCCACTGTAAGGAATTTGATCTTGATCATACCTGAATGGTCTAGTGCTTTTCCCCAGTTTCTTCAATTTAAGTCTGAATTTGACAATAAGGAGTTCATGATCTGAGCCACAGTCAGTTCCTGGTTTTGTTTTTACTAACTGTATAGAACTTCTCCATCTTTGGCTGCAAAGAATATAATTAATCTGATTTCGGTGTTGACCATCTGGTGATGTCCATGTGTAGAGTCTTCTCTTGTGTAGTTGGAAGAGGGTGTTGGCTATGACCAGGGTGTTCTCTTGGCAAAACTCTGTTAGCCTTTGCCCTGTTTCATTTTGTACTCTAAGGCCAAATTTGGCAGTTACTCAAGGTATTCCTTGACTTCCTACTTTTGCATTCCAGTCCCCTGTGATGAAAAGGACATCTTTTTTTTGAGGTTAGTTCTGGAAGGTCTTGGAGATCTTCATAGAACCATTCAGCTTCTTCATCATTAATGATTGGGGCACAGGCTTGGATTACTGTGATATTGAATGGTTTGCCTTGTAAAGGAACAGAGTTCATTCTATCATTTTTGAGATTGCATGCAAGTACTACATTTCGGACTCTTTTGTTGACTATGAGAGCTACTCCACCTCTTCTAAGGGATTCTTGCTCACATTATTAGATTTAATGGTCATCTGAATTAAATTCACCCAGTCCAGTCTATTTTAATACACTGATTCCTAAAATGTCAATGTTTATTCTTGCCATATCCTGTTTGACCACTTATAATTTACCTTGATTCATGTGCCTGACATTCTATGTTTCTATGCAAAATCGCTCTTTATACCATCTGACTTTACTTCCATCGTCAGTCACGTCCACAACTGGGCGTTGTTTTCGCTTTATGCTCAAGCTCACATTATTTTAACTTCATAGGCGTCCACTCTCAGCACTGTGTGTGAGTAGCACATATAATGCTCAACCTTACTGTATTTTTTGGTTTGTACTCTGCACAAATATCCTTCTCTCTCATTTAAGAGGAAGCTACCCTATGCCATATAAAACAATAAGTTGCCTGTAGAAAGGTGCAACTTTATTTGATACTTGCACTGGGGTCACCCCCACCCCCCTTCATTGCATGGCTTAGTAGTCTTAACAGGTCTTAAGGGATATCTTTTTGAATAGCCAAATGTTATGCTCCTTTGGAAATAGGTACATTTGGTTTCCTCATACTGTGGTGCCCCAAATCTCTAAATTCTTTTCCTTCTGTTACTGCTTACTAACTAGCAACTTTTTACCCGAGTTCATGTGTTTCCTTTGCTCCTTTGCTAAAGCAGCAAGAAGCAAACACTTACTCCTAACTTTCTGGATACTTTCCCTCCAGCTATATCTCAGTAAGCACAGGGTAATTAACAGTAAAAATGTTATCTAATATTTTTGCCAAAGCATTGCAAGTCTAATCAAGTCTAGAAGTCAAATTCTAGTTGCAATAAGTTTTTCCTTACTGTCAACTTAACTTGTCAGCCAATTCTAAATTATGTTTTTGTCACATCAACTGCCTTCTGAGATTAAGTATCTCTGCTAGAGTAAAACAATAGCTACTAAAAGAAAAAAAAAAAAGAGAGCCCTGAGAATAAGCATTTGAATAAATAAAATTTTTATTTTTCTCTCTTCCAATAGTCCTGTTCTCAGGGAATGATATTTCTTTCATTTTGAGTTTCTAACACCTTCTACAGCAGGGATTCTCAACGTGCATCTATATTGGTGGAATTCTGGGAATTTCTGAGATTTTCAGGTGACTTCAAATTCAAATTAAATTGCACACCAATACTAAGAGACTATTTAACTTTTTATCCTGTGTTTATATTTGTACTTATTCATTGCACTATTCGCCACCATGCAATTACAATAAAGTATTAAATGCAGGGTTGTTTAACAATTGCCTTGATTAAACAGTAAAACTATTAATTTTCTTAAATATCAATAGGCACACAATTTTTTAATATTCTGTGTAACTAAATTATAAATACACATAAAGAAACTCTGCAAATTCTGGAAAATATAATGATCTTCTCTAAGTAAAGCATCTGTGTGACTTTTCTGTTTTTGGGAGTGTGTTTTGCATTTGTTTTTGTTGTTGCTATAGAAAACCAATTTTATTTGAAAAAAAATTGATGGATGAACTTAAGTACAGACTGGTTATTTGATAGATTGTAATTCTTTTAATTAACATTGTACAAGGATGAAATGACACTGTTACTAAGAACAGAACTTTGATATGAAATAATCCTTTTTTTAGAAAACTCATATCTGCAGCTATGAACTTGACATCTTTCCAACACTTAACTGCTTTTTCTGATGAGACTGGTGAAATATTAACAAATCTGAATGTTGGTATTACCTAAGGACATGTGTCAAAATTGGAAGTTCTTATAAGCCACTGAGCCAAATTTAAAACAAACTGCACAATATATCAAAATCATTGCTGTATTAAGTTTATTGTAACAGAGTGGAAAGATTTTTTTGACACAGTTTCTATTTTCACATCATGAATAATTTTTATCAAACTAGAACTTGTAAAACTTTGATGGAATATCAAATATTCACAATTATTGAAAAATGTTATTAAAGTAACTCTATCCAACTACAGGTTTGTGTGACACTAAATTTTCATTATATATATTGACCAAAATAATATATTGTAATCTTACCATCAGTTAAATAAGTAATTAGAAATGAAAATTCAAATGCCTTCGTTTAAACCAGATATTAATGAGATCTGAAGAAAAAAAACTAGAATGCTGTTTTTCTCAATAATTCTTTTGTAAAGATAATTTTCTTCATAAAATGTGAGATTCACTTGCTGTTCAGTTGATAAGTCATGCCCAACTCTTTCTGACACCATATCTACAGATGAGAACCTAGAAAACATATTCCAGCTGCTTGGCCAAGGCCACTTATATACTACTGTTATGGAGGATTTTAATGGACTTTATAGTTGTTACTCTTCTCCTTCACACAGCCTGCTATGACAGAAAAATAATACATTCTAATTAGATTTTTTACCACACTCAAAATATATTTGTGGAAAAAGTGGCCCTTTCTTATTAGTAAATAGGAAAAGTGGAGAAAGTTATTCATGACAAAAAACAAAAGACTTAAATATTTATAATCTCCAAAAATTCCTTATGAGTTGGCCACTCAGCAGCCTCTTTTGGCCACTGCCCTCTTGATGGTTAATGCATCCATCAATGTGATGGTTAATTTACATCTCAACTTAGCTGGGCCACCATGTCCAAATAAAATACATGAGGAACATGAGAGAGTGAGAGAGAGAGAGGGAGAGAGAGAGATTTTAAGGAATTGGTTCATAACAGGTAGGCTTATATATGCATTTATAAATATATAAATGTATTACCACAAAGGGACTTGCTTCCTGAGAAATCTCCATGCAGGTAAAGAAGCAATAGTTACAACGGGACATGGAACAACAGACTGGTTCCAATTGGGAAAGGAGTAGGTGAAGGCACTATATTGTCACCCTACTTATTTAACTTACATACAGAATACATCATGCAAAATTCAGAGCTAGATGAAGCACAAGCTGGAATCAAGACTGCCAGGGGAAATATCAGTAACCTCAGATATGCAGATGAGAACACCCGTAAGACAGAAAGCAAAGAGGAACTAAGGACCCTTTGATGAAAGTAAAAGAAGAGAGTGAAAAAGTTGACTTATAACTCAACATTCAGAAAACTAAGATCATGGCATCTGGTCCCATCATTTCATGACAAATAGATGGGGAAACAATGGAAACAGTGACAGACATTATTTTCTTAGGTTCCGAAATCACTGATGGTGACTGCGGTCATTAAATTAAAAGACGCTTGCTCCTTGGAAGAATAACTATGACCAACCTAGACAGCATATTAAAAAGCAGAGACATTACTTTACCAACAAAGGTCCATCTGGTGAAGGCTATGGTTTTACCAGTAGTCATGTATGGATGTAAGAGTTGGACTATAAACAAAGCTGAGCACAGAAGAACTGATGCTTTTGAACTGTGGTGTTGGAGAAGACTCCTGAGAGTCCCTTGGACTGCAAGGAGATCCAACCAGTCCATCCTAAAGGAAATCAGTCCTGGGTGTTCATTGGAAGGACTGATGTTGAAGTTGAAACTCCAATACTTTGGCCACCTGATGTGAAGAGCTGGCTCATTGGAAAAGACCCTGATGCTGGGAAAGATTGAGGGCAGGAGGAGAAGGGGATGACAGAGGATGAGATGGTTGGATGGCATCACCAACTCAATGGACATGAGTTTGGATAAACTCCGGGAGTTGGGGATGGACAGGGAGCCCTGGTGTGCTGCAATTCATGGGGTCGCAAAGAGTCGGACACGACTGAGTGACTGAACTGATTCAGATATAATCCCATTGAACTGTGGTTATTTGACATTGGTTTGTTTATTTTGCAGCTTGGCAGAATAAATTGAAGCTGCAATGAAAAAATGTGCCAACATGACATCATGAGCAGATTGGTAATAAAACAATATAAGTTATAGACTATCTGGATTAAGATAGCTGGAGATATTTTTCTTAAATTATTTTCTTGAATTGGAATATATACACACACACACACACACACACACACACATATATATGTATATATACACACACATACACCTTGGTAAATGTTTTAAAAATTTGTAGCTATATTTAAGAATGCATATAGAAACCAAACAATAACATCATTTTATTATTTAATCACCTTTAACTTATTGTGATATGTTTTAAGTAAATTCTGTATGTTAGTAAACTACAAAAACCAGAAGCATACAGCTTGTCAAATTTTCACAAACTGAATACAGAGCGCACTCATATCAATAAGTCAATGTTCGTAGAACAGTAGAAATCTTGAAACTTTTCTGTGTTCTTCTCCCAGGACAACCACCATCCTGACTTCAAACAACACAGATTAGATTTGCTATTTGAGAACTTCAGCTAAATGATAACTGAACAGTTCATGTGTTTTATATCTGGTTTCTTTTCAAATTACGTTCGGAAATAACATCCACATCACTTATGGAATAGCGGTTTGTTCATTCTCATTATTTTTGTCAATTCTGAATATTGTTGCTCTGAACCTTCTAATAACTGATTTTAGTTCGATATGTGTGCGAATTTCTGCTGAAAATACAACTAGAAGTAGAATTGCTGGATTATATTTATTTTTTCTCTCTCAGTGTCCACCCACAAGTATCTGAGATTTGAAGATATTCCACATTCTCAGTAACACCTGGTATTATAAGTCATTCTGGCAAGTGTGTAGCTCTATTTCATTGTAATTTTCATTTATATCCTAATTAAGTTCAACGCCTGTTCATGCATCATTTAGGTATTTAGAAAGCCTCTCTGTGTGAAGTAACTGTTAAGTTTCTAAGCCTCTTTTGGTTACTGAACAGGGGAGTCTTATCTTATTAATGTTTAGGAGTTCTTTGTATACTACAGATATAAATCCTTGTCAGATACCAGAATTGCAAAGATCTTCACTCAGTGTCAGTTTTTCACTTTATCAGTGAAATATTTTGATGCCCAGATGTAATCATTAATAGTCAGCATTATAATTTTACCTTTTATGGTTAAAGGTTTCTGTGCCCCAGTTGAGAAATCTTGGCTTACCATCTGTCATAAAGATATTCTCATATGTTTGATTCTGAAAGTGTATTGCTTTATCTGTAACATTTATTTTCACAATCCAACTAAAATTGACATTTATGAATACTGTGATTTAGGAATCCAATTTTCCCCCCAAAGGATCCAATTGACAGTGTACTAATTATTGAAAGAACCATCATTTTTGCAGAACACAATGGCATTGATTATGTCACATACAAGCTGACTGTACATGTGGGAGTCTGAGAATTTTATTTTTATTCCAGATTTCATTAATTTTATTTCTTATACTAATGCTGCCTTTATTATTTATTTGGATTTGAATAAGTTTTATATTATTCACGTCCGAGGTCAGAGAAATGCCAGTAAGACAGTAGGGACTGAGAGAGGGCATCAAAGGGCAGACAGACACAAATCACAATCACAAAAAACTAACCAAGCTAATCACATGGACCACAGCCTTGTCTAACTCAATGAAACCATAAGCCATGCCGTGTAGGGCCAACCAAGACAGCCGGGCCATGGTGGAGAGTTCTGACAAAACGTGGTCCACTGGAGAAGGGAATGGCAAACCACTGCAGTATTCTTGCCTTGAGAACCCCATGAACAGTATGAAAAGGCAAAAAGATAGGACACTGAAAGATGAACTCCCCAGGTTGGTAGGTGCCCAGTATGCTACTGGAGATCAGTGGAGAAATAACTCCAGAAAGAATGAAGAGACAAAGCCAAAATGAAAACAACTCTCCAGTTGTGGAGGTGACTGGTGATGGAAGTAAAGTCTGATGCTGTAAAGAGCAATACTGCATGAATATTAGGTCTATGAATCAAGGCAAACTGGAAATGGGTAGAGTGAATGTCGACATTTTAGGAACCAGTGAACTAAAATGGACTAGATTGGGTAAATTTAACTCTGATGAATATTAAATCTAAAAATGTGGGCAAGAATCCCTTAGAAGAAATGGAGTGGCCATTACAATCAAGAAAAGAGTCCAAAATACAGGATTTGGATGCAATCTCAAAAAAGCAGAATGATCTTTATTCGTTTCCAAGGCAAACCATTCAATATCACAGTAATCCAAGTATATGCCCTGACCAGTAATTCTGAAGAAGCAGAAGTTGAACAGTTCTATGAAGACCTACAAGATCTTTTAGAACTAAAATCCAAAAAAGATATCATTTTCATTATAGGGGACTGGAATGCAAAAGTAGGAAGTCAAGAAACACCTAGAGTAACAGGCAAATTTGGCCTTGGAGTACAGAATGAAGCAAGACAAAAGCTAATAGAGTTTTGCCAGAGAATGCACTGATCATAGCAAACACCCTCTTCCAACAACACAAGAGAAGACTCTCCACATGGACATCACCAGATGGTCAACACAGAAGTCAGATTGATTACATTCTTTGCAGCCAAAGATGGAGAAGCTCTATATAGTCAGCAAAAACAAGACTGGGAGCTGAATGTGGCTCAGATCATGAACTCCTTATTGACACATTCAGACATAAATTGAAGAAAGTAGGGAAAACCACTAGACCATTCAGGTATGACCTAAATCAAATCCATTACGATTATACAGTAGAAGTGGGAAATAGATTTAAGGGACTAGATCTGATAGACAGAGTGGCTGTTGAACTATGGACAGAGGTTCATGACATTCTACAGGAGACAGGGGTCAAGACCATCCCCAAGAAAAGGAAATGCAAAAAAGCAAAATGTCTGAGGACGCCTTACAAATATCTGTGAAAACAACAGAAGCCAAAAGCAAAGGAGAAAAGGAAAGATATTCCCATTTGAATGCAGAGTTTCAAAGGAGAGATAAGAAAGAATTCCTAGGTGATCAATGCAAAGAAATAGAGGAAAACAATAGAATGGAAAAGACTAGAGATCTCTTCAGGAAAATAAGAGATACCAAGGGAACATTTCATGCAAAGATGGGCTCAATAAAGGACAGAAATTGTATGGACCTAACAGGAGCAGAAGATATTAAGAAGAGGTGGCAAGCATACATAGGACTGTACAAAAAATATTTTCAAAACCCAGATGATCACAATGGTGTGATCACTCACCTAGAGCCAGACATCCTGGAATGTGAAATCAACTCGACCTTAGGAAGGATCACTACGAACAAAACTAGTGGAGGTGATGGAATTCCAGTTAAGCTGTTTCAAATCCTAAAAGATAATGTCATGAAGTGCTGCACTCAACATGTCAGCAAATTTGGAAAACTAACCAGTGGCCACTGGACTGGGAAAGGTCAGTTTTCATTCCTATCCCAAAGAAAGGCAATGCCAAAGAATGTTCAAACTAACGCAAAATTGCACTCATTTCACACGCTAGAAAAGGAATGCTCAAAGTTCTACAAGTCAGGGTTGAAAAATATGTGAACCATGAACTTCCAGATGTTCAAGCTGGATTTAGAAAAGGCAGAGGAACTAGAGATCAAATAACATCTTCTGGATCATCGAAAAATAAAGAGAGTTCCAGAAAAACATCTATTTCTGCTTTATTGACTATGATAAACCTTTGACTGTGTGGATCACAATAAACTGGAAACTGAAAGAGATGGGGATATCAGACCACATGACTTGCCTCTTTAGAAACCTGTATGCAGGTCAGGAAGCAACAGTTTGAACTGGACATGGAACAACAGACTGGTTCCAAACATGGAAAGGAGTACGTCAAGGCTGTATATTGTCACCCTGCTTATTTAGCTTACATGCAGAGTACATGATGAGAAACACTGGGATGGAGGAAGCACAAGCTGGAATCAAGACTGCCGGGAGAAATATCAATAACCTCAGATATGCAGATGACACCACCCTTATATAAGGCAGAAAGAGAAGAAGAACTGAAGAGCCTCTTGATGAAAGTGAAAGAGGAGAGTGAAAAAGTTGGCTTAAAGCTCAACATTCAGAAAACTAAGATCATGGCATCTGGTCCCATCACTTCATGGCAAATAGATGGTAAACAGTGGAAAGAGTGGCGAACTTTATTTTTTGGGGGCTCCAAAATCACTGCAGATGATGAATGCCTCCATGAAATTAAAGGACACTTACTCCTTGGAAGGAAAGTTATGACCAACCTAGATAGCATATTAAAAAGCAGAGACATTACTTTGCCAACAAAGGTCCATCTGGTCAAGGCTAGGTTTTTTCCAGTGGTCATGTATGGATGTGAGAGTTGGACTATAATAAAACCTGAGCACCAAAGAATTGATGCTTTTGAACTGTGGTTTTGGGGAAGACTTGAGAGTCCCTTGAACTGCAAGGAGATAAAACCAGTCAAACCTAAAGTAAATCAGTCCTGAATATTCAGTGGTAGGAATGATGCTGAAGCTGAAGCTCCAAGAGTTTGTCCACCTGATGCGAAGAACTAAAAATCACTGGAAAAGACCCTGATGTTGGGAAAGACTGAAGGCAGGAAGAGGAGGGGATGACAGAGGATGAGATTTTTGGATGGCATCACTGAGTCGATGGACATGAGTTTGGGTAATCTCCGGGAGTTAGTGATGGACAGGGATGCCTGGCGTGCTGCAGTCCATGGGGTCGCAGAGAGTCAGACAGAACTTAGCGACTGAACTGAACTGAAGTTTTATATATTTTGACTTTTTTTCACATTCTATCAAGAGAAATGGAGAAGGCAATGGCACCCTACTCTAGTACTCTTGCCTGGAAAATCCCATGGATGGAGGAGTCTGGTAGGCTGCAGTCCATGAGGTCGCTAAGAGTAGGACACAACTGAGTGACTTCACTTTCACTTTTCATTTTCATGCATTGGAGAAGGACATGGCAACCCACTCCAGTGTTCTTGCCTGAGGAATCCCAGGGATGGCAGAGCCTGGTAGGCTGTCGTCTATGGGGTCGCAGAGTTGGACACGATTGAAGCAAGATTGCCGGGAGAAATATCAATAACCTCAGATATGCAGATGACACCACCCTTATGGTAGAAAGTGAAGATGAACTAAAAAGCCTCTTGATGAAAATGAAAGAGGAGGGTGAAAAAGTTGGCTTAAAGCTCAACATTCAGAAAACTAAAATCATGGCATCTGGTCCCATCACTTCATGAGAAATAGATGGGGAAACAGTGGAAAGAGTGGTAGAATTTATTTTGGGGGGCTCCAAAAATCACTGCAGATGTTGATTGCAGCCATGAAATTAAAAGACACTTACTCCTTGGAAGGAAAGTTATGACCAACCCAGATAGCACATTAAAAAGCAGAGACATTACTTTGCCAACAAAGGCCCGTCTAGTCAAGGCTAGGGTTTTTCCAGTGGTCATGTATGGATGTGAGAGTCAGACTGTGAGGAAAGTTCAGCACCAAAAAATTGATGCTTTTGTACTATGGAGTTGGAGAAGACATTTGAGAGTCCTTTGGACTGCAAGGAGATCCAACCAGTCCATCCTAAAGGAGATCAGTCCTGGGTGTTCATTGGAAGGACTGATGTTGAAGCTGAAACTCCAGTACTTTGGCCACCTCATGCAAAGGGTTGACTCACTGGAAAAGACCCTGATGCTGGGAGAGATTGGGGGCAGGAGGAGAAGGGGATGACAGAGGATGAGATGGCTGGATGGCATCACCGACTCGATGGGCATGAGTTTGAGTAAACTCTGGGAATTGATGATGGACAGGGAAGCCTGGCACGCTGCGATTCATGGGGTCGCAAAGAGTCGGACATGACTGAGCGACTCAACTTAACTGAAGTGACTTAGAAGCAGCAGCAGCATCAAGAGTAAAGGGTTACATTTTCTGACTATATTTTTATATTTGCTTATAGTTTTAACATTATCAGTATTATTTATACTTAATCTTATTTTAGATGGCATAGAGATATGGAATTTTAATATTTATCTTTCTCTTGATTCAAAATAAGAGGACATATGATTTATATTAGATGATCTTTATATGGATATGTATGTACATATGTGTTTTTGGTAATTGCTAGTTAGTGGGATAATAAATTAATGAGCATTTTTTCTATTTATCAAGTATGAGTTTTCTATGCTAGAATTACTCACATACACTTTGTACTTTAATTTTTAAACTATTTTGAATTGAATAGTTCTGTTATGTGGAGTTGAAAGCATTTTAAGTTGAATATTTGATTGTAGTATATCAGAGTAAACATTAGATGATGCATTGTATGTTTACAAGCAATGAAGATCTGAAACCAAGAATTCAATGCTTGGCAAGGCGTGAGTATCACACAAACTTCACCTTACAGTATCGAAGATTATTTGGGAGCAATAGTGAACAATATATTTGAGGATAATAGGAAACTAAATACTTTGGATTGGTAACAATGGCCTCTAGATGGGCACTAGTGTTAGTGTAAATACCAACTTTCAGTATCTTAAAGGCAACTTAATGAAATTAGATAGAGAAGCCAGAATAGGAGAGGAAGACAACTGAAATAAAATCAATTCTTGGCAGGAAGAAAGTTTCAACTGATAAATGCTTAATGTGGGAGATGCCCCCCCCCCCTTACACATCCTCTAAAATCATTTAGGGCCATATTTCATAGCAAAGCAGAGGCAAGGATTCATCAGTCAAGTCATCAGAGGCTTAAATCATTATAATCTAGGTAATAAAATTTAGTGGACACCTCTTTATGTTTACTAGATAGATGAATCAGATGTGTGCAAGTGAAAAAACTGGATAAACAAGAAATGCATAAGCACAAATTAGCTTAACCATAAAAATCCATATGTCCATTAAAATAAATCTATACTGAATTTCAACAAAAATATTTTGAAATGGTGGGAAGAGGAAAGGATTTAAGGTAAAAGCGTTTGCTGCAGCAGTTCTCAGCTGGGAAATAGGCTCATGTGTTTGAAGAACAGAAAGAGACTGTAAAGCCTGGAGGATTAAGGGGAAGAGACGAGCTTGGCATGAAATTATATTAGAGAGTTTGTGGCCATGAATGTATGACATCATGTTTTGTCATAAATTTTAAATATGATCCAAAGTAGTGAAAAGCTATTAAACATTTACATTTGGAAGTCATATAATTATTATTTTTTAGAAAGATACCTGTCTTTATCTTTGGGAAAAAAACCAAAAAAAAGGAATAACAGGGACCAGGTTGTAGACTCTTAAAATAATCTAGTCATGAGAATTGATGATATCTTTACCTTGATGGCTTTGACTAGCATGACAAAAGTGGCAAGTTGTGGAAGCCATTAAGTTAGGAATGTATTTAGTAGAAAAACTAATAAGGATATATGAACTGGGTGTGGGGATGATATGCATGAGAGATATGAAAAATTATTTCTAGACTTTTGACATTATCAATTTGATAAGGGCACATTGGGAGATGAAGTGGTCTCAATAAATTCTTGAAATAATGGGGAGCAGGAGGCCCCTTTAAGAATCAGATTAAAATTCTGAGACAAATGCTTATATCTGAACATATTTACAAGATATATTAAGGTATTTACGTCCTTGAAAATGGTCCCAAGAATCAGAGTTCAATGAACTCAATTATGGCAGGCTTGCTATTAATCAATGATACTTCTTTTGATAGAGCTCTGGTGGTTCACACGGTTGGTTGGCCATGGATTTTATTTCTTTTCTATCCCTGGAGGCAGGGGCAGCTGTGCCACTAGGTACTGATCAGTAGTACCTGGGTGAAAATGACGTGCACACCTGCTGCTTGAAAGTGATACATATGTTAATTGTGCCCCACAATTTCCATTCTCTTATTCCTATTTGAAATACAAACATAGTGACCATATTTTCACTGTAGGTATGAAAATAAACTAAGTTATGAAAATAAACTAGCAGTGAAACAAAAAAATCAAATCTAGAGGAGACGACATCTACTCCTCTTAGACTAGACTCTTACATGAAAGATAAGCTTCAACCATAAGTAATTTTTAATCACCCAGAAAGTGAATAAAAGTGATTAAGATAAGCCTATATCTTAACTAATACTTGCTGAAATATATGAAAAATATTGAGTTGACACAGACTTTGTCAAGAGAGATTTATAGCCTGAATCACATTTTCAAAGACCCCAATATGATTAATTACTTGCTGCTCTTGATGATTTGAAAATTAAGTTGGAAAGTGGAAATCCTTTAAAATATAGATCATTTAAACCTATAAAATTCTCTGCAGATTAGGAAAGAAACAAGAAACAACATGACAACAACAAAACACCAACAACTAAAACTTCTTGAAATGGTAACCTCTTCTCTAATTTACGGTAGCAACGTGTGAATTAGCTTTGGTTTCAGTTCAGTTCAGTTCAGTAGTTCAGTTGTGTCCGACTCTTTGCGACCCCATGAATCACAGCACGCCAGGCCTCCCTGTCCATCACCAACTCCGGAGTTTACTCAAACTCATGCCCATCAAGTCGGTGATGCCATTCAGCCATCTCATCTTCTGTCGTCCCCTTCTCCTCCTGCCCCCAATCCCTCCCAGCATCAGGGTCTCTTCCAATGAGTCAACTCTTTGCATGAGGTGGCCAAAGTACTGGAGTTTCAGCTTCAGCATCAGTCTTTCCAATGAACACTCAGGACTTGCCTCCTTTAGGATGGACTGGTTGGATCTCCTTGCAGTCCAAGGGTTAGCAAATAAAAATTCAAGAGATCATCTTCTGGACACAGATGCCTGCTTAATGAACTTGGAACTGGTACTGCCACAGGTGCACAGAATCTAAGGATGTTTAACTGCTTGTTCTTGCAAAACCCTGGCACACTAAAGCCAATATGTTTTACTTGTATATGTCACTTAGAAAATCTTGCTCACTCAAGCAAATCCTGTATTTCTTCCACCTGTGCACGTCAACATGTCGTGACAATAAGGTTGTTCTGGGCAGTGAAAGCAGTAAAAGAGCTTGTCAGTTATTATAAGAAAAATGACAAGATCAAAGCACAAGAGTGACGGGCTAACTCCAGGGGGTCAGCTTTTTATCACTTATTCTGTTTCTCATCCTATTAAAATCTCTTATCTGAGATGCCTGTAAGGGCTACTGTTAAATTTAGTACTTGAATACTGTTTCTTGATCAATGTTGACCAATACATTGTGTATTTTTACGAGTCTAAAGGCAACCCACTCCCATATTCTTGCCTGGGAAATCCCATGGACAGAGGAGCCTGGCAGGCTGTAGTCCCTGGGGTCACAAAAGAGTCAGACATAACTCAGTGACTAAACAACAACCACAGAAAATAACACTTTACAGGGTTGGGTTACTTTCTGTTGTGCGGCAAAATGAATCAGCTACACGTATACATATATCCACTCATTTTAGGATTTTCTTCCCACTCAATAGAGTCTTGACTGGGCCAATGGTAGGGAATCCACCTGCAATGCAGGAGGCCCGGGTTCGAGCCCTGGATCAGGAGGATCCCCTGGAGGAGGGCATGGTAACCCACTGCAATATTCTTGCTTGGAGAATCCCCATGGACAGAGAAGCCTGGTCACAAAGAGTTGGACTCAAGTGACAGCATGCAGGCAGGCAAAGTGTTGAGTAGAGTTCCTGTGTTACACAGTAGGCTCTCACTAGTTATCTAGTTATACATAGTAATGTTTACTTTACACATAATAAACTAGGGAACTAGGAAACAGTTTACTATGTTAAAAATACATAACTTTTAACCTGGCATGCTACAGACCATGTGGTTGCAAAGAGTCAGGCATGACTGAGTGACTGAACAAGAACAAATTCTCCAGTAATTCTTTATACTGCATTAATTGTCTATTTTGGTAGGGTAATGGAAATCACTGTGTATAAACTTAAATAAGCCTCAGAGCAGATTAACATATAATATTTCCATATTTTCAAATGAAAGTGTAATCTACTAAACTTCTAGCCTAACCTTAGTAGCTACAATATAAGTGAGAAAAGTAAAACTGAGAAATAAAAAGAAGAAAATGGTATAGTTTCTCAAAGGGAAGTTTCACTGTTTACTAACTTACAATGATTTTCACGGAAGAATTATAATATCGACATTCTGTGATAGCAAAGTAAGATATATTATGCTGTTTTACACATTCTTGTATATATGTGCATGTATATAAATACACTATATAATATACATTATATGAAGTAATTAAAACAAATAAAACATTTTATATAACGAATCTGTTTAAATTTCTTAGCCCTGTTAAAATCACAAGGGATACTCTTCATAAAACATCTCTTTTTACCTACATTTCTCTGTTTGCTGTTTAGTATTGATTTTTAAATGCTGAAACAGTTATCATACAACCAGTCCATCATAAAGGAGATCAGTCCTGGGTGTTCACTGGAAGGACTGATGCTGAAGTTGAAACTCCATTACTTTGGCCACCTCATGTGAAGAGCTGACTCATTGAAAAAGACCCTGATGCTGGGAGAGATTGGGGGCAGGAGGAGAAGGGGACGACAGAGGATGAGATGGCTGGATGGCATCACCGACTCGATGGACATGGGTTTGAGTGAACTCCGGAGTTGGTGATGGACAGGGAAGCCTGGCGTGCTGCGATTCATGGGGTCGCAAAGAGTCAGACACGACTGAGCGACTGAACTGAACTGATAACTTAGCAGTATGCATTCCTGATTTATGTTAAAATATTTGTTTACTTTTGGTTGCTTTTTCTTATCTGTGATTTCAAAATCAGACTTTAACCCTGAAGTTGGTTTTTGTGCATAGAATTTAAGAAATAATCTAAATTTAAGCAACCAAAATCTGAGGTACTCAGAAAAGAAGTATTTCTATTTTTTTCTTCTTTTCATACAAAATCAATTTTATTACTTTTATGAGAATTCATTGAGATAATGTATTCAAAAACAGTTAATAGAATTCTAGTATATTTCAGTAATAAATAAAGCATTTTTTCCTCACATATTTTAAAATTCCAATGGCAGATGACAGAAATAAGATTTCAACTAGAAATCTCTAAAGACTGATGGTATGGACTCTGATCAATTTCATTTGTGACAGGTGCATTTTTGAGGAAACACCAACCATGCTATATGTGAGTTGCTACTGACACTCCCCCATCAAAACAGTATAAGCAGTGAGGAGGAGGAAAATCATAGAACATGATAAAAACTATGCAGAATAAGATGAGAAGAAAATCTTTAAGAGAAACAGAAGTAGGAGCATAAGAGACTAATTAATCAGTTTCTTCCAAAAATAATATTAAGACATGGTAGTGGTCAAGTGTATATAAAAATGATTAAGATAGAAGATCTAAACATGATAAATAATTCTGGAACCCTGAAATGAAAATACATATATATACTAGAAGAAGCAACGAAAACAGGAAAATATCTAACAATATTTGTGATTTTTTTTTTTGCTTACACAGAGCAAAAAGAGGTAGAGGCAACCCCCCCCCAAAAAAAATTCTGTGTATTTCATATATAGCAGGAAAGATAACTTAAATGCTATCACAAGGTAAGATTTGGTAGAAAAACTGAGAGTTTCTAAGAGATCTGTATGCATATATCTTCAAATAATGAACATAAAGGAGTGATGACTACAGGATGTCATGATGTGAATAATGATTAAATAACATCTGAACAAAGTTAATTATTTGTGGACAGTTTTGAAAAAATTGACTTTGACAAGATTGAAAGGTAATTGAAAGATATTTATTTTTCTCAAATAAAGAAAAATAAATTTGTCTAATACAAACTGGCTAAAACTTTCTTAAAAGAACCCAAGAAAAGCACCAGATAGTTTAGTGTAGAAGTTGAAATGTTATTACTAAATGGAATTAGGTTATGGAGAAATAAGATAGTTACCTTACTGAAGGATTTTTATTTATGAAAGATAAAATGTTAGTTGATAAACTAAAGAGCATCAGATAAACCACAGCCAGAGCATAATTAAATGAGCTTCTGTACAGTGTTTTAGTTTTGAAGGCTAAAGACACAACTGAGCTTCTTTCAAAATGGGAAGAGAATTTTACGTTTTAAAATATGATTCATCAGAGGGGGAAAGTAAAGTAAGAGCTATTTGCTTAGACATTGTAAATGGCAAAATTACCTAAAAATGGGGGTAATAGGGAGAATGGAGGGAATACACCTAGATGTTTAAGTGTTCTCAGCACTCCTGGGAATTTATTTATCCCAGAGAAATAAAGATTTATGCTTACATAAAATCCTGCACACAAATGTTTATAGCAATTCTATATATACTATCAAAAACTGATGACTACCCAATGTCCTTCTGTGAGTGAATGGTTATACACATTGATTTGGTATGTACATACTGTGGAATACTACTTAGCAATGAAAAGGGGGAAACTATTAATATTCAAAATAACTCAGATCTCTAGAGAATTATGCCACATGAAAAATGTCAACTATGTATGATTGCATTTATACAATACTCTTGAAATGACAAATTTATAACAATGGAGAACAGATCAGTTGTTGTCAGAGGTTAAAGATGAGGTGGAGATGAAAATCAGTGTGGCTATAAAAGGGCAACAGGAGGAATCCTTATGTTAATGGAACTGTTCTGTATTTTAACTATCAATGTCCATATTCTAGATATGATATCTAGTACTACAGTTTTGCAAACTGTTACAACTGGCAGAAACTGGGTAATGGTACTGTATTTATTTTGTATGGCTATAGATGAATCACCACATTCACAGTAAAAAGGATATGAGGAACAGAAGATTTGAGGATTTGAGGCCATGTTTTGGTGGGTGGAGCTGGATTTCTTATCTCTGGAGTGCAAGCAAGTTCTCTGGAGAACTATACTAACAAAGCTACAGTCATCAAGACAGTATGGTACTGGCTCAAAGACAGAAATATAGACCAATGGAACAAAATAGAAAGCCCAGAGATAAATCCATGCACTTATGGACACCTTATCTTTGATAAAGGAGGCAAGGATATACAACAGAGAAAAGATAATCTCTTTAAGAAGTGGTGCTGGGGAAACTGGTCAGCCACTTATAAAAGAATGAAACTAGAACACTTTCTAACATCATACACAAAAATAAACTCAAAATGGATTAAAGATCTAAATGTAAGACCAGAAACTAAAAAACTCCTAGAGGAAAACTTAGGCAAAACACTCTCTGACATAAATCACAGCAGGGTCCACTATGAACCACCTCCCAGAGTGATGAAAATAAAAGCAAAAATAAACAAATGGGACCTAATTAAACTTAAAAGCTTTTGCACAATGAAGGAAACTATAAGCAAGGTGAAATGACAGCTTTCAGAATGGGAGAAAATAATAGTAAACCAAGCAACTGATAAAGAATCTCAAAAATATACAAGCAGCTCCTGCAGCTCAATTCCAGAAAAATAAATGATCCAGTCAAAAAATGGGCCAAAGAACTAAACAGACATTTCTCCAAAGAAGACATACAGATGGCTAACAAACACACAAAGAAATGTTCAGCATCACTCACTATCAGAGAAATGCAAATCAAAACCACAATGAGGCAGCATCTCACGTCAGTCAGAATGGCTGCTATCAAAAAGTCTACAAACAATAAATGCTGGAGAGAGTGTGGAGAAAAGGGAACCCTCTTGCACTGTTGGTGGGAATGCAAACTAGTACATCCACTATGGAGAACAGTGTGGAGATTCCTTAAAAAACTGAAAATAGAACTGCCATACGACCCAGCAATCCCACTGCTGGGCATACACAGCAAGGAAACCAGATCTGAAAGAGACACGTGCACCCCAATGTTCATCGCAGCACTGTTTATAATAGCCAGGACATGGAAGCAACCTTGATGCCCATCAGCAGACAAATGGATAAGAAAGCTGTTGTACATATACACAATGGAATATTACTCAGCTATTAAAAAGAATGCATTTGAAAAGTTCTACTGAGGGGGATGAAACTGGAGCCTATTATACAGAGTGAAGTAAGTCAGAAAGAAAAACACCAATATTAATACATATATATGGAATTTAGAAAAATGGTAATGATGACCCTATATGCGACATAGCAAAAGAGACACAGATGTACAGAACAGACTTTTGAGCTTGGTGGGAGAAGACGAGGGTGGGATGAGTTGACAGAATAGCATTGAAACATATATATTATCATATGTGATATGGATCGCTGGTCCAGGTTCGATGCATGAGACAGGGTGCTCAGGGCTGGTGCACTGGGATAACCCTGAGGGATGGGATGGGGAGGGAGGTAGGAGGGGGTTCAGGATGGGGAACACATGTGCACGCATGGTGGATTCACGTCAATGTATGGCAAAAACCACTACATTACTGTAAAGTAATTAGCCTCCAATTAAAATTAATTAATTAAAAAAAAAAAAAGAAAACGATGTCTGGCTCTGGTTGAATGACCACAGCAGTCTGGTTAGCCGGGTCATTAAGACCCTTCTTGTATAGTTCTTCTGTGCATTCTTGCCACCTCCTCTTAGGGTCTCCTGCTTCTGCTAGGTTCTTACCATTTCTGTCCTTTCCTATGCCCATCCTTACATGAAATATTCCTTTGATATCTCCAGTTTTCTTGAAGAGATCTCTAGTTTTTCCCATTCTGTTGTTTTCCTCTACTTCTTTGTTAGAAACTATATTTAATTAAAGCATATCAAATTTGGGATAGTCCTATAATATCACTGCTCTTACCTAACTTTTTACACTAAATTTTGATCCCCTTCTTTTACTTTTCTTAAAAATCTTATGTTTGGTATTTATTTTGCATTTTTCTCAAAATAATATATACATTTTCTATACAGCACAGGACTTCTCAACTCTGACAGCACACAGGAATTACCTAAGGAGATATGAAAATAAGTGAATATAAAAGACGATGCCCTGGTCCCATCCCAGCTATTGAATTAATTGATAGCGTCAGGGCTGGCAGGTATGGAAATCTCCTTCAATGGTTTTAATGTGAAGACAGAGATGAGAACCACGCAAGTAAATTATCTCACAGAGATCCACCACCCCTTCTTCCTCTACATGTTTCTTGTGAACTCTAGAGTCACCTCTGAGCTTCGATGCCAGCACCACAGCAATGCTTCAGTAAAGACGTGGCTGCAGATAGTACGGCATGCTGTAATACCACTCACAAATGGAAAACTGTACAAAAGGCAATCAGCAACAACATTCAGAGCTTTAGGTGCTCAGTAACTATCATCAAATCCTTTTTGGAGGAGTATGTAATAGCTTAGTCACTTGGTCCAAATAACTTGAATGCTAAATCACAGACAGCTGGGTCCATATCGTCCCCATTGTTCATTCTTGAATAAATACACACAGTAATAAACTATGGTAAATAAAATTAATCACACATGCTTATGTACATAATACAAGCCTGCTGAATGTTGGGCTGTTTTGAATCTATGGTCTGTTGAAACAGTCTTTGTGGGTAAACAGTCGCAGATGGGCACATTTTCTCTATTAAAAACACCTGCAAAAGGTTGCTGGAAAAGTTTCAAAAAAGCTTGAATGATTTCAAAACTTATTTTACTCCACCTGGTGATTGATGGGTTTCCAGTTTTTTCCTTAGGAATCCATGTATTATTAGAACATTCTGATTACCTCACTGATGCCATCAGAGGAACCAGGCAAGGTGAATATTGTATTTCTATCCTTCATTCCTTTATGTATTAATCTCTTCCTTTCATCACTCAGTCATTACTTACTTACTATATAGAAAGATCTCTGCAGGTAAGTGAATAAAATGGAAATAATTCTTCCCAAATTATATTTCTTTCGTATTACCCATTCTAATGAATAGAATTATGTAGAAACTTGAACAAATAATCTTATCTAATTTATTAATCACTTGAAACAATCTTTTTCCCTAGGCTCAGCATTGCTCCTACTTATATTGAGATATTTCCATTCCTGAACTAATAATGAAAGAAGAAACGGAGCCTCCTCACCCTTATTTTCATTTATTCTTTCTTCACCACACTAATTCTACTCTGACCCTATCATATATCCTTAAATATACTATTGATTCAAGTACAAATTTTGGAAAAAAAAATTTTAACCCTGTACAGAGAGGAGACATCAAGAAATTGTGAACTTCCAAAACAGCTATGGCCACTACCAAGTACAAAATAAAAGAGGACTAGCAGCAAATTAATGAAATGAATGAAATGACAAACTCTCTCTTCAAATGTATTTTTATTTTATAAGTAAAGTTGTACTTCTGCTGTATTGAAGCCATGTTTGTTTAATCAATGTTTTTAATTTTTCATCTCTCTGTTTGAAACTATTTGACAAAACAAAGAAAGAAACGTTGTATTGTCTGTATTTTATTCAATCTGTTTTGCGTTCTAATATCCCTCTTGATCATATGTCAATTTAACGGAGATTGTGTCACGTCCCTAAGACTCTGGAAGTATATGTCTTTGGAATGAGACAAAGGGGATTCATGAATAAATATTACTTAAAGGCAAGGTGTTTAACTTTATTCTTATTTTATGGATACAAATTGTAGTTCACCTTCCACCAAGTATAAAATAAAGGACAAGAGAAAGTTTTATTTTATTATATGCTTAGCATAAAGCTTTGGGCTATTAAATGTCAATTGCATCATTAATTTGTATGCTGATAATACACTTCATAGCTACACCCACAGATTTGCATTTCCGTAAACATGAGTGAGGCTGACCATCTTTTCACATGCTTGTGTCATCTGTGTGTCTTGTTTGGAAAATGTTTATTCAGTACCTCTCTTATTTCAATGGGTCACGTGGGTTTTAGTTTTTGTTGAGAAGTATTAAGGTTTTAATATATTTTGGATATTAAAAGCTTAAAGGTTATATAATTTGCAAATCTTCTCCCAATCAGCAGGTTGTCTTTTTGCATTATTGATGATTTCTTTTGCTGTGTAGAAGCTTTTTTGTTTGATGCAATCACATTTGTTTACTTTCATTTTTGTTTCCTTTGCCTAAGGAGACAAAGCAAGAAACATAGTTTTAAGACCATGTCAAAGAGTATATTGCCTAGGTTTCTTTCTAGGAGTTTTATGGTTTCAAGTTTTATATTCAGGTCTTTTACAAATGCTGAGGTGATGAAATGTGTGCAGTGTGAGAGTGGTCTAGTTTCCTTTTTTTTTTTTTTTTTATGTCGCTATCATGTTTTCCCAACTCTATTACACAGACTATGCTTTCTCTAATTGCCTTTTTTTTTTTCCCGCTCCTTTGTCATAAATTAATTTTCTATACATGTTTTTGTTTCTTTCTGGTCTCTAAATTCTGTTCCATTGTATGTTCTATCCTATGTATCCTTCTGCCAACACTATGCTGTTCTGTTTGCTGCTGCTAAGTCGCTTCAGTCGTGTCCGACTCTGTGCGACCCCACAGACGGCAGCCCACCAGGCTCCGCCGTCCCTGGGAGTCTCCAGGCAAGGACACTGGAGTGGGTTGCCATTTCCTTCTCCAATGCATGAAAGTGAAAAGTGAAAGTGAAGTCGCTCAGTCGTGTCCTACTCTTAGCGACCCCATGGACTGCAGCCCACCAGGTTCCTCTGTCCATGGGATTTTCCAGGCAAGAGTACTGGAGTGGGGTGCCATTGCCTTCTCCGGCTGTTCTGTTTAATACGGCTTTATGATGAACTTGAAATCAGAGTGTATGATACCTCCAGCTTTGTTATTTTTCTCAGGATTACTTTGGCTATAGGGCTCTATGGTGCTGCCACATAAATTTTAGAATGTTTTTTGTTCTCATGTGAAAAAATATCCTTGGGATTTTGATATGGATTTCACTGAAACTGTAGATTGCTTTAGGATATATGGACATTTAAACAATATTAATTCTTCCAATCTGTGAGCACAGAGTATCCATTTGTTTATGTATTTTCCATTTTCTTTATACAATGCCATATAGTTTTCAGTGTATAGATTTTTCACATCCTTGGTTAAATTTATTCCTGTGTATTTTATTACATATGTTGCTATTATAATTAGGATTGTTTTCTTAATTTCTCTGCTAGCTCACTGCAAGCAAACAGAAGGGCAGAAGTGTTCCGTATGCTGACTTTGCTCACTGAAACTTTACTGTATTCATTTATCTTTGTGGAGTCTTTAGGGTTTTCTATATATAAAATCATGTCATCCACAAGTAGTTAAAGTTCTACTTCTTCCTTTCCAATTTGGATGCCTTTTATTGATTTTCCTTGCCTAATTGTTCTGGCTGAGGCTTCCAATATTCTGTTGAATAAGAGTGGTGAGAGTGATCACCATTGTCTTGTTCCTTGTTGTAGGACAGCTTTCAGCTTTTCACTGCTGAGTATGATGTTAGCAGTAGGTTTGTTATAGATGGCTTTTATTATGTTGAGGAATGTTCCTTCTACACTTTATTGAGAATCTTTTTTCATAAATTATAATTGAATTTTGTCAAAATTATTTGTGCATCTACTTAGATGATCCCAGATTTTGATCTTTCATTTTGTTAATGTGGTCTATCATGTTGATTGATTTGCAAATATTGAACCACCATCGATCCCTAGAATAAGTCCCACTTAATCATGATATGTGATACTTCTAGTGTTGTTATTTAGTCGCTAAGTTGTGTCCTACTTTCTTGTGACCCCAGAGACTGTGGCCCACCAGGCTCCTCTGTCCATGAGATTTTCCATTATAGAGGGATACCACTTCCTTTTCCAGGAGATTGTCCCGATTCAGGGATTGAACCTGCATATCCAGACCTGGCAGGCAGATTCTTTACCACTGAGTCACCTAGGAAACCCTGATACTTCTAATATATTACACTACTTGACTTGCTAATATTTTGTTGAAGACTTTTATATCTGTGTTCATCAGACATATTGGCTGTAATTTTCATTTTTTTTTTTTTTTTTTGTATTGTCTTTGTCTGATAATGGTACCAGGGTGATGTTGGTCTCATAAAATTAGACAGAAAGTGCTCTCTCCCCTTCAGTTTTATGGAATAGTTTGAGAAAGACAAGTATTAAACCTTCGTTGACTCTTTGGTAGAACTCACCTGTGAAGCCATATCAGTCTGGACTTATATTTTGGAGGAGCTTTTAAAGTGTTTTTTAATTGTATTTATTTTTGGCTGTGCTGGTCTTTGTTGCTGCATGGAGCTTTTCTTTATTTGCAGGAAGCAGGGGCTACTCTCTAGCTGTGGTGAATGGACTTCTCATTGAGTGGCTTCTCTTGTTGAGGAGCATGGGCTTCAGTATTTGTGGTACATGGGTTTATTTGCTCCACAGAATGTGGGATCTTCCCAAATCAGGGATTGAATCTGTGTCTCCTGCACTGCCAGATGGAATCTTTACCACTGAGCTACCAGGGAAGCCCCTGTGGAGGAGTTATGTGATTAATGTTTTAATCTATGTACTACTGATGAAGGTATAGATTTTCTATACCTTCATGACTGAGTTCTGAATGTTTGTATGATTTTAAGAATTTGTCCATTTTTTTTTCTAAGTTGTCCAATCTGTTGTGCATAGCATAGCAGCTCATATTGTTCCCTTATAATCCTTTTCTCCCCCCATGGCATCCATTGTAATTTTCCTCTTTCTTCTCTGATTTTAATTATTAGCACTTTCTTTGTTTTCTCAGTGAGTCTAGCTAAAAGTTTTGCCAATTTTGTTTATCTTTTCTATTGTGTTTTTGGTCTATTTACTTCCTCCTACTAACTCTGGACTTCATTTGTTCTTACCTTTTTTAGTTCCTTGAGGTGTATGGCTAAATTATTTGAATTTTTTCTTGTTTCTTGAGGTAGGCCTGTATTGTTGTATTGCTATAAACTTTCCTCTTAGTACTATGTTTTTTTGTTTTGTTTTGTTTTTGCACTAAATATATTTTAGTATGTTGTACTGCTGTATTTCATTTTTATTTGCCTTCAGGTATTCTTTTCCTCCTTTGATTTCTTCATTGACCTAATAGCTGTTCCGTAGCAAACTATTCTGTCTAAACATAATTCCAGCTCCTTTTTTCTAGCTTATTTCTAGTTCATGTTGGAAAAGGCACTTGGTATAACTGCTATCTTCTTAAACTTGCTGAGACTTGCTTCATATCCCAACATATGATCTATCTTGAGGAGGTTCCATGTGCACTTCAGAAGAATATGCATGCTGCTACATTTGGATGGAATATTCTGTAGAAACATATCAAACTATCCAGTTTAGTGTTTCATTAAAGGCTGTTTTTCCCCGTTTCCTGTTGACTTTCTACCTGGATGATCCACCCACTGACAAAAGTAGGGTGTTAAAATCCCCTACTATTATTATCTTGTCAATTCCTCCCTTTAGGTCTGCTAATAAATGCTTTATATTTTGGCTGTCCTATGTTAGGTATATATGCATTACTAACTATTGTGTCTTAGTGATGAACTATCACCTTTATCATTATACACTCTCCAATTTTGTCTCTCGTTATCTCTTTGGCTTGAAGTCTATTTTTTTTGATATGAGTATAGCTACACCTCCTTTTTCCAGCTGTCATTTGCTAGGAGTATCACCTTCTATCCCTTCAATTTTAGCCTGTTTGTCTTTAGAACTGGTGAATGTCTTGGAGGCAGCATATATTGGGTCTTTTGTTTTTTTTAATCCATCTAGCCACTGTTTGTCTTTTGACAAATAAACTCAACCCACTTACATTTACTGTAACTGTTGATAGTTGAGGATTTAGTATTGCCAGTTTATCTTTTGTTTTCTGGTTGTTCTGTATATAGATTGCTTCTTTTTCCTTCTGTTTCTGCCATTTTAGTTTGGTGGCTTTACATGATATTTTTCTCAATTTTCCTTTTAATATTTTATGTCTCCACTCTAGGCATATTTTGTGGTTACTGTGAGGTTTGTTTAAAAGTCTCATATTTAAAACAATCTTATTTTCTGCTGATACCATCTTATCTTCAGTTTAATATATAATAGATACAAGGAGGAAAACAGCATGTTCCATTCAGAGTCTACTGAGCTAGCTTCTTCCCTCCACTGAGTTAACTATTAACCAACAATTCTGATGATTTACATAAACATTTTAAATCAGATTAATACCTACATAAGAATCTAGTCAAAGAGACTTATATAGGTGTACACAAAATAAGCAAGAACTGAAAAGGTTTTAATGGTTTATCACCAAATTAGACCTTACCAAACCAATTTTCTCAGTATGCTTTGGAAAGTCACCATTCTTTTCTATCTGTGCCCACCTTCTGTCCATTACACTCATTCCATTGGATCAGAAAACAAATGTGAGAAAGTTGCCTCAAAAATATTCCTGCTAAAATATTAATTTAATGAAAAGAGAGATGTGTTCTGCAACTCACCTTATCACACAACTGAATTTAACATTCTGATTTTAGAATCCAAAACGTGGCCCAAGAAAGTTCACTAAAGAAAAGAAAATTAAAGTTCAAAATTTTGTGCCTATAAAATGGTAGTTTTTAAAAAGCAGAATGCAGGGAGAATGTAAGAAGATAATACTGGACACAGGTGAATTAAGAGCATGAAGTATAATGGAAAGTTAAGGGATATATGGAATGTGACTTTTACTTGAATCAATGATTTAAAAAATAGGTTTACAAAAAATTGTTTGTACAACTGTACAATTTTTGTACAATTTTTTTTGTACAAAAAATTGTACAATTTTTTTTACCTTTGAATTTCAGATACATATTTATCATTGGATGTAAGGCTTGGTATAAAAAACACTGAGTTCTTCCTTACTGTATTTTCCTTCCCTAAAAAATTCAGGTCATGTTTTGCAAATTTCTAAGTTTCTAAAGGTCAAAAACATTACAAAGCATAGTCCTCAGATTATCATGCAAAACAGAGTAGCTGCATTTTGGGGTGTAAAGAAACACAACTTGGTAGTTACCAGCAGTGATAAATTTAAAATTAAAAAATAAAAACATGAATCTTATTTGTACACTGTACATTTTCTAGTACTAAAAAAAAGAGATACATCAAAGAGATTAAATAGAATAAGGAAAATATCAAAATTAACATTTCCATCGTGACATTTAAAATAAATAGTAAAATATGTGAGTGTAGCATTGGTTAAATTATTTTAAATAACGAGGATAATGTTAGCACATTTTTTCCTCTCATAAAAAGATGAGTTTATATTTAGAATCAGAATTTCCTACTACACACATGTAAAACAATTCTGAAGAAATTAATCAAACCTATTAAAAACGTTTTACTTTTTTAAGACTTTTTTTTTCAGTCAAACAACATATATAAAAGCCAATACTACAAAAGCAAAATAACAATTTATACCAATAATTAGCTTGGTGCTAATTAAATTCCATAAAATTTCTTTCTAAATTAAAACTACCCATCATATTTAATCTCATTAAAACTAAAATTTACCCAATTGACAGAGTCTGAAATTTTAGATTTGATGTAATTTTGATAAAAATTATACATGTGATCACTCTCTTAGAGCCAGATATCCTGGAATGTGAAGTCAAGTGGGCCTTAGGAAGCATCACTATGAACAAAGGTAGTGGAGGTGATGGAATTCCGGATGAGCTATTTCAAATCCTGAAAGATGATGCTGTGAAAGTACTGCACTCAATATGCAAGCAAATTTGGAAAACTCAGCAGTGGCCACAGGACTGGAAATGGTCAGTTTTCATTTCAATCCCAGAGAAAGGCAATCCCAAAGAATGCTCAAACTACTGCACAATTGCAGTCACCTCACACGCTAGTAAAGTAATGCTCAAAATTATCCAAGCCAGGCTTGAGCAATATGTGAACTGTGAACTTCCAGATGTTCAAGCTGGTTTTAGAAATGGCAGAGGAACCAGAGATCAAATTGTTAACATCTGCTGAATCATTGAAAAAGCACAAGTTCCAGAAAAACATTTCTGCTTTATTGACTATTTTAAAACCTTTGACTGTGTGGATCACAATAAACTGTGGAAAATTCTGAAAGAGATGGGAATACCAGACCACCTGACCTGCCTCTTGAGAAACCTGTTTGCAGGTCAGGAAGCAACAGTTAGAACTGGACATGGAACAACAGACTGGTTCCAAATAGGAAAAGGAGTACGTCAAGGCTATATGTTGTCACCCTGCTTATTTAACTTATATGTAGAGTGCATCATGAGAAATGCTGGGCTAGAGGAAGCACAAGCTGGAATCAACATTGCTGGGAGAAATATCAATAACCCCAGATATGCAGATGACACCAGCCTTATGGCAGAAAATGAAGAAGAAATAAAAAGCCTCTTGATGAAAGTGAAAGAGGAGTGTGAATAAGTTGGCTTAAAGCTCAACATTCAGAAAACTGAGATCATGGCATCCTGTCCCATCACTTCATGGCAAATAGAGGGGAAACAGTGGAAACACTGGCTGACTTTATTTTTCTGGGCTCCAAAATCACTGCAGATGGTGATTGCAGCCATGAAATTACAAGACACTTATTCCTTGGAAGGAAAGTTATGACCAACCTAGACAGCATATTCAAAAGCAGAGACATGACTTTGTCAACAAAGGTCCGTCTAGTAAAGGCTGTGGTTCTTCCAGTGGTCATGTATGGATGTGAGAGTTGGACTGTGAAGCTGAGCACTGAAGAACTGATGCTTTTGAACTGTGGTGTTGGAGAAGACTCTTGAGAGTCCCTTAGACTGCAAGGAGAACAAACCAGTCCATCCTAAAGGAGATCCGTCTTGGATATTCATTGGTAGGACTGATGTTGAAGCTGAAACTCCCAATACTTGACCACCTGATGCGAAGAGCTTACTCACTGGAAAAGACCCTGATGCCGGGAAAGACTGAAGGCAGGAGGAGAAGGGGACAACAGAGGGTGACATGTTTGGATGGCATCACCGGCTCAATGGACATGACTTTGAGTAAACTCCGGGAGTTGGTGATGGACAGGGAGGCCTGGCGTGCTGCGCTTCATGGGGTAGCAAAGAGTCGGACATGACTGAGCGACTGAACTGACTGATACATGTTGAGAAGAGCTCAGCTACATTTTCCCAAGCTCTTGAAACTTTTTTTTAACATACACTATTTTCATTATCTTTCCTCTTTTTGGTTACTATCAATAAAGAGTACATGTATGAGTCTATAAACCATAATCTTAAGTTCACTTTGAAAGTTGGGAAATAGAAAAACTATTCTTCAGTTTAATTCATATTTTCTAGGTGTTTTTCTAGAAAATCTAGATATAGGAAAACCTAATATAGGTAAACATTAAAAGGTAATTGTTTACAAATGTAAATACACCACATTTGCCAGTTTGGGCTCAGGTATATTCTTCAATTAAATCTGTAACATTTCCACAATTTTAGTTTGGATACCCACATTTCCTGGAAGTAACCCTGTTGCTTTTTAGTAAATTGACCCCATAATTTTCTGGAATTCCTTGGAAAACCTGATTTTCTTAACCTGATTACTACTTCTCATCATTTATCCAGAGTGACTGGCTAAAAAGTGGGCAATAAGCCTGTTTTGTTGAATGAGACATGAGGAAAAATCAGCTGCAGCTCCTTAGAATTTCCATTCACATCCTGCAGATTCTACATGGAAAGTCATAGCATCAGAGGTTGCTGCCAGTCATTTTGCCACCATAAGGAAAGCCAGCCTTAGAATGTAGTATGTAAACTACAAAACAACCAGCTTCCGTGATGGCTCAAATGTAAAGAATCAGCCTGCAATGCAGGAGTTGCAGGAGACACAGGTTCAATCCCTGGGTCAGGAAGATACCCTAGATGAAGGCATGAAAATCCACTCCAGTATTCTTGCCTGGAGAATCCCATGGACAGAGGAGCCTTGTGGGCTACAGTCCACAGGGTCACAGAGTCAGACATGGCTGAAGTGACTTAGCATGTGCACGCATGCACTACAAAACAACAGTTTACAGAAGACAGTTTGCTTTTTCTGATACTGTCAAATCTAGATCAACATTAAGTTGACACAGTATGTAAGTTTTTCAGTTGTTGAATCAATACAGGACAATTGTTCTGGGTCTTTTTATACTGTTTCACTTAGAACTAAAAATTTTCCCCATTTGTTTCTAAAAGTTAACTTTTTATAAATTCTGTTTTACATCATGACATAATTACAATAACATCTATACAGCAAAACGTGCCAATCTAGGAAGCTGATCATAGGTGGAGATAAATGTTTAAACTCTTTCCATTCACCATTTTTTATAGAGGTTAATTTGCACATAAAAATTTATAAAACTGCTTTACTTCTCTTGGTTTACCTATCAATTTCTTGGAAGTGCTAGTGTCCATATATTTTAAACAGAGAAAATCAAATAATAAATATCATATTTGAGATCCCGTTAAAAGAAATCATGTGTATTGAATAGGAGCTTTAAGTGAAAGTTGCTCAGTTGTGTCCAACTCTTTGTGAACCCATAGATACACAGTCCATGGAATTCTCTAGGCCAAAATACTGGAATGAATAGCCTTTCCCTTCTCCAGGGCATCTTCCCAACCCAGAGATCGAATCCAGGTCTCCCGCATTGAAGGCAGATTTTTCACCAGCTGAGCCACAAGGGAAGCCCAAGAATCCTGGTGTGGGTAGCCTATCCCTTCTCCAGTGGATCTTCCCGACCCAGGAAGTAACTGGGGTCTCCTGCATTGCAGGCTGATTCTTTACCAGCTGAGCTACCAGGGAAGCCTGAATAGGAGATTTAGAGGGCTTAAAAATGAATTAATGATTATATTTACTTACAATGTATCTCCAGTATTTCAATAAAAAAAATATTCTAAACTGTTTAATAATAATAGTAAATAATCTAAAGTGATTCTTTTGTACAACATTAATGCATGAACAGTTTTGCATCATAAAATCACAGTATTGATCACATTTTGCCTTCTAAAGCCTGTACTAGTAGTCTTGAATTTTGTACAATGTGGAATTGTAATGCATATTAAAGAGGATTAGAGTCATGTGTATTGCTGTTTAAGTTTGGTTATTCTTGTAGAGTCCTCTCCCTTCCCCTACTGTATTTTACTACATATTTCTGCCCATTTCTGGTAATTATTTGGAAAAAAAAAAATGAATTAGGTCTCACATATCTGTCCTAAATTTCAAAATCTCATAATTTATTAAGGAAGAATTGGGTTAAAAATCATTTTTGTCTCTTAACTGAGAGCTGTAAAATTTCTTATGATATTGGTCTTAAGATGCATTCTAACTGTTGAAACTTTAAAATATCTGAATGTACGAGACAAGGAGATTCATCTCAGAATCAGAACTCAATTTTGACAGCTTGTTTCAGAGGCAAGCACTGCATCACTCTCCGCTTGGTGTCATGTCTTCCCTATAAAGAACTCAGGCAATTAAAATGCTTCATTATATCCACAACATAAAACCAACTGAATAAAGATTAGAAAGAGCTTGGGTTATGGAGATACAAATAGAGTCACTCTTTCACTTACATTTATTTTTATGTAAATAGATACTCACTATAATAAAATATAATCCTAATATTCTTTTAAAGAATATACTTCATCTTATTAAAATAACAAAGGGCAAAATATTTACATCTTTTTAAATACAAGAATTAGAAGCCTGGAGATTATAACTTTTTCATTACCAGGAATTACCTTCTAAAATCTGAAATACTTAAACTGTATGTAAATGCTAATAACATCAATTATAGTTTTACTATAATTTTATAGTTTTAAAACTGTATCTATAGCTTTAAATGGAGAATTGTGAGGAGTATATCATGAATTGATGAATTATATAAGCAATGTGACTTGCTCTTTGTATAGCAAAATCTTCTTTTCAAATAATTTATTCATTTAATACAATTTGAGCAACATATATACATATTGTATAAACTATGTATCTGAACATATACACTTTCTTCTTAAAAATTTAAACTTGGACATAATTTTATATTAAAAATGGTATATTTAAAATTGATTCCAAAATCACATATTTGGAAGCAGTCTCTCTTTTTTTTTTTTAATTTTTTTCAGTTGCAAAACCCATTGATTTGGAATCCAACCACCTGCTACAGCAGATGAGCACCTCTTCCCCTTTGAAAGGAGAATGCCTCAATCTGTGCCTTGGATCTCTTTTTGGCTATCTTTTCTTTCACTGATTATTATCTATTCTTTCTCTTCAATATGTAATCAGATGCATGCAACTTCATTTTTCTCATTTTTAAAAATATATTTTCAAACCTCATCATTCCAAAAATTAGTAACAACAACAGCAGCAAAGCAATGACAACAAAATTCTGTGGATTCCACTTCTTCTTCCTGTTCTCAAGAAGGTTTCCTTCATAACCAATATTCTCAAAACGTTCAGTTATTTTTATTGTTCTGATTCTCTCACCTACACGACTTGACTGACCACACTGGATTTTGCCTCAATGACCAAAACTACTGGATCCAAACCATAGCTCCTCTGTCACTAAAACCAGCCTTCCTTCTACCCCAGAGTGTGGCTCCTTCCCCATCCATTCCTGAACTCCAATTTGCTCGACATTCTCTTTCATAATATTCTCATGATTTTCTTTCTTCCTCACTAAACCCCAATTCAGTCTCCTTTGCAGATTTGTTTTCAACTGCAATACAGTTTTAAGTTTAGTCCCTCCAGGTTTGGACCTAAAAAGACTTTTCGTCTCAATCGATGTCCTCTCTCTCTGGAAGATCTTACCCATATTCTTGGTGTCAAAATCCACTTACAAATAGAAAACTTAAAAAATATGTCATCAGTTCTGATCTCTCCTCAGAGATTATGATGGAAAAAGATTCTTTGGCATCTCTATTTGAATGTCTTAAAAATATTTCATACTGAACATTCTAAACCATAGCAGAAAGTTTACATTTCACTATTTAAGTAAACATTTTGCACTGTTACCTATTAATACAAGATATTTCCAGTTATTCTGTTATGCAAGATAGAAACTTTGGAGATATTATTTAACCCTTTCCTTCTCTGCTGCTGCTAAGTCACTTCAGTTGTGTCCGACTCTGTGCAACCCCATAGATGGCAGCCCACCAGGCTCTGCCGTCCCTGGGATTCTCCAGGCAAGAACACTGGAGTGGGTTGCCATTTCCTTCTCCAATACATGAAAGTGAAAAGTGAAAGTGAAGTTGCTCAGTTGTGTCCGACTCTTAGTGACCCCATGGACCAGAGCCTACCAGGCTCCTCTGTCCATGGGATTTTCCAGGCAAGAGTACTGGAGTGGGGTGCCATTGCCTTCTCTGATTTCCTTTTCTAGCCATGCCCAAATCAGACCCAGCAGCAAGTCCCATTGGTATAACCTAAATTATATCCATTAAATGTAATAATTTTAGTTTGATAGTAGCTCTCCCTCCCTGCCCCTCTCCAACCACACCAACAAAGTAGTTCAAGTTACAAGTGCTCATTATGTATCTTAGAGAATATTAGTTATTCTGCCAAATTCACTTTCCCACTTTCATTTCATTCCCCATTTCTGCATTGGGAATTCTAAAGTGCAAGTGAGATGTTGAGGGGAAGTCCTTTATTAAAATATCTAAATGACTCTTCAATTACCTTATACATAAACAAAAGTCTTTAGTATTTGCCTCATGAAATGCTATGTGATTGACCTCTACTTGTCCCCAGAAACTTCTGGCAATGCGATACCATGTTCAACACTAATGCTTTAAATAAACTTATTTACTAAGGTATACTATACATCCAGGAAAAAAGAATAAATCATACCTACATCCAGATGAGTTTTCATTACATAATCACACATATACAAAGATAATTTTCTTGAGAAACAGAAACCTTGAAAACATTTTCCAGGTCCAAGATGGAGTTATTCTGCCTAGGGTGCCATGGCAGCAAAGTGAACTTTCCTGTTCTTATAAACAGTCCTCTTAATCAGAAACATAGAATATCTAGTCAGTCAATCCCAAACCACTGAGCCAACTCCGGGCTCTATACATGTTTACCTTTTCAGAAGGTCAGCCATGCAACCCCAGCCAAAACCATGCTGTCTCTGCGCTGCTGCTTCTAACACCCTATAAAACTTGCTCTTGCCTAGACATCCGTCAGAAAGAGTACCTCACTGCTTGTGAGGTGAGGTGCTGAAATCTCCTAATCCATAGAGTGTTTTCGTTGAATAAAAGCTATCAAACTCATTAAAATTGTTTTATTTTTTATTTTTTTGGTCATTTAACATCTTTTTTTTTTTTTCTTCCTCTATTTACATCATTACCTGTGTATTTTATGTTGATTTGCCCCACTGCTTACAAATTTTCTAAGTAATTTCATTGTTCTATTGAGTTTTTTTAGTTGCAATTATTTTATTTTCCTAGGTTAACTTTTTCAGTGAGTGTAGGTTGGTTGGTTTGTTTTTCTTTCATTTTTGTTGGCAGTGGTTAGCAATCCATTGACTATTTATTCTCCCTCTTTTTTGATCACAAATGTTTGACAAAATTCTCCATTCTCCATTTTAACACCTATTTTCTGAATAAAGTAAGCATGGTTATTTTAAAATCCATGTACAGTAATTTTATGATCTCATTATCTTCTGATTTTTCTTCTCATCTCTGCCCAATCCTCTACCTCTGTCTTTTCTCCCTTCTTCCTCTTCATTTTGTATGTGACTCTTTCCATTAACATGATTTATGATCTTTTATTAAAAGCTGGCTATTTAGCATCAAAAATGGAGATAATTTAAATTATTTCTAATGGTACCTTCTTCTAAACATTTAATTTTGCTCTCTAGCATGCTATTAAAGTACATGGGGACTAGTTTATAGGTTTCGACCATTCTGGAACTAGATATCGGACTTTGTGAAGATTAGTTTATTGCCTGTTTCACCTTAAAAGGAAGTCTGTGATGTGGTGTTTAGCACTATTTCTATAATTTGGTGAACCTTGAAATCAATTTTTCACTCTTAGCTACTGCTTTTGCAAAAGTTTTAGTCCCTTGGCCCTGTTCACTAAAGACCAATGCAAAGCGTTTGTATTTTATATTGTACCTCTTTTTGCAATTATGGAAATGGTTAGCATCTTTTTAAAAATCATATCTTCTCCATTCTATCATCTTTTATTTGCATATTTTTATGTTTATGAGCATTCTTAAATTACCTGTCATGTATCTTAATTTCACAATATTCTTCTAATTACATATCTGGACTACATTTTAATGTCTTCACATTTTTTCCAAGTACAAGTTATTAATTTTTTCCTCAAGTTTATCTCAGTGTGCCTCTTAAAGAGTCCAGTATGCTTTAATAATATGTACTATGTTTTTTATTTCTAGAATTACTTATTTTTAAAATCCTCTTGAACTTTCTGTAATTCTTACTTTTAGTTTATCTTTTAAGCTTTTGATTTTGATTTGAATTGTATAAATTTCATCTATATTGCATTCTATATAAAATTACAAAAACAAAGAATTTACCTTGTTTTTTGTTTCCCTGTGTCTCTTACTCATGATTCTCTTTTGAGTGCATGTGTTTTGACATGAGTGCAAATGCTTGGGAAATTAATCTATATTCTTTGAAGTCTGGTTTGAATATGTGCTTTTCCAGAGAGAATTTGAATTTCTAGTTGGCTAAGTGTGATAACAAACTTAAATAAGTTTATATAAAAATGCCCCCATGGAACCCTCCTACACTGTTGGTGGGAATGTAAATTTGTGTAGCCCCTATGAAGAAAACAGTATAGAGATTCCTGAAGAAACTAAACACAGAGGTGCCATACGATGTAGTGACCCCACTTCTTGGTATGTATCTGGATGAAACCATAATTCTAACAGAAACAAGCACCCCGATATTCACTGCAGCACTACTTATAATAACCAAGGCATGGAGAAACCTAAATGCCCACCAACAGATGAGTGGATAAGGACACATGGTACATACACGGTGGGACATACACTCAGCCACAAAAGAAGAGGGAACAGGGCCGCGTGCAGCGGCATGAACGGACCTAGAGACTCTCACACTGAGAAAGCAAGTCAGCAAGAGAAGGAAACATACCACATGATGCTGCTTATATGTGGAGTCTAAAATGGGACGCAAATGAACTTAGCCATGAGACAGAAACCAACTCACAGACGTAGAGAGGAGAAATATGATTGCCAAGAGGTAGAAAGAATTGGGGAGGGGTGGACTGGGAGTTGCGGGTTAGCATACTCAAAATATTATATATACAATGTACAGACAGTTAAGTCCTACTCTATAGCACAGGGAACTATATCAAATATCTTGTGATAAACCATATGGAAAATGATACGAAAAATAATGCATATATATATATATATAAATGTGCATTACATATCATACGGTGTATATGCTGTATAGTACATGCAGTATAAATTAGCACAACACTGTAAATAAAGAACACTTCAAAATAATTTCTTAAATGGCCTCATTTTATTTTTATATATTTCACAAAATAAAATTTAATTTTATTCATGCTATGACAGTTGTCTTCTCTGCAAATTAAACATAAATTTTCCCCCCACCTACTCAATAAAAGAATTAAGACAAGAAAGATTCTTTAAAGACATCTTTTTCATAGTAGGTTTATTTTTTTCTTGAATATTATAATGAATATATATGAAGATGTCTCTCTTTATGATCCTACTTCTATAAAAGTTTCTACTAGATTCCCTAATAATATCTACAGATATTATTTTCTGAGTTATTTTAAAGCATAGACTTCAAAAGAGATGTCTAATGTCTAAATTTACTAGAACTTAGCTGGTATATTAAGGGTGATATCTGGCCAGGATAGAGTTAAATAATACTGCACCAAATATTTTACACTGCAGGTGGATTCTTAACCTGTCTGAGCCACTAGGGAAGCCCTGCAACAAATATTTTAGATTTCCTTACATAGTTTAAAATGTTCAGTTCAGTTCAGTTGCTCAGTCGTGTCTGACTCTTTGAGACCCCATGAATCGCAGCATGCCAGGCCTCCCTGTCCATCACCAGCTCCCGGAGATTACTCAAACTCATGTCCATCGAGTGGGTGATGCCATCGAGCCATCTCCTCCTCTGCAGTCCCCTTCTCCTCCTACCCCCAATCTCTCCCAGCATCAGGGTCTTTTCCAATGAGTCAGCTCTTCACATCAGCTGGCCAAAGTATTGGAGTTTCAGCTTCAGCATCAGTCCTTCCAATGAACACCCAGGACTGATCTCCTTTAGGATGGACTGGTTGGATCTCCTTGCAGTCCAAGGGACTCTCAAGAGTCTTCTCCAACACCAAGGTTCAAAAGCATCAATTCTTTGGCGCTCAGCTTTCTTCACAGTCCACCTCTCACATCCATACATGACCACTGGAAAAACCATAACCTTGTCAAGACGGACCTTTGTTGGCAAAGAATGTCTCTGCTTTTTAATATGCTGTCTAGGTTGGTCGTAACTTTCCTTTCAAGGAGTAAGGGTCTTGTAATTTCATGGCTGCAGTCACCATCTGTAGTGATTTTGGAGCCCCAAAAAACAAAAGTCTGCCACTGTTTCCAATGTTTACCCATCTATCTCCCATGAAGTGATGGAACCAGATGCCACGATCTCAGTTTTCTGAATGTTGAGCTTTAAGCCAACTTTTTCACTCTCCTCTTTCACTTTCATCAAGAGGCTTTTTAGTTCCTCTTCACTTTCTGCCATAAGGATGGTATCATCTGCATATCTGAGGTTATTGATATTTCTCCCAGCAATCTTGATTCCAGTTTGTGCTTCCTCCAGCTCAGCATTTTTCATGATATACCCTGCATATAAGTTAAATAAGCAGGGTGACAATATACAGCCTTGACGTACTCCTTTTCCTATTTGGAACCAGTCTGTTGGTCCATGTCCAGTTCTAACTGTTGCTTCCTGACCTGCATACAGGTATCTCAAGGGGCAGGTCAGGTGGTCTGGTATGCTCATCTCTTTCAGAATTTTCCAGTTGATTGTGATAGACACAGTCAAAGGCTTTGGCATAGTCAATAAAGCAGAAATAGATGGTTTTCTGGAACTCTCTTGCTTTTTCGATGATCCAGTGAATGTTGGCAATTTCATCTCTGGTTCCTCTTCCTTTTCTAAAACCAGCTTGAACATCTGGAAGTTCATGGTTCACATATTGCTGAAGCCTGGCTTGGAGAATTTTGAGCATTACTTTACTAGCGTGTGAGATGAGTGCAATGTGCGGTGGTTTGAGCATTCTTTGAGATTGCCTTTCTTGGGATTGGAATGATGTTACTGGGATTTTATTGATCAACCAGGATCCACAGTATCTTGGCTCTGTATATGTATTTATGTGTGGTGGTGTGACCAAGTGCTGGACAACAGAACACGTGCAGAAGTAACAAATGAAAGTTCCAGATCTAGACCTTAAAAGTCTCTCACAGAGTCATTTAATTATTTTCTTCGGTCCCCTGGTCAGCGTCCATGTGCTGACAATGGCAGAGCCACAGGACTGTAGGAGCTGCTTCTGCTGCTGCTAAGTCGCTTTTGTCGTGTCCAACTCTTTGCTACCCCATAGACGGCAGCCCCTCAGGCTCCCCCGTCCCTGGGATTCTCCAGGCAAGAACACTGGAGTGGGTTGCATTTCCTTCTCCAATGCATGAAAGTGAAAAGGGAAAGTGAAGTCACTCAGTCATGTCCGACTCTTAGCGACCCCATGGACTGTAGCCTACCAGGCCCCTCCGTCCATAGGATTTTCCAGGCAAGAGTACTGGACTGGGGTGCCATTGCCTTCTCCAGGACTGTAGGAGAGTAGGTCCTGAATCACCTAAAGCAGAGCCTCCAATATCACTTATTTAACTTTTCATAAACAAGAGGTACACTTTCTTGTGTTAAGTCAGTGATGTTTTAGGTTTAACCCTTACAGCACTAGCATTACTTTATCTAATCTATAAATTGGTCACTTGCAGTGCTTTCATAATCCATGGGGCATTTCCTTGAGGTTAGGTGACAACAGCTAAGATTCATAGAAGATGCTGGTAGAGGCTTCATAGAACACATAAAATCATAAAATTAGAACAAAGAAACATGGATCTATCGCAGTAGTAATTACAGATGCTTCCCAGTATTTCTGTCTCAGCACATTTCCTACATACACATGTTATACTTCCCAGTTCCTTTGTGGTTGGAGGAGGTCCTCCTTAACCAATCTCATACAAATGGGCTTCCCAGGTGGTGCTAGTGGTAAAGAACCTGCCTGACAATGCAGGAAACATAAGAGATGTGGGTTCAATCCCTGGGTCAGGAAGATCCCCCAGAGGGGGGCATGGCAACTCACTCCAGTGTTCTTGCCTGGAGAATCCCATAGAAGTAGGAGCCTGGAGGGCAATAGTCCATAGTGTCACAAAGAGTCAGAAAAGACTGAAGCAACTTAGCATGCAACGTGCTTAGTCACATCTGCCAGGTTCCTCTGTCCAAGGGATTTCCAAGGCAAGAATATTGGAGTGGATTGTCATTTCCTCCTAAAGGGTATCTTCAGAACCCAAGATCAAACCTGAGACTACTGCCTCACCTGCATTGCAGGCAGATTCTTCAGTTGCTGAACCATCATTATGTCATCTTTACTTGTAGCTCACAAGTTCAGGAGGGCCTCATTTGTAGTTGAATAAGGTCCTCCTCAACTAGTCCCATCCAATGAACTACCAGTAAAAGTAACATAACACTTTGGGACTAGAGCATTAATTACAAGGTATTAGTTCTACAAAGTTCTCTCTGTCTCTCTCTTTTTTTTTTTCCTGCTCAACTGACCAGCAATCTTCCTGGAAATCACTGTACTATCAGCTTTGATTCCAAAGTAAAGATGTCACAAAGCAAAACTCAGAGTCACATAGTAATTTGATATATAATGGTAATCAATGAAGGAGAAATATTTTGTCTCATTCCACTGTGGTAGAAGTTGTTTGGTTCTGTAGTGTAACCTGCACTATACCCAAGCTAAATAATGCTGAGATATGTAAGTTGCAATATAGACCAAGTGCCTACTAAGCTAAAACTGTAGAAGAAATTGAAAATGGTATTTTAGAAGGATATTGGTAGCAAATCGCTACATTTAGCAACACATTAGATACGAAACTGTTGAGCTCAAGAGGATTTGCTCTTTTTACAAGCCAAGTAAAATGGAATAGAGGGCAAAAATGTTGCGCCAGCAGAGCTGCAAAAGGTAACTGATTATAAGCTGAAAATGTAAGCAATGAACTCCAAGTCTCTGACAAGAGTCTATGTGTGAGGAGTAATTTTAGAATTACTACATGGAATTCATCACCAGACACTTGAATTGAATTGCCCTATAGAAGAAGAAGGAAAAAAAAAAAAGCCAAGACATGAAGTTCTAATATCTTAAGTTTCTGAGATTGTGGGTTTATTAAAGCAGTTATTTGATTCTAACATACTAAAACTTTTTATTTCTATATTCATTTTCTCATTTGATTATTCCTTATTATCTTGTGAAAGTAAACATATTTGTAAATATACACTTAAATTTATATTTTAAGAAGCTCTTGTGTTTTCCCCCCACTGGGAGAATTTTAAAATATATATAAGACATCAAATTAACAGAAATAGAAGTATGTTCCCTCAGATTTTAGCAAATAATCCCTAATTCAGGGAAACTTTCTAGGTTTCACTATCTGACATTCTATTCCAATGCAGCAATTATGTAAATTTAACTAAGCCACTTACAATTACTAATATTTATATTTACAATTTTTCTGGGAAGGTATTTTTCAATTACCAATCTATCTCACTTTAAGACCAAGGCAGCAGAGACTTATTTTTATCCTTTTAATTTACTTCTGTGTCTGATGACTGTAGTAGAGTTCTTAAAACATGAAAAGATAATAAATATTTGTAATTCCTCTTATATATTATCTCTTTTAATTAATGGCCTTTTAAATATTATTATTGCACTCATTCATACAAACTTTAGACAATGTAAGTACAGGAAGAGATTTTTCTGATATGGAAGGTCCAACCTCAAATGTATGAAAGCATTCACAAGAATATTTTACCAAATAATGCCAATTATAATACCAAAATTGAAACACAGCTCAGTAAATATCTGTTTGTCACATCTATGTTCAAGGAAGTATCCAGAAACTTAAAGAAGAAAAAGGTACCAAAGGGAAGACTTAGCCGTAGCTGTCAATTTAATTAAAGTCAAAATGAGTGCACAACTCATACCAAAGCAGAACACAGAGGTATTGCTGGAGCCATACAAAATGCGTCACTATACTATTATTTGTCTGACTTGGGCAATTTTGTGAGTAAAAGGAGATGCTACTGACAACTACACTGGTACAACAAGCATAATCTGGAATTAACCCTAGCTAACTGGCTGGTCTACACTGATTTACAACATCAGCATCGAAGAATAAAAGAGCCCTTTCTCTTGAGAATAAAAAATGAGAGTATTTTGGTTGTTATTGGTAATTGATTAAGAAAAGTGAATAGAAGTACTGAAAGTATTACAGGTACACAAACTCCCGTATAATAAAAGGCATTTTACCCCCAAAATCTAGGAAATTTCTATGAACAATTAAATGGTTTATTTAATACATACAGATGGATATTTTTACAAAGCTCCCAATTCTGTAGAGACCAATATTATTATTTTAAATTTGAGCAAACACATTCAGAAAAATTAAAGCTCATGCATAAGTTATTTAAAATACAGATGTTAAATTGCACATTTAATTTTAGTCCCAGTGAAGATCTGTTTTTTTCCAGTAGTCATGGATGGATGTGAGAATTCAACTATAAAGAAAGCTGAGCGCCAAAGAATTGCTTTAGAACCTTGGGGTTGGAGAAGACTCTTGAGAGTCCCTTGGACTACAAGGAGATCCAACCAGTCCATCCTAAAGGAAATCTGTCCTGAATGTTCATTGGAAGGACTGATGCTGAAGCTGAAATTCCAATACTTTAGCTACCTGATGCGAAGAGCTGACTCATTGGAAAAGACCCTGATGCTGGGAAAGATTGAAGGTGAAAGGAGAAGGGGACAACAGAGGATGAGATGGTTGGATGGCATCACTGACTCAATGGACATGAGTTTGAATAATCTCTGGGTGTTGGTGATGGACACGGAGGCCTGGTGTGCTGCAGTCCATGGGGTCACAGAGTCGGACACGAGCAACTGAACTGAAGATCTATTTGGCACTAAAATAGTCTGTATGAGAAGACAGTACAGGATGTAGTGAATTTGAATACCAAAATTATGAAAGAATACATCATTTTATAGGTAATATTAATTCACTTAAATTTGATTAGGGAAATGGTGTGCAGTTTCAATAGCAAGATGTTCATAACATGTTGCAGGGAACTGCAGTTACACAAGATATTATACTAAGGGTACATTTAAGTGTTAAAATAGTATCATTAGACACTGCTGATCTTGAGGGATTTGTTACTTTACTAACCTGTGGGGGAAAAAGATGTTCAATCAGTACATGCTACAGATGCTAGTGCTGACAAGCAACAATTATGGTTAAGTCAGAGTAAGGAACTCACCTCTGTTTATCTCCTCCCACATGCCTCATAAAACACTATATGAACTGTATAAAATTCATGTCAAAGTAATTTCTCAAAATAACTAGGAGAATTTGGTTAATGCCTCTGATATTAGTAACAGAATAACAAACTTACATGAAAAACTGCATTCAAGTAATGACATGATTAGAAACTGATCTTGAGCTAATGCACAAATTCATAAAATACCAACTTTGTTCAAAGTTTTAAGAATCACAAAATACATGAACTCCTGAAAGTTGTTTCTTAAAGTGTGTGGCATAGATCATTTAATTGAATATATATGAAAAGTAAAACTAAATAATTTCTAGGATACTAAGAAAGTTTTCCTTTGAAATGCAGATGTGCTTTCATATTTTAAAAGTGTGCAATATGTCATCATGAAAGGGTAAATACCTTAAATTTTAATTATTCTAACTATACTCTTTTCTTCTCTTCCTTAGCATTGTGCTAAAGAGACTTTTAAAAGGAAAGTCATCATCTGCAGTTATTTTCTTCTGATCCATTTTATGATATTCATGCCCACTGTCCTGCTCTCAGATTTCTGCAGTGCCATGAAAATGCCCAAGAACTTGCTCTGCCCCACTTAGAGATGTCTAAGACCACACTAATTGTATCTGGAATGTAGTCATCCATTTCTACCTACATAGGATGCTTCGTGTGTATTCTCTTGTCATAAGCATTTGTTCTGATTTCCTTATTTTTTTTAACTTGTATAACTTAGAGTTATACCTAGTAAAAGTTGCTATCATTTTCATTTTCTCATATGTCTGACTACCTATACTTTTAAATATTTTCATGAGTATAAAATTCCCTTTGCTTCTGCTTTTATACTTCCTGTTTTCCTTGACCAATGTTTCTCGTAGACATTCACCTGCTGCTCAATTTCATAAATGCAGCCTTACTGTGACCTCTGGGATGTTTTATACACATTTTCTCTAAACTTTCCTCCATTTCCAGCCAGACTCTCAGTCTCTCATCCAGTCTCTCCATTAAAGGTTTTACTTTCAATTATGGTAATATAATGCCAAGATGCATATAATATGTACAATTAAATGGCCTAAATTGTGTGTATTGGCATATCAGAAGATGATGTAGAAAATGGCACAGAAACAATATTTGATGAATTAATGTCTGAGAATCATCCAAAAATGATGAATATCATGATCAGAAAATTCAAGAAGCTTGGTAAATATCAAGTAGGACAAATAGAAACTAAATTGTTTCTAGTCTTGTCTTAGAATGCTGAAAAGACAATACAAGCAGAAAATCTTAAAACTCATCAAAGTTAAGAGACAATAATTTCAAAGCAGCAACAGTAAGATTAATGCCTTCGTTAACAGAAAATATGAAGGCAGGAGATAATAAAATGATGTCTTTAAAGTAATGAAGATGACAATAACAACACCTGTGCACTTACCAACCTAAAATTCTGTACCTACCAAATTAGCACAAAAGTGAAGGTGAATGAAGGCATTAATAAACAAAAAGAAAAAAATCAGATTTTTGTTTCAAATAAGTTTCAATTTTAAGAGAAGGTATAAGAATTTTTTTCAGGATAAAGTCAGTAATTTCACATGAAATCATAAAATTGAAACAAATAATGAAATATACTAAAATAGGCAAACATAATTAAATATAAAAGTAGCAATGATCTGCAGCAGTAATTATAACAATGTCTTGTGGGGTCTTTTACCATATATATATATATATATATATATATATATATATATGAGTAAAATTTAGTGATTAAATAATGGTAAAGAACGAATGGGGAATGGAGTTGAATTAAGTTCATTTATAACAGGTGAAGAATGTAGTCTCAAGAATAATCAATAAAATATTTATATAAGATGTGGACATTAAAAATTAAAGGAAAAGTATGTAAAAAGTATGTAAAAGTATGTAAAATGAAGTTGAGAAATGAGGAATACAAGGGCGAAGACAGACAGGATAGGAAAAAAGAAAAATAGGTAATAGTAAACTAAGCTCAACTAATTTAGAAATTTATACTCATTATGAAAAGACTTATTTCTTTACTGAAAAGCTAAAGCTTGTTACATTAGATAAAAAATAAAATGCATTAAAATTCAAAGCTTACAGATTTTAAAAATAAGGACATGACTAGTTTGAAAGTAAAAAGCTGAAAACCTTAACTAGAAATAAAATGTAAATGTCTATACTAATATCATACAAGAGATTTAAATGAAAGAGGTATTACAGACTCAAAGAGATAGTCCATAAAGATGAAAAAAGACCAATAAATAGCAAACATATTAATAATATGAATTCCAAACTTATTTTTTAAAAGGGAACATTAGAGTAAGAGGAATAGATAAATTACAGATAATCAGATATTTTAACACACTTCTTTTGATAGTGAAAGGACAAAACTAAAGATCAATAAGGACTATGTCTAGTGTATTTTAAGAATGAAAATTTGTGTTATGATTTGCTAAAATCACTGCATTAACAGAATAAAAGAAAAATAGTATATTTCAATATACCTTATGATAAAATTCCCAGTAATCTAGTGAAAAAGTGATTGGAGAAGGAAATGGCAACCCACTCCTTTGTTCTTGCCTAGAGAATCCCAGGGACGGCGGAGCCTGGTGGGCTGCCGTCTATGGGGTCACATGGAGTCGGACACGACTGAAGTGACTTAGCAGCAGCAGTGAAAAAGTGAGTCAAAGTTGCTCTTTGCGTCCGACTCTTTGTGACCCCATAGACTACACAATCCATTGAATATTCCAGGCCAGAATACTGGAGGGGATAGACATTCCCTTCTCCAGGGATCTTCCCAACCCAGGGATGAAACTCAGGTCTCTAGCATTGCAGGTGGATTCTTTACCAGCAGAACCACAAGGGAAGCCCAAGAATATTGGAGTGGGTAGCCTATCTCTTCTCCAGTGGTTCTTCCCAACCCAGGAATCAAACCAGAATCTTCTGCATTGCAGGCAGATTCTTTACCTATTGAGCTATCAGGGAAGCCCTAGAATTATCCGGGAAGTAATCTAGAATCAGAAGCAAATATTTCCAAAGTTACAAAAAATATCTACAAATACCCTATTGGCATCTTATAACTAATTGTTAACTATCAAACTTGTCCTTAAGACAAAAGATGGTAACGATAACCCTATATGCAAAACAGAAAAAGAGACACAGATGTACAGAACAGACTTTTAGACTCTGTAGGAGAAGGCGAGGGTGGGATGTTCTGAGAGAACAGCACTGAAACAAGTATACTATCAAGGGTGAAACAGATCCCCAGCCCAGGTTGGATGCATGAGACAAGTGCTCAGGGCTGGTGCACTGGGAAGACCCAGAGGGATGGGATGGGGAGGGAGGAGGGAGGGGGCATCAGGATGGGGAACACATGTAAATCCATGGCTGATTCATGTCAATGTATGGCAAAAACCACTACAATATTGTAAAGTAATTAGCCTCCAACTAATAAAAATAAATGGAAAATAAATAAATAAATAAAAAGCAGCAGAAAAAAAAAGACAAAAGATAAAGATGCATTTTTGTTCACTCTTTGGTTCATTATTATGAGGAACTTCCTAATTAATGTAATAACACAGAATTAAGATTTAAAAGCCCTTGTGCAATTGACATGAATATATGAAAACTTTAAAAGTACCTATAAAATGCACTATTAGTAATAAGTCAATTAAATACATACAAATAACCATATTTCAATATACTGACACATGAAATTAAAAATGTAATCTAAAATTTCATTTAAAATAGCCTAAAAAAATAAAAATAAATAAAAATTAAAAAAATAAAACAGCCTAAATATACTAATTATCAAAGAAGAGTCTAATATGGTCAGATCATGTTGCTGACAGAAATTTAAAAGACAAACTCAGCTGTATACCATATTTCTTAATTAGCAAATAACTTAGGATGTCAAGTTATTTTGATATCCCCAAATTATATTGATTCAATACAATATATCGCCAGTCCAGGTTCAATGCATGAGGCAGGATGCTCAGGGCTGATGCACTGGGATGACCCTGAGGATTGGGATGAGGAGGGAGGTGAGAGGGAGGGTCAGGATGTGGAACACATGTGCACCCATGGCTGATTCATGTGATTGTATGGCAAAAACCACCACAACATTTTAAAGTAATTAGCCTCCAATTAAAATTTTTAAAAAAATTCAGCATAAATAAAAACAGATGTGATTAAAAAACAAAATACAATCCCAAGGAGCTTTAGCAGTCTTATAGTTGTGAAATTTGCAACATGATCTTAAAATTTACATTTGAATAAAATTGCTTTAGAATAGCCTAGACAATCTTGAACAACAATTCCAAGTCGGAGGATTTATTCTACCAGATTTTGAAAGTTACAATCATACAATCAATATTAATTACGAGGGTATTTCTGATGTGAGTACAGAGATGGAATCAAGTAAGTTGCTCAAGAATATATACACACCTATATACAATTATTTTTTACAAAGATATAAAGAAAAATCACAGGAGATGGTTGTTCAGTAGCTCAGTCAGAAATGGTTAGTCATTTCAAAAAAAATGGTAGTTTCAAATACCTTAAGAAAGGATAATGCAAAACACATGTTGGTCTCTGCATGATTGTTAACTCGGTTCAGTTGTGTAGGACTCTAAGCGACCCTCACGGACTGTTGCCCACCAGGATCCTCTGTCCATGGGGGTTCTCCAGGCAAGAATACTGGAGTGAGTTGCCATGGCCTCCTCCAGGGGATCTTTCCTACCCGGAGATCGAACCCATGTCTGCCTGAGTCTCCTGCAGGCCGGTTCTTTAACCACTGAGACACCTGGGAATGGTTAGTGAGCTTCACCAACTCAGGGGACAAACATTTGAGCAAACTCCAGGAGGCAGGGAAGGACAGAGGAGCCTGGCATGCTGCAGTCCAAGGGTCAGAGAAGCCAGACACGACGCGACTGAGTAACAAAAATACCAAGTAAAGAATGACCTTTATTTTTAAAAGAAAGCCACATTCCTAATGCTCATTAAACCTGAATATGTATTTTCAAATTGTCTATGCTACTAAAATATTTAAGCAGCCACTCACCTGTTTTTGAAGCACGGTACAATTTTCAAGTTTGAAAATACTTTTTTTTTATGATTCAGAGGTCTCTTGAAAAATTCCTACAAAAATGTAGCATTTTATTTCATCTCTGAGAAAACAGCCTCGTTCTTTAGTTCCTTTTCCAAAGAATTTCCAAACAAAAGCATTACTTATAAACAAAGAAGGATGGACCAAGACAAACAGTATTTACTTACCTAAAACCCTGTTGGAGGAGGTCACGGAAAGGACATAACGGCTGACTGAACGGAGAGCAGTAAAAGAGGAATCCCCAGGGCTCCAACTAGCAGGCTCGCCAAGGCTGCATCCCCGCCTCCTGGGCCTCGGAATCTAGGCCCCGCCCACTGCTCCCAATGCGCAGCCTCAGCTCTGCCAAGGCACCATCCCCGCCTCCTGGGCCTCGGAATCTAGGCCCCGCCCACTGCTCCCAATGCGCAGCCACAGGTCTGTCAAGGCACCATCCCCGCCTCCTGGGCTTCGGAATCTAGGCCCCGCCCACTGCTCCCAATGCGCAGCCTCAGCTCTGTCAAGGCACCATCCCCGCCTCCTGGGCTTCGGAATCTAGGCCCCGCCCACTGCTCCCAGTGCGCAGCCGCTGCTCTGCCGCGGTCGCAGCCTGCCGTGAGCTATGCGTTAGTGACACAGTCTAGAGAGAACTGAAGGGTGATGGAACCGCATTAAGGATGCTTTATAAAAAGTTCTAAGCTTCTGGTTGGCGAGAGCAGAGGTCTACCTACTCACTTGTGGCCGCCAAAGACGAACCTTATCAGTAAGTCGCCTTGCTTATTAAAAGTTAAATCCACCACCTACCAGTCTGAGGTGGTCTATCCCTCTCTTCGTCCTCTCCTCGCCCTCCTCAGAAGGGATGGCTGGTTTGGAATTTCACCCCAACTCCCCAGATTGTGAACCAACAAATCTGTCTCAGATTTGTTTCTGTGCTTGGCTTATTGAAAAAGGAACTGGGAGTTTGTGGAAATGTATATTTATAGAGTGCAACTTATTTCATGATTTACAATGACAGGTAGGAAATAATTTTTGCTTCGCTTTGATGTTTCAGATAAGTGCTATGGAGGAGAAAGTTATAAAACTAAATTATATATTGAAAGTTAACTTATTTTAACAATTTTTAGTAATAAACTGAGTAAACTATATCCAGAAAAAGACAGTGAAAACTTTGCCTTAATCATTTAAAATTAATTTACCAAATAGATTACGTCATATATTGTTGATAATAATGGAGTTATAGTAGTGTCCTTACATTTCATATCTAATGCACATTATTTCATATTTCATAAATCATTCCAGTAGATCAATTTACAGGGAACCTATAATGTAGTGTTTGATATGAGACCTTCTCTTTAGCATATGCATTTATACAGCTATAAATTTCCTCTAAGCTTTGATTTAGTTTCCTACCACAAGTTTCAGTGTTTGTTTTTCATCTTAAAATGTTTTCAGAGAAATTTTTCTTGTGATTTCTTCATTGACCCATTGGCTCTTTAGGAATGTAATGTTATGTAATCATCACATGGTTTTGATTTTTAATTTTTTCCTGTTACTCATTTCTAATTTTATTCTATTATGGTATGAGAATAGGTATTGTATTGTTCTGTATCTTTTAAATTGATTGGAATTAGTTTTATGGTCTAGGATTTCAGCTGTTCTGCATTGTGTCCAATGTGTACTTGAGAATAATCTCTGTTCTGCTATTTTATGGTGGAATATTTTATTTATGTCTGATCTAGTTTACAGTTGTAGTTTATAGTGTTGTTAAGGTATTTTATTTCTTTATTGATCCTCTGCCTAGTTGTCCAATCAACTGTTGAAAATTAGACATTGAAATTATCATTGCTGTGTTGTCTCCCTCAATTCTACTATATTATTTATTTCCCTTAATTTTTATTTTGTGTACATAGGGGCTTTGTTTTTATGTATACGTATTTTTGTAATTGGTATAGCTTTTTGGTGGATTGCCTCTGTTGCCATTTTTAATGATCCTATTTATCTCTAAGAACATTTTTGTTTTAAATCTACTTTGATAACAGTATAGCCATTCCAGCTTTAAGTTTGCTGTTTGCATGATATACTTTACATTTTTTAATTTTTCAAACTATTATTAATAGTATGTTGAATCTAGCATGTCTGTGGTAGACAGCATATAGTAGGATCTTGGTTTTTTGTATAGGACAACCTCTGTCTTTCAAATTGATAGTATTTATCAATACATATTTAAGGGTATTGTTTATATGGTTGGATCTACCTTTGCCATTTTACACTTTGTCTCTCTCTGTCTTATCTCTTTTTTTCTTTTACTCTGATATTCTCTTTTGCATTATATGAGTATTTTCTAATATATATATTTTTAATTCCTCTAAAGATTTTTAGCTATGTTAATCTGGTTTCCCTCATGGTTGTACTGCAGCTTACTATATACATTTTAACTTATCTGAATCTACTTTAGATTTAAAGAGCTTAATTCCAGTGAATATAAAAGCATTTCTCAGATAGTTTTATTACCCCTGCCCACCTTTTGTGCTAGTAATGATATACATAGTGCATTTTTGTATGTTATAAGCCAAAAATGCATTTTGAAAATATTACTTTATATAATTTTATGTCTAGTAGAAATTTTTAAAAATCACATCTATAGGCAGAATTTGTTTTATTAACCTCCTTGTTTACCATTTCTGTTTCTCTTCGTTTGTTCCTGTGAATTTGAGTTACTGCCTAGTGTCGTTTCCTTACCTTCCTCCTGTGGTTTTGTTCCCAATCACTGTTTCTGCTATTATTGTCAAATATATTTTTTCTATGTGTTACAGGTCCTACAGTAAAATTATATTCTTATTTTTAAATTCAAAATTTTAGTAAATCAGTTAATAGAAGAAAGGAGAAGAAATATAAAATCATACTTCTTTTACATTATGTGATTACATTTCAAGGGCCTCTATGTGCATGTGTGTGTGTATTCAAATTACTAAGACACCTGCTTTCAGCCCAAAGAACATCTTTTAGTATTTCCTGTAAAGCCATGTGCAAGAAATAATTCTCTGAATATTAGTTTGTTTGAAAATGTCTTTACTTTGCCTTCAGTTTTGAAAGATATTAATATTTTTTTCTGGCTAGCAGAGTCTAGACTGAAAGGATTTCTTTAAGCATTTTGAATATATCATCCTATAACCTTTTAGACCTCATTGTTCCTGATGATAAATCCACTGTTAATTTCATCAGGGTTCTTGTATACATATAGTGAGGGCATTTCTGTTCCTGCTTTCAAGGTTTTCTTTTGTCTTTGTCTTTCAACACTTAAAAAAGTTTAGACCCCAGGAGGGCTCTTCTTAGTTGTCTCTTTCCTTGGTTCTCTCTCAGTTTGACACACCAGTTTCACTGGTCAAGAATCCTACAGGGATATTTAACTTCTGGTCCTCACGGGTAGTCCTTTCCCAGCACGCGACCTCTAACTTACATCAGCCTTTCAGCCTTGGTAAGGGTCGATTCAGGATACACCATTCTCTGCTGTTCTGCCTTGTGATTGGGAAGAAAGAATCTTTTGGCCATACTTTTGCCTGGAAGAGAACTTTTGCAATGTGAGGCTGCTGGTTGTGACCTGTCCCTCCAGGAAAAACAATAAGCTTTGGTTGGGGATGGAAGGTGGATGGGGGAGTCCATATCCTTGGACACCTCTGCCCAGAGGTGAGCTTCTGTCACTGAAATGGTACAGTGAGAAAGGGTCATGGAACTAATGCCACAGACTCATTTTTTCTCCAATATTTGGTATGTTTAGCTGCTTTTCCTTTCATTTGCTGTAATTACTTAGGATAATCTCCATACACTTTAAATAGCTCTTCTTAAGTACTTTTCCTAATTATGATTATTTTACTGGAGATTTCACACAGTTATTCATGCTGCCAATGAGGAACTTGTCAATCCTAAAATTTCTTGTTTAAGCTATGCTTCAAGATTTCTGTTACTGGGAAAAATATGGTATCTGATCAAGAGTGTATTTAACCCAAATGTGTTTAAGTGATTTAGGATTATTTTAAATGTTTCTCTTAGTAAAAGCAAGTTACATGTACTTAAATGATACAGTATTGATAAAGTCTTACTCAGTTGTATCAGTTTTCTACTGCCACTGTAACAAATTATAACAACCTGAGTGCCTTAAAACAACACAGATATATTGCTTAGTATCAAGAACTCAACTGAGCTGGAATTGAGAGCTGAACTGTTAGGTGTTGGAGTAGCTGATCAAAGCAATGAGCCGAAAATGAGACTTAAGGCTTTAATATCTCACTATCCTGGTATAAGCAAGAGGTTAAAGCTGGAGAAACTTCCTGTCCCATTTCCCCTGTGGAATTTTGTACCAGTCGAGTGTTAGAATGATCAGTGCAGATCTGTGAACCCTCACTGATATAGCCCTGAACCAAAGGGTGCAGCAGTTTTATGGATTCAGATTGGAAGAGTCTAGAAGTAGAAAAGTACTAGGTACCAAGTTTGAATGGGGCGGGGGATTTGAGATTTCTCCCACCTCCCCTACTTTAGAAGGCCTTGGTAGAGGTGCCTGAAGAGGACCTCTGCACAAGGTCTCAAATAAAGAGACCTAGAAATGAAGGCAATTGAACTAGGAATGCAAATATATAAGGAGCATATAAAGGGGCCTGAGTCCTTTACTGCAACTCCCTTCAGAGATTACAAAGCACTGGCTGTGCACAAAGCCTGCTGTGTGTGGGGGGGGTGGGTGGGTAGGAGGGTGGGTAGCTTTTCCTATGAGGCCTGCCTAGTAAAACCTTTGTAGTTGCCTGTAGCCAGTCCTAAACAATCATGGTTTTGCCAGTGCCAGACTCCTCAGTTATGGTTCTGTAGATCTGAAGTTCAAAATTGACTTTCTGTTCTAAGATGAAGAGATCAACTGAGTTGTGTTTCCTTTAGAAAGCTTTAGGAAGTCATCTATTTTCTTTTCTAGCTTCTAGAAACCAGCTACATTCCTAGACTCTTGGCTTCTTCCTCATTTTCAAAGTCAGAAAAATGGATCACTCTAACATTGTATCACTCTAACATTGCTTCCATCTTCACTTCACTAATTCTGACTCTCCCACTTTCCTCTTTTAAGGTAAAGATACTTGTAATTACAATCAGCCCACCTGGATCATCCTAATCTCTTTATTTTAGTCAGCTGATTAGCAATCTTAATCACATCTACAACCTAAATTCCCTTTTGCCATGTACTCTTACATATTCATAGATTCTTGTGATTGGAGCCATTATTTTTCCTACCATATTTGGAGATCTCAAAAACCATTTAACTGTCCCTCATTCTGCCAATATAGCCAGACCATTTACTTAAGTTACTTCTATCATCACCCACATAAGATTTCTGTTCTTTATTCATGTCTCATATAAATATTCAAATCAAGCAAATGTCTGTCTTATAAGTAATTATGGACTCTAGTGTCATATATCCTTTCCCTGCCTTTCTTACTTTCTGCTCCTAATTTAGGAGCAGATGTAATTTACACATCTGTGAACAGATCGTTAGACTTTCTTGGTGGTTACTCATGTTCTCAAAGCTGCATCTTTATTGCCATCCTAACATGGTTGCTATTCAGTGTATCCTAACAAGCTGTGTCAAGACTCACTCCATTGTTGCCTCAGATTATGTGTACCACTGGTCATTTACCAGAATTTTGGAAAGACACTCCTCAAGAAAGAAAAATACACAAAATTTCTATATGTCTGTGTCTTAGTGGGGGGTGGTGTAAAATCAATAATTAGGCTTATGATTCAGAGACAGTGAATAAAGACAAATAAATTATGTGTATGCAGTGTTGTTTGAGGTATTCGCTTACTTTCCCTCTGACACTGGTGGAGTCTGTAGTGATATCCCTTTCATTTTTGATACTGGTAATTTGTATTCTTCTCTCTATATATCTTTCTCTTTCTTTTCTTTTCCCCTCTCTCCAGCCTCTGCCCTCAACTTACCCCCATCCCCACACCAGAACTCTATGTTTGTCTCTCTTTGTCTCTTGCAATAGTCTCCGAAAGTTTATCAATTTATTGATCATTTCAAATTTTGATTTTTAATGTTCTCTGCTTTTTTATTTTAAATTTTATTTATTCTAACTCTCATTTGTATTATTTCCTTTGTCCTTGTTTTGCATTTAAATTTTCTGATTGTTTTTCTGGTTTGTGAAGTTGAAAAGCTTAACTCATTAATTTTATATTTTTCTCCTTCATATATATATGTATTTTTCTCAAAGAATGACTTTATTAGCTTCCACAACTTTTGGACTTTTTAACCCATATAGGTGTTTCATTTTCAAGCTATTTTATGTTAAAAATATTTTTTCTCTTATTTGTTTTCAGCTCCATTTTATTATGGTCAGAAAATATACCCTCTGTAGTATCAATGATTTTAAATGTTTGATATTTGTTTAGTGGATCAGTATTTAGTCTACATTTGTGATTGTTTCACAGGTACTTAAATGTATTTATATGGATTCTGCTGTAATTGGTTGTAGCTTCTGTAACTGTCATTAAGTAAAGTTAGTTGATGGGGCTTCCCAGATGGCTCAGTGGTAAAGAATCTGCCTGCCAATCCAGGAGAGATGGGTTTGATCCCTGATGCAGGAACATCCTCTGGAGAAGGAAATGGCAACCCACTCCAGTATTCTTTCCTGGAGAATTCCATGGATGGAGGAGCCTGGCCTGGTGGGCTACAGTCCATGGGGTCACAAAGAGTTGAACACAACTGAGAACACACACACACATGCACATACACATATTCTGCCTTTAAGTAATGTTATATCATGTAATATAAAGTGTAAGAAACTTATGATAGTATGATTCATCCCCCCATTTGTGGTATTATCATCCCATATATCTGAAAAATAACAAAAGCCCTGTCTATATAACACAATAAAATAACAATAAAAAATAAAATAAACAAAATAAAAATAATAGCAAAAACTGTCTAAACATGATTTCTTTATGAAATAGTCAAGTAAATATATAAATATAATTTGATAAATGTTCATTAATAGTTTATTATATAAGTTTATCCCATTTTATTGTAAATTTTTCCCAAGCCAGGATTAATATATCATGTTTTATTAAATGTTACAAATAATCCATAAGAGAAGTATGCCTTCTCAGTCAAAACATTGCAATTAAGAATATTGGTAAAGGAGGTTTGATTTGTTTTTCATTAGCATACATAATTAAAAAATTTAGGGGCAAATAAATACATTTTTATAAAGGAGGAGTTGAAATATCAACAACCTCAGATATGGAGATCACACCACCCTTATTGCAAAAAGTGAAGAACTAAAGAGACTCTTGATGAATGTGAAAGAGTAGAGTGAAAAAACTGGCTTAATATCAACATTCAGAAAACTAAAATCATGGCATCCGCTCCCATCACTTCATGGCAAATAGATGGAAAAGCAGTAGAAACAGTGACAGACTTTATTTTCTTGGGTTCTAAATCACTGCAAATGGTGATTGCAGCCATGAAATTAAAAGACGCTTACTCCTTGGAAGAAAAGTTATGACGAACCTAGACAGCATATTAAAATCAGAGACATTACTTTGCCAACAAAGATCTGTCTAGTCAAAGTTATGGTTTTTCTAGTAGCATGTGTAGATGTGAGAGTTGGGCAATAAAGAAAGCTGAGCACAGAAGAATTGATGTTTTTGAATTGTAGTGTTGGAGAAGACTCTTGAGAGTCCCTTGGACTGCAAAGAGATCAAACCAGTCAATCCTAAAGGACATCAACTGAATATTCATTGGAAGAATTGTTGCTGAGGCTGAAGCTCCAGTTTTTTGGTCACCTGATGCTAAGAGCCAACTTATTGGAAAAGACCCTGATGCTGGGAAAGGCTGAAATCAGGAGGAGATGGGGATGACAGAGATTGAGGTGGTTAGGTAGCATCACTAACTAAATGGACATGGGTTTGAGCAGGTTCTGGGAGATGGTGATGGGCAGGGAAACTGGTGTGCTGCAGTCAGTGGGTTCACAAAGAGTCAGGCACACTGAGCGACTGAACAACATCAAAGGAGGAGCTGTGCATTCCTAAGTGGTTTGTATATGAGTAGAGGAAAATCTGAGTTCATAATATGTCTTCTTTTTGTCTGAAATTTGGGACTGGAGCACGGGTCCTGAGGTGTCCATGCTTCTAGGAATTGTACATGAGGACCAGGTGGACTTGTCTTCTGCAACTGTAAAATTAGGATTAAAAACTTCAGAGGTTTCTTTTTTTTTTTTTCCCTTTTCCAAATTACTGCACTTGATTTTGTTGAAATAGTCTAACTTGAATTTTGATTTCATAAATTTTCCATTTTTTTGATTATGCATTTATCGGCATAGTGTTATTACCACAGTAGTGTCTTTTGCACATTTTTCTGATTTTTTATTCATAACAACATTTTAATCACTCTATGGATATCCATTAATTAGTTTTCACTGCAAAAATTATATAGTGCATATAAAGCAAGATAAAATAATAAAACAAACAATATAGAAATAACATATTTGGAATATTTACACTTATGATCACTGATCATTTTCATGAGCTGACTCTAGAAATAGTGCATTTATTTGGCTAGGAACTTCACATGGGTACCTTGGGGTTTTAACATGAACATTAATGCCCAGTTTATTAATCTGGCTTATATGTTTATCAGTGTTTTCATTTATAATAGTTCAAAAGGCTTTCAGTTTATTAACATGTGTGTGGTAAATATTAAGTACATTTTACTTTAAAGGTATAGGTTATAATTTCTTGTCTAAAAATTGTCCAGTTGCTTTATGTATGAATACATAATTCCAAAACTTTGTGTAAGTTTTGTTACTGTTGTTGCTGTTATAAAGATCTTTATTGAGGCATAATTTTACATGCCATAAAATTCACCCATTTTATATGTACAGTTCAATTATTTCATTTATACAGCTGTGCAGTTATCATCATAATGCAGTATCATGGTCAGTTTCTGTTTTCTTAGTCCATCTTCTATATATGGTGAAGGAGGACTTATTCTTTGAAAGACCCCTTCAGTGAAAGATGGGTGGAGCTGAACTCTAAAATGACCTATAGGATGATTTCCTAGTCTAATGATATCTCTCTTTAATTTGACATATGCATCTTTCCGGTACAAAATTAATTCTAAGAGTATCAGGACATTTTTTGCTACTGTTAGAAAGAAAATTTGAAAGGTTGAACAGGGCAGACATAGCCTAGATTCTGTTTGGTTGGTTTTTTGACCTTTCTGTAAGTGAAAAATTTCCACAGAATATTGATTACTATCGACGTTTCCAACTCAGATGTAGGTATTGAACGGAAGCCAATGTGAGCAGTTCTCTGATGCTCCCCAACCATGCCTGTGGAGAACATTGCTCACATGCCGCCCACATCTCCGGCTCACCTGAGAAGCCAGTCCTACAGTCCCCAGGCTGGGCCTCTTCTCGGTGATGTACCCAGAGTGTATCCACCTGGCTCCCTACCACAGAGACGCCTTCGGAAAGAAGCCACCTGAGACAGGTTAGCACCTAAACACCTGCCCAACCCTTGCTCCAGCCTCCTACCTGCAGAGAAGCAGACAGGACACCTGGTGCCACAGGTGGACTACACCTAGAACAGTGGGAGCAGAGAACATGGCTTCACTGTTGGTGGGCTCCATCACCAGAGGACTCTGGCTTCCACTTCTCAGCAGGCTAGCCTGATCTGGACTCTTCATTCTCTCTGAGGAATCCCAAACCCAGAGGAAACCCCATGCCAGGACCTCTGCCCCAGACAAAGGAACACAGCTGCCACTTCCACACCCTGACAGTGTAAGTTTTAAAAGGCAAAAGAGGTCTAAAATGTTTTTACGTATATGCAGGTTATTATAATTCATTTATAATATATATTTTCCAATGGTTGTGAAGAAAAATATTTTCTGTAAAGATTTTATAAAATCTTCTGACTCAACTGACTGGAAAGGAAACACTTGGTAAAGTAGTCTTCAAACATTTGTGAAATAAAATGAAGGGAAAACACTTCCATGGAGCCAACAGGCAGAGTTGTATTGAAATGGACATTAAACCATTTTCACATGCACAGACTAATGAGTTCATAGGGAATGGTCCCTGATTAAAACAGACTATCTTATTCAAACAATGTGGAGCAAAAGAATCTTGTTTTTATATTATATTATAAAATATTATAATATTTACACTATAAATATTATATTAATGCACAATAATATAATTAATACACATTAATATATTAATACACATTATATCAATACTACCATGAACCTATGGTGTTATATAAGGAAAACTGAAGTTTATTTCTATCAAATATGCAACTTAAATCTTGGCCCTCAGAAATTATTAGAGGTTTTCAACAGTTTCTAAGAAAGTATAAATAGGAAAGTTGATATCAGAATTACATTTGTAGTATTCTCAATTCAGTGCATAAATTTGTGTTTATGTTCATGCCAGTGTGTGATTGTGTGTGTGTTTCCATGAGCCATGATGTAAACTTGCTATCAAAATGTTAGTTGACTGTCTTGTTTTGCTAAGTATTATACACACATATAAATTCCTGTTAACTTAAATATTTTAAAGAATTTCTGTTTCAAATTATTTATATACACCTATATGTTTTAATATGATTGCATAATATTTTATAAGAAATGTAGTTTGCATAAATTTACCAATTTGAGTTCTTGGGTCAGGCATATATTTTAACAGTGGAATAGGCTGAAATGGTCTAAGCTTTAAGTCTGTCTTGGAAATGAGACCAATTGCTCGAATAGGGTATCCTCCAGTGTGGGAGCAGGTTCACACAATAGGCACAACTGTAACTCAGTATTATGTTTCTAAATAGAAAATAAGATTGAGAGAATTAAAGTGATTTTAATATTTCTGTATCCTGTTGAGTTATTCTTCTTTATTTTAGAAGTTTATTTCAGTCTAAGTAACTGAGATTGATGATGATCACCATAAGCCATCTGTTCTCACTTGCCTTTACCCAGAACATCCTAAATTACTTTGAATATTTTTCAAAACATTTTACATTGTTCATGTTTTAACTTTTATTTTAGGCTGCATACTTTCTAAATCATGCAGAATTCCTGTGTTCCATCAATAAAACATCAAAAATAGTAAGAATCATCTTGCTTATTCTGCCAATATTGCTCATCCAATGTTCGGAAAATATTAAATTTGAATCTGTGATAGATCAATCATGAATTCTTTACTTACGAGGGTTAGAGAAATTAGAAGTGCAATGGCATGACCTTTGAGTAAGTATAACACATTATACATGTAAAAATAAAGATACATATACTAAGCACATATGCATGTATACACACATGTGTACATGCATTCTGATTGTTATAACAGATTATAATAATTTAATGGCTTAAACCAATGCAAATTTATTATCTTATAATTCTGGGGTCAGAATTCCAACATGGGTCTCACTTGGCTAAAACCAATGCATCAGCAGGGTTGTATTTCTTCCTGGAGAAAAATAACAGGGAGAATGTAGGAGAGCATCCACTTCCTTACCTCTCCCAGCCTGTGGAGACCACCTGCATCCTTTGTGGCTCTTACTTCCATCTTCAAAGTCAGCAGTGGTGGGCAGATTCCTCATGCTGCCTTCTCACTTGGGCTCTGTAATTAGGAAAGAGCCTTTGCTTTTTAAGTGCTCATAATAGATTGTGCTCACTTAGGATATTCATGATAATCTTCCATCTTTAAGTTATTTAAGCTTAATTATTTTTGCAAAATCCCTTATGCCATCAAGTTAACCTATGCAACAATCCTGAGGATTGGAGTGTGGCTATATTTTGAGACTATTACTCTGTATAAACTGCTGAACATGAGACCTATTTAGTAATATTTAATAATATCAAAAGTCATTTGATTCAAAATGTGAAAAATCACAAGTGCTTTCTTTAGGCTTAATATAAAGTATGCAGTTAATATTTTCAATGTAATATTAGGTAAGCATATATTTATTGACAAAATATGAGATGATTAACTGTAAAAGGAAACATTTATAAAATTGTCTTCATTAAAACTGAGAATTTTGGTCACTGAAGGCATTATTAGACTGAAAAGGAAAAGCGAGGGCTCACATCGAGATTATATAAATTGCACCTAAACATCAATAAAAAGTGATCAGAAGATGCAATAGAGAAAAAAAAAGCAAAATGCTTGAATTTTCACTTCATCAAGAATAGATACAAAATTTCTGTTAGCATCTGTAATGGATCTTAATATTATTGGCCAAAGCAAAATGCAAATTAAAACCTTAATGTGGTGGCTTAGATGGTAAATCATGCAATGATTACCATGCAGTGCTGGCGATAGATCTGGATTTGAGTTGGGAAGATCCCCTGGAGGAGAGAATGGCAACCCACTCCAGTATTCTTGCCTAGAGAATCCCCATGAACAGAGGAGCCTGGCAGGCTACAATCCATGGGGTCGCAGAGAGTCTGACATGACAGAGTGACTAAGCACAGCACATACACCTACCTTAATGCTATTTTTTTTTTTAACTGACACTACCAACTTTGATAAAAATGTGGAATTACTGACACTGATATACTGCTTTTAGAAGTAGAAATTGGTACAACCACTTTGGGAAACTACATAGAATGTATACCAATGCTAAATATATGCTTTCCTTATAACCCATTCATTCCCCTCATAGATAGATAGATATATATATATATATATATATATATATATATATATATGTAATAACATGAGTACCAATATCTGTCAAAAATGTGGAGAAAGTTTGTATCTTTTAACACTTGTTTATATTAGCCTCAAAGGTAAAGCAACTAAAATTCTATCAACACTAAGATAAATAAATTGTGATATGTTAATACAATGGAACATTAAACTCAGTAAAATGTAACAAACCACTACTACATGCAACATGTGTCAATTCAGTAGAAATTGAAGAGCAAAAACATTTATACCAAGCAGTATATAGTATGTAATTGCACCCATATGAAGTTCAAAAACAAGGGTAAATCTCTGGTGGTAGAAGTCAGATAGCAATTACTCCTATAGGTGGCTTCTAGACAGTAATGTGAAATGAGAGACGCCTTTGTGGAAAATGTCAAATATCTTGGTCTAGGGTGCTGGTTATATAAGGATATTTATGTGTAAAATCTTATCAAACTGTATCACATCAAACATTAGTAACATTTTACACTGTGCATGTAGTATTTCTGCTAAAAATATAAAGAATCACCTGGAGTGGTGTTTGCTATTAAAAATAAATTTCTGGCAAATACTTCATCAATTAATCTTGTATGAATAGAAAGTATGAGAGCTTTTTGGAAAGTCTCCAGGTGATTCTAAACCACAGTTTGGATAGAGAGCCACTTTAATAAAAATTTCTGGAGGACTGAGATGTAAAGAGACTGCTTAAATACTAAATGGCCAGCAATTTGGCTAGAGGAGTAGAAATAATAGAGTGCAAAAGCTACAGGGGTAAACACACTCTGAAACCAACCAACAGTATCAGATAAGAAGATAATGGCCACTCAGCACGACCACCGCATTGGGAAAGTTTTTTTTAAGGTGACTCTTTGAGGTGACCAGATGTTTTCCAGATATTGTTGGAACAGACTATCATTTCCAGTAGTTGGAAAATCATAGCATACATTTTTAGCCTCCCAGCTCTTGCCTTCTGCTTGTTTTGTGCGTATTCTCCTAAAAATGTACAATTGGAGAAATAACAAACATCTTGAAAGACAAGGTCATCAAAAATTAAGATCTGGCCTTGCAATTTTCTCTCCTCCTTCATGTGCTAGTCTTCTTTGCAGTCCTAAATTCCAACCTCTGACTTCCCAACAGTGGTTCCCATTGTTCCTCATAAAAGAATCAGATTTTGATGCAATTGGATGGTCATAAGGAAGGCATATACTTAGCATTAGTATGAACTGTTACACAGTTTTCCAATTTTACAGTCCCCAAACTACTCCTTTCCATTCAGTCTCTCTTACCCTGGATGATAATTGGCAAGTTCTCTAAAAAGAAAAATGCCCTCACTTATCTCAGATACTCAACTCCTTTACTCTTAATATATATATATATATATATATATATAGTGGAACAGTCATTTTATATATTGTTTCCAGATATAGTAGTGGTAGAGGAGCAAAAGTAAATAAGCTTATATTCTTGATATAAGAGAAGGTACATTACTGGTATTTTTACACTCTCTCTAGACAAGGGAAGAATGCTAGAACCCTGCAGATTTCCTTGCTACTCATATGTTATACTGAGCAGTTTTTTTAGATAGATATAGAACATTACATAAGGTATTATTGCTATTTTTAAGTCAATTATATATATATATTTACTGACAGATTTTCTATTTTAAATGATTCTCCTTTAATGTCAAATCTCTCAACCATCTGGGATGATTTCCTCTCTGCCTTTTGTATTTCCATAAATACAGATGTGCTATTGATGAATTATCTCACTATATTTTTTTCTGAAAAGTCTTTTACATATTATTCTCTTTGAATAAGATGTTATTTGGTGAGAATCTGGACTAGCACGTATTTTCTTTACTAAGAAAAATATATTGATTCTGGCTTCCATTGTTCCTCATAAAGTATCAGATTTCAGTGCAGTTGTTACTTATTTGAGATAATCCAACCACCTTGCAATAATTTTTAAATTTGCACCGTGTCTTTGATTTTCAGCAGTTTTTCCTCATATATGTATATTTCTGCTTAGTGTTTTAGGGTTTCTTGAATATATAACTCTGTATTTCACATGCTTTTGTGTTTCCATTCTTTAAGTTATAATTTTTTTTTTGGTGCTCTTTTCCAGGTAACCAATTATTTCCTTAACTATACCTTTCTTTCTCTCAGTATTTTTTGGGATTATGTTTCATCATTTTCTTTGGCTAAAGCATAACAACAAAAATAATTTATATATAAAGAACTTGACAAATATTTACATATGTAAGCATATCTATAGCCACCACCTAATAAAGATACTGATTGAACATTTATAACACCCTGGTAGATTTCTTTCATCACCATTCCTGTCGAAGATAACAAATCATTTTTATACTAGTCATCATAAACTAATTTTGCCCTGTCTTGAACTCGTATGAATCCCCACTCAGAAAGTGAGAAACGTGACTCTATCTACCAATCCATTCACTTAATTGTTCATTTCTAGTATACGTGTACAGAAGCTATCCTCGCTCGGTCGTGTCCCACTCTTTTCGACCCCATGGTCTGTAGCCTGCCAAGCTCCTCTGTCCATGGGATTTTTCAGGCAAGACTACTGGAGTAGGTTGCTATTTACTTCTCCAGAGGATCTTCCTGTCCCAGGGATTGAACCTGGGTCTCCTGCATTGCAGGCTCTGAGCCACCAGGGAACCCCATACATGCATAGCATTGTTAAAACTGTTAACCAGGACCTCCAATGTAGAGAAGTATGTCAACCAAACTGTGGTGTTAATGAACAATATAATTTGCTTTATTTTACAAACTCCATTCTTTCCAAAGTTATTTAGGTCAGCATTTTTCTGCTCACCATGGAGGCTTCATACATGCATAATTCATTTAAATTCTTTTCTCTCATCGTGCATCCCATCCTATAATTTCTTGTCCTACAAAATGATTTTTTTAATTTACATACATTAAGGTACACTCTGTGTGCTAAGTTTTATGGGTATTAATATATGTTTAGTGTCATATTTCTACAATTGCAGTATCATATAGAATAGTTTCAAATACTCTGAGAATCCCCTGAACTATCTATCCAACTCTCCTTTCCTGTTCCCAGAATGCTATATCTGTTCCTTTTTTGAGAATAGTATTTTGAGTGTTGTTTTATTCTGCTCTGTGTGTCATCTGTGTCTGCCTCTTTCCTTTCAACTATATAGTAATTTTTCATGATTGATGCTTAGGTCCAATAAACAGTTGTCTAGCTTCTTTTAAAAGTATGTGAAATGTTTATTTGAAACTGTATTTTGATTTGGTTTCAAAAAGAAACTATTGATAACTTTAATCAAAAAAGTTGAAAAGATTTTCTAACCTTTTTGTAGATTTTATCTTGTCTGTGATTGACACTTCTGATTCTATCTACTATATACTACTAAAGTCTTTTTATTTTCAGAGCCATCTTTAATTGGCTTTTGTTTATAGCATCTATGTTCTTGATCAACATACCATCTTTATTCACCTATCATTATTATGTGATTCATGCAAAACAGTTAATTTACCATTAATATGCTAAGAGAATATACCAATCAACAAAGTACTTATTACCTCTTTAAAAGCTGTGCATATTTTAAAAACTTTGCCATTAATATGCTAAGAGAATATTCCAGTCAACAAGGTACTTATTAACTTTTTAAGAACTATGCATATTTTTAGAAGAGGGACCAGGAGGAGGAGATAAAAGAAGGGGAGAAGAAACAGAACAGAAAGAGGGAGAAGGAGAACAAGCACAAGAAGAAAGAGGAGAACAAAACAGAAGAAATACACATAGAAATAAAAATGGAAGGAGTAGGAGAACATGTGATTATGTAAAGAGATCTTTCATATGAGATTTAGTCAGCTCCTTTACGTAGCCCATCATTATGTTAAAATATATCTACTCCATAATTCCACTATCACAAAAACTTGATTAGGAAATAATCTTTTCATTTGCTACTTTATGAATATATTTTTAAAAGATAATGAAAAATATTTATAATTAAAACTTAAATGACCTTTTGAACAATTTATTAACACATGTTAAATTGTTCATCTTTTAAGAGATGAACATTTATTATCAATTAAATCTCATTATTTTGCGATTGTTATGTGAGTGGAATTATTAAAACATTGCCAAGCTAGCCACTATTTATAAAGGTACAATAACTGGTACATTTTGGAAATTTAAAATTTAGGAAAAATAATTCAGGTACAAAGTTAAACGTTAGGAAAACAATAATACTAAAAAATGGATGATCACTTTATAAGTTTATTTTTTCTATGTTGGAAAAACCTAACATCTAACCAACGTTAATGTATAAGAAATTTTTTCGTAAAATGATTAGTCTCACAGAGACATACACATATTGACATAATTCAACTTATGAGATATAAATTTTGCTTGTATACATCATATTATAAAAGTTTTTAATACATTATGAACCCATCCACATCAAGATATTGTTTTCATTTCATTTTTATTTCCTATTTTAATACTCTTATAACCCACAGGAAGTTTAAAAATTAAGTCCTTCTTAGCTGCACTAATTTTAAACATGATTAAGCTAGTCAACTATTTTATTCAAGCTCTTCAAAAACTATGTTGATAACATTGTTAAAATATATTTTATAGTAATATAATAGAATAATATTGTTAAAATATATTAAAATGCAATTAACATAATTTAAAAAATCATTTAAAACAAATGTTAAAAAATTAATTTGGTTGGTTTATCCTAAAAACTTTTATTAGAAAAGTATTTTGAATAATATTAAATTCCATATAAAATATGATTGCCAAGCTAACTTATTTCAACTTAAAATAGAAAAAAAATTCATAAGTCATTTTACATATTGCCAGTTTAAAAGCCTACTCTTTCCAACTTCAATGTGATTTTTTAATATATTAAGAATATCTGCATATTGAAAATGTGTTATTAATAATGAAACCTGGAAATGCCTTTATGTGATTAGAATTCTATTTCCTCCACACACAACAGACAAAAAACACTTAAGAGATTTTTGATAGCATGAAACCAAGATTAGCAAGAGGAAATCAGAATAGTAACAAACCTATCAATGGTACTCTAAATTTAGCAAAGATTATAAGAAATCTGCCCTCATCTTCCTAATTCTGCAATTTTCACTGCAGCTCCTTTGAGGCCTATTGTAGCTTACTGCAATATTTTATTTACCCTTTCCTTCAATTTCATCACTTCTTTTAAAAATTAAAATTAATACTCACCATTTGTTATTTTACAGTATTTTAGACTTTCTGTTGTATTTCTAAGAGTCCCCCAACTCACAGAGAAACAAGTGCTCATTTTATCAGAAAATGAATATATCTATATATATTGACTTAATGAACAGGATGATTTTCACAATGCTGTAACATCTGTGTTTCTTGCAATGAAAGATGTTCTATAAACTCATTTGACTCCATAAAGCCAAACTAATATAATTACTGTAGAGTAACCACAGTGAGATGCAAGTATTAATTCAAGAAGCTCACATTAACATAAAGGGCTTTCAGATTGGAGGCAGCCAACTTCACCAGTAAAATTTGGGTACATTCAAAGTGTTTACAGTACTGTGTTTCCTCAGAAGTCTATATTTTGGGAGAATTATGAACAATTATAGCATAAGCAAGAGAGAGGATTAAAATTTTGGAAGTAAGCCATGTGAACAGCAGTTCATTTGTTTTGTAGAACCCTAAAATGAGACAAGTACATCGTTTTTAATATGAGAAGATTTTCTGTCCAAAAAAGAAAACCTGCCTTGAATTCATCCAGAACTAAGAAACATCTAAAAGTAGAATGCATAAGTAAAGAAACCCAACTTCAAACAAAAAGTACATAAAAATAAATAGGTATTGGCAAAACTAAAACAGAACTTTGCTGTATTATTTAAGGTGATAAAATTGAAAATATCATAGTTTAAAAAGCACTATAAGCAACTGAGCAATGTACAATATTTCTAAGTGAGGGGGTTACTATCAAAATTCAATTTTTAAATAATTATATTACCAAATTAATGGAAACATGATAATTTACACTAATGGGCAGAAACATTAGTAAAACAGTAAATCAGAAATTGTAGCAATAATATATGAGGGTCTAATTTCTCACAGCACTATACTGCCAAATTAAATCTTGGATGGAACCTGATGTTCCATTTGATTTTATAATTATTGACTTGGCCATGAACTTGCTACTCACTGAAAATAGTTATGAATGATTGCCCAGTGGTTGCTGGCAGGTAGAAGAGCTGCTGAAAGTTGAGCAACAGTTTCAACTTCTTCTTAAAGTTTCTCAGAGTGAATGAAGTAATATTGGTAGCAGATGAGGCTTATATATAACCACACAAATTTGGCCATGTACATGCAATTGTTTAAATGTTTATAATTAAATACTACTAATTAAAAATTATAAAATGACCAGAACTTCAAAAGTGAAGTGACCAACTAATCCTATTTTTCTTCCTTATAATCTAAAAATCTATATTTTAATTGGTGGTATTTTTTTTAATTAATATTTTCTGTAAATTAATGTTAAACATGAATCAAGTAGTATAAACAAAGAATTATGTTAAAAATGTATATTATTATAAACCATGTGTGAATGCAACCTAGTATTTCCTACAGAAATATGCTTGTGTTTTCTGTAACATGGAGTGGAGTTTAAACATTGCTGGAGAAGATAGGACTAAATTCTGAATATAAATGTACCCAGTGTACATTTACATATTTGACAGCATCAGCTGTAAATTGGGTTAATTATTTAAAACACATCAAAATTATATTTTGGTTTTAAGTTTATTAATTTGGTAAAATGTATAGATTTGTAACCTAGGGTTGGTAATGATTTTGCTGTAGCAGTAAAAATAAACTGTAGTTCTGTTTATACTATTGAAATATAAATGCATTTTTCTATACAAAACATAGGTATCATTTGTAAGAAACATGAGTTATAACATGAAAGAGTATAAGATAAAATGATTAAATAATCTGTGCACGCCACCATCTTTTTGTAGTATGCCAGAAGACTATCTTTCTCTTGAAATTTAGTGAGTTCACAAATATACCTCACTTATAGATGGTTTATGTTTTGGGATATTTAGCATTAGAGATAGCAGTGTTCTTTATGTTAAGATCATGTATGTTAAGATCATGTAAATTTGAATACTGGCCTAATGGTTATTTCTGCAATAAGGGTTATCATTAATCTGTTGCATTTTCAGTAAGACTTCTATTTACATCCTGTTTTCCCAACAACACCCCAGCTTCTAATTCTTGACAGAAGGCTTTAAAGACAGAAGCAACTTACACTTCTATCTGTTAATGATCCTCATTTGAATGATCTATTCACAAGTTGGCAGAGATGCAGTCATATTGCCTGACACAGCTGATTATCATATCTTAGCAAATGAAGAGAGCCCTAGGGCATTAAGAACTCTCAAGTATTAATACTGGTTTTGCCACAAGGCAGTTACATAAACTGACAGTTTGGCAGAGGCATGCCTCCTTGCATGCTCATATACTGATTACCTCTGAAATATCATTAATATCACTAAGTTTTCAGTTACAGTTCAGTTTAAAAAAATCAGCCATTATGGAAGCAAAAAGTATGAACAGAATACCTTGATGCTGTTATAGTATCTATTATAGATACTATCAAATTGAAAACTTTAAATATAAATAATGAAAATATAATAAAATGTGTTTTTCTTTTTTTCTGAAAGTGTCAACTGTACATGGAATGTGCTTCCAAATTTTAGACTTTAGAACTATGTAAGATTTCTCGCAAAAAGAATTTGACTTAGAAACCATTAAGACTTTTAATTGATGTAAATTTTGTTTGAACACATATAATGTTTTTCATAAAAGATGTCTAAAAACAGGATGTTTACATTTTAGAAGCAACATATACCAATGTTTTAATTGTTATATTAAGGACATTTTTCTATAGTATTAATGTTTAATATTGCTTAAATATTGATAAGAAATATGAAACTGATGAGGTTTTAGTGTTCAAATGATTCTTTGAGGACCACAGTAATTTATAAAATTCAACAGTTACAGTTACATGATTAATTACAATTATCTAAAAGTCATAGAGAATATTGGCATCAATAATCTAAAGTATATTTTTACCTAAGTTTTGTCTTATGTATATTTTATATTCCATAGAGAAGGTAATTTTCTCTTAAAGAACTTAATCTATACTAAATTATTGGATGGCACTTTTAAAAAAAGTAAGTGGGAAATTGCACAACCAATAACCTGGTTGTAACATGTATGTTCCTACATACTTAAACTTTAAATCCTTGAATTGATTATTTAGTGTGATGATTTTAACAATATTATGTTTAAATCTTTTTTTTTTTGACATTCTCCATGCCTAAAATAGAGCAAAAGCAAGTGGATAGAGAAAAGACCCTTAATTGATAATTACTCTTGCTTTGTATAAATTAGCACAAGTCTTGGGCAAAGCCTTTGCAATTCACTGTGATGCTTCTACTTTGTCTAAGCAATTATCTCTTCTGATCTTCAGGAATGATATTTTACATCTTCTTCATTCTTCATAAAACTCCAATGTTACTTTTGATGCATGATTTTATTTGTATTTCAATGAGAAAATATAAACAAATCTTAATCCTCACTTTTTATTACCTTTCTTTATAATAGGTCTCTTTTTTTAAGTTTATTGAGATATAGTTCAAATACAGTATTATTTACCAAGTTAAAATGGATAATTCAGTGGTTTGTAACATGTTCAAAAAGTTGTGCAATCGTCATCAGGTCAATTTTAGAAAACTTTTACCTCCCCAGAAAGAAAATGTGTACCCGTTATTAATAACTCCCCATTATTCCCTAGTCTCTTAAACTCTACATTACAACTTCTATACTTTATTTATAGGCATATTTTGTACACAACATATAAATGGGATCATATGATACCTGGCCTTTTGTATGTGGCTTTTATGACTACTTTCACATAGCACAATACTTTCAAGGTAGTGAAAGATTAAGATGAAATGGAAAATCCACAGAATATTTCCAGATAGATCTCTCTCCTATTTGTTTGGTTCATATGTTTCACCATCAATATACTCTGTTTCACACATAAGGGTTTTCTATAGGAAAATTCATACCATCCTAGGGCAGTTATATTATCCTGACAACTTTAGTATCATCTCTTCCCTAGACTCCCAGGTAAAGTTTGCAATCTCATGAATAGCTTTTCTTCCAGTTCTTCCAAATGTAGTATTGCAGGCTTTATAATCATCTTTACTTCAGGTTACCTGGCAAGGGTAGACACAGGTAGGCATGGCAATCACTGGGTAATTGAACCATTAAGTTGGCAAAGACTGTAGATGGAAATGAAAATCATTTCGTGAAAGTACCTGCCCTCCTTGAAGATATTGTCATCTCATGCCTGTTTTATCAGTAAAAATCCACTCAAATATAATTCCTGAGTTTACTAATTTTCAATTTTTTAAATGTTTTCTTTCAGTTCAATCACTCAGTCATGTCCAACTATTTGTGACGCCATGCCAGGATCCATGCAGCATGCCAGGATTCCCTGTGCATCACCAACTTGAAAGAAAAATGTTTTCTTTAAAGGGCCATGGGGCTTCCCTGATAGCTCAGTTGGTAAAGAACCCTCCTGCAATGCAGGAGACCTGGGTTTGATCCCTGAGTTGGGAAGATCCCTGCAGAAGGGAAAGGCTACCCACTCCAGTATACTGACCTGGAGAATTCCAGGGACTGTATATTCCATGGGGTCTCAAAGAGTCAGACATGACTGAGTGACTTTCACTTCACTTCACTTAAAGGGCCATATAGTAAATACTTTAGGTTTTGTGGATCATACACTATGCATCATAACTAATCAACTCTGCCACTGTAATGCAAAACCAACCATTGATAAGTTGTAAAAATGAGAACAAACTATCCTTCAATAAAACTCTATTTGTGAAAATAGGTTTCAGGCTGCAGTTGTCCTGAGGGTCATATCTTGCCAGCCTCTGCTCAGTTTTATCATCAGCTTCATAATGATAACTACTGAATTGCCTCTGAATCCATCTGTAACTTCTTTCTTTCCTCCCAAATCTTTCTACTTTCTCCTCCTGGTGTATTACCAGAAAATTATCCTAAATTCTCAGTCTATTCTTTGCAGTACGTAAAACCTGGACCTCCTATATGGCACCGTTTTCACCATCTTTCTAAAATGTAGGCCATGGCGTTCACATCTTCGATTTTACTACCTTTGTCCTCTCTAGCCATCAATCCCCAGGAACATTTTTAAAGAAACACTTGTCAACAGAAAACCTCCTAATTTCAATATCACTAACAAGCTTAGAGAGTTCCAGAAAAACATCTATTTCTGCTTTATTGACTATGCCAAAGCCTTTGACTGTGAATCACAATAAACTGTGGAAAATTCTGAAAGAGATAGGCATACCAGACCACCTGACCTGCTTCTTGAGAAACCTGTATGCAGGTCAGGAAGCAACAGTTAGAACTGGACATGAAACAACAGACTGGTTCCAAATATGGAAAGGAGTACATCAAGGCTGTATATTGTCACCCTGCTTATTTAACTTATATGCAGAGTACATCATGAGAAACGCTAGGCTGGAAGAAACACAAGCTGGAATCAAGACTGCCGGGAGAAATATCAATAACCTCAGATATGCAGATGACACCACCCTTATGGCAGAAAGTGAAGAGGAACTAAAGCACCTCTTGATGAAAGTGAAAGAGGAGAGTGAAAACGTTGGCTTAAAGCTCAACATTCAGAAAACTAAGATCATGGCATCCGATCCCATCACTTCATGGCAAATAGATGGGTACACAGTGGCGAACTTTATTTTTCTGGGCTCCAGAATCACTGCAGATGGTGATGGTAGCCATGAAATTAAAAGACGCTTACTCCTTGGACAGAAAGTTATGACCAACCTAGACAGCATATTAAAAAGCAGAGACATTACTTTGCCAACAAAGGTCCATCTAGTCAAGGCTATGGTTTTTCCAGTGGTAATGTATGGATGTGAGTTGGACTGTGAAGAAAGTTGAGCACTGAAAAATTGATGCTTTTGAACTATGATGTTGGAGAAAACTCTTGAGAGTCCCTTGAACTGCAAGGAGATCCAACCAATCCATCCTGGAGGAGATCAGTCCTAGGTGTTCATTGGAAGCAGAAACTCCAGTACTTTGGTCACCTCATGTGAAGAGTTGACTCATTGGAAAAGACCCTGATGCTGGGAGGGATTGGGGGCAGGAGGAGAAGGGGACAACGGAGGATGAGATGGTTGGGTGGCATCACCGACTCGATGGACATGGGTTTGGGTGGACTCCGGGAGTTGGTGATGGATAGGGAGGCCTGGCGTGCTGCGATTCATGGGGTCGCAAAGAGTCGGACACGACTGAGCGACTGAACTGAACTGAACTGAGCAAGTTTTTGTTGCTTCCTAAACACAGCATCCTGTCTTTGTGTGTGTGTGTGTGTGTGTGTTTTCTTAGTAACTAAAAATGTATCTATAATTTGTAAAATTTAGACTAATTCATTGGGTAAATTTCATTCTATTAAGTAGCCCTAGTACATTACTCACTTATTCAGTTTGTATTCTGTAGCTGGGATTGCATATTATGTTCATATATTCACCAAGCTATCCTATCCTTCTGTCTTTTGTTGCCTGTGTCTCGCAACCCTTAACATTCCAGAAGAGTCTTATTGTTTTTCTTAACTTGCACGTGAACAGGGAAGTTCTGCTGGAATGAATCACACAATAAGCAAGAGGAAGGTCACTCAAAAATCATAATTTAGTATCTTAATTGAAGCTTCAACTGTTCCTGGGAAATATATTGTTGTGTATGTGCAAACAACTCTGCTATAGTCTTCAAATGTTCCTAGACTTTCTCACATTCTTTAAACTTCAGAGCCCTCCCAGCCATTACTTCCTTCACTCCACTTAAGAGAAGTCTGGTCTACTGCTAAATCTGTTCACAAATGTGCAAAATTATTTTTATTGGATTCACTGTATTTCTTCTGTTCTTCAATTATAATAAAGGCTGTGTCTCTCATATTAATGCCAAATCCTTTTCCAATCCTTTGACTGCCCCCTCTTCCAATTATATCTTGTCTATTGAAATAAAAAATGTATTCAAGGATTCAACATTGATAACTGCATCGGGATTTTCCTTGGGGGAATCACTGTTACTCTATTCAAGACAAATATGGTTCATGTGGAGTTGATTTTTTTCTTTGACTTTAGTGTTGAATGTGTGAACATAGCTTGACTGGTCAAAGCTTTGTATACTCTTCAGAGTATTTGGTTAGAAACGACTACTTGTCTCAGAGACTTTCAAAACTAATAATGCCCTCAGGTTTAAAAGAGGCACTTTCTGTTTCCTCACCAGACCTTAAACTTAAGGGAATGTAAGCCTGCACTGCTGATAGCTAACTATGAAGAAATCAAGTAATAATAGAGGGGAGGAGAGCTGAAATAAGAGAGAATTAGACCTATGATCTCATAATATGAAGTCTTGAATTGTAGTTTGCCAGAAGATTTGTCACTGAACTTTTAGTAATATTAGGAAATAGGTTACTTTTTACTTTGAAATATGCACTGATTACTTACATCAAATATCCTTGAATATAGATGTGATTGCTTTGTAATTTACTCATTTTACTCCTCTCCAATATAACACTCACTCATTATTATTTCAAAAAGGCAGCCCCTGCTTTGCTCACCAAAAGGCTGCTGTAGGACAAAATCCAGTAGAACTTGTCTGTCTTGTTTCACTTAACATTTTAGCATCATGTGGAAGTGCTTAATACTTCCTTCTTCTTGATATAACATGGAATAATTATGGAAACAGATTGTACATGTCTTTTGTAATAGTGTAAGACTGCCTCCTGAGTTTTGAGACTTTCTGAAGGATGTTCTAGTAAAGATCTCAGGGATGTTGACTGTTTGGTTCAGTCATAAAAATCACTTTTGCCCAAGGTGTCAGGTCTCTTATTACTTAAGGAAAAGCTGGTTTAGTAATATGAATAACATGTAGATCTTTCTTTAAGTAGCTGAACTTTACAATTTAATGTTGATCAGATTGATATTTTGTATGTCAGGGGTATTACAAATTATACAAGATATGAGTAGACATATCTCCATAGATATTTTGGATACTTTCTATGACTTTAGGGTCAAAGAATAGATAGTTTGAGAATTGCTTTTTTTCACATTCAGGTTATGTAATACATTGCTAAATAATTATAGTAAACTCTTTAACCTTAAGTCATACTATCAGTATGTGTGTGTGTGTGTGTTCTCTCAAAGGAACAGAAAGGGGTCCTAAAAGATGATACATGACAGAATTTATTTAAAAATATTCATAGGAAACTGTTCAGTTCCCATAAATACATTATATCCAATGAAGAATTTTTAAATATCCATATAATCAATGTTGACAGTTATAAATAATCAAAGGGGTGAAAATTACTTGTTAAAAATTCTGTTGGGAGTAATCAGCAAAATGGTGGAATAAGAGGTCTCAGTCCTCATGTTCCGACAAAAACACCAATTTGGTAAATGTCTATGGATGAATATACCTTTATGAGTCTCCCTTATAGCACCGCAGTTGAACACAGCAGTGAGAAGATGCATTGAAAAGGTTAAGAGCAGTTTCATCTTACCTCAGTCTCCTCTCCCCCAGGTCAGCACAGTTCAGGACTGAGAGAGAGAGAGAGCCCTTTGTGGGGTATCCTGTGGAGGAAAGAGGGGGCAAAGGGGGCTCCTGGCCTCCCGGCGTTTCAGAATACTGTTTCTAATGCATTGCACCCGGGAGTCTAAGGGAATCAGCTGGACTAGTTTGTTAGGAGTAACTAAGAACAAAGAAAGGTGGGAGTTCTCCCCAGTCAGTGCCGGCATCTCAACAACTGGCCTACAGACCGCCTCTTCTATAACTCAATAGCTGAAAACAGACAACCCAATTAAAAAATCAGCAAAATAACTGAAAACACATTTCTGCAAAGAAGACATTTGGCCAGTAAGTGTGTGATGAGGTACTCAATATCACTAATCATCAGAGATATGCAAATCAAAGCCACAATGACATATCACCTTATAGCTTTAAGGATGGCTGCTCCTAGAAGACAAAACAAAAATAATACAAAACTACATACACAAATAAACTAGTATTTTAAGGATGGGAAGAAAGGAAAAGTTTGTAGACTGCTAGTGGGAAAGTAAATTGATGCAGCCACTGAGGAAAACTGTATTACATGTCCTCAAAAATTTATAAATGGACTTACCATATCATCCAGATATCCCATGTCTGGGTATTGTTTCAAAAGAAACAAAATCAGTATTTCAAAGACATACCTGCACTTCTGTTTTCATTGCAGCCTTATTAACTATGGCCAAGGTATTGAATCAACTTTTATTTCCTCATTGACAGGCAAGTGATTAAAGAAAAGATGGTATCAACATATAGTGATATTATTCAGACGTTTAAAATCTGGATGATGTTATGCTAAGTCAAAAAAGTCAGACTCAGAAGGACAAATATGTAATCACACGTGTGAGAAATCTAAAAATCAAGCTCATAGAAGCAAAGAGAATGGTAGTTGCCAGGAACTGGAAATAGGAGAAAATGTGGAGGTATTGGTCAAACAGTCTAAAGATTTAGTTATATAGAACTTCTAGAGATCCACTGTGACTATAGCTAGCAAAACATGTGCATGTATGCACTTCCACTTACCACATCACTCTGACTCCCCCCTCAAACTTATGTAACTGTTTTATATTGCTAAGTTAATCACGTTCCCATTATGGCTTGCAATTGTAATTATCTTTTATTTTTTGTCTGGTTATTGATTGTGAAAACTGATAAACATCTTTCACTACTGTGATTATGTAACTATTAGTCATTTAATACTATTGTATCATGATTGGTCAGCAGAAAAATAATAGAACTCTGTATTACGAAAACTAAAAAAAAAAAAAAATAAAAATTGCTAACAAAATAGATTTTATTTTGTGTCCATATCACTCACAGACATATACCCCTACACACACAAGTAACTAAAGAGAGTGGGAGGAAACATTTGGAAGTGATGAATATGTTTATTTCATTGATTGTGGTGATATTTTCATGGTTTATACTTATATCCAAAATCAAATTGTATATAATAAATATATACAGCTTTTTGTACATCAGTCAGACTTCAATAAAGGTTAAAAAATCTATTGATACTGTAAGAGTTCACTGAATCTAATGTAGTTATATTCAGATGCTAGATGTAAATATAATTTTTAAAAGTTTTTGATCCATAAAAAATGTGAATCAAAATTATGAGACATTTCCAAAAATCTTTACTAAATAATACAAGTTCTGAAATAAGGCTGAATAGTTTAATATTATAAGGAATGTAATATTCTGCCAAGAATTCACACTAAAATTTATAGAGGAACAGATTTTGTGAAACAATTAAATGCTATTCATTCTGTGTGATGATGTGTGAATTTATTATGTATATGCTAATTTATTTGTGTGAAGGTTCTGCCATGGAGTCTTATGCATATGTGTATGAATATTTCCTTATGCTTGGGTGTACTCCAATCTCATCCAAGAGTGAAAAATGAACTTTGGGGAAAATTAGAATTGCTACCAAAATACTAATCCTATCAAATAGGAACATTTTTACATATGCCTTGAGTAAAATGAGGAAGACATTTGTAGACTTGAAAAATGTAAGCTCATTCACAAAAATGAATCCACATACATTGAGTGTTTGGCATCATGCAGATAATATTTTATGCAAGGATGCAACCATAAGTTGGCATTTGAATGTTAATGTTTCTAAAATTTTCAACAGCTTTGTAGTTTGAACATATATAGTTTGATGTGATACTAAATCACAAGATGTAAGAAATATGTTATAGCTATGTGATAAATAAGGAGAAGGAACATTTGGATTGTTGAAACTATGAAGAACACCTTATGAAGCTCTGTGTGAGAGTAGCACTAGTAGGTTTTCAATGATGTTAAGCTTGTTGAAAATGTAAAACATAAATCACTTTAGTACCAGACTATTGTGTTGTTTCAGCATTTCATCCTGCTTCATGTACATGTAAGATTATTTTTCATATTAAATAATATATTATCTTTGATTTATGCTTATCATAAATTAGATTTAAGAACACTCTTCATTTATATAATTTACTCTAAGATTACCAAGGACCTTATTATCTACTGTAACAATATATCCAAGCAGGAAAATATTATGATTTATGGAGCAGATCCAATTGAATATGTCAATAATTTGATATATTTTATCCATAAAATATGGGGTTTTGGGTGCAATAGTGGTAAAGAACTTGCCTGTCAAAGCAGGAGACATATGAGATGTAGGTTCTATCCCAGTGTTGTGAAGATCCCCTGGAGGAGGGAATGGCAACCCACTCCAGTATTCTTACCTAAAGAATCCCATGAAAAGAGTAGCCTCGTGGGCTAGAGTTCATAGGGTTACAGAGTCAGACATGACTGAAGCAACTTAGCATGCACGCACATCCATAAAATATAAAATTTAAAAATATGTTGTAATTTCATTAAAGAATAAAAATATAATCAGACAAATACATCCTACAGAAAAAAACAGTGATGCAGTTTAAGAAAATCAGATGGTAGAATTTATTATAGTTCATAAAATTATACCAGGAATATTTTTTATTCCCATGATATAATTTACAGTTTACCTAATACATATGCATTTAAAATAATTCCAATGTATAAATGTAAGTTGCTTTTATTTCTTAAATTACATTTTAATGTTAAAATAGTTTAATTTTACAAATATGATAAAGCAAATGTGTTAATCTTCAAATAAATGTTTTAGACCATTAACTATATTTAGTTATATTTTTACTATTGCAGTGTCTCAGTTTTGATATTAAATTATCTAATTACTTACTCTATAGGTTGTTGTTTCTTTTTTGCCACTAAAATTAAGTTACATTTGGTGGAGACTGAACATGTATTATAGATTCCTGTAACAAATCTTTGAATTGCATGAATTATAAAATATAAACTTATAAAACTATAATTGTATAAAATAACTAGATAGTTTATTTAACTAGAAATTATCAGAAGTATCTAAAAGGCAGAAAAGAGGAAGGGTTGGCTTGAAGAATGATAACAAAACCAGTAAGTTTACAGACATATGATAGAAGTCATGTGTCGAATTCGAAGTGTTTCCAAATGTGGTGGAGGACAAGAAAAGAAATAGACACAATGGTAGCCAAGAAGTGTGATAGTGAGTTTTCATGACTAACACTGTACTCTCACCAATTTTGCTCTTTTTCAGAAAATTAAGCATATGTTTATTTATTTATTTATTTAACTTTGCAGTGTAGGTGACTGGAAGATGCTTTTTCTTTTTCTTTTTTTTTCATTTATTTTTATTAGTTGGAGGCTAATTACTTTACAATATTGTAGTGGTTTTTGCCATACATTGACATAAATCAGCCATGGATCCACATGTGTTCCCCATCCCAATCCCCCCTCCTGCCTCCCTCCCCATCCGATCCCTCTGGGTCTTCCCAGTGCACCAGCCCCGAGCACTTGTCTCTCGCATCCAACCTGGGCTGGTGGTCTATATGGACCTTTCAATTGTGTTACAACATAGTTGCCCAAAATGAAAGAGAGAGGTCAGCACACACTTGGACACAAATGTTCACATTAATTTCATTAAAAATAATTCAAAACTGAAAGTAAGCTAAAATGTCTGGATAAATAGGTTGTTTTATGTCTCTACAATGAATATTAATCTATCAAAAAAGGAAAGAAATATTGTTGCATACAACATGAAAGAACATAGGACAAACTATGGTGAGGGAAAGAAATGATGCTTGAAGAAATATATAATGGATGCTTCCATTTATTTGAAACTCTAGTAATGGAAATAGAATCTATAGACAGAAAAAAAAATTGATTGACTGAATTTAAGAGTGGACCTATTATGCCGAGTGAAATATGTCAGAAAGAAAAACACCAATAAAGTATATTAACGCATATATATGGAATTTAGAAAGATGGTAATGATGACCCTATATGTGAGACAGCAAACGAGACACAGATGTAAAGAACAGACTTCTGGACTCTGTGGGAGAAGATGAGGGTGGGATGACTTGAGAGAATAGCACTGAAACATGTATATTACCATATGTGAAACAGATCGCCAGTCCAGGTTCGATGCATGAGACAAGGTGCTCGGGGCCTGTGCACTGGGACGACCTTGAGGGATGGGATGGGAACACATGTACATCCATGACTGATTCATGTGAATGTATGGCAAAAACCACCACAATATTGTAAAGTAATTAGCCTCCAATTAAATTAAATTTTTAAAAAAGAGTGGAATGAGAAAAATTAGGAAGTAGCTCAACAGAATGTTTTAAGTTGATGGAAATGTTCTATATCTTTTTTGTGTTGGCATTTAAGAGTATATCTTTATTAAAAATTCATTAAGTTGTACAGTTAAAGTAAGAAAAATTATAATTAACTGGGCTACAGAATAAAATCAACAAAATTTAGAAATGAACTTTTGACAAAACAAAACAGCAAATAAGTCACAGATGAATGTCTAGAGCACAGCATGGGGAAATAGTGTTTTTACTGTGAAGAAACCTTGCAGACACCACTTTAAACAGGTCTTCAGGTACCACCACCAAATAATATATTACTTCGTACTCTTTGATATAAGAAAGTCACTTCACCTCTGTGATATTCTCCCTCCTAATCATAATCCCAGATTAATCATGAGAAAACATGGAACATAAAGATATTTTACAAAATACCTGGTTAGCACTCTTCAAAATATTGAGTTTGTGAGTAACAGGGACAAACAGAATCTGTAGCAAACTGAAGTAGAGACATGACAACTAAATGTTTAGATTAGGATCAATAAAGGATTAGTGGGAAAACTGGTGAATAAATTCTAAGACTTATAGTATTGTCAGTTTTATAGCAATGTTAATTTTATAAAGTTTATATGTTCACCATGGTTACATAAATGTTAACATTACAGGAAGGTGACCAGAGGGTATATGGAAACGCCCTATAGTACCTTTGAAACTCTTTTTATAAATCTGAAATCATTTCAAAGTAAGCCATTTACAACAATCACGTCTTTCACTTACATGAGAAAGAAAGTGATTTACAGCTCTATCCCTCACAAAAATCGTGTTTTGCCTTTCCTCTTTGTTCAGTGGGAGGGTCATCTTGGCAGCATGCAATCTTGATTTTCTTAATTATTTTGTTTATTGTCTATCTTGTTTTTCAAAAAGTAAACTCCAAGACTATAGGGAATTTGTCAATTCAGTTAAATGTGATACCTAATATACCCAGAATTTAGTAAATATTCAAGTTGAATTCAAGTTTAGCATTCTGTGGGTTAGAAATATATTTTGGGTACAGCTATTTAATTTCTTTGGCTTCCCAGGTGGCTCAGTGGTGAAGAATCCACCTGCTAGTGCAGGAGACGAGGGTTTGCTCCTAGTTCGGGAAGATCCTTGGAGGACGGCAACCCATTCCTGTATTCTTGCCTGGGAAATCCCACTGATAGAGGAACTGGGCAGGCTACAGTCCACGGGGCTCTAAAGGGTCAGACACGACTTAGTGGCTAAGCAACAACAAATTTCAATTCTTATTGTTTTGAGGTTCAAAAAAGAAAAGTATGTTGCTGAATCCTTGTCAAATTTCTACAATACACTCCTCAAGGCAGTGACTACATCAATTCACAGTTTTATAGGCAAAATAAAATATATATATATAATACTCAATTTTTATTGTTTTTTATACTGAATATTAGCCATTTCTGGCCAGATAATAGAATATCATTAGCCATATTCCCATTATAGCCAGTTTCTACCTGTTTTAAAGAGATAGTTAACCATGTTGTTCTTGATTTAAATAATTGTAATAGGCAGTAAAATGTCATATCATTGTGAATAAGAAGAGTAATGCATAACCTTAGGTTATGTATCACTTAGAGTAAAACTAGCCTCATTATTATGAAAATGTAATCCCTTTAAAATAATAGTTTAACATATGAATTGTGCTTTTGCTAAGACTTTGAGACGTATTTATTTCTGGAATTTTATAATCCTCATATGACAGCCAAATATAGCATATGTTTTTTTGTTAAAACTTATGACATTCTGTTGTCTGCACAAATCTTTGACTTTTCACCCATACTTCCGTAAAATTAATTATGTTTGTTCTTGCTTTGGAGCATTTGATGGATTATGTAGCTGTGATTTGTGTATTAATACTGAATGTTGAAGTTTATAAAGTCTCATCTATAAATTTAGTGGTGAATCAAATTAGTAAGGAGTGACAGAAATAAAATGAGAAATAAAACTCTAGCATAAAACAAGTATCCTTTAAATTGATTGCACTTTTGAAAATATTACTTAATTTTCAGAACAATCATGTTACATCCAAAATGTTATAGACCTACTTAAAAACCCAATAAGGAATAATTAAAATATTGCAAGTAGTTTTAAAAAATGTGAATGTGCTATTTATAAATATGATTTTATTTTTAAATAATTTTAAGCTTTCAGAGGTATTGCAAAAAATTAGAAGGACATTTTCATTTATCCTTAGCCAGTATCCCTAATGTTTATAACAGTTGTAGAATACAAAAACTAAAACCTAAGGAATTAGTACTAGTATAATACTAATATGTAAACCATATATGCTATTTGGATTACATAGAATTGGAATATGTTACAGATACTCTAGCCTGTAACAGTTCTAACTTCGTCTTCCTTTGTCTTTTATGACATTGACACTTTTCAAAAGTACTTGTCAAGTATTGTGTACTTGACTTGTCCCTTGATATCTGATGTTTACTTTTGATTAAATTGAAATTATATTTTTCAGAAATAGCTACAGAAATGAAAAGTGTTCTTTTCAGTATATCATATCAAACGTTATTTCAATATCTCTTCGTTTTGATGATGTAAGCTTTCATCACATAGTTTAGGTAGCATCTGCTTTCTTTCTTCACTTCTCCCATTTAAAAATTTTATAATGAATACATATTTGGGTGGAGAAATCTTGAAAAGTGTGAGAAACAAATTCACCAGAGTATATACACTACTTTTGGTCTTTATCTACCAAAGTTATTTAGATCAACTTTTTTCTTCTGCATCTCCTCGAGCACTATTACATAATACATTTGTAGCACAAGTAGATTTATTTTTCTGTCCACATTCCATTTGAATTTCCTGCACACCGTGATTGAACTTTTCAAATTTATATACACTTACAATTCACTCCATATTGTGTAGTTGCTATAGGTTTTGACAAATACAGAGTCATTTATCTACCACCACAATAACATACGGCATAGATTTGCCAGCCCAAAGATTCCCTCAAGTTGTCTCTTTCAGCCAGTCTCATCTCTTACTCCAACCACTGGTAATCACTGATTTATTTTCCATTTCCATATTTGTATGTTTTGTAGAACATCATATATATCTAATCATATAATAGTCTTATGAGTTTAGTTTCTTTCCTTTAGCAAGATATATTTAATGTCTTGCATGTGTGAATTAATAGTTTGTTTCTCTTTATTGCTAAGTGTTATCATTCCATTCCTTCAAAGTACTACAGTTGATAACTATATTATTGTCATATTTTGATGATTATGAGCATAGCATCTATAAATACTCATGAAATTTTTTTGTGTGTGAACGTTGTGCTCATTTCACTTGGCTTAATTCCTCAGAGAGGGGTTTTAGGGTTGCATGGTAAACAGTTTTGAGGTTGGTTGTAATATTCTATGTTGTTACCAGCAATGAATAAGAGTTACAGCTGTTTTAAATCCTTAAAAAGAAAAGGTTAAGATGCAGTCAGAGACTGGATTTTGAAGGTACATTCATGTCATGGATATCACCAGATGGCCAACACCAAAATCAGATTGATTATATTCTTTGAGCCAAAGATGGAGAAACTCTATATAGTCAGCAAAAACAAGACCGGGAACTGACTGTGGTCAGATCATGAACTCCTTATTGCCAAATTCAGACTTAAATTGAAGAAAGTGGGGAAAACCATTGGACCATTCAAGTAGGACCTAAATCAAATCCTTATGATTATACAAAGGAAATGAGAAATAAATTTAAGGGACTAGATCTGATAGACAGATTGCCTGATGAACTATGGACAGAGGTTCATCACATTGTACAGGAGACAGGGATCAAGACTATCCCCAAGGAAAAGAAATGCAAAAAAAGCTAAATGGCTATCTGAGGAGGCCTTCTAAATAGCTGTGAAAAGAACAGAAGCCAAAAGCAAAGCAGAAAAGGAAAGATATTGCCATTTGAATGCAGAGTTCCGAAGAATAGCAAGGAGAGAGAAGAAAGCCTTCCACAGTGGTCAGTGAAGAAAAAATAGAGGAAAACAATAGAATGGGAAAGATTCAAGATCTCTTCAAGAAAATTGGAGATACTGAGAGGACATTTCATGCAAAGATGGACTCAATAAAGGACAGAAATTGTATGGACCTGACAGAAGCAGAAGATATTAAGAAGAGGTGACAAGAATACACAGAAGAACTGTACAAAAAAGATCTTCACGACCCAGATAATCACGATGGTGTGATGACTCACCTAGAGACAGACATCCTAGAATGTGAGTTCCAGTGGGCCTTAAAAAACATCACTATTAACAAAGATAGAGGAGGAGATGGAATCCCAGTTGAGTGTTTCAAATCCTAAAAGATGATGCTGTGAAAGTGCTGCCCTCAATATGTCAGCAAATTTAGAAAACTCAGCAGTGGCCATAGGACAGGAAAAAGTCAGTTTTCATTCCAATCCCAAAGAAAGGCAATGCCAAAGAATGTGCTAACTACTGCACAATTGCAGTCATTTCACACGCTAGTAAAGTAATGCTAAAAATTCTCCAAGCCAGGCTTCAGCAATATGTGAACCGTAAACTTCCGTGAACTTTCTAAAATCAAGCTGGTTTTAGAAAAGGCAGAGGAACCAGAGATCAAATTGCCAACATTCACTGGATCATCGAAAAAGCAAGAGAGTTCCAGAAAAGCATCTATTTCTACTTTATTGACTATGCCAAAGCCTTTCACTGTGTGGATCATGATAAACTGTGGAAAATTCTGAAAGAGATGGGCATACCAGACCACCTGACCTACCTCTTGAGAAATCTGTATGCAGGTCAGAAAGCAACAGTTAGAACTGGACATGGACCAACAGACTGGTTCCAAATAGGAAAAGGAGTACATCAAGGCTGTATGTTGTCACCCTGCTTATTTAACTTATACACAGAATACATCATGAGAAACACTGGGCTGGATGAACCACAAGCTGGAATCAAGATGCCGGGAGAAATATCAATAACCTCAGATATGCAGATGACACCACCCTTATTGCAGAAAGTGAAGAAGAACTGAAGAGCCTCTTGATGAAAGTGAAAGAGGAGAACAACACAGTTGCCTTTAAATTCAATATTCAGAAAACTAAGATGATGGCATCTGATCCCATCACTTCATGGCAAATAGATGGGGAAACAGTGGAAACCATGGCTGACTTTATTTTTGGGGGCTCTAAAATCACTGCAGATGGTCATTACAGCCATAAAATTAAAAGACGCTTACTCCTGGAAGGAAAGTTATGACCAACCTAGACAGCATATTAAAAAGCAGAGACATTACTTTGCCAACAAAGGTCCATCTAGTCAAGGCTCTGGTTTTTCCATTAGTCATGTATGGATGTGAGTGTTAGACTATAAAGAAAGCTGAGTATAGAAGAATTGATGCTTTTGACCTGTGGAGTTGGAGAAGACTCTTGAGAGTCCCATGGTCTGCAAGGAGATCCAACCAGTCCATCCTAAAGGAGATCAGTCCTGGGTGTTCATTGGAAGGACTGATGTTGAAGCTGAAACTCCAAATACTTTGGCCACCTGATGCGAAATGCTGACTCATTTGAAAAGACCCTGATGCTGGGAAAGATTGAGGGCAGGAGGAGAAGGGGATGACAGAGGATGAGATGGTTGGATGACATCACCAACTCAATGGACATGAGTTTGGGTAGGCTCCAGGAGTTGTTGACCGACGGGTAGGCTTGGCGTTCTGTGATTCATGGGGTTGCAAATGACTGAGGAACCGAACTAAACTGAACTGATTTATTCTGTATATGTTGAAGTCCAAGTGTTCCAGTAAAATTTTTGAAAACATTAGCATTTGTTTATTGAATTGTATTTTCACCTTCATCAAAAATGACTTAAATGCATTTTCATGGATCTATTTATGTAGTCTCTGTGTTATTCCATTGATCTGTGTGTTTATCCTTTTAATAATATTTTCTTGAATGCTGTCTCTTCTTTTTCATAAGATGTGATATAATTTTTCCAAATTCTATCATCTTTGTATATACATTTAAAAATCAGTTAGTCAGTAGCTATCCAACTTGATTTTAACTCAGAATACATTCAAATCTACAGATCCTATTGGAAAGAATTGATATCGCAATGTTGAGTCTTCCAATTCAGAAGCATGATAAAACTTTTCCTTTATTTAGGTGTTCTCTGATTTCTTTGATACATGTTTTCAGGTTTCATCAGGCATTATCTGTATATTTCTTTAGATTTATATCTAACTATTGTATTTTCTGTTAATATACACTGTATTTTATTTAAAATTTCAACTGTTATTATATGGAAGTGCAGCCAATTATTATACATTGACAATTTGCTCTGTAACTCTAAATTCATGTTGATTTTTCTGTGATTTTTCTATTTTTTTCTTCTACTAGTTTTGGGTTTAATTTGATCATTTTCCAGTTTCTTTAGGTAATCTTATATTGATTTTTAAAAAAATAATATAAGCATTTTCTGCTTACATTTTCCTTTAATCACAGCTCTTGTTTCCTCCCTCATATCTCAATATTTTTATTTTCATTTAATTCAGAGTATTTTTATCTTCTTTCTATACTTTTTTTGCACCCATGAAATTAATTAGAAGTAAATTGTTTTATTTCCAAATGCTTGGAAAATATCTGCATATCTTTCTGTTGTTGATTCAGAGTTTAAATCACTTATGGTCTGAGACCACCTTTGTGCATGTTGTTTTCTTTTAAGTATGCTGAGGGTTACTTTAGGCCCCAGGATCTGGACTACATTAGTGAAAAGCTCATGTTTACTGGGAGTGCATGTGCACTCTGCTGTTGGTTAGCTGTGTGTCAGTTTTGGTGAAGTTAATGGATAGTATTGTCTAGGTCGCCTGTATCCATATATGTTGTCTGCCTACTTCTTTCATCCATTACTAAAAAACCTTTGAAGTTGACATAAATCTAGATTTGTTTATTTTCCTCTAAATTATGTCAGTCTTCGTACAGTGTAGATTAAAACACTCTTTGTTGTTCAGTATGTACACATAATTCTCTAGCTTTGTTCTGAATAGTATTTGAATGGTATGATTTTTTTAATTTTTTTACCTGTCTAATTCTCTACATTTAAAGCAGGCTACCAGTAGGTAGTATCTAATTAGATTTTTTCTTTAACCCAGTGATTCTCTTTTATCAATACTTGGTTTTCTTACATAATTCAAATTTAATGTGATAATTGATAATGATTAGAATCTCATTTTTAGTCATTCAGTTGTGTCTGACTCTTGTGACCCTTTAACTGTATTCTGCCAGATTCTGCTGTTCGTGGAATATTTCAGGTGAGAATATTGGAGTGGGTTGCCATTTTCCCTCTCTAGGGGATCTTCTCAAGCAGGAATTGAACCTATCTCTCCTCTGTCTTCTGCATTGCAGGCAGATTCTTTACCCACTGAGCTGAAAATCCCTCCCATTTGCTATGTATTTCCACTTTTCCTGACTTCTTTTAGCTTAAGTAAGTTTTTTGTATGACTCTATTTCATTTCCTCTGTTAAATATTTGTAACACTTTTATTAAACTTTAAAGAAAGCATAAAGTATTTTAATATACTATAAATACAAATAATTTTGCAATTAATTGCATCTAGATAGTTCATTGTTTTTTACTGCACTAAACTAATTAAATATTTTATCTTTACTTCATTTTCAGTGTTCTTCATTTCATTGTGTGAAATGTTTTTGTCTTGTATTCTGTTCCTTCTGTCTGAAAATTTCCTTTGCCATAACTTGTAGAGAGTCTGCCAGTAGTAGACTTTCATGTTCTTTTTACTATTTAGATTATGAACAATATTGCATTTAATCTAGATATCAAATTTTGGGAAAACTGAGTTGTATAAATATGAGAATATCAATCTATTATTATACTATATCAATCTGTTTAACATAGTTATTTGCTTTTCTCAGTAACATTATGTACTTTTCAACATAAATGTATTGCAAATTTTATTGAGACTTTTTGTTTCATTGATGCTATCATAATAGCATATTTTGTCATTTATGTTTTCTCTTCAATTATTTATAGGATATAGAAACACCATTTGCTTTTAAATTTTGTATTTTAATCCAGCAACGCTGATTATTTCTGTGTTGATTGTTTATGTGGCTTTTTTTTTCTGTAAAGATTGTAGCATAATTCATTTGTCCTTTCCAGTCTTTGCAACTTATATCTTTTCTCTGTCGCTGAAACAGTATTGTTGTATTCATCATCTCTTTTTCTTGAAATATAGGGCTCTTCAACTCCAAATTTTAGCTCTAACAAAGTTTTTTTATTTTAAATTCATTTTGTTTTTTGCTGTCATTTATTAAAATATGGATGCATACTTAATTCATTTTCAGCTTTGTTTTCTATAATATGTAGCCTTTATATGTGTAAGTCTTTCCCTAAGATATGCTTAACCACATCATCCAACTTTTACACATTATCTGGTCATTATTGTTTAGTTCAAAATATTTTCTAACTTCAAGCTATGTCCTTTCTTGACTAAGAATATTTTTAAGTGGAGTGCATAATTAGATAGGCAGTTTTCCAATTATATTTGTGGCTTTTCCCCTCGATTTGCCAACAGGATCATATCTGTTCTGAATAATAAAAATTTTTGAGACATGTTGATTTTTTATATCTTAGAATAAGGTCAATATTTGTTTATGTTCCAGGCCCACCTGTAAAGAATACATATTCTGCAGTTGATGTGTATTCTATTTATTATTTTATTTTTTATTCTGTTACTTAAGATAATGGAATACTATTCAAAGAAAGAATGACTTGGTATATTAGACTGAGAGTATTGAAGCTCTGATGGAGAAGGCACTGGCGACCCACTCCGGTACCCTTGCCTGGAAAATCCCATCGATGGAGAAGCCAGGTAGGCTGCAGTCCATGGGGTCATTAAGAGTCGGACACGACTGAGTGACTTCACTTTCACTTTTCACTTTCATGCATTGGAGAAGGAAATGGTCTCCCACTCCAGTGTTCTTGCCTGGAGAATCCCCGGTACGGAGGAGCCTGTTGGGCAGCCATCTATGGGGTTGCACAGAGTCGAACACGACTGAGGCGACAGCAGCAGCAGCAGCATTGAAATTCTGAAAGATTAATTTAACATGAAGTCACTTAAAAGCACTCTCAATATAATAGTAAATGATAATTCTGTGACCACTGAGTTGAACAATAATTCCCCCAAAGGTTGGCACTGTATTATCTACTTTTGTACACCAATAGACCAGCACACAATAGGAACTTGATTAGTAGCTGTTAAATTCAATTGAAATAACCGTCTTTTGAAACTCAGTCATTTATCACCAACTAACTTATAAGCACCTACTTAGTATATGGCACTCTTTTAGATGTGTAGGCTCTAAATGTAAAAAACATAGTCCTATCCTCAAAAGTTCCCATCCCAGTAGAGGAGAAAGACAACTGTGCAGTTAATTGGGTTTGGCAAGTAACATGTAGAACAGAATTCTGAGCACTGACTTCACATTAGAATCACCTGAGAAGTTACAAAAGAAATATTATGTCCAAGACCTGCCCCAAACTATTTGAATCAGAATATTTGGGAGTGGTTTAAAGCTATAAATATTTTGATGCTTTATCAAGTAACCTGATGGACAGGGTATTGACATATACTGTGGTAAGGCAAGAAAGTTGAAAGGAAAGGTGTTCATAATAAAACCTAGTTGTTATTTTAACTAGATTGTGATAGGCCATACTGATTAAATAAGCAGGGAATGAGATGACTTGAAGCTGGTCTTCAGTTTTGTGAAGGCAGGGTTTGTTTTCGGCTCACCCTTACCCTTTGTACCACCTGAAACGTCTGTGCATTGGCCACGTCTCCTCTTTCTTGTGGGCTCAGTGCTCAGTCATGTCCAGCCCTGTGCAACCCCACAGACAGAAGCCCACCAGGCTCCTCTGTCCATGGGATTTGCCAGCAGGAATACTGGAGCGGGTTGCCATTTCCTCCTCCAGGGGAGCTTCCTGACCCAGGGATCGAACACATGTCTCCTGTTTCTCTGGCATTGCAGGTGGATTCTTTACTGCTTGAGTCATCAGGGATGCCCTCTTTCTTGGCACGAATTAAATCTCAGTTGGTAATATTTTGGCTGTTGCAAAAGTTCACTGGAGACTCACCTCAACTTCTTAGCATCTCTGCTACAGCTGTAAACTAGGAAAGTGCTTCAAGGGTCAGTATTAGTCCCCATCAATGAGCTTTACACTCCCTTTCTGTCATTAATCAGTCCTATAAATCCTTGTCTCCTTGGTAACTGCCCAGTGGCACAAAAGTATCTAGTTTACCATTACAGAAAAGAGAAATTCTTCTTATACCTTGTATGTTGTCAATATTTTAAAAATTATATTTACAGTAAATGAAAGTCTCCCATTTTTTGTTTGATTATAAAGATGAATAAATATGAATGTTTATTATATAAATATTATATGTGTAATATAAGTATCAAATATGAATATAATTGTACTGTAGTGTGGTTTGCATGGTTTGGCTTTCTGCCTTACATTACTGAGTGACATGTCTTGAAGTATATAATTGTTTTAAAATTTTATACCTTTAAGGAAATTAATCTTTTAATTATACACTTAATATAGTCATATATGTATGTGTGTGTGTGTGTGTGTGTGTGTGTGTATACACATTATTCATTTTACCTTGGTAAATTTGTTCCTCTACCAGGGAAGATTTAGGATTGAAAAACATTATTTTTTAAACTTGCTGTTTTCACTTACATCTTTTTCAGTTTATTTCCTCTTCGTATCCTCTTTTCCCCTTCCCTTGTCATTTTTTTTTTTAATTTTACCTTCTTCTTCTCTTTGACTTCGTTTGTTTTATTGTCACTATTGACTAATTTTAATGAATAGGGATTTTTTTTTTTAACATTGTAAAATAAAATCTAAGCAATGCTATATATGCCTTAGAATTTGCTTGGATAAGTGTATACTAGTATTTGCAAATATCATAATTTTTTTCTGATTTTCAGTTATGACTTGCCACTCTATTTTGAATTTATATATGTGTGGTATCAAACATTCTTTCAAGAGAAATCATATTTTAATTGTATTTAGCTTTGACTCACAAAAATACAGCCTGAAATTTCATTTCTTTGACTCTGTTATCTGAACTTTAAAATAAGGTATTATATAAAATAATTTTTAACTTTAAGTTTTGTAATTAATGTTGCCTCTTGAATTAGCTATATGACATGAATCTCTTTAAATATATTTAGAAATACACTCACTACTGTCACACTCCCCGCCCCCGCCCCATGGGCTGTATACAAGATGATCTCTGTCATTTGCTTCTTACATATATGGAGAAAATTGATGCCAGAATAATTGTAAAGCTGATGAGCTATATTTATATGAATGTCCATATATCAAAAAAAGACATAGTTCATTTATTAAATGAATAAAATATGAAAGCCAATGATTTGTCAATCCTATTTTCCTTTAGTATATTGCAATGTTTAGGAATCAACAAAACATATTTAGAATTTTGTAAGCATACGTAACCTTGAGTACACTCATGCTTGGGATACTTCCGTAGCTAACACTGAATGAAAAAAAGACAGGCAGGTAACAAACATGATGGAATTTCAGTTGCCTGGTCATTAATGTGTGCCTTTCTGGGATTAGTAAATTGTTTTCATTATATTCCAGATATGGGAAAGTAGAGATGTCTGAACTAATTGCTCGAAGGACATGAGAAAGCAGAGATATTGTGTATAGTAAGTAGGTTAGTGATGAAAAACTGGTATATCTTTTCAGTGGTACCTGTCATAAATATGACTTGAATGATTTTTATGTGGCTTGTAAGGATTATTTTTAAGGTATTTATTTCCCATTGAGGTTTCTTTTTGAGATATTACCTAACTTGATCTATATATTAGATATTAGACTTAGCTTCTAAATTTCTATTGCTCTTTTCCAATATAAAATACATAATAAATAAAATACACCCCTTTTTCTTCTAATTTTATTTTAATAAATGTGTTATATTCTGAAAACAGTTTTGGCATTGTTTCAAATAATGCAGAGATTTACAATAAGTAAACTAATTTCCATGAATATATATGTTCAATTAATATGTTCCCTTTGATATATGACTTTAAATATATTTTTAATAATAATTGTATCTCAATGTATTTAGAGATACAATATAAAATTGCTAGAAATTGTATATAAAATTGTATATAAAATTGCTAGAAATGTCATGAATATGCTTATACCAATTATAATTGTGAATGGCCTCAATAAAGAAAAAGACAGCAGATCTATGAATAAAGATGAATTTCTAAATTTGAAGCACATTTTCTTCCACTGAACTCCAAGTTAACCAAGCTGATGTAGTTGTGCAGAAAACCCATCTTTTTGTAGAAAAGTATCTCAGAAGTGTAATGAGCAATCTTATATCCTAGTTAAATCACCCAGATGTTATATCTTATTATAATATTCCCCAGGAAGTAGGAAGAACAGGTGGTTGGTTGTATGCTGGAACAGAGAGAGAGGAAAGGATGCGTGTTTTTTTTAAAACTGTCCCAAGTTAGTTATTTTTCCAAGAGTCACAACTCTTCCAACAGGAACATGTTTCTTTCTAAGCTGTTTAATTCCACCAAATTCTATTTTAGCCTATTTCATATCTGGGTCTCTGCCACAAACACAAACTGTTCTTGGTCACTGTGTTAAAACAATGATCCACAAACAGTCTGTTTGTGTCAGTTTCAACTCAAAATATGCTCTGTATTTCTTGCACACTGCCAGTATTGTAGACTAAACTCAATGCTTAAAACTTGAAAAATGCAAGTTCTTTCTCTTATATAGGTACTTTGTATTTTTCAGCATTTTAATTGGCTTCTCTTTGCATCATAAAAAATCTCTTTGGTACCTTTAAACATTTATCCTTAAAAAATAATAAAATCTCACTTCTAAACACATATACATCTTTAAAATTATTAATAGTAAATATCTTTGAAAATTTCTAAAGTGTTCTAACTAAATATGCTAAAAATGTTGTTCTTGAGGTACATGAGCAAATGTATTTATCAGAAGTAAATGTTTTAATATAGAGTTGTTTCGCATTACTGCTTAAGAAGATTTTGGAAAACAGTATTTATATCAAGTATTTATTGTTTATTATTTTTTCCTAAATTTTCTAGTTGACTATGACATGAGAAGATAATTACTATTGATTTCTGTAGGCTGAGCTTGTATCCCATATATGTGCTACTTTATGTAATTTATTTGTTCATTCATTAGCTACTCTAAGTAGGGTATTGTATCACCTATAAATAATGAACATATTTTCTCCCTTTTTGTCTTCATGACACTGATTCATTTTTCTTGCTTTATTTCATTATCTGTAGACTATATCATTGGCAAGCATCAGTAATTATCTATGTTCATCATTCTTGCAATATATAAAGATTTCCTCTCATCCTGTTTGAGCACTACATATATAGAGATTTCTTCAGTATTCTTAATCTGTGTATACCAAAAAATATTTTATTATTCTATCATATTGAAGATAGATGTAATATTCTGGTTTCAATTGTTTCCAAACAACACATAGCGTAGGATTCTGATTCCATAAAATTGAGAAACAGACGAGGTGCCCTGATGGTTATACTGCTGTCTGCCTGGAAGTGCTTTATTGACTGCAGCAGAGTCGGAGACAACCAAGTGGAGCACTGAGTTTTGGAGAGAGTTTGAATGCTGGAAAGGCTAAAGCAGCTGAAATTCATGGAGCAGAGTAATAGGAAGAGCAGTGAATAAAAATACAGAGCTCTCCAAGTCGCATATATAGTTGCTTGCCTCTCCTGGGACTAAACGTTAAATTGAAACTCCTCAAGATCTGTAAAGATATACAGAGGAACTATATGCTAAACAATTCTAAAATGTCACACAAGTTTCAAAGACATTCAAGTGTCAATGTACAAGAATAAAGATACTCCTTCACATTTAGGAATGACCTCCAGAAGGATCAGCCCAATAGTAGAAGAGCTAAACTGGCCCTAGCATAAAGGCTAATATTGATTTTCACCCACAAATACAAAAATATCATAAATATAGCAATCTAGTTTTCAGATAGCTTAATTGCCTCTCTAAGTATATTTCAAAACTTCTTATAGTAAGACAACACAATCAGAAACTCAAAATTTGGCAATGTCTATATCCAATAAGGTTACTAGATATATACTGAAATTATGATAATGCAGCCCTAGGAGAAATATTAGTCAGTAGAAGCACATCTTGAAAAGATAGTGATGCTCAAATCAATAATGAATAATTTTAAAAGGTTATCATAAGTTTATATGTTCAAATATTTAAAGAAATAGCATAAAAACCTAGGAGTAATATAGATTTTTAAAGAAACATTTAAAGGTAGAAAACACAATAAATTATATTTATAAAATTTTAAATGGACTAAACAGTACATTAGACACTGGGAAAAATAGAAGAAAATATGAAGACACAGCCATGGAAACCATCAAAACATGAACTTTCCAGTATGATAGATTTAGTTCACCACACAACATTTCAGTACTCAGTAATCACACAAGGTTTTGAGACACTGCTTTAGACAGTGCATATTATAAAACATTTCTATCACTGTAGAGTCCAGTTGGAAAATGCTGAGCCACGTTAAAGCACAGAGAGAAAATGTCCAAAATAATTAGATCTCCAAAGGATGATGGTAAGCAGAAAAATATAAAGATAAATAGCCCAAAGTATTCTAATTGTGATGAATACTGTAATCTGCAGGTCTAAAATAGCAGCAAAATTTAAACAGGATAATTAGACATCTACAGCAAGGGACATCATAACCTAAATTAGTGAAAATTAATGTAAGAGAAAATTGTAAAAATGTTCAAAGTTAAATGAGAGAGAGAGCAATTCATTTGCTATCAAAAGAACAATCACAATCTTCTCATCAAAAATTGTGTTAGCCAGAACACAATGGAATGATATATTTAACAACTTATTTAATAAGCTGATGAAATAAGTTGGGGGAGGGTGAAAACCTAAAAACTTAAAATTCTACACCTAGGAAAATTTTTGCAGTAATAAAGCCAAAATAAAATCAGACAAACAACAGTGGAGGAAATTTTTTGTCAGCAGACAAATACTATATAAGAAATTAGAAATGTTTTCAGGCAAAATATAAACAGCAATATATGAAGCAATGTTAAAAAACAAAATCACCAGAAGTAATAAGTGTGTGGTAAATAAAAAGACTTTGCTTTCCCTTTATAAAATTATTTTATGTAATGATGGCATTAAACAGATAACCATCATCTTAAGTTATATGTATATTGACAAATCCTATAACAGAGATAACATGAGTTTATTTGACTTTTTAAAACTTAGGTAGAATTAAAGTTCTCTCCCTGAATTATATTTAATACTGATAGCTCTAAAGGTATATCTGTTTTAATTAAAACAGTAAACTTAAGTTACCTTTTATTTACCAAATATTATGCTAGATCAGGGGAAATTGAAAAAACATTTGGGTTAGTTTCCATATTTTTGAGAATAGACTTGATTTGTTTGCCTTTAAGCTATTTAAATAGAGCTTATGAACAAATTGTCAGGGGAGTGTGTAATTTCCTCAGTTCTGTCTCACCACAGCAAAAATTTGAAGCGATGGATAGACCAGTGTTATAACTTGGTTACAGCTCAGTTTAAATGGCAGACCCATGCTGCAGCTTGGTTACAGCTCAGTTTAAACTGTGGACCAGTGTTATACCCAAAAGAAGTGCAGAGAAGAGGAGAGAGAGACTCAATTTTGGCTCCTCTTTTTATATGATTTTTCTCGTCCCTCTGAGCCAATCCTAGGTAAATTAGGCTAGCCAGGAGGGCTGTTTGCTTCACCTGAGGTTGTCACTCTGGTCCTCGGACTTCTTTGTTTTGTTTTTACAGACTTTTTCCTTTCTTTGTCTTTTAGCCACTGCTATTTTGAACTCCTTTTTCCTATTCTGACTATGTAACAAAATGAACTTAGGTAATTCTATCCAGAGGTAGGAAAACATCACACATCTGTAACATACATACATAGACAGAAACAGAGACATACAGCTTTTATTTTAAGATTTTAGTCAAGAGATCAAGTGCTTGTTGCATGCTAACTCACTTCATCCTGTCCAGCTCTTTGTGACCCTATGAACTATAGCCCATAAGTCTCCTCTGTCCATGGGATTCTGTAGGCAAGAATACTGAAGTGGGTTGCCCTGCTCTCCCCCTGGAGATCTTCCCTTCTCAGGGATCAAACTCATATCTCTTACATCTGCTGTCTTGGAGATGAGTATGATAATGCAAAACTCACTAGTTTTTATGAGAAAAGTTGCATCCAATTTGTTCCTGGCAGATCAAATAAGTTGTTTACCGATCACATGGCTAGAGCTTTTTACTAACTTATGTGAAGCAAACTTTTAAGATCTTTCATAGTTCTTGTTTTCAAACTAACCTCTTTTTTTTCATTTTTTCCTTTTGATAAGAATTACCTTGGTTTCTGGAAACGACCAGGTAGAATGTGTTGATCTAAAACAAATGTACCACCAGATATTTCTCCAAACAAGATGTATTCAAGATCAATAGAGAATAGTAATTTGGTATCTGTTAGCATGGCAATGAAATTTCTGGATGGCAAGGAAGATGAACACTTTTATAGCTGAAAAGGAAGTTGGGAGGACTATAGTAAACAGAGGCCAATAACTTTTAATAACCCACTCCAGTGTTCTTGCCTGGAAAATCCCATGGACGGAGGAGCCTGGTAGGCTGCAGTCCCATGGGGTCGCTAAGAGTCGGACACGACTGAGTGACTTCCCTTCCACTTTTCACTTTCATGCATTGGAGAAGGAAATGGCCCACTCCAGCATTCTTGCCTGGAGAATCCCAGGGACGGGACGGGGGAGCCTGGTGGGCTGCCGTCTGTGGGGTCGCACAGTGTTGGACACGACTGACGTGACTTAGCAGCAGCAGCATTACTTCACCGTGTGGGCATTTCCTTTGGTTTCCTCTTTTAACTTCTTAACTGTTAAATGATTATCTGAGGCATATTAAAATTTTTTAAGAATTTATTAGAGCAAAAATTGATTCAAATCCAGCAGCAGCCAGTGAGGTATATAGAAAGGAGCTCTGAGGAGCTGTATAAAATGAGATTTTATAGCCAGAGGGAGCAAGCAGAAGGAAATTATACTAGGCAAAATGTGTTGGTTATTTCAAGGTTACTTTCCTTTAGGGGATGGTAGGGGTTCTGTCAAGCTGATTACCAAGCCTTTGCTGACCAGGTGATTTCTGATTGATTGGTTTAAAATTTCATTTCTGGAAGAGCCAAAACTGTGATTAATTAAATATCAATTTGGTGATGTGGAGTTAGTATAAGGAAGACCATGTTGGAGATGTTGTCTTTTTTTTTTAGCACATTAAGCATTAATAAATAATCATAGGTTCAGATAAAATGTTAATGACCATTTCTAGATTATTCAGTTATCAGTAAGGACTTGGAAAATATGATAATGACAACATTTCATTTTTATCTCCATAAATGTCATCCTATTTTTGAAAGTCTTCAATTTTAACATGGATATAAAGCTATACAATTATGATAGTCCAAAAATAAAATATAATTTTAATATGTATAATTGTGATTAACCTAAGCAAGTATTTTAAGTATTTCAGAAAAAAATACTTTCACTTTTTTCATCAAGAGCAGAAGGATGCATTATTTCTCACTTCATGTCAAATAATACTTGATATATCACTTTCTTCTTTAAATTAATATGTATTTAATTTTTTCTATTTCCTGTTCCCATCCTGTCCCAACTACTACCCTAGGCAGTAGTGATTCTAATGTATTTGATACCATAACTACAATTTTGATTGTGTATGTTTTATACAAATGTGTGTGGTTATTCTCTGTATTTGTTGTTGTTCAGTCACTCAGTCATGTCCGACTCTTTGAGACCCCATGGACAGCAACACACCAGGCTTCCTGTCCTTCAGCATCTCCTGGAGCTTGCTCAAACTCATGTCCATTGAGTCAGTGATGCCATTCAACCGTCTCATCCTCTGTCCTCCCCTTCTCCTCCTGCCTTCAATCTTTCCAAGCATCAGTCTTTTCCAATGAGTCAGTTCTTCACTTCAGGTGGCCAAAGCACTTGAGTTTCAGCTTCAGCATCAGTCCTTCCAATGAATATTCAGGATTAATTTCCTTCAGGATTGACTGGTTGGATCTCCTTGCAGTCCAAGGGACCCTCAAGTGGCTTCTCCAACACCACAGTTTGAAAGCGTCAATTATTTGGTGCTCAGTCTTCTTTACGGTCCAACTCTCACATCCGTACATGACCACTGGAAAAGCCATAGCTTTGACTATACGGACCTTTGTCAGCAAAGTAATGTCTCTGCTTTTTAATATACTGTCTAGATTTGTCATAGCTTTTTTTTGAAGGAGCAAGAGGTTCCTTGAGGTTATGGTGGACTCTGAATTCAGCTATAAATGGAATCATGACATGATTTTGCTTTTTAAAGTTTTTTCTCCTCTCAATTCAGCTTTATCTCCATCTATGCAATTTGATGTCCATTACTTCAGTTTGCCAATCATATTTCACAGCATTGATTTAAAAAAAAGGTTATTCATGATAATTGTTCAAGATGGTGAGGCAGACTTTATTCAAGGGGAGTTATTGTCATAGGTGTAGGGGCCTCTGCACTGGATCTTACAGTGGGGGAGAAAGATTTTACTTAACTCCAAATACCAGAAATTTGGGAATTTATAATTAAGAGTGTATGAATGAGGGTAAAGTGAATGGGAAATTACAAAGAAACAGTCAGGGGTAAAAGGGTGTCCTGGTTAAACGGACTGTAATCTGCTAAAAGCAGACTATATCCTGGAGATGTAGTAGGATAAAGAACTTAGTTTGATATTGAAGGTGATCAGATGTGGAGAAGGAGGGATTCTAGCTAAACTGACTTAGCATTATTCTTGCTATAAATTGAACAATGCAGAGATGAACACAGAAGTCCAAAGTTGAAGCTTTGTTTGAAAGGAACTCAGAGGAGCCTGAGTAGAATTTGGTTAAGGACAGAATCTGTCAGCATTCAAACATCAGATGTGGCTCCTAATTCATATACTAGTATAATTCATATTATGTTTGGACAACTTGATAACCTCTCTGAAAAATACATAAAGGAAAACTACATTTTATTTATTTATTTATTTTTTTATTTTATTTTTTTTAATTTTTTTATTTTTCAGTGGGTTTTGTCATACATTGATATGAATCAGCCATAGAGTTACACGAATTCCCCATCCCGGTCTCCCATCCCACCTCCCTCTCCACCCGATTCCTCTGGATCTTCCCAGCCCAACAGGCCCGAGTACTTGACTCATGCCTCCCACCTGGGCTGGTGGTCTGTTTCACCACACGTAATATACATGCTGTTCTTTCGAAACATCCCACCCTCACGTTCTCCCCCAGAGTTCAAAAGTCTGTTCTGTACTTCTGCGTCTCTTCTTCTGCCCTGCATATAGGGCCATCACTACCATCTTTCTAAATTCCGTATATATGTGTTAGTATACTGTAATGTTCTTTATCTTTCTGGCTCACCTCACTCTGTATAATGGGCTCCAGTTTCATCCATCTCATTAGAACTGATTCAAATGAATTCTTTTTAACAGCTGAGTAATATTCCATGGTGTATATGTACCACAGCTTCCTTATCCATTCATCTGCTGATGGGCATCTAGGTTGCTTCCATGTCCTGGCTATTATAAACAGTGCTGCGATGAACATTGGGGTGCACGTGTCTCTTTCAGATCTGAATTCCTCAGTGTGTATGCCCAGAAGTGGGATTACTGGGTCATATGGTAGTTCTATTTCCAGTTTTTTAAGAAATCTCCACACTGTTTTCCATAGTGGCTGTACTAGTTTGCATTCCCACCAACAGTGTAAGAGGGTTCCCTTTTCTCCACACCCTCTCCAGCATTTATTGCTTGTAGACTTTTGGATAGCAGCCATCCTGACTGGCATGTAATGGTACCTCATTGTGGTTTTGATTTGCATTTCCTACATTTTAAAATGGAGTTGGATAGCCCTGAAGCAAATACCACTCAAGTACATACCGCTTTTGCAGCACGCATATAGAAGGACGATAAGAATATTGCTTTTCTTCTGGTCTGAAGGAGTACATTGATCCCATGAGAATTTGATCCTGTTCTTTTAGCCATGGCTTACAGTCAATGAGAAACCTCCACATCCTTAAACTCTTATTCTCTCCCAGTCAACTTTTGTTCAAAACAACCCTCCCCAGTTTTTGCCTAAGACTTAATAAAAGCAAGTTCCCCCCACCTTTGTTCTCTCGACTTGCCTATGTTTCACCAGAGCTTGCCTATCCCAAATTGCAGGTTTCTGCTATTTCCAAGTAAACTCAATTTACTGGTAAAATAATTCACTATTTTATATATGAGCTTGACACCTCCAACTTTAACACAAACAATACTATGATGTGTGTTCATTATTAGCTTTTTAATATCTCTATTTATTAATATTATTTTGAAAGCACACATAAGGTTTTTGAACCAGAGGAGATTAATGTTTGGGCTTCCCCGGTGGCTCAGCAGTAAAGAATCCTCCTGCATTGCAGTTAGATCCCTGGGTCAGGAATATCCCCTGGAGAAGGAAATGGTAACCACTCCAGTATTCTTGCCTAGGAAATCCAATGGACAGAGAGCCTGGTGGGCTACAGTCTATGGGGTCACAAAGAGTCAGACATGACTTTGCAACTAAACAAGAATAAGAAGATTATTATTTATGACAAATAGTAGTTGGTTTCCCTGTGTAACCAAAAGTGGGGTCTGGCTGTTTGTTGCCCAGAAGCCAATGAAGAGGCCAAGTTGGTGGAGAGGATGTGATCATCTGGTGGGAGAAGTAGAGGAAGGCAGAAGTCTGTCCAAAGGTCTACTCTCCCCGCTAACAATCAGGGGACAAGAGATTTTATAGACAGATGGAGAGGCCTACATGCAGAAATCAACCCTCAGCTGTGACAGACATCTTGAAATTGATCATCAGTGATCTGATCAGTGTCATCTTGATTGTTTGATTGTTTCCAATGCAGTTGATCTTCAGTTCCAGAGTCAGCTTCCATTTTTTTAAGGCCAGTTCTTGGAATTGCGGCAGCTTATGTCTTGGGTACAGTCTGGCCATCATATAGTTAATGTCTTCCACTTGGTGGGGGGCTTCAGCATCTACAAGACAGCTCAGAATATTATTTATACCCCTTGAGGAAGAACTAAAGGTTCTTGACTATACTTAATGTTTACATTATTATTATTTGACCCCATTGACTGTTTTCCTTTGTTCCTACATGTTCTCATTTATCTGATTTAACTTATTCTTTGATTAAAATTTTCCACAAACAAAAGACAAGCAGAGGACATGGTGGGTGGGGAGTGGGCAAAGACCATAGGGTCCTGCTCTATTTCACCTGCACCCCAATATTTAGCTTAGGGCAGCACAATAAAAGCTAAATCTCACCCTACACATATGAGGTCCATATTTTAGGCAAAGAACCCACAAATATCTTCTTCTTTTTTTTTTTTTTTTTTTGCTTACATGGAAAAAAGAGGCAGCTATCAGCAGTCACTTTCTGAAGCAGTCTCCTTGGCAAAATAGTAAGTTATCCTGGGTTCTTATTTTCACCCTTTGGTATGTAGATAAATTTCTAAATGGGAGAGATTTAACTTCTCCAGATTTACAACCCAGATGTTCATCCCTTTTGAAATGTAAATCCCTACTAAAATAACTTCTGAATCCCTGCAGAGTGTTTGTTACTCAACCATCCTTTGTGATAATCCAGGTCTATAGTTATAACTCTTTTTACCACAGAGGAGGGGCACACTTAGATATATTATTAGAGAGAGAAATGGCTACAGATCAACTCTCTTCTTAGGTGAAATGCAAAGTGTTTCTGGGAAGTAAAAACAAACCTTCTTTGTCTTCACAATATATCATTTCCTGTATCTCAGGAGGCTGAGACTTTATAACTACACTGAGAAGTTCTGGGAAGTTTCATTTTTCCACATTCTTGTATACAGAATCTCACTGATAGTTTAGAAAATTCCTCTGAGCTATAATACATTCAGAAACTGTATTAATGGAAATTAAATTTGGTTTCTAACACTGCAGTACCAGTCTACACTTTTCCTCCACTCTAAATCCATGGAAACTCATAGCATTAGCCACCTTTTTAAAGTGAACCAATCTAAAGTCAGACATTAGGTTAGTCATCGTTATTGTAATTTGCATATCTCCTATGAGTTGAAGCATCTCTTCATATACTTGCTAATCATTTGACATTTCTTTTTATATCTTTCTACCTTTTTAGGGGATCATCAGCTTTTTGTTATTTCTTGGCCAACTTCTGTTTGCTGTATCCAAAGAAGTCTTCACAGTCTTCCTGTTTTGTTTTGTTTTTGATATGCTTGTGCTTTGGAGTTCTTGCTTAAGAGATTGTTATCCACAAAAAGTAGGCCCTCACAGCGATCTCATATCTTATATCCAATTAAATTTATAGTTTTTCTGTTAAGATTTTAACTGAACTCATCTCTAGTATATGGGTCCATGTAAAGATTGCTTTATTTTTCTTGTATTTTGAAAATGAGGTACCATTACATGCCAGTCAGGATGGCTGCTATCCAAAAGTCTACAAGTAATAAATGCTGGAGAGGGTGTAGAGAAAAGGGAACCCTCTTACACTGTTGGTGGGAATACAAACTAGTACAGCCACTATGGAGAACAGTGTGGAGATTTCTTAAAAAACTGGAAATAGAACTGCCATATGACCCAGTAATCCCACTCCTGGGCATACACACTGAGGAAACCAGATCTGAAAGAGACACGTGCACCCCAATGTTCATCGCAGCACTGTTTATAATAGCCAGGACATGGAAGCAACCTAGATGCCCAACATCAGATGAATGGATAAGGAAACTGTGGTACATATACACTATGGAATCTTACTCAGCTGTTAAAAAGAATTCATTTGAATCAGTTCTGATGAGATTGATGAAACTGGAGCCCATTATACAGAGTGAAGTAAGCCAGAAAGATAAACACCAATACAGTATACTAACTCATATATATGGAATTTAGAAAGATGGTAACGATAACCCTTTATGTACTACATTAAAAGAGGCACAGATGTACAGAACAGACTTTTAGACTCTGTGGGAGAAGGCGAGGGTGGGATGATCTGAGAGAATAGCATTGAAACATGTATATTATCAAGTGTGAAACAGATCGCCAGCCCAGGTTGGATGCATGAGACAAGTGCTCAGGGCTGGTGTACTGGGAAGACCCAGAGGGATGGAATGGAGAGGGAGGGATGGGGAACACATGTAAATCCATGGCTGATTCATGTCAATGTATGGCAAAAACCACTACAATATTGTAAAGTAATTAGCCTCCAACTAATAAAAATAAATGGAAAAAAAAGAAAATGTAAGAAGAGCTTGTAAAACTTGTATTTTCTGCTCACAAATGTGAACTCCTCAATATTATACATTGTACTATCTAGGCCTCTGCCATTACAATTTAAAAACATGCAAGAATACACAGAAGAACTATGCAAAAAAGATCTTCATGACCCAGATGATGATGATGTGGTCACTCACCTAGAACCAGACATCCTAGAATGTGAAGTCAAGTGGACCTTAGGAAGTATCATTACGAACAAAGCTAGTAGAGGTGATGGAATTCCAGATGAGCTATTTCAAATCCTAAAAGATGATGCTGTGAAAGTGCTGCACTCAGTATGCCAGAAAATTTGGAAAACTCAGCAGTGGCCACAAGACAAAAAGGTCAGTTTTCGTTCCAATCCCAAAGAAAGGCAATCTCAAAGAATCCTCAAACTGCCACACAATTGCACTCGTCTCACATGCTAGTAAGTAATGCTCAAAATTCTCCAAGCTAGGCCTCAGCAATATGTGAAACGTGAACTTCCAGATATTCAAGCTGGTTTTAAAAAAGGCAAAGGAACCGGAGATCAAATTGCCAACATTCACTGGATCATCGAAAAAGCAAGAGAGTTCCAGAAAAGCATCTATTTCTGCTTTATTGACTATGCCAAAGCCTTTGACTGTGTGGATCACAGCAAACTGTGGAAAATTCTGAAAGAGATGGGAATACCAGACCACCTGACCTGCCTTTTGAGAAACCTGTATGCAGGTCAGGCAGCAACAGTTAAATTGGACATGGCACAATAGACTGGTTCCAAATATGGAAACGAGTGTGTCAAGGCTGTATATTGTCACCCTGCTTATTTAACTTATATGCAGAGTATATCATGAGAAACACTGGGCTGGAAGAAGCACAAGCTGGAAACAAGATTGTTGGGAGAAATATAAATAACCTCAGATATGCAAATGACACCACCCTTATGGCAGAAAGCGAAGAGGAATTAAAAAGCCTCTTGATGAAAGTGAAAGAGGAGAGTGAAAAAGTTGGCTTAAAGCTCAACATTCAGAAAACTAAGATCGTGGCATCTGGTCCCATCACTTCATGGCAAATAGATGGCAAACAGTGGAAACACTGGCTGACTTTATTTTTCTGGGCTCCAAAATCACTGCAGATGGTGATTGCAGCCATGAAATTAAAAGATGCTTACTCCTTGGAAGGAAAGTTATGACCAACCTAGACAGCATATTAAAAAGCAGAGACATTACTTTGCCAACAAAGGCCCGTCTAGTCAAGGCTGTTATTTTTCCATTAGTCATGTATGGATGTGAGAGTTGGACTATAAGGAAAGCTGAGCTCTGAAGAATTGATGATTTGAACTGTGGTGTTGAAGAAGACTCTAGAGAGTCCCTTGGACTGCAAGGAGATCCAACCAGTTCATCCTAAAGGAGATCAGTCCTGGGTGTTCATTGGAAGGGTTGATGTTGAAGCTGAAACTCCAATATTTTGGCCACCTGATGGGAAGAGCTGACTCATTTGAAAAGACCCTGATGCTGGGAAAGATTGAAGGCATGAGGAGAAGGGGCTGACAGAGGATGAAATGGCTGGATGGCATCACGGACTCAATGGACATGAGTTTGAGTAAACTCCGGAAGGCGGTAATGGACAGGGAGGCCTGTCATCTGTGGTTCATGGGATCGCAAGGAGTCAGACATGACTGAGCGACTGAACTGAACCCAAATCTAAACTGATGTCACTGTTCAGTATGGAGATATATATATATATACACACACACACGTGCATATATATATATATATAATTGCATATATATTAATTTGAGATATATATTATACATGATATATTATATACTTAATATTATATATAATTTTTGTTTTCATGATCACAACCTCTATCAAGCTCGCCCAAGCCACAATCATCTCTCACAATTGTCTTACTCTTGCTTTCAGTGATATTTACTCCTAACCCTCTAAATTTCCCTCATTAATCAGATTGTATATTTTAGCCATCCTTAATAAAATCTGAAGACTTCAGCTGGACCTACCAATACATTTAAAAAAATGCTCTGCTTTTTGGCTAATGTTTCATCTTTTTATTTTCTGAATCACTAGTCTTCACATGCACTTTCCAAGGCTATGTATCATCTGTCTCTCAAATCTTCACACACAGTCCAGCCTCAGGGGTTCAGTATTTGCTGTTATCCTGATTATGTGGATCACAACAAACTGGAAAATTCTGAAAGAGATGGGAATACCAGACCACCTGACCTGCCTCCTGAGAAATCTATATACAGGTCAAGAAGCAACAGTTAGAACTGGACATGGAACAACAGGCCGATTCCAAACCAGGATAGGAGTATGTCAAGGCTGTATGTTGTCACCCTGCTTATTAACTTATATGAAGAGTGCATCATGTGAAATGCTGGGCTGGATGAAGCACAAGCTGGAATCGAGATTGCCAGGAGAAATATCAATAACCTTAGATATGAAGATGACAGCACCCTTATGGCAGAAAGGGAAGAAGAACTAAGGAGCCTCTTGATGAAGGTAAAGCAGAGTAAAAAAGTTTGCTTACAACTCAACATTCAGAAAACTAATATCATAGCATCTGGTCCCATCATTTCGTGGCAAATAGATGGGGAAACAGTGAAAGACTTTATCTTTTTGGTTCCAGAATCACTGCAGATGGTGACTGCAGCCATGAAATAAAGATGCTTGCTCCTTTGAAGAAAAACTATGACCAACCTAGACAGCATATTAAAAAGCAGAGACATCACTTTGCCAACAAAGATTCATCTAGGCAAAGTTTTGGTTTTTCCAGTAGTCATGTATGGATGTGAGAGTTTGACCATAAAGAAAGCTGAGCTCCAAAGAATTGATGCTTTTGAGCTATAGTGTTGGAGAAGACTCTTGAGAGTCCTTTGGACAGCAAGAAGAGCCAACCAGTCCATCCTAAAAGATATTAGTCCTGAATATTCATTGAAAGGACTGATTCTGAAGCTGAAACTCCAATACTTTGGTCTCCTGATGTGAAGCCCTGACTCACTGGAAAAGAGCCTGATGCTGGGAAAGATTGAGGGCAGGGGGAGAAGGAAATGACAGAGGATGAGATGGATGGATGGCAGCACCGATTCAGTGGACCTGAGTTTGAGTAAGCTCCAGGAATTGGTGATGGGCAGGGAAGGCTGTCATGCTACAGTCCCTGGGGTCCCTAAGAATCAGAAATGACTGAGCAACTGAACTGAAAACCTCTTGCACTTAGATTTGCCTGTATCCCTCATTCATCCAGTCATGTACCCAAATTTCAACACCTTTGACGAGGTCTTAGCTAGTTTCCCTTTCTAAAATACATTATTCTTCACTTTGATTTACCTTAGATTTCCTCATTATACTCCTAGAACACATGAATCCATTATATTAAATTTGTTGACTAAAAAGATGCACAACCTGAGAGTTGTGAGTTAAGTTTTAATTGAAGCAAAATGAGGATTGCAGCCTAGGAGACAGTACCTCAGGTAACTCTGAGAGACTGTTCCCAAAAAGGAAGTTGTGGAAGGTCAATTTATATGATTTTGGTGAAGGAGGAGTTCAATGCAATCAAGTGCTTACTTTGCAAAAGATTTCTGCTAAGTCACGTGGAGTTGATGTAACCATTAAGAGACTTAGTGCTTTTCTAGATATGAAGGGCCTTCCCTCGTGTCTCAGGTTGGTGGCTCAGACAATAAAGAATCTACCTGCAATAGGAGAAACCTGAGTTCCGTCCATGAGTCAGGAAGATCTGCTGCAGAAGGGAATGACTACCCAGCAGCCATTATTGCCAGGGAATGCCAGTATTATTTCCTAGGAAATCCCATGCACAGAGGAGCCTGGTGGGGCACAGTCAGCAAAAACAAGATGGATAGCTGACTGTAACTCAGATCATGGACTCCTTATTGCAGAAAGTAGGGAAAGCCATTAGACTATTCAAAGGACCTAAATCAAACCCCTTAAAATTATACAGTAGAAGTGACAAACAGATTCAAGGAATTAGATCTGATAGACAGAGTGCCTGAAGAACTAAGGCCAAAGGTTTGTGACATTGTACAGGAGACAGTGATCAAACCGTCCCCAAGGAAAATAAATGCAAAAAGGTAAAATAATCATCAGAGGAGGCCTTACAGTAGCTGAGATAAAGAGAAGCTAAAGGCAAAGGAGTAAAGGAAAGATATACCCATCTAAATGCAAAGTTGCAAAGAACAACAAAGAGAGATAAGAAAGTCTTCCTCACTGATCAATGTAAAGAATTAGAGGAAAACAATAGAGTGGGAAAGACCAGAGATGTCTTAAAAAAAAAAATAGAGCTACCAAGGGAATATTTCATGGAAAGATGGGCACAATAAAAGGACAGAAACAGTATGGACCTAACAGAAGCAGAAGATACTAAGAAAAGGTGGCAAGAACACAGAAAATAACGATACAAAAAAGATCTTCATGACACAGATAACCACAATGACGTGATCACTCACCTAGAGACAGACATCCTGGAATGTGAAGTCAAGTGGGTCTTAGGAAGCCTAGGAACAAAAGGACTGGAGGAGACAGAAATACAGCTGAACTATTTCAAATCCTAAAAGGTGATGCTGTGAAAGTGCTACACTCAATATGCCAGGAAATTTGAAAAACTCAGCAGAGGCCACAAGAGTGTAAAAGGTTTGTTTGCATTCCAATCCCAAAGAAATGAAATGCCAAAGAATGCTCAAACTACTGCACAGTTGCACTCATCTTACACGCTAATAAAGTAATGCTCAAAATTCTCCAAGCCAGGCTTCAGCATTACATGAACTGAGAACTTCCAGATGTTCAAGCTGGATTTAAAAAAGGCAGAAGAACCAGAGATCAAATTGCCAACATCTGTTGGATCATAGAAAATGCAATAGAATTCGAGGAAAACATCTACTTCTGCTTTATTGACTATAGCAAAGCCTTTGACTATGTGAATCACAACAAACTATGGAAAATTCTGAAAGAGATGGGAATATGAGACCATCTTCCCTGCCTCCTGAAAAATCTGTATGCAGGACAAGAAGCAACAGTTAGAACCAGACATGGAACAACAGACTGGCTTCAAATTGGGAAAGGAGTACATTAGGCTGTATATTGTCACCCTGCTTATTTAACTTATATATAGAGTACATCATGTGAATGCCAGGCTAAATAAAGCACAACCTGAATCAAGATTCCCAGGAGAAATATCAATAACCTCAGATATACAGACAACACCATCCTTATGGCATAAAGCGAAGAACTAAAGAGCCTCTTGATGAAAGTGAAAGAGGAGGGTGAAAACACTGGCCTGAAACTCACCATTCAGAAAACTAAAATCATGGCATCATGGCAAATAAATGGGGAAATAATGGAAGCAGTGGCAGAGTTTATTTCCTTGGGCTCCAAAATCACTGCAGATGGTGACTGCAGCCCTGAAATTAAAAGGTGCTTGCTCTTTGGAAGAAAAGCTATGAAGAACCTAGACAGAATGTTAAAAAGCAGAGACATTTGAATCAGTTCTAATGAGATGGATGAAACTGGAGCCCATTATACAGAGTGAAGTAAGCCAGAAAGATAAAGAACATTACAGCATACTAACACATATATATGGAATTTAGAAAGATGGTAATGATAACCCTATATGCAAAACAGAAAAAGAGACACAGAAGTACAGAACAGACTTTTGAACTCTGTGGGAGAAGGTGAGGGTGGGATGTTTCGAAAGAACAGCATGTATACTATCTATGGTGAAACAGATCACCAGCCCAGGTGGGATGCATGAGACAACTGCTTGGGCCTGGTGCACTGGGAAGACCCAGAGGAATCGGGTGGAGAGGGAGGTGGGAGGGAGGATGGGGATGGGGAATACGTGTAACTCCATGACTGATTCATGTCAATGTATGACAAAACCCACTGAAATGTTGTGAAGTGATTGGCCCCCAACTAATAAAAAAAAAAAAAAAAAGAAAAGAAAAGAAAAAAAAAAAAAAAAAGCAGAGAAATTACTTTGTTGTAAAAGGTCTATCTAGTCAAACTATGGTTTTTCCAGTAGTCATGTATGGATGTGAGAGCTGGATCATAAATAAGGCTGAATGCTGAAGAATTGATACTTGAACTTTGGTGTTGGAGAAAACTCTTTGAGAGTCCTTAGGACTCTCAAGGAGATCCAACCAGTCCATCCTAAAGGAAATCCTTCCTGAATATTCATTGAAAGGTCTGATGCTGAAGCTGAAACTCCAGTACTTTTGCCACCTGATGCAAAGAACTGACTCACTGGAATAGACCCTAACACTGGGAAAGATTGAAGGCAGGGGAGAGGGGGACAACAAAGGATGAGTTGGTTGGATGGCATCACTTACTCAATGGACATGAGTTTGAGCAAGCTCCGGGTGTTGGTGATGGACAGTGAAGCCTGGCATGCTGCAGCCCATGGGGTCACACAGAGTTTGACAGGACTGAGCAACTGAACTGAACTGAACTCACTCCAGTATTATGCCTAGGCAATCCCATGGACAAAGGAGCCTGGCAGGCCACAGTCCATGTGCTGCAAAGAGGTGGCACAACTGAGTGACTATCACTTCCATCACACTTTAGATACAAGGAGATACAAAGATTGGGATCAAAAATATATTCCTGAAAATATCTCTCTACAGAGCTGTTCCACTAGTTTCCCTGGGGCATGGAATGCCTCACTCTCCACCTTGAATTCCCCTTAGGTGGTGGTAAGTGTCCACAGTTGCAGCAGCACATGGTTCAGTCTCTGCAGAGGCGAGGGCAAGTGCCTTTGTTGTCATTCAGTCGCTGGCAAATGCCCTTGGCAAGTGCTAATTTGCAGTTGAAGAATTGATATTTCTTTTCTTATTTGCCTGCTCACTCTTTTTCTCTGTCATAATTTAAGGCTCATGAGGGTGGAGATTATGTTTGTTCTCCATTATATTTCTTGTTACATAGTAGAACCTCAGTGAGTTTTAAAGGAATAAATAAGTAGATCTCCAGGTGATAGGAAGCATACAGTTTTAAAGATTTGATTATAGAGATATTAGAGAGAAATTAATTGAATAGCATTCTACCTATTTAATTCAAACTTAGAAGGGAAAGCACAGTAAATGATAAAATAATAATTAGAATTTTAACATTAAGGCCCTGTTTTTTTTATTGTGAATATCATTTCTACTCTTCAAAATCAAAAGACATACCCTAAAAGAATATTATAACAGTAGAAAAAGATACAGAAATATTAGGAATTGAAAAGAGAAACAAATTATACCTTATTAAATGATTTGAATAATTTTAAAATATATTGAAAAACACTGATGTAATACTTATGAAGACTATAATTAAATGTATATATTTTAACATAGTAAATATGTAGATATTTTATCATTTTTGATGATGGTTGAATAAGTTAGATTTATTTTTGTCACTATCAATTTTTGCAAGTGCAATATTTACACCTGCAAAGAAGTCATAGCTTCTTTAAAAAAAGTATTAATCATTTAGTGTATATTCCATTCACATAGCCTTAATGCATACTAAAAATGTCAAAGCTAGTTAAATTAATTTCATAGAAATAATTTGTTTGCTTGAACAATATATTAAAAAATTAGATGCAAACAGTGATTTAGCCTATAAATAAAACTGCCTGTGTGTGTGTGTGTGTGTGTGTGTGTGCACACTTAGTTGCCAGTCCTGTCCAGCTCATTGCAACCAGACACACTATAGCCCTCCAGCCTCCTTTGTCCATGGGATTTTCCCAGCAAGAATATTGGAATGAGTTACCATTTCCTCCTTTAGGAGATCTTCCAAACCCAGAGATAGAACCCATGTCTCCTGAATCTCCTCTATTGACGAAGGATTTTTTTTTAACCTTTGAGCCACCCAAGAAACCTCCAAAATATAATTGCTTACATAACAAAAATTTGTAAGACATTTGCATCAAAATGTAACAGAAAATATTTATCAAAAAACAAAATCAAAAGAGTGAAAATATTACAGCAAGTATTCTTCTTTCTCTCTAAGAACATTGTCTGAGTTTTAACATGTTCATAATTCCACTCCAATATTCTTGGGCTTCCCTGGTGGCTCAGATGGTAAGGAATCCGCCTGCATTATGGGAGACCTGGGTTCAATCTTTGTGTTGGGAGTATCCCTGGAGGAGGGCATGGCAACCCACTCCAGTATTCTTGACTGGAGGATCCCATGGACAGAGGAGCCTGGCAGGCTACAGTCCATGGAGTCACAAAGAATCAGACATGACTAAGTGACACAGCACAGCACAATTCCTCTATATCCACGTTACATATACTTGTCTCTCTCTCTCTCTCTCTCTTTTTTTTTTTTTCATTAGCTTTGGATTTCATATTAGGAGAGTATAACATCTTTAATTTTTATATAGTTTTTCTTTAAATCTAATGACCATGAATTTTGAAAGATAGTGCTCATTCAAAATGATTTTCAAAAACTGATTGGAAGATTATACTGTAGATCATGAATAGGGACTGAGGTTTTCGCATGCTTTTTCTTTTCCACAAGAAAACAAACAAAATGATGAAGTGTTCTTGCTTACAAAATTATAGAACCCTGTTTATAAACTTTACACACTCATAAATCATCTATAGAAATACAGTATTTTTTTAAGAATGAAGGAAAATTTAGATGTTTTAATCATATTTGTTCTTTTAAATGATGAGGAAGTACATTTTATCTGCAATTTCTAATTTCATTAACAAATTGTCTTCTTACATTAACCACAATTACCACTTAATAGTTTACATTTTTAAAATTAGCATACCTTTAAAAAGAAGTTCTCAATTTTGTATTAAAAAATTATGAGTTTCTGCTTTTTTATTTAGAGATACTTTCAAAGATAAGAAACCTTTAGAAATCTGTTAGTAACACTTTGTTATATTTCAGAAAACAGAAAAGAAATAATAAAAATTCCTACAGAAGATGTGAGAGTCATGTGGAATTAACAAACTGAGTAGGAATCTCAACAGTGATTACATATTATTGTTTATTTTAATTACTGATAGGTCTTTTGAGATTAACTCTTAAATAAAAGGAGAAATGTTTCCTTATGTTGTGTGCCAAAAGGACTCATCAAAAATGCATACATATTTACCAGTTAGTACCTGCATTTTAATCAGTCACCTTCTGTCATGTAGTGATGCATTTATACATCTGTTATACACTTTAATTATTAGTTGCACCCCATGAGTAATGAGCATATAAAATTATAATATCTATAATGCAATTTTTTTTTAATTCCAAGAAAGAATTTTTTTCTTTCATGCATGTGTATCATATCTCTAGAAATCTTGAGTTTAAATCCAAGAATTAGCTATTTTTCTTTACCTATTACATCTATATAGAATTAATTGTGAGCTGCTCATGTTAGAAATGAGGATCCAGATGATTAAAGTAGAGAGGTGATAATCCAACTGAGCTATCAACAATAATGTGGGCTGAAAAAAGAAAACTAGTAGAGCTTAGACGTGCCAAGTAGCACAGTTTGATGGGCCTTGATCTCAGGGATATGGGAAACTCAGGGAGATGTGGAGAGCATACCACTCTGTTTTTCTGTTTTTTTCTTTTTTCTTTTTGTTTGTTTGTTTGTTTGTTTTATCTTTTCTCTCAAAGATGTGTAAGGCTAGGCATTAAAATCTGAAAAGAGATCAAACTTCTCTTTCTATGAAGGCAGAATATCCATTCTTTTCCAAATTATTTGACAAGGAACAACCCTGGAAATTATACACTAAACTAATTGAATGACTGAAAAATGGACAGAAGAAGGATTTAGGATCCAAGGCAAAACATAGAGGTAAATATCCTGGGTTGGAATTTTGCTTTATATATGCTAAATTTAGAATGCAAGAATCCACAATCCAGAAATGCCAACAAAGTTAGATAAGAATGATTTAACAAGAGCCTACTTTCTCAGGTCAGAAGACAAGAAATATAGAAAACTAGTAAGACATAAATATTGTAGAAAGTAAATTCAAAATACCACAGACACAAAAAATTCTGGCTTCATACTCACTCATGCCAACAAAGCCCAATTAAACGTAAAATCATCTTATGCTGCCCAGATGTTTTCAAAGAAAGCTGAGTAGAGAACCAGACACTTTGGTTCCTAAGCAGTGACAATGCAGTGAGGATATAATACCTATCTTTAATATGTGAATTTAGGTCAAATGAATATCCATGAGGAAAAAATGAATCTTGATGCCTACCATAGACAGAGCATCTGTTTAAATGGATCACAGACCTAAATGTGATGGTAAAACAATAATGTTTTGAAAAGTAATCATAGGTCAATCCTTTTGTTAACTTTGAATAAGTGATAATATATTAAACAGGGAATTAAATGTACTAACCACAAATAATTAGCTGATTAATTGAGCTACAATAAAATCATGAACTTATATCTTAAAATATTACAATAAAGAGGATGATTTGGGAAAGCATAGAGTGAAAGAAAGCATTTCCAATACATATTTTGGATAAGATACTCTGTGAAGAATGTATAGTGGACCAAAATCAGTCAGTAAGAGAAAGAGCAACACAATAGAAAAAAAAAGAGAGAGAGAAGCAGATATAAAGATGTATCATTGCTGCTGTAGGCAAGAAGGGCTCAATTATCTAGGACCTTTAGGAATTTTACCAGAAGTTTCCCAGAATTTTATCCCTGACGTACTGAAGGCTGAATTATGTCTCATTCTCCATTTTTGAGAAATACAACTGGGGAGATCAGATTAATTGCCCCACATTTTTTTAAATTGCCCCACATTTTTAAGCTGCACATATATACAGGAAGAAATAATCCATTGATGATATAGAATGCTTTAAAGAATGTAAAAAGATGGCTGGCATTCTTGAGATGTTGCCAGTGAAAGGGATATTGGATTTGTCCAAAACAGCTGCAACCCACATCAAAGATTGAGACATAATGCTGGGTACTGATGAAGTTGGAGCATCATTAATTGTGAAGTGAAATCGTTCAGTCATGTCTGACTCTTTGCGACCCCATGGACTGTAGCCTGCCGTGCTCCTTGTTCCGTGGGATTTTCCAGGCAAGATACTGGAGTGGGTTGCCGTTTCCTTCTCCAGGGAATCTTCCCAACCCAGGGATCGAACTAAGGTCTCCTGCACTGCAGGCAGACTCTTTACCTTTGTAGCCACCAGGAGACCTATCATTAATTAGGTTCAATGCTAAAAAACAGATGAACTAAAGAGCAGAGGAAGGAGTAATTTAAAAGGTTACCCTAGATTCTTCTGTGAAAGAGGACAATTTCTAATGTTCCCCCTTATGAGCTTGTGTAGCCATTATTTTACTATCCATGCAATGTGTGATGTTGCATATTTTTTGTCACAGTTTCTATTTTCATGAATTTTTATCATACATTGTATATATTTTCAAATATCATAGTTAGCTTAAAATTTCAAAGTAAAATTTGGTCCTCAAACTAAAGAGGATGAATATTTTGAACAAGAATATAAATAAACACTTAGTATTTGTCTAATTATGGATATGTATCTTGAATATATATATAAATATATATATCCATTATATATACATATACACACACACACACTATATATATATATATATATATATATATATATCACATCATGAGAAGTGCTGGACTGGTTGAGTTACAAGCTGGAATCAAGATTGCCAGGAAAAGTGTCAACAACCTCAGATATGCAGATGATACCACTCTAAAGGCAGAAAGTGAAGAGGAACTAAAAGCCTTTTGATAAGGGGAAAGAGAGTGAAAAAGCTGGCATGAAACTCAACATTCAAAAAACTAAGATCATGGTATCTGTCCCATCACTTCATGGCAAACGGAAGGGAAAAAATGGAAGCAGTGATAGATATTCTCTTCTTAGGCTCCAAAATCACTGTGGATAGTGACTGCAGCCTTGAAATTTAAGAGACTCTTGCTTCTTGGATGGAAAGTTATGACAAACCTAGAGCATATTAAAAAGCAAAGAAAAAAATAAAAAGTAAAAATAAAAGCAAAGATATCACTTTGGCAACAAAGGTCCATATAATCAGAGCTCTGGTCTTCCCTGTGAAGTAAAGTCAAGTCTCTCAGTCATGTCCAACTCTTTGCGACCCCATGGACTGTAGCCCACCAGGCTCCTCTATCCATGGAATTTTCCAGGCAGGAGTATTGAGTAGGTTGCCATTTCCTTCTTCCCTGTAATCATGTACAGATGTGAGAGTTGGACCATAAAGAATGCTGAGTGCTGAAAAATTGATGGTTTTGTATTGTGTAGGAGAAAACTCTTGAGATTACCTTGGACAGCAAGGAGATCAAACATGTCAATCCTAAAGGAAATCAACTCTGAACACTCAGTGGCAGCATATATACTAAAGCTGAGGCTCCAATACTTTGGCCACCTGATGTGAAGAGTCCACTCATTGGAAAAGCCCCTGATGCTGGGAAAGACTGAAGGCAGTAGGAAAAGAGGGCAGAAGAGGGTGAGATAGTTGGATAGCATCACCAGTTTCATGGACATGAACTTGTGCAAACTCATGGAAATAGTGAGGGACAGGGAAGCCTGATGTGCTACAGCCCATGGGTTGCAAAGAGTTTCACACAGCATTGCAGCTGAACAATAACAACATATTCAATCATTTCAGTCACTCAGTGTTGTGCAACTCTTTGTGACCCCATGGACTGCAGCATGCCAGGCTTCCCTGTTCATCACCAACTCCCAGAGCTTGCTCAAACTCATGTCCATCGAGTCAGTGATGCCATTCAATCATCTCATCCTCTGTCACCCTCTTCTCCTCCTGCCCTCAATCTTTTCCAGGATCAGAGTCTTTTCCAATGAATCAGTTCTTCTCATCAGGTGGCCAAAGTCTTGAAGCTTCAGCTTCAGCATCAGTTCTGCCAGTGAATATTCAGGACTGATTTCCTTTAGGATTGACTGGTTTGATTTCCTTTCAGTCCAAGAGACTTTAGAGAGTCTTCTCCAACACAGTTCAAAAGCATCAATTCTTCAGTGCTCAGCTTTCTTTATGGTCCAACTCTCATATCCATACACGGATACTAGAAAAAAAAAATAGCTTTGACTACACAGATCCCTGTCAGCAAAATAATGCCTCTACTTCTTAATATGGTGTTTAGGTTGTCTAGGATTAAAGATTTACTGAGTGTGGCCCTGCATATCAGAACAAGACCCAGTTTCCCCCACAATCAGTATCTCCCATCAGGAAGCTTCCATAAACCCCTTATCCTTATTCATCAGAAGGCAGACAGATTGAAACCGCAATCACAGAAAACTAGTCAAACTGATCATACAGACCACAGCCTTATTTAACTCATTGAAACTGTGAGCCATGCTGTGTAGGGCCACCCAAGATGGAAGGGTCATGGTGGAGAGTTCTGACAAAACATGGTCCACTGGAGAAGAGAATGGCAAACCACTTAAGTATTCTTGCCTTGAGAACCCCATGAACAGTATAAAAAGACAAAAAATTAGGACATTGGAAGATGAACTCCCCAGGTTGGTAAGTGCCCAATATGCTACTGGAGAAGAGTGGAAAAATAACTCCAGAAACAATGAAGAGATGGAGCCAAAGTGAAAACAACTCCTCAGTTGTGGTTGTGACTGGTGATGGAAGTAAAGTCTGATGATGTACAGAACAATATTGCATAGGAACCTGGAAAGTTAGGTCCATAAATCAAGGAAAATTGGAAGTGGTCAAACAGGAGATGGCAAGAGTGCCCATTGACTTTTCAGGAATCAGTGAACTAAAGTGGACTGGAATGGGCAAATTTATTTCAGATGACCATTATCTTTACTACTGTGGGCAAGAATCCCTTAGAAGAAATGGAGTAACCCTCATAGTTAACAAAGAGTCTGAAATGCAGCACTTGGGTGCAATATAAAAAATGATAGAATGATCTCTGTTTGTTTCCAAGGCAAATCATTCAATGTGACAATAATTGAAGTCTGTGCCCCAACCACTAGTGCTGAAGAAGCTGAAGTTGAAGACCTACAAGACCTTCTAGAATTAACATGCCCCCCCCCAAAAAAGAATAACAGTATATTCAGGACCACACCAAATTTTTTTTTCATTTAGTTTGACTAGAAAAGTATTTAAAATATAAGACAAAATAAATGTGAAACATGAATCAGAGTTGGTTTTTGTGCTTGTTTCTATGTTAAGTATTATTTTAAAAAATTAGATTCCATGTATATACAATGGAATTACAGGAAAAATATGTTTCAAATGTAATGTATTTAGATTTCATTGAAATTAAATTTCAATTTCTTATATAACGTTTTACTCATACCTTGTTCTTTAAATATATACAATTTAATCTCATTTGTTTCTTAACAAAAATAATACTAGTTAGCACAGGATAGTTACCATGCCATTTTATTCAGTAATAACTGATGCTGAATTTATATAGTTTATAGGAAATAACTCAGTGAACCATACTGGAATTGAGCTCATCCTTAAAATATTTGTTTTAGAAAAGATAGGATGACACACTAGTGGTCTAAAAATAATATAGCCTTCTGAAGTTTAACAATTTACCAAAATGTTATTTTTACACTGGAGAAGCTCTGAATAAGTGGAAGAAAATTATGTAATGCTAAAATGGTAAATCCAATCTAACATTTGGATGCATATATGATAAAATATTTTATATTGATATTTTCTCTTATGTAAAAGCAATGATATCCATCCAAGATTTTGTTTTTCCAGGATATAGTACTGTATACAGACAGATATATTAATACCTTTTTTTGTTTATTCCAAAATCTTTACTCTATGCAAATAATCACAGGAAAAGTTACTAGATTAGCATGAGGCTTATTCTTATCAGCTCTTTGAAAAAGCAGAAACAATCCCAGCATTCTATACTTGTGTTTGAAAATGTTAAGTATATCTATAAATTTCTGTTTTTCTAATATATAGCTGTCAGTCAGTTCTGCTACTATACACAGGTATGTACTCTAGAGTCTGTGGCAAACAATTTCCAGTAAACATACATATATTTTCCCTATAAAGTTTGAAGTATTTATTTACTGATTTATTTATTTTAGTTTGAAGTATTTAAGCAGAGTATTTATTTTACACATCAACATATTGAAATGTGTGTGTTAGCACTGATTGCAGGTAATACAGCACATTGATATAAGGGTCATGCACTGGCTATTTAACAATTATTGATTAATCTTTTTAGTGATTATTTGGTGTTAGTAAACTCAAAACAGAAAGCAATTATGACTGAAATAATAGACCAAGTAAGATGTATAGGCTTAAGTTCTTATTTCTAAAACTTAGTAGACAAACAGATTCTGACAACAACAATAATCAGAGAAGACTAAATAATTTTGAAGCTTAATCAATGCCTCAAGTATAAATTAAAAAATTGTTTAGTGATAAGTTCTCAGTAGCATTGACTGATTCACATTTTTAAGGGCGACAGCAGCCATATTTCAACAGGGAGTTTAGACATTGATAAATTTATCACATGGAAACTTTTCTGGTATTCAGCTCGTATAGCAGTGAAATGTTGTCTTTGTGAAAATTTACAGCCATAATATGAGATACATAGCTCATCCTTTTATTTATTGTAGAAGTCCCCTGACTACTAGCAAAGTTATAAATGGTGAATTAAGTCACAAAAATATAGTTGCAATTCAATCTAAGTCCTTTTTACACTAAAAAAGCAAAAACAAAAACAAACAAAAACAGGTTTGGAAAATGATTATCAGTAACACATTTGTTTTTATAGCTTAACAATTAATTTTCTAAAAATAAAGTATATAAGTTACTTAATTAGAAAATGAGTGGATTAGGACCATTGGGGAAATTCTTGAGAAACTCAGAGTGTTGAGGTGAGAAATCTACATGACAGTTTTTATGTGTGCAGCAGAGAATAACTCTGCAGTTACTGCTTTGGCTATAATGTGAATCATTATGGAAATAGATGTTGAAACAAAGTCTTAAGGAAAATAAATTTTATTTGGCTATTATGGTCTGGGATCTGTGTACTTGTGGGTAGCAAACTGTAGGTAACCCTTAACTTCTGCCACCTGGAGGTGGTTTTAGAATCTGCAAAATAGCTCAAAGAGATTGTTTTGGGTGGGTTTCCCCAGTGGGTCAGCTGCTTAGTCCTCCTGCAGTGCTGACAATGAGAGACACTGGTTTGATCCCTGAGCAGTGTTCGTCGCTGGGTCAAGAAGATTCGCTGGAGAAGGGCAGGGCAACCGCCTCCAGTATTCTTGCCTGGAGAATCCCATGGACAGAGGAGCCTGACGGACTACAGTCCATGGGGTGGCAAACAGTGTGACATGACTGAAGCAACTTAGCACTGCACTGCATACTAAATATTGATGTGATAAAACTCGCTAATTAAAGGGACAGAAATCTCAGATTGATGATATAAGAAGTTACTGCAGCAATAGAGAATCATTTGAACTTAAAAGATTCGTGTATGTAAGTCACTCAGCAACCCCATGGACTGTGGCGTGCCAGGCTCCTCTGTCTGAGGGATTGTAGCAAGAATACTGCAGAGTGTAGCCATTCCCTTCTCCAGGGGAACTTCCTGACCTAGGGATCAAACCTGGGTCTCATGCATTGCAGGCAAATTATTTACCACTTGAGCCACAAAGGGAACCCTTAAAAGATTTAGAGGTGTTCAAATATGAAGGAATGAACAAGAGATAACAGGGACACATGACCTAAAAGAAAGCTAAGTTACAGACTTCAATATCATAAAATAAGAGAATTAAAAGACAGAAAAATATCTTTATAAAGCATAATATACTCTGTAATAAAATAATAGTTCACACAATATTGTGATAAAGAACAAATGTAAATGTGACAACATAGTCTTAAAATATTTAAGGCAACAATTTAATAATGATGTTGTTTTTGTTTTGTAGTCACTAAGTTTTGTCTCTTTTGCAACCCCATGAACTGTAGCCCATCAGGCTCCTCTGTCCCTGGGATTTTCTGGGCAATAATACCAGAGTGGATTGGCATTTATAATAAAGAAGAACAAATACAGACCACTTATTTTCTCTTAAATGGATGGCAATAATTCCCACCATTCCCCTGTACAGGGTTTGCATTTTTGTTGTTGTTCATTTGCTCAGCTGTGTCTGACTCTTTGTGACCCCATGGACTGCAGCATGTCAGGCTTCTCTGTTTTTCACCGTCTCCCGGAGATGATTGCTCAAACTCATGTCCACTAAGTTGGTGATGGCATCTAACCATCTCATCCTATGTTGTCCCCTTCTCCTTCTGCCTTCATTCTTTCCCACCATCAGGGTCTTTTCCAGTGAGTCAGTTCTTCGCATCAAGTGACCAAAGTCTTGGAACTTCAGCTTCAGCATCAGTCCTTCCAATGAATATTCAGGATTGATACTGGGTTGACTGATTGGATCTCCTTGCAGTCCAAGGGACTCTCAAGAGTCTTCTCCAACACCACAATTTGAAAGCATCAATTTTTCAGCGCTCGGCTTCTTTATGATCCAACTCTTACATCCATACATGACTAATGTAAAAAACTTTGCTTTGCCTATATGGACCTCTGTTGGCAGAGTGATGTCTCTACTTTTTAATATGCTATCTAGGTTTGTCATAGCTTTCCTTCCAAGGAAGAAGCATCTTTTCATTTCATAGCTGCAGTGACCGTCTGCTTTCATTTCATAGCTGCAGTCACCGTCTGCAGTGATTTTGGAGCCCAAGAAAGTAAAGTCTGTCACAGTTTCCTTTGTTTCCCCATCTATTTGCCATAAAGTGATGGGCCTGGATGCCATGATCTTAGTTTTTTTTTAATGTTGAGTATTAAGGCAGCATTTTCACTGTTGTCGTTCACCCTCATCAAGAGGCTCTTTAGTTCCTCTTTGATTTTTGCCATAAGGGTGGTGTCATCTGCATATCTGAGGTTATTGATATTTCTTCTGACAATCTGGATTCCAGCTTGTGCTTCATCCAGCCCAGCATTTCTCATGATGTACTCTGTGGATAAGTTAAACAAACAGGGTGACAATATACAACCTTGACGTACTCTTTTCCCAATTTTGAGTCAGTCTTTTGTTCCACATCCAGGTCTAATTGCTCCTTCTTGACCTGCATACAGGTTTCACAGGTGGCAAGTAAGGTGATCTGGTATTCTCATCTCTTGAAGAATTTTCCACATTTTGGTATGATCCACACAAAAGGCTTTAGAGTAGTCAATGAAAGGTTTCCATGTATGCATACAATTTCACTTCTTATCTAATCAAATTGGCATACCAAAATTTACCATCTTTGTCTCCTCTATCATCAGATTGTTGTTACTTTGCTTCATGTCTGCTAGAGCATTCCGATCAGCATTAATGTTTCTTTTTTTTTTTTCTCATAATTTTAAACTATTCTTGACGCTATCTCCTCTTTACCTACAACTCTATTTCTTTGTCTCTTATGTTATAAAACTCAAACATCTTTGCTATAGGCATTGCCTCCAATTCTTTTTCACCCATTTTTCCTGAGGTCTGCTCTAATCAGGCTCTCCTTACATCTAATGAACAGAAACTCTAAAGCTAAGGTAATAATTGACTTGTACATTGCCAAATGCAGTGGCAAAATTTCAGTCCTGAGGGCACTTCTGAAAGTAGCAGGACAATTCACTCCCTCTGTTACATTTTATCTTTGCTTATTAGATACCACCATTTTCTCAGTTTCTTCTTACCACAGACTCTAATGTTTTACAGTCTCCTGTACTATTTTCTCCTCTTCTTGTCAACATAAGTATTAAGTCTCTGCTACTGTTTTCTATGTATATTTAATCACTTGATGATGTTATTCCAGCCCAAGGCTTTAAACACTGTATGCACATGTTATTATAATTATTCCAAGCTCAAACATTTTCTTTAGCACTTTCTTGATGTTTAATTCTGAGTGTCTAGTAGATACCTGAAAAAGAAAAAAAAAAAGTCTAACTATGATTATCAGTCTATTTAAAAAAAACGTGTTTGCAAAAGGCTTCCCTTTTATCTACTTCACTATCTCTGTAAAAAAATAAATGTACACCATTGACTTTTCTCTTACACCCATATTGAACTCATCAATACATTCTGTTGGCTTTACCTTCATAACATAGTTAGAATCACAGCAATCAAACATCTAAACATGAAAACTACAATGTCAGAGATGATAAACATATAGACAGTTTACTTTGACTGAAAGGAAAAATGACAGATGTGTGAGTAAATACCATTTCATGGACTGTGATCACTGTTTCAACTGGATGGTCAGAGACTTGGAAGGAATGTGACTGAATATTTGGTGACAAAGAGTTCTGGGGAATAGTTCTATAGATAGACCTCTCTCAGTGGCAAAAGAAAATGTTTTGTCCCCTCTCATTGTCCAGAAATAGGTAAGCTCAAATGCAGTACTTGGATGCAATCTCAAAAACAACAGAATCATATCTGTTCGTTTCCAAGGTAAACCATTCAATATCACTGTAATCCAAGTCTATGCCCCAAACAGTAACGCTGATGAAGCTGAAGTTGAATGGTTCTATGAAGACCTACAAGATTTTCTATAATTAATACCCAAAAAAGATGTCCTTTTCATTATAGGGTACTGGAATGCATAAGTAGGAAGTCAAGAGGAACCTGGAGTAACAGGCAAATTTGGTCTTGGAGTGCAAAATGAAGCAGGCCAAAGGCTAACAGAGTTTTTCCAAGAAAACACACTAGACTAGAGATCTCTTCAAGAAAATTAGAGATATCAAGGGAATATTTCATGCAAAGATGGGCCCAATAAAGGACAGAAATGGTATGGATCTAACAGAAGCAGAAGATATTAAGAAAAGGTAGCAAGAATACATAGAAGAACTATACAAAAACATCTTCATGACCCAGATAACCACGATGGCATGATCACTCACCTAGAGACAGACATCCTGGAATGTGAAGTCAAGTGGGTCTTAGGAAGCATCACTACAAACAAAGCTAGTGGAGGTGACGGAATTCCATTTCAACTATTTCAAATCCTAAAAGATGATGCTGTGAAAGTGCTACACTCAGTATGCCTGCAAATCTGGCATACTCAGCCAAGGACCGGAAAAGATCTATTTGCATTCCAATCCCTAAGAAAGGCTATGCCAAAGAATGCTGAAGTCCAATATTCCAACATCAGAAATCAACACAGTTCTTGATTTGACACCATTTGCCAGAATAATCACCCTGTTACCTAGTGGCAAGTAGATTATGTTGCACTGCTTCTGTCACAGGAGATGTTTTGTTATTAATGGAATAGATATTTACTCTGGATATAGATTTCCCTTTTTTACTTGCAATACATCTACCAAAACTGCTATACATGGGATTACACAGTATCTCATATACTAATATACTACACAGCCTGGCTTTTAATGAAAACCTCACCTCAGAGGTAATGAAGTTTGGGAAGGGACCCATAGTCATGGAATTCATTGGTCTTACCATGTAACCCACTTTCCTCAAGCAACTGGCTTGATAGTTTTTTGAAGACTCAGTTACACGGGTAGCTAGGGGGCAATGTCTTGCAAGGCTGGGGCAGTTTTATGAGAAGGCTATATAGTTTCTCAAGCAGAGTACAGTATATGGTACTGTTTCTCCCATAGCCAAGATACAGAGGTTCAGTGTGAGAATAAGAGTGCCATCATTCTCTTATGCATTATGACTTTCTACCAAAATTTTTGCTTCCTGTCACTGTGACCTTATGCTCAACTGGCATAAAGGTCTTAGTCCCAAAGGGAGAAATATTTCCATGAAGAAATATACCAATTATTTCAATAAATTGGAAGTTAAGGCTACTAAAAGGCAATATTACACTCCTCATGCCTCTAGATTAGTTTGCAAAAATCTGTATAATTAATATTGCCTTCCAAGTGATAATTGGGCTGCTACTCCACAGTGAAGGTAAGGAAAAGTATACCTGCAATATTTTAAATCCCCTAGAGTGTATCTTACTATTACTTTATGTTCCCTGGTGGCTCAGATGATAAAAAATCTGCCTGCAATGTAGGAGACCCATGTTTGATCCTTTGGTTGGAAGATCCCCTGGAGAAGGGAATGGCTACCCACTCCAGTATTCTTGCCTGGAGAACTCCATGGACAGAGGAGCCTGGCGGGCTGTAGTCCATGGGGTTGCAGAGTTGGACATACCTGAGAAACTAACGCTTTTATTTTCACTACGGTTAAAGTCAGTGGAAAGCTACAGCAACCCAATTCTGGTAGAAATGTTATTTGTCTAGAGCCTCAAGAATGAAGGAATGATCTTCAGATGGCTATAGAAGGCCCCTTCTCCAAGGGATCTTCCTGACCTGGGGACTGAACCCGGGTTTCCCACATTGCAGGCAAATTCTTTACCATCTGAGCCAAAAGGGAAGCCTGAAGAAGGCCTAATTCGATTTTAATTTTAATGAAGTTCAACTTATTTTCCTTCTTGGATAATATTTTTGGTGTTGTGTGAAACCCCACCAGCCAACCAGAAGTCATGCATATTTTCTTCAGTGCTTTTGTCCAGAAGCTTATGGTTTTACATTTTGAGTTTTGGACTATAACACAGTTTAAGTTAGTTTTTATTTATTTATTTATTTATTTATTTATTTATTTATTTATTTATTTTATTAGTTGGAGGCTAATTACTTCACAACATTTCAGTGGGTTTTGTCATACATTGATATGAATCAACCATAGAGTTACCCATATTCCCCATCCCGATCCCCCCTCCCACCTCCCTCTTAAGTTAGTTTTTACACAAGGTGAGAGGCCTGTGTCTAAGTTCAATTGTTATATATAGGCATCTAGTTGTTCCAGCTCTATGGGCTGAAAACTTTCCTTTCTCAATTGAATCCCTTTGTCTTTTGTCAAAAATCAGTTGACTGTTTATGTAGGTCTATATCTGGGCACTCAATCATGTTTTATTGACCTTCTTTTTTATTATCTTACCATCATCATGTGCTTTTGATTTCAATTGTTCTATAGTCTTGAAATTGGATAGGACGTTCTCCAATTTGTTTCTTCTTTAGTGTAATATTGACTATATCGTGTCCTTTGTTTTTCTATATACATCTTACAGGCAGTCTGTGGATATTCACAAAATATTCTCCTGGTATTTTGATTGAAATTGTCTTGAATTAATAGATCGATTTGGGAGGAATTGACATCTAACAATACCAAGGCTTCCAATCTTATGTTTCTAATCTATTTTCCAATCTATGCAAAATACACCTACATTAATTTAGATCTTTATATTTTTTCAAGTAATTTGTAGTTTTCCATGTATATTTCCTATGTATACTTCTTAGGTTTGTACACAAATGCTTCATGATTGTGGTGCTATTTGGAATGTTATTATTTTAAATTGCAGATTCAGTAGTTTATTGCTTGGGTACAGGAAACCAATTCATTTTTGCACATTAACATTATATTCTGCAACCTTGCCAAATAAGCTTATTACTTAGAGACTTGCTATTTTTGTTTGTTTGTTTGCTTTTTGTATGTTCTTTGACATTTTCTACCCCAGATCACTGAAAATGTATTGAAAATCATTTAATCTGAAGATGAACACAATTTTCTTTCCTATCTGCATCCTTTTCTTTCTTTCACTTCCCTTATTGCCCTAAGGGGAGTTAGGACTTAGATCTTCTAATGTCGTGTTGAACAGAAGTCAGAGAGGAACACATCCTTTCTTTGGTCCTGATCTTAGAGGGAAAGTAGTAGTCTCTCAGTCTTTCCTGGTGGCTCAGTGCTAAAGAATCTGCCTGCCAGGCAGGAAATGCATTTTCAGTCCCTGGGTCAGGAAGATCTCCTGGAGAAGGAAATGGTAACCCACTCCAGTATGTTTGCCTGGAAGATCCCAGGGGCAGAGGAGCTTGGTGGCCTACAGTCCTTGTAGTTGCAGAGTTGGAAGCCACAGCAGCAGCTGAAGCAGTGGTCTCTGACCAATCTGTATCACATACCTGTAAGTTCTGTGTATAGCCTGTCTTAGGGCCTCCCCAAGTAGCTCGGAAGGTAAAGAATACACCTGCAATGCAGGAGACTTGGGTTTGATCCCTGGTTCAGGAAGATCCCCTGGAGAAGAAAATGGCAACCCACTCCAGTATTCTTGCCTGGAGAATCCCATGGACAGAGAGCCTGTCGGGTTACAGTCCATAGGTCCCAAAGAATCAGACATGACTGAGCAACGAACCCTTTCACTTTCACGAGATCAGTAGAACAAGTAATCCTATTTCAATCATGGGATTATTATGAGATTATATGACAGAATGTTTTTCAAAATTCACAGTATAGTTCTGACACATAATGAATAGGTATTCATTTACTCAGCAAATGTTTGTTTAATGACTATTCTTCTACTATAGTTAATAGGCACAAATTGAAAATTAAGAAACCATGACTCTAAAGATGAATATGGTTAATTATGAAAAGGGTAATTTAATGAATAAAAGTTTGTGGCAATTTGTCAAAGACTTTTGTGATTTGATTGAAAGGATGACGGGCAGAAAATGAGTCTTTTCCCAGAGTTTCAGTAATCTATGGAATGACCACAACCTAACAGCCTGACATTTCAGTTATTAATTCTGAAATGTGTGGAATTATGTGTTTGTAAAGATGCTAATTTTGCCACAAATTATCTTTTTTACTAATCTGGATTAGAAATGTGCTAATGTTAATGTGTCTCTTGCATCTCCTGCATTGGCAGGCAGATTCTTTACCACTGAGCCACTTGGGAAGCCCAGATTAGAAATATGTATTAATAAATTAATTGTTTTAATATTCTGTTATCAAAATTGCCAAACAAATAAGCAAGTGACTAATAAATCTAAACACATTAAAATAAGCTTGAGTTATCTACATTTTAAACAAATACATTGATATCAAACTAAATACAGATTCTTTGAGAGCCTAATACTTCAATGAAACTTGAAAACTAGATTATGAGTTTTTAGTATGCTTGAAAGATTAATTAAGTTAATGTAAAAGGGAACTGATTCAATAATTCTATGGCTTTGTATTCTTTCAGGTTCCTTTATAATGTAAGATTTGAATTTTGACAATGCTTTCACCTAATTTTGAATAATTGAATTTTAAAATTATCATGCATGTAATAGCAGATATTTTTATAGGAATGGAAACCTAAAATGTAAGAGAATTTAGAATATAAGAAATTATGAAGCAACTGATATTGCAAAATATTGAGTTAACCAAGTTCACAAAGAAAGTATATTAAATTCCTCACATGCTTTTTCATCAAAGTTTCAGGGAACTTTTATCTGCAGATATTCAAGTGAAGCATTGTTTGTATATGTACCTAAGTAGCAGAAATAAATAGAGACACTGTTGTATCAATGTATTGATCTCTAATGGGTGACTGCACACAAGTAGTAATACATTAGACAAGAAACAGGTTGTTTTTCTGCATTAGCTCTGAGGTGTCAGGACAAGTAAAACAATGGCAGCAATATTAATGTAGCCCCTACAGGTGACTACATTAGAAATAAGAAAGCTGTTGATTGTTATACGTCTTTAGAATCAGGAATAAATCATTGTCTCATGAAGAAAGTGATGTATTTATTTATTTCAAGCCTGGCATTTTATATGATTTGTATGTGACTTAAATGACATGTTCTACTTTCCACATTTGAGATTTAAGAGTACCAACAGAGGTGTACATTTCAAGACGATAACACAAACAGATGGATTTTGTCACCCATATTTTTTTAATATTTAAATAAATTAACAAGGAAACATACTAGCAAAGAAAGAATAGTAAAAGAGATTTTTTTTTTTTTTTTAATTTGGGAAGAAGGTTGCCCACAGTACTGCCATTTCTGATTGTTTCTTTAAGCTATTAAAATTGGATTGAATGAGGGATCTGATCATTTAACAAAGAAAACCCTCAAAAAGATTTATCTGAGTATTAAGAAGGTATGTCAGCAAAATTATAACATCTAAGAAATTAAAATAACAATTCAAAGCAGAAAGAGAAGAAAAGCAATTAAAATCAATTTCCATGAAATCACATATAGAAATATACACAAAGAAATATGATCTCATAAGAACTCACAAATAGAGAGAAATATCTGTGGCATGTTGTAAGGTTATTACAAAGTAATATATTAGATTAGTTTGGGGATTTTGTACCAAAATAAATAACAAATACCAATAGAGCACATTGTAGAGGCTGTAAGGTTTATCTAAAGGTTTATCTAACCTGTTTATCTAAACAGTTAGATTTTTAGTATGATAACATGCAGAGCTGGAAAAATAAAAAATAAAAGCTAAAAACTCTGGCTGAGGAAAAATACAAAAATAAAGCTAAAATATTTATTCCACCTCTTTTTTTTTTTTTTATTTTTCAGTGGGTTTTGTCATACATTGATATGAATCAGCCATAGAGTTACACGTATTCCCCATCCCGGTCCCCCATCCCACCTCCCTCTCCACCCAATTCCTCTGGGTCTTCCCAGCCCACCAGGCCCGAGCATTTGACTCATGCATCCCACCTGGGCTGGTGGTCTGTTTCACCACAGATAATATATATGCTGTTCTTTCGAAACATCCCACCCTCACCCAAATGTCAGTAATGAAGCACAGTCCAGATTTATTCAGTGCTTCCTAGGCAAAATGGGGAGAAGAGAATTAGATATTTTTGCCCATGACATTTTATTGGAAACTCCATGTCTGTCCTCATATGGCCAAACATAGGTTTACAGGTTTTATTCTAACATTTTCATTTGGAACCTGATTTATTTTTTTAAGCACTTTTTAGATGAGTGTAAACACAATGGAAACTTACATTAATAAAATTGATCATCAATTTTTTTTAAATGTATTTGTTTTCTATTGAAGGATAATTGCTTTACAAAGAATTTTGCTGTTTGCTGTCAAACCTCACCATGAACAAGCAGTAGGTATACATACATCCCCTCCCTTTTGAACCTCCCTCCCATCGCCCTCCCCATCCCACCCCTCTAGGTTGATACAGAGCCCCTGTTTGAGTTTCCTGAGACATATAGCAAATTCCCGTTGGCTCTCTATTGAGGAGCACTTCCATACAGATGTGACACTTGAAGTATAACTAGACTCTAATCACATCAAAAGTATAAGCAGGGCGTTTAAATGAATGGGAACAGCATGGGCAAAACTCTCTGACTGGTAGACTTCCTTAAACAAAAAGGAGGTTATCATAGAAAATTTTTGCATATCATAGGATCAGAAATTTTCAGAGCTAGATGAAGCTTAAGGAGAATTTACTCTTAACTTCCCAATATTTCTAAATGAGAAAACTAACAAGACAATTTAAGAATTCTGCCATATACCACATAGGCAAAACAAAACAAACAAAAAGAACTGTGTTCAAGTTCCTTGACCCCAAAACTGATCTCCTTATAGTCTCACCAAGGTGAAGACCACAAGATCTGTGTTTTGCACATCTGTGCACAGTGATGTAAATCTTTTTCCTTTAAATAATCTAAGACCCACACATCTTTATGAAATGTGATTTATATTACTATACAAGAAATATGCAATGCAGTTTTTAAAATGCATATTTTTCACTAAAGATCAATAACTGGATGAGAATGAACACCACTCCTTCCTTCTTCTCTACCATAAGGTTTGCTAGCTCTACACAGCTGTAGAAATCTAAATAACTGGCATGTGGGGACAGGGAGAAATTTAGCCTTTTCAAGCATATTTTTTTTTTCTGCAATGACATATTGTCTCATCAACACATCTAGGAGCTTCTATTTTTGAAATGCTTCACTTATCACTTGTGGAGTGTTGAAATGGAACCTATTTTTTCCCCAAAGAGAACATTCCTTGAGAAGACAGATTGTCTCATCTGCATTAAGAAACTGTCCCTCATGCAATACTCTGTCTATTGAGACAGCACATGCTTTCTCGCTGCAAAATTTGAACATTTAAAGATTGGAACTTTTACTTTATTCTTGAATGGTATTTTTTTGTCAGGAGCTAATATTCTAACTGTTTGGGTTTACATTCCTCATAAAACCCAATTATACTTAAAAAAGAAGAAATCATACTTACATAAAAAATTACTGAATATAGAGACTGCAGATAAAACTTGCCTTGGCTAGTTAACTGTCTACCTCCCCCCGGACACATATTATATATATATAAATATTAGGGATCTTGTGACAGATAAAGGAATTATGTTAAGTTGAAGAATGCACCTATGTGGAGAAGCTGAAGGGCTTTGGGACACTGTGAACAGTGAAGCTGTCCTCTCAGCCTAGGAATGATCTGATATCCAGCACAGCAGGAGCGGGTTCAGGGTCCAATAGCAGACAGTCTAGGCTCAAACCTCAGATAAACTACTTCCTGGTTGGTGACATTGGCAAGTCACTCTACCACAGTAACTCTCAGTTTCTGCGTGTGTTTGTCTGTGTGTCTCTGTGTTGGTGCGTGTTTAATGTACAGGGTGAGAATACTAATGGCAGATAACACATGGGGATTTTGTGAGGCCTGCAAGTGCTGCAGCATGCCATGTGCTTAGCATATACTACTTGGAAAGGAGTAAAATCTACATAATGACTTAAAAAAAAGTTATTGGAGTATAGTTGCTTTAGAATGTTTTTCCTATATAGCAAAGTGATTTCAGCTATATACGTATATATACACATAAATGTATCCCCTTGTTTTGAGTTTCCTTTCCATTTAGGTCACCACAGGGCACTGAGTATAGTTCCCTGTGATACACAGTAGGTTCTCATTAGTTACCTATCTTATACGTGTTGTTGTTGTTTAATTGCTAGGTTATATCTGACTCTTTTGCAACCCTATGGACTGTAGCCCATTGGGCTCCTCTGTCCATGGGCTTTCCTAGGCGAGACTACTGGAGTGGATTGCCATTTCCTTCTCTAGGTGATCTTCCTGACCCAAGGATGGAACCCATGTTTTTTGTATTGGCAGGTGGATTTCTTTTTTTTTTTTTTTTTACCACTGAGCCACCAGGAAAAGCCAATCTTATATGTAGTAGTGTGTGTATATATATATCAATTCCAGTCTCCCAATTTATTCCACCCCTTTCTTCCCCCTTTAGTGTCCATATGTTTTTTTCTGCCTGTGTCTCTGTCTCTGTTTTGCAAATAGGTTAATCTGTACCATTTTTCTAGATTCCACATATAAGCCTTAGTATTCGATATTTGTTTTGCTCTTTCTGTGTGACACTCTATGACATTCTCTAGGTCTACCCACAGCTCCAAAATAGAACTACAGTATGACCCAGCAATCCCAATCCTAGGCGTAAACCCAAAGAAAACCATAGTTCCAAAAGATACATGGACCCCAGAGTTCATTGCGGGACTATTTACAATACCCAGGATATGGAAGCAACCTAAATGTCCATTAAAAGGGAAATGGATAAAGAAGATTGTATATATACACACACACACACACACAATGGAATATTACTCAGCTATAAAAGGAAGAAAATATACATATAGCTTTTAACATACATTTTTATTAAGTGTGATATTCATTTTGATAAAAATTCATATTAAAAGACATAGAGTTGGACATGACTAGTGACTAAACAACATACATTTTGAAAATTAAACTTATATTGAAATAGCTCTATGTATTTTGATCGAATGAACCTCATATAACCAGCATGTAATCAGCATTCAAATCAGAGCAGCAGACATTCCTAGTAACCTTGTGGAACACTGAAATAGAGCCTGTTTTTTCCCCAAACCTTTCTTACCTTCTTGGAGTCACTACACTAGCAAAGGTAATGACTATCCTGACATCTAACTGTCAGTTTCTTTAGCCTGTGCTTGACTTTCTCTGTGAGGAATTATACAGTATGAATTCTTTTTTCATTTTGCATGTTTCACTCAGTATTTTGTTATTTGTGCGCTCAAGGCATCTGGGAAAAACGAGGTTCAGACAAAGGAATAAATCTAGCTATTTCTCAGTCAGTGGTGAGGAAAATCAAATGGACACTTTTTTCCTGCACAACATCATTCAATTGCAAATAAAGACAGAGAAATATTTACCAACATTCATAAAAACTAAAGTGCACAATTTTATACCATATCATGCTGTTGTTCTTTAGTCACTAAGTCATGTCCGATACTTCTGCAACCCCATGGATGTAGCCCACCAGGCTCCTCTGTCCATGGGATTTCCCAGACAAAAAAACTGGAGTGGGTTGCCATTTCCTTCTCCAGGGTATCTACCCAACACCGTGATCAAACCTGCACCTCCTGCATTGACAGGTAGATTCTTTACCACTGAGTCAGCAGGAAAGCCCTACCATATCATACTCACTTTAAGATGTAAATAGACCAAATAGTTTCAAAGAGGTAAGAATTCAGGGAACATAGCACCTAAAATTATTTATAAATAGCAAAAAATACTTGATAAAATGTAGCCATTTAATAGAATAAAGCAACTTTAATAAAAGTATCCAGTATCACATATAAAATTGTATGTAAACAATGGTCTAAAAATATAAATGTTGCAAATCATGTAAGTATAAGAATAGCATTTTGAGAATTAGCACTTGGAAGTTAGAGGCAGCAAGCACTGCTAGTGCCATAATCTTATTTTTTTTTGCTTAAAAATTAATACAAATTATGTAGATTTGTTAAAGTAAATTAAAAACATATTTAACTCCATTATGTAAAGTCAAAATATTTAACCAAGAAACTTAAAAATAAAAACATTAATATTAAAAATTAAGAGATAGGCAGAGGAGAAACATACTTCTACCAATCTGTTTATATTTTTTGTTTAAAATCATTTAATATGTCTCTATATTTTCTCCTTTCCTGATTTATATTGGGTCAAAATATTTACCATTTCACTATTTTTTTATTACTATTTTGGAGTCATTGATTGCATTCCTCTTTTTTCTTTTACCCTTAAAGTTTAAAACAAATGTTGTTGTTGTTAGTTGCTATTTTGTGTCTGACTCTCCATGACCCCATGAACTGAAGCATGCAGACTCCTCTGTTCTGTACTATCTCCTGGAGTTTGCTCAAATTCATCTCCATTGAGTCAGTGATGCTGTCCAACTGTCTCATCCTCTGCTGCCCTGTTCTTTTGCCTTCACTCTTTCCTGGAATCAGAGTCTTTTTCAGTGAGTCAGCGTTTTGCATCAGTAGGCCAAAGTTATGGAGCCTCAGCTTCAACATCAGCCCTTTCAATGAATATTCAGGGTTGATTTCCTTTAGAATGACTGGTTTGATCTTGCTGTCCAAGGGACTCTCAAGAGTCTTCTCCAGCACCACAGTTTGAAACTATGACTCTTCAATGCTCAGCCTTCTTTATGGTCCCGCTCTCACATAGCTTTGGGTATACAGACGTTTGTCGGCAAAGCGATGTCTCTGCTTTTTAATACACTGTCTAGGTTTGTCATAGCTTTCCTTCCAAGGAGCAAGCATCTTTTAATTTCATATTTAACTCTCAATATTCTAACTATTTTATAGCTGCTTTTACAATTAATTAATGTTAGAAAGGATCTGTTTTACTAATTTGAGTGCCCTATTATTTCTTGTATCTCAGATGTCTTCTCAATGTTTGTTTCCTTTTTACCAAAAGATAGAGTTAATATTTTATTTTGAGAGTTTTAGAATGATAAAAAAAAAAAAAAAAAAAAAAAAAAAAACATTAGATCTGATAGTCATAGTTAAAGCATTGCCCTGGGGAGTCTATGGTGATTATTTTCTTGCTCTATGACCAGAGGTATAGTGTTCAAAGTCTCTGTTTTCTTTTCATTTGCAGAATGAAGATTTCTATTAGAAGATCTTATGCTGTCTTCCCTGTTTCTTAACTGATCCTTTATATTTTTGTCCATGTGATCTTTGAAATGTATACATTTCTTCACATTTGTGTTTGTGTCTTTTAGTGGTATGTTTTATCCACTCTACTGTCTTTGTAATGAGACAGTGTATCTTTAATTTGTAAAACTTACCAATGTAGACAGATACAAATATAGTTATACACAAAGGCATAGACATATATAGATATATATCTATATCTTTCAATGTTTCCAATGAGATCTTTCTCATAGACATCTGTTCTTTTGTTGTTTTTACTTGTCTTTATTTCATGCTTTTCTCTGTCCTACTAATTGTCTCTAATTTATATTTTTGAACATCTTAAATGAGTTTCCTTTAAAATTGTAGTTAGACATAATTAGTTAACTCATAAGTAATCTAGGTTGAAATTATGTATTGATTATTTATTTACATTGTTGGCTTTCTTAACATTTTTTCCCATAAAATGGAACTTAACTTTTAAATTCCCTTTTAAAGAGAGAAGATTGCTGTTATTTCACTCTTTAAGTATTGTATAATTGTTTCTTGCTAATCGCCAATGACACACTAGGTGTTATAATACCAGTTGATGTTACTGTCATTTTATATTAGGATATTATGCATCTGGTTACTGAACTGGTATTAAGTTTTTGATGTGGTTTGATCCACTTTTCCTTTCTTTTCCTTCTCATTCTTCTTCACAGGAGTCAATTCAATTGTCAAGTCAAGTCACATCGTCAATTCAATATGACTACACTTATAGCCCCATCCAGTTCCCCTTTCCCTATATTTTCCTCATCAGCATTTTTTCCAATAAATCTCTTGTTCTTCTAATATCATTTTGGTTTCTATATCACAGAAGACCATGACTAAACCAGTGGGTATCCCACTTAATGACAATTTATTGTACCTTCATTTTCTACCGCTAAGAAAGAACAGTGATTGGCAGGTCTCTGTGACTTATGGATGCAGGACGTATTTTCCATCTTCATACATTTAACAGATCAAGTGAAAGAATGAAATTGTTCAGTGGGCAGTGTGAAAGCCCATTTCTTTGACTTCAGTGGGTAAAAGTTTTTGAATCTTAACCTAAATTGAAGAGTTCTTCTGCAAAATCAGGCTGATGCTATACTCCCTGGAATCTGAATTTAAATCATCTCCATGCTGGGCTTTGCCCCCCTTCTGGCCCACTTTCCTCACTACCTTCTGATCTCACTTATACATAAATTGATTTTAAGCGTGTGTTTCTGGAGAATATATTTTAAATGACTTCTTACAACATGCACAGTAATGAAGGGAGAATTCTGAACAAGGTAGACATGATCATTCCTTTAAGGAAATTTGCTCTGTTATAGTGCTTAGACCTCAGAGAAGGCAATGGCACCCCACTTCAGTACTCTTGCCTGGAAAATCCCATGGATGGAGGATTCTGGTAGGCTGCGGTCCCTGGGGTCACTAAGAGTCAGACACCACTGAGCGACTTCACTTTCACTTTTCACTTTCACACACTGGAGAAGGAAATGGCAACCCACTCCAGTGTTCTTGCCTGGAGAATCCCAGGGATGGGGGAGCCTGGTGGGCTGCCATCTATGGGATCACACAGAGTCAGACACGACTGAAGGGACTTAGTAGCAGCAGCAGCAGTGCTTAGACCTAACATGGTAAATGAAATAATTACAGATTTTAGTAATGTTTATGCACACCAGAAACAACTGACTGAGATAACTAATAAGGGGCTTTCATATAGAGTAATCAGAATCTGACCGTCCCAGACTCTCTGGGCTCTGCTGCCAAGGCACAGACAGCTGATGCGTTCACTTCTAGCATAAAGCATTGAGTATGCACCCTGGGGATGAAGGAGTGCTGAGTTCCTATTAAGTAGGTATTCTTCTGTTCCCAGTGGGATGCACATTATCATTCTCTGCAGGTAAACTGTAGTTATACCCTTCCCAGAAGCATCTTATGCTCCATCACCTACAATCACTGGAGATAGTCCCCTACATTAGAAACCATATCCACATACAGGGAACAGGTATTCTTTAAATAAAATTCAAGCTAACAGCCAATAATCACCAATCTAATAGGAAAATTCAGACAATGAAGGCATAGTAATGATGTTCATCAATATATAAAAAGACAAGGGAAATCCCATTATAACAAGCTATCTATTTCAGAGTGGGCAAACATACCTTCAAAAGAGCAATTTAAAAAAGTTCATATAACAATATTAATATGAGACAAAATATATAACTATCTAATTTTATTATAGACAACAAAGGGATAACTATGTAATGCCAGAATAGTCAAGCAAGAGGATATTATGTTTATAAACATGTCAACCAGTGAAAACATAGGTTCAATATATGTAAAGTGGAAAGATAATTAATCATATAATCAATCATGGGATAATTTCTTATTCAAAAGGGAAAATAAAACTAATCATATTTCTTAACACACAAATAGAAGTACACACAGACACACACAGACCTAATGAAATAACTTCTGCATGTGAAAATAAAGCTCTGAATTATTTGAAGAAAATATATAGAAATTATATTCTTAATATTGCAAATAACAGATGAATTCCTATGTAACATGCCAGCAGCCAACCTACAGAGATAAGATGTATAAATTTAAAACCATAGACATATAAATCTGTGTGCATCAACAGAACAGATGAAAATATATCTCCAAATAGGGTAAAAGATTTTTGAAACTTTCACAGATATAGAGACATCACAAACAAACCAATAGGAATTATAACAAATGATAAATGGGCCAAATATGTCAAGAAACACTTAGCAGAAGAGAGGAGTATTTTTATATGAAAAATATTCAAATATATGTGACATATTGTTTAATAACCATTAGATTAGCAAAAATTAAATTGTGATCCAAATTAAGCCCGTATAGTGATATTCAGAAATAAGCATTCTTACATGTCCACTGCAGACAGAAACTGTGTAATATTAACAAAGTTGTAGTTGTATGAACCCTAAGAGCATGTGCTACCTAGCAGTTTCTTACTTATGCCAAAATAAGACCTGTACATATTTTCTGATCCTGTTGTTTATAACAGTTACAACCTGCAAACCAATCGTATATCTGTTATAGGAGAGTTAATAAATTATTAATAATGTTTATGTTTAAATTAAGAAGCACCATATATATGCCCAATTAAATTTCACAAAGATACATATATAAGAATATGCATATCATAATTTTTATAGTAGCAAAAATTTTGAAACTAAACTATGTATTTCTTAGTGCTTACTTTGTGACATACACTTCATAGAGTATTGCCTATTATATTAACTTGATCTTCAAAAAATTTCTGTGTAGTGACTAGTTTTAGACTGTGTAGCATTTTTTCAGAAGAGGGAGGCCCAGAGGTAACAAGTAGCATGGGTTCAATGTCGCTTCAGTTGTGTCTGACTCTTTGTGACCCCATAGAGTATAGCCTGCTAGGCTCCTATGTCCATGGGACACAGACAAGAATACGAGTGGGTTGCCATGCCATCCTCCAGGGTATCTTCCCGACTGAACTCTCATCTCCTGCAGCTCCTGTGTTGCAGGTGGATTCTTTACCTCTGAACCACTGGGGAAGTCCAACAGGTAGCATGCTTAAAGTTATTCATAAAATTAATAGTAGAGCCAGGATATAAACTCAGTCATTATACCTCTAGAAGCCATTGCTGTAAATGCTGTGCAAAACATTCACTATGAGTATGAAGGATGTACTTAGCACACTAGATAGTATGCAGTAATGAAACTTTGCCCTATGTATTAACTTGGATTATAGAGCAAAAATATCTTATAATAGATAGCTATAGTATGAAACATGTAGGTAAATTAAAAAAAAAAAAAAAAAACATGCAAACCCCAAACCATATATTCTCCACATGTTTTGTTTCACTGCTAATTCTAAACTTAGTCCTGACTCTTTGTGACCCTGTGGACTGCAGCCCACTAGGCTCCCCTGTCCATGGGATTTCCCAGGCAAGAATACTGGAGTGGGTTGCCATTTTCTTCTCCTGGAGATCTTCCCAACCCGGGGACTGAACCTGCATCTCCTACACTGTGGTGGATTCTTTATCACTGAGCCACCAAGGAAGCCCCTATATTCTATAGATAAATACCTAATAAAATAGAAAATGACCTAGGCATGATGAGCCATGATTCAGTATGGCTGTCAATTCCAAAGTGGTATTGGGGCTAGAGAGTAAGACTGAGAAGGGGTGAACAAAGAATTCAATAATATTGTTATTTTTTAGATAAATACTATAGAATAGATTCAATAGTTTAATAATTCCCATATTATTTTGGAAATTTTGCATGATTTCACTGACTCAGAGTGTCGGCATGCCAAGAAGTGGAGGCAGTCAAACCAAGGTTGAAAGGCTTCAGGGTCTGGTGTTTGTTTATGTTAGGAGCCCTGGACATCAACCCGCCCTCCTACAGGTGAGCTCATCTGAGAATGGGCTGCTCTAATATTTTTACACAGAAACCTAAGTCAAGGGCAGTTCTCAGACAACACACAGATTAATAATAGTCTGTACAGATCCACACCATAAGAGGATGAAGAAGAGAAAAAAAAGGTAAACAAGGCTTATAAAGTAAGGGAAATAAAGCAGAGTTCATAGAGCTTAGAAAATAAATATCTGAAAAAGACCACCGTGAGGGTAGAAGAAGACATCAGGAAACTGTCACCTACTAAATGCATTTCCCTTCAAATGTGCTAATGAATTTGATTTGTCAGTATTTTTAAAATAATTTTTGAATTAATGTTTATCAGTGATACTGTCTTGTGATTTTCTTTTCTTGTAGGGTCTTTGTTCCTGCTATCAGAGTAATGCTTATCTTTTAGAATGAATTTGGAAGTGTTTCTTCAGCTTCAGCTTTTTGGATGTGTCCGAGAAAGATTGACGTTAATTCTTTTTTAAATGTGTGGTAGAATTTAGCATGACAACCCACTCCAGTATTCTTGTCTGGAAAATTCCATGGACAGATCAATTTATAAAAAGTTGGACACAACTGAGCGCACATGTGCACACGCACAAGCACACATGAGCGCGCGCACACACACACACACACACATAATTTAACAGTGAAGCCTTCTAGTACAGGGCTTTCCATTGTTAGGAAGGGTTTTATTTATTTTATAATACGTCCTAGGTATTAATGGTACTTTATACTCCTGGTCCAATATGGCTCCCAAAGCCATCATATCTACATTCAAGCCAGTCCAGATTTAGGAATCTAAAGAAAAGTATCACTTAATATTTCTGCTGGCATCTCATTGAAATTTAGTCATGTGCCAAAGATTGCTCCAGGTCTTTCACAATCATTTTTGTAAGTTTTAACGTCATAGAGAATTGCTACTGGTATCACAGTAGGAGATCATTAATAAGTTAAAAAGAAACAACAGAAAATTGGTTATCTCTGGAGACAAATGGTATATGATGTGACTGAAAAGACATATGTGACCATAGAGATGACTTCAGATGTATTAATAATACAGTAGGTGCATGAGTGTTAGTTTTACTATTATCATCAATAATATTTATTTGCATACCTCCATATACTGACCCCAACACTATATACCAGTACCCAGGTTACACCATTACCCAGGTTTCTTTTTAGGACTAAGCAGTTCCTTAGGCAACTGCATTAGCAGGGTAGCTGTGTGATTGATGGCTCTTGATTGAATCACTCTCTGTATAGCTGCAGCATACAATCATGTCCTTCTCACGGAGTAGGTGTCTCACATCCATTGACTAGTATATATGGGAGACAGGAGAATGAAGTAGACCCTGCAGGATCAGAGCTCCCTGTAGGCCCCACTCAAATTTGTTGCAACTGAATCACCTGTCAACTCCAACCTCCACTCCATTTCACTTCCTTCTCTTTCCTTAGGAGTTAATTCACTGGGAACTGCCCCCCACTCCCATACAGTTTCCACATGTAAATCTCCACCTCAGAGTCATTTTTCCTGAAAACCTCCTATGAAAAAGAAAATGGTGTCTAATGCCTGTATTATATGTTCACAAAAGTTTAATCAGTTGTAAAATGAAGCATTGCAAAACAGATCAGAAATGTTTAATGACACAGTTGTTAAAATGCCATGATTTTTTGTTTTATAGCAATACAAGAACATTGCTTAATTTTCAAGTACTTCCCTATTTAAGATTTTGTTTGCAGAATCAAGAAAAATCTATATTTCAATCAACTCTATAAATTATAGGTATCATAGCTAAATTATTAATTCCCAAAGAGTGTTAAAATGCAAGACAGTTTGGAGGGAAGGAGGGATGCTAAATAAATCAATGGTGATTTTAATAAACTAGAAGCTTTTAGGTACTAAATCTGTCTGCATCTGATCTGAATTGCAATTACCTGTCAAAAATTCATCCATCACCACAAACTCCAAACAAACTTTCTTGGCAGCAGATGTTTGAGGAAAACTATTTCGTATGGCAAATTTTTCTTTTGGTTTACAACATCCTGAAGAATGACAGAAATTTCAGGGAACATTTCAGTACAACTCAGCAATAACATATTAGGTAGAAAAAATCATGGTCTGCATAGCTCATGTAATGAATGTATAAACATGTGCTTTATATATAAACCATTTACTCACAAATGAATGGCTTGATTTCATTGTTTCTAATATAATATTTCAGTATTTTCCAGGAATACACGGAAATGTATATTTTAACAATAGACTTGAATGAAGCATTCTCATTTCATAATATTTTTGTGTTAAAAATATAATAAGTTGTATTTGGATAAAATTAACTTGTCAGTACTTTGTAGTCTTCAATGATAACTTAGCAGGGTTCAAGGGGACTATCTACAATGACCTTGATAAAAGGAAAATCTAGAGGTATTATTTGGAAAACAGCAAATTGCTGTTTGTAACTTTTGTTCCTTATATTTATCCTTTCTTTGAAAAAAAGTATTGCCAATTTTTAGATTTTGCTGCCAGGAGATGCATTTCTAATTCAATTTTTATTGAAATGTTTTTTAATAGCTCAAACATACTGTTTGGTGCATAATAGATTTTTATAATTATCGGTTCATTGATTAATGCCTACATTGAATGTATGGATGTTTCTTTTATTTTGTTGTTTATTTTAGTACTCAAAGTCATATATTCCTGACATGATTTATTGTTTTGTGTGCAAAAAAATCCAATATTTCTAAGATAAAACATGGAATAATATCTTTGTGCATTTAGGTTTAAAATACAGATTTTCTCAGAAGTCAAAAGAGCAATATGCATAAATATACAAAAATATGAAAAAGTAGGTTTCATAATTAAAAACTTCTGTTAATCAAAATATACATCAATTAAATAAGTATGCTGTAAGCTGAAAGTAAATATTCACAAACCATATAAAAAGATCTACAATTCTGTAATAAAAATATAAAAAATTTAATAAACACATAAGAAAAATGTTTAAGTAATGTTTACAAAGAGTTCACTAATGGCCAATAAACAGGAAGCATTCTTAACCTTATTATTTTAAGACATTATAAATTGAAACCACAGTTAGATATTACTATACCCACCATAGCAGTTAGAAAGACTGAAAGGATGAAAACATAAAATGCTGGTAAGTGTAAGGAATACTGAAGTGCTCAACTTTTGTTACTGAGCCTGTAAAACATTGCAACTACTTTGGAAAAAGTCCTGGAAGCTTTTTTTTTTAATACACATAAAACTAAATACAACAAAACTGTGAACGAGTGATTTCACTCCCAGGCATTAATAAAGATAAATAAAATCTATTTTATTTAATAGAAAATAAAGCTTATATTAAAAAACAACAAAAATAAAGAAAAATATCAGCATAATATGAAACTGGACATCAATTGATTATTCATTGTATATAACTGATTAATAAAAATTGGTTCTATATTTATGTATGTGCCATATATTTATACAATAAAGATAGAGACAATCTGCCACTACATGAAACCAGAAAAATGAAATTCATAACTTTGTTCTGAGTGGCAGAAGTCTTATAAAGACAAACTGAATATATGATTCCACTCTCACATATTTCAAAATCAAGCAATTCATCTATGGTGGAGAAAATCAGAACAGTAATTAGAAGTCTAAAGAGTGAGTGTGGTGATTGACTGGGAAAAGATACAGGAAACTTTTGGAGGTAATAATTATACTATTTCATTCAAGTCACTGAAGATTTATTCAACTGTCAAAACTCTGGATATGTATTGTGCATGACATGTATGTGAATTTCACCTAAAATTTTGTGCAATAATATTGAATTCTCCTTAACAATATGCTTGCTAAAATATGTATATTGTTTGAAATTTATTGGAAAGATATTAAAAAATATTAAATGGTAAATGAATAGTAAGATCTATAAAAATGTGACAAAACAAGTTTAGTAAAAATTATTAAAGGTGATTGAATGTTTATTCTAAATTCTTTCATTTTGCTTTGTGTTTGATAACTTTTATAATAGAACACTAGAATAAATTTGGAAATACAAAGAAGCTAGGTGACTGGTGATGAAGTAGCCCCATTTCTTCCTCATATAATCATAAATGCCTAGACATAACGTAAGAGCAAGCAAAGGAAGCCTCTGAAAGTTGGAAAGAGAAACCTAGAGAGGCTAGGGTTCTTAGGACTGCAGAAAGAGACGGCAGTGAATTCCCTGGGTGTCCTTTTTATATATAACAGAACTCGGCAGAAACCTGAATCCCCAAAATGACAAATGACAGACCAAAATGATTAAAAAAAAAAATCTTTGAGAAAGGCTTTATGCTCTGGCAATACAATTAGGACAAATGGTAGTCAGATGATAGAAAGGGCTTCCCAGGTGGTGCTAGTGGGCTAAAGGTGTTAGGTGGGCTAAAGATCCTGACTGCAGGAGATAAGAGATGTGGGTTCAATCCCTGTATTGGGAAGATCTCCTGGAGATGGGCGTGGAAACCCAATTCAGTGTTCTTGTCTGGAGAATCCCATGGGCAGAGGAGCCTGGTGGGCTACAGTCCATAGGGTCAGAAAGAGTTGGACATGACTGAAGCACCTTAGCAGTCATGCATGCAATGACAAAAATCCATTTTGGCAGTAACCATTCCATTCCAGTGAAACAGCAACTGAACAATGGTACACTCCTACTCGTGGTCTCAGGCCAACTAAGTAAGTAATAATAATGTGATAATTAATGTAATAATGAAAATGAGCAGAAATAGATAACATAAACAATAGACAGATGATAAAGAAAATTAACAAAGACAAAAGTGGATTCCTTGAACAGGTGAATAAAATCGATAGACTCCTAAAATTGATAGATGATTACATTCTGAGAGAAAGAAAGTGAAAGAAATATGGATTACTTTATGACAAATTTCACAACTTAGGAAATATGAATTTAAGATAAAATAGAATATTTGAAAACCCTGTATTGCCTAAAGAATTTAATTCATTATCAAAAACATTCCTAGAAAAATCTACAGGCCCAAATAGTTTGTCTAGTGAATTACTATAATAAATAATATAGAAAATATCCGAAGAAAGGAGGGAAAAAATGCACACTTTTTTTTTGAGGTCAGCATTAACAAGATAGAAATACCAGATAAAAGTATTCTGTATTATTTATAGATCAATTGCCTTCATACACACAAGCATAAATGTTTAACAATGTATAGTCAAATAAATTAGGCAATATAAAAACAGGATAACATATTATGGCTAAATGTTACTACTCTCAGGAATGTAAATTTGGATTAACATTCAAAAATTACTAAATGTATTTTACTATATTAGTAAAATAAAGCAAATAATATGGCTATCTTAATAGAAGAAGATTACTTTGGCAATGTTTATCACCTGTTCTTGATAAAAATCAAAAGCAAGTTAGAAAGAGAATGAAATTCTTCAATCCAATAAAATGCATGTGTTAAAAACCTATAGTTATCTCATATGGTGAAGCTAGTGACCAAATCAAGCATATTGATTCTTACTATTTCTTTTCAGCACTGTACTAGAGAACTTAACCATTGCATTTACAAAAAGAAAATAAAGACACATATATTGAAAAGGAAAAAGTAAAGAGCCCTTTTCACAAATGAAATGATTGCTTACATAGGAATACCTAAGCTTTTAGAAGAGAAATATTAGAACTACTCGGTGAATTTAGAAATGTTCCAGATAAAAGATCAAAATATAAAAATTTGTTACATTTACATGTACTAGATTTAAACACTTTAAAATGAAAAAAATTATAAATCCCTGTTACAATAGTATCATAAAGTATAAGATGTTAAAGAGCACATTTCACAAACTACTTTCAAGTTTCCTAAAGCTACAGAATATTGCTGAGAAAAAATAATAAAATCCTGGGTAAATGGGAAATTATACCATGTTCATGAATTGGATATATATATTTATTTAAGATTCCCATTCTCCCCTGTATGATCAGTGTTTTAGATCATTAAAATTTTTTTCTTGTGGGAATGAATAATCTTACATTTATATGAAAAATTGCAGAAGTTCTAGAATTTCTGAAAGCAGCTTGTAAAGTGAATGCAAAGTTGGAGGATATATACTATTTCACATCAAGACTTTCCACGAAACTGAAGTGATTTGATTTCGTGATAAATAAAAATTATTATGCAAGAGAATTGAGTTCAGAAACAGACCTGCAAATATAAGGTCAATTGATTTTTACAAAGGTGGCAATTTACAGTGAAGAGATTAAATTCAGTGACGAGATTAAATAAATTTTAAATTGTACTGAAACAGCCAGATACAATTTAGGAGGAAAAAAGAACTTACACCATGCACAGAAAAATATTAATTTGAACAGGATTGTAAATGTAAATTTAGAGTTTAGAATTATACAGCTTCTGTAGGAAGGACTGATGCTGAAGCTAAATCTCCAATACATTGGCCAACTGATGCAAAGAGCTCACTCATTGGAAAAGACTTCGATGCTGTAAAAACTGAGGGCAAGAGGAGAAGGGGTGAGCAGAGAATGAGATGGTTGGCATCACTGACTCAAAGGATGTAAATTTGAGCAAACTCAGGGAAATAGTGATTGACAGAGAAGACTGGCATACTGTTCATGGGGTCGCAAAGTTTCAAATATAACTTAGCGGCAGAACAACAACAAGAGGAAAGCAGAATATATCAGTGGCCTCACATTAGGTAACAATTTCTGGAACTGAACTCAGAAAGCAACAATATTAAAAATTATTAACTAGATATAATTAAAATCAAAATTTTTCTAGAGGATCTCATTCCTTTTTGATGGGAATGTAAAATGATGCAACCACTTTAGAAGACAGTTTGGGGACTTCTTACAATACAGAACATACACTTACAATCCAGCAATCTTTCCCCAAATGAGTTTAAATCTTATGGGTACACAGAAAACTATACATGAATGTTTATACTAATAACAGCTTTATAATTGCCATAACTTAGAAGTAACCAAGAAATATTGCTATAGGTGAATGAAGAAATAAACTAGACTATGGGATATTATTCAGTACTGGAGGAAATGAGCTATCAAGCCAGAAAAAGAAGTATTAAATGCATATCGCTCAGTGAAATGAGTCAATTTGAAAATGGCTACACACTATCTGATTTCAATTATATGACAGTCTAGAAAAGGCAAAACTATGGAGATGGTAAAATAAGAGTGACTTCCAGGTATTTCCAGGGATTCAGTGGGAAAGGAGGGAGCAATGAATAGGAGGAGTACAGATAATTTTTAGGGCAGTGACACTCGGTCATTCATGTTGAGGGGATGGGGAATGAATAAGGAGTATGTGAGAACTCTTCACTTTTCACTTAGTTTTGCTTTGAACCCAAAACTGCTCTGAAAAAAAAGGAAAGTTAAAATTTTGTTACTCAAAAGACACTACCAAGTAAAGAAGTAAGGTAGATAAAACAAATGCTAAATATTTGTAAAATATATAACAATCACAGAACATGTTGAAAACTCATAAAGAACTCACCCACCCCAGGACTGAGATAAGAAAATCTCAAGGGGTACCTGCCGCATCCTTTGCTCTAAAGTAATGAAATGCCCAAAGAAATGTATAAAGCACAAAGAAGCCATCTTGAAAAGATTCCTGACTTAATCTGGGGCAATGTGAATATCAGAATATAAAATGAAAGAATGTATGTAGCTCACTGAATAAAAAATGTTAGACCTTATTTATATAAATATATCAGTAATAAACAGAGGGAAAAAAGCTTTTAAAATTGAGTGCTGACTATATAATCAAAAATATGGGTGAAAGGTTAATGAGAAACAATATATTTGCAAATTTTCAAAATGGATTCTCCAAGATTATCTATTGAAAACAAAGAGGGAAAATAACTTCACTACATTGGAAAAACCCTGAGAATAATTCTGAAATTAAATGTCTAAAATTAACATCACCATTAATGAAATAAATCAAATGTCTTACTTCCTGATATGCTGCATTCAGAAAGACAATTTCATATTTGCCAAAATGTGTATAAGCTGAATTTAAGTATAAAATAATCTTCCTCCAATGCAGGAGACCCAGATTCAATCCCTAAGTTGGGATGATCCACTGGAGAAGGAAATGGCAACCCACTCCAATATTCTTACCTGGGAAGTCCCATGGACAGAGGAACCTGACAGGCTACAGTCTGTGGTGTTGCAAGTATCAGACATGACTTAGCAACTAAACCACCACAACCAATATAATAAACATACAAGTCAAGGGATGTTTTTAAAAGTTATTGCCAAAATCAGAAAATATGAAGAAAGACTGAGTAAATATTCCAGATTAAAAATTACTAACACATAGCAACTATTGATAAATGCAATGCCTATGCTAAAATTGAATCTTGGACTGGGAATAAAAGTATAATTGTGTAATTTACTTTGAGATGGTTAAAATTAAAATATAGATAATAATATTGTATCATGTTAAATTTCCTGATTTTGACAACTGCACTGTGATATGTGCATTGCATATTTGAACCAAAGACATTGTTTTCGGGGAAAACACATGGAAATATTTAGGGTTAAATGGGAATGTTTCCAACCTACTGTCAAGCAGCACCCTTCTCTTTGCCTACTAGTGCCAGTCTGTAATAATAACTGTGCAAACTGAAATCATGTAAAGTCACTATGAAAAATTACAAATGTTCCATGACTTTTAAGATTTTTGTCAAAACATTAAAATTCTCTTACTTTCTGTTATAATGTATAGAGTTATTAAAATTAGTGAAATTAAAGTGTATTTTATATTCTGTAATGTAAAAATATTGTCAGAGGACCCAGAGATCAAATTGCCAACATCCGCTGGATCATAGAAAAAGTAAGGAAACTCTGAAAAACATCTGCTTCATTGACACTAAAACCTTTGACTTTGTGGATCACTACAAACTATGGAAAATTTTTAAAGAGATGGGAGTACCAGACCACCTCACCTGTCTCCTGAGAAACCTACGTGTATGTAGGACAAGAAGCAACAATTAGAACTGGACACAGAACAACTGACTGATTAAAAATTGGGGAAAAAAAGTATATCAAGGCTATATATTGTCACTCTGTTTATTTAACTTATATGCAGAATGCATCATGTGAAATGTGAGGCTGAATTAGTCACAAGCTGTAATCAAGACTAATGAGAAATATCAACAATCTCAGATATGCAGATGATGCCACTTTAATGGCAGAAAGTGAAGAGGAACTACAGAGCCTCTTGATGAAGGTGAAAGAGGAGAGTATAAAAGTTGGCTTAAAACAATGTTCATTCAAAAAACTAAGATCCTGGCATCTGGTCCCATCACTTCATGGCAAATAGAAGGGGAAAAAGTAGAAACTGTAACAGATTTTCTTTTACTGGGCTCAAAAATAACTGCAGATGATGACTGCAGTCACAAAATTAAAAATATCCTTGCTCCTTGGAAGAAAAGCTATGGCAAACCTAGGCAGCGTATTAAAAAGCAGAGGCATCACTTTGTCGGCAAAGGTTCATATAGTCAAAGCTATGGCTTTTCCAGCAGTCATGTATGGATGTGAGAGTTGGGCCATAAAGAAGGCTGAGTGCCAAAGAATTGATGCTTCTGAATTGTGGTGCTGGAGAAGACTCTTGAGAGTCCCTTGGGCAGCAAGGAGATCAAACCAGTCAGTCCTCCAGGAAGTCTACTCTGAATAGGCTTTGGAAGGACTGATGCTGAAGCTGAAGCTCAAATGCTTGGCCACCTGATGTGAAGAGCTGACTCATTGTAAAAGACCCTGATACTGGGAAAGATTGAGGGCAGGAGGAGAAGGGGACAACAGAGGATGAGATGGTTGGATGGCATCATAGACTCAATGGACATGAGTTTGAGCTAACTTTGGGAAATAGTAAAAGACAGGGAAGCCTGGTATGCTGCAGTCCATGGGGTCACAAAAAAATCAGACATGACTGAGTGACTGAACAACAAGAACAAACATAAAAATATTAGAAATATTAAATTATTTTGCTTTTTTGTGTAAAACTTATCAAGAGAAATTTGAAAATTGCTTGCTTTCTTTCCATCATATTATTTACAATATATATGAGCACCTTTTCATTCCTTAATGAATTATTTTTCTGCTTCTTAAGTTAGAATTGGCTTCTAATGTTATATCCTTTGCCCTTTCAATAATGTATAATATCTCCAAGAGTTTGTTTAATGTGTTTCTTTTACCAGCATCACTTCTGAAACATCATCACTTTTTTGTCACTAAGTGTCTCATTTATTTATGGCCATAAAATTGCCTTTATTAACTTCCCCCCTCTGGTTGCATACTTTGTCTCTCAAATATTGATGGAATCAACATTCCCATGGTCAGCCTCTATTTCTTCCATGATTCCTTTTATGTTCAATTTTGATTTCAGCCTCGCTTTATCACTTTTCATTTGTTTGTTGTACTTCCACATTTGTTGATCAGTTTCCTCCTTGGTAATTCATTTTTATAAAACACCATATGGTTTTATCATTGGGAGATAAGAAATTGCTACACACTTTTCTATTTGTGAGTGAACTGAATAACAGGTACATAGTGACAGAGAGCTGATAATCTCTGAAAGAAATGACATAGTTAGTCACTAATCCTGATGTACATGTGCTATTTACATAGTAATTTACAGGACTAAAGAGCTAACAGTGACGTTTATACTCTGCAATTCAGGTCAGTTGTTCAGTGGTGTCTGACTTTTTGCAGCCCCGTGGACTGTAGCACACCAGGCTTCCCTCTCTATCACCAACTCCTGGAGCTTGCTCAAACTCATGCCCATCAAGTCGATGATATACCACAGTAACTAAAATCTGAACTTTGGGCCTGCTTGGGGCTGGTATTATTTAAATAAAAGTTGGTAACTGAAATTTATTTTTGTGGAAGTCATGTAAGGGCTCTGTGAGTATTTGTATGTCTGTGTACTTGTGTGAACAAGTACACATTTGTGCATACAGATATTTTTTTGCTGAGACAAAGGCAGAAATAGAGAAGCAGGTAACGCAAAATGATGTGAACAGTTGTTAATCTGTGGTAATGAGATTTCATTATACTGTTCTTAAAATGTTTCTATAAGTTTCAAATCATAGCATAATAAAAATTTTGGTGATTAAATAAACAAGGAAATGAAATACTAACTTCCTCTTTAAGAACTTTGCAAATAGAATGTTTCTCAGGTTACAATTAAAAGAATCTTTGTAGGTATCAATGATAATATAAAATATACATAGCAAATTTGCTCCAAAATTTCTTTTAGTCCCATCATACAATTATTATACCTGTTTCAGAGTAATTGTATAGATGAGTTTTCTTGAAAATGCTGCTTCTGCACCAGAGGCATTAAAATACCTGTGAGTTAGAGATTGAGAATTCAATCAGTTGTTGTTCGTATATTATCATGCCATCATAGGATTTAGTGACATCTTTCTTGTTATTTAATTCATTAACATTCTTAGTTAGGAAATGTGCCTTTGAGACCTTCAAAATTTGAAGCAAAGAGCATTTTACAAAAATTGAAGAAAATATGCCCTATGTCTGGAATAAAAGCTAAGTGTTGTGTTGCTTAGGAAGACCTGATTATTGATCTTGTTCTAGGTTCTTATGACTGAATTCACAAAAACAAAGATAGTGCACATCATACACACACACACACACTCATATATAATTATATTTTATATATGTGTATATTTATATGTATATGTGTGTGTATATATGTGTGTGTGTATATATATTATATGTGTGTGTATATATATGTGTGTGTGTATATATATATATATATATATATATCTCCTAATTCATCAGATGACTGGGATTACCTTATATTGACATATAGATGTTATAACCTGAAATTATGGTGGAAGACCAGAAATTCTGTTTTTTTTTTTTTTACGTTCATTTATTTATTTTATGTATATATTTGGCTGTGAGAGGCCTTATTTGGAGCATGTGAAATTTTTTTAAAATTAGTTTATTTTTTAATTGAAAGATAATTGCTTTACAGAATTTTGTTGTTTTCTCTAAAACCTAAACATGAATCAGCCATAGGTATACATATACCCTTCCCATTTGAACTTCCCTCCCATCTTCCTCTGATCCCACCCCTCTAGGTTGATACAGCACCCCTGTTTGAGTTTCCTGAGACTTACAGCAAATTCCCATTGGATATCTATCTTAAATATGGTAATGTAAGTTTCCATGTTACTCTTTCCACACATCTCACTCTCTCCTCTCCTCTCCCCATGTCCATAAGTTTATTCTCTATGTCTGTTTCTCCACTGCTGCTCTGGAAATAAATTCTTCAGTATTATTTTTCTAGATTCCATATATATGCATTAGAATATGATATTTATCTTTCTCTTTCTGACTTACTTCACTGTCAGGGGATGTTTGACTTTAAGGAATCCAATATGTTGCCATTTCTCAGCGATTCTCTATTCCTTATCAGTTCCTATTCCAGGAACAAGTGAAACAGCACGCTGTTCCCAGGACTGAGGTCATAGGAAGAGACATGTATGAATTCCCTTCAGTGACTCTTTTCAGCGTCAGCGACCTTGTATGTATTAGACTATCCATATTGTGGCTCTTGATAAAATTTCATCCTGTGTGATAGCTGAGTAATCATCTTACTAAAGATATATAAGCCTGCATTTCTGCTAATAAAGCACCCTTGTTCCATCAGAGCTTGGGTCCCCGTGTCTCTCTGTCTCTCTCTCTTTCTCTTTCACTTTCTTATCATCGACTCCAGACCGCCAGGTTCCGGTCCATTAAAGGATCACAACAAGTGGCGCCTGAACAGGGACCTGGTGTACATGACATTTCGGGTGGAGTGACTCAGGGTCTATTGAGGTTGGTAAGTACTAAGACATGGGTTAAACGGCTGGAAAGCCCCCTCCTTTGTCTACTTTACTTCAAATGGCTGAAAAGACCCATCATTTCTCTACTTAACTTCACCATTTGTTTAAAGCTCAGGGACTTTTGGTTTCACGCCAATGAATAGAGGCTTACATTCAAACAGTAGTTAAACGAAATCCTTGGTTCCCTGATAAAGGCAGTTTTTGATTTAGAAATTTGGCACCAAGTCAAAGAAAATGTTGAACGAGCTGCCAGACGGAAAAAAAATATTACAGTTGATTTCTGGCCCCTATGGGCTCTCATCAAAGCTGTAATTCTGCCACTCTCAAGGTAATTCTAGCCCTCACGATATTCGACAACAGACAGAACTGTTGTTACATGAATATGAATTAGATGATAAAACTTTACAAAAGGCCCAACTAGAACAGCATAAAATATTTCAGAATTTTCCTGCAAGCCCTGCCCCGGCTGCTCCAAATGCTCCTCTGCCAGCAGGCACAAATCCAAAAGTCTCTCCTTTGCTAGACTTACTCACTCTCCTTGGAATTCTCCTACTTTTGCTGTAAAAAAGAAATCTAACAAATGACATCTCTTAACAGGCCTTAAAAAAGTTAATGAAAAAAGATCCTGATTTAAATAGCCCTCATTCACTTTCTCAAGAGACACAAGAACAACTCTATTTAGTACAAAATAAATTACCAAAATGGTTTCTTACTCACATCAGACTAAATTTACCTTTATAGTTATTTGTACTCCCCTCTTTTCATTCTCCCATGAGACTTCCTGACCCAACAGTCCAACCTTGATATAACAAAAACATGCCTAGACAAAAGCCTATGTTAACTCTTATCACATTATTAAAATAGACAACCAACTTTTCCTGAGATGTCAGCCTTAGACAGATTAGTACAACTTCAAGCCAAAAAATAAATAAATAAATAAAGGGGGGGGGGGCAAAAAGACCTTTTAAATCTTAAAGCAGAAAACTATGAGATCTCTGTCTGTCTAGGTATATATGTATGTCTCAGTGTATGTCTTTGTCTCTGGATAATATTGCTGAGGTTAATTTATAAATGAGCTAAACAACAGTTCATGGTTTCTGAAAAAAAGTAAGATACATGTTTTCAGTCAAAAGGGTATAAGAAATGAAATTACATTTTATTACTCTGTATAATAGGCTCTAGGTTTATCCACCTCATTAGAACCGACTCAAATGTGTCCCTTTTATGGCTAAGTAATATTCCATTGTGTATATATACCACAACTTCCTTATCCAATCATCTGTTGATGGACATCTAGGTTGCTTCCATGTTCTAACTGTTGTAAATAGTGCTGCAGTGAACAATGGGATACATGTATCTTTTTCAATTTTGGTTTCCTCACGGTATAGGCCTAGGAGTGGGATTGCTGGGTCATATGGTGGTTTTATTACTAGTTTTTTAAGGAGTCTCCACACCATCATCCATAGTAGCTGTATCACTTTACATTCCTACCAACAGTGCAAGAGCATTACCTTTTCTCCACACGCTCTCCAGCATTTATTGTTTATAGGCTTTTTGATGATGGCCATTTTGACTGGTGTGAGGTGATATCTCATTGTAGTTTTGATTTGCATTTCTCTGCAAGGAGATCTAACCAGTCCATCCTAAAGGAGATAAGTCCTGGGTATTCACTGGAAGGACAGATGTTGAAGCTGAAACTCCAATATTTTGGCCACCTCATGCGAAGAGTTGACTCATTGGAAAAGACCCTGATGCTGGGAGGGATTGGGGGCAGGAGGAGAAGGGGACGACAGAGGATGAGATGGCTGGATGGCATCACCGACTCGATGAGCATGAGTTTGAGTAAACTCCGGGAGTTTGTGATGGACAGGGAGGCCTGGCGTGCTACGATTCATGGGGTCGCAAAGAGTTGGACACGACTGAGCAACTGAACTGAACTGAACTGAATAATGAGTGATGTTGAGCATCTTTTCATGTGTTTGTTAGCCATCTGTAAGTCTTCTTTGGAGAAATATCTGTTTAGGTCTTTTTCCCACTTTTGGATTTGGATGCTTTTCTGGTATTGAGCTGTATGAGCTGCTTGTATATTTTGGAAATTAATCATTTGCTAGTTGTTTCATTTGAAGTTATTTTCTCCCATTCTGATGGTTATCTTTTCACCTTGCTTATAGTTTTCTATCCTGTGCAAAAGCTTTTAAGTTTAATTAGATCCCGCTTGTTTACTTTGGTTTTTATTTCTATAACTAGGAGGTGGGTCATAGAGGATCTTGCTTTGATTTGTGTCTTCAAGTGTTCTGCCTATGTTTTCCTCTAAGAGTTTTATAGCTTCTGGGCTTGCATTTAAGTCTTTAAACCAATTTGAGTTTAACTTTATATATTGTGTTAGGAAGTGTTCTAATTTCATTCTTTTACATGTAGTTGTCCAATTTCCCAGCATCATTTATTGAAGAGGCTGTCTTTACCCCATTGTATATTCTTGCCTGCTTTGTCAAAAATAAGGTACCCATAGGTGCATGGGCTTATTTCTGAGCTTTCTATCTTGATCCATTGGTCTGTGTTTCTTTTTTTGTGCCAGTACCATACTGTCTTGATGACTGTAGCTTTGCAATATAATATGAAGACAGGAAGGTTGATTCCTCCAGCTCCATTCTTCTTTCTCAAGACTGCTTTGGCTATTTGAGGTCCTTTTGTTTCCATATGAAGTGTGAAATTTTTTGTTCTAGTTCTGTGAAAAATGCCATTGGTAATTTGATAGGAATCACATTGAATCTCTAGATTGCATTTGGAAGTATAGTTGTTTTCAAAATATTGATTCTTCCTACCCAGGAACATGGAATATCACTCCATCTGTTTGTCATCTTTTATTTCTTTCATTAGTGTCTTCTAATTTTCTGTGTACATTTCTTTTGTCTCCTTAGGTAAGTTTATTCCTAGATATTTAATTATTTTTGTTGCAATGGTGAATGGGATTGATGCCTTAATTTCTCTTTCTGATTTTTTGTTGTTAGTATATAGAAGTGCAAGTGATTTCTGTGTATTTATTATCCTGCAACTTTGTTAAATTCACTGATTAGCTCTAGTAACTTTCTGATGCTATCTTTAGGGTTTTATATGTACAGTATCATGTCATCTGCAAGCAGTAAGAGCTTAACTTCTTTTCCAATCTTGATTCCTTTTATTTTTTTTCTTCTGTGATTGCTGTAGATAGGACTTCCAAAACTATGTTGAATAATAGTTGTGAAAGTGGACAGCCTTACTTGTTCCTGATCTTAGGGGGAATGCTTTCAGTTTTTCACCACAGAGAATAATGTTTTCTGTAGGCTTATCATATATGGCCTTTGCTATGTTGAGGTAGGTTCCTTCTATGCCCATTTTTTGAAGAGTTTAAATCATAAATGGGTGCTGAATTTTGTCAAAGGCTTTTTCTGCATCTATTGGATTTTATCTTTCAATTTGTTAATATGATGTATCACACTGATTGACTTGCGTATATTGAAGAATCCTTGCATCCCTGGAATAAACCCAACTTGATCATGGTGTATGGGCTTTTTGATGTGTTGTTGAATTCTATTTGCTAAAATTCTGTTGAGGATTTTTGCATCTATGTTCATCAGTGATATTGACCAGTAGTTTTATTTATTTGTGTTGTCTTTGTCTGGTTTTGATATCAGGGTGATGGTGGCCTCGTAGAATGAGTTTGGAAGTGTTCCTTCCTCTGCAATTTTTTGAAAGAGTTTTAGAAGGATAGGCATTAGCTCTTCTTTAAATGTTTGATACAATTCTCCTATGAAGCCATCTGGTCCTGGGCTTTTGTGTTTTGGGAGATTTTTGATCACAGCTTCAATTTCAGTACTTGTATTTGGATTGTTTATAATTTCTGTTTCTTCCTGGTTCAGTCTTGAAAGATTGAACTTTTCTAAGAATCTGTTTCTTCCAGGTTATTCATTTTATTGCCATATAGGTGTTCATAATGATCTTTTTTTTTATAAAAGACCTTTGTAGTTCTGCATTATTTGTTCTAACCTCTCCTTTTCCATTTTTAATGTTGTTGATTTGATTTTCTTTTTCTGATGAGACTGACTAAAAGTTTGTCAATTTTGTTTATCTTCTCAAAGAATCAGCTTTTAGTTTTATTAACCTTTACTATTGTTTCTTTCCTTTCTTTTTCATTTATTTCTGCTAGGTTCTTAATGATTACTTTCCTTCTGCTAATTTTGGGGTTTTTCCATTCTTCTTTTTCCAGTTGTTTTAGTTGTAAAGCTAGGTTGTCTGGTCGAAGTTTTTCTTGTTTCTTGAGATAGGATTATATTGCTATAAACTTCCCTCTTAGGACTGCTTTTGCTGCATCCCATAGGTTTTGAGTTGTGATTTCATTGTCATTTGTTTCTAGAATTTTTTTTTTTTTTATTTCCCTTTTGATTTCTTCAGTAACCTGTTGGATATTTGGCAACATATTATTTAATCTGCATGTGTTTGTGTTTCTTATAGTTTTTTTTTTTTTTTCTTGTAATTGATATCTAGTCTCATAGGGTTGTGGTCAGAGAAGATGCTTGATATGATTTCAAATTTCTTGAATTTAATGAGGTTTGATTTGTGACCCAAGATGTGGTCTATCCTGAAGAATGTTCCATGTGCACTTGAGAAGGTGTATTCTTCTGCATTTGGATGGAATGTCCTGAAGATATCAGTGAGATCCATCTTGTCTAATTTATAAATTTAAAACTTGTGTTTCCTTATTAATTTCCTGTTTTGATGATCTGTCCATTGATGTGAGTGGGGTGTTAAAGTTTCCTACTATTATTGTGTTACTGTCAATTTCTCTTTTTATTTCTGTTAATGTTTGTCTTATGTATTGAGGTGCTTCTATGTTGGGTGCATAGATATTGCAATTGTTATGTCTTCCTCTTGGATTGATCCCTTGATCATTATTTAGTGTCCTTCCTTATCTCTTGTAATATTTTTTACTTTTAGAACTGTTTGTCTGATATGAGGATTGCTATTCTAGCTTTCTTTTGCTTCCCATTTGCATCGACTATATTTTTCCATCCTCTCACGTTCAGTCTAAATGTGTCTTTAGGTCTGAAGTGGGTGTCTTGTAAATAGCATATATATGGGTCTTGTTTTTTTATCCATTCAGCCAGTCTGTGTCTTTTGGTTGGAGCATTTAATCCGTTTACATTTAAAGTAATTATTGATATATATGTTCCTATTATCCCAGAGGTCTCTGAGACTATCATCAGTTCTTTTCATTCTTTTTACTTTATTCTGCTCTTCAGAAGTTATTTCCATCATTTCATCTTCCAGCTTACTGATTCATTCTTCTACTTCAGATATTCTACTCTTGATTCCTTCTAGAGTATTTTTAACTTCAGTAATTGTGTTGTTTGTCTCTGAATGTTTATTCTTTAATTCTTCTAGGTCTTTGTTAATTGATTCTTGCATTTTCTCCATTATGTTTTCAAGGTTTTTGATCATCTTTACTATCATTTTTCTGAATTCTTTTTCAGGTATTTTGCCTGTTTCCTCTTCATTTCTTTGGACTTCTCTGTTTCTTGTTTGTTCCTTCACTTGTGTAGTATTTTTCTGCCTTTTCATTGTTTTTAAAAACTCTATTGTGTTTGAGGTCTCCTTTTCCCAAAATTCAACATTGAATTATTTCTTCCTTTTGGTTTCTGCCCTCCTAAGTTTCGTCCAGTGGTTTGTATAAGCTTTGTATAGGGTGAGAATTGTGCTGAGTTTTTTGTTTGTTTATCCTCTGATGGGCAAGGCTGAGTGAGGTGGAAGTCCTTTCTGCTGATGATTGGGTTTGTATTTTTTTGTTTGTTGCTTAGATGAGGCATCCTATACAGGGTGATAATGGTGGTTGCGTGATGCTGGGTCTTGTATTCAAGTGGTTTCTTCTGTATGAGTTTTCATTATATGATACTCCACCTTACCTCCCTATGATGTACTCCAATACTGTGCTGGTCTCTGACCTGCAACTCACATTCTAATCTCATCCTACTCCTGTGTGTCCTTGCCTCCAATGTTCACAGCTATCAAACTAATACATTTACTTTTGTGGGCACTCAGTATCTTTTTATATATTCCATAGACACAGAGTCTGCCTAGTTGGTTGTGTGGATTTAATCTGAAGTTTGTAAAACTGATTGGAATGTTTTGGGTCTTCTTTAGCCACACTGCCCCTGGGTTTCTATTGTGGTTTTGTTTTTTTCCACTTCTTCATGTGGGACTGTCTCCTGGGGTTTGCTCCTGAGGCTTCCCTGGAGGACTTGGATATGCCCCAGGGAGGGCCAGTTGTGGAGGTGGTGCAGCTGCTTGGGTCATGGGGCTCTGGCAGCACCAGGTACTCAGGGCCATTGGCAGCTAGGGAAGCAAGAAACACAGTGCTCTAGAAGGGTATGGCAACAAGCACTGGCCAATGCGTTCCAGTTTTCTTACCTGGAGAAGCCCCCTGACAGAGAATCCTGGCAGGCCACGGTACAGGGTCACCAAGAATTGAATGTGACTGAAGCAACCCTGAATGCATAGGTGCAAGACTTTTTTTGCCTGTGGCAACTCTGCCCCAGTGAGAGTTGGGTGTGAAGGAGGCATATCTGCTTGGCTTGCAGGGACCCTGGGGGTGCCAAGTGTGCAGGGACACGGACTGTCTCCGCCACAGGAGTTATAGCCCTTTCAGAGGCTTTTTTCTAGCCTCTTGTAGTTGGCAATCAGAAGGCCTCTTTGACCAGTCTTTCTCCATAGCTTCACACATTCAGGCACTTAGAGGGCTCCCTTGCCTGGGGTACTTCTCTGTTGTTAGGTGGGTGAGGCATATAGAGGGACCTCTCTGGCTGAGGTCCTACTCTGTAGATCAGTGCATCAGGCACTTAAAGGGGCACCCTGGATGGCGCCCAACTCTGCCGTTTTTCGCATGAGAAACTTAAAGGAGCACCCTGTGTGGGGTCCTATTCTGTAGTTTGGCATCAGGTGCTTTATGGGCCAGTCTCTATTGTTCACCTGCTGATGCTGCCATGTGGGGAGAGAGAGGCTAAGATGATGACTCCACCCTCTATGTGTGCCCCAGCAGTATCACCTTGCTTCCATGGCTTCCTGGCTTTCCTCCACAGGCACTTCCCACCACAATCTCCTCCCTCACAACCCTTTGATCTGTCTCTCCACAGTCAATAGCAACCATCACCCTGGGATTGCTCCACAATCCCTAACTCCAGCTCCCAGCTGCTGCACTTTCTAGGGGCCCTGTGTCCCTGGCTGCAGCAAGGACTGTCTGATTCTCATTCCATTTAGCCTGCCACAGATCAGCAGTTTCAATCTCAACCTTAGATGTTTCTCCTCTGGCTCAGATGGTTGCCCTGATGTGGGGATGGGACTGCTGTTTCAGTTCCTCCACCCTCTGAGGGCAGGTCCAGTCCTACTAACATTCCTATTTCCCCCCCTAGTTCCTCTGTCCTACCAAGTTTTGTGTGGTTCTATATGTTCTTTTCCATTGGTCAAGTACTCATCTCCATTTTCAGCTGGTCTTGTGCATGCCCTTTGTGTCTGAAGATATATCTCTGATATACCCATGGAGGGAGATGTATTCCACATCTGCCTTCTCTTCCACCATTTTGTTCTCTTCCAGCATGGAGGATCTTTAGTTGCAGCATGCAAACTCTTAGTTGTGACCAGTGGGATATAGTTTCCTGGCCAGAGATCAGTGCATTCCTCTCTGCACTGGGAACATGAAGTCTTGGCCACTGGCCCACCAGGGATGTCCCTGGAAACCAGAAATTCTTTTAAAAAAATCCTTTATTAAAATGTCTAAAATAAAATTATTCTGGAACAGATAGAGAACACGAAAAGCTAAAGTTTTAGCAGAGATTTCAATTGCAATTGGAGATATCATTAGCATACTAACATAGTGACTCAAGTCTGTTTTTCAAAATTTAATATTGGCTGTCACTTAATGCTCCATTTCTAATGAGTAAAATAGATATATAAAAGTTTTCCATTTTCCTAATATTTCCTGGGCAAGATTTGCCTCTCATCTTAATCATCTTTTCTATTTTTATTTTATTTATTTTTTGATCCAGTTATTCAGTGACTTACCTAGTGTCTCAGACTGTAAAGAATCTGCCTGCAGTGCAGGAGACCCAGATTTAATCCCTGGGTTGGCAATATTCCCTGGAGAAGGGAATAGTAACCCACTGCAGTATTCTTGCCTGGAGAATCCTATGGACAGAGCAGCCTGTCAAGCAACAGTCCATGGGGTCCCAAAGACTTGGACATGACTGAGCAAGTAACACTTTAATTCAGTGCTACAATCTGAGATATCTATCAGAAGCATCTGTTTATGAATGGAGATCTGTCAATAACCCTTTTATAAATATTTGTTCATAGTGCTGTTAGTTTTAACCAAGAGTTTTTATTTCAACTCCTGTTTTATATTATTTTTAATTAAAAGCTATAAGCACTTTTGTGTATAAATAACTGGAACTGACTGGAACTTAATTTAAACATCTCAGTCATTTTCAGAGAAGGCAGTGGCAACCCACTCCAGTCCATGGGGTCACTAACAGTTGGACACGACTGAGTGTCTTCACTTTCACTTTTCACTTTCATACATTGGAGAAGGAAATGGCAACTCACTCCAGTGTTCTTGCCTGGAGAATTCCAGGGATGGGGAGCCTAGTGGGCTGCTGTCTATGGGGTCGCACAGAGTCAGATACAACTGAAGTGACTTAGCAGTAGCAGCAGCAGCAGCAATCATTTTATAAAAGTTTTGATTTGCCCACCATTTGCTCATCTAAGTATGTTTTCTCTTACATTTCATGCTGAAGTTTGAGTTGAGAAAGAACAAATATGAAAAAAAAAAAAAAAAAAACAGTTTGTAGAAAGAAAAATACATCTTTATAACAACTTAGGAAATGAGATGTGTTCCAGAGACACTCTGACCAAATCTCTGACTGTGAGAATGTCTGCATAGCTTATTGCTGAATCCTTTTCCAGAAATCAGATGAAGGAAGCTGCATTATCAATGTTTTGGTTCTCCCAGAGGAGAACTGGCTTTCAGTGACTGATTGCAGGGGAGAATGTTGAATGAATGAAGCCTCTTTCTTCTAATTAATATACTTCTGAAAGGACCATCCCATCTGCAAAGCACTGATAGAACCACCTGAGGACACACATGTGACCTCTGTGTGATTTCTCCCTTATCCATTCCTGCTTCCACAGGGTTTGTTTCTCAGGACATGCCATAATTGAACCTCCTGCACATCAGTCTCTTTCTCAAAGTTTGTTTTTGAGCAACCCAACTCAAGATGGATAAAGATTTGATCCCTGAGAGATAATTTCATTAGTATAACTGTTTTCTGGCATTCTTTCAAACTCTTTGACATTTAATGCTAATGTCTAACTTTTCATGCAACACATGTCTATGAATTACATCAGAAAGATGGGAGACACCATCTTAGAGCAATTTTTCTTAAACCTCATTTTTTTTTTTAACCAGAATCCCCTGGAGAGCTTAATAAAACTCATATTGTGGGACCTCACTCCTAGAATTTCAGATTTGACTTGTCTGTGGTGGAAGCCAAAAATTTTCATCTTCAGCAAGTTCCCAGGTGATGCTTCTGCTGCTGTTTTTGGGCACACACTTTTAGAGAGATGCTCATTAGATGGCCTTCTTTAAAAAAAAAAAAAAAAAAAAAAAAAAAAAAAAGAGGAGTGGTAAATGTCAGGAAACTTGATGATGCCAAATAAGCTTTTTCATAAAATGAGAAATTATAAAAATTATAAGATATGGGAAACAGTTTTCTAATTTGATTTGGATATAAGTAGTTTATTTTCTCACTACATGTAACAGGGTAAAGGAATCACACTGAAATGTGCTGTCAGAGGAATCATTTACTATTTGTAAGAGCCGATTATGAAAAGTTACTGTGATGTCAGGGATGCTTCACCATAAGTATCATGTAGGATATAGTTGCTGCCAATGATAGAGGAAGAGTCATGTAAATAGTGACTGTTGGGTTGGTATTTTCTTTAGACAGAACCACTTATCTTAAGACTTGGTGCACAACATAGCAGACAGATTAAAGTAAGAAATTGGGTTAAATGCTTTAACTACATCAAAAGCAACCATTGGTGGGAAAACTGGTGAGAGTAATATCATTAATAAACTCTACCTCACAAGCCATTATCAGTCTTTCTGAAATAAAACTTTCAAGGAAGAAAATATGACAAAACATGCTATAAAGTACCACAGAAAATTGTATAGTTCTTTAAAATGTTAAAATATTTTAATGAGATACACTTTTGCAAAATGTATGGGGAGCTGCCAAGAACAGGTTTTGAAACATGATTAATGGGTTCAATGTATCAATATTATGAGACAGGTCTTATAAAACCACAGTCATTCATTATTAAATACACAATGCCAGACACTGTCTCAGGTATCATAGGTTTACTGACAAATAAAACAAAGATGTGCATTATCTTCATACAGCCTGCATTCCAATGGGAGAAAAAAACAATTACATATATAACCGGATATATACAAACACATTTGTAATTATTTTGACAAAATTAATGTAAACTAAAAGTCAGAATCTTACTTAAAAGCAAAATCAAAGGATTGTGCTTTCTACTGTTGTAAGAATAGGAGTTTAACATAAGCAATATGATAAACATGCATGCTAAGTAGCCTCAGGCATGTCCGACTCTTTGCAACCCCATGGATCCCAGTCTGCCAGGCTCTTCTGTCCACAAGGTTTCTCCAGGCAAGAATGCTGTAGTGGGTTGGCATTCCCTCCTCCAGGGTATCTTTCTGACCCAGGCGTCCAACTCGTATCTCTTACTTCGCCTGCAAGATGATATAGTGTATATTTTAAACTTTGAGTGAAGGCAACATCAAAGATAGAATGGAGAAATAGTTATATAAAAATATTTTTAAATGACATTAAAAGAAATATCAAAGAACAATGCAATAATATCTATGTATCTGAGAATGCTTATGAAGTTAGAAGAAATAGTTATATGCCAAAGCAGTGATGATAAATGTACTGTAATAAATTGGTACAATAAGGGTAATTTTAAAAATTGTAGGAACAAGAAGCAGCCATTTTAAAATCCCATACACCTTTATAAAGGTTTTATAAGCAATTTTTAAATCATATTAATGTAATGGATTATAGATTCTTAATCTGAATTACCAAAGATGTATTTTTTAAAAATAAAACTTTAATAATTAAATACAATAATAGAATTTCAGGATAGCTATCTGAAACAGTAAAAATATGAAGTGTATTAGTAAATATATACATTATTGAAACAGGAAAAATAATTAAAATATAATAGGAAACCAAAAAAAAAAAACGGAATGCTGAAAAAGATCTTCTAAAAGCTATGGTAATTATTTTGTCCACTAAAATAGCCTCCACGTGGAAAAAAAAGAAAAAAGAGGGTAGATAAACATGTTTTCATGTAGGATAAAAGAGAGATTATGAGGTATGTATACAATAGAGCAAGTGGTTGATGTCTTTGTGCATTAAAAATTTAAACTGAAAAGGTGAAAACATGTTGTCATAAAAGTTTCATAAATGTTTTCTGGATCCCCTGTTCTTATATGTCATAGGATCTAATTCCAAGCATCACAGGAATGCTTCTTTCAGATAGACAAGTGTTTCCTGTTTCTTCCCACTGATATATAAATTCTTAGACTGGAAATCCTGGTATTCACCTATGAAATTAATTCTGCTTATGCAAATGAATTTGATTAGTTTAAAATCATTGTAGGATATATCAAGATTAGCTTTACTGAGTGTGACTTTAAAAATAATAAGGAGATGGAACTCTAATCATTTCTTATTAACACAGCTGAGTGATCATCTTAGAAATGTGGAAAAAAAAGAATCCGTATTTATTGATTTACTTTACACTTCTCCAGACTAAAGAAAAAAAGATCATATTGATTGTATTCTAAAATCACTTCTACCAAAATATTAACTGGAAGATTTACAGAAAACTTATGACATTATCTAAATTTCATCTTTTATTTTCTTTTTGATATGTGCGACAACATATTAACTTTTAAACTTCAAAAACATTATACTGAGTAACAGAAGATGAATACAAAAGAAACATACATTCTATACAATTTCTTTGAAATGAAACTCAAGGACAGTTAAAACTAATTCATGGTAAAAACAGATCTAGTGGTTGCCTAGAGAAAGGGGTAGTACCCAGAGGGAAGACTGCAAAGCAGTAAAAAGAAACATTTTGGATGATGTCAATGCCTTACATCTTAACTGAGGTGCTGGTTTCATGGGTATGTGCATCTGTCAAAACTCATTAAATTTATGCTTAAAATATGTATATATGTAACTTATTAAAAATTAATATATTTTAATTGGAGGCTAATTACTTTACAATATTATCATGGTTTTGCCATACACTGACATGAATCAGCCATGGGTGTACATGTGTTTCCCATCCTGAGTCCCCCTCCAACCTCCCTTCCCTCCCATCCCTCAGGGTCATCCCAGGGCACTGGCCCTGAGCACCCAGTGTCATGCATCAAATACATATGGTAATATACATGTTTCAATGCCATTCTCCCATATCATCCTGCCCTCACCTTCTCCCATAGAGTCCAAAAGTCTGTTCTTTATTGCTGTGTCTCTTTTGCTGTCTCGCATATAGGGTCATCGTTACCATCTTTCTAAATTCCATATATATGCATTAATATACTCTCTTGGTGTTTTTTCTTTCTGACTTACTTCACTCTGTATAATAGGCTCCAATTTCATCCACCTCATTAGAACTGATATAAATGCATTCTTTTTAATAGCTGAGTAATATTCCATTGTGTATATGTATCACAGCTTTCTTATACATTCCTCTGCCGATGGACATCTAGGTTGCTTCCATGTCCTGTCTATTGTAAACAGTAATGTGATGAACATTGGGGTACACCATTGGGAACACTGGTGTCCCTTTCACTTCTGGTTTCCTCGGTGTGTATGCCCAGCAGTGAGATTAGCAGTTCTATTTCCAGTTTTTTAAGGAATCTCCACACTGTTCTCCATAGTGGCTGTACTAGTTTGCATTCCCGCCAACAGTATAAGAGGGTTCCCTTTTCTCCACACCCTTTCCAGCATTTATTATTTGTAGAATTTTTGATAGCAGCCATTCTGACCGGCGTGAGATGGTGCCTCATTGTGGTTTTGATTTGCATTTCTCTGATAATGAGTGATGTTGAGCATCTTTTCATGTGTTTGTTAGCCATCTGTATGTCTTCTTTGCAGAAATCTCTGTTTAGTTCTTGGCCCATTTTTTGATTAGGTTGTTTATTTTTCTGGAGTTGAGCTGCATGAACTGCTTGTATATATTTGAGATTAATTCTTTGTCAGTTGCTTGGTTTGCTATTATTTTATCAATTCTGAAAACTGTCTTTTCACCTTGCTTATAGTTTCCTTCGTTGTGCAAAATCTTTTAAGTTTAATTAGGTCCCATTTGTTTATTTTTGCTTCTATTTCCATTACTCTGGGAGGTAGGTCATAGAGGATCCTGCTGTGATTTATGTTAGAGTGTTTTTCCTATGTTTTCCTCTAGGAGTTTTATCGTTTCAGCTCTTACATTTAGATCTTTAATCCATTTTAGTTTACTTTGTGTATGTTAGAAAGTGTTCTAGTTTCATTCTTTTACAAGTTGACTAGTTTTCCCAACACCACTTGTTAAAGAGATTGTCTTTTCTCCATTGTATATTCTTGCCTCCTTTGTCGAAGATAAGGTGTCCAAAGGTATGTGGATTTATCTCTGGGCTTTCTATTCTATTCCATTGATCTACATTTCTTTGTCTTTGTTCCAGTACCATACTGTCTTGACTGTAATTTTGTAGTATAGCCTGAAGTCAGGCAGGTTGATTCCTCCAGGTCCATTCTTCTTTCTCAAGATTGCTTTGGCTATTCAGTGTTTTTTTGTATTTCCATACAAATTGTGAAATTATTTGTTCTAGTTCTCTCAAAAATACCATTGGTAGCTTGACAGGGATTGCATTGAATTTATAGTTTGCTTTGGGTAGTGTACTCATTTTCACTACATTGATTCTTCCAACCCATGAACATGGTATATTTCTCCATCTATTTGATTCATTTCATGAGTGTTTCATAGTTTTTTATGTATAGGTCTTTTGTTTCTCTAAGTAGATATATTCCTAAGTATTTTATTCTTTTCATTGCAATGGTAAATGGAATTATTTCCTTAATTTCTCTTTCTGTTTGCTCATTGTTAGTGTATAGGAATGCAAGGGATATCTGTGTGTTATTTTTATGTCCTGGATTTATGCATTTATGTCCTGTAATTTTATGTCCTGCAACTTTACTATATTCATTGATTAGCTCTACTAATTTTCTGGTAGTGTCTTTAGTTTTTCTATGTAGAGGATCATGTCATCTGCAAACAGTGAGAATTTTACTTCTTCTTTTCCAATCTGGATTCCTTTTATTTCTTTTTCTTCTCTGATTGCTGTGGCTAAAACTTCCAAAACTATGTTGAATAGTAGTGGTGAAAGTGGGCACCCTTGTCTTGTTCCTTAGTTTAGGGGAAATGCTTTCAATTTTTCACCATTGAGGATAATGTTTGCTGTGGGTTTATCATATATGGCTTTTATTATGTTGAGGTATATTCCTTCTTTGCCTGCTTTCTGGAGGGTTTTTATAAATGGATGTTGAATTTTGTCAAAGGTTTTCTTTGCATCTATTGAGATAATCATATGGTTTTTATTTTTCAATTTGTAAATGTAGAGTATCACATTGATGGATTTGCAAATAATGAAGAATCCTTGCATCCCTTGGATAAAACCCATTTGGTCATGATGTATGATCTTTTTAATATGTTGTTGGATTCTGTTTGCTAGAATTTTGTTAAGGATTTTTGCATCTATGTTCATCAGTGATAATTGCCTGTAGTTTTCTTTTATTGTGGCATCTTTGTCTGGTTTTGGTATTAGGGTGATGGTAGCCTTATTGCAGCCATGAAATTAAAAGACGCTTACTCCTTGGAAGGAAAATTATGACCAACCTAGATAGCATATTAAAAAGCAGAGACTACTTTGCCAACAAAAGTCCATCTAGTCAAGGCTATGGTTTTTCCAGTGGTCATGTATGGATGTGAGAGTTGGAGTGAAGAAAGCTGAGTGCCGAAGAATGGATGCTTTTGAACTGTGGTTTTGGAGAAGATGCTTTAGAGTCCCTTGGACTGCAAGGAGATCCAACCAGTCCATCCTAAAGGAGATTAGTCCTGTGTGTTCATTTGAAGGACTGATGCTGAAGCTGAAACTCCAATACTTTGGCCACCTCATGCGAAGAGTTGACTCATTGGAAAAGACCCTGATGCTGGGAGGGGTTGGGGGCAGGAGGAGAAGGGGATGACAGAGGATGAGATGGCTGGATGGCATCACCGATTCGATGGGCATGAGTTTGAGTAAACTCCGGGAGTTGGTGATGGACAGGGAGGCCTGGCGTGCTGCAATTCATGGGGTCGCAAAGAGTTGGACACTACTGAGCAACTGAACTGAGCTGAACTGAGCCTCATAGAATGAGTTTGGAAGTTTACCTTCCTCTGCAATTTTCTGAAAGAGTTTGAATAGGCTAGGTGTAAGCTCTTCTCTAAATTTTTGGTAGAATGCACCTGTGAAGCCATCTGGTCCAGGACTTTTGTTTGTGGGAAGATTTTTTTATTACAGTTTCAATTTCTGTGCTTGTGATGGGTCTTGTAAGATTTTCTATTTCTTCCTGGTTTAGTTTTTGAAGTTTATAGTTTTGTAAGAGGTTGTCCATTTCTTCCAAATTGTCCATTTTATTTGTATATAGCTACTGATAGTAGTCTCTTATGATCCTTTGTATTTCTGTGTTGTCTGTTGTTTTTTCTCCATTTTCGTTTCTAATTTTGTTGATTTGATTCTTTTCCCTTTTTTTTTTTTTTTTTTTTGATGAGTCTAGCTAATTGTTTATCTATTTTATTTATCTTCTCAAAGAAGCAGCTTTTAGTTCTGTTGATTTTTCCTATGGCCTTCTTTGTTCCTTTTTCATTTATTTCTGCCCTAATTTTTATTATTTCCTTCCTTCTACTAATCCTGGGGTTCTTCACTTCTTCTTTTTCTAATCGCTGTCAGTGTAAAGTTAGGTTATTTATTTGATTTTTTTCTTGTTTCTTGAGGTAAGCTTGTATTGCTATGAAGCTTCCCCCTAGCACTGCTTTTACTGAATCCCATAGGTTTTGGGTTGTTTTGTTTTAATTTTCATTCATTTCTATGCATATTTTGATTTTTTAAAATTTCTTCTGTGATTTGTTGGTTATTCAGAAGCATGCTCTTTAGCCTCCATATGTTTATATTTTTAATAGTTGTTTTTCTGACATCTAATCTTACCACATTATGATCAGAAAAGATGCTTGAAATGATTTCAATTTTTTTGAATTTACCAAGGCTAGATTTATGGCCCAGGATGTGATCTATCCTGGAGAAAGTTCTGTTTGTACTTGAGAAAAAGATGAAATTTATTGTTTTGGGGTGAAATGTCCTATAAATATCAATTAGGTCTAACTGTTCCACTGCATCATTTAAAGTTTGTGTTTCCTTGCTAATTTTCTGTTTAGTTGATATATCCATAGATGTGAGTTGGGTATTAAAGTTTCCCACTGTTATTGTGTTGCTGTTAATTTTCCCTCTCATACTTGTTAGCATTTGCTTTACATATTGTGGTGCTTCTATGTTGGGTGCATATATAATTGTTATATCTTCTTTTTGAATTGATCCTTTGATCACTATGTACTATCCTTCTTTGTCTCTTTTCACAGCGTTTATTTCAAAGTCTATTTTATCTGATAAGAGTATTGCGACTCCTGCTTTCTTTTGGTCTCCATTTTCATGAAATATCTTTTTCTAGCCCTTCACTTTCAGTCTGTATTTGTCCCTTTTTTTGAGGTTTCATCTCTAGTAGACACCATACATAGGGGTCTTGTTTTTGTATTCATTCAACCAGTCTTTGTCTTTTGGTTGGGGCATTCTACCCATTTACATCTAAGGTAATTATTGATAAATATGATCCTGTTGCCATTTACTTTGTTGTTTTGGCTTTGAGTTTGAAAACCTTTTCTGTGTTTCCTGTCTAAAGAAGATCCTTTAGCGTTTGTTGAAGAGCTGGTTTGGTGGTGCTGAAATATCTCAGCTTTTGCCTGTCCGTAAAGCTTTTGATTTGTCCTTCATATGTCAATGATATCCTTGCTGGGTACATTAATCTGGGTTGTAGATTTTTCTCTTTCATCACTTTAAGTATGTCCTGCCGTTCCTTTATGGCCCAGAGAGTTTCTATTGAAAGATCAGCTGTTATCTATATGAGAATCCCCTTGTGTGTTATTTGTTGCTTTGCCCATGCTGATTTTATTTGTTACTTGTGTTTGATCCTTGTTAATTTGATTAATATGTGTCTTGGCTGTTTTGCCTTGGGTTTATCCTGTCTGGGACTCTCTGGGTTTCTTGGACTTGGGTGGCTATTTCCTTCCCCATTTTAGGGAAGTTTTCAACTATTATCTCCTCAAGTATTTTCTCATGGCCTTTCTTTTTGTCTTTTTTTTTTTTTTTTTTTCCTGGGACTCCTATGATTCGAATTGTGGGGCATTTAACATTGTCCCAGAGGTCTTTTGAGGTCCTCATTTCTTTTAATTCTTTTTTCCTTTTTCCTCTCTGCTTCATTTATTTCCATCATTCTATTTTACACTTCACTTATCCTATCTTCTACCTCAGTTATTCTACTGTTGGCTCTCTCCAGAGTGCTTTGATCTCAGTTATTGCACTATTCTTTATTGATTGACTCTTTTTCATTTCTTTTAGGTCTTTGTTAAACATTTCTTGCATCTTCTCAATCCTTATCTCTAGTCTATTTATCTGTAACTCCATTTTGTTTTTAAGATTTTGGATCATCTTTACTATCATTATTCTGATTCATTTTCAGATAAACTCCCTATGTCCCCCTCTTTTGTTTGTTTTGGTGGGCATTTATCATGTTCCTTTACCTGCTGACTATTTCTCTGCCTTTTCATTTTGTTTAGATTGCTGTGTTTGGGGTGGCCTTTCTGTAGGCTGGAAATTTGTGGTTCTTCTTTCTTGTGAAGTTTCCTCCCTGTGGGTTGGGTTGGATGAGTGGCTTTTCAAGGTTTCCTGGCTAGGGAAGCTTGAGTCAGTGTTCTGGTGGATGGAGCTGAATCTCTTCTCTCTGGAGTGCAATGAAGTGTCCAGTAATGTGTTTTGAGATGTCTGTGGGTTTGGTGTGACTTTTGACTGTCTGCATTTTAATGGTCAGTGTTATATTCCTGCTTTGCTGGAGAATTAGCGTGGTATGTCTTGCTCTGAAACTTGTTAGCTCTTGGGTGGAACTTGGCTTCAGTGTAGTTATGGAGGCTTTTGGAGGAGCTCTTGTTGATTAATGTTCCCTGGAGTCAGGAGTTTTCTGGTGTTCTCAAGTTTTAGATTTAAACATCCTGCCTCTAGCTTTTAGTCTTATTCTTATAGTAGCCTCTAGACTTCTCTGTCCATACAGCACTGATGGTAAAACATCTAGGTTAATGGTGACAAGATTCTCCACAGTGAGGGACACAGAGTTACATGGAGAAGAGAAGAGGGAGGAAGGAGATAGAGGTGACCAGGAGGACAAGAGGGGGAATCAAAAGGGGAGAGAGCAATCTAGCCAGTAATCAATTCCCTATGTGCTCTCCACAGTCTGGAACACCCAGAGAGGTTCACAGAGTTACATAGAGAAGAGTAGAGGGAGGAAGGAAATAGAGGTGACCAGGAGGACAAGAGGGGGAATCAAAAGGGGAGAGCGCAATCTAGCCAGTAATCAATTCCCTATGTGTTCTCCACAGTCTGGAACACCCAGAGAGGTTCACAGAGTTACATAGAGAAGAGTAGCGGGAGGAAGGAGATAGAGGTGACCAGGAGGAGAAGAGGGGAAGTCAAAAGGAGAGAGACTAATCTAGCCAGTAATCAGTTTCCTAAGTGTTCTTTACAGCCCAGAACACCCAAAGAGAGTCACAGAGTTAAATAGAGAAGAGAAGGGGGAGGGAGGAGATAGAGGTGACCTGGGGAAGAAAAAGGAGTGTCAAAAGGGGAGAGAGTAATCAAGCCAGTAATCACACCCCTAAGTAAAAATGGGTATTGAAGATTAAATTTGTAATGGTACAAAATTGATAACAAATACCAAAAAGCAAAGATTAAAAATCTAGAGTAGAGGTTTGACTTTCAAAAATACAGTATTAAAAATACAAAACAAAATCACAAATATTATTTATATATATATATATATATATAATATTTGCTTTAAAAATAGGGTCTTTTTTGCAAGGTAACAGTAGGTTATAAAAATTAAATATAAGGAGTAATAAAGAACTTAAAAATAATTTAAAAAATGATAATAGTAAAATGTATCTAAGAATGTCTCTGGATCTGTTGAGGGTAGTATGGGGTCAGTTCAGTTTCATATAGTTCCTTGTTCCAGCTTATACTTCTTCTCAAGGTCTATAGGCCTTTTCCAATGCTTATCAATGCTAACTACAGGGTTTTAATCTGTTGCACCTGCCACTTCCAAAGCGGTTCCCTCTGTTTATTTTGGCTTCCTCTGTTTGCAAGTCTCTTCAGTGTCTAATTTCCACCTTGACACAAGGGGGTGAAGGTGGTCACTTATTTAGGCTCACTTGTTCAGTCGTGCTGTGGGGAGGGAGAGACACTGCAGACAAATATCACTGGTGTGTGTGGGGAGTGCATGCAGTGTCTGGACCACACTGGGTTTGCCCCCGCTCACGGCGTGTGTGCTTTCCCAGTCTACACTGCTCAGGCTCCAGGTTGCTCTGCAGGGGAACTATCCAAAGCAGTCCCCGGGCTTTGTGTACTTCAGGTTCTCGTGTACTCCACAAAGGCACAGACTCGGTTAGGCCTGCGTTTTGTGCCCTTCCCAGGTCCAGGCAGCTCAGGTGACCAGGTGCTTGGCAAGCGCACTGTCCCAGGTGGTCTGTGCATGTTAATCACCTCCCCCGTCCCAGTCACTTGATTTCCTGGGCGCGCTGCAACAGTGCCGTCTCAGGTGTGCCATGTGATCCTCTAGGGAGCTGATCTCTGGCTGCGACCCTCCTGGCAGGTGTCAACCGTCCAGGATCCCAGGAGGACTTGGTTTGCAACTGGGAGTTTGCTCACAGTTTGGTGGAGGATGCCCTCTCTGGGGTCGGGATTGCCCCTTGCCTTCCTGCTCTGGCTGTCGCCCGCCTGCCTCTCTGCCTCTGGCAGGGGTATGGCCTGGTCCGCAGCCAGCTAACTCTCCTCTGGTGATCATTCAGTCCTTTGTTCTGTGAGCAGGCCAGCCTGTGGCTTAGGCTAGAGCTTTTTGCGAGAAAGTTCTCTCTGACTCTCTCTCTCTCTTTTTTTTTTCTCTCTCTCTCTGTGGCTATCCTACAGTTTGGGTTGCTATCTCACATTAGCCCCCTCAGATTGTCCTCAGGGCATTCAGCCCCGTCCTTACCCTAAGCATGCAACCTGCGCCTCCCTGTCCAGCCCCTGCTCACTGGTGGTGAACATGAGTGTCTGGGCTACTTCTCCAGTGGGTGTTGTGGTTAGGTGTGTATTCTGTGGGTTTGTTGTTTTTTCTTTTTTTTTTCCTCCTGGTTATGTTGCCCTCTGAGATTCCAAAACTCCCCAAAGACCCACCGGTGAGAGGGTTTCCTGATGTTTGGAAACTTCTCCTTGACTCCCTCCCCGGGATGGATCTCCACCCCTAACTCTTTTGTCTTTCTTTTTTTCTTTTTGTATCTTGTCCTACCTCCTTTCGGAGGGAATGGGCTGCCTTTCTGGGTGCCTGGTGTCCTCTGCCAGCATTCAGAAATTGTTTTGTGGAAGTTGCTCAGCATTCAAGTGATCTTTTGATGAATTTGTCGGGGAGAAAGTGGCCTCCCCATCCTATTCCTCTGCCATCTTAGGACTCACCCCTCTAAATTTCATCTTAACACACACACACGCACACACGCACGCACGCACGCACGCACGCTCGCATGCACTTCCCAGGTGGCGCTGTGGTAAACAACCTGCCTGTCAATGCAGGAGACGCAAACGATGTGAGTTCTCTCCCTGGGTTGGAAAGATTCCCTGGATTAGGAAATGGCAGCTACTCTAGTATTCTTGCCTGAAAAATTCCACGGACAGAGGAGAAAGTGGGCCACAGTCATGGGGTTGCAAAAAGTCCGACACAACTGAGCATGCACACAAGTAATATACACACAGCTTATTGTAAATGCATTGCTTTATACCGAAACAAGTATTTTAATGTTATTTATTGACTTATAATTTGGCTTTTCAATTGACTTGCTTACTTATTTTTCATTTTATTATGGTGTACCATTGCGTGTTCTCCTGTCATATCATAATGATTAGGAATTCAGATACATACTTTTAAAATTTTACCTATCTAAAAATATGTCTACAATTTTATGGTTTAAAGCAATCTATATGGATATAAAAGGCAGCTTGGGTGTTATTTTTTTTCTCAGTGTATTAAAAAGTCTTGAATCTAGGGTTTGATTATATAACCTGTTAAATCTCTCCTAGCTTCTGGTGGTTTTCAGGCAATCTGGAATCCCTGGGCTTATAGATTTCTGCCTCCATATTCACATTATGGTCTTTAAATTTTCAGTCATTTTGAATTGGATCCCAGCCTACTGCACGACCTTACTTTATTAATTACACCTGAGAGGAACCTATTTTCAAACAAGGTCACATTCTGAGTTTCTTGAGGGTAGCTCTTCAGCATATGAATTCTGGGCTAGCACAGTTCAAACCAAAATAGTTTTTTTCATACACTTTCCAAATTTTAGGTTAGAGTTGTGATTTTTGTTGATATATAACATTATATATATATATATATATATTTATATATATACACACACATATACATCTAGTTGATATATAACATTATATATAGTTTTAAGTGTACAACTTAATTGTTGTATATTTTGAAAAATAATTACCACAATAAGTCTAGTTATTAAACATATTTTCTGTTATTTTTAGAACCACTGCTTTACCTGCACAAAAATTGTTTTTATATTGTGTGACCTAAATTTCAGTGTGCTTTTTGAAATCCAGGCATCTGTTATACATGGATATTTTAACATCCACAATGAAAATCCACTATCTTTTAAATGTAATGCTTTGTTACTTTTTGGGTGCTGTTTTATTATTGATATATGTGTTTTTTTAGCCACCTTTTTACTTATTTTCTTATTATCTATAATTTGTTAAGTTTTTGGCCTTTTGTTTACTTACACTTTATTGTTGCAAATTTGATTTTTAATTTGTTTCCTCCCTCTTTGCTGCACTAGTTTGAGAGCTATGTTTTTTCTTATTATTATTTTAGTGAAAATGTTTCACCTTCTAATATTATAAATAATTTAGTAAGTATAATATTTTCTAAACTCTATTCTCACCAAAAAAAAAAAAAAAAAAAAATCTCACTGAAGCATAGGAGTGATGGCAACATGATTGAACTACAGGTGCTTTTAATTTTCCCTGGCTTAACAGGAGCAAATGCACTCCAGCTTCTCCACCAGCTTGACAGTGTACACTTTGTCTCAGAAAACTTCCTTTCTTACTCAGTTTTGTAGATCCCAGATTTCCTTTTGATTTTTATTTTAGGCTCCATGGATGACTGAAACAGAAACAGAACTGAATCCGGCCCTCAAGAATCTTCCAAGATATGTAAGTGTAATTTATATTATAAGCTTCTATGTGAATGTGTTTTAAGCAAAAGTGGTGTTACATGAGAAATAATAATAAGTGTTGTGAATATTGTGGAAATACAGCCCTGAAATTTAAAAAAAAAAAATTCTAAATGTCCAGTTTAGTCAACATTTCTCAATTTAACTTCGTGAGTATTTAGGAGTGATGTACATATCAATCTTATTTAAAAGGAGAAAGCAAAATGAAAAAAACATGTATAATACCAAAGGAACTTGCTTCTTCTGTTCAGCATAAAATTTTCACCATGCAATACATGTGTTGCATAACATGAATGCTTCCGTCATTTTAAATATGGTTAATATGCAAGCCTGAACTTTATGTTTGTTTGCATTTTGTTGATTTGGATAGGGCAAAATAAGAATTGGTCTTTCATTTTGCTTTTTGGAATACTGGAAATTTCAAGCCCTTTCTGTCTTTAAGGAAAGATCTTAAAAAATTTATCTTGACTCAACATATATTTTGAAATAAAGCAGGATTACATTTTTCATGGTGAAAAACTAAAGAGGGTGTTGGAAGGAAAATATGGGTGTTACCAGCTAGGGCCTAAGCCTGACAGGTGATACGGTAAAAATTAGTCAGTAAAAGTATGTGTGAGCTAGGAAAATGATTGGAGAGAATGGAGAGTTGAATCCTCTTCTGCAGACCAGTAAGACTGCACTTATAGGCGAGAACCCCATTCCCTCATATTGGCATAAAAATGGCCTCTGCTTCAGTGTCCTACTCATTAGTCATCTACCATGTCACATCATTTACAGTCAATTCCATTTTATTATCTCATTTGAAGAGTTGGAACTCTGGTTAAAAACAGCATTTATGAGAAAATACAAGTATTTAAAAAGTATTGGTTTATTTGCTTTGTGCTATTTAAGGGGAACATTCCATAATGGCATTAGATGAGAACAGAATATTTATAAGAAGTCTTTAATGTCATTGCCTATCATTCTATATCAGAAAGAAATATTTTGTCAACAACAAAAAAATTAATCAGTCAGTTTAAGAAAGAAATGGAAAACTTGACTGAAATAAACTTGAGGATTATATCTCAGGAACAGCCTTTCTGAAAGCTCTGAGAACTGTTTCTCTCAGTAGAGGTCAAAGCATAGTTACATAGATTTTTGAGACAGAGGGCTGTACATTCCATGATGAAGATAGTTTGCACAGTCCAGACCTGTAAGTACGAAGTGGTGAGATGTGATTCCATACAAGATCAAGACGGAGTATTATCTTTTAAGAAATTGTATTTTTGTTGCTAGAAGAATGTTGTTTTTTATGGTATTTCTGCTGATGGTGTGGTTTGGTTGATGTAAATATAATGTAGATACACAATATACAGTACAGCAGAGAAGGAAGGTTAAAGGACAAAGAAGATTTGAAAATTCCTTCATGTCTTGCTATAGAATATGAATTTTATTTCACAGTTATGGTAATTATTATAGATGTATACATGTGTCTCATGATTTTTATTGATTCATATAAATAATATCTTGCATGTAATCAACACTCAATAAATTTTAGTGTTATATTTATTATTACAGTCACATAAGCATGCATGCTCAGTTGATTAGTCATGTCTGACTCTTTGTGACCCTATGCACTGTCACCTTCCAGGCAAGAATACTGGAATGGATTGCCATTTCCTTCTCACATATCGTGGTCTCAAATATTGGCTTGTATACTCATTTTTTGAGGAATAAATATAAATCTTGTACAGACCTATCAAAGAAATACGGCACTAGACAGAGTTAAACAGGCAAGGAAGGCTTTATTCAAGAGTGTTACAATAGAGAGGAGAAAGTGGACTCAGATCTGCTGAAAGCAAAGGTGAGATTTTTTAAGGGCTGTGGTGAGCTACTGAGAAAACACCGGGAGGTGTTGAGGGGGCGGTTGGTCAATATGACTAGGCCATTTGTGTTGGTAATTGTCACCTTTTCAAGTCAGTGTCCTTATTGCCAAGTCTCTGTGGGATTATGTGTCAAGGGAGTCCCCAGGTCCATGGGAAAGATACTCCCCGCATTCCAGTAAAAACTGGAGAAGATTTACACCTCAAAGGAACAGAAAAAAATAATTTACAAGAGTTCTAAAGAAGATGCTTTGAAAAAAGAGAGGTCAGAGACTTCTGGTCAGGAAGAAGACAGTCCAAAATATACTAAAACTGGGACAGGAAGATTAACTTGTGCAGCCCATATGCACAAAACAGCAGGGGGCAAGAGCACTTTCTTCTGGATTATCTTGAAAATAACTGCTTGTCCACATACTAAGGGACTGAAATAGTCTGGGATTTAGAATACCCTCTATGAGCATAATTGAGTAATTTTAAAAGTAGAAAAATATCATTTACTCTAAATACAAACAAAATAATAACTCACTGAAAAGTTTTTTGCCAAGTGAAAAGGTCTCTTGAAATGTAAATTTACTGTTTATCTGGGCTTATTTTAAAAGTACTCAAGGACTTTTAAAAGTCTTTTATATCCTATTATTCTTATTATTGACTAAGAAATGTTACTGATAAGAGAGAGATGGTTCAGAAAGTAGTACAAAGTAAATAGAGGAAATATCAAAGTTAAAGCAAGGATTTCTGTGACTCTGGTGAGCAGATAAACTACGTCCTTGAAGCATATTTCATAGCCATCTAATAGACAAAGCTTAATGTAATGGTTGCTTAAAGATCTAGATAGAGCAATGTGAAGATATTGCAGTAATGAGCAACTTTAAAGACTTTTAATGATAATCTAAAGAACTATGCTGATATCTTTAATAGATTTGAAATGATTAAATGAAGAATAACTGCATTGAAAGCAATCTGGAAATCCATGAGGCATGTCCTCAGTAAAACAATCATCAAGCAAGAATTTCTCAACAGCAGATGATTGAATGTCAAAACACAAAGTCATACTATGCTAGAATTTAAAATTAAGTATACAGCCTTCGCTAGAAAACTTATATATTGAAGTCAGGAAGTTAAAAACAATTCCATGTGTAATCACAAAAGAATGAAAATGGACATTAAACTCTTCAAAGGAATCATTTAGTTTAGGGATCATTGTCTTTATATCATAATAGCTTAACATTGATAAATGTTATGTACTTGTGCTTTTTTGTTTTTTTAGGAGAAAGAGATCACAGATAATTTAAATATTTTAAAATAATGATACAGGAACATCAAAATTTTCTATTTTAATTTTTTAATATTTGTTTTTATACTTAATGCACACATGAGTGAAATTAGATTTTTTCACCTTATAATCACCAACTCAATGGACATGAGTTTGAGCAAGCTCCGGGAGTTGGTGATGGACAGGAAAGCCTGGCATGCCATAGTCCATGGGGTTATAAAGAGTCAGACACAACTGAGCAAATGAACAGAACTGAATGTTACCACTAACATGGCATAAATGTATTGTCTGTAATAAATCAGCAACAACATAAGATAAAAATAAATTAAAATATATCTCATGCCTGAGTTGAAATAGAGAGTCTTAAATATTCCTCATGAAATTGTTTTGGAATTCATAAAGCACTTGGTATGGTCCTGTGAAATATTTTCCCTTAAAAAATCCCACTTTGCAACAAGTATTATTAAAGATAGTACCATATATATAAAACCCTCGGCTAGAATAAGACTGTGTCACAGATATTTATCTGGGAAATTGATTATAGCCTTTGTTTAAGACTTTTTTCTTTCTAAAATGCCTTTTAAAGTAAGTATAAATAGTTGTAAATAAAATTAGCCATGTTTCCACTAATGGATTCTCATGTGGAAAATTCTTCAGATGGAATATAAGAAAACACAGCAGAGACTACACAATAGTATAAGTTAAATCTGGTCTTCCTTTGGTACAAAAGGAATACATTTCTTAAAGGAAGACTCAAACATCCTACCATTATGATAAATATAATCTTGACTATCACCATGCTTTCATCATATCAAAATGATATGTTTAGAAAGGACAATTATTCTTTCCTGGTCTATTTTAAATTACCATTTTGAGGGCTGAAAGGGTTACATTTGAGCATTATTCTTTATCCTTTCATATTCTTCCTCCATGAGTCCACAAAATAACTGTACTACTTCAATCTATTGAATATATTCATTGCCATACATGTATTTCATATGCAAAATAATGTCATTTAATCAGTTATTTTTTGACATATATATTATACTCTATGCTTGAAGAAAAGAAATATTTGAAAATTTTATCCAGTTAATGTTGCTTCTGAAAGTATTCCTGAGTGATTATGACTCTTCAAAGATATTAAAAAACACTGAAATGAAGAATTTAAAATCAAAACAGTTTATACACTTGGAATAATAATCCTCACTACCAGCAAGAAAGGAGTAATTTTCAGAGTGAGTTATTTAACAATTAAAAACACTATTCTTAGTCTTTAGTCAGTTTCTTTCACAAAATATTTTTCATTATACTACAGAATTTACACTAAACTATATGTGTTTCAATAGAATAGTTAATCTGTCTTATGGATAATATAGTTATTAAAATATTGAAGTAAATATTGTTATGAAAATTAATAATCACAGTAATGCTAACTACTTGCACAATGTTTTGATTACTTTAAATTGATACATATGTATATATGCATGCTTTAAATTTAATTTCAAAATAACCAGTGGAAAATTACATATACAAATATACAGAGGAATAAAATTTTACCTATGTGTAATTACATATATATTGGTTGGTTTTTATTTTCAGCAAGTATAGTATAGTATCTGTCTCTTTGGTTCAGCTGACTGAATTCCCTTTACTCCCCTCCCCATAAATTTTTTAATTAAATAACTTGTTTTGAGACATAATTGACAGGTAAAAATGTATGTATATATTAAATGTTAAGGTATACAACATAATAATTTGGTACATTAATATTGCAATATGACAGCCACTGTAGCATTGGCTAGCATCTCTATTATGTAACATCATTATGATCTCTTCTAGTGATGGCAACATTTAAGTTCTAGCCTCCTAGTAAGCTTAATGTTTGCAATACACTTTTGTTGTCTATAATAACTACACTGTGTATTAGATCTCTAGGACTTATTTATCTGGTAGTCATTAGCATGCATCCTTAAACATCTCTTCCATTCCCCTACCCTCTAGGCTCTGATAACCATCATTTCACTCTGCTTTTTCAAGTTCATTTTATAAAATATTCCACATATAAGAGATCATACAATATTTGTCTTTCTCTGTCTAACTTATCTCACTTAGGCCAATGTCATCAAGGCCTGTCCCTGTTGTCACGAATGACACAATCTTCTTTTTCCTCATGGCTGATTAGTATTTCACTAAATATATATGGTCTCATCTTCTTTATCCATTTGTCATTTATGAACAGATTGTTTACTTACTTTGGTTCCTGTGAATAATGCTACAGTAAACTTGAGATACATATCTTTTCAGTAACTTGTGTTTATTTCCTTTAGATATAAACCCAGGAGGGAGTTTATTGGATTATGTTAGTTCTATTTCAAATGTTTTTCAGGAACTTCACTTCTCTTTAGTGGCTGAACCAGTTTATAATTCCAACTGTGCTAAAGGGTACCCTTTTGTTCACATCTTTGCCTAAATTTGTTATCTCTTGTCCTCTATGATATTTGCTCTTACAAGTATGAAGTGACATCTCATTGTGGTTTTAATTTTTACTTCCCTGATGATTAGTGATATTGAATATGTCCTTATGTTCCCATGGCCATATATATATCTTCCTTGAAAAAAATGTCTATTAAGTTCCCCTGCCAATTTTTTTAATGGGGTTGCTTTTTGCTGTTGTTACTGAGTTGTATGATGTTTTTGTGTGTGAAGCTAAGTTTATTTAATTTTAAGAATTATTAAGAATTTTAATTTTAAGAATAAGGACCTTTTATCTTTACAGGTCCTTATGAACTTATGTCCTTCCTACCTTTTTGGTTATTAAAATAATTTTTCTTATTTAAACAGTAGTGATAGTAGTGAAAGTGAAAGTCACTGAGTCATGTCCGACTCTGCAACCCCATGGACTATACAGTCCATGGAATTCTCCTGGCCAGAATATTGGAGTAGGTAGCCTTTCCCTTCTCTGGGGGATCTTCCATACCTAGGGATTGAACCCAGGTCTCCCTCATTGCAGGTGGATTCTTTACCAGCTGAGCCGCAAGGGAGTTGTACTTATTGTTATTCTAATATATTTATTTGAAAACATAAAGCATTGCTATACCCTGACCATACTCTCCATTTCCTCCCTCATTTGTTTAAAAATTTTTCTTATTTGTGAAATCTGAAAATCTGAAAACCAATGCACCTTACCGTAGGTAAGAATAAGAAGTGAAAAAGTGAAGTTGCTCAGTCATGTCCGACTCTTTGCAATCCCATGGACTGTAGCCTACAAGGCTCCTGTATAAAGCCAAAATGTTAAAAGCTTGGCACAGCTATGATTTTTTATTAAAAAAAATCATCTGAAAATGGGTTTATTACCCATTTATTATCATGTTTAGTTACTCTGAAACTAAACAATAATTGGTGAGATATTTTGTGTAGTATAAACTTTAAACAGAAAATGTTAACTAAAGATATTCTAAAAATAGCTTAAGTTTATTGCATTAGAAAGTATTTGTGAATTTGCACACCTAGAGATATTTATGGCATCAGTTCTTTCTAGGTCATCCTGAGTGTCTGGTCATTAGAATTTTCATATGAACATTTATCCTACAAATGTCTTTGTGACTGGTGGTCTATTTGATATTAACTTTGAGAGACATTGTTTTTGTATAATTTAAATTATTCTGTATAAACTTGTAGCCTGCTTGTTCATTTAACCTCATAAACATTTTTATCTTAATGTGATCTTTGTAGACTCTTATTTTATTGGAGTATAGTTGATTTACAATGTTGTGTTAGTTTCAAAGTGATTCAGTTATACGTATGTGCATATTCATAGTCATTCTTTCTTAGAGAACTATTGCCTAAACCCCAGGGAAAAACAAAATGGGCCATTTCATGTCATATGGGATAGAAACAGATTTTGTTGAAAGGTTCTTATGACTAATACCTGTCTTTTGCTTATTTGTACTTCAAGCTTTTAAGCTCTCAAAAAGATCATTTTATACACACACACACACACACACACACACACACACACACACACATATATATGTATATATTCAGTTGAGTTCTAGAAAGGATATACTAGTTAACCTCCTCTGATCTTTGTGTTCTTTGAGTGGAGTTGGTGATTTTTTAAAATTATTTTTATTTCCCAGATGAGGGTAAGAATCCATGACATGCCCATTGTCATGGGAAAATATAAATTTCCCTGTCCTAATATACTCTTCACCATATCAATTGACCTAAAAATTGATAGAATTTTGTCCATGGCTCAATTTTCCAGAGCTGAGAAAAAAAAAAATCATTTGACTCTTCAATTCCAGAATCATTGTACTCTGTGGTTTCATGGATAATTTGGTGGAAAATTGAGAGAGGATCCATTTGGTACATTCATACATTTACCATTTTGAACCTGAGGATAGTAATTTTGTGTATAAGGCAGAATAAAAGCAGAAACTAACCATTGAAATAGTATTGCATAGTGTGTAGTTCTTAAAAATTAAACCTTGCATTTTGGACCTTGAAATACCAAAGTCATGAAGGCACAGATATCTTATTAGATAACCAAAGGCAAATCCATTTAAAGTACAAAGCTTGCATTTTATCCAGGCACTTTCTTAAATAAGTGAGGTGAAACATCAAAATCACCTTGACGTAAGAGTCAATGGCTGTATAAAAGTAATTGAATCTGAAAGTTTAAAAGTTAAGAATACATCTAGCAAATTTTAAGATTAAATTCTATAGGCTAAAGATTTTTTAAAGTTACTTTAAAGATGAAAATATGTATATTTTAAAAGTAATAGCATATATTTCATCTCACTGACAATTACTAAGGTCAATTTACCAAATATTCAACTATTTAAAGTTATGTAAAACCAATTAAAATGTATATGGTAGGATAATAGAGGACTATTTCAGATAATGTATAAGATTATACTTAAAGCTTTAAAGAAGCAGTTTTTAAAACTCCACAGCATTGCCATATTCAACAACTCTGATCCTTCATGTGGTAAAAACAAAAAAAATTGACAAACCATTAAAATAAACCAAAATCTCAGTCAATTGAAAATATAACCTTATATTATACACTAGAATAATGCATGAGTCATTGTGAAGAGCCATATTTTCAGACCAATTTTGGGGGAAATATTTGGCAACTAACTATTTGTATATATTTTTTTCTAACCAAGGCTTAATTGAAATAAAATTCACAAAATATGAAATTCATCATTTTAAAGTGTGTGCTTATATTCAAGGTGTGCAACCATGATCACCTCTATTTAGTTTCAAAAACATTTTCATCACCTCTGGAGACATTTAAACAATTAGTCCTCCATTTCCCTCCCCTCCACACAGTCCCTAGCAAACACCATTTTGCTGTCTGTCTCCATGAATTTACCTATCATGGATGCTTCATATAAATAGAATCATAATTAAGTGACTTTCTATGCATGACTGCTTTCATTTAGCATATTTTCAAGGTGTGTTTTCTTTATAGTATGTATCCCTACTTCATTTATTTAATTGGCTGAATAATATTGTATGTATAAGCCACATTTTGTTTATCCATTAGTTGATGGACATTTAGATCGTTCCTATTTTTTATAGGTTAGGAATAGTACTATTATGGACATAACATATGCAAGTAAATATTTAAGTTTCCATTTTCAATTCTTTGGGGCATGTATATAGGAGTGGAATTGCTGAGCCATATTTAGGCTGTATTTAACTTTTTGAGGAACTACTAAAATTTCCACAACAGCTGAAAACCATTTTACATTCTAATCAGTGATGTAAAAAGAATTTCCAATCTGTCTGTATCTTCTTCAGCTCTTCTAATTTATGTATTTGAAAATTATAGCCAAGTTAGAAGGTGTGAACTAGTATCTCATTAGGGTTTTGATTTACATTTTCCTAATGATTAATGATTTTAAACATCCTTTCACATGCTTTAACCAAAATTTTTGGATCAGTTTTTTCACTATGACACTGCTAGTTTGTTTTGTTTGTTTTTTCTTGGTAATAGAGCATTATGTCTGTTCTGGAAAAATTCAAGAATCTTCACAAAAACTTATTTTAGAAATGTATGACTAAATGACTATTAAAATTGCTTTAATAAAATGTAATGATAACCTAACAGTATATTTGCCAAAGCTATTTCAAAATATTAGATCAACAATAACATTTGATCATTTGAATATCTAAATGTCTATTCAGACCTTTTTAAATAATTTAGACTATTTTTGTGTGTTGGTGGTGGTAGTTGTTTGCTTATTGAGTTTTATAAGTTTCCATATATATTTTGAGTATTAATCTCTTGTCAGATATGTGCTTTTGTGAACATTTCTCACATTCCATATATTACATTTTCATTTTGTTGATCGTATCTCTTATTGTGCAGAAGTTTTTAGTTTGATGTAGTTTCAATTGTTTTTTGTTATTTATGTTTTTATGTTTGGTGTTCTATGTGAAAATGTGACCAAGACCAATGTCAAGGAGTTGTTTAATTCTAGAAATCTTATGGCTTAATGTCTTACATTTAATAATGTTCCAGTAGTCCTTTTTAGGTTCTATCCTGCCAGACTCCTCTGTCCATGGGGTTCTCCAGGCAAGAACACTGCAGTGGATTGCCTTCCCTCCTCCAGGAGATCTTCCCAACCCAGGGATCGAACCCAGGTCTCCTGCATTGCAGGCAGATTCTTTACTGTCTGAGCCACTAAGGAAGCCCTCAATCCATTTGGCTTCCTTTAAACTTCATTAATCTGGATGTTAGTTTCTTTCTTCAAGATTGGTAGATTTTCAACCACTACTCCTTTAATTAGACTCTCTGTCCTTTTCTTTATTTACTTTTCTTTCTGGGATTCCCATAACATAGATATTGTTTCACTAGTGAGGTCCCATAAATCCTGAAGGCTTTTTTCATTCTTCTCCTTTGTTGCTTCTGTGCCTGGATAATTTCAAATAACTTGTCTTTTAGTTTCACGATTCTTTATTCTGCTTGGTCATGACCACTGTTGAAGTTCTCTATTGATTATTTATTCACATTAATCAGCTCTGTGATTTTTGTTTCAATGGCTTCTGTTTCTTTTTTGACTTCTCATTTTGTTCATGCACTGTTTTATTAATTTTCTCTGTTATTTATTAAATGTCTCTGTTATTGTGGTTCATTGATCTTCTTTAACAGGATCATTCTGAGTATTTTGTCAGAAAGTTCATAAATCTCCATTTCTGTAGAGTAAATTATTGAAGTTTCCTTTGGTGTCATGTTTATCTGATTCTTTAGAATACTGATTCCTTAAATTAGTAGTATATTTGTGTAAGCAGCGTTGTTACAAAACTCAGGTTTACCAGCTTGTCACTTAAGAATCCAATACTGAGAGACTAACTTTGGGTAAAAGAAAAGAGCTTTGTTGTGGAAGCTGGCAATATTGGAAATAAGATGGACTCATTCCCAAAGAGCTAACTCCCACTGTTCATCAGGAGGTCAGAGCTTTTAAAGGGGAATTTCAGCTGTTTATAGACAGAGGAAGGGTTCTATATGCAGAGCAGCACAGTCAGCTCTGAAAATAATCTTGAACTTGGTCATACAGTGGTCTGATCAGTGTAATCTTGATTGTTTCAGGTACTGTTAACCTTCAACCCCAGAGTCGGTTTGTTCCCATTCCCTTGAGGCCAGTCGTACAAGATGCAGCAGATTACATCATGGTCACAGTCTGGTCGTCTTACACCTGGTGGGGGTTTCAGTATCTGTGAAACCACTCAAGGGATATGGCTCAGAATATTATCTACAGCCTTTGCAGAGATATTAAAGGTCCATGACTTTGTTTAATCGCTAAACTATTAGTATTTTGTTGTTTGATTATTTTCCTTTGTTTCTCCATTTTCTCATTTCTTTGATTAAATTTATTCTTTGGCTAAAGTGTTTCCACAGACAAAAGGCAGGTGAAGGACAAGAGCAGGGACAGGGAGGGGGGATGTCTGTTCCGGAATGGTTGCATAGGGCCCTGCTCCGTTACAGTGTCATCTTTCAGATTTTACAGGTACGTTTTGGGAGGGAAAGACACTCACCTGTCCCCTCACCTTGAGCACAGGTCAACTGATGGCATCCATCAGCAGGCATTGCTTGACTCCCTGACCAGCTGTCACCACTGGCTGGACTTCGCATTCAGGGGCTTGGCTCATGCACTGGGCTTCAGGCCCTGGTCTGCGATTAGTTTGGGCCACACGCTGTGCCCTGAAGCTGGACAAGGCCATAGGTTAGGCTTCCTGATCAGGTGGGCTACTGGCTATCCTCCACTATTCAGCAAGGTGCTTGCTGGGATCTCTAGGGGAAAGTGGCCTGCAGTTATATGCCAGAGTTGAGTGGGGCCAGATACTCGTATCAGGTATGGTTGCTCTCTGGGTTTTCTGCCTGGGTAAGGCCACAGGTTGCATTCAGCAATCGGGCAGGGCTATAGGCTAAGGTCCACTGCATATCAGTTTTGGACTGAGCCAGGTTGGCTTATAGATGTGATAAGGCAATAGCTCAACAGTGTCTGGATGGTCTAAAATAGCCTCATCTTTATATCTGGGACCTTATCTCTGACAGTTGGGGTTGCTAAGACCTCTCTCTACAGGATTTGTCATCCTCAAACAGGACACCCCTGATGTATTCACATGGTAGTAGAAGGATGTGAAATAGGAAAAAGAGCAAGCCCCTAAGCACAAGCAGCTGTCATATCTCTGCTAGAATCATAATTGCTAATGATCATGAGAAAAAACAAGACACAAGACCAAGTCCAAGACCAAATTCAAGAGGTAAAAATTAGATTTTGTCTCTTCATGAGATAAATTGCAAAATATTATATATATTGTTTCAGTCTGCCACAAGGTTTTTTTTTTTTTTTAAACTTTACTCATGAAGAATAAATCTAAATAGGTTATAAATACCATCATATTTTTTAATGCATTTGATTATATTTGGATAAAAGGTACAAGAATAGATATGGTGTATTCTGTGACTTTAAATGAACCTGGGAAGTATGATGCTTTCATCAGAGGAACTATTGGCTGTATGTAAAGAATATTTTATGCTGAAGCTGAAACTCCAATACTTTGGCCACCTCATGCGAAGAGTTGACTCACTGGAAAAGACCCTGATGCTGGGAGGGATTGGGGGCAGGAGGAGAAGGGAACGACAGAGAATGAGATGGCTGGATGGCATCACCAACTCTATGGGCATGAGTTTGAGTGAACTCCGGGAGTTGGTGATGGACAGGGAGGCCTGGCGTGCTGCGATTCATGGGGTTGCAAAGATTCAGACACGACTGAGTGACTGAACTGAATTGAACTGAAAGGACATTCAAATTTCCTTTAAATAATAATTACTGTGTCTAATAACACAGAGACCTCAAATTCCCAGAGGAAAAATAGTGTATTTTTTAATGATATTTATAAGAAGTCTGCCTTTTGTCTTTCGATAAATTTACAAATCAGCAGCATGATACAGAGTTAGGGTTAGGGATAACAATTTCAATATCTTATATCACTTTTTTAACAAAGGATCATACCCAAACTTTTGTTACATTGTCTAAATGTTTTGAAACTTCAAAGTGGCAGTCATACAGAGTAGACAGTGTACTGTAGGTTATTTTGACGAAGTGTGAATTAGATATCCACACCATGACTTACCTTCTGAATATCACATATGTCATTGCATTTAGAGCATTAATAAATGTTGTATTCAAAAACATTGGGCAGGTTAAGTAATAAACCAGTGTATTTGATCATTGATTAATGTGAATCATCTAAACTGTAGATACACCCAGAAAGAGTCAAACAGTAGGTTGAGATGAATCAAGCAGTAGATGGTAGAAATCTTTTAACAAAAAATTAGTAAAATAAAAACACATTGTCTAAAATAGGATTCTTAAATAGAATATTTAGGATTACTTGTGATACCTGCACATATGTTATAATATATTTATAGGTCTTTGGTAGAGATATATTTGAAAACATATCAAAACATATATTGTAAGTTTTATAATGGTGCATTGTATTCATTGTGGAGACAAAATATAAAATTTATTAGGAAAACTAGAAAAATCACTAAGACCAAAGAATCTTAGATGGTAAACAAGATGGGATTAAAATCCAAAAATATGAAATAGAAGAATAATAGCATTGAGTTGAGGTAAATTAAACTATTTAATGTACAGATATAATAAATACTGTATAAATTTGGTTTGTCAATTTTTGTGGGGTGCATATGTTAGCATCAAACATAGACTATTTGAATATGATGAAGTATATTCACTTTTATGAACATAGACTTTTGGTTCTAAAAGATTTTCTAGTCTAGTTATCAAAGCAACAGTTAAGAACTTTACATTGACTTCCCAAAGTAATCTAGCTATTAGAAGCAGAACTGAAATCATAATTCATATCTCATTCTTACTTAGTGATATTTTCATTTAATTATGCTTATTTAAAAATTCCAGATTGCATTTTCACAGTCCAACCAGAGCAGATATTGAATTATTATGGAAAGTCAATTATATGTGTTAATACAAAATCCCCAAGTGAAAATTTTTAATTTTAGATGAAGGTTTTCCTGCTGGATAACATCCAGTCCCTATTCCTAGTTAAATTATAATGGTAGAATTGAAGGTTAAGTTTCAATTTCTGTATCCCAAATAACTTTGTCTTTTATACTTTCTACATTTTCAAATGAAATTTATTAAAAAAAGATAGTAAAGTCAACAAAAAGTGTCAATTTTGTGCAATTGGCCAAATGTAAGTACCATGGCTCATTATGTAAAACAGCATTGAGCAAAAAGGTCACTATAGCAACAAACTTTACTAATTTTTCTTTTTTTTATTTTTATTTTTTATTTTTCATTGGGTTTTGTCATACATTGATGTGAATCAGCCATTGAGTTACACGAATTCCCCATCCCGGTCTCCCATCCCACCTCCCTCTCCACCCGATTCCCCTGGATCTTCCCAGCCCAACAGGCCCGAGCACTTGACTCATGCCTCCCACCTGGGCTGGTGGTCTGTTTCACCACAGATAATATGCATGCTGTTCTTTCGAAACATCCCACCCTCCCCTTCTCCCAAGAGACGCAGAAGAACAGAACAGACTTCTAATTTTTCATACAGGCAATTCTGAATGTGGTAAAATCAATTTTAAAACCAATGTCTAATAGTAAGCAATAAATTTATTATGTTTACTTTTTACATTTAAATAATGTGAATGGCTAAAATTGAAAAAAAAATAAAGTCAGAATAAAAATCTATGACACACATTTAAATCAAAATGACCAAGCATAAGAGCTCGATACATCTGACAGACTGATGAAAGGATTCCTACTTGGCACTATCTTTTAGAAAATAAATAAATCAAGTGATTACAGCTTTTTTTTTTTTTTTTTTTTGTAATTGACCTGTAAGTTACTGGCAGAAAAATCAATAAATTCCAAATGAAAAATAATAATGCAATAACCACACTCAGCTTTGACCTAAAAACATGTATAACAATCTATATGATAAAGACTCTGTAAGCGTGATTTAAAAAAGAAAATTTAGTGCATTTATGTGAAAAAGTCATTTTGCCAACTAAACATTCTCTGCTAATACTGAACATTCATTTCACTTAGGTTTTAAATATCCCTATGTCCTGAAAATACATACATTATATTCTCAGTGTTCAAAATAATAATGTGCTAGATGAAAGCACATCTCTGCAGGGGATTATTATACATAAATTATCTATCCTGTGTGTTGGTAGGAAAAATATATTTTTCAGCATTATATGTTATAAACTAACATGAATTTAGTAGACTGTTTCTGGAAAACTGGTAAAAAATAGATTGCATTATTAAATAGTACCTTTAATTAATGTAGGCATGCTATAATCTTGTGTTCTGAACTATGACTAGCAGAAGACCTATTCACAAACTCGCATGCTAAGTTGTTGAAGTCGTGTCTGATTCTTTGAGACCCTATGGCCCGTATCCCACCAGACTCCTCTGCCTATCTGGCTCTCCAGGCAAGAATATTGGAGTGGATTGCCATTTCCTTCTCCAGGGGATATTCCTGACCCAGGGACTGAACCAGAGTCTCTTATATCTCCTATACTGGCAGGTGGGTTCTTTATGACTAGCACCTCTTAGGAAACTAGTTTCCCAATAAATAACTATTCGTGGTGATACTTCAGATAGAAATCAAAAGGCAGCCCTCTATATTCTAAACAGAAATTTATACAAATTACACATTACATAATTCATTATCTTTAAAATTTACGTTAAAATGTCCTTTAAAATTTTCATAGGATACCAAAGTTATACCTTCAAATTTAATTCTTTCACATCAATGATTAAAATCTGAGTTTATTTGACTTCCCTTCCAGGGAAGAAGAGGAGTCTTTCTTCTTCCTGTTTTCTCTGCTCTTGTCAAGGACTTGAAAGAGGTCTCCCAATTCTATTTAATTGTATTTTCTGCTTACTAATTTTCTTTTCTCTTTCACCTTTGATCAAGATCTTTCTCTGAAACATTGCTGATCAAGAGTAAGATTTTCCAGTTTCAGCAGCTTTTTGTCCTTCAATGCCAAGAAGTACATTTCTTGGGGGGTAGTGTCTCATGTTGGAGGAAAAGTGCATAGCTTGAAAATTATTAGGGCTGCATTCAAGTAACAAGGAAGGGGAGGAGGGAGACCTCAGGTACTTTTTACCTAAAGTCTATATATTATAAGGATTATAGACATTAGAGATCATCTGAAGTGGTATATTATCATCAAAGGTTTTGTGATAAACTCCAGTAGGCCTGGTCCAGATATCTTGGGAAAAGCTGTCTCATCAGATGTTGTTGCATCAGGTAACGGGTAACCAGACAATGTTCACTTCTGGTCAGGGTTCAGTGCTTTCTTTAGATGTGTCAGTTTAAAGTGTCCTAGAGCAGCATGATGGTTTCCCAGGTGGCACAGTGGTAAAGGATCTGCCTGCCAATGCAGGAGTTGTAAGAGATATGGATTTGATCCCTGGGTTGGAAAGATCCCATGGGGTTGGAAATGGCAACACACTCCAGTATTCTTGCCTGGAAAATTCCTTGGACAGAGGAGCCTGGTTAACTAGAGTCCATGGGGCTGCAAAGCATCAGACACAACTGAGCACGCATAGCACACACACAGATCAATATGGACAAGATTCCTTGAGTTGTAGTTTGGATAAGTGGGATAAGGCAGGCACTTTTGAAGCCTTGTTAGTGTATTCCCACCAATACTGATTCACAAAGACTATCATTTTGTCAGTAAACCAATAGTTAAATGCATGTATAGAGGTATGGAATTGGAATTTTAGTTTGTCCGGTAAGATGGGCTTGTTATTTGGTTTAAACCAGAGCTTTATCTTTTTATCCAACCAAAAAGTTTTAAATTTTCAACTTTTTTTTTTTTTTCCTTTTCTGAGGCCAATTTTGGGCATTCTGTAACCAGTGATTCTAAATTACCATTTGAAAAAATATTCTTTTGAATCATGATATTCAACTATTATTCAACTATTCAACTATTCATGATATTCAACTATTAACTATTATCAGTCCCATGAGAGCAGTATTCCTTGCAGAAGTATCACAAAGTGATTTCCTTTAGCTTCCAGAGAGTCAAGTTTAGAATACTCTGGAGGGGAGTTCCCTGGTGACCTAGCAGTTAGGATTCAGGACTTTCATTCCCATGGCCCAGATGGCCCATTTTCAATCCCTGGTTAGGGAACTGAGATCCTGTAAGTCTCATGGTATGGCCAAAAAAAAAAAAAAAAAAAAAAAGTCCCAGAATCTTAATAATAGCTAAAGTTGCTGGTAAAAGTGTTGATTGTGTAATTCCTGAACATGGGGGCTGTTTTTAATTTTATTCTACCTGGAATTAAAAAAGCTGTGTTTCTTCTACAATAGTCCAAAATCATGTACTACTTCAAAAGCATGTCTACCCTCACTATAAATATTGGCAATTTTGTTCTTGGCTAATGCTGAGCTGGGAAAGATTGAAACCAGGAGAAGGGGACAGCAGAGGATGAGATGGTTGGATGGCATCACCAACTCAGTGGACATGAGTTTGAGTAAACTCCAGGAGTTGGTGATGGACAGGGAGGCCTGGCATGCTGCAGTCCATGGGGTCATAAAGAGTTGGACACTACTGAGCAACTGATCTGAACTGAATGTACAAGTTCATTTAAGAGTGTATAATTTAGCCTATTGGACCAAAATAACCATAGGTAAAGATGTTGCCTCAGTAACAAGAAAAGGAGTCATAATAACATACCCAGCACAATATTGACTGTCACCTTTTAAATAACAATCACCAATGAACCATGAGAGGTCAAAGTTACCCAGTATAATTTCCTGTAGGTTATCACGGGGAGTCAGGAGATGGCCACTTCATAGGTGGTGAGGTGGTTGACTGAGAAATGTTGTATGTAATGAGAATTGAAGAGACCTTCTTGTTTATGAGGTACACAGATGGTTAGAGCAGACCCCATACGTTTCTTAGTGACCTTAACCAAAAGCTCAATAACCATATCTCTCAAGGGAAGGGGTTATCCCCATTCCATAGGGTCCAGTTTCTGGCTGTCATGCCCTGTGGGTCAATGGTGATACCTATGTTTTGGGGTGAGTATTCCTTATTTTCATATAATAAAGGAAAAAAATTAGGAATGTGAAAATTGTGGTGTCCAAGGGCTAATGGATTCATCAAACTCTCCTTAAAGGCCTTGAAGTCGGTCATCTGATTTCTCTTAAAATTGGGTCAGGGTTGTTATGGCCAAACTGCTCTATCTTTTACTAAGCAATAAGTGAAATTTGGAGTACAATTTTAGTGATAAGCAAGTAGCCTGGAAACCTTGCAGTTGGTGCTTAGTTTTGGGTTTTAGAAAACTTAGGACACCATAAACTCTATCTGAATGTAGGTGTAACCCTTGTTCTGATATCAGTTGCTCTAAATATCAAACCTTGGTTGGGCAAACTACAGTTTTTCTTTGGTGAACTTATGTCCCTTTAAGGCCAAAAGCTTTAGCAAGTGGGTACTGCCTTTCTGTGAGTTTTGAGAAGGAGAGCAAAGCGTCAAATCAACCATATGTTTTGGAGTAGAACCTCTGGGGAGAATTTGTCATTCAAATCAGGCTTCAGGATTTGTGAGAAACAAGGTCTCAGAAAAACTCTGAGACATTACTGTCCAGGTGAATTCTTTCTTCCCAAGTGAAGGCAAAAAGGTATTGGCTAGTTTCATCATCCAGAATACTAAAGAATATACTGCATAAATCAATCACACTAAAGAATTTAACTTTGGTTGTAATGGATGTTCACCCGGTATGAGGGTTAGGAAACAGGATGTCATTGGATAGCAAACTATTTCTTGTTCTAATTTCTTGGACAAACCTCCACCATCAACCTTAGATTTTCTTACTGGTAAAACAGGAGTTTGGGTGAGAAAATGAGATATTGGGCCTTGTAGTTTTCTTATATGGGCTTTTGGCCTTGAAGGGCTTCTTTACTTATAGGATATTGATTAATTCTGGAAAGATGCTTTGGAGGAGTCTCTTTGAATTTTGATGAGTGCTGCACTGTGAATTTTACCAACATGAATTGAAGATTTTTCCCATAAGGAAAGTGGTAGCTGAATCAATAAGGAAAAAAATGATCAATGTTTCCAGAATCAACTTTAGTACTGTCAGGGATGGAAAAAATAAAAGTTGTCAAATTATTATTTAATTCACATCGTGGGATACTTTGACTACTGTCAATTTCAAAAATTATTTTATCCTTTTGAGAGAAAGACATTCATTCCATGATACTTCTCTAAGAAGTCTTGGCTTAATAAACAATTGTTGGGGAGGAACAAAAGAGGGAAGGGTGTGTATCTCTGAGAGCCAAAAACAAAGGAAGAGGCTCAGACACAACAACCTCTTGAGTTTCACTGGAGGTCCCCATTATTTGAACAGTTTTAGTACCCCAAGAGAAAGGGTTGTTTTACAATAGTGCTGTTGAGCATCAGGAGTGGCTCTGGTATGAGTCACTTCCATTACAAAATGGAAGAGATTCATGCTCAACCTGGAAAAATGTTTCTCCAAGGCAATTAAGAGAAAAGATTGGGAAGAACCTTTGTAATTCCTTAGAGTCTGGTCACTGAGAATTGGAAGGACATTGGAAAGTCTAGTTAGTGGGCTGAATGTGCCTAAAACATTTAAATTTGTAACAATCTCTTTTCCAATGCCTGGCTTTTTACAATAATAGCAGAAACTAGGAGAGTTTTGATTTTGTTTAGGAACCTTTATTTGCTTGAGTTGAAGATTAAGAATTTTAATAGACTTTCTTGGAGGTGACTCATCTAGAGTAAGAAAACTAATTTGCTTGGTTAACTAAATATAGAGTGGTCATTCTAGTCCTTCTCACTAGAAGGGAAAGCTCCTGGTTCAGCCCATTAATAAACAGATAAAAGATACCTGAATGCAATCAACATCTGAAGGAGTATCAGGATTTTATTTAAGAATAATCTAAAGTCAATTGAATAATTCTGAACAAGTTAATCAGATTTTTCTGTACAAGTCTGAATTTTATTCCAGGCAACAGGCTTTGGAAAGGTGCTAGGAATTGTTCAGTGATTGTCCAAACCTGAAAATATGCTAAGTTAGTGGCCTGGTCTTCCAGTTGTAATCCCAGAGACCTTACAGGACTCACCCAATGAGCAGTTGTCATCAATGTCATGCCTGGTCTTCACTGACAAGTGTGTAAACTAGCTGGTATGAGTCAGAGAAACCAGGCTGATAAATTTGGATGACCATTTTTAAATTCCTTAGCAAATCTGCTAGGCTCTTTGATTATTTTGGGGAAATCTTTGACTATGGCTCACAGTTCAGCTTCAGGCCATGGAATATAAAAAGCTGTGTGTTTAGCTTCTGAATCCTCAGAAGCCTAAGTTTTAAAGCTTTCTGATATGTTCAGAGGAGAAGGAGTGGGAAGAGTTTCAGAGAAATGAGGTAGTTTGTGAGAGAATTAGTGCGGGGAAGTGAAGGTATAGTAGAGACCAAAGTGGCAGAGAATGGGAGGAATAAGATGGTGATGGAAGCAGAGTGGCCAGAAGGAGCTGAGAGATAAGATGATGCCAGAGGCAGATCCCAAGACAAAGAAGGAAAGGAAGATAAGCCTGAGGCTTTGGGACCCATTTTACCTTTTCTTAGTTTTTCTTCCCTCAGTTAATCTTAAAATCTTACTTTGCAGAGTGGTAATTTTATACTCCTGATAACATTGGGAAGCCTCAAAATACCAACTGAGATAAGCATTTCATTCATTTTTGGAAATTTTTGAACTATTGTAGTCCAATTTTGTTTTAAGGGAATGGAGTGTGGGGATTTCAGAAGTTCCCCATAATGGCCATTGATATTCTAAATAAATTGCTTTTGGTCAAGTTGGCTCATTTAACTAGAAATGTGCATAGGAAAGACAGGTTTTACATAACACTGGCTGGAGTCCCTATGCTGGGGGCACCCGCAATAATAACTGAGTTCGCATTTCTCAGAGGTTTCTCCTCAAGAGTAAAGTACAAATGTCAAACAATGTTCAAATGGCTTATAGCATAAATGGCTTGCAAACTGTTTGAACTGAGCCAATCTCAGCCATTCCTATAAAGCAACTTGGTCCCAGGGAAGCTAAACCAAAGACTTCTTAAGCCAGTCTCTGGAGAATAGTCCTTATTCGGGCATAGGCCAGAGGCTGAAAATTGGCAGTTTCAATTGAAGCAGTTTCTTCCTGAAGTTACTGGGTTGAAGACTTTTTCACCCAGCTTTGGTTGAAAGTCTGAACTCAAAATTACACCTAAGTGCTAAATGAGTGCTGACGTATAGAACAAAGAATTAACCAGACATACAAACTTTTAAATAGATACCTAATAAAACCTGGAGGGTAGCAAATTCAAGAAAGATATGAGTGAGCTCAGATATAGGAGAAAGATAGCCCTTCAACCTTTAAAGCCACTGAGAAAAATCAGTGCGAAATGATGGGTTCAACTGTGGGTACTATACCTGTTTGCACACCAGCCCTGGAGCCATTTAGAGCCAGCTTCCTTAATCCCCATACTGGCCACCAAAATGTTAACCTGAAACAAACAGCCAGATATTTCTCCAGCAAAGGTGGGTTTATTCAGATCAGCAGAGGATTACAATACAGGGTCTGCAGCCATGGTGAACCACATGCACATCCCTATATGTCAAGGGAAAGAGAACACTTTTTACTGAGAGGAAAAGAAAACTGGGTGGGCTATAGTGAACAGAGAGTCCATGGCTTCTCAGAGGCTGAGTCTCTTCTTCCTGTTGGGCCCTGCTACAGGCACAGATCATGAGAACTCCCCCTTCTGGTCTCCCAACTCTAATGAATTAAGTATACTGTTTCTTAACTTTTTACAGAGTATACATTAAGGATATTTATGGATACTGAATTAGGCTGCTCTGAAAAACATGGCAATGCAGTTGAGTTTTAAATAAATGAGTTGTAATTAGGTAGATGGGTTAAAATGCAGGGGAAAATGCTTAAAGCTGTCATTTTCAACCTTTCTATTAAAATTAGGAGAGTTTTAAAAATACCACTGTCTAGACAGCAAATAAGGCCTATTAAATCAGAATTTCTATGGATCGGACAAAGGAATGAAGAACTTTCTAATGTCCCCCAAGTGATTCCAATGTGCAATGTATAGCTAATTTTTAAAACCACTGAGTTAGATAAATGACAATGTAAAATTTTAAAGAAGTTATTTGTGATGCATGGAAGATAGAATGGAAAAATAGTGTTAAAGACAAGTTGACACACATTTTAATCTTTTTGATAAGATTATTTCAGCTGTAATATAATCATTAATAAAATACAATATAAACTCCCTTTTTTATCACATTTGTGGCTCCTAACACCTTTATATCTTTTCCATCATGACCCATTTCATGTATCTTCAATATACTGTTTGCTTTCTTCTGGACACAATCATTAGGGGTTAATCAGAATATATTACAGTACCCCAAACTGGTTAAGAATAAGACGGAAAAGAGCGAAATACATATATCCTTTTTTCCCAAGCTGATAGTTGGGTTTGATATTTGGCAAAGTATGCTCAAATGATTGAAATATTCTTGAATTCAGTAAAACATTGTAGAAAAAAAATACTCAACTTGAAAATGTTATGCCCGATGTCCGAATCCCCGAGCGGGAAGAGAGAAGGCTTCCAAGGCAATGCAACTCGCAAAAAAAGGGAAGTTTATTACTGACTCGAGCCAGGGCCTTCTGCCTCCGCCATCACAGTGGTGCAGGGTCAGAAAAGCCCTGAGCCCAAGCTGTTACAGAAATTTATAAGACATGCATAATCAATTAGTAGCTGGCTTAAGCGGATTGGTTACATGTTTACAAAGCAATTCTATTGGTACAGACTTTCGCGGGCTTTTTCAAACCTGGGCTTTCGCGGGCTTTCTCAAACCTGGGCTTTCGCGGGCTTTTCAGCTTTCCCCTTTGTCTCTTACTGGGCGCATATTGATTGGCTGGCTTCAGGTTACCTGATGGGGGTGGGGAATCTTACCATTTCGGGGAAAGCTAAAACTTAGGTCCAGGCTGCCTGTCATGGAATTAACCCTGGCAGCCTCACAGAAAACAGGAAACCATATATCTGAAATATCAACACTTTACCACATAATCTTAGAAATTTGGACCTACCATTTTAGTGTGCAAAAGGTAAAGTAGAACACTGCTGTGAATGCCAATTTGACGTGGCCAAATTGAGAAGTTCTCTTCTTTTTTTCTCCTTAGTAACATGAAGCATATTTTCTAAGGATCTTTTCAATATTATAAATTTATATACAAGTTGTTTAACACTGGATGGAATTAAACTGATGAGTAACTGAAATATAAACATAGGTTTTCTTAAGTAGATCAGCTCATCTCAGAAATAACATATCTTGAAAAATAGATTTTTTGACCTTGTGAAAGATAATTGTCCTCATTATATCTTTGACTCTGTTTAAAAAACAAACAAAAACAATAGGCTATTATGTATACTATATAATTTGTGGAATTCTTATGGAAATGAATCTAATTATGTTTTTAGAATGCTTTGAAATACACTTCAAAAATGTTATGAAGTAGTACAAATTAAGTATATTCTTTTGTGATATCTATGATCACTATTCATGTCTAATTTTTATATGAAGATATTTTTAAGCATTCATATCCTGGGGATTATTCTGAAGTTTTATATTTACTCACTTAGATTTTTTTCACTGCAAGTCTATAAAATAGACTCTAAGCTTCATTTTACAGGTAAGGAAACTCATGCAAGAGAAGAAATATACCTTAGCCAATAAACTCACAGTGGAAACTGCTTACTGAGTTGCAGGCTTCAGAGTCTATGGAGATCAAATATATTTCAGCTTTTCTTTCTGCTTGTCTATTTTAATCATTAGCTTAAAGAAAATATGTTTGAATTGTTAATAAGAAAGAATTAATTAATAAGATACTATATGTCAAATGAGATGCTAGTCATTAAAATAGATACAGGCACCGCTCTTATGGAGCCTGCATTCTAATGTGCATCAGGCAAACCAAGCAGACAGATGTAACTAATAGGCAGCATTAAAGTTGATTATAGGTCAGAATACATGAGAATATATGTGGGCATGCTGCAGTCCATGGGGTCACAAAGAGGCAGACATGATTGAGCGACTGAACTGAACTGAGTTGATATAGGATGATTAAAAAATGTGTTTCTAAGCAGAATTTTTTAAAATGGAATTTAAAGAACAAAAGTAAGAGAGCATTATGAAGAGTAGGAAGAGGTATTACAGCCACAGGAAACAACATATTTTGTGACCAATGTAATGGTAGCATAATCATTGAGGAAGAAATGAGATGGCAGATGATATGAACCATATATGGTCTTAAAAGATCATCATAAAATATTTGATCTTTATTTTAATTCCAGTAAGAATCCACTCAAATTGTTGTGTTTTGTCTTACTATTGATACAATAAATTTGTATATATTTATAAATTTCCTTCAGTGATAATAAATTATAACCAGAAAATTATCAAATTATAATTTTAATAATCAATTTTATAATCAAAATATAATATAATTGTTCTGATTATAACCAGATTATAATCAGAAAAATATTGCCAGTCTTCTGGTTTTAGCTTAGACCTGCAAAGAGTTTGGAAGGCATCACTTTCTTCATTAAAATAGAAAAATCTGAACTAACTAAAAATTAATGATTTCTTAGACCTACTAGAAAACTTAACACAGAATAAACTGTGATTCTAAAATCTGGAGAGAAAGGTATATCCAGTGAGATACAGAAACAAAGACAAGCGATAAGTTAACAATCACCCAGTATTTCTGTCTGTCGGATGACAATGTTATTATCATCTAGATCCTCAATATTTTTGATAAATAATTCCCATTGTTCAAATGTTCAATCAAAACTCACTAGACATGCCAAAGAAAAGTCATACAACTCAAATAAAAACAGTAAATAGAAGTAAACTATTTGCATAAGCAGATATAATTTTATATAATTTTAATATAATTTAATATAATTTTATATAATTTTATATAATATATAATTTTTATTAATAAATTCAAGGTAGCATATGATAATTTGTAGAAAATAGGCAAAAAATGGTTTTTCCAGACACTGAATTCTAGGGAAAGACAAAACAAAACAAAACTCTAAAACTGAAACAGCTACAGTTGAAGAGCTCTATATGTAGAGTTAAGAGTAGCAGAGTCAGACGTTTCCTAAACTAGAAGTCAGTTTACTAAAAATATCTAAAGTCAAAGAAAGGAAAAGAACAGAAAACGGAGAACATCCTAAACAAATCTAACATGAATATAATTAGACACAGACTAGAAAGGAAAAGAATAAGCAGCAGTCTTATTGGAAGAAATTATTTTCCAACCTGAAAGAAAAATCTAACCCTTGCCTAAGCACTTTGTGTCATTGCTTAGACCCATTTTCCTATATAATAAAAATGACAAAGCAGCAAGAGAAACAATCCATGACACCCTCAAAAAAATGGCAGTAAGATTATAGACATGGAAATAGAAAAACCATTTTCTATTATGAATGAAAGTTACTAGAGAGACATGGGCACCTCTTTTTAATTTGCTGGCATGAATCACACTTGCAAAATTCTTCACATAAACCTCATGCACCTACTGAATAAATCCATTTATATTATCAGCTTTTTAAAAAAGATTGAAATAAAGTCATACTTAAAAATGCGTCCTTTGGGGAGAGTGGTAAGAATCATACTTAAAGTTTTTAATTAGTAGAGTTAGCAGTATATATATGGTAATAGCAGTATATATATGGTAATAACACACCGTATATATGTTCTTAGATAATGCAATTCATTAATATTGGATTGATGTCTTTCCTACTGTGGATTTTTAGAAGTCTCCTTATTCCACATAACATAACTTTTTGCATTTCTGAATTTGTTCTTTTAGTGTTAGGATGGATTTTATCAAAATAATGTTAGATTTAATTACACATCAATAATATAAAGGGGCATTTTCGTGAATTACAGTGCTATTGAGTTATAAGTAAGAGTCCATACACTACTTATTCAGGGTTCATGAGCACAAAATGTATAGAAGTTTTAATACATGAAGCCACATTTTTCTACCATAGAGTTGAATTAAATTGATCTAATTTTATAGTGTCTGACATATGAACAAATATGATTTTGTAAAAAAAATCATATAAGATATTCAGAGTGTTGAAGGAATGTAGAACACTGTGTAAAATGTTATATTAAAACATAATGTGGTGAATAATATATTTAGTTTCCTAATAATAAAAATACGATTTACAAAACTAACCATAATTTATAAATGGCTTGACTGCCTCTTCTCTGTCATTCCATTTATAGGAGTAATTGAAAATTGCATCTTCTTAAATGAGCATGCATGACAGTAAAACCAATATAGTACACTAACCTATTCAAGTGTATGAACGCTGCATTTCAAGCACCTATATTTCTCTTGGATAGAGAGATTTCTAACCCCTGAAGGTGGTAGATTAGCACTTGAAGTACCACGAGACTGTCATGCCCAAAGCAAAATTCTTGGGAATAAGGAAATAAAAATCAATATAGTTTTTTATAATATTTTGCCCCTTGAAAGGATTCTTTTAAAAAAATTTTTGTGTACTTTTGTGCACAGTCCTGTGTGTGTTTAGATTTGAAGTTATTCAGAAATTTTATTTGTGTTTTGAAATTATTGTCAAAAAGAAATTGATTTAATCACCATTATGCTTTGAGCCTGTAATAATCTACTGTTGAGTATCAATCATTTGATTTAGCAGTTATAGTCCATTATTGATCTTGAATCACATATTCAGTAGAACATTAGGTAAGTCTGATGTGTTTGAGGTTGAGAGAGGATGTAATCAAGTGAAGACAGCAAATATTTATGTTAGGATGTCAGTAAAGTCGCTAGTAAAAAGATCATATCTGCATAAAAATCTGGGATTAAAGTGATTACTTAAATTTATTAAATTTAAAATAATCTTTTTCTTATGACCTTTCATTTATACCTATTATATATCAGCCAACTTAGAGAGAACAGTGAAATGTGATGCTTTTTACCAACTGGTATCTTTGCAGAATTTTTGGGTAACACAGATTTATATTTTTGGTAGTGACAGAGAACTGGTTAGTTTCTACTTAATAATTTTCACTACAATAATCTTAGCATCATTAGCATGGTAGTCATTACAGGGATTTTGCTATTTTTTTAAGTATATTTACTCCAACTACACATTGAAGTAATGAAGAAATGTATCATGTGATGGTCTCTGCACACTGCTATGTGTGGGTTTGTGTCAAAACTTATCACTTCTAGGTTAGCTTTATCTAGTAGATGACAGAGCATTCAGATATCCAGAAATTGTCGATTTGGGTGTCTTTTCCATAGTCTCTGAAAGATAAGGGTGTTTTCCTTTCTTTAGTATGTAAATACCTAGCTAAATAGCATCTGGACATTTGGCTGAAGGTTTACCATGACATTTAGCATGTTTTTTTTCTTTGTTATTACTGAGGGGTCCTTTCCTGCGGGGAGCCGGCCTGACTGCCCAGGCCCCTTCTCGGCCCTGAGAGAGATCAAAAGGGTCTCTCTCTGTCCCGCCACCCCTGATTTATTAAAATGCAAATTGGCCTTTCTCACCTCCCTCAAGGAAATTGCTGCAGCCACCATTTGCCCATTCTCCTGACTCTGACAAGATTATCAAGCTCCTGTGAATCTTTAAATGATTGTAAGACGCCAGTGCCATTCTCTGCTAGTCTTAAAGAGTTGAGATAAAATTCATGAGCTAAAACTAGTGTTTGCAGTTCTGCACATATGCATGTCTTTGATCTAAAATTTGGTGAGTCCTGTGAGCATATATATATGTATGTTACCCCTCAATAAAGTTGTTGGAATCATACCTGTTCCTTAACCGGCTGGCCCGGCACTTTACCAAGTTTTTCAGCTTCACCTGGATTCTATCTCAAACTATGGATTAACCCAGTACGTGCATGCATGCTGAGTCACTTCAGTTTTGTCCAAATCTTTGTGACTGTGTGGACTGTGGCCTGCCAGGCTTGTCTGTCCATGCGGTTCTCCAGGCAAGAATATTGGAGTGGGTTGCCATGCTCTCCTCCAGAGGATCTTCCTAACCCAGGGATGGAACCTGGGTCTTCTGCACTGCAAGTGGATTCATTACCACTGAGCCACTGGGAAAGCCCCAAATTGACCCAGTAGAAATATTCAGATGTGAGGACAGAATTATCTCTTGTGGTGACTCAAGTCATGCCTTGGTTTATATTATCTGGAGTTTTTGTTGTTACTTTTACTGTTAATTATTAAACTTTGGCTTCCTATCTTTATTGGTTCTATGGTACCAGTAGATTGAATTAATCTTATACCACTAATGTGCTGCCTTCTTTGGTAATTTTACCTTTCTCTAATGGTAAAGTGTTTCTCTCTGACCTTTTCCATGCTGAAATCTCCTATCTCCATTGGGAACTGAGAACTCATTTCAACCAGATGTCCCGTATCTGTCCCAATGCCATCAAAAGTTATTCAAAGATGATGGGACTACACTCACTGGTATAGTTCTTAATGCTTTGTAAAGGAAATATTTTCTAGATTTGCTTTGCTAGTTTATCAACCACTGATGAATTGATCCTTTATTCTAGGTTCTCTTCTAGGTACATTCAGTAGTGAACAAAAGAGACACAAAGCTTTGTTCCTATAGAGTTTGCATTCCACTTCAAGTCAGAAGTTGAATAAAAGAATGAAGAGTATTTTGGAAAGTTATTTGTGCTTTGGAAATAAAGCAAAGAAGGGGATATGAAGTTTTGGAGGGTATGGTTAAATTTTAAATAAGTTGTTCATGGAAGATATATCTGAAAAATGTGGTATTTAAGGTAAGCCCTAAATAAACCATATGGGACATGGGAATATCAGGATGGAATGTGGAGGGTGTTAGTCAACAAAACAAATAGCAAATGCAAAAACCCTGAGCTGAGACTTTCCTGGCAAGTTTAAAGAGCGTTAAGGAGTCAGGCGTGGCTGGAATGGAGGGAGAAAAGAGGAGAGGTTAAATAAGTGAGTAATAGAGGTTGGGGAATACGATTGTAGTCAGTCTACCTCTATCAGAATAATTATTTGTAAATTCATTCAGGTCGTTGTGAGTATGATATTGGAATCCTTTTTACTGCTGAGTAGTATTCCACATATGTATATAACACAGTTTATTTAACCTGTTGCCTATTGAAGGATAGACTTCCCAGGTGGTGCTAGTGGTAAAGAACTCGCTTGCCAATGCAGGAGATGTAAGAGAGAGATGCGGGTTTGATTCTTTGGTCAGGAAGATCCCCTGGAGGAGGGCATGGCAGCCGACTCCAGTATTCCTGCCTGGAGAATCCCATCGGCAAAGGGGCGTGACAGGCTACAGTTCGGAGGTTCACAAAGATTTGGACACAACCTAAGTGACTTAGCATGCAATATGCACTATTGAAGGGTAACTGGCTTTGTCTAGTTTGGGACTATTATGCATAAGTCTGCTATGAACTTTCACATACACGACTTTGTGTGACCATGTCTTTGTTCTTCTGGAATAAATGCCTAAGATGCAATGACTGGAATGCATGGTTATTGGGAATTAATTTTCTTTAAAAGAAATAGCCAACATTTGTTGTTTTTATTGGAGGATTATTTATTTATCCCTTCAATAGGTGTGTAGTGATACCTCATGTTTTACAAATAATAACATATTCCATAGTTTTTAATAGTTTTAAGTTAATAGAAAAAACAAATTTCTCATATACCTCCTATAGATCTTTATGTACAGATAACATTAAACGGTCCTTTAGCAGTTTTCAAATGACAAAGTCACTCCAACAGTCTAACCTCTGTAAGACATAAAATACTTCCTCTGCAAATTTCTAAAAACTTTCTATTAGCTTAAATTACAGAGATAGTCACTAATCCAAATTTAGATAATCAACTAAACAAATATAAAAACCATGTCATACTTTTAATGCTAGTATGTTACATTCAGATTTTCAGGTAAGTTCACCCATACTAATACATATAACTCAAAAGTATTTTTCTCCTATTAGGGTCTCAGCTTCAGAATCAATAGATAGATATAGTCTCCACATTTTGCCTGCATAAAGTATCACTTTTTTTCATTTATTTTTCAATATAATTCATTTTATATTAAATTCAGACTTATAATTGACATACTGATCCATATAGATATCAAAGTCTAGTGACAGACCTGGATACATGAGGAGTAGTGGAGGTGAAGTTAACTTCTTGCAGCATAACACACCCAATAGACAATTAGGCAGAATGATTACTGATGCTGGAAGCATCTTACACCAGGAAAGAAGACAGTCAATAAAACTTCATTGGCGATGTGTGTTTTTTGGTTTTTATATATTCTTTAGTGTCTCCATTTCAACTTACAAGGTTGTGGTGTTTGTATATCACTGCCTTCTCCTTTATTTACTAAAGTTTTGGATGGTGTGCATTTAAATGATGCTGAATTCTGATTCAGTATTCCAGGTATGAGATAGAAGTATTCATTATGATTTTTTAAACATCCTAGTGCCTTGAGGCAAGCATATAGACACTTGAGTTTGTCATCCTCTGTAAGTTGACAGCACTCTTATAAACACTATTTTCCTGCAACAATCCTCAAATCTTTTGTGACTTTGATAGTGATCTATGGCAGTGACACTTGGTTCCCCAGGCCTAGCCTGTAATAGGCATTTTGTAACTCGTAGTCACTGATGATATTTTATTTGTCTTTTACCACTTTATGACATTTACTGACAAAATCCTCTCTCTCTTTTTAATTACATGTATAATATGGCATATGAGCCCAAATTAGACACAAATACTCTTATCACCCCTCTTAAATTCTCTATATTTCTAGTTTCTCACACTTCTTTGTACCTATTTCTGTATCAATTAAGTCTTTTATAAATAAGTGACTGAAAACAATGCTAGCTAATTTTAAGGAAAAAGTACTATATTAGTCAGAATTCTCCCGAGAAACAGAACTAATAAAATGTTTTATATATTTATCATTAATAAATATAATATAAAAGTATGTAAAATAAAATATAAGACATGCACAGATATAAGATATAAATACCAATACACACACAGGTATTTATTGTGGGGGCTGCCTGTGTGCAAGGTGTGAAATCTGTAGGAGAAACCAACAGGCTGGTGATACAGGGAAGAGCTGATGCTGTAGTACTAGTATTTAAAGACAAAATTTCTTCCTCAGGAAGCCTCAGATTTTGTTCTTAAGGCCTTCAACTGATTGGGTAAAGCAAACCCACATTATAGAGGGTAATCTTCTTTACTCAGAGACTACTGTTATATGTGTTAGTGTTAATCACACATAAAATATACTTGTCAGCAACAGTTAGTTTGGTATGAGTATCAACTTGGCCTAGCCAAGTTGGCATAAAAAATTAACCATCAAAATATATTGGAACATATACACAGCTTATACACAGGGATTCAGGTTATCCAAGATTACTGAAGGGATTATAGTTTGTCACTGCTATTGTCCAAATTTTATCTTCTGTTAACTATCAAAGCTACCACCCATGCCACCCTACTTAACCAGTAGCCACAATAACACTGGGGAGAAACTTTAGCCTTAGCTTCCATTAAGTATTTCAATTATTCCTTCACTTATTCAATACAAACCTATGAATCAATTATTACATGCCATAATGTTAGTAAATTTCAAGACTATGACAGAGATCAAAACTAAAGTTTCTAATCTTATGGGAATTTCCATTAAAAAATGGACTAACAGATACTAAATGAAATTAGGTAGATAGTATGCATATGAATTAATCAAGAAATATGATTACTAGACTACAGTTTTTACTCATAGTCTGTGAAGGTGACATTGAGTAAAATTTTCACAAGGAAATGAGGGCAAGAAATAAAGTCATCTGTGTCAAGATTGTAGATTGTCTTGTAGGCCATTGAGGACATGGCTCTTTCCCTGAAAGGGCTAGGGCTGTATTTGAGGTTTTTAATCAGAGGCATGGCATGACTTGACACATGTTTAATGCACTAATAGATTTTTATTCTGTAAATTCTTTCTTATATTTTCAATGATAATTTCCTAATTGACATGCATGATGTCACCACCAGGAACAGTGATATAGACAGACTTAGGAAATGAATTAGTGATAAAAATTGCAGCTGATAAGAGCCAAGTATTTTTTACTTTGATTTCATTACAGGTTTTATTTGTAGTAAAATATATTTCATGGTCTAATACAATTTATTAAGACCTAATTAGTAAAAATGCAATTATTATAACTTATAATAATAACTTTTTCCAGCCACTTTAAAATGTATTTGTATTAATCAGATGTATTTTTTGAAGTATTCATTCTCAGTGAATTCTACTACTGCTCTATTTCCTCATTTTAGTTAAAACATAACATTCATTCAAGATATAATCTTTTCTAAGTTTTTCTTTACAAAATTTTATTTTATTTCAAGCTATATGATCCACTTAACTTAGAATATATAACATTTACACTACATTTAAAGCATTGCTAAGTGACCTTTAACATATTTATGAAACATACTCATCATGGAATAATTGATTTTCTCTTACATCCTGGTGTGAATTGTGAGGTATTAAAATTTAAATATGTTTTAGAATGGCATAAAATATGCTCCATATTATGGATGAGTTTACTCATGAAATAATTTTTATCTTAAAGTATTATATATGAAAATAAATCTACTTATCTGATTGATTTGCTAGCTCTTCTTCTCAGTTAAGATATTCGGTGCTATTTGATCTTTAAATGTGAGCAAATTTATGGAATTAATTAACTGAAATCATTATAGCACTTAAACATTACAGAGTACTTTCCTTATAATTATCTCATTGACCTTATCTGATGTGATATAATAATATAACTCTTCACATAAGACTATAACTTTCATATGAGAAAATTCTGAATATTCATTTTTCTTTTTACTATTTCACTATAAAAGATGAGGATGGTAAAGAAGTCTGAGAAAACAAAACTAAATACAATAAAATACAAAAATGTGCATTTTGTCCTGATCTGGAATTGTTTAAACAAAGTGTGTATCTTAGTATTAATAAATTTTGCCTCACTAAATAAAACTTTGCCTCAGTAAATAAATAATTGTTGTTTGTAGACTGCAAGTGTCCCATCAGTATTTAACTTTTTGACCACATCCAAATAATTTCCAAGTGTCAACCTCTATGACTCTTTTCCTGAGAGAATCTCTGCCCTCTGGAACCTGATATGCCCATGTCACAGAGAAATGCCAGTGAATTAACATGCCCCTGAGAACAGTGCTCAGTCAGTGACTAATGGAATTAACATGAATATACCCCAGGTCCATCCCTCCAAGTGAGTTTACACTGAGCTGTATGCCCTAAATGAAACTCCTTAGTCTCAAGGTAGGATTTATCTTCAGTTGTTCACCATGATAACTTGCTTAATACTTCTGTACTGGCTTCTTTCCCTTCCATGTCTCATTTCTTCTCTCCTGCAGCATTATTTCCTGGGAACACCTTACAATTAAACTAATTTTATGCAAATCCTCATATCACAGGAGGCTCCTGGGGAAACACAAAATAATACAAGCAGTTAAACCAATAAAAATTATATCCAAACTTCTGTTGAATAGACCTTAAAAATAAATAAGCCATTGGAAAAAGGGCTTGCTTCTTATCTAAGAATACTGGAAAAATTAGATCAGCAAACAGCATGCTTGACTTCTAATGTCTGTCAGAGAAAACATTAAAAGACAACCTTGGTCAGAGGAGGGAATTCTCTATTCCACTCTTCAGATTTCACTTTTTGAAATGAGTAGCTAAAGATAGAGGCTAAATTATGTGAACCGTTAGTTAACCTGCTTACATGCAGTTACGATCTTCTAAAATTTTTACTGTAGAAGATGAAATACTAAGTGAGCGTCACACCCACGTATCCCGTTCTTTGCTTCTTTGCCATACTTTAGTGGCATGATAACTTTAAAGGGACTGCTTGAATTCCTAATTTCCGGCTCAATGAAAACAAGGTTTTGTACTCTAGTAGATATTTTTCTTCCTCAATTCAAAACAAAACAAAACAAAAAGAAAACCTCTCTAATCCAACACAGCCCTGAGTTTGAAGAAATAAAATGACAAAATAAGAGAATTTTGGAGTACAAAGTTAAGAAGACACTTCCTCTTTTAACTCCTTATTTCCCATACTCTATTATGGCTGTGGGAGAAAAATTAGCAAATACTGGTTGCTAGTTCATAACTTTTATGGTGGACAGAATGTAGTTCGTTAGGTGTTATCATTCAACTAGTTCTGTTTCTTAGTAATTCCATAATTTTCGCTGCCAACTTATTTAAAGTAGTGGGCCATTAATGGGTATAAGCTTATTTCTTTACTTCTTTTGCTGCACTTTACAAGAAGCAGTATTTTAGAGAAGCATGACGGGAAATAGTGATTTCAGTACGTTCAGAAGCAATGCTGGTGTAAGCATTGTGGACAGTACCACAGTTTATCCCAGTGAGAAAAAAATCCCCTTACAAGAAGTCAAACTGTCCCTGAGCAACAGGGAAATTCTTGGTTTGCTTCCCACACTTCAGTAGATCTGAGCAATAAGAAATCTGGGACTCCAGATAAATTTTGACTGTTTACTATTCCTGGTATAGCAGGAAGTGGGGATTTCATGTTATGTCAGTTTCTCTTGCCCCTCAAGTCCCATAGGTCTGAATTGCTATGAGACCAGGTGAATGCTATAGAAATAGAGCATATTTGTCAAAGCTGAGGAAGACTGGCATTAGCCAGCCACAACTTTATGAGGGGACTGATAGCAAACCAGCCCAATATTTGCCCTGGAGGAAGTCTTTATCCTTGATATTGGTTAGGAAACAAGTCTGTCCTTTGACCCAAAGGAAGATGCTATCTTTAACTTCCAAGGCTGCTTACTATGGAGACATCCTTGAAATACAGTCCTGAAGAAGAGTTTTCATAAATCATATAGAAATACCATTTAAACATTGCCTCCTGATTCTCTCCATGATGAATTCTAATATAATTAACCTTAATTAGCCTATTTCTGGCAATGGTAAATTCGGTCACTCAAAGGAATTAGCTTTGGTCTCTTCTTTTCAAAAACTGAGTACACTTTAATAGAAGAATCAAATAAATCTTGATGTGAAGAAGCCCACATTGTTAGCTCATGCATTATTTTAGTTGCAGTTCTGCCACCCTTACCCCTTTGGCAATGATCTTACTAAGTAACACTGGAATAAGTGACCAACTGATACCAGAGTTTTAGTCTTACTGTTACTGAAAGTGGGGTCCAGCTGCTCACCACTCAAAAGTCAATAAAAAGGTAAGGTTTGTGGAAAGGAAAATTTGCTTTATTTCAGAAGCTAGCAGTCTGGAGCAGAGGGCTGACCCCCCAGCCCCCATTGACAATCACTAAGCAAGAGATTTTAAAGGGAAGTTTCATGGGTTCATAGGTGGAGGGAGGAGGATACATGTAGAAACAGCACAGTCATATCTGACAGTCATCTTGAAATTGGTCATGCAGTAGTTGGATCAATATCATCTTGATTGATTTAAGTACAGTTAGTCAGTTCCAGGGTCAGTTTGTTCTTATTTTTTTGAGGCCATTTCTCAGAACTGTGGCAGCTTATGTCGTAGCTACAGTCTGGTCATCAGGTAGTTAACTTCTTCCATCTGCTTGGAGTTTCAGTATGAGAAAGCTCAAAGGATGTGACTCAGGATATTAAATATATAATCCTTGAGGAGGAACTGAAGATCCTTGATTTCATTTAAAGACTAAAATATTATTGCTTAGTCTTGTCTGACTGTTTTTCTTTGCTTCTGCATTTTGTCACTTTTCTGACTAAACTTATTCTTGGGTGAAGTTCACCCACGGAGGACATGTGAGCAAAGACATGATCCTTTCATTGTCACTCACCTTATTGTTAAAGGCCTCATCTCTATGGCACGGCCTTCGGTGGTCATCCTCACACCTTGTTTCCATCACCAAAGACCTGTCTTTACTCCTATTTCTTGTCATTTTTGTTCCTTCAGTCTTGTTCTTCCAATATCCTGACCAGCTAGGCTAACCTTTAGTGACTGTCCATGGATTTATGTGGATCCATGTCTCCAGGCAACTCTTAATTAAGAGAAATCATATGTACACCTCAAAGTACTACTCATTCCACTTCAGCTTCATCCTTGAGGAGAGAGATAATGTTTACACGCATGGTGCCAGCTTTCCTCAGACAAGTGTACAGGTAAAGCCCCATGAGGACAGTATTGGTGAACTGAGGGGAAGGTACCCAGTGCAGGGGAAGAGGTGTTGTTAGTGTGCAAGATACTTCATTATGCCAGTAAGATCTGCTTAACTCCGATCTTCAGTGTTCTCGTTTGCACATAATATTGGGGTGCTGCTGTATGTATTGCACATTTTAGTCTTATTGGTCAAAGCTTAAGGGCAGTTCAGATTGAATGGACTCTTGGAAACTCATATTCAGATTAGTTGCTGCATGGCTCAATAGAAAGTCTGCGGCTATATCTCAATAAGAGACTAGTAATCTAGAGAATACTGTTATTCCTTTAATGTGGCTTTCCAGAAGCTCCATAGAGCAAGCATGTCTGCTACAGAAAATGTAAATAATATTTTATCTGTCGAATTAAACCAAAGTGACAGAGTTTCTTGGGTACCAATAAAAACTGGCAATAATAGAATCTCTGAAAGATGGTAAAAGGAACTGCAGGCTATGATGTCCAACCTAAATAATCCCATAAAATACTCTTTCTGCACACAACCCAGTAACTGTTTTAAATTGTGTGGAAAAGAACATTAATGAGCAAGCAAGCTCAAGTAATAGTTTCACCATTGGAATAATAATTGTGAACAAAATGTAAGTGGAGAAGTTTGAATAGACTAACCCAGGAATATTTCCATATCAGTTATTGTCAAGTCGCTAACTTATCTGATCCTTGTGATCCCAGGGACTGCAACAAGCCAGGCTTCTCTGTCCTTCACCATCTCCTGGAGCTTGCTCAATATCCATTGAGTTGGGAATGCCATCCAAACATCTCATCCTCTGTCATCCCCTTCTCCTCTTGCCCTCAATATTTCTCAGCATAAGGGTCTTTTCCAAAGAGTTGGCTTTTCAGATCAGGTGGCCGAAATATTGGAGCTTCAGCTTCAGCATCAGTCCTTCCAATGAATTTTCAGGACTGATTTCCTTTAGGACTGACCGATTTGATGCCCTTGCTATCCAAGGGACATTCAAGAGTTTCTCCAGCACCCCAGTTTGAAAGCATCAACTGTTTGGCACTCAGCCTTCTTTGTGGTCCAACTCCCATATCCATATACAACTACTGGAAAAAACATAGCTTTGACTAGATGGAGCTTTGCCATCAAAGTAATGTCTCTGCTTCATAGTATACTGTCTAGGTTTGTCAACTTTTCAAGAGTCTTTTAATTTCATGGCTGCACTCACCATCTGCAGTTATTTTGGAGCCCCCAAAAATAAAGTCAGCCACTATTTCCATTACTTCCCCATCTATTTGCCACGAAGTGATGGGACTGGATGCCATGATCTTAGTTTTCTGAATGTTGAGTTTTAAACCAGCCTTTTCACTCTCCTCTTTCACCTTCATCAAGAGGCTCTTTAGTTCCCCTTCTTTCTGCCACTAGGGTGGTGTTATCTGCATATTTGGGGTTATTGATATTTCTCCCTTCAATCTTGATTCCAGCTTGTGATTCACCCATACTGTCAGAGATAATAGTAAATGGTGACCACTTGATCTGTGTTCTCAAAAGTTTGCATAACTATGGAAACAACATTCTTCACTCACACAAACACATATATAAGATTAACAAGAAGTGACAAATAAATGCACTTTCATCCAGGAAATATGCTATTAAAAAGCTAAAAACACTTTTTTTAAACTCGATAGCCCCTTAATTTGAAAAATGTATGAGGACTTAAAAACTTCTATCACTGAAATTTTCTAACCTGTAACTACTAACTTGGAGAAGCATCTGGACATATAACAACAGACTGGTTCCAAATTGGGAAAGGAGTACGTCAAGGCTGTATAATGTCACCTTGCATATTTAATTTGTATGCAGAGTACATCATGCGAAATGCCGCTGAATGAAGCACAAGCTGGAATCAAGATTGGTGGGAGAAATTTCAATAACCTCAGATACGCAAATGACACTATTCTTATGGCAGAAAGCAAAGAAGAACTAAAGAGCCTAGGGATGAAAGTGAAAGACAAGAGTGAAAAAATTGACTTAAAACTCAGCATTCAAAAAACTAAGATCATGGCAGCCAGTCCCATCATTTCATGGCAAATAAATAGGGAAACAATGGAAACAGTGACAGACTTTATTTTCTTGGGCTCCAAAATCACTGCAGGTGGTGATCACAGCCATGAAATTAAAAGACACTTGCTCCTTGGAAGAAAAGCTCTGAACAGCCTAGACAGCATATTAAAAAGCAGAGACATTACTTTGCCAACAAAGGTCACTCTAGTCAAAGCTATGGTATTTCCAGTAGTCATGTATGGATGTGAGAGTTGAACTATAAAGAAAGCTGAGCACCAAAGAATCAACACTTTTGAACTGTGGTGTTGGAGAAGACTCTTGAGAGTCCCTTGGACAGCAAGAAGATCAAACCAGTCCATGCTAATGGAAATCAGTACTGAATATTCATTGGAAGGACTGATGCTGAAGCTGAAACTCCAATACTATGACCACCTGATGTGAAGAGGTGACTCATTTGAAAAGACCCTTATGTGGGAAAGATTGAAGGCAGGAAGAGAAGGGGATGGCAGAGGATGAGATGGTTGGATGGCATCACTGCCTGGATGGACATGAATTTGAGCAGGCTCTGGGAATTGCTGTTAGACAGGGAAGCCTGGCGTGCTGCGGTCTGTGGGGTCGCAAAGAGTCGGGCATGACTGAGCAACTGAATTGAACTCAGCTGACTAACTTGGAGACACTTTTGGAAATACTGAATAGGAGAAATTAGTACTTTTATTGCTATATAAGACAGTTCTATAAGGAAACGCCTATAAACATTTATCTACCTAGTATTTGATGACAATGACTTCAATTCAGTGGTTTATTAGAATAATTTGTGGTAAATTATTTTTGCCCATGCCCTAGCCCTAGTGAGTATGATTATATCAATACAAAGGTAGAAACTTGGTTGAGATAAAAACACATATATTTAATATTTGTTAAACTATCATTTATTTAATTGCATAAGTGGTTTCTCAGATAATGTGAATTTTTAGCTTCAGTTAACATTTCTGTATACATGATAAAATACAGAATTTTTAAGTGGAAATGAATGTACTAATTCAAATACACAGAGATTCATTTCCTTCACTCAAAGGAAAAAAAAAAAGAGCTATTCATGATATTCAGAGCAACTGTTAAGTATTTCTTCATATTTTTACAGTTTGTGAATCACTGTAATACAACATTCAGAGCTCTATGAAACTGCCTTAATGATAACTGCTCATGCACTTAGTGCTTCAAAATCCCTTTGAATATAGAAATCAATTATGTGAACAGGTGCAACCAAGTAACTAGGTTTCATGCTCACTGGGATATCACAAACATTTAAATTTGATAAAGTTAATCTACAAATATGTTCCTTCATATACAACAATAAGTTAATATACATTCATGAAAATGCAAATATAGAAATCAAGGCCTGGAAAGTGATTAAGATTTCTTTTTAGCAAAGTGATGCATTAATTTCAGCTCCATGCAAAATTTTTCTAAGTAAGAAATTAACATTGAGGCAAAAATAGGCTAAATTATTTTTACCAACTATATAGCATTTGCTAGTATAAAATCTGGTTATTTTGTTAATAAGAAAAGTAAAAACAAAAAATATATTATTTAATTTCTAGAACCAAACCTTTTAAGAACATCTATGCATTACATAAAATACAGAAAAAAAAGTATGGTTCATTTTATCCAAATGTTAAATAAAACTAGATTTATAAAAGTTAGTTTCTTTTAGTTAAAATAACCTTTAAATTAAAAATAAGCAAGTATTTTTAGTTTATAGCTAGAAAACTGATCCCATGGAGTAACACTGTATTGATTCTGATAAATGTGATTCACTAAAATATTCCCTAGGAGAAATGATAGAAGTTTAAAAAAAAAGTAAAAAATGACACTTTCTTTATTAACTTTAGTACTTTTGAAGTATTTTTATTACTTTCTTAATTCTAAGAATATCTGTATATAATTTAATCTGACATTGAAATAAAAAGAAAATTGAGTAGTATATTACATCTGTTAATAATATGAGAAGAATAACTTTATTATCATGTTCTCTTAATAAAACAACACGATTAGAATATATAACGTTATCTAAAGTAACTGGTATTTCAACTAAGATATTTTTCAAAAAATACTACAGACTCAATAAAAGTGATCTATAAATCTTACTAGAGTTTATTAAAACAGAAACAAAAGAAGCCATGTTCTCAAATATCTCTGAGCCAGGTGTCATATATTTAAAATCAAAGTCCTATGAAATAATTATTTCAATATTTTTCAAATTTCTCTTATCTGGCACAGCGGGTCTAAGAAATATGCTGTTGAACCATTCTGAGGTCTCAATAAGTGCCTGAGGTCTCTATAAATGTCTTAAAGGTATATGCTTGGCATTATTTTGCCCTTTATTAACTAATTAGTATATTTGACTTTTGCTGAAAGTAACATTATGAAAATTAATTTCATTTTTGAATATAGTATGTTCTGGATACTTTATATTATCTCTAATATCTGTTGGACACCCATACCGTCCTTCATCTCTCTCAGTCTATACCTTACCATAGAAACAAATCAGTTGGCACTTTCATTCTACATGGAAATCCCCTATACCAAATCTTCTAGTTCATTATAAATCCCCGTTTCTGTGTTACCACAGTTTCTACGTTATGACAGTGTTGGCCAATGTTCTCATTCTACATAGCTTAGGTCCCATTATCTTCCAGCTTTGGTGTCCTTCTGGAATTCACTAATGGTCTTCTTGAGGAGCTTCCAGTTTTCATCTACTGCCTAATTACAAAAGGAATGTCACACGTGTAAATTATAGCATCATCCTACTTCTGATTTCTGTTCCTTACTTACTGCTTAGTAATAAGACAGCTCAATGCTCAGTGGCCTAAAGCAACAATGTTTTTCATCTCACAACTCTGTGAGTAAGCTGGACTTTTAGAGAGGTTCTTACTTGGGATCACCAAAGTGCTCGCTAATCCAGTAGTATTCAGTGCTGATGGGAATATAATGTTGTATAGCTGCTGTGGAAAACAGTGTGGTGGTTCCTCAAAAATTAAATGTAGCATTTCCATACAGGCCAATAGTTCTACTTCTGCGTATACCCAAATAATTCAAAAAGTGGAGAGTAGAACAGATGTTTGTGTTGCTGTTGTTGTTGTCACTAAGCTGTCTCTGACTCTTTGGGATCCCATGGACTGTAGCATGCTAGGCTTTCCTGTCCTGAACTGTCTTCCAGAGTTTGCTCAAATTCATGTTCAGTGAGTTGGTGATACTATCTAATCATCTCATCTTGTGCCGCCCTCTTCTCCTTTTGCCTTCAGTCTTTCCCAGCAGCAGGATCTTTTCCAATGAGTCACCTCTTCACATCGGGTGGCCAAATTATTGCAGCTTCAGCATCAGTCCTTCCAATGAACATTCAGAGTTGATTGCCCACAATAGCCAAAAGGTACAAAAGATCCAAATATTCATCATTGGATGAATGGATAAACCAAATGTGGTATATACGTACAATGAAATACATTTCAACTCTAAAAAGGAATGAAATTCTGACATATGCCACAATATATAAGAACCTTGAAGACATCAGTCTAAGTAAAATAAGGTGGATGCACAAGGGCAAATATCATATGACGCCATTTATATCGGGTATCTAAAATAGTCAAATTTATAGAGACAATATAGAATGGCAGTGGCCAGAATCTGGGGATAGGGAGGAATGGAGAATTGCTTTTTAATGGTACAAAATTTCAGTATGGAACACAAAAATTTCTGGAGATAGATGGTGGTGATAGTTACACAACATCAATGCATTAATGCCATTGAATTGTGCACTTGAAAATGGTTAAGATGCTAAATTTTATGGTTTATATATTTTACCACAATAAAGAAACTGGGAAAATGTTAGGCCTATATGTTCTCAAATGAAAAGATATTCAAATCATATAATTAAATAAAAATATTTAATAAGAGGGAATTCCCTGGTGATCCAGTGGTTAGGATTCAAAGCTATCACTGCTGAAGGTGAGGGTTCAATTGCTGGTTGAGGAACCAAGGTCCCACAAGCAGTGATATGTGGCCAAACAAAATGTGTAATGAGATATATGTTAAAAAGAGATAACGTTTATAAGAAGTACCAAATTGATGTGAGAAGAGAGATGAGATTTTGTATTTGCTGACACATTTTTTTTTGTTGTTGTTACAGTGCTCACAGATTGAATCTTTTAATGATAATACATTTGTATCTTTTAATTGGAAAAGGTCAGTTTTCATTCCAATCCCAAAGAAGGGCAATGACAAAGAATGTTCAGACTGCTGCACAATTGCACTCCTTACACAGGCTAGCAAGGTAATACTCAAAATCCTTCAAGGTAGGTTCACTTGCCTTCTATGGAACCTGTATGGAGTTGAAGAAACAACAGTTAGAACTGGACATGGAACCATGGACTGGTTCAAAATTGGGAAAGGAGTACGTCAAGGCTGTATATTGTCAGTCTGGTTATTTAACTTATATATGGAGTTAGTCAGTCAGTTCAGTTCAGTCCTTCAGTCGTGTCAGACTTTTTGCGACCCCATGAACCACAGCACGCCAGGTCTCCCTGTCCATCACCAACTTCTGGAGTTTACCCAAACCCATGTCCATTGAGTCAGTGATGCCATCCAAACATCTCATCCTCTGTCATCCTCGTCTCCTCCTGTGTTCAATCTTTCCCAGCATCAGGGTCTTTTCCAATGAGTCAGCTCTTCACATCAGGTGGCCAAATTATTGGAGTTTCAGCTTCAACATCAGTCCTTCCAATGAATGCCCAGGACTGATCTCCTTTAGGATGGACTGGTTGGATCTCCTTGCAGTCCAAGGGACTTTCAAGAGTCTTCTCCAACACCACAGTTCAAAAGCATCAATTCTTCTGCAGAGTACACCATGCAAAATACCAGGCTAGATGAAGCACAAGCTGGGATCAAGGTTGCCGGGAGAAATATCAACAACCTCAGATATGCAGATGATATCACTTTAATGGCAGAAGGTGGAGAGGAAATAAAGAGCCTATAGATGAAGGTAAAAGAGGAGAGTGAAAAAGCTGGCGTAAACCCCAACATTCAAAAAACTAAGATCATGGCATCTGGTCATTTCATGGCAAATAGTGGGGGAAACAATGGAAACAGTGACAAGCTTAATTTTCTTGGGTTCTAAATTCATGGTGGATGGTGACTGCAGTCATGAAATTAAAAACCGCTCACTCCTTGGAAGAAAGACTGTGACAAACCTAGACAGTGTATTAAAAAGCAGAGAAGTTACTTTGCCAAAATGCCCAAATCTATGATTTTTCCAGTAGTCATGTACAGATGTGAAAGCTAGACAGTATAAGACTGAGTGCTGAAAAATTGATGCTTTCAAACTGTGGTGTTGGAGAAGACTGTTGAAAGTCCTGTGGACAGCAAGGAGATCAAACCAGTCCATCCTAAAGAAAATCAACCCTGAATATTTATTGAATGGGCTGGGGTTGAAGCTGAAGCTCCAATACTTTGGCTACTTGATGAAAAGAGCTGACTCATTGGAAAAGAAACTGATGCTAGGAAAGACTGAAGACTTTCGAAGGGGATGAATGAGGACAAGATGACTGGATGGCATCACCAACTCAATGGACATGAGTTAGAGCAAACTGGAAAATAATGAAGGACGGTGAAGCCTGGCATGTTAGTCCATGGTGTCACAAAGAGTCGGTCACGACTTAGTGACTGAACAACAACAACATCTTATAACTAAAAAGAAAATGAGTCAAAAATGAATAAATCACTATAACATAAAGCACACTACTTTCTGATAAATGCAAACATATAATAACAAAGAAAAATCATTTAACTGCATGAAAAACTTGAACAGTGATTCGAGAAATTTAGTCATGATTTATTTGTGTATTTCCAAGAGTATGTGCATATTTCCATTTGGTATGGACAGCCAGAAAACTGAAATTAAGAGATAGGACATTGATTAAGAAAGCTAATATGAAACTATTACTTTTCTCGTTTTGAAACACCCTTGTGCATAACCCATCCCCTGCATACACAGTTGATTTTTCTGAAAATAGAATAAATGAAAACAAAAAACACTAGAAAGGAGAAGCTAGAGGCAAAAACTGAGAAAGAAATGTTAGAGACTTTGGTGTCATATGAATCATAGAACACAAAATGCCAGTGGACTTCAATATCAGTCAACTTTTAGGTTATAATTGTCTTCATGTGTTTGCTGATCTTGATATAATAGTGTCATAACCCTGAAAGAACAAATACTCTTAGCTACACCAAGCATGCTACACTTAGCTTGCTTCATACTAAGACCTTTAAAAATGAAGATGTCCTTTGCTTTGTTTGGATCAGTGTATTTGATTATTTGTTTGATCCTTCTAAACCTGTTTTAATCTGAGGACATAGTTCTGTCTACTTGTCTTACATCCCTGCCATGTCTATCTGATATATTACTCTCCTTAGAGAAGTTCTCTCAACAACTCCTGCTTCCAAAGGATCAGTAAAACTTGGACACTCTTACCTAATGTTTCTGCAGTGGTAGTATCAGAGGTGGGAAGTTTGTATAAAAAGTAGCTCATAAGTTTTCATAACTAACATCTCATTAATCATTTTACCAAAGAAGTGGTATTCTCTTATGGAAGCAACTTATAGAAATATGTAGACATTCAATTATTTCTTGAACTATGGTAAGTCTAAGAACATAAAAGATTACAATAGTGCTTTGGGACTTACTGCAAATCATGTTGTCTTAATGCCAACTCTGCCCCCAGATAACAATGATGCATTCCCAAAGTGGTAAACATAGTGCAGTTGAGAGTTGTATTCTGAGGAAACAAGAATTGCATGACTCCTTTAGGAGTCACTTGGTTCTATTTAAATAATGTGGTTATAACTAGTTAAAAAGGTGAAGTATATTGAAGAGAAAAAAAAAATCTGAAATGAAAAGTACGAGTTTGATTAGATAAACCTTTCTTAATACTGCAACCCAGAAATGGCAACTGGAAAAAATGTCTCCCCCCACCCTACTACCTTCTCCTCGCCCTCTTCCTCTCTGCTATATCTGAGTGTTTCACAGACACGGGATCTGAATATTATAGAGATATGTATCAGAAATACTTATGTAGAGCAAAATCACTCTTAACCACTTTTAACTAAACAGTGTTTGTGCCACATTAATTTATCCATTTTCTCTCCAAAGCATAATAGCTGCTCACAGCTTGCTGGATGACCTTATCATTTGTTATGAGGGAAAAGCAAAGCAGTTATCAAGTAACATGTATACCCTGGAACTTCAGATTCCATCAGTTAAATTCTATGGTTATCTAGAGTCAGTTATGTTTATTTACAAATGATATTTGTAGGTTTTTCAACAAGAGAATTAATTCCATTTGTAAAACTATACATAATGATTATTTAAAAGAATTAAGTAAACAAACCTCAAGTGTGAATTAATAATAGACTTTCAAATGAAAGCTTACCATGGAGGAAAGAGAACTGTAAAAGTTTTGGGGAAAAAATCACAAAGGCTAGCAGGATTTTTTAAAACAGTTTTCTCTACACGAGCACATGTTCTTATACCTACCATTGTTTCCCATGCCCTGAGTAAATACTGTTAAGTTCTGAGTAATTATAATGATTCTATTTTGATTGTTAGTGACCCAGTTCAAGCTTTTGGAAAAAGATTTATCACCCTTAAAAAAAGAAATAATTTCAGAAGAAGGAAATATTTTCTTCCTTTATGAAAATGTAGCAGCTGCATTTCTCTCTTGATCATGAAGGAGGGAATCTGGAATACAACGAGCAAAGGGGGAAAGTAGGCAGTATTTGAAGAAGCAGAAGATGTTAAGAACAGAAGCAGAAGCAGACCTCTAGCTCTGCAGAGAAAACTAAAGATGCAGAAGATATAAAGAAGTGGCAAGAATACACAGAAGAGCTACACAAACAAGATCTTAATGACTCAGGTAACCATGATGGTGTGATCACACACCTAGAGCCAGGCATCATGGGGTGTGAAGTCAAGTGGGCCTTCGGAAGCATCAGTATGAACAAAGCTAGTGGAGGTGATGGAATTCCAGATAAGCTATTTCAAATCCTAAAAGATGATGCCATTAAAGTGCTGCAGTCAATATGCTAGCAAATTTGGAAGACTCAGCAGTGGCCACAGGACTGGAAAAGGTCAGTTTTCGTTCCAATCCCAAAAAAAGGCAATGCCAAAGAATGTTCAAACTACCGCACAATTGCACTCATCTCACATGCTAGCAAAGTGAAAGTAAAAGTTGCTCAGTTATGTCCACCTCTTTGCAACCCCGTGGACTATGCAGCCCATGGAATTCTCCAGGCCAGAATACTGGAGTGGTGAGCCTTTCCCTTCTCCAGGGTACTTTCCCAACCCAAGAATCAAACCCAGGTCTCCCATACTGCAGGTGCATTCTTTATCAGGTAAACCACAGGGGAAGCCCACACGCTAGAAAAGCAATGCTCAAAATTCTCTAAGGTAGGCTTCTGCAGTGTGTGAACCAAGAACTTTCAGATGTTCAAGCTGGATTAGGAAAAGACAGAGGAACCAGAGATCAATTTGGAAACATCCATTGGATAACAGAAAAAGCAGGAGAGTTCCAGAAAAAAACATCTACTTGTGCTTCATTTCAATACTAAAGCCTTTAACTGTATGGATCACAACACACTGGAAAATGTTTAAAGAGATAGGAATACCAGATCACCTTACCTGTCTCCTGAGAAATCTGTTTGCAGGTCAAGAACCAACATTTAGAATCAGACATCAAAACAAGGGCTTGGTTCCAAATTGGGAAAGGAGTACGTCAGGACTATATTGTCACCCTGCTTATTTAACTTATATGCAGATTACATCATGCAAAATGCTGGACTGGAAGAAGTACAAGTTGGAATCAAGCCTACCAGCAGAAGTATCAATAACCTTAGATATGCAGATGACACCACCCTTAGAGCAGAAAGCAAAGAAAAACTAAAAAGCCTCTTGATAAAAGTGAAAGAGGAGGGTATAAAAAGTGGCTTAAAACTCGACATTCAGAAAACTAAGATCATGGCATCTGGTCCCATCACTTTATGACAAATAGGGAAACAATGGAATCAGTGACAGACTTTATTTTTCTGAGTTCCAAAATCACTGCAGATAGTGACTGCAGCCATGAAATTAAAAGACATTTGCTCCTTGGAGGAAAAGCTGTGACAAAACTAGACAGCATATTAAAGAACAGAGACATCACTTTATCGACAAATTCCATATAATCAAAGCCTTGATATTTCCAGTAGTCATGCATGGATGTGAGAGTTGGACTATAAATAAAGCTGAGCACCAAAGAATTTATGCTTTTGAACTGTGGTGTTGGAGAAAACTCTTGAGAGTCCCTTGGACTGCAAGGAGATCAAATGAGCCAATCCTAAAGGAAATCAGTCCTGAAAATTCATTGGAAGGAGAGATGCTGGAGCTTAAGCTACAATACTTTGGCCACCTAATGCAAAGAACTGACTCATTAGAAGAGACCCTGATGCTGGGAACGATTGAAGGCAGGAGTTGGATTGGACAGCAGATGATGAGATGATTGGATTGCATCACTGACTCAATGAATTTGAGCAAGTTCTGGAAGTTGGTTTCCATTGTCTCCCCATCTATTGGCCATGAAGTGATGGTAAGCTATGGTTTTTGCAGTAGTCATGTATGGATGTGAGAGTTGCACTGTAAAGAAAGCTGAGCACCGAAGAATTGATGCTTTTGAACTGTGGTGTTGGAAAAGAATCTTGAGAGTCCCTTGGACTGCAAGGAGATCCAACTAATCAATCCTCAAGAAAATCAGTCCTGAATATTCATTGGAAGGATTAATGCTGAAGCTGAAACTCCAATACTTTAGCCACCTAATGCGAAGAACCAACTCATTGGAAAAGACCCTGATGCTGGGAAAGATTGAAGGCAGGAGGAGAAGGGGACGACAGAGGATGAGATGATTGGATGGCATCACTGATTTGATGGACATGAGTTTGAGTATGCTCTGGGAGTTGGTGTTGGACAGGGAAGCCTGGCGTGTTGCAGTCCATGGGGTCGCAAAGAGTCAGACATGACTGAGTGTCTGAACTTCCTGGGAGTTGGTGATGGACGGGGAAGCCTGGCATGCTGCAGTCCATAGAGTCTCACAGATTCGGACACGACTGAGTAACTGAATTGAACTGATGACGTTTGGGAGCCACTGAATTAACCAAACTCTGCTCTCCTTAGAAGCATCTTGCTCTTTAAAACAATAAATCTTACTATTTGCATTTTTCTGTTACTCCTCTCTGAAATGATCCTAATGTGGTATATTAACAGTAGACTAACATTTGTCAAAGGTGGCTATAAATTCGACTACTTGGAGCATTTTTACAAAAAAGCCAAAAATAAACAACAAAAACAGTATCTGAGCTGCATGCTAGACAGGGTTAACCATGAACTCCTGGCATAAGTAGTCTTTAACTGCCTTATTTGACTCCAGTGTGCAGCTGTATTTGGGACCACTGAAGTCCGTAGCTGAGTTTTCCCTGCAGAGATCCAGATCTCTTTCTTCAGTGGCATCTCTCTGGGGATAATAGGACGGGCTTGGAAATTTGTATAAATTAGTAAGCTTCTCTTGAAATTTGGGGAGCAAGCTGCTCCTTTCTTCTGTGTTGGAGCATGTTGCTATTATCTCATTCTCTACACTGAACAAGCATTAAGTTTATAGAGGCTTCTCTGTGGTATTCTCACTGTCCACATCACTAACTGGCAATGTTCACTTTCTTAATAAAATGTTTGTTTATGCTTTTAAGTTGCATATTATTTCTGGCAGCTGTTGTGTGTTCATTGGGAAAGGGGAAGACCAGCACAAGGCTAACCATATGTTCACTGAAGTGAAAGTGAAAGTCGCTCAGTCATGTCCAACTCTTTGCGACTCCATGGAATGCCAATCACCTCTGTCCATGGAATTCTCCAGGCAAGAATACTGGAGTGGGTAGCGGTTCCCTTCTCCGGGAGATCTTCCCAGCCCAGAAATCAAACCCACGTCTCCCTCATTGCAGGTGGATTCTTTACTGTCTGAGCCACCAAAGAAGCCCAATGTTCATTAGGAAATAATTTCATTATTTGATAATGGTGATTATCTTAAGTGCTTGAAAGTCCATGTCAACTTTTAGTATTTTTCAAAAAGTAAACCACCTTGGAAATTTACATGATTTCACTGGGGAAAAAATGATTCTGATCTTACTTTTTCAGCAACTTGAATTTTGGCACCCTTATTCTAGGTTTTTGGAAATCAAATCCCTGTTTTCCAGGGATATCCTGGATAACTGCTTTATTGATGTATTTGTTTTTCTTCTGTAGAACTGTTATTTTGTTTATATCTTCACTTTCAATTCAGTTCAACTTTTGTACGGACTGTGATGAAGGTGTGTTAATGTTTTTGGAGTCTTTTCATATTTCATCATATATTATGAAATGAATTATATAGCCACTACAACAATGATGTCAGGGATAAACTATGTGTTATAGCTATAACTGTAGTGATGGTTTTTTATAACTACATTACATATTTTATATATATATATATATATATATATATATATAAAATACACTATATATAAAGCAGACAGGTTGGTTGATAGGTGATAAATAGATATAATATCTACTTAGAGTATTTTTTTTTTCTTAAATGAGAAAGTATCTCTCTGTCTCTTTGGCAAGTTATTTTCAGAAAAACTATTGATACTTAGGCAGATTTGCCTTGGTGCCTCTGGTACTTTAATGATCAAATGATTTTATGCTAAGATTCTGAAGTCCCAGTAGGCTTATCTTGATGTGTGTTTATTTTATAACAGTTCCTAGCCTGTGAAGATACAACTGGAGCCTCAGTTTAGGGTGTGAGCAGAAGCAACAGAATTGAAGCCAGATTTCTGTATTTATCTTTCAGTTTGTCCTGAATGTGCTTGGCATCCTTGGCAAAGCCAGCCACATCAGGGAGAGAGAAGTCTGACCAAGCCAGATGGACACTGACTAGGCTGACATCCCTCTGCTAAAACCATTCACTTGTGGTGCTTTTCCAGAGACTGCTGGCCAAGAGGTTGACCACAGTGAAGGAAAAGCTTCCAAGCATGCTATGCTTCTCCAATTTAGGGATTTTCATAGGGCTTTTTCAAATTTATTCTATTCCCTATAATTCAATCTTGTTTTTGAAGGAGGGTTATTTTATGGTAATCTCTAACATCTGTCTTTAATATGCACAGCCCAGTAGAAATCAAATTCAAATTTGTAGTTTGTGAAAGACATCTATAGAGTTTTCTTACTTTAATACTCTTTAGCAATTTGCACTGTTATTAGGGAACAAAAACATAAACATCTAGGTGAATCTTTAATATCTATTTATGGTTTACTTGTGGCTATTTCTCATTCAAGTAAAATATGTATATATTATTTCCTTATTATTAAATTACTGTGTTCACTTAATTATATATACTTAAAATTACGTACTAATAATTTCCAGAACTATGGCACTGCAGAATATAGCATTTACTTTTAAATTTCCCTTTGTTATACCATATTAACCTCTTTTATTGCAGCATTTAAAAAATTTTATCTTACTCTTCCCCAAAATGACTCTATAAGTAGATATGTTACAAGTATAATCTCTAAGTAAATGGGGACCCATTGCAATATTAATTCAATAGTTATATGAATGTTACTGACTCTTCATCCTTATATTGCTTAATTATTCATTATTTACATATTAAATTATTTGAATTATTTTCATCACCACCTTATTTCATATTTATTTATTCATTTCATTGTCATGAAAGATTTAAAATATACAAAATTAAGCAAAAGAATACTGTTTAAAATTATGTGTATACCTTATTGTCACCTTCCCTGGAAGCTCACTGGTAAAGAATCCGCCTGCAATGCAGGAGACCCCAGTTTGATTCCATGGTCGGGAAGATCCCCTGGAGAATGGCATGGCAACCGACTCCAGAATCCTTGCCTGGAGACTCCCCATGGACAGAGAATCCTGGTGGGCTACAGTCCTTGGGATTGCAAAGTCGATCGTGACTGAGCAACTAAGCACACACACATGCCTTACTGCAATAACTTAGGCACCCTAGCAAATAAAATCATGGCACTCTGTTAAAACCCCATGTGCCTTTATCCATCTTTCCTTTCTTAAGCCTATGTTAGTGCAGTGTCTTTAATTTTCAGTTTATAGTAAACATTTTGGTATAACTATATAAAATTAAGTTTCTGTTAATGTTTGATATTGTTGTGTAAACTATAAACACAGTATATCTGGTATTATTTCACAGGTATTTTCCAAAACAGTTTTCCTAATATTTGAGTAAATAAGATGACTTAAATTAATGATAGTGTTGATTATTTTATTCTCACTGATAATTAGTATTCCCTTTAGTTATCGATATAATTTATTTCCTTTTTATAATCAATATAATTTTCTTTGTTTAAAACAATGCACTTATTTCTGTAACTTTGTATTTACCAATGTCCACATGGATGAGATTTATTCTGGGATACATAAATCAAAGAATGATTAATTTAATGTATGCATATTTATGCAAATGTTAAATTTCAGTATATATTGTATTTTCATGTTTACAGGTATTAAGTTTTGCCAATTTTATAACTATAAGCTACTATTTTACTTTTGGTTTCATTTTGATTTACAAGAGTGGCTTAACATATATTCAAAGTTATTATTCAACTAAATATTGTATTACTTCTTGTTTATTCATGGCTGCTCAATCGTGTCCAACTCTGTGATCCCATGGACTGTATCCTATCAGGCTCCTCTGTCCATGGGATTCTCCAGGCAAGAATACTGGAGTGGGTTGCCATGCCCTCCTCCAGGAGATCTTCCCAACCCAGGGATTGAACCCAGGTCTCCAGTATTGCAGGCAGTTCAGTCACTCAGTTGTGTCCAAATCATTGCAACCCCATGGACTTGCAGCATGCCAGGCTTCCCAGTCCATCACCAACTCCCAAGGCTTATTCAAACTCAAGTCCATCAAGTCGTGATGCCATCCAACCATCTCATCCTCTGTCGTCCCCTTCTTCTACCTTCAGTCTTTCCCAGCATCAGGATCTTTTCCAATGAGTCAGTTCTTTGCATCAGGTGGCCAAAGTATTGGAGTTTCAGCTTTAGCACCAGTCCTTCCAATAAATATTCAGGACTGATTTCCTTTAGCATTAACTGGTTGGATCTCCTTGCTGTCCAAGGGACTCTCAAGAGTCTTTTCCAACACCACAGTTCAAAAGCATCAATTCTTCAGTGCTCAGCTTTCTTTATAGTCCATCTCAAATCCATACATGACTACTGAAAAAAACCATACCTTTGACGAGATGAACCTTTGTTGGCAATGTAATGTCTCTGCTTTTTAATATACTATCTGGATTGGTGGTAGCTTTTCTTTCAAGGAGCAAGTGTCTTTTAATTTATGGCTGCAGTCACCATCTGCAGTGATTTTGGAGCCCCCCCAAATAAAGTATCTCACTGTTTCCATTATTTCCTCCATTTATTGCCATGAAGTGATGGGACCAGATGCCATGATATTAGTTTTCTGAATTTTGAGTTTTAAGCCAAATTTTTCACTCTCCTCTCTCACTTCCATCAAGAGGCTCTTTAGTTCTTCTTTGCTTTCTGCCATAAGGGTGGTGTTATATGCATATCTGACATTATTGATATTTCTCCTGGCAATCTTGATTCCAGCTTGTACTTCATCCAGTCTGGCGTTTCTCATGGAAATGAAAAGATATACCCATTTGAATTCAGAGTTCCAAAGAGTAGCAAGGAAAGACAAGAAAGCATTCCTCAGTGATCAATGCAAAGAAATAGAGGAAAGCAATAGAATGGGAAAAACTAGAGATCTCTTCAGAAAATTACAGATACCAAGGGAACAGTTCATGCAAAGATGGGCACAATAAAGGACAGAAATGGTATGGAACTAACAGAAGCAGATATTAAGAACAGGTGGCAACAATACACAGAAGAACTATACAAAAAGATTTTAATGACCCAGATAACTACGATGGTGTGATCACTCACCTAGAGCCAGACATCCTGGAATACAAAGTCAAGTGGGTCTTAGGAAGCATCACTACCAGCAAAGCCAGTGGAGGTGATGGAATTCCAGTTGAGATATTTCAAATTCTAAAAGCTGATGCTGTGAAAGTGCTCTACTCAATATGCCAGCAAATTTGGAATACCCAGGAGTGGTCACAGGACTGGAAAAGGTCAGTTTTCATTCCAATCCCAAAGAAAGGCAATGCCAAAGAATGTTGAAACCACCACACAATTGCACACATCTCACATGCTAGCAAAGTAATGCTCAAAATTCTCCAAGCCAGGCTTCAACAGTACGTGAACCATGAACTTCCTGATTGTATGTGGATTCTTTACCATCTGAGCCACCAAGGAAGCCCACTGTTTATTCATAACTTTAGTCCATTTTATATTTCTTTTCCTGTGTGAATTGTGGAATTGTTTTCATATACTTATATATGTGTTGTTTGTATATGTATCTGTATATGCTGATATATTTGCATATTATAATTTCTGTGTTTATGTTGCAAATATCTTAACTCTGTGTAATCCTCATATCTCTTCTCTAGCAGTTTCTAATAGCAAGGCATGCTAATTTATCAATGTTCTTTATTTGTGGTTTTTGAAGTTTATGTATTATGTGTATATTTCTTTTTTCCAGAACATTTTATCCTTTGTCTGCATGTTTAGTTTTGTTGCTGCACCATTCATTAAATTATCTGTTTTTGCTTCACTGATATTCAAATGTCCTTGTTTTATATGGTTTCTCAATATACATTTAAATTTGCTACTGGGTTCCATCCCTGCACCTGACTTTATTAACAGAGATGTAGGAAATATCATGCTACTATTAGGAATATTTTTTTCTTATTTCTTCTTCTTTAGGAAAAAGAGTCTTGCACTTATATATGAGTTTTATCATTTACTTTTTAAGTTATTCAAATAATTATTTGGATAATTTGTTGGAATTAAATTGAATAAATGTCATATTTATTATTTAGAACTTTAAAATTATTATATCTCTTTTGTGAAGTGATCCTCTGATTCTATTCATCTCAAATAATTATTTGTCTTAAAGTCTAATATAATTATGTTGACTTCTTTGTGGTTGTTAGTTCTCTTGTTTCCAAATATTCTTGTTCTTGTACTTAGTGGTCCTCCCTCCCTCCCTCCCTCCCTCCCTCCTTCCTTCCTTCCTTCCTTCCTTCCTCCCTCCCTCCCTTCCTCCCTTCCTTCCTTCCTTCCCCCCTCCCTCCCTTCCTTCCCTCCCTCCTTCCTTCCTTCCTTCATTCCTTCCTTCCTTCCTTCATTCCTTCCTTCCTTCCTTCCTTCCTGGAGAAGGAAATGGCAACCCACTCCAGTATTCTTGCCTGGAGAATCCCATGGACAGAGGAGCCTGGCAGGCTGCAGTCTGTGGGGTCGCAAGAGTTGGACACGACTTAGTGACTAAATTACCACCACAGTTGATTTACAATATTGTGTTAGCTTCAGCTGTACAACATAGTGATTTAGTTATTTTTTCTGATTATATTCCATTATGTTATTACAAGATATTAAATACATTATACCTGAGGTATATTGAATGATACCTTAAATCCATGTTGCTTATCTATTTTATGTAGAATAGTTTGCATTTGTTAATTCCAAACTCCTAGTGTACCACCCCCACTCCCAACCTTTTTTACCCATAAGTTTGTTTTCCACGTCTGTGAGTCTGTTTCTGTTTTGTATATAGATTCATTTGTGTTCTTTTTTATATTCCACATATAAGTGATATCATGTTTGTCTTTCTGTGACTTATTTCACTAAGTATAGTATTCTCTAGGTCAATCCATGTTGCTGCAGATTCAATATTTCATTCTTTTTCATGTGTGATATTCCTTTGTATGTGTATCCCCCACAGCCTTTTAAGCCAGTTTCCTGTCGATGGGCAGTTGGGTTGTTGCCATGTCTTGTGCTGCTATGAGCATTGGGGCGCATATAGCTTTCTGAATGAGAATTTTCATTTTCTTTTTGGATATTTATGCAAGATTGGGTTTGCTAGATCGTACAGTAGTTCTGTTTTTAGTTGTTTAAGAGTTTCATACTGTTTTCCATAGTGGCTGTACCAATTTACATTCCCTCTAACAGTGTAGAAGGGTTTCCTTTCCTCCACACCCTTTCCAGCACATATTTGTAGAGTTTTTGATGATAGCCATTCTGACGTGTGGGGTGATATATCACTGTGGTTTTGATTTTCATTTCTCTAACATTTAAGGATGTTGCACATCTTTTCTTGTGCCTTTTGGCTCTCGATATGTCTTTGTGGAAAAATGTCTATTTAGGTCTCCTGTTCATTTTTTGATTAGGTTTTTATTGTTGTTATTGAGTTATAGGAGATGTTTGTATATTTTGGGTATTAACACCTTATCAGCTGTAACATTTGCAAATATTGTCTTCCATCACATAGATTGTCTTTACATTTTGTTGATGGTTTCCTTGGTTTGAAAAACGTGTTTAGCTTTGATTAAGTCTCATTTGTTTATTTTTTTCTTTTATTACTTTTGCTCTGGGAGTCTAAACAGAGAAAATATTGCTACAACTTATGTCAAAGGATATTTTGCCTATGTTCTCTTAGAATTTTTATGATGTCCTGTCTTATACTTGGATCTTTAAACCATTTTATTTTTTTCATATGGTATGATGAAATGTTCTAATTTTATTAATTTACATGTAGCTGTTTGGCTTTCTTACACCGCTTGCTGAGGATACTGTCTTTTCCCCATTGTATATTCTTGACTCTTTTGTCAAGGTTAATTGACTGTAGGTGTTTATTCTGGGCTCTCTATTCTGATCTGTTGATCTATATCTGTGTTTGTGCCAATACCATACTGTTTTCTATTTTTCAGTTCCCAGGTGTTTTATTCTATGGTTAGTACAGTATTTTTATTACTTTTTATTGGAATACAGTTGCTTTACCTTATTTTGTTGGTTTCTGCTGCGCAGCAGTGTAGATCCCCTGTATGTACACATCTATCCCCTTCCCCCTGGGCCTCCCTCCCTCTCGACCCCCGATTCCGTGCCTCTGGGTCATCACAGAGTATCACGCTGAGCTCCTTGTGCTATACCACAACTTCCTGCTAGTTATTTATTTTACACATGGCAATGTTTATATGTCAATGCTTCGATTACTGTAGATGTGTAATATACTCTGAAGTCTGGAAAGGTTTTACCTTCAGCTTCATTCTTTTTCCTCAGGATTGTTTTGACAATTATGGATCTTTTGTGTTTCCATATAATTTTAGAATAATTTGTTCTAGTTCTGTGAAAAATGTCATGGATATTTTGATAGGGGTTATTTGGATAGTATGGTGCTTTAAGTATTAATTCTTCCAATTCAAGAGCACAGGATGTCTTTCCCATTCTTTGAAACATCTTTAATTTCCTTTATCAGTATTCTATATTTTTTAGTGTTTAGTCTTTCACCTCCTCGATTAAGTTCATTCCTATGTATTTGTTTTGTATGCAGCTTTAAATGGGATTTTTTTTTTTTACTTTCCTGATCTAATGTTTCTAATATTGAGTGAAGAAATACAATAGAATCCTATGTATTAATCTTGTATCCTAGTACTTTGCTGAAATCATTTATTAGTTCTAATAGGTTTTGTGTGAAGAATTTAGGATTCTCTATATAGAGTATTATATTATCTTCAAATAGTGATAGTTTTACCTTTCTCCTTCCAATTAGAATACCTTTTTATTTCTTACTCTCTAACAGCTGTGGTTAGAACTTCCAATGTTATGTTGAATAGAAGTGGTGACAGTAGGCATCCTTGCCTTATTCCAGAATTTAGTGGAAAGTCTCTCAGCTTTTCACAGTTGAGTACTGTATTGGCTGTAGGTTTATTATAAATGGCCTTTGTCATGTGGAAATATGTTCCCTCAGTATCCACTTTTTTATATGTTTTTATTTAGATAGTGAAAAGTATCTTTACAATGTTGTGTTGGTTTCTGCCATACAACTATGCAAATCAGCCATAATTACATACATACATCTCCTTCCTTCCCAGCCTCCCTCCCTTCCCTACATCCCATCCCTCAGGTCATCACAGAGCACAAGACTCAGCTCCCTGTGCTACCCAACTTCTCACCAGCTATCCATCTTACACCTGGTAGTGTATATACATTGAGGCTACTTTTTTCATCCAACTCTCTCCTTCCTCAACTGTATCCACAAGTCCATTCTCTTCATCTTCATTTCCATTCCTTCCTTGCAAATAGGTTCATCAGTATCATTCTTCTAGATTCCATGTATATTTATTAATATACTATATATTTGTTCTCTTTCTGATTTGCTTCACTCTGTATAACAAGCTCTAGTTTCATCCACCTCACTAGAACTGACTCAAGTTCATTCTCTTTTATGGCTAATATTACATTTTATACATGTACTACATATTCTCTACCCACTTTAATGAGAGTTTTAATCACAAAGTTTATCAAATGGTTTTTCTGCATCTATTTAAAGGATCATGTGGTTATTCTCTTTCCTGTTATTAATGTGGTGTATCACACTGATTGATTTGCATATGTTGAAGCATCCTTGTAACTCTGGAATGCATCCAATATATCATGGTTCATGATTCTTTTGAGGTATTGTTGGATTGAGTTTGCTAATATTCTGTTGAGGATTTTTGCATCAATTTCACCAAAGATTTTTTTTTTTTTTTGTTAGTGTCTTTACCTTGTTTTGATATCACGGTGCTGCTGGTCTCATAGAATGAATGTGAGAGTTTTTGCTTCTCGTCATTTGCCTGGAATAGAGTAAGAAGGATATGTATAAGTTCTTCTTTGTATATTTGGTAAAAATCTCCTGTGAAGTATCCAACCCTAGACTTTTGTATGCAAGTAATTCTTTTATTACAGATTCTATTTCATTTCTAGTGACTGATCTATTTCCATTATCTGTTTCTTCTTAACTCAGTTTTAGCAGGCGGTATTTTTCTAGAAATATGTCCATTTCTTTTAGGTTGTCCAGTTTAGTTCAGTTCAGTCCCTCAGTCATGTCTGACTCTTTGTGACCCCATGGACTGCAGCATGCCAGGTTTCCCTGTCCTTCACCGTCTCCCAGAGCTTGCTCAGACTCATGTCCATTGAGTCAGTGATGCCATGCAGCCACATCATCCTCTGTCGTCCTCTTCTCCTCCCGTCTTCAATCTTTCCCAGCATCTTTTCCAATGAGTCGGTTTTTTGCATCAGGTGGCCAAAGTGTTGGAATTTCAGCTTCAGCATCTGTCCTTCCAATGAGTATTCGTAATATTCACTGAAGTCACCATCTGCAGTGATTTTGGAATCCAAATCAACTAGGCTGTCCAGTTGCTTGGCATGTAACTGTGTATATTTTTGCTTATGATTTTTTTTGATAGTTCTGCACTTTTGGTTGTTGTTTCTTCTGTTTCATTTCTTATTTTCTTTACTTGAGTCCTCTCTTCTTTGTGAGCCTAGCTAAAGGTTTGTCAATTTTATCTTAAAAAATAAAAAGCAGCTCTTTTCTACTGTTTTCTTGATCTCTATTTTATTTACTTATTTCCTCTTTGATGTTTATTATTTTTGATGTTTATTATATTATTCCTTCCTTCTGATGAATTTGGGTGTCCTTTGTTCTTTTGCTAGTTCCTATAGGTGATAGGTTAGGGTATTTATTTGATACTTTTTTTTGTTTGTTTGTTTCTTGAGAAAGGCCTCTATTGCTATGAATTTCCCTTTTAGAACTGCTTTTGTTTCAATCCACAGATTTTGTAAAGTTGTCTTGAGGTTTGGTTTTTTTTTTTTAATATATTTCTACTTTGATTTCATTGTAATTCACTTTTTTTTTTTTTTTTGGTAACATCTTTTTTAGTCTTCATGTGCTCATTCTTTTCTTGTTTTTTTTCTCTGGGTGATTTCTACTTTCATATGATTGCAGTCAGAGAAGTTGCTTGAAATAATTTCTGTTTGCTTAAAATTATTGAGGTTTATTTTAAATCATTTTATAATTTATATTTTAATAAATACCCTTCCAGCCTCTTCAAATATTTATTTAAAATTTTTTTCTCTCTGGTACTAAATAGTATTTATGGCTATGAAAGTGAAAGTGAAAGTGAAGTTACTCAGCCTTGTCTGACTCTTTGCAATTCCATGGACTATAGCCTACCAGGTTCCTCTGTCCATGGGATTTTCCAGGGAAGAATACTGGAGTGGGTTGCCATGTCCTTCTCCAGGAGATTTTCCCAACCCAGGGATTGAACCCTGGTCTCCCACATTTATGGCTATATATGTCCTTTATTATGCTGAGGTATGATCCCTCTATACCAAATTTTTGAGAATTTTTATCATAAATGGATGTTGAATTTTGTCAAATGCTTTTTTTCTGAAACTATTGAGTTGATTATGATTTTTATCCTTAATTTTGTTAATGTGCTCTGTTAGCTTGATTGATTTGCAGTTATTGTATCATCTTTGAATCCCTGGAATAAATCTCACTTCATGATGGTGTGTGATCTTTTTTTGTTTTGCTAATTTGGTAAGCAAAGTTTTCTTGTTGAGAATATTTTACATTTATGTTTATCAGGAATATTGACCTATAATTTTCTTTTCTGACTTTGCCATTGTCCTGTTTCAGTATCAAAGTAATGCTAGCATTATAAAATTAATTTGGAAGTGTTTCCTCTTCTTGTAATTTTTTGAAGCATTTAAGAAAGAGTGGTATTATTCTTTGAATGTTTGGTAAAACTCATCACTGGTACTGGTACTGGGATTTTGTTAATTGGGAGATTTTTGATAAATGATTCAGTTTCTTTACTAGCAATTGGTCTATTTTGCCTTCTTTAGATAATCTTTACTTTAGTGAGTTAACTATAGCATTTAATGTTCTGCTAAATAGCTAGTATTTTAATTGTCAATATTATATTCATAGTCATTCATAAGTGGTTTACAGACAAGGTTCTTAATATTTTAAGTGAGTAATCGGGTTTGTACAATCAGCATTTTGCTAGTTTGATTCAGCACATTATGAGTTTTGTTTATTTTGACTCTCTGAAATAATTTACACAAGGAAGTTATAGTGTGTTTATGAATGATGAAATCATTCACACTAAAAATAATCTGAGTTTAAGGATTTTAATACAATTCTTTCATATCCTTATTTTGTTCACAATTATTAGGCTATTTTATCCACACATTTTGGATATATCTGTTTTTCTCTAAAAATTTGTCCCTTTATCAAGATTCTCAAATTTAGTTTACTTTCTTTTTCATCTATATGTATCACTACCTCTTATTTATTTCTTATGTTCGCATATACACTTTTTCTTAGCTTGTAATAGTTTTATAATTAAAAATAGCAATTTGATTTCACGTTCTTCTCTGCCTAAACACCCACAATGGTCTAAGAAAATATATCCACATTTGGTGTTTGGATTCAAATTAGTTTTGGATATAAGCCAAGTTTCAGTATTCATATTCTATCACTGTTTTTGGTTTAACCCATATAAATTGATAGTCTTTTTAAAAAAGCTATTTAAATTATGACATCTCATGCGATCCTGTATAGAAAGACTTAAAAGTTCACATAAATAACAAGAAAGGCAAACTAAATCAGAATACTGTGAGGTTAAAACAGTGCTGTTTTCAGTAAAATACAGTACCATACAGAAAAGGAAATGTGATTAGTAGTGACTAATATTCTTTAGAGTCTAAATAGGAACACACATATCCTTCCTTTTAAAACATCTAAGTCCAAATTACTGCATTTTAATTCATAACCATAAATGTGATAATTTTACTTCTAAATCTCTAAACTTCAGTATTCGGTTTATGCTAATGTCAATTTGTAAGTCGTTCAGGCAGAAAACTACAGCTTTTGCCTAAAATACCCAGATGCTGTAAGAAAACTTAAGTCTTTGCCCTGAATTATCAAGAAATGTAGAGCTGTGTGTACTGGACCATAAAATCAATTAACAGATGTTTTTCCTCAGCTCAATAGCTCATTCTTATTTGCATACAAAGTATTACATATCCTATTATATAAGAAATGTATTTTTAAAGGAAAAATATTTCAACTTTAAGATTTTATTCATTTTGCTGCAAAAAAAGATCATTTCTTTTTCCACTAAAATATTTACTTTCATCTCATATCTTCTATGATCATGAGCATCAGCATAAGAATATAAGTTAAATGTATCTAAATATTTTTTAATTCCAAATATATTCCAGAAAATATAACTTTCAAAAATTTTAAAAGCAAATATTTTCATTAATAGTTTTTTAAAACATTTTATCCAAGAGTATTACTTCAATCCAGATTCATTAATATTAATGTTTTCACATTTATCATCTCTCCCATTTTACTCTTCTTTCTCTCCATTGTTCTATTTCTGTCTCCCTCTCTCTCTGACACACATACACAACTCACAACACATATACAGAGTTGTTTGTGTACTTATTCCCTAATGAGAGGTACTTTCCAAACCATATTTCAAAGAGTATGGGAAAAAGTGGCAAAAAGCTGCAATTGTTTATCTGCATAATTTTAATATAAATTGAGTGTATACTAATGAGTAGAATTGAATAAAACCTACTATAACATAGATAAAATTAGAAAGCTTCCTAATAAAATACATGAGAAATAATATATGTATGTAGATATAGAATATTTTCAGATATGGAATAAAATATATAATGATTAATGCTATTTATGTGATTGAAGGTTATTTATCACATGCTCTGTGAAGACTTTATATATACACCACATCTATATCCATTATGTGACTGTAAGTAATATAATTCAGTGTCCAGCCAAAGCTGAAGCATTGTAAAGGAGATTTTAAAATCCTAAATATTTAAGTGTTCAGACATAGGCCTACTTACGCAGGGATGTGATGATTCATTGTTATTAAAATTACTCATACAGTAATTGGAATGCTGACCTGAATTTCCTTTAACTAGCTTCAAAATTTTAGTATAGTCAGGAGAAATTATGATGAGAGGAAGGTAGCCAATGTATAATAAAGACCATGAGCTTTTGTTGTGAAGCAACTTAAATTGAGTTTTCAAAAATGTAAAGCATTTAATAACCTTGAGCAAGATAACATCTCTTAGCTTCAGTTTCCTCATCTAGTAATCCGGAGTTTTAAGGATGCATGTTGATAGCTCTTAAAATTAAGAAAAAGTGTACAATATTTCTAAAGCCTTTGAGACCTTACTAGGTGGTTATAATTTTTCTCAGAATGGCATTTGCTATATAAAAATGAAATAGTTCTCAAAATGAACCACTTTATTAATAAGTACAGACCTTTGATCTTCCTGCTTCTGTTTGCATCACCAGAAAGGATTTATAAGATTTGTTTAACATACATCTTCAGACATGTTGCAGTAATTATTTTAAAAATCATGGACTGGAGAACTTTTCAGAAGTCGTATAAAGAACAGCTATTGAATTATGGAATAAATTAGAAAAGTAATGAAAACATTAAATATTACAATTTTCAGAAACTTTTAAAACATGCCAGGTTCTTCTCCGAGAGACACACTTTTGTCCTTAGCCAGTATATACACAGATGCTGCCAGTGTCCCAGGAGAGAAATACAAGTACTGTGGGCTTCCCAGGCGGCAGCTGTGGTGAAGAAATTGCCTGCCAGTGCAGGAGATGTAAGAGATGCAAGTTCGACCCCTAGGTCAGAATGATCTCCTGACGGAGGAAATGCAACCACTCCAGTATTCTTGCCTGAAGAATCCCATGGACAGAGGAGATGTTGGGCTACAGTTCACAGGATCGCAGAGAGGCAGACATGACTGAAGTGACTTAGCATACATGGTCAGAACAATCTTATATCTGCTAGATAGTTCTGTTTTACTCTAAATTTATGTGAAAGCTGATGATATCCCATTGAATAGGAAAAGTGTTTTGGTTCATCTTTATAAATTATCGAGAAAATACTAAAGTAAAAGCACTTCTTCAGTTATCAGTTAGAAGTGCCACAATGAGCCATAACCAGACAGTAGGGACTGTACTGTGCAGTGCTCATTTACAAGGCACACAGAGGGATACGTCTGCTGTCGCCATATTCATCTTTGCAATGAGAACCTGTAAATGTATAACTGATCACCTTTAGTTTTTTTATCAAATAAATGCTAGTTATTAAAGCAGAGACACTCATTTTGAGATTTTTAGGATAACTAAAGAAATTAAGAAGAACAATAACAACAGATTGTTAACTAAAGAATAATATCAACAGATTCATGGAAATCAGTGTATATGGCTAATGCTGTGGGGAGTGAAATATATCTATTATAATAAACTAATTATTTCTAAAACATACATGATTATACAACAAAAATAGGTTTAGATACACCTGATTAAACTACTGCTATATATTTTATTATATTTAAAATTAGTTGTATGTTACATGAAATTAAATTTTAGCATCTTGTGCTGTGTGTGATATACACACACATACATATATATATATGTGTATATATATATATATACACACACATACATATATATATCTGTACATATATATATATATATACACACACACACATAACTCTTATTTCTTTAACAAATCAACTTTTATAAAGTTATAAAAGTTTATAGTTCTTCATGTATTCAGGTCAAGGTACACCATTCAGTTCATGGTTATATTCTTATAAGATATGCAGTAAAATCTGAAGATGTGAGTCAATGCATTCAATGTGACAAACTGGGGAACTCTGATAATAATCAGAAGCCATCTGGCGAATAGTGAAATAATTGAAGAAAAGAGAGACTTGAAATTAAAATTTCAATATGTTTACCAGCATGTACCCAAAGAAGAAATTTAAGATTCCAATTAGTAAAGATAATGACGCATAATAGATGAGGAAAACAGCTTTAAAATAAATGCACATATTTCAATCATTCAAAAGTTTTAAAATTATATTGCTTAATAGATTTCTTTTTATTTATACAGAAAATAACACAATCATTGAGACTATCTGTTCTCAAAGTTTAGGTGACATTGACATCAACTTTTCCACATATTCTTTCAGTATTCAAAAATATACATTAAATAATACAAACTCTTTTAAAGAAATTAGATTAGGAGTGGTTCTAGATCATGTTTACTGTCAAGATTTCTTTTTTTTTCCCATTTAACATTTTCTTTCTGTAATGTTCAGTGATTGTTCAGAATTTAGGCTAATGAAAACTGCTTCCTTGAAAACCTAGAAGTGAAGAAAAGCAGAAAACATTAACAATTTACATATAAAAACAAACAAAAAAAAACCATGCTGAGCCACAAGATGTCACTGTAGTTCAAGCAAGACATAGCTTTCTCTAAATTAAATATAAAAGAGAATATGTTGGACTTAATTTATATATTTAATCTGCCTTTGGTTATAGTCCAGATATATTTAATAATGGGCTATAAAATGAAGGTAGAGCAAAGAATAATTTGCACCTGAAGTTTTTAATTTTCACCTAATTTTCTAGAAGTTGCAGTGTTAGAAGATGTTAGAAGAAATAAGTCAGTTCTTTAAACTTTATGAAAAAATAATATAAATGAATAGTTAAAATAAGGACAAATGAGTTGTAGCCTTTTAGCCCTAACTTTTATATGTGTAGGGTAGTATAATATTCATGATATGAGATCTGAATTTAGATGGCAGAGGATCAAAACTTTGTGTCTTCCCAACTGTTCTTAAAGTAACCTATCTCTTTCAACTGTAAATTGGGAATAATATTTGTGATTATCTCAGAGGGCTCCCACATATTAAATAGAAATGATTGTGTCTAGGATTTACTATAAAATTAGGTTTTAGAGATTGTTTTGTTATTAGAGAAGGAATCAAACCTATGTTCTCCAACTATTTTTTTAATTTACATTTTAATATTTTGGCATATTATAGCTTCAATTCTCAGGTATGTAGAATATAAAGCCCCCAGGGTTATGAACTTTACCTTCTTCTACTTTGCTCTTCCCCAAATTACCTACTAACGTGGTAAGAATAAAAAGTTATATAATGTTCAATTATGACCATAAAGTCACCATGAAATTTTGAGTAAATTTTAACTAACCTTTGTAACAAGGAAGAGAATTTTGAGCATTACTTTACTAGCATGTGAGATGAGTGCAATTGTGCGGTAGTTTGAGCATTCTTTGGCATTGCCTTTCTTTGAAATTGGAATGAAAATTGACCTTTTACAGTCCTGTGGCCACTGCTGAGTCTTCCAAATTTGCTGGCATATTGAGTACAACACCTTCACAGCATCATCTTTCAGGATTTGAAATAGCTCAACTGGAATTCCATCCCCTCCACTAGCTTTGTTCATAGTGATGCTTTCTAAGGCCTACTTGACTTCACATTCCAGGATGTCTGGCTCTAGGTGAGTGATCACACCATGACTATCTGGGTCGTGAAGATCTTTTTTGTGTAGTTCTTCTGTGTATTCTTGGCGCCTCTTCTTAACATCTTCTGCTTCTGTTAGGTCCATACCATGTCTGTCCTTTATCGAGCCCATCTGCATGAAGTGTTCCCTTGGTATCTCTGATATTCTTGAAGAGATCTCTAGTCTTTTCCATTCTGTTGTTTTCCTCTATTTCTTTGCATTGATCTCTGAGGAAGGCTTTCTTATCTCTCCTTGCTATTCTTTGGAACTCTGCATTCAAATAGGAATACCTTCCCTTTTCTCCTTTGCTTTTCTCCAAGCCAGGCTTCAACAATACATGAATCGTGAACTTCTAGATGTTCAAGCTGGTTTTAGAAAAGGCAGAGGAACCAGAGATCAAATTGCCAACATCTGTGGGATCATCGAAAAAGCAAGAGAGTTCCAGAAAAACATCTATTTCTGCTTCATTGACTATGCCAAAGCCTTTGACTGTGTGGATCACAATAAACTGGAAAATCCTGAAAGAGATGGGAATACCAGACCAACCACCTGACCTGCCTCTTGAGAAAGCTGTATGCTGGTCAGGAAGCAACATTTAGAACTGGACATGGAGCAACAGACAGGTTCCAAATAGGAAAAAGAGTACATCAAGGCTGTATATTGTCACCCTGCTTATTTAACTTATATTCAGAGTACATCATGAGAAACGCTGGGCTGGAAGAATTACAAGCTGGAATCAAGATTGCCAGGAGAAATATCAATAATATCAGATATGCAGATGATGTCACCCTTATGGCAGAAAGTGAAGAGGAACCAAAAAACCTGTTGGTGAAAGTGAAAGAGGAGAGTGAAAAAGTTGGCTTAAAGCTCAACATTCAGAAAACTAAGATCATGGCATCTGGTCCCATCATTTCATGGGAAATAGATGGGGAAACAGTGGAAACAGTGTCAGACTTTATTTTTCTGGGCTCCAAAATCACTGCAGATGGTGATTGCAGCCATGATTACTCCTTGGAAGGAAAGTTATGACCAACCTAGATAGCGTATTAAAAAGCAGAGACATTACTTTGCCAACAAAGGTCCGTCTAGTCAAGGCTCTGATTTTTCCAGTGGTCATGTATGGATGTGAGAGTTGGACTGTGAAGAAAGCTGAGCACCAAGAATTGATGCTTTTGAACTGTGCTGTTGGAGAAGATTCTTGAGAGTCCCTTGGACTGCAAGGAGATCCAACCAGTCCATCCTAAAGGAGATCAGTCCTGGTTGTTCATTGGAAGGACTGATGCTGAAGCTGAAACTCCAATACTCTGGCCACCTCATGTGAAGAACTGACTCATTGGAAAATACCCTGATGCTGGGAGGAATTGGGGACAGGAGGAGAAGGGGACGACAGAGGGTGAGATGGCTGGATGGCATCACCGACTCGATAGACATGAGTTTGAGTTAACCCCGGGTGTTGGTGATAGAGAAGGAGACCTGGTGTCCTGCGATTCATGGGGTTGCAAGGAGTCAGACACGACTAAGTGACTGAAGTGAACTGTGACAAGGAAAGTGGTAGACGAAAAAGTTTTTCAGAAGTTGTGAGTAATTTTATCAGAAGTTGTGATAAAGTTTATTTCTCTCCCTTAGTTCTTATCTTGTAATAAAGATTTGGAGTGATGGACTAATTATAGCTCCAACAGGCAAATTTCTTGGCCCTTGTCTCATAGTAGCAAAGACTCAAAACAGCAGACTAGTTTAATAAAAGTTGCACAGAACTTTTATTAAAAGACAAGAGAATGTACACTCCAGATATGTGGGAGCAGGCTGACCCCAAAGGAGTCGCAGTAATACCTCTTAGTTTCCCTTTTTATACTTCCTATCTCCTCCTCTTGGTTGTGCCCTGTGCAAAAATAGGGCTTGTACCTGCCACCAATCAGGAAAAGAAATGGCAACACACTCCAGTATCCTTGCCTGGAAAATATGGACAGAGAAGTCTGGTGGGCTGCAGTCCATGGGCTTGCAAAGAGTCGGGCACGACTGAGCACTAACATTTACTTATTTACTTACTTAATTAAGGGATGCAAATGGGCATATGCTCAAGGCCACTCAGGGAAGGGGACATTTCTGGGCACATGCAAATAAATCTTTAGCATTCTTATAGGCATGCATGGACTGAGGGTTTTGACTGACAGTTGCAAATTACTTAACCATAGGCCCTGTTGCACATGTCCTTCCCATAATTCAGTCTGTTATGATCAGATGTATATATGTGTAGAATTTTATGAACTCTTAGTGGGCTCCTGGCTGCCTAAGGTTACCTGAGGACACAGCTGTTCATCAAGGGCATATGTGCCAGAGTTGGAGAAGCCCCTGTGGCTAGTTTATAGCTACTGTGTGCCTAAGGCACATACTCAGGGGTTGGAAAAGTCTCTTTGGTTATTTTTATAGCATATCTGTGAGCTCTCGCTGGCATATGGGTGGGGTTTAGAGACCAGCCTACACCCTTTTCGGCTAGGCCCCCCCTTCCTAGATCATGCGTGAATCCTTACCTAACAATTTCAAATTTGTGTTTTTTTATTTTTTCCCCACAATGCTTTCTGTGAATAGTTAATCTTTCTCTGATTTTCAAACAAAAAAAGATCTCCTTTAGAGATGACCTTGAAGTAGTGCTTTCTATGAATTAACATATCTTTTGCATACATATTTGGGCTTCCCTCATAGCTCAGTTGGTAAAGAATCCACCTGCAATTCAGGAGTCCCCTGTTCAATTCCTGGGTCAGAAAGATCCCCTGGAGAAGGGAAAGGCTACCCACTCCAATATTCTGGCCTGGAGAGTTCCATGAACTGTATAGTCCATCATGTTGCAAAGAGTCGGGCACAACTGAGCTTTCAGACACATTTATCAATTTTCACTTTCAGACATTTTTAATATTAATTTTACAAATAATTTGGTTTTCTCTTATGCCGAACTTTGGCATATATTCTGGAGGTACCATCTTTAATTTTGTAGTGTTCTATTATTGTACACGTATGTGCTTCATGTAATTTTATCTAAACTCTAATGAGATATTTGTTTCTTTTTGTTGTTGTTGTTCAAGGGAGAGATCCATGGACATGGTAACAAAATAATATTTTAATGAGAAAACCAAATTCCTTTGCTTGTATAATAAAAGTTTTACTTTGTTTAATTACTTTTGGTACCAATATAGAAGCAAAAATCTTTTCTGTACTGGAGCCTTCATTAACTCATACATTAAGAACAATAATCTCAAAACATAATACATTCTTTTTACATGACATAAACTCGTGTCTTTTTACTGAAAAAAGTCCTCATTTGATGAGTATTGCAATTCTTTTCCTGTTGCTTTCACTTTATAATTTTATCATTATTTTTGCACTGTATGATAGTTCTAGAACTTTAGAATTTAACTTACTCTGACCCATAGTTGGGAATTCTAATTCTCATCTACATAATTGATTTATTATTGCAGCTTGAATTGTTATAGGGAATTTGACCTTGTTTGAAATAAATGAGTTTTCTTTTTGTTAAAGCTATCTGCTATGCAGTGGTAAACAGATAAAAATGTGATAGTGTTCTAAGCCCATGTAAAATATAGGGAGGGTTGAAATATATATAGGGGTATATATTTCCAATCTATAGGAATCCTTATGGGAAAGGTTGATTTTTTTTTTAATTTAAGGAATTATATATTTTTATTTCTCTATTTTCTATTTAAATTCAAGTTTTGTTTTGTTTTGTTTTGTTTTTGGACAACTCAAGAAGGACCAGGGACAAGTTTCTTGTAAAAGGAGAGAAATAAAATAGAGAACGGAGAAAAGAAAATATATTTGGAGGCAAAATAGCAAAGAATAGTCTGGGAGAAATATCCTTTTGTTGGTTAATATACATTCTGTGTATATTCAGCAAGCTTTTATTTTTTTTTTTTTTTTTTTTTTTTTTTTTTTTTTTTTTAAATATTATTTTATTAGTTGGAGGCCAATCACTTTACAACATTTCAGTGGGTTTTGTCATACATTGGCATGAATCAGCCATATAGTTACACGTATTCCCCATCCCGATCCCCCCTCCCACCTCCCTCCCCACCCGACTCCTCAGGGTCCTCCCAGTGCACCAGGCCCGAGCACCTGACTCATGTATCCCACCTGGGCTGGTGGTCCGTTTCACCATAGATAGTATACATGCTGTTCTTTCAAAACATCCCACCCTCACGTTCTCCCCCAGAGTTCAAAAGTCTGTTCTGTACTTCTGTGTCTCTTTTTCTGTTTTGCATATAGGGTTATCGCCACCATCTATCTAAATTCCGTATATATGTGTTAGTATACTGTAATGTTCTTTATCTTTCTGGCTTACTTCACTCTGTATAATGGGCTCCAGTTTCATCCATCTCATTAGAACTGATTCAAATGAATTCTTTTTAACGGCTGAGTAATATTCCATGGTGTATATGTACCACAGCTTCCTTATCCATTCATCTGTTGATGGGCATCTGGGTTGCTTCCATGTCCTGGCTATTATAAACAGTGCTGCGATGAACATTGGGGTGCACGTGTCTCTTTCAGATCTGGATTCCTCAGTGTGTATGCCTAGAAGTGGTATTGCTGGGTCATATGGCAGTTCTATTTCCAGTTTTTTAAGAAATCTCCACACTGTTTTCCATAGTGGCTGTACTAGTTTGCATTCCCACCAACAGTGTAAGAGGGTTCCCTTTTCTCCACACCCTCTCCAGCATTTATTGCTTGTAGACTTTTGGATAGCAGCCATCCTGACTGGCGTGTAATGGTACCTCATTGTGGTTTTGATTTGCATTTCTCTGATGATGAGTGATGTTGAGCATCTTTTCATGTGTTTGTTAGCCATCTGTATGTCTTCTTTGGAGAAGGCAAGGATATACAATGGAAAAAAGACAATCTCTTTAACAAGTGGTGCTGGGAAAACTGGTCAACCACTTGTAAAAGAATGAAACTAGAACACTTTCTAACACCATACACAAAAATAAACTCAAAATGGATTAAAGATCTAAATGTAAGACCAGAAACTATAAAACTCCTAGAGGAGAACATAGGCAAAACACTCTCCGACATAAATCACAGCAAGATCTTCTATGACCCACCTCCCAGAATATTGGAAATAAAAGCAAAAATAAACAAATGGGACCTAATGAAAATTAAAAGCTTTTGCACAACAAAGGAAACTATAAGTAAGGTGAAAAGACAGCCCTCAGATTGGGAGAAAATAATAACAAATGAGGAAACAGACAAAGGATTAATCTCAAAAATATACAAGCAACTCCTGAAGCTCAATTCCAGAAAAATAAACGACCCAATCAAAAAATGGGCCAAAGAACTATTCAGCAAGCTTTTAAATGAATAATATTTCTGCTGTTTTGTTTAGAAGTTTAGTTCTTGAAATAGAACTTGAAATAGAATTATAACATTTATTATTGATTTTAAAAAAGTAAAGTGCTACACATGTTCAATAAGGAATAGAAAAAGTTAAAATGAAGCAGTAAAATCAGTGGTTTACTAGAAGATTCCATCAGTCCTCAAAGGAACCTGGACTCTTGTTGATTCTGTCAGAAAACTGATATTAAACCTTAAAAACACAGACTAACTTTTCTCTCTTTATTTTACTAGAAATAATAGGAAGTTTAATATGTTTTCTGCATGTTTTTAATTCCATGCTGTTAATTAAATAGCTTTGATTACAACCTAAGTATTTGATGATTGTGAGGTAGTAAGTCAATGCTATTAATAAAAGTAGCAATTAAATCTTTCCTGTGACTCTAAGTAATAAGATGGATAAAGAGACGAAAAACTCATGGAGAAGTATTTATAATATTTTAACATAAATCCAATTGATTTGTGCTTTTGATATTCTCTCAGCTTCACAAAAAACAAATGGAGATATAAATAAAGAACTAATTGAAGTTATTATATCATGAAACATAAGAGCAATTTTACTTTTCACATTTTTGATTTGCTTTATAACTTACATCTGTAATAAAGTAGATTATTTCAATACCTAATATATTTAATAGAATAATAGCTGAGTAATTTTGGTAACACAATATCCACCTAAATCTGGCAAACTAAAATAAACATATGAAATACTTATTCACATATAGAAAATATTTTTATTAAAATTTTATTATGTTTAGTTTAACTATTGTTTACTTAAATATTATTAGATAAGTTTCAGGTGTATAGCATAGTAATTTGATGTTTTTATAGATTATATACCACATAAAGTTATTATAAAATATTGGCTATGTTTTCTTTGCTATACATTATATACTTTTAACTTATTTGTTTTATACATTGTAGTTTGTACCTCTTTTTCCCCTTTATCTATTTTGCCCCTTCTCCCACTCATCGCTCCACTTGTATTCACTAGTTTGTTCTATGTATCTGAGTCTGTTTCTGTTTTGTTATATTTGGTTTTGTGTTTTACTTTTTAGATTCTACTAATAAGTGAAAACATACAGTATTTGTCTATATCTAACTTATGTCACTAACCATAATACCCTCAGTTCCACTCATATCATTGCAAATGGTGAGATCTCATTCTTATCCACTGTGCAGTGTGCCCATGTATGTGTATGTCTCTGTGTGTATATATATGCATCCACCCTGCATCTTCTCTACCCAGTCATCTGTGGATGTACACTTAGGTTGCATCCACATTTTGACAATTTAAATGATATTGCTATGAATATGTTGTTGCTGTTTAGTTGCTGCATCATGTCTAACTCCTTTGCAGCCCCATGAACTATAGCCCACCAGGTTCCCCTGTCCACGGAATTTCCTAGGCAAGAATACTGAAGTGGGTTGCCATTTTCTTCTCCAGGGCATCTTCCAGGGGTATATATATATTTCTAAAATAGTGTTTTAATTATCTTCAGATGTGTACCCAGGAATGAAACTGCTGGATCATATGGTTGATCTGTTTTTAATGTCGAGGAGAGGGGAATGTAAATTGATACAGCCACTATGAAAAGCAGAATGAAAATTCCTCAAAAAATCATATATTTAAATAAAATGTATAAACAGTTGATGTCATTAATTTTGCACAAAGTGTGCTAATATTGAATTAGTGAATTTAGACATTTCTTTTTATATGGTATGCAATGAGAATATACTGCTAACTTACCCAGAGTTTAGCAAAAGAAAATAAGAAACAAAGAACTGAGCACAGAATTTACTGTAGACATATCCTCTAAATAAGTAAGTTTCAAACACAAATGTTCGTTAAAAATTAACTGGTAAATGTTTCTTATACTTTTTCAGCAAAATGAAATCCTCAAAGTAGTAAAAAAGAAATTCACCATCTTTAACACCAGATTTAAAAACAATACTTATGACATTAAAACATTATGAAATAAGTATAATGTCTTAATAACAAAAAGTTTAAAACTCCACATTATATGTTTGAATTTTATATATAAGGCTTTCGGAGATATAAATTAAATAAACATTTATTTATTTAATCATTCATTCATGGAAGTGTTTGGCTTCCTAGTTTCTTCATCTTTCTTTCTTCCTGGATGGAAAGAGACATAAATGATGTTAGAGTCATACAGTATGAATTCCTGATTAATTTTAAATTTTACAAGAACCCTTTTTTTAATTTTTTATTTCTGTAAGCTAAAATTTTGGTGCAGTTATCCATATAGCAGTGGTTTAGGTTAATAGTGTGTACATCTTTAAGATTGACTGTAGGAACTTATAAAGCTGCTGTTATAAGATACCCCATATGAAGTATTAAAACAGAGAAACAAAAATAAAATAAAATAAAAAAAAACAAAACAGAGAAACAGATTTAACTTTATTAGTGAAATTAAATATTAATAATTATTGGATGTGTGTGTGTTTACGATAAGTAATTAACAATCTGCTTATGTTGGCTTTCTTAATTTATTAAAAATATTACTGATTACCATGAGATTTATCAGTGAGAACTAATGTGCTTACAAAATTTATCAAGTACATATGAACTGAACACAGTTTTATTTTCTGCTGACTTAATTTTCACTGTATATATTTGCAGAATGAGAGGTTTCAGAGTTATAGTGGGACATCACTGTTTACCTTTCACAATAGAATCAGGCTAGAATAATATTAAAAAACTTTCTAAAGATAAACCTTTATTTGCTTTTATGTGATTTACACATGTAGTCTATGTCATGGAAGTTATAGTACTTTGCATTTGACAAAATTGCTAATATATATCTCAAAATATCTAGACTTGTAGAAAAATGCTTATTGACAATTGAATGGCAATATATAACAAAGTAAATATCTGGTTTATGATTATAGCCATACTTATTAAATAACAGAAATATTAATATTTAGTAAATTTGAAAGTTATGTACTTTTTCATAGTTGCTGTGAGTATTAGCTATCACATAAAAGTATTTTTCATCTTCATCCTCTTTGTTATAATTCATTATGTTTCCATTATTTGTATTAGACCTATGGTTTGGAGAATATAATTAGGTTAAGGTGACTCCTTCACCTTTAATATTTTTATTAATACCAAGTAAAATGTAAAAGCATGTACATGGGTGCTTTTGCATGGGGAAAATATGGGGGTGAGTTATCAAGCAAAAAAGGCTTTGTGGTCCTTGATCCCATGATATCCAGTTTATCTGTGGCCTCATAACAGACCTCCACAATATTAAAGAGCAAAATAAAAATGATTCCTTTTAGGCTCATGAAATTTGTGGAACTGAATTTCAAACCGAGAACAAAGAAGATGGTTTGTTTTTCCATTATGATTTCTGGGGCTTTAGCTAGGAAGACTTGAATTGACTCAAATGGCTACAGAATATAATCAAGTGGAGGGTCCCTCCCTCACCTATTTTCCACTTAGGCTGGTATAATATAGTCTGACTCCATTTTTGATGTTTCACTACTAGCTTTCAGGCTTGTATATCTGCCGTTTTTTGTCCACCAGAACAAGGTCATAAGAAAGCATACCTGTGCCCTTCTTTTGGCACTGTCAGGAAGTTCCTTCAAAACCTGGCCTATGTGTTGGAACCATCTGACCTTGACCTCAAAACCAATCACAAGGAAAATCACAGCCATTCATTCCCTCTTTTCCTGGATGCCTGCCTATTCTCTCCAGAAGGCTGATTATATTAGTAATACATATTTTCATGCACTCATGGTGTGTGTGTGTGTGTGTGTGTGTGTGTGTGTGTGGATTGTCAGCAGTCTTATTATTCAAACTAATATTTTAAGAGAAAAGGAGAGTTAACTCCAAGACACAACAACAGGACAGCTACAGTGATTCAAAATCCACACAGATGTACAGAACAGACTTTGGACTCTGTGGGAGAAGGCGAGGGTGGGATGTTCTGAGAGAATAGCATTGAAACAAGTATACTATCAAGGGTGAAACAGATCACCAGCCCGGGTTGGATGCATGAGACAAGTGCTCAGGGCTGGTGCACTGGGAAGACCCAGAGGGATGGGATGGGGAGGGAGGCGGGAGTGGGGATCGGAATGGGGAACACATGTAAATCCATGGCTGATTCATGTCAATGTATGACAAAAACCACTACAATATTGTAAAGTAATTAGCCTCCAACTAATAAAAATAAATGAAAAAACAGAAAACAAAATCCACTTGGCTGGGACTTCCCTGGAAGTCCAGTTGCTGAGAATCTGCCTGCCAATGCCTGGGATGCTGGTTCGGTCCTTGATGTGGGAATATTCCATATGCCATGGGGCAATTAAGCCCATTCACCCCAACTACTGAGCACATGCACTCTAGTGCCCATGCTTCACAACAAGTGAACCCACCACAGAGAGAAGTCTGCACACTGCAGCTAGAGAGCAGACCTCAGTCTTGGCAACTAGAGAAAGCTTGTTCGCAGGAACAAAGACCCAGTGCAGCAAAGTAGATACATAAATGATTTAAAATCCACTTGGCTGGCAATTCTCTAATGTGAAGTCTATGCCTATCCTCTCTGGCATCTTCAAAGCATGGAATCTCAGGTTGTGCAACTTCTTTCAAAATAACATTGGGATTGGAGAACAAAGGTACCCGAGAACAAGGTAGAAAACACATTACTTTTTGTTAACTAGCCTCAAAACTAGTGTCATTTCTGTTGCATGGTGTAGGTTGAAGCAGTCACAAACCTTCCCAGGTTCAAGTGGAAGGGACATAAATCCTGTTTTTCAATGGAAGGGTTGTTTTAAAAAATTGCCATTATGTTTTAAAACCCTCATTCATGAAAAAGTCTATTTGTCCATATTCCATCCAGTGTGCCCACAGAGCAGGGAAACCCTTCCATCTAGCTTCCTCAGTTCTCAGGTAATCCCCAAAACATTCCCATTCCTGGAGTTATTTATTTCAAAAACTTAATCTTGCATGTGTTGACCATACTGTATGCCTAACCAACTCTATCTTGGGCAAACCCTGGGAGATGGTAAGAGACAGAGAGGCCTGGCATGGTGCAATCTGTGGGGTTGCGAAGAGTCAGACATGACTGTCCACTGAAGAAAAACAAAAAAGCCAACTTCATAACTTTAGAAAGTCAGCTTCCTCTGATAGAGTCTCAAATTCTTTACCCTCTAAAATAATTAGTATTATATCTTTCACTTACTTTACAGGCTTGTGCAATAATGCAGTATTGTGAGTAAATGTAAATTAAAATTGTAGAGTATTGTATAGTTCAAGCTTTACCAAGTTACTGGGCATTTGGGGGAAATTGTGAACTATGAATAATGTTAATGAATTATATTTATCATCACAGTAAATATGTTAATAAGGTGTGATATTTTCACTGTAACAGTGCAAAATTTTTAGAAGACCAACATAACAACTGCAATATAGAATGGAATCTGATAAGTACTCTGCATTTGATTGTTTTAACAAGTTCTGAATGATAGTAAGAAACTCTAGAATTATGTCATGTATAGTAATTTGAAACTAAATAATATTCCTAAAATATCATGGAATTGCTATTTAAGGATACATGAGAATATATATATATTTACAAGAGATTGCCACAACCCAGGGATCTTCCCTGCTCCTCCAGGGGAATCTTCCCAACCCAGGGACTGAACCCAGGCCTCCCTCATTGCAGGCAGATTCTTTACCATCTGAGCCACCAGGGAAGCCCCTTAAAACTAAATAATATTCCTAAAATATCATAAAATTGCTATAAGGACACATGAGAATATATGTTTATATTCATATATTTTAGGCAGATCAACAATAAAACAATAATATGCCAATAGTTTTGAATCATACATTATTTCTTTGTATAACAAGTTAATTGAAAACAAGATTAAGAGAATTCATTTCCCTCAACTTCTGAGTATGTCATATGTAATCAGTAGCATATACACAACAAAAAGTATTTTACTTATAGAATTTATAGAATAAAATATAACTATAGTATGCTCTTTAAGTTTGGATGACTTCTGGCATAATTATACAGATATATATCCTAATTTATATTTCTCATTTTATGTTTAATTTTTCAGTAGGGTCAAACTTAATCACTCAAGAAACAAAGTCGGGTAGAGGCTATTACACTTCTAAACATAGTTATAGCTTCAGATTTTACTCATACAATTTTTACAGCTAATATCTTGGTAGGTAGAAATAAAACCTCCAGAATTTAAATAAAAGTAATCATTATAATGTGATAATCATGTAGAACAATGATATAGGATTTTAAAATTTTTACTGTGTGTTAACTTCCCATGGTACTTTTAACTTTCCATGTTAAAAGCACTTGGAAAATATTTAGGACCATCCCATTGTACAAAATTAAATTGTGTCTAAGTCCCAGTTTCACAAATCAATTATTTTCCATTTTTAAAGAATATCAATATTGGATGCTGTTTAATTAATTTTTTCAGAAGTATAGTTGATTTACAATATTAGTATCAGGTATAGAAAATAATGATTCAGTAATTACAGCAATATTTTTTATAAATTATGCTCCATTTAAAGTTATTACAGAATATTCGCTATATTCCCTATGTTGCATAATATATATCCCTGTAGTTTTTTTCTTTTTTTATTTTATGCACTGTAGTTTGTACCTCTTAATTTCCTATCCTTGCCTTTGCCCTACCCCTTTCCTGTCTCTACCAGGAACCACTAATAGATTCTCTGTATCTGAGAGTCTGTTTCTATTTTGTTATATTAATTCATTTCTTTTGTGTCTTAGATACTACATATAGGTGATAACATACAGTGTTTGTCTTTCTTTGAATGAATTATTTCACTAAGACTAATACTCTCCAGGTCCATCCATGTTGTTGCAAATGGCAAAATTTCATTTTTATGGTTGAGTAAAATTCCATTGTATATCTGTGTGTATATATATATTTAATATAATGCATAAATAATATTTAATATGTGTATATATAATATATAAATATATGTATATATTATTTTTGTATATATATGTACACACACATAATAATGCTGCTGTAAATGTTGAAGTTCATGTATCATTTCAAATTTGTATTTTTTTTTTCTTCAGATATATACTCAGCAGTGGATGTCAGGTCTGAGCTAGTTCTGTTCTCTCTAAGTGTATCCTGTCCCCCTGCCCAGCATTGGCTCCTTTGTCCCAGAGGTTAACCTTGCTGACAGAAGAAGGTCAGAGAGAGCACTTTCTATGGGTCAGGGCTTGGGCTGGGGTGGTCCCAGCACCAGTCAGAGCTCTAGACCGTTCCCAGTCTGCTAACTCTGTGAACACCAGCAACGGCTGCCCTCACCCCGTTCAGATGCCCTGCCAGGCCTGCACTAGCACCATCCCTCACAACTGTGTGTGTCCCTTGGCCGCAACAACCTTTGCCCTGGTGTGATGCTGCATCATGTAGCAAGAGTGGCAGGGGAGGCTCAGCTCAGACTGGGGCAGGCGCTGGGTGGTCGTGAGAAGTGGGCCAGAGCTCAGGGCATTTTCAGTTCGCTTCCTCTGCCTTGTTTCGGGAGTAAGGAAGTGTGCACTCAATACTCACTAGCTGAGCCTAGACTCACTGTCAGTCCACGAAAGAGGAAGAGAATTACATGGCTCAGAGTTCCTCCCTGGGGAGTGATCAGCTCAAATCACATATGGGGCATCCCAGCTATGGGGGCCAACACTGGAAGGACAAGTCCTCTTTTGTGTTCTCGTCCGTGGGAACAGGCGCTAACCTAATTGCTTCTCTTCCTTTTCTACCCAATTCCCCATGAATCTTTCTTACAACTTGAGTTGTATGAGTCTGTCTGCCAGTATACAGTTTGTCTTCAGTGAAAACTGCTGCTTGTATAGTTGTATTTCCAATGTGTTTGTGGGGAGTATGTGAACTCTGCATCTTTCTAACTGCTGCCTTGATCTCCTTCCCGATACCGTTTAAATAGTGTAGTTCGCAAAGGAAAGTAAATCTAAAATTGTTTTTACAAAGCAAACACAAACGTAGAATTCAAGATAAGAATGTACCAAAAAAGGAAAACTAAAGGCAATTGGTACTTATGAATATCTATGAAAAGCAGCAGTAATTTTCTTATATTCTTCCTAAAAGGGTGAATTATCACCATGTATTATAAAACATACGATCAGATTTTGGTTCATTCAAAATTTGTGAACTATTTATTACATTAATTAAACTTCTAGACATTTTCTTAAATGTCTTAAATTTTCTTAAATTTGAAAATCTTCAGGAAGTCCAGTCTAGCTTTATTTGTAACTGCAAGTACAGGCAACTAGAAATAACCTAGTAACCATCGGTTGTGAAAATTGCATAAATATATCTCATTCATAAATTGACATTATTTTCTCCAGCTAAAATAAATTAGGTAAATCTATAAGCACTTTTGTGAACAGTGTTCAAGGTGGATTGGTCCTAAAGGAAAGATGTCTTTACTGGTACATGACTGAGCTCTAAGTTTATCAGTCTTAGATACATATCAGGATATGTATTTTCTGCGAGTCACATGCCAAAGAAAGACAGAAAATTACTCTTGGCCAAACTGCACCCTATTCTCTCCTCTCCTGTCTACCCTGAGAAGCAGTAAGACTTCCACATAAGACAGCTGGAGGTGAACAAATAAATGCAAAGGTGAACAGAGGTCATTTCAGGTTGTTAGAGTTGAGTATTATCTACCTGTAATGAATCTAAAGATGAGAGAGTCCTTAAAGGAGAAGGAGAGAATGTTAAACTCTGGGAACAGTGATCCTTGATAGCTTACATATTTCCTACCCTCCTTCATCATCGAGCCAAAATAACAAATTTTCAAAATCTGGTAGGTAGAGAAGACAGAAGAAAAAGAACTCTCACAATTCAACTATACTCTTTTTGTTTATAACAATTACAAGTTAAGGGAAAGAATACAATTTAACATATCACACTGATTTTTATAATTATACAAAACTAGATATTCTGATTACTGTCCTATTTTTCACTTAAATGATTATAGTAATTTTTAATTCCTAAGAATTACTAAAATTTAGTGTTATCAAATCTTCATCCTGATAGTAGGATGAAAAAAGAAAAACAAACTAATTCATAGAATATAAATTCTAAGTTACCACAAGAGCAAAAATAACGTTTGTCATAATGATGGCTTGCGGTTCTTGTCTGATAAAAATTCAATTTACATGCATAATTGTGAATAATTGCATGATAATATTTTAGTCAATATGGTGGAGTTATAGCTATGTGTTATCATTTAGCCCTAGGCCTGTATTAATGTTAACTTTTAGAAGAATAAATATCTCCAGGGATTTGGATATGTAGCAGTATGAAAGTTGAAGGGTTAGACATTGTAAATTCTTTCTATATAATTCTAAACTTTTTACTCTTTGGACTTTCCCACTATACCTTGGATGTCTCTTACACTCCTTTCAGTATTGTATGTTATTTATTAACAATGATATTGCCTCATTAACAAAATCGCTTTCTTTATCCCAGATACAGTCTTAAATTAATTTATATATTTTAGCCATCTATTGCCTATTTATATTAGAATTTTGAAAATGGGTTACCCTCATAAACTGTTTTACTTTGATGTATTTATTTTATTCTAGTCTGTTTCAGTCATTCTTAAAAAGATTTCTTATGTTTAATCTTAATTAGGTACAGATATTGCTCACTTTTGCTTACTATTATAATATTGTAACAGTGATTAAACAGAGCTTCTCATCACAAATGCACATTCTGCCTGTGTTATAATGTCAGTTTTCTCAGATAAAATCATCTCTGTCATGGTCTAAACAACTTTAATATATCAAATTTTGGATTCCTGCCAGTGACTCTATAGGAAAATAACTGATGATATTGCTAATTATTAGGACATATATTAGTAATTGGGAGAAAATTGCTTGTACAGATTCAAATTTGTTGATTATTTTAAAAACTATAATGTTGAAAAGCACAAGCATAAAATCAAAATGTTAATGAAATAAAAAGCAAATACTTCTTATCAATCAAAGAGTAAGTAAAACACATATTCAATAATTAATCTACAAGGTATATTGTCAGCCTAGATGACTTCTATATCTCTGCTCTGGCAGGGGTTGAGCTCCACTGAATGCCTTCCGTTAGGGATGCTTTCTTGCAGGGCCTCACCAGCACCACATTCCTTAACTACAGATGCTCTGTGTTTGCTTCAGTATCTGCTGGCCACCACCTACAGAGTGTTCTTTCCACTGTGTGATCCAAATCTGAGTGACAGTAATACACTAACCTGCTACAAAGGGTGGAATTGTGTTAGTAGCTTTATAGTTTATAATAGACGAATACATTAGTAAAATATCCAAAAGAAGAAAGTTGAATAAAATGTATGAAACATGATGTGTATTACATTGTCATTCTTATTACATTTACTTTAATTAATATCAGAATGATAGCTTAATAATATTTCTGTCATTTAAAAAGAAATATAGTATATTTCAAAGCCTGAATCAAAATTAGAGAATATTCTCATTACTTTAAGAAAATACATTGTTTCTCTGGATAATGAAATTTAATAAATTATCATTTGCCTGTAGACTTTATTGTTGTGAATTCAGGTAGTTCTGATGGCTTTTTGAATGAATGAGCCCTAACAAGAGATTTGAATGGTAATATAATTAAAGAGGCAAAGAAAAGTCTTTTCAGTTTAGAGTGGTGTAAAATGCTGTCAAGCTGATTCATGGAGTAATATTAGAATAAGGCTCTGTTCCAAACTAACAAAGGTCTGTATTATAACAAAGCCAGCTAGGTTATTGTGATCTTTTGTGCACATGATTCGCAGCTTGATGTGATAATAAGAAGAGTACCATTGGTAGTAGTTGTGAAAAGAGCAAATAGTATGGATCAAAAATGCCAGTGTACTTGGAAGTTGAAATAGTTAGTTGCACAGTCGTATCTGACTCTTTGCGATCCCATGGACTGTAGCCTGCCTGGCTCCTCTGTCCATGGAATTCTCCACTCAAGAGTACAGGAGAAGTTTGACATTTCCTTCTCCATTTGATCATAAAGCAAAAAAAAAAAAAAAAAACAATACTTGCTAGGGAAAAAGACAAGCATGGGCAGAATGATTAGGTATGTGAATAAATTAGATTTATGTCTTTCAAAACAATACTTTTGAAGACATACATATCTAAAAACAATGTTTACAAGCTTCATTTATATATATATATATACATACATATGTATATCTTCTACCCATTGAATTGTTAAATAAACGGAGCACTAACTATGTATTAGGAAATATGTTTGGATATTTAAAATGCACAGTCAAAGAGGACACAAACAGATGGAGAAACATACCGTGTTCATGGATTGGAAGAATCAGTATTGTGAAAATGGCTATTCTACCCAAAGCAATCTATAGATTCAATGCAATCCCTATCAAGCTACCAACGGTATTCTTCACAGAACTAGAACAAATAATTTCACAATTTGTATGGAAAAACAAAAAACCTCGAATAGCCAAAGTAATCTTGAGAAAGAAGAATGGAACTAGAGGAATCAACCTGCCTGACTTCAGACTCTACTACAAAGCCACAGTCATCAAGACAGTATGGTACTGGCACAAAGACAGAAATATAGATCAATGGAACAGAATAGAAAGCCCAGAGATAAATCCACGAACCTATGGACACCTTATCTTTGACAAAGGAGGCAAGGATATACAATGGAAAAAAGACAACCTCTTTAACAAGTGGTGCTGGGAAAACTGGTCAACCACTTGTAAAAGAATGAAACTAGATCACCTTCTAACACCATACACAGAAATAAACTCAAAATGGATTAAAGATCTACATGTAAGACCAGAAACTATAAAACTCCTAGAGGAGAACATAGGCAAAACACTCTCCGACATAAATCTCAGCAGGGTCCTCTATGACCCACCTCCCAGAATTTTGGAAATAAAAGCAAAACTAAACAAATGGGACCTAATGAAACTTAAAAGCTTCTGCACTACAAAGGAAACTATAAGTAAGGTGAAAAGACAGCCCTCAGATTGGGAGAAAATAATAGCAAATGAAGAAACTGACAAAGGATTAATCTCAAAAATATACAAGCAACTCCTGAAGCTCAATTCCAGAAAAATAAATGACCCAATCAAAAAACGGGCCAAAGAACTAAACAGACATTTCTCTAAAGAAGACATACAGATGGCTAACAAACACATGAAAAGATGCTCAACATCACTCATTATCAGAGAAATGCAAATCAAAACCACAATGAGGTACCATTACACGCCAGTCAGGATGGCTGCTATCCAAAAGTCTACAAGCAATAAATGCTGGAGAGGGTGTGGAGAAAAGGGAACCCTCTTACACTGTTGGTGGGAATGCAAACTAGTACAGCCACTATGGAAAACAGTGTGGAGATTCCTTAAAAAACTGGAAATAGAACTGCCATATGACCCAGCAATACCACTTCTGGGCATACACACCGAGGAAACCAGATCTGAAAGAGACACGTGTACCCCAATGTTCATCGCAGCACTGTTTATAATAGCCAGGACATGGAAGCAGCCTAGATGCCCATCAGCAGATGAATGGATAAGGAAGCTGTGGTACACATACACCATGGAATATTACTCAGCCGTTAAAAAGAATTCATTTGAATCAGTTCTAATGAGATGGATGAAACTGGAGCCCATTATACAGAGTGAAGTAAGCCAGAAAGATAAAGAACATTACAGCATACTAACACATATATATGGAATTTAGAAAGATGTTAATGATAACCCTATATGCAAAACAGAAAAAGAGACACAGAAGTACAGAACAGACTTTTGAACTCTGTGGGAGAACGTGAGGGTGGGATGTTTCAAAAGAACAGCATGTATACTATCTATGGTGAAACAGATCACTAGCCCAGGTGAGATGCATGAGATGAGTGCTCAGGCCTGGTGCACTGGGAGGACCCAGAGGAGTCGGGTGGAGAGGGAGGTGGGAGGGGGGATCGGGATGGGGAATACGTGTAACTCTATGGCTGATTCGTGTCAATGTATGACAAAACCCACTGAAATGTTGTGAAGTAATTGGCCTCCAACTAATAAAATAAAATTTAATAAAAAAAATAAAAAAATAAATAAAAAATAAAAAAAAATAAAATGCACAGTCAATCTCTTTATTTAATAATTTACTTTTCAATATGTGGCTTTCTATGGCATAAAACTTTCCAAATAGTCATAGTTACAAAGTATTTGTTTTATCCCTGAACAAATTCTATTTTCAGCATTTCTAGTTCAGATGGTATTGTGGGTCTCCACTAGTTTTAGTTATAGAAATTAAGGTTACAAATAGTAACTTTCAGTTTCTGTTGAATAAATTTTATGTATATAACAAAAGAGTTAAAACAAGGGAGGTTCACTTTAGACATAGACTTAAGGACTATATGATTTATATTTTTTTAACTTGAGGATTCCTCAGTTTTCACCCATGAACGCCTGTAAGGAAAATAAAAATTATCACTGATTATATGTAACATCATTTATATAAATTAAGAAAAAGTGAACACCATTAAGGCCAATATCCTTAACAATGATTATGCAAAGCTATTAGATTTCATCTATTTTTCTAATTGTTTTGTCAGTGGTTTATCTTTAATAAACTCACTGACCAATTTGTACATAAACATAAGCACATTTCTACACATTGCTACAAGTATATCTTTTTTAAATTAAACTGTAATTAAATCCTATAGGAACATTTGAGGTTTCATTTGTTACAAAATTAGTTGCTTCCTGAAGTTGACTTCTACATAGTTTGGAGTGACACTAAAAGATGTTATACAAAATATAAAATCACTGATGTTGATATGAAATATGATTTTAAAAAGGTTTTATTCCCAATATATTTAAGGAAATAGAATAAAATGATCACGGGTATGAAGTTGCTTCAGTCGTGTTTGACTCTTTGCAACCCCATGAACTGTAGCCCACCAGGATCCTCTGTCCTTAAAATTCTCCAGGCAAAAATACTAGAGTAGGTTGCCATGCCCTCTTTAAGGGGGAACTTCCCGACCCAGCGATTGAACCCATATCTCCTGTGTCTCCTGCCATGCAGATGGATACTTTGCTGCTGAGCAACCAGAAAAGCTCCCTAAAATGATCATTTATCATGTTAAAATGAATGCATTACTTAAAAAAAAAAAAAAAGAGCTGTTACCACACCTAAATGTGAGTAGGTATATACCAACAAAATGCTTCTCTGGACCAGAATTGCTCACACTCAATCCTGACGTATAGGCATAAATGTTTGTTGAAAAATAAGTTTCATCACTAAAAGAATGAAAACTTTCAGATGTGAAAGTCAATCAATGGAATTTTAGGGATATCAGCTAATATATTATAATTTTATAAAACATTAAGATACGAATAATGCTTAGGTGGGAGGGGGATTTGAGACAGGGGGATACATGTACACCTGTGGCTGATTCATGTCAATGTATGTCAAAAACCACCACAATATTGTAAAGTAATTAGCCTCTAATTAAATAAATTAATTAAAAATAATCAGATTTTTTGGATAATGCCCTATTAAAATATTTTCACTACTTTAATGATATTCATAAATTAATATATTGAGTATGTTAATGAGGAGGAAATCTTTAAATATATACATATACATGTATATACACACACAGCTTTATTTATTTTATCAGTATTTTTAATTGATGTTTGGTTGACTTACAATGTGTTAATTCATGTTTTATGGCAAAGTGATTCAGTTATACATATATTGTTGTTCAGTAGCTAAGTTGTGTCCAACTCTGCAACCCCATGGACTGCAACTCCCCAGACTTCCCTGTCCTTCACTATCTCCTGGCGTTTAGTCAAACTCATGTCCCTTGTGTTGGTGATGCTATCCAACTATATCATACTCTGCCGCTGCCTTGTCCTCTTGCCCTCAATCTTCCCCAGTATCAGGGTGTATATATATATATATATATATATTCTTCTTTTAAATATTCTTTCCCATCATGGTTATCAGGCTTCCCTGTGGCTCAGATGGTGAAACATCTGCCTGCAATGCAGGAGACCTGGCTTTAATCCCTGAGTCGGGAAGATCCCCTGGAGAAGGAAATGGCAACCCACTCCAGTACTCTTGCTTGGAAAATCCCATGGATGGAGGAGCCTGGTAGGCTACAGTCCATGGGGTCTCAAAGAGTTGGACATGACTGAGCAACTTCACTGTATCATTGTATTGTGATTATTATAAGATATCCAATATGGCTCTTTGTGTTATAAGTAAGATCTAGTTGTTTATCCATTCTATATATGAAAGCTTACATCTACTAACCCCAGACTTCCACTCCATCCCTGCAGAATTCCCTCCTGCTTGGTAACCACCAGTCTGTTTTCTATATCCATAGTTCTGTTTCTGTTTCATAAATAGGTTTGTTTGTGTCATATTTTAGATTCTATTTATCAATATAAGTAATATCATGTGGTATTTGTCTTTCTTTTTCTGATTTACTTAGTATGATAATCTCTGTGGTCATCTACATTGCTGCAAATAGCATTATTTCATTCTTTCAATGGCTGAGTTTCCCTTGTCTATATGTACTACATATATGCACATATGTACTTGTATTCATGTACTTGTTTATATGTATTCCCTTGTGTATAGATACTACATCTTCATTATCCATTCATCTGTCGATGGACATTCCATGTCTTGGCTATTGTGAATAGTGCTGGTATGAACACAGGGGTGCATGTATCATTTTGAAGTATAGTTTGGTCTGAATATATACCCAAGACTGGGATTGCTGTATCATATGACAAACTCTAATTTTAGTTTTTTGTGAAACTTTCATAATGTTTTCTACAGAGGCTGTATCAACTTACATTCCCATCAACAGTGTGAGAGGGTTCCCTTTTCTCCACAACCTCTCCAGCATTTGTTATTTGTAGACATTTTAATTATGATAATTCTGACTGGTGTGAGGTTAATACCTCTTTGTAGCTTCAATTTGCATTTTGCTAATAATTAGTGACATTTAGCATCTTTGCACCTGCCTATTGATCACCATACTTTCATGAGTTTTATCTTCCAGAACTCCAAGAGCTTCTCACAATCAAAATTAGAGAAATATCCCCTCAAGTTTTGTCAGGGGAATGGAAACAGTAACAATTTTGAATTATGTCCAGGTAAAAAATGCCATTTTGAAATGTCCCAAGAAGTAAAAGAAACATTTTTAAGTGATCCCAGAGAATTCTTCACAACTAAGTCCTACTCAGCAAGACTGAAAAGACATCATGGGCCTTATTGGATTTGGGAAGAGAAAATTTCATAACACAATCTCAGTCTAGCATTTGCATCTCTTCCTGGTGGCTCAGATGGCAAACAAACTCCCTGCAATGCAGGACACCTGGGTTCTATCCCTGGGTCAGGAAAATCCACCCACTCCAGTATTCTTGCCTGGAGGATCCCATGGACAGAGGAGCCTGGTGGGCCAGAGTCCACAGGGTAGAAAAGAGTCAAACGACTGAAGCGATTTAGCATGCAAGATTAGGGTGAAAAAAAAAGAAAAAGACCGAGAAGCACTTGTGAATGTCACAGCCATAGACAGCATCCCTGAGACTGAGACTTAATTAGAATATTATTGAATGCTCCCTCTCCACCAACACTTTATCACCACATCAACAAGTCAACAGGGCTCCTGTTTAGTAACAGTGGGCTACAACTGCAAGGGACATCAAGCAGGATAAATAACAAAAAAGTGTACACCCAGAGCTATCATTTTCAAACTGCAAGAAACCAGAGAGACAAAATCTTAAAAGAAGCCAAGTATGTGTGTTGGGGGGAGTCTTGCCTATAGTGTAGCAAGATTAAGAATTATATCTGCCTTCTTTTCACCACCCATGCACACAGGAATAGAATTGAATGAAATATTAAACTAAATAAATATTAAAATTTAAATATTAAACTAAAATTAAGGACAAACAAGCAAAAATATCAACTTTGAATACTGTATTCAGAAAAATTATCTTTCATAAGTGATGGAAAAATACTTTCTCAGATAAACAAGACTGGCAGTTTCAGAAGAATTGGTTTTAACTAAAAGTGAAGAGGAAATGATTGTCCTGGGGATATCAGTCAACCCTGAGTTGACCTGAGACCCAGACACAAGTGCTATTGAAGGCCGGAGAGATTGTGATCATATTATTTGCAAAGAATGAAAGTCTTATTTTCCCTCTTCTTTTTGTTTTAGTAGCTCTTGTTTCTTTTTATTGTGTAAATGTGCTATTTAAAGAGAAAAAAAATGAATCTGTGATATTGTAGAGTTTTTTCCCCTTGCAACTACATAAAAATTATAAATGCTTCAATATGCTATCTCATTAATACAGAGATAAAATTATATTCCTTTCAAGACAGATGTAACTGGGAAACAGTCAATACACTGTATCCCTAAGTTTCTATGATATATACAAATTCATTCTCTTTGTTATTTGAGAATATTCTCAGATAACCGGACATACTTATCTCAAAAGCATGAAGTTAGTTATTCCAATTTATATGGCACTTAAAGTAATTTCGGGTACTTGCATTGCTGTCTATGTAATATATTTAATTATAAATATTAATCTAGAATTTTAGAGGTTTGCAGTAGCTACCAGTATGTAACACATGGTGTTTCTGTGTTTTGAGCTTATTTGTTGAAAAGTCTCTAATCAACTTTCTCACTAATATCAATATAATGCATTTAATATAAGCAGAATGAGAAACTTGAGGTAAATTAAGTAATATATGTCATAAAATTACAAAATGCAATTTTAATCTATGATCCACTGAGTGTATATGGAAAATCATATTTTTATTAAAGTCATTAATCTTGTTAATGACTTATTGAACAACTAAGGTGCCCAATGCATGGTAAAAATTGATCCAAGTACTTATTTTATGTTTAACAGTTTCATTGAACATCACCTCTTTGACACAAATAATTATTTTTTATACAAAGTGGCATTCATAATATTTCAGGGGTTATGCTTATTACTAAAGGTTGTAAAAATAGGGTTATTATTTTGATTTTATAATGAATTCATATTCATTAATTTTTGTAAACTACTTTCCCCTGGACTATGTGATGGGGTCTGAAAGATCATGTCATCTATTTGTTTGATGTCTGGAACTTAGGAATTCATTTTAAAAATGCATATAGTGTATATGGCTTACCTGTGAACTCTGTCACATCCCAATGAAATAGCATTATAACACTAGCATTTATTTTTATATATTCAATTAGATTTTTTTCCTAAAGTCCTGTTTCTGTTATTCAGGATATCTTTTCAGGATATCTTTACTTCATATTCCTCTTTATGATATATAATTTAGGGTTTTGGTTTTAAGTTTCATTTAAATTTTTAATAAATAAAAAATACATTTTCAATCTAACTGACACAGAATAAGCAATTATGCCTGTTGTCCCTCAGTCTCACCCTAAAATTAAATGTTGCTTAAAATTTCAGGAATCTATGAGTTGATGACATTGGTTTAATTCTCTTTACTTATACTAAGCACAGGTGATATAACATGATATTTGAAAATGTCTGTTCAATTCTGGGAAAGAAAAATAGGTGGATTTGTGGAACAACTATACTATAAATTAGCTAGACTTCAAACCAAAATTAATGTTGGTATCAGTATACAAGTGATTCTCCAGTGGCTTTTATAAGATTTGTTCCTTGTTCTTGTTCAAATGAATACAGCTATCAGGAAATATCTTATACAAAGCTCAGAGAGTTTACAAATACATCTGTACTCATTACCTGGTGCCATATTGATAGCCCATCAAAATAAAAGTTCTCTAAATACAGGGTTGTCTTTCTGGTATGGATTCTATTGTATCCTTGAAATCTGATAGTTGGTAGTAGATTCTCATTTTATTAAACATTTGTTGTAATAATAAATTATTTTGTAAAACAGTAGGAATATAAAGGGACTTAATATATGTCATGTCACCAGTGACAAAGGATGTCTAATAAATTTGAGAAGAAAAAATTTGAAAGAGCATGATGTTTACTCCATAAGATCCAAGAGGGAGTTCATTAAAAGAGGAATTAGACTTTTCTGTTGATCCCTTTTAAATGGTTAACAATTTTAGTAAGATATTTTAATATGAGGATACATTTCCTAATAGAATGGTCTTACAAAATTGCATACATGCCTTATATTATAATAAATTACTTATATTAAATGACATGCAAGGGCAGTCCCTTGATCAGGCATTGTATAAGCTTCAGACATTGGATTGTGGGTAAACTTGGCCTTTGTGTTCTTTACATTCCTCAAATGATATGCTTATAATAGTCTTGCAAGATCCATTTAACTCAAGAAGCACATACTGATTTTATGAACCCTATAACAGTGTTCCAATTATATTATAATTTTGTACTCATGTGTATTTAATAAAACACTTTGTTATATTTTTTAGTATTGCTCTCCTATTATAGTTAATGAACTTATATCTTCAACTGTCTAACTACTAAACCAAAACAAAGCATGGTGCCATTTTAGGATACTGAACACCAATAATTAAAAGGCAGTGTAATAAAGATAAAGTGAAACTGGTGATACTTGAGAATTATCAGGAGCTATATTATTATTTCTGTTAAATATTAATAAATATCCTGATAAGGAGATTGACTTTGAATGCTTGGGTTATTTCTGTGAGGCTCTTAATTAGTTGATGTCCAGCAGATTAAAAAAGAAAGTTTGACTAAGGGCTTTATGTTCAAAATTCTAAGACTCCAAATGCAAAATAACAAGACTACCAATTCATCTGAATAGTGTCCTATTTTGTTTACTTTTCAGGTTAAAAAATGATTAATATTCTATACCTATTTTTAAGTCAATGATGAGAAATTAGAAGGTATTTGTTAGTTTACTAGTTTGCTTATTATAAACTGCCAAGCATAGTAATGTTCTTGTTGATGGTGTATACTGTACATTTTAATAAAATATTTTAAAATTATTCTAATTTATATTAAAGATTCAAAGAAAGCTTTTTGTATTTTTATTAATATAGCTATAAATCTTACTAAATATCAATATTTCTATCACAGTGAAGGCAGTGGTGAAATTTAATGTATCCAATTATCTAAAATTTCAAATACAAATGCATGCATTAATTTTCAATCTGCCTCAGCTATTTTGTGTACTGACATATGCACAGTAGATTTAGAGAGAAGAAGAAACCACATTGGTTTGAAAGAATGTTCACAGTGCAGAATGATCACCTAAAAATTGAGAAAAGTTACCCTTTCATACAAAGATTAAAAATTTCCCTAAGAATAATAAGCTAAGAATGCATAGAATTTTTTGACAATACTATTAATAAAATATAAACTGGAAATGTAAAAATTGTTTTATAGCTTTTCAAACTGGAAGAGCTATACTGGGCAATTGTTGTTATTCAGTCTCTAAGTCATACCTGACTCTGAGACCCCATAGACAACAGCATGCCAGGCTTCCCTATACTTCACCCTCTTCCAAAATTCAGTCCATAGAGTCCATGATGCCATCCAACCATCCCATTCTCTGTCATTCCTTTCTCCTGCTGCCTTCAATGTTTCCTAGCATCAAGCTCTTTTCCAAAGAGTTAGCACTTCGCATCAAGTGGCCAAAGTATTGGAACTTCAGCTTCAGCATCAGTCCTTCCAACAAATATTCAGGGTTGATTTCCTCTAAGATATTTGATCTCCTTGCAGTCCAAGGGACTCTCAAAAGTCTTTTCTACCACCACAGTTTGAAAGTGTCAATCCTTTGGTGCTCAGCCTTCTTTATGGTCCAATTCTCACATCCATACATCACTACTGGAAAAAACCATAGCTTTGAGTTTATGGACCTCTCTTGGCAAAGTGATGTCTCTGCATTGTAATGTGCTGTCTAGGTTTGTCATAGCTTTTCTTTCAAGGAGGCCAAGAAAGAAAAATCTGTCTTTGTTTCTGTTTTTTCCCCATCTATTTGCTTAAAGTGATGGGACCGGATGCCATGATCTTAGTTTTTTGAATGTTGTGTTTTAAGCCAGGTTTTCACTCTGTTTCATCTTTATTAAGAGGCTCTTTTGTTCCTCTTTGTTTTCTGCCATTAGAGTGGAATCATCTGCATATCTTAGGTTGTTGATATTTCTCGATCATCTTGATTCCAGTTTGTGATTCTTCTAGCCCAGCATTTCGCATAATGTACTCTGCATATAAGTTAAATAAGCAGGGTCACAATAGACAGCCTTGTTGTACTCCTTTCCCAGTTTTAAGCCAGTCCATTGTTCCATGTCCAGTTCTAACTGGTGCTTCTTAACTTGCATATAGGTTTCTCAGGAGGCAGGTAGGGTGTCTGGTATTCCCATCTCTTTAAGAATTTTCCACAGTTTGTTGTGATGCACACAGTCAAAGGCTTTAGTGAAATCAATGAAGCAGGTGTTTTTCTGAAATTCTCCTGCTTTTTCTATGATCAAATGAAAGTTGGCAATTTGATCTCTGGTTCCTCTGCCTTTTCTAAACCCAGCTTGTACCTCTGGTAGTTTTCAGTTCCCATGCTGCTGAAACCTAGATTGAAAAATGTTGTGTATTACCTTGCTAACATGTGAAATAAGCACAGTCTGGACAATGCAGAGTATCAAGTTATATTTTTGGGACCAAGTGATTTAATTTGATAAATATTTGAGAGTGCATGTTAACTATTATTTTCAAGATCCTTTGCCTCATTTAAGGTGCAGTTCCAACACTATATAATCCAAAAAGTGAAGGTTAACTCTTCAGAGGATCACCTGAGATATTGATAATCATTGTGGACGTATTTAAAGAAAGAAGGTTTTCTGGATGCCCTCAGTCCCAAAATAAAGGGACTAATGGTTTTTGTGAACCAGCTTTTCTCTGTGACTGTTGTTCATAATAATGACAAATAAAATATAATAAATTTTATTTTCTTTAGTAACAATAATTTATTTGCACTATTATTGTAACAGTTACTAGATATTGAGTGATTGTAAACATTCGGGGGCATTTTAAGGGCATTAGCTATTAACCATTTGTGGATGATGCACTGGAAACCCAAAGATTTTGTATACATTTTCCAAAGTTGCAAAATTAATGAATAAGTGATTCTGATTTAAAAATTATATTTTATTTAAATATTTCAATCGTTATTTTATAATATTATATACATGAACACACTCTGTTGGAAGAAACACATGTTAATATATAACCTTGATATATTTTGATATTAATTTTAAGCACAGTATTTAATCATATTTGTCTGAATACTTTAATCACATTTTCTGTAGCATTAGAATTGGTAATTATCTTCATGGCTTTACTTGTTCCTTCAGTGTATTTTATCTTTATAAAATACATTAAAGCACATCTAGTTTAAATGAAGCATTTCACATACTTGAAAAAAGAGATAAAAAAGATAGAGTAACTTATCAAAGTTCTGCTAATTATAATTGCCAAGGGCTTCTGACTCTTCTATAGCTTTATTAACAGCACTAAAAGATTTTATAACACCTTGTGAATACACACATCCCTGAGTTGAATTCTACATCAGAAATTAAGAAAATATCTGGAGTATATGGTACACAATAAAAAACTCATGCTTTTTCAATGACATAGAGATTATTTTTTGAACTTAAAATGAATATTTGTCATATAAATAAAATAATTAATATTGGTATTGAAATGATCAAATTTCATAATATGTTATAACCAGGCATATTTAATTTGCTGTAGAATTTTACTGTATCTGTACCACATGATAGTAAATTATAGCATGGCTATAGCTTCCTGGAAGTAAATATTTCTTATGGATAATCTAGGCTCCTTGGGGAGCTGTCACCAGGCAGAGTAGAAGACCCCACAGACTCATCTTCTAGACCACAGCTCTGCCTTCCCTGAGACCTCAGCCTTGTGTAAGGGGAAAGCTGTGAGAGCTCCTACAGCCCAGGGGTGGACCTTACCCTGTAAAAACATCCTAACACCATAACGAGGCTACTGCTTACTGATGCAGAGAAAGCACATGCAAACTGTTTATATTCACATGTCCTATTGTAAATTGTAAACATAAAATTTGGAGGAAGAGAGCAGGGAAAAATCAATTAGAAGAAAGAGGAGGTATGCTTATTTAATTTGCTAACTGCCATTTATTAACATTTTATTTCAGCCATGAAATTAAAAGATGCTTGCTCCTTGGAAGAAAAGCTATGGCTGACCTAGCAGCATATTAAAAAACAGAGACATTACTTTGCCAACAAAGGTCCATCTAGTCAAAGCTATGGTTTTCCAGTAGTCATGTAAGGATGTGAGAGTTGGACTATAAAGAAAGCTGAGCACTGAAGAATTAATGCTTTTCAACTGTGGTGTTGGAGAAAACTCTTGAGAGTCCCTTGGACTGCAAGGAGATCCAACCAGTCCATCCTAAAGGAAATCCGTCCTGAATATTCACTGGAGGGACTGATGCTGAATCTGAAACTCCAGTACTCTGGCCACCTGATGTGAAGAACTGACTCACTAGAAAAGACCCTGATGCTGGGAAAGATTGAAGGTCGGAGGAGAAGGGGATGACAGAGGATGAGATGATTGGATGGCATCAGCGACTCAATGGCCATGAGTTTGAACAAGCTCTGGGTGTTGGTGATGGACAGGGAGGCCTGGTGTGCTGCAGTCCATGGGGTTACAAAGAGTTAGACATGACTGAGTGGCTGAACTGAATTGAACAGTTTATTTATTAACTTTATTTTCTTAAAAAAATTACTTAAACTATTGTTGCAATCACCTCAAATGAATAATGGGTAATGATTAAGATCATACGTGTAATGTTCATAAAATATTTCTGGGACAGTATGATCAGAAAACTGATCTCATAAATCAGTAAAAATACTGATCTTACTGATACTAGCTCATAAAATATTAATACCCATTATGAACCTTACACTATGAATGGAAAGAGACATTATATCCACATAATGTGAGATGTGGATTCATGAAATGTATGGAAAATATAATAGGGAGACTTAGAAAAAGCTGACATTATTCAACGTTGAAGAGCTTTGACAGGCACGGGTAATGAGAAGTTTTCACTGATAATTTAACACTTGATCTAAGACTTGACAGGGGGAAAATAAGGCTCTCCAGATGGTGGAATAGTATTATTGACAAACAGAAATATGTGATTACAAGACCTACTTCAGAAATTATATGTCCATTACTTGAACTGTTTGGGAGGAAGGAATTGAATATGAAGTTAGGTTAAGATCAGGCATGAAAGCATTATGAAAATAATTCTCACAAATTTTTAATCTAATTTTCTGAAGGACACATTTAGAGCCATTTGTATTTACAATAAACAGCACAAGCGCATTACTGAAAAATAAAATGAAGAGCAAAACATGAATAAAGGGGAAGACTTCCTGAATGAGGAACTTCACAGAAATTTTCCCTGGTAAAAGTCTTCAATGCTGAAAACTATTTTTTAAAAACACCATTTAGAGAGATCTTTGTTTATTACTCAAAAGTAGAAAGCAGATGAAGAAACTTTATTCATGAAAATGTAGTCAATCTCAGAAAAAGAGTAAGAGTCTAAGGCATTTGAGCCTTGCTGCACTCAGCCTTGCTGCACCCCTGCTTCTCAGATCAGCATGATGGAAACTCCACCACAAACAGTTATTGCCAGAAACATAGTTCTCCCTCTCATCTCCCGTGCAAGGGCTGCAGTATCTCCCAAAAAGGAGCAAGCCACCAGCATCTCACATCCCCAACTCTGTGAACAGCTGAGAAGTCTGGGGCTCTCTTGGCCCACCCAATCCCCAACTGTTAGAAGACAGCTCTGTCTTAGTTGTAGCAGGCTGAAAATATAGGTCTTTGGTCACTCTCAGAGCAGCTCACTCAGAAGGTGGTTCTAGTCCTGCAGAGACAAGTCAAGAACACCAGAGGCTTGACCCCCCACTCAGCACCTTGTTCATGAAGCAGGGTTCTCAATTTAGAAAAGCAAGTCGTGTGTTGCCCCTAGCTCCAGAGAAGTGGTCAGAGGTTTTGACCACGAGGGAAAGGCAGTCTGTAATGAGAATTCTGAAGCTCTCCCCAAGTAAACCGACTTATTTGGAACACATTATGGAAAAGGTCAAACCTGAAACCACAAAACAGCTGGAAGTTTTCTGGAAAGAACCAGGGTAAGAGCTAGCTAAGAATAAACTTCCTTATATCAGAAAAAAATAATAAGCTCAAAATTGGCCTCAAGAAAAGGGACAAAATGTAACTGGTTCAGACTGTGCAGTGATGTATATCTTTTGGTCTTACCAAACACAATACAATACTCTGCCAGAAATCAGTGGAGGCTAATAGCTGAGAATGATTGTCAAAGAGATCTAGGAAAGACACAATAAGAGAAAGTGCTGATAACCTTCTCTCATCAAAAGAGGATTCCAAGTAAGCTGGAGGATGCATCCTCAGAGTATTGGCATCAGATACTTCACATTAAATAAAAAAACAAACTTCAGTAAAATAGTTAGCAAAGTCACTGACCAAATATTCAGCATATAACAGAGGGAAATATTGGGGTAGGTCAACAGGAATCCAGAGTAGCTACTGTATTGTCTAAAATGTACAATATTAAAAAAAAATACAAGGTAAGAAAAGCAAAGTGTGATAGATATGCAGGAACCTCCCCCATCCCCCACATACACATGCACATGTAGCTATTGTAATATGATACTGGCTTCAGTTCAGTTCAGTTCCGTTCAGTCGCTCAGTCGTGTCTAACTCTTTGTGACCCAGTGAATCGCAGCACACCAGGCCTCCCTGTCCATCACAAATTCCCGGGGTTTACTCAAACTTATGTCCATCGAGTCGGTGATGCCATCCAAACATCTCATCCTCTGTCATCTCCTTCTCCTCCTGCCCCAAATCCCTCCCAGCATCAGGGTCTTTTCCAATGAGTCAGTTCTTTGCATGAGGTGGCCAAAGTATTGGAGTTTCAGTTTCAGCATCAGTCCTTCCAATGAAGACCCAGGACTGATCTCCTTTAGGATGGACAGATTGGATCTCCTTGCAGTCCAAGGGACTCTCAAGAGTCTTCTCCAACACCACAGTTCAAAAGCATCAATTTTTCAGCGTTCAGCTTTCTTCATAGTCCAACTCTCACATCCATACATGACCACTGGACAAACCAGAGCCTTGAATAGACCTTTGTTGGCAAAGCAATGTCTCTGCTTTTTAATATGCTGTCTAGGTTGGTCATAACTTTCCTTCCAAGGAGTTAGCATCTTTTAGTTTCATGGCTGCAATCACCACCTGCAGTGATTTTGGAGCCAAAAAATAAATAAATAAATAAAAAGTCTGACACTGTTTCCACTGTTTCCCCATCTATTTCCCATGAAATGATGGGACCAGATGCCACGATCTTAGTTTTCTGAATGTTGAGCTTTAAGCCAACTTTTTCACTCTCCTCTTTCACTTTCATCAAGAGACTCTTTAGTTCCTCTTTACTTTCTGCCGTAAGGGTGGTGTCATCTGCATATCTGAAGTTATTGATATTTCTCCCAGCAATCTTGATTCCAGCTTGTGCTTCTTCCAGCCCAGCGTTTCTCATGATGTACTCTGCATATAAGTTAAATAAGCAGGGTGACAATATACAGCCTTGACGTACTCCTTTTCCTATTTGGAACCAGTCTGTTGTTCCATGTCCAGTTCTGTTGCTTCCTGACGTGCATATGGGTTTCTCAAGAGGCATGTCAGGTGGTCTGGTATTCCCATCTCCTTTAGAATTTTCCACAGTTTATTGTGATCCACACAGTCAAAGGTTTTGATACTGGCTTAGGGATGTATGTATGTGTGTGTGTGTGTGTGTGTGTGTGTGTGTATATATATATATATATATATATACATATATGTCTGTGGACATATATATATATGTCTGTGGAATATTAGCTCCTGAAATAAACCCTTATGTTTAAAATCAATTGGCTTTTGACACAGATGCCAAGAAATTTTAGAGGGGGAAATATTGGTCTTTTCAATGAATTGTGCTCAGACAACTGGATATACACCCATAAAAGAATAGATTTGGACCCATTTTTCATAGCACCCATGACAATTACATGAAAATAAATTATGTGCATAAACGCAAGAGCCAACACTATAAAATTCTGAAGTCATAAGTGTGGGAGAAAGTCAGTGTAACTTTGGCAAAGCCCTCTTTTATACATAAGAAAGAGCATGAGAATCAACAAAAAATCTGATACATTGGACTTCATCAAAATTTAACACTCACTGTATTATCTCTTTCACATAGTACTAGAAATCTTAAACAAAAAACACTCACTGTTTGCAATTTTTACAGAGAAGATATAAAATATATTAAAGAATATAAAAGAAGGTCTGGAAAAATACATTGATAACACACGTCCATGGATTTAAATTATCTGTTTAATAATGTAAAATGTCAATTCCCTCAATTTAATTTGTACATGGAAAACATTTATATATTTTAACATTTTGTGATAAATTACCAGATGCACTAGTGACTGAGGCCAATAAGCATGTATTGTATTTGCTGAGTGACTCTCCCCTTCTGGTTTGCTTTGGCAAATTTTAGCCACTGACTAGAACTGGATCAGCTGAAACATCTTGACTCTGCTCTGTGTGGTCTCTCAGCCTTCATGACGTGAAGCAGAAAAAATGAGATGAATCATGCAAGGCCTCAAGTCTGTGGCAGTGAAAGTGCACATTGTCCTATCTGTTGCATTCTACTGACCAAGCCAAGTCACAAGTTAATCTTAGAAACACGAACGTAGGCTTCAAATCTTGAAGAAAGTAGTTATAATATCATTTGAAGATAGATGTGGATTCAAGGAGGGACAGAATTAAAATATTAATCATTTTTGCAATTAAGCTGCCACAAAGGAAATAATAAAAGTTTATGAATAGCAAAATAAAATATGAACAAATCATAGGAAGTACACTGGGAACTTATACCACATGATAAAAAAGATAATTTACAATCTCATCATAATTATAAAACTATGATTTTCTTAAGAGTGCATGCTAAGTCGCTTCAGCCATGTCCAACTCCTTGGGACCCTATGGACCATATAGCCTGTCAGTCTCCTCTGTCTATGGGATTTCCAGGTATGAATACTGGAGTGAGTTGCCCTGCCCTCCTCCAGAGGATCTTCTGACCCAAGAATCAAACATTTGTCTCTTTCGTCTCCTGCAGTGGCAAGTGGGTTCTTTACCACTAGTGCCACCTGGAAAGCCCTATGATTATTCTTACTGCCCCCCAAATTTACAAATAAACATATATTCTAATCTGTTTCCAAATTCTCTATTTCTATATCTCCCTCTGAAGTGTTAGTTGCTCAGTCATGTCTGACTCTTTGTGACACCATGGACTGTAGCCGGCCAGGCTCCTCTGAGCATGAAATTCTCCAGGCAAGAATACTAGAGCGGGTTGTCATCCCCTTCTCCAGGGTATCTTCTTGACACATATATATGCATGATAGAGATAGAAATATGGCATCATATCTGTAATTGACATGTGTTAACATTGCATTGTCAGTCACTGTCATCTTTTCAGTTTTGTTACACTTGACTATTTGGTAGCATGTTATTATCTTCTCCTTGAAAGCATGACTTAAACTTTTTTTTTCTTGTTTTTTGGTGTCTTTATTTTCATTTGCTTTTTAATTTCAGTGTTTTAACCATACTTACAAAACATTTCCTATGGCTGCAAAATTACCCTTCTGTCATTGTAATGTTATCTATTTTTGACAAGTTATTTCCAATATTTTTTCTATGATAAGTAATAGTTTGGAAAATATCTTTATTCATAAGTCCCCTAATATTTTCTTTTTTTTTAATTTAATTTTTTTCATTTATTTTTATTAATTGGAGGCTAATTACTTTACAATATTGTAGTGGTTTTTGTCATACATTGACTTGAATTAGCCATAGATTTACATGTATTCCCCATCCCGATCCCCCCTCCCACCTCCCTCTCTACCCACTCCCTCTGGGTCTTCCCAGTGCACCAGGCCCGAGCACTTGTCTCATGAATCCAACCTGGGCTGGTGATCTGTTTCACCCTAGATAACATACATGTTTTGATGCTGTTCTCTTGAAACATCCCACCCTCGCCTTCTCCCACAGAGTCCAAAAGTCTGTTCTGTACATCTGTGTCTCCCTTTCTGTTCTGCGTATAGGGTTATCGTTACCATCTTTCTAAATTCCATATATATCTGTTAGTATACTGTATTGATCTTTATCTTTCTGGCTTACTTCACTCCGTATAATGGGCTCCAGTTTCATCCATCTCATTAGAACTGATTCAAATGTATTCTTTTTAACGGCTGAGTAATATTCCATGATGTATATGTACCACAGCCTCCTCATCCATTCGTCTGCTGATGGGCATCTAGGTTGCTTCCATGTCCTGGCTATTATAAACAGTGCTGCGATGAACATTGGGGTGCACGTGTCTCTTTCAGATTTGGTTTCCTTGGTGTGTATGCCCAGAAGTGGGATTGCTAGGTTATATGGCAGTTCTATTTCCAGTTTTTTAAGGAATCTCCACACTGTTTTCCATAGCGGCTGTACTAGTTTGCATTCCCACCAACAGTGTAAGAGGGTTCCCTTTTCTCCACACCCTCTTCAGCATTTATTGCTTGTAGATGTTTGGATAGCAGCCATCCTGACTGGCGTGTAATGGTACCTCATTGTGGTTTTGATTTCCATTTCTCTGATAATGAGTGATGTTGAGCATCTTTTCATGTGTTTGTTAGCCATCTGTATGTCTTCTTTGGAGAAATGTCTGTTTAGTTCTTTGGCCCATTTTTTGATTGGGTCATTTATTTTTCTGGAGTTGAGCTGCAGGAGTTTCTTGTATATTTTTGAGATTAATCCTTTGTCTGTTTCCTCACTTGCTATTATTTTCCCCCAATCTGAGGGCTGTCTTTTCACCTTGCTTATAGTTTCCTTTGTAGTGCAGAAGCTTTTAAGTTTCATTAGGTCCCATTTGTTTATTTTTGCTTTGTTTCTAATATGTTGGGATGTGGATCATAGAGGATCCTGCAGTGATTTATGTCGGAGAGTGTTTTGCCTATGTTCTCCTCTAGGTGTTTCATAGTTTCTGGTCTTACATTTAGATCTTTAATCCATTTTGAGTTTATTTTTGTGTATGGTGTTAGAAAGTGCTCTAGTTTCATTCTTTTACAAGTGGTTGACCAGTTTTAAAAGAGGTTGTCTTTTTTCCATTGTATATCCTTGTTAAAGAGGTTGTCTTTTTTCCATTGTATATCCTTGCCTCCTTTGTCGAAGATAAGGTGTCCATAGGTTCGTGAATTCATCTCTGGGTTTTCTATTCTGTTCCATTGATCTATATTTCTGTCTTGTGCCAGTATCATACTGTCTTGACGACTGTGGCTTTGTAATATAGTCTGAAGTCAGGCAGATTGATTCCTCCAGTTCCATTCTTCTTTCTCAAGATTACTTTGGCTATTCGAGGTTTTTTGTAGTTCCATACAAATTGTGAAATTATTTGTTCTAGTTCTGTGAAAAATACCGTTGGTAGCTTGATAGGGATTGCATTGAATCTATAGATTGCTTTGGGTAGTATAGCCATTTTGACAATATTGATTCTTCCAATCCATGAACACGGTATATTTCTCCATCTGTTTGTGTCCTCTTTGATTTCTTTCATCAGTGTTTTATAGTTTTCTCTGTATAGGTCTTTTGTTTCTTTAGGTAGATATACTCCTAAGTATTTTATTCTTTTTATTGCAATGGTGAATGGTATTGTTCCTTAATTTCTCTTTCTGTTTTCTCATTGTTAGTGTATAGGAATGCAAGGGATTTCTGTATGTTAGTTTTATATCCTGCAATTTTACTTTATTTGTTGATTAGCTCTAGTAATTTTCTGGTAAGAGTTTTTAGGGTTTTCTATGTAGAGGATCATGTCATCCGCAAACAGAGAGAGTTTCACTTCTTTTCCTATCTGGATTCCTTTTACTTCTTTTTCTGCTCTGATTGCTGTGGCCAAAGCTTCCTAAACTATGTTGAATAGTAGTGGTGAGAGTGGGCGCCCTTGTCTTGTTCCTGATTTTAGGGGAAATGCTTTCAATTTTTCACCATTGATGGTAAAAAAGCATTACCAAAACTTTTTACAACCAAGTTAAAAAGCTGAAAGCATATCTCTTTCTACATTATTTTGAATGCTTAATAATATATCCATGTTATTTATCTGACATATTTGCAAGTAAAACATGACTATCGAATAGTGGTTAAAATCCAATTAAACTTCCGCTGTGGCATTTATTTAAATCTTAGGTTTAGTGACAATACAAAATAAAACACATTATTACCAGAAAGCAATATTTAACATATATATATACATATATAGTTTAAATATAAACTATTTAAACTATATATAGGTTCAGTAGACTTTTTATCTCTGGGATTCTTTAGTTGTGTGAGAGTGTAAATGTTTATATGACTATTTAATAATTGTACGTTATTAGTAAAAATATACCCATTGCAGGCATAACACACACCCATATAGGCATCCATATATTCACAAAGAAATATGAGCCACTAAAAGTAGTATCGTAGATCTGTATTCCCCTTCATGGATCATAGCCTTGTCATGGCAAAGAGGCATGCCTAACTCAATGCAGCTATGAGTCATGCCATGCAGGGGCACTCAAGATGAATGGATCAGAGTGAAGAGTTCTGACAAAACATGGTCCTTTGGAAGAAGAAATTGCAACCCACTCCAGTATTCTTCCCTGGAGAACCCCATGGACAGTATGAGAAGGCAAAAAGATGACACTAGAAGATGAGCTCCTGAAGATCAGAAGGTGTCTAACGTGCTGTGGGGAATAGTGCAGGACAATTACTAACACCTTCAGAAGGAATGAGAAGCTGGGCCAAAACAGCATAGGCACCTGGAATGTTAGGTCCATGAATCAAGGTAGATTGGAGATGGTCAAACAGGAGATGGTAAGAGTGAACTTTGACGTCTTAGGAATCAGTGAACTAAAATGGACAGGAATGGGCAAATTTAATTCAGATGATCATTACATCTATTACTGTGGGCAAGAATCTCTTAGAAGAAATGGAGTAGCCCTCATAGTCAGCAAAAGAATCCAAAATGCAATGTTTGGGTGCAACCTCAAAAATGACAGAATGGTCTCAGTTCCTTTACATGGAAAACTATTCAATATCACAGTAATCCAAGTCTGTGCCCCAACTACTAATGCTGAAGAAGCTGAGGTTGGCCAGTTCTATGAAGATCTATAACACCTTCTAGAACTAAAACCAGAAACAATGTCCTTTTCATCATAGGGAATTGGAATGCAAAAGTAGGAAGTCTAGAGATACCCGGAATAACAGGCAAATCTGGCCTTAGAGTTAAAAATGAAGTGGAACAAAGGCTAACAGAGTTTTGTCAAGAGAAAATTCTGGACATAGCAAACACAATTTTCCAACAACCCAAGAGACTTTTCTGTACATAAGCATCATCAGATGATCAACATTGAAATAAAATTGATTATATTCTTCCCAACCAAATATGGAGAAGCTCTATACAGTCAGAAAAAATAAGACCTGGAGCTGACTGTGACTCAGATCATGAGCTCCTTATTGCAAAATTCAGGCTGAAATTGAGGAAAGTAAGGAAAAGCACTAGGCCTTTCAGGTATGAACTAAATCAGATGCCCTATGATTATACAGTGGAGTTAATGAATAGATTCAAGGGGTTAAATCTGGTAGAAAGAATGCTTGAAGAACTTTGGACAGAACTCCATAACATTGTACAAGAGGCAGTGATTAAAACCACCCCAGAGATAAAGAAATGCAAGAAGGCAAAATGATTGTCTGAGGAGGTTTTAAAAATAGCTGAAGAAAAAAGAGAAGCAAAAGGCAAGTGAGAAAGGGAAAGATAAACCCAACTGAAAGCAGAGTTCCAGAGAATAGTAAGGACACATAAGAAGGCCTTCTTAAATTAACAGTAAAGAAATGCTGGAGAGGGTGTGGAGAAAAGGGAACCCTCTTACACTGTTGGTGGGAATGCAAACTAGTACAACTGCTATGGAGAACAGTGTGGAGATTCCTTAAAAAGCTGGAAATAGAACTGCCATATAACCTAGCAATCCCACTTCTGGGCATACACACCAAGGAAACCAGATCTGAAAGAGACACGTGCACCTCAGTGTTCATTGAAGCACTGTTTATAATAGCCAGGACATGGAAGCAACCTAGATGTCCATCAGCAGACGAATGGATAAGGAAGCTGTGGTACATATACAACATGGAATACTACTCAGCTGTTAAAAAGAATTCATTTGAATCAGTTATAATGAGATGGATGAAACTGGAGCCCATTAAACAGAGTGAAGTAAGCCAGAAAGATAAAGACCAATACAGTATACTAACACATATATATAACACATATATATGGAATTTAGAAAGATGGTAATGATAACCCTATATGCAAAACAGATAAAGAGACACAGATGTACAGAACAGACTTTTGGACTCTGTGGGAGAAGGCGAGGGTGGAATGTTTTGAGAGAACTGCATTGAAACATGTATATTATCAAGGGTGAAACAGTTCACCAGCCCAGGTTGGATGTATGAGACAAGTGCTCGGGGCTGATGCACTGGGAAGACCCAGAGGAATCGGGTGGAGAGGGAGGTGGGGGTGGGGATCAGGATGGGGAATACATGTAAATCCATGTCTGATTCATGTCAATGTATGGCAAAAGTCACTACAATATTGTAAAGTATTTAGCCTCCAACTAATAAAAATAAATGGAAAAAAATAATAATAAATTGAAAAAAATAAATAAAGATGGTGGAGTAGAAGTTTATACACTCATCTTCTCCTGCAAGAACTCCAAAATTAAAACTTGCTGCTGAACAACTGTCAACAGGAGAATGTTGGATTCCACCAAAAAAAAAAAGGTATCCCATGTCCAAGGGCAAAGAAAAAGACCCAGCAAGATTGTAGGAGGGGCAAGATCACATTTAGAATCAAACCCCATACCCACCAGAGACGCTTGGAGGGCTCAAACAAACCAAGTGCACACCAGGACCCAGGGACCCCACAGAGGCTGAGCCAGAACTGTGAATGAGTGTCTCCTGCAGAGGTCCGAGTCAGCAGTGGCCTGCTGCAGGGGCAGGGCCTCTGGGTGCAGCCGACCTGGGTATAGCATAAGCCATCTTGGAGGAGGTAGTCCTTAACCCCACTATTGAGCTGCCAGAACTTACACAGGACTGGGGAAACAGACTCTTGCAGGACACAAACAAAACCTTGTTCACACCAGGGCCCAGGAGAAAGGAGCAGTGACCCTGCAAGAGACTGACCCAGACTTGCCCGGGAGTGGCCAGGAGTCTCTGGTGGAGGCGCGGGTCTATGGTGGACTCTGCAGGGTTGTGGGCACTGAATGTAGCAGTACATGCATGGGACCTTTTGAAGGAGGTCGCTATTATCATCATTACCTGAACCATAGTTTGGCCTCAGGTCAAACAACAGGTAGGGAACACAGCCCCACCCACCAACAGAAAATTGGATTAAAGATTTACTGAGCATGGCCCCACCCATCAGAACAAGACCCAGTTTCCCCCTCAGTCAGTCTCTCCCATCAGGAAGCTTCCATAAGCTTCTTATCCTTATCCATCAGAGAGCAGACAGAATGAAAATCATAATCATAGAAAACTAACCAAACTGATCACATGGACCACAACTTTATCTAACTCAGTGAAACTATGAGCCATGCCCTTTAGGGTCATTCAGGTGGACGGGTCATGGTGGAGAGTCCTGACAAAAAGTTGTCCACTGGAGAAGGCAATGGCTAACCACTTCAGTCTTCTTGCCTTGAGAACCCTGTGAACAGTATGAAAAGTCAAAAATGTATGACACTTAAAGATGAAATCCTCAGGTCAGTACTGGAGAAGTGTGGAGAAATAACTCCAGAAACAAGGAAGAGATGGAGCCAAAGTGAAAACAACCCCCCAGTTGTGGATGTGACTGGTGACGGAAGCAAGGTCCAATGCTGTAAAAAGCAATATTGCATAGAAACTTGGAATGTTAGGTCCATGAATCAAGGCAAATTGGAAGTTGTCAGGCAGGAGATGGCAAGAGTGAGCATCAACATTTTAGGAATCAGTGAACTATAAGAACTTCTAGAACTAGCACCCCCCAAAAGGGGGACTGGAATGCAAAAGTAGGAAGTCAAGAGAACAGGTAAATTTGGCCTGGGAGTAAAAAACAAGGAGGGCAAAGGCTAACAGACTTTTGCTGAGACAACTCACTGGTCATAGCCAATACCCTCTTCCAACAACAAAGAGAAGACTCTACATATGGACATCACCAGATGGCCAACACTGAAATCAGATTGGTTATATTCTTTGCAGCCAAAGATGGAGAAGCTCTATACATTCAGCAAAAACAAGACTGGGAGCTGACTGTGGCTCAGATCACGAACTCCTTATTGCCAAATTCAGACTGAAATTGTAGAAAGTAGGGAAAACCACTAGACCATTCAGGTATGTCGGAAATCAAATCCCATACGATTATACAGTGGAAGTAACATTAGATGCAAGGGATTAGATCTGATAGAGTGCCTGAAGAACTACAGACGGAGTTGTGACACTGAACAGAAGGCAGTGGTTAAGACAATCCCCAAGAAAAATAAAAGCAAAAAGGCAAAATGGTTGTCTCAGGAGGCCTTACAAATAGCTGAGAAGAGAAGCGAAAGGCAAAGGGAAAAAGGAAAGATACACCCATTTGAATGCAGAGTTCCAAGGTATATCAGGGAGAAATAAGAAAGCCTTCCTCAGGGATCAATGCAAAAAAACTACAGGAAAACAATAGAATGGGAAAGACTAGAGATCACTTCAAGAAAATTAGAGACACCAAGGGAACATTTCATGCAAAGATGGGCACAATAAAGGACAGAAATGGTATGGACCTAATAGAAGCAGAAGATATTAAGAAGAATTGGCAGGAATACACAGATGAACTATACAAAAAAGATCTTCATGATCCAGATAACCATGATGGTGTGATCACTCACCTAGAGCCAGACATCTTGGAATGCAAAGTCAAATGGTCAAAGGAAGCATTACTATGAACAAAGCTAGTGGAGCTGATGGAATCCCAGTTGAGCTATTTCAAATCCTAAAAGATGATGCTGTTAAAGGGATGCACTCAGTATGCCAGTAAATTTCGAAATGCAGCAGTGGTCACAGGACAGACTGGAAAAAGTCAGTTTTCATTCCAATCCAATCTGAAAGAAAGGCAATGCCAAAGAATGCTCAAACTACCACACAACTGCACTCATCTCACACACTATCAAAGTAGTGCTCAAAATTCTCCAAGTCAGGCTTCAGTAGTATGTGAACCGTGGACTTCCAGATGTTAAAGCTGGATTTAGAAAAGGCAGAGCATGCAGAGATGAAATTGCCAATATCCAATGGATCATCAAAAAAGCAAGGGAGTTCCAGAAAAACATCTACTTCTGCTTTATTGACTACACCAAATCCTTTGACTCTGTGGATCACAACAAACTGTGGAAAATTCAGAAAGAGATGGGAATATCAGACCACTGTACTTGCCTCCTGAGAAATCTGTATGCAGGTCAAGAAGCTACAGTTAGAACTGGACATGAAACAACAGACTGGTTCCAAATCAGGAAAGGAGTATGTCAAGGCTGTATATTGTCACCCTGCTTGTTTAACTTATATTCAGGGTACATCCTGTGAAATGCTGGGCCAGATGAAACACAGGCTGGAATGCAGCCATCCGGGAGAAATATCAATAACCTCAGATATGCAAGGGAGTCCACACTTATGAAAGAAAGTAAAGAAGAACTGAAGAGCCCCTTGATGAGAGCGAAAACGTTGGCTTAAAACTCAACATTCAGAAAAATAAGATCATGGCATCTGGTCCCATCATGTCATGGCACATAGATGGGGAAACAATGGAAATAGTGACAGACTTTATTATTTTGGGCTCCAAAATCACTGCAGATGGTGATGGCAGCTATGAAATTAAACCACGCTTGTTCCTTGGAAGAAAAGCTATGTGCAACCTAGGAAGCATATTATAAAGCAGAGACAATACCTTTGCAACAAAGGTTCATCTAGTCAAGCTATGGTTTTCCCAGTAGTCATGTATGGATGTGAAAGTTGTACTATAAAGAAAGCTGAACGATGAAGAATTGATGCTTTTGAACTGTGGTGTTGAAGACTTGAGAGTCCTTTGGACTGCAAGGAGATCCAACCAGTCCATCCTAAAGGAAATCAGTCCTGAATATCCATTGGAAGGACTGATACTGAAGCTGAAACTCCAATACTTTGGCTGCCTGATATGAAGAACGGACTTATTTGAAAATACCGTGATGCTGGGAAAGATTGAAGGCAAGAGGAGAAGGGATGACAGAGGATGAGATTCTAGGATGGCACCACTGACTTGATGGACATTAGCTTGAGTAAGCTCCAGGAGTTGTTGATGGACAGGGAAGCCTGGGGTGCTACAGTTCATGGGATCCCAAAGATTCAAATAGGTTGAGCAACTAAACTGAACTGATGTATTTATGTATTTTTTCCTTCTATTCCCCTCTCTTTCCTCTACTTTAATAGCTCTAATTAGGCTGCTTGAGTCATTCCATATCATACCATCTTCATTTACTTCATTTATTGTTTTCTCTGTTTACTCTTCAGTATCTTCTATTTTGCTTTCAATTTCCATAATATTTCTCTATGTTGCATAATCTACTTTTAATTATATATAAAAATTTTAAATTAGATACATTGTATTTTTCATCTCTAAAATTTCAAAATGGGTCTTTTTTATATCTCTCATGTCTCTAATTAACATGCTCAGTCTTTACCTTTTAACACTATATAGCACAAAATCTATTTACACATACCATCTGTGTAAATTCTGATTCCGTTTATTTTGGTAGGTGTTTTTTCCTTTTCCTTCTTCTTTGTAATAATTTTTGTTGGATGCCCATTATTATACAGTGTACCTTGTATGATGCTGGATATTTTTATATTCCTAAAAATATTTTTGAACAATTAAAATAGTTCTGCAGAACTAAAGCAGTATTATTACAAGGGTCATTTTCCTCATTCCTGACACAATACATTCTGATTATTCTACCCCATGAACTAACTGTGAGTTTTAGATCCTCCATGAATTATACATTTTTTTCATTCATACCATTGGAGAAATAAACTATTCCTACAACTGTATGAGGACTTCCCAAGTGGTGCTAGTTGTAAAGAATCTACCTGCCAATGGAGGAGTTGCAGAGATTTGGGTTTGATTCTTGGGTTGGAAGATCCTCTGAAGTAGAAAGTGGCAACATGCTCCAGGATACTTGCCTGGAAAATTCCGTGGACAGAGGAGCCTAGCGGGCTATAGTCCATGGGGCCGCAGAGTTGGACACAACTAAGCAACTAAACACAGCACAGGACTGTGTGAGCTCTGGAACTCTTCACTTTGCTTCTTTTGGGTGGTCCTTTTGTCGGCTTTGAGTTGCATGAACATGCATGAACTAATCAGTACTCAGCTGAAGACAAAGAGGATCCTCTGCAGCTCTACAGACCTCTCTCATCTTCTCTCTCCCTGTGTCTGTCTCCTTCTGGGTGTGTGTCTCTGAAGCTCTCTCCATTGAATTAATCTGCCATCTGAATGCTAGACTCTCAATCTATTCATATCATGGAGGTTGCCAGAAACCACTGGGATTTGTCCTCACTGTGCTAAAGAATTTAGGAAATTGAGTAATTGTAAGATGCAACTCATTTGTTTCACTTCTCTCAAGGATCATTCTTTGGTGTCACCAAATTTTTTCACATATTTTATATACTTTATCATTAATTTGGGGTTATAGGGTAAATCTGGTACCTATTATTACATCTTTGCCACAGGCAAAAATCAAATTACTCATTTTTAATGGTAGTTTTTAGTCTGCCTATTATATGGAGCTTTCCTCTGTACACACACACACAAAAAAAATCACATTTAAAAAAATAAGCCAATATTAAGTTCATTAGTGAACAACTTGGTCTGACTTTATATTAATATTCTTACTATTATTCTAGCTTATTAATTTATAATTTAAAAAATCTAGGTATTTCAGCCTATTTTACATATTTGTATGTTTATATATTATATTGTAATTTTCTCAGGTTTCAGTGACATAATATTACCTCCAATGTATATATTTGTAGATTATTTTATGCATTTTTTATTCTGTTTAGTCGGAGAAGGCAATGGCACCCTACTCCAGTACTCTTGCCTGGAAAATCCTATGGACGGAGGAGCCTGGTGGGCTGCAGTTCCTGGGGTCGCTAAGAGTCAGACATGACTGAGCGACTTCACTTTCATTTTTCACTTTCATAAATTGGAGAAGGAAATGGCAACCCACTCCAGTGTTCTTGCCTGGAGAATCCCAGGGACGGGGGAGCCTGGTGGGCTGCCGTCTATGGGGTCGCACAGAGTCGGACACGGCTGAAGTAACTTAGCAGCAGCAGCAGCAGCATTCTGTTTAGTGTTCCAGTTTATGTCTTTTTGCATTTGTCAACTCAGACAATGAACTCCTCAATTCAGTTTTAAAATTATTGATCACTATTTTGGTCAATAGTAGTCAATATTTAACAAACAAATATTGTTTTATACTGGGTAAGATTTGTTCTGTGCAAGTACTTTTAATATTGAAATACTTTATGTACATTTTTAAATGGTATGATATGTTATAATCAAGCATTTTTTAAGACATTAAATAATATGTGACATTTGGCTGCCCTAAGAATAGTGTTCCAGTCCATCATATAATAATACATATATGATTCATGGTACAATAGTTATTTTAAAAATTATTAGGAACCATATCAACTAATTAATTCTGCTGAAAGAGCTTTATTTTAGTTCCCTACTACATTCTGAGTATTATATTTAAAGTGCTAATAACATTGACTGGATTTTTAATATGTGATTAATATCTTCAGCAAGATACAGTAACTACTTAATCTTTATTGTCTATCCTAAAGGAAATCAGTTTATCCTAAAGCAGTCTACCCTAAAGGAAACCAGCCTATCCTAAAGGAAATCAGTCCTGAATATTCATTGGAAAAACTGATGCTGAAGCTGAAACTCCAATATTTTGGCCACCTGATGCGAAGGACTAACTCACTAGAAGAGACCCTGATGCTAGGAAAGATTGAAAGTGGGAGGAGAAGGGGATGGCATAGGATTAGATGGTTTAATGGCATCACTGCCTCAATGGACATGAGTTTGAATAAGCTCCAGGAGTTGGTAATAGACAAGGAAGCCTGGCGTGCTGCAGTCCATGAGGTCACAAAGAGTCAGCACGACTGAGCGACTGAACTGAACTGAACTGAATTTTTATTGTAATCGTCATGTATTAATATAATAGCTTCAGGTTAGAATTGAAATAGCATATAATTTTACTTTATATATAATATTTTGTATAATTATGTAATTATAATATATCTACATTAAATAATATACAGTTCTTTCACTTGAAATTAATTCATTTTGGCTGTCTCATTAAAATGCTAAATTCTATAAGTGGCCTTTTAATTAAGGGAGGTTAAATTATATTTCCCTAGATATATTATCATTCTAATGAATTCCAAGGCAAACACAGACATTTTTTTAGAGAATAGAATGAATTGATGTTGTAAATTAAGTCATTCTCTCTTTTACCAAAGTCTTTTTTATTGTAGCTTGCTTATCTTTTATTTTTTATTAAATGCATGTTAATAGTCACATATTGATGCTTATATTTAACATATACACATAAATATAATTGCATATTTATGTGTGTATATGTTTATTTTATATGTAAATATTACTCTTTATGAAATATTCTTTTCTAATTAAAAAGTACTTTATAACTAACTTGAAATTAGCAAACCAAAATTTCTATAAAAGATAGTTAGCCAACTATTGCTGAATTCCTTCAAAGTTTAATAATACAGAAATCATGGGCTTGATCTTGAAACCAGCTAATAAAAAGACTCGGCATTTCAGAGAATGTCATAAGATAGTCCGTTGTTTCTTGACAATTTTCTACTATACTCTAAATTTTAAAATTTGTTATTACTTGGAATTGCTTTACCTTGAAGATTATAAGGGCTTTCCCAGTGGCTTAGTGCTAATGATTCTCCTGCAGTGCAGGAGATGCAGGTTCGATCTCTAGGTTAGGAAGTTCCCTTGGAGTAGGTCATGGCAACCCACTCCAGTATTTTTGCCAGAAGAATCCCATGTATAGAGGAGCCTGGCAGGCTACAGTCCATATGGTCACAAACAGTCAGACATGACTGACGCTCTCATGCACGCACTCAGAAATCTTACAATCTAGCAATCTTTGTCCTGTTTGCCCAACAATATATCAGGGTCCTTCTCATTATTTATTTTACCTATTTGTTGTTGTCAATTTCAACCCTGTCTTCTCAACTCACTTCATATTTTCCAGCAAGCCAATATCCCAACACAGCTTTAATCTGCCTCAAATTACTCCAAAGGTACAACACGTAAATCAGTATTTGTGAACTTTCAAAAAATCTCTCCTTCCCCAAGAAATACTTTTAGACATTTTATTTCCTAATTTTGTTCTCCATGGACCTATATATTTGTTTTGTATTATATGTATATCTGTGCTCTATAAATAATCAAGAGAAAGATTATTTTTTCATCCTCATGAACTAATTTTGTCCCTTTGGAGGTGGTGTCTCTCTCTCTCTCTCTCTCTGATAATGCATACTGTGGATATTTGTTGTTCAGTTGCTAAGTTGTTTCTAAGTCTTTGTGACCCCGTGAACTGCAGCACACCAGGCTATAGGTGTTATTTTGTCTCTATTCAACCCTCATCCCAGAGGGGCTCAGTGCGGCTAGAGCGGGTGCTCAGTGTGGATCAGAGTACAGGCTGTGGTGGTCCCAGCACCAGTCAGAGCTCCAAATCCCTCCTGGTTTGCTGCCTTCACAATCACCAGTAGTGGCTGCGTTAGTCCCATTCAAATGTCTTCCTTGGTTTAAGCAGGTCCATTACAACTGGTGGCTAAGATAGTAAAGAATCTGCCTGCAGTGCAGGAGACCCAGGTTCAGTTACTAGTCAGGAAGATCCCCTGGAGAAGGAAATGGCAACCTACTCCAGTATTCTTGCCTGGAGAATCCCATGGACGGAGGAGCCCGGTCGGCTATAGACCATGGTATCACAAAGAGTCAGACAAGACTGAGTGACTAACACAACACAACATAACAATTGTGCATTCCTCTTGGCTGCTGCAGCTCTTGCCATATTATGGAGCAGGAGAGGAAATCAGCCAGAATTCCTGGGCCATTTCAGTTTGCTTCCTTTGGCCTATTTTGGGTATAATCAAGAGTTATACATGCTCTTCACCAGAGAGACCTTGGTTTCTTAAAGCCCTCCTGTTAGTCTCAGTTCAAGCCACAAAAGGGAGCTCATCTTATAGGTATTGGAATCCCAAGGCCTGGGGTGCCAAACATGGGGATCGAACCATTCACTCTCCAGAAAGCATCCTTAAGCCCATACAATCCATTCCTCTGACTGTGTCCCTTTCCAGGGGTCCACATCCAAATCTAATTGCTTCTCTCCCTTTCTTAGCTGATACCCGTGTAGATAGTTCCTACAGCCTTGGTTTTACAAGAGTCTTTCTATTCGACATGTTTATTTTCACTGAGAATTGCTCCACATATAGATGTATTTTTGCTGTGTTCAATGGAGGAGGTGAGCTCTGAATCCTCCTATGCTGCCACCTTGATATCCTCTTTCTCACTCATAAAATTTTGTGTCAGTTAATTCTAATATATAAACTCACTGGAATGATAATTATGTTGCCTTGTTTCTGTTGAAGCTCACAGTAGTACTTTCCTTAGAATAATTTTAAGCCACACACAGTCACATGTTTCTCATGTTTTGCATTTTATAGTTATGTCTATGATTCATTTTGGGTCAACGTTTTAAGGCATAATTTTAGGTTAATATAATATTTGTTTAGAAATTAAATTATTTAGTGCCATTTTAGAAAAAAAATCCTTTTTCTATTGAATAGCTTTATACATTTTCAAAACATAATTGATTATTATGACCCCATAATTCATGTGGGTCTTCATATGGACTATATGGTAATTTATTGATTTACATATCTATCCTTTCACCCTAACACAAATTACTTTTCCTTATAGTAAAATTTAAAAACAGATGATGTGAGCTTTTCAGCTTTGTTCTTCTTAAGTTCCTTTTTTAACAATTAATTTTGAGAAGCATATTGTTTAACTTCCAAATGTTAAAAATAAATATGTTCTGAAGCGGGGAGGGGGATCAGGATGGGGGATACACGTAAATCCATGGCTGATTCATGTCAATGTATGGCAAAAACCACTACAATATTATAAAGTAATTAGCCTCCAACTAATAAAAATAAATGGGAAAAAAAAGAAAGAAAAGCACTAAATTCCTTTAAAAAATAAAAAAAAAAACAAAAATAAATAAATATGTTTCTGATATCTTTCTGTTATTTAGTTCTATTTTAAGCTTACTTTTAAAACATTTAAATACAAAGATGTGCTTTATGACTGAAAACATAGTTTATCATGACAGTGCAGGTGCTAGAGCATGCATTGGAGTAGAGTGGATGTGATACTTAGGCAGCCCATGATGCTGTCATGTCCAACTCTTTGAGAACCTGTGGACTCTAGCCCACCAAACTCCTCTGTCCATGGAATTCTCCAGGCAAGAACTAAAGTGGGTAGCCAATCCCTTCTCCAGGGGATCTTCCTGACCCAGGGATCAAACCCATGTCTACTGCATTGCAGGCAGATTCTTTGCCTGGTGAACCACCAGGAAGCCCACTTGTTCAGCAGGAAACAAATAATAATTGTTCAAGAATGGGATGGATTTCAAGGCATTGGAAGGCTTGGGGAAAAGCTATAAGCTCAGGAAAGGTGATTAATCTGAAGAAAATCTGTGAAGTTTATAGCAGTGTTACGGAACCTTTTAAGAAAATATTTACCCTCTGTATACAGGGGAATAATCATCTTCAGTCCAATCACTGAAAATAAAACTCAGAATCCAATTATATGCAAAGATACAGAAATTAGAATGTGCTTGCCACATTGAATTAATGAGGAAAATCTTAAGACTACCAAAGTATTGACCAAAAGCTGCTTTCATTATAAACTATGAGAAATATTACCTTAGAATGCATTTTCCACTTTGGGAAGTCAAAACATATCTTGTGATCCCAGTATCTCATTTTGGATTTCCATGGGAGCATAAGAGTTTCTACTGATTCAGTGTTTCTCAATATTTTCATCCCTCTCCTCAAAAGTCTTTGAAAAGTTATATATATATATATATATAAAGTAAAGTATAGTATAAAGTAAAGTAATGCACACAATTCTCCAAGTCAGGCTTCAGCAATATGTGAACCGTGAACTTCCAGATGTTCAAACTAGTTTTTGAAAAGGCAGAGGAACCAGAGATCAATTTGCCAACATCTGCTGGATCATCAAAAAAGCAAGAGAGTTCCAGAAAAACATCTATTTCTGCTTTATTGACTATGCCAAAGCCTTTGACTATGTGGATCACAATAAACTGTGGAAAATTCTAAAGGAGATTGAAATATCAGACTACCTGACCTGCCTCTTAAGAAACCTGTATTCAGATCAGGAAGCAACAGTTAGAACTGAACATGGAACAACAGACTGGTTCCAAATAGGAAAAGGAGTACATCAAGGCTGTATATTGTCACCCTGCTTATTTAACTTATATGCAGAGTACATCATGAGAAATGTTGGGCTGGAGGAAGCCCAAGCTGAATCAAGATTGCTGGGAGAAATATCAATAACTTCAGATATGCAGATGATACCACCCTTATGGCAGAAAATGAAGAAGAACTAAAGAGCCTCTTGATGAAAGTGAAAGAGGAGAGTGAAAATGTTGGCTTAAAGCTCAACACTCAGAAAACTAAGATCATGGCATCTGGTCCCATCACTTCATGACAAGTAGTTGGGGAAATAGTGGAAACAATGGCTGACTATTTTTTTGGGCTCCAAAATCACTGCAGGTCGTGATTGCAGCCATGAAATTAAAAGATGTTTACTCCTTGGAAGGGAAGTTATGACCAACCTAGACAGCATATTAAAAAGCAGAGACATTACTTTGTCACAAAAGTCCATCTAGTCAAAGCTATGGTTTTTCCAGTGGTCATATATGGATGTGAGAGTTGAACTATAAAGAAAGCTGAACACAGAAGAATTGATGGTTTTGAACTGTGGTGTTGGAGAAGACTCTTGAGAGTCTCCTGAGACTCTGCAAGGAGATCCAACCAGTTCATCATAAAAGAAATAAGTCCTGGGTGTTCATTGGTAGGACTGATGTTGAAGCTGAAACTCTAATACTTTGGCCACCTGATGCGAAGAGCTGACTCATTTGAAAAGGCCCTGATGTTGGGCACGATTGAAGGCAGGAGGAGAAGGGGACAGCAGAGGATGAGATGTTTGGATGGCATCACCGACTCAATGTACATGAGTTTGGGTAACCTCCGGGAGTTGGTTATTGACAGGGAGGCCTGGTGTGCTGTTGTTCATGATATTGCAGGGTCGGACATGACTGAGTGATTGAACTGAACTGAATGTGCTTGGAAAAAATTATACCTCTTGATGAAAATAAAAGTGAATAGTTCCACTGAATGGTACAATCTAGAATCAAATGGTTTGTCAGTTTTTCTAGAAATAATTCTATATTTTTGGTAAAGTACATCTCTTGGCTTTTCCTTTTGTTCATAGAGTACTTTTTTATGATTAAATTCATTTTATTATAATAATTATGTAATAATTCAAGCCATTTCAAGTGAAAAAATAATTTATCTTTGGAATATTGTTATTTTTAGTCACTTAGTCTTGTCTGACTCTTTTCTGGCCCCATGGACTTTAACCTGCCAGACTTCTCTGTCCATGGGATTATCCAAACAAGATTATTTGAGTGGGTTGCCATTTCCTTCTCCAGGGTCTCTTCCTGAGCCCGGGATCAAACCCGTGTCTCTGTGTCTCCTGCATTGCAGGCAGATTCTTTACCCTTGAGCCACAGGGGGGAGCCCATCATTGGACTAGCCAATCATGGTATCTCAGAGAACAAAATTAACTTTTTGTCTGTTTGTTTTTATGTATATGACTCATAGCAATGACATATAATCTAGAGATCAAAATTTGCATTCAATTTTTAGATATATTTTCTAACAAGAATTGTTAAATTGGCAGATATAAAGTACTATATGCACGTTTTAAATTGAAGTAAAATTCTGAAAACATTCCTAGATGAAATGATGACTAAGATGTAAACCAAAATATTTTTCTTTCGAAAAATTTGCTCTAAATTTGTCACTGAAAAACACTCAAAAATGAAAAGTCACATGTAGAATCAAGGACCATTTCTACCTGTTTATTTTAAAATAGATATGATCACTTTATTATGAATCATCACAAGATTAATGTTCTACACACTGCTAGATATCAGAGCAAAAGTCTTTTTGTTATGATTGTTGTTAACCATGTTCTAAAGTGGACTGCAAGGTGGTCCAACCAGTCCATCCTAAAGGAGATCAGTCCTGGGTGTTCATTGGAAGGACTGATGCTAAAACTGAAACTCCAGTACTTTGGCCACCTCATGGGAAGAGTTGACTCACTGGAAAAGACCCTGATGCTGGGAGGGATTGGGGCAGGAGGAGAAGGGAACTACAGAGGATGAGATGGCTGTATGGCATCACCGACTCGATGGACATGAGTTTGAGTAAACTCGGGGAGTTGGTGATGAACAGGGAGGCCTGGTGTGCTGCTATTCATGGAGTCACAAAGAATCGGACCCGGCTGAGCGACTGAACTGAACTGAAAGTGGTCAATAATGGAATAACATTTATTTTAACTTTTTACTTATATGTAATAAGAATCTTTAAGGACTACATAAACAATAGGTATTGTCCCTTTAACTTAGGTGTCAGCAAGCTTTTCTGCAAAAGTCCACTTAGGAAATAGTTTATGCTTTGTGGATCATATAATCTCAATTTTTCCATTGTTATGAAAAAACAGCCAGAGACAATATGGGAAAGTAATCATTGTGGCTGTGTTCCAATAAAACTTTATTTATAAATTTCAGTCTGCTATACAGACTGGCATTTGCCATCCCTATATTTTATTCAATAGTCGGAAGATAACAAAATAGTACGAAGCTTTAATAATAGAACTTTTTTGATGCTTTGAAGCTTTTCTGCAAGGAAAAAAAATAACATCCAGTTTAATTTCTCCTCAATGTATTTCTGCATTTATTCATCCTATGAATATTTTTTTATCAAATACCTGATAGTTCTCAGACACCATGGTACAATATGTATGACCAAAAATGAATGTGTTTAGATATTATACAACTGTTAGTTATTTCTTGTCATTTCAAAATTGTCTCTATTAATGTTTGTTGCAAATAATTCCCTCTGTAAGTGAAAGTAACTGGTAGACAGTTGCAGATATCTCTTAATTATACATAGTGTTTATTGAATCATAGATTTTAATATAATATAAAAATTAAATTGTCACTCAAACGTTTCCTGATAATTTGAATCAGTACCACACTTGTGGTCACCAGCACCAATTTATTAATTACATGCATGTTGTCTGAAGGATTATTTCTAAGTTTTCTCAAAACTTAAATAATGAAAATTAGTGGTGGGGAAAAAAAAAAAGTTAAGAGTGTGATTTTACCAGTCAAACTTCTCACTAGAAACAGTCTCAAGGAAATAACCATTTAATTGAAAGAAAGTTGAATGCAGCAAGCACACAGACTGCTAAATAAACAAATGAGATATGCATAAATTAGATACAATAGAGATATCAGATAATCATTATCGATCAGGAATTGGCAAAAAATAATGACTGAAATGTTAAACAGAGTGACTAAAAACATACTTGTTAAAACCAGCCAGTTTGACATGAGCAAGAATCTTTGGATTTTTTTCATTAAAGAGATGAAATGTCACTGTCTAGTACACTGAAGTAGTTCTTTAAGTCAAATTTCAACTCAATTGAAAAGTGTAATATTTTGCATAATCCTCAGAAAAAATAACTTTGACTTTTTTAATCTATAGACTGAATTTACTAAGGCTTAAAAGAGTGTGAAATATTTTTTTCTAATGGAAAAAAAAAGGATGACGTATAGTTTTGTTTTTTTTTTTTTTAAAAAGCAAGTCTCCTCATCATTTTGGAAGTATGTTTTATTTGGCAACTTATTCTATCCAGGAGTAGCTCATTGTTTTGCACAGTCCAGTTCAGTTGAGTTCAGTCGCTCAGTTGTGTCCAACTTTTTGCAACCCCATGAACCACAGCACGTCAGGTCTCCCTGTCCATCACCAACTCCCAGAACCCACCCAAACCCATGTTCATTGAGTCGATGATGCCATCCAAACATCTCATCCTCTGCTGTCCCCTTCTCCTCCTGCCCTCAATCTTTCCCAGCATCAGGGTCTTTTCAAATGAGTCAGCTCTTCCCATCAGGTGGCCAAAATATTGGAGTTTCAGCTTTAACATCAGTCCTACCAATGAACACCCAGGACTGATCTCCTTTAGGAGGAATTGGTTGGATCTCCTTGCAGTTCCAAGGGACTTTCAAGAGTCTTCTCCAACACCACAGTTCAAAACCATCAATTCTTCTGTGTTCAGCTTTTTCTCCAACACCACAGTTCAAAACCATCAATTCTTCTGTGTTCAGCTTTCTCTATAGTCCAACTCTCACATCCATACATGACCACTGGAAAAACCATAGTCTTGACTAGACAGACTTTTGTGACAAAGTAATGTCTCTGCTTTTTAATATGCTGTCTAGGTTGGTCATAACTTTCCTTCCAAGGAGTAAGCACCTTTTAGTTTCATGGCTGCAGTCACCTTCTGCAGTGATTTTGGAGCACAGAAAAATAAAGTCAGTCGCTGTTTCCACTGTTTCCCCACCCATTTGCCATGAAGTGTTGGGACCGCATGCCATGATCTTAGTTTTCTGAATGTTGAGCTTTAAGCCAACATTTTCACTCTCCTCTTTCACTTTCATCAAGAGGCACTTTAGTTCCTCTTCACTTTCTCCATAAGGGTGGTGTCCTCTGCATATCTAAGGTTATTGCTATTTCTCTGGGCAACCTTGATTCCAGCTTGGGCTTCCTCCAGCCCAGCATTTCTCATGATGTTCTCTGCATATAAGTTAAATATGCAGGGTGACAATATACAGCCTTGGCGTACTCCTTTTCCTATTTGGAACCAATCTGTTGTTCCACGTCCAGTTCTAAGTGTTGCTTCCTGACCTTAATACAGGTTTCTCAAGAGGCAGGTCAGGTGGCTGGTATTCCCATTTCTTTCAGAATTTTCCACAGTTTATTGTGATCCACACAGTCAAAGGCTTTGGCATAGTCAATAAAGCAGAACTAGATGTTTTTTCTGGAACTTTTTCGCTTTTACGATGATCCAGCAGATGTTGGCAAATTGATCTCTGACTCCTCTGCCTTTTCTAAAACCAGCTTGAACATCTGAAAGTTCATGGTCACGTATTGCTGAACTGTCTTGGAGAATTTTGAACATTACTAGTGTTGTGAAATGAATGCAATTGTTTGGTAGTTTGAGCATTTCCTTTCCAACACTCATGCATTTCTTGGGGTTTTCCTGGTGGCTCAGTGATAAGAATCCACCTGCCAATCCAGGAGACACAGGTTCAGTCGGGATTGGGAATATTCCCTGGACAAGGAAGTTGCAACCCACTCCAGTATTCTTGTCTGGGAAATCCCATGGACAGAGGATCCTGGTGGCCTACAGTCCATGGGGTTGCTAGAGTCTGACCAGACTTAGCAAATAAACAAACAACAATAGCATGCATTTCTTGCTGCAGAAATTTTCATGGCAAATACCCAAATCAAATAACTGAAAGATTAAGTGAATGCAGTACACACTTCCTTGATAATGGCTTGTTCTCAGTAATCTTTCGACATTTGTTGTTTTTGTTGTTCAATTGCCCGGTTTTGTCTGACTCCTTGCAACTCCATGGGCTCCAGCATGCCAGGCCTCCCTGTCCCTCACCAACTCCCAAAGTTTCACCAAGTTAATGTCCATTGCATCAGTGATGCCATCCAGCCATCTCATCCTCTGATCCCCTCTTCTTCTGCCCTCAGTCTTCCCCAGCATCAGGGACTTTTCCAATGAGTTTGCTGTTCACATTAGATGACCAAAATACTGGAGCTTCAGCTTCAGCATCAGTCTTTCCAATAAGTTTTCAGGGTGGGTTTCCCTTAATATTGACTGATTTGATCTCCTTGCTGTCCACGGACTTTCAGGAGTCTTCTCCAGCACCACAGTTTGAAGGCATCAATTATTTGGTGTTCTGCCTTCTTTCCAGTCCAATTCTCACAGCCATGAGTGACCACTTGGAAGACCATAGCCTTGACTATACAGATCTTTGTTGGCAGAGTAATGTTTCTGCTTTTCAGCATACTGTCAAGGATTGTCATAGCTTTTCTGCCAAGAAGCAGTCACTTTCTGATTTCATGACTGCAGTCATCATCAGCAGTGATTTTAGGGCCCAAGAAGAGGAAATCCATCACTACTTTCACCTTTTTCCCCTTCTATTTGCCGTGAAGTAATAGAGCCAGATGCCATGATCTTTATTTATTTATTTATTTATTGTTAGTATTTACTCCTAAGCTGGCTCTTTCACTCTGTGCTTTCACCCTTATGAAGAGACTCTTTAGATCCTTTTTGCTTTCTGCCATTAGAGTTGTATCATCAACATATCTGAGGATGTCGATGTTTCTCCTGCCCATCTTGATTCCAGCTTGTAACTCTTCCAGCCTGGCATTTCTCATGATGTGCTCAGTTTAGTTCAGTTCATTTGCTCAGTCATGTTTGACTCTTTGTGACTCCAAGGACTGCAGCATGTCAGGCTTCCCTATCCATCACCAACTCCTGGAGCTTCCACAAACTCATGTCCATTGAGTCGGCGATGCCATCCAACCATCTCATCCTCTGTCATCCCCTTCTCCTCCTGCCTTCAATCTTTCCCATCATCAGAGTGTTTTCCAATGAGTCAGTTCTTCACATATGGTGGCCAAAGTATTGGAGCTTCAGCATCAGTCCTTCCAAAGAATATTCAGGACTGATTTCCTTTAGATAATTGACTAGTTTGATCTCCTTGCTGTCCAAGGGACTCTCAAAAGTCTTCTCCAACACCACAGTTCAAAAGCATCAGTTCTTCAGTGCTCAGCTTTCTTTATGGTTCAACTTCCACATCCATTCATGATGCTCTCAACATATAGGTTAAACATAAAGGGTGACAGCAGACAGCCCTGTCATACTCCTTTCTTAATCTTGAACCAATCAGTTGTTCCGTACAGAGTTCTAACTGTTGCTTCTTGACTCGCATACAGGAATCAGGAGACAGGTAAGGTGGTCTGGTATTCCCATCTCTTTAAGAGCTTTCCACAGTTTGTTGTGATCCACACAGTCAAAGACTTTAGCATAGTAGATGAAACAGAGGTAGATGCCTTTCTGGAATTCCCTAGCTTTCTCTATGATCCAGCAAATGTTGCAGTTTGATCTTCGGTTCCTCTTCCTTTTTCTAAACCCAGCTTGGGCATCTGGAAGTTCTTGGTTCACATAATGCTGAATCTATCAAGCAAGCTTTTAAGCATTACCTTACTAGCATGGGAGATGAGTGCAATTGTCTGATGGTTAGCACAACACATTCTTTAGTACTACCTTTCCTGGGAATTGGGATAAGGATTGGACATTTCCAGTCCTGTGGCCAACTGCTAGTTCTTCCAGACTTGCTGAGATATTGAATGCAACCACTTGATGGCATCATGCTTTAAGGTTTTGAAGAGTTTTACAGGAATTCCAGTTCTACTGGAATTGGTCCCATTATTGAGACATTAAAATTAGGAATTTACTCGAAGGACTAAGGAAGGGATATAAATGTGCCACATTTTGTTTTCATGCTTATTGTAGACAATAATTTGTTTTTAAAATACTTTATTTTCCAGAAAGACTGAGGGAATTCCCTTAGGTAATCAGGTCTTGAACTATCATATTAAGTCTTCTGAGTGTGGGCTTATGGAAGACCAAGTGATAAATTAACCTTTGGCCCCAGTCTCACTTTCACTGAGACCACTAAGGTTGCTCAAAAACTGTCTTTATTTTCTTCGTTCCTAGTGGATAATTGAAATAGTCTAGGGAGCTGGCAAAGCTTACATATCGGTTTCCTGAGTTGCGACTAAATGGCCATTATGGTAAAAATGGCAAAATGTTAATCTCTAAAATTGCCCCATGCCAAATAGTAAAGCAATTGCAGTGCAGTGTTCAAGGAGGAATTGCAGAAAATGTTGCATCATAAATAATGTATGGGTGGTGATAACTATTACTTCTTTTACTTCTTTTTACTATATACTATACTACACTATACTATACCATTACTTCTTTTTACTATAACTTCTTTTAATTCATCAATATTGCCCCATGAAAAATCAAGTGCATTATCTTAGATAACAGGGAGTTAATGTAAACTTAACAAAATAGTAGCCTCAGTTGCACTTCACTGCCCTGGATGTGGTGCATGAATTGGATAGATCAATATGGCCCCTGGATGTTGAAGAGCACATGAAGTCTTTAATATCTGGGTGGAGAGGGAAAAAAAGTTTTTTAAAGGTATGGAGATAGACAAGATAAGTTATTTTTTTCTTTAACTAAGGCTTTAATATTTTCTGTCTGCTTCTTTTTATAGGTCTGCTAAAGCAGCTCAGTTTATATATAAAGTTTACTTTATAAACTTAATTGCTTCCTTTGGCAATGTGATGATATTAAAGTGTTCAAAATAGAATTTTCACTTTGAAATCAGTAGAGCGTACAAAGAAAATTTGGTTTATTCTCCAATGTGTACATTCAATTTCCAAAGAACTTTCCAAGAACTAAATAATCAATTAGTGTTTTTGTTCTAGTCACATGCATTGTGTGTGTGCGTGCTAAGTTGTTTGGTACTTCATGTCCAACTCTGCAACCTTTTGGACCGTAGCCGCCAGGCTCCTCTGTCCATGATATTCTCCAGGTGAGAATATTAGAGTGGGTTACCATGCTCTCCTCCAGGAAATCTTCCCAACCCAGGGATGGAGCTCACATCTCTTATGTCCCCTGCACTGGCAGCACCACCTGGGAGCCCAGTTCAGCCCAGTCACATGTATTATCAGGTTTGGCTTTGCTTTTTTCAATCTTGCCCACCTTTAAATGGCTGACCATCTGGACCACATGGCTATGTTTTTAGCTTAGAAGACAACCTAACACAGAGATAATGTCTCTGAGAATAAGTGCCACTGTAAGTCTGTACATTTTACAGTCATTTCAAGTAACATTGATCCTAGCTAGTGTGAAAGACCCACAGTTCTGAAGATATCTCTATAGCACCAATGAATAAAAAACTTAAATATTCCTCCTTGAAATACATTTAAATATTATTTACATAGATTTGCATTTACATTTAAAAATAAAGACTGAACAAAATGCTGACACCTTTATTTTCTGTTTCAATGCAGTCCCTTTAAATAAAAGTATGCTTCATTGTTAACACATCACAATATGCTAGGGATTTGTGTCAAAACAAAGAGAAAGTATAGCGAAACTTTTTTTATTATTAGTAAAAAATCACAGATATACATTAAAATCAATCCAGTTATTCAGTTAATATCTGACAAAGATTAGAGCAGAAAGTTGTCAATCAGGTTTTAACTTTGAAATACTAGTCAGCTCTAACTCACTATGTCAGATTCCTATTCCATTCTCTAGTTATTAGTAATTTGTAGATATAAATTTTTTATAAAAGTTACAAAATAAATAATCTAACCATTAGTGCACTGGACAAACAATGTATTAAATAATATCCTAATGACTATAGCCAACATATGTTTCAAAGTTTTTTTTGCTGAGAACATTAAATATATATAACTTATTTGTTACTATAGTGGATAAAGTAATTGAAAAATTAGATAAACCGATGATGTGTTGGAGTAGAAATATTTTAGGAAGGTCATGAAAAATGCCTTAAATTGATGTTATTGACATTTATTTGGGAAGATACAAAAAGAATTAGTGGAAATATATTGAAATTAATTGCCATTTAGAATACAGAAATTACCAAGAAAGGGGTGTGTATTAATTTTTGTTACCATGTTACAAATTATCACAGATTTAATGGCTTAAACAATGCTCTTTGTTTATCTCAAAATTTCTATAGGTCAGAATTCTGGTCAGAGCATAATTGGGTTCTCTACTCAAAGTCTCAAAGGCTGCAATCACAGTATCTTATCCACTGGGTTGAGTTCTAGCATAAGCTCAGGGTAAGGCGCTGGATATGGTGCCTTGTTGAATTAGTAGAATAATAGGCAGCTTTCAAGTATGGCCTCTCATGACTCTGCCTTGTAGTATGTGTGCACAGTATTAGGCAACAACCATTTTTAGAAGTATGAGCCCAACTCAGTGACTTGCTCCTAAAAAAATAACAAAATGAGGTGATATCATTTCTACAGTTAGGTGACCAAAGCAAAATAAAAAACTGTGACTATGTGCCTTGCTGGCCCTCTCTTTTGCTGAATATCTGATGAAGCATGGTGTCATGTTGAGAGATACTCTTTGGTAAAGGGAAGGCGGGGTGATTCATATGGCAAAGGACTGAGATATATCCCTAGCCAACGTCTCATGAAGAAATACTTTCTCCTGCCAAGTCACATGTTGAATTCTGAAGCACAGAGACTGTGAGATAACAAATTTTCTTGTTTTTAAATCAGTTCAGTTTAGTCCCTCAGTCGTGTCCGACTCTTTATGACTCCATGGACTGCAGCAGGCCAGGCCTCCCTGTCCATCATCAACTCCCGGAGTTGACCCAAACTCATGTCCATTGAGTCAGTGATGCCATCCAGCCATTCTATCCTCTGTGGTCCCCTTCTCCTCTTGCCTTCAATCTTTCCCAGCATCGGGGTCTTTTCAAGTGAGTCAGCTCTCCGCAGCTGGTGGCCAAAGTATTGGAGTTTCAGCTTCAACATCAGTCTTTCTGATGAATATTCAGGACTGATTTCCTTTAGGATGGACTGGTTGGATCTCCTTGCAGTCCAAGGGACTCTCAAGAGTCTTCTCCAACACCACAGTTCAAAAGCATCAGTTCTTCGGCACTCAACTTTCTTTATAGTTCAAATCTCACATCCATATATGACCATATGGAAAAACCATAGCCTTGATGAGACGGACCTTTGTTGCCAAGTAATGTTTGCTTTTTAATATGCTGTCTAGGTTGATCATAACTTTCTTTTCAAGGAGTAAATGTCTTTTAATTTCAGGGCTGCAGTCAACATCTGCAGTGATTTTGCAGCCCCCAAAAATAAAGTCAGCCACTGTTTCCACGTCTATTTGCCATGAAGTGATGGGACCAGATGCCATGATCTTAGTTTTCTGAATGTTGAGCTTTAAGTCAACTTTTTCACTCTCCTCTTTCACTTTCATCAAGAGGCTCTTTAGTTCTTCTTCACTTTCTTCCATAAGGGTGGTGTCATCTGCCTATCTGAGGTTATTTCTCCTGCCAATCTTGATTCCAGTTTGTGCTTCATCCAGCCCAGCATTTCTCATGATGTACTCTGCATATAAGTTAAATAAGCAGGGTGACAAGGGTACAGCCTTGACGTACTCCTTTTCCAATTTGGAACCAGTCTATTTTTCCATGTCCAGTTCTAAGTGTTGCTTCCTGACCTGAATACAGGTTTCTCGAGAGGCAGGTTAGGTGGTCTGGTATTTCCATCTCTTTCAGAATTTTCTACAGTTTATTGTGATCCACACAGTCAAAGGCTTTGGCATAGTCAATAAAGTAGAAATAGATGTTTTTCTGGAAATCTCTTGCTTTTTCAATGACCCAGCAGATGTTGGCAATTTGATCTCTGGTTCCTCTGCCTTTTCTAAAACCAGCTTGAGCATCTGGAAATTCCCAGTTCATGTATTGCTGAAGCCTAGCTGGAAGAATTTTGAGCATTTCTTTACTAGCATGTGAGATGAGTGCAATTGTTTGGTAGTTTGAGCATTCTTTGGCATATCCTTTCTTAGGGACTGGAATGAAAACTGACCTTTTTCAGTCCTGTGGCCACTGCTGACTTTTCCAAATTTGCTGGCATATTGAGTGCAGCACTTTCACAGCATCATCTTTCAGGATTTGAAATAGCTCAACTGGAATTCCATCACCTCCACTAGCTTTGTTTGTAGTGATGCTTCCTAAGGCCTGCTAGACTTCACATTCCAGGATGTCTGACTCTAGGTGAGTGATCACACCATCATGATTACCTGGGTCGTGAAGATCTGTTTCGCACAGTTCTGTGTATTCTTGCCACATATTCTTAATACCTTCTGCTTTGAATCTCATACATAATTAAGCCAGTAGGTTTGATACTAATCTTCATTTGATCTAATGAGCTTAACCAACATTAGTTGCGTGCATTTTTGTCAGAAATAAAAGTTAAATATTTGGACTTAGTTATAAGTCTTTAAAGGAGTAGATGCTATAATTTAATTACAACTTTCTGGACTCATGGCTGGCATTGGAATTTTTATAAAAGAGAACTATCCTCAACTGCTATTAACATTGAATAGCTCTGGAAATTGACTTTTGCCAAAGACTTGAGATGAGTGTGTGCTGAGTCACCTCATTCCTGTCTGATTCTTTATGATTAAATGGACTCTAACCCGCCAGGCTCCTCTGTCCATGGGATTCTCCAGGCAAAAATACTGGAGTGGGTTGCCATGCCCTCCTCCAGGGGTTCTTCCTGACACTGAGATAGAACCTATGTACCTTATGTCTCCTGCATTGGCAGGTGGGTTCTTTACTACTGGTACCACCTGGGAAGCTCACATTCTTGATAATGTTCTTTAAATGAATTTAACCTAAATTTACAAGGCAAAAAATAGCTGATATGCAAAATTTATACTATGTTGACATTTAGATGAAAACTAATATTGTTCTAACCAGCAGTAATATTAAACTGCTTTGTATACTTGCTATACTCTCAAAGGTAAGTTATAAAGTGAGAGCACCACCACCCTTCCCACCCCAGTTTGCAGCAGATGTATTTTCTGAGCTCAAACCACAGTCCTAGTGGCTTTTTTTCTTCAGACCTCAGTAGAAATGCAAAGGAAAATTTCATATTTCAAAATATATTTAACTATTCAATTGAAGATCTTTCACCCAACCTGCAATCGGAAGTGATTAATCTGCAAAATAATCATATACTGACGCAGATACCAATAGGAAAAATGTAAGAGAACTTGATGTGTCCTCTAAGCCTTGAAGAATTTCAATTAAAATCATATGCTCATTGGTTTCTCTCAGTATTTGTCAGCACCTATCTTAGTGAAAAGACATTTTCAAAGATGAAATATAAAAAAATCTCATCACGTCCTATCATTAACAGATGAACACTTGGAATTTTCTGATGAAAAGTAATACTAACTTTGCATTTTAATTAAGAGAAATGTCATTTATTCCCTATTTTAGTTTGCTAGGGCGCCATAACAATTCTGACACACTGGTGGCTTTAAACAACAGTTTTGTTGTCTCATAGTTCTGAAGGCTAGGAATTCAAGATCAAAGTTTCCCTGTGTGTTTCTCTCTTCTGGAGAACAGAAGAATCTGTTCTCCATCTGTCTACCGAGTGATTTAGTAGTGGTCCTCGGGGTCCCTCCACTTGTTGACGCATTGTCCCATTCTCTGACTGATGATCGTAGTAATGATCAGGGTAAATGATGGCATTTACCTTGTGTGCATATCTGTCTCCAATTTTTTCCACTTTATAAAGATACCAGTTATACTGAATCAGGGCCCATCCTAGTGACTTTAATTTAGCTTGGTTACTTCTGTGAAGACATGATCATCAAATGAGCCTGCATTCTGATGTTTAGGACTTCAACATAGAAATTCAACCCATAATTTCTTTGAAAAATAATTTCATTCGTCTTATTAGTAAAATTGTACTATAAAATTTATTATTTTTTATTATTTGAATATCACTCATTATAGTTGGTATAAATGGATTATATATTAATGCTACTCCTTTGCTCACCCATTTTTGTGGTAAATCATATTTTAGTTTCTCTATGTGTCAGTTTATCCAGATATGCATCCTCCGTTTATAGGAAAGAATTGAATACCTGGCTGGAAGCTTTCGTGGAGAAGACTCAGTAGGCTAACTGTTCCTTTATGTTCAGCCCTTTTTCCTGATTTAAACTCAACTCCTCCAGCTTTCCAACTATTGCACTTGGGGTTTGTAATTCTCAATATTTTCTTAGGTTCTTAGATATAAATCATATTCACAATTAGTTCTCAAAAATAATTTTTGCTTTCTGTTCTAAGTTTTTTACCATCCATCCATCTACTCCTTCTGTCCATCTTGTCTGTTGTACCTTGAGTCCCATTAAGTATTCAATGAAGAAAACTGAGATAGGAGTGGTCAAACCCTCATTCTCAGTCATTGTCTACAGGTAGCCTGTGAATAACATGGTTTCAGTGTAAATGCTGAGACAGATCCTAAAGACAGTGTAGCTGAAGGCTGTAGGCAAACTACACTCCCTGAAGTTGAATGGCAAGTTCTTTTTTGAAAGGATATTTGAATAATACATCCCCATTGTTGATACAGTTCACTTCATAGTGCTTCTTAGATTTACTTTTTTTTTTTTTTTTTTGCTCTTTCTTTAAACATTTTAAAGGAGTTTTCAGTTCACAGAAAAATTTAAGGGAAGGTAAAGAGATATCCCATTTACATCCTACCATCATGTGTGTAAATTCAGGTCCAGTTGCCATCTGCTCTAAAATCAATATCCAGGGGGCAATTGTTGATAGAGAAGAAAGTTGCTTTAAATCAGAATGTTGGCAAACTTGGGAAATAGTGGACTCATTGTCCTCCAAAAATTGCAAAGATTCTGCTCAGCCATGAATTTTCTGAAGGAAGAAAGGGAAGTAATCTCTGTTAATCTTTGAAAGGGGGGTCAGAGTCATCACCATCCCCCAGGGCATGCAGGTTTGTTGATTTCTTGTGATCTTTCTTTATATGTCATCTTGTTCACATAGTTTATTCACACAATTTGATTGCAAGGTTACTGAAGGGGACGCTAGGAAAGAGATCGATCATCTGTTAATTACTTGTCCTTCATTTCCACTTCTTTGATCTACAGAAAAAGCCAACAGGTTAGGCAAGATCAAAAGATTTGAAAGGTTTGCTAGGGCCAAAAAGGAGTAGAGTGTGTATGTGTGTTGGTGGCGGGTGGGGGGGTGCGGTAGTGGTGGTGCCAGGTTTAATAGTTACAAGGTAGCTTGGCTTAAATTGGCCAGAAAAGGAGTTTCCTGCTGAGGGTGGTTTCCTGCAAAGAGCTACTTACAAAAATATTCTTCTCCATTATTAGCATTCTCCAACCAGAGTGGTATATTTGTTAAAACTGATGAACCAACACTGAGACATCATAATCAAAATACCTTATTGGCCTAAAAGCTGAGTTTCCCAAAAGAAGTAGATTGTCATAAATTGTCTCCCTAAAAGATTTGAAGCTCTTATCACTAGTGAGAAGTCAACAGCACAGCAAAACAGACATTGTCACAAAATCATCATGTCACCCCTGAGAAGGCAATGGCAACCCACTCCAGTTCTCTTGCCTGGAAAAGCCTCTGGATGGAGGAGCCTGGTAGGCTGTAGTCCATGGGGTCACTAAGAGTCAGACAAGACTGAGCGACTTCACTTTCACTTTTCACTTTTATGAATTGGAGAAGGAAATGGCAACCCACTCCAGTGTTCTTGCCTGGAGAATCCCAGGGACAGGGGAGCCTGGTGGGCTGCCATCTTTAGAGTTGCACAGAGTTGGACACGACTGAAGTAACTTAGCAGCAACAGCAGTGGCATCATGTCACCCATGACTTTGCTATCACATGCACAATTTGAGTAGAGTTCCTCCTCTGTTCCTGTTGGGTTTTTGTGTTGACAGGAAACTTACAAGATGAGGTAATCTTAAGAAACAGTGGGCACTCCTCATTGCCCTTGTAACTGTCTATTCTAAATTGCCTCATTCTTTTGAAGGGTCTGAGTCTCTGGTTCCATACTTTTCTCAGTCGGGATTAAGGCTGTTGTGGAAGACAGTTTTTCCTCTGTCCTCCTACATTTGATGTCTGGGCCCTGAAAATTAACAAATTACACATCAGCAAGAGGTAAAAGGGCAATTCTGTCATGCAAATAATGTGACCTTCTTTCAGAACTGAAATGTAGGGGTTATGTTATAATTCTTCCCATAGTACATGAACTCCTCACTGAAATTTTCTCTATAACCAACACTATAGATTCTGCAGATTTTAAGTCCCAGATTTCAGGGCTGCATGCATCAAAATCTGAAGCTACTGTAGAACCCTTTCTTGTTTTGTTTTAGTTCAGTTCAGTTCAGTTCAGTCGCTCAGCCATATCAGACTCTTTGCAATCCCATGGACTGCAGCATGCCAGGCTTCCCTGTCCATCACCAACTCCCGAGCTGACTCAAACTCACGTCCCTTGAGTCAGTGATGACATCCACCATCTCCTTGTCTGTCACCTCCCTCTCCTCCCACCTTCAATCATTCCCAGCATCAGGGTGTTTTCCATGGAGTCAGTTCTTCCCATGAGGTGGCCAAAGTATTAGAGTGCCAGCTTCAACATCAGTCCTTCCAATGAATATTCAGGACTGATTTACTTTAGGATGGACTGGTATGATCTCCTTCCTGTCCAAGGGATTCTCAATAATCTCCTCCAACCCCACAGTTCAAAAGCATCAATTCTTCAGCACTCAGCTTTCTTTATAGTCCAACTCTCACATCCATACATGACCACTGGAAAAACCATAGCCTTGACAAGATGGACCTTGTTGGCAAAGCAATGTCTCTACTTTTTAATTTGCTTTCTAGTTTGGTCATAACTTTTCTTCCAAGGAGCAAGTATATTTTAATTTCATGGCTGCAATCACCACCTGCAGTGATTTTGGAGTCCCCCAAAATAAAGTCTGTCACTGTTTCCATTGTTTCCCCATCTATTTGCCATGAAGTAATGGGACCAGATGTAATGATCTTAGTTTTTTGAATGTTGAGTTTTAATCCAACTTTTTCACTCTTATCTTTCACTTTCATCAAGAGGTTCTTTAGTTCTTCTTTTTTCTGCTGTAAGTGTGGTGTCATCTGCATATCTGTGGTTATTGGTATTTTTCCCGTCAATCTTGATTCCAGCTTGTGCTTCATCCAGTTCAGCATTTTTCATGTTGTACTCTGCATAGAAGTTAAATAAGCAGGGTGACAATATACAGCCTTGACGTGCTCATTTCCTGATTTGGAACCAGTCTGTGGTTTCATGTCCAGTTCTATCTGTAGCTTCTTGACCGGCATACAGATTTCTCAGGAGGTAGGTATGGTGGTTGGTTGTTCCCATCTCTTTAAGAATTTTCCACTGTTTGTTGTGATCCACACAGTCAAAGGCTTTGGTATAGTCAATAATGCAGAAACAGATGCTTTTCTGGAACTCTCTTGCTTTCTTGATGATCCAATAGATGTTGGCAATTTGATCTCTGGTTCCTCTGCCTTTTCTAAGTCCAGCTTGAACATCTGGAAGTTCGCAGTTCATGTACTGTTGAAACCTGACTTGGAGAATTTTGAGCATTACTTTGCTAGCATGTGAAATGATTTCAATGTTTGAGCAGCCGTTGGCATTGCCTTTCTTAAAGATTGGAATGAAAACTGACCTTTTCCAGACCTTTGGCCACTGCTGTGTTTTCCAAATTTGCTGGCATATTGATTGCATCACTTTCACAGCATCACCTTATAGGATTTGAAGTAGCTCAACTGGAATTCCATCACCTCCACAAGCTTTGTTGGTTGTGATGCTTCCTAAGGCCCACTTGACTGCACATTCCAGGATGTTTGGCTTTAGGTAAGTGATCACACCATCATGATTATCTGGGTCATGGAGATTTTTTTGTGTAGTTTTTGTTTGTATTCTTGCCAACTCTTCTTAATATCTGTGCTTCTGTCAGGTCCATACCATTTCTGTCCTTTATTGAGCCCATCTTTGCATGAAATTTCCCCTTGGTATCTCTAATTTTCTTGAAGAGATCTCTAGTCTTTCCCATTCTATTGTTTTCCCCTATTTCTTTGCATTGGTCACTGAGGGAGGCTTTTTTCTCTCCTTGCTATTCTTTGGAACTCTACATTCAAATGGATACATCTTTCCTTTTTGCCTTTGCCTTTCACTTGTCTTCTTTTTACAACTATTTGTAAGGCTTCCTCAGACAACCATTTTGCCTTTTTCAATTTTTTCTTGAGGATGGTTTGATAACTGCCTCCTGTATATCACTTCCATCTATAGTTCTTCAAGTACTCTATCAGGGCTAATCTCTTGAATCTATTTCTCACTTCCAGTGTATAATCATAAGGGATGTGATTTAGGTTATACTTGAATGGTTTAGTGGTTTTCTCTACTTTCTACAATTTAAGTCTGAATTTGGCAATAAGGAGTTCATGATCTAAGCCACAGCCCCTACTCAAATCTTCAGCTTTCTTGTCATTAGGTATATGGGTTGGAGAAGTATTCTTAGGTGAGAGAAATGGCTTACATGCTATAATGGTCCCTTGTTATGGCAGAAAATACAAGTTGTAGCTGTATAGCTTTTAGTGTTGAGGGAATTCACCTGGTATGTCCCCTTCCCTAGATCCCTAGAAAATTTACTGAAGGAGCAGTTCTCTGATTCTTCATAAGGTTTGCTTCTACCTTCTGGAGCATATGACTGTTACTGAAGCCTACAGTGTGTTAACCTCCTCCTATTTAGTTTCCCTCTATGCAGATATCATGAGGTAATGAATTTCTTTAATGCTTTTCAGGATTTTCAGATAGTTCAGTTTTCTAAAGACTATATTATGTTAGAAAATGAGAACATTAACATAGACCTGGGACAAATTATGTTTTTGCCAATTCCATGTGAATTTGAACTGTTTCTGATCTTTCTTTCTTGTTTCTTTTTATGGGAGGGTGGTTTATAAAAGAAGACATTTGACAAATCAGTGATTGCATATATATATACCTGAATTTTCAATCTGTTTTTAAAAAATTCTATCTCATGGATGGTGGGCACCACTGTGTCTGTAGCTTGTTTGAGCCTGTGGAATTCTACAGTTCTTGTGTAAGACCTGCCTGAACTATACAACATAGATGTGATTTGTATGAAATATGACTACTCCCACCCTGTTTAGATTTTTAAGGTATCATTAGTCTCTTCTATTTCCCCAGATATAATGATGATGATGTGATTTATTACAGAGGTTTTCCTCCTGAAATAACTTTTGCCCAATAGTCCAAAGACCTTTATGGGTGTTATCCCAACTTCCAAGTTATATAGGTTTCAATTATACACACATGGCATTGATAAGGTGGCTTCCCCACTGACTAATAGTTAAAGAACCCATCTGCCACTACAGGAGATGTAAGAGATGCCAGTTTGATTTGTGGGTCAGGAAGATCCCCTGGAGGAGGGCACGACAACCCCCTCCAGTATTCTTGCCTGGAGAATCCCTTGGACAGAAGAGTCTGGTGGGCTACAGTGCATAGGGTCACAGAGAGTCGGACCCAACTTAGCACAGGGTAGGTAAATGACACTGGGTGGGTAGATGGAAATGGCAACAACTGTAAAACATATTTTGACTTGGATGTCCATTGTCTAATTTCTGTTTGTTTTCTAAAAGAGGAACCGTGGTGATGCTCTAGGTCTCTGGAATAAATGCCACATTATAACTTGCGGCCAACAGTCACTGAAATTTCTGGGATTTCTCTTTTCCCGTTGTATGTGAACTGGATTTTACCTTTTAGGAAAAAGGTCAGAGGGATCATTATACTATATACATGCTTTTGTGTTGTTAGTCCTTCCTCTCTAGGTTCCTGCATTCTCAATCACTTACAGCCATGTGCTTATTTATTCCTGTCTTTTACAAAACACCCACCCACACACATACATTCATGCAGTCTTTTCTTTGCAGAGCAATGTAAGATCATAAAAATAAATTTACAACCTAAAACCATACAAAGTATTCTTAATTGAATCAGTAGAAGAATATGATTTTCCATAACCTCTAAGATCATTTTTCAAACTTTAATTTTTTCTTACCCTCAGTTGTGTTTTTAAGGAAATGGAAAAAAGACTGATAAAACTAATATTTATTTGTGCTCAGTCACTCAGTCGTATCTGACTCTTTGAGACCCCATGGATTGTAGCCCACCAGGCTCCTCTGCCCGTGGAATTTGGGTGCCATTTCCTACTCCATGGGATCTTGCTGACCCAGGGATCAAACCTGCGTCACTTGCATTTCCTGCATTGGCAGGCAGATTCTTTACCACTGTGCCACCTGGGAAGCCCATTATTTGTTTATTACATTGTAATTTCAAATGTCAGAATTAACATGTCTTACTTCTTTGTAGAAAAATGATCATGAATACACTGAACAGTTGTTGCCTTTTTCTTACTGTATAATCTACAGTTTGGAACAAACATTTTTTATGTCATGAGGAAGTGACATGCTTCTTCCTGTGTTTGGATCAGCGTTCAGCATTGTATCACTTGCAGTTTCAGTGTCATGAAATACCTTCTAGAGTTCCTTTAATGACTTTTTATTTATTTATTTTTTTGGCTAGTGTCATTTCTTCTGGAACTTCTTTATCCTTTTCATTGTTACCATATTTTTTATACTGACAAGTTTATCTTTACTCCAGTCTACTGGCTGCTTATCCAGAGTTTCAACTGTGATACCCCAACATTCTGGCAGTCATTTGTTTCCTCTCTAACTCCAGTTCATCAGATTTGAATTTCATTCCCAGAATAATCACCTTTTTTTTTTAATTGGCTACTTCCCTCTTTTGATTCTGGATTATTATAAACATCACGGGGCCTTGTTGTTCAGTCACTGAGTTGTGTCCAACTCTTTGCTATGCCATGGACTGCAGCACACCAGGCTTCCCTGTCCTTCAATATCTCCCCAGGTTTGCTCAGTCATGTCCGTTGAGTCAGTAATGCCATCCAACAATGTCATCCTCTGTCACCCCCTTCTCCATCTGCCCTCAGTCTTTCTCAGCATCAGGATCTTTTCCAATGAGTTGACTCTGTGTATCAGGTGGCCAAAGTATTGGAGCTTCAGCTTCAGAATTAGTCCTTCCAAATGAATATTCAGTATTGATTTCCTTTAGGATTGACTAGTTTGATTTCCTTGCTGTCCAAAGGACTCTCAAGAGTCTTCTCTAGCTCCAGTTTGAAAACATCAATTCTTTGGCTCTCAGCCATCTTTATGGTCTAGTTCTCACATCCATACATGACTACTGGAAAAACCATAGCTTTGACTATATAGACTTTTTTGGCTAAATGCTATCTCTGCTTTTTTAATATGCTGTCTAGGTTTTACATAGCTTTCCTTCCAAAGAGCAGGTGTCTATTAATTTAATAGCTATAGTCACCATCTGCTGTGATTTTGGGAGCCCAAGAAAATAAAATCTGTCACTGTTTCCATTTATTCCCAATCTATTTGCTACAAAGTGAGTGACGGGACCCCATGCCATGACCATAGGGGCCCTTTAGTTGGGAATAAGCAGGAACCATGGTTACATGCATTGCTATCTCTGTGTGCTTTGGATAATGAATGTGCATTCACAGACTCTGAGAGAAGTAAAGTGGTTGGTCACTGATCACAGTGTGTATTTGTTGCTCATGTTGAGATTTGAAGATGGGAGACCTAGAAGTGACACTTGTATTTTTACAGTCACTCTCAGTGGAACTGTAGTATCTGAAATTTGAGTGTAGTTGTTGGGGGGGAGCAGAATTATTTAAACTCTGGTAACCAAGATTCACACACATCAGATCCATATTAAGTGAAGGCTGCTTCTGCCTTTGTGTTGGGTATGTGTGTGTGTCCTGCTCTCCCCCATCCGAGATCTACTGAATTAGAAACTCTAGGATCGAGCTCAGTGATGTATATTTCTCTATTTTATCAAGACTTCCAAGTGATTTTGATAGATGCGGGTTATACACACACACACACACACACACACACACACACACACACAGTAACTATCTTTGTCTGCCCACATATTTTGTTCTTAGAGATGTAGCCTTCACAATTTTGTGCAGATCAAGCCCCTTGCATACTATGATAATCGTAACACTCTGGATTGCTCCTAGTAGCTAGGAACTAATCCTTGGCTTCCACTGCTCCAAGTTCCATCATTCCTAATGATGTTCACAAGCCTGACTTTGTAACGCCTTCCTCTACCCTCGCCCCTAACCTGCAGAGGGAAATTACCAGGGAGCTTGGTAATGATAGTGCGCCTCTCATTATACTGTTTCTGATGGACTTGGTGGAAGGCTGTGTCTTCTGGGCCTTCCCTTGAAACTTAGTACTCTGTCCTGTCTTTTTCAACTCACAAATTCTTTTGCAAAGAGTAAAGGAACAAAAGTAACAATGAAAAACTAAGAAATTTGCAAGGAAGATGTATAACATATATCATTATAGTACAACTCATGTCTATTAGAATAAATATTTTCAAATATTCTAGCTAGTAACATAAATGTATTCTTTCTTATCCATTTAAAATTATTTATTATAATTTTTAATTTTCTGGAAATTGTGAATGTTATTTTCCATTTACAGTTATTACAAAATATTGGCTATAATCCCTGTGTTGTACAATACATCCTTGATGGTATCTTACACCAATAGTTTGTGCCTCTCACTCTCCCAACCCTGTATTGACCTCCCCACACTGGTAACCAACCATTAGTTTAGTCTCTGTATCTGTGAGTCTACTTATATTTTTGTTATATTCACTAGTTTGTTGTATTTTTTACAATTCCACATATAAATGATATGATACTGTATTTTCTTAGACAAATACAGCATTTTTTGAATTGAAGTGTAGCTGATTTCTGCTGTGTTAATTTCTGTTATATAGCAGAGTGATTCAGTTATACATATACATATATATATATATATTTATATACACATTCTTTGTAACTCTTTTCCATTACGGTTTATATTTAACTGTATTAAATGTAGTTCCCTGTGTAATATAGTAAGACCTCGTCATTTATCCATTTTATATACACCAACAGTTTACATCTGTTGATGACAAACTCCTGCTTCATCCCTTCCCATTCTCTGCCCTTGACAGCCACAGATCTGTTCTCTGTGTCTGTGAGTCTGTTTCTGTTTTGTAGGCATGCCCTTTTGTGTCATATTCTAGATTCCATGTGTAAGTAACATCATCTGGTGTTTATCTTTCTCTTTCTGACTTACTTTACTTGGTATGAGATTCTCTAGGCCCATCTCTGTTGCTGCAAATTTGTTGCTGTTTAGTTGCTGAGTCACGTCTGACTCTTTGCAACCCCATGGACTGTAGCCCGCCAGGCTCCTCTGTCCATGAGATTTCCTAGGCAAGAAAACTGGAGAGGGCTGTCATTTCCTTCTCCAGGGTTCTTCCCTACCCAGAAATTAAACTTAAATCTCCTGCACTGGGAGGCAGATTCTTTACTGCAGAGCCATCAAGGAAGCCCATTGCTGCAAATGGCTTTATTTAATTTCTTTTCATGGCTGAGTAGTATTCCACTGTGCATATGTATCACATCTTCTTTAGCCATTCACCTATCCATACACACTTAGGTTGATCCCATGTCTTGGCTATTAAGAATAGCTCTAGTATGAATATAGGGGTGCATATATCTTTTAAAATTGTAGTTTTGTCCAGATATATGCCATGGGGTGGGACTGCTGGATCATAAGGCAGCTCTATTTTTAGTTTTTTGAGAAGCTTTCATACCATTTTCCACAGTGGCTGCATAAAATTTTGACCCCACCAACAGTGTAGGAGGGTTTCCTTTTCTCCACAGCCTCTCCAGCATTTATCTGTAGACATTTTAATTCTAGAGGGAAATAGAATTGTCCACTTTTCCTTTTCCCAGGTCACATAGTGTCTGGCAAAGTGGATTCCACTGAGAGCAGGCCTTTGGTTATGGAGAATGTTATGAGAATGTTTTAAAATGATTATTTTCCTGTTCTTCCTACTTGACACAACAGGATCTTTTTTTTCCAGTCTCAGTCAGGAGAACCTTGTGAGGTTCCTGGTAGTGATCCCTAATACTAGGTCCCTAGAAATTTTTAATTCTCCAGGTAGTCCTCAGCCTCCAACACAGTCAGCCTCCAGCAGTCTGTCAAAACAGTTTAGGGACTTCTGCTATAGATAAGCTGATAGTGACTGTGACTCTGTATTGGCCTCCCTCTCCATTTTCCAGAGTACTGGTTTGCCCTGTTACTTGAGTTCTCTATAAATCTAAGAAAAGTCAATGATTTTTAGTTTGTTCAGCCTCTTTTTTTTTCTTGTTTTAATTATGAGGACAGGATTGATGACTTCTAAGCTCTTTACGTATCAGAACAAAAACTCGAGCAACAATTTTTTAAAGATATTTTTCTCCTTATTTACATAATTTAAGCAGTGTGATTAAATCTTTGATAGTCACTTAACTTTCTAACTTTCACTTTTTTTATTCTAAAGTTTGCCAACCAAGCTTCTTGCTCATTTGTTTATATTTCTTAAACTTATGCATGTCCTATCAAATAAAATTCACATATAGTTGTAATATTTATTAAAACTTATGTCTTAAATCACTGTTACTGTTTAACATGGTGTTCTCTTTATTATTATTATTTATATCAATATACAGTTTCTGAGTGTTGGTATTATGTTAAATGTATTGTTTGTGAGCAAATAGAAATTCAGAATATGGATTATATATTTGTTCTATTATGTCAAACTATTTTGAGAGGATTTGTATCAGTTCTCTTGGGAAACATATTTTTTAAATATGTTAATATATGCTTAGTTTTATATCATCTTTGCTGAATCATTAATCAAGTAATTTTATGCCCCTTGATATAATCAATAATCAACATGAATATACAAAAAAAAATAATACTTTTGACTAAGTCAACTTTATTCTGTTTTTTTAAGTATTGTAATCTATAAGGGAGAATCAAATATTTGTCATTTTAAGTACACTCCAAATCAAAACAAAGTTATATTTTTTCAGTGTCTAGTTTTATGCATACTAATAAAGGCACTTAATACATTATACTTCAGGGGATATTGCTCTCATGTCTGCTGTCCTACATTTGTTATTTTTCTGTGGATACTAATCAGTTTTACACCTTGAGCTGAGGGACTCTGACCTCTTATAGAGGAGAGACTTGACAAATAGGTACATTAAAGTGAAATAATTCAAAACTGCCAGTTATTTATAAACAACTCTATAGCTTCTGAAATATGGCAGAAGGTTGTCATTCTCAAAGTTAGCACCATTAATTTAATAGACAATGCTATTGTATTTCAGTGACAATAGATTAGTTATATTCTTCAACCTTGAAGATTATGTAAAATCACTACTATCTTTAGGAACAATTCTTCAGGTGAAAGGAAGAAACAGAATATTAAAAGTGTATATACTTTCATTCCATTGTTGGTATCCTTCTTCAGTCTGCAATTATGTTTTGCTAGAATTGTTACAGTATTGCTCTTTGTCCTTTTTTCTAAACCTGACATCCCCATTAAGACTTTTCTCAAAGCTGCAAGATTTTACCACAACCTATTAGGAGTGATATGACCTAGATGTTGCCTCACTCTGACTCTTTTGTTCCCTGTTATTAATTAATTCGCAGGAAACATTTTCCAAATATTTTAAATTTTCTAGCTTTATAGAGGTATAATTGATAAGTAAAAGTTTTGTGCGTTTAAGGTATACATCATGATGTTCTAATATATGTACACATTATGAAATGATTACCACATCAAGTTAATTAACATACAAGTCACCTCCCAGGGTTACCTTTGGGCATGTGTTGTGAGAATACTTAGTATCTACTGTTTAAGCAATTTTCAGTAGTACATTATTATTAACTATAACCACCATGCTATATACTAGGTTCCCAGAACTTATTCATCTTACTGAAAATTTATGTAATTTGACCAGTATCTTCCCATTTCCTCACCTCTCAGCCCCTGGCAACTGTCCTATTTTTTTCCTTCTATGGGTTCAATATTTTTAGATTCTACATATAAGCAACATCATACAGTATTTACATTTCTGTGTCTGATTTATTTCTCTTACTACAGGTTCATTTATTCCAGGTAACACTCTGGCTTCATTTGTGTTTTTGTCATGAATGGCAAGATTTCCTTCTTTTTTAAGGATGAATAATATCCTATTATATATTATAGAATATTATATACTATATGTGAAATATTATATGATATTCTAATATAGATCACATTTTCTGTAAACATTCATCTGTTGATTGACACAGCTTGTTTGCATATATTGACTATTGTGAGTAATGCTGCAGTAAATATGGGAGTAAAGATATCTCTTTGAGATACTGATTTTATTTCCTGTGAACTTATACCCAGAAGTGGAATTGCTGGATCATACAGTCGTTCTAGATAGCATATTAAAAAGCAGAGACATTGCTTTGCCAACAAAGGTCTGTCTAGTCAAGACTCTGGTTTTTCCAGTGGTCATTTATGGATATGAGAGTTGGACTGTGAAGAAAGCTGAGTGCCTAAGAATTGATGCTTTTGAACTGTGGTGTTGGAGAAGACTCTTGAGAGTCCCTTGGACTGCAAGGAGATCCAACCAGTCCATCCTAAAGGAGATCAGTCCTGAGTGTTCACTGGAAGGACTGATGCTGAAGCTGAAACTCCAATACTTTGGCCACCTTGTGCAAAGAGCTGACTCATTGGAAAATACCCTGATGCTGGGAGGGATTGGGGGCAAGAGGAGAAGGGGATGACAGAGGATGAGATGGCTGGATGGCATCACTGACTCAATGGACATGAGCTTGAGTAAACTCCGGGAGTTGGTGATGGACAGGGGGGCCTGGCATGCTGCGATTCATGGGATCGCAAAGAGTCGGACACGACTGAGCAACTGAACTGGCTGACTGACTGACAGTCATTCTATATTTGTTTTTTTCAGGAATCTACATACTGTTTATCACAGTGGGTGAAAAACAGATTCAGTTCTAGACTTGCCGAGTTCTGGTCCTCCAGCCTCAAACATGCCCGCACTAACTGTTTTGCTTTGTTTCTACACAACTATATCAGTCAGCTGTGACTGTTCACTAAATGGCCCAAAATATAACTGTGTGCATATAAGAAACCACTTTAGTCTACTACAGTCCTGTTGGAGTCATGAATGCTATCACCCTGGGCATTAGAGCCAGGTAATCCAGAGACATACCCCATATATGTGGCCAATAACACGATGCCCAGCCTTGTCCACAAAATCTGTTTCCAGAGATGCAGTGAAACCTGAACAGGTGGAGGAAGAGAACAAAGTTGCACTGCTGAGCTCCACCACCTGCCACTGATGCCAGTTCTGCCCTCAGTCTCTAGCTGTTTTGCTAAATTTGAATCCTGCCACTCAGGCCATAGCTACTAAGATAAGCTAACAGGTCTCTTGGAGACTTCCCTAGTGGCTCAGTGGTAAAGAATCTGCCTGCCAATGCAGGAGACACAGGTTCAATCCCTGGGCTAGGAAGATCCCCTGTAGAAGGAAATGGCAACCCATTCCACTTTTCTTGCCTGGGAAATCCTGACAGTGGTGCCTGGTGAGTCAGATACAAGTAGCAACTAAACAGCAACAGCAACAAATAGGCCTCTTGCAGGAAAAGTGTGAAATGTTTCAGCCTGCTGAGTCTGCAACAGACCCCCGGGATTAGGGCGTGTCTGGCATGCCCTTTAAGAACTTCTTAACAGCTTGGTAGGCAGGACCTCTTGGACAAAGCCTTGCTGACATTTAAGACTAGACATTCTATACTTTGGTGACCTCATGCGAAGAGTTGACTCATTGGAAAAGACCCTAATGCTGGGAGGGATTGGGGGCAGGAGGAGAAGGGGACGACAGAGGATGAGATGGCTGGATGGCATCACCGACTCGATGGACATGAGTTTGAGTAAACTCCAGGAGTTGCTGATGGACAGGGAGGCCTGGTGTACTGCAATTCATGGGGTCGCAAAGAATTGGACATGACTGAGCGACTGAACTGAACTGATTTTGGGTGCACATCACTTAGGTGATAGTGTTAAAAGTTTGGGTGCCACATGTGGACCCACAGCCTTCACACTTCATGGAGAAGCAGCTCAGGGTTTTTTTGAGTTGCTTCCTGCTTGTGGGCCGCAGGACCAAGGGGTAGTTTTTGGTGATACTGTATCTCAGCTTCCCCCTTTGGGTATGCAAGTTTTCTAATTTGTTTGCCAAACATAGGAGTAGCTCAGGTAGATTTTGGATTTCTTTTAGAAAAAATTATTCCATATTTAGCTGTGGGTCTATGTGTTTGTGGGCAGAGGTGGGTTCAGGAGCATCCTAAACCTTTCTAACCCTGTCAGGAAATCCCACGGTGCAAATAAGTTCCAGCACATTTTACACCCATTTCCTCTGACTTTGAGCTCAGGTTAATACCACAATTTTTTTTTTTTTTCTCATGACTTTGTGGTTTGCTTGAAACGTCCTTTTGATCTGTGCTGTATCAGCTGGGACCAAATGAGCTCTATGAACTCATTCACATATCCACGTCCTCAGGTATGCTGGCTGCCTCACCTGTCATGTCTGTCCTCCTGATCTCTGACCCTTCATGGGCTAGCCTAAGCTTGTCTATAAAATGGATAAAGGTTCCCAGCAGCACGAGAAGGCAAACCTGTATGCACCAGCACATTCAAACTTCTGCTTGTGGTCATTCTTGTTATTGTGCAATTGGCAAAATAAGTTATATGCCCAAATTTGTGCTCAGAAATAAATTCCACTCCTTAATATAAGCAGTGGCAAGTTCTCGTCATGCAAAAATATACTTAAAGAGATAGAAAGCCTTATTAAAACCATTTTTTACAATCTACCACATCAGTCTTCAGGCCTCTCCTTAATTTTGTCTTCCTACGAGTGATTCTTCCTGAAACCACCTTCTTCCATTTACGTGTTTTATGCTTTTTTATACCCTCACAGAGACCCCTGCAATCTTCCCTTTGGAGAATTAACTATAATTCATAATAGCACATGTCTTAAGATATATTTTAATATTTTTATTAACTCATCGATGGTTGTATTTCTTAGTATATTTTATCAGAACCTATGCTTGTTAGCTGCTCATCTCAGTGAACTCAATAGCCATCTCAGTGTGAACTGAACTGATAGTACTCAATATTGTTTAAAAAGAAATAGGTCATTGAATGTTGCCAACGGATTTGAAATGTAAACTTTCAAAGGAAGAAAAACTGTTTAAAAGCATAATGAATTATGATAAGCATAGAATGTTTATGTATGTGTTTGTGTGTGTCAGTGATAGATGCATTGTTACCTTAGTACAAAATTTTGATTATAAAATTTTGTTTCAGTGAGATAAAACTAATGTATTAACTTTGGAAAAGAAAGTTTTCAGAGAGGAAGATTAAATAAAATTAAACCATTTAAGGCAGGTCAAGAAATGCGTCTTTGAGACTCACTTCATATTTTGTACATATTGCATTTTTACTCTCTTAGCAAAGAGGATGAAGTCTGTCAGAGCATATGTTTTCTATCTTTTTTCTCCACAGACTAACCTAGCTGCAGTAGTAGCTCTTATGTGAGACGTCCCAGGTAATATCATCCCACAAAATATTTACTAGGCAACTTAAACTTTTCATCAGAATATTGTTTAAAAATAAAGACAGAATAATACAGAGCAAAGAAAAGGAACTTTTGTTTTGTGTTATGTGTCTGTTTTTACAAAGTCTACTTCACAGCAAAGAAATTCCAAAGTTAGTATCAGATATTTCTCTTTTCTAATATCCCTTCATTGTTATCCATTGTCTAGGACAAGCTCCCCTCTGTTACCTTAAAAATAATTTTAGCTCTGCTTTCATTTCTCATATTGTTTGTTAGCAAAAGTCAATTGTCCTATAAATAACAGTGTCTACCTGCCTTAAAATGGCATGTTCCTAATCCTATTTGGTTGTTCATATTCTTTATGTTCCCCATTGCAAAATACTCAGTCATTGAGTATTTATTCTAAGTATGAAATTAATTTTATTATAGTAGAACTCTGGTGACTAATTTATATCCTTTCTTGGATAGAATAATGTAGTATATTTGTGCTAGATGGAAGAAAGCAATGCCATAAAACACATGGGCTTGAGTAGTAGGAAAGACTACCCAGGTATGAAAAGAAAGATTAAAACATTAGATTTGGAAAAAGGGTTGAAACCAGGACTTCAGATATAAGTGGGAAAGTCATATTTAAATTCTGAAAAACCAATATTGTGGAAAAAAAAATGATCCTTGAGTAATTCAATTCTTATAATAAGGAGGAAACAGGAGGAAAGGGGGACAACAGAGGATGAGATGGTTGGATAGCATCACCAACTCAATGGACATAAGTTTGAGCAAGCTCCGGGAGTTGGTGATGGGCAGGGAAGCCTGGTGTGCTGCTGTCTATGGGGTCGCAAAGAATTGGACACGACTGAGTGACTTCACTTTCACTTTTCACTTTCATGCATTGGAGGAGGAAATGGCCACCCAATCCAGTGTTCTTGCCTGGAGAATCCCAGGGATGGGGGAGCCTGATGGGCTGCCGTCCATGGGCTCACACAGAGTTGGACAGGGCTGAAGTGACTTAGCAGCAGTGACTGAACTGAAACTGAAAGATTATATGATTTCATCATGAAACAGGTAAATGAAATGAGAACTTGCAAAATATGGTAAGATAAAATTGTAGAAAATGAGAAATGCATTCTAGTCTCTATGTTTTAAAATTTATTTATAATGAATCATTGAAGAACATATATTTACAATTTGCAATGAAAGAATATACAACCCATTCTGTATCACCAAAATATTGTTATTATTGTCTAGGAATACAAAACATAATATATGATTGCAGTCAGAACTTTGAAAATGGTTGTTCCCCCTAACAGCATACAGTCAATTATTCTTTGCATTCTCTGAAAAACAAACTGTTCATATTTTATAATCAATCCTTCCCTTTTACTGAAATTCTGGAGATAGCCCATGGTTTAAAAAGCCTTGAAGCAAAAAACTCCCTATCAAAATCTCATTCCTCTTCCCTGGAAAATTAATCGGTTTTTGTAGATCCTTACTTGACCCTGATAGACAGTTTACCTTCTATATTCCACCATGCAATATTGAAGCGGTTCTGTTGTTTCTCATTTTCTGTTTTTTTTTTAAATTGGTCATATGCAATTCTTGAAATTCTTATCTAATTTGAAGGCATTGTCTTAAAACTCTTTGGGCAAAATTCACAAAAAATGCAGTATAACCTTATATATCTGGTAGACCTTTATCCAATGTGATAAACACATGTTTTCAATTATAAAAATGTACTTATTTTAAAACACTTGAAAAATATAGAGAACAAGAAGGAAATGTAAAAAGCACAAAAATAAGGCCTATATTCCTCTTATCTAGTATATGATTTTCCTTTGGGTGCCATAAGAAAATACCAGAAGCTAGGTGCCTTAAAATGATAGAAATTAATTTTCTCTTGATTCTGGAAGCCAGAAATTTGAATAAGTGTGTTGGCAAAATCATGCCTCTGCAGAAACCTGTAGGGGAGCATGCTTTCTTGGTTCTTCCAGGTTCTGACAGCCTCAGGCATTCCTTGGTTGTGGTGAAATAGCTTCAATCTCTGCTTCTATTTCCACGTTACTATCTTCTCCCTGTGTGTCTTCACATCTTCTTTACTCCTGACCATTTACATCATCTTCTCTTATTAGGACACCATTTCACATTGGATAAAGGACTCAACCTAATCCAGTACAATCTCATCTTAACTGATTTTACCTGTAATTACCCTGTTTCCAAATAAGAGCACATTCTGAGGTGCTGTGAGTTAAGGCTTCAAAATATTTTTTTCAATTCAACCCATAACACTTAGATGTTAAATTACTTAAAAGTATGTATTTCTGTCTAAAATTTTATACCAAAAATTTATCTTTCTGTGTTAAAAGTCTATATGACTAGAAATTATTTTCTTAAAGTATTATCCCAGCTTAAAATAAATGTACAAAAACTGAATGCCTATTGAGAATTTGATATATGTAGACTTTAGATAAGTCACTTCATTCATTTATCATGACCGATCGGGCTTCCCAGGTGGCTCAGTGGTAACGAATCTGCCTGCCAGTGCAGGAGCCGCAGGGGATGCAGGTTCAATCCCTGGGTCAGGAAGACCCCCTGGAGGAGGAAATGGCAACCCACTCCAATATTCTGGGAAATACTCAAAACCCCATGGACAGAGGAGCCTGGTGGGCTGCAGTCCATGTGGTCGCAAAGACTCAAACACAATTGAACGACTGAGCACCATGCTCACTTTGGATATTTGTTTGTAATATCCATCAAAAACATATAATTTATCAAGACCAACCAATGCAATAAACAGTATACTCATTTTGCATAGCAGAAAAACCCTAAAGCTCACAGGAAAGTCTACACAACTTTTTACTCCAAAGTCCATTATACCAAGGTCCTCACAATTTATTAACAGTGCAAAGAAAAGTCACTTGCGTGTGCATGTTAAAAATGTTTATTTCTAGTTTAGATAACTAAGAAATTCTAAATCAATAAAGAAAAGGTAGGGTAAAACTAGGTATGATTATTGCCAAAAAAAAATCCTAATATCCTGTGTGCCTAGTTGCTCAGTAGTGTCCAATTGTTTGCGACCCCATGATTGTAGCCCACCAGACTCCTCTGTCCTTAGGTTTCTCCAGCCAAGAATACTGGAGTGAGTTGTCATGCCCTCCTCCAAGGGATCTCCCGAATCCAAGGATCAAACACAGGTCTCCCACATTGCAGGCAGATTCTTTACCATCTGAGCCACCAGAAATTCTAAATCAATAAAGCAAAGTTAAGTGAAAACTAGATATATTTATTATTAAAACAAATCCTAATATCTTAGTTGACTGTAAATTTGAGAGACATGGCTCTGCATAAAACATATTCCTTGTATCATATTTGGGATCTTATATAATATACACACATAGAAATTATGGAATCATAAAGGCATGATGTGATTTAAATTTCTAAATAATTGTTGCAGAAGCTCAGAGGTGGGAAGATAAAAGATGAGTGAAATCATTAAAGAAAGCTTCACCATCCTGATCTGAACTATGTATGTCACAGGATTAGTGAATAGGAGAACATATATAAACAGTTTCTATAAAGCTTGAGCATAATGTGCAAAGTTAAGTAAGCACATAATACCTTAGGGACTGAACAGAAGAACTATGTTGGGCAGATAAGATTGAATAGAGAAACTTACCTTAAATTTTTGCAAATTCTGAATATCAGTCTAAGGAGATATTTCATAAGTAGTTACAAGTTCCAAGGTCAATACAGGGCTTTCAAATTTTAATAAAGTTATAAAAAGTATAAAGTGATTTAGAAGGAAAAGAGAATGAAGGAAGAAATACCATACAAATATGAATCTATTGGAGAAATCAAGGTATACATTCATGGGGAAGGAAAAAAAAACAACTAAGGGATGTTACATGAGAATGATTTCATTGGGAAAATAAGCAGATCTAGTTTACTACATAGTAAGAAAATGAATAAAGCCTGTAAGGAGGAAAATAGATAAATGTCAAATTAACATTAATAATATTAATTATTTACTGAATGAATTAGTTGTAGGTATAATAGCGTAAATTAGTTATTGGAAATTATAATTTTCTTGAAGAAGTTTAATTATAAGGAAAGTAAATTTGGAAAGGATGTATGTGAAGTGTGAAGTCGCTCAGTTGTGTCCAACTCTTTGCGACCCCATGGACTGTAGCCCATCAGGCTCCTCTGTTCATGGGATTCTCCAGGCAGGAATACTGGAGTGGGTTGCCATTTCCTTCTCCAGGGGATCTTCCCAACCCAGGGATCGAGCCCAGTTCTCCCACATTGCAGGCAGATGCTTTATCCTCTGAGCCACCTTGGAAAGGATGAGACACTGTTAAAACTGCTAGGAGATTCAGGTATACAGACTATGTGAACTGAAGATTTTCAAAAAGTAATGAGTAACAATAATACTACCAAATTTCTAAGAACTTTGCGCTAAATTTTATGCCACTACAATGATAGATATCACTATAACATGAGTGGAGTATTTCCCATTTTTCCTATGAGGTAAGGTTAGATGTGGAAAATAGCTTTTCAGTTGAAGTCAGGTCAGAGTAGAGTAGAATCATATGCTTTTACCACTGAAACAAGTTAAAAATCAAGAAGGTCCTCTGTTCTTGAATGTGAACATCCTGAGTACAGAAAATATATATTAGCTATTTATCTATTTGTAAAACCTCAAATATGTTGGCTAAATAAATGAAAGAAAAAAACAAAAAAACAATATCACTCCCTTGTGACCACTGATGTTAAATATGTTTAGTTACTATTACAGTGATATCAGATAAAATGACAAGTATGTTCTATAGAATACAAGTGGAATCTTAGTGATTTTTAAAATATATATTTACATTTGCAGTGACAGACCTTTTGAAAACAGCAAACCTAGCTTTCTGTGAAAATAAAACTTTCGGTAGAGAAAGTTTATTAAAGCATTTAGTTGACAGATTCATTCTATAACCTTTGTTCTTTGAGAGAAACATTTCTGTGGCTATGTTTCTAAAATCTATAAACTGATATACTCACACCCAATTAAAATGAGCAAGACAGATTGGTTTTTGTACACAATAGCATTTTTATGGACTCTTATTTCTTCATAGACCACTTAGCTGTAAATAATCCATGCAAATAGCAATTAGACCTTTCCTGGTTTATGCATATAAACATAATGGTTATTCAAGGAACAAGGAAATGTTTCAAACAATTTTCTGTATAAAATGTGCAGATTTAAAACCATATGTTTGAAAGGTTTAGTAAATAGTTCTGAAATGAACTACAAGGGAGTTAATTCAGAATGCTAAATTTCTGTAGGTATATTTCTCATGCAGAACCAAGTTAGTAACCTTCATATATACTGTAGTAAACAAGGCAAAAACTGTTGAATTTTCTGTTATTATCTTGAAGAATTATGCTGTTAAATATTTCAATGTGTTTTTCTTAGTTATTGATAGGGGATGAAAAGCCAGTGTTCCCTTAACCACAGTGTAGTTATAGAAATTAAGGAATTAGCATTAGATATAGTACCAGTATTTCATTCTATGACTGTATTAAAACTATACATTGTCCCACTAGTGTCACTTGTAGAAAAAAAAAAACAAAAAAAAAACCTGGTCCTGCATCCAGTCCAGAATTTTACCTTGAATTTATTATGCTTCTTTAATTTCCCTTAATATGTTCTGATAGTTCCTCAGTCTTTTCTTGTCTTCAGTATCATTTGTATTTTGTGGGACATCTCTCAATTTACATTTGTCTGATGTTTCTTCGTGCTTATCTTCAGATTAAGCATTTTTGATAGGAATGTTTAATCCTTTTATGAGCATGATAACAGGAGGAATATAAATTCTACATATGATTTATTGCTGGCAATAACTTAGTTTATATGTTATCTTTCTAACTTCTGCTTTGTAATGTTTCTGTATTTCTAATTTATAAGTCTTTTGGGTAAGTACTGTCCTGAAAGTGTAACCAAGATTTATGCCTTATTTTGGCCTTGCAAAGGAGCATCAGCAAAAATGTCTAGGAGAATTTTATGTCCATTGTACAATTAATCACAAAGACATTAAGGCTTACGTTGAGTAGACTGAGGTGAAGAGTTATGCAGCAAGTGATCTTGCATAACAGGAGTACAGGCAGAATTTAATTAACAGGTGTACTTGAGTTGGAGTATTGTCTGAAATAAAATGAATCTATTTTCTTCTGTTATTCTCTGTATTTTTCTGTAAAATAGATGGTAGGATATCAACTTGATAAGAGAGAGAGGAGGAGTTGTTAGAGATTTGATGAGAGAAAATGGTTATCCTAGAGATTATTAAGAGTTCATTGATTAGAGAAAAAGAGTAAGAATGCCTAGGAGAAATAATATTCAACTTGAGATGGATAAGCACCTCAGTTCACTTAGAATAAAAAGAGTGAGCATAGCTATTTTATTTATTATTTTTTCCTTGGGAACACTTATTAAGTGTGAAATGATCTACAGTTGGCCCTTGAACAATACCAGTTTGAACTACAAGGTTCCACTCATGAGTGGATTTTTCAGTAGTAAATATAGTGCTACATGATTCATGGTTGGGTGAAGCCACAAATGTGGAATCTGGGATATGAAGGTCCCACTGTGAGACTTGGATGTCCACTGATGCTATGTCCCTCACAAGTCCTGGAACCAATCAATCCCCTGGGGATAGTGATGGGTGACTGTGGTTTCAAGGAGAGATAAAAGTTTGATAACCAAGTATTAAAAATCTATAGAGGAATAGAGAATGATGAGTGAAAGTGAAAGTCACTCAGTTGTGTCCGACTCTTTATGACCCCACGGACTATACAGAATTCTCTAGGCCAGAATACTAGAGTGGGTAGCTTATCCCTTCTCCAGTGGGTCTTCCTGACACAGGAATTGAACCAAAGTCTCCTGCATTGCAGGTGGATTCTTTACCAACTGAGCTATCAGAGAAGCCCGAGAATGATGAAACAGGGAGGGAAAGTGAAATTTATTGGTTAGTGTCAATAAATTTGACTAAAGTAGTGGTGGAATAGGTGGTGTGAGAATACTGGAATAAGTCATTTTGAAAAATGGGAGAAGGTAATCAGTAGTGAAATGTTTAAAATGATGATCTTGGAGGTGGTAACAGTTGTTGATAACATACACACACATATTATATGAATATACATATATGTATATAACATGTATGTACATGTATTTAGGCATGCATACATACACATGTGCTCACACACACTACTGTGTGTCAGTAGGACATTGTACATAAATAATACAAGATGTGAATATTCTGATGCCATATTGGTTTTTTATTAGAGAAATTTAAAAAAAAAAGGAAAAGTTAAAAAAAAGGAGGCACTGTCTGTGAGGAGAAAAAAGAAGTAAGGAGGAAATCAACCTCACCCAACACACCTGAAAGTGTTGTGGTCAATAGAATAAAGGAAAACACATATCTAATATTTGATAGAATATAAGTTATATACTGTGTAACTGAGATACACTTTGTGTATAAATTGTTTTCATTTCTTGTATGTGACCATCTAAGAGTGAAATTGTTTGGTCAATGATAAATGTATCCTTAAATGCATCTCTTTTAATATTCATTGACTCAGAGTCTATTTTGTTGATATTTATATAGCCACAATTTAAAATTGGAAAGAGTTGGTAGCTCAGTCATGCCCACCTCTTTGTGACCCCACGGACTGTAGCCCACCAGGCTCCACTCTCCATGGCATTTTACAGGCAAGAATATGGGAAGTGGGTTGCCATTCCCTTCTCCAAAGGATCATCCTCACCCAAGGGATCAAACATAGGTCTCCCACACTGTAGGCTCAGCTTAGCAGCTGAACAACCAGGGAAGCCCATATAGCCACAGTAGTGTGTTTTTGGTGTTTTTTTTGTTTGTTTTTTTTTTTTTTTGCTTATTATGTGTGTGCTATATGTTTATCCATTCATTAGTTTTTAACTTATTTGTGTTTTAGAAAATTAAGTTTGTCTTATGGAGGCTCGTATTTGGTTCTTTTTATTTATCCAGTCTTACAATCTTACCGTTTTAATTAGCATGAATAATTCACTTATATTTATGTAAATATATGGTTGATATAGTTGATACTGATATGAGTTTTTGTGCTGGGGATCCCCAAGATCACACCCACCTTTTATGGTTTTCAAGAGAATTCAGAATATAGCCATACTCATGGTTATGATTTATTATTAATACAATAGAAATATACACAGCAAAATTAATAAAGGGAATGGGTGCATGAGGCAAAGTTTGGAGTGCAAGCTTATGAAGAGTCATCTCTGACTGGAGTCACACAAGGCATGCTTAATTCCTTTAGCAAAAATTGTGACACCATCAGTTCAGTTCAGCTTAGTTGCTCAGTCGTGTCCTACTCTTTGACCCCATGAATCGCAGCATGCCAGGCCTCCCTGTCCATCACTAACTCCCGGAGTTTACCCAAACTCATGTCCATCAAGTCAGTGATGCCATCCAGCCACCTCATCCTCCATTGTCTCCTTATCCTCCTGCCCCCAATCCCTCCCAGCATCAGGGTCTTTTCCAATGAGTCAGCTCTTCACATGAGGTGGCCAAAGTATTGGAGTTTCAGCTTCAGCATCAGTCCTCCCAATGAACACCCAGGACCAATTTCCTTTAGGATGGACTGGTTGGATCTCCTTGCAGTCCAAGGGACTCTCAAGAGTCTTCTCCAATGCCACAGTTCAAAAGCATCGATTCTTAAGCACTCAGCTTTCTTCACAGTCCAACTCTCACATCCATACATGACTACTGGAAAAACCATAGCCTTGACTAGACGGGCCTTTGTTGGCAAAGTAATGTCTCTGCTTTTTAATATGCTGTCTAGGTTGGTCATAACTTTCCTTCCAAGGAGTAAGCGTCTTTTAATTTCATGGCTGCAATCACCATCTGCAGTGATTTATATAGTAATTCAGGCCATGGTTTTTATTGGAGGCTAGTCATATAATCATCCTCTACCTAGCGTGTACAAAATATGAGACTTCCACAAGAAAGTGAACTGCTCAATACAAGCCACATTGCTTTTACAAACATTTTAGGCACGGTGAGCTACATTTATCAGTTCTGAGAATGGCAGGAATCCTTCCAAATTCCAAGTTTCCAGATGCCAGGTAAAGGCTAAACTTTCAGGGAGGTGCTTTTCAGCATAGCAGTCTCAAGTCTGCCATCTTAATTCTTTTTTTTTTTTTTTTTTTTTTAATATATAGTCCTTCCCTTTGGCGCTTAGTCAAATTATCTTTACAAGAAATTTATTTTCAGCAATACCCTATATAGGTCAATCTGCATATTGATCTCATTTTTGCCTATCAGTATTAGTTAAAACTAATCTCTTTAAATATAAAGATCTCTTTCAGAAAGTCAAGTGACTGCTTTCTTAGCTTCTGCATTAACCTTTTTACCTGGCCTGAGGTATCAGTCAAAGCAACAGTCTGTCCAGTGTTTAAAGCTGACCGGAAACCCATCCAGGGCTGAGGGCGTGCCATGATTGTCGGAAAACATGCACAAGAAGTACAGTCTAGAGCTAACACATGGTGCACCCTAGGAACAGAGCTTGCACGTGCCAGGGCGCTGCAACAGGACATACACTGTTCAGGCAGCACAGGCAGTTACCGAGCCCTGCCAGCCCAGGGTTCTCAAGTAAGTCTGGAGAGCATTAGAGGGGCTCCCTGAAGGCAGTCGCTTTAAAGTCTTGCTTATCTGTGATACCAGTTCATCTCCCTCACCAATGCCAGTGGCATCTGAAGCTGTGCTGTGTGTAAAGTTGAAGCGCTAAGGATATTGCCTGTTGTCTCACAGCCCTGCCAGGGGTGATCTTGAACTCAGCAGTCCTTTTTCTTTTTAATTAATTTATTCAAACAGGAAAAGCTTTCAGCCCTTTAGAAAGAAAGTATAGGAATTATCTTTGAGGAAAAGGAGAGAGCTTCTAGGAGCAGTTCTGAGAAGAAAGTTATTATTGTCCTACGGTTTCTCTTACGTCTTCCCTGGTTATGTTTACTCATAGTTTATAAAAATCAGTGTGTCCCATTTAGCATAAGTAAATTTTCAATTTTCCCAATATTTTTTTGTGTGGGGAACTGACTTTAAAAGTAAATTAGAATGAATCTCTCTCTACCTTTTTTCCCAAAAATGGAAGTTCCTGTGAAAAGCTGTGAAGTGAGATAGTCTTTGGCATGTGTAAGGACATGACTTACATGTCTTAATTCCATGTCCTTACACAGGGACAAGAAATAAAGTTAGTATGTCTATAGAATAGGTTAGGAGTGTGGTGATAGTGGATGCTTTCTAGAGATTATCTTAGGTATAGGTTAAATTTTAGGCAAGGCCATTTTTCTTTGTGTCTTCTGTTTCAGATAGCACATGCATTTGATATTAGCCTTAATCATTAAATAAATTTGCAATACCTTCTTGCCTGTATATCATCATTATGCTCTGCTCCTATGCCACTGACTAAATCAAGTCCTATGTCCAAGCTCACTATGAATGTAGAAAGGAAGTTTGCTCTTTCCACTGGACAAAGCTGTATCACATGACAACATGAGACAGCAAGCTCGATCCTTTTGTAGAAACAGTGAGTGAATAAATGGAAATAATAATACAATCTACTGTACTGTCATTCATTCAGTATTTACTAATTCTATACAGTGATCTAAATGCTTTCCATATGTTAAGAGGGATTTTTCACCACATTTCAGGTGAAAGTATAATTTAGTATAATTATTCCTGAGTAATTTGAGCATGGCATTCAATTAATTTAATTTATGCCTGAATTTATTATTTATATCAATTGTCAGCAATTTATATAATAAAAAGACAAACACATAAACCACTTAGAGACTTCAGTATAATCTCAAATATATATATACATATATATATTTAAAACCCTACAATTATATAAGTATTTCTTGCTTTATTAGTTTATTTATACAAAAACACATATGTATATGCTCATCATAAAACCATTTAGCTATATCAGTGGTCATAATTGTATCAATGGGAAAAGATGATGGTCAGCAAAGTGAAACAGAAAGTTGAAAACTATTACCTGATAAAGTACTGGGCATGGAAACAATGTTAGTTATGATGAGAAATTCATTATTTAATTTAATGAGTTTCAGTTTCTTATTTTTATTTAAGTAATGTGCTTCAGTTTATAAAATTGGAGTAATAAACAGCAAATTTTATGGGGCTTTATATGAATAAAATTAACATATGTAAAGCAATTGGAGCAGTTAGAACCAGACATGGAGCAACAGACTGGTTCCAAATCGGGAAAGGAGTACGTCAAGTCTGTATACTGTCACCATGCTTATTTAATTTATATGCAGAGTACATCATGAGAAACCCTGGGCTGGAGGAAGCACAGCTAGAATCAAAATTGCTGGGAGAAATATCAATAACCTCAGATACACAGATGACATCACCCTTATGGCAGAAAGCAAAGAGGAACTAAAGAGCCCCTTGATGAAAGTGAAAGAGGAGAGTGAAAAAGTTGACTTAAAACTCAGCATTCAAAAAACTAAGATCATGGCATCCAGTTCTATCATGTCATGGCAAATAGATTGGGAAACCATGGGAATAGTGACAGACTTTATTTTCTTTTTATTTTCTTGGGCTCCAAAATCACTGTAGATGGTGGCTACAGCCATGAAATTAAAAGACACTTGCTCCTTAGAAGAAAAGCTATGACCAACCTAGACAGCATATTAAAAAGCAGAGACATTACTTTGACGACAAAGGTCTGTCTAGTCTAAGCTATGGTTTTTCCAGTAGTCATGTATGGATGTGAGAGTTGGACTATAAAGAAAGGTGAGTGCAGAAGAATTGATGCTTTTGAACTGTGGTGTTGGAGAAGACTCTTGAGAGTCCCTTGGAATGCAGGGAGATCCAACCAGTCAATCCTAAAGGAAATCAGTCTTGAATACCACTGGAAAGACTGATGCTGAAGCCAAAACTACAATACTTTGGCCACCTGATGTGAAGAACTGACTCATTGAAAAAGACCCTGATGCTGGGAAAGGTTGAAGGCAGGAAGAGAAGGGGATGACAGAGGATGGGATTGTCAGATGACATCACCGACTCAATGGACATGAGTTTAAGCAGGCTCCAGGAGTTGATGATGAATAGGGAAGCCTGGTGTGCGGCAGTCCATGGGGTTGCAGAGTTGGACACAACTGAGCAACTGAACTGAACTGGACTGAAAGCAGTTGGATCATTGTATGGAAATAGTAAATATTTAGCTTTAACACATTATTTTTAATTTACCCCTGTAAAAATGTACATGAAAATATGAAAGGAGAAATGCCTAGAGTTTTTTTCTTGTGATAACATTTAATTAGTATCATTAAAGATATTTCTCTAAAATATGATGTTTTCCATAAGCACATATAGTTAATATGTCAAAAGTTTATCTAGTAGTTACTGAGGTCATTATTGATAGGTACTTGAAGTGACATAATTTGGGGCCCAACAATAAAATGATGTGTTTGAAAAAAAGAGGAACTAAAATGTATGAAGTGAAGTGAAGAGAATTCACTCAGTCATGTCCGATTCTTTGCGACCCCATGGACTGTAGCCTATGAGGCTTCTCTGTCCATGGGATTTTTCAGGCAAGAATACTGGAGTGGGTTGCCATTTACTTCTCCAGGAGATCTTCCTGACCCAGGGATTGAACCCAGGTCTCCTGCATTAGCGGCAGACACTTTACCATCTAAGTCACCAGGAAATGTAAGTGTGTAAGATGTATAAATGTATAAGACTTTGTATTTAATTATATAGCACAAGCAAGGAAAAAAATTATTGATTAATTATAATTTTCTGGCTGTATCTGGAATGGAAGATAATACCAGAACCGAGATCAGGGAAATGAAGTAATAATAAAGAATTAATGGAAAGTTTGAGATTTGAATTTATACAAGTTTGTCATGATGACAGAAACCTTATTTCAATACGTGCATTTAGCACAGACCCACATATTGAGTACAGTACTATTAAGATACTGAGTCTGACACTTGAGGACACATGTTCTTGTATTGATGCAAAATAAGACAAACGTTGCAGTTCACATAATTATGGAGGACAATCAAAATTAATTCAGATACTAAAATTTGCAAGAAGTTCTATTTCTTTTATGATCCATATTTGTAGTCTTAATAGAGTGATATAAAGGAAGTAAATGTGACATAAAGAAACATTAAAAGAAATACCAGATGATATATCATAATGCATGTCTACTTAAATGTCTAATAATATAATCTGACTGTATATGAATAACAAAGAATACTTGTTCTCTCACTCTTTGGATTTTTATTTTCTACTCACATTTGTTGTTATTTCTTTACCAGTCCCTCTATAGAAACAGATTAATTTCACTATGGTTCACAATATGAAATTGCCTTAATATTCATTATCTGACAAGGACTCCTACATCTGGTAGCTGCTAACCCAACTTCTAAGTAACCTATGATTTCCATGATACAGAGAAAAATACCTGCATGATAAGGTTTACTCTTTGATGAATATAATATGTTGTCTTGATAAAATTAGATCTCTGTTAATTTCAAAATAATTTTCTGGCTGTGTTTAGGGTGTTAAAAACATTAAAATATACTGCCATGAATTTCACAGAAATGATTTGTTTGGGTCAGTTATCTGATAACCTAACAATTGTAGGCTATATAATTATAGGTTATAATATCTGATAACCTAAGCCACTGTTGGAAATCTCTTGACTATTATCTGATGGAAAGTTAATTAAAACATTCAGCTAGCATATTTGTCTTTCGTTGATGTTCCTAAAATCAAATTAATGGAATATGAACAGAATATGTGAAAAGCAAAGGCAAGCAAAAGTTAGGAGATTTGGAAAAGATGAATTAGAATTTTTTATAGGATAACTTCCTATGCTAAGCCAAATTTTCAATAATTGTCACATTAGAGATTCATCTGAAATTTTCTAAGAAATTCTAGTGGGTAGATTTATTTTTTTGATCAAGCATACGAATTTAAAAATGAGCACGAAGAGTAAGCTTTGCTATACATCTCATTTCAAGCAGCCAATTGTTTAATGTTGACAATCTGACAAAGAAAACACCAGAAAAAAAAAAAAAAAAGAAGAACAACCATAGACTAATGAGAAAACAGAAGGAAAGTGAGTAAATAACTCATGAGGCATTTTGATTATCACTCACTACATCTGTTTCAAACACTATATTAAATGCATTTATCTATTGCTTTAATAATTATTATTTAAGGAAAATTAAATAAAACGGGACTTCTCTGATGGCTCAGCTGGTAAGGAATCTGCCTGCAATGCAAGAGACCCAAGTTCAATCCCTGGGTTGGGAAGATCCCTTGAAGAAGGCGATGGCAACCCACTCCAGTATTCTTGCCTGGAGATTCCCAAGGACAGAGGAGCCTGGCTGTTTGCAGTCCATGGGGTGATAAAGAGTCAAACACGACTGAGTGACTAACACACACACGCAATATAAAAGGAAGATTGAATCAAAAACAGATGAATGTGCACATGATATTATTCAACTTAGAGGAGAACACTATTGCATAACAAAACAGAAATTCTCAATGTATTATTTAAATGAATTTGCTGAGTTGTAAAAATTGTACAAATTAATTTATCAAAGAAAAGCATTAAGCATGATGCATTACATTTCTATTTAGAATAAGCACACAATGTGTGGATCTTTTAACTGTTTACTGTATGAAATTTTACCATTTACTCAAGACTTCTTCTATTCATAAAGCATAGTATTTAGATGAATAACTATGCTGATGCACTGATTCTGCTTTTCAAAGCTGCTTCAAATAGAAATTACTTTTTCCAAATTAATTGTTAGGAACATACGCTAGCAAAGCCAAATTAGTACTGAATAAGATTTTACATTTTATGCAAAGAGAATACATTTAGAGAGTAATTTCTTGAAGTTGTTTAAAAAATCCCATTTTATGCACAAATGATTTTGCCTTTGGGAAGATATAAGATGGAATATGTCTTCCCAGCAAAAATACAAACATTAACATTTTGTTTTAGGCAGATGTTGTCACAGATGTATGGGAAGATTTAGGATGTGCTCTGACCAACCAGCAGAAATTACTGTCTCACAGATGAGTAAACATCCATACCAAACACACTGTCACCAGCCTTGAATTTCTGTGTAACAGATAATGAAAAGCCATCTGTCCATTGCAGTAACTGGCCAAGAGAACAACCCAATACACTATTTGATTTCCCTATATTTAAAAGTGAAATAACAGTATTTTTTAATACAGTTCATTTTTTCTCTAATATTTTAAATAAAGGGCTCTCCAAAACCCTTGACAAAATAAGTTATGAAAAAATGAATTTTGTGGTTCATGATGAGAAACAAAATGTCTAGCTTTGACCCAGGTGAAAAAAATGTTTGTTTTGGTTAAACTATTTTATATTGAGTTCTCTTTTCTTTTTAAGTAATACACATTAGGTTTCAGAGCAGTTTTAGGTTAACAGAAAAGTTGAGCAAAAAAATGCAGGGAGTTTCTTATACTATCTCTCTCCTATCCTTACATTACCCTGTTTTAGTAACATACATTGCTGTGGTATTAGATTGTGAAGAAGTAACTTCAGTTTTGGACTGTGAATTTTAAATCATTATAACTAGACTCAAACACATCTTTATTAATAAAAATAGGAACCATTACCATCAACACATTTTGCCAATGAGAAATAAACTTTTTTTTTTTTCTGTACCTTAAAAATCCATGTTTCAGGATTTGACAAAATCTTGTAAAATATTTTCTACCTCCTGCTAGTTGTGGAAAAATTTTCCCTGCAAAAAGTTGTCAAAATGCTTGAAGAAGGAATGGTTGGCAAGAGGTTAGGTGAATATGACAGCTGAGGCAAAACTTCATAGCCTAATTCATTCATCTTATGAAGCACTGAGGTAGGGTATTGTCATGGAGAAGAATTGGACCCAATCTGTTGGCCAGAGCCAACTGCTGCAGTCATGCAGTTTTGGGTGCATCTCATTGATTTGCTGAGCACACTACTCAGTAGTAGATTTTGCCAGGATTCAGGCAACTGTAGTGGATCAAACCAGCAGCAGACCACCAAACAGTGACCATGATCTTTTTTTTGGTGCAAGTTTGGCTTTGGGAAGTGCTTGGGAGCTTCTTGTTGGTCCAGCCACTGAACTGGTTTTCACCAGTTGTCTATAGAACCCACTTTTCATCACATGTCACAATCTGATTGAGAAATGGCGCGTTGTTGCATAGAATTAAGAGAAGACAACACTTCAAAACAACATGTTTTTTGAGGGAGTGGGTTAGTTCATGAGACACCCACTTATCAAGCTCTTTCACCTTTCCAGCTTGCTTCAGTTGCTGAATTGACTATAGAATTGTTGACATTGAGTTCTTTGGCAGTTTCTCATGTAGTTATGAGAGGATGCGCTTCCATGATCGTCCCCATTGGTCATCGTCAAATTACCATGTGTAGCCGCTGCTCTCCCCCTCTCTAAAGCTCACATCTCCTTGAAGATGGAGGTTCAAAACTTCTTGAACCTCCACTGCACTATATGTTTATTAGCAGTTCCTAGGCCAAGTGCTTTGTTGATGTTGTGAGTTGTCTCTGCTGCTTTACAACCAATTTTGAACTCAAAAAAATTGCTCAAATTTGCTTTTTGTCTAACATCATTTTCCTAGTCTAAAATAATTTAAAAAATGCACATCAATTAATAAGTCATTAGCAAAAAGCACAAAGTGCTAAATGCCCAGTAAAATTATGTACAACATAGCCATATTTATTTAAGAATATATTCCAATATCAGAGAGCAAAGTTCAACAGTGCAAAACCGTGATTAATTTGCATCAATCAATGGTCACAATTGAATCATTATTATTAACTAACATTTATACTGTGAAGAAAGCTGAGCACCGAAAAATTGATGCTTTTGAATTGTGGTGTTGGAGAAGACTCTTGAGAGTTGCTTGGACTGCAAGGAGATCCAATCAGTCCATCCTAAAGGAGATCAGTCCTGAGTGTTCATTGGAAGGACTGACGCTGAAGCTGAAACTCCAATACTTTGGCCACCACATGTGAAGAGCTGACTCATTGGAAAAGACCCTGATGCTCGGAGGGATTGGGGGCAGGAGGAGAAGGGGATGACAGAGGATGAGATGGCTGGATGGCATCACCGACTCGATGGACATGAGTTTGGGTAAACTCCAGGAGTTGGTGATGGATAGGGAGATCTGGCGTGCTGCGATTCATGGGGTCACAGAGTCAGACATGACTGAGAGACTGAAGTGAACATTTACACCTTTTGTTACCTTTTACTCTTTGTCTTGTACACATTTATGGGTTTTGCTAAATGCATGTCATTGCAGTATCATGCAAAATATTGTCACTGCTCTGAAAATCCTCTGCACTCCATCTATTTGTCATCTCCCTCTTGCCCCCTCAACCTCTGGAAACCACTGTTATTTTTATTCTTTATAGGTTTGCCTTTCCCAGAAGTCATGCAATATGAAGCCTTGGAATCATATAGCATGTAGTGTTTACACATTGGCTTCTTTCACTTAAAATATGCATTTAAGTTTTTGATGACTCATTTCTTTTCAGCCCTGAGTTTTGACATATTTTGTATAACCATGGAGCCATTATCACTATCAAGATAAGTAACATACCTATCATTTACAAAAGTTGCCTTATTCTATTTTTGAAAATTAATAGACCAAGACTTTGTTTTTAAGAAGTTTGAAGTTTATGAAAAAATTGAATGAAAATATCCAGAATTCCCAAGCTTCCTCACACACAACCCAATTTCCCCCATTATTAACATTTCCCTTTATCATAGAAAATTCTTTTTCACAATTGTTGAGTCAATATTGATGTGATATTACAAACTAAAGTTCACAGTTTACTTTAGAGTTCACTTTTTGTTTTGTACATTCTATAGTTTTTATAAAATATATAATGATATGTGTCTATCATTGTATTAAATTACAGTATAATTTCACTGGACTAAATAACCCTTGTGCTCTCCCTTTTCCTCCTTTCCTTCCTCCTCTCTGAACCACTGATCATTGTACTCTCTTTTTCTGAATGTTAAACAATTGGAATCATATAGTACATAACATTTTATGACTTGGCTCCTTTCACTTAGTGATATGAATTTAAGGTTACCCTATTTGTGTGTGTGTGTGTGGATAATAGCTCATTTTGTTTTGTTGCTGAATAAATCCCTCCAATTATTGCTGAATGAATCCCTCCATTGTAGGGATATACTACATTTTGTTTGTCCATTTCCTTATTGAAGGACATTTAGGTTGCTTCTGGTTTGGGGAAATAATCAATAAAGTGGTTTATGAAAAACTGATGTGCAGATTTTGGATGAACATTCACTTTCAACTACTTTAGGTAAATACTTAATAGTGTATGATTACTGGATCATATTGTGAGACTTATGTTTACATTTGTAAGAAACTGCCAAACTTTCTTCCAAAAGTTCTGTATCATTTTCCTTTTTCAGCAATGAATGGAAGTTCCTGTTGCTCCACATTCAGCATTCAGTGTTATCAGCGTTTCAGCTTTTATACATTCGAAAAGTTGTTTAGTGGTATCTTGTGTTTTAATTTGGAATTCTCAAGACTGTAAGATGTTGAGCTTCTTTTCATATACTTATTTACTATCTACATATCTTCTTAGATGAGGTATCTGTTTAGATCTTGTGACTACATTTTAATTGAGTTGTTTTCTTATTGTTGAGTTTTAAGGGTTATTTGCCTATTTTGGATACAAGTTGTTTAACAGATACATGTTTTGCAAATATTTTCTCCCAGTCTGAGGCATATCTCTTCATTCTGTTAACAGTGTCTTTCACAGAGCTGAAGGTTTTAATTCTAATTAAATCTTTGTTGTTTTTTAGTCACTAAGTCATGTCTGACTGTTTTCCAAACCCATGCACTGTAACTGCTAGGCTCCTCTGTCCATGGGATTTCCCAGGCAAGAATAATAGAGTGGGTAGCCATTTACTCCTCCAGGGGATCTTCCCAACCCAGGGATCAAACCCACATCTCCTGTATTGGCAGGTGAATTTCTTAATCAATGAGCCACCTGGGAAGCTCAATTAAGACCCACGTCAAAAAAAAAAAAAAAAATGTATTGATCATGCTTTATTTGTTGTCTCTAAAATCGCACTGCCAGATGGCATCACCAACTCAATGAACATGAGTCTGAGCAAGCTCTGGGAGTTGATGATGGACAGGGAAGACTGGCCGTTCTGTAGTCCATGGGGTCACAAAGAGTCGGACACGACTGAGTGACTGAACTGGCTGGACTGAAATCAATGATTAGCTAGATTTTCTTTTATATATTGTTTTTTCCAGAATGTTGTAGTTAAGTATTTTACGTAAGTATTTAGATCTAAGTATTTTAGTTCTATTGCCATTTTGAGTTAATTTTCGTAAAGTGGTAAGGTCCTTGTCTAGGTTCATTTTTTTTTTTTTTTAAACTCATGAATGCCCAGCTCTTCTAGAATCTTTTGCTGAGAATATGGTCATTTCTCCACTGTATAGTTTAATGCTTTTTTGTCAATGATATATTTATGATATTTATGTGAGTTCCGGTCTCTGTTCTGTTCCACTGATCTGCTTGTCCATTTGCCAATGCTATACTGTTTCAATCACTGTAGCTTTATTGTTATGAACGTCCTTATTATATTTGCTTATAGTTCCAGGATATTTTTTGATTCTTTGGGACTTTCTACATAGAAAATCATGTCATCTTTTAAATAAGACAGTTTTATCTTTATTTCATAGTCTGTATATCTTTTAGTTTTCATGTCTTATTCCATTAGATAGGTGTGGTTTAAATATATCAGTACATGCATTTTAAATAAGAGTGGTGGGAATGTACATCTTTGCTTTGTTTCTGATCTTAGTGGGAAATCTAAAAATAGGCAAAGATTATATTGTCACTGAAGTACTAAATATGTGTGAGTATAAAGTTATCAATGAAAATGTTTTAATTAGAAAAAAATGATAGAGAATTCCTGAAACAAAGATTCATATGGAAGTATGTGTTAAGGAGTTATCGACAATGATTGAAAAAAAATGATTCGGTTTTTGGTGAAATGAAATTAGTTATTTTATTCATTCACAGTATCAGCTTTAGTGCTAGTATATGGGTCTAAATAGACAATGTGGGAGGTTAATCAAAGAGAGAGTAGAATTATTTAAAAAATAGCCTAACCATAGTTACATTATTTGTTGTTTAAACCTAGGTGTATAAACACATGTATTTAAACAAGTAGTTAGACAAACCAAAATGTATTTATGTATTTTAATTCCCAATTATGATTAAAAAGATATTTATTCTGAACTCTCTCATTCATCTTTTTTTAAAACACACAGAGTATATCTGAGGCATGCAATGCCTTGTACCAGTATACTCCAAATAGATCCTCTTTGATTCATATTTCCAGGTATTTAATTTTATAAAAGATCATTTTTGTTAAACTATATGCTTCCTTTGAACATGTCAGATAGCACATTTCATTCATACTGAGAAAAAGAAAGTAGGGTTATTTGTATATTGCATGCAATTCAGTGATGGGCTCTGTTCTTTTTGTAATATAGCTTTTCACATGTGAGTTGTGACAGTGAATTTGAGCTCATACCCCTGACTGTTGGGTCACTGACCCTTCTGCATTAGTGTGATTTCCCTTAATCTAGCTCTGGTAGAGAAAGTGGGATATAAATTATTCTCTGTGGAAAAAAAATCTGTGCTATTTCATCTTAGTGGCTATTTAACTATTTTGGAGGATTGCCTAAGGTTACTAGATTTCTTCATGTGATATTGCCTTAAAATGAAATATACCTTTCAGAAATTTTCATAATCTCTTTAATAGCATACTATTTAGTGTATTACTGAGCACTTTAATCATGCAATTTTAATTATTTTCAACTCTGGTAATGACCTTATTACCTATATCCATATTAATGGATGTCTTCCTTATAATGATCTACTTATAAACCATTTAAATTTCAAGATTATATTTTAAATATACCATTATTGCAGAGCTTCTGTTTTTTTATAATAAATTATTCAGCTTCACTAGTTAACATATAATTTGATTTTCAAAGATTTTCTACAGGAGTGACTGTAGAAATATTCATTTTGTAGATATTGCATATATTTCTTTGGAGGCAGCAAAGTACTAGTTTATTAATATTGTTACAGAGATAAAACTTTTCTTCAAAGAATACATACAGTGATCAAAGTGTCAACATGGATTTGTACTAGTAGTTTCCAACCAATCATCTATTGTAAGTGGGCTAAATCAGAGCTATTGATATTCTCCCAAAACTTCTATAAATTTTATTTGCCATTTTTTTACTTTATTAAGGGAAAAATCCCTGGAGGGGGTTGTCACAACCCACTTTAGTATTCTTGCCTGGAGAATCCCCATGGACACATAAGCCTGGTGGTCTACCGTCCCTGGGGTAACAAAGAATCAGACACAACTGACCAACTAAGCACACAGCATACTTTATTAAATATTTACCTAAGTGAAAAACCTGGCTTAAATCTAAACATTCAGAACACTAAGACCATGGCATTCAGTCCCATCTCTTTATGGCAAATAGATGGGGAAAGAATGCAAGCAGTGACATTTTATTTTATTGGGCTCAAAAATCATTACAGATGGTGATTGTAACCAGGAAATTAAAAGATCCTTGCTCTTTGGAAGAAAAGCTATGACAAACACAGATTGTGTGGTAAAAAGCAGAAACGCCACTTTGCCAACAAAGGTCCTTATAGTGAAAGCTACGGTTTTTTCAGTAGTCATGTATGAATGTGAGAGATGGACCATGAAGAAGGCTGAGCACTGAAGAATTGATGCTTTTGAACTGCGGTATTGGAAAAGACTCTTAACAGTTCCTTGGACTGCAAGGAGATCAAGCCAGTCCATCCTAAAGGAAATCAGTCCTGAATATTCATTGGAAGGAATGATGCTTAAGCTCCAATAATTTGGCCACCTGATGGGAAGAGTCAACTCACTTGAAAAGACCCTGATGCTGGGAAAGATTGAAGGTAAGAAGAGAAGGGGATGACAGAGAACAAGATGGTTGGATGGCATCACCAATTTAATGGACATGAGTTTGAGTAAGCTTCAGGAGATGGCAAAGGACAGGGAAGCCTGGTGTGCCGCAGTCCATGGAGTCACAAAGAGTTGGACAGGACTGAGCAAGTGAACAGTATCAAGAAAATGATAGGAATAAGATAAATAGTAAAGGATAAAGGTTAAATTTTTGACATCCTAAGTATGAACATTTACAGAGTATATTGAATTTTTAGATATGCAATTACATGAGTTGTTTTGTATGAATTCACAGAACTTTGAACCCTATAGTCATTTTAAACATTAATAGTGTCATTTATATATCTCATAAATAAATAGGATGTATCTTTCCTTCAGTAGTGACTAAATTAGTTGACCTGGAGATAACTCAAAGTTTAAAGGAATCAGTGACATTTTTGCCAAACACTCTGTTTTGGACAGAGATATTAAAGATTAAGTATAATCTCCTCCTCAGAGAAAAAATCAGATTCATGAGAACTTATCAAGCTCCAAGAAGGAAATTACCTTTTTACCTGGAGTTTGGTCTTACTGTATAATAAACCTTTTATCTAAATAAGACTTTATGACTTTATGTATACCTCAACTTTAAGTTCTATTTTTTCTATGATGAGCCTATGTGCTTTAAATCTCACCTTTCTGTTCTTAAGGTCAGCTTAACTTTACCCTGTTATTATAACCTATGTTGACTTAATTGACTTTTTGATGCTAGTGTATCTAATTTTAAGTCTACTCAATCATGATAGCAGCTCGATCCATGTAACTTGCTAGATTTTATTTGTGATAGTTCATATTATCTTCTATCCAAATTCTGTGGTGTTTATACACCATATGGTGTTTGTTAAGGGGGTTTAAACAAAACCATTTGTATCTCTGATCCATTCTCTTATGCTAACATGATATTCTAGAAGGCACTTTTGTAAGTTTTGTGTAACAGTTGCAATATTGAGTATCCTGATTGTTTTTCTATATCAAATGAAATTCATTCAGAAGAGATGTAAAGATGGTTTAATGTATATTTGTAGATTTATTTTAAAAGAATTGAATCACCAACTTTAAACAAATCTACAATAAATACTAAGAGAATGCTGATGAATAGTGGTGCTAATCATTCTCACTTCACTTCCTTTGCATAAGTGCTGTATGATTGGGTCCCCCTTTTCCCCCTTGTTTGTTAATCTATGTTGAACTAATTCTGACTTCCCATGTACCCCTCTCGAAGTAAAACTGAACCATGCCCTCAATTAGGTGTTTCTGATTCTGACCCCAATTTGGAACTATTATCCTATTACTTGACAGTGAACATTAAATCCATTCATCATCCATGTGCTGTTTAATTTTATGTGTCAACTTCACTGAATCACTGAGTTTCCAGGTATTTGACTAAAAATTATTTTATCTGTGAGGGTGTTTCTGGATGAGATTAGCAACTGAATTGGTGAACTCAGCAGAGCATACTGCCTCCTCAGTGTGAGTAGCCACTATCCTATAGATTGACGTGTGTGGTGATGAAAGTTAACAAAACTTATTGTAGTAATAATTTTACATGTAACATATTACAGATTATTATATTATAAACTAATACAATATATCTCAATTTTAAAAAGGGTTACCAAATAGAAAAGGCTGAGATTGAAATTTAACTGAAGCCAAAGACACTTTTATACGCTATGAATATCGTTCAGTTCAGTTCATTCACTCAGTCGTGTCCAACCGTTTGCGGCCCCATGAACCGCAACACACCAGTCCTCCCTGTCCATCACCAACTCCTGGAGTTCACCCAAACTCATGTCCATTGAGTTGGTGATGCCATCCAACCATCTCATCCTCTGCCACCCCCTTCTCCTCCTGCCTTCAATCTTTCCCAGCATCAGGGTCTTTTCCAATGAGTCAGCTCTTCGCATCAGGTGGCCAAAATGTTGGAGTTTCAGTTTCAACATCAGTGCTTCCAATGAATACCCAGGACTGATCTCCTTTAGGATGGACTGGTTGGATCTCCTTGCAGTCCAAGGGACTCTCAAGAGTCTTCTTCCACCACCACAGCTCAAAAGCATCAATTCTTCAGTGCTCAGCTTTCTTTACAGTCCAACTCTCACATCTGTACATGATAGTTGTAATTTAATCTGCAGGAAAGATTAATTTTGTATATAAGAATGGTAAATCTGGGAAAACATTATATGTAGATTTCCCTGGTGCAATTTAGATGAAGGAATTGGAAAAATGACAGCACAGAGAACTGAAGGCAAGTCAAGTAACAGTCCACGGAGTATCTGAGAAATAAGAAGTCCTGAGTAAGGAAGTGATCACTGATGAAAAAGAGAGTATTTATTTATTTTTTAATAGGAAACATTTAGGGAGGTGGTTTTGATTTGAAAGAGAAAGTTTGGACTTTGAATCAGGTTTTTTAAATTTGAATTTTATTTTGTTACTTATTACTGGTATCATTTTTGGAAGCTAATTTTGCATTTAACTCTCAACTTTTCATTTGTATAATTAGTCTAACCATATTGTAGACATTTATATTTTTCTTATAGCTCATATTCTTTTCCCTTGTATGAATTTCCATAGTTCTTAATATGAAAGAATAATTATGTGAAAGGAGTAAATGACACTTTGCAACTAGGCAACTTTGATTCTATAAGTAAGTTCTTAAAAACATATTATACTATATATATATATATACACACATACATATATGGCATTAGAAAAACTATCTTGTCAACTAACATATCATTAAATATGTTCTCAGACCAAAGGAATACTTTTTTCATCTGTCTTCCAAGTCATCACACTCTCTTGATTTTCTGCGCAACTATGTAGTGTCTCAACAGAGAGACTTGGTCTGTTTGCTTACCCTTCTTCTTTTCCTTTGAAATAACAAGTAATTACTGAATATATCTTTGTTGAGATCCTTGTACTTGATCCTTTCCCTACCTATAGCAAATCCTTAGTAATATCATTCAGTCGTATGGCTTTTATAAATCATCTTAGGCCAAATTTGCTTTATTGTTATCTTTTACTTTTAATATATCTCTATTTTACCAACTTTATGACCCAGACACCAAGAAGAGTGTTTGGCTCTCATCAAATAAATAAATACAGTTAAAATATTACATACGCAGTTTGCAGAATGATGAAGTACACAAGTATATGTCTGTTGAGAACTGCCCTGATTACTCTATAAAGAGATAAAAATGAAAGATTTGACAGATTAATACAGAAAACATTAAAAATAAGGTGGCATTTAGATAAGGATTATTCTGAGTAAAGAAAAAAAGAAAAATAGAGAAAAGAATAAAGTTAATTCTATTTAAAAAATTGTTTCTTTTTATGTTGCCCAATATGCATTGAATAATATAATTTTTTTGAGAGTCAAGTCCACTAGTAGAACTAAAGCTATTCTATTTGGTCAGTTTTGCTCTGGACTTGTTACTGGGGTAAAAAAATATATATATCATTTGTTTACTGGTGGTTTGTTGAAGCTTAAATAGTAATACACATTAGTTGCATGGAAAAAGGTTTATCCCAGAGTGTTAAATAAATACCAATTGTTTCCATGTTAGTACAAACTTAGTTATTATACTGCAGTTATTAACTTATCAAAGAACTTACTCCCTATATATATTAGTTTAGGAATGTAGGATTTCAGGTCTTACATCCAGTATTTAATCTATTTTAAATTAGTTTTTGTATATGTGTAAGATATTTAGTGGTTCAGTTTAATTCATTTGCACATAGCTGTTCAACACTGTCAATTGAAGAAATTATCCTTTCATGAGTATATTTTTGGTTCCCTTGTTGTAAATCAATTTGACTGTGTATGTATTGATTTATTTCTGGGCTTTCTGTTCCATTGATCTATGTGTCTGTTTCTATGCCATTACCATACTGTTTTGATTCCTATCTAGTTGTGTATTCCTATATAGTTGTAATATAGTTTGAAATCAGTAAGTGTAATATCTCCAACTTTGGTTGGAAATATCACTACAGTTGATAGATTTTGCTTTGGTTATTTGAAGTCTTTTACTGTAATATACAAATTTTAGGATTGTTTGTTCTATTTCTATGAAAAATATCACTGGAATTTTGATAGAGATTGTGTTGAATATATAAATGGTTTGGGGTTGTATGGAAATTTAACAACGTTAAATTTTCTGATCCATGAACATGAAAAATATTTTCATTTATTTGTGTATTCAGCTTGTTTTATCATTATCTTATGGTTTTTAGTGTACAGACCTTTTACCTCCTTTGTTAAATTTATTCCTGAACTATTTATTATTTTTGATGCAGTTGTAAATAAGGTTGTTGTTGATTTCTCTTTATGATAATTTATGTTAGTACATAGAAATGTAATATATTTTTGTATGTTAATTTTGCATGCTATACATTTATTAAATTTGTTTATCAACTAGTCCTCAGAATTTTTGATGGCGGTTTTAGGTTTCTCTGTATAAAATATCATGGCATTTGCAAGTTTAAATCTCATTTTTCTTTCACTTTCCCTATTTTTAGTTTATATTTCATGACACCATTTGCACTTTCTCATTACATATTTATGTTTGTATTTTCTATCCCCTTATCTGTAATCCATTTTTAATATGTAAAAATATATTTTTCAAGGCCAAGCATTGCTAGACATCTTCTAAAGTCCTTTTCCAATGCCATGACTGCCCATAAAAAAATGCCAGTTTAGTTAATTCCTATATGCATATGTACATTGTATACTGTGTATTACAGACATTATATTTTATTTTTGGGGGGTTTTAAATTTCATGTGTATTTGTATTTTTTTTTTTTTTTTTACTGATTACATATCCTCAAGGTCATATCTTCTTTATGTGCTTAGTCACTCAGTTGTGTCCGACTCTTTGCAATCCCATGAACTGTAGCCTACCAGCCTCCTCTGTCCATTGAGTTTCTCCAGGCAAGAATACTGGAGTGGTTTGCCATGCCCTCCTTCAGGGGATCTTCCCAACCCAGGGATCAAACCTAGGTCTCCCACATTGCAGGTAGATTCTTTACTGCCTGAGTCATTAGAGCATATAACAAACACTTAATATACATTTGTTTAGTGAAAAAAATTTACTGAAAGATTAGAAACCATCAGCTGTAAACTGTAAAGGATTATGATCTCTACATTAAATCTAAGCTTCTATATTTCTTGTTGTTAAATAACAGTGAAACTTTATATGGGAAAAAGAAGATGTTTACAGAGACCAATTTAGAGACATAGAATTAACATAAACAAGTTTTAAAGACAGTAATCATATGCAGAGGCTAAAATAGAACAAATTTAGAAATTGAAACTAAAGCAAAAGTTCTTAGAAAATATGGGGAAATGTAGCTACCTGATATATTAGACAGAACTGAGAAATTTGTTGTAAATATCTGACAGTAAAAAGTTAAGTAATCTATTTAGTTTGTCTTTCATCACTGTCAGCAAGACATTAAATCTGCAAAATATGAGAAACTCATTTTCACCTTATTTGTGACAAGTTGTCCAATCTTTTAGAATCACATATTCATACTTTTATTTCACATTTATCTGGGTATATAAAACAAAATAAATTGAGGCAGTCTATTTGTAAAATTAAAAAAAAACATATTACTTGTAAATAAAAAGTTAGAAGCCATTGAAAAATTTAATTGACCAAAGCTTATTAAAGTTAAGCTTACTTGGACATGATTTTTAGTTCTAGAATCCTAGAAAGTCATGTGGACTATGCATATTTTCACTCAGAACTGATAAGGAACCTAAAGCTTCCCTTATATTAGTCTCATTCTGCATGAGAAATTAATAGGAAGGTACTGGTGCTGTACAGAAAATAAAAGAAAAACTTCTACAGGTTTTTCTTTTCTCCTTCCTTCCCACTCCATTCTCATAAAATCCATTTCTTCCCCAAACATCATTTTCTCATTTTCTCTTCAATTGGTTGACTTTCAGAAAAATACTGTGGATTATTCTCATGCAATTAATTCAAATAAACTTGCCAGATAAATATCTCACCTTCTCACCTTTGCAGTATAATGTAATTCTCTATGTTTTCATGCTTTTATTTTATAAAATACTTTTTACATTTTATTATAACTAGTGTCATCTATTTTTCTATGAGCCTGTGTTCTCCTATATGGAAAAGAACAGGTTATTTATCTTTCTAAATTCAATATTTTTCATGGTGCAAAATGCATAAAATAACAGCAAATTATTAAACAAATATATGAATAGATTCTCTATGTATTGCATAAATTCTTTAGTGCTTTTGAATCTATCATAAATAAGGATTGAAAAGTCAATATTTACAGTGTAAATTCAGTTTCAGTTATCCTATTTAATTCAACAGATTATTGGTAAATATCCTTTATATACAAAGACTAGTACTACATTCTAATATACAAATGCCATTATATTTTACCTTAAGTGAGCTAAAATATATATGTGAATAATAGATGTTTGGACAGTATATCAACCAAAGGTTAAACAAATTAACATATATGTGAAATAATATTTTAAAAATCATTAGATGCAGGAAAGTAAAATTCCACCCAGAAGAGGTATTTATTGAGTCACTTATCTACATCAGGCTTCCCAGGTGGTGCTCGTGGTAAAAAATCTGCCTGCCAATGCAAGAGAAGAGACTCGGGTTTGATCCCTATATTGGGAAGATCTGCTGGAGTGAAAATGGCAAGCTACTCTAGTATTCTTGCCTGGAAAATTACATGTACAGAGAAGCCTGTTAGGCTATTGTCCATGTGGTTGCAAAGAGTCAGACAGAACTGAACACATGACGTTGAGCATTCAGGGAATACTGCCTAATCAGTTCTTATAGATGTATAGTTCTATCTATCTTCAACTTCTTTGGGTATTACTGGAAAAAACTAAAAAATTACCACCTCTTCTCTGTACTCTGTCTTTGCTTTATTTACTAGTAGGCTACTTCAATAAGGTGGCTGGCTATTAGGCTTAAATCTCATAATCCAAGTTGAGCAAAAAGAAATGGAACAAGTCTCCTGACTTTGCAGAGGAAAAAAAAAATCTTGCAGCTATAAATATCTCTGTGCCTTGGCTGGCCAGAGTCACTAGAATGATAATCTGATTTGTCAGACTGAATCAGAATATTCTCATAACTGCTTATGGAACAAAACTGAAGAGTGGAAATACATGTATACATGGCTGATTCATTTCATTGTGCAGCAGAAACTAATATAGGATTGTAGAGCAATTATACTTCAATTAAAACAAAAAAGAAAAAAAGCAGCATTTAACATTAGAGAAGTATCTACAGTATTCTATAAAGGGAGCGAAGATATTGCATGCAATGCATGCTCAATTGCTCAGTTGTGTCCAGTTCTTTGTGACCCCATGGACTGCAGCCCACCAGACTCCTTTGTTCATGGGAATCCATGGGATTTCCCAGGATGGAGTGGGTTTCTATTTCCTACTGCAGATCTTTCTGACCCGGAGGTCGAACCCATGTCTCCTACATCTCCTGCCATGGCAGGCTGATTCTTTACCACTACACCATCTGGGGATCCCAGAAAAGGTATGGCCACATATTAAAATTAGCTTTCTGTGGTTCTTCCTATGGTTTGGCATTTCCTAGGCTTCTGGCATTTCCTAGACTATTTTGTCAGCCTCTCTGACTTATCTCACTGACAGAAACTAAGAATCAACCTATTAAGTTTGCCATATGCAACATGTAATTAAGGATCCTATTAATGGGACTTCAAGGAGCAGTTTGAGGTCAGTCTACAGTTTTAACCTCAGTCATGTTGCCAGGGTCTTGAACTCGGACAACTATTAAACTAAGAATCCAGAGTATACAGGTAGTTCTTATTCTATATGGTGGAGGTGTAGGCTGTGGCCAGTCTCGTATCCATTACAATCCAAGCAGGAGAGTTTAGACTAGCTGACTTATTTTTGGTGCTTTAACCAATAATTAGAGGAGCTAATGGATGTGCCAACATGCAGCTCATATCCACTAGAGGCAATCCTTGGCCCACGCATTCCCACATATAAACAAATAACCCAAAGGTATGCACGTCATTTTGGCTTGGAATATATTATATTACTGAGTTTCATTTGAGTCACCATTACATTGGTTTGCTTAAGCCTCATGGGCAATGTTACCAAATAACTGCAGATTCACCATCCATGCATGACATAAGCCAAGTCCTGATGCAGGCATCAGGAGAGCATATACATTTGTATCCATCAGATTGAAAGAAGTTTGGGTCAGTCATTGTGATTGTACTTTAAAGAGGAATCCACATTTGAAATATGTCATCCGTACAAAAATGAGACTGGCCATGTCCTTAGGAGTTATTCAGTTGTCATAACACATTGGTGAGAATACTGCTGATCTTCCAGCTCCCCAGGTGCTTCGACTTCCTCTGGACCCCACACCACACTGAGGTCTCTATCTGAAATGAAGAATTTATTCACTTCAGTGGAGAGTGAAGAGTTAGAGTGGCCCATACTTTGCCCAATAATTCCAGATCAGCTCTGCCTTAGCTAAACCACTGAACTCTTCAGTTATATGGTGACCAAAACCAAAATACCTTTTCCAAGGGAGTCTGTACTCCTGCCAAGTTTGTTCTTCCTTGGATACAGTCCTCCCCCAAGGGTATCATAGGGTTTCCTTTTTTCTATTTTATCAAACTTTTAAGCATAATTAATGATTCTTTATAAACTTGCCCTGTTTAACATACAAAAAGACAATGAATGAAAAATAAAAGAAAAATAAGACTAAATCAATGTGAACCAGGAAAGGAGTCAGTTCAGTCAGTTCAGTCGGTCAGTTGTGTCTGACTCTTTGCAACCCCATGAATCGCAGCACACCAGGCTTCCCTGTCCATCACCAACAAATTAGTGTTCATCGAGTCTAAGAAGCCAAAAGAATGAGGTATTTTAGGATATCACTCCAGCCTCCAAACCTTGGACAGCAACAGTCTAGCAAAACCCAGTTAAGGTCAGTGATTATTACCTAAAATAATGTGTACGCCAAGTATTCGTGGAAGCACTAACTCGATCATTCAAATATATATGATTTGGGACATTCTCCTTATACAATCATTTCAATATTTTATCTTTAAAAAAATGTGTTGCTCTTTCATTCTTTGTGTTCAGAGGCTTGATGTTAACAATTCAAAAATTCTGTTTTAGGCACACTAGGAAGCACACAGTCAAGAGAGATCTAAACTGTCAGTAGTCTTGCAATTTATAATCATCATGCTTCAGTGTGGTATCAGTCATGAGAATATTCTTCATGTCTATTATGCGTGCCTCCGAAAAAGGAACAAATAATGTGAATCATATCTATCCAAGATCTGTATGTTTGCAAAGAAGAATCACATATGAAAACTGTTGATAAGATTGACTTTACCTTTAAAATTAGCCAGCTCCTCTTATTTTGAAGGATTTTGAAATAAAGAGAGCTCCTTTGCAATAAAAAGGAGAAGAGAGAGAAGTGCCAGAGTATTCCCCTAAATGTGTTTTCTTATTCTGTAATGCTGTGGTCATCACTTAGTCAAGAATGTATAAATGTTCAGTAGATGTCTAAATGCTTAATTGCTACTTATGCTTCATCTTCTGTAAATTCATGGTGAGATAATTATTTATATGATATCTGGTATCATGAATAATTATGATCTTATTACTCAGAATTATCTAGCATCAGGGAAGAGAAAAACCTGCCCCGGAACACACATACTGTTGAACTTTCTTCTGGTACTTAAAAGAAGAAATTATTTAAATCTTTGTGTTTGCTTTTAGGTGGGTTGTAAAGAAAAAAAAAAAAAAGAAAGAAGCAGAAATAAAACTTAGACTAGCCAATGAGGAAGAAAAGTGAGAAAGAAGGGACAAAGAGCAAGAAACTGTGGTTTCCCGAGTGGACTTGAATATTCCTAGTTTTTTTTTTTTTTTTTTAAATAATGGATAGGTTCACCTTGGGGTTACTGGATTCCTACTCTGGGCTTAGGTCTAGCTCACAGAACTCATATGAACTCAACTCAAACTAAATCTCTTTCCAGTGAATATGCAAACTTCAACCATTACTTCTTGGATCCTATACTTGAGTCAGTATCTTATAAGTCAGCATTTTGAAACTCTTGCTTCCCACCCAGGATTTTCATGACATTTTCTTCTGTATGTGTGGTTTTTCCTTATTTTTCTTTCTTTTGAGAACATCTGTAAATGTAAAATATTTAGGGTTTTATTTTTTTCCATCATTTTTTGTGTTTGTGGCTAGATGTGAACCACTCTGGATTAAGACTTTAAACTGCTGGGACCTCAACTAAAAATAATTTTGGTATAGCAAAGGATATTCAAACATTTTGGAAGTCAATGAAAGATTGCAACTTCAAATGCTAAGAATTAAAAAGTATCATGTAATATCCAAATTGTTTAGTTAAAATCAAATTAGACCCTTGTATTCATGCTCAGTTCCTAATAATTCATTAACAAATAGGTTAGGTGTCATGGCTTGTGAATGAAAATAGATTCCATGAGGGAATGTGGCTTTTATGTGGATGAATAAAGTTTAATCCCTAGATATATTGGTAGAATTAGCAACTTATTAAAGTTTTTTTACCCACTAGAGTAGGTTAAATGAAAGCTTACATGCAGGGAAATGTTAAAAAAAAAAAAAAAATTCAGGCTACACAATGAGGTCTTTTCTGGCATCTCAACCTCCACTAGGGAATGATCCCAATTCTGAAGAAATGTTCTATGACTTCAGTTGTGGCCTGGATAAAATGGGGATGATGCAGAGTTTTAACTGGAGTTATAAAGAAAGAGACATAAATTCACTGCCTGCTGCTGTATGCTATTCCTTCCAGAATAAGAGAATAGCAGATCTTAAAGAAAAGAGAATAACAGTACCACCTGGCACTGAACATAATGTTCTGGAAAGAGAATTGAAAATATTCCTTGTTGATATATAGAGAAAATAAAAAAAACTAAACCAGTATTTTATAGTAAAATAGAAAATGTCTTACATATGCTTCTATCAAATACAAATAAACTAAGAAGTGGAACAAAACTCTGTAACCAATAAAAAGGAAATAACAACAACAAAAAATCTGTTTCTGTTGCAAGTAAGGTAAAAATTGTTAGATTATGAAAGATTTCTATCTCAGAGAACTTAAAGAACATGATTAGTCACAAAATTTAAAAGCATAATATTTTTTAAATGCCCACTGATTTATGCTACCATTTAAATGCCATTTCCCAGTATAGCTTTGGGAGGATTCCTGAAAGAAAAGAAGAAAATGATTTAGAAATAATGGAATCTGCAGCTAGTTTGTGCATATCACAGAGAAATCAGAAGAAAAAACTTGCATGTCCTAATCTTACCTCTAAACATAGAAGCCTGAGAAGAGATTTTATTTATTTATTTTTTTAGTAAATGAGGAGATTGTAAAGTCTAGGAGGCTTTGCTTATATTCGTGTTTCAGAGTTATAGTATGTTAATCAAATTTTATTTTTTGTTCTTTGCTGTGTGCTGCAGATAAGAATACACATGGGAAGATCAATTATTTTTTTTAAAAAGTATGCTCTAATTACTCTGTACATTTAGGTAAAATGTATACAAATTATTATATAAAACATATCAAAGTAGAAAGACAACAGATTCATGTTAAAACTTGTTGGTAGAGATATAGAAAACATTTGGAAAGTTTTCTTTCCAATTGTTAATTTGCAAATTCCAAAAACAATTGCAACTGCAAAATTAATGGACAGTTTTATATTTAAAAAGAAATGGAATCAACCAAGTGGAAGTTAATATTTGTGACTTAAGATATATATAATATTTAAAAATATAACACTACACGATCAAGCTTAAATAGTATCCTGGTGATTCCTATACATACTAAAAATAGATATTTAATAGCAAAATTTCTTCCTCCCAAAAGATATTGCAACTGTAAGTTCTTTCAAATTTTCAAGTAATGATGATTTGAGCCTTACAAAGTTCTTCCAGAGAAAGAGTTAGAGGAAATATTGCCCAGGTAAATCCATAAAACCATTATAATCTTGGAAATACATAAAACAAGTACCCCAAAAAAAACTCACAAATAAATATGCAGATTTCTCAACAAAATATTAAACTATGAAGTCATGCCACTATGAAATTAAGTATATTTCAAAATAAAATCTATAAATACTACTCTCCATTCAGGTGAATTATGAAAAATATGATTATAACAGATGCTGTAAGAACCTTTGATCAAATTCCACCTCCACACTTGAGAAAGCGCCAGTGTTTCTGTTTAACATGGTATGGAAAAAACTCATATGCAATTTGATGCTGCCTTCACTACTTTATTTCAGAATTCCTTTTCTGTTTTTAATCTAGTACCTCATAGTCGATGAAAGTGGCTTTGGAGTATACCTTAGAGGATAATGAGTCCTCTTGAATTTTTTTAAGGTATACTTGGCTCTAGATGACATCTCTTCTTTTTTCGCAAGTTTAGAGTAAACTATGTATTCAAATTTCCAAAAAACTCAAGTGAAAATTTTATGAGGATTGAAATTATTTACATTTATAAAGTAATTTGGGTAAACTTGGCATCTTTATAGAGATTTGTCCTCCTATCCAACACCATAGAATGTTTATTTTGAAAAAACTTTGGTTTTTTATTAAAGGTTTAATTTTTTTTTTCAAGAGGGCACTTGTGTATTTTTGTTGAATTCATTGATTTTTAGATTAAATTTTTATTGCTGTAATTTGTTTTTTCATTGCTAAGCTTGTGTCCAACTCTTTTGCAACTCCATGGAATGTAGCCCACAGGCTCCTCTGTCCATGGGATTTCCCAGGCAAGAATATTGGAGTGGGTTGCCATTTCCTTCTCCAAATATCTTCCTGACCCAGGAATCTAACCCACATCTCCTGCATTGGCAGAGCATTTCTTTACCACTGGGCTACCTGGAAAGCTCATTCCTGTTGGTAATAGTACACTTTAATTTTCTATTTTTTTCTGGTATTCTAATTATCATAGAGACATTTTTGTCATATTAAACATACTTTGAGAAATGACTACCTTTATTAAGTATTATTAGATTTAACAGTTATTTGATTTTTAACTTTTTTGATTCTTTTACACTCTTTATATTCTTCTAGACTCTATATACTTATATTTCTACATCTCTTTATATTTCATTGTTTCTTTCCATCATCATTTTTCCTTCATATTAGAGCCAACAAAATTATATTTTAAATGTATGAGCCCTAGGGTCAGTTACTTTTAATCTCAAAACTCTAGTAGAAGAGAAAACAAATCAATGGCAATAGTAATATGCAGATGGTGGATTTCTATATTGGTAAAATTATTTGGAAAATAAGGTAGCAGTACCTTTAAAGTTGAGCATTATAAATTTCTATTAGAACTAATTCTATTTCTAAGTACATTGAAAACTCAATTTACATATAATACAAGAGATGTCTGAAAGACTATGCAATCACAAAACTGTAGGAATAAAAACAAACAAAAAATCTCAAGAAACTCCCATTTTGAGAAGAATAGATAATGGAATATTTACATAGTGAAATATTATGTATTTGTTAAAATAAAATAAGCTTCAATTTGGGTATATATTTGAAGTGTATTCAAATACATTATTCATAAAATACCCCAAAAGACTATATAAAGTATGATGTCATTGTATGGCACAAACACATCAAAACCAAACATACTTCATTTCTTAGGGTGTAACTGTATATGATAAATTACACTTAACAAGTAAAGGAATAGAAAACACTAGTGAACTAAGTGCATGTCAGTATAAGTCAGGGTTTGTAATTAGATAGATGCTATTTTTATCATTAAGCTAGTTTGGATATTGAGTTTATTTAACACATAGTGAAAGTGAAGTTGCTCAGTCCTGTCTGACTCTTTTCGACCCCATGGACTGTAGCCCACCAGCCTCCTCCGTCCATGGGATGTCCCAGGCAAGAATACTAGAGTGGGTTGCCATTTCCTTCTCCAGGGGATCTTCCCAACCCAGGGATCGAACCAGGATCGACCACATTGCAGGCAGACGCTTTAACCTCTGAGCCACCAGGGAAGTCCATTTAACACATATAAGTATGTAACATACATTTTGCATGTAGTAAATACTCCATTAAATAATATAGGGTTAATGTCAACTTCTTTTATACCACCTGCTATTCCCCTCACTATAACAGGCATTGGCTTCTGGTGAGAAAAAATTGGGCTACTGAGGAAGATGATAAAACTGAAAATTCAACACTGGGAAAGTGACCTGTATAAAGCATTTGTCTTAATATTTTAGAAATTTTTATGTTTTTTATCACTTATTTTCCCTGGTAGTCAAGGAGTTGTGAGACTAGTGTCTCCAGGTGGAGAAGCCGAGCACATATATAAACTCTGTTCCTGATGAAAAAAAAAAAAAAAACCAAGATGATTTTCCTGGAGGTTGTAGCCTTTAAGAACCACATCTAAGGTCTTGTAGGATTAGTTCCCTCAACAGAAATTACTTTGTCCAATTACTTCTGGAAAGTGAATTAATCCCTTTCCATATGTTAAAAAGATTTTATATATTTTGTCTATGTCTTTTTGTCAACTTTTATCACCTTTTTGATGACTGTATGTTAGAATTTTCACAGTATAATTACTTTGTAATATAATTATTTTCTTATAAATTTACTATTTATGTTCTTTTTCCGGAAGGAGTATTGAAATTTCATAAGCATAAGGATCTTCACTATTTTAACTATGTCTTAAAGAATAATGCCTGTCCTCTTTCCTCCCAGTAGACTTTCAATTAATATTTCTCAAAGAGTGAGCAAATCATGTGTTTTGCAAAGTAATTTCATTAAATGATTGATAAAAGTTCTGCCCATGATATTGTAATTGTCAAGCATAATATGTAGATAGTATTAATACAAATCTGCATATTCCAAAGATTTTCTCACCCTCTTATTTAACTCTTCTTCATTTTATTCCAAAGTCTTTAAGTCTGTGCACATTGCATTTTTCTCATTATTTTTTTACTCCAGGATTATTGTTCAGTTCATGTCTATACTTACATTGTGAATAAATGAATGAAATAATAAATGATTAACTAGATGAGTGTATGCCTACAGGTTAACCACATTTAGTTACTTCCTAATTTTTTGTGAAAATTCTTTTAATTAAAATATTCTTAGTTATATAATTTGAGTAATATAAAAACATAGTCTTAGAAAATCAATGTATACAGTTTTACCAAATGTAGCATAAGTACAAGAATTCTAACAACAAGTTAGTGCATTACCTAAATCATCTCAAAAGTCAGTTAAATAAAAAATTCAGATTAGATTACTTTGTTTTACAAACTAACATGCCGATCAACAACAATAGCAGAATAAAACCTATCATTGAATTTAATCTGTGAGCATCGTTTAGTTGGGCTTCCCTGGTGGCTCAGATGGTAAAGAATCCCTCTGCAATGTGGGAGACCTGGGTTCTATCCCTTGGATGGGAAGATCCCCTGGAGGAGGGCATGCAACCCACTCCAGTATTCTTGCCTGGAAAATCCCCATGGACAGAGAAGCCTGGCAGGCTACAGTCCACGGGGTCACAAAGATTTGGACACAACTGAGCGACTAAGCACAGCACAGTGCATTGTTTAGTTAGCATACTAGTTAATGTGTTTATTTTCATACATCATTCAGAGCATATGTGTATGTATACACAAAAATAATTTCTCAGGAATTTTTTTGAATAAATGAAAGTCATGCATTTTTAATATTTTAGAACCTTCTTATAGAATTTCATTTTACAGGAGTAGGTATTTTGTTTGTTTCCTTCACTGATACAGTGAAGCTCTACCTGCCACATTGTTTAAACTAGGAGTACTTACTTGATAAATACCGGTTGAAAGAATGTAAAAAAGTCAACCAAAAGAAAAATAGATGCAAAGAATTGTAACAAATGTAAGTCAATGTATATAGGAATGTTTTGAGAATTTAATGCAATAACTTTGTACTAGTCTGTATGGAATAACAATAGAGAAAGATGAGAAAAGTGATGATGGCATAGGGACCCTGCTTATAGTAACCTTGCTTTAACCAAATGCAACATTATTATCTTAAGCAAAATAAAAGTTCATTAGTAATCTGATAATTACATATATGGTCCAGTAGGTATTATAGGGATTCATAAAAATGTGCTCTCATGAAATTTATAATTGGTAGATTTAAGTCATTCAAATGTATACAACATATATATTTGCTAATACCTTACCATGTGTCAGTCACTATATTAGGTAATGGGAAAATTAAATTATCAAATAATAAGTACAGTTCCGAGATATATATATAAGCTTAAAATACGAAGGGAACAAAACTTATTCATGCTAATACATATAAAATCTCAACTGCTATAGATACTTCCTATATAAAATTTGGGGCTTCTCAGGTAGAGCTACTGCTAAAGAACCCGACTGCCAGTGCAGGAGATGCAAGAGAGGCGGGTTTGATCCCTGGATGGGGAAGATCCTCTGGAGGAGGGTGAGGCAACACTCCCAAGTGTTCTTGCCTGGAGACTCCCATGAACAGCGGAGCCTGGCAGACTACAGTCACAGTCCATTGGGTCACACAGTTGAACAGGACTGAAGCGACTTAGCACACGCGCGTGTGTGTGCGCATACATGCACGCATGTGCGCGCGCGCGCGCACACACACACACACACACACACACACACACACACACAGATACTTCAAATAAAAACTGTTGTATGACAACCTATAATGTACTATACAGATTTGAATGATATCAAACATTGCCTAATGAAATTTAATATTGAATATTGATTTGACCTGAAATTCTGTTTAACTTTAGGTATTAGATATTTAATACATAAAAAGTAACAAGTAATTTAGGTCCATCGTCTTTAATCATATTTTTTAAAACATCAGATCATTTGATAGTGCGGTATATCAACCAACTAAATATTGAGATGACCTATTAGCAAAGGAAGAATATTCCCAATCTGGTTTTTACAAAGCAATCAAAGAGCTTAGCTTTTTTACTTTTTTCCCCCTTTGAAGAAACAGTAAATAATCAAACTTCTGTAAAACACTGTAGAAATTATCTATCCAGCAACCATCAAGTTGCTTAGGTCGCCACAGTGCATCTCACCTTCCAGAGACAGACAGGCTCTCATTGTAAATAGTGAGAATTGTCCTGGTGAAATTATGTAGTATATAATAATAAACAGACATTTCTCAAAAGACAGCTGCAGTAATCAACTGCAGAATTTTTTATAAGAAAATTTTTATTTCATTTTTAAGGATTAAATGTATACCAATAGACTCGTCATGGCAGCCTTTGCTAGAAGCTATACATGTATATCCTGGAGAGGGCATGACAACCAACTCCAGTATTCACACCTTGGAGATATAGATAGAGGATGAATAGAGGAACCTGGCAGACTACAGTCCATAGGGTTGCACAGAGATGGACACGACTGAGGTGATGGAGGACTCACACATGTATAAATGCATATAAATACTTCAAGAACATATTTTTAGAAAACAATAGTAAATATCTTTCCATTCATGTTCTAACAAGTATCATATCTACATCTGTGAAATTTTCATCATTACTCTATATATATGTACGATTTCTCATGGATATTGTGACATATGTCAAGCTCTGAAACCTAATCAGATAGAAGTGTTTTTAGTGAAGTATATTTCAGAAAACATATATGACAACTTAGCATTGTGATTTTAGACATTCCTTTGCAAAATAATGTCTGATCTAATAGTGAATGGTACAGTTTCTTTTAATACTTTTAAAGCAAGGCCCATAAATTTTTATTACTTAAATTGTTATATTTTATTATTTGGCACATTTAATATTTGAAATTAGAGTTGTCATAGATTTGGTTCAGTGTAATGCCTTATATTATATGCTAATCTAGAAAATGTCATTTGAAGCCATTATTATTAATTATCCCCATCTATGCTCCTTTACAGTATTTGAGTAATGAGCCATTGACTATAGTGGCTCAGTGTCCCTGATTACTGAATAGTGCATTGCTTTTAATGTAAATTGTTGCGACAAAATCAATGCCTTTTCTAATTAAATGAATTAATGGATTTGGGCACTTTCTAGAAAAAAAAATTAAAGTGTATTACTTGTAAACTTTTCAGAGCCCCCCCCCCCCCATTTCAATAATGAATTATCTGATTAGCAATGACAAAGGCAAAAAATTCAAGGAGACTGCCTAGAAAGTAATCTGAAACATAAAAAAAGTCAACTCTTGTCACCTTTCTTTTCATGATTATTTTATATGACATTACAATTTAGGTAGAACACTAATGCATTTTAAAATTATTTTAACTACTTGGTTAAATTTAGTCCTTTATAGTGTCAGGATAATCAGGAATTTATTAATTTCTTGATTCCTATTGCTGTCCATTTGATTTTGCAATTTAATTATTGTAATTATCTTAGTTACCTAGATCATACTGATAATGTTGTTGTCATTTAGTCACTTAAGTTGTGTCCAACTCTTTTGCAGCCCCATGGAACTGTAGCCCATGAGGCTTTTCAGTCCATGGGATTTCCCAGGCAACAATACTGGAATGGGTTGCCATTTCCTCTTAGGGGATCTTCCTGAGCCAAGAATCAACCCTGCATCTCCTGCATTGGCAGGGAAATTCTTTATCACTGAGCCACCAGGGAAACTTGATGTTGATAATGCTGATATATTATTGAACTAATTTTTTTTGCATTTTACTTTCTTGGTCTCAAGAATTATATAAAGAACTTAATTATTTCTAAAGATTTTGTAGTTTACACATTATCATTTTATATTCATTCAAGAATATTAATTTTTACCTTGTTTGTACAAATGATTAAATGTGAACATATTTAGGAAATTATTTCTGAAGAATTAATATTGATGATGGAATTAGTTGATTCCTAGCAGAATTCCAAATGTAATTCTTTGGGAGTAACAGTAAAGGAGTTTACCTCTTCTTGCCAGACCCATATATTCCTACAGAGGTTACAGGGCTGTGGAGGTCTATGACTCCGTAATCATAGTGCCGTCTGGAGGACAGCATACTATCCTCATGGTGTATTGCCTCCAAGCTGGGCCTTCAGAAGGTAATTTCAATGTACTAGTAGGGTAGTTGTTTTTGGACTGAATGTATGCATATATACATATACATTATGTGTATATATGTATTAAAAAAAACTCTGATAGTTTAAAGTTGGTTGTTTTCTCTTTATTTTAAAAAAATAGGATTCACATTTAAATATTTAAAAAACTCTATAACGCAATAGTAAAATTAAGTGAACAGTGAAAGTGAAAGCTACTCAGTAGTGTCTGACTCTTTGAGATCCCATGGACTATGCAGTCCATGGAATTCTCCAGGCCATAATACTGAGGTGGGTAACCTTTCCCTTCTCCAGGGGATCTTCCCAATCCAGGCATTGAACCCAGGTCTCTTGCATTGCAGGCCAGTTCTTCACCATCTGAGTCATAGGGGAAGCCAAAAATTAAGTAGACTGATTAAATAACAGGCAAAAACTTTTGAATAGATGTGATCTATCATGTCACACCAGTTAGAATGTCTGTTACAAAAAAAAAAAAAATATAACAAATGTTAGCAAGGATATGGAGAGATTGGAACACTTGTGTACTGCTTGTGGGAATGTAAAAGAGTACAGCCATATGAAAAATAGTAAAGTAGTTACTCAAAAATTAAAAAGAAAACTGCTGCTGCTGCTAAGTCACTGTAGTCGTGTCCGACTCTGTGCGACCCCATAGACGGCAGCCCACCAGGCTCCCCCGTCCCTGGGATTCTCCAGGCAAGAACACTGCAGTGGGTTGCCATTTCCTTCTCCAATGGATGAAAGTGAAAAGTGCAAGTGAAGTTGCTCAGTCGTGTCTGACTCTTAGCGACCCCATGGACTGCAGCCCACCAGGCTCCTCCATCCATGGGATTCTCCAGGCAAGAGTACTGGAGTGGGGTGAAAAAAAGAAAACTATCATATGACTTAGCAGTGCCTGTGGATATATATATAGTCTCTAAAGGACTGCAATCAATATCTCAAGAAATATGTGTATACATTCTTATGTGCACTGCAGCATTGTTCACATAGTCAGAACATGAAAGCAACTTATGTGCCATTGACAAATGGATGGATAAAGAAAATGTGGTACATGTGTACAACAGGATACTGCTCAGTCATTAAAAAGAATGAAACAATATCGTTTGTAGCAACAAATAGTCTCAATGTTTTTATACTGAGTGCAGTAAGTCAGACAGAGGAGAAAGAGCATATGACATACCTTATATGGGAAATCTAAGAAGAAATGATACAAATCAATTAATAAAATATAAACAGGCTCACGGAGTTAAAGAATGAACTTATGGTTGCTGAGGGTAAAGATGGGGAGAAGGAGTAATTGGGGAGTTTGGGATTGACATGTACACACTGCTATATTTAAAGTGGGTGACTGCCAAGGTCCTACTGTATAGCACAGGGGACTCAGCTCAGTGTTATGTGGCAGCCTGGATGGGAGGGGAATTTGGGGGAGAATGGATAAATGTATACATATGGTGGGGTCCCTTCACTATTCACCTGAAAATATCACAACATTGTTAACCAGCTGTACTCCAATATAAAATAAGCAGTTAAAAATAGCAATCTGCATGATCAGGTGAAAAAAAGAAACTGTGGTATACACATACAGTGAAATACTATTCAGCCTTGAAAAGAAGAAAATCTTGCCAAATGCAAGAATGTAAATCAACTTTGAGGACATGATACTAACTGAAATAAGTCAGTCACAGAAGAACACATGCTGCAAAATTCTACAGTAAATTCCCTACATACAAACCTTCAAGTTGCAAATCTTCAAAGATGCTAACTGCTACTTGAGGAGTATAAAGCTTCAGTTATTCAAGATGAATGGGTTCTAGAGCTCTGCTGTACACCCCTGTGCCTACAATGGACAATTCAGTATTGCGCACTTAAAAAATTATTGAGGGTAGATTTCACATATCAGGGCATAATATACCTCTCTTCTCTTTTACAGATATAAATATTTAAATCAGTGGTTTATTTTGACATAAAATTGTTAAATATCTATTGTAGAGAATGTAAAAAGAACAACAGGAAAAAGACAAAAAAATATAATGCCACCAATCATAAATAATCAGTGGCTAATATTTAGAAATATCTATAGTGATAGATTTGAGTGTGTTTATATAGTTACTTTCATGTGAGTTTTATTCTTTTTTCCACTTAGTCATACATTATAATCATTTTCAAGTAAGTAATATTTTTGAAAAATAATGCTACTGTATGTGTAAGGATTCCTGCATGTACTATAATTTATTTATAAACATTATCTTACATTTAGACTGTTTCTCATTTCTGACTATAATAATGAAAGTGTCTTCAATTTCATTAAGATAAATCTTTCTTCATATCTCAGATTATTTGTTTAGAATGACTTCATACTCCAGCTATCATTAATAATATACCACAAATGATAATAATACTACAACTGCTTTTGTACTATATAGTTAGGCACTATTATGAGTGTCATTTCATTTGATCATCTCAAAAATCCCATGAGGAAGCTTTCATTATCCTCTTTTTGCTAATGCAGAAATCAAATCTGAGGCTAAATAACGTGATATTAGTTAAAACAAGCAAACTAAAAAATAGTTTGCCTATTGACTAAAGAGGTTTTAAGGACCAGACTGCCTGGGTTTAAAGTCCTCTTACTCCCTTTACTGCTTATATGGCTTTGGAAAAGTTATTTAATTTTTTTGTGACTTAATTTTCTCATCTTTAGTATGATATTTAAATGTGCTTTAATGTTTTATTGTGAGAATTAAACAAGGGATACATGCCCAAAATTTAAACTAGCTCCTGGTTAGTAAAAATAGCTTAAGAAATGTTTGCAAATATGAAGTTGGAGCCTTCTGAGAGTACTAGAAGATTAGAATCCCTAAAATACAGGGGACTGACAATCAATTCAAGCAGTATGACTAACTGTACTATTTCCTTTATTTTCTACAGAGTTTTCAAACTTGTGTACATATATATTCAGTTGGATTTGGAGGCAAATTGACTATTTTCCAATACCAGAGTACTTAGAAGGCAGAAGCATTAGGTCAGCTCCCTGGAAGACATTTGAGATCAGAAAGAAATGAGATCAGAATGGAAGTTCAATAAACAGGTGATTAGAATTCCAATTGAAAGATAAAAATATATTCTACTTTATGTAAATGCAGGTATGAAACTTTCTGAGAGACACTGATGATGATTAGATTGGGTGAAAAGCTGAATTCAGTTTGGACTTGTTGAACTAGAGGTGCACCTTTGTCTTTTAAGTAGGGAATTCCTATAGCACTATATGTGCAATTCATCTCATAAGGATAAGGATTTGACTTTTAAGTGGAAGTACCTGATGCATGGTTGACATGGAATTATTCATATTTCTGCTTCATATACATATATAATATATAAAATATATATATATATATATATATGTTAGTGTCAGAAAGCATTTAACAAGAGACTTCCTGTGTGCTGTTTTGATTCCTGAATATTCAGGAATTAAGAGAAGAAGCATGCCTTTCCCGGGGCTGAGGAATCCAGGCATTTCTCATTACAGTGATAAGTACCCTCTTCCTTTTTATGAGCCAAATGGTAAGGGGTGATTGTTTGCAACTCTCGCTTTGATAGGGATCATCTTATGTTTTGTAAGTCTGGAATTTTAATCTTTGTATTTGCTGAGAATAACCACCTTGTAAGACAGTATATATGCCCATGCTATGTTGATTAAAACACCTTTGCCCCATCAGAGCTTTGGTCCCCGTGTCTTTCTTTCTTTCTTTCTATTCTCTCTCTCTCTCTCTCTATTTCTCTATTTCTGGCTAATTCCTTGGAGCGCAGAGGCTCGCTGAGTTCACTTTCTTGCCTGGGCTTCTAAGCCCCTCTCGAGAAGGCGCGCTGTGCCTTCACCCACTAGAGAGGGCGCCCGGTGCCCACGTGCAGCAGCGCGAGCCCTGAGAACAGGGCTCTATTGGCTTTCCGCGTAAACCAGGGGATAGCAGCCTCTTTCTCTCTCTTACTCTCCAGACCACCAGGTTCCGGTCCATTAAAGGACCAACATGTTAGTCACTCAGCCGTGTCTGACTCTTTGCAACCCCATGGACTGTAGCCCACCAGTCTCCTCTGTCCAAGGGATTTTCCAGGTAAGAATACTGAGGTGGGTTGAGAGTGGGTTGCTATGCCCTCCTCCAGGGGATCTTCCTGACCCAAGGATCAAACCCACGTCTCTCTCTCTCTCTCTTTCTCTCTCTCTCTACAAATATTTATTTATTTATTTACTTTTTGTAAATTCTAAAGTAGATATGACAAAATGTCAAGAAATAGGACTAAATCAAAGGTGGAATTATCTGAGAAAAAGAGTTAAAATTTGTAGCGCTAAATGAATGACAGTAAGTTTCTGTGGAGATGAATGCAAACTACTGAGTGCAATAGTTTGCTGAAAGCTTGAGTCATCAGCAGGGTAAAATCTGTAAAAATAACTAGGTCTGAAGGAAATTTGAGCATTAATTTTATTGTTTAACATGTTTTACAACTTTTACGACTTTTAAAGTTTTAAAATATTTACAAATAATGTATTTTTATGTTGGATAAAACTATATATTGAAAATATAGTTATTTCAACTCTAAATGGAAATGGAACCAAATTAGTTTTATTCCACACTTATTTTATCTACTTGAGCACAAAATTCAAACTCTTGATCATATCTTATTTAACCCTATCAAATTTTAAATTAAGAAAATTTATTAATGATGATATTATACTTTAAAAATCTTTAATGAAACATTTAGTCACCTGAGTTTTCCAAGGTATTATATCCATATTATCAATTTGTACTTATAATGCAAAACCATATGTACAGACTTCCAGCTTAACAGAATCTAAACCTGTTATTTACCTTGAGAAAAATAGAAATATAATCAAGATATATACATGAAATTTATATATTAGAAATACTTTTAGTTCACTCACATTGATAAATCACTGGAGGTTTATGGATAAGAAGGCTTGATGTCTTTGAGATTTGGTTGTTTAATAGTAAAGAACAATTGGAAAATGAAGGTAAATTTGAGGGCTAATGATGTTTTCACATCAAATTTCCTGTATTTTACTTGTAACTTTTTCATTGAATGATAGATTCTTTGACATCTGTAGTGCTCACACTTTTCAGAAGTTTCACGTATATGATTTCATATAATCCCATAATAACACTTTTTAAAAGAATAGTCCTCTGACCCTGTATTGCCTCTCCGCGAGCCCTCTCCCCACTGGTAACCACGAGTATGTTATCCATATCTGTGTCTGCTTCTTTTTTGCTTAAAGCTTATTGCATTTTTTGGATTCCACATATGAGTGATATCATATAGTATTTCCTACAAAATTTTCAGTAAATATTAATTGATTTGTTGATGAAAGTGATGTATAAACAGTATATAATAGAAATAGACAAGAGTTTTGTTTGAGCAAAACCAAGTACTGTAGCCCAAGAGGTAGGCTCAAGAAGTACCCATGTTGTGTTCTGCTGGACTACAAAATGGGGAAGATTTACAAAGGCAAAACTCACAAAATTACATAAGCTATTATATTTTTCAAGATGACTGGAACTGTCAAGATGTAAAGGTGCTCTTTAAGCAAGGATTTGGGGACCTGAAATGTTTGCACAGTTAAAAGGGAAAAACTTGAGACCATAAGTTTATAGCTGGCAGCTGTTGGCTGATACTGTTTTGAGAATAGTTGATGGTATCCTTGAGTCATACAATTCAGAAAATTCAAATTCTAGTGATGCAGGAGTGTTTGTGAAGCCACATATATAATGGTCATTCCTCTCCATTTTGGATGCCTGAAACACAGTTAATTTATTTTGATTTTTATATGCCTTCTTTTTTTCCCTAATGGTTAAAGCAGGCATGTGTATGTGTGTTAGTCTCTCAGTTGTGTGCAAGTCTTTGTGACTCCACGGACTGTAGCCTGCAAGGCTCCTCTGTCCATGGAATTCTCTAGGCAAGAATACTGGAGTGGGTTGCCATTCCCTTCTCCAGGGGATATACTCAACCCAGGGATTGAACCCTGGTCTCTTGTATTGCAGTCAGATTCTTTACCATCTGAGCCACCTGGAAAATAAACATACAATGCATATTTAATAGGCTGTTTTGGTTAACTTGGAGCTCAAAATAAGTTGTATATAAGCCAGGGTCACTTTTCCCATACCTCAGTACATGAAAATTTATTCCATCAGATTAAAATATTAAAATGAATTTGTGCAAGAAAGGCTTATTTAGACTACCACTGCGAGTAGTGACCATCACAGTTGCTATGTTAAGCAATTCTATAACATTCTAAACAAACATTTCTGATCACCTTATTATTATCACTCAAATAACCCTCCTTTTGCTCCTTTCTCCTGATTTCACTGACCCGGTGACATTGTCCCTTTAAGTTCTTCTCTAGTGCTAATGCTAAGTTGCTTAAGTTGTGTCCGACTCTGTGACCTCATGGATTCCTCTTGTCCATGGAATCTTCCAGTCAAGAATACTGTCCTTGGTTCTGTTTCCTTTCTGGGGGATCTTCCCAACCCAGAGATTGAACTGCATCTCCTATATCTCTAGCATTGACAGGCAGGTTCTTTACCACTAACGCCAGCTATACCAGCCTTAAGTTCTTCTCTACCCCTTGTTATAAATGAGCATCTCAAAATGTCCTACATTCAGTTGTGAGCTAGAGTTGGCTCATATTTGCTCAAATGGGTGGATTGCTAAATTTTTAGAAATCTTGCAAGAATAGAAGAATTTGTTAAATTTTTAAAAACTAAATTAGAATTCTAAGTAAATTACTTAAAAGTAAAATAAATACTTAGAATTCATCACTTCCCAATTGTTTTACTCCATTCTGCTAGTATCTATATTTGAGGGTATATACAAATGTTGCACTTTTTTGTGGTAGAATTGCTAATTTAATAGTGTGCCACTTCACATTTGTCCCAAACACTGCATTCAGGGCTTCTCTGGTGGTTCAGATGGTAAACTGCCTGTGAATGCAGGAGACCTGGGTTCAATCCCTGGGTTGCAAAGATCCCCTGGAGAAGGAAATGACAGCCCACTCCAGTCTTCTTGCCTAGAGAAACCCATGAACAGAGGAGTCTGGCAGACTACAATCCATGGGGTTGCAAAGATTCTGGCAGGACTGAAGTGACTTAGCATGCACACACCGCATTGAATAAGGTTATATTAGTATCTTGAAATCAACAATGGTGAGGATATTTACACTCCTGAAGTTGGCATTTGTTACAATTCAGAATTTTGGAGCTATTTTTGTGCTTTGGATAGTTAATTGTTAAACATTTACTAGCATGCCACTAACTACAGGTAGAATGAATTAAAGTTTTGCTATGTTATTCTTGTATAATATCTTTGCATTTTGAGAGGATAGTTAGAAATCCACACATAACTTGGAATAAAATTGTTTGCATTATACTTGTTTGGTAAAATTTGTACTTTAGGGGAAAGTTTATCCTGCATCTCATAAATCATACTTAGTATTCAACCAAACTTTGTCTACTCAGAATGTTGACTCATAACTCATGGGTCTTCTCATTTTTTTCTTTTTTTGCAACACTGTACTGAAATCACAAGAAAAATCCATTGATCAATGCCAATGTTTTGCATTTTTGAACATGAAACAAATACAGTTAAGATCCCTCGGAAAATGCAAATATATCATTATTTGCATTAATGATAAAACATTAAAAACTCTTGTCTCCTTTTAGTATGTATTCATTATTAAAGAAAAATATAAAATAAAGTATTTGCATAAAAATATTTATTGGGGTTGTGGATAAAATATAATTGTCTTTATTATAAAGAAGATTGATTTACAACCTCATGAAATAAGCAGAGGTTTGGTCAGCTTGCCAATGTGTTTTGAAGCAAAGTTATATGACTTAGTCTGACTTTATGGTTATTCACAATAAGGTGAATTTTAATTGAGTTTTATATAGTATTATGATAAAATATTTTGTATCACCTTTTTAGAATAATATTCACCCAATATAGATTCCTATATGTAAAGAGATTCTTAATTTTTCTGAACTAATTACCATGTATAAATACCTATTTCTTGGCATTTAGGTTAGGATATTATGTTGGGTGATATAGTTTCTGTAGATCAATATGAAATAGTTGATATTCTTATAATGTACCATATGTTTAAGTGATGAATTGTGGAAGATAGGCTCTGAAATTAAAATTGGCTTCTGGAAATTGCAACACCTAACCAAAAAAGTTTACTTAATGATAACTTAATTCTCCTTTCTCTTGTCTTTATTCACTCCCTAAGTCCTGTCCCACTCTTTGCTACCCTATAGACGGCAGCACACTAGGCTTTCCTGTCCTTCACTTTCTCTTGCAGTTTGCTCAAACTCATGCCCATTGAGTCAGTGATGCCGTCCAACCATCTCATCCTCTGTTGTCCCCTTCTTCTTCTGACTTCAGTATTACCCATCATCAGGGTCTTTTCCAATGAGTCAGTTCTTTGCATCAGGTGGCCAAAGTAGGAGCTTCAGCTTCAGCATCAGTCATTCCAGTGACTACTCAGGGTTGACTTCCTTTAGAATCGACTGCTATGACATCCTTGTAGTACAAGGGACTCTCAAGAGTCTTCTCTATCACCATAGTTCAAAAGCATCAATTCTTGGGTTCTCAGCCTACTTTCTGGTCCAACTCTCACATCCATAATTGACTACTGGAAAACTGATAATTTTGACTATACAGACTTTTATTGGCAAAGTGATGTCTCTGCTTTTCAATATGCTATCTATGTTTGTCGTAACTTTTCTTCCAAGGAGCAAGCATCATTTAATTGCATGGCTGCAGTCACTGTCTGCCGTGATTTTGAAGCTGAAGAAAAAAATTTTCAGTCATTGTTTCCACTTTTTCCACATCTATTTCCCATGAATTGATGGGAATGGATGCCATGATCTTAGATTTTTGTATGTTGAGTTTTAAGCCAGATTTTTCGTTCTCCTATTCACCCTCATCAAGAGGCTCTTTAGTTCCTTTTTGCTTTCTACCATTACAGTGGTATAATCTACACATCTGAGGTTGATATTTCTCCCAACAAGCTTAATTCCAGCTTGTGATTCATCCAGCCCAGCTTTTCACGTGAAGTACTCAGCCTATAAGTTAAATAAGTAGAGTGATAATATACAGCCTTGATATAATCCCTTCCCAATTTTGAACAAGTCCATTGTTCCATGTCGGTTCTAACTGTTGCTTCTTGACCTACAGACATATAGGTTTCTAAGGAGACAGGAAAGGTGGTCTGGTATTCCAATCTGTTTTAAGAATTTTCAAGTTTGTTGTGATCCACACAGTCAAAGACTTTGTGTTGTTTGTTGTTCAGTTGCTCAGCTGTGTTCGACTCTTTGTGATCCCATGGACTGCTGTATGCCAGGTTTCCCTGTCCTTCACTATCTCCTGGAGTTTGGTTAAACTCATGTTCAAAGGCTTTAGTGTAGCCAGTATAGCAGAAGTAGACTTTTCTCTGGAATCCCCTTGCTTTCTTTATGATCCAACAAATGTTGGTAATTTGATTTCTTGTTTCTCTATCTTTTCTAAATCCAAATTTTACATCTGAAAGTTCTTGGTGAACATATGCTTCTAGTTCTTGAAGCTATGCTTCAACAGGATTTTGAACATTACCTTGGTAGCATGTTAAATAAGTGCAATTGTATGGTAGTTTGAACATTCTTTGGCATTGCCATTCTTTGGGATCAGAATGAAAACTGACTTTTCCAGGCCTGTGGCCCCTGATGAGTTTTCCAAATTTGCTGACATATTTGAGTGCAGCACTTTAACAGCACTATCTTTTAGGATTTTAAATAGCTCAGCTGAAATTCCATCACTTCCACGAGCTTTGTCTGTAATACTTCTTCCTAGGACACACTTCACTTCATACTCCAGAATGTCTGGCTCTAGGTGAGTGACCACGCCATCATGGTTATCTAGGTAATTAAGATTTTTTTTTGTATAGTTCTTCAGTGTATTCTTGCCACCTTTTCTAATATATTCTGATTCTGTGGATACTTGTTATTTCTGTCCTTTATTGAGCCCATATTTGCATGAAATGTTCCCTTGTATTTCCAATTTTCTTGAGAGATATCTAGTCTTATCCATCCTATTATTTTCTTATATTTCTGTACATGTTCACTTAAAGAAAGCTTTCTTATTTCTTCTTGCTATTCTCTGAAACTCTGGGCATTCAGTTGGATATATATTTCCCTTTCTCTTTTTTCTTTTGCTTCCCTTCTTTTCTCAGCTATTTGTGACGCCTCCTCAAAAACCACTTTGACTTCTTGCATTTCTTTTTCTTTGGATGGTTTGGACACAATGTTATAATCTTCCATCTATAGTTCTTCAGGCACTCCATCTACCAGATCTAATCCCTTGAATCTGTTTGTCATTTCCACTGTATAAAGAAAATTTTTATGTTATACCTGAATGGCCTAGTGGTGTTCCCTACTTTCTTCAATTTAAGCCTGGAATTTGCAACAAGAAGCCATGATCTAAACCACAGTCAGCTCCAGGACTTTTTCTACTCACTGTATAGTGCTTCTCCATCTTTGGCTGCAAAGAATATTGATTTTTCTATTGTCCCTCTCTTTTATCGCTACCTCAAGCACACACTGCCCCTTCTCTTTCTTGTTTGTTCACAGCATCTTCCATGACTCAGTTCAGTCGCTCAGATGTGTCCAACTTTTTGTGACCCTGTGAACTGAGCACTCCAGGCCTCCTTGTCCATCACCAAGTCCCAGAGTACACCCAAACCCATGTCCATTCAGTCGGTGATGCCATCCAACTATCTCATCCTCTGTCATCCCCTTCTCCTCAATCTTTCCCAGCATCAGGGTCTTTTCAAATGAGTCAGCTCTTTGCATCAGGTGGCCAAAGTACTGGAGTTTCAGCTTCAAAACCAGTCCTTCCGATGAACACCCAGGACTGATCTCCTTCAGGATGGACTGGTTGGATCTCCTTGCAAAACAAGGGACTCTCAAGAGTCTTTTCCAACACCACAGTTCAAAAGCATCAATTCTTCAGTGCTCAGCTTTCTATATAGTCCAACTCTCACATCCATACATGATCACTGGAAAAACCATAGCCTTGACTAGATGGACTTTTGTTGAAAAAGTAATATCTCTGCTTTTTAATATGCTGTCTATGTTGGTCATAACTTCCCTTCAAAGGAGTAAGCGTCTTTTAATTTCATGGCTGCAATCACCATCTACAGTGATTTTGGAGCCTCCCAAAATAAAGTCAGTCACTGTTTCCACTGTTTCCCCATCTATTCGCCATGAAGTGATAGGACTGGATGCCATGGTCTTAGTTTTCTGAATGTTGAACTTTAAGCCAACTTTTTCTCTCTCCTTTTTCACTTACATCAAGAGGCTTTTCTTCACTTTCTGCCATAAGGGTGGTGTCATCTGCATATCTGAAGTTATTGATATTTCTCCCGGCAATCTTGATTCTGGCTTGTGCTTCATCCAGCCCAGCATTTCTCATGATGTACTCTGTATATAAATTAAATAGGCAGGGTGACAATATACAGCTTTGACATACTCCTTCTCCTATTTGGAACCAGTGTGTTGTTCCGTGCCCAGTTCTAACTGTTGCTTCCTGACCTGCATACAGCTTTCTCAAGAGGCAGGTCATGTGGTCTGCTATTCCCATGTCTTTAAGAATTTCCCATAGTTTATTGTGATCCACACAGTCAAAGGCTTTGGTATAGTCAATAAAGCAGAAATAGATGTTTTTCTGGAACTCTTGCTTTTTGATGATCCATCAGATGTTGGCAATTTGATCTCTGGTTCCTCTGCCTTTTCTAAAACTAACTTGAACATCTGGAAATTCATGGTTCACTGAATATTGCTGAAGCCCGGCTTGGAGAATTTTGAGCATTGCTTTACTAGCTTGTGAGATGAGTACAATTGTGCGATAGTTTGAGCATTCTTTGAGATTGCCTTTCTTAGGGATTGGAATGAAAACTGACCTTTCCCAGTCCTTTGGCCACTGCTGAGTTTTCCAAATTTGCTGGCATATTGAGTGCAGAACTTTCACAGCATCATCTTTCAAGATTTGAAATAGCTCAACTGGAATTCCATCACCTCCACTAGCTTCTTTTGTAGTGATGCTTTCCAAGGCCTACTTGACATCACATTCCAGGATGTCTGGATCTAGGTGAGTGATCACACCATCATGATTATCTGGGTTGTAAAGATCTTTTTTGTACAGCTCTTCTGTGTATTCTTGCCACCTCTTCTTAATAGCTTCTGCTTCTGTTAGGTCCGTACCATTTCTGTCCTTTATCAAACCCATCTTTGCATGAAATGTTCCCTTGGTATCTCTAATTTTCTTGAAGAGATCTCTAGTCTTTCCCATTCTATTGTTTTCCTCTATTTCTTTGCATTGATCACTGAGGAAGGCTTTCTTATCTCTCCTTCCTATTCTTTGGAACTCTGCATTCAAATGAGTGTATCTTTCCTTTTCTCTTTTGCTTTTCACTTCCGTTCTTTTCAGAGCTATTTGTAAGACCTCCTCAGACAGCTATTTTGCTTTTTTGCATTTCTTTTTCTTGGAGATGGTCTTGATTCCTGTCTCCTCTACAACGTCATGAACATCCATCCATAGTTCATCAGGCACTCTGTCAGATTTAGTCCCTTAAATCTATTTCTCACTTCCACTGTATAGTCATAAGGGATTTGATTTAGGTCTTACCTGAATGATCTAGTGGTTTTCTTCACTTTCTTCAATTTCAGTCTGAATTTGGCAATAAGGAGTTCATGATCTGAGCCACAGTCAGCAAAAATAAGACCAGCAGCTTGTTTTTGCTGACTGTATAGAGCTCATTGCTATAAACAAAGCAGAAGCTTTGAAAATACTTATGCAAAACTCACACATTTCAGAACTTCTGTAATGCCCTCTTGTTGATTTTGGGTTAGATATACTAACAACTTCTAATGAATATAAAATGTCAGAAGTAATGTGATTTTTTTTCTGAAATTAAATTATATAAAAATTAAGGCCTCCTACTTCTAATTTAGTATTTCTAGCTATCCCTCAAATTGCTTTTACTTGAGAAAGCCAGATACCTTGTTTTGAAAAAACCCTCTGGAGAGGTCCATGTGAGTATGGGCAGAAGGCAGTGTCAGACCTGAAAATGGATCTCCCCCAGTGGAGCCTTGAGATGACTGAAGTCATGGCTCACGAATAATTGAAGCTCCATGAAAGATCCTGAGCCAGAGAACCCAGTTAAACTGGTCCCAGATTCTTGATGCATAGAAACTATATGATAATAAGTATTTATGTTTTAAACTTTAGGGATATTAAGTTATATAGAATTAAATAACTAATTCACAGAGACTAGCTTCCTCTTTACCAAAGCGACTTCCTTGTTCCTGACCAATGGAAAGTTAGCATATATAATTATAACACTTATAAAACCAACCATTAATCTTTCACTCTATCTCCTAAATCATTTCCCATCTAGAAGTCAATACCCAGAGATACAATGGAAGTCACACACTAAAGAGATCAAAGCCTTTGTCAGCCTGGTTTGCTGAATGACTTCATGAAGCAATGGACCTCTAAGGTGCTGGTTTGACTTAATTAGAGAAATAAATAAATTTCTGTAATGTTAAATGCAAATAGGAGTGTGCAGTGAACTGAAAAGGGGTCTTTTCTGGCTTACCTTAAAATTATCATCTGAGTAATGGAGCTCCTACACCATCAGGAATAACTACATTCACACCAGTTTCCCACAGATCTAGTGGTTTATCTTCTCTCAAAATGAAAGGGTGTCAACAATTCCATTTTGCCCTCAAGTTTCCAGTTCTGGAATGTATCCTGATTCCATGGGAAAGGGTGCAGAAGCAACTTGTTTAGAGCCCTCCCAAGTTGTGCCCTGTGTGTCTCTTCATTCACTTGCTCCTAATGTATATCCTTTATAATAACTCTGTGATCACTAGTACTCTCCTGAGTTCTCTGTCTTTCTAGTGAATTGTTGAAACCTAGGGGATGGAATCTTCCTGCTTTTGTATCAGTTGGTTAGAATAGCAGGTGGTCTAAGCATCCTCTTGGGCTTCCACTGGCTCAAATGGTAAAGAATATGTCTGCAATGCAGAAGAACCAGGTTCAAACCCTTAGTCAGGAAGATTCCCTGGAGAAGGGAATGGCTACCCACTCCAGTGTTCTTGCCTGGAGGAATCCATGGACAAAAAATCCTGGTGCACTACAGTCCTCAGGATCAGAAAGAGTTGGAGGTAACTAGCACTTTCACTTTCACTAGGGATCCTCTAACTTGCAGCTGACATCTGAAACGTTTTGTGGATCATGCCCTTAACTAGTGGGTTATATAGTAACTATTTTGCCTCAGAATTGCTTTGAACTATTGCAGCTTTAGTATGTTAATAAATTTAAGATAGTAAGATAGTATAGAAACACAGAAATAAAAAGTAGGAATATTAAATAAGTGTTATATAAATACATTTTTTGGAAAAAAATTCTGACTAAAGAAGAAAATAATTTGTTAAATTTTTAGAATTAAGGTTTATTTGGAATATTTTACTTAAAAACAGAAACAATTTTTCTTCTTAAATATCCTGAGATTGTTTTTTAAGAAATTAAGATGCATCGTCTCTTGCAATTGTAAAATAATTTTACTATTCTTTCTTTCTTCCGTTTACTTTTCTTTTTTTGGGGGGGGGGGGCATCATCTGAGTTTTTAGCAGTAGATTAACTTGGATAAGAATTTTGCAAATACTCTTTGTCCTTTCCTAAATGGGAGTTTGATACTTTCTCAGGCTAAAATTTTTATATATTTGTTAAAAACCCCAAGATGTGTCTATTGTCCCTCAGAGACTGAAAGCAAAGAAACATTCAATGAAGATTAAGATATATTTAGTGTTACACCATTGTTTTCTTCTTAGTGCTTCTGTTCAAGTTTCTCATAACCTCTAAGCCTCTGTCCATTATTATCCTCTTTCTTTTATACGATTAAAATAAAATTGTATTTATTCTTGAAAAATTGACATGGATATTAGATTTATTTTACTTTTCCCCCTCTTTCATTTGTGAACAAAAGGAAAGAACAAGGTGATATTGTACACTGAGTGTCATAGGAGAGACTGGAGTCTTATCTACAGTCTGTGTCCTAAAGGAGCACAGTCAGGAGAACTTCATGATCTTGAGAGATATTTCTATATGTAATATATAATAGTCTACAAAATATCTCCTTTGAATATCTTTCTAAAATTTTAAGTACTTTAAATACAACAAACATTGCATATTTTAATCTTGAACACAATAGGAAAAAAAGATGAGAGTTGGCTGAGGTATAGAAAACAAGTTATACATTTACAAATGTATAATTAAACTGAAGATCAGGATGTCAAGATGTTAAATGTCAATAGACCGTTTAAAACAAAGATCATCAGCATCTTCCTCCCTCGTTCTTTTATTCTCTGCCACCTCAAAATTTATGACAGATAATAAAATAAATATTTGATTTCCTTCTATTCTTTTTCTGGATGAACTTTTTCTCTTTTTTGCTTACCCAGAATTAGAGACTGTCTGCATAGTCCAATATAAAGGAAATCAATAATTCCAGGTTGCTCATTTTTTAAAGTGAATTAATTTTTGCAAACTGAACAAGGGAGCACACCATCAAAGAATAAATATTTAACAACTATTCATCACACTAAGAATTTAAAGTACAAGATATTAGCCTTATAATTTCCATATCACCATACTGATTCCTTAAATGCAATATCTAGTTTGTTTTAATGGTGTTATAAATAAAGTATTTGAAAAGACTTATAATATCAATATTCATTATTTTGTATTGATTATTTGTCACTATTTAGTTCTGGAACCAAACTAACATATGCAACATTATGCTTTCAATTAAAAAATTCAAAATTATCTTTGTGAAGCACAATAGAAATTGTTTTCACAGCCGAAGGTGAAAAGTTCATTTTTTTATATAATCACAATTAATAATAGTGTTTATTTCTAATATTCCAATGAAGATTTAAAGTATCATATGTATCATAGTGATTCTGTTTAATTTATTCTATTCCATTTTAATCCACTCCAATAATTCCATGTTAAAATATTTGACAGGATCAAGTAACTGTTTTTGTACTCACTAATAGTTTTCTACCCTTAGTATGAAAAACACTTCCATAAGCAACAGAATTTAAGATTACTATTGACTTCACTCTATTTTCCTGTTGGCCTGAGAGCTTCCTGTTTATACGCTGCTTGGACATAGAACCTGCCTCTCAAAATAGTTACCCTCTACTTCTCTTTTGCTCTGAGTGTGAAAAACAAGATTATTCTCCTTCTGATACAAGAGCTGTTTTTTCTATACTATTTCTCTTTTTCAAAGCCTTTTATTTGACTCTTATTTTGCTTTGCATGAAAAACAAAATATTTTAATTCACTTCAGTCATTCTACCACTGGATCACAAAATAAGGTAGAAATACATTATAGTCACTTCAACCTTGATGACTTTGTGACACTCCTGTAAAGTAGGTAGGTTATTTTTTCCCAGGTAAAAGTTGGACTACTTAGCCCAAGAAAATCAGAGAGAAGCTGTGGAACTAAGTTTATTATTATATTCCATTTGAGAGAGTAATTCATTCTAGTGCCCAATCTGTGAACTCTTTGTGTAATTTCTTTTTTTTTTTTTCCTATTTATTCATATAAATCTAGAATATTCAAGAAAACTTAGAATATACTTGCAAGTATATTGTAAGCTACACTTTAAAGTAATACACCAGGCGTTGACTTCTTTCAACAGATCCTGAAATAGGTAAGCTCATTTGATTCTATGTATATCTCCAGTCTTTGATTCCCAGGTTGCTTTCTGGCGCTTAGTTGGGTCCAACTCTTTGTGATCGGGTTAGACGTCTGTTAACATGGCTGAAATAATATACCAAGTAAGCTTTCCCTTTATTTTACTCCAGAGAATCTGCACACTTAAGCAACATTAAATGTTCTTGCTGATATAATCCTTCTGATTAACCACTTCTGCCTCTTTTGGAGTCCACTGCTTTTGTCACAAATATGTAGTACAAATATGTGATCTCTGTTGCCCCAAGTCATCTCCTCCTACTGAGATCTGGGAGCAGAGTTTCATAACACAATCTCCCACAGAAAATAACATATACATGTATATGTATGTATGTATGTATATGAAAATAACATATATACATATATAGTATCCACCTTATTAATATGTTCTTCAATAATTTGATGATTTTAGTATCTTTTTGGCTCTCTCCTCAAGCGTAATTTGGGCACAGATGGCTATATCCGCAAATCTTCTTTTTCTTTGTTTCCTCTAATTATCATTTTTTTTCTTTAATGTCTGTCTCCTTGAAGAATTTGTTCCTTTCACTTAACTAATCAAGTAAAGAATGAACAATTGAAACCACATTCTGGTGGTCTAAGCGGTTCACTAAATCCAGATTGTGAACAAACCCACTCATTTAAAAAAAATTTACTCCAGTGTAAAATTAAAATACTCTTATTTCTAGCATCCTCAGAGTTATTTACACATCTAGCAATTTTCTAATGTTTGTATTTTTAATCTTCCTTATGTTTATGCCTCTCCTGCCAGCAGGTTGATACCTGATTCTAATAATAGGCCTAGAGGCAATGGGGAATGGGACATGAGAAGAAGCTTCCTTGGGTGAGGGAAATACTAGTTTTTAAAGGAAGACATGAGCTTCTTCATTCAAGCTAAATATTGCTGCTGCTTCTGACAAATTGGACTTAGTAAACATGGGGGCTGGAGAGTTTAAGAACTCTGAGTAGCCCAAGTTCTCCCAAAGAGTCAATCAGTTTCACGTATGCAATCTAGTGAGATCATTAAGCTACCTCATATTTCCGATTAGGTATAATTGAAGGACCACAAAAATGAGTTTTTATTTACTTCTTCTATTCTATTTTGCAAATTAAACTAATAATTTAGTGATTTATGCTTGTGATTAACTATTAATGGCAAGAACTATTCAACTTAGAAAAACTTTGAAACAATTTTTCATGATAGTTGAATAAGGTTGTTTTGTTTTGGTTTCCCTAGTCATTTCAGTAGTGGAGAGAAAACTAGAGTGGTTTCTTCTTTCTTATCACTGTAAACAAGGCAGACTTGCCTGGTTTGTTATTTTTGTATAGCCCTGTTCTTATATTTCAATTTGTAATTTATCGATACTTATGAGATGGCTTAAAAGAATAGTTTTACACTTCATGTCATAAATTATTGGTTGTACTATACAGCTTCTAAAGAATTTTACTTAAGAGACAAGATCTATAGAAACATGTGTTTCTCACCTACCTTGTTTGATTCAAAACACATGTGTACCTCAAAGCTTATTATTTTTTTATGTTCAGCTAATTTTGGAAAGTAGACTCTCATGGCAATATCTTAATTGCATTACTTTCTTCAGAAATATTTTGAGTTGCTGCTGCTGTTGCTAAGTTGCTTCAGTCATGTTCCACTCTGCGACCCCATAGACGGCAGCCCACCAGGCTCCCCCGTCCCTGGGATTCTCCAGGCAAGAACACTGGAGTGGGTTGCCATTTCCTTCTCCAGTGCATGAAAGTGAAAAGGGCAAGTGAAGTCGCTCAGTCTTGTCTGACTCTTAGCGACCCCATGGACTGCAGCCTACCAGGCTCCTCCGTCCATGGGATTTTCCAGGCAAGAGTACTGAAGTGGGGTGCCATTGCTTGCAGTTTTGAAAATAATAGCAATATGTAAATTTTTTAAATAGTCAAATTCTAGAATATTGACATGTTTATATATTTTGAATAAGAATGCTATTTATCTACATATCTTTTTGTTTTAAGTATCAGTACCAGCAAGAAATCGAACATCATTAGTGGAACATTTTATAAACGAACAATGAAATTTATTCTAAAATAGATATATATCTATTACTCAGCTTGACAACTAACTGGTTTACCTTTCACAGTTTCAACATAGTTTGCATAATTTTAACAGAGTATTGCTATGTTGTATAAGTGAATCTAGTTATCCACCAATAAGTACTCATTCTAGATCATGTCTTCTATTCTGCATATAGTACAGCACTTATTTAAAATTTATAGTCTAGCTTTGTCCATTCATCATCATTAAAGTAAAATTTTCTAGTTGGATGACATTAAATGGACAGAGTGAAACACCTTAGACTTTGAATCTTACTTGCAATTGACTCAAACACTGTTAATCTGAAAGCATATTGTTAGCAGTTTAAAATCAATGCACAGTAATATCCCAGAAAAGCTATTATGCTTGTAGAATATATTTTTCAAAATAAGATTTAGTTAACATGTTGGAAGAAGAAAATTTGTCGGTGCTTACAAATGGTTTAAAGAAGTAAAAAAAAAGAATTTTCTACATCAAATTTATGACTTTCTTTTATTATTGAAACCTTTAAGAGATAAGTAAATTACCAATAAAATTGCTGTGAAATTTAGATAAACCAACCCAATCCCTTAAGGCAGAATTACAATACTACAATTAAAATAAATCCTAATTCCTAGTCTGTATAATATGTAAATATTAAAACAGAAAGCAAGCAAGTAAACAAAACTATAAATGGACTTCTAGATCATTCTTGCACTTTATTCCAGAGTAGATTTGTGTATCATTTGTTCTCATCTTCTTCAATACAATTTGATTTTAATCCCACTATATAGAAATTACTTAAGAATGTGACTATTATCATTAAATAGAGACTGAAAAACCTCAAGTATTTAATAAAGTCATTTTTTCCAAGGATTAACTGGAGAAACTTACCCATCTCCAGGATATCTTCCAACCCAGGGATTAAACCCATGTCCCCTCCATTGCAGGCATATTCTTTACAGTCTGGGCCAACAGGGAAGCCATTAATCATAAAATACAAGGTCAAATTGATGGCACATGCATACTTCCTACTTTAAAAACAGAGATGAATGTAGTACTCATCTTTAATATGAATTTTAATATATTTCTGGAACGAGATGGTTCACAGTATTTTTACAAACTGAATAAAAACATTTTATTGTCCATCAATTCAACAAAGTCTCATCAGTGCAATTTACAGAGTCTATTTCACTGTTAGATAAGAGATGTTACCAAATCATTTAATGTTTTCTAGACAGAATTTCACTATACGAATTTCTATAATATGATATGATGGTCATGTGAGAAGGCAAAGACTTCATAAATGGTAAAACCTGTGGTACCATTGAAATACTTTTGCATATTTTGGATGTATTTTCCATTTTCTGTTTCTATTCTATTGGCATCATTGGTAATCATACCCATGATTGAATGGTGTGATATTTTATTCAATACTTGATTTAAATCAATGTGTAATTATTTTTTTTCTTAGAATAAATATGTGGGATTTCATTCAGAGATTAATTATTACATGAATTATTATGTATTTCCTCATGGAGTTTTATGTTCTTGGAATGTTCTAAGGTCATTGTAGGCAGCCCTTAATTTTTGACATTTCAGTTAAAAATCAGTGATTCATTAAGTAAAGGTTTCAAACTTAAAGCTACATTTATTCATAGAAATTAGATGGAAAATATTAGAAGATGCCAGACTATCTCAAAAACATAGTTTTTTAAGCCTTTAATGAACATGACACACATCACACTATTAGGACCATTTAAACTATAATTTATCATAATTAAACAATAGTGCTTATTATTTATCTTTCTCATTTTAATAAAGCCATATGAAAGGCAAGTATAGATGAATCTAAGAATCCTATCATATGTTGCAAATCCTTGGTGGATTTTCTATTAGAGATTTAATGAACTTACATGTGAGTGACAGAGTTGATAGGGATCTATCCAATGACACTTTAAGGACCAAATTTTTAAATTTCTACAGAACTATTAGGTTCTGCATATATAACAAGACTTTAAATTGTTTTTGTAAATGAAATAATGAAAAGAAGCCCAATTATTTGATTAACATTTGTTATGTCTGTATTGAATGCATGTGTGCATGTGTGTTCAGTTGTGTCCAACTCTTTGCGACCCCATGGTTTGTAGCCTGCCAAATTGATACAGACAGCTTCAAAATTTATCCTTTAATTTCCATCCTATGTTTTAATGCATCCTTTCAGTTTTCATTCACATATCATTTACATATCATTACTTACAAAGTTCTTCTCTCTCCCTTCCTTAAGTATCATTGTCTGATTAGTCTTTATGGTTAAGAGCCTTATGTATCAAAGACTCCTCCTGACTATAATCTCCACATAAAAACTGACTAAATTCATCTTCCTAACGCATGAAACATGTCCAGTGCACATTCTGTCAACTTTCATCCTGGCTGCTACCTTCAGTAATTATTGACTCTACTACTTAAGTCACCTTCTACTCACCTGAGACCCATACCTTTTTCTCAAAGTTCTAATCATGATCAGACTTTTTGACCTTCCAACATTTTTTCACTCTCTCCTATAACCTTACTGTTGTGTTTTGACGGAGGGTGGGGAGTTGCTGCATCAAGTACATACTGTGCCTTTGTATGAAGGAGTGGTAGAAGGAGGAAAAGAAGTGGGGTGGGAAGTAGAAGGAGGAAGAGAAGAAAAAGAAGACGGCCTTTTTTCTAGATGTATTAGACAGAGGTTCTTTTGGGGGCCAAATTAATTAGAAAATGACCACATCCTCAGGACTGATATAGCCCCACAGTTGACTCAGAAGTTACTCCTATCTTAGTGACCCTGTGCAGAGTACAACCTGCCTAAGCACACAATGGCCCTGGTTAGCATGGTCCTATTCCATCTAACCTGACAATCCAGTCATTTAGTTTTTAAATCTATTTTGTCATGAGCATGGACTCCTCTCCAACCTTCTAGGCTATAACTTTACTACACACACTTTTTTCCCTCCCTTCCTTGAAAGATTTTTGATGCTTCATTTATCATCATATATGGCTTTTCATTCAGTATTCCACTTGTCTGTTTCCATTTTTCCTGTTTCTTGCTATATTGTTTTTTCTCTTTTTCTATGTTTTATCAATTTTAGTACATTCTCTACCCTCAAATTTCTTTTTAGTTTTTAAGCACGTATATTTGAAGTATTAGAGAAGTCATTCACTACTTTTCCAAGTTTCCTATAATCAATTCTGGGGTAGTCCTGCCTCTAGTTTTGTTGTACAACTTTCAAGTTCTCTTTAGTAGAAACTTAATGAAATACGATGTACACATGTAATATTTCTCAATTTGAAAGGGCTTGTTTTTTCATTACCTAAGTCTGTAGCACATAGTTCACAAAGCCCCTGTGTGTTTTGAGCTACATTATATAGTAATTTTATCAAGATATGTCCAATAATATCAGTTTCACTGCTTTTATTATGATGCTTTATATATGCTTCATGGACATGTGAAGAACTAACCTTTAAACAATGATTTGTTATTTTCTGTAGAAGTGAGTTTATTATTGATTCATGACTTCCCAAGAGAAAAATGATGAAAATTGATCTTACTTCATTACAATACAACTCTGAAAAGCACCAAATAACCTCTTTATAGTTTAGCACTTTATAAAATCAAATACTTCATCTGTGCTTGGAGAGAAGAGGAGGTAGTCCACAGAGTTGTGAGAGGTGGCTTTTAAAAACTTTGATTGCATCTAGTCAATACAAGCCTTCATTTTCTTATTTTTCTTTGCATGTACTTCAAATGATTGAGATTACCTCAAATGATTATATCATTGATTGACACAGGAGTTTCTGGCAATTTACACTGATTTTTTTTTCTGTATTAGAATTTTTACTGTTAATAACAAATAGTTTTATACTCTTAAGCATTTTTAGAGAAGTCAATATAATTCATCTCATTTTAATATCATATAACACAATATATGGTATAATTATCATTATTATACATATAAGGAGATTGAGTTTATACTAAGTCCATAGTTGAGCATTGTATATCTAATTAGAAGAAGATCCATGAATTAAATACAGGATCTTTATGAAAATTTCATCTTTCTTCTATACTAGGTTTATTACTTTAAGGGTTTAGATTGCTCTTGGATGTAAACAAAACACAAATACTATAACAGCTTTCTTAGGTACCATGAAAGTATTTGCAAAATAGAAGAAATACTCAATATCTCATTGGAGTCAAGGTACACAAATCAAATCCTTTGTAGTTTGACATAGGTTCTTGCATAATCATTTGTTCATTCAAAAACTAGATATCTATTATTTTCCAGGACTATATTAAGCATTACTATTATTTTTTAAAATGTTGACTAATTGCCTCAAGAAGTTCATCATATTAATTAGCCTGAAATTTCTTTTGGAAAGGATGTAGGCTATAATAGTGGGTTAGATATATGAATTTCAGAGGTCATTTAAGTAATACCAGGAAATTTCTCTTAAAAACTTAACTAAAGTAGCACAGATTTTGCCAAAATGGAAACAACTCATTCAAATTATACATAGAACATAAATTTGAAAACAAAAGGAGAATGCTTTCAAGTTGGTATGAGGATAAATCCTACTTATCTTCCATGGCTATTTATTATATGGTTACTTTCAGTTAAACTTACCCAAAAATATCCCAAATATTCACATTTAAAATAAGACTCAGAATTACAATGCAGGTAATACATCCCAGTGTATGATAGGTCTCTTCTCAGATCAATGTGTTAGTAATGCCATTAAATGCCTAGTTTTTTGTTTTTATTTTTTTTTTAACTTCTCTGTAAACTTTGTTAGATAAATTTATCCTTATGCTATAGAAACTCAACATTTTTAGACATCACATTTAGAAACACCTCAGCAGGGTTTTCCTCATGACTCATTTACTAATATGTTCATATTCCCATGATGTGATTGAGTTAGATCCATCAGGACACACCCTCTGGGGTCTGGAACTGGGGACAGCGTCACGTAAAGCATGGACCAAATGAGAATAAAGTTAACATTATGTTCCGTAGAAGAGGGCTTCCCTGGTGGCTCAGATGCTAAAGAATTTGTCTGCAATGCAGGAGGTCTGGGTTTGTTCTGTGGGTCTGAAATATCCCCTGGAGAAGGAAATGGCAGCCATCTCCAATATTCTTGCCTGAAAAATTCCGTGGACAGAGAAGCCTGCTGGGCTACAGTCTGTGGGGTCACAAAGAGTGACACAACTGAGCAACAAATGTTTTCACTTTTCAGAGGAAAGAAGAGAATTTTTAAAAAGGATATTTTTTGGTCCATCCTAAAAATATTTGACAAAATCATTTTAAGCTCTGCTGTTATTCACCTAAATAGGGAATGCAGGTTGCTGGTCAGTTTTGAAGGAGAGAATAACTTCAGATTTGAGATGGTAAATAATAAGCTTTCTAATAGTTTACAAGGGAAAATAAAATGAATCTGGATTTCTAGGAAGTAGTTAGATATAACCATATAGATTTTAGATGAAGCCATATTTATGGATTATTTCACTCAGGAAGAGTTTGAAAAGGCATGAGAAGAAGATTGAAAGTAATGGTTTAGAAATACAAACACTTATATGAAAAAAAGTCATGGAAGAATTCTGAGTAGTAGTCAGAGGAGCAGCAGCAGCAGTCAGAGTAGAAACAGAACTGGCCTTGAAATTGTTTTTCTGTTTATGTGATTGGGGAACTTGGTGGAAAAAAAAACCAAAGCACATTTGGTAAGGTTCTAGTATCAAGTTGTAATTACTAACTGGAAAAGCATGAACCAATATAAATTTTACTATTTTAATTAAAATAAGTAGAATAATAAAATACACTTTTGACTGTGTGGATCACAACAAACTGGAAAATTCTGAAAGAGATGGGAATACCAGACCACCTGACCTGACTCTTAAGAAATCTGTGTGCAGGTCAGGAAGCAACAGTTAGAAATGGACAAGGAAAAAAGAAAAGGATGTGGAGGGGAAAAAAAAAAAAAAGAACCGGACAAGGGACAACAGACTGGTTCAAAATTGGGAAAGAAGTATGTCAAAGCTGTATATTGTCACCCTGCTTATTTAACTTATAAGCAGAGTACATCATGAGAAACTCTGGCCTGGAGGAAGCACAAGTTGGAATCAAGATTGCCAGGAGAAATATCAATAACCTCAGATAAGGAGATGACACCACCCTTATGGCAGAAAGTGAAGATGAACTAAAGAGCCTCTTGATGAAAGTGAAAGAGGAGAGTGAATAAGTTGGCTTAAAGCTCAACATTCAGAAAACTAAGATCATGGTATCCAGTCCCATCACTTCATGGCAGATAGATGTGGAAAGAATGGAAACAGTGGAAACAGTAGCAGACTTTATTATTTGGGGCTCCAAAAGCACTGCAGATGATGACTGCAGCCATGAAATTAAAAGACGCCTGCTCCTTGGAAGGAAAGTTATGACCAACCTAGACAGCATATTAAAAAGCAGAGACATTACTTTGCCAACAAAGATCCAACTATTCAAAGCTATGATTTTCCCAGTGGTCCTGTATGGATGTGAGAATTGGACTGTAAAGAAAGCTGAGCACTGAAGAATTGATACTTTTGAACTGTGATGTTGGAGAAGACTCTTGAGAGTCCATTGGACTTCAAGGAGATCCAATCAGTCCATCCTAAAGTAAATCAGTCCTGAATATTCATTGGAAGGACTGATGCTGAAGCTGAAACTCCAATACTTTGGCCACCTAATGTGAAGAGCTGACTCATTTGAAAAGACCCTGATGCGAGGAATGATTGAAGGCAGGAGGAGAAGGGGACGACAGAGTATGAGATGATTGGATGGCATCACCAACTCAATGGACATGAGTTTGAGTAAACTCCAGGAATTGGTGATGGACAGGGAGGCTTGGCATGCTTTATTCCATGGCGTCTCAAAGAGTCAGACACAACTGAGCAACTGAACTGAACTGAATAAAATACATATACGTGTTTTCTCTTATTATGCATGACATTAAATCCTGTGAGTATCCTTTCACAGTGTGAAGACAATTTGATTTTAATTTATACTATTGTTATTCCTGAATAGATTATCTCCTATGTCTACTGATTTTTGCATTATTCTTGGGATTTAAAAAATGTTATCAGGACATAAATTATCATCCCAATTCTTTCAGGCAGAGAAAAGTGATATGTTGGTATCACCACTTAATTGAAGATTATTTAATTATTTATCACTATGGAGTATCAGTTACAGAAAGCTATATGAAAATGTTAACAAATTAGTTACAAAAGCAAAATTTATCTAGGAAACTAACTTTATTTTTGTAAATTTATATATACACTACCAGTCCTCAATAATAGTATCATTAGCATTGTTGTGTCCCCACTATATCAGTTCAATAACTATAGGCTTGCCCAGACCACATCCAAGTCATACAATTTGTCTGAGTTTATGTTATTAAACTAGTGAGTTTTTTTATACTTGTATTTCTGTAAGACACATGTGGAATGGTAAATATTTTTGTAGGTTTGGATGTACTTTGAATGAAACATATTTATATTAAATCTACTGCAATCTATTTTTTTTTTTAAATTATTGCCACAATTTATGTCAAAGAATGTTCCACCTATGTGTTCTAGGAGTTTTAGGATTTCTGATCTTTAGTTTAGTCTATTTTGAGAGTTTTTGTTTTAATATGGCTTTTAAAACATGTTCTCATCTCATTCTTCTCCATATAGCTGTCCATTTTTCCCACTAGATGGTGATTGCAGCCTTGAAATTAAAAGACGCTTACTCCCTGGAAGGAAAGTTATGACCAACCCAGATAGCATATTAAAAAGCAGAGACGTTACTTTGCAAACAAAGATCCGTCTAGTCAAGGCTATGGTTTTTCCAGTGGTCATGTATGGATGTGAGAGTTGGACTGTGAAGAAAGTTGAGTGCCGAAAAATTGATGCTTTTGAACTGTGGTGTTGGAGAAGATTCTTGAGAGTCCCTTGGACTGCAAGGAGATCCAACCAGTCCATCCTAAAGGAGATCAGTTCTGATTGTTCATTGAAAGGACTGATGCTGAAGGTGAAGCTCCAATACTTTGGTCACCTGATGTGAAGAGTTGACTCACTGGAAAAGACCCTGATGGTGGGAGGGATTGGGGGCAGGAGAAGAAGGGGATGACAGAGGATGAGATGGCTGGATGGCATCACTATTGATGTTCTATTGATCTCTGTGTCTTTTCTTTTTCCAGTACCATACTATTTTTATTATTGTAGCTTTGTAATATAGTCTGAAGTTAGGGATCATGATTCCTCTAGTCTGTTCGTATTTCTCAAGATAGTTTTGGTAATTTGGGGTGTTTTGTGTTTACATTGAAATTTTAAAATTGTTAGTTTATATTTCTGTGAAAAATGACATTGGTTTTTTATTGCATTTAATCTGTAGATTGCCTTGGGTAGTATGGTCATTTTAACAATACTAACTTTTAAAATCCACAAACAGGATATATCTTTCCACCTTTATGTTTCATCTTAGGTTTCTTTAATTGATGTCTTGCAGCTTTCTGAGTACAAGTCTTTTACCACCCAATTACATTTATCCTTAGGTATTTTGTTCTTTTTGATGCATTTGTAGGTGGAATCCTTTTCTTAACTTCTCTTTCTGATAGTTTGTTGTACACAGATAGAAATGCAATAGATTTCTGTATATTAATTTTATGTTCTGAAGCTTTACTGAATTTGTTTATGAACCATAGTGGCTTTTTTGTTGTTATCATTAAGATTTTCTATGTATTGTATCATACTGTCTGCATAGAGTGAACAATTTTGCTTCTTCATTTCCAGTTTGGATTTCTTTTATTTATTTTAGTTGTCTGATTACTGGGGCAAGGACCTCCAATACTATACTAAATAAAAGTGGTATGTGTAGGCATCCTTATCATGTTTCTGATCTTAGAGGAAAGGCTTTCATGTTTTCACCATTAAATACAAAGTTAACTGTGAGTTTGTCATAAAATGCCTTTGTATTGAGGTATGTTTTCCTTATAACAACTTTGTGCAGGGTTCATAATTGGACATTGAATTTTTTCAAAAGCTTTTTCTGAATGTATTTAAAAAATTATATGATTTTAAGTCTTCACTTTGTAATGGGTGTATCACGCTGATTGATTTGCAGATACTGAAACTTCTTTCCATGCCTGGGATAAATCTTATAGATCATGATCTTTTAATATTTTGTTGTATTCAATTTGCAAATATTTTGTTGAGGGTTTTTACATTTATATTCATCAGGGATATTGAGTTGTAGCTTTCTATTTTTGTGATATCTTTTGGTATTAGTTTGAATGTTGGCCTTGTAGGGTTTTTTTTTTTTTTTGGTTATTTTATTCATACTGATTCTTCTTTACATCTCTTATCTCATTGTTAAGTCTCTCACTGTATCATCTTTATGATAATTACTTTGAACTTTTATTAAGTATATTGTTTATCTCCAGTTAGTTCTTCTGGGGTTTTAACGTATTCCATCAATTGAAACATCTTCCTCTGTGCATCATTTTGCCTAATTTTCTGCTTTTATATGTATCTGTTGGTTGGTTACATTTCCTGACTTTTGAGTAGTGGCCTTGTGCAGGAGATGCCCCATCATCCCAGTAGCATACTCCCCTCTGGTCAGCAGAGCCATGTGCTTTGGGATGTCTCCTGTGCAGGCTGCATGGGTCCTTCTATTGTAGTAAGCTGAACTGTGGGCAGTCTGGCAGGCATGGCTAGCTCCTGGTCCTGATGGTTGCCAGGCCTTGCCTTGTGCAGAGACTGCAGTTTTCTGGTTGGCAAAAATGGGTCATTAGGCAGCTGATGCAAGACCCCACGGGAACCCAGATCTAGTGCTGACTCAACGGTGGGAGAGCTGGGCTCTAGGGTGGGTGCTTGTAGGGCCAGGGTTTCTAGATTTAGTGTCAGCCTGCTAGTGGGTGGGGCTGGTTCTGGACATCACTGCTATGGATTCTAGGGTGTCCAAATGTTGTTACTGGCCCTCTGTTGAGTGGAGTTGGATCTCAGAGTGATGGACTGAGGAGTTCAGTGTATTGCAGAGCTTTTATTATCCTTTTGATGGACAAAACTATGGCCCAGAATGCCCAGTGGCTGGCGCCCGCCTGCTGCTGGGTGTTCTGAGTCCTGACTGGTAGGGTGCAGGGTTGTGGTAGTCTTCTGGCTTGTGTCTGCCCCAAGTTGGGTGAGGCTGTGGCCAGGGACTTCTAGGGACTTCCCACCTGTGTGTAATGCTGGGCCTAAAGCTAGAGTCACTTCCCTAACGTGACTAGGGTCGGGGCCTAGGACCTCCTAGGACATTTTTCACTGCAGTCTGCTCACTGGTGTGTGTGGCAAGTCCTGGGCCCTCTGCTGGCCAGGGCTATGTCCATGGGTGGCTGTGGGCTTTTGGCTTCTTAAGGTAGCCTGCCCACCCGTGGCTGGGCTTTGTCCCTGCCCAGCTACTTGCTTGGCCTGAGGCCTCTCAGTATTGGTACTGACAGGCTGGTGGGCAGTGGTGGGGCTGGGTCCCAAGACTAAAAAGCTAGAGAGGGGACTCCAGATCGATTCTTGCCAGCGCCAATGTCCATGTAGCAGAACACACTCCCCAAATTGAGCCTCTCATGTCTCTGTCCCCAGGGTAAGCTCCACTTCCCTTCTGCCTCTCCAGGAGACTCTCTAAGATAACCAAGTGGCTCCAAATTACTGCTTCTGCCCTGAGCCCCAGAGCATATGGAATTTTGTGTGCACTCTTTCAAAGTGGAGTCTCTGTTTCCCACAGTCCTCTGGATCTCCTGAAATAAAACTCTGTTAGCATTCAAAGTCAAACATTTGAGGGTATCATCTTCCTCTGCAGGATTCCTGGGCTGGAGAGCTTGAGGCCAACCTCAGACTCCTCGATCTTTGATGGGAAAATTTTCAACTGTAATTATTCTCAGGATTATAGGGCTTGATAATACCATGTCTTCTCTCCTTCTACCCATCTCCTTATGGTTTCCTTTTTATATCTTTAGTCATATAAGATATTTTTTGGTAGATTCCGGGCTTTATCATCAACAGTTGCTCATAAATAATTGTAATTTTGGTCTTCACATGAGCGTAAGTAAGCTCTGGGTCTTCCTACCCTGCATCTTGTAGCAATCTCTAATCAATTTAAATGTTGATGTACATATTAGCTAGGATTTGTAGCTATACATGAAGTTTTTCTTCCACAGTACCCTTGCATTTGAAATTTTATTGTATTTAAACAATTGAACCAGCACCATTAAGCTCTTCCTCAGTCTGGATGTATATTTATTATATACATACTCAGTAGTTGTGTAACTATGTAAGTTCTAAGTATTATGCATACTTACATTTGAAAAAATTGACAGATTAGACACTTTCTAAACAAGTCCTTAGTCACAAGTCATTGGCAAGAATTTTAGCATATAAGTTATGACAGAAAAATTTTCCCATTTTAATTTATTTTAAAAAATTAATCTATCATGGTCAACAATTTACTATTATGGAGCCACTGCAGTTAAGTGCAATCAAACTATTTCCAGACTAATGAGAGAATCCATAAATCATAAAGAAATGAAATTAGAAACATGAAATATTATCAGTGAGAAACATTTAGCTCATATAATCTAAAATGTAGTGATTATATTCCAAATAAGACAATAGTAATTTTTGAAGTTCAAATGTCTTTAAAAGGCACCATTTTGGAAAAATTATTGTATAGCCAGCACACTATTCTAGTATAGATCTGAAAAAAACAGGTATATATCCCTAATATTATTAAGGCATATCACTTCAGAACTTTTCTAGACCAGATCGTTCAGATGTCTAACAGGAAATGCTGAAATACAGGAGAAGCTTATCTCTGCACTTTAATTTGGCCAATAGTATTTCATCATCATTGAATGTGTTTCTGTGTTACTGAATAGTATGTATAGAGAGCCTTGTTTAGAATACGTTTCCAGCAGAGTGTTCAGTTGCTTATCAAAGATCAGACAAATTCTCCTACTCTCCCTAGTCTCCGTACCTCCTCCCATTCAATTCAGTATCCCCGAGATTGTGTTTCTCTCTTCTACACAGTCCATTATCTGGATTCCATCAACAGGAAGATCCTGAAAAATATCGTCTTTATATTCTATTTTTATACTTACTGTTATTATTTTGAAGTGTAAAGTATATTAAGAACACACCTAGTGAAGAAGAAAGAAAATTCTGACACATGTACAAATACTGATCCTGTCATATTTTCAGTCTGGTAGAAAATGACATATTCCCCCACTGCAACACACTTTTCATAATTATATTGCACAGAACACTTTTCTTTAGGGTGTCTAAGATTCAAGCAGTATGGTTATCTTGAGCTGCTGAAGATGGGTAAAAAATGGTATGCAATTTCTGGTAATGTGAAGAATATGACAAGTTCCTCATTATTAGTGGGATTTTTTTCCCTTGCTATAAAATTTGGGCACAAATATTTCTCACTAAAAGAAGTGTGTTCTCACTAATCACCTAGTCTTAGAACAATAATTTGAAATATGTAGCTAAAATATTACAGTGATTCCACAGATTGTCAATTTTGACATGATGAAATTAAGTAATAGTTGCAACTACAAAAAAAGGGAAAGATTGTATTTTGAGAGATCTCTGTAAAGAATCAGAGAAGCTGGTTATCACCAGTCAATAGGATTTTTAATTTCTAACACAATACCATTCTCGAATCAGATGAGTTTCATTAATTGATCTTATTTTTGATAAATTGTCATAATTGTGTATTTTTCTTATTAGTTTTATAACTTTCACAATTCCTTTTAGGTAAGTGTGATTAAGTCAACCATTATTTAATAAACAACCTTGATTATAAATCAGCAATGCATCATTCCTTTATTGAATTTCTCTAAGTCCTTGTTCTACCACTCTTGGGCGAAAGCACTAGCTTTGATCTCAAGCAAATATGTAGCATATTTCCCCTCTGTAAACTGGTATTGTGAATTCAGCGCATGTACCATAGACACTCTTTGCTTTGATATTCAGTGATTTGGACTCTTAGGAATCTTTCACAGGATGTGTAAGCCCCAGTCCTGAGCATCACACTGTTAGACCCAATTGAATCTCACTCATATATGACCACACTGTGGTTTCTGAGAATTTTTCCCAATAGCATTTTCACTTTATCTTCTGACGAGGATCAAAGTTATTTCCTTAGGTCCTCAGCATAACACCTAATAAAAAGTTCCTTAGCTTCTGTTAAAAAATTATTTCCAAGCTTGCTTAACTTCAAATCCCACAGAAACACGTTACTGCCTTGGGAAATGAAGTATATTCGCACGTTTCTCCTGATCTATGCAAATCTGGCACATAGCTTTCAGCTGGTTAGGTAATGCATAATTAAATGATTGCTTATTTTGAGCAATTGAGTGTATTGTTGAAATAGTTTTTATATGAATCATAAGACTTAGTACTAAAGCAAATAATAATAGCAAGAAAAAACTTAACTTCATGCTAGGGGTTTTGAAAAATGAAATTATCTTAAATATTTTTGCCCTGTGTGTAGAGTAATTTAAGAATGACTAGCTCAGGATATACTTATGACAATATATTATATGATATTCTGATATAATTTAACTTCACCTACTCCCAGAAATTATCCAAGAATATTGTAATATGAGATTTGCCCTGGAGATGGGATTAATCCTGTTTGAAATTATTTCAGAAAACTTCATACTAGGGAATTTAGGTACTGGTAACAGAGTTTTGGTTGAGAAGGCAAATCTATTTTCTGAAGCCTAAAGCCTATGGAGCTTTGCAGTTCTGCTGGCCACAGAGGATGAATTAGCTAGAGTAATTTTAATTACTTACTGCCATTCCTATGAAAGGTATATTCTCCTAGTTCTTCCTGATCACCGTTTCTTGCAAATATCCCTAAATATTTGTACACATTTACAACCTCATAAATTTATATTTCTTGGTTCTTCTGAGAGGTTTCTCCTGCCTAAAGTACATCTTCAATAATGAAACTAGAACCCTTCTAAAGTAAATATTTTATTTCATCCACCTTTTCAAAAACTTTCACTGACTCTATGCAGTTCAAGTCATAGCTCTTAATACACCATCAAAAACTGCTCAGCTCCAATACTAATGATCTGCTTTTTTATTTAAACTATGATTCAACCCAAAACAACTTCTCACTGTTCATAATAAGTAAAAGATAAGTTCTTGCCTTAATAACTGATTATATTCTCTTTCACCAGGCATGAATAACATCCCTCTGGTTTAAATTTATTTCTTAAAATATTACCACTAGATTAGGTGGCTCAGTGGTAAAGAACCACTTGCCAAGCAGCAGACATAGGAAACATGGATTTGATCCCTGAGTTGGGAAGATCCATTGGATAGGAAATGGCAACCCACTCCAATATTCTTGCCTGGAGAGTCCTATGGACAGAGGAGCCTGACAGGCTACAGTCCATGGGGTCGCAAAGAGTCAGGCACGACTGAGGGACTAAACAACAACAACGGCAACTAGATTACCACTTGGCATCTCACATATAATATAATCATTCTCTTTTTTGATACCTAGCAAAATAATCTTCACTTGCTAAATATTAATTACTTGAATGACAGTTATATTATTAAAGTAATATACTGCATCATCAAATTAGTTTCTAAACTTTGAGACAATAGTTTTAATCATTAAAGGTTTTAAAATTATCCCATCAGTAAGAAAGTTTTGCTTCATTAGATGCCATACACTTTATTATTAGCAAAAGGTAAAAATTAAGTCAATTAATATCACAATTTAAATGAAGATAACTTTAATATGTAAAAACATACAAATAAAATGTAAAATGATACTTATTGTTTCCAACTGTAATATTAACTCAGATGTTCAAATGACTGATTAGAAGAAATTCTTTCACAATATTGTTATTACTACTTTTGCCATTGATAACTAAATTGTCAGGTTTTCTTACTTGTGAATAGATATGATAGAGAAAAATAGAACACAAAAAGTTTTCCCGTATCAGCACTGTGGTGTTTTGCAATGAGAAGAAAATACATTAGATACACTGAAGGAAGATCACGTACCAGGATTTTGCTAACGTATATTTCCCATACCTGTTGGCTGGAGTGGAGTTAAAAACTTCTCTGTAGCTTTGACTTGACAGTGGGAAATCAAAAGGGGTGTTGTATTTTCTCAGGCTTAAATGAGATAAACTATGAAGCACTAGTAGGTCTATAGAAAGGATTTCAAGCACAGTACAAGGCAGAGATCATCATTATTTGGAAGTAGGTAAATAGGTGAATTTAAGCAATTTTTTGGATTATCATGGTTTCATAATTTTATGTATAAGTAACCATGGTTCCATTCCAAAAAATATGAAGTCATTTAAATTGCATATGGCCTGGGAGAAATACAGGTGTGGGGAAATTAGACCTCTATTGTTGGAAATGTTGAGTCCGGGGTCCAATGGCCACAACTCTGTTGTTACAAACTAGCCACCCAAAGAGACAGAAAATATCAGATAAACCCCAATGGTTATCAGTCCATGGAGCAGACGGACTGAACAGCTAACTCCTCAGAAGTTAGGAGACAAGGTCCCAAGGTCCTGTGGGATCTGTAGAATCAGTCCTTTCTCGCCTTACAAGGTTTCTTGCTCTACAGTTTGGAGATGAGAAGGGGAAGAGAGCAGTGGCAGGAACCTGAAAGATAGGATATTTGCCTCTCCAACATAAAATATGTCTCCAAAATTCTGAACTAAGCAAAGTAACTATTCAAAGTAAGTTAGTCTTATAGCACTAGACAAGCTTTAATCAACCCCTTACATGCCCCTACTCCATAAAAATAACTATCATCAATTGATGATGTACAGCAGAAGTACATTTACGTCTCTACTGGCTATTAATATCAGTATGGTAGTCCTTTTCATACAGGGAAGGTTGGTAAAGCCTGGTGAAGACATAGTTACCTGCCCAACTCCCTGAACCAAGCAGTTAGAACTTCATGAGTGTGCTAGGCTAAATAATCTCCCCTGCAGATGTCCAGGTCCTAGTCCCCCAAATCTGATTATATTGTATTACATGGCGAAAAGGACTCTGTAGATGTGATTCAGTTTTATTGAAATGGGGAGATTATCCTTCATTATCTCACTGGGCCTGTTGAAACCTCATGGGTCCTTACAAGGGAAATGCAGGAGGTCAAGAGCTGTGGGTAGGGAGGGGTGGAAAATGCCAACTACTGGCTGGCAAGTGAGAGGGAGGCAGACTTTGGAGACTGGTAAAGACAAGAAGAGTTTTGATTTTCTCCTGGGGGCGGCTCAGTGGTAAAGACTCTGCTTGCCAATACAGGAGCCACAGGAGATGTGGTTTTGATCTTTGGGTCGGAAAGATCCCCTGAAGAAGGAAATGGCAATCCACTCCAGTATTCTTGCCTCAGAAATACCATGGAGAGAGGAGCCATAGGGTCCAGAGTAGGATATGACTGACTGAGCATGCACCCAGAAGAAATGCAGCTCTGACAACACACTGTAAGCTTCTGATCTGCAACACATTAAATAATGCATCTGTATTGTTTTAAAGTCATTAAATTTGCAGTCTACTGCAAGTTTACTGCAACAGCAGTGGGAAACTGACACAATGGGTCTAGAGATAGTTTTCAGCTTCTTCAATGCAGAATTGGATATTCAGTTCTCATTTCACCCACACAAAAGGACAGGTTAGGAAAAAGAGGACAAGAGAATGAACAAAGCAGCAATTCTTTCCTCAGCAGCAACAAGATCAATATTTTTGCAGCATATCTAAATACTCCAGTTTATTCAACAAGCAGTTTCATTGTTTCAACTGCTAATAAGAGATAAAGGATAGAACAAGGAAAAATATGAGGAAGGTAGATGAATGCATAAAGGATAATGGATCATCAGGATGCAAAGTAAAATGCCCAAGAAGATTAGGTAATTCTGGCCTATCAATATATGGGTTAAGAATATTTACTATTGTCATACTTCATGATAGCCATCTTTATTCACAAACTCTTTTTTGGTTATCTGTAAATTATTCTTTTAAGTCTTCAGAAAATATTTCTTAATATATCACCCATGGTTTTAGCTTTTTCCATACCTAACAATGTCAAAACACATTGTGCTATGCTTTGCATGTCTGACTCTTTTTGACCCATGGACTGCAGCCCTCCAGGCTCCTCTGTCCATGGGATTCTCCAGCAAGAATACTGGAGTGGGTTGCCATGCCTTCCTCCAGGGGATCTTTCCAACCTAGGGATCCAACCCCAGGCTCTCACATTGCAGGTGAATTATTTATCTTCTGAGACACCAGGGAAACCCAAGAATACTGGAGTGGGCAGCCTATCCCTTCTCCAGGGGATCTTCCTGGCCCAGGAATAGAATCAGGGTCTCCTGCATTGCAGGTGGATTCTTTACCAGCTGAGCTACGAGGGAAGCCATCAAAACACATTAACCTCAGAGAATAATGTGGCTGAGGATTATTACTAATGGAAACAAATATTTTGCACTAAAGCAATCTCATGCATTTCTGTGATTCAAAACAAATTATTTGCCACAAAAACAAAAGCAAACCAAACACTGACGCGTGCCACTATAGGAGCTGTGCACTTTTCTTCTAATATGTTCAGCTGTGAAATGTGTATTTCAGATGTGGCCATGCAGAGTCTGGAATCATATTGGAGGAATATCAAATCTCATTATGCATTTAGTAATTAAAGCCTAATTTTAATCTTTCATAAGATGCACAAAAAGATGTTGCTACTTTGGGGCAATATCCTTTCAGTTACTCATGGGATAGAAGAGGATGGACAGAACTGGTTTCCTCTTTGGGCCCTGGATGTGTCTGATAGATTGCATGTCTATACTTGACATACAGTCTTATAAGGACAAATGGCTGGTGTATTTTACTGGGTTGAATTCAACTATTTATGAGTACCAGCTGGACTCATAATGAAGTACCTGCCATCGTGTTCCCAACAGCCAGCCCTCTGCCAAATTTAAAGCAAATTAATGAAACTTGTTCACTGAAGGGAGACACTCGCATTACACTTTGGCAGGCACTATTTGTTACCCACTGCAGAATATAGTTAAGAGTTGCGTTGTGCCGTTGTAAACTATGTTTACTGGAGAGGATACAATTGAGAGTATCACAAAATTCCTTTTTTTCACAAAATTATATAAATGTTAAATGGATCTAGTGGATGAATAACCATTTGCAGGTTGGTGTGACGAGGACTGAGATCACAGCCTGGTGCTGTGTGTGTTGGTTGTTCAGTCGTGTAGGACTTTTTGCGACCCCACGGACTGTAGCCCTCACGTGTCTCTGTCCATGGAATTTTCCAAGCTAGAATACTGGAGTGGATTGCCATTCCTTTCTTCAGGGGATCGTCTGAACCCAGGGATCGAACCCAGGCCTCCTGCATTGCAGGCAGATTCTTTACCATCTGAGCCACCAGGGAAGTCCATGACTCATGGGAGTATATACTAAAGTGCATTTTTGTGTGTATGACTGCATGTAAAATCAAACATTCAATTTTTACATTTTTTGAATGTGAATTCTGTGTTGTTAGTTTCTCAGTTGTGTCTAATTCTTTGAGACCCCATGGACTGTAGCCCATGGTGCCAGTTTGATCCCTGAAAAACATTTAAATTATAAAGTAATATAACTTTATATATACTACCTTGTGAATTATGATTTTTCAGTGGCTTTTTAAGTTCTGAGCTTAAAGTTTTGTGCAGGCATTTTTTTGTGTGTGTGTGCAGACTTTTGTATGCATATGGTGGCAATTTGAATATGCTCTTACATCTCTGCCAACTTTAAAAGAAAGTTGTTTTTTTTAATTACAAAGTAGAATAACTTATTTTTTTGTACTTAAATATGTATAAATTTTAAAACAAGCATAGCTTTTCATACTAGAGAGATTGTTAAAGAACTCTTTGGAATATTCACAGACACAAAATTTGACATTCTAAAATAATTATATGGGAGAAAAAAGTGAAAGTGATAGTTGCTCGGTCATGTCCAACTCGTTGACCCATGGACTGTGACCTGCCAGGCTCCTGTGTCCATGGTGTTCTGTGTCCATGGAACTCCAGTCAAGAATACGGGAGTGGGTTAGCCATTCTCTTCTCCAGTGTATCTTCCAGAGGCAGGGATTAAACCTGGGTCTCCTGCATTACAAGCAAATTCTTTACCATCTAAGCCATGGGAGAAGCCCCAGATAATTAGGTGACTACTATAAAATAGCATATGCTTCCAAAATATGGATGCTTACAATTAAGTCCTTTTAATCTAAATTAATTAGATATTGCCTATACTGTGTTCATTTGTATTATATAGATAGAGACAAATGCAATAAAATATCAACAATAGGTTACTAAACTCATTAGTCATTTTATTCAAGGAAATTTGTTCCCTCAATATTTTGTTCAGCAGGTTGCCATTGTAAGAAACTGTTCAATCAACAAAGTCTATCTTACTAAACTAAGTACACTTTAGCTGCTATTGATCTTATATCTACATTACCTAAAAATATGCTATGAATTATATAGATTTCAGGTTATTTAACATAGGTAACAAAATGACAAGTCAGTCATATAATCTGACTAACTCTGGATAATGACACAAAGTGGCTATGGCACTAACTAAAAAATAATTCTAGTTCACTTACTCTTTTATAAATTGAAAAACACTTGCAGGATTAAAGGGATGTGCTTTTCAAAGCAAAATAATCAAACCCATCTATTTTGCCATTCTGATGCAATTTGTTCACTGAAGCTGATAATTTTTTTTTTTATAAACTCTGTCAGCACGACTGTGAGATCAATGCCAATGAAATATTTTGTTTACAATTTACCCTCCATTTCCCCTAGACTTTGGAGTTTTAATACGTATAGCTGTTGCATCTGACTCTATTGATCTAGTTCAAAATTAAAGGGCAAATAAAAGCAATTAGATAGTGTCATCAAACATTCTCATCCAGGAACTGCTTGATCAATTAAAGTATGCTACATTGCATTAAAATTAAACTTAACCTATTATTTATTTTTATTTAAATTAGAATCATAACTGAAAAATATAAGTAAATGGTGCATGATTTTCACAACACTCTGACATGTTGGTCAATGAATTTGCTAACAATTCAATGAAAAAACTAAATTAAAGATAGTATTAGGTTGGTGGAAAAGTAAGTTTTATTTTGCATTGCTAAAATATGCTATTGGAATACATCCTTAAATAAATGTTGTTATGTTATACATCATTTTAATGTGCATTTCTTGCTTTATGTTTCCTGCTAATGAATTTTTGCTTGCTATTTTATTGTATATGTATTTTAGATGGTGGAAATGATGTTAGACAAAAAACCAATTTGAGCAATCTTCTTGTTTGAGCCAAAATGGGTCATAAAGCAATGGAGACAACTTGCAACATCAACATTCAGCTAACCCAGGAACTGGTAGCAAAGGTACAGTGCAGTGGTGATTCAAGAAGTTTTGCAAAGGAGATTAGAGCCTTGAAGATGAGGAGCTCAGTGGTCAGCCATTGAAGTCGACAATGACCAACTGAGAGGATCAAAGCTGATCCTCTTAACAACTGCATGAGAAATTATCCAAGAACTCAATGCTGACCATCCTATAGTCATTTGGCATTTGAAGTGAATTGGAAAGGTGAAAAAACTGGATAAGTGGATGCCCCATGAGCTGACCAAAAAAAAAAAAAAAAAAATCATTTTGAAGTGTCTTCTCTTCTGCTCAGGAGCAATGAAACAGTACTTGGCTGGACTGTGACATGTGACAAAAATTGGATTTTATACAACAACGAGTGGTGACAAGCTCAATTTTCAGACTGAGAATAAGCTCCAAAGCACTTCCCGAAGCCAAACTTCCTTCATAAAACTGGTCATAGTCACTATTTGGTGATCTGCTGTTGACCTGATCCACTACATCTTTCTGAGTCCTGGCAAAACCATTACATCTGAGAAGTATGCTCAGCAAATCAATGAGTTGCACTGAAAACTGCAATGCTGCAGCAAATGTTGATCAACAGAAAGGGCCCAATTATTCTCTGGTACAACACCTGACTACATATCACACAACCAACTCTTCAAAAGTTGAACGAATTGGGCTACAAAGTTTTGCCTTAATTGTGAAATTCACCTGACCACTCATCAAATGACTACCACTGCATCAAGCATCTTGACAATTTTTTTTGCAGAGAAAATGCTTCCACAACCAGCAGGAGGCAGAAAATGCTTTCCAGAGTTTATCAAACCGCAAAGCATGGGGTTTTATGCTACAGGAATAAACAATCTTATTTTCATTGGCAAAAATGTGTTGACTGTAATGATTCCTATTTTGATTAATAAAAATGTATTTGAGCCTCATTATAATGATTTAAAATTCAGGGTCTGAAATCATAATTATTTTTGAACCAAGCTATGCCTCTTGAGAAATCTGTATGCAGGTCAGGAAGCAACAGTAAACTGGACATGGAACAACAGACTGGTTCCAAATAGGGAAAGGAGTATGTCAAGGCTGTATATTGTCACCCTGCTTATTTAACTCATATGCAGAGTACCTCTTGAGAAATGCTGGGATGGATGAAGCACAAGCTGGAATCAAGATTGCTGGGAAAAATATAAATAACCGCGGATATGCAGATGACACCAACCCTGTGGCAGAAAGCAAAGAAGAACTGAAGGGCCTCTTGATGAGAGTGAAAGAGGAGAGTGAAAAAGTTGGCTTAAAGCTCAACATTCAGAAAACTAAGATCATGGCATCTGGTCCCATCACTTCATGGCAGATAGATGGGGAAACAGTATCAGACTTTATTACTTGGGGCTCCAAAATCAATGCAGATGATTACTGCAGCCATGAAATTAAAAGACACTTACTCCTTGGAAGAAAAGTTTTGACCAACCTAGACAGCATATTAAAAGGCAGAGACATTATTTTACCAAAAAAAGGTCCATCTAGTCAAGGGTCTGGTTTTTCCAGTAGTCACGTATGGATGTGAGAGTTGGACTATAAAGAAAGCTGTGCACCAAAGAATTGATGCTTTTGAACTGTGGTGTTGGAGAAGACTCTTGAGAGTCCCTTGGACTGCAAGGAGATCCAACCAGTCCATCCTAAAGTAAATCAGTCTGAATATTCATTGGAAAGACTGATGCTAAAGCTGAAACTCCAAAACTTGGGCCACCTGATGTGAAGAACTGATTCATTGGAAAAGACCCTGACGCTGGGAAAGATTGAAGGCAGGAAAAGAGAATGACAGAGGATGAGATGGTTGGATGATATCACCGATTCAATGCACATGAGTTTGAGTAAACTCCAGAGTTGGTGATGGACAGGGAGGCCTGGCATGCTGCAGTTCGTGGGGTCGCAAAGAATCAGACACTGCTGAGCGACTGAACTGACCGAGGCCTTTCTCAGTCTTCCCTGGTGGCTTGGATGGTAAAGAATCTGCCTGAAATGCGGGAGACCTCGGTTGGATCCCTGGGTTGGGAAAATCCCCTGGAGGAGGACATGGCAACCCACTCCAATATTCTTGCCTGGAGAATCCCATGAACAGAGGAGCTTGGCATACTAGAGTCCATGGGGTCACAAATAGACATGACTGAGCGGCTAACCACAGCACACAGCACATACCGCTTCCAAAGATAGGGCACTAATGTTACATTCTCTATAGAAAGAAGTTGACTCTCATTGTCTACATTATGACAGTGCTATTGTAATGGACTTATCCTGTATATTTTCACACAGATAAGAGTCAAAGACAGTAAGAAAATTAGGCTTATGTTTAAACATTGACATCTCTTAACAAGGAGATCGATTTCCACTCTTTAAATATTTAAGTTTAGTGCTGATCATGCGGCAAGGTTGGCAATCATAATGCTTCATGTGGTTACCATTTATAGATCTATTATTTGCTAGGTACTTTACATGATATCTTTTATTTTCAAAATACAGCAGCAAATATGTATGATTCGTATTGTATACGTGAGAAACTTAGAAATAGTATAGTATGTGTTCCAAGTTACAGAAAAGCAAATAAATAAACTGACTTTTGTATGAAACTTGACTGGCCCCTAAACTCCAATATCTTGGATGCATCCATCTGGTAACAAATTATTTTGATAATTTTTTTTTCAAAATAGTTCATATGGTTTCTTAGGCGTACAAGACTGGTCAGTTGATAGAAAGTAGCAGTTGCTAAAAAAAACTTGAATACAATTTGCATATAAAGAAGTGGTTGAGATGATTGTCCCTTAAGGGTCAGGGTCCCATTATCAAAGAGGCAAAGCAAAATTTCCTCCTTTAGAAAAAAAATCTGCTGTTAAAAATTAAAGTAGTTTAGCTAGTTAGCTCAGTTGCTCAGTTATTTCCAACTCTTTGTGACCCCATGGACTGCAGCATGCCGGGCTTCCCTGTCCATCACCAACTCCCCGAGTTTACTCAAACTCATGTCCATTGAGTAGGTGGTGCCATCCAACCATCTCTTCCTCTGTTATCCCCTTCTCCTCCCGCCTTCAATCTTTCCCAGTATCAGGGTCTTTCCCAGTGAGTCAGTTCTTCACATCAGGTGACCAAAGTATTGGAGCTTCAGCTTCAGCATCAGTCTTCCAATGAACACTCAGGACTGGTTTCCTTTAGGAAACTGAGCAGGCGGACATAAAGCACATTGGAGAATGTGTATGGCTCATTCCCATTTCCTGTTGGACAAATTCTGTTATTTAAGGTTTTAATTTTATATCTCCTTAATTTAGTTTGTGATGCTTGTGATTAACTTATCTTGAAGGTCAACTTATATTTTGATGGATATTCAACACCTCATTAATAGTTTTTTTAAATCATTCTCACATATCTTTCTTAGCTCTGACCTCTACCAAGTCACTGGCAATTTTTATAGCAATGGAAGCAAACACATCAACTGAATTAACAATAAAACAGACTCAGTTCGTCTAAGCAAAGGTGATAAATTTACACTTCACCCTCTGCCTGTCAGTGAAGAAATTATGTAGTTGAGTTAAATAATGTATTCTAATTTCAAAGATGTAAAGAAATATACAGAGTTGAGTTGAGAAAATATAGGATTATTGTTACACTGTAAATGAACAAATTGATATGTAAAGATGTAAAGGGTCTTGTTCAGTCAAAGAGCAGGCAAATGCTGAAATCAAACTTGGAATACAGGTCTATCCTAATTCATTCATTTTTATCATATCATATTGTAAGATATTTACTTAAAATAAAATATATCCTTTCTAAGACAAAGCACTTTATTTCATGAATTGCCCATTTGTCCTCTGCATGCTACTTAGAAATTGCAGGAATGAATAAAACAAGTCTAAAATAAAATTGTTAAGGTGTACAATTTGATGCAATTATTAAAAGAAAAAATTAATTGTACATACCTACATATATATTTATAGTATTCAGAATGGTGTCCTTTCAAATATACTTGTGCATTACTGAACACAGAATATCTTCTCTTTCCTTCATGGAAAATAAGCAACAGCAAGAAGAATTATTCTGTAGAATTTGAATCTGTTACTTAATCTATGGTGACATAAAATATGTTTATTCTTCATTTTCACTAACTTTAAAGAAAAATTTATATTTATTTCCTAACAGGTATGTAAGGATACTAAACTTAAGTATTGGGAACCTACTCAGAAAAATTGAAGCTTCTGGGACAAAAACACTAAAAAAAATACTGAAAAGGAATTTAGCTGTTAATACTTTCATGAAGGTTGTACATTTTCTCTCCTCACTGCAAATGCTCTTTAGGGATTGATATGTCTATATTTGCCTACATCAAAAAAAGAAATAGAATGAGCAAGTAGTTTGATATTGAAAACATATATGCTCTCTTATAACAGACACTTCCTTGTCATTCAAATGTTCATACTAATTTTTTCCCCCTCTGGAAGAAATTAGGATGAACTGCCAGTGTGTAAAAGCAACAACAAAATATCTATAATTGGGCTTAAAAAGCAAACTTTTAACACAAAGAAAATGTAATTTATTATCAACTGTAGGCTTTTCATGATTTTTTCTTAATCTTCTAGTCCTGTCCTGAGGTTCTTTCTTTCACTTTAATATTGTGTTTTTTGCACAATAACAAATTTGACCAACACAATGAACAGACTACTGAGATATTGAAAAATGATGATAGAATGATTAGGAAGTTAGCAGTATAAATTGTTTTCCAACTTCAAGATGCCAGCATTCTTTAGTGTGCTCAGGGATTTTTTGGCAGTGTTTATATTTAGCTCACTCTTGTTTCTGGAGAATGAAATGGCAACCCACTCCAGTATTCTTGCCCCAGAAAACCCATAGACGGAGGAGCCTGGTGGCCTACAGTCCACGGGGTTGCAAAGAGTTGGACACAACTGAGCGATTTCACTTCACTTCACTTCACTTTTGGTGTGTTTGACTGAAGGTGTCCCCTTTTTGAGGACTTTTCACCTCCCATAGCTCGGGCCGTCACTACCTCCAAGACTTTGTTTTCACAACCCTTGTTTGTAGAAGAAATAGGCCATACACAGCTTCCCAGACACCCTACATCCTAGCTACAAATAAAGTATTAGAGATAGGTACATAATTGAATACCACCAAATAGATACCGTCTCATAAAAGTTAGGAGTTAGATCACGAGGAAAGTTAGACTGATTAGAACCAAGGCTAAGCTTATGTTGACTCAGTTCTATACAACTCCCATATTGAAGGCAAATTTGGGGGTCCTGTTGATCAAAAAGAGAGTAAATAGAAAAAACTGAATTGCAAGAACGAAAAAAAAAAAAAATATCACAAAGGAAATTGAGACCAGAGTTTAGAAAATGGAAACAGTTTTTCTGGTAGTTTTTAATTTCTTTGGTTTTTAGACCTTGCTGTGCTCTTTGAAGTCCAAGAAATGTATGATTTTCCTTATAATAAATTCTCTATACCAAAGCTAGTTTTGACGTGTTTTTGTTTCTATGATTCCAGACTTAAGGGCAAAAGTATTCCTTGAAAAACCTTTTTAACTCTTTTCTGTTTTCCATAAATTAAGCTTTGAGCAATTTCAGTTTGCTTTCTTTACTTAGCACTTATTTATCTAGAGTTCCATTGCTCAGCCTGAGAATGTGGCCAGGAAACAGAAAGTTTGAAAAATTAAGAAAAGTAAATCTTCTGTAGCTTGAAGCTATATAACTTAAAGCTTTATAATCTTCAACAGGGTAAATCTGATAAAGTGTTAAATTGAGAACATTTTTCAACTCCCAACTTTATATCTTGTTTAGGATAAAGACATGCTTAATATTGTCCTGTTTTTTGTTATTACACAATTGCCCTTGGAAATATTATTTTATCAAAATATTTTAAAAGACTTAAATTTCAGAAAGTAATATTCCCTATAAATAGGAACATTTAAATTTTATATGACTTAATTTTATTTAACAAAAAGTATATAATAATATGATACCATTCAGAACTCCATCTGAATCTTGACTCCTTTGCCTTGATTCATATTTATATACATATTTGCTTGACTTTTTACATCTGTACACATAGCTCTATGTAATTCCTTCTGAAGAAATCTGAAGGAATTATAATGCCTAAGGTTATAGGAATATTAGGAAATAAAGTATTATGATGCAAAATTATATGAAAACTATAACCTCAAATATACTCTAGAATAACATTTTTGATCTATTATGTCTTGGTAAAAGTACAGATGAAACTCCAGTTGTAAACATTTGTCACCTATTTTGAGCAGGAATATTTCCTTGCCTTAATTGTGCGCTTAGTCACTCAGTCATGTCCAACTCTTTGTGACCCCATGAGTTGTAGTCCACCAGGCTCCTCTGTGCATGGGTTCTCCAGGCAAGAACACTGGAGTGAATTGCCATTTCCTTCTCTAGGTGATCTTCCCAACCCAGGAATCAAATCCAGGTCTCCTGCCTTGCAGGCAAATACTTTACTGCCTGCGCCACCAGGGAAGCCCCTGCTATATATCATTATATCGTTGCCTTACAAAAAACCAAAAAGTCAATGTTACAACTTGATATCAAAGTATTTGAAGCAACTTCATTTTTAGTGGGCTTCCCTAGAGGCTCAGTGATAAGAATCTGCTTGCAATGCAGGGCACGAGAGTTCTATGCCTCGGTCTGGGAGATCCCTCTAGTAGGAAATGGCAACCCTCTCCAGTATTCTTGCCTGAGAAATCCCATGGACAGAGGAGCCTAGCAGGTTCCAGTCCATGGAGTCTCATAAAGAGTCAGACATGACTTAGCAACTCAACAACAATATTTTTAGTAAACAGTCGCTGAGATTTCCTATACCACTAACTTGCTTTCTTGTGTGTATATATATATACATATATATATATGTATACATGTATATATATATATATATGTATATATATATCACTATATATATATATAGTGATAGATATAAACAAAAATAAATCAACAGTTTTCATCTCTTAAGAACATTTTCTAAAAGCTAGAAAGATATACAGTATATAACAAATTTTATAATATATATCATAGAGAGATCAAAACCTTAGAATAATCCATCTACTACAGTTGATTAGTTGATTAGTAGGTAACTGTTGATTAGTAGGTAACGGAAATCTTGTAACAATAACTGTAGGTGGTTCACTACAAATAATATGACGCATAGTGGTGAAAATACTATAAAATTCTGTATTATTTCAGGAATTTCACTGAGATTTGGATACAGAACTATGTATTGCTTATTTTCTTATACTTATTTTAACTAAAATCTTACTGCATGTATATCTTACATATAAAATACATTATATTTTATGTGTACAGTTTTAGTAATAATAACTAAGCAATATATGTATATACACTGGTAAATTTCTAAATGTTACAAGCACCTTGATTTCCTAATGTATTCCTTTTAATTTTATATAATAGTCTCTTTACCTTCAGGAAGTAAATAACCTAAAGTTACTGATATATGTTATTAATTTTTATAGTTTATTTATTTTTATCTATTTTAAAAACTCTGTTACAAATAAAATCATATAGGAAATAAAGACAAGTGTTTTTTTTTTTTTTAATTACTTAATGCCATGATTATATTAATACAATCAATGCTGGCAATGGCAACTCACTCCAGTATTCTTGCCTGGGAAATTCCATGGACAGAGGATCCTGGTGGGCTACATTCCATGGAGGAGGAAAAGAACTGGACACAAATTAGTGACTAAATAAATTATCGATATAAAAGCAATATCAAAATTAAAGATTTATATCATTGCACTTATGTCTACAAAGTAATCCACCATATGGATATACCACAGTGTATTTATATGTTACACTATTAAATGACAAATGGCTTATTATCTTTCCTTTTTTGTTACAGAAAACTATGCTTTGAGTATTCTTGAACATTTGTCCTGAAGAACAGGTGAAAGAGCACTTCACAGGTATGTCTGGAGTATAAGTCAAAGAGTATATGTATCTTCAAATATAATAGGTAATGTAAAAATATCTTCTAAAATACATATAACAATTTCCTCCCAAGAGCATACTGATGAAACCTTTGTATCAGAGGCTTTATATTCTTCTGCCAGCTTGTTGTGTGTGAAATATTATCTTATTGTCTGTTTTAAAATTTCAGTTCCTTAATTACAAATGAAGTTGAACAAAAATTTCCATGCAACATTAATCATTTGTGGTTCCTCTTCTGTGTAATGTCTGTTAATGTCTTTCTGCTCCTTTTCCTAATTTGTTGCTGCTTTTTATTGATTCTTAGGAGTTGTTTATATGTGTTGCATAGAAATCACTTGCATATTATAAATAGTGTAGACTCTCTCATAGTTGTAGTATGTCTTTCTAAGAATTTACATTATATTTTGATGAAAAGAAATCCTTAATTTTTATTTAATTGGTGTATAAATTTTGGCTTTCTTTGTCCTAACATACTTCTTCTTCAAGGTTATTAAATATCATATTTTTATAGACTTTCTTAAAATAAGTCATTAACAAAAATCACTTATCTGTCTTTAATTGAGTTTTTGTCAATGGTATATTCATTTTCACTTAGAAAATTGTTGCTAAAAAAGTCCATGCTTTAAAAGTACTCTTTTCTGGAATTCTTCTTAAAAGAACTGAAATACATGGCTTGAGTATTAAACATTCAGACACTTAGGTGAAAGAAATTCTTACACAATGACTATTTAGTGATATCAGCTAGCAACTAACAATTCCATACCCTTAACATGTGATATATGGGTGTATGGTATATAAGTACATTTTACTTTCTAAATGTCTGCATGACAAATACAGGGTATAGCACAATAGGAAAATAAAATCCAGGTATTGTAAGCATCCCAGGAATCAATTTTTTGCTTGTGGCTCAGAAAAATGGCACCACCATCTAGTAGTTATCTTAAGAAAAATGGCACCTTATTAAGAAGACAAAATTTTGTTGATTTCTTACTGTGGAATAACTAGGGCAGAGGACTTCCTGGTTTAAAGGAAAGTTATATTATTTAGAGGCAGTTGCTATACCCAGAGTTATAGAAAAAAGACGATGGTTTTATTTTAGGTACACTGTCTTACAACAAGTGCAGTTCCAATCCTGTGATCTTTAAATTATTCCTGCCAGTTTCCAGTTTTATACATTAAACTTGGATTCTTTCCCTCCTTGCATAGCATTGATGCTTCATTATTCATTGTGGCTCAAGCTTAATTTTTCTGGACATAATATTAAACCATTATTGCATATTAAGATATGGTTGGAAAAAAAAGTGTATCTCTTTACACGTTCAACAAAGCTGTTTATCTACCATGTCTTAACTATATTACTATCTGCCTCTATTTTCTGTACTTCATAAATATCCTAAATCATAGGAGCTGAACAGCAGCTGTTTCTTTATAAAGTTGTATCATTTAAACTTAATTTATGTTAGGTGAATGACCCTCTCTTGCTTACTAGTATACCCTAGAAGTAAGTGCTACTTAGAACAGGTCTACTTAGAAATACAGATATACAGGATATACAGATATATATACATATTCCTCCAGATACACAGAAATATGTCAAAATTCTATAGAATGGGCACAAATCTTAATACACAATTGGAAAATGAAAAGCAAAATGAAAAAAAAATTGATAATTTCTTCTTTTAGGCTCTTATCTTTTAAGATTTACATGATTAATGCTCATTCTTACCAACTGGGCAAGAGGGTTCCCTTTTTTCCACACCCTTTCCAGCATTTTTTGTTTGTTTTCGATGATGGCCATTCTTACGGGTGTGAAGTGATACCTCATTATAGTTTTGATTTGCATTTCTTTTGTAAGAGCAATGTTGAACATCTTTTCATGTGTTTATTAGCCATCTGTATGTCTTGTTTGGAGAAATAGCTGTTTAGGTCTTCTGCCCACTTTTTGGGCTTCCCTGGTGTCTCAGAGAGTAAAGAATCTGCCTGCAGTGTTCGAAACACAGGTTCAATCACTGGATTGGGAAGATCCTGTGGAAAAGGGAATGGCAACCCACTCCAGTGATCTTGCCTAGAGAATTCCATGGACAGAGGAGCCTGGTGGGCTACAGCCCATGGGGTTGCAAAAGTTGCTCACTTTGTGATTGGGTTGTTTTTCTGATATTGAGCTTAATGAGCTGCTGTGAACCTATTTGCCGTGCAGCAATGGAAACACAGATCTAAGAGTAGACTTGTGGAGACAGAGAGAGGGAGGAGCGGGACAAACTGACAGACTAGCATTGAAACATGTATATCACCACCTGTACAATTAGATAACCAGTGGAAGCTTGCTGTGTGATGCACGGAGCACAAATCAGGTGCTCTGTGACCACCTAGGGCTTTGCATGGGGTGGAAGGTGGGAGGGAGGCTCATGAGGGAGAGGACACATGTATACCTGTGACTGATTCATGTCGATGTATGGCGGAAACTAACACAGTATGGTAAAGCAATTATCCTCCAATTAAAAATAAATTACTTTTTTAAAAGAAAAAAAACTACATGATTATACACAGGATAAAAATAGAGATCGAAATAACACCTATAATCCTGACAAAGATATATCGGATGATGCAACTTAACTGATGGTCCTTATGGATCCAATCTCTAAATACCAGACTAATCACCTAGTTGCAGATGCATTGGAACTCCCATGGACCTTCCCACGTGGGAAATAGATATAGAGTAAGTCTGTTATTAAATTCTAGGGAGGGTTTAATCTCCAGAAGAAGTTCAAAGAGAATAAATGGATCTGAGCTAATACAACTCAACTCCAATAAATTTGCTCATCTGGTAGGTCACTCCATCCATCCACATGACAGCGTGTATGAGTAGAGGGGAGAACTCAGAGTGTGTCCAGGGAAATTTATACTTCATGGAAATAAAAAATGATGGGATGCATGAAAAACGGGCAAATGGGAGAGAAGGAGGCCCATAAAAGAGATCAGACATGACTAAATAACCAAATAATTTCCCTAAGTGAAAGGTGTACACTAACCTCATATTTTAAAAGCAAAAGTGAGCCAAAGGACAACATTTAGAAAAACTATGCAATAACTGCTATGTTGGTGATAATAATTAAAGAATCCAAAAATATGGGATTTTGTGATACATTTTTATCTTATGTTATCATTTAAGCAGAATTTTGTTGGATTTCTCTTTATTTATGGTTAGTTATGCATTGATCTTCAATAAGGGAAGCACTCTAGGAACTTCCATTTGTGCATCTGGGTCCAAAGTGGCTGGCTGCGTGTAGGCGGGGCTTCAGTGTAATGGAGTCAGAAACCAAGGTTTAATAGGAGCTACACAATTTATGCATCTGAGATGAAACTAATCAAACTTCAACTGATTATTGGAGAACTGAGAGGACTGTGAATGAACAAAGAAGGAAAATTAGGAAGTACATATAAAACACAAGGCAGAGGATAAGGCTATCCACAGGTATAGAAAGATTTTTTGAATATTCACAGCCTAATACTTCTGTACATTATGGTGGGAAAATTTCACTGGTCCAGTATTTATTTTTAAAAATCTCATGTGGATTTTTATTGTCAGGGACCATCCTATGTTCTCTGTGTAATGGTTCTTGCAATTGTTATACAATCTTTATGAAATGAGTACTGTTATTGTCACCATATTATGGATGAGGAAGCAGAGTAAGTGTTGGACCTGGAATTAAAGCCCAGACAGCTTGGCTCTAGAAATGTGTTGTGCTATGCCGGGCAAGCTCTCTTAAAGGGAATAACAGCAATCCAAAAAAGTCCATAAAGAGAAAAAAAGATTAAATGATTATGCATTTTCTCAAGTATATATCATTTGAAACTCTAGAGGAAACTAAGAATGTATCTCTGATTAGAATACTTGTAAGAGCCAAGAAAGTTTCTACACTTTTGAGATGATTCTGACACAACCATATTCACAAACTTTTTGAGCAGGGATAAAATAGAAACTAATATAACACAATAGGGAATTTGAATCAATTCCATTTTAAAATATCTTACAAATGAGATTTCCCATTTAACACAGTATCTGAACAGTAGTGTCTCATATTGCACCTCCAAAGCTACCATTAAGTTGCTAATGCAGATACTGCTCTCACGTTTTAAAGGCAAATGTGGCCCAAAGGCCAACACCTAGAGAAAGTTGACAGTAAGTCCAACATTGATGGAGATAGTTAATTTTAATCTATTTTGTCTGTTTTATTTACTGCAAGATGCATAGAAGCTCTATATCTTAAAAAAATAAATACACACGTAACCAAGTCACCATCTAACTAGCATGACTAAATCGTGTCTTCTCCAAATTCATATGTTGATCTCAATCCTAGGTACCTCAGAATATAACTATATTTGGACATTGGGCTTTCAAAGTTAAAGAAAGTTAAGTTAAAATAAGGCTGTTAGGATAAGTGCTTATCTAATGTGACTGTTGTCCTTAAGTGAAGTGAAAGTTGTTCATTCGTATCCGACTCTTTGCCCCCCATGGACCGTAGCCTGCCAGGCTCCTCTGTCGATGGGATTTCCCAAGCAACAATACTGGCAGTAGTAGTAGTGTTAATTGCTCAGTTGTGCCGACTCTTTGCGACTGCATGGACTGTAGCCCACCAGGCTCCTCTGTCCGTGGGATTTTCCAGGCAAGGACACTGGAGTGGGTTGCCATTTGTTGGCATTCCCTTCTCCGCTGTCCTTCTAAGAGGAGGAAATCTGGACACACAAATAGATAGCACTGATGTGCATACACAGAGAAAACCTCTCATGAGGACACAGTGGCTGTCTGCAACCCAAGAGAAGGAGGTTCAGAAGAAATCAGACCTGTTGACATTTTGGCCTTGGAATTTTTGCTTCCAGTACTATGTGAGCAGTGAGATCTTTATTTTTAAGCCATCCAAATATACAAGCAACTCCTGCAACTCAATTCCAGAAAAGTAAACGACCCAATCAAAAAGTGGGCCAAAGAACTAAACAGACATTTCTTCAAAGAAGACATACAGATGGCTAGCAAACACATGAAAAGATGCTCAACATCACTCATTATCAGAGAAATGCAAATCAAAACCACAGTGAGGTACCATTACACGCCAGTCAGGATGGCTGCTATCCAAAAGTCTACAAGCAATAAATGCTGGAGAGGGTGTGGAGAAAAGGGAACCCTCTTACACTGTTGGTGGGAATGCAAACTAGTACAGCCACTATGGAGAACAGTGTGGAGATTTCTTAAAAAACTGGAAATAGAACTGCCATATGACCCAGCAATCCCACTAGAGGGGTGGGGGGTTGAGGGGGTGGGGGGGTAGACATTACTGATTCGTATGGATCCAGTGCATCAGAAGTGGTCTGAAACCCTGACTTGGGCCTGGACTGACACAGCCCAAGCCCAGACCTACCCCAAGGGCCCTCTCTGGCCAATCTTGCTCTTCAGTGCAGCTTGACGCTAGGGTAAGAATTGCAGTGGATAAAGGGAGTGTTCAGGAATGAAGGACAGAGTCAGATCCAATGCAGAACAGCACATGGCGGGCGTGGAGGCCGTCCACCCCATCACTATTGCTTCTGCAGACGCGGCAGCGCATGGGAAGGCGGGAACGCTGGCTGTGGCTGGGACTGTCGCAGCCTACCCCCGACCCCAACCAAGGGCTCGTGCCAGCCCCTTATCCCAGCACTGCTTCCTTCTGAGGATGAGGCACTGGTGCTGCGGATGAGGGTGGGGGTCAATACACAGCTAGATGGAACAAAGCCAGCTCCGACCCAGCCCTCAGGGCTTCTGCTCAGCAGCTTGTGACAATGCCACTGCCCCCATAGGTGGGGTGGTGGCCGCTGAGCAGGGTAGAAGCCCTTGGCCACACCTGGCTCTCTCTCTAGCCCCTTCATCTCCAGACTCACCTCCTACCAAGGAGAGTACACCCTTGGGAAAGATGACCCATGCTCATGGCAGAACCAGATCTCCCACCAAAGCAACGTTTCATAGGATTTATAACCAATAGAGTGATTATGCATGCTTTCTCGATTTTAACTGTTTAACAGAAGCTAAATGCTAAATTAGTCATTATAAATTAAAAGAGATTTATTCAAACCATTTTAATATAAATTATTTCATATGAAATGTTTTGAAAACATAATAGAAGTTATGGATCATTCTCAGATGTATACTCTACGAACATAATCATATCCAGACTCCTGTTCCCTTCAAACTACCACTTGATCCCTACTGACCTTTGCCTTTGTATAAATCCCCTGGTTTTTGGGTGTAAGGAGCCTGTGAATAGGAGATATCAATTCCTGAATATTGGTAAATTATATGGCAAAGGAGAAACTATACTATGTGGGCTAGTAAAATCACGTGAGCCCTTTAAAAGGAGGGTTTTCTCTGGCTGGCAGCTGAGGAGGAATTCAGAGATTGAAACACAGTAGGATTTGACTTTCTCTTGTGGCTTGAAAATGAAGGGGAACATGGAAAGGAATGTGGATAAGCTCTAGGAGAGGAGAACAACTCATAGTTGACAGCTATAAATAGAAAAATTTGATACCTGAGTCCCATGATCCCAAATAAATTAAATCTGTAAGTCACAACTGAGCTTGTAAAACAACCTCCATATTAACTGCAGCCCTAGCTATTGAGTTCATCCCAAGAGATTCTAAACAGAGAAATATGGTCAACAGGATGTCATATTCCTAAACTATAGGAAATATGAGATTTAGAAATTACGGTGATTTAAATTTGTGGTAATTTGTTACATAGCACTAGAAAATTAATTCATCCCTAGAGTACATCTCAGAAAATAATATATCTGGTTCCTGTAAGTCATTTTCCATCTACTAAAGAGCTTTTACAGATGGTAAAGAGTCTGTCTGCAATGCGGGAGACTCGGGTTTGATCCCTAGGTCCAGAAGATCCCCTGGAGAAGGAAGTGGCAACCCACTCTATTATTCTTGCCTAGAAAACTCCCTGGACAGAGGAGCCTGCCAGGCCACAGTCCATGAGGTCACAGAGTTGGACAGGACTGAGCGACTTCACTTTAAAGAATTAACAGCTGGGTACTAGTTCAGCAGGAATATTGAATAGAGGCAAAAAGAGTAGTCAGAAAGAGATGAAATTTAAAGGTAGAATGGAGTGATAGCAATAAGACTACCCTTTAATTTGGTTGGCAAATTAGTTTTTCAACACTTAGCAAACAGGTAAGAATGAATCATCTTAAATATATGTATCAGTAATTTCAGAAGGTCTTCTAGAGAAGACAGTGATCTAACTCTTTATTGTATAGCATTTAATATTTCCTGCAATGACCACAACCTCTTTGATTTAGTAACAATAAAAGTTAGTATAAAATGTAGAACAGTATCAGTCATGAGTAGGAATTTTGCAGTTACAATTTGTAACACTTGACCTTCACACACATAATCTTCTATTTTGTGTCACAGATCTATGAAAATTAACCTTAGTAATTGTAAACACAAGAAATGTGCATTTTTTTTCTTAAACACAAGCGAAAAAAAAAAAAAAAAAAAAAAAAAACCAGGGCCCAGTAAGAACTACACCTTCAGTTGAGGGCCACAGAGTGCAGCCAGGAATCAAGTACTAAGCATGGTATATATTTTGCAAAAGGATAGTGTGGTAAGCAGGCTGCATGATGAATCTGCATTACGTAGTTAACAAGAGTATAGTATCATATAGCATGTATTTTTCAATGGATGTAAAAATAAACATTTTTTTTAAGCTGAAGATATTGCCAGAAATACCCATGATTATTCTACTTGGTTATGAAATAAAATTACATATGGATTTCCCTAGTGGCTCAGTGATAAAGAATCTACCTGCCAATGCAGGAGGTGCAGGTTTGATCCCTGGGTCGGAGAGATCCCAGGAGAAGAAAACACTGACCGACTCCAGTATTCCTGCCTGGGAACTAATCCCTTGGACAGAGTAGCCTGGTGGGCTACAGTTCATGGGACTACAAAAGATTTGGACATGACTCAGTGATTAAACAACAACAGTGGGAAGAAATTAAGCTACAGTGGATCTACAGTTATGATTATATGAAGTTGGATCTGATTTATAAAACTTTTTTGATTAGTATTAAAGTAAGAAAAAATATCCTTTAAGAGATTCTTAGATCTTTGAATATCTAATGAAAACACACACACACACACACACACACACACACAAATCTTCTTTAAAATGATATGGCTTTTCATGATAGCTCAGTTGGTAAAGAATCTGCCTGGAATTCAGGAGAATTCAGTTCGATTCCTGGGTCAGGAAGATCCTCTGGAGAAAGAATAAGCTACGCACTCCAGTATTCTTGAGCTTTCATTGTGGCTCAGCTGGTAAAGAATCTGCCTGCAATGTTGGGAGACCTGGTTTTGATCCCTGGGTTGGGAAGATCCCGTGGAGAAGGGAAAGGCTACCTACTCTAGAATTCTGGCCTGGAAAATTCTATGGACTGTATAGTCTATGGGGTCACAAAGAGTCAGGCACATATACTTCTAAATAATCTATTCCTGCTTTATTGACTAAGTCAAAGCCTTTGACTATGTGGATTACAACAAAATGTGGAAAATTCTGAAAGAGATAGGAATACCAAACCACCTTAGCCCCCTCCTGAGAAATCTCCATGCAGGTCGAGAAGCAACAGTTAGAACCAGACATGGAACAGACTGGTTAAAATTGGGAAAGGAGTACGTTACATCTGTATATTGTCACCCTGCTTATTTAACTTATATGCAGAGTACATCATGAGAAATTCCAGGCTTGATGAAGCACAAGCTGGAGTCAAGATTGTCAGGAGAAATATCAATAATCTCAGATATGCAGATGGCACCACCTTTATGGCAGAAAGCAAAGAGGAACTAAAAATACTCTTGATGAAAATGAAAGAGGAGAGTGAAAAAGTTGGATTAAAATTCACCATTCAAAAATCTAAAATCATGGCCTCCAGTCCTGTCACTTCATGGCAAATAGATGGGAAACAATGGAAACAGTGAGAAACTATCTTGGGGGGCTCCAAAATCATTACAAATGGTGACTGCATCCATGAAATTAAAAGACGCTTGCTCCTTGGAAGAAAAGCAATGACAAGTCTAGACAGATATTGAAAAGCAGAGACATTGTTTTGCCAAGAAAGGTCCATCTAGTCAAAGATATGGTTTTTCCAATAGTTACAAATGGTGTGAGAGTTGGACCATAAAGAAAACTGAACGCTGAAGAATTGATGCTTTTGAACTGTGGTGTTGGAGAATACTCTTGAGAGTCCCTTGGACTGCAAGGAGGTCCAACCAGTCCATCCTAAAGGAGATCAATCCTGGGTGTTCATTGGAAGGTTGATGCTGAAGCTGAAACTCCAATACTTTGGCCACCTGATGCGAAGAACTGACTCATTGGAAAAGGCCCTGATGCTGGGAAAGATTGAAGGCAGGAGGAGAAGGGGATGACAGAGGATGAGATTGTTGGATGGCATCACCAACACAATGGACATGAATTTGAGCAAGTTTTGGGGGTTGGTGATTGACAGGGAATCCTGATGTGCTGAAGTCCGTGGGGTAGAAAAGAGTCGGACCTGACTGAGAGGCTGAACTGAACTGAAAATCATATAAGAAATAATTAATCATTTTGATCAGTTAATACACTGTTAGAGTTGAAAGAGCAATACTTAAAAAAAAACCTAAATTTTAACAAGTTTATGTTTTTAAATATTTTTAAAATGGCCAAAATTACCTAGAAGATTTTAAGAAAGTATTTTTCCAGAATAACAGATTCCTCAAATAAATGTTTAGTGTAGGTTTACAACCCCTCCAAATTCATATCCAAAATATCAAAACATAAGCAATCTTTACTTCAGAAATTAGAAATTTTTTCAGCTTCAGTGTTTAGTACATTAAAATAATTCAAGATCATTTAATGAATATAGTGATTTACTGTTTGGAGGGTAAACAACTAAGATATTCTAACTCATGGGAGATAATTAATAAAATTCAAGAAATCTAAGATTTATAGTTTACCAAATTGTAGTATGAAGTATTTATATATAGGAAGAGCAGAGAATATACAAAGAGTACACAAGCAATTAGAAATATCTAACTAAAAAGATATAGTAAAGAAATATGGATACTTCAGAACTGGTTTCACTATAGGGAAATGAAGTAGATATTTTTTTCTTTTCAAGGAATAAAATGAATAGGTATTAGAAAATAAGAATCATATCTTGATATTTATATTGATAAATTTATGTTTATATAAATTCATATAAATATATATAAATTTGTAAGTATTTATAATTATTCTCTTATTATTAAAGCACTAAAACCAGAATTACAAATAGATACAAATGAATCTTGAAAATATTTCAACTTCTGATTTTATTCCATAATGTACTATCTTCCATATTAGTGAGCTAACCATCACTGTCAACATTATGTTGGTAGAGTTTAAAAACATATCAGGTGTAATTTATTTCTATTTTTCAAGTGTCAAAAGTAATAAAGATACAGCTGGTGATATTCAGCTTTTGATTTTTGCTTTGCTTTTCATTTCTTTGTATGCTTATTCTTTCTTTTTACTTAAGGAAGAATATCTAATGGCGTTATGCCAATAACAATCAGACATTTATTCACAAAGTCTGTACATTAGGAAACAGTATGCTTCAGGTAGAAATACTGGTTATAAGCAGCCTGCTTGAGTATGTTTAGAAACAAGAAATGTATGATCATCTGACTAATAAACATTTTAATGTCACCAAAACAAGACTAACAAGATATGAGAAGCTCTTGGGAGATTGACTATAGCACTGAGGCACTAAATAAAATGATTATATACAATCACTTTCACAATGCCTGGTGCATAAAAGGTAAAGAAAAAAATATAATTTTCTTCTGTTCTAACAAGCTTGAATCTATATGTTGCTCAACTTGTCAATAGAATGTGAAATAAGAGAGTCATGTGAAATTTAATACAGAGTACTTAGTGAGATTTAGGCACTTGATATGAGTACATATTCTGAGAACTTGGAATGCTTAATAATCATCCTCTATCCAGAGTAAAAATAAAATTTGCATACTAACAATGAATAAATTGCCGTATTAGTCTTTGCAATTTTAAATTTGATTTTTTTCAGATTTCTATATATTTTTAAATTTTTATTCTACTATAGCTACTTGAAAAACAGAATTTTCAAATATCAATCCAGGAAGTATTTAATTTCATGCTATTTATTCTCTTTACTATAAAAGAGAGACAGCTCGATACATTTCAGTTGCTCAACCGTGTTCGACTCTTTGAGACCCCATGGATTGCAGCATACCAGGCCTCTCTATCCATCACCAGTGCCCGGAGTTTAATCAAACTCATGTCCATTGAGTCAGTGATGCCATCCAACCATTTCATCCTCTGTCGTCCTCTTCTCCTCCCACCTTCAATCTTTTCAGCATCAGGGTCTTTTCCAGTGAGTCAACTCTTCGCATGAGGTGGCCAGAGTATTGGAGTTTCAGACTCAGCATCTGTCCTTGCAATGAACACCCAGGACTGATCTCCTTTAGGGTGGACTCGTTGGATCTTCTTGCAGTCGAAGAGACTCTCAAAGGTCTCTTCCAACACCACAGTTCAAAAGTATCAATTCTTCAGTGCACAGCTTTCTTTATAGTCCAACTCTCACATCCATTCGTGACTATTGGAAAAACCATAGGTTTGACTGGATGTACCTTTTTTCGGCAAAGTAATGTCTCCAATTTTCTTTTCTTTCTTTCTTTTTTTTTTCCCCCCTGTTTTTCAATATGCTATCTAGGCTTGTCATTACTTTTCTTCCAAGGAACAAGCATCTTTAATTTCATGGCTGCACTCATCATCTGCAGTATTTTGGAACGCCCCCCCCCCCCAAAAAAAAAAAAAAAAATGTCTGTCACAGTTTCCATTGTTTCCCATCTATTTGCCATGAAGTGATGGGACCAGATGTCGTGATCTTAGTTTTATGAATGTTGAGTTTTAAGCCAACTTTTCCACTCTCCTCTTTCACTTTAGTCAAGAGTCTCTTCAGTTCTACTTTGCTTTCTCCCATAAGGGTGGTGTCATCTGCATATCTAAGATTATTGATATTTCTCCTGGCAATCTTGATTCCAGCTTGTGCTTCATCCAGCCCAGTGTTTCTCATGATGTACTCTGCATATAAGTTAAATAAGCAGGGTGACAATATACAGCCTTGACGTACTCCTTTTCCTATTTGGAACCAGTCTATTGTTCCATGTCTGGTTCTAACTGTTGCTTCCTGACCTGCATACAGATTTCTCAAGAGGCAGGTCAGGTGGTCTGGTATTCCCATCACTTTCAAATTTTCCACAGTTTGTTGTGATCCACACAGTCAAAGACTTTGGTATAGTCAATAAAGCAGAATTAGATATTTTTCTGGAACTCTCTAGCTCTTTTGATGATCCAACAGGTGTTGGCAATTTGAGCTCTGGTTCCTCTGGCTTTTCTAAACCCAGCTTGAACATCTGGAAATTCACAGTTCATGTACTGTTGAAGCCTGGTTTGGAGAACTTTGAACATTACTTTGCTAGTGTGTGAGATGAGTGCAAGTGTGCAGTAGTTTGAAGGATTTTGAACATTACCTTGGTAGCATGTGAGATGAGTGCAATTGTGCGGTCATCTCATTATTCTTTGGCATTGACTTTCTTAGGTATTGGAATGAAAACTGACATTTTCCAGTCCTGTGACCACTGCTGAGATTTCTAAATTTGCTGGCATATTGAGTGCATCACTTTCACAGCATCAGCTTTTAGGACTTGAAATAGCTCAACTGGAATTCTATCACCTCTACTAGCTTTGATCATAGTGATGCTTCCTAAGGCCCACTTGACTTTACATTCCAAGATCTTGCTGTAGGTGAGTGATCACACCATCGTGGTTATCTGGGTCAAGCAGATCATTTTTGTATAGTTCTTCCCTGTTTTGCCACCTCTTCTTATAGTTTCTACTTCTGTTAGGCCCATACCATTTCTCTCCTTTATCATGTCCATCCTTGCATGAAATGTTGCCTTCGTATCTCTAATTTTCTTGAAGAGATCTCTAGTCTTTCCCATTCTATTGTTTTCCTCTATTTATTTGCACTGATCACTGAGAAAGACTTTCTTATCTCTCATTGCTATCTTTGGAATTCTGTATTCAAATGGGTATATCTTTCCTTTTTTTCCTTTGCCTTTCACTTCTCTTCTTTTCACAGCTATTTGTAAGGCCTGCTCAGACAACCATTTGGCCTTTTTAGGTTTCTTTTTCTTGGGGATGGTGTTGATCCCTGCCTCCTGTACAGTGTCACAAACCTCTGTCCATAGTTCTTCAGGCTCTGTCTATCAGATCTAATCCCTTGAATCTATTTCTCACTTCCACTATATAACCCTAAGGGATTTGATTTAGGTCATACCTGAATGGTCTTGTGGTTTTCCCTACTTTCTTCAATTTAAGACTGAATTTGGCAATAAGGAGTTCATGATCTGAGCCAACATTGATATTATAGGCAAAATAAAATCTAGCTGCCTATTTCTTGAACAGAGAAATTAAACAGATTCTCCAAACAAGAAGGTTTGCTATTTTACATATAATTTAAAATGTAAAAAGATTCTAGTCAGTCTCAAAAAGCTTCTTAATTTATCCCCTGTAAATAGAACATATTTAGAGTTGGAGGGTGATATGTTTTGCCTGCAAGATAGAGTGTCTTTCTCCATGAAAGAGTTTTCTGCTTTGCAACAAATATAAAGAGAACAATGGCTCGCAAACAGACTTGTTTGAATCAGTATTACTAGAAAAAGCCACAAAATACTCTATCCATAGAATGCAAATCTTTACTGGCATTATTTATTGTCTGTATATATGTTTATGGTGGTTTAGATGCTAAGTTATGTCTGACTCTTGCGACCCCTTAGACAGTAGCCTGCCAGGCTCCTCTATCCATGGGATTCTCCAGGCAAGAATACTGGAGTGGGTTGCCATTTCTTTCTCTAGAGGATCTTCCTGACCCAGGGATAGAACCTGGGTCTCCTGCATTGCAGGCAGTTTCTTTACTGACTTAGCTACAAGGGAAGCCTAATATGTGTATATAGAAGAGAGAGAAAAAGAGATTCCAACATGTTAAGTGATTTCCCTTCCAAGGACATAGAATGGATGCCCTCCCACTTCTTTAGAATGTTCACTGACATCTGGAGAATTTACTAGAACCATGACTTAAATTAAATTACAGTTCTGTGTTCAAGTTGAAGCAAACTATTCATTAAATAATTTGATTAAGCATCTTAGTAAATAATTCCATTAGATAAAATTCACTTTTTATGTTAAGTCTAGTCTAGATTTATCAAGATGTATTGCAGAAGAAATGGCAATGAAATTAAAATTGTTTTCTAGGATCTAAATGTGAGTGGATTCAAAAAATATTCATTTATTGCTAATTTCAGGTTATAAAAAGAACTTGCTTTTTTTTTTAATTATAGCTAAAAATATGCTGTAACAAAGTGTTATTTTTCTGAATTTGGATTCTGTAACAGTAGCTCTCAGTGTGCCCTAAAGTGTACTAATATCATTGCCTTAGTCCCTACTAGCTGGAAGAGAGAAAGTTATGTAAAGCCTGCATATTGTATACAGAGTTCTAAAAGCATTTGAATGCAATGTTACACTATTTTCACGGTGTCTTTAAATTTAACTGATGCTGTGAAAATCAACATCTGACTGTAAAGGGCCAGCGTCTCTTCCTAGCCTGGCTTTCATTTCACAAAGCAGCTTTCCCCAAACATGTTTCATTTTCATTTTCTTTGTCAAGTAAAAAACAAAACAAAATAAAAATTTTAAAGCCTTTTTTTCTTTTTACCTGTGATAAATAACAAAGTCTTTTCAAGTGGAAAGACTAAGATACACTAATGCACTAAATACATTACAGCGTCAATACGACACTATCGATTCTGGAGGTAATAGCCCTTTAACTACATGGGGTAAAACAATTCTGCAAGGTAAATTTAATGTTACTTAAAGATAATATAAGATATTTGAATATAATAAAGAAATAGAACCACAAGTTTTAAAAATTGTATACAGAATGGCATGTGCAATGTCATATAGTGACATATGAATCAAACTGCAAAACTGGTTAAATGATTCATTGTATGCATTTTGTGATCCACTGAGACATAGTAATTATCTTCGAAAGGCAGAAAGTTGCTTAATTCATTTAATCATAGCTATGTAAAACATTTACCCAGAATTTTTTTTTTTTTTTTTTTTTTTTTTTTTTTTAATATGTATGTGAAAGGTTGTTGATGAACCATGAAAAAGACTCCAGGATTCTTGGCCTCCAGAGGAGAAGAATTCAATCCGGGGCCAGAGACGAGGCTTGGTCACTCAGAGTTTTGTGTAATAAATTTTTATTAAAGTATAAAGGAGATAGAGAAAGCTTCTGACATAGGCATCAGAAGGGGGCAGAAAGAGTACCCCCTTGCTAGTGTTAGCCATGGAGTTATATACTCTCTAATTAGTTATTACAGTGAATCAGAAGAATGTCTGGAGGTTGTAAAGACCTCACTAAACCTACTCCCATAATTTACCTTTTAAGATAACAGGATTAGCCAGGTTTAATCCAGAGACTGTCCTCAGGCAGGATACATTATTGTCAAAGAATCCTAAGGAATGTAGAGGGACAAAAGTTTGTCTTTTCTTCCTCCTTGAGAATTTCAAACCCCTCTCTCCTTGGGGACCCCTGGACTTCTTATCAACCTGCCTAGGAAATGGCTCTCTCATATGCAATAATATATAAGTAGAAGATAACCTCCATCTCCCTCTCTTAAGAGTACAACTTTTCATAGTTCTCTGGGTATCTTGCATGTATGCTTATAAAATTATTGCTTTAGATAATTTATTTTCCTATACATTCTCATTGAACATTTAAAAGACTTCATTAAATAATAAAATATTTTTAAAATAAGGTTTTTAAATATTCATTCTTGGTTAATCATAACAAATTACTTATTTTTAAATATATAAATGAATTGCTTAAAATGTTACCCCAACCAGAGTGGCTTGCATTCTTGATCATTTCCTTGTTCAACAAAAAAGTTATTTTATAATATTAGGCTGTAAGAATGTAATAGAAAATCAGTCAAAACACAGATATTTCTTATCTCCATACTAATAATACTTAAATTTAAATAATATTAAATACTTACATAATACTTAAATACTTAAATAATACTTAAGTATCCTGATTCATAGGCTCTAAAATATTCTAAAACATTCTCAAAAATTTATCTGTCAACTCTGCATTCTCAGTGCAGAGTGGGCATCTCAGTCTTAACACATTCAAACCAGAATTCACTATACTACCCTGCTCCACAGATTGATTACCCCTATATCCTTCCTACTTGGATATTTGGCACCTCCAAATCAAAATCTGCAAAGAGCCCCTTGATTCCTCTGAGGTGGTCTCCACATTTAATCTGTATTCTTTTTTTATATTTCTGGATTAATACTTTGTAATACAGTGATTTAAATGAATATATGTACATGTAGCTTTTCTAAGCTTGGTTTTAATGGTTACAGAGAAGAAAATGATACTGTATCAAATTATGTTGGTTTTCAATTAATAAGTTCATCTTGAGCTGCATGATATTCCATTTTCAATCAGAAGTTAACCTTTCACAAATTCAGCTCATAAATTTTCATCTTCACTGATATCGATCAGTTTTATTTAAAACCTAATCAATTCATACTATAAATATTTTAATTATATTTTCAAATTCCACTGAAAATGATTTGTTCATTTGGAAAATGATTTAAAAGGTTAAAACATTCCTTTCCCAAGTTTTATGAAGTGTCATGAGAGTGCTATAGGTGGAATATTTATATTGGTAACTGAATCACACTGTGTTATTAAAAGAGCGATGATAGAGAAACAAGGTAAAGAATACAAGTATACAAAATACACAATAAAGTATATAAAGATATAACTGCGATAAGATGAATGCCAGAGAAGGGCACCTCAAGGGGAGGTGCAGATTTTGCAGAACAAGAGGCACTTGTTCTTGGTGCTCATCCCGCCTCCTGATGAAGACAAGACTCTATGGGTGCCCCGCAGGCTCTTCCCTCCTCTTTTAGAAAGACACATGCAAGTTTCTGGAAACAGTTCTAACATCCTTTCCAGAATGAAATATGAATCATAAGTTAATTTCTTGTTAGTTCTTAGTAGGCTGAGGCTTTAAGAATACTTGAGTCCCTTCTTGGTGCTGCAGTTTTCCAAATAATTATTTTCAAATTTATGTTTTCACAAAACAAGTCTTATTTCAGAAGCAGTTTCTTGGAACATTTAAGTGCATCTATTTTTCAAAATTATATGCTTGGTGACACAATTCTTACATCTCCTTATCATTCTAGGAAAGATGAACAGATTTTAGAATATATCTTTCTGTAAAATGTGTAGCTGATATATAATTTTGTCAGATCTTTGAATGAACTGTGATCATCTCGTGTAGCTCTTTTTGTCAACTTTCTGCATTAGCTAGATTATGGATAATTCAGAGTGTGTATTGCACATGTAGCATTCTATTTATGATCATACTTCAGAATACTTTTATTGAAATTCAAGTCAAAATAGCCACTCTTTGAAAGGTGACACAAAAATAACAGTTTATTATAAAAGTAATATTTTTAACTGAAGTATCACTTAAAGTATTTTAATTTGGAAATATTATTCAAAAAAGTCTAAGGTGGTAAAATAATAAAATCTTTACTCTCATACAAATATAGCATGAACATGTCAGCATCTGTATTTAATTAATTAGATATTGAGAGAAACAATGTTGCAGCTGGCTCACAAGAGAGTCCAGAGTGTTGAAAATACATGGAGGTGCAAGAATGATGACATAAATTTATAAATAGAGATAAACTGGCAAAGTCATCAGCATGAATAGACCACTAAGCACTTGTGTTACATGTGAGACCATTTGTGTTTCTTAGGACCAAAATGATTTTCCTTGCTCTGTTTTATATTTACTTACAACTTATAGATTGTACATAGGCCACAGACAAAAAAAGGCAGAGATAACCTGAGGGTTTAATATAATACTCTGTATATTTGTCAATTTCAAATTTTTACAGTGTTTTCTGACACTAGAAATAGTAATAATTGATGTATTTTACAAATATCTGTATTTTCCAACAGTTCCCTAAAATTCTTTTCATGTGCTTTATTTCTCAAAATGTTTATCAATTTTGTTGTTCCTGTGTGGGCTATTTCCAGATTTAAGTTATTAATATTACTGCTATCAAACTTTGTACCTATATTTGATTCACACATATATAAAATTTTGTTGCGTATAAGCCTAGAATTAGGGCTGCTGGAAACTTTGTATATATGTGTTTAGCTATAGTAGATATTGTCCAATAGATTTTCAAAGTAGTTGCATTAACTTAGTAATCCCAAAAATAGTATATTAGAGTTTTAATTTTTCCATAACTTATCAACACTCAATATATTTTGCATTTTTAAGTATTGTTTTCTGTATATTAAGATTTAGCTACTTTTAAGAAGGTGTTTAGATAGTTTTAAAGTTTATTTTCTTTGATTTTCTAGACTTGTTTTAATATTACATACAAATAATTAGGGTTGTTTACTTCATCTTTACAACTCTTTTAAAATTTCTTTCTTTCTCCTTTCTAAGTTAGCTTGCATCTCCAGAAAATGTTTAAGAAGAATAATTATATGCTTTCTGCAACTTTATGGGAAATGCTGCTACACTTTTCTCATTTTATACACATCTATATATCATGTATCATATTTAGGTACATAATCTTTAGAATATTGAGTAGATGTAATTTAATTTCTCCATTATACAGTATTTCAATTCAAATTCACACAAACATTATCATATGAATTTGCCCAAATGAAAAAACAATTATATATATTTTTTTGGATGTTAACACTGGAATCATATTTTATTATATGTATTGCTGTTTAAATATGGGGCTAGGTTATGTTTGCTAATATTTTCTTGTGATATTGCATACATTTCATCAATCAATTGGTCTTAAGTAATCATTTTTTGTTCAACTTAGCATTTTTAATAATTTCAATCTTATACTAGACTCATGGACAAGAATTTGGAAATACTTTTCCTGTTCTTTAGAATAAAGTCAAAATATATTTTCATTGACTATTGCAAACATTATTATTGTATAGAAGCAACAGTGATAGTTTTCAAGTACTCAAAATTTTTTCTTAAATATACCAGAAGAGGCATAATTACTTCCATAAGATTCATGAATAAATCAGACCAAAGAATAGAATTCCTCTTTATCCTTGTTTTTTAGATAATTGAAAACAAATTAATTTCTTTGCCATTTAAAGCCCCCCAAATCCTTTAATTTAATTGCATATTCTACTTTACTGTTCTCTCTACCTTTTATCTGTTTATGTGTCACATCATTTATTGAGTGTGTTTGACTAGTATATTCAACTGTCAATTTGTTTCTTTGCCACTGTTCTGTGTGGCCATTTATTGTAAGATGCACTTATTGGAATTTTTTTTAAAAAATGACAGCGTGAAATTATATTTAATTATCATGGTTAACACAGATTTTTAACTAACTGTAGGTTATGTATTTTCTATGTTTCATCTTTTGTAAATGGCTTGCACTCTAATTGTTTTTAATTTTATCTCTATCATGTTGAATTTTTTGGCTGAACTTGTGAAATTAACTGACATAAGAGATTAACAAGAAAAAAGTATATAAATATATTTAATACAAGTTTTGTGTGACACAGGAGGCTTCATAAGAAAGAAAAACTCAAATAAATGAAACACCTCATATGCTTTTATACTAGATTGAACAAAGAGAGGAAATTTTGGAAAAGTAACTAAACTATATAGGGAAGATTAAAAAAACTTTAAAAGTCTTTTCTTAATGTAATTTACTCTGACATGGCTCCATGTACAGGGAGGGCATCATTTAAATGAGAGTGTTTACCCTTGACTTCATGAATAAAAAGAGTCATTAGAATGTCTGTCTTGTATCTGCCATTTTTCAAGTGCCTTTAGTTCAAAATAATTCTTGTGATAATGTGGCATGTTTTTGGGTGTCATCTGCCACCTTTCACTGTCACTTTTAATGTTTTCTAAAAAGGATATATAAAATCCTGTTTATTTGATGTATACCTATTTTTTCAAACCCAATTCAAGTATGACATCCATTTAAAAACCTTTCTTAATCTTTTTCTCTGTGCTAACATGCTTTAGCCCTGTTTTAGAAAGGAATCAGTGACACTGTTTTGATTTAATTGAATTACATGACTAAAATTTCTCATTGGAATATAACATTATTTGAGACAAATCATGAGTCATACCTCTCTTCAACTCCATGCTGCGGCTGCTAAACCACCTCAGCCGTGTCTGACTTCGCGACCCCGTGGACCGTAGCCCGCCAGGCTCCTCTGTCCACCGGGCTCTCCAGACAAGAATCCTGGAGCGGGCTGCTGGGCCCTCCTCCAGGGGGTCTGCCTGACCCGTGGTCTCCAACCCGCGTTTCCTGTGTCTCCTGCACTGATAGATAGGCGGGTTCTTTACCGCTAGCGCCACCTGGGAAACCCTTTCAACTCCACATTTAATATTAATTTTTGTTTCTTTCAAAGCCTTTAACACATATTTGTTAATTAAGAGCTTTTCTGAGAGTCTTCCTACTGGCCTCATTGCAATCCTTCCACAGTTCTGGATCTTTACCTAGAATCTTAGACTGAGGAAACATGGTAACCTTAGGAGAGTCCATGAGCCAATTTTTTGAAACTAAAGCCTACATCTGATAAACTATCTTATGTCTCTGGGAAAGGAATCTGTGATGAAAAATTTTGCAGGATCATGTTTTCAATGATCTTCTTATGTGGAAATTCCTTTCAAGAAATTAGGTGTTGAGTATAATTTTTCTTCTATTACAAACATATATGTTTGTATTGGATTATCATTGGGATCTACTGTGGGTCTATTATTTAAACATCATATTCTAGTATTATATAAAAGGAAAAAATTAAATTGAATTATATAAAACATATATAGTCTGTCTGTGCCAGTTCTATTTCTCTAATTATTAATAGTTCACATGCAAATGGTAAACAAGTATTTAATGTAATTTGGAAGTCTCATTGAAGTGTGAGTATTGCCTTGTTGTATCACCAAAAAACCAACAGCTGACTGTTAATTATTTACATAAACAAGGGGAAACAATACAGAGCTGTATTCTCATTTACCCCACGATCTTCCTTTTGGTTTGGTCTGACTTCATGCTCTGCCTGGAAAAAGCTTATTCTCAGTGTTCTCTGATAATTTCAGGAAGGAATTAAATACAAAACAGAGAGCTGATGCCCTTCATCTTTGGTGTCCCTCCGATTCACAGTTTTTAACTATGTCTTCAGTTGCAACTTCTGAATATGATTGCCTTCTGCCTTTGTTTATGAAACTCAGCTATTCATGCGTTTCTTATGTTTCATCAAACGGCTGTCACCTACCTCCTTTGAAAAACCCAAAATTTACTATAATATTTTTAATGTGTTAGAAATTATAATGTGTTAGATTTTTATATTCATAAAATTTTTGTGTACATGTGTATTCCAGTTAAAAAGTGTGACTTGCCTCATTCCTATTTTTACTTAGAATTATATTTTTACTGAAAAATATTTTTCACAAATACATGTATCTTGTTCAAGTAGGAACTTTTCTCTTTATATAGTGCTAATATGTTTGATTTAAAAGCTATTCAAAATTATTTTACAAAAAGTATACAATAGTTTCAGATTTTTACAGACATATCTTTTATCTCTCTGTAAGTAGAGATATATATTACAAAGAGATATGATAATCTCTAACTTGACCATTTGTTCAGAATAACAACTGATGATCCCCTAAATTTACTAAAGGTACATAAACTCACTTAATAGACAACAAATGTACTTGCCTGCTACTATTCCATACCTTAACTGCATGGCTATGACCCAATAATCTCAGAGTAAAACTCACAGGGAATTTGCTGTAGTAGTTATAGAGCATTGACCCATCCTGTTTTACATATCAAGGAATGAAATTTTAATTTTACATGATTTGTGCTTAATTAGAGATTTTATTTTATGACAATTTCAGGTCACAGATAGAGGTTTTAAAAGATATGTGAAAGGCACATACAGAGCATAACAATCAATACAAAGGAACTTTATAAACCAATTAGTTCTTCAAATAGATAACAGATAGTTGAGGTAAACATTCATATGAAAGCCATATGTAATAAAACGAAGAGAAAAGATAAAGTGATTGCTTTTCAGCAAACCTTTAAAAAGAATAAAGCAAAGCAGTCTCAAATAAATCCTGCAGTTTACAAAATGATTTGCCATTTCAACGATTAATTTCTAGTTTATAATGGGTTTTATTTTCACGCTTTTGCAGTAATACGTTCATTTCATGCTCAATTTATACCAGAGTCAGTCACAGAATTCTTTATAAAGATAAAGCCAAGTTATATTTAATCTTATCTTTTAAGCTGTATCAGCATGACATTCTGTAAAACTGGAAGTTACTAATGCAGTGTGCCAATAAAATATGGGCAAGAGAAATTTTAGGTCTCCAGTGGAAGAAAAGATTACTTCACTAACAATACACATATATTTTGACATATTCAGCTTGTGTAGATCCATATTATCTGATTGATGTGAATTCTCAAAATTTAGGAAGCCATTAGACTTTGTTTATATATATATATATATATAAAATATGCAATTATATGTTAACATAGTTAATATACAATTATATATGTATATTATATATATAATTTTATATGTAATTATATATGAAGCAAGCTTCATCCTTCTTTTTAGTGTATTTCATCACATCCATTTTAAAGGGGAAAATTGAAAATTATATAATGGAATAGAATTGGGCATTGTGAGTAGATTCTAATAAATATAGCAGGAAAAGAAATATTTCTGATTTATTATGAGTGTTTTGATTAATTAACAAAAGTGTTCATATACCTCTTGAAAATGCAGGGCTTAAAAAAATGACTGAATTTTTTGTTAGCCCTTTCTTGGTGTTTTTTAGCTAGTAAGGATTCTATGTTTATAGATCCCTAGTAATTATCTATATCATATTTTTTAAGCAGTGTTGGAATTATTGTTACTTTTTCTTAAGTTAACAATACAATATTTTTTTTTGTTTCTATATTCCTAAAGCTTTCAAACTAACTGATACATGATGACAAATATTTGTAGGGTGAAAAACTGAAGAAAAAGTGAAAAACTGATGAAATAAAGTTTCATGATAAAAATATATGAATTTAAAATGTCAAGATTGAGTCTACATTTGCAAAATGTGTACTCTTTTCCCAATGAATTTTGGCAAATATAGGCCATATATGCAATTCATGCATATTAGTTTGGTAAGTGTTCAATATGGATAAAGTGCTGAAGCAACTAGACTTCCTTAGGCAAAAATCAAAACAAAATAAAAAATCAGAAACAAATTTTAAAAAGCAACTAATTAATTCACACTAAATACAAATTTCAATTGAAAATAGATCATGGATTTAAATGTAAAAGGTAAAGCTCTAAAACATTTAGAAGAAAACCTAGGACCACATACACATTAATTCGAAGCAATTCATTGATTTAAATATAAAATTATAAAACTTCTACAAGAAAACCTTAGAAAAAAATCCTCGACATGACAACAAATGCATATCCCAGAAAAATGAAAAATTAAATTCACACAAAAACTTGCATATCAATGAAAGCAGCACCAAAATTAAGAAACAGAATATCTCACATCTACAGGATCCTTATTTGTAACTCCATTCTTCCACAGTAAGAAGCTTAGTTATTATCATTATTTGATTTATGTAAATGTATTTATTTGAACTGTTTCACTAAGCAATATTCTATCCCTTCTGTTGATCTCCTTCTGTTATTGGGCTCTGAATAGCTATGCTCAGGCTCTGAAAATCCATGCTGTGATGTCCCTCTTATATCCGTTCCCTGCCCCTCATTAACACCTTCTCTTTCCCTCTTCACCCTCACTTAGGCCCCAGATCTCACACTGAGCAGATACACATGCCTCCACTTTCTTTTGACACAGCTTCTAAGTTTTCTGAAAGTAAACAACTTTAATTCTCTAAAACTATGACAGTAAATATACATGAGAGATGAAAAAGTCTTCATAAGAGATCAATACAAAGTAATAGAGGAAAACAATAAAATGGGAAAGACTAGAGTTTCTTCAAGAAATTAGAGATACCAAGGGAACATTTCATTCAAAAAATGGGCACAATAAAGGACAGAAATAGTATTGGACATAACAGAAGAGGAAGATATTAAGAAGAGTTGGCAAGAATACACAAAAGAACGGTACAAAAAAGATCTTAATGACCTAGATAACCACGATGGTGTGATCAATCCAGACATCCTGGAGTGTGAAGTCATGTGGGCCTTAGGAAGCATCACTATGAACAAAGCTAGTGGAGGTGATAGAATTCCAGTTGAGCTATTTCAAATCCTAAAAGATGATGCTGTGAAAGTGCTGCACTCAATATGCTATCAAATTTGGAAAACTCAGCAGTGGTCACAGGACTTGAAAATGTCAGTTTTCATTCCAATCCCAAAGAAGGGAATGCCAAAGAATGTTCAAACTCAAACTACAGCACAATTGCACTCATCTCACACACTAGCAAAGTAGTGCTCAAAATTAACCAAGCTAGTCTTCAATAGTACCTGAACCAAGAACTTCCAGATGTTCAATCTTGATTTAGAAAAAGGCAGAGGAACCAGAGATCAAGTTGCCAACATCCACTGCATCAATGAAAAAGCAAGAGAATTCCAAAAAAAAAAAAAAAAACATATGCTTCTGCTTCACTGACTACTACATTTCATCTCTGTTTAATTCAGTTCAGTTCAGTTCAGTCGCTCAGCCGTGTCCGACTCTTTGCAACCCCATGAATCGCAGCACGCCAGGCCTCCCTGTCCATCACTAACTCCCAGAGTTTACTCAAACTCATGCCCATTGAGTTGCCATCCAGCCATCTCATCCTCTGTCATCCCCTTCTCCTCCTGCCCCCAATCACTCCCAGCATCAGGGTCTTTTCCAATGAGTCAACTCTTCGCATGAGGTGGCCAAAGTACTGGAGTTTCAGCTTCATCATCAGTCCTTCCAATGAACATCCAGGACTGATCTCCCCCAGGATGGACTGGTTGGATCTCCTTGCAGTCCAAGGGACTCTCAGGAGTCTTCTCCAACACCATAGTTCAAAAGCATCCATTTTTTGGCGCTCATGGGGTAGATACTAATGTTGAATATACCTTGGGATTAATATTAGCTTAGTCATTTGAAAATTCTGTAAATTTGTATAATTTTTTACTGTTATTTTAAAGCCAAAGAATCTAATTTTTTTTACTGGAAATTTAGAGGTGAGGAATCTACAGCTCGTTGAAAATAATTAGCTTGCTCAAGATTACATATTTAGGAAACTGGGCAATGTGAATGTGATGATTGAGCTTCCTGGGTGGCTCAGATGGTAAAGAATCCATCTGCAATGCAAGACACCTGGGTTTGATCCCTGAACCAGTAAGATCCCCTGGAGAAGGAGATGGCTACTCACTCCAGTATTCTTGCCTGGAAAATTTCACGGACAGAGGAACCTAGAAGGTTACAGTCTATGGGGTTACAAAGAGTTTGACGTGACTGAGTTATTTAGGAGAACACCATTTTTTAAAGCAATATACCCTGAAATGTATATGGGTGAAGGGATGCTAATGACTGGTAAATCTGGATGAAATACATATAGGTATTCTGAATATTTTAGCATTCCTTTATATAGTTCATATCATCTAATAGTGAAAACTAGAAAATTAATTACTCTTGACACCAACTCTTTCTTTTTTTCATCATGGTCAGATATAATAAAATGTTTATCTGTATTTGATACTTTAACATTTACTTCTCATTTTACTTATTTTTCATTGTCATTGTCATATGGATTTCAGTCCTAGGATTCTATTGAAACTTAGTAGTCAATTTTCCTGTTGATGTAGATTATTTTGATTTTTATCCAAAATGCAGGTTGATTATAAGAGCAGATTGGATGAGAAATGGTAAAATTTCAGTGTTACAACTTTAGCCAAGGATAGCATACTTGTTTAATTCTTACATAGTGTGATATAGTTGAAATCTACATTGGTCATGATCCTCCAGAGAAACAACCAATGGGAGAGAATTTAGGAGGTAAGCTAACTGACTGGTGACCAAGGAAGGAGTTGATGTGGCAGTTCCAAGTCCAGGGCAGTCTCTAGGCAGAATTCCTTCTTCTTTGGAGGAACACAGTCTTTTTTTCTTAAGGCCTTCAACGTAAGGATGAGAATGAGGCCCATCCACATTGTGGAGCATCACTTGCTTAACTCAGGATTTATTGATTGAAATAATAATCACATCTTGAAAAAATACCTTCACAGCAACATTTAGACTGGTGTTTGACTAAACATTTGGATGCTAGCCAAGGTGACAGATAAAATCAAGAAGCATGGATATTACTGTCTATATATTTTATATGAAAATTATTTTAGGTATATTTGAAAAGATGAGAGTCACTTCTTTAAGTGTCTGTACAATCATCATATTCAGACTCCTGGTATATCTTATCTGAGTCCTGTAATTTGCAATATCAGATAAGCAGACTGATCATAATCAAACTAAATGTTTGAGAATCATCACAGTCCCCAAATTACCAATAAATATAGTTTTACATCAGAGTTCAGTGAATGAGGAGTTCCTGACTTTTACTTTGTCTGGTTTCTATTGTTCGGTTGCTCAGTCATGCCAGACTCTGTGATTCCGTGGACTGCAGCACGCCAGGCTTTCCTGTCCTTCACTATTGCCCAGAGTTTGCTCAGATTCATGCATTGGGTTGGTGATGCTATATAACCATCTCGTCCTCTGCTGCCCCCTTCTCCTTTTGTCTTCAATCTTCCCCAGCATCAGGGTCTTTTCCAATAAGTTGGCTTTTTGCATCAGGTGACCAAAGTATTGGAGCTTCAGCATCAGTCCTTCCAGTGAGTATTGAGGGTTGGTTTCCTTTAGACTTGACTGGTTTGATCTCCTTGCAATCCAAGGGACTCTCAAGAGTCTTCTCCAGCACGACAATTCAAAAGCAAGGGAAAGCTATATGTACTATGCAGTTTCAAGCAATATTTAAAATAGATCAAGGAGAATTTTTTTTCTTCTGTTTGATTCCCACTCATGAAATTAAAAATACCTCATTTTTCTGACTTAAATGTTTTGTCCCCTTCTCTTCAGTTTGGACTGCTATAACAAATTATCATAATTTGGGTGTCTTATAAACAACATAATTTTTTCTCATGATTTGGGAGGTTAGAAAATCTATGATCAAGGCATCTGCATGGCTGCATTCTGCTGAGGTTTCTTTTTCAATTGTAGACTGTCATCTTCTCCTTGTATCCTCACATGGCTGAAAGAAGATGAGAAAGTCCTCTGGGGTCTCTTTTATGAGGGTTCTAATCCCTTTCATGAGGATTTCATTCTCAAGACATCATTACCTCCCAAAGGTCCCAGCTTCTAACTACCATCAAATTTCAACATATAAATTTTGAGGGGACACAAATATTCAGTTCATAGCAGACCATACTGAAGGATTTATAGGATGCCCAAGATAATTAGGTACTTGTAAATGTTTAATGCATTAAAGTAATCAGTGTATTATTTTGTTGCATTTAATGTATCATATAATAATTTTATGCAGAAAAGCCAGCATCTACCAAAAAAAATGACATTCTAACAATATGTACATTAGGAACTAAGCTGGAAAAAACTGAACAATTTTAACTAGGCTATCATTTTTGAACTTAGCAGTAAATACTGGAATATATATATTTATTAACAGTAAGTAAGGGCTGTAAGATTTACCAAAAAAAAACTTTATGCTTTTTCTTTTTTAATTGACATTTTATTACTACAACTGAAGTATTTAATTTCAGATGCTAATGCTGTGTAAGAGGTTAGTTGATTCATACTGCACTTTGTATCACTTGAAGATGGGTGTGAAAACTGTTTCAATAGCTGTTTTTATGCTAAAATATATGTGTTGTATTATGTCATCCTTTGGGATGCTTATGCTTAGTATTTATAGTTTAAATAACTTGAATATTTGAGTACTGAGTAAAAAGGTGCTGGTTGCTTTGTAGGTTTGGAATATAGAATAAATTAAGTGATTCTGCTTATATAATCACAAATACTTCTAAAGTCATTATTTATGTTTTTAAAAATTAATCTTTCTCCTTAATCTTATTTAATGTTTTTCAATAAATTCATTTAGATGAATAATTTTAGTGTAACATCCAACTATCTATGAATTTGGATGACTAGTACTAACCTATACAGAAAATATGATTTGAGACATTTACTATGTGATATGGTTATAGTAAAGCTTGTTGCTGTTACTCTAGACAGCTAAAACTGATGAGATACTCAATTAAAGTTGTTAGTCAAATCAATAAAAGCATCACAGAAACACTTCAATTAGGTTTCTCAGATAGGTATTTAATTTTCATGTAAATAGTTAGTGCTAGTTAATTAAATGTCAATGGGTACTTCTAAATAAATTATTGATATTTCTCTGTAGTTAACTCAGATACATGTTGCAAGAATTTTGAAAGTGTTTTATTTAGACATTATGTCAATGGGATCTATTCAACACAAATGACTGTTTATTTATCTTTTTATTTAACTGACAACGAATAAAAAATTGCCCCTTCTATTTAATTTGAATCAAGGATTTAACTGCAATTTAATATTATCATTGTGCAACTAATGGTGTATCGTATAGTATTTAAATTAGTAATAGTATTAGTATTTGTATTGCCTAACACAAAAATTATTCATTGTTGATTTTCAAATGTTTGTTATATTTCATTGTTTATTGTTCATTGTTATATCTCATTGTTATATTTTCAAATGTTGCTATTTTCCTAATGACATTTATCATGTAGCAAACATAATCTTAAAAAAAATTGTGAACAGTTTCCATTTTATAAAGAGGCAAAATGTTCATTGTCTTACCTGAATTGTCTAGACAGAAATCCTTAGAATACAAATCAATTTTAGACAATTTAATGTTGAAAACCAAATCATCTCAAACATCATTCTGTTTTCTGAATGAAATTACCCCATGTGCATTGATCTTGGAACCTTTAACTGCAATGATATTAGAAAATCAATTCATAGTTATATTAAAAGTTGAATTTGCTAAGAAGATTAAGATGTGACATTCACTGGCCTAGCATAATTGTAAAACAATTCTTGTTATGAATTTTCTTAATACTCTTATCTGCTTCTGTTAGAGAAATCTCATTTTCTTCCTTTAGATCTTGTTTAGTTAGTGATCAGTGTTTATAGTTTGATAGAATGAGTGAAGTCTCCTTTTTCTTCTCCAAACTTAAGTACTTCTGAATATTTCTTTGGGGACAAAGCTTTCAGATACCTAACTTTTGCCACGTATCAAAAAATCACTAATTAAGCCTTTCAACAAACATTCATTAAACACCAGTTATGGCAAAAGTTAGGGTTAGGGTCATGGCATTTATTGAAAACACAAATTGAAATTTTCAAATGCCTACATTTGTCAATATTGGGCAAAATAATATAAATAAAATAAATACTGTTAAAACCGTATCCATAGGACAAAAAAATTTTTTAAATTAAATATCCTGTCATCTCTATTTAATTTTTCTGCCCCTGCTTTGTATATGTATGTAGGTAGGCAGATATGTATGCATGTATATATTTCTTAATAGAGATATTTCACTAAGTCAAGATTGTTTATAACCTCATAAATACAAATTCCAAAATTTTGTTACTTTCATTTTGTAACAACAATAGAACCCCCACTTGTTCTAGATCTGGAGGAAGCAAATAGAGTTGCTAGTAAAATTTTATATTGCAGGCTTCCTTGGGATATTTTAATTTTTAATCTTTATCCAGTATTTATTGGTGATATCAGATATATGAAACTTTCTATTAAGTATACTGCAATTAATAAAAAAGGCTTCTCTGGTGGCTCAGATGGTAAAGAATCTGCCTGTAATGCAGGAGACCTGGTTCAATCCCTGGATTGGGAAGATCCCCTGGAGAAGAAAATGGCAACCACTCCAGTATTCTTGCCAGAGAATTCCATGGACAGAGGAGCCTGGGGGCTACAGTCCACGGGGTCGCAAAGAGTTGAACATGAACTCTAACAGAAATTTTCACTTTCTTTCAATTAACAGAAAAGGATAAAAAGGAATAGCCAGTATCCTAAGGGATTTTGGAGACTTCTGTATATGGATATATGTGCATGAGTATACATAAGAATATGAACAAATATGTGAAAATGTTTGTTAGTGTGTTTGTGTGTATTGAGTATATGTATGTTTCTCTGTGTGTGTGTGTGTGTGTGTGTTGGGGGATGTTCATTATGAGTGACTCTGAACTAGTCACTTTCCTAGTGGGGTGAGCCATTTCTTACATGCAAATTGATCTTTATAAGGAGACAGTATGATACCACTGTTTTTGTTTTCTTCATGTTTATTTGGTTTTTTGTTTGTTTGTGGGGTTTTTTTTGTTTGTTTTGCTAATAGCAGGTTGTTTTGCATTCTGTCAGAAAAATAATGGGATTATTTCTCTAAAAACCTGTCTATTCTTTCTCACCTGCAGCCTCATCAACTGATAAATAAAAATTAAATTTGTTTTAAGCCTACAAAAGCTAGGTTATTGGTAAATTGTTGATAATATTTTAAGGAAAGAAAATAGAATGTAACACCAAGGAGCAATACCCTCAGATTTTTCTACAGGCAATAAATGACAATATTGGACATGGAAACTATGCTGAAAGGAATCATTAAAATATGATTTTCCTTGAAACCAAAGTTTCTGAGGATCTGAATGCTTTTGCTCAGCTATGTGGAAAATCTACTTTCATAAATATGTCTAGAATACTAGAGGCAACCTTTTGAAATCCCCTTTGATTATGCCCAGGAAGTCACTCCTATTTGTAAACTATTTTAATGTCTCAGAAGAAATTTAGGAAGACAGATAATCCAGGAATGTATTTTTTAATCCACAAAAGTTCAAGAGAAGAGAGGTTACCAAAACTCAACTGGTTGTGAAATCATAGAAAATATAGCTCTATTTTATTACTGAGTTTCTAAGACCTTGCTTTATAAGAAGAAACTATCATTTGGAAAGCTATATCACTGGAGTCATAGACAAACTTTACTCCTTTGAAATATTTTCCTTTCCTAGTGTTTTTTTTCCAGATAATAGGCTTGAAAGCAAATATTTTCAGAATGTTCAAAGAGTGAATAAATTTAAGGGAATAAGCAAAACCAGTTACTTAAAATGAAGCAACCAAAGCAGTTAACATAGGTAATTTTAAATTACTTGAGACGTCTGTGTATAATAACAGCAACATGATGCAGTGAAAGGCTACCTTTGTCTCTCCCATTAAATCTGGAACCATTAAAATATACACAATATAAAATAGGTCCCTCTGCCTAACACACCAGGATGCTGGATAATTCCACACATCTGTGCAGCTAAAGGTGAGTGGACTGGATGACAGAGAGGAAGCAGAACTGAAGAAAGAGCAGACGTGATGCCACCAATTTCAGCTCCCCTGCTGTAGCCTCTGAGCGCATGGACCCAGAAAGCCTGGCTGTAGCAGGGGAGGATGCATGCATGACTCGTCTCCCGGCCACAGCAGCACCTGCAGTCACAGATAACTGACCAGCAATGGCAGTGAGACCTGGGACTCTCCTTCAAGATGCCAAGACACTGATGACTCTAGACCCAAACTCATCATCCACAATGACAGAGCCCACCAACCATACAACAATGGGCGTGGTAGAGGTGCCCATACAACCCTGCTTCCCTCCCTCCTTCCATGAACTAGCAGAGCCTACGATAGGGACTCCCAGACCCAAGAGAAGAGCCCACCATCCTAGTACACCAGGCAGCAACATCAGCAACACTGACAGAAGCAACACACCGATGACTCCAGAGGCACAGGAGGCTGTAATAAGGGCACAGTGGTACATCTCTGATAGAGGAGGTAGCGGCTAGAAAATGCAGTCTTGCAGGTATAATCAGAGGCAGCTCAAGTAAGAGAAACCAAATACTTGTTAGAAAACTAAAGTCTCTAATTTCTAATATGTTGAATCTTAGAACCAAGCAGAAAGGTGTTTGCTTCTTCAGATGTACTGGCAGAGGAAAAATTCGTCAAGATCATGAAGAACCACAGTAACACTGTACCACAAAAGGATGGTAGTTCTCCAGAAACCAAAATTAAATATCATGAAATATTGCAACCTATCTGATAGAGTATTCAAAATAGCTCTCATGGAGAAAGTTAGTGAGCTACAAAAAAGATTAGAGAGACAAAATTTTGTTCAAGAATAAAAATTAATGAGCAGAAGGAATAGATTACTAAAGAGATTGAAACTCTAAATAGAACCAAACAGAAATTTTGTAGCTGAATAAATCAATAAACAGGATGAAAGATGCATTAAAAAAGCACTGGAAATAGAGAAAACCATACAGAAACAAAACTTAGCAGCTTAAAGATAGAAATCTAGAAGTATTATGAGTCTATGTGGAAGGAAAAATAAGACATAACAAATGAGGAAATTCTCTTAAGAGATATCAGATGCTTTCAGGAAAGGCAACATTAAGGTAATAAGTATCCCAGAAGAAGAAGAGAGGATGAAGAGAGCAGAGTGTTAATTTAAAGAAATAATAGATGAGAACTTCCCAAATCTGGAGCACTGTATAAAGAAACTATATAAAGCCCATGAGTCAAGAACAACCTCTAATTGCCTAAATGAAGAAAAAAAAAAATGAAGAAGAACTTCTCAGGGCACATTATATTAAAATAAGACAAAGGTCAATGTCAGAGAAAGAATTTTAAATGTAACCAGGGTGGTAACTTACAAAAGAATTCCCATTAGGCTACCAGAAGATTTCTCAGCAGAAAACCTATATACCAAGAGGCAGTGGAATGATATTCTCAAAATACTGAAAGATTAAAACTTTGACCCAAGTGTACTCTATCAAAATTATTGCTCAGATATGAAGGAGAAATAAAACTTTCCCAAAGAAAAATGAAGGAGTTCATCAACAGTACATCTTCTACCAAAAACAAAAATACGTAAAACTATGAGTAAGGTAAAAATAGACAAAAGCATAAAACTTTAACTCTTTATCACAATAGATTTTTAAATAATTTATATAGAATAAAGTTTAAAGGGAAGAAAAAGTAGAAATAACAACTGTAGCTACTTCAATTTGATAACCGATTCACACATAAAAAGACAATTCGAGACAACAAAAACATAAAAGGGAAAGAGGAAAAGGATGGAACTAATATAGGTAAATGAAGATAAGATGCTGTCAGCAGAATAAAGGCTATTTTATCTATGACATGTTTTATAAAAACACCATAGTAACCAGAAAACATAAATCTAGAGACACAAAACATAAAAAAAAAAAAAAAAAAAAGAAACTGAGAAAATCATTATAGAAAACCACCAAACAAGTATTTCAAATAGAAACAAAAGGGAAAAAATTGTATAATGCAACCAGAAAAAAAACCAAAAAAGATAAAATATAAGTACTAAGTCCTCATAATAGTAACTCTAAATGTAAGCAGATTGCTTTCATCTGTCAGAGAAATGGCTGGGTGAATTATAAAACAAAAACTAACTAGATGCTCCTTCCAGGAAACTCACCTCAGCTCCAAAGATGAACAAAGGCTAAATATAAAGGGATGGAAGATGTGTGTCCAAGCAAATGATAGTCAAAAGAAAGCAAGTGTAGCCTTACTCAGAGCAAACTAAATAGACTTCAAGCCAAAAAAATGCATGAATCAAAAATGAACTATATATGAAGTTAGCTATCAAGATAAATAGTGGTTATTAATATATATATATATATGTATATGTGTGTATATGTATGTATACACCCTTATCATAAGAGCACCAAATGTATAAAATAATTATTAATAAAGCTAAAGGTATAGATTGACAGCAGCACAATAATAGTAGGGTACTTTAATGCCTCACTTACATCAATGGACATATCATGCCCAAAGAATGTCAACAAGGAAACAATGACCGTAAATAAAACATTAGATCAGGTGGATTTGATAGATTGTGACAGAACATTTCATCCAAATGCAGAAGAATACATATTCTTTTCAAATGCACTTGAAAACTTGCTAAAGAATAAACAATATTTTAGGGCATAAAACAAGTCTCAATAAATTTGGAAATTTGAAATTATATCAAGCATTTTTTCCCTCTGATCACAATGATATGAAACTAGAAATCAACTAATAAATAAATCTTCAAAAATGTGGAAACTGAAAACATACTACAGCAGTTGGATCAGAAGAGAAATCAAATGAGAAAGTTTAAAATTACTTGAAGACAATGAAAATGAAAATATGAAATGATGAAATCTATGGGATGCAGTAAAGTAATGCTTAAAATTCTCCAAGCCAGGCTTCAGCAATATGTGAAGCGTGAATTTCCAGATGTTCAAACTGGTTTTGGAAAAGGCAGAGGAACCAGAGATCAAATTGCCAACATTTGCCGGATCATCGATAAAGCAAGAGAGTTCCAGAAAAGCATCTATTTCTGCTTTATTGACTATGCCAAAGCCTTTGACTATGTGGATCACAGTAAACTGTGGAAAATTCTGAAAGAGATGGGAATACCAGACCACCTGATCTGCCTCTTGAGCAATCTGTATGCAGGTCAGGAAGCAACAGTTAAGAACTGGTCATGGAAAAACCGACTGGTTCCAAATAGGGAAAGGAGTACGTCAAGGCTGTATATTGTCACCCTGCTTATTTAACTTATATGCAGAGTACATCATGAAAAATGCTGAGCTGGAGGAAGCACAAACTGGAATCATGGTTGCCGGGAGAAATATCAATAACCTCAGATATGCAGATGACACGACCCTTATGGCAGAAAGTGAAGAGGAACTAAACAGCCTCTTGATGAAAGTGAAAGAGGAGAGTGAAAAAGTTGGCTTAAAGCTCAGCATTCAGAAAACTAAGATCATAGCATCTGGTCCTATAACTTCATGGCAAATAGATGGGGAAACAGTGGAAACAGTGTCAGACTTTATTTTTTTGAGCTCTAAAATCACTGCAGATGGTGATTGCAGCCATGAAATTAAAAGACACTTACTCCTTGGAAGGAAAATTATGAACAACCTAGACAGCATATTAAAAAACAGAGACATTACTTTGTCAACAAAGGTCCGTCTAGTCAAGGCTATGGTTTTTCCAGTGGTCATGTATAGATGTGAGAGTTGGACTGTGAAGAAAGCTGAGTGCCAAGGAATTGATGCTTTTGAACTGTGGTCTGGGAGAAGTCTCTTGAGAGTCCCTTGGACTGCAAGGAGATCCAACCAGTCCATCCTAAAGGAGATCAGTCCTGGGTGTTCATTAGAAGAACTGATATTGAAGCTGAAACTCCAGTACTTTGGCCACCTGATGCCAAGAGCTGACTCATTGGAAAAGACCCTGATGCTGGGAGGGATTGGGGACAGAAGGAGAAGGGGACAACAGAGGATGAGATGGCTGGATGGCATCACCGATTCGATGGGCATGAGTTTGAGTAAACTCCAGGAGTTGGTGATGGGCAGGGATGCCTGGCGTGCTGTGATTCATGGGGTCACATAGAGTCAGACACGACTGAGCAACTGAACTGAACTGACTGATGGGATGCAGCAAAAGTAGTGTTAGGAAGTTTATAGCAATACAAGCTATGTCAAGAAACAACACAAGGTGCAAATAAACAAGCTAACCTTACACCTAAAGGAACAAGAAAAAGAACCAATGAACAAAAAGAACAAAGTCAGTATAAGAAAGGAAGTGATAAATACTAGAACAGAAATTCATGAAATAGAGACTAAAAAGGTAATCAACAAGATCAATTAAAATAAGAGCTGGTTCTTTGAAAACATAAAGTTGACAGTCCTTTAGCAAGATTCACTAAGGAAAAAGAGAGAGGGCTCTAATGTATAAAATCAGAAATGAAAGAGGAGCAATTACAATGCATACCACAGAAACACAAATGTATAGAAGAGAATATTGTGAACAGCTATCTGTCAACAAATTGGAGAGCCTAGAAGAAAGGGACACATTCTTACAATCATATAAACTTTCAAGGCTAAATCAGGAAGAAATATAAAATCTGAAAGTAGATTGAAACAGTTATCTAAATCCCCAAATAAACAAAAACCCAGAACCAAACAGTTTCACAGATGAATTCTTCCAAAGCCTTAAAGAAGATTTAATACCTATCCTTCTCAAACTATTCCAAAAAATTGAAAAATTCCTAACTCATCTTGTGAAGTTGAAAAGCCTGGTTTTGACCCCAGAGCCAGACAAATACAATACACAAAAGAGAAAATAACAGGTCAATATCTCTGATGCCAAAATTCTCAACAAAATATTAGCAAACCAAATACAACCATAATTAAAGGATCATATACTATGATCAAGTAGAATTTATTCCAGGAATGCAAGTATGCTTTAGTATCAACAAGTCAATCAATGCGATAGACCACTTTAACAAAAAATGAAGGATAAAAACCATACAATCATCTTAAGAAATGCAGGAAAAATTAAGAAGTTTCAACTCTAATATTCATTTGTAATAAAAATTCTCAATAAATTGGATAGAAGGAATATATCTCAATGGAATAAAGGTTATATGACTAGCCCACTGCTAACATCAAAGTCAATGGTGAAAAACTGAAAGCCATCAATAATGCATACTCCCACCACTCTTGTTCAACATTGGTTTGGAAGTCTTAGAGCAATTAGGTCAGAAAAAGAAATAAAAGGCATCCAAATTGGAATCAAAGTAAAACTGTTACCATTTACAGATGACATGATACTGTATATAGAAAACATTGAAGACTCCACCAAAAACTGTTAGAACTAGTAAATGTATACCGGAAAGTAACAGGATGCAAAATCAATATAGAAAAAAAAATGCTCCATTTCTTTATATTAACAATGAGCTAACAGACATAGAAATTAAGAAAACAGTCCCAGATACAATGTCAATAAAAAGAATAAAATGCCTAGGGATAAATTTAATCATGAAGGTGAAAGACCAGTACACTAAAATTATCATAATGCTTTGTAAGAAATTTAAGAATATATAAATAAATGGAAAGAAACTCCATGTTTATGGATTATAAGATTTAACAATGTCAAAATGACTGCCTAAAACAATCTACTGAGGTAATATTCTAAGGACAATTTTACAGTAGTGAAAAGTTCTAAAGTTTATATGGAAACACAGAAGACCCCAAAGCTAAAGCTATCATAAGAAAAAAGATCAAAGCTAGAGGTATCACACTCCTTGACTTCATGCTATACTACAAAGCCATGGTAATAAAAAAATCAAAAAAAAAAAAAAAATCAAGACATTGGCAGGGAAATGGATAAATATATCAGTGAAATAATAGAATATCCATAAATAGACCCATATGTGTATGCACAATTAAGATATGACAAAGGAACAAAGGCCCTACAGTGAAGAAAGTCTTCTAGGTACAAAATTGGGAAAATGAGCAGTCATGGGCAACAAATTAAAACTTGACCACTGTCTCACATTATATTAAATAGTCAACTCAAAATGGATTAAGGACTTGAATGTAAGATTGGAAACTATAAAACTCGTAGAAGAAAACGAGTTAATATGCTCTTTGACATTGGCCTTAAAATATCTTTTTGGATCTGTCTCTTCAGGCTAGTCAACAAAGGGCCGTCTAGTCAAGGCTATGGTTTTTCCAGTGGTCACGTATGGATGTGAGAATTGGACAATAAAGAAAGCTGAGTGCTGAAGAATTGATGCTTTTGAACTGTGGTGTTGGAGAAGACTCTTGAGAGTCCCTTGGACTGCAAGGAGATCCAACCAGTCCATCCTAAAGGACATCAGTCCTCGGTGTTCAGTGGTAGGACTGATGTTGAAGCTGAAACTCCAATACTTTGGTCACCTGATGCTAAGAGCTGACTCATTGGAAAAGACCCTGATGCTGGGAATAATTGAGGGCATGAGGAGAAGTGAACAACAGAGGATGAGATGGTTGGATGGCATCACCAACTGAATGGACATGGATTTGGGTGGACTCTGGGAATTGGTGGTGGACAGGGATGCCTGGCGTGCTGCGGTTGATGGGGTCGCAAAGAGTCGGACACGACTGAGTGATTGAACTTGAACTGAACTTCAGGCTAGAGAAATTAGAGAACAAACACACAAATTAAATACATCAACTAATAACATTTTGTGTAGCAAAGGAAATCAACAAAATGAAAAGACAGTCAATTGAATGGAAGAAGATAGCTGTAAATGATATATCTGATCAAGATTTAATATACAAATACATAAATAACACACAACAACCAAAAAAAATACAACCTTATTAAAAAATGGGCAGAGGAGTTGAATAGACATTTTTTCAAAGACATACAGATAGCCACAGGCACATGATAAGTTGTTCAAAATTACAATTTTTAGAAAAATGCAAATCAAAACCAAAGTGAGTTACTACATTATGCCTGTAGAATGGTTGTTATCAAAAAGGTAAGCAACAAGTACTGGCAAAGGTGTAGCCACACATTGTTGGTAGAAATGTATACTGGTGCAGTCATTGTGGAAAACAGTTTGGTAATTCCTCAAAACATTAATAATAGAACCACCATGTGATTTATATCCAACTTTGGGGTATTTTTTCAAATACAAAAATGCTAATTCAAAGATATATTCACCCCATGTTCACTGCAGCTTTATTTACAGTAGCCAAGATATGGAAGTATCCTAAGTGTCCCTCAACACATTAATGGATAAAGAATGAATGATATACACAAAGTAACAACACTCAGCCATAAAAACCAATAAAATGAAGTCATTTGTGACAACAGGTATAGACCTAAAGGGTTTTATACAAAGTGAAATAAGTTAGTCAGAGAAATACACATACTGAATGATTTCGTATGTATGTAGAATCTAAATATAAATATATAGTAAACAAGTGAGCAAACCAAACAAAATCAAACACATGGAAACAGAGAGAAGAGTACTGGTTACCTGAGGGAAAGGGGTAAGGGAAGCTTGAATCAGCTCTATGATAGGTAGTGAACAACCAATTCTATGATGATAGATGGAAAATGAATTTTTGGTGGTCATCACCATGTACAGTATATAAATGAAGAATTTTTGTACATGTGAAACATAAAAATGTATACCAATGTTTCCTCAATGAAAATAAATTGAGAATAAATAAATTCAAAATTGACATAACAAAATTTGATATTATCTGTGCATTGAGTGTACAAAATATCTCCATCTGCAAAAATTTTTAATTATAGTAAATAAAGGTAGAAAAATACACTTCTATATGTACTCTGTTTCTCTATTTTCCCCCATGTTTTCCCCTAATTGTATCACAAATGCTCGGAAATTCATTCATCTGCATCTCTAATAGGTAAGCAATATTATGTTCTAGTAATTTGAAGAGAAATGTTTTCATTTCCTTTATTTTGGAGGAAGGAAAAGAGTCAGATAGATTATCATATCATCTTACCCAGTAACTTTTGGTGATATATATATAATTTTCAGGTGCAGTTTATATATGATAAAAAACAAAATACATTTTCATGTGTTCTAATTGGTGAATTTTGCCAAATCTATTCAAATGTGTAACTAAAGAAAGTCTATTTGTGCTTATTTCCAAACAATGCCACCTTTATTTCAATCCAGAGAAAATAATTTTCTTATTTCTATTACCACTAGTTCAGTTCAGTTCACTCAGTTAGTCGTGTCCGACTCTTTGTGATCCCATGGACTGCAACATGATAGGCTTACCTGTCCATTACCAACTCCCAGAGCTTAGTCAAACTCATGTCCATTGAGTCAGCGATGCCATCCAACCATCTCGTCCTCTGTTGTCCCCTTCTCCTCCCACCTTCAATCTTTCCCAGCATCAGGGTGTTTTCAAATGAGTCAGCTCTTTGCATCAGATGACCAAAGTATTGGAGTTTCAGCTTCAGCATCAGTCCTTCCAATGAACACCCAGGACTGATCTCCTTTAGGATGCACTGGTTGGATCTCCTTGCAGTTCAACGGACTCTCAAAAGTCTTCTCCAACACCATAGTTCAAAAGCATCAATTCTTCAGCACTCAGATTTCTCTACAGTCCAAGTCTCACATCCATACATGAATACTGGAAAAACTATAGTTTTGACTACATGGACGTTTGTTCACAAAGTAATGTCTCTGCTTTTTAATATGCTGTCTAGGTTTGTCATAACTTTCCTTCCAAGGAGCAAGCATCTTTTAATTTCTTGGTGGCAGTCACTATCTGCAGTGATTTTGGAGCCCCCGAAATAAAGTCTCTCACTGTTTCCATTGTTTCCCCATCAATTTGCCATGAAGTGATGGGACCAGACACCATGATCTTAGTTTACTGAATATTGAGTTTTAAGCCAACATTTTCATTCTTCTCTTTAACTTTCATCAAGAGGCTCTTTAGTTCTTTTTCACTTTCTTCTGTGAGGGTGGTGTCTTCTGCATATCTGATGTGCTTGATATTTCTCCCAGCAATCTTGATTCCAGCTTGTTCTTCATCCAATTCAGCATTTCTCATTACCACCAGTGTGTTATACCTAATCACTAATCAAGAAATTCATAAATGGAATCATATGGCATGTAAGCTTTATTTGTAGAAACTTTCACTCAGCCTTGTGTTGCATTTATCTGTAGTCTTTTCCTCCTATGTTGCATCTCATTGTAAGAATACTTCACAATATGTTTATCCATGTCCCTATTCATGTATATATGAGTTGTTATCAATTTTTAGCTATTGTAGTTAAGTCTACTACAGGTAATTATATCCACATCTTGGGTTTTGGTCTTTTTGAGTAAATATTTAGGAGTCACAATACTGAGTTATTGACCAATTATAAGTTTCATATTGTAAAATACTGCCAAATTGTTTGCCATAGAGTCTGTGCCAACTAATCTTATATCAGTAATCAATCAGATAATGAGTGGGAAAGTTTCATTAGGAAAAAAAAAGGTAGAGCAAGACAAGATAAACAATTAGTGGCCAAGGGTTAAGGACAGATGACTTTCATTAGAAAATTATTCTTTCTTAATTCTAAAGGTATGTGGGATGTATGTGTGTGGGTGTGTGTGTGTCTATATGCTGTTTGCTGATATGAAAATCTAAATTGTAATGCCACCTAACATATAAATCAGTTGTGAAATACCGTCTTTTAAAACTGCAAATATATTCAAATGGAGCATTAAATTTGTAATATGCAACTGTAATTGTTAGTAACCTAAAATCCAGAAGATTTAAGACCTTGGAGCTGAGGCTTAATAAAACAAATTAGTATTTTCAGGGGAGTATGAACTTTCCTCGGTTCTGTCTCATCACAACAAAAATGTGAAGGAACAGACCAACGTTGAAGCCCTCGGACAAACCATGTCACAGCTCTTGGACAGATCAGTGTTACAACTCCGTGTTACAGATCAGTTTTATTTAGAAAATACACCCTCAAGGCGTGAGGGCATGCCAACACAATAGACGCGTAGAAGAGAGAGAGAGAGTACAAGAGCGAGTGAGAGAGAGGAAGAGGAGCCCTTTGGCTCCTCTTTCTATATGTTGGTTGTTTTTTTTTTTCTTCCCCCGGCTCTTTGTAAATCGGGCTAGCCAGGAATGCTGTTTGTTTCACCTGAGGTCCTCACTCTGGTCCTCAGACCTTCCTTTGTTCTATTTTCGGGGGCTTTCCCTTCCTTGTCTTTTAGCCACCGCCATTCTGGACTCCTTTTTCCCATTCCAACTACCTAGCAGTATGATACAGTGACGATGACAGTGATTCAGTGTTTTTAATTTGCATTATAATTTTCTGCAAAACTGCTGGACTCTAAGAAAATATGTATTTGTTAATGTTACTGTGAAAAAAAAAAAATCCCGTGAGTCAACATATGCATATGACTGGCACTAGCAAATTTAAGGTCCTTTAATTTTTATACAGCAATAGAACAAATATTAGCATTAAGGACTTGAAAAAATATATATATATATACATATATATATAAAATTTGCTTCCCTGGTGTCTCAGATGATAATAGCGTCTGACTACAATGCAAGAGACCCAAGTTCGATCCCTGGGTGGGGAAGATCCCTAGAGAAGGAAATGGCAACCCAGTCCAGTGCTCTTGCCTGGAAAATCCCATGGACAGAGGAGCCTGATAGGCAACAGTTCATGGGGTCGTGAAGAGTCAGACACGACTGAGCAACTTCACTTCACTTTTTCATACATATATATATTTCAAGTATTTATACATTATTTGGGCTTCCCTGATAGCTCAATTGGTTAAGAATCCACCTGCAATGCAGAAGACTCCAGTTCAGTTCGGAAGATCCACTGGAGAAAGGATAGGCTACACACTGCAGTATTCTTGGGTTTCCCATGTGGCTCAGCTGGTAAAGAATCTGCCTGCAATGTGGGAGACCTGGGTTCCCTCCCTGGGTTGGGAAGACCCCCTGAAGAAGCGAAAGGCTACCCACTCCAGTATTCTGGTTGGAGAATTCCATAGACTGTATAGTCTTTGGGGTTGCAAAGCCACTTTATACATTATTTATATAATTACAAGCTTCTCAGCTTTATCATATCTATAGTATATGGCAGAAATGGAACTTGAATTCAGGTATTGTGGCTCTAGAATCAAGCTTCAAAGAAAGCACTATGGGTTTAACTGTAAATTGCTACAAAATACTTCAAAATTGGTAAATGTCAAAATGGTCAAATTGGCAATGACTATTTAAATACAATGTGTATTGTTGAAAATATTGAGATAATATCAACATTGCTGGCAATATTATTGATATCATATTTCTTAAAATAGATAATACTATGTTGTTAAGACTTTTTAATTTTTTCATGCAATGTGGTAAAAAATTTCAATTCTCTATGGAATTTTTAATGTAGAAATGATTTAGAATACATTTCCTACCCAGATCTTAGGCTCTTTGTAAAGAATAAAAAGAGCTGTTATTCATTACTCTTACAATTTTAGCTGTTCCAATTTTCTTATATAATATTTACAATAGTCATAGGTGACAGTATCATTATCATCATTTTTACACACAAAGCTAAAGGTTACAGGTATTACATAATTTTGTAGACTCAAAATTTTATTAAATCTTGGATCCAAATTTTAGATGTAGCTCTAACTAATCAGATAAACACTTACTAATGGGAAAAAATACTAGTAATTTTTTTTTGTTTTGTTTTCATTTTTGTAATAATCATTACTAAATTTCCATTTTCAAAAATATAAGAATATATGTCCCTTACTAATATGTGTTTCAAATATTTACCCCAGGGAATTTATCTATATTATATTTATTTTTAATATAGTCAATTTACCTTCTTTTGGCAAAAGACTATAAAGAGTATGAACTAGGTGATTATAGATTAATAAAAATAACAAATATATATATGCTTGATATATACATAGTATATTAAAACCAAATATATGTATTGAATATACATAATATAGTTGTATGTGTAAGCATCAAAAAGACTAATTAGAAAGTCAATAAAATGTTCATGATATTCTGAATCTCTTCCAATTTGCATCATTTACAAATATGGTTCTTGTTTTTTCTTTCCAAATTATATCTAATGTGCATAATTTACAAATCAAAAGAAAAATAATGCATATTTAGACAATAAAACACTTTTGCTAAAACATATAGAAGGAGACATTCAATTTAAATAAGTAAACACAAATTTACACTTATTTATGCACTTCCAACATTTTTGTTTGTTGATATATATGCTTAAGTTCAAGGAGAGCAATAGACAGTAAAATCTTTAGATGAGAAATAGAGACATGCATAATGACCCTCAAATCAGATTTTTTTCATTAAAAAGAAGCTCAAATTTCATGCTGGATTTAGTTCCTTTTCTTTTTTTTTTTTTCAATTATTTTTATTAGTTGGAGGCTAATTACTTCGCAACATTGCAGTGGGTTTTTTCATACATTGACATGAATCAGCCATGGAGTTACATGTATTCCCCAAATGCAAACTAGTTCCTTTTCTAAAAATAAACTGTCATGGTATTTCTACTCTAAAATGAAGAATGATTGAATTCAGATAGGGTTAGCCTGAAGTAATTAATCAAATATTAATATTAATAGTAGTTGCAAGCAATACATCAACTTTTGTAATAATAAATAGAAATAGAAGAAAAACAAATGGATAAGACTTTTTAAAAAACTATCTTTTCATGTCTAGAATTATTTAGCTTTCATGCCATCAAAAAGGTACATTGAATATAGTAAGTAACTATCATTGCAGTTTAAAATTTCATATGCTAACATATTTTCCTATTGAAGAAAGGAGATTTTGCAACTATTTCTACAAAGTTTTTATTAGCATATAGTTTACTACCTATTAAGTAGTAATAATCCTTGCTTATTATCAAATCATTAATAATGTCTTCATTTGAGAATGGCCAAAAAAAGAGATTTCCCTCCAAAAAATGTGAAGTTCTCACATCATAAAAAATTTTAAAGGAAAAATTTGTTTACATATATGTTTAAAATATGTTTACACTTAAATAATAGTTGTATATTTACTTCAATCTGTATTACTCAAGTATTTGCTGATAAAGTATTTGTTAATTTTTAAGAAGCACAAAGATTGTCTTTGGACAATTGTCTAAGATAAATAACATAGAGGAACTTTATTGAAAAATGATATTAAAATTTATAATCAGTATTGCAGATTGAGATGGAAAATCACTTTATTAAATTGCAGAAAAGGGGATAAAGAATATATTCTTAGAAATGAAAATGACTTCAAGTTTAATTATAATGTTAAATTATTGTTGAAATAAAGGTCATAATCATAAAATGTAATTGAAGGAATTTCATTATCATTTACCCTAAGGGACTATTTCCATTTCAAAGTATATATGGCATATTTGACAGTAAATATAAAATGAAAATTGTTTTAATTTGATGGACAAATAAGCTGAGGAGATAGGAATTTTTATATGTTAAAAGCTGAAATAGATTTTAAAAATTCATTTTATCTCCCTATAGCTTCAATCTATTCTAATTTCTAATCTAGTTATTTATCAACTGTTTTTGAAATATTATGGGCTATTAAAATAATGGAAACCTGTTTAATTATACTTCACATTCTCAAAATGTACTTTTATAACCAATCTTTAAACCAGTATAACCACTATTTTAAAATACCATAATTTATTATACATTCAGCATCCTTATTGTGGATTCAAATATACAAAACATTGTGTAATGTTATGAGTATGCACCTATAAGTAAAATATGCACCCAATTCCAGGTGCTGTGGACTCATGTTATTGATGTTACACCTTTGAAGTCAAAAAGGACAGAAAATAGTATATTCTAGGGAGTCATAAATCTTCCATTAGCAGCATAATTCTGGAAAAATATCACAAAAACTTTCAGTTGCCTCCTCACTTCTCAAAGGAGGAATAACCATACATTTTAGGATCTCTTCTAGATATGATTTTCTCAGTCTGTAGAAAAAATCCCAGAAGTTGTAGAGGACAGAGGAGCAGAAGAGTTGTAAATGGTCTTCATGTTGGGTAAAACAATCACTTTCTCTAATTTTCTGCCAGTTATAATGTATAACTTGAGTAGAAAGAATACTTGTTTGAGACAACGTGTACACACAATGACTCATACGCTAGAGAAAGTCCAGGAGATTAATGGTTTAATGTATTCTAAGTATGCAGAAAAGAAAGTTGTGAAAAGATAACAAGCACTGTAGTGAAAATAATGAAAACATTTGAAAACATGCATTCTTTATTTGACATTGTTGAATATTTGCTTTGGTGTTTCACACTATGTGAAGAATTACTTTTATAAGTTGAAATTTTTTATTAATAATTACAGAGATCCAAGTTTAACATAGAATATTCTGTATCTTTTGCAATAGATATTCCCTGAGCTGCTCTTCTCAGTGCACATATATCTCTACATCTACATTCATTGAACTGTAATACATTTTCAGGGTTCTCTGCCCTTAATGTAGATGAGAAATGATGAATAACATTCATTTGTCATTAATACAAATAGGAACACAGGGAAATATTTATTCAGGAGCCATTTTTTTTCATATTGATAAAACAACAAAGAAATATGTATTATATACTTCAAAGATTTTTATTTTGTGAAACTAAACTGCAGGGAATTTTACACATAGCTCTTAATAGCAATATACATTTTCTTGTTTCTAAGTAAAATACTATTAACTCTAGTCACCATGGTGTATATTATATCCCCATGACTTATTTATTTTATAACTGGAAATTTGTACATTTTGACACCTTCACCCACTTCCCCAAGCTACCACCTCTGGCAACTGCCAGTAGGTTCTCTCCATCTATAGCTTGGCTTTGTTTGTTTGTTTGTTTAATTCCACATATAAATGAAAACAAACAGTATTTGTCTTTTTTATTATTACTCATTTCACTTAGAATAATACCCCCAAGTTTCATTCAGGTTGTTACAGTGCAAAGAGCAAGATTTCATTCTTTTCATAGTTGAATAGTATTCCAGTAGACTCGATGGACATGAGTTTGGGTAAACTCCGAGTTGGTGATGGAAAGGGAAGCTGGAGTGCTGCAGTCCGCGGGGTCTCAAAGAGTCGGACACGACTGAGTGACTGAACTGAGCTCATATATATATATATGTGTGTGTGTATATATATATATGTATATATATGTATGTATGTATGTACATATGTATATGTATATGTATGTGTGTATATATATATATATATATATATATATATATAGCACAGTACCTTTATATTTTTGTCCATTGATAAAAACAGGTTGTTTCTAAGTCTTGATTTTTATTAAAAACTGCTACAATGGATATAAGGGTGCTTATTAACTTTTCAATTAACGTTCTTTTGTATCCTTTGAATAGTAAGTAGAATTGGTGTATCGTATGGTAATTCTGTTCTTAATTTTTAAGAAACCTCCATATTGTTTTCCATAGTGGCTGTACCAGTTTACATTCTCAACAGCAATCCACAAGGGTTTCCTGTGTTTCTATGTTTATTACTTATCTTTTTGATAGTCTGACAGATTTGGGGTGAAATTTCATTTTGGATTTGGATTTGCATTTCCCTGATAATCAGTGAAGTTGAGCATCTTTTCATGTATGTTCACCACGTGTATGAGATTTTTTTAAATAAATGTCAATCAAGATCCTCTGTCCATTTAAAAACTGAATTTTTTTTCTGTTGTATTGTATGAGTTCTTTATATATTTTGAATACTAACCCCTTGTCACTTCTAGGATTTGCAATATCTTCTCCCACTGGGGAGATTGCCTTTTCATTTCCTGTACTGGGCAGAAACTTTTTAGCTTGAGGTAGTCCCACTTATTTATTTTTGCTTTCTGTGCTTTTGCTTTTGGGGTCAATTTCAGAAAATCAGTTTTAAGGAGCTTACCACTTATGTTTTTCTCTAGAAGTTTTATGGTTTCAGGTCTTATATTCAAGTCTTTAATCCATTTTGAGTTAATTTCACTGTGTTGTGTGAGATAGTGGTCCAGTTTAATTCTGTTGCATATGCCCATCCAATTTTTTCCAATATTATTTATTGAAGAAACTGTCTTTTCCTCATTATATTTTCTAGGCTTATTTGTTATGGAGTCTTTAGGGTTCTCTATATATAACATCCTGTTATTGGCAAATAGTTATAGTTTTGCTTCTACCCTTCCAATTTGCATACTGTTTTTTCTTCCCTTTTTTTCCTTTGACTAGTTGCTCTGACTACAACTTTCAGTAGTATGGTGAATATTATAAAAGTGACAAGAGTGAGCATCCTTGTCTTATTTCTGATCTTTGAGGAAAGCTCTTAGCTTCTCACCAGTGAATATAATGATAACCGTGGGCTTGTTATGTGTTCCGTGCTGTGCTAAGTCAGGTCCAACTCTTTGCGACCCCATAGACTGTAGCCCACCAGACTCCTCTGTCCATGGATTCTTCAGGCGAGAATGCTGGAGTGGAGGAATTCCTCCTCCAGGGGATCTTTCTGGCCCAGGGAGCAAACCTGCATCTCCTGAGTCTGCTGCACTGGCAGTCATGTTCCTTACCACTAGTGCCACTGGCTTTTATTATGTTTAGGTAATACTGTCTCTACCCACAGTGCTGAGGGTTTTTATTACAAGTGAATGTTAAATTTTGTCAAATCTTTTCCCTCTATTTATTGAGATATCATATAATTTTGTCTCTTTTTTTCATACAGGCTTTGTATTTTATTTTACTGGTATTGTGATTTGTTTCCTCTTATTTTACTTTTTTGTTGTTGATGGAGCACAGTTAATTTACAATGTTGTGTACATCTGTGTCTCTTTTTCTGTTTTGCATATAGGGTTATCGAAACATGTATATTATCTAGGGTGAAACAGATCACCAGCCCAGGTTGGATGCATGAGACAAATGCTCGGGCCTGGTGCACTGGGAGGACCCAGAGGAATCGGGTGGAGAGGGAGGCGGGAGGGGGGATCAGGACGGGGAACACATGTAAATCCATGGCTGATTCATGTCAATGTATGACAAAAACCACTACAATATTGTAAAGTAATTAGCCTCCAACTAATAAAAATAAATGGGAAAAAAAATTTACAATGTTGTATAGTTTCAAGTGTACAATAAAGTGGTATAATGTGTGTGTGTATATATACACACACACGTATATATACACACACACACATATATAGACATATACATGCTCATATTATTATCCATTATTTGTTGTTACAAGATATTGAGTTTAGTTCCCTGTGCTATACAGTAGGTCCTTTCTGTTTGTGTATACATGTTAATCTCAAACTCTTAAATTCTCTCTCCCCTAACCCCTGCTATCCCTTTGGTAATCCTAAATTTGTTTTCTACATCAGTGGATCTGTCTCAGTTTTATAAATGCATTCATTTGTAAGTTCTAAATATAAGTGATATTATAGGATATATGTCCATTGCCTGACTTACTTCACTTAGTATGATAATCTCTAGTTCCATGTTTTTACCAATGACATTATTTCATTCATTTTTTATGACTGAGTAATATTCTATTGTGTGTGTGTATATATATATATATATATACATATATTTAACACAAGATTTTTGTTACTGTCTCACATTTCTACATGGTACTATGAAAAATTTAAATTAGTGTATTTATTTTCACTTGTTGATATTCAAAACTAGAAAGAGAAAAAAAGTCATCAATTTTGGAATTGAAACAAGAATACTGGTTTTTATTTAAAAACTTATGGGAGCTTAGCAATGTAGAGCAATACAGAGCAGCCTATGATATTAATAAGAGAAGAGCTTGGAGAAACTGCAAACTAATGGCTACTCTTGACCCACTGAGGGTGAGGACAATTATTCTGGAATTATAGTAAAGACATTCACTGCAGGGGAAAACAGAATTCAAGGATTTTATTATCTATGGAAGATTTGAAGGACATCATACAAGTAACAAGCAACCAAGTCTTTTACCCAAATAATGAGAGAAAAGTTAAAACTTTAGATCTTTGAAAAGAAGACCATTGTTTTATATTTCACTTATGATGAACAATTTTCTTAAAAGGAGATTTTAGTATATCTTATCTGAGTCAAATCTTCCTACACATAAGGAAAAATATATGGAAAAGATGAAGAGGATCTTAGGCAACTATTTCAAACACTTTTAGAAAAAATTTTAATTGTAGGATAACTGTTTTACAACGTTGTGCTGGTTTCTGCCGTACAACAACATGAATCAGCCATAAGTGTATATATATATATATATCCCCTCCCTCTTGAAGCTCCCTCCCACCCTGCAACCCATAAACTCCCTCTCGCCCTCCAACCTCCTCCACCCCCTACCCCACCCCGCCCCTCTAGGCTGCTACAGAGCACGGGGTTGAGCTCCCTGGGTTATAGAGCAAGTTCCAGCTACCTATCTCTTTTACAGACGGTACTGTATATATGTCAGTGCTGCTCTCTCAATTCCTGTCGACCTCGCCTTCCCAAACTGTGGCTGCAAGTCTCAAATTCACAATGGTGTTTGAAACAAGTGTTCTACAGAAAACATGTAGTCAGTTGCTAATTGTATGATTCAGATAAATGTTACAAAAGGACTTTTTGAAGAAGGAAATCAACATAGATCAAGTCATTAGAGGAAGTCAGCTCTTTAACAAGCACGGTACAGCATTACCTCAGAAATAAGAAAAATTGTTTGGTTGGCATATAAAAACAGAATGTCCAGAAAAAACATAATAACATTGTGGGTAGGTACAGTGAAATATTGTTTTCATGTTTATATTAAAAATAGAAAATATTTACTTGTCTATGTCTCTATTCTGGACAAAGGTACAATCAAAACTAGTGTAATTTTTACTAGTGTGAAAATATATTTGAAACCATGTTACTGCTATTTACTACAAGCCAAATGACTGATGGGAATGATTTGTCATGATTTTTAGTGCTCTGGGAGTCTCACAATAGAATGGGAAAGACTAGAGACCTCTTCAGGAAGGTTAGAGATACCAAGGGAACATTTCATGCAAAGATGGGGTCAATAAAGGGTAGAAATGGTATAGACCTAACAGAGGCAGAAAATATCAAGAAAAGGTGGCAAGAATACACAGAAGAACTATACAAAAAAGACCTTCATGACACAGATAATCACAATGGTGTGATCACTCACCTAGAGCCAAATATCCTGGAATGCAGGGTCAAGTGGGCCTTAGGAAGAATCGCTATGAACAAAGTCAGTGGAGATGATGGACTTCCAGTTGAGCTATGTCAAATCCTGAAAGATGATGCTATGAAACTGTTGCACTCAATATGCCAGCAAATTTGGAAAACTCAACAGTGGTCACAGGACTAGACTCAGTTTTCATTCTAATCCCAAAAAAAGGCAATGCCAAAGAATGCTCAAACTACAACACAATTGCACTCATTTCACATGCTAGCAAAGTAATACTCAAAGTTCTTCAAACCAGGTTTCAACAGTATGTGAACGGTGAACTTCCAGATATTCAAGCTGGGTTTAGAAAAGACAGAGAAACCAGAGATCAAATTGCCAACATCTGTTGGATCATCAAAAAAGCAAGAGAGTTCCAGGAAAAAAATATTTACTTCTGATTTACTGACTATGCCAAAGGCTTTGACTCTGTGGATCACAACAAAGTGTGGAAAATTCTTAAAGAAATGGGAATATCAGACCACCTGACCTGCCTCCTGAGCAATCTGTATGTAACTCAGGGAGCAACAGTTAGAACTGGACATGGAACAACAGACTGATTCCAAATCAGGAAAGGAATATGCCAAGACTGTATACTGTCACTCTGCTTATTTAACTTATATGCAGAGTACATCATGAGAAACCCTGGACTGGAAGAAGCAAAAGCTGGAATCAAGATTGCTGGGAGAAATAGTAGTACCCTCAGATATGTAGAAAACACCATCCTTCTGGCAGAAAGCGAAGAACTAAAGAGCCTCTTGATGAAAGTGAAAGAGGAGAGTGAAAAAGTTGGCTTAAAGCTCAACATTCAGTAAACTAAGATCATGGGGTCTGGTCCCATCACTTCATGGCAAATGGATGGGAAACAATGGAAACAGTGACAGACTTTGTTTTTCTGGGCTCCAAAATCACTGCAGATGGTGACTACAGCCATGAAATTGAAACACACTTACTCCTTGGAAGAAAAGTTATGACCAACCTAAACACCATACTAAAAAACATAGGCGTTACTTTGCTGACAAAGGTCCACCTATTCAAAACTATGGTTTTTCTAGTAGTCATGTATATATGTGAGAGTTGGACTATAAATAAAGCTGAGCATCAAAGAATTGATGTTTTTGAACCGTGGTGTTGGAGAAGACTCTTGAGAGTCGCTTAGACTGCAAGGAGAACCAATCAGTCCATCCTAAAGTAAATCAGTCCTGAATATTCACTGGAAGTACTGATACTGAAGCTGAAACTTCAATACTTTGGCTAACTGATGTAAAGAACTGACTCATTTGAAAAGTCCCTGGTGTTGGGAAAGATTGAGGGCAGGAGGAGAAGGGGACGACAGAGGATGAGATGGTTGGATGGCATCACCGACTCAGTGAACATGAATTTGAGTAAACTCTAGGAGTTGGTGATGGACAGGAAGGCCTGGCGTGCTGCAGTCCTGCGGGGTTGCAAAGAGTGGGACTCAAATGAGTGACTGAACTAATTGAAGGATTGAGTGACTGAGTCTCACAAAATTGAAAGACAAGTAAAGGTTTAATTTAAAATCACTTTGCAGTGCCTCCTAAAGTAGAGTTAATATATCTTTAATCCCTTTATCACTATTTCAAAATCCTAATTTTCATCACACAAGTTCTTGATGAGATTAAGAAAGTATCTTTCTAATTGCATTAAATATTTAATTATGATCATAACTACCTACTGTAATTTATCCTACAATTTGGGTGCAAATTTTATAGCAGCATCCTTATATGTGCTAAAAGTTTCAACAGATAGTATTTTTTAATTCATGCTGACTTCTGAACTGGTGAAAACAACCTTCATCGACTGGTGAAGTTTTTAATTAACTTAAACTTTCAGATGCAGTCTGAGAGGTTCACCACATATAACAAAGACAGTCCTATTACTAAGGAAATTTCAAGGATTTAGAGATAATCTTCCAAGATCCTTCACAAAGGTCAGATTTTAGATTTGGCTTTTTTGAAGTCATTATTAACCCAGCTTCAATTCTATAGACTTCATACATGTTAAGGCAAGTATTATCACATTTATTTAAATTTTAGAATATTGTTGAGTTACAATTGATGAACCTAAGTTGACAGTTCATGATCATCCAAACAGCAGAGCTGACATTAGGGTTCTCTTGGTGTTGTATAATCTATGTGTTTAGAAAAATGTTTAATAGCATGTATCCATCATTATGATATCAAACAGCATATTTTCCTTGCTCTAAAAATCCTCCATGTTCTGCCTATTCTCTCCCCACACACCACAACCCTGACCACTGGTTTTTAAAAAATTTTCTCTATAGTTTTGCTTTTTCCAAAATGCTGCAAATCGTATAGGACATAATGTTTTTCAGATTGGCATCTTTCACTTAGTAAAATGCATTTAAGATTGTTCCGTGTCTTTTCAATTTAATATTTAATTTCTTTTTAGCACTGAGTTTAGCAGCATTTGTCTGGATATATCATAGTTTATTTATCCATTCACATGGATAAATAGTTGTGTTCAAGTTTTGGGAATTATGATATAATTATAACTGATATAAATATTCTATAAACCATGTGCAAGTTTCCTTGTGAACATAAATATTCAACTGCTTTGTATAAGTACCAAGAAGCATGGTAACTGGATCATGGAGGAAGATATGTTTAATTTTGTAAGAGGCTATCAAATTGTCTTCCAAAGTGGAAGCCATTTTGGGTTCCTACCAACAAGGTATGATAGTTCCCTCTATTCCATATCCTTATCAATGTTTGATATTGTCAGTGATTTTGGCCATTCTAGTGGGCATAGTTTTATCTCATTTATTTTTTGAAGTTCCATTTCCCCAGTGACATGTGATGTTAAGCATCTTTTCATACTTTTTTTGCCATCTGTATATTTTCTCTAGTGTGCTGTCTGTTAAGATCCTTGTCCCATTTTTCAGTTGAATTGTCTGCTTTCTTACTGTTGAGTTTTTCTAGAGTTTTTGTGTATGTTAGATAACAGTATTTTCTGAAATATATCTTTTGCAAAAATTTTCTCACAGTGTGTGGCTTATTTTCCCATCCTCTTGACATTGTCATTCACAAGATAGATTTTAATTATAAAGAATTTCAACTTCTCATGGACCATGTCTTCAGTATTATATCTAAAATGTCATTGCTGTACTCAGGATCATCTAGGTTTTCTTTTATGTTATCTTACTGGAGTTTTATAGTTTTATGTTTTACTTTTAAGTCTGTGATCTGTTTTGAGATAATTTTTGTGAAAAGAGTATATATATCTGTATATAAATTCATTTTCCTTCTTTTTTTTATATGTCCAGCTGTTTCAGTACCATTTGTTAAAGAGACTACATTTGCTCTTTTGCCTAAGATCATTTGACTCTACTTATAAGATACTATCTCTGCAATCTGTATTCTGTTGGATGAATCTATTTGTCTGTTCCTTCATCAGTATCATTATGTATTGATTATTGTAGATTTATAGTAAATCCAGAAAGCAAGTAGCATTAATCCTCATAATTTGTTCTTCTGCTTTAATATTGTGTTGGCTATTCAGGGTCTTTTGCTTCTGTATATAAACTTTAGAGTTGGTTTGTCAGTACTCATAAAATAACCTGTTGAATTTTTATTGGGATTGCATTAAATCTGTAGATAAGTTTGGGAAGAATTAACATCTTGACAATATTGTTTTCCTATTCTTGATCATGGAATAGCTCTCCATTTAGTTCTTACTTCATTTTGTTCATCAGAGTTATGTATTCTTACTTATGTGTAAATCTCATACATATTTTGTAAGACTTACACCATTTTCTCTAAGCTTTGCTGAAATGACAGTAATCTGAAGTTGTGATTTCACGGTCAAACTACCCACTGAACCAGGCTGTGATCCACTGTCAGACATATCACCAACAGGAAGGCAAACCTGAAGTTTTCACCGTTTGAAGTCACTTCTTTGGATTAAGGCGCTGTCTCCAGAAGGCCATGGTTAAATGCATGTTACCCATTTCAATTTGGGAGATGCTAATATAAACAATATTATCTTTTTTAAAATTTCAAATTCCACTTTGTTGCTAGTATGATAGTGCTGGTTTAGTTGCTAAGTCTAAAGGTGGTTTAGTTGCTAAGTGTCTGACTCTTGTGACCCATGGACTGTACCCTGCCAGGTTCCTCTGCCCATGGGGTTTCCCAGGCAAGTATACTAGAGTGGGTTACCAATTCCTTCTCCAGGGGATCTTCCTGACCCAGGGATCAAACTCATGTCTCCTGCATTAAAGGCAGCTTCCCACATTGCAATTGGATTCTTTGCCCAATGAACCACCAAGGAAGCCTGTTACCAGTATATTAACCTTGTAGTCTACATCTTGTTATAATCACATATTAGTACCAGGAGTTTTGCTCTCATTTTTTTCAGATTTTCTACATACACAATTATGTCATTTGTGAACAAAGGCAGTTTTATCCTTCTACTAATCTCTATGACTTTTACTTTATTTTCTTGACTTTCAGCTTGTTGATAAGTAGGGACAGCAGACATCCTTACCTTGAACCTGATTTTAGTGGGACACCTCTGACTTTCTAAAATTTAAGCATGGTGTTAACTGTAGGTTTTTTATAATCTTTATCAAGTTGAGACTGTTTCCCTCTATTCCTAGTTTAGTGATTTTTTTCATAAACATGGAACATGCTATCCAATATTATATATTAGGGAGGAAAAAAGAATTGTTCCTTATAATGTTAAAAACAGAGAAAATTTGAGAAGCAAAAAGTTTACCATGACTAGAACTACTAGAAAAGCCTAGTAAAACATATTTAAAAATATAGTATAAACTCATCAGGATTTCTTGATATATTTTACTGATGTATAATATGTTTTTCATGTAGTGAAAACACATAAGAAATTATTAAATTATTGGTCCCATAAGTATTATTATTATTATCATTATTATTATTATAACTCCTACTGCTAAAGTTTATTATTTGTTAATTTTTTATTTTTTGTGTGTTTTTAATTTTTATTGAAGTATAGTTGATTTATAATTTTGTGTTAGTTTCAGGTATACAGCAAAGTGATTCAGTTATATATATGTGTGTGTGTATATATATATGTGTGTGTGTATATATATCTACTCTTTTTTAGATTATTTTCCCATATAAGTCTTTACAGAGTATTGAGTAGAGTTCCCTGTGCTATACAGTAGGTCCTAATTAATTATATATTTTATATATAATGTAAGTGCATGCTAAGTCATCCCAGATGTCAGATGGAACTGAACTTGCATCACAGTTGAGGAATCCTGGACTTAATGAACACACATTTTCATAAGGTGCTATAACAAATTTCCCTATCTTCCCAGAAGGAAACTTACATTTAGTGTACCAGACAGTAAACAAATCTCCCCTTTATAACTGTACTGGAAAGATAATCCAGGACAAAGGGCAGCAGTGCCTTTGTTTGTAGGATAGACAGACATATCAGAGATCCATGTGGGATTTTCTCCCAGGAATATCTACCCTCATTTCTGTATCATCTTGGTTTCTGACAAATTTTCTCATGTGTATACCTCTGCCTCAGACACTTCGATAATGCGACTCACAACATTTAATTAAAGCTTCTCCAAATCTGACTTCAAGTCACTAAAGGTAAAGCCAACCTGCATTTTTGACCATGGCGATGCAACCCAGTGTCCCAGATTCAACCAGCTGAACAATCCCATAAAGCCTCAGGGTTTAGCTTAGAAAGCCAGGTAATTTTAAGTTTTGCTATTGACTCCTCCCCTGGTCCTGAGACATTAATTCAGGTACAGAAGTATTATGAAAAATAGGTCAGATACAACTGAAACAACCTAGATTAATTATTCCCTTCCTAACAACCTTAGCCAGCGAGTTTCCACTCCAGTATTCTTCCCTGGAAAATCCCATGGACAGAGGATCCTGATGGGCTGTAGTCCATGGGGTCACAAAGAGTCAGACACTACTTAGCGACTGAGCATGCATGAACACCTTCCAGGGCTGAATTTCTGCCATCAGTGATTTCAACTAAAGTCAGAGAAAGACTGACTCTCTTTTCTAAATGGATGACTCTCATTTAATAGAATACTGCCTCCAGGGTGGACATAAAAACACATGAATTGCCTCTTCATAATGTCCCCACACATCGAGTGGCCTAATTTGAGAGTTAATGCCATATAACCATGTAAGCATCACATGGATTACATTACATGGGATTTCTTAAATAATGAAGGTCTCTTATGACCAAAGTTAGTGTTTAAATCCTACTGTTTTGAAGAGGACTTAATGCTTGGCTTCAGCACATAATGTAAAACCCCATCTATACACACAGGGCCATTGGAAAGATTGTTATTTATAACTCATGAAGACCTACAGTGAGACATCTGTTGGAGGGCATTTATGTCAGTGTATCCAGTATGACCTTCAAGCCAGATGGTGAGTCTTAGAATTCTTAATTTACTTCGAATTGTTGAGCTTGGTTCTTGTGTTTAAACTGTTGATTGCAGTCAGTCAAATCTGCCTTAGTTGTCCATGCCAGCAGCCCCCGGGTATTTATCCATCCCTCAGAGTGACTGAGAGGCAGCTAGCAAGTGAGCATAGGGAAGGTACTTGGTGCTGTTGACAAGTACTGTGTGTAAGAGGAGCAGTACTTAACACGTTTGCTGCATTTTCAATATACCTCTAGGTGAAGTTAAGAGAAATGGTGATTTAATCATTGCTAAAGCCATATAGAAAGAATGAAAGACCAGCTCTCCATTAAATTTAAGATGCTTTAATGGTTTGAGAGAGAGACAGCACTGCGTCTTCCTTTGAGAGAAAGGTTCCAACAAGTGTTCCAGAAAAGATTATAAATGTCACCCTCCCATTCCCTTACCACCTGGTACTTCGTTCTCTCCTGCCCAGGTGCCAGAATTTTTTTTTTTTAATTTTATTTTATTAGTTGGAGGCTAATTACTTCACAACATTTCAGTGGGTTTTGTCATACATTGACATGAATCAGCCATAGAGTTACACGTATTCCCCATCCCGATCCCCCCTCCCACCTCCCTCTCCACCCGACTCCTCTGGGTCTTCCCAGCCCACCAGGCCTGAGCACTTGTCTCATGCATCCCACCTGGGCTGGTGATCTGTTTCACCATAGATAATATACATACTGTTCTTTCAAAACATCCCACCCTCACCTTCTCCCACAGAGTCCAAAAGTCTGTTCTGTACTTCTGTGTCTCTTTTTCTGTTTTGCATATAGGGTTATCGTTACCATCTTTCTAAATTCCATATATATGTGTTAGTATGCTGAAATGTTCTTTATCTTTCCGGCTTACTTCACTCTGTATAATGGGCTCCAGTTTCATCCATCTTATTAGAACTGATTCTCCATTGTTTGGGAAATATAATAAGAATTAAAATCTCTAGCCAAGCCAAAAAAAAAAAAAAAAAGCCTCTTCAAAGGTAGAAGAGAAAGAAAATAGCTTTATTATTGAATAAAAACATCAATGTGATGCACACCATTGGCAATCTGCTAAAAATTTTCAAAGACAAATAAATCCTAGTTTTTATAGCTGGGCAAATACAAGTCCTCCTACTGGAATTAGTTATTGTTGATCTTGAGAATGTACATGTAGGAGGATTTGGCAGCACTATTTATCACACATAGTTCACCCTAAATGTACTTGTTATTAGGGTGATTGTCTATCTTAGCTAATTGATGTTATCCGAAGGAAAAGCAAACTTTTGATATTTTATGATAAGAGACAGTTTTGCATCTTGCAGGCAGGCACCCAACGAAGTTAGGCTCTTACCCTCCCATAGAAACTGGGAGATAGGGAGCCTACCTTCCTTAATGACTGCATTTCAAAGAGGTTGTGACTAGGTCCGTGGGAAACAGTTTCCTGTGCCTGAAAGCTGGCAAAGCCCTAATTTAGCTTTTAAAAAGGTTTGCATACATTTCAAAGATACAGAGAAGTAACTTGCAATTACATGTTTTCTAAAAAATTCCCTAAGAAAAGGAAGGGGAATCTCTTATTTTCAACTGGGAGGATTATTTCTTCATCATGTTTAATTTGTATTTAGTTTTACAGCTTTTACCACCACAAAATATGTTTTTCTTGCATTATCTGTAATTTCAGTCATCTATTTATACCTAGACTTTTCATAAAGATGCAGCAGGTGCAAGAATTATTATAACCATTTTTAGAAAACATATCCAGAATGAACTTTAAATCTTCTGTGCTTTCTTTGGCCCATGTACTTAAGTCAGGGGACAGAAAAGTGCATTAAGGCCAGCAGTGGCCAGGATAAAACTCTAAAATTTCAAAGTATTTAAATCCCTATCTCTTCATTCTAATCATTACCTGAGAAGCACCTGAAAGGAGATGATCACTTTTTGGGACAGTCACATTAATTAAAATTAAAATGTCATTAGTAAAGTATATGGCTTCCCAGGTGGCACTAGTGGTAAAGAACCCCCCTGCCAATGCAGGAGACATAAGAGATTTGTGTTCAATCCATGAGTCAAGTAGATCCCCTGAAGGAGGAAATGGTGACCCACTCCAGCATTCTTGCTGGAGGAACCTAGTGAGCTAGAGTCCATAGGGTTGCAAAGAGTCAGCCATGACTGTAGTGACTTAGCACACAAGGTATGTGATATAGAAAGAGGTTAGAGTGGAAAAATGGCAACCCACTCCAGTGTTCTTGCCTGGAGAATCCCAGGGATGGGGGAGCCTGGTGGGCTGCCATCTATGGGGTCGCACAGAGTTGGACATGACTGAAGCGACTTAGCAGCAGCAGCAGCAGCAAAGTGGAAAAGCTAGATGTCCTTTGAGTTGTTTTTTGAGAAGGCCATACCAGCTCTCATAGACATAAGTGCTTGCTGACAGTAGGGATTGTAGTGCATTCGTATTATATCTTGGGTGTTGCCCATTGTTGAGTGACTTTTGTGACAATAGACCTAACATGTCAAGCTGCAAATGGTCTGAGAAGACAAACAGGTGACAGATATTAGTTTCAGTGGTCATATGTATGTGACAGAAGTTTGCCAGTTTTGGAATGGAATGAAAATAACATGAAAACAATCAACAGAGGTGAGGCACCAGAGATGAGCACCAGTGAGGCACTATAAACTTAAACCTCCTAAAATTGATATGTTGAAACTTAATTCCCAATATGATGGAATTTTTAAGTTGCCCTGAGAGGGAGCAAATGTTTGCCGTAGTCTATATCCTAGAATAGATTGAGGGCAGTGCCGTATGTAATGTGAGTTCATACTTCAGGGAACAAATAGATTAAATTTTGGCAATAGTCCCAATCTGGCATTCAATAAATATAAGCTTAGGGTTTGAAACATGGAGTCTTTTACTTTGTACCCAGGATATAACAGTGTATGTTTTCCTATATCCAGTGTCATGACTGGCCCAGGCGGTACAGACTGTATCAACCAATTTTTTCCAGTTGGTTTCATCAGAGACTCTTACCATGGGCCTCTATATGAATGACATAGACAGTTTGGTTTGAACCTCAAGACAAATGGAATGGAAATTAATTTAGAAGCTAGTATTACATGGATGACTCTTAAAACCATGGGGTTAAATACTTTAACATAAGTAGAGGGTAAAAATACACACACAAAAAAGCATCAAATCTAAAATTTTATAGTAGAACTGAATGACCAAAACACTTCTTCATGCTATATTTTACTCTTCTCTCCCTTCCTCTCAAGTTTGACTACTAAATGATTTTTCTTCTTGTATTTCAAGTTAAAAATAAAACCTTTCTCTAAAGTTATCAAAGTCTTAGTTACTAAAATCTTGTCTAATGTGCTTTTTTTCTAAGAGTTTTTCTATGTCTATTCACTAACAAACTGTAACCCATATGCAGAGTTAAAAGTTCAATTTTCTTCTACAATGATCAATATATATTTATATCCCTATAGACTTTCTTTAAAGTATCATTCTTCATGATTTTTAGTTCTCTAGATGGCATCTACTGACCATATCTTTAATAAATCTATATACAGGAAAATCATTTGAATTATATTGTCTGAAAACAAAGTCAGTAAGGCAATTGTTTGCTGAATCATTTGGTACTTTTGAAGATAAGTGATTTTATTTATTTTAATATATTAGAACTATTTTAGGGTTTGACTACAAAGGCATATAATATGAGCCATTTTGAAGAATTATTACTATAAACTTAAACCTCCTAAAATTGATATGTTGGAACCTAATTCCCAATATGATGGAATTTTTAAGTTGCCCTTTGGGAAGTGATTAGGTCCTGAGAGTAGAGCCCTCATAAATGGAGTCAGTACCCTTATAAAAGAGATTAAGGTAGTTCCTACTGTCTCTATTATGTGAGATTACAGTGAAAAATGGGCATATATGAACTAAAGGTAGACTCTCACCACACACTTAGTCTGCTTTTGGAACATCCCAGCCTACAGAACTATGATAAAATTATATTTTTTTTGTTTATAAGCCCCACACTTTATGGGATTCTGTTATAACAGCCTGAACAGACAAGGACAATTACTGTGACCAAAATATGCACATATATACATCCTAATAGTCAGAAAATAATTTATCTAAAATTATATAGATAAGTACATCTGTCAACATCAATGCATAATAATAAATATGAATAATATGTTGAATTTGTGTTCAGATGCCCAGTAGTGTCTGACTCTTTGTGACCCCTGGACTTAGCCCATTAGGCTCCTGTATCTGTGTTGAATTTATATTATTAAAATTTAAAACATTCTATTAAATATCTGTAATATTCAAATGTTATTAGAGGCAAGATTTCTGGAGTTAGGGAGCTAGAAACTGGACAGATACTTTTTTCCCAGTTAAGAAGGATAAAACTGGGCATATTTTTTTCAGATCAACCATTTTAACACTTTGGAAATCAACTGAAGTCATATAACACTGGCAAAACATTCAAGAAAAACACTAAAGTACCATTTAGAAGAATAAATCTGTGACATGTGATCAGTCTGAGGCTGTTCCATTACCAGTGTATTTTACCAGGGAGGGACATGTTTGATAACCCAGTAGCTTTGTTGCCTTAAGAGGGAACTTGCTTTGGTATAAAATCTGGAAAATCTCCAGAATCATCAGAAAATTCCAGGAATCATCAAAAATACCAGACTGTGGTGGCAACAAAATAGGAAATATAAATATTACAGCTAGCCTGGAATTGCCACCTGGCTGTTCAAGCAAACACTGAAGGATATACAGGATATGCAGAAATATGCTGGGGTATCCAGGGAATATGGAAGCTATGGTGGACCTTGATGACCCTTACATATCTCTAGTGATCTTGGAAGCTGTGTGCATGTGCCAAACTGCTTCCATGGATGGGAGAGAACAGAAAGGCCTAATATTTGTTTTCTATTTCTGCTGTAACAAATATAGGTCTTAAACTAATAAAAATGTATTGTCTTATTGGTTCTCAGGTTAGAAGTCCAAAATCTGTCTCCTAGGTTAAATTTGGAGTGCTGCTATGTTAGTTCCTTCTGGAAGCTCCACAGAAAGTCCATTTCTTAAGTCTTCCAGCTTGTAAACGTTCTGGGCTTCCCTTGGCTCTGTGGAATCACTCTGGTTTGTTTCTCCTGTCACATTGCCTTCTCTTTGACTCCAATCATCCTGCCTCCCTGTTCTGAGAATCTATATGATGACATCAGATCCACCTGGACAATCCAGGATAATCCCCCTATTTCAAGCTTCTTAACTTGTTCACATCTGCAAAGTTCTCTTTACCATGCACGTTAACATATTCACCGATTCTGGGGGATTAGAACATGGGCATTTTTGTGTGGATTACTCAGCCTAGCACAGGGTTCTAACTATTCACGTATCCCAGACTGAATGTGAAGTCCATTCATGTAAAAGTTCAGCATAAGAAGTATCTCAGCAAAGAGTAAAAATTTGTGCACATTTGTCGGTAACCTGAACTCTAAATGCATTCCTTAATCCATGAACAGATCTGTCAGAAGCTAATGGAAACCGTACTGGCTCACAGTATTTGAATACAATCTCTGATCAGTTTTTGACTTACTACAAATATGATATAACTGGCATACAGGTATAATATAACTTTATTAAAAAATAGAGACGAATGGAAAGGATGGATGGACATAAGAAAGAAAGGAAGGGAGGGAGGAAGGAAGGAATAAAAGAAGGGAGGGAAAGCAACACAAATCAGCAGATGCACACCATAGAGGGGACATTACAGACATTACAGAATTAAATGAGGAAAATCACTACAAAAAAAAAAAAAAAAAAACAAAACACAAGCACACTAACAAAAACAACCAAGCAAGAGAAGATCTGAATCCATAGTTGCTATAAGATATTATGTAAAATGGCCAATTTTGAACAAAATATGATGATTCAAAGAAGAAATGAAGGGTGACTCATATGAAGGAGGAAGTAGTTTATAGAAACTATTTGAAAAAAGCTCAAGTCTGAGAATTGGCAGACAGAGACTTCAAGGAAATATGTATAAATATATTCAAGATAACTAATAATGATCATTTATGAAAAGCCTCAAATTAATACCATATTAGTCAAAGAGTAAATGCTTTCTCCTAAAATAGAAAAAAAAAAAAAAGCAAAGATATTTTCTCTTTCCCTTCAGTTAATTATTGCACTCATTTTCCCACTAAGTGGAATTAAACAAAGCAAACAAAAAGCAAAAGAAAAGGAAAAAAAAAGAATTTAAAACATCCATATTAAAAAGGAAGAAATAAGCTTATTTGCAGACAGCCTGATCTGTCATGCAGAATATATTAAGAAATCAACCCTCCCACATGAAAAATAAATAAATAGACCCACTAAAATTAAGAAACAAATTCACTGAGTTTCAGGTAACAAAATCAATATAAAAGACCAAACGCATTACCATACACTAGGACTGAACAGTGTTACAGAACCAAGGTACGGTTATTTGCCACTCAAATCAATACCTAAGCGAGAGAGAGGCAAACGTTGGTAGAAAGGAAAGTTGCTTGTAATCAAAATGCTAGCATTCTGTGGAAACGGTGAACTCAGTGCCACCCAAAAGGCATTTTCAAAGACTCTGCTTGGCCATGAAGATTTTTTAAGGGAAAAATGGATTAGATAAAGGGTCAGAGTTTGCCATCTCCCACTGTGTGTAGTCTTGTCAATTTCTTGTGCTCTTTCATTAGATTCTATTTTGTTCATACAGTTTATTTGTGAGATTACTGAAGGAAAAACTAGGGAAGAGGTCTGCTCATCAGTTAATTGCTTATTCTTCATTTCTCATTTTTTGGTCTACAGAAAGAACCAAGAGGTTAGGCAAGGTATTGTGTGATCAAAAGACTTGAAAGTTGTGCTAGAGCCAAAGATGAGCAGTGCATGGTGGTGTCTGACTTAAGGTTAGTGACAAGACAAAAGGAACTGCAAAGAGCTCTTTTCTGCCAAAGCTGCTTGCACAATAAAAAAAACAAAAAAAAATTAAAAAGAAATTTTTCAGTGCACAATAGCATCCAAAAATAAAATACTGAGAAAAATAACAAAGATGAGCAAGTCTTACAGTGACTCCCAAGGCATTTATGAAAGAAATTTAGGAAGATCTAAATCAGGTTTAAGAAAATATTTTCTTAAAGTCCTGATAAAAACCAAACAAATCATAAAGACTTCTCCAGCCAAAAAGCAAAATCGGGGCTATTACAAATGTAGGTATGTAACCATTTTAAACACTAAATATGCAAAAACACATAACAAAATTGGTAGTAAGCCAGTTTGCCAACCTCAAATCTAAATAAATAGAATAGAGAGACATTGTATATTCAAAGATGAGGACACAATATTGCTAAGATGAAACTTTTCCCTGAATTGGTAGTCTACACAATCCCTATTAAGATTTCAGCTGAGTTATTTTTTGCAGAAAATTATAATCTAATCTTAAAATGAAATTATGGCCAATTGATTTTTGACAAAGTTACTGAGGCAGTTCAACGTGGAAAAGACAGTTATTTCACAAATAATATGAGCCATTTTCTGGTTCAGTTGGACATAATATATGTAAAAAGGTAATTGCATTAAAAAATGTAATTTAGACCTCTACCTCACACCATATACAAATATTAACTATAAATGAATCATATACCTAAATGTAAAGATTATAACTTTAGAAGGTCTAAATCATAGGAAGAAATCTTTGTAACTTGGATTGAGAAATTCTTAACTCAAAAGAGGAATTTTGATCAATTGTTGTCTTCTAAATTAAAATATATATATTCCTTAATTGACAAATTAGAGCAATGGGAAGACAAGTCAGTGACCTGATAGTCGTGTATCTGTTAAAGGACTGTATCTAAAGCATTTAAAGAATGTATACAATGCAAATTCTAAAAAGAACAGATCAAATAAAAATTTGCAAGGTATTTGAATTGATATTTCACCATAGAAATTTGAATGACTAATAAGCATATACAAAGAAACTCATGATTTTTAGTAATTAGATAATTGCAACTTAAAACTATGAGATGCCACTTCACTCTCTCTAGAATGGAAATATTGTAAAACAGATAATAATGAGTATTGGCTAGGATATGAAGAAACTGGAACCCCCACAGAATGCTGAAAGAAATGTAAAATGATATCACCTCTGAAAAATATTTTGGCAGTTTCTTAAAAAGTTATATACAAACTCACCCTAAGATTTAGTCATTCCACTCCTAGGATTCCACCTATGAGAAGTGAAAACTCATGTGCACACAGAATTGTGTGACAATTTAACTGAAGCGATATTCATAATAAATAATATTTTTAAATAATCCAAAATGTTTACATAATGGTGAATAGATAAGTGAAAGTTGGTGTGTACCTAAATGGTAATAGTATTCAGCAATATTAAAGTTTTTTAAAGTATTGAAATAAACTATAAAATGGATGAATCTCAAAAATGTTATGCTAACTGAAAAATGCTACACACAAAAAAAACTATACATTATATAATTCCATATATATGATATATACTGAAAAGTCAAGTTTATATAAACAGCAAGCAGATTAACTCTATATGACTGGTGCTAGGAACAGGGGTTTGACAGCAAAAGACAAAACAAATTCATTTGGGACAGATTTAATATTCTAATAATGTGCTATGATGAAGGCTGCACAATTCCATGCATAATTCACAATCATTGAATATTATGTTATGTTAATTATGCCTACATAAATGTACAGTGTCAAACATTTTTTGGGCTCCAAAATCACTGCAGATGGTGATTGCAGTCATGAAATTAAAAGATGCTTACTCCTTGGAAGGAAAGTTATGACCAACCTAGATAGCATATTAAAAAGCGGAGACATTACTTTGCCAACAAAGGTTTGTCTAGTCAAGGCTATGGTTTTTCCAGTGGTCATGTATGGATGTAAGAGTTGGACTGTGAGGAAAGCTGAGTGCTGAAAAATTGGTGCTTTTGAACTATGGTGTTGGAAAAAAGACTCTTAAAGAGTCCCTTGGACTGCAAGGAGATACAACCAGTCCATCCTAAAGGAGATCAGCTCTGGGTGTTCATTGGAAGGACTGATGCTGAAGCTGAAACTCCAATACTTTGGCTACCTCATGCGAAGAGTTGACTCATTGGAAAAGCCCCTGATGCTGGGAGGGATTGGGGGCAGGAGGAGAAGAGGACGACAGAGGATGAGATGGCTAGATGGCATCACCAACTGGATGGACATGAGTTTGGGTAAACTCCAGGAGTTGGTGATGGACAGGGAGGCCTGGTGTGCTGGGATTCATGGGGTAGCAAAGAGTTGGACATGACTGAGCGACTGAAATGTACTGAACTGAACTGAATCTGTATTACAGAGGATACAACCCTAAAGCATATTTTCCCACCACCCAGCAAATGGTTTCTGAAAAAAATTTTGCAAGTCAGAGCATTTGCATGAAACTGGAGTGCAGGAGGTGAAGAGACTGGCTTTCTCTCCCCTCTTACTGTAGCAGGCTCTGGTTCTAGCAGTGGGATCCTCTCCAGGGTTCCAGCTCTTAACAGCTTCTGATTCCTGAGCTCTGTTCCTCACCTTCTCTTTTTGTTTTTTTGTGAAGAAAACATTTAAGGTCTAGTATCTTAGCAACTTTCAAGTATCTATAATCAGTTCAATTCAGTTGCTCAGTCATGTTCAACTCTTTGTGACCCCATGGACTGCAGCATACCAGACTTCCCTGTCCATCACCAACTCCTGGAGCTTGCTCAAACTCATGTTCTTCGAGTTAGTGATGCCATCCAATCATCTCATCCTCTGTCGTCCCCTTCTCCTCCTGCCTTCAATCTTTTCCAGCAAGTATGTAATACAATATTGTTAACAATAATTCATTTAAAAATGTTCAAAGAAACTGAAATGAAATTTTTCCAAAGAAGAAATACAAATAGCTAATGGTAACTTAGAAGAGTTCATTCTTTCAAGCTCATGTAGATTAAAGGATACTCTAAATCTAATGCCTATGCCTGGCTTGATAAATTTCTGTGCCCTTTTTACAAAACAGATATGAGATTCTCCTTATGAAGGTTCTTCAAAGACTGCATAAAAAGCAAAGTGAGAAAGAGAAGTCTATTTCCTAAATCAAATGAAAGCACATATAGTGGTTAAGCTTCAGTGCTTTAAACTGTGAATTGTAATGTATGTCTGTTTGAAAAATATTGTTTTCCAAAGAAAATCTCTATGTTAGGATCATAATGTTAAATCATAAAAATTTCATGTTCAAAAAAGTTATGGACATAAACATGTAACCAGAACAAATATAATAGATAAATTTTAAAACATGAAGAGGAAGCCCCCTGTCTTTTAACTCTCTTGTTTTGGAAAGACATGTTAAAAAAAAAACCACACACAGAGAATTATATGATAAATTTAAATACCTATTTCAATAAATAAAAAATTACATCATGTGAATTTGCAAGTTGAATTATGAAATATTAAGTGAAAATAATACATTCTAAAAATTCATGATCTATGAATTAAAGGTAGAATGTGTATATGTGTTGAGGGGGCAGTGATCTTAAAACTCTTACAGGTTTTATGATGTCCCTAGTCTTCTATTTTCAACATTTGTTTTAAAAATGACATCTAACTTTAGTGATTCTTATAAACTCTTCTGATATTATCACTCAGGACTACTCCAGAGATAGTGGGACTGAAGGTTTTCTAAAGAAAGCAAATGCAAAAATAAACTTACAAGGAAAAAGCCTTTATAGAGACACTTTCACTTGAGGAAATCAAGCATCATTCAAATGCTGAGACCATAAGAAAAATGTAGGAAATAATGGTGCAGAGTCTGGTGGTGGACAGATTATATATGCCATGCCAAGAAGATTGCATATTATGATGGGAATTTATTGGAAGATTTATTTACAAAAATGACAGAACTGAATCTGTGACTTATAATGATCACTCTGGAAAAATTAGAGAGGTCTAAATAAAAATGAATTAGACCAAAAACAAATATCTGTTCATGTGAGGAAAGATAGGGACCAAAGTTAAAGCAATTTCAATATAAATGGGGAGGTGCCAAGAGATTTGAGAGAAGTTAACACCCTCTGACCTTTGTGATGATTGGGTTTAGCAAATGAAGAAGTGTTGAACAAAATTTCACAATATTTTTGAATAGTGAACATAACTATGTTAATAAACTTAAATAAAATATATACACGAAATAAATCTGGGACCAAATTAATGAATTATAATTAATTAATTGTGAGTATGTGGTCTCAAGATGCTATATTTTACTCATGTAAGTACTAAACGCATATTTCCTTTGCCATGGCCTGTATGCAGGTCAAGAAGCAACAGTTAGAACTGGACATGGAATAATGGACTGGTTCCAAATTGGGAAAGGAGTACATAAAGGCTGTATATTGTTACCCTGTTTATTTAACTTCTATGCAGAGTACACCATGGGAAATGCCAGGCTGGATGAAGCACAAGTTGTAATAAAGATTGCCAAGAGAAATAGCAATAACCTTAGATATGTAGAGGATGCCACTCTTATGAATGGAAGGGAAGGGGAACTTAAGAACCCCTTGAGGGTAAAGAAGAAGAGTGAAGAAGCTGGCTTAAAGCTTAATATTAAAACAAACAAACAAACAAACAAAAAAACTAAGATGATAGGATCTGTTTCCATTGCTTCCTGGAGAAAAATGGAAACAGTGAAAAATTTTATTTTCTTGGATTCCAAAATCACTGTTGAAGGTGACTGCAGCCATGAAATTAACAGACACTTGTTACTTGGAAGAAAAGCTATGACAGACTTAGACTGCATATTAAAAAGCAGAGACTTTACATTGCCAACAAAGGTTCATATAGTCAAAGCTATGGTTTTTCCAGTAGTCATGTATGGATGTGAGAATTGGACCATAAAAAAGACTGAGTGACAAATAAATGATGTTTTTGAATTGAGGTTCTGAAGATTCTTGAAAGTTCCTTGGACTGCAAGGAAATCAAACCAGTCAATCCTAAAGGAAATCAATACTGAATATTAACTGGAAGGACTGATGCTGAAGCTGAAACTCCAAGGCTTTGGCCACCGCATGCAAGGAGCTGACTCTGGAAAATATTCTGATATTGGGAAAAATTCGGGGCAAGAGAAGGAGGTGACAGAAGATAAGGTTGTTGGATAGCATCACCAATTCAATGGACATGAGTTTGAGCAAACTCTGGTAGATAGTGAAGGACACGGAAGCGTGGTGCCCTGCAGTCCATGGGGTCACAAAAAATTGGACGTGGCTTAGTGACTAAACAACAAAAACAAATGCAAACAAAATTCATTCAACTTAGTCAGTTACATGGGAAGAAAATGATACAGTTCAGTCGCTCAGTCGTGTCCAGCTCTTTGCGACCCCATGAATCGCAGAATGCCAGGCCTCCCTATCCAACACAAACTCCCGGAGTTTACTCAAACTCATGTCCATCAACTCAGTGATGCCATCCAGCCATCTCATCCTCTGTAGTCCCCTTCTCCTCCTGCCCATAATCCCTCCCAGCATCAGGGTCTTCTCCAATGAGACAACTCTTCACATGAGGTGGCCAAAGTATTTTAGTTTCAGCTTCAGTATCAGTCCTTCCAATGAACACCCAGGACTGATCTCCTTTAGGATGAACTGGTTGGATCTCCTTGCAGTCCGAGGGAATCTCAAGAGTCTTCTACAACACCACAGTTCAAAAGCATCAATTCTTCGGTGCTCGGCTTTCTTCACAGTCCAACTCTTACATCCAGACATGACCACTGGAAAAACCATAGCCTTGACTAGACAAACCTTTGTTGGCGAAGTAATGTTTCTGCTTTTTAATACGCTATCTAGGTTGGTCATAACTTTCCTTCCAAGGAGTAAGCATCTTTTAATTTCATGGCTGAAATCACCATCTGCAGTGATTTTGGAGCCCCCAAAATAAAGTCTGACACTGCTTCCACTGTTTCCCCATCTGTTTCCCATGAAGTGATGGGACCAGATGCCATGATTTTAGTTTTCTGAATGTTGAACATTAAGCCAACTTTTTCACTCTCCTTTGCTTTCATCAAGAGGCTTTTTAGTTCCTCTTCACTTTTCTGCCATAAGGGTGGCATCATCTGCATATCTGAGGTTATTGATATTTCTCCCAGCAATCTTGATTCCAGCTTGTGCTTCTTCCAGCCTAGCGTTTCTCATGATGTACTCTGCATGTAAGTTAAATAACCAGGGTGACAATATACAGCCTTGACATATTCCTTTTCCTATTTGAAACCAGTCTGTTGGTCCATGTCCAGTTCTAACTGCTTTCTGACCTGCATACAGGTTTCTCAAGAGGCAGATCAGGTGGTCTGGTATTCCCATCTCTTTCAGAATTTTCCACAGTTTATTGTGATCCACACAGTCAAACACTTTGGCATAGTCAATAAAGCAGAAATTGATGTTTTTCTGGAACTCTCTTGTTTTTTGGATGATCCAGCAAATGTTGGCAATTTGATTTCTGGTTCCTCTGCCTTTTCTAAAACCAGCTTGAACATCTGGAAGTTCATAGTTCATGTACTACTGAAGCCTGGCTTGGATACACACTGGTGTTATTAGCATTTGTATTTTGCCAGTATATTATGATCTGTTGGGGTATGATGCCACAGACATAGACTATTTTCATGATTAATTGTGCAGTGGCCTTGATACTCACCATAAGGCATAGGTCTATGAAAATGTCCAAATAATCTGCTCCAATTAATTAGTGATTTCTTATAGGGTCTTTCATACACATAACCAATCATTGAAGAGCTAGAAATATTTCTGGAAGATAGAAATATTTTATAGCTTTACTAAAACATGTATACACCTGAGGGCAGAAGATGTACAAATATATGCTTTTTTTAAACTTACTCATATGTACATATAAAATGTATATTCACCCCTCATAAAAATTTTACCAAAAGAAAAATTCCTGTAAGTAAAACTAAGCATTTAAAATGTGGCATTAAGAGAAAACTTTTTAAATGTATTTCTTTGAAGATGGTCTCTTCAATATGTGGTGCTGAGAAAACTTGATAGCTAAGTGTAAAAGAATGAAATTAGACACTTCCTAACATCATACACAAAGATAAACTCAGAATGAATTAAGGCTTAAATGTAAGACCAGAAACTATAAGTCTCAGAGGAAAAAATAGGTAGAACACTCTTTGACATAACTCACAGCAAGATCCTCTATGTCCCAACTCCCAGAATCCTGGAAATAAAAACAAAATAAACAAATGGACCTAATTAAATTTAAAAGTTTTTACACAGCAAAGTAAACTATAAACAAGGTGAAAGACAGCCTTCAGAATGGGAGAAAATAATAGCAAATGAAACAACTGACAAAGAATTAATATCCAAAATATACAAGCAGCTCATGCAACTCAATACCAGATAGACAGCCCAATCAAAAAATGGGCAGATGACCTAAATAGACATTTCTTCAAGGAAGACATACAGATGGTTAATAAATACAAGAGAAAATGCTCAGCATTGCTCATTATTAGAGAAGTGCAAATCAAAACTACAATGAAGTATCACATCATACCAGTCCAAATGGTCATCCTAAAGAAAAAAAATCTACAAATAATAAATGCTGGAGAGGATGTGGTTAAAAGGGAGCCCTCTTGCCCTGTTGGTGGAAATGTAAATTAATACAGCCACTATGGACAACAGTATGGAGATTTCTTGAGAAACTAGGAATAAAACTACTCTATGACTTAGCAATTCCACCACTGGGCATATACCCCAAGGAAACCAGAATTTAAAAAAAAAAACATGTGTACCCCAATGTTAATTGTAGCACTCTGTACAGTTGCTAGGACATGGAAGCAACCTAGATGTCCATCAATAGATGGATAAAGAAGGTGTGGTACACATATACAATGGAATATTACTCAGCCACAAAAAGGAATGGATTTGAGTCAGTTCTGATGAGGTGGATGAACCTAGAGCCTATTCAGAGTGATGTAAGTCCACAAAAGAAAAAAAAATATTGTATATTAATGTTTATATGAGGAATCTAGAAAGATGGTACTGATGAACATATTTTCAGGGCAGAAATGGAAATGCAAATATGTAGAACAGAACTGAACACAGTGGGAGAAGAAGAGGGTGGGATGAATTGAGAGAGTAGCACTGAAACATATAATTTACTATATGTAAAATAAATAGCCAGTGAGATTTGCTTCATGACATAGGGAGGTCATACCTAGAAGGGTGAGATGGGGTAGAAGGCAGGGAGTTGGGTGGGAAATTCAAGAGGGAGGAGACATATGTATACCTATGGCTGACTTATGTTGATGTCTGGCAGAAACCACAATATTGTAAAGCAATTATCCTCCAATTAAGAAATTAAAAAAGTAAATTAAACAAGTTTTACTAAAAAACATATTTTTATTTGCTCTATATTTTGCTTAAATGTCCACATGTGATTTTTAAAATCAAAGACCAAATAAAGCATATTAAAATATTAATTTGAAAAGTAAAACAAACTATCCTCAGAAAGTTCTTACTGAGTATAAATAAAAATATTTATATAATAAAGAATTAAGATATTTAAAGTCATAACCAAGGAGACAAAACATTTTATTTAATGCATGAAGGCTGGCAAAGCTTCAAAGTTCTCTGATATCATTTTACATACTGGCTTGTTAGAAATTTTCATGCTATTAGATCTAGAGTAATAGGTTTATATGAGAACATAGCATTTTATTCATACAGCTACATTTATGTTTAAATCCTACAGTTAAAGAATGACATAGCATGATTATACATAGTCGAGTGTCAATATGGACATATTGACTTTGTAGGCAATTAAAAAATAGCACTTATAAAAGCATTTCAAGCAACAGCAAACTAAATTGATTTTGAAGGAAACCACTCAGAAAAATAATTACCATTTTTATGACTTCCTGATGTGCTTTTGCAAAGATACATTTCATATTACTATATATGAATTTTTATAATTTGACCTTGTGGCTCAGCTGGTAAAGAATCCACCTGCAATGTGGGAGACCTGAGTTCGATCCCTGGGTTGGGAAAATCCCATGGAGAAGGGGAAGCCCATCCACTCCAGTATTCTGGCCTGGAGAATTCCATGGACTGTATAGTCCATGGGGCTGCAAAGAGTTGGACACAACTGGGCCACTTTTACTTTCAGATACTAACCACATGTTTAACCCTCATAGTTTTTAATCAGTAGAAGGAACTTGCTTTTTTTCCCCCTATTTTGTTTATACCTATTGACATACTTCACTGTTAGCTTCTAACTGGTCTTGATTTTGCATAGCTGTGAAACTCATTTGAATAAGTTCATTATTTTGCTGCTATAAGAAACAAAATTTAATTTAATTAGCAATCATTGCAGCTCCAAATTGAGTTAATTAAAGATCTAATCAAGCCTCTTGTGGATAAGTAGATTGTCAGTTGGGAAAAATCATCTCAAGGCAAAATTCTCAAATCTACAATAAGATTAATAGCTTTTCTAATAAAACTTTGGGTTCCTAGACTCCTCTCAGCTGCATAACTCCTTTCAATATTAATACTGAATGTCAATAGGCTTATATCTGAACAATGTGCTCTATTCATACTAAATACATCTTTATCAAGTTTTACAAAAGTAAGCAAGATTTAGGTCCTAAATGGAAGAAATGATTAAAACCCACATCAGAGAATATTACATTATAGATTATCTGAGCACTCTTACATTTCCCGAGAGTAAAAGAGTATCAGTTTAATCAATGGTCAAGACCAGTTATTGAAATGATAGTATACAAATGTGTAATAGCTTTACTTAAATAACATCTTATTTTCTTTTTTTTTTTTTCTTCTCAATTCTGTTTGCTGTGCTTAGTCACTCAGTTGTGTCCAACTCTTTGCAACCCCATGGACTGTAGCTCACCAGGCTTCTCTGTCCATGGGGATTCTCCAGGCAAGAATACTGGAGTGGGTTGCCATGTCCTCCTACAGGGGATCTTCCCAAGCCAGGGATCAAACCCAGACAGGCCTCCTGCATTGTAGGTGGATTATTTACTAACTGAGCTACAGGGAAGCCATGTAAATGTTATATATGTATGTGTATATATTAACTATTCAACATATATATTGACTATGCATATAAATTGACTATTTTACAATAGTATTCAATAATTTTTTTATCAGTTGTAGTTCAAACTTTTTTTTAAAAAAGAGGACGTGAGATATTAAGTCCTAAAAGTGAAGAAAATGGGTCATAAGTCCAGAAAAATAAAAGAATATATGTAGAGATGTAGTATACCTTAACAGGTAAAGGCACTGGCTTTCAAGTTCTTCATGCATTTATCATAGAAGGGATTTTGGGGAAATAGTTTATCCACACCCAACATGAGCATTCTCCCTTGCAAAATGAACATGTTCTCTTCCTCATCAAGTTATTTTGAAATGAAATAATGCAGCATTCTTACTGCTCAGTAATATTTGATCTTGCTACATTATTGTTCAGTCAAGTCATGTCATACTCTTTGTGAACCCTTGAACTCTAACCCACCAGGCGCCTCTATCCATGGGATTTCCCAGGCAAGAATGCTGTAGTAGGTTGCTATTTCCTTTTCCAGGTGATCTCCCCCACCCAGGGATTGGACCCGTGTCTACCGCTTGGCAGATGGATTGTTTACGCTGAGCCACCTGGGAAGCCCTACTACATTGTTAGTATTTGGTAAAATCCACAGAGAAAAAGTCAGTCACAAATGCTCAGGAGTTATGAAACAGCAGGGTACATGTACTTTTATAAAGATACCAAAAGGCAACTACTTTGCAAATAGATACAGTCACAGAACATCCTAAAAATGGATACTGATCATAATTCCAGATAAATAACAAATAATTCTATATTTTAAAATTGTAAATAAATGACATAGACACCATCAGTCCATCATTTTAATTATGTTAACATTTAATGTCAAAATGTGAATTTCTATATTACATAGTTATATTTTTAATGGGAATTAAATAAAAATAGATATCACAATAGATCATTTGCTTTAACCCATGTAGATGCAAGTAAGTAAAAATATTTTCTGGAAATTAATATAAACTCATAAGTAATTATTATGTTATTTAATGTTTGCTATTTTCCCCCAAAAGTTTCAGGACTGAAAATGAATGCTTAACATATCAAGTATGATTACACACAGATATACACACTCATCACACATAGAGATGCACACATCACATAGTTTAAATATTGATAACATTTCTCTTATCCTTCTTTCCTCAATCTATTTTATGGATGCTTATTTAAATATTATGCATCTCAACTGTTTATCCTATTCTGAATACAGTGTCTGTATAGGTAAACTAATTTTTTCTTGTTAAAGAAACAATGCAGAATAATTATAATTATTGCTATTTATGAATAAAAACTCATGACACTTTGTATTAGGAAAATTTGTTGATTATCAATTACGTCAGCATCAACTGTCTGATGTGGTCAACAATATACTTCCATTTTGCTCTCCCTTCATTTTGCGTTTTTTTACATTTTATTTCTGTACATATTATATTTTTTTCCTACATAGATTATAAATTCCATACTATGTCATTTACTCTGCTATCAGAAAAGGTTGAAAATAATCTCTGTACAATAAAATAATGTTTAAAGTATATAATGTGTTAAATTTTGATATATACATGTACACTCATGAAACCGTCACCAATTGAGATGACAACACTTTCAGCTCCAAAATATCCTTGTGCTCCTTTGTTGTTTTTTTTTTTTCTTTTCTTAATTTTTTTTTTGTGTGTGTGTGCTTCTTTGTAATCTACGTATTCCTCCATCTTATTCTCTAGAGATTAATTTCCATTTGCTCAAATTTCACATAGATATAGTCACAGTCTATATTCTTTTCTGCCGGTTTCTTTCACTCAATATACTTTAAAAAAATTCACGCATGTTCTTGAATGTATCAGTAGCTCATTCCTATTTATTGCTGAATAATAGTCAGTTGTATGTGTATAACCTGTGTTGTTTATTGATGTACCTACTGATGGGCATCTGGATTGTTTTAGGTTTTGATTCTTACAGGAAAAGCTAATATGAACATTTGTGTACTAGATTTATTTTGGACTATGTCTTCATTTTTCTTTCTTTCCGAGGGTAATACCTAGGAGTAGACTTTCTTGCTGATATCTAAGTGTGTGCTAAACTTCATGAGAATTTGCAAAATTGTTCTCCAAGGTTGTTTCATTTTACAGCAGTATACTAGGTTTCTGGCTTCCCTGATGGCACAATGGTAAAGAATCCACCTGCCAATGCAGGAGATGCAGGAGATAGATTCAGTCTCTGGGCCTGGAAGATCCCATGGAGAAGGGCATGGAAACCCACTCCATTATTACTTTGAAAATTCCATTAACAGAGAAGTCTGGCAGGCTACAGTCCCTGGGGTTGCAAAGAGTCCAGTGCAACTCAGCACACAGGCACACACACATGAGGATTCCAGTTCCTTCAACTTCTTGTTAACTTGCTATCATCAGTCTTTTCAACTTTAGCCAGAGCATTGTGGATTGTCTTTATGCTGTAGTGTTAAATTGTTGTTTCCTAATTGCTAATATCATATATTTTCTTAATTTCCTTGTTTTTCATCCATTTTCAGATATATTATTTGCAAACATTTTCTCCCTCTCTGAGGCTGGTTTTTTTAATTCCCTTTAGAGATTCAAAACTTTTTGAATCTGAGGAAGTACAATTTATTATTTTATTTTTTAATGGATTATTTGATTTTGCTTACAGAACTCTATGCCCAACTCAAGAACTAAAAGATTTTCTCCTGTTTGCTGCTTATATTTGTATAAACTTTATAACTTAGCTCTTACATTAGGTCTATTATCCATTATAAGTAAATTCCAATTTTGTGTAAAATGTGAAATATAAATAATCTTTTCATATTTAAACAAATTGCAGCAGTTAGCTATCAGTAAATGATATACAACTAAGATAAATTTAAAGCAGGCATGATTTCTAAAATCTGAATATTATTAAGTTTTATACTACCTCATTTATAGCTGAGTAAAGCCTTCTTCATGTTTTGCAAATAAATATCAATGAGCAAAAACTATTTTATTTGAGCGTGTATGGGTGTATAAATAAATATTTATATATCTATGTGTGTGTGTGTGGTATATGTATTTATATATTTGTAATTAATGAATGTCTACTACAAATTAAATATTAACTAAAGAAATAAAATGAAACAACAGAAATTTCAGTTCACTAGCCCATTTGTTATATGCCCTTGACATGTCATTAAAACTTAGGTTTTCTTCATGTGAATTTAGAAAACTAATTTTTCTCAATGGATAGGTCCATATTATATAGAGCCATTATATTTTCTAGATTTAAAAATGTCATGTAGACTGTTTTCTATATATTTTAAAACATTTGATAACTACAGTCTCAAATAACTGATTTTATATGTGACTTTTAAAATATTTTAAATATATATGATATCTGAAAATATAATTCAAGTAGTAAATTATTACATATTTAAATAGAATTATTATACATCACATTGTCAGCTGCAACTGTTTTAAGAAGGAACATATTTGAGAACTGAATATACTTTTAGTTTGATAATTATTATTGAACATTTTTCTTTCTTTCTGAGGGTAAAGTTAGTTAGTTTGATAATTATTATTAGTTTGATAAGCATTATTGATTATGCCAAAGTCTTTGACTGTGTGGATCACAGTAAACTGTGGAAAATTCTGAAAGACATGGGAATACCAGACCACCTGACCTGCCTCTTGAGAAACCTGTATGCAGATCAGGAAGCAATAGTTACAACAGGACATGGAAAAATAGACTGGTTCCAAATAAGAAAAGGAGTACAACAAGGCTGTATATTGTCACCATCCTTATTTAACTTATATGCAGAATACATCATGAGAAATGCTGGGCTGGATGAAGCACAAGCTGGAATCAAGATTGCTGGAAGAAACATCAATAACCTCAGATATGCAGATGACACAACCCTTATGGCAGAAAGTGAAAAAGAACTAAAGAGCCTCTTGATGAAAGTGAAAGAGGAGAGTGAAAAAGTTGGCTTAAAGCTCAACATTCAGAAAACTAAGTTCATGGCATCTGGTCCCATCACTTCAAGGCAAATAGATGCCTTGGAAACAGGGGAAACAGTGGAAACAGTGGCTGACTTTATTTTCTGAGCTCCAAAATCATTGCAGACGATGATTGCAGTCATGAAATTAAAAGACACTTACTCCTTGGAAGGAAAGTTATGACCAACCCAGATAGCACATTAAAAAGCAGAGACATTACTTTTCCAACAAAGGTTTGTCTAGTCAAGGCTATGGTTTTTCCAGTGGTCATGTAAGGATGTGAGAGTTGGACTGTGAAGAAAGCCGAGCACTGAAGAACTGATGCTTTTGAACTGTGGTGTTGGAGAAGACTCTTGAGAGTCCCTTGGACTGCAAGGAGATCCAACCAGTCCCTCCTAAAGGAGATCAGTCCTGGGTGTTCATTGGAAGGACTGATGTTGAAGCTGAAACTCCAAAACTTTGGCCACCTCATGTGAAGAGTTGACTCATTGGAAAAGACCCTGACGCCGGGAGGGATTGGGGGCAGGAGGAGAAGGGGATGACAGAGGATAAGATTGTTGGATGACATCACCAACTCAATGGAAATGGGTTTAGGTGGACTCCAGGAGTTGGTGATGGACAGGGAGGCCTGGCGTGCTGCGGTTCCTGGGGTAGCAAAGAGTCAGACATGACTGAGAGGTTGAACTGAACTGAACTGATCAGCATGTGACACTTGAATTATTAGAAACTCATTAGATTTTTTAAAATACTTTTGCCTAGTTGTGACTGATGTCATACCAATAGGCAGATATCAAACATATAAAGGAAATTCCTGCTTCTAAATACCACTGTTAATTAAACAGTCAGTTTTAGGTAAATAGTGATGATGAACTATAAAGAAGAAGAGATCATCATAGGGCTTGGTAAGTAAATGAGTTTAGGCACATCATTCTTCAAACCACAACACTGCAAATACTATCAAAATCTCAAGAGTTGAAATGCTTAGCTTTAAAGAAGAGAAACTAATTTTGCATTGTAATTGATGCTATTAAATCGACAAAACAACGTTTTGTAACGTTGACAGAGTGTAGGGACATGGCAGGAAAGGAGGAAAAAGCCAAATATTTTCAATCGCTTAAAGTGTAACATGGATTACTTAAGAAAAAAATTTCCTTTTTATTTTGTAAAATGCCAGCATATTTCAAAGTTATATGTAAATTCATCAGTCAGAAAAGATAATGTAACTAGCTTTAAATGATTTGACTGAGTTCTTTTTTAAATATTTGTTGGTCATGTATAAATCATTTACATACTCAAAATGCATATTCTTGACTTTTTGTAGGCAACAATTTAAATATATTCAGAGGGTTAAATTGTGCTGGGAAGCAGGATAATCCTTCACTTAGCTTATAAATGGTTCTGGGATCTGTTAGCAAACTATGGCTCTGGTTTTAAGAGTTTCCTATCTAAAGCAGGACTTTAATATATGCTAAAATAACAACTTAGTGTTATGCACTCTGACAGGCTCTTAGCATTTATATAAACAATTGATCATTTAAGTTAGTGATCCCCAAATCGATCAGTAGAGCAAATTTGAGTGTACCACCTAGCAGACAAAGTCATCAAATCATAAATTCTTATTTTAAATTGATGACCATAATCTTCGTGTGACTCTTATACTGCCATCAGACAGTTTTCCTACATTTCCCTTTGCTTTTCACTCTCCCATACTTCTAAGTATTTGACATCATCCCTCTTGGCAAAATTTCAAGATCTTATGACTCCGATGCCCTGTCCACACTCAAAGTTGATGATGATGCTTCCTACTTACCTGAGGGAACTCAGTTAATTAGGAAAGTATTTGCGTGAATGCTCATATGCTTTACTCACCACCAGAGTCTACCTATGGTTCTGTCTCTGGACCCCTTGGCCGCACATCAACTTTCTATGTTACTACAGTAAACAATCCTTCCACTTGTGCACTAAATCTTAAGCTTTCTATTCTATCTAAGGACATTACTCTTGAAATTCTCTTTTTCTTCGCAATGTTTTGTTAAGAGCTATACTTGATATATTGACAAATAAGAACTGAGATAAATAGAGCTTTATTATGAGGTTTTATGTTAATAAAATTGGGATTGATAGGGGAATGTAATCTCCTCGGTTCTGTCTCATCACAACAAAGATTTGAAGGGACGGACATTAAAGCCCTCGGCGTGTCACAGCTCTTGGACAGGCCGTGTTATAGTTCTTGGTCAGTTTTATTTAGAAAATAAAGGAAAATACATCCTTGAGGCATAAAGGCATGCCAACCCAAAAGACACAAAGAGAAGAGAGAGAGACAGAAAGTGCGCGCGTGTGGAAGAGAGACAGACTTCCGGTACTTTGGCTCCTTTATTTATATGATTTCTCCTCCCCCTGGGTGTGCCCTACATAAATTGGGCTAGCCAGGAGTGCTGTTTGTTCTACCTGAGGTCCTCACTCTGGTCCTCAGGCCTTCTTTTGTTCTATTTCCGCGGGCTTTTCCCTTCCTTGTTTTTAGCCACTGCCATTCTGGACTCCTTATTTCCTATTTTAACTACCTAACATTCCCTCCTCAAGAGGTGGGAGGCCCAATTCTTTGGGAATAGGGGCATCAAGGTCTCTCTGGCTACTTCCTGTTGAGCTTGAATGACGAGGGGCACTGGGCCTCCCTCTCTTGCTAGTCTCAAGCTTCAGAGTCCTTATAGCAGTGTCCATATAAGGGTGAGTGATATTCTCCATGGTTGGCTGTAGTTTTATATATCCTTGTTGAACTGACACTGCATGTTGTAGCTTGTTAACCTGGGCAGAGACAAAATGTGTTAGACATGGAGCAATCATAAGCAGCATCAATATGGCATGACAAGGACTAGTAGGGGCATTAGCCAACTCCAAATTCCCATCACCAGGATGGTTCAAGTCCCTCCTTGTTCAGGAAGCAGAATATCTATCTCCTGTCCATGTTGGAGTACAACCCCTGGCAAGCTGTGTTGGCTCTTTAGAGCTGTCCTGAGAAATCTTAACCCCAGAAACTAGGTTTTGGAGGTGTTCATTAAAGGGCACTCATTTGTAGTTCTGAGTAGGTATATGAGATCTGCCAGGAGCTCACAGGTGTACTGAGTGTCCTCTTCTGTTTTCTTCCACAGCTTGACTTGTGAGTAGTGAATCCAGGTGTCATGTCCTGGTACCTTGACTGCTGTGGGGGTAGAAAGTATTACAGGGTAGAGGCCCTTTCATGTGGGCTGGCGTTAAGCCTTTGGGGACCCATCTTTCCAGACTTTAATTAGGACTTGAGTCCCTGGATCATATAGTGGTGACTCCTTAGAATCTTTGGGCTTCTGGTTGACACCCCACAAGCGTATATCCTGTTGGAATTGCCCAGTGGCCATGGTATAAGACCAGAGAGTCTTAGCCTCTGGATCTAGGAAGAGGTCATTGACATAAACAAAAGGTCTCCCATAGAGCATCTCATAAGGACTAAGACTAACATATTCCTTAGGAACAATATGGCTGCAGAGGAGAGCTATTGGTAAAGTCTCCTTCCATCCCAGGGAGGTCTCCTGTGTTATCATTTTTATCGCTGATTTTAAGAATTGGTTGGCTCTTTCTACCTTTCCTGAAGACTGAGGCCTCCAGGCACAATGGAGATAATAAGTAATGCCCAATGCTTTAGAGACCCCTTGGGTGATCTTAGAAGTAAATGATGTCCCATCAGAATTTTGTAATGACCTGGGCAGACCAATCTCTCAATGATTTCTTGGGGCAGTGTTTTTACCACCTCCCCAGCCTTCTGAATCTGGGTGGAAAAGCCTTTGATCCATCCTGTGAATGTATCTATCATGACTAATAGGTATTTATACCCTTGAGAAACTGGCATCTGGGTGAAGTCCATCTGCCAATCCTCTCCTGGGTAGGCCCCATGTTGTTGGATGGGCTGGGCCAGATGGGGTCTTCGAGCTCCTTGGGGGTTGTTTAATTGGCAGGTGGGACAAGAGGAGACCACTTGCCTATATAATCATTTGGAGACCTGTTCCCCTGAAGGACTTTCTAGTAATCTTTGGAGGGCCTTTTCCCCTAAATGAGCAGTGGCATGTAAGGAGTTAACCAGCTTCTATTGGAGCTTTCCACACAGATAAAGGACTCCCTCCTTTTGAAACCACCCCATATGATCTTCTTGAAAGCCCTCACTTTTAGCTTTAAGAGTCTCACCTTCAGTATATGAAGGAGTTTCTGGCAAATCAGTCTGTGGAACTAAGGTGGCAACCCCTATTTGGTCATGGTTCTGTAATGCTGCTCTCTTAGCTGCCTGATCAGCTGCTTGGTTCCCTTGTGCCACTTCCATGCCCCCTTTTTGGTGCCCTTTACAGTGGGAGACTGAAACCTCAGCTGGTAGATGGACTGACTCCAAGAGTCTAAGAATTTGATCACCATATTTGATTAGGGACCCTCTTGTGGTCAAGTGGCCCCTTTCTTTCCAAATAACAGCACCAGAAGGGCATACTTGTAGTCAGTATAAATGGCTATTCTTTTTCCTTTTGCCAGCTCTAAAGCTTGAGGCAGGGCTATGAGCTCAACTAATTGGGCTGAAGTACCTGGTGGCAAAGGCTTAGCCTCTATGGTCTCAAAATTGGAGACTGCTGCATATCCAGCTCTTCTTTTTCCATCCAAGACAAAGCTGCTTTCATCGGTGTACCAGATTTCCTCAGGATTGGTCAGAGGATCTTCTGACAATCCCTCTCAGGATTTCGTCCAGTGGTCCATGGTTTCTAGGCAACAGTGAAAGGGGAGAGAGCCCTCGCGGGTAGGCAGGACGGTGGCTGGGTTAAGAACCTCACAAGAGAATACAGTGAGACCTAGATTTTCCTAGATTACTTAGAAAATAAAGGAAAATATATCCTTGAAGGGTATGCCGACCCAAAAGACACGAAGAGAAGAGAGAGACAGAGACAGAGAGTATGCGCGCTCAGGGGGGAGAGAGAGAGAGAGAGAGAGAGAGAGAGAGAGAGAGACAGACCCCTGGCCCTTTGGCCCCTCTTTTTATATGTTTTTTCCTCCCCTGGGCCTGCCCTATGTAAACTGGGCTAGCCAGGAGTGCTATTTGTTCTACCTGAGGTCCTCGCTCCGGTCCTCGGACCTTCCTTTGTTCTGTTTTCACAGGCTTTTCCCTTCCTTGTCTTTCAGCCACCGCCATACTGGACTCCTTTTTCCCATTCTAACCACCTAACAGGCTGTATTTAACATCTGCTGTAGCTATGTATGCCAGAGCCTCAGTTTCCTGCTGTGTCCTCACTTCTCCTGTTGCCTTTGAGTTTCCCTGAGAATACCACTTTAAATACAATTTGTATCTTGCAGCTCTTCCAACTGTAACCCACTTTCCGACTAAAGTTGTTGTTGATGATATGATAAGGCATGGGGGAAGGAAAGAGTTCTCAAATCTTATGATTAAATCTTAGTCTTTTAAGATTGAGAACCTCTGTCCCTCAGTTGTGACCTTCACAAATGTTTCTAAAGCTGACCTTCTGTGATGAGATTAGAAGCCTCATTTAGGAAAATGGGGTCCCACTGTTGGATACTGCTCTCATAAAGACTTCTCCTGGAGTGTGAGATTTTCTCATTAAAAAATTATATAGCTGGTATATTTCAAATGATTGCTCCTTCCTCTCTGCTTGACAGAGACAGGAAGAGATCTTTTTTGGCCCCTCACTATGTGAACCTGAAAGGGCTCCTGGAGGTAAAACTTATGGAATTTTGATGTTACACCCTAGGGTTGTGTCACTCAAGAGTTTTGTCTTGCATACTAGTGCACATCCAGCCCCCCACAGTTCAGGAAAAATGATCCTTTCAGTGTTCCCGCCAGCCTCTGGTTTCAGCAGCTTCTGTTCTAGGTAAGCAGATCTCAGTGAGAACTGGATTTGCCCAGCTCTGCAGATTTCGGGGGGGGGGGGGGGGGGCATTTACCCTGTGACTTCAGTTCTCTGATGATTCCAAGAAAATTTGCTTATTTTTAGCTTGACATTTCTCTTGTAAGGACAGAATGATGATCTCCAAGTATTTTCCTGTCAAAGCAGACACTGAAGCTCCTCTTCTTTCCGTATTCAGACTTTCTTTTCTCCTGAGGCAGTTCTACTAGCATACAAGTATACTCTCAGTGCTACCTACCATTTCAAAAACGGCCGCCTGACCCATGTGATCTCCCCTTTTTTGTTAGTTTCCTTGGATTACTTAAAAAACCTACAGGACTGAGTGACTTAAAACAAGAGAAATTTATTTCTCACAGATTTGGAGATGAGATCAAAATCCTGGTGTGGGGAAGGGCCATGATGCCCCTGAAGATGCTATGGAAGGATCTGTTTCATCCCCCTCTCCTAAGTAGTGGGTTTTAAAATAGCACAATCCTCCTGGAAAGGATTGGGGTAGTTTCTTAAAAATTAAAACACAAATTTATCAGATGCCAAAGCAATTCCACTCTTAGGTATCTGCTCAAGAAAAATAAAAGCATATGTCCACACAAAGATGCATAAATGAATGCTTATAGTAGCATTATTCATAATAATCAAAAAATGGAGGATAAAAGAGGAAGGAGCTTCAGGCAAAAGCACCACAGAGCTTTTGTTTCTCTGCTGCACCCGACATTGATATCTTGCCTACTTCCTGCTTATTTGTAGCCTATAGATTGGTGTGTCCCTTGAATACAAGAAAATGGAAATTGAACAGCCACAGGAAACCTTTGTTCCCAACATCAAAACCAATGGCGAATTTGGTAAACGTCCTGCTGAAGATAAGGAAGAGGAACAAGATTTTAAAAGATCTAAAAACACTGATGAGATGGTTAAATTATGCATTCTGCTTCAGAGCAAGAATGCTGGGGCAGTGATTGGAAAAGGAGGCAAGAATATGAAGGATCTCCATACAGAACTACAATGCCAGTGTTTCAGTTGCAGACAGCGGTGGCCTCGAGTGCATATTGAGTATCAATACTGATACTGAAACGATAGGAGAAATTCTGTAGAAAATCATCCCTACCTTGGAAGAGGGCCTGCAGTTGCCATCACCCACTGCAACTGGCCAGCTCCCACTCGAATCTGATGCTGTTGAATGCTTAAATCACCAACACTATAAAGGAAGCGACTTTGACTGCAAGTTGTTGATTCATCAGAGTCTGGCAGGAGGAATTACTGGAGTCAAAGCTGCTAAAATCAAAGAACCTCAAGAGAACACTCAGACAACAATCAGGTTTCCCAGGAATGTTGTCCTCAATCTACTGACAGAGTCGTTCTTATCGGAGGAAAACCTGATAGGGCTGTAGAGTGCATAAAGGTCATCCTTGATATTATATCAGAGTTTCCCATCAAAGGACAGGCTCAGCCTCATGATCCCAAATTTTATGATTAAACCTATGATTATGGTGGTTTTACAATGATGCTTGATGACCGCTGTGGATGTCCTGTGGGCTTTCCCATGGGGAGAAGAGGTGATTTTGACAGAATGCCGCCTGGTTGGGGTGGGTGTCCAATGCCTCCCTCCAGAAGAGGTTATGATGATGTGAGCCCTCATTGAGGACCTCCTACAGCACCCCCTAGATGAGGAGGAAGAGGTGGTAATAAAGCTTGGAATCTTCCTCTTCTACCACCACCACCACCACCTAGAGGAGGAGATCTGATGGCCTGGGACAGAAGAGGAAGACCTGGAGACCGATATGATGGCATTGTTACTTCAGTGCTGATGAAACCTGGGACCCTGCAATGGATACATGGAGCCCATCAGATGGCTTATGAACCACAGGGTGGTTCTGGATATGATTATTCCTATGCAGGGGTCTGTGGTTGATATGGTGATCTTTGTGAACTTATTAATAGTACACAAGTAACTATTTCCAAATATTTGGCTGGACTTATTATTGGCAAAGGTGAATTAAACAAATTCATCATTAGTCACAAGCTTTGATCAAAATTTATGAGCCTTTTGAAGGACCTGAAGATTGGACCATTACCATTACAGGAACACAAGACCAGATACAGAATGCACAGTATTTGGTACAGAACAGTGTGAAGCAGTATGCAAATAGTGAAGAATTCTAATGCAAGATTTTTTTTTTTTTTTTCTTTTATATAGTGTGAAACAGTCTTCTGGAGAGTTTTCTAAGACTAGTGAAGAACTAAAGGAGTCCTGTGCATTTTTTTTTTTTTTAATCTGCTTCTGTTTAAAAAGCCAACATTCCTCAGCTTCATAGATGTTCTACATTTGAGGTGTAGTGAAAACTTTGCTGTTTACCAGATGCAATGTTTTATTCTTACAAACAGGGGGGTGGGGGAGTGTGGAAAAACTAACACTGAAATTTTGACACAGCAGCATTGTGAGTGAATTTTAATTTTTGTTCATTGTTGGTGGTTTCAAGAAGTTCAGTTCAGTGCAGTTGCTCAGTCATGTCCGACTCTTTGCAACCTCATGAACTGTAGCACGCCAGGCCTCCCTGTCAATCACCAACTCCCAGAGTCCACTCAAACTCATGTCCATCAAGTTGGTGATGCCATCCAGCCATCTCATCCTCTGACATCCCCTTTTCCTCCTGCCTCCAATTCTTCCCAGCATCATGGTCTTTTCCAATGAGACAACTCTTCGCATGAGGTAGCCAAAGTACTGGAGTTTCAGCTTCAGCATCAGTCCTTCCAATGAACACCCAGGACTGATCCCTCTAGGATGGACTGGTTGGATCTCCTTGCAATCCAAGGGGCTCTCAAGAGTCTTCTCCAACACCACAGTTCAAAAGTATCAATTTCTTTGGTGCTCAGCTTTCTTCACTGTCCAGCTCTCACATACATACATGACCAATGGAAAAACCATAGCTTTGACTAGACGGATCCTTGTTGGCAAAGTAATGTCTCTGCTTTTTAATATGCTGTCTAGGTTGGTCATAACTTTCCTTCCAATGAGTAAGCGACTTTTAATTTCATGGTGCAATCACCATCTGCTGTGATTTTGGAGCCCCCCAAAATAAAGTCTGATGCTGTTTCCACTGTTTCCCCATCTATTTCCCATGAAGTGATGGGACCAGATGCCATGATCTTAGTTTTCTGAATGTTGAACTTTAAGCCAACTTTTTCTCTCTCCTCTTTCACTTTCATCAAGAGGTTTTTTAGTTCCTCTTCACCCTCTGCCATAAGGGTGGTGTCATCTATATATCTGAGGTTATTCATATTTCTCCCGGCAATCTTGATTCCAGCTTATGCTTCATCCAGCCCAACGTTTCTCATGATGTACTCTGCATATAAGTTAAATAAGCAGGGTGAGAGTATACAGCCTTGACTACTCCTTTTCCTATTTGGAACCAGTCTGTTGGTCCATGTCCAGTTCTAACTGTTGCTTCCTGACCTGCATACAGGTTTCTCAAGAGGCAGGTCAGGTGGTCTGGTATTCCCATCTGTTTCAGAATTTTCCACAGTTTTTTGTGATCTACACAGTCAAAGGCTTTAGCATAGTCAATAAAGCAGAAATAGATGTTTTTCTGGAACTCTCTTACTTTTTTGATGATCCAGCGAATGTTGGCAATTTGATCTCTGGTTCCTCTGGCTTTTCTAAAACCAGCTTGAACATCTGGAACTTCATGGTTCGTGTATTGCTGAAGCCTGGCTTGGAGAATTTTGAGCATTACTTTACTAGCCTGTAAGATGAGTGCAATTGCACTGTAGTTTGAGCATTCTTTGGGATTGCCTTTCTTAGGGATTGGAATGAAAACAGACCTTTTCCAGTCCTGTGACCACTGCTGAGTTTTCCAAATTTGCTGACATATTGAATGCAGCACTTTCACAGCATCATCTTTCAAGATTTGAAATAGCTCAACTGGAATTCCATCACCTCCACTAGCCTTGTTCATAGTGATGCTTCCTAAGGCACACCTGACTCACATTCCAGGATGTCTGGCTCTAGGTGAGTGATCACACCATTGTGATTACCTGGGTCGTGAAGATCTTTTTTATATAGTTCTTCTGTGTATTCTTCCTATCTCTTCTTAATATCTTCTGCTTCTGTTAGGTCCATACCATTTCTATCCTTTATTGATACCATCTTTGCATGAAATGTTCCCTTGGCATCTCTAATTTTCTTGAAGAGATCTCTAGTCTTTCCCATTCTTTTGTTTTCCTCTATTTCTTTGCATTGATCCCTGAGGAAGGCTTTCTTATCTCTCCTTGCTATTCTTTGGAACTCTGCATTCAGATGGATATCTTTCCTTTTCTCCTTTGCTTTTCCTTTCTCTTCTTTTCACAGCTATTTGTAAGGCCTCCTCAGACAACCATTGTGCCTTTTTGCATTTCTTTGCATCCATGGGGATGGTCTTGATCCCTGTCTCCTGTACAATGTCATGAACCTCCATCCATAGTTCATCAGGCACTTTGTCTATCAGATCTAGTCCCTTAAATCTATTTCTCACTTCCACTGTATAGTCATAAGGGATTTGATTTAGGTCATACCTGAATGGTCTAGTGGTTTTCCCTACTTTCTTCAATTTAAGTCTGAATTTGGCAATAAGGAGTTCATGATCTGAGCCACAGTTAGCTCCCTGTCTTGTTTTTGCTGACTGTATACAGCTTCTCCATCTTTGGCTGCAAAAATATAATCAATCTGATTTTGGTGTTGACCATCTGATGATGTCCATGTATCTCCATGTAATTATTTTGAACAGTTTGTTTTGTGGTCACTGTAACATTTGGGGTGGTGGGACAGGGAGGAAAAGTAACAGTAGTCCATATACTGGCATCTGTTCAGAGCAGTGTGCAGAATGTAATGCTCTTTTGCAAGAAACATTTTATTATTTTTAAAATAAATTTAGTGAACCTGTTATGCCCGATGTCCAAATCCCCGAGCGGGAAGAGAGAAGGCTTCCAAGACAATGCAAGTCACAAAAAAGGGAAATTTATTGCTGTCTGGAGTCAGGGCTTACTGCCGCAACCAACGCAGTGGTGCAGGGTCAGAAAGTGCTGAGCCGAAGCTGTTACACAAATTTATAGGGTGAGCATAAGCAGTTGGTAGCTGGCTTAAGCGGATTGGTTACATGTTTGCAAAGTAATCTTATTGGCTTAAACCTTCGCGGGCTTTTTTCAAACTTGGGCGTTCTCGGGCTTTTCAGCTTTCCCCTGATCGGTTCCCTTTTTCTTACTGGGTGCATATTGATTGGCTGGCTCCAGGTGGCCTGATGGGGCTAGGGAATCTTACCATTTCGGGGGAAATCTAAAATTAGGTCCGGGCCGCCTGTCATGGTGTTAGCCCTGGCAGCCTCACAAACCTATTTTTGATGGTCATATTTTTTTTAAGATGGTCATTTTTCAAGTGGCTGAATTCCCCCCCAACCTACCCCCAAATAGAACACTAAGCTTAATTTTCAGTCCTCTGTTGGATATAGATAAATGGCATCTCTTCTTGGAGTTAGGAAAAGTATCTTAACATACTCAGTTCTGGTGATTCTTAATGATTTGAAAGCCCGTTGCTTGGGAATAAATTCCCCCCAAAATTCATATTTATAAAAAGCTGAGGATTTTTCTTTTCTTTTTTTTAAAATGCTTGACTCTACTTTGCAACAATTTTCTGTTTGCAATTGTGAAGACCAGTGTGGGGTACAACACAGCCAGTGGAATAATGGTATAAGCATATAGCAGTAGTAGTACATAGTAGTAGTAGTGGTAGTATTAGTCACTTAGTCATATCTGACTGTTTGTGATCCTATGGACTGTAGCACCCTAGGCTACTCTGTCCATGGAATTCTCTAGGCAAAAATACTGGAGTGGGTTGCCATTTCCTTCTCCAATCTCAGTAAGGCAGGAGGTCCACAAGTGGTGATTCAAGGGCTACTAGAAGGGTCTCTAGGAGAGATTTCAAGGGCATATGTCCCAGGGCTCCAGAGGGTTGCTGGAGTATAAGCATATACCAGAAGCTCAAAGGCAAGTTTTATTAATCAAAATAATACTTGGTTATAGAAGTGACAGATTCTAAATACATTCTGATTATTTTTATTAGATAATTTCTCACCTATAGACTTAAACTGTCAGCTTGATAGTGTCTATTAATTAAACTTTGTAAAATATATATCTATATTCTTCCTTTTCCATTGTATGCAAATTGAAAGAAAAAGATGTACCATTTTTCTGCTTTCTGTTGGATTGTGTAGGAAATGTTTGTGAACAATTCAAAAAAGATGAAAAAATTCCTGTGGATGTTTTGTGTGGTATATCTTGGCATTTGTATTAATAGTCAAAAGTTCACTTCCAAATAAAATTCCCATAATGCTAAAAAAAAAAAAGAAAAAAAGAAAAAAATGCAATTGTTCATCAATGATGAATGGATAAACAAAGTGTAGTATACCTATTATCAAATAGGGGTCCTGCTGCTCACCACTTACAAAATCAATTTAAAAGCAGAGACATTACTTTGCCAACAAAGATCCGTCTAGTCAAGGCTCTGGTTTTTCCAGTAGTCATGTATGGATGTGAGAATTGGATGGTGAAGAAAGCTAAGCACTGAAGAATTGATGCTTTTGAACTGTGGTGTTGGAGAAGACTCTTGAGAGTCCCTTGGACTGCAAGGAGATCCAACCGGTCCATCCTAAAGAAGATCAGTCCTGGGTGTTCATTGGAAGAACTGATGTTGAAACTGAAACTCCAATACTTTGAACACTTCATGTGAAGAATTGACTCACTGGAAAAGACCCTAATGCTGAGAAGGATTGGGGGCAGGAGAAGGAGATGACAGAGGATGACATGGCTGGATGGCATCACCGACTCGATGGACATGAGTTTGGGTAGACTCCGGGAGTTGGTGATGGACAGGGAGGCCTGGCGTGCTGTGATTCATGGGGTCGCAAAGAGTCGGACACAACTGAGCGACTGAACTGAAATGAACTGATGGTATACTGTTCTGCATTAAAAAAGAATGAAATAGTTTTGCATGGTGTAATATTGATGACCCTTAAAACATCTGAAGTGAAAGAAGTCAGATAGAAAAAACTATATTTTATACAATTACTTTATGTAAAATTTCTATAGAAAGGAAAACTTCAGAGACATAACATACAATTATGTTTGCCATGCCTGCATATAAGCATAACTTTTCTTTTTTGAGGTCAGAAATTAGTTCTAAAGTTGTATTTTTGTGGTTTGCACAAAACTATGCATTTATTAAAATTCTTTGAGTTGCACACCTGAAAAATATTGAATTTTATTAAAAATTTTTGTCAATAAAATAGCTTTAAAAAATAGCAGTTTGCTTCCCTCCCATCAGACTATTGGACATATTACTCCTCTTACTTTAACTTTATTTTTATAGTATGCATTGTATCTTGAAACATTATACATAATTTGTTTTTATTAGATTATTTGTTCCCTCAGAATATAAGGAACAAAGATATTTACAAGTTTTTATCTGTATGGTAAGCTGAGAATAGTGTTATTGCATCAGTCATCTTTTTTAAGACTAATTTATTTATTTTGGCTCTGCTGGGTCTTTGTTGCTGCACAGACTTTTCTCTAGTTGTGCTAAGTTGAGGTTGCTCTCAAGTTGTGGTGTTCAGGCTTCTCATTGTCGTGGATTCTCTTGTTGTGGAGCACAGGCTCTTGGTTCTCAGATTCAATAATCCCAACACAAAGGACTCAAAAGTTGCGGCGCCTGGAGTCCAGAGCACAGGCTCAATAGTGGTGGCACATGGGCTTAGTTGCTCTGCAGCATGTGGGATCTTCCAAACCAGGGGTCGAATTTGTATCTTCAGCACTGGCAGGTAGAGTCTTTACCACTGAGTCACCAGGGAAGCCTCAAGCAACATTTTTAATGAATTCATAAAGAAACTGTACTTAGAAATGACACAGGGCCACTACCCAAAATTTATTTTAAGATGATGCAATAGAAAAATATATAACATATATAGTCTAATATTTTCATCATCAGAAATGAAAAATACATATCCTTAAGTTTTGTCAAATATCTGCAGTGTTTGAGGAAAGTTATTTGACCTAAAATTATTGCTTTTCTGCTTACTCTTTTAATTAGATTTATAGTTTATTTATTCAGGGATGCAATGTAAATTTATACTCATTTTCTCAGAAAATTATTTTGTGTGAATCTTTCATATTTCAATAGCCAGATTACATGATTCTTAAGGATATTAAAAGTTTTCTATACTTCTACATAACCATTGTTCAGATAAACTAAAGAGACTGCCAGATATTTCTCCAGCAAAGATAGGTTTATTCAAGATCAGCAGAAAATTGCAATCATGTGCAAACCACGTGCAAATTCCTACACGGTAACTGAAGGAGAACACTTTAAAGAGGAAAAGGAAGTTGGGAAGGCTATAGTAAACAGAGTTCATGGAATTTTCTTGGCTGAGTCCCTCCCAAGGAAGAAGTGTCTTTCTGCTTCATAGACTATCATCGTGGGGTGTAAGAGTCCCCCATTCTGGTCTCCCAATTTTATTTATTGAGGATTTTTCATATTACTTCTTTTACATTTCCCTTTTTTGATTAAGATCTTTCCCTAAACGCATTACTGATCCAAAGCCAGGTTTTCTAGTTTTAGTTGCTTTTTGGCCCTCGCTGTCAACAAGGACCTTTCCTGGGTGAGTGTCTCAGGAGGGAAAGTGTACAGATAAGAAAACTGTTGAGGTCACATTTGAGGGAAAAGGAGGGGTAGGAAAGAGAACTCTCAGGTATTTTTATCTAAAGTCCATATTCTATCAACATAATACACATTGGAGATCATCCTAGGTGATATGTCATCATCAAGATTTAGTGACAAGCTTCCATCAGACTTAGTACAGCTATGCTTGGAAAACTGTCTCATGAGATATCACCTGCTTCAATTCTGAAAAATAATTACTTTCAGATCACCAGATAATGTGCAGGTCTAGCTCAGATTTGGTGCTTTCTTTTGGTATGTCATGTGGGTCCAAGAATCTGTTCCTTGGAGCTGGGTGGCAGAAATGTTGGCTAGTAGTACCTGATGGGGGCCTTTCTAGTGAGAGTGAGAATTTTTCTGCAGGTGTCTTTTCTAATAAACAAAATCTTCAGGTTGCGAGGAGTGATGCTTAAAGTCCCAAGGGCAAACTGAAAAGAATGCTTTACTAAAACATGGTTATTTTTATAGACGCCTTCAGCATTTGGAATATTGGAGTATATTTCCTTTTATCAGCTGTGGTTCAAAAGAAGCAGGAGCCAAGTGCTTTGGGCGTTCTGTAATTATCTCAAAGGGTGAGAGTTTATGAACACCAAAAGGAGTGTATCTAATATTTAGAAAGAGTGACAGAAATAATTTTGCACAAGGCATATGGAGGACCTCTATAAATGTTGCCAACTGAGTCTTAATAATGCCATTATTGTATTCATCTAAAACAGTATTAGGGTGATAAGCACAGTGAAAGTATTGTAAAACCCGTCAATCAGCACAGATTTGCCTGGCCAGTAAAGTTAATTCCTAAGTCACCACGAAGTTTGAGAGAGGTTTCCTAGGTAGAGAATAAACTTTTCCAAAAAGACTTTAGTCATAAAAGAAACAGTAGTTGTCTTCAAGGATAGACTTCAATCTTATCTTAAAACACATTATACAAAAAAAAAAAAAAAAAAAAATGCTTCATTGACTACACTAAAGCCTTTGACTGTGTGGATCACAGTCAAACTGTGGAAAATTTTTAGAGATGGGAATACCAGTCCACCTGACCTGCCTCCTGAGAAACCTGTGTGCAGGTCAAGAAGCAACAGTTAGAACCTGACATGGAACAATGGACTGGTTCCAAATTGGGAAAGGAGTACATCAAGGCTGTATAATGTCACCCTGCTTATTTAACTTATATGCAGAGTACATCATGCAAAATGCTGGGCTAAATGAAGCACATGCTGGAATCAATATTGCCAGGAGAAATATCAATAACCTCAGATATGCAGATGATACCACCCTTATAGCAGAAAGTGAAGAGGAAGTAAAAAGCCTCTTGATGAAAGTGAAAGAGGAAAGTGAAAAAGCTGGCTTAAAACAGCATTCAAAATACCAGGATCGTGGCATCTGGTCCCATCAGTTCATGGCAAATAGAAGGGAAACAATGGAAACAGTTAGAGACTTTATTTTCTTGGGCTCCAAAATCACTGCAGATGGTGACTGCAGTCATAAAATTAAAAGATGTTTGCTCCTTGTAAGAAAAGTTATGACCAACTAGACAGCATATTAAAAAGCAGAGGCATTACTTTGCTGACAAAGGCCAGTATAGTCAGAGGTATGATTTTTCCAGTAGTCATGTATGGATGTGAAGAATTGATGCTTTTGAACTATGGTATTGGAGAAGGCTCTTCAGAGAGATCAGCAAGGAGATCAAACCAGTCAATCCTAAAGGAAATCAGTCCTGAACATTCATTGGAAGGACTGATGCTGAAGCTGAAGCTCCATCTGATGCAAAGAGCCACCTCATTAGAAAAGACCCTCATGCTGGCCAAGATTGAAGGCAAGAGGAGAAGGGGATGACAGAGGATGAATTCATTGGATGGCATCACGGACCTAATGGACTTGAGTTTGAGCAAACTCCAGGAGATAGCGAAGGACAGGGAAGTCTGTCATGCTGCAGTCCATGGAGTCACAAAGAGTTGGATGCAACTGAGTGATTGAACGAATTTTCTCCTGGAAATATCAGCAAGGTGATTTCCTTAACTTTCAAAGAATCAAGTTTAAAATGGCCTGGAGTCTTATAATAGCTTAAATGGCAAGTAAAAGTTTTATATCTAATAATTCTTGAACATATCAGTGAGTTCAGTTCAGTCACTCAGTCGTGTCCGACTCTTTGCGACCCCATGAATAGCAGTATGCCAGGCCTCCCTGTCCATCACAAACTCCCGGAGTTTACTCAAACTCATGCCCATTGAGTCGGTGAAATTTTATTTTCACTGGATAAAAGAAAGACATGTGATTTCCACAATATTCCAAAATCATGAGCTATTCCAAAAGCTTATCTACTATCAAAATCTATATTGACAATTTGTTCTTGGCTAAAGTGAAAACCTGTAAGACCATATAATTCAGTCTGTTGGGCCAAAGTAGCCATAGATAAAGATTATCCCTCAACAACAGCAAAAGGAGCTGCAATAGCATACCCAATGCAACATTTGCCATTGTCACATTTTAAATAAGAACTATCAGTGAACCATGAGAATAGACAGAAATACCAAAGGTATTTCCTGTAGTTCACACAAGTCAGGAAATGATACATCAGCTTTAAGCAATTGTGAAGGACCTCACCAGTGATGGAGGGGGATAAGAGTAGCAGGGTTAAGGTTACTATGATATAAAAGAGTAATATGAAAAGCAGTTAAGAAAATGTCTTCATAGTAGGTCACATGGTTGACTGATAAATGTTCAATGTAGAGAATTCAGAAGAGCTTCTAATGCATGAGGTACAAAAATGGCTAAAAGGAATCCCACAATGATTTTCTTGATGGTCTTAACTGAAAGGGCAGTAAGCATAATAGCTTTAAGATAAGGGGGTTATGTGAATGCCATTGGTTATTAGCTATATTTTATGGATTAATGATGGTCGTTGTGCTTTTGCATGAGTACCCAAAGCCATCCCTTTTCCTTTCATATACAGAAAGAAAAAAGGAATCTCATTATTGGGATCTCCAAGAGTAGGTAGGTTCATCATACTCTCATATAAGTCCTTGAAGCCAGTGTCATCTGGTTCTTCCTACAAATTGAGTTGGGGTTGTTGTTCTTCAGTAAAACATATAGAGTTTTGGCCATAAAAGAGACATTTGGAATCCAATTTTTACAATAATGAACCAGCCCAAGAAAATTTCAGAGTTGCTGCTTAGTTTTGGGCTTGGGAAAATTTAGGACATCAAAAAGTTTGTCAGGATGTAGACCATGTTTTGATACCAGTTGCTCTAAGTATCAAACCTGGATTTTGGCAAACTGCAGGTTTTCTTCGGTGAAGCTATGTCCCTTCAAGACTAAAAGTTTTAGCAAGTGGAGATGGTCTTTCTGTGAATAGGCTTGAAAAGAAGAGCAAAACAAATCACCCACATAATGCAAGAGTAGAAGCTCTGGGGGACTTTATGTCATTCAGATCAGCCTTCAGTATTTGTTAGGCATAAAAAGGACTCTGAGTAAAACCCTGAGGCATTACTGTCCAGGTGAATTTGTTTTTCTTCCCAAGTGAAGGGAAAAGACATTGCCTAGTCTCATCAAATAGAATACTAAAGAACGCAGTGCTAAATCAATTAAGGTAAAAAGTTTGTTTCTTCTGGGAATGAATGTTAGTAATGAATGAGTAATGTTAGTAACAACAGAGTGTCCATTAATCCATAAAATATTATAGCTAGGAACCTATGGCACGCAGATAATCCCTATATCTTAAAGCTGTTGTGCTTACTGCCCTTAGGAGCACTTACTACCAAATAATTGCCATTAACACTTGTTATTAATATATCACTAAACCTAATTAATGAAAAAGGTGCATCTGTAAGATTGCTCTGTAGGTTTGTTTGTTTTTTTTTGTTTGTTTGTTTGTTTTTTGTAAGTCAGTACTTTTGGAGATGTCTTTAGGGTTGTTTAACTGAGGATCTTATTTCTTGAGGTCCAATATTAAGACACTGTATTAGTTCTTGTTATTAAAAATACCAAGAAACATTTAAAGATGCAAATTTATGTGATAAGACTGCTTATGTAGCACTAAATTAAAAATTATATAATCATTCTGTAACTCAACCCTTAAAATATAGTCTTCAAAAGCATAGAGGGTGGTTTTGATTATTTTCATTTTATAGATGAGAAAACAAATTTTGAGTTTTTAAAGGAAAACTTACGTAGCCATTTGAATTAGGATAAAAAATAGCTTTTTAAAGTCTAAATTTTTGTTCTTTCCATTGCATAATATTGTTTCCAGTGGATAAATCAATATATGAATGTGAGTGCATGTATTTAGGAAGATAGGACTGCTACATTGAAGATAATTTCTTTGCATTCTTAAATTTTTCCCAGGAGTTTTTTTTTTAATGTATTTATTTATTTATTTGGCTGTGCCAGGTCTTAGTTGTGGCATGTGGGATCCAGTTTCCTGACCAGGGATCAAACCTGGACCCCCTGCATTGGGAGCCCGGGGTCTTAACCACTGGACCACCAGGGAGTTTTTAAAATGCAAAGTTTCAAAAGAATTTATCTTTGATCCTTCTCTTGAATAAGCTTTCTTACTTAAAATGTACTGGGATCACTATTAGGATATTTTCTCAGAGAAATTTGCTTTTTGCTAATAAAAAAGAAGTAATTTTAGTGTCAATAAGCAACATGTAACTTATTCAATCTTTACTTCATGGAATTTTTCATTTAGAAATAAAATCTTCTCTTCTCATAGGACTTCCTTCATAAAAAATGTTTTTTATATTTAAAAAAATTATCTTTTTATGATTTACTGAGATAAAAACATAGAAACGGTGAGGTTAAACAATATATCCTTTAGCTCTAAAATTGTAGTGGGATCATGATTTCATAAGAAGAAAATTAGTTATATAGGAAACATGACTGTATAATTTCCCTCGGGATCTCTACAACTGGAGTGGTTTTATTGTATCCTAAAACAAGTCACCTACATTCACGGTAGATATAAAGAAATGTTGAATAAAACAGTATCATACAGCAGCTCACAGTATGAACAAAGACATCTGTTTATGTTACCATGAATAGTTATGAATTGAGATGCTCAAATGGTTTTGCCTGCAAAGCAATGCCTGCTAATTTGTTTTTATAGCAAATGGAAGTCTCATTTTTCACACTTGGGTAGTTTGCATTCAAATGTATGAATAAGTTCAAATGCAATCACTTCTACACAGCATGCTTTATTGTAGTGTAAGATGGAATTGCTGAAGGTCTCTTGTTGGGTAGACATCTTCTCTATCAAAGGTTTTATCATATTTTATTTTAAAAATGTGGCATGTAGGTTGAGATTTATTTCTTTAGAACACAGTTTAATAAATCTGCAGTTAATGAATTTAATACAATATCTAATATAGAAAGTTGAAAAAGAAAATGTAAATGTTCCTTGTAGGAATCTTGGAATTTTGCCAGTTCATTCTGGGAAACTGAAGATTTTCTTAAATAATTTTTTTTAAACAAAGAAAAAAAGATACTTTATCTATTAAAAATATTTGGATTATTAAAACTTAACAGAAAGGAATATACTATAAATAAAATACTTCTAAAAATGACAATCCCAATAGTTGAATATACTTGTCCTTTGCCAGGACAAGTATCAAATGTCCAGAAATGTAAATTTAAATTGCAAATTTTTAATTTCTTTTTTATTTCAGATAGCATAGATTGTTGTTCAGTTGCTAGCTTGTGTCTGACTCTTTAGCAAGTCCATGGAATGTAGCCCACCATGCTCCTCTGTCCACAGGATTTCCTAGGCAAGAATACTGGAGTGGAGTAGCCATTTCCTTCTCCAAGGGATCTTTCTGACCCAGGGATTGAACCTGCATCTTCTGCATTGCCGGCAGACTCTTTACCACTGAACCACTTGGGAAGCCAAGCATAGATTGTACTTTTACATAAATATTTCTATTTATCATTATAGGGGGAAATAGAAATAAAGTATTTCAAATCTAAACATAATACATTTATATTAAATGTTACTTATTCACATGAAGAGTTCTAAGTATAAATGTTTGAAAAACAAATCAGAGTTATTTTGCCTCAAAATTATAAGTATGGTTCATTATTCATGTAATTATGTTTATAATATAATTTTATTCCAATTTAAAATTATCATATATAAAAATGGAATTTGACTTATTAGAATTAAATGTAACACACACCACTTCCACAATAGACATAATAAATAATGAGATATTCATGCTTATATATGCAAATATAGTATTCATTTTAAGGAAAAAATAAGTAATATGAAATTCAACAGGTCAAGTAAAGATTTACCATTATTCCTATTATACAGAATTTATATATATTGTTTACTCTGACAGATGCAGTCCTAAGTGCTATACATATTTTATAGCATTAATGACACAGCAAGTCTATGAGAACTTGCCAACTTACACATATAACAGGTTAGAAAACTGAGACTTGTAGGTAAATTAATACCTATATCTCTCTCTGTATCATTTAGGTTGCAATCAGGGAAGCAGAGACACCATGGAATATGGAGTAGTGGTTTTATTATGAGAATCAGACTTTGATTAACCCAGGGACTGGTTAAAATATGTATGAAGAGCTGGAGCCTCTGAATCTTGTGACTGGCCTGAATTTCTGAATGTCAGTTGGTAGTCAGGAAGAAAAGCTTGGCATGAAAACCTGGAGCAGGGGAAATCAGAGCCCATTAAAACCATTAGGATATAATGTGCAGTTTGTCCATTGTGTCTAGGGAGGAGAGCAGGGTACGTGAAGGCCTGTCTGTTGCCCTCATCGATAAAATGATGGTAACAGGTAGTAACAGTGTGCTGGAATACAGCAGTGCTTGCCGCTCTAGGTTGCCCTAAAGAGCATGAGAGAGAGGGAGGCTTGTGCTCAGTCATGTCCAATTCTTTCGCAACCCCATGTACCAGCCTGCTAGGCTCCCTGTCCATGGGATTCTCCAATCAAGAAAACTGGAGTGGGTTGCCATCTCCTTCTCCAAGGGACTTTCCTGACCCAGGGATCGAACCCAGGTCTCTTTCATCTCCTACATAGGCAGGCAGATACTTTATAAACTAGTGCCACCTGCGAAGCTCGTAAATCTCATGCAAAATCATCTTGTGGTGAATTCTAACATGAAAATTAGTGAGAAAGGAATCTTGGGAAATGTAGTTTCAACACAGGTAAGACAAAAAACTAAGCCCCATACAGTTCATCTTCATTTGGTGCTAATTATTTATCATCATCTGTTTTCATTTCTACCTCTTTGAACACAAAGTTGAAATCAATTTTTCCTTCAGATTCTATACAATTGAATTATATAGAAACTAAAAAATAAAGTGGTTTGGAATTATGAAAAAAGTTTTCTAAATGGTGAATTTTAAAATTATCACTTAGCAATACAGGAATACATTAAAATTAATTTTATTCTCTAATTATGTTTCTTTTAAACTTTCAGAATTATTTTAAGAAAAATATTTGATAAAATGCTAAAGGTTTCACAGGAACAGAACACATGAACTAATTCTGACACATAACTTAATTCAAAAATAAAAGTCACTTTATTACTTCATAATGATTAGATTTAAACAGTCAGTATAAACAAGACCAGGAGCTGACTGTGGCTCATATCATGAACTCCTTATTGTGAAATTCAGATTTAGATTGAGAAAGTAGGGAAAATCACTAGACCATTCAGATATGACCTAAATCAAATCCCTTACTATTGTAAAATGGAAGTGACAAGCAGATTCAAGGGATTAGATCTAATAGGCAGAGTGCCTGAAGAACTATGCACAGAGGTTTACAACTGATCTAAACCATCCCCAAGAAAAAGAAATGCAAAAAGTCAAATTGGTTCTCTGAGAAGGCCTTACAAATATCTGAGAAAAGAAAAGAAGCAAAGGCAAAGGAGAAAAGGAAAGATATACCCATCTGAATGTAGAGTTCCAAAGAATAGCAAAGAGAGATAAAAAAGCCTTTCTAACTAATCAAGGCAAAAAAATAGAGGAAAGCAATAGAATCAGAAAGACTAGAGATCTCTTCTAGAAAATTAGAGAAACCAAGGGAACATTCCATGCAAAGATGGGCTCAATAAAGGACAGAAATGGTATGGACCTAACAGAAGCAGAAGATATCAAGAAGTGGCAAGAATACACAGGAGAACTAGACAAAAAGATCTTCATGAACCAGAGAACCACAATGCTGTAAGCACTTGACTAGAGCCAGACAGCTTTGAGTGCAAAGTCAAGTGGTTCTTTGGAAGCATCACTATGAACAAAGCTAGTGGAGGTGATGGAATTCCAGCTGAGCTAGTCCAAATTCTAAAACAATGTGCTATTAAAGTGCTGCATTCAATATGCCAGCAAAATTGGAAAACTCAGCAGTGGCCACAGGACTGGAAAAGGTCAGTTTTCATTCCAATCCCAAAGAAAGATTATGCCAAAGAATTTTGAAAGTACCATACAATTGCACTCATCTCATACACCAGCAAAACAATGCTCAAAATTCTCTAAGTGAGGCTTCACCAGTGTGTGAACTGAGAACTTCCAGGTGTTCAAGCTGGATTTAGAAAAGCCAGAGGAACCAAAGATGAAATTGCCAAACTCCACTGGCTCAAAGAAAAAGCAAGAGAATTCCAGAGAAAGCATCTACTTCTGCTTCATTGACTATGCTAATGCCTTTGACTGTGTGGATCATAACAAACTGTGAAAAATTCTTAAAGGGATGTGAATACCAGACCACTTTACCTGTCTCCTGAGAAATCTGTATGCAGGTCAGGAAGCAACAGTTAGAACTGGACATGCAGCAACAGACTGGTTCCAAATAGGAAAAGGAGTACATCAAGGCTGTATATTGTCACCCTGCTTATTTAACTTTTATGCAGAGTACATCGTGCAAAATCCTGGTCTAAATGAAGCACATGCTGGAATCAAGATTGCCGAGAGAAATATCAATAACCTCAGATATGCAGATGATACCACCCTTATGGCAGGAAGTGAAGAACTAAAGAGCCTCATGATGAAAGTGAAAGACAAAGTGAAAAAGCTGTCTTAAAACTCAACATTCAAAATACTAAGATCTTGGCATCCAGTCCCATCACTTCATGGCAAATAGATGGGGAAACAATGGAAACAGTGAGAGACTTTTTTTCTTGGGCTCCAAAATCGTTGCAGATGGTGATTGCAGCCATGAAATTAAAAGATGCTTGCTCCTTGGAAGTAAAGCTATGATCAACCTAGACAGCATATTAAAAAGCAGAGACATTACTTTGCCAAGAAAGGTCCATTTAGTCAAAGCTATGGTTTTTCCAGTAGTCATGTATGGATGTGAGAGTTGGACCATAAAGAAAGCTGAGTACCAAATAGTTGATGCTTTTGAACTGTGGTGCTGGAAAAGACTCTTGAGAGCCCCCTGGACTGCAAGGAGACCAAACCATTCAATCCTAAAGGAAATGAATCTTGAATATTCATTCGATGGACTGATGCTGAATCTCCAATACTCTGACCACTTTATGTGAAGAACTGACTCATTAGAAAAGACCCTGATCCTGGGAAAGATTGAAGGCAGGAGGAGAAGGGGATGGCAGAGGATGAGATGGTTGGATAGCATCAACGACTCCATATACATGAGGCTGAGCAAGGTCTGGGGACTGGTGCTGGACAGAGAAGCCTGGTGTGCTGCAGTCCATGGGGTGACAAAAAGTTGGACACAACTGCGGGACTGAACTGAATTCAATGATTAGATCTATTTGACTCTTCTAATATAAATCTATTTTGTTCTATTAGAGGGTATGTGTAAATGCTAAATTATATCATACATAAGATATCATCAATAAAAGTGTTAATGCTTTTTTGAATAATTTTCCAGATTAAGGAATGAATTCATGTTTCCTACCATGTCTATAAAGCAAACGTTCAGATTTCACCATACCAGATATATAGTTTGTGTTAGTAAAATTTTTTTGTTTCAAAAATCCCATTAAAATGAATATGATGATAACATGAAACCTAATAGTAGACAGCAATTCTCGAATGAGACAGACATTATTAACATCTGAGGAAAATGTTCTCTAACTATAACACTGTGGTAGTTTGGTTTATAATCATAATCCTGGATAAATCAACAATATTCGTTGCATCACTTAAGGATAGGTGCCATCCAAAAGACTGGGAAAATATTGATGCAAATTTTTCCTGTTAAAATTTTACTTTCTAATGGTAAAATATCAGATCTTCTTCCCCACTCTCACCTGGCCTCTCAGAATGAGGCTTATTTTCAGAGTCAGTTAAATTTGTTCTACTTTCCTCTTCATAAAAATCTACTTACTTCTATTCATAGAACACAACCCCTTGGATACAACTTAAAACATGTTAAGAGTTTAGAAGCAAAAGCAACACAGCTTTAGATGTGTATTTCCTTGGAGAAAATTACTTTCTTGGAAGCAAAAGCATGAGTGTATTATAAGCAATGAGTCATGGTAAGCTTTGACTTTTAAGTAAGGAGACTGTATGAAAGGAAAACCATAAATGAATCTGCTTATCTACAACAGGCCAAGAACCCTAGAATGTATATGCTCTGTTAATCTAGTAAAACTTTACCCGGGTAAAAATTGCTGATATAATGAGCAAAACTTTAAAATCATTCAAGCTTTAATGACAAGTATACATTTAAGATCATTAATTTGCCTTTCCATTGGAAAGGACTTTGGCTGAAATAATGAATGACATATTATGAGTTCTTTTCTGGAAAATCCCAACCTGTGAATGTATATGCTACCATGGATCAGCCAATGAAATTCCTGCAGAACTATTCAAATCCCTAAAGGATGATGCCATCAAAGTTTTGCATTCATCATGTCAGCAAATGTCAGCAAATCTGGAAGACCCAGCAGTGGTCACAGGACTGGAAAAGGTCAATCCTTTACCCAATTCCCAAGAAGGGTGGTACCAAAGAATGTACTAACCGTCCAACAATTGCACTTATCTCCCATGCTAGTTAGGTATATTACAATATACCTAGTATATTACAGTAAGTGGTTCTGACTTATTGAGAATAATCTTTATGTATATTAAAGTGATCATAGAACCAGAATTACTGAACTCTGACTCATAAAACCTTCTGCATTAATTCAGACTTCTTTCCCTGAATGAAACTGTTTTTCACTTCTGTGACAATCTTACATAACATTTGTAAAATTTTAAAGTAAGGGTAAAATTATAAGCATTTTAAGATTATTCAACATTGTAGGAACCAATATTCAATGGTAGGAAAGAAAAATTGTTATAATTTTCAGATGAAAAGATTGACAAAAATGGGTAAATTGGGAAAAGTACAACAAAGAATCTTTAGATCCTGTTGATTTTAATGTGACATTTTAAGAAGCATATTTGTAACAATTTTCAGATATTGTACATATAAATATTGTGTGCTTAGATCATTCAGTCATGTCCAAATATTTGCAACTCCATGGACTGTAGCCTGCCAGGCTCCCATGTTCATGGGATTCTCCAGGCAAGAACAGGAGTGGGTTGATGATTCGCTTCTCCAGGGGATCTTCTCCACCCAGGGATAGAAGCTGGGTTTCCTGCATGGCAGGCAGATTCTTTACTATCTGAGCCACCATGGAAGCCCATAAAATATTACCACATAATACGGAAATGTAATACTATCACAAAGAGAGAGGATCGATTTTATGCTAGAAAGGCACTCAGTAATAAATGGTAGTCATCATCTAATTTGTTCCAAACTACTTTTAGAAAGCAAGTAGGAAGAAAAAAAGAGTATGTTTGTCTTATCCACAAGTGACAGTATCAGTAAAACTGAGAGTCAATGGTTTTATAAATCATACTTCTCTTGCCAATATCAATTAATTTTCTTATTCATATATGTTAATTAACACAGATATTGTAATTTCCATTATTTAAAAGGCAAGTAAAACTCTCAGCAATATGATACTGCATTTAAAATTTTAATTATAAATCTAGTTAAAGGTTTTCATCCAGTATTTAGAAAAAAGGAATTTATTTTAAATTAGTCATTAAATAGTAATTGGGAATAAGGTATTTTCAAAATGAATGAAAAATATCAATAACTATTATATCAATATCAGCTCATATTTAACAAATTTAGCTTTTGAATGAAAATGTCCCCACATAAAATGCCACATCAAGTCTGTATTGTCACATACATAGGTGTATTTAATTTTAATACAGTATTTTAGGATATTAGGAAATACAATTGTGTTAATAAAACTACAATATGATTAATAAAAGTTCAACCTTTGTGAGAACATTTATTGTATATCTAAATATATATTTCTTTGAAAATAGTTCTAAGTATGTTAGAGTAACACTATTAACAAATATTAATCATGAAAATTAATAATTATTGGGTACTTACTGTATCCAATGTACAGAATAACTGCTTAAAGAATTATCTGTTTTTGATTATATGTCATGTTTCCTTTTTCCAGAACCAATTACAAACTGTTCTATCTTTTATGCTATGAATTTCTACAGTATTATTTTTATAGTGATTTTAAAATGCATAAAGCTATAATTAATTAATTCTATATTTTTCAACTTTATAAAGCACTGAGAAAATACTGATTATAACCCTTTTTTCTTCATTTTCTGAAATTCAGGAAATGTTTAAAGGGATAATGTTTATAGGGATAATTCAGCTAGTGTTTACAGGGATAATGTTAATCTTTCAAAATAATTAAATGAGAAAATTAAAGCAGTCTTAGTTTCAGTTCTAAACTCTGCTTTGTAGCCTTCTGTCTGAAATTCATGAATCTAACTTTTAGCCACAGTTAATAGATCTGTTAATTAAAAAGATAAATACAAAAATAAATAAATACAAATCATTATATCTGAATGTCTTACTGCTATTTCAACCAAGTCAACACAGGATAAATATATGTCTTTAAAAGTACACGAGCATTTTTCCATTTCTTAGTCTATTCCACAAATCTATTAAAATAATTGTTTATAAAATGTACAATTTCTAACCTCTTAGATAAAAGGTAACAAATAATAATATTAATATTTTACTTGGAAGAAATTGTATTATGAAATTCCTGATGCCATCACTAGACACACTGGAGATCAAATTGCCCATTCACTGTCATTCTGAAAGAACAGACTTTGGTCTGGGACAAAAGTGTCAGTGAGAACTAAGATTTCTTGAGTCACAGGTCTGCATTCCTTTTACATCAACACATGGCCACCATACTGAAAATGTTCAAACAAAACAAAACCTGAGGTGTTTTACTTTCAACTGAATATTTCATCATATATTTTCTCCCTATTGTAGTAATTGGTAACAGTGTGTATTTTTGCTACATTACATACTTTGTACTGTAACACTCCAAATAAGTTTAAATTATTTAATACAAAGATCAATTCTAATTTTATTCTTACTATTTTTTTAAAACCATTATCCTTGAGATATGGTAAACCTTACATTTATAATTATAAACAAACAAACAAAAACAGATGGTTTGGGATGATGAAATTCTAAAATTGCTAACTATAAAGAGCCAAGTAGCCATAATTTTCATGGTAGTCATTGCAATAATCATTTCCAATTTTAAGCTATTAAAAAAAAACTATTAAAGAAAGTATAAAATGATATCTATGATATTTGGGTGAGCTAGTATTTCTCCACGTGTTTGCTAAGTAAGTGTCATGGCTCAATTATTCAGCTGACATCCATCCAGAGGAATTCTGTCTGTCTGTTCAAATCCATTTTTAACAGGGTCATTTAAGAAAATGAACTTACAGTAAAATATGGTAACTAAATTCAGTATGGATTTTCTACTGCATTGATTAACTTAGAGAAATTCTCTTACGAAAATATGAATGTTGACATGTCAAAATTTTCCTTCTATTGTAGAAGAAGTGAAGGAAAAGCAGGCTTTTCAGCTGATGTCAGTTGTGTTCACTACTCTCAGTGCTATTGGCTAACCTCAGGTTGAACCACATATATGTTGTATGTTTCACTTGAGGAACATAAGATTTTGCCTACTAATTTTTAAAGTGCTTTGAAGTTTACTCTTTAAAGTAGAATTTGTATTTATGTTAAACAGATTAAAACTTAGATAGATAGAATAGTAACAGAAAAAATAAAAGACTGACCAAGCAGTTCGTATAAGGAAAAAAAAAAAAAAAGATGAATGTAAGCTTCTAAGATTTGACTTGACTGATTAGCTCAATAATTTAATGATAAAAAAATAGTAAAAAAAAAAAAATTGAGCTATATCTTTTCTTTGCCATAACTGCTGTTTAGTTTGGTGTCCTACACAGAATTCTAATGTTTCAGGACAAATTCCAAGGTTCTGTCCACATTACTCTTCATGCATGCAAATTACTTTTAGATAAGATTTACCCCTAAATTCTGATGTATCTCTAAGCTACCAACCTTCACTGAAACTTTCTCTACTCTTGAAACCAAAAAGCAAAAAAAAAAAAAAAGAAAAATTCTTAGACATCTACATGAGATTTGAGAAGTGAAGTGACTCAGTAGTTAATGCCAACATATTAAAGCATGATGCATACTGGGAAAATAGACAATAAATGAAGCACAGAATGCACAGTTGTTTCAGCATGGGATATAAGAAAAAATCCAGGATTTCTCAAATTTGTATTTATTTTCATTACCTTGTTTAGTTTTGTCTGTCGTTTTCACTGAGAATCTAAGACAATGAGAACAAGAGAATTATGTACAGCTTTCACCATTGTGCATTCAGTTCCAGGCAAAAAATATAATGACATTTGGTTTGTGGATTCTTCTGACCCCCACTCCTCCCCTCCCATTTCCATTTTTGAACAAAAAACTAATTATTGATACAGTGTTGCTCAGTAAAATTTTAGTATTTCATTTTGCACAATATTTCCTTCTGCTTTGTCTGTTTAATGTTAAAATCACTGAATAATTATTTATTAAAGCAGTAATTTAGATAATCTTTTCATAAATTCTGAGAGAAAGAGGGAAAGGAGAGTTTATTTAGTATCTTGGAACCAAATTGATCCCAAATAATTCCCTGATGGCTCAGACAGTAAAGTCTGCCTGCAATGTGGGAGATCCTGGGTTGGGAAGATCCTCTGGAGAAGGAAATGGCAACCCACTCCAGTACTCTTGCCTGGAAAATTCCATGAATGGAAGAGCCTGGCAGGTTACAGTCCATGGGATCGCAGAGTCTGACATGACTGAGCAAGTTAACTTCACTAATATCCAATAATGTACCTGTGACTAGGAAGGAAGCTAATACTGAAGTAAAAATCTCCACATTATAATAGTAAAGTTTATTTCCCAAACAAAAAAACCTCAAAGTTAATATTAGATCACTGTTAATTCAGCATTAAGTATTTAATTAAAGATTAAAATTCTTTCATCTCTTTTCTTTGGTTCTACTCCCATTTTCTATCTTACCTTTGTGTTCAGCTATATATATATATATATATATATAGCCAAATTTAACTAGCATCTTTTTTAATGTGCTATCCCAACTCATTTACTGTCTATGAAAAATATTTTCTATGTCCTTATTTGAATATAAATGACCCAACATGAATTTAAGTATCTCAAATTGTATAGAGCAGGTTTCACTTTTCTTTTTGTCAAGTGTCCTCCAAAGTTCAATATATATTATGTGTATATGTAATATTATATATATATTATATATTATATATAGTATAGCTGTATGATAGATTATATGTATGTATTAATAAACCTTTCCCTAGCTTAAGGTTAGCTAGTAGAGAGATTATTTCACTTCATGGCATTTTTAATTATATTAGGTTAAATATGGAATTGAGAAATATTATTAGATCAGATATATTTTATGGGATTTATCTATAAGGAAATTGTAACAAGATAACACATATGCAGATCTATATATTGAGTGATTGCTCCATCTATCCTACTCAGATGGTATCTGAGCTACAACTCTACTTCTCTGTTTCTGCTAGTTAGTTATTCAAGATAGAACCCACATGGCTGACTGTTATTCAGATTCAGAAGGGACCACTAACACCGTATTTGGATATGTCTTATTCAGCTTGAGAAGTGCATTTCTCATATAGATATCTGGCCCATCACTTTATCTAGCTGGGGTCAAAGACATTGGATGCTAAAGGGGAGTGCTGGGAAATAGTTATCATCATTAGAATTTCTTTTGTTCTCCCCTACACTCAAAATGTGCTTTCCTTGTGGCTCAAATAGTAAACGATCTGCCTGCAATGCAAGAGAACTAGTTTTGATCCCTGAGTTGGGTAGATCCCCTGGAGAAGGGAATGGCAACCCACTCCAATATTCTTGCCTGGAGAATCCCATGGACAGAGGAGCCTGGCGGGCTACAGTCCATGGGGTAGCAAAGAGTCGGACATGATTGAGTGACTAACACACATGCACACATTCAATATAACTTCTCTAAAGTTTTTAAAGTTTCTAGCTTGTATGCTCAATTAAATTGAAATGTTTGAATAGGCTTTTTAAGGATTAAATCTGTATTCAGTAAATGTTTGTCGAGTGCCAAATATATCAGACATAGCTCTAGTTTCTAGACATATATTAATAGGCAAATTACCATTCTTTGCATGCAGAAAGCTTACCTTGTCATGGAAAAGGTGAAATAGACTGCCAATAAATAAACTCTAGAAGAGTTCAGTCAGCAACACCATTGATGTTTGTTTATTTTTATTCTTTTTAACTGAAATCCAATTGGAAATATATGCCCTTGAAAAAAATAATCAGTATTTGAATTGTCATTGTCTACAGCTTGATTTAAACTGTCTATAAAGCTAAAGGTAGTTTTAGTTCAAACCTGAAATACACATTGCAAAAGCATGGTATAATTTCTCAGAGAATGCATACTAAATATATACTGTAAGTTACCACGTCTATGCATGGGGCTTCCCAGGTGGCTCAGATGGTAAAGAATATGCCTGCAATGCAGGAGACCAGGGTTTGATCCCTGGATTGGGAAGATCCCTGGAGAAGGGAATAACTACCCACTCCAGCATTCTGGCCTGGAGAATTCCATAGACAGAGGAGCCTGGTGGGCTACACACAGTCCATAGGGTCACAAAGAGTCAGACATGATCGAACAACTAACACTTTCACTTTTCATATTTTTGCATATATATTATATACAGAATAATTCAGAGACATTGGGAGTTCAGTTTCAAAGCACTGCATGAAAGTAAATGTTGCAATAAAGTAAGTCACACAAATCTTTTCGTTTCCCAGTCTATATAAAAGTTATGTTCATACTGTGCTGTAGTCTATCAATTGTGCAATAGCATTAGTCTAAGAAGCAATGTACATAATTTAATTAAAAAATATTGCTAAAAAATGCTGACTGTTCTCTGAGCCCTCAGAGAGTTGTTAATCTTTTTGCTTGATTAAGGTAAGGTGCTTGCCTTGATCTTGAGGGCAGCTGACTGATCAGTGATGGTTCCTGAGGACTGGAGTGACTGTGGCAGTTTCTTAAAATACGACAGTGAATTTCGGCACATAAACTGATTAGTCTTTTCACTTGAACACTTAGAAGCCATTGGAGGTTTGTTAATTGGCCTAATTTCAATGTGCTATGTCTCAGAAACTAGGGAGGCCCTAAAAGAGGCAGAGAGATAAGGAATGTATAGTAGTGTTTTATTCTTTTCTCTGTTCCATGAAAATATAAGTAGAAGTTATAGAAATTCCACAAATTTTAAGAATAATCAACTTGCTATATGTAAGATTTATTTACATAAATTTCATTCCCTGGCCTTTAGGGTCTTATAGTTATTTTATAAATGAAGAACATAAAAGAAGTCTGTATATGCCTCTAGTAAATTAATCACAAATTAAAAGAAATAACAATGCCCTTACTAAACTTACCAAAGTAGCATTTTAGCTACTTCATTTCAGTCTGAGTCTGTGAAGCATAGCTATTGGGAGGAAGTGCACTGAATAATAAAAGACCAAGATAATGCAAAGTCAGTGGAGAAATATTTTGAAACTTCTTTTCCTGAGATATAATATATTTTACTCTTTCAGGCCTTTTTTTAAGGGCTAAAGAATAAAAAATACAGTATGCCACAGTCATAAACACTTTTAAAAGACAAGAAATTTTGTCTATAAAAACACTTTTCACAGTGCTGTAGATGCTTTTGAAGGAAACAATGCTGACATCAGTTGAAGGTGAATCTGATAAATGCATGCCATTAGGTTTTTGACATTGAAATAGAGAGATGCAATAAAATCAACAGTGAGAAATAAGAAGAAAGCGAAATATAGACAAAGGCTAGGACCTCATAAATATTTTTCTTCAAAATTATAATTTAATCTCATATTGTCTCTTAAAATTGTATTGCTTGCTAGTATTCTTTTTCTAAAAAATTATTTTGAATGGTTTCTTTTCAATGTCTATATCCAGGAAGTTTTTTCTGTCTTTTTATAAATCATGAGAACACTTGATATGATTGTCAAGATATGTCAGCTAATTAATTTTATCAGTCATCATTAATTAGAATAATTTTATTGGCAGCTTAATATTTTATTAAAATATTTCTAAGAATTAAAAAGATACACTACTGAAGAAATACAGAATAAGGCAAAATAAAGTAACAGATTAGGTCTATCTAAATTTAAAATCTACTAAAAATCCCTTAAAGTTAAAAAGTATATATGCTCAATAAATTTAATAGAAAAAAGAATGAATACCTCTTGAGACCAGAAATTATTGGGGAATGCTTGGTAACGTAGATAGAAATCATAATGACAAGTTGGAAGTAACCATGGTGCAGGAAAAGGGCAGAGTGAAAATAACGACAGATTCAGAGAAATACCTACACCCACTTAACGCATTACAAAGTCTCACATACACACACACACACACACACACACACACACATACACACACACACAAAAAAGCAACTATAATCATCAAGATGATTATAACTTATATTCTCAGCAATAAAAGAGATCCTCCCCTCACCCCAAAGGCATTTGACGTAGACTAAATTCTAAAGCTAATTCTTTATTTTTGAAGCTAAAAGGTACACACTTTATTTATTATGTGAATCTCTTATAATGGTAAAATACATGGGATATGTGATTATTGTGAAATGACAATCAACATGGTTTATAACATTAAGTGGTATTTTGTATTTATATACACTTTCAAATATGATAGGTTAAATGATAATCACAGATTTAAATGATAATCATAGGTGTAATAGGATGGGAGAAGTCTGAAAACTGTAGTTTTGATCTTTGGAGGCTTCCTTAAATCTATTTACAGTCAGTTAAAAATATAATCGGTTAATAGAAAAGGCTGCTGCTGCTGTTGCTAAGTCGCTTCAGTCGTGTCCGACCCTGTGCAACCCCATAGATGGCAGCCCACCAGGTTCCCCCGTCCCTGGGATTCTCCAAGCAAGAACACTGGAGTGGGTATAGAAAAGGCTATTAAGACATAATTCATCATCATTATTTTTTGGCATTCTTAAAAAAAGTGGGAAAGTCTTGTAGTGTGACTGTGGGTTTCTAAGTGAAATAAAAAAGTGTTTGACAAGTTCACAACACAAGCAGAGGAACAGAAAGAAACAATTCAAAGAGAGATACACTAAATGCCTTTCATCACCAAAACAAAAGTTACCAAGGCTCAAGTGGTGAGGATGAATAAAACAAAGAAGATATAACAACTCATACAAAAGAAGTGTTGGGGGAGTGTGTAATTTCCTCAGTTCTATTTCTTCACAACAAAAATTTGAAGTGACAAACCTGTGTTACAGCCCTCTGATGAACCAGTGTCACAGCTCTGTGTTACAGCTCAGTTTATTTAGAAAGTAAAGGAGAATACATCCTCGAGGTGTGAGGGCTTGACAACCCAAAAGATGAGAAGATAGAGAGACCCCTGGCCCTTTGGCTCCTCTTTTTATATATTTTTCTCCTTCCCCTGGACCTGCCCTATGTAAATTGGGCTAGTCAGGAGTGCTGTTTGTTTTACCTGAGGCCCTCACTCCAGTTCTCAGAACTTCCTTTGTTCTATTTTCTCAGCCTTTTCCATTCCTTATCTTTTAGCCACTGCCATGGACTCCTTTTTCCTATTCTCACTACCTAATAGAAATAACAAGGAATAGTGTAAATAGAAAACATGGTAGCAGTAACAAAAATAGCAACAAGAGAAACAATATAATATTCAATAACAATAACAATAATAATAAAATAATAAGTTACACTGCCACTATTATTTACTGAGCATTTATTTATTATTACAGGACTTATCCTAACTGCGTGATTTGTTATTGATATTTTCAACACTCGTAACAACATTCTGAGGTAAGTACATTTTTGTTTTCCCAATTGTTGGATGTTAAAACTCAAGGCATATAGAATATTTAAGTAAATTGTTTTTTGTAATATAGTCAGTGTATTTATATTGATTATTGATTGACAAGAAGAAAGGAAAATGATTAGGCCACTTAACTAAAGTACCAACAATCAAAAGGTGAGGAACATTGGAAACGCTATTTGAAACCAAGCATTTGATCTCCATTAACAGATACAATTAACTATGCTCTGTTAAATCTCTCAAAAATACATTGATAAAGAATGACATAAATTTTAGAGAAAATAGGCAAGTACAGTGAAAGTGTTTATACCATTTTATCAAAATATTATATTCAAAATGTATTAATATTTTATACAACTTAGGAAAAAAAGCCATCCCATAGATAATTATTTCTGCAAGAAACTAAAACTTTCTAAAAAGTTCAAAACATTTGCCCTGAGTGTCTTAAACATTTCTCAAACCTTGGTAATCCCTGATAAACATATCCAAAGTTACAACCCCAAACTAATAGTGTCAAGTTTATCTCGGAAAAGCATGTTCAAAAAATAAAATGTCTATTGAATAAATTTTGATTGAGGTTCATTCAGTTCAGTTCAGTTCAGTCACTCAGTTATGTCTGACTCTCTGTGACCCCATGGACTGCAGCACGCCAGGCCTCCCTGTCCATCACCAGCTCCTGGGGTTTACCCAAACTAATGTCCGTTGAGTTGGTGATGCCATCCAACCATCTCATGCTCTGTCCTCCCCTTCTCCTCCTGCCTTCAATCCTTCCCAGCATCAGGGTCTTTTCAAATGAGTCAGTTCTTCACATTAGGTGGCCAAAGTATTGGAGTTTCATCTTCAACATCAGTCCTTCCAATGAATATTCAGGACTGATTTCCTTTAGGATGGACTGGTTGGATCTCCTTGCAGTCCAAGTTGGAGTCTTCTCCAACATCACAGTTCAAAAGCATCAATTCTTCAGTGCTCAACTTTCTTTATAGTCCAACTCTCACATCCATACATAACTACTGGAAAAAACCATAGCCTTGACTAGATGGACCTTTGTTGGCAAAGTAATGTCTCTGCTTTTTAATAAGCTGTCTAGATTTGTCATAGTTTTTCTTCCAAGGAGGAAGCGTCTTTTAATTTCATGGCTGGAGTCAGCATCTACAGTGATTTTGGAGCCCCAAAAAATAAAGTCTGCCACTGTTTCCACTGTTTCCCCATCTATTTGCCATGAAGTGATGGGACTGGATGCCATGATCTTTGTTTTCTGAATAAAAAACCTTTTCACTCTCCTCTTTCACTTCCATCAAGAGACTCTTTAGTTCTTCTTCACTTTCTGCCATAAGGGTGGTGTCATCTGTATATCTGAGGTTATTGATATTCCTCCCAGAAATCTTGATTCCAGCTTGTGCCTGTGCTTCTTCCAGCCTAGTGTTTCTCATGATGTACTCTGCATAGAAGTTAAATAAGCAGGGTGACAATATACAGCCTTGATGTACTCCTTTTTCTATTTGGAACCAGTCTGTTGTTCCATGTCCAGTTCTAACTGTTCCTTCCTGACCTGCATACAGGTTTCTCAAGAGGCACATCAGGTGGTCTGGTATTCCCATCTCTTGAAGAATTTTCCACAGTTTATTGTGATGCATGCAAAGGCTTTAGCCTAGTCAATAAAGCAGAAATAGATGTTTTTCTGGAACTCTCTTGCTTTTTTCAATGATTCAACAGATGTTGGCAATTTGATCAGTGGTTCCTCTACCTTTTCTAAAACCAGGTTGAACATCTGGAAGTTCATGGTTCTTCTATTGTTGAAGCCTGGCTTGGAGAATCATGAGCATTACTTTGCTAGCTTGTGAGATGAGTGCAAATGTGCAGTAGTTTGAGCATTCTTTGGGACTGGAATGAAAACTAACCTTTTCCAGTCTTGTGGCCACTGCTGTGTTTTCTAAATTTGCTGGCATATTGAGTGGAGCACTTTCACAGTATCATCTTTTAGGATTTGAAATAACTCAACTGGAATTCCATCACCTCCACTAGCTTTGTTTGTAGTGATGCTTCCTAAGTCTCACTTCACTTTACATTCCTGGATGTCTGGCTCTAGGTGAGTGATCACACCATTGTGCTTATATGGGTCGTGATTATCTGAGGTTCATTGTCAAGTGTTTAAATGGAAAATATTACCTTTGCAACTCATTAGATGTAATACTATCACTATTTCCATTAGTACCACCTATATAGATGTTAATATATATTTGAGCTCAAGGGTAAAATAATTTATATTTTTCACCTTATTTAAATGATGATATACTCCAATTTCATTACTACAGATGAATGGAAGGCCATTTCTTTATTAAAACAGTTACTGGGTGTGTAACTACTTGAATACTATCCATAGTTGTATTACATTTTAACCATGTGAATTTGGTTGATAAAGAAGGCACTTAATGGGCTTCCCTGGTGGCTCAGCTGGTAAGGAATCCACCTGCAATGCTGGAGACCTGGATTCGATCCCTGGGTTGGGAAAATCCCCTGAAGGAGGGAAAGCCTACTCACTCTAGTATTCTGGCCTGGAGCATTCCAGGACTGGATAGCCCACGGCGTCAAAGAGTCGGACACGACTGAGTGACTTTCACATTCACACACATAAGGCACTTACTGGCTACTGTTTGTTAGCAGTTTACAAATTGCTTAAACATATGTAAATTTATTTGATTACTATGACTTAGATGCTATTTTTTTTATCTCTGTGTCATTAAGTTTGAAACCTTAAACTTACAGAGCTTCAATAGTTTTACCAAAGTCTTGACTGTCAGGACAAGGTGAACCCTGAAATAGTCCAGAATTTTGGTCCCAAACACCGTTTTTTAACAGAGCACAATCGTTCTCATTTCTTATGTTAGATGTGAATGTCAAATGAGGTACTAAAACTAGAGCCATATGTTAGCTATTGAAAAGTATGAAAAACATGCTCAGTTATGTCCCCAAGTTATTTCTAAAAATCCATCCTATTAAAAAAAAATTTTTAGTTAATTTAAAAAGGGAGATAATATAAATGCATGCACACATGGTCAGTTGCTTCAGTTGTGTCTGACTCTTTGCAGCCGAATGGACTGCAGCCCAGTCCATTCTGGGATTCTCCAGGCAAGAATGCTGGCCTGGCTGTTGCCATGCCCTCCTCCAGGGATCTTCCAGACCCAGGGATCGAATCTGCATCTCTCATGTCTCTTGCATTGGCAGGTGGGTTCTTTACCACCAGTGTCACTTGGGAAGCCCTGAGATTATATATGAGTGTGTAGATATATTTATATATAAATTTAATTTATAAATATATAATAAATTAAAATAATCAATAAAATAATAGGCAAACTCGTGCAGTAAAAATATGTATGAAGTCAGCTTCCCCTGTACGCTGCACCCTTTCCCTCTGTGCAGAGTCTATACTGTTCATCTGCAGTCGCACACTTATATGAGCTATTGTTTGGTCAATGAAGACCTAGTTATTGAAAATACTAGTTACAAAAAACTAATCAGTAGCAATTGCACATTAGTATATGTTATTGGAAAATGAGTCATGGTCTGAGGGAAATATACATGAAATTGTACATTGTGCAGGAAACCAAGGCAGCAAGTTCAAAAATTATTATATATTTTTTCTGTAATTTTTGTATATAGTATTTGAAATTAATTTCTGAGTTAAAAAAATCTGAAAATAATTTACAATGATCTAAATAAACCCTTTCAAATTCTTGTTTTTCCTTTGAGTTTTCACATGACATTGGCTCTTCTATTGTTACTGAGGTTTTCTTTTTTTAAAATAGAAGAAAAAAATGAACTATAAAGATTTATAGACTGTGTCACAGGATTCTTAGAGATTGCTGTTTCCTTTAGATTGCTCTTTTATGAAAACATTTTTCTTCCATGCACCAATAAATCTATTCCTCCTCATTGTGAATACATTTTTTATGAAGTATTTTGAATTATTTTTTAACCTTGAAATTAAACCTAGGAATATTACTGTAATATCACATACACACACAGATGCACACACACACAAACATAATACTATCTAGCTTTATAAAGCTGTCACAAATTTGGCCATATTCTCTTGGTGATGAACACAGAGAAAATAAAAAATTTGAACCTTATCAAATGTAATAACGCTGATAATAGGTTCTTGAAAACAATATAATTTTACTTCTTGCATTTTATTATCCTTTATTGACTTTACTGAATTTTTGAAAACTGACCTCTAGTGTTATAAAACAACTGTAAAACAACCCAAGTTGGGGTCTATCTTTGTATATGTTCCATGATTACTTGAAAAGAATGAAAACTCTGCTGTTGTTGGTGAACTGTTCTGTAAATGTCAGTTGGATCTTATTGGTTGATGGTATTGTTCAGTTAATACTTTAACTTTTGATAAATATACCAATCTATTTATGTGAAATGTACATTGGAGATGTACTATAAAATGTATTTATTAGAAACAAATGTATATTTTATATAATAAATGCATATTCAAAGCAAACATGCTATAAAAGTATCAATATATGAGAAATGTACATTGCAAAGAACCTATACATACAGTGTGCTTAGTCACTCACTTGTGTCTGACTCTGCTGTAACCCACCAGGCTCCTCTTTCCATGGGGATTTTCCAGGAAAGAATACTGGACTGGGTTGCTGTTTCCTATATACTATATACCATATGCTCTATGCTTCTTTCCTGATAGCTCAGTTGGTGAAGAACCTGCCTGCAATGCATGAGACCCTGGTTTGATTCCTGAGTCAGTAAGATCCTCTGGAGAAGGGATAGGCTACTCACTCCAGTATTGGGCTTCCCTGGTGGCTCAGCTGGTAAAGAATCTGCCTGCAATGCGGGAGACCTGGGTTCTATCCCTGGGTTGGGAAGATCCCCTGGAGAAGGAAAAGGCTATATTCACTCCAGTATTCTGGCCTGGAGAATTCCATGGGGTCACAAACAGTCGGACATGGCTGAGTGACTTTCACATTCATATACTATATACTATACATACACATACATACTATATACATATACATTTAGTAACATTATTATATTCTGTTATACGTGCATATTTTTCTATAATTATAATTATCACAAAGAAAATAAAATATTGGTCATAATGGAGACAAAAAATATATAAATGTATATTTATGTTCTTGCTTTTTTATATGACAAGCCTGACTCTTTTTGGCTAAAATTACCCTTGTAATGAATTTTGCATATAATACAAATGCAAAATGTTGATTTTGCATATAATCCTGGGCATAAAATATATTAAGGCCATTTGCAAATGAGAGGCCTTTATTTCAGTAATATGTAAGCTTGCATGTGATACTATTGTCTGCTTCTTTAGATATAATGTACGTGTTAAGTATCACAGGGCAAGGTATATTTCTACTCTGCTTTAAGTCCCATGTCTTATTCAGTTTGGCAAACTGTCTAACTTCTTGCAGCCACTTAGCAAACTCTAATTGACCTGAATTTCAGAGTCAGAATAAGTCAAACTTCTGAAGCTGGAATTCATTACTATAACATGAAAGTATAATTTAATACCTGTAATCAGTAACAGACTGTATTAGATAATTATTAGATTCAGTTCGGCTTCCTAATGCCCTAACACATATTCATAGCATTATTTTAAATGGAAATTTCTTAATGAAATGAATCTATGTATTAACTGTTGGAAAATTGACCTTTAAAAATAGAATAAATATCATTTTATATAGAAAACACTTGATATAAAACTGACATTGATAGAACTGAAAGGAGAATAAATAAATCTATAATTATAAAACTGGAGATGTCAATAACCCCTACTCAAAAACTAAGAAAACAATTAGAAAATGAGCAAGGATATAAAGAACTGAACAAACCATCAACCAATAAGATCCAACTGACATTTATAGAACAATCCACCCAACAACAACAGAATACTCATTCTTTTCAAGTAGTCATGGAACATATATGAAGATAGACCATATCCTGAGTCATAAAACAACCTAACAAATGTAAAAAATGTGAAATCATATTAGTTCTCCAACCACAACAATGATGGAAAGTAAGAATCAGTAAAAACAACCACCCCCAAAACAAAAAGGAAAATAACCAACACATGGAAACTGAAAGTAGGAATCAGTAACAACAATCACCACCAAAACAAAAAGGAAAACAAACAACACATGGGTACAGTAAAAATTAAGGGAGAATCCCCAGACAAATTAGCTTTTGCCTTTGTAAGTAGCAAAGGAACTGAATAGAGGAAATGAGGTAAAGCTAAACATAACTTGTATTTTAGGGTACAAACATAGCAATATATTTTTCATGAATATAAAATTAAATTTAAAAATCAATTCCTAAATATAGAAAGCAGAATGAAATGAACTATGCTACCTAAATTCAACTCTGATAAAATCACAGAGGCATAAGTGACATTAAAACAAATTAATTTGACTTTATATCTTAGTGAAACAAATCTTTTTTTTAATTTTAGTGTAATAATTTTTAATAATTGTATTTGTATTGTTATTCTGATAAATTAGATTTAAATGGTATTATGCTAATATTAAGAACAAATATTTTCAGGATCAGGAAAATATGCATGACTTCAGAGACTATGTAGAAAACTTAGTTAAGAATTGTGGTGAATTAATTTTTTGATCTTATGGTTGATTAAAAAGTCAATATGCCTACATATTTAAAAGTCCTTTAAAAAATGACCAGTGTAGTTTCGGTGAGCATCACTGGCTCTTATTTCTGAATAATAAACATTCTCACATTTTTGATGGGTAGCTATTGATAGAATAAACTTTTCTACTATGATGGAAAAATTACACTGGCCACCTCATTTTCAAACTTTCAATAACTTTATAATTATTTCTGAAAAAAGACTGCCATAACATTTTAGTGATTTGCTGGCAGAACTATAATAATATTATTCTTTTGAAACTTATAGTTTCCTATATTACCATCAATTTTTCACAATAGCATGAAATAGTTATCATATTTTGTTATTGAAAGTAAATCATATGATGAAAAATGTTATACTGTACTACTGTATTTTGACAGTGCTATTCCAATTTTAGTTGTCATATCTTTATTTCATAGTAACAAACTTTATTGGTTAAAGTTTTGAGAAAAATTTAATACAGAGTGACTTCAATTTTATGTATAAATATATATATATAAATTAAAGAGTACATATTATGCCTATTTTATTAATATATTAAGTACATATTTCATTATAATAAAACAATATTCTTAAATATAGTGCTTTTTGAATTGGTAGGTAGCACATGTAAGGCTTTAATTTGAGCAAGAAGTAGGCATTCATTTTACTAAGCCACTGAGATTCAGGGTTGTTTGTCAGAGCATTTAGCTGACCCACATATCTTAACTATATTAAGCGTTATGAAAGCATTGAGAAACTGGTAAAAACTTTGAATTTGTGTTAAGCATGTGCAATCTTTTAGTTAAAACTAATTTTTCTACATAAATGTAACTTATGTAGGAAAACCTATTTTCCAACAACAGGCTTTCAAAGTATAAAACATAAAACTGAGAAATAAAAGTGTTGATGAATTTGAGAGTTGGACTGTGAAGAAAGCTGAGCGCTGAAAAATTGATGGTTTTGAACTGTGGTGTTGGAGAAGACTCTTGAGAATCCTTTGGACTGCAAGGAGATCCAACCAGTCCATCCTAAAGGAGATCAGTCCTGGGTGTTCATTGGAAGGACTGATGTTGAAGCTGAAACGCCAATACTTTGGCCACCTCATGTGAAGAGTTGACTTATTGGAAAAGACCCTGATGCTGAGAGGGATTGGGGGCAGGAAGAGAAAGGGGACGACAGAGGATGAAATGGCTGGATGGCATCACCAACTCGATGGGCATGAGTTTGAGTAAACTCCGGGTGTTGGTGATGGACATAGGCCTGGTGTGCTGCGATGCATGGGATCGCAAAGAGTCGGACACGACTGAGCGACTGAACTGAACTGAACTGAACTGAACTAATGAAGGAAATTTAGAGCAACCCTGAGTTCATAGCAAGGCATGATTACCCATGAGAAAGGTTATGAACCATACTCACCATGATTCCTGAATGGGTGGTAGACAACAGTATTTTTTACCCATGTATTATTTCATTCCTTCTTTTTCTGTGTGTGTGTGTGTGTGTGTGTGTGTGTGTGTGTGTGTGTGTGTGTGTGTGTGTGTGTGTACAGAGAGAGAATTGACTATATGTGTGTGTACATATATACATATGTATATATGTATATGCATGTATATATGTATGTATGTATATGTATATATACATATGTACACATGTGTGAGTGTGTGTGTGCATGCTAAGTCGTTTCTGTTATGTCCAACTCTTTGCAACCCTGTGGACTGTAGCCCACCAGGCTCCCCTATACGTGGGGTTCTCCAGGCAAGAATACTGAGTGGGTTGTCATGCCTTCCTCCATGGAATCTTCCTGACTCAGGGATCGAACCCGTGTCTCTTATGTGTCCTGCATAAGCAGGTGGGTTCTTTACCACTAGCACCACCTGGAAGAGCGCACACTTCTGGAGAGCAGTCAGGTCCTACGAATACATGTAAATGATCAATGCATGGGTCATGACTTAAGCAGTCTCGATGGTAAAATACAAAAGAGAGAAAACCTATCAGTTTTAATTCTGTGTAAATTATTCTCCTTATTTTATCCAGCTTGTTTTTTATTCAAATAAAAATAAAATTTTTATTATTACTTGTATTAATATGTGGATAACAAAGGCAATTAAAATACCAAAAGTTGGAAGGCAAAAAGGATGAATCCAGTAAAACAAAATCATTCAGAAAATAAAATTTTTTTAAAATTTTGAAACAGTTTTTCTGCATAAAATTTCTGTACACCTAATGTTAGTGTAAAGTTAGTGCTAAATTCTAAGTTACAATGCTTTGTTATAGAACTTGAAAGCTAAATACAACCATTTAATCTCATCATCAAGAGTCAGCAAAGTAGCATCTGTTTGGCTATTGAGTTTAGTTTCTGTGATTCAGCTCTGGAGTCTCTTCATAAAACAAAATTACCCTGTAGCTCTACTGTGCAATTATGCATGAAGAAAGCCTCTGAACTTGGGCAATTTTTGAATCACAATACTTTAATTTAATATTTTTTCTAAGTAACTGTTGTAATGCTCAAGTAATTGCATCCATCAAAACAACTATGACACATAAAATGATCCACACAAATTCCATTGCTTAATCTGAAATCCTGAGCTGGCCTGTATAAATGGATATTCAAGGCTGCATTTACTTCAGTAATGGAAGGCTATTCTTGTTCCCTTCCCTCTTTAGGATTCTTTCTAATACTATTGTGCTTTTAGATCATTTGCAATTTGTTATACAAATGCTTTGCTTATTTTTCACCCCGCTTTACTTAGTACAACTGTTGTAAAGAAAGTGAGTATTAGGAAATGTAAAAGCTAATCTGAAATTCCACTTTCTAAAGTGTCAGGCATATGTGTGCACTGATAATCTACAGATTGAGAAGCATTTGGCCTCTGATTGTGTAGAGCAGAGAAATAAAGGAGATCATACAGACCATTGAAAAAGGATTAGTGGTAAAATTAGGCAGGGGTATGAACCTATTGATTAATCTGCACTTTTGACTGCCTGAATTATAAAGATAACAGCCTTCCTCAAGCCATTTGGAAACTCAGTATTTTCTTATTTATGACTAGTGAAGTAAATAACTGTAGAATGACTTTATGGACTTTATTAACAGGAAAATAAAATCAATTTCAAAATAATTTATTTGTGTATAACACGGCTTTAGCTTCTTTGGTATTGTTTTATAAAAATTTTCTTATTGGTACACTTATTTCTAAAATTAAAACATATCAGTGCTATTTTATACATTTGGCAAATAATTCCTGAATAACTACTACCAAAGCCAAAAAATTTTAATGGATTAGTTGCATAATAATAAACTAGACAAACAGAGGAAATCTGTGTTGTTGCAATTTATAGAATATGGACAGAGCACAAATATCTTGCTACCTTGATTTTAAATTCAGGTCACCTTAAACTTGTTTCAGCTAGGGTAATTTCTACCAGTCGTGAAGACTGAAATACACAACTCAGTTTTGTCAAAAAATGCTCCCATACAAAGAAGGCCAAGCAGAGAACTCCTATCTAGAAATTTATCACAAGTATTTTGAATTAAAGGAACAGAAGTTAGCTCATTATATTTGTGTATATGTATGTTTATGAACATCAAGAAATATTAAACATGTTTAAGAGCTGATTGGCCTACAATTGTATAACTATATATTACAGAGTATAATTTCATATAGCTTGTACCTAGAAAAATTAATATAAACCATTAGATTCTATTTGTTTATGCTGTCATTGAGCATGTTATTAGTCATGGACAAATCCAGAATTCTACTTGAAACTGTTTTTCCATGTCTGTCTTTCCTTCTTTGAAGATGAAACATTTAATTTTCTCCAATACTAGGTGTGTGTAAAATACAAAAATGAAGTTTCTAGCTGAATTCTTAAAAGAGGAATTGCCAAACTTTGACTCATAGGCCAAATCAAGCAGTGTTTTCATATATAAGCTTTTATTGGAGCAGAGCCATATTGCAGTAGGTTGAATTATAGTCACCCTCCCCAAATTAATTTTTAAACAATGATGACGACAACAACAAAACATTTCCACATCTTAATCTCTGGCTCCTGTGGATAATTTTCCTTGCCAATAAAATAAAATATAACCAATATATTATAAAATATAACCAATATATTATAAAATATAGCCAATATTTTATAATAACTTTAAATATAGTATAATTTATAAAAGTATTTATAAAATACTATACAATTTATAACAGTATTTAATCACTATGTTGCATACCTGAAACACATGTATTAAAAATCAATTCCTTGTGTAGTACAAAGGACTTTAAATTTAAAAGTAAGGTTGTTGAAGGTTAGGTAGATTATTCTAAATTTAATGCAATCACAAGAATCCTTACAAGAGTGAAGTAAGAAGGATCAGAGCCACTGATAGGAAATGTGATGATGGAAACAAAGGTTAGGGATAGTGTGAGGAAGGGCCTTGTGTCTAGAAATGCAAGCAGAACTTAAAAACAGAAAAATATTAGGAAATGAATCCTCCCTTGAAGCCTTTTTACATGAATGCAAACTTGCTTATACTTTGATTCTTAACTTCAGACCTCCAGAAGTATAAAATCATAAATTTATATTGTCCTAAACCATGAAGTTTGAGGTAACTTATTACATCAGCAAAAGGGAATTAATGCAGAGCTTCTCTGATGGCTCAGTGGTAAACAATTTACCTTTTAATGCAGGAGACACGAGTTCAATCCCTGGGTCAGAAAGATCCCCTGGAGAAGGAAATGGCACAATCTACTCCACTATTCTTGCCTCAAAAACCCCGTGGACAGAGGAGCCTGGTGGGTTATACTCTATGGGGTTGCAAAGAGTCAGATACAACTTAGTGACTGAACAATAACAGCAGGTAATTAATACACACATTTTAATTTACATATTATTTATGGCTGCTTTTGCATCACGGTGGTAAAAAACATAGTTTTACAAAATTTAAAATGTATACTTTATCCCCCTCTATGGAAAGAAAATCTTCAAAAACCTACTTTAAAATGAGAAAGACTCCCTCCACTCCAATCTTTTAAAACTTTCCTCAGATATCTGTTATGATACCTCTTAGCTTACATAGTTATTTGTATGTACTGATATGTGTATCTGTTTAATTCTGATGAATTTTTTTGATGCAGCAAAACTTGCTTGTATGCTTTTCTTCTTGTGCTAGTAGCATAGTTCCATTCATGTATTCATCTTCTGGAAGTATTAAATAATGAGAAAATTTACAAAACAGATATTTGGAACAAAATACTTCTGCTTATATTTTTTGTATAGTTGTGTTTGACTCTTTATTAGTTTTTATGAATTCATTATCTAGATATTAATTAAACCCTACAGTGGTACATATTTGAATTTTCTTTTATTGGCAAATACCAATCCTGTAATATAGTCTCATCTTGAATTTTTTAAATTTAAAAGCCTGTTTCTTTTCATAATTATTAAAAGAGAGAGAAAGCCAACTAGAAGAGATGATATTTGAAAAATCTAAGTGAAGGAGTTAACATGAAGATATCTAGGGGATGAAATCCCAGGCTGAGAAAAGCAAAGTTTTTCAATGCAGAATCTCCTTGAAATGTGACATTAAAGCATAATGTTCAGAGTATCTGAGTTGTGCCGAATTCAGCTGTGGCCACTGGGATAACCTATTGGTTATAACTGTAATTCTAAGGAAATATTCAGTGCCAAGCTGGTCATTCATAATTTGCCATAACTCATGATTATCAATGGGGTCCTTTTTTCATCATTAATTGTTATGAAAGTGAAAGTGCTAGTTGTTCAATCATGTCTGACTCTTTTGTGACTCCATGGACTGTAGTACCCCAGATTCCTCTGTCCATGAAATTCTCCAGGCAAAAATACTGGAGTGGGCAGCTGTTCTCTTCTCCAGATGATCTTCCCAACCTAGGGACCAAACCTGTGTCTCCTACATTGCATGGAGATTATTTACCATCTGAGGCACCAGGAAATCAAACAATACAATAATGTCTAAGAAACAATCAATATTATCAGTATATGTTAATAATATGTTCAATACTATATAATAATATATACAATATAATAATGCTCAATGAAACAATAAAAAGCTATTATTGTAAACAGCAAGCTCTCAAGTGACAGAGCTGAAAACTTCATTTTACAACATTATCATAACGGTGAAGTCAAAAGGCAAGAATGGAAAATGGCCAAAGATGGAACCTAGGGAAACACTAGCGTTTAGAAAGTTAAAGAAATAGAAATAAAACAGCTAAAGGCTATTAAAAGGAGCTTCCAGAGATATGGAGACAAATCAGAAGAAAGTGATACTTTTAGTCATTTGAGGGTTCACCAACACTCATAATGCAATGGAGAAATTTAAGTAATAAATTCTAACAGCATATTAAAAGTCAGAGACATCACTTTCCTGATAAAGGCCCATAGAGTGAAAGCTATGGTTTTTCCAGTAGTTATGTATGGATGTGAGTGTGGGACAATAAAGAAGGCTGTGCACTGAAGAATTAATGCTTTTGAACTGTGGTGATGAAGACTCTTGAGAGTCTCTTGGACAGCAAGAAGATCAAACCAGTCAATCCTAAATATTTATTGGAAAGACTAATACTAAAGCTGAAGCTCCAAATTTTGGCCACCTGATGCGAAGAGCTGACTCATTGGAAAAGACCCTGACGCTGGGGAAGATTGAGGGCAAGAGGTGAAAGGGGTGACAGAGGATGAGATGCTTGGATAGCATCACTGATTCAATGGACATGAGTTTGAGCAAACTCCAGAAGACAGTGAAGGACAGGGAAGCCTGGTGTGCTGCAGTACAAGGTGGTGCAAAGAGTTGGACATGAAGGAGTGACTAAACAACAACAAAATTCTAAAAAGTGTGAAATCGAAAGTCTGACTACAAGGTTTCTAGATAAAGTTTTAGAAATAAGAAAAGATACAAAGCTAATTTATTTTAAAAAAACATAGAAATTATGATTAATAGGCTTTTATAGAATTATTCTATTAAGATTGCTCTTACTAATTCACTTTTCAGATTATAATCAATAAGCTAAGCAGTTTCTCATCTACCTGTTTATAAAATGAATCTTAAAGGCACTTAGAATGAAGACTATATTCCTATAGAGAGAGGCTAAATATGGTCATATGCTCTATGATGGATAAATTTGTTAGTTTTCTATTCCCACAGAAGAGAAACATTAAGAAAGTGGTTTTAATTTTCTTTGTAACATCTAGATAAGTTTTTATGACAGAAACATTAAGAAAACTATGTTACTTCATGAGTAAAATAGCACCTGGAATTATTATAAATTTAAAAAGGATTGTAATTTTTGAGTGGAGATTCTGAAACCAAATTTCATATGATGAGAAAAAAATAAAAGCTTCTCAAGAAGAGAAGCCCATCAATCAAAAGTACTCTAAGCTCAAAACATCTTATAAAATTAATGATATTCAGAGTATTCATGCAAGGTGTTAATTGGGTCACTTCACTCCAGCTAGGTTAAAGAAAAAGCCCTGTAGCTTCTAGCAAGGTGATAATTGCATTCATTCTTACAAAATGAAATGACTATATATGGGTATAAAATTCTTTTCACCTAGCTAGACAAAGGCTGAGTGGAAATCGATGAAGTATAGAGAGAGAGAGAAAAGAATTAGGACAATGAAATTTATAACTATATATAATTAACATTATAACAACTTCTTAGTTTGTGGTAGATTGATTATTAAGTTTTATTCATAGAGTTACTTTGACTTTATTCTCCATTAGCAAGACTTTTGATTATTGTGTTAATTTTCTTTTCCTATGAAACAAATCATTTGATTTTTTCTGACCGTTCAATTTAAATCTTTTTATGAAATAAGACGTCTCCCTAAAGTTTTCAATTATTTTCTAAATATGAGTTTTTCAGTGGTTTGTTCTATCTTTTTGAGCAAATGACTTTTTATAATTCAGTCTTGGATACTTCATTTTGCTAATTCTAGTCATTACCTTTCTCTCTGCTGGCTTACTATCGATCATATTTTAATAACCATCTTCCCTTCATGCTGCATTATCCTTCCTGCTTTGTCACTGGACGCACACATTGTAAAAATACAGGACACATTTTTTTCAGTGTATCACCTACAGATGCTGTACATTTGTAACCTACAATTACTGCAGTGAATGAGCTTTTTCCCCAGCTGTTGTGAGATAGATCAGATAGTGACAGTGCTCTAGAGATGAAATTTTTAGAGAAATGCCACTCCTAGTCTTCTTCCCATGCAAGATTCCTGATCTTAACAGCAACTATGGTCATGAGGCTGCTGGCTTTCAAAGCTCTGCAAGACCTGAGAAGAGGATGGAAATATGCTGCAAACCCAGATGTGCTTTCCAAATTTCAGCAGAGTTTCTTGGATAAACAATGCTTAGATGATTGAAGATGTGTTGGAAGTAGCAAGAGAACTAGATTAGAAGTGGATCCTGAAATGTGACTGACCTGCAGTCTTATAATAAGACTTTAAAGAATAAGGGGTTACTTATAAATGATCAAAGCAAATGGTTTCTTGAGATGGAATTAGCTCCTAGTGAAGATTCTGTGAGAGTTGTTGAAACAGCAACAAAACATTTAGATATTACATAAATTTAGTTGATAAAGTATTGGCAGAGTTTGAGAAGATTGACTTCAATTTTGAAAGAAGATCTACTGTGGTTGAAACTACTATCAGACAGCATTGCATGCTACAGAGGAATCATTCTTGGAAGGAAGAGTCAGCTAATGTGGCAAATTCCACTGTTGTCTTGTTTTGATAAATTGTCATAGCTAGCCCATCCTTCAGTAAACATCACCCTAATCAGTCCATAGGCATCAGCACCAAGGCGAGACCTTCTATTATCAAAAAGATTATAACTCACTGAAGACTCAGGTGATGGTTAGCAATTTGTTAGCAATGAAGTATTTTTAATTAAGGTGTGTATATTTTTTAGACAATACAATTGTTCATGTAATAGATATTATAGTGTAAACATAACTTATATATACATTAGGAAATAAAAAATGGTGTTACTCAATTTTGATATTAACTTTATTATAGTAGCCAGGAACTAGACTGACAATATCTTTAAAATATGCCTATTAGCTTGCCCAATAGTTTGCCGTGACTTTATCTCTCATGAAAGTGAAAAAAAAAAAGGGTTTAGAAAATGTCAAAAATCTCATTATAAACTTTATTTGTTTCATCATTTTCTTTTAAATAATACTGATTTTATCTTCAACTTTAAAAGGCATGATATTTTAACTATTCTATATACAAACATATGCTCTTGAGAATTAACATTCAAGCAGTCATTTGAATTCCTCTCCAACATTAATATGGCATTATCAGTGTGGTAAAAAAAAGTCCTTATTTTATCCTTCATCCAGATACGCTGAATACCAACTCAAAGAACTCAAATGTTACTCTAAATCTTCCAAGCAGAAAGATATTTAATCCAGGAAATTGGTTATCAAAAGTAATCAAAAGACTAGACAAACAAAAGACTAAAGAATATGTTAGCCAGAAATCCAGAACTTGACAGATGTCACCTTAAAGGAGCCCTTTAGCCAGCACTACTAGAGTCACTGCCTCAAACATATGTCTTCTACTTCATCTAATGTCCTCTAGTCTCATATAATTTTATCCCATTTTCAGACTCAAAAGAATACACACTGGGAAAGAAATCTAGCAAATATATTTGATAGTAAAGGGAAAAGCAGAATCCCTAGCATATGTAAGGATGTTACAAAACCCTATAATTTTTATGCTATATATATTTGACTTGAATAACCAAAGCAAGAACAAGAAACTACATAGATTTAATTTATATATAATAAAGGTATGCCAGATGCCCTCAAAAAATGAATTAACTTTTAAAAATGCAATAATTTTAATTGTCTGAAAAAAATGGATGTTATGTGATAAAAGTTTCTTATCACTAGAGGTGTTCAAGCACATAGAAAGGATGGTAATAGATCCAAACCTAGAAGTATCCCTTCCCCTGGCATTTAAGCTCTATGAATCCAAAAGGTCACCTGCTGCCAAATATGTTCAACATTCATATAATTTCTCTCTGCACAATCACACTGAATGTCCTTCCAGTATTTCCTTCAGTAAACCACAACTAATACTACTGGACCAAGGGTCTTGAGGTTTCACATAAGCAAATATATAATATGCAAAGTAAAACTGTGGTCTTCCCCATTCCATATTTCAAAGCTTGCTGGTTTTGTTATTGGGTTTTCAATCCTAAAAATAAGAAGCAAAAAAGGTGGAAGCAGTGATAGATTTCCTCCTCTTGGGCTCTAAAATCACTGCGGATGGTGACTGCAGCCATGAAATTAGAAGATGATTTCTTCTTGGCAGGAAAGCTATGACAGACCTAGACAGTGTGTTACAAAGCAAAGATATCACTTTACTGACAAAGGTCCTTAAAATCAAGGCTATGTTCTTTCCAGTAGTCATGTACAGCTGTGAGAGCTGGACAATAAAGAAGGCAGAGCACTGAAGAATTGATGCTTTCAAACTGTGGTGCTGGAGAAGGCTCTTGTGAGTCTCTTGGACTGCAAGGAGATCAAACCAGTCAATCTAGAAGGAAATTGACCCTGAGTATTCATTAGAAGGACTGATGCTGAAGCTGAAGCTCCAGTAATTTGGCCAGCTGATTGGAAGATCTGACTCTTTGGAAAAGCCTCTGATGCTGGAAAAGATTGAGGGTGGAAGGAGAAGCGGGCAACAGAGGATTAGATAGTTGAATGGCATCACTGATTCAATGCATATGAACTTGGGCACACTCTGGGAGATAGTGAGGGACAGGGAGGCCTGGGGTGCTGCAAACCGTGAGGTCACAAAAAGTCAGACACAACTTGGCGACTGAACAACCGCAACAATCCTAAAAATTAGCACCATAGCATACTCAATTATTCAAGAGAGAACTCTGTAAATTAAGCAAATGTATTCCCTTCCCATACTCCTATATCTACTCTACCAGTAAGTCATATAGATTTTTAACAGCAAACTGTATATTGAATTCTTCCTTTCTCTTCATTTCTGTGACCACTCACCTAGTAAAAGCAGCCTCATAATTTCTCAGATAGACTATGGAAAAGTGTTCCAAACAACTTACTAACTAGTTTTATTTATTCTCATCAATAAGTTTTTAGAAACATTTAATATGTTATTGTCTCTAATATGTAAAAGTATTCCATTGTATCTCAGTAAGCTATTGATGTGTGAAAGACCACCACATAATTTAACAGCCTGAAAGAATAAGCATTGTTTATTTCTTATGTTTGCTCACCCATGCTCAGCAGTGTTTCTTGTGCATATATGGTCAGCATTGTTCAGGCTAAACGACTTTGCGGATCTTGATTGAGCTTTGTCAACCAAGCTGTCTTGACTGATGCGTGTGTCTTGTCATGCAGACAACTAGCTCAGGCATATTAAGCAAGTGTCAAAATACACACTTTTGAGGCTTTTGAGGCCCAGGCTTATAATTTGCCTAAGGCTCTTCATATTTGAACCATAGGAAACGACTCTACTTTTTGAGAATTGGCAAAGTCATATCCAAAAAAAGCACAGCTATTTGAAGAATTAAAATTTAGGGACTTTTTTGCAACTTGCCAGACATAGTTTCCCAAATCACTTAATATCAAATCCAAACACCTTAATATGACCTGCCAGCCCCTCTATTATTTGGTTTCTGTCTCTCTCTTCAGATTTATCCCATGTAACTCCCCCAATATGCATTGTATTACATCCAATCTATTTTTCTTTCATTTTCTTATATTTTCAACATCTTCCCAACTCAGGAACTATATTACATATTGTACCTGCTCCTTGGGGTATTTTTTTTCTGTTTCACATGATGAGAAATATATTTGCTTTAGAATTTATCATAATTATTAAATTCCCCTTAGAGTTGTATCTGTTCTGTCTGCTTATTGAGAGGGTAACAGGCAGGAAGGCCAGGGGTCTCCAAACGGAGGAAATAGGCTGCAAGTGTCAGACATTTTTAATCTCTCTTAAGCAGCAGGAGGAAACAAACTAGCGATATTTTTTTTTTTCCTTTCTCTATACAAATTTAAAAGGAGGTTTCTCTTAAAATGCTGTGTTGCCATAACACCTGGTTTCACCTGAAGCTAACTATTCTCAAACCTTAAGTTAACTAATACATTTTTCTTATGGAAATGTTTATCTTAAAGCTATGTTAATGTGCTATGCATTTACCCCCGACTCTAAGTTCTGCCAAATGGCTCAAACTACTTGACAAACCAGTATGTTATACTCAGGTATTGTTCCCCTAATCTATGTAAATGAAACTATTTGTGTGGTAATCTGCCCTTCTACAAGATTCAAGTCAAACGTTTTTATGGCCTGGGATGAATTATCTGGTGCCAAAATTATCACAAAATGCAATTTATGGATGAGGGACCTGGTGCCATTCTGAATTTTAAGACATTCCTTTCTTTTCATTAACAGACTGTGAGTGACTATGTAACATCCAGCTGAAGACTAGCAGAGGGGTACTCTTTCTGCCCCCTTCTGATGCCTATGTCAGAAGCTTTCTCTATCTCCTTTATACTTTAATAAAACGTTATTACACAAAAGCTCTGAGTGATCCAGCCTCATCTCTGGCCCCGGATTGAATTCGTCTCCCCCGGAGACCAAGAATCCTGGCATCTTATCGGTCAGCAACAACCTTTCATTATGAAAACAGATATCAATCACATGTATACACACATTTATGTCATTTACATTTATTATGATATATAATTTTTAAATTAAAAATCATTTAACGTCTTCTTTATCTACTAATCTAAAAATCACAATGAAGACATTCATTATTTCTTCTCCTCTTATCCTTCTCTATTCTCATTTTTCTTTATTTTCTTTTTTCTGTTTGTTGCTTACCTCTTCTTCTTCCATCTTTGTCTAATTGTATTCTAAAATCCAAAGAAAAGTATCTTTACACTGATAATACTGAATAAACACTGATTAAGTAAACAAATGAATGTTAGAGCCTTCAGTAGTAAATGCAGTGGCTATATTCAACACAAACTTAAATTCAGATGCTATAATTTTTAAATATAATGTTTAGAGAATTATTCCAGTTTTTGTATATTTTCAGTTATGATCAAGGATAATTATTTCAGTGTGTTTGTTAACATTTCTTTTTCTGCTTACAAGGTGATTCTTCATATATCTAAGATGTTAATGTTGAAGTTTCAACTAGTGATCATTTGAAGACAAAGGTGCTTTGTGTTCTGACAGTTTTATTATTTCTCCCTTCACTTTGGTTTTCACCACACATAGTTTAATATGCCTCAGTCTCATATTCTTTGTATGCATTCTGTTTGGGATCTACACAGCTTCTTGAAAATGTTCATTGATATTTTTCTTCAGTCTTGATAATAGTCAATCTTTTCATAAATATTCTCACCCTTTTCTTATTTGGGGATTACAATTACACATTTATTCACCACTGTTGCTGAAACTTCCTTGTAGGTATAGATGTTGGGATAGTCTATCAATTTCATCTCTCTCTGTCTTATAGTTTAGCATTTTTATTGACCTAATATGCTAGTTCACTAACACTGTATTTTTCAGTTTAGTATTTTTATTGACCTAATGTGCTAGTTCACTAACACTGTATTTTTCAGTACTGAATGTGACCTTAAAATCATCAAACAAAGCCTTAAATATAGATACTTGATCTTTCATTTCTAGAAGAATATTTGTTTCATGTTTAGATATTTTTATTTTCTAGTGAAATCCTTTATATTTTAACATGTTTCTTCATATTTTTCTATATTTACTTGAATAGTATAATAATACTATTTTAGGCATCTTGGCAGTCAAACTGATATCTGGATCACCTATGAAATGGTTTTTATTTTCTGTGGGTTTGCTCATATTCTTAGCATGTATAGTAGTTTTTCATTTTTTTCCCAAATGTCAAATATTATACAGGAAAAATTGCACAAGTACAGGATATGAGTAGCAGAGTTAACCTTTCCCTTTCTTGGTCAGGTAGAATATGGTTAGTCACTTTCCCAGCCAGAGATTATGTTGATTTGAAACTAATTTGTAGTAGCACTAGAGTTCAGTCTATCTAAAAGACTTGGCACCTGCCTTCCAGACTTTTAACTAAAAGTGTAATTTCTTCTAGAGGAAACAGTTCCCCAGAAGGCTCTTAACTATATTCTGAGGAAGACTGATGAAAAAAGTCATTCATTTTTCAAGAGATTTTTACACTGAGGATTTAGTTTAATACTGAACAGATTTCTTTTATTTACACATGTCCTAAGGGAAAAAGTGATATATGTATGAAAAACTCTGGTCTCCATCATTAGTTCTCCTGGTTTTCCACATGCATCATCTACTGGAATTTACACCCAGCTTTACCCAGGACTGCCAGCCCTTTTGCAGTGCCAAGAAGGACCAAAAACTCCACGGAAAAGTCAGTGGCAGAATCTCCCCTTTCTGTAATTTTATCTACTATAATTTTCATTGATCCATCAATGTTCAGCTTGTCTGCTGGAAGCCATTCTTCCTATTGGAGCCTACATTTATATGTACATTATTGTTTAGTTACTTAGTCGTGCCTGATTCTTTGTGATCCCATGGACTGCTGCACGCCAGGCTTCCTTGGTGTACTGTCCATCATCATCTCCCAGAGTTTGCCCAAATTCATGTCCATTGAATTGTATATTTACATTAAAATATAAAAATTATAAGAAATTAACTTTGCTGATTTTATTTTAAGGTATCATACTGGATCTTGAACTATATTTTAAGTGGACAGTGTGCAATATATCTTGAAGAAAAACTGAGCAATGCTGGCCAAAGGGTGGCATTAAGGGAATTAAAACATGTATTTCTTCAAATCAAATATAAGTATTAGAATATTCTTTTCATTAATGACAAGCAAAATATCATTGTCAAAATTATGCAAATCCTATTATTCATGAAAATTAAAGAAATTTGACATTTTAAAATTTAAATTTTGTCAAAAATAATTTTTGAATTCAAATTAATGGATATAAAATCACACAAAATAAGCAAATGTATTTCATTAAAACAACACATTTTATGGCATTTTTAATGCTTACAGGCTCAAATATAGTTTCTACTAAAATATTCAAAAATTTTATTTTGTGACATTTTAACACTGAAAAAATATTATATTACTTAAAAAAAACTGCTTATGACAACTACATTGACAAATGTTAAGTTTAATCTAAGTTACATATTATTCAGAAAAGTGTCTTGTTGAGTATTCCTGCAAGTACATAGGCATTCTTTATTGGGAATCTTGTTAAATTTCTCATGGTTAAAATATTAATATTTTTCATAATTGTAATAATGAAGCAAAGAAGCCAGACATAAAAGAGTAGATACCATACAATTATTTGTAAATAATATCCATAAACAGGAAAAGTAGTGTGTGTTGTTGAGGTCAATATACTGGGTTTTGTTATGGAAATTGTGTCTTGGAAAGAGCATCAAAGGGTTTCTAAACCCTGGGGCCATCAGTGATATGTTCACTTTATGAAACACCATTGAGCAAAATGTCTGTGATTTGTTTGTTGTTTTCTATACTTGTTAAACTTCAATACATTTCTTCTTAGGGCCTCCCTGGTAGTTCAGCTGGTAATGAATAAATCTGCCTGGAATGCAGGAGCCCCTGGTTCAATTCCTGGGTCAGGAAGATCCTCTGGAGAAGGGATAGGCTACCCACTCCAGTATTCTTGGGCTTCCCTGATGGCTCAGCTGGTAAAGAATCCGCCTGCAATGCAGTAGACCTGGCTGGATTTGATCCCTGGGTTGGGAAGATCCCCTGGAGAAGAGAACAGTTACCCACTCCAGTATTCTGGCCTGGAGAATTCCATGGACTGTGTAGTCCATGGGGTTGCAAAGAGTCGACTCAGGAGCTCTTGACAGAGCGACATTCACTTTTCATTTCATATTTTTTCTAAAAGATAGCTGGGAAAAAGTTTTGATGTCAAACCATTATTTTCTTAAAAATAATTTCCCCTGGAAATATGGCATGAATTAGAACCAAAATATGAAATAAAAATTACTTAAAATTTATTCTAGGAAGGAAATATTTAGAAACTCAATTTAAAAATGAAAGGACTCTATAATTCATGAATAATAACAGGAATGCCATGTTTGAAGGACTGATGGTTTATGAATCTCTCTAATGGATAGTGACATTGGTACGAATTAGATTTATTATGTTAGCCAAATTAAAAATGCCTGTGATAAATAGAATTTGAACTGGCAGTACCTGCATAACTAGCCTTATTAAATTGTGTGTCACTGAAGACAATTTAAATGAGAAGATAATGAAGCAAATCTCCTGAAATATTTTTAGCAGAATTAATTCTGAAGTGTTGAGGAGTTCCTTAAAACTAAGGATATAGTTTTCCACATTAATAAACATATTTTAAACTATACAATTTAAAACACTACATCCAAATTAATAAAACAATCAATGATTAAGCCTATGATAATTAATATTTTCTTTTGCATTTGAGCATAATGTATAAACCATTTTCTGTAGCTGTCCTCAGTAAATCAATAAGGTAATATCTCTTTCTGAATTAAGGCAGTTACAATTTTATAATAGTAATTCCAATTTGTTATAATAATCTAGAATATGAAAACATTGGTATATAAGGATTATATTCTAAGAATAAAATTGCATACTTTGGTATATGTGGGAGTAAAAGGGCAAAAACGCTCATATTTGTCTCTTATTTTTCATTACTTTAACTTCTTGTGACTTAGTCTTCTTTTGTAGAAGAGAAATAAAATTATACCCCAGACTATAGGTTTCTTTTGAGAATGCAATGAAATGTTGCTTATAATTTTTATCATTGTTTTGCTTTGTAACACATTCACAAAAGACATGAGAGAAAATAAGTTGACAAAGCACACAAAAGTCAACATAATAGATAGAATCAATCACAAAAGCAATTAGTACATTAAATATGAACTGGAGAAAGAGATATTTAGTAATAAAGATAAATAATAGGAGATATGAAAGAAGACATAAAAACATAAACACTTGAGATCCCAAGATGCTAAAATAACATTTTGATATATGTAGTCTGTATTCTGCAAATCTATACCAACAATCTAAATAAGAAAAATTGTTTGATGGAACTTAAAAGTCCAAACCTATTATATGATTGATTATTGAAATGCTGAGTTTGAACATACTTTTTAAATAAAAATTGAAATCAATTATGGACAAGAATGCATAGTTGATTGTGAGTATATATCCATTTTTGACAAGCTTTGTGTGTTCTCAGATTTATTCAAAGAACTTATTACATTGTACTGTTTTTTCTTATTGCTATACAAGATTCAAATGCTATTAAATCCTGTTTGAGGAAGCTTTAATCAAGCTTATTTTAAACTTATTCCTTAAGATGTTATGCCCAAGAAATAGTATGTTGCATATTGATTATTTCTTTCCAATATTAAAGATATGTTTATTTAGTTCAAGTCTTATGGCTGGTAAACTTTTCTGCAATATACAAACTTTCTAGAATATATTAAAATCAACTTAGATAACTATCAACTACCATATGGATTACCAATGGATTTTGTTTTACCACCTGTCTCTTTTTCTGTTGCTCAACATTAAGCTTTAATGGATGAGCCTGAGGTTTTATTCAATCTAAGTAGTGAAAACCTATTATGGAATCAAACAGTTTTCCTCCAGAGCAGCTCTTCTGCTTTTAATTTTTTACCTTGATGTCTGTGTGGTGAAGTAGGCATTTAGCTGTGAAGGGGCTGTCTCCAGACTTCATCTTATAAAGTAGTTCATTGTCCAAAACAGTCATTTATCTATGAAACAGACCTTTAGCAGTCCTATAGTCTTCAGTTGCATTGTTCCTCAAACAAAGAAGAATTTCCAATATTCCATAGATAGTTTGGATGTAATTCGCTCTTCAGTAAAAAGAAGTTATTTTCCCCTGGTTAATATTTCACAGCTTAAGGTGAACTCTCAAAGTTCTTAGTTATTCTTAAGGGTCAGTGCTCCAGTATGTTTTACTTTTACCTAAATTATGAGTTTATTTTCTCAAGCTCTAATTTAGTTTTTTGGAAAGTCACATTGGAATTGTAATTAAAAAAGAAAAAAATTATTTTAAATGTACTTTTTTAGAATATAAAAGTTGTGCCAGTACCATACTGTCTTGATGACTGTAGCTTTGTAGTAGAGCCTGAAGTCAGGCAGGTTGATTCCTCCAGTTCCATTCTTCTTTCTCAAGATTACTTTGGCTATTCGAGGGTTTTTTTGTATTTCCGTACAAATTGTGAAATTATTTGTTCTAGTTCTGTGAAAAATACCATTGGTGGCTTGATAGGGATTGCACTGAATCTATAGATTGCTTTGGGTAGTATAGCCATTTTCACAATATTGATTCTTCCAATCCATGAACACGTTATGCTTCTCCATCTGTTTGTGTTCTCTTTGGTTTCTTTCATCAGTGTTTTATAGTTTTCTATGTATAGGTCTTTTGTTTCATTAGGTAGATATACTCCTAAGTATTTTATTCTTTTTGTTGCAAGGGTGAATGGTATTGTTTCCTTAATTTCTCTTTCTGTTTTCTCGTTGTTAGTGTATAGAAATGCAAGGGATTTCTGTGTGTTAATTTTATATCCTGCAACTTTACTATATTCATTGATTAGCTCTAGTAATTTTTGGAAGAGTCTTTAGGGTTTTCTATGTAGAGGATCATGTCATCTGCAAACAGCGAGAGTTTCACCTCTTCTTTTCCTATCTGGATTCCTTTTACTTCTTTTTCTGCTCTGATTGCTGTGGCCAAAACTTCCAAAACTATGTTGAATAGTAGTGGTGAGAGTGGGCACCCTTATCTTGTTCCTGATTTCAAGGGAAATGCTTTCAATTTTTCACCATTGAGGGTAATGCTTGCTGTGGGTTTGTCATATATAGCTTTTATTATGTTGAGGTATGTTCCTTCTATTCCTGCTTTCTGGAGAGTTTTAATCATAAATGAGTGTTGAATTTTGTCAAAGGCTTTCTCTGCATCGGAGAGGGAGGTGGGAGGGGGGATAGGGATGGGGAATACAAGTAACTCCATTGATTCATGTCAATGTATGACAAAACCCACTGCAATGTTGTGATTAGCCTACAACTAATAAAAATTAATGAAAAAAAAAAAGAATATAAAAGTTGTAGAGAGCACAGATCCTACAAGTCAAAAATTTTATCCAAATCATAATCAAAATAAGAACTCATATGAACAATCACTTTATTCATGATTATCTTCTCTAATAAGAAAGCTGGAAGAAACTAAGGAAAAACAAACACAAAAATGTGTTATATTTCTTGAATTTAAATAGTAGTTCCCAAAGGCACATAGTTTTGATGTTTTATGTATGATTAATACTTTATCATTAAAAGTAATAACATCATCTATTGAATAATGCTGATATAAAATTATTTTTGTTATTGCCTATTTGTTATTTCTATCTATGATTGATTTATAACTCAATTAAACCAGATATTCAGATATTCTTGTATCTCTAATGACACACCTAATGCCACGTGCACCTTTAGAATGAATGTCATAATATACCACCTCTAAATTCAGCGTAATATGGAAATAGTGCTTGTCTATGTTAGATAAAGGATTATTTTTTCATGATCTCAAATTTTTAACAACACAATGTTAATATTAGCATTCATGCTCTGAATGATTAGGAATTATCTTGAATCATTTACATGAAATATGCCCATACTCATCTCATCATTTGACAATAAATTGGTTGTTTTCCAGTATGTGACAAAAGTATGACTGAGATAATTGTTGTTCGAAAGAGACAGAATAAAGGGTTTGCTAATTATACATTCTTTCAGATCAGTGGCTCTCAAGTGCTAGTGTGCATAAAAATCATCTGTTAATATTCAAATCTCCTTTTCTATGATTTAATGAATGTTGATTAGAAGGGTAACATTTATACTCCCTTGCTGTTTTTTTTGCTGTGGCCCATATTCCTCTAGTAGTCTTCATCCTCAGGCTTCTTTTTTCATTCAGCCACTTTAATTCAACAGTGTCTGAGAGACCCATTGACCCAGACTTTATTAATGGTTGTGGTTGCTGTTTTTTCAATATACATCAGAATTTTTCCTTCTTTTATTGCTTGTTGTGCCAAGACCAGAAGAGTTCTAATACTTCTTGCTTGCTTCTAATTACAAGGTCATACAACTGTCAACAAAGTAGGCCTAGCTATTCAGGGCTGGGGATAGAGTACGTTTTATGAACTGCTTTATGCTTTTGCTTGTATCAAGCAGCAGGACAAAAGGAAAAGTATTCCTGTGTGATTTTTTTTTTTTTCAAAAGTAGTATTCAGGCTTGTTTCCTAAGTTCTAAAGAAACATCAAAATGGAAAAGTAAAATCAGTGATGTTAATAGTGCATAGAGCATTGACTAGAAAGATCTCATTGCAGGGTTTGAAGGCCCAGGAAATATTCTGAACCTTGTCCAGAATCTTCAACAGAACCAATTTTGAGGCTAAGTAATATTTAGTGGAACTCTTAGCAGCAATAAGTAGCTTTAGGACAGGTATACTATAAATGGAGATTACAAAAACCTTTGGAAAAACAGAGAAATTAAATAATGGCAACTTGGCAGATGTTTGTGACTAAAATTAGAAATTATTTTAACTATGGAATTCTTAAAGGACAGGGCAGAAGTTTAAACTATGTGTTTATAAATAATATTGTTTCAAGAAGTAATGTCAAACATGTTCATCTGGATATAAAACTTACCATTAGAATCAAAAGTTGTAAGATATTCTATGGATTTTGCACACACATACACAAATTCATACAGAAATAAGTAAAATAACACAGTGTAGTTTGATACTAATTTGCCTGTAGAGAAATGCTCAAGTTGATCTTTCCAATAGTTTTAAGTGGTTTTGGTTAAAGTATTGAAGTCACTGTCCAAAAATTTGCCATGTACTTACTTGCTAAAATATCCTTCAAATCATAGATCATTGTTTATCTTCTGAACAAGGAAGTAAATCTGGGGAGCTTTTTTCAATATTTCAAAAATATGTAAGAAGTAAATACTTTTAATTTTTTTTTTTTTTTTTTTTAAATTTTATTAGTTGGAGGCCAATTACTTCACAACATTTCAGTGGGTTTTGTCATACATTGACATGAATCAGCCATTGAGTTACACGTATTCCCCATCCCGATCCCCCCTCCCACCTCCCTCTCAATTTAAAGCATTTGAAGCAATTGGCATCTTCCAAAACTGTGCCTAATAACTCATGAGAAAAGTATACCTTTCTATCTCATTGACTGTGAATTCCCCTACTTAGAGACTTTTATGTCCAATTATAATTACCTCCATTAAGGAGAAAAACAAAATTTGCATCAGTTAAGGAGCTAAAAGTGCCCTCTGGCCACTTGGGATAGTCATAGTGACCAAAACTATACATTTTTGCATTGGATAGGGTGTTCACCTTGACCTTTATAAGGAAATGGAAAAAGCATGGATTGAATCAAAGTGATTCTTGTAGTATCTCCGATATAATCATTGGTCACCATTAAAAAAAAAAAAAGAAAGCTACTGAAGTCCTATACAGGAAGGAGCTCCAAGTAATCAGGACCTTCAGGAATGACTGAGTCACGTCAAATCATGGAAAGAACTCTGCCCAGTTAAGTGTCAACAGAATATGGAAGGAACATGAACTGGTTGCAGATGAGGACCACTATTCACCAAATGATTCTTTTAGTTGCTGTTTGGTTGTTTAAATAAGATATCCTCCTTCCTTTTCCTACTGTTTCAAATGGAGAATGAGCTTTAAAAGAAGAAATGGCTATCATCAAATATTTTGACCTTGAAATTGATGAAGGCTCTAGTGATTTTTGGTTCACTGCCTTGTGAGAATGAGTTGGGTGTTATTAATACATAGACTTATTGGGCTGAATGTTTTCAGGGGTTAAGGTAAATTTATGTATGGTAAGAGCATGTATTTTAGACATTAGACAGAAAATATGATGGCTTGTTCTGAACAATTATGATTTGGTGGGGGGTGGGGTGCTGTGTGTGTATAGCATCTGGACCCCTTTTGTTTCTTTAGAGAATTGACCCTTCTGTGGAACTCAGTGGGAAGTAGTCTCCCATTAACAATACTAAAAATGGAAATATTCACTTTCCAAGCCTTCTTTGCAAAAGTGGGTGATGCTACATTAATTATACTCCACTAATTTGACTTTGTTAAAAATATGCAAGAAACTGGCATACTTTTACAGCATGGAAATTGTTACGGCATGTTCAGAGTGCTTCTGAGGGAAAGCAGCGTGACAGCCTGTGTATTGCTTGGCAAATGCAATAGAGGTCTCTTCACTGACTCAGTAACATCTGTGGCTCAGCATGAGACATTTCTCAATGTCATGCCAATGCTTTTCTATGTAGAACCAAGGTCAAGGGTCTCCTCTATCTAATAACCTACTCTGTATCTCAGTTTGATCATAAACACATATGTATAAGCTAATACACCCAAAATTGAATGTTTGATTCCTACCCCTAAACCTGTTGGTCCTCACCATCATTTTTTCATTATCTTGAAAAATATTTCCACTAAGCTCTCAGAGACCAAGTCAGAAATCTAGTTCTTGATTTTACCCTTGATCTTAACCTATACATGATTTATCTCCAAAATATATTTCAAATCCTATACATTTCCAAAGAGGCTGGGTAGGTCCAGTCACCAAATTTTCACCTGAATTTTTTATTGTTGTCTTCAAACTGCCCTTTCTTCTTTCATCTCTAAATTTTGGATACTCTATGCTGTAACCAGCCAGGGTACAAATTAAATGCAATCACATAACTGCTCACCTTAAACCTTTCAAATGCTTCAAGTTTTCTTGCCTCTAATCTTGCACCCTTACTGAGCACCCCCACTTGTGTTGCACACACTTCTTCTATTAACATCTGCTTATGTCCACTCCTGGCTTGTCCTGAGCGCTTGCCTACCCCAAACACAGCATATGTTGTCAGCCCTGACTTCACCTTTACAGACAATAATCCATCACTGTCCTTCGAGTCACAGCATCAATCTTACCTCTTGGTAGATGCTTTTTGAATAACATCGAAAAAAGTAGGTCAGTTCAACCATATACTTGTTTTGTTTTGATTTTGACATTCAGCATTGTTTGCTTCCTTCAAAGTATTCTGCAGAACTCATTAATATGCAATATGTTTGTTTAACTTACTTATATAATGTGTTTACTATACCACAGGCTCCTTGAAGGGATAACATCTGGAATATTTTTCATTTCACACCTAAAGTCTAACACAGCCTCAGGACCATTATTTGCTTATAAGAAAATTTTGGCAATAGAAAGATGAATGAACTGTAACAAACACATCACTTTATTTCCATTTAAACTAATGGGGAGAGTCACCTGAATATTATGATTTCGTCTAAAAAGTATGCATTGTAAGTTAATTAATCCTTAACAATTTTTTTATTAATCACTCCGGAATTCCCATTTAAGTATTATGAACATTTAACATTCTCCTCATTGGTCAGCCTCTCCTCATTAGTCAACTAGCCTCCTCTTGTGGTAAACAAATGAAGATATTGAAATTACAATATAATTTGAGATCATCTTATATAAATTTACTTAACCTATGTTTCCTGAATCTCAACATATTTCCTTTGGTTAAAAGTGAATACACCTAATTTTTCTCCTCTTACTACTTTAAATAATTCCTTTTGAATTTCTTGCTTTTCCTTATACCTTAGACAGACTCCCAACCCCTACATATAGCAGAATCAACCCAGTTAAACCACCAATCACATATGTAATTTTACACTCACTATTTTCCAAGCATTAAGCTGAAATTGAATGGAGAAGGGACCTCACCTGCTTCTATTTTCTATTTACATAGTGATTATCTTCCAAGTTGGGAAATGCATCGGAAACACTGCAGAAAACGAAGAAATTAATAGTTATTGCATTAGTGCTGCTCTGTCCTCTGTTGGTCCCCATGACTAAGATTGATTCTCATCTGTGAAGGTGTGTTCCAAATTACTGATATACAGTAATGGTATAGAATCTAAGGGAGATTTTTAAGATGGTTTGCAGGATGGAGATTCATTTCAGGTGGAACCCTCCCAAGATTCCCACTTAGCTCTTGCCGACAACAGTACAACTAAGTTCTTGGGTTTTTTTTTTTTTTTTTTTTGCTTTTAGTTTGTTAGAACTCATGCTTAGCCACCTTCCACATAATCTCTTTGATATGTAGGAAACTCAAGTTTTCTTTTTTGCCAATTTTCTTCAAAAAAAGAAATAGGGAGTAAGAAATCACATAAAAGCAGATGTCATTTGTGAAAAAGAGATGCACAATTCACCTTCTTTCAATGACTATTGATCACCATAATTGATTCTTTTGTAGTCCTCACATATGACATGGGAAATAGAGAAATATCTTGCCTTTCCACAAAGACAGTGGAAACAAAATATATTCCCAGTGGGCAAAAGAATAATGACTTCAATAATTTCATGTAATTCCTCTCAAAGGAAAGATTAAGCTGATTTTGATGGCAGTTGTAACTTGATTTTCTTTTAATAAGTTCTGGTTATTTATCTATCTTTAAAAGTGTTCAGTTCTTTTTAGAATATGCAGCTATATACACATTATTTTTCTTCTGAACACTGGCCACAGAGTCCAGAACTACAAAGCATGTTGTTACATCCATAAACATGAGAGTAGTCTTTCCTTCATGAAAACTGAACTTGCTTTCAATTTTTTGGTTTTGAATATTTATTATCTTTAAACATAGAAGCTTCATTAATATATAATTTTCATAACAAAGAATTATTCTATTCAAAGTACTCAAATCAGTGAGTTTTAATGTACTCGCAGATGTCTATAATCATAATTGCAATTCATTTTTGAACATTTCATCACTCCAAAAAGAAATTCTATGCACATTAGTAATCATGTCCCATACCCCATCCCCAGCCCTTCAGTTCAGTTCAGTCGCTCAGTCATATACAACTCTTTGTGACCCCATGGACTGCAACACGCCAGGCCTCCCTGTCCATCACCAACTCCTGGAGTTCATCCAAACTCATGTCCACCGAGTCGGTGAGGCCATCTAACCATCTCTTCCTCTGCCATCCCCTTTTCCTCCTTCCTTCAATCTTTCCCAACATCGGGGTCTTTACAAAGGAGTCAGCTCTTCGCATCATGTGGCCAAAGTATTGGAGTTTCAGCTTCAACATCAGTCCTTTCAATGAACACTCAGGATTGATGTCCTTTAGGATGGACTGGTTGGATCTCCTTGCAGTCCAAGGGACTTTCAAGAGTCTTCTCCAACACCACAGTTCAAAAGCATCAAGTCTTTGGTGCTCAGCTTTCTTCACAATCCAATTCTCACATCCATACATGACTACTGGAAAAAACATAGCCTTGACTAGACGGACCTTTGTTGGCAAAATAATGCCTCTGCTCTTTAATATGCTGCCTAGGTTGGTCATAACTTTCCTTCCAAGGAGCAAGCGTCTTCTAAGTTCATGGCTGCAATCACCATCTGCAGTGATTTTGGAGCCCCCCAAAATAATATCAACCATTGTTTCCACTGTTTCCCCATCTATTTGCCATGAAGTGATGGGACCAGATGCCATGATCTTAGTTTTCTGAATGTTGAGCTTTAAGCCAACTTTTTCACTCTCCTCTTTCACTTTCATCAAGAGACTCTTTAGTTCTTCTTAACTTCCTGCCATAAGGGTGGTGTCATCTGCATATCTGAGGTTATTGATATTTCTCCCAGCAATCTTGATTCCAGCTTGTGCTTCATCCAGTCTAGCATTTCTCATGATGTACTCTGCATATAAGTTATATAAGCAGGGTGACAATATACAGCCTTGATGTACTCCTTTCCCCATGTGGAACTAGTCTGTTGTTCCATGTCCAGTGCTAACTGTTGCTTCCTGACCTACACACAGGTTTCTCAAGAGGCAGGTCAGGTGGTCTGGTATTCCCATCTCTTTCAGAATTTTCCAATGCTCGAACTACTGCCCAATTGCACTCCCCAGCCCAAGACAATCACTAATATACCTTTGATCTCTATATATTCATCTATTTGACACATTTCACACAATATGTAACCTTTTGTGACTGGGTTCTTTCACTGGTAATGTTTTAGTTTCATCTGTTGCTATAGTAAATGATGTTGCCTAATAATATTCTATTGCATGTACATGTGTTCTGTGTTTAATTAATGCATTTTTAGTTTATGAATATTTTGTCTATTTATGCATTTCCTGTTATGAATGTACTATGGTGTACATTAGGAAATAATTCTTTGTGTAGATATGTTTTCACTTATCTTGGTTATATTTCTAGGAGAAGTCCTAGAATATGTGATAACAATATATGATAGCAAACTTTTCCTTTTGAAGTATAAGAGACTAAAGTCAAAAGCAGTATTTCTACTAGTATTGTATTAGAGTTCCAAATTTTTCATGTTTTTGTCAGCACTTATTTCTGTTTTATTGATTATAGACATTGTAGTGGTGGGATATGCTGTCTCATAGTTTAAATTTGTATTTTTCTCATTGTTTATAATTTTGACCTCTTAGTGTGCCTTTTTCTCAATTGCAAAAATGTTCAATAGAATCCTTTGCCCATTAAAAAAAATTCTATATTATTTGTCCTTTATTAGTGTTGTTGTTGTTCAGTCACCCTGTCATGTTTGACTCTTTGTGACCCCATTAACTGCAGCATGCCAGGCCTCCCTGACCCTCACCATCTCCCAAAATTTGCCCAAGTTCACATCTATTGCATCAGTGATGCCATTTAGCCATCTCATCCTCTGACACCCTCTTCTTCTCTTGCCCTCAATCTTTCCCAGCTTCAGGGACTTTTACAAAGAGTCAGTGGTTTGCATCAGTTGATCAAAATATTGGAGCTTTCGCTTCAATATCAGTCCTTCCAATGAGTATTCAGGGTTGATTTCCCTGAAACCAGATTGACTGGTTTGGTCTCCCAGCTGTCTAAGGAGCTAAAATATGTAATATTATATATATACATATATATAAACTTCCCAGGTGTCTCAGTGGTAAAGAATCTGTCTGCCAAGCAGGAAATCTGGATTTAATCCCTGGGTTGGGAAGATCCACTAGTGGACGAGATGGCAACCCACTCCAGTATGCTTACCTGAGAAACCCCATGGACAGAGGAATCTGGTGGTCTATAGTCCACAGGGTCACAAAAGAGGTGAACATGACTAAACAACTAAACAACTCTCTCTCTTTCTCTCCCTGTGTGTGTATATATTTGTGTGTGTGTGTGTGTGTGTGTGAGAGAGAGAGAGAGAGAGAGAGAAAATATATGTAGGTGTGCACATATCTCACTTTAGTGATGGTATCCTTTGAAGCAAAAAATTACTAAATTTGATAAAGTTCTGTGTGTTTATATGACTATTATTTATTTCCATTTATCACTTTTGTTTTGGTGTCATATTTCAGAAGCTTTTTCTGAATAATGATCACAAAGATATAAGGGTTGGCCAGGAAGTTTGTTCATGTTTTCCTTTACGTTTCATGGAAAAACCCACAGGGACTTTTTGGCGAACTTAATGTACTTCTATATCTACATGTGGAATTTCATATCTTTATCTCTTGCATTATATCTATAATCCATTTTGAGTTAAATTTTTATTATCTAGTTGTTGCAGCACTGTTTATTGAAGAGACTATTGTTTCTTCCTTTGAATTTTCTTGGCATCCTTATCAAAAATCAATTAAGCATAAATGTAAGGATTTATTTCTAAACTCTCATGTCTATTTCAATATGTTCATTATTATGCCAGTTTCATGATGTTTTGGCTACTATGGCTTTGTCAGAAGTTTTGAAATCTGAAGTCTGAGTCTTCCACTTTTTTCTTTCCTAAGTTGTTTTGACTATCCTGCATCCCTTAAAATTCCACATGAATATTAGCATCCAGTTTTTTATTTCTGCAAAAAAATAAGTAAGCATCTGGTAGTCTGATGGAATTGCAGTGAAAGTGTAAATTAGTTTAGGATTTAAGATTTCCATCTTTGCCACAATAAGTCTTATAAGCCATGAACAAATAGTATCTTTTTATTGATTTAGGCCTTCTTTAATTTGTTTCAGTGGTGTTTTGAAGTTGTCAGAATATACTTAGCACTTATTTCATTTTTCCTGAGTATTATATTCTTCTTAGTGCTACTTTAAATTTTTAAAGTTCATTTTTGGATTATACGTTGCTGGTGTAGAGAATGCAACTGATTTTTTGTAAATTGATCACGTGTCTGTAAACTTGATGAACTTATATATTAGTTTGAATAGTTTATTATGTGGATTCCATGGGATTATATACATATAAGTCATTTTATCTGGAAATACAGTTTTTCTGCTCTTCTAGTTTGGATGTCTTTTATTTTACTTATCTATCAGCCTATTTATCCTGGCTAAAACCCCCAGTACAATGTTGAATAGAGGTGATGAGAGATGGTTTCATTATCTTGTCTCTAATTTAGGGGGTAACTATTGAGTCCTTACCCATCAAGTAAGATGTTAGTTGTGGGATGTTATAGCTATCATATATCCGATTGAAAAATTCCCTTCAGAAGTCACTTTACTTCAGTCATTGACTTCAGAAGTCAATGTTCACACTACTGCGCAGTTGCACTCATCTCACACACTAGTAAAGTAATGCTCAAAATTCTCCAAGCTAGACTTCCACAGTACATGGACTGAGAAATTCAAGGTGTTCAAGTTGGATTTAGAAAAGGCAGATGAACCAGAGGTCAAATTGCCAGCATCCGTTGGATCATAGAAGAAGAAAGAGAATTACAGAAAAAAGCATCCACTTCTGCTTCATTGACTATGCTAAAGCCTGTGACTGTTCAGTTCAGTTCAGTCACTCAGTTGTATCCAACTCTTTGTGATCCCATGGAGGGCAGCACGCCAGTCTTCCCTGTCCATTTGATTGTGTGGAGCACAAGCAAGCTGTGGAAAATTCTTCAAGAGATAGGAACACCTAACCTGCCTCCTGAGAAACCTTTATGCAAATCAAGAAGCAACAGTTAGAACCAGATATGGAACAACAGACTGGCTCCAAGTTGAGAAAGGAGTATGCCAAGGCTGTATATCGTCACCCTGCTTGTTTAACTTCTATGCAGAGTACATCATGAGAAACGCTGGGCTGGAGGAAGCACAAGCTGGAATCAAGAATGCCAGGAGAAATATCAATAACCTCAGATATGCAGATGAAACCATCCTTATGGGAGAAAGCAAGAGGAACTAAAGAGCCTCTTGACGAAGGTGAAAGAGGATTATAAAAAAGCTGGCTTAAAACTCAACATTCAAAAAGCTAAGATCATGATGTCTGGTCCCATCACTTCATAGCAAATAGATGGGATACAATGGAAACAGTGACAGATTTTATTTTCTTGGGCTCAAAATTCAGTGCAGATGGTGACTGAAACCATGAAATTAAAAGACACTTACTCCTTGGCAGGAAAGCTATGACCAACCTAGACAGCATATTTAAAAGCAGAGACATTATAGATCAGTGGAGCAGGATTTAAAGCCCAGAGATAAATCCACGTGCCTATGGACACCTTATCTTCGACAAAGGAGGCAAGGATATACAATGGAAAAAAGACAACCACTTTAACAAGTGGTGCTGGGAAATCTGGTCAACCACTTGTAAAAGAATGAAACTAGAACACCTTCTAACACCATACACAAAAATAAACTCAAAATGGATTAAAGATCTAAATGTAAGACCAGAAAATATAAAACTCCTAGAGGAGAACATAGGCAAAACACTCTCCAACATAAATCACTCCAGGATCCTCTATGACCCACCTCCCAGAATATTGGAAATGAAAGCAAAAATAAACAAATGGGACCTAATGAAACTTAAAAGGTTTTGCACAACAAAGGAAACTATAAGCAAGGTGAAAAAACAGCCCTAAGAATGGGAGAAAATAATAGCAAACGAAGCAACAAAGGATTAATCTCAAAAATATACAAGCAACTCCTGAAGCTCAATTCCAGAAAATTAAATGACCCAATCAAAAAATGGGCCAAAGAACTAAACAGACATTTCTCCAAAGAAAACATACAGATGGCTAACAAACACATGAAAAGATGCTCCACATCACTCATTATCAGAGAAATGCAAATCAAACCACAATGAGGTACCATTACACGGCAGTCAGGATGGCTGCTATCCAAAAGTCTACAAGCAACAAATGCTGGAGAGGGTGTGGAGAAAAGGGAGCCCTCTTACACTGTTGGTGGGAATGTAAACTAGTACAGCCACTGTGGAGAACAGTGTGGAGATTCCATAAAAAACTGGAAATAGTACTGCCATATGACCCAGCAATCCCACTCCTGGGCATACACACCAAGGAAACTAGATTGAAAGAGACACATGCACCCCAATGTTCATCGCAGCACTGTTTATAATAGCCAGGACATGGAAGCAACCTAGATGCCCATCAGCAGATGAATGGATAAGGAAGCTGTGGTACATATACACCATGGAATATTACTCAGCCGTTAAAAAAGAATTCATTTGAATCAGTTATAATGAGATGGATGAAACTGGAGCACATTATACAGAGTGAAGTGAGCCAGAAAGATAAAGATTATTACAGCATACTAACACATATATATGGATTTTTGAAAGATGGTAATGATAACCCAAGATTCAAAATAGAAAAAGAGACACAGAAGTACAGAACAGACTTTTGGACTCTGTGGGAGAAGGCAAGGGTGGGATGTTCTGAGAGAACAGCATTGAAACAAGTATACTATCAAGGGTGAAACAGATCACCAGCCCAGGTTGGATGCATGAGACAAGGGCTCAGGGCTGGTGCACTGGGAAGACCCAGAGAGATGGGATGGGGAGGGAGGTGGGAGGGGGTATCGGGATGGGGAACACATGTAAATTCATGGTTGATTCATGTCAATGTATGGCAAAAATCACTACAATATTGTAAAGTAATTAGCCTCCAACTAATAAAAATAAATGAAAAAGAGAGAAAAAAAAAAAAAAGCAGAGATATTACTTTGCCAACAAAGATCCGTCTAGTCAAAGGTATAGTTTTTCTATCAGTCATGTATGGATGTGAGAGTTGGACCATAAAGCAGTGAGGAATTGATGCTTTTGAACTATGGTATTTGAGAAGACTCCTGAGAGTCCTTTGGACTGCAAGGAGATCAAACCAGTCAATCCTAAAGTAAATCAATCCTGAACTATTGACTGGAAGGATTGATGCTGAAGCTGAAGCTCCAGTTCTTTTGGCCACCTGATGTGAAGGGCTGACTCATTTGAAAAGACCTTGATGTTGGGAAAGACTGAAGGCAGGAGGAGAAGGGGACGGCAGAGGACAAGATGGTTGGATGGCGTCATTGACTCAATGGGCATGAGTTTGAACAAGCTCCAGGAGACGATGAAGGACAGGTAAGCCTGGTGTGCTGCAGGCCATGGCATCGCAGAGTCCAACACGCTGAACAGCTGGACAACAACAATGCAAACAGCTATTGATTTGAATTAAAAAAAAAAAACTATGAATTTAATGGGAAAATCAAATACAATTATTCCACTCTCAATATGTAATTTAAATTAAGTCTGAAATCTCACATTAGCCTAATGCAAGAAAGGAAGAGCCTTTTTATAGGGAATCGTATCTAACAGGATCAAAGTTTTTCACTCAAGGAATGCTTCATCCCTGTGTTGTAATCCTGTAGTTCTTGAATCACTAGTTCAAATGATAATGTATGAGATTCCTGTGAATGTAATTTGATAATTTGACACATTGTCTTCACACATGTAAACCAAACATTTTCTTGACAAAAGAAAACAACCATTACCTGCTATCTTCTGTAATTTTATAACCAAGAAATAAAACAGAAATGGGTACAAAATGATAAATTTTAAAACATTGTCTTTTACAAAGATCACTGATATTTTTCTCTATCACACATTTGTTTGCAAACACACACACACACACACACACACAGAGCCAGACACCATCATGACTTGTTTTGATACACTTTTTTATTTTTGTATACTTTGTTCCTGTATATCACATCATAGGCGCCAGTACTTATTTGGAAGGGTGATAAAATTTCAGTTATTTCTTTGTACTACCCTGAAGGAAATTATTTTTTCTGTCTCTCTTATATTCTGGGCATAACAAAACACTTCTTTCCACAGGGACTCACTGTATTATTCAACATTTTTATAATTTAAAACTGTCATAAAGTCCCCAGAATGCTATGTTGCATTTGCTGGTCCTTCAGTTTTTTAAGAGTAAATAAAGACAGATCATTTCCCCCCCTAGCATTTAACAAAATCATAATGAGAAATATGCAATAGTAACACTAAGGGATATGAGTTTGATGCCTTCTACCGATGCCAGAAATCCCAGTCCCATTATTTTACAAACATAATAAATGTCTATTAACATCATATCTTAAAATGTTCAAGCATTCCGTTATCGGTTTTGCTTTGAAACACTTGAAAAGGGATAAGTGGAAGTGTTAGTTGCTCAGTCGTGCCTGACTCTTAGGAACCCTATGTTCTGTAGTCTGCCAGGCTCCTCTGCCCATGGGGTTCTCCAGGCAAGAATACTGGAGTTGGTTGCCATTCCCTTCTCCAGGGGATCTTCCTGACTGAGGGATCAATGGCAGGTTTCCTGCACTGCAGGCAAATTCTTTACCTTCCGAGTCTCCAGGGAAGCCCCAACTATGTTTAACTAGTTTGACAAAAAAGTAAACTTATAAGGAAAATGCCTCTGAAAATTCATGTCTCATTTTCAAATAAGGAAAACACACACAAAAAAGCAATATTTAGGCACCCTTTGTATGCCTCCTGCCCCATAGCTGTCATTCAAACACCTGTAAATTATCACATGTACATATATATGCATATGTGCATATAATATTATGTATCTATACATGTATATCTATATAAAGATATATTGTGTATACATCATGAATAGAAGCAAGGCAGTGCATTTAATGCATAAGCTACCAACTCAATAACTTGCTGAGATGCAGTTGAAGTATTTCTCTAAATTTTAGGTTTTTAGGTTTAGATTTAGAGTTCTAGATTACTTGTGGAATGTTTTAGAAAATGATTGATCTTCTTTTCTAGTTTTTCCCCATTTCAGTTTAGTTAATAGAGGGACATTTAACTATAGAAGTTTTTTAATCCAAGTCAACTTAATACCTTTTCCTGAAGAAAATTGGAAATTTAAAGTGTAAATAAGTTAAAAACACGTTTTATTTTCCACTGATAGAATAAAAGAAATCCATGATTTCTTCAGACTTGCTTAAAAAGAACAAAGGATTGTCTTTTCCTATGCTTAAAAAGTAGACTAAAATTTTACAAAGTAATTGTGAGTTTTTACATTGTCATTTATTTATCCTTTTTTTTTTTTGCATTAACCAAAAAGAAAAGTATTCAGGGAAATGTCACATTACATTATTACATGCCTTGAGACAGAAAAAAAAAAAAAAACATACATCACTTTACATTTCCAGAGTTTGCTGTGTGATAATGGTTCTGTGTGAAACTTTCAGTCAACTGTTCACAGCAAATCTGTGCAGCTCCCCCATTGTTCCAGTAAAGTCACGTGTATCATCTGTCTTTCAACCCCAGATATGTGAATGACAGCTGAACTGTTTTAGTTAGCATTCTGCATGTAGGCCATACAGTTTTGATGAAAGAGTACATTCCCTATAGCATAAAGAACAATTTGAGCATAATTGTAGATTATTTGTCTCTAATGTATTAAATGGCTTCCCAGCTGGCTCAGTGGTAAAGAATCTGCCTGCCCATGCAGGAGATGCAGGAGACATGGGTTCGATCCCTGAATCAGGAAGATCCCCTGAGAAGGAAATGGCTACCCACTCCAGTATTCTTGCCTGGAGAATCCCATGGACAGAGGAACCTGGTGGGCTACAGTCCATAGGGTTGCAAAGAGTCAGTATGACTGAGCACCTGAGCAATATATTAATAAATGATAACCAAATTGAAGTGTTTGGCTCCAAGCCAAAATCCTCCCTGTGATCTTTCAGGGCTGACCATAGAGAATTACAAAGACTTTTTCTGACATGCTTCACAGAGAAAGCTGCCCTCCTAATGCCAAAATTGGTGCATAGAAAATGCTTTGTAGTCTCTGAAGACAGTTGGACTTATATCTGCTTTGCAGATGTCTTCTCTTGTGCAATTGCATTCTAGCCCTGATGTCTCCACTTGGGGGTTTCTATTAATGTCCCTGCTCTGAGACCTTCCTGGACTGCTTCTGCTGAGACCTCCATATAATGGAGAAGAAGGGAGCTCAAAATACTGTTATCCATTCTGACTCATTACTCATCACTTCTCTACTCCTAACACTTCTCCTTGCCTCTGGGTCCATAATTCAAGAATCTTTTGTTCAGAACTCCCTCAGCCATGAGACCATGACACCCACCCCCATCTGTTTTGATATATTTATTTGATCCATACCCAGCACTCTTCTATGGGGAAGGAGGGGACACTGGGGGAGTTAGCATTTTCTCTATTTAATCTCTTACTACAAATGATTAAGGTCTTGACTGTTCATCATTTTGGCTTGTTGTCTTAATCACTACTCTGACACCTGCCACATGAGCTCTCTCAAGTTCAGTCCAGCTTTTGAAATGTTTATTTTGCCTCTATTTAAATTCAACAGAACAAACCAATTTAATACACCTAGAAAGCAAAAGCTCTCGGGCTTCTTCATACAGGCCAAAAAGAGTGTCATTCAAAAGTGAAACCCTGAACCGTTTTTCACATGTAAATTATGTCACATTTATCAATTCACTGAGTCAGTTGCTCCCAGGCTTAGGTTTTGTATATTAAAAGGGTCAAGAAAATTAAACTGATTTCAAAATTAAATCATAACCCATGGGAGAAAATTGATTATGCTTTCTAGAGTAGGACTTCCAAGTAGCAGTTAGTTGAGTCCTCTCAGGCAGGTTGCTCTCTAGGAGTTCAGTTTATCAACAAAATAAAGACCTATGAATAACATCTCATGAAATTAACTTCATATTTAAAATTAACAGTCTGTGAAATGTAATTTTCATATTACCTGCACTTAATTGGTATTTATCGATTTTAGCTATTTTTAAAATAATTAGTAATATTAGAGTCAGACTCAAAACATATTCTTTTGCTTTTTTTCTTACTGCCATGTCTGAGTAGATTCCTTGTGTCTTCATAAATTGGGATCATTATAATTATTTCCTTTTCTTTGTATTCCTTCACTGAACTATGGACTTTATTAAATAAATGATTTTTTTTAGCACTTTCTATATACCAGATAATGAAAAAGACATTGTGCATGCAAAGATACACTCATCTTTGTGGCAGAAAAAATGCAGACACACCGTGAGAAAAAAACATTTTAATTTAGTAAAGAATATATGCATGTATGCACCTAATTTAATACTATTTGAGCCCTTATCATATGTATTACATTGTGCAACACACACTGCAAAATGCAGCTGATAGATAGCAGCAACACCTTTTCTTTGAGAAAATGTCAAAATTGTATATGTTTTCCAAAGCTTTTGAGTTTATCTATTTACTTTGTAATTAGAATAAAACATTTAAGCATAATTTAGGTACTGTATATTTTCTAGGAAGTAGGCTTTATGAAATTGTAATAAAGTTACATGTGAGGAAAACAGACATTTTATCATCTGTTCATATTAATCAAGAAAGGTAAGAGTTCACAAGCTCTTTCAGGGATGGCAGACTTCTGAAAACTTTGAACACAGAGACTTTTCCACTGGGATATTTGTCGAATGTCAAAGAGAAAGTCACATTTATTAAACATCTTTCCTAAAGTCTCTCGTAGATTACATCAAAGTTACTGAACATATTTTTTATCTTTCACAAAGAGGGGAACAAGACAGGAAAATATCTGTGTAATATATATAGGTCTCTGCCTTGAGAAATAGAAGATCAATTTGTTCCAGTTCTGTGTAGAGGCAGATTGTCACACTAAGAACAGCAGGAACGAATGCACTTCATACAAGAATTTTTTTTTAAATTTTATAAAAATTAACTTGTTTTTAAAATCTTTATGACTAGATATGACTCCAGAGATCCCTTCCTTTCCCCCATAATAGTTAATTTGGAAGTCTGGTTGGAGTCAGAAATTTCTAAGTGTAGAAGACTGAATATCCAAGTGTATCAAAGAGATGACATAACAGAAGATATTTGTGTTCCAATACACTGACTATTTGTTGTTCAGTCACCAAGTCCTGTCCAACTCTTTGTGACCTCATGGACTGCAGTGTGCTAGGCCTCCCTGTCCCTCACCATCTCTCAGAGTTCGCCCAAGCTCATGTGCGTTGAGTCAGCGATGCTATCCAACCATCTCATCCAGTCACCCTCTTCTCCTCCTGCTTTCATTATGTCCCAGCATCAGGGTTTTTTCCAGTTACTCAGCTGTTCATATCAGGTGACCAAAGTATTGGAGCTTTAGCTCCAGTGTCAGCCCTTCCAATGAGTAATCAGGGTTTATTTCTTTTAAGATTGACTGGTTTGATTTCCTTGTTGTTCAAGGGACTCTCAAGAATCTTCTCCAGAACTGCAGTTCAAAAGCATCAGTTCTTTGGTGCTCGGCCTTATTTATGGTCCAACTCTCACATTCGTACTTGACTACTGGAAAGATTATAGTTTTGACTATATGAACCTAAGTCATAAAATTATGTCTTTGTTTTTTAATACAGTGTCTAGGTTTGTCATAGTTTTCCTTCCAAGAAGCAATCATCTTCTAACTTCATGGCTGCAGTAATCATTTGCAGTGATTTTAGAGCCCAAGAAGAGGAAATCGGTCACTGCTTCCACATTTTCCCCTTCCATTTGTCATGAAGTGATGGGAATGGATACTGATCTTAGTATTTTTAATATTGAGTTGTAGGCCAGTTTTTTCACTCTCCTCTTTCACCCTCATCAAGAAGCTCTTTAGTTTCTTTTTGCTTTCTGGCATTAGAGTGGTGTCATCTGCATATCTGAGGTTGTTGATATTTCTCCTGGCACTCTTAACTCCAGCTTGTAACTCATCCAGCCTGGCATTTCACATGATGTACCCTGCATATAAGTTAAATAAACAGGGTGACAATATATGGTCTTGTCATTTCCTTTCTCAATTTTGAACCAGTCAATTGTTCCATATATCTTTCTAACTATTGCTTCTTGACCCACATACAGATTTCTCAGAAGACAGGTAAGATGGTCTAGTAACCCCATCTCTTTAAGTGTTTTCCACAGTTTATTATAATCCACACAGTCAAAGACTTTAGCATAGTCAATGATACAGCAGTAAACATTTTTATGGAATTCTCTTGCTTTTTCTATGATCCAGCAAGTGTTGGCAATTTGATCTAAGTGCCTGTGCCTTTTCTAAACTCAGCTTGTACATCTGGAAGTTCTTGATTCACGGATGGCTGAAGCCTAGCTTGAAGAATTTTGAGCATAACCTTACTAGCATGGGAAGTGAGCACAATTGTCCAGTAGTTTAAACATTCATTAGTACTGCCCTTCTAGGGAATTGGGATAAAGATAGACCTTTTCCAGTACTGTGGCTACTTCTGGGTCTTCCAAATTTGCTGACATATTGAGTGCAGCACTTTAATCTTTTAGGATTCTAAATAGCTCTGCTGGAATTCCATCACCTCCACTAGCTTTATTGGGAGAAGTGCTTCCTAAGGCCCCCTTGACTTCACACTCCAGGATGTCTGGCTCTAGGTGAATGACCACACCATCATAGTTATCCGGGTCATTAAGATCTTTTAGTAGAGTTCTTCTGTGTATTCTTGCCATCTCTTATTGATCTCTTCTGCTTCTATTAAGTCTTCACCGTTTCTGTCCTTTATTGTGCCCATCTTTGCATGAAATGTTCCTTTGATGTCTCTGATTTTCTTGAAGCGATCTCTAGTCTTTCCCATTCTGTTGTTTTCCTCTCCTTCTTTGCATTGTTCATTGAAGAAGGCCTTCTTGTCTCTCCTTGCTGTTCTCTGTCACTCTTCATTCAGTATACATTCCCCTTTCCCCTTGCTTTTCCTTTTTATTCTTTCCTTGGCTCTTTGTAAGGCCTCCTCAGAAAAGCAGTTTGCCTTCTTGTATTTCTCTTTCTTTGGGATGGTTTTGATCAGTGCCTCCTGTACAATATTATTTACCTCTGCCCATAGTACTTCAGACACTCTGTTTACCAGATCTAATCCCTTGAAAATATTTGTCACCTCCATTGTATAATCACAGGAGAATTGATTTAGGTCATGCCTGAATGGCCTAGTGGTCTTCTCTGTTTTCTTTAGTTTAAACCTGAATTTTACTATAAGGAGCTGATGATATGAGCCACAGTCAGCTCCAGGTCTTGTTTTTTCTGCCTACATAGAGCTTCTGCATCTTTGGCTGCAAAGAATGTAATCAGTCTGATTTTGGTAGTGACTATTTGGTGATGTCCATGTGTAAAGTCACATCTTTTGTTGTTGGAAAAGGATTTTTGCTATGACCAGTAGATTCTCTTGACAGGATTCTGTTAGACTTTGCCCTGGTTCATTTTGTACTTCAAGGCCAAACTTGCCTATTACTCCAGGTATCTCTTGACTGCCTACTTTTCTAGACTTATTTATACATGTTACTGTGGGAAGATATATAATTGAGTGTTTTTTTTTTTTTTTTTTTTTTTTTTTTAGAGTTCTCTTCAGTTTTATTATTCATTTCATCAGCAGTCTTGTTTTTTTCCCTTTACAAATCTTTCAGCATGGGGGCATAGCACATTGAGTTCAGAATCAACTTTGATATTGTTCTTTCTACTGAGTCACAGGTTGGAAAGGCACAATGGTTTGTCCTTATCCAGGAACAGATATTCAAAAGATCCTAATCAGTTTGCTTGAAGGAAATGAATTCATGCTTTGAGGAATACACATAAATTAACTGTATAAAACATGGAAAATTTTGCATCAGTCAGTATCATGTCCATTGCATTTCTCCTATTAATCTTATCATGTAGAAGCAAATTGATACAGGCATCTCAAAGGAAATTCAATGGAGAAATGGACTCAGAAAAAGAATAAAGCCAACCATGAACAAAGAACATTTACCTCCATATAAGACTGTTATGCCATTGAAAGATACATTTTCCCTTTGCAGTTGACCTTATAGAGTACGGATTTCATTTTTATGGTCTAAATTAACTTTTTCCCCAATAGACCAAAGTAGTGGTTATGATTACCAGTGGGGACAGGGAAGAGGGAAGGGCAAGATAAGAATAGAGGATTAAAAGATGCAAACTACTATGCATAAAATAAATAAAAAAGCTAACAAAGCACAGGCAAATATAGGCATTATTTTACAATAAATTTAAACTGAATGTAATCTATAAAATATCAAATCTATGTTGTGTACAAAAACTAATATAATAAGTCAACAATACTTCAGTTTTCAATTAAAAATAAAGCCCCTTCCCTTATTTTCTATTATCCACTTCAGCATCAGCAAAGTTTGATTTATGCTTGAGTGCATCTGCTACTTCTGGTAGCTAATTCAGTTTCAATTTAATTGCATCATACTTATTTTCTGCTTCTATTTTTAGCCTTAAGATTATCCTTAAGGATCATATTATTTTCTTTCTTTGTATTGCTCCATTTTTTGGTCAACCAATTTCACTTTGAATGTATGTTTTATATTTTGCTCTTTTTATGGACTAGAACAGCATTATCAAATGACTTGAACTAATTGGCACATTTTACATACATCAGTAAACAATAGCAGAAGGCAAATTATTTTGGAGGATTGTTTAGAAATATAATTATTATATTTATTTTAACAACTAATTTTGAGATTTTTGACATATGAAATTTGCATATATTTAGGGAATAAAACTTGATATCTGATGTATGTATACATTGTGTAAAGATCATATCAATCACATTCAATAATTTAACCATCAACTCCATATAGTTCCCATTATGTGTATGTTGAGATTTAATTGAAGATTTATTCTTTTAGCAAATATCAACTATACAATACAGTATTGTTAACTCTCATCACCATGCTGTATTGTATTAGACCTCCAGAACTCATCCATCTTGCATTAATGAAACTTTTCACACTTTCCCCTCTCCCCTCCTCGAACCCATCCCTAGAAATCATCATTCTACTCTCTCCTTCCATGTGTTTCACTATTTTAGATTCCATATATGAGGTGATTTGTCGTTCTGTGTCAGGCTTGCTTCACTTAGAATAATGTCCTCCAGTTTCATTCAAGTTGTCAGAAATGGCAAGAGTTTCTTCTTTTATCACCGAATAATATTCCATTACACTTATATATTATGATTTCTTTTTTTCACTTATTTGTTGACAGACACATTTGTTTCCATATCTTTACCATTATAAATAATGCTGCAGTGAATATGAGAGTGCAGATATCTATTTGAGATACTGATTTTATTAGCTTTGGATATATATCTAGAAGTGGGATTGCTGGGTCATATTATAGTTCTAGTTGTAATTTTTTGAGGAACCTTCATAGTCTTCTAAAATGGTTACACCAATTTACATTTGACAACAGTATATCAGGTAAGGTTCCTTCTTCTGCACATTCTCACCAACACTTGCTGTCTTTTGTGTTTTTAATAATAGCTATTATAACAAGTATGAGGTGATTTTTCACTATGACTTTGATTTGCACTTCCCTGATTTTCTTTGATTTTCCTGGGGATTTTGAGTACTTTTTCACATATCATTGTCCATATGCATATCTTCTTTGGACAAATGTCTGTTCAAATGCTAAAATTTTTAATTAGGTTTTTAGATTTTGTAGGAATTCCTTCTATAGTTTGAATATTAGCCCTTTATGAGATATCTGGGTTGCAAACATTTTCTCCCATACTGTAGACTGACTTTAATTTTGTTGAGTGTTTCTTTTGTTGCGAATAAACTTTTTAGATGCAATCTCACTGTTTTTATTGTTGTTCTTGTTCCTTTTGTTGCCTGGTTTTTGGTGACACATACAAAAAACTATTGCTCGAGGTCAATGTCGAGAAGCTTAGTACCTTTGTTTTCTTCTAGTAGTATACAGGTTCAAGATTTATGTTTGTCTTTCATCCATGTTAAGTTGATTTTTGTATATGATGTGAGATAATGGTCTAATTTCACTTTTTCTGCATGGGATATCCAGTTTTCTCAACACTAATTATTGAAGAAACACATTACATTGTGTGTTCTTGGTAACCTTGTTGAAGATCAGTTGGCCATAAATATGTAGGTCTATATCTAGGTTCTCTAAACTGTTCCATTGATGTAAATACACATTTCTATGCCAGTATTACATTCTTTTGATTAATAGCATAGGCTTATAATATATTTTGAAATCAGAGAATATGATGCCTCCAGCTTTAGTCTTATGAACATTTGCTTTAGTTCTTCAGGCTCTTTGTGGTTTCATATACACTTTAGATAGCTTTGTCCTATTTCTATAAAGAATGCCATTGGGATATTGATAGGAATTTCATTGACTCTGTAGGTCACTGTGGCTAGTAGTATGAACATTTTAACATTGATTTTTTTCAATCATTGAACACAAGATGTTTTTTCATTCATTTCAATAGCTTCCTTCATCAATGTTGTATAGTTTTGTGTACAAAGGTTACTTTTATTTCCCCCCATACCTGTTTATTAGAATGTGAATATATTCCAAATCAGTAACTTTAAAAAAAAAATCAAGTTACAGAGCATGCATAAAATACAAAGTAGCAATTTACAAGGAGATAGTAGTATCTTCACAACCAATACACCAAAATAACAAAACAGCTACAGAGGAAAACTAAATAGATTGACCACAGCAATACCTTCCATACGCCACACAGGTCATGAGCACAGCAAAAGACAGAAGATTAACTATGGAACATAGTAATCTAGGCAAGTCCACACACATGTATATTTTGGGGATATTCCACCATCCTGAATAGTATCACTTTAGTTGACACAACTTTCAGAACACTTGAGAGTTAAGTGCTTAATGTTATCCACAATAAATAAATAAATAAAACTAAATATTAGTGTTCACATTTCAGAATGAAAAATGAGTTGCTCCATTGATTTCAATAACGTAGTAGAAGAAGGCTTTCAGGTTTGTACAATGCAGAAATGCATTCTATTTAAACTCAAGGGACTATTTCATCTTACGTACTAAAAGAATACATCCCTTTAAGTGGTACCACTTGAGCAGAAATTAACCTCTCTTGAATTCTTTAACATACTGAAACCGGATATTTAACTGGACTATATTCCATAATATACTACAAAACTCAAAAATCAGCATTGTTAAAATAATTATCCATGCCTGCTGGTGGCTATGGTGGTAAAACTAGGTTGCATTTACTGGAAGGTTTTAAGACAAAATTAACACTTCGCCATAGGATACTAAGAGCATTAAACCAGTTATTGCCTGAACAATAAAATGCCACATAATATACTACTGGGAAATTAGAGAAGTTAAATGACATGGGCTGCCTGATCACTATAACAGAGGCTCCTCAGATGGAATTCCACCAGTCTCTCCAGTTCCCAGCCTTCCAGGCAGCATTGTGTGACTTATGGACCCTTAACCATACTACTGAAATCATCAGAGTCTTTTGTGTTTATTAAGATAATTCTTGTTCAGAAAAAAGTATTCCCCCCTCTCTAATCAACTTTGATGTTTACAAAAATTAAAAAACAAAATTTACTGAACTACATAACCCTATTAAGGCATTTTAGAAATTGACTTCCGGAATAATGGAAAATTTATAAGCTCTCAAAATTCTGCTATGTTTATAGGGCAATTCTTAGACAAAGGTTACTTTTAAAATGTGCATAGAAAATTCACCAAAAATGACCATGTACTAGGCTATAAATACAGTATTAATAAATTTATAGATATAAAATCAGTAAAGATACAAAAATTAAACATTATCAAACCACTTTACATAATTCACTTTTATGAAAGTTCAATTCACAATAACAGACTGCATGTTCTTTTCCAGTGCATATGGTAGAGATATGACAGTACATGATAAAAGTCTTGATGCATTTAAATGGATTGAAATAATAAAAATTAAAATAAGCTGAAATTGAATAAAAGTGTGATACATGAAAATCACCAAATATACAGAAGTTTAAGCATGATTTTGAATAGCAAAAATCAGATATCACAAGGTAAATTGGAAAATAATTTGAAATAAGTGAAAATGAATACAAATTTATTCAGATTTATGAAATATAACTAAAGCAGTGTTTAGATGAAATTTTATATAATAAAATCTTATATAAGAAGAAAAGCTGTAATCATTATATTAGCTTGCACCTTAATGTCTAGAGAAATAAAAGCTATTTAGACAGATTAAAAAATTGAGGAGGAAAAATGTATCATTGCTATTTCATTATCATTATAGACATTAAAGGATAATAGGGAAATATTAAGAGCATCTTTATGTCAGTCAGTACAACAACTTAGATGAACTGAAAAAAAAAATTCCTGAAAAACCACAAATTATATTAACTGGCTCAAAAAGACACAGAGATACTGACAAGGATCTCACAAAGAAATTCATAACTAGATCCGTTCAGTTCAATTCAATTGCTCAGTCGTGTCTGACTCTTTGCGACCCCGTGGGCTGCAATATTCCAGGTGTCCCAGTCCATCACCAGTTCCTGGAGTTTACTCAAACTCATGTCCATTGAGTCTGTGATGGCATGCAACCATCTCGTCCTCTGTCGTCCCCTTCTCCTCCTGCCTTCAAGCTTTCCCAGCACCAGGGTCTTTTCAAATGAGTCAGTTCTTCACATCAGGTGACCGAAGTACTGGAGTTTCATCTTCAGCATCAGTCATTCCAATGAATTTTCAGGACTGATGTCCTTTAGGATGGACTGGTTGGATCTCCTTGCAGTCCAAGGGATGCTCAAGAGTCTTCTCCAACACCACAGTTCAAAAGCATCCATTCTTCTGCACTCAGATTTCTTTATAGTCCAACTCTCACATCCATACATGACAACTGGAAAAACCATAGCCTTGATTAGACGGACCTTTGTTGGCAAAGTAATGTCTTTGCTTTTTAATATGGTGTCTAGGTTGGTCATAACTTTTCTTCCAAGAAGTAAGTTTCTTTTTATTTCATGGCTGCAGTCACCATCTGCAGTGAACTTGAAGCCCCCCAAAATAAAGTCTGCCACTGTTTCCACTATTTATCTGTCTATTTTCCATGAAGTGGTGGGACTAAATGCCATGATCTTAGTTTTCTGAAAGTTGAGCTTTAAGCCAACTTTTTCACTCTCCTCTTTCACTTTCATCAAGAGGCTCTTTAGGTCTTCACTTTCTGCCATAAGGGTAGTGTCATCTGCATATCTGAGGTTATTGATATTTCTTCCTGCAATCTTGATTCCAGCTTGTGCTTCATCCAGCCCACCATTTATCATGATGTACTCTGCATATAAGTTAAATAAGCAGGGTGACAATAAACAACCTTGATGCACTCCTTTTTCCTATTTGGAACCAGTCTGTCATTCCATGTCCAGTTCTAACTGTTTCTTCCTGACCTGCCTACAGATTTCTCAAGAGGCAGATCAGGTGGTCTGGAATTCCTATCTCTTATAGAATTTTCCACAGTTTATTGTGATCCAAACAGTCAAAGGCTTTGGCATAGTCAATAAAGCAGAAATAGATGTTTTTTTCTGGAACTTTCTTGCTTTTTCAATGATCCAGCAGATGTTGACAATTTGATCTGTGCTTCTTCTGCCTTTTCTAAAACCAGTTTGAGGATCTGGAAGTTCATGGTTCACGTGTTGTTGAAGCCTGGCTTGAAGAATTGTGAGCATTACTTTGCTAACATTTGAGATGAGTGCAATTGTGCAGTAGTTTGAGCATTCTTTGTCATTGCCTTTCTTAGGGATTGGGATGAAAACTGAACTTTTCCAGTCCTGTGGCCATTGATCCATTTCCCAAATTTGCTGGCATTTTGAGTGCAGCACTTTCACAGCAACATCTTTTAGGGTTTGAAATAGGTCACCTGGAATTCTATCACCTCCACTTGCTTTGTTTGCTGTGATGCTTCCTAAGGTCCACTTGACTTCACATTCTAGGATGTCTGGCTGTAGGTGAGTGATCACACCATCGTGATTATCTGGGTCATGAAGATATTTTTTTGTATAGTTCTTCTGTGTATTTAGCTACCTCTTCTTAATATCTTTTGCTTATGTTAGGTTCGTACTATTTCTGTCTTTTATTGAGCCCATCTTTGCATGAAATGTTCCCTTGGTATCTCTAATTTTCTTGAAGAGATCCCTAGTCTTCCCCATTCTATTATTTTCCTCTATTTCTTTGCATTGATCACTGAGGAAGGCTTTCTTATCTCTCCTTGGTATTCTTTGGAACTCTGCATTCCAAATGGGTATATCTTTCCTTTTCTCCTTTGCTTTTGGCCTCTCTTCTTTTCACAGCTATTTGTAAGGCCTCCTCAGAGAGCCATTTTGCCTTTTTGCATTTCTTTTTCTTGGGGATGATCTTAATCCCTGTCTCCTGTACAGTGTCATGAACCTCCATCCATAGTTCATCAGGCACTCTGTCTATCAGGTCTAGTCCCTTAAATCTATTTCTCACTTCCACTGTATAATCTTTAGGGATTTATAACAAAATCTAATTATAGATATTTCACCACATAACTAGATATTTCACCACAACAAGAAATCCAAGTCCTAATGGCTTCACTAGGGAATTCTATCAAAATTTAAGAAACAAATTATCCCAATATTGCCCAGATTTTTCATAAAGGAGAAGCGAGAAAAGATCTTCCCAATATTTTCAATGAGGCCACCATAACCCTAATATTAAAGTCAGAAGAAAAAAGAAAAGACCTCATGGAAATATATAAACATAAAATTATCTAATAAAATTTAGTAATATAGGAAAATTATAATATACCAAATAGGTTTCGTTTTAGAAAAGAAAATCAACAACAGAAAAAGAAAGAATTTAAAAAAGACTTGTGATCGCTAGGGGCTAGAGACAGGGGGAAATAGACAGACTTTGTTCCATAGCTGCGAAGTGTCAGTTAAACAGATGAATAAGTTCTAGATACTCGCTCTACAACATTCTGCCTATTGTTATCAATGTCTTGTCTGTGCATGCTAAGTCCTTTGGTCATGTCGCACTCTGAAATCTCATGGAGGCCGCTAGGCTCCTCTATCCATGGGATTCTCCAGGCAAGAATACTGGAGTGGGAAGCCATTCCCTTCTTCAGTGGCATGCAGGTTCTTCACCACTAATGCCATCTGGGGAGCCCTCTCATTGTCCTACTGAGTACTTAAAACAGATGCTAAGAAGGTAGATTTCATTTTGTGTTCTTACCACACACACACACTTAAAGCACACAAATAAACAAAACTAAAGGGGCACTGGGCAACTTTTAGAGGTCATGGATATTTTTTTTTACCTTCATTATAGTGATGGTTTCACATTTGTATCTATATGTTTACACTCATCGACGTGTATGTATTAAATAGTGCAGATTTTTATAAATCAACTGTACTTCAATAAAGTTTTTTTAATAAAAGAAAAAATGGGAATGATGGCTTATCCAAGTTATATGTTTATAAGTTAAAAAAAAATCCTGAGAAATTAAGGTGATAAATTCACAGAGATAAATTTCCAAGTCTTTGGATTGAATGTTGAGCCTCGAAGATGGATAACTACACATGAAAGATATACACAGTGAATGGTATTGCTGGAAAAAGAGGCAGGAAAAGATACATCTTGTTGAATCAAGGGGATACTTATATGATAGATACAGTAATAAACCAGCCTAATGAAAATTACTGTGGTTATATGCTCTGGAGTGTTATTTTATTTAGGAATAATATTCTTGTCAGCACAGGCTTTAAACATAAGCATAATTATAATTATAAAATTGTAATTAGTGGATCTTATATTACTTTATATTCAAATTTCATAGTGCGTTGGACCATTGTCCTAAAGTTGTTGTAATTATTGTTCAGTCGCTAAGTCATGTCCGACTCTTTTGTGACCCCATGCACTGTAGCCTCTCAGGCTCCTCTGTCCGAGATTTCCCAGGGAAAACTGTTGGAGTGAGTTGCCATTTCCTTCTCCAGGTGATCTACCTGACCCAGGGCTTGAACCCACGTCTTCTGCATTGGCAGGCAGATTCCTTACTGCTGAGTCACCAGGGAAGCCCAGTTGTCCTAATCACAATAAACAGCTTTTCTTTCTTTTTTTTTTCTCTTTTAATGGTAGTTATTTAACTTCGGGATTTATTGCAAAACTTTTGCCTAGTTTGTAATTCTCAGGTATTCCAGTCAAAATGTTTACTTGAAAAATCAAAAGGAAAGTATTTGATATAATTTTATTAGTTAATGCATAATTTTTACATTTCTATCCTCCCTTAAAAATACACCAATAGCAAAAATTAAATGATTGTACTGCATCTTCAGTTTCACTCTGTTTGTGCTATAATTATTAACAGGCTAGCTGGCAGGAACATATTTGCTAAGTTATTATCTTCTCCCCTGCAGACTGTCTTTGATGCATACTGCTTTCTGAAGGAAATGGTTACATGCGTTTAATGAATTTCCTTCTGGTGATCTTACACCTGCTTTGTTAACAAATTTTTTCATGCTTTCATTTGTCACTAACAGTTAATCATACCTTTCGAACCACAAAAAGAATTGTGTAGTACCCTTTTATTTTCTGCTTGTTATTTTGACATGGGTTATTAGGTCTGTCACTTAGACAATGACAAAAATAACAGCTGTGAAGTTTATTGTACTCAGAAGTCATTTTTTATATTACTTTCGGCAGTGTCTATTAAAAGTCTGCCCAATGTCTGATGGGAAAAAAAAATAATAAATTCTCTTGGAAAAATAATTTAAGTGTTACAGAGAGGACACAATTATGAAATACATTACCATTAATCCCTTTCTCATTTTCAAAGTTCACAATCATTTGGGAGATATTTGTTAGAATGATGTATGTGTTTAATTTCATCCAAATTAGTCTAAAAGAAGTTTGAAATCCTTACAGTATATCGAGAATTGAATTCTGCAAGAGTTGTGATATACAGTAGAAACTCATGCTTTATGAAATGAAAAGGCTGTTAATTATTGGATTTATATTAGTGATGTGGAGCTGTGTATATCTTCATTATGTTTGTGAAAATACTGAGCACGTTGCTTCTCCATCACTTTGGCAGTTCCATCAGTTTCCTGTAATGTACATCTCAAGTCAAGCAGCCTAGGAGATTGATGTGTAACGTAAGAACTTCTTAGGATTGTAAACCGGCTCTCTTGAGCTCCATTATCACATTTTTCTCCTATAACAAGGAAATTATGAATACCTCTGTTGTGACTGGATAAGTCAGGCACAATCTATATTTCAAGTCTTTAAACTGAACAGTTTACACAACTTCTGCATTGCCAAATTCCATGTCCCACCAATATTTTGTCTTTTGGCCAGAGGCCTGTGCCAAACCAATCAAAGTAGCGTTTTAATTATAAGCATCCTTATGTCACTTTCCTTGATTTATTACTCAATTTCTTAAGGAAGCCTATATATCAAAATTTTCATCCATACATTCTCAAATTGCAGCATTCTCCTTGTGTTAGATGTTTGGAAAAGATCTGTGTCCCCTTCCATAGTTTACACTTTTCCCTTAAACTATTGAAACAACCAAGGATTATATTTCTTATTCCTTTTTTCTAAATAGGATGACTTGTCTCACGTTGAAAAGTAAGCATCAGAAATGTCTATTTCCTATCTGAAGGATCTGATAAGGTGTGGATTTGTTTTTTAATTATCCGCTTCTGTGCCCACAGGAGGTTGATTAAAATAAGATAGAAATTGCATATTTAATATATCAGAGACTCTGAAATCCTGGTACCAAATAATTGTGTGAAATAGAGTTCATTAGTGTTCTGCCACTTTTTAAAATTTTTTTTTTAATTGAAGAATAATTGCTTTACAGAATTCTGTTGTTTTCTGTCAAACCTCAACATGAATCAGCCATAGGTATACATATATCCCCACCCTTTTGAGCCCCCTTCCTGTCTCCCTCCCAATCCCATCCCTCTAGGCTGATGCAGAGCCCCTGTTTGAGTTTCCCGAGACACACAGCAAATTCCCATTGGCTATCTATTTTGCATATGGTAATGTAAGTTTCCATGTTACTCTCTCCATACATCTCACCCTCTCCTCCCCTCTCCCCATGTCTATAAGTCTGTTCTCTATGTCTGTTTCTCCCTTGCTTCCCTGTAAATAAATCCTTCAGTACCATTTTTCTAGATTCCATATATATGTGTTTAGAATATGATATTTATCTTTCTCTTTCTGACTTACTTCACTCAGTATAATAGGTTCTAGGTTCATCCACCTCATTAGAACTGACTCAAATGTGTTCCTTTTTATAGCTGAGTAAAATTCCATTGTGTATATGTATTATTACTTCTTTATCCTTTCAGCTGTCGATGGACATCTAGGTTGCTTCCATGTTCTAGCTATTGTAAATGGTGCTGCAATGAACAATGGGATACATGTGTCTCTTTCACATTTGGTTTCCTCAGGGTATATGCCGAGGAGTGAGATTGCTGGGTCATATGGTGCTTTTATTCCTAGTTTTAAAGGAATCTCCACACTGTTCTCCATAGTTGCTGAACTAGTTTGCAGTCTCACCAACAGTGTAAGAGGGTTTTCTTTTCTCCACACCCTGTCCAGCATGCATGTATTTTTTTGTAGACTTTTTGATGATGGATATTCTGAGCAGTGTGAAGTGATATTTCATTGTAGTTTGGATTTGCATTTCTCTAATGATGAGCCATCTTGAGCATCTTTTCATGTGTTTGTTAGCCATCTGTATGTCTTCTTTGGAGAAATGTCTGTTTAGGTCTTTTCCCCACTTTTTGATAGGGTTGTTTGTTTTTCTGGCATTGAGTTGTATGAGCTGATTGTATATTTTTGGAAATTAATCCTTTGTCAGTTGTTTCATTTGCTATTGTTTTCTCCCATTCTGAGGGTTGTCTTTTCACTTTGTTATAGTTTCCTTTGCTGTGCAAAAGCTTCTAAGTTTAATCAGGTCCCTCTTGTTTACCTTTGTTTGTATTTGTGTTACTCTAGGAGGTGGGTTATAGGGAGTCTTGCTTTGATTTATGTCATTGAGTGTTCTGCCTATGTTTCCCTCGAAGAGTTTTATAGTGTCTGGCCTCACATTTAGGTCTTTAATCCATTTTGAGTTTATCTTTGTGTATGGTGTTAGGAAGTGCTCTAATTTCATTCTTTTTACATGTAGCTGTCCAGTTTTTCAGTAGCATTTATTGAAGATGCTGTCTTTGCCTCATTGTATATTCTTGCCTCCTTTGTCAAAAATAAGGTACCCATAGGTGCATGGGCTTATTTCTGGGCTTTCTATCTTGCTTCACTGGTCTATATTCCTGTTTTTGTACCAGTACCATACTGTCTTGATGGCTGTAGCTTTGTAGTATAATCTGAAGTCAGGAAGGTTGATTCCTACAGCTCTATTCTTCTTTCTCAAGACTGCTTTGGCTATTCGGGGTCTTTTGTGTTTTCATATGAATTGTAAAATTTTTTGTTCTATTTCTATGAAAAATGTCATCTAATTTGATAGGGTTGCTTTGAATCTGTAGATTATGTTTGGTAGTATGGTAATTTTCACAATATTGATTCTTCCTACACAGGAACATGGAATATCTCTCCACCTGTTTATTTTGTCTTTGATTTCTTTCATTAGTATCTTATAATTTTCTGTGTACAGTTATTTTGTCTCCTTAGGTAAGTTTATTCCTAGAGATTTAATTATTTTTGTTCCATTGGTGCATGGGATTGATTCCTTAATTTCTCTTTCTTATTTTCCATTGAGTTAGAAATGCAAGTGATTTCTCTGTATTGATTTTGTATCCTTCAACTTTGCTAAATTCCCTGAGTAGCTCTAGTAATTTTTTGATACCATCTTTAGGGTTTTCTAAGTACTGTATCATGTCATCTGCAAATAGTGAGAGTTTTACTTCTTCTTTCCTGATTTTGATTAATTTTATTTCTTTTTCTTCTCTAATTGCTGTAGGTAGGACTTCCAGAACTATGTTGAATAATAGTGGTAAAAGTGAACATCCTTATCTTGTTCCTGATCCTAGAGGGAATGCTTTCAGTTTTTCACCATTGAGAATAATGTTTTCTGTAGGCTTATCATATATGACCTTTACTATTTTAAGGTAGGTTCCTTCTATGGCCATTTTTTTTTGAAGAATTTTAATCATAAATGGTTGCTGAATTTTGTCAAAGGATTTTTCTGCATCTATTGAGATTATCATATGGTTTTTATCTTTCAATTTGTTAATATTGTGTATCACACTAATTGATTTAGGTATATAGAAGAATCCTTGCATTCCTGGAATAAACCCAACTTGATCATAGTGTATAAGGTTTTTGATGTGTTGCTGAATTCTGTTTGCTAAAATTTTGTTGAGGATTTTTTTCATCTCTGTTCATAAGTGATATTGGCCTGTAGTTTTCTTTTTATGTGTTGTCTTTGTCTGATTTTGGTATCAGAATGATGGTGGCCTCATAGAATGGGTGTGGAAGTATTCCTTCCTCTGCAACTTTTTGAAAGACTTTTACAAGGTTAGGCATTATCTCTCTCTAAATATTTGATAGAATTCTCCTGTGAAGCCATCTGGTCCTGGGCTTTTGTCTTTTGGGAGATTTTTGATCACAGCTTCAATTTCAGTGCTTGTGATTTGACTGTTCATAATTTCTATTTCTTCCCGGTTCAGTCTTAGAAGATTGAACTTTTCTAAGAATTTGTCCATTTCTTCCAGGTTATCCATTTTTTTACCATATAGTTGTTCATTATAGTGCCATATAATTCTTTATAGTTATGCATTGTCTGTTGTAACCTCTCCTTTTTCATTTCTAATTTTATTGATTTATTCTTCTCTCTTTTTTCCTTGATGAGTCTGGCTAAATGTTTGTCAAGTTTCTTTATCTTCTCAAAGAACCAGCTTTTGGTTCTTTCATTTATTTTTGCTCTGATTTTTATGATTTCTTTCCTTCTTCTAATTTTGGGATTTTTTGTTCTTCTTTTTCCAGTTGTTTTAGGTGTAAATTTAGGTTGTCTATTTGATGTTTTTCTTGTTTCTTGAGGTAGGATTATATTGCTATAAACTCCCCTCTTAGAAATACTTTTGCTGCATTCCATAGGTTTTGTGTTTTTGTGTTCATATTGTCATTAGTTTCCAGAATTTTTTTTTTAATTTCCCTTTTGATTTCTTCAGTGAGCTCTTGGTTATATAGAAATGTATTGCTTAATCTCCATGTGTTTGTATTTTTTTACAGTTTTTTTTTTCTTATAATTGATATCTAATGTCATAGTGTTGTGGTTGGAGAAGAAGCTTGATACAATTTCAATTTTCTTATATACTGAAGTTTTCTTAAATATACTGAAGTGTTCTCAAATATACTAAAGTGACCCAAGATGTGGTCTATCCTGGAGAATGTTCCATGTACACTTGAGAAGAAGGTATATTCTTCTGTAATTGGATGTAATGTCCTGAAGATATCAATGAGATCCATCTCATCTAATGTGTCACTTAAGATGTGTTTCCTTATTATTTTTTTGTTTTGATGATCTGTCCATTGGTGTGAATGGGCTGTTAAAGTGTTCTACTATTACTGTGTTACTGTCACTACATACTGTTTTACGTCTGTTAGTGTATGTCTTATGTTTTGAAGTGCTCCTATGTTGGGTGCATAGATATTTACAATTGTTATGTCTTCCTCTTGGAATGATCCTTTGATCACTGTGTAACGTCCTTCCCATATCTCTTGTAATTTTCTTTATTTTAAGGTCTGTTTTGTCTAATATGAGGATTGCTACTCCAACTTTCTTTTGCTTTCCATTTGCATGGAATATATATTTTCCATCCTTTCACTTTCAATCTATATGTGTATTTAGGTCTGAAGTGGGTTTCTTTTAGACAATATGTATATGAGTCTTGTTTTTGTATCCATTCAGCCAGTCCATGTCTTTTGATTGCAGCATTTATTTCATTTACATTTAAAGTAAGTATTTATATATACGTTCCTATTGCCATTTGCTTAGTTGTTTGGGGTTTGATATTGTAGATCTTTTTCTTCTCTTATATCTCTTGACTATATAAGCCCCTTTAGCATTTGTTGTAAAGCTGATTTGGTGGTACTGACTTCTCTTAACTTTTGCTTGTCTGAAAAGCTTTTGATTTCTCCATCAATTTTGAAGGAGATCCTTGCTGGGTAGAGTAATCTTTGTTGCAGACTTTTCCATTTCAGTTCTTTAAACATATCCTGCTATTTCCATCTGGCCTGCAGAGTTTCTGCTGAAAGGTCAGCTGTTAAGCACATGGGGTTCCCTTGTATGTTACTTGTTGCTTCTCCCTTGCTGCTTTTAATATTGCTTCTTTGTGTTTTTTCTTTGTTAGTTTGATTAGCATGTGTCTTGCCATATTTCTCCTTGGGCTTATCCTATATTGGACTCTTTGTGCCTCTTGTATTTGATTGACTATTTCCATTTACATGTTGGGGAAATTTTCAACTATAATCTCTTCAAAAATTTTCTGACACCCTTTCTTTTTCTCTTCTTCTTCTGGGACCACTATAGTTCGAATGTTGCTGCATTTGATATTGTTCCAGAGGTCTCTGAGTCTGTCCTCATTTCTTGTCATTCTTTTCACTTTATTCAGCCCTTCAGAAGTTATTTCCACCATTTTATTTCCAGATCACTGATTCGTTATTCTGCTTCAGATATTATGCTTTTGATACCTTTTAGAGTATTTTTAATTTCAGTAAATGTGCTGTTTGTCTCTGTGTGCTTATTCTTTAATTCTTCAAGATCTTTGTTAATTGATTCTTGCATTTTATCCATTCTGTTTTGAAGATTATTGATCATCTTTACTATGATTATTCTGAATTCTTTTTCAGGTAGTTTGCCTGTTTTCTCTTCATTTATTTGGACTTCTGTGTTTCTAGTTTGTTCCTTCATTTGTGTAGTATTTCTCTGCCTTTTTGTTATTATTTTTTTCAACACATTGTGTTTGAGATTACCTTTTCCTAGGCTTCAAGGTTTAATTCTTTCTTCCTTTTGATTTTTGCCCTCCTAAGTTTGGTCCAGTGGTTTGCTTAAGCTTCCTTTATGGTGAGATTTGGGCTGAGTTTTTTGTTTGCTTGTTTGGTTTTCTTTTGATGAACAAGGCTGAGTGAGGTGGTAATCCTGTCTGCTGATGATTGGGTTTGTAGTTTTGCTTTTTTTGTTGTTTAGATGAGGCATACTGCACAGGGTGTTATTGGAGATTGGGTGATGTTGGGTCTTGTATTCAAATTGTTTCCTTTGTGTGAGTTCTCACTATTTGATACTCCCTAGAGTTAACTCTCTGGAAGTCTAGGGTCTTGGAGTCAGTGCTCCCACTCCAACGGCTCAGGGCTTGATATCTGGTCATGATATCAAGTGGTTAGTTATGGCATTAAGTGAGATTAAAATAAATGCCCAAAAATGAGAAACCAAAGATGAACCTCAGACAAATGGCGGTTACAAAATCAGGCAAATAATACTTAAAATAATGGAATATACACAGATGCATATACAGCCATTAAGTGAAATCAAAACAGTCCAACAAAAATAAATTACAGTAGGTTGACCTGGCAAACAAAGGAAATAAAAAATTATATCTACCAGTTAAGAGTAAAATTAGCTAAAGCACAAACTGGAAAACAAACTAAATCAAGGTGCCAAGTTGGGAATAAAATAATGAAAACAAAGCTAATGAATATGTTGAGAGGAAGGGAAAGAGAGAAAAGAAAGAATAGATACACAAAGTAAATAGAGGTATATAAAGATTTATATACATTAAAGATTAACTGCAAGGGGAAAAGAACAGTAGGAAAAGCAAATGAAGGAATACATGTAAAAAATATAATAGGTTTTTAAAAATTAAAAATATTATAACAAAGAGAAAAGAAAAAGGAAAGGAAGAAGAAAGAAAAAAAAGGGGGGGGGGATAATTCCACAGAACTGCAGAAGCCCAACATAGAGGCAGAGGTTTATAACAACAATAACAAGTATGACTGAATATACACCTAAACATATACACCCATAAGCAAAATGAAAACAATCCAAGAAAAATAAATTAAAATAGAATGACCCAGCAAACAAAGGAAACCACAAATTATATCTACAGTTAAGAACAAAACTAACTAAAGCACAAACTGGAAAGCTAAACTAAAGCAAGGTGTCAAGTGGGGAATAAAGCAATAAAATAAAACTAACAAATATGTTGAGAAGAAAGGAAAGAAAGAAAAACAAAGAAAGAATAGGTATGTAAAGTTAAATAGAGGTAGATAAAGATTTATATACATTAAAGATTAACTGCAAAGGGAAAACAACAGTAGGAGAGGCAAGCAAAGGAATAAGTGTAGAAAAAATAATAACTTTAAAAATATTAAAATTTTTCTTTTAAAAAAAGGAAAACTCCATAGAACTGCAAAAGCCCAATGTAGAGGCAGAGGTTTATAACAACAATAAATAATGTGACTGAGGGGAAAAAAAGCAATAAACAACTACAATGTAGGAGCAAAAAGAAAAAGAAAAAAAAATGCAAAAGAATCTACAGAACAAGTCAAAACATAAGGAAAACAAATGTTTTTCTTGATCACTGCTGTCAGAGTCCTTTCCCTCGCTGGGAGTCACAGCCGCCTCACTCCCTAGGACGCCCCCCAACACCGTGCTGATCTCTGGACCTGCTGTGGCGGCAGCTCAGAGTCTAATCTGGTCCCTCTCCTGTGTGTTCTTGCTCCGATGTCCACAGCTATCAGAACTAGTGTGTTTTCTTTTGTAGGCGCTCTCAATGTCCTTTTATATATTCCATAGACACAGAGTCTGTCTAGTCGATCATGTGAATTTAATCTGCAGCTTGTATAGCTGGTGGGAAGGTTTTGTGTCGAGAGCGGCTCGGCAAGCAAGGTTTCCGAAAGCGCAATATGGTGGGAGAATGAGAAACAAGATGCAAGAATTGAGAGAAAAGTGTGGATCAGGGGACCAACCCCGCTCCAGGGTGAAGGTGCCAAGACTGAATCCAAGCCAGCTTTGTTTTACTTTCAGCCGTGGATGAAAGAACATGCGGGGGGTGAAGCTATAACTCATGTGGCCTTCAGGACCAAAGAGCAAAGTGATCATTAACCATTGAGTAACTAAGGAACAGTAATCAATAACACATCGGTAACTAAGACCAATATTCTTATCTGTAGATTTTCCACCACATACGTAAAACCTGTGACTCTGAGACACTAGTTGAGAAACATTCTGGGGTCGGTTTTCCAACCTCAGGATCATATCTTGTTTTCAAGACTATGAACTGTTCCATCTGGACTTGTTCCAAGACTCTCATGCCTTATAGCATCCAGTTTATCAATAATTGCAAATTTCTTTTGTGGCCCTTGCTGGGGCCTACTTTTCTTTTATTCTTCCTGTCTCCTACAGTTTTGGGTCTTCTTCCTTAGCCACACTGCCGCTGGGTTTCGATTGTGGTTTTATTTCCACCTCTGCATGTGGGTTGTTCCCTGGGGTTTGCTCCTGAGGCTGCCCTGGAGGGCTTGGGTCTGCTCCAGTGAGGGCCAGGTGTAGAGGTGGTGCGGCTGCTTGGGTCACAGGGGTTCTGGCAGCACCATTCTGACAGCATACTGACTGCTGTGCTCAGGGGAGTTGGCAGCAGGAAATATAGTGCTCTAGAAGGATATGGCTACCAGTTTTGGCCGATACGCTCCAGTATTTGTGCCTGGAGACAACCCCCTCCTCTACCCCCCAACAGAGAAGCCTGGCAGGCCACAGTCTACAGGGTCACAAAGAGTTCAACACAACCGAAGTGACCCTGCGTGCATAGACGCAAGGCTTTTTTTTTTTTTTTTGCCTGTGGTTGCTCTGCCCCAATGAGAGTTGGGTGTGAAGGTGGCACAGCTGCTTGGCCTGTGGGGACCCTGGTGGTGCCAAGAGAGCAGGGACACAGACGGCCTCCGCTGCAAGAGTTATGGTCTCATCAGTCTTTTTTCGAGACTCTTGTAGCTGGCAATCAGAAGGCCTCTTTGAGTTTTCTGCCACTCTTACTACAGAGCAGGAGCACCTGCTTTTGATTTTAGTTAATGATGAAACACATTTCTTTTGCATTGTTACAAAAAATTGGAGATTATTAATTTATTATTTTAAATTAGCTAATATAATAATAATACTATCTATTACTAGTGTATCCCTATTACTATTATTATTTTATTCAGTAGATAGTAATTTAGGATTACTGCCATATCTTTGATGATCCAGTAGAGAAACTGAATTTTTTCCTCTATTTGCTAATCTCAGTGACGAATATCTTATTAAATCAGATTCAACTAGTGTGAATCTTTTGGAATGTTTGGGCTGGCATTTAATTTTTTAGAACTTGGAAAATAAGACTTTTCAAAGAAAGACTTTGTAAAATAGAGTAGGTGTATACTAACCTCACTGCAAAAGAAAACTATTTGGAGAACTTTAGCAATATATTATACAAAATATAGAGAAGCCAAATTTCAATGTTAGATGTGACTAGCATTGAGGTTTAACTTCTATTATTGACTGGAATTTAAGAAACAGTAACAGTAATTTCTGTCTTTTGTTATTTGAAAAAGAAATATATTAGCTGTGGCTTCCTATGAAATGCAGATATGAAATTTCATAGGGATAAATTGTTTAAAGTGTTTATCAAAGTGGCTGGTACATATTAATAGTCTATAATTGCTAGCATTTTATTAACAATAATAATTTATATGCAAAAAGATAATGTAATTTAAAAATAATTTATATATCCACTTACAATGATCAACTTACTTCTTAGAAATACTTCATCAGTAATTCAAATTGCTGTAAGCATTTGACAGAAATAAACCTTTATCTCTTTAAATTTCTTAAAGCCAGTTTCTTAAAAGAGTTTTCTTGCTTTTTCACTAAAATCCAATACACTTGTGAATGTGTATTTATCTATATATAATATACAAAAACACAGACATATATTTTTGAATTTTAGCTTCATTTAAAGTAATTTCTTTGATGGAAGTAGCAAATGACAGAGAATATATGAAATGATAAAATATGGTATTTGCTGCTATGTGCCAAAGGGTATAGTGAGAACGTGTTAATTATTGTTTTAGGTAATTGATTAATATTGAAAACATGTATGAATAAATTATAACTGAGGCAAAAATTCATTTGGGAAATGTAGTTGCATGCAGTAAATAATAAATTGATGTATAGACTCATGTATTTATATATAGTTTTATCATATTTTATATATTTTAGGAAATAACATATAGGTAAGCTAAACAACACATTCTCCTTATTGTCAAATTCAGACTTAAAGAAAGTAGGGAAAATCACTAGACCATTCATTTATGACCTAAATCAAATCCCTTATGATTATACAGTGGAAGTGACAAATACTTTTAAGGGATTAGATCTGATAGAGTGCCTGATGAACTGTGGACAGAGGTTCATGTCATTGTACTGGAGACAGGGAGCAAGACCATCCCAAAGAAAAAGAAATGCAAAATAGAAAAATGGCTGCCTGAGGAGCCCTTACAAATAGCCATGAAAAGAAGAGAAGCAAAAAGCAAAGGAGAAAAGGAAAGATATACCCATTTGAATGCAGATTTCCAAAGAATAGCAAGGAGAGATAAGAAAGACTTCCTCAGTGATCAGTGCAAAGAAATAGAAGAGAACAATAGAATGTGAAAGACTAGAGATCTCTTCAAGAAAATTAGAGACATCAAGGGAACATTTCAAGCAAAGATTGGCTCGATAAAGGATAGAAATGGCATGGACCTAACAGAAGCAGGAGATAGTAAGAGGTGGCAAGAATACACAGGAGAACTATACAGAAAAGATATTTATGACCCAGATAATCATGATGGTGTGATCACTCGTCTGGAATCAGACATCCTGAAATGTGAAGTAAAGTGGGCCTTAGGAAGCATCACTATGAACAAAGCTAGTGGAGGTGATAGAATTCCAGTTGAGCTATTTCAAGTCCTAAAAGATGATGCTGTGAAAGTGCTGCACCCAATATGCCAGCAAATTTGGAAAATGCAGCAGTGGCCATAGGACCAGAAAAGGTCAATTTTCATTCCAGTCCCAAAGAAAGACAATAACACAGAATGCTCAAACTACCACAGTTGCACTCATCTCACATGCTAGTAAACTAATGCTCAATATTCTCCAAATCAGGCTTCAACAATATGTGAACTGTGAACTGCCACATGTTCAAACTGGATTTTGTCAAGGCAGAGGAACTAGAAATCAAATTGCCAACATTTGCTGGATCATCAAAAAAGCAAGAGAGCTGCAGAAAAACATCTATTTCTTCTTTAATGACTGTGCCAAAGGTTTTGACTGTGTGGATCACAATAAACTGTGGAAAATTCTGAAAGAGATAGGAATACCAGACCACCTGACCTGCTTCTTGAGAAATCTGTATGCAGGTCAGGAAGCAACAGTTAGAACTGGACATGGGCCAACAGACTGGGTTCCAAATTGGGAAATGAGTACGTCAAGGCTGTTTATTGTCACCCTGCTTATTTAACTTATATGCAGAGCACATCATGAGAAACCCTGGGCTGGAGAAACCACAAGCTGGAATCAAGATTGCCGGGAGAAATATCAATAACCTCAGATATGCAGATGATGCCCCCGTTATGGCAGAAAGTGAAGAAGAACTAACGAGACTCTTGATGAAAGTGAAAGAGGAGAGTGAAAAAGTTGGCTTAAAGCTCAACATTCAGAAAACTAAGATCATGACATCTGGTCCCATCACTTCATGGCAAATAGATGGGGAAACAGTGGCTGACTTTATTTTTTTGGGCTCCAAAATCACTACAGATGGTGACTGCAGCCATGAAATTAAAAGACACTTATTCCGTGGCAGGAAAGTTATGACCAACCTAGGCAGCATATTTAAAAGCAGAGACATTACTTTTCAACAAAGGTCCGTCTAATCAAGGCTATGGTTTTTCCAATTGTCATGTATGGATGTGAGAATTGGACTATAAAGAAAGCTGAGCACCAAAAAATTGGTCCTTTTGAACTGTGGTGTTGGAAAAGACTCTTGAGAGTCCCCTGGACTGCAAGGAGATCCAACCAGTCCATCCTAGAGGTGATCAGTCCTGAGTGTTCATTGAAAGGACTGATGTTGAAGTTGAAACTCCAACAGTTTGGCCACCTGTTGCAAAGGGCTGACTCATTTGAAAAGACCCTGAAGCTGGGAAAGATTGAAGGCAGGAGGAGAAGGGGATGACAGAGGAGGTAATTGTTGGATGGCATCACTGACTCAATGGACATGAGTTAGGGTAAACTCCAGGAGTTGGTGATGGACAGGGGGGCCTGGTGTGCTGCAATCCATGCGGTCGCAAAAAGTCAGACATGACTGAGTGACTGAACTGAAATGAACTGAAGCAACACTTTTGTTATCATCCAGAAATAGCAGTATTTCCCTTGCAAACATATTTACAACATAATCAGTAAGAAACTGCTTTAACGATGTTGTATCTTTGAAAGTACTTATTAAAGCATATCTCTTTGTTTTCTCACTTTAATTTCTCCATCAATTTCTATAAATAATGAAAAAATGTTCAACACTAGTCAATGTATTTTCTTCTTGTAGGCATCTTTTTGGAATATTTACAGTACAATTTATTGAAAATGCTGTCTTTTCCCCAGTAGATTTGCTTAGCATCTATGTTGAATACGTTGATCATATGTACATACCTCCGTTTTCTTCCCTCCATTTCCTTGCATTAATCTATTTTAAATAGTTCATTGGCTTGTTGGTTATTCACTTTTTATGAAAATGTTTTAAAGTTTATGTTAATAATGAAAACTAGTATGCTCTTTGTTGTTGCTTTAGTCACTAAGTCACGTGTGATTCTTTTCAACCCTCATGGACTGTAGCTTGCCAGGTTCTTGTCTCCATGGGATTTCCCAGGTGGAAATACTGAAGTAGGTTGTCGTTGCTTCTCCAGGAAATCTTCTCAACTCAGAAATTAAACCCACATCTCCTTCATTGGCAGGCGGGTTCTTTACCACTGAGCCACCTGGGGACTTACCAATAAAAACAGAAGGCCTTTCTAACATTTTATTTCTGCTTTCTGCTCCTTCAGCTCACATGCTATTGTTTCTTGGTATTTGAATTTTGTGGGTATTTTAAATCCCAAAAGATATCATTGTTTTATATGTCAATATTTATCTAGATTTGCCCTTATATTTAGTCATTGTACTTTTCTTAATTTCTTCATACAAGATGAGCTTCCTTTTGAGTTCATTTCCCATTTTTTTCCTGAAGTATGCTTTGATATTTTGCAATTTTGGCACAGCTTTTCTGCTAAAATTATTTCCTACTTGTTTCATTCTTGAAAGAATACTATCAAGGGACACAACATTATAGGTCAGCCGTGTTTTTCTTTCAGCTCTCTGAAAGGTTATTTGCCATTGCCTTTTGGTCTGCATTGTTTTCATAGAGGAATAATCTCTTTTTATCTGTTGCTTCTTTGAAGGTAACCTACCTTTTTTCCCCTTTGGCTGCCTTGTTTTTTTTCTCTTTGATTTTTCACAGTTTTACAATGATGTGTATCAATTTGATTTTATTCATATTACTGTGGTTCATAGGGCTTCTTTTTTATAGCTGTACTGTTAATATCAGAAAATTCTCAGTCATTACCTTTTCAAACAGTTCTCTACCCCAGTCATTCTTTCATCTCTTTCTAAAAATTCAATAAAAAATATTTTAGACTTTCTCATTTTATTGTTTTTGTCTCTTATCAAGATCAGATGTTTCATTTAGTTGGCACATCTCTAATTTCTACTTTAATCTAGAAACTTGACCTCTCTGGCACAAAGGAACTTCTGAAATCTTTGCTACAGATCACACCTCTAGCTTTCCCCTATGTTTCTTAACAAGTCTCAGCATATACAAGAACAAGTTTTGAAGTCACTTATTGTTTTAAGGAGAAGTTGTGCAGGGATTTCTGGATTTTCCCCTTTAAGTCTCCCTCCCCAGTTTCCTGCCATTCTGATAGTTTAAACACAAGTCCATCTCACCTCAGTTCATTATGTTTACTGTATCAGTATCCTGATACTGACATTGAACTATAATTTGCAAGATGTTTCCATGAGAAAACAGTAACCCACTCCAGTATCCTTGCCTAGAGAATCCCATGGACAGAGGAGTCTGGTGGGCTATAGTTCATAGGGTCACAAAAAGTCAGACATTACTGAAATGACTGAGCATGCTTGCACACACACCATTCTGGGAAATGGAGTAAAGGCACATAAGCTCTCTCTCTATCATTTATTACAATTGCATGTGGATCTACGAGTATCTCAAATAGAAAAACAACAACAAGCTTTAATTAAAAAATCTAGCGGAGAGAGTCCATGCCAGAACTAAAATTCCAGAATATCCTCAGACTGGGTTCAATTATTTTCATTAAAAAGTAAAATTCTCAAATTATTTTGATATATAACAAAATTTATGAACCGCTGAATAATGATGAAAAAATATTTTGAACCTAAATTTCAATAGGCGTGTAATACAATTATTTTTTTAAACTAGAAATCTCCTTATATAGATTTGTTTTTCTCTGTGCAGAACATATATATGTATAAACCCCATAGCCACAGTGATCCCCGAAGGATTTGCATATAGTTCAGAATACTTCTCTGGTGACTCAGTTGATAAAGAATATGCCTGCAATGTGGGAGACCTGGGCTGGATCCCTGGGTTGGGAAGATCCCCTGTGGGAGGGCATGTCAACCCACTCCAGTATTTTTGCCTGGAGAATCCCCATGAGCAGAGGAGCCTGGCTATTCTCTCAAAAACAGAATTCTCAAAATTCTCAAAAAAATAGAATTTTGAGCATTACCTTGCTAGCATGTAAAGTGAGTGAAATTGTGTGGTAGTTTGAACATTCTTTGACATTGCTCTTCTTTGGGATTGATATGAAAACTGACCTCCTCCAGTCCTGTGGCCACTGCTGAGTTTTCCAAATTTGCTTACATACTGAGTATAGCACTTTCACAGCATCATCTTTTAGGATTTGAATTAGCTCAACTAGAATTCCTTCACCTCTGCTAGCTTTGTTCTTAGTAATGCTTCCTAAGGCCCACTTGATTCCACATTCCATGATGGCTGGTTCTAGGTGAGTGATTACATCATTTCGGTTATCCAAGTCATTAAGACCTGTTTTGTATAGTTCATCTGCATATTCTTCCCACTTCTTCTTAATATCTTCTGCTTTTCCTAGGTCCATACTGTTTCTGTATTTTATTGTGACCATCTTTGCAGGAAATGTTCCCTCAGTATCTGTAATTTTCAAAAACATTACTTTTACTGTATCTATTATACTTGGCAAGCCAAATTATTATAATGAAACCATTGTTTTCTCTTCCTTTGAAATGAATTAATTTCCTTAAGTACAAAATATCTTTGAATTTATTGGCATTACTGGCAATAGGTTAGTATAAAGTATTGTGTGAAAAAAATGAAAGCTACACAAAAGAAAATTTAAATGCCACATGTATAGTTTAAGACCACATTTTAAAATGTTAATGAATAGATATCCTATCTTGTTGAAATTTGCTGAAACAAACTAAAAAAAAAGAACCATTTTGTATGTATAGAGGAAGAAATGTTTTCACATTTTATCCTTAAAATAGAATATTTTAAAAAGTATAGTCTTCATAATATACTAATAAATTAGCTATTAGAAAGTTTCAATATTGATCTGGCAATAGCTTTATGATAAGTTAAAGGAGGAATTATCTTTCTATTTGAAACTGTTGCAGTTTTACAGCAAGATTCATATTTTATATTTATCACATGTTAAAATAAAAACAGAAAAGAAAGCATGAAAGGCAGCAACTCAAAATTAATGATAACATAATAGCATAGTTTCCCCAAATTGTTTCTGTCATTTTTCTAAATTATGCCTCTTTCAATTCAGAGCTTTGTCCATTGTCATTCATTAGAAATGTATTTGTGAATATGTGTGTCTGTATTTCCTTCTCTATAACATCATCAAAAATAAGGAGAATATCTAAATATATTTATGTAACTCTAAATATTTCTCTAGGGATCATTCACACTGATTTGTGGACCTTTCTCATTCATAAAGAAATGAATCATTCTGTTTTCAGTTTTACCAGTTCTGGAAAGAATAGGAATAATAGTGCCTATAAATTATCAAACACATTTCATGTACACTGGAGGAAATTGCAATAAGTTTAAAAAGACTAAAAACACCTAAAATTGATATGTTCAAAATCCAAACCACCTGACAGATACTTGAGCTCCTTTAAATATTGAAATAGCATTGTGGCCAGGAAGTCCCTAGTAAAATCATATACACTTTTGGATCACATTTGTGAAACAGTTCATATTTGTGATAACACATGTTCTTTTCTCTTTCAATGTGGCTATATGATGACAGAAGCTGTCCATTGCTATCAAATATATATATATATCAAATCTGAAATGATGACAATACCTTTCAGAGAATCCCCTTGCCCCATGTCCTTGAAGAAAATAATTAAGCAAAATTTGGAGGAAGGAGTTGAATCACAGTTATTATCTGAAGGCCATCATGGTTAAAGTCCTTGAAGTGAGATGACCAACAAGTTCCTTTGTCCTCATGTTCCCCATTCTGCATTGAACTCTTCTTTTTCATGTATACACAGTCACAAAAATTTAAGAAATGAGGTTAGGAGTAAGGGAAACCAGTATGAAAATTTTAAACTAAAAGGCATAAAATGCTCTAGGATTCAATATTTCTCATAGCATATTTAGCATTATATTCAATATTTATCATAGCATACAAGGCCTACTTAAATGCAATTCTACATAGCTGTATCTTTGTTCCCATCTCAAAAACCAGACTATTTGATCTATATTTTTTCTTTTATGTTCTTTCTCACATTGCTCTGCAATCCTGAACCCCAGATTCATTATCCACCTACTGACATTCACTATAACCCGTACCAAATGGGCCCACCATTCCATCATAAATAAATACTCTTACAATGTCTTCAATAGCATCATGTCCCTCTGGGTCTTCAATGAAACCTGGATCTCCTTCAAAAACTACCTCTCTTTTAGCCTTCACCAAGCCTCTATCATCCTTGAAAGATTTTGGCATCAGTTCTATAATTGTTACTGGCAGTCTAGTTCTTGAATTTTGAGTCTTATCTAGAAAGTAGGTCTTTATGCTGGAGAAATTCTATTCTGGAGAAATTCTATTCTGAAAAATGGCACCAGTTCCATGATTGTTGCTAGCAGTCTAGTTCTCAAATGTTGAGTCTTACCTAGGAAATAGGTCCTTGTTTTATTCTTGTATAGGATCTTTGTTGAATAAAACCCCTCTAGGATTGGGAGCCTGCCACTATCTTGTCTTTCTCCCTCACAAGGTTTGAAACCATTATTTATGACCCCCAGCTGAGTTTCCATAAATTTTAATTAATGGGAATCTCTGATCTGATTACTACTTTGTGTATCTGAATGTCTATCCTTATACAGCATGTGCCTATCATGACCTTTATTAACATTTTTAAGAGTTAAATTTTGTCCTTTAAAAAGATATGTTAAAGTCATAACCCCAGTACCTGTGTGACCATGTTTGGAAATAGGGCCTTAGGAGATGTAGTCAAGTTAAGATGAGGTCATTGGGGTAATCCTTATCTGATATGACTGGTATGCTTAAAAGAAAAGGGAAGTTTAGTAACAGATATACATAGGAGGATACTAGTGTGTACCTTAGAGACAGAGACTGGAATAATGCCGCTGCAAGTCAAGAAACACCAGGATTAAAAGCCACCCTCAGGAGCCAGGAAGAGGCAAGGGAGGATCCCACCCATAGCCCGTCCACACGTTGATTTTGTATTTCTTTTCCTAGAACTCAGAAAGCATACGTTCCTGTTATATCAAGCTACCAATTGGTAGGAATTTGTTATGATAGCTCTAGGAAATGAATGTGTTTATCTAACAAATTATTCATATCAGATATAACCCCAAATGGCAGCAAATTCTAATTCAGATAAGACTTGTGTCTTGTAAAAGTGGTATCAAAAAGTGATGCTTGTATGCATCTTAATTTGTAAAGGAAAATTTTAAATAGACTCATTATTTGATTATAAAAATTGTGTGAGTTGTGAGAAAGAATTCATTTGGAAAGATGACAAACTGACGTTCAAAAATAATTTCAGTTGTAATATTGGAAATAATTGTGTCTTTACTCAGTTTAAAAAAATGATGAATTAGTAAAAGATAAAATCTACAAACTGATACAGTAGAAGCTTATTTATCTATGTACACTAATTGAAAAATTATAGATCTCCTTTGCATTAGAATATGCCATTGTTTAAAAATGCTTTGTTGACATTGGTAACTTTTATGTAAATTGTCTACTTTTTTCCTTCATATGTATGATCCTAGATTTTTTTCCCTTAAAAAAAAATCTATTCTAATTGGTCCAGTTTAACATTATCAATGATTTTGATGGCAAATAAATAGAAAACAGTAATATAACTCTGGAGTAAGCTGAGAAAAATATTAGGAAAGATCTCAGTTCCCTCATTCTTGTAGGCTATAACCGTGCCTACGTTAGTGCCTCTCACTAATAGAACTACCAGAAGGAATATTAATGATGACAGTAACAAAAATGACACTCAGAGCACTCTGTATAATCAAATTTGTGAGAAAACTATGTTAGAAATGTTAAACCATTTTTCTTATCCAAAATAAATGGCATACAGTCTTCTTCACCTTTGCCAACATTTAGCACATTTCAGTTTTTAAGGTATGTCTTTTATTGTCCTGCAATAAAATAAATAAATTTTTTAAAAAATTGTTTCAAAAATTCCCAATGTATGTACTCCATAGGCTGAAGTGATCAATAATTGATTTTTTATGAACCACATCATCATAGAGACAGTTCCCTCCCACTGCCCAATTTGTCTCTAAACTACTTTTAGATATACTCTACAGAAAATGCTTTTCATTGCAGGTTTAACCAGGAAACTGGGCCAGGTCCATATCATTTACTGCCAGAGTGACATTACTGTGAGTAAACAAATTTGAGCATCAGAAATGGTGCATGATTTTCAAACAGAAATGTTAAGATGACCATAATAAATGTTTACCCGGTATACAAGTAAATGAATATATCACTATCTTAGCTTTAGAATTTTAGAGGAATCAAATGAACTGCCCACAATCAATTCTAATAATGATTTCAAACACAAAAATTCAATCTAATTGTTTTGATTTTATAGAGTTATAACTTTTATGGTAAAAGGTAAATAGAGGCCATTTATGGCAACACTCTCCCCAATAGTATACTAGTATATATTGTCCCATTCTCAGATAACCTATTGTTCTACAAATGCATTAGTCACTTTTATTCAAAAATGAGTGTGTTTTTTAGGCAGAGTTCATTAACCACTTCATTATTAAGTTTGATATGTTATCAATATGGGAAGTAGATTATGGGTATAAAGTAAATGTAAAGTAAAAGTTGCAATATGAAGTCAATCTGTTGTTTAAGTCAAAACTATATTTCTCACTATGCTTATCTTTTGTGCTAGAGCAACTCACACAAGTTCTCAGTAAGTTAATTGACTCTATTGACTATACTAATTTTGTACATGTCAAACTAATTAATTCAAGTATTATTTAGTGCTCTTACAAGTACATACACAAATAAAACAAAGGAAATGTTTTTGAAAATATTAAAGGAATAGACATATCATTTATCATTTGAAAATAAAATCTAGGTCAATATCATTTCCTACTTGAAATCAGTTGTGGATGCATTACAAAGCCAATCTCATTAATAACCCCAAGTATAGGTCACACTTTAAAATATAACAAAAACAATCACATGTGAATAAATGGAAGACTGCTATAAAATGCTCACTCAGTTGACTCTTTGTGACCTCATGGACTATAGCCCACTAGGCTCCTCTATACATGGAATTTTCCAGACAAGAATACTAGAGTAGGTTGTTATGCCCTCTTCCAGAGGAATCTTCCCAAGCCAGGGACTGAACCTGCGTCCCTTGCATCTTCTGCATTAGCAGGCAGATTCTTTACCACTGCACCACCTGGCTACACTTTAATATGTATATTAATAGGTACACATTAAACTTCTGCTTCTTCAAATGGTCAGCAATCATTCCATACTGAAAAATCAATCAAGAGTCATCCAGTTAAATAAATAAAAAACAAAACAAACAAAAAATACTATGACCAAGCTTATTTATAAAACAGAAAACTACTCACAGAACAGATTTGTTGTTGCCAAGGTGAAAGCAGGTGGATGGGTCAGGGTTAGAAAATATGAATCATTATATACACAGTGGATAAACAACAAGGTCCTTGCTATATAGCACAGAGAAATATATTAAATATCTGGTGATAAACTATAATAGATAGAATATTTTGAAAAATAATATATACATGTGTATAAATGGATCATTTTACTGTACAGCAGAAACTAATACAATGTTGTAAATCAAATATTCATCAATTAAAAGAAAAACAGGAGCAACTATGACCAGCAGCTTAAGAATCTACTATCTATAAATAAATCTGCCATTTCATTACCGATAATTTCTTATTTGCTATTTTGGAATTACTCACATTTTACATGGTAACTCAAGTAGATCAAATCCCATATTCAAAATAGAAAGTGTAGAATGAGTTCTCATCTTTAGCGTAAAATACCCAGAAAGATTATAACACTAAAATTAGCAAGATACAAAAGCAAGTATAACTATTATCTGTGTTGTATTTTAAGTATTTTCATATATGTTATCACATTAATTTCTCAAAAAATGCTCCTTTTGCAAATGAGCAATCTATTAATTAGAGTTTTAAGAATTTTCTCATGTTCTTGATTAAGAAATCTTAACCTCAGTCTGTGATCTTTTAACTTCAAATATACTATTTTTCCTCTGATACTCAATTAAAGTAGTTTTGTTCTATGCCATGTAGATAAACTCTGAAGTGAGGCTCCTTAGGACTTCCCTGGTGGCTCAGTCAGTAAAGAATCTGCCAGCAGTGCAGAAGACTCCAGTTTGATCTCTGGGTTGGGAAGATCCCCTGAAGAAGAGAGTTCAGTTCAGTTCAGTTGTCGCTCAGTCGTGTCCAACTCTTTGCGAACCCATAAATCGCAGCACAACAGGCCTCCCTGTCCATCCCCCGCAGTTTACTCAAACCCATGTCCATCGAGTCGGTGATGCCATCCAGCCATCTCATGCTCTGTCATCCCCTTCTCCTCCTGCCCCCAATCCCTCCCAGCATCAGGGGCTTTTCCAATGAGTCAACTCTTCCCATGAGGTGGCCAAAAATTGGAGTTTCAGCTTCAGCATCAGTCCTTCCAATGAACACCCAGGACTGATCTCCTTTAGGATGGACTGGTTGGATCTCCTTGCAGTCCAAGGGACTATCAAGAGTCTTCTCCAAACCACAGTTCAAAACCATCAATTCTTTAGTGCTCAGCTTTCTTTTATAGTCCAACTCTCACATCCATGCATGACCACTGGAAAAACCATAGCTTTGACTACAGGAAGCTTTGTTGACAAATTAATGTCTCTGCTTTTTAATATGCTGTCTAGGTTGGTCATAACTTTTCTTCCAAGAAGTAAGCGTCTTTTTATTTCATGACTACAATCACCATCTGCTGTGATTTTAGAGCCCCAAAAAATAAAGTCTGCCACTGTTTCCACTGTTTCTCCATTTATTTGCCATGAAGTGATGGGACCGAATGCCATGATCTTAGTTTTCTGAATGTTGAGCTTTAAGCTAACTTTTTCACTCTGCTCTTTCACTTTCATCAAGAGGCTCTTTAGTTCTTCTTCACTTTCTGCCATAAGGGTGTTGTCATCTGCATATCTGAGGTTATTGAAATTTCTCCCTGCAATCTTGATTCCAGCTTGTGCATCATCCAGCCCAGCATTTCTCATGGTGCATTCTGCATATAAGTTAAATAAGCAGAGTGACAATATACAGCCTTGACGTACTCCTTTTTCTATTTGGAACCGTTCCATGTCCATTTCTAACTGTTGCTTCCTAGCCTGCATACAGATTTCTCAAGAGGCAGATCAGGTGGTCTGATATTCCCATCTCTTTCAGAATTTTCCACAGTTTATTGTGATCCACACAATCAAAGGCTTTGACATACTCAATAAAGCAGAAATAGATGTTTTTCTGAAACTCTCTTGCTTTTTCGATTTTCCAGCAGATGTTGGAAATTTGATCTCTGGTTCCTCTGCCTTTTCTAAAACCAGCTTGAACATCTGGAAGTTCACAGTTCACGTATTATCAAAGCCTGGCTCAGAGAATTTTGAGCATTACTTTGCTAGTGTGTGAGATGAGTGCAATTGTGCAGTAGTTAGAGCATCCTTTGGCATTGCCTTTCTTAGAGATTGGAATGAAAACTAGACTTTTCCAGTCCTGTTGGCAGTGCTGAGTTTTCCAAATTTGCTGGCATATTGAGTGCAACACTTTCATAGCATCATCTTTCAGGATTTGAAATAGCTCAACTGGAATTCTATCACCTCCAATAGCTTTGTTTGCAATAATGCTTCCTAAGGCCCACTTGACTTCACATTCCAGGATGTCTGGCTGTAGGTGAGTGATCACACTATCGTGATTATCTGGGTCATGAAGATTATTTTTCTACAGTTCTTCTGTGTATTCTTGCCACCTCTTCTTAATATCTTCTGCTTCTGTTGGTTCCATACTCTTTCTCTCATTTATTGAGCCCATCTTTACATGAAATGTTCCCTTGGTATCTCTGACTTTCTTTAAGAGATCTCTAGTCTTTCCCATTTTATTATTTTCCTAGAGAAGGAGAAGGGAATGACTGCTAAATTCAGTATCCTTGCGTGGAAAATTTCATGGACAGAGGAGCCTGTCCAGCTACACTCTATGGAGTCACAAACTATTTTCTCTGCAGGATACACTGATGTAAAACTTTTACTGTCATAGCACGTGATGGCTGGGGTTGAAATTGGAAAGCCTCTAATAGAATACATGGAAACTATGTAAGCCATGCACTCCATAGAAAGATGATGAAGGATCATCTCATAGTACCAAAATATTATAATAGTAGTGGCAGTAATTCTAGCTCACATTTTTGGAATATTATTGTCTCTATTTTGATATAAGCTTCTTTAGGGTTCCTACAGATCTGGAGACATAAAGGAAAATAGGCATGTTTTTCTTTAATTGGGCAGATACCTCATTCTGGGAAAGCTACCAAAAATTTTTAACATCATATGCCTCTCTACAAGGCATTCCAGAGGCAAACAGGAGGCCATAGTCACAAACTTTATATCCTTTGTATTTGCTTCAAGAGTAGACCAGAGGAAAGCAGCTTTGAACAAAAGGGAAATCATTATTCTCACCAACTTTCAGTCTTGGAACAGACTCTATCCTAATGCCATGACTTAGTGGAACCTATGTGATACAGCTAAAGTGTGCCTAGAAAAAGATTCAGAAACTTAACTCAATATATTTGTTTAAAAGATAGTAAAATAAATTGATAATTATCCAGATCAAAAATTGGAAAACTTAGAGAATAGGAAACATTATCTAAGTGGAAGCAGAAGACAAAATATAAATGCATAAAGTAATGAGATAGAAAACAGAAAATTGATAAAGCTACTGAATTAGTGTAAGAGCTGATTTTTCTCATATAAAACAATACAAGAGATCAATATTTAGAGATTGATAATATAGTCAGGAAAAAAGACACATGCTTTTAAAAGGGAATGAGATAATATCATTAGCACTAATAAAATCTAAAGAATTATAAGATGATACTTTTCTCAATCCTATGCAAATATATATGAAAAATTTCATGAATTGTAAAGAAAATATGAATGATAGAAACTAATCCCCAAATAGAGCCAAATAAAGACCTTAAGTCATGTTTCCTAAAAATTGCACATGAGTTCTGCTTGGGAATTTTTTTTTTTTTTAATAAATGTCAATGGCCAAGTCCTAATAGTAACAATTAAATCAAAATCTCTGTTGTATGTCTGTAGTATAGAACCTATTCTCCAGTGGTTCAGCTTCTCTTGTGACCTCTTTTGTACAGCTGGGGTTGGTAAGAAAACAGATGAATAATCTGCGGAAGCTCAGAAAATCAGTACAAAAGACCAAACTGTCACAGAAATCATGGTCACGTTGTCAACAGCAAGGGGGAGAAGGAGACACACAGACAAAGAAAGAAGACGGCTTAATCAGTGGTTTAGATATCACTCTCCATATGCTTGTGGACAGAAAACCCAAAGCACTGCCAATGGCTGAATTGCTAAGTTATAAATCAGGAAGAATTATTGAATAATCTTCTACTCAGAAACAGGCAAAAAAATACATACACATACATATACACACACCATTTTTAAAATTATGTTTTTACAGAAAAAGAAAAATGAGGTCCAATTTATACATAATGTGTATCTACAAAGGAGAAAATCAAACAAATAAAAGGGGAAAACAATTCAGAAGCAGTACAGTATTTGAGAAAGAAACAAAACAGAGCTATAGGCTAAAATTTCACAGGCTTCCGTCCCTGAGAAAAAGAAAGAAATGATATACTCTAGTAAACTCTCTGCACATCAGAGAAAAGGGTAGAATTTGGCATTCATGTTATAAAAATCAAATAACCTAGGAAATTAACGCTACTGAGGCTCTTCATATTATAATTTTGCATTTTTTAAAGAAAGAATACCATATGAAGTATTCATTAAAGTAGGATGGAAATTTTTACATCCTTTTTAAAATTTTACAAATTTTTATAAGCAAGCATTCACTGAAATGTAAAATGAATGGAGTCAAAGCATCTCAAATTATGAAAAAATGGGGGTGTACAATTATCAGGACTTTTTCTTGGAGAATGTTTTAGAGAATTGCATGTGTGGATAGTATCTGTCCCAGGTCATTTTCTTTAACAGTAGGAATATTTATCATCTCAAGTCAGCACAAAGCCAAGATTTAACAATGTTTTCTACTCTGCCACTCTTTGTCTCTCAATTTTGTCCATTGATAAATAGCTGCAGTGTCTCTAGAGACCTCATCAAGAAAAGGCAGTGCTGAGATTCAGAGATGGACCACCTCTATTCATATCCGTATCCAAAAATAGAAAACATTTTCCTAGTGACTCCATCGCACATGATCTATCATAACCCTTTGGCCAGAATAATGTGAATTTTGCACATGTAAAAAGTCTATAACCAGAAACTTAATGCAAACAATGAAATAAGGCAGAATAAAAAGTTAAAATATGTAAATCCAGAAACCACAATAAAAACCAAAATTATTTCACTAGAGCTATATTTTTTAAAAGTTTACCAGTCTTAGCACATGAGTACTCACATTATCCCCAAAATATGGATATAGAAATATAATTAAGAATTAAATACTTTTAATTTCAATAACCTACATAGTACAAACTTAACCTTAATCCTTTTATGTGTAGTACAATTCTCTGCCATAAGAACAGAGAAATTCTATCATTAATGTTTCTGGAATAATCACAAAATTTGATCATGAATTAGAAAATAAAGACAAAGGCACCAGACATTAGAAAATAAAAAAAATCCCAGAAAGTAGAAATGAAGAAAATTTTACCTGATCTGGATGTAAGAAAACTATAGATCTATTGTAAACATAAAAAGAATCAGCATCAAGGATATTTTTTAAATACTATTTAAAAAAATAGTATTTTAAAATACTTTGATACAAAAAGAAATAAAGTTAACAATTTATTTATTCTATTTACAAGCATTTCCAGTTATTATGCAGCAAGCACAGTACAACCACAGCAGTGATGACCAAACAAAATGTCCATCTCCTTCATGGAAGCTGTGTTCTAACAGAATGGACCTACTGAGGAGAGGGGTGTTTGTTGGGTTTTGTTTTGTTTTGTTTTTTCTACTGAGGTATAAGATTTCCTTACATATTTTAGACACATTTTGTCAGATGCTAACTTCTAGTCAATATTTCTTCTCATTTCATAAATTGCTTTTTCATTTTGTTGAGGGTTTCTCTCACTGTGCAGAAGGTTTTTAACTGAGTATTTCTACTTTTTTGTTATTGTTGTTGCTTATCCTTTTCATGCCATATCCAAAAATTGACCTCTGCCAAAACCAGTATCAGGGGAATGTTTCTTTGTGTTTTCTTCTATGCATTTTTAGAGTTTCAGATTTTTCATGTAAGTCTTTAATCCATTTTGAGTTAATTTTTGTAAAGTTTCTTATTGCTCCAATATTGGCCTTGCTACTCAGTTAAATGGATTCAGCTTCATACCTATAAAAGCTAAAAGAAGAGGTAGATTCAATGGAACTAGGATTGTTTGGAGAAATAAAAGGGGAGACACTTAGCTAAGAAGCCAAGAGAAGTTTGCTATGTGAGGAAGAGTAGTGTCACTGCCTATTAATGGAGAAAGAGGAAAAAAAAAAAAAATAAGAGAAACTGCCTAGATTATATAAACTTCAGAGAAAAGGAACAGTCTTAGCTTGTTTACACTGCTATAACAAAATACCACAGACCAGGGTCTTATAAACAATAAACATTTTATTTCTCACAAATTTTGGAAACTGGAAGTCCAAGTTACAGTGCCAGAATGTTTCTGGTGAGAGATCTCTTTCGGGTTGTAGTCTGCCCACTTCTCACTGCTTTCTCATGGCGGAAGGAGCAAAACCTCTCTAGGGCCTCATTTGCTGCTGCTGCTGCTAAGTCCCTTCAGTGCTTCCCGACTCTGTGTGACCCCATGGACAGAAGCCCACCAGGCTCCGCTGTCCACGGGATTCTCCAGGCAAGAACACTGGAGTGCCTTGCCATTTCCTTCTCCAGGGCCTAATTTATAAGCATAGTATTTCCATTCTTGTGGGTTCCATTCTCACATGACCTAATCTCACTGCAGAGGCCCCCGGTCTGAATGCCATTATATTGACTTTAGGTTTCAACATATAGATTGAGGGGCAGGGACGTAAATATTCAGCCTATAACAAGAATAAAGGGGGGTTTGCTGTCATTTTGTACGTTTCGTTTTTCATCAGTCATATTCTTCTTGATGCTTTGAGCATCATCTTTGGGCTGCTTTTATATGCTAAGGCAGTGTCTTTGAATTTAGAGCACAGAGGTTGATTTTTATTTTAACTACATGAAGTTTCTTTTCATAAAAACGCAAAGAGCCTGAGGAAAGGAAGGCACTGTAATCCTTCACACATTCACTCATTCTTTTAGTTCTTCATCAACCTTATATTTATTGAGCACTTATTTTGTGCTCGGTTGTATATCCTGGGTGCTTAGCACTGGCTATTTAATAAACAAAACAGAAAAAAGATAGCCATCCTCATGAAACTCTCACCCTCATCCTTGTTCTAGCAGGAGACAGAAAAATATGATAATAATGTCAGTTGTATTGTAAATTGAGGAAGGCATGACAATCCAGTCCAATATTCTTGCCTGGAGAATCCCATGGAGAGAGGAGTCTGGCAGACTATAATCCATAGGACTGCAAAGATTCAGACATGACTGAAGCAATTTAGCACATGTAGTAAGTTAGGCGCTGGTAAGAACAATGCATAAAAGTCCTCACTTTTGTTGTTATAGTTCTCTTGGCCTAAAATAAAACAAATCAAATTTCTCAAGGGCAATTTTTCCCACTCTTTTAATTTTTCCTTCATAAGATGATTGCTGCTAATGGGCATGTCCTTCTCTCCAAAATTACCAATAGTAATTTAACACACTTCAGCACACTTTCTAAAAATTGCATATAACTTTGCCATTTCTTTCACATCCATTTTCTGTCTCCATATATATAAAACAAAAAAAAAAAAAAATTGAGGAACTACTTCATAGTACATTCTCTCTTAACATTCTAGAAATAAAGTTAACTTGGATTTAACTTCTTTGTCCCCAAAATCTTGGTTTTATATGAAAGTAAAGACCGTTATATCTTACAGGGATTAGACCTTATGCAAGTCCAGGAGCTGTTTCTGTAAAGCTATGTCAAGTTTCAGGGGTTGCAGTTTGAATCCAGAGATTAGCAGGCAACTAGGAAAGAAAGATGGATTAAGGTAGGAAGAACAATCTGGTACTCACAAATATAAGCTGGAATCCATGAGAAAAGGCAAAAGTCTGTGTCACGTGATTGCTGTGGACTTTGATTTAAAAAACGGGAGATGGCGGATGAGGATTGGGAGGAACCTTATGAAGGGAAACACACACACCAGGCCTAGAACTCGGATAATCTGAAAAAAGATGCAGGGGAATGTGGAATAGGTTCAGAAAATATCTGCTATTTCACTTCTGTCCTTCAATCTTCAACAAGAATCTTTATCATGGTCCCTGCTACCTGGAGATATATTGGAAAGGAATTCTGGGAAAAGTAGTTTAACTCCTCCAAGGTGACATACTGTGAAGTCATCACAGAGAAACTGTTTTGAGTACTAGTCTTATAGGCTATGTCTACAAATTGATTTCAGGAAAATAGACTCTAAAAACTACTCTTTAATAAAGGTTTTTCCTTACATAGAAAACCTGTCTTATGATAAAATTATAAAAACACAAAATACAATCTTATGAAATAAAGATTAAAATTTCTCTGTATCTTCATTCAATTTCCATAAAGATGACTGAACTCCACCTCTTCTTTTTCTCTTTGTCATTTGGTTAATGATTCATATTCCAGGAGAGTGAGGCCCTATGGGACCCTTCCTGGTGTTCTTGTTTCTTGGCTCTCTGGACCTGATATACAAAATGCCTGCAAATTACATAATTGAGTCAACTGTTTCTTTTTCTTTTTTTTTTTTTTTTTTTTTGAGTCAACTATTTAATAACTCAGACCAAAGACAAATATTTTCCTCTTTCTAACAGCACCACAATTTCCTTTGGAAACTCGTTTTCTCCATTAATTAGCATTTATCAGATAATCTTGAGCATGCAGCTCCAGCAAGGTCAATCACAATGATACAAAAAATAATCAATCATGAAGATAATTACTATATTAATTTTCATTAATAATAGTCAATAAAAGAACCATAATGTTACTTAATATTAAAAGAAGTACCAGGCCTGCATACAACATAGTTATATGTATTAACTGGTACCCTGTAGTTTATTTTTGTACTGTCAATCCTAGAATTGTAACAGATAGCAAGAGGTCAATGCTGAAAGAAAATTATGGCTGGCACAGTAAATGAGCCTGAAAGCATAAATCCAGGGTAGCATAAAACATTGCCATAGACTTAGACAGCAATCAATACCAGTCCAATCTGGTCAAGAAGCTGGAAACACATGCTGTTTATCATTTAACTCCCTTTCACAAATTTAATCTTCTGCCAAATACTCTTGCTTTGTTTGCAGACATAGAATTTGATAGTTATTTAGAGTTAGAGAAATTAGCAACAGTATATACGAAAAATACTTTCAGAAACTATTTTTATTGGACTGTATTTTGGAGAAAATGAAATAGAATATAATGATCTTACACAGCAGTAGTTTTCAAAGTGTATCCATCCATTTGCTTGGGGACCTAACACTTTTAGTGGGTCCATGAGATCGATACCCTTTTCATGATAACATTAGGAAAAATAAATATTAACATTAGGAAAAATAAAATATTGAAATATAAAAGTATCTTTAAAAAATTCATCAAACAGATTTATGTTTTATTCCATATCTATATTCCATATCTTTATATATTTCATATCTATAGTAAAGTCCATATCTATAGTAAAATCTGTTCTTCAATTCTGATAAGCCTTATTTTTATCCAATTTTATATGACTTATCACATCTTTCAACATTGTCATTTCAAATGTTTCCAGGTTTTTATAGTTCCCATCGCATACACCTACACATGCTTTATAGTAGACTTCTCCTACCCAGAGTAAAGTCTGAATTGTGGGAAACTGATCAGTCCTAGAAGTAGATATGGGAGAATTGTCTTTTTAGTGACTGGTTTCTTACTTCATGAGGATGAACATATTTTTAAAGAAGTGGGTGAGTATATGGAAGCGAGTCCAAAATCCTCTAATTAGGGAGTAAAACAGAAAAGCAGTATGAAAAATTGAAAAAAAAATTGGAAAGGATTAATTAAAAATCTAGGATTTTGAGAACTAAGAGAGCTGCAATTTCAAATAGAATAGAAAGTTTACATGATCAAATGCTACAGAAGATTTGAGGAGGAATATAGATCTATTTATTTAGATTTTTCATTGTCATTAATTATAACAAATTCTCCAACTTGGTAGTAAAATCTTCTTAGGAAATATGGTTGTCTAAAATTATGAAAAACCTTGAGCTGTAAGAAGAGTTTTTATTTAACTCTTGCTCTTCAACTCAACTTTTAACAAACTGTGCAATATCTTTTGATGTTTCCTGCATTTTCAAAATTTGTAAAATAAACCTACCTTATTTATCAATTTGTGAAAAGTAAATTAATACTACATTAAATATACTTTGTAAAAGATCATGCAATTTTAAGTAGATGTTTGTTTTAGAAAACTATAATATTTTTGGCTTATTGACTTCCTTTTGTTCTAGTTTTCTCTCCCCAGCCCATCTAGTACATCTTTAATTCAATTTTCAAAAAATGACAATGGCATAATTTTACATCTTTAAGAGTTTATCAGAAATGTATAACTTTTAAAAAAGTCATCAGGATTACAAAAATGTAATTTACATCTATATAAAGAAATTGTACTAAAGTAACCTTTTGAAATCTTGAGACTGGAACAAAGAATGGGAAGTTAGAAGACAAGATGACGTAGCAATAAAGTAAATCATCAAAATCGGTGATAATTTATCAATCAGAACTTGACAAAAGAAATATTTGACTGCAATGTAAATGATTTCCTTTTGATTAGTCAGCTGCAACTTTTACTGTGTTAATATTTTCAAAATCCTACTCATAAACACAGAACATAAATTTTTATCAACATTTTTTCCAAATGGTTATGAAAAATATTTCTAAATGTCATTTCATACAGCTTTCAGTTAAACCAAATATTACTGTTTATTGTCAATATTATACTTTGGAAGTAAATCTGAAGAATTTTTTGTTCTTATTAAATCAATATTTAGCCCTGATTAAGAGAAAGTTAGCTTCAGAATTATCAACCATTGTATGTATCTCTATATAATTTCCCAGACCACTTCTCTGACAAAGGGATTTTAAGGGCATAAATAAATTAATAGGTATCTATTTGGTGTAATTTTGACACACCCACACATTATATGCATAGCACATTTTGTGTGTATAAAATCCTGCTTTTTCTAACTTCCCTTTGTCAGTTTAGCCTCAAACCTCCACAGTTGCTCTTCCTTTAACCTGTAATGCTCTTGATCATCCAAATCTTTATGTGGTTCACTGCATCACATGATTTAAGTCTCTGATAAAATATTACTTTCTCAAAACTTTCTCCCCTTACTGTCCCTATCAAAAACTTAAGTAGGGAGTACAGAACAAGTCAGCTTTTGCATAACAATTTTTCACATGGTTAAAAACAGCCATGAACTTTCTCTGATACAAGATATATGTTTAATTTCATTGCTCAATCTTTGATGAATTTTAATATCCCCACCATTCCATTGCTCCCTGAATTACATTATATTTCTTAACATAAATGTATTGTTGTTATTCAGTCACTAAGTTGTGTCTGACTCTTTGTGACCCCATGAACGGTAGCACACCTTGCTCCTCTGTCCTCCACTATCTCACCTCCACCAAAGTTTGCTAAAATTCATGTCCATTGAATCAGTGATGCTTATCTAGCCATCTCTCCTTTGCTACCACCTTCTTCTCCTGCCCTCAGTCTTCCCCAGCATCAGGGTCTTTTCCATTGAGTCTGCTCTTTGCATCAGGTGGCCAAAGTACTGAAGCTTCAGGAACAGTCTTTCCAATGAATTCAACGTTGATTTCCTTTAGGATTGACTGTTTTGATCTCCTTTAGTCCAAATCTCTCAAGTTTCTCCAGCACCACAATTTGAAAGCATCAATTCTTCCATGCTCAGCCATTTGTATGGCCCAACTCTCACATCCATACATGACTACTGGAAAAACCACAGCTTTGAGTATACGGGCCTTTGTTGGCAAAGTGATGTATTTGCTTTTTAATATGCTGTTTAGGTTTGTCATAGAATTCCTTCCAAGGAGCTAGTGTCTTCTAATTTCAAGGTTGCAGTCACCATCCTCAGTGATTTTGGAGCCCAAGAAAATAAAATATGTCACTGCTTCTACTTTTCCCCCTTCTATTTGAAATGAAATGATGGTATTGGATGCCATGATCTTAGTTTTTTGAATGTTGAGCTTTAAGCCAGCTTTTTCATTCTCCTCTTTCACCCTCATCAAAAGGTTTTTTAGTTCCTCTTAACTTTCCATCATTAGAGTGATATCTTCTGTATATCTGAAGTTCTCCCAGCAATATTTATTCCAGTGTAGAATTCATCCAGCCTGACATTTTGTATGATGCACTCTGCATGGAAGTTAAATAAGCAGGGACAATATATAGCCTTATTGTACTCCTTTCCCAATTTGGAACCAGTCCATTGTTCCATGTCTAGTTCTAACTGTTGCTTCTTGATTCTACAAGTTTCAGGAAACTTGACCATACATGTTTCTCAGGAGACAAGTAAGATGTTCTGGTACTGCCATTTTTTTAAAGAATTTTCTAGTTTGTTGTTATCCACATAGTCAAAAGCTTTAATTTAATAAATGAAGCAGAAGTAAATGTTTCTCTGGAATTATCTTGCATTTTCTATGTTCCAATAGATGTCAATTTGATCTCTGCTTGCAATGCCTTTTCTAAATCCGGCTTGTGTATATGGAAGTTCTCGATTCATGTACTACTGAAGCCACACTTGAAGGATTTTGAGTATTACTTTGCTAGCATATGAAATGAGAACAATTGTATGGTAGTTTGAACATTCTTTGGCATGGCCCTTTTTTGAGATTGGAATGAAAATTGACCTTTTCCAGTCCTGTGGCCATGCCGGTGTTTTCCAAATCTGCTGGCATATTGAGTGCAACACTTTAACAGTATCATCTTTTAGGATTTTAATAGCTCGACTGGAATTTTAGGTTGTTTCTATGTCTTGACTATTGGAAATATTTGGCTTGCCTATATTTTTAATATTAGTTAATGTGTATAAAGTGAAATAACAGTATATAAGTCAGCATCAAGTTAGCAAGCAATATTAAGTTTAACAGAATAAGTACCAATTCATATCATATTTATTATCTCTATTTCTCTGTGAATAACTTTCCTGATGTGTGTTTTTTCACATCCTCTTACCAAAACAATGTTTTGAAGTCCTAATTAATACAATAAATTTGTCATAAACACTAGAATTACACTGAAGAAATATATCCCAAATTATTTTGTACTAATAGAATAACCCTAAAATTTTAGTTACCATTGCTGTTTAGAGTTGAAAAATACTATTAATTCAGATATTGAAATAATGAGCTTTTCATCCCCAAAAGTTCAACATGGAGATTGCCCATATAGAGGAACACAATTATAAAATTCTCTTTCAAGCATTTAGAGCTGTTAAAGATTACAGGGTCATAGTCTTTTCAGAATCATGAAGCTGCTCAGGCAGAAGTAACAGAGTAACATATTGTTGGTACTTTTTTCCATATTGCATGTTCTGATGTGCTTTCCCTAACAATTTTTGTTTCAATTTTGAAGAAAGCATGAAAAAAAACAAGCAAAATCATATGACTTAATTGTTCAGAAACATTTAAGTTCTGAATTTTCAGAGAGAAAATATAATTTTTAAGTATTTTATATTAATTGATTTTAAATTATTTTTTTCTTGAGGAAGCTATGTTCTGATAGATGAACTCAGGCAAATAGTTACAGTAGTATTGCCAAGCAGAAAAGACGTTCCACTTCGTCACTGGCCATCTTCTTTCCAGCCCTCCTGTGTATTCCCTATCAGTCTTTCCTCTTTTCTGAAGTCTGCTTGTTTCCTGCCACACTTTCACAGATAATGGGAGATGAAAAAGGGTTTTATTACTCACAGCACGGGAGCCAGCATAGGTTTCATGTTTACATCTTTTCCCTATGGCCTCAAGTCCCAGGAGGGTGATGGATAGCCACACCCAGTCAAACATTGTATAGACAGTGAAGAAATTAAAACTTGGAAAACCCCAATCTTAAAAAGTGATTGCTGGAAAATCTATACAACTTTTGCACAGAAGGAGACATTACCTTTATTTTTCCTGGTCAGCAAACAAACTTGTCTTCTGCTCCAGATTGGACCACACTCGCTACTGTACAGCTATTTACTATAAAAACATCCTTGAAAAATAGTCAGGAACAAAATCAGATGCAAGACTTGAAAAACCCTGAGAGAACTATTATTAATACAAATTGTATCCTGACATTCTCAGGAGGTAATACCTAGCCAAACACCTGAACAGCAGGAAAGACAGAGTCACTAATAAGCATGGGCAAACATATTGGGCAGTGAACATAACCACTGCAAATATTCTAAGTAAAGGAAGAATGTGGCAATTTAGGGCTGTGGGAGAAAGGATAGAAGAAAGCCATTATAAGCCATGGGTGAAGTCTAATAAGTGAGGTCAGAGAGATAGGCAAGAGTCAGGTTACACAGATTAAGGCTTCTTAGGCTTTAATGTGCACACAAATTCATGAGGATGGATCTTGTTAAAATAGAGATTCTCATTAAGCAGATCTGGGGCAGTCTGAAATTCTGCATTTCTAACCTGCTTCCAAGAAATGTCTACTAGTGCTGGCAATCTGAGTAAGGGTGTAAGTGAAAAGTGAAATCGTCAGCCACTCAGTCGTGTCTGCCTCTTCATGATCCCATGGACTATAGCCTATCAGGCTCTTCTGTCCATGGGATTTCCAGGCAAGAATACTGGAGTTGGTTGCCATTTCCTTGGCCAGGGCCAAGGAGGATCCCCAGGGGATCTTCCCAACCCAAGGACTGAACCAGGGTCTCCTGCATTGCAGTCTGATACTTTACCATCTGAGCCACCGGGGAAGCCCGAGGGGATAAGAGCCCTTTGCAAGGTTCAAATGAGAAATGATTGTGGTATGGAACAGTTTGGCAGTCAGAAGTAAAGATTGGACCAATTTAGCATACATTATGATAATAGCAGTCCTGATGGAATGGATACAGAGTGTAAAGGAAACAGAGCTAAGACTTTTGAGCACTCAGTTCTGATGTATGTGTGTGGAATTGGGGGTTTTCACAGTAAAAACAAGCAGTGTTCTGACACTGATGTCGTGTCCTTCAGTGTAACTCAATTCTGACACTATCTACTTGAAGATAATGTCCTAATGTCACAGGTTAAGAGCTCAATCCTACAAGACGACTCACCCTTCAGATGTCGATTGCAAAGCCAGGTTAACATTTGTGCTTTTGATGAACCCCTACTTAGGTTCAATTAATTTTCTAGAGGGGCTCAAAGAACTCACAGGAACATTTCACTTACTGGATAACCAGTTTATTATAGATGGATATAGGCCAGGAACAGCCAGATGGAGGAGAAGCTCAGGGCAACATACCCTATCTGAGCACGCCTCTCTTCACATGTTTCCATGTGTTCCGGGCCTGGAGGTTTTTCAATCTCTCTCCTTTGAGGGTTTTGTGGACCCTTGGTTGCATAGGCATGGTTGATTAACCAAAGCATTGGCCTGTGGTGCCTATAATCAGTCTCTAGACCCTTTCTCTTTCCTGAAAGTTTTGGTTGAGGGGAGAGTGGGACTGTAAATTCCAGTCCCCATTTTTACATAGGTTCCAAAAGCCACTTCATTAACATGGCAAAAGATATCTTTTATGACTATCATCACTTAGAAAATCACAGTGGCTTTGGAACTACCTGATATGGGTACAAAGCCAAAATATAAATATTTTGTTATAAGTCACAGCACTAGATATTTTTGGTTTACAGTCTGTATAGACTGCAGCATAATTCTTTGAGGGGAAAAAAGTGTACACAGATGAAGGTGGGAATTACATATTCTATTTTACAAATAAGTGTGAACTTACAAGACAGCTTCCCAGGTGACACTAGTAGTAAAGAACAGGCCTGCCGACGCAGGAGACATAAGAAACTCAGGTTCGATCCCTGGATTGGGAAGATCCCCTAAAGGAGGGCATGGCAACCACTCCAGTATTCTGGCCTGGAGAATTCCATAAACAGAGGAGCCTGGTGGGCTACAGTCCATAGGATCACAAACAGTCAGACATGACTGAGGTGACTTAGCACATATGAACTTGCCAGACATCCAGGTATACATATCAAGTAATTAGGTAGCATACAACCCAGGAGTGACAGGGAGATGTCATTAGCTTATAGCTGTTGTATAAAACATAACATTAGATTCCTCACCACCTAGGGAATTAAAAAGCAGAGGGTGATTAATAACAAACTTAGGGAAGGTACATGAATGCAGATAACAGAAGATAGGTTTTTGGTTTTGATTTTTTAAAAAAAGAGTTGTAGTTAAAAGGAGGAATAGTGAAAATGAAGAGTTTATTTTCTCCTGTTTCATAGAGGAAGACACTAAAACACATTGATGTGTAAGAGGATTGATCAAGTAGCATGAGTGAAATTGATACTCTACAGAGTATTACAGAGACAATTAGATAAGTCCCCCAAATAGCAGAAAAAATCAGGATGTACAAATGCCCAAGAATTTGAAAGCAGGGGCAAATTGTTCACTCATAACACGAAGGAGGGCAGTGCTTGTTTGCTATCATCAGTAAGATGAGACATTGATTTCTTATGATTTATCTTTTCTCACTGAAATATACCCCAGTGCCACTCTTTGAGTGAAAGAGGAGGAGATGGTTGAGGGAAAGAGGAAACATGAACCAGTTGCCCTGGAGAACAAGGAGGCAAACAGGAGGGAAATGTGGAGCATTAATGGGCAGTGTTGATTAATTTGATGTTTCTAGTCATTCATTTAAAGTAAGTCTGATCAATACTCTATGCTGTTGCTTTTTTTTTTGTTATTTTCCTAGGTGTTTACCTGCTGACCTGGAGAAGAAGTCAATTAGGTTTTCGCCAGGGATTAGAGTGAAGATGGGAGAGAAAAGCAAAGGAATTAAAATGCTCACAATATTTATATTTTAAAATAGAATAGATTATCAACTCCAAATGGGATGAAGAGAAAAGTTAGGACTTAAGGGATTTACTGAGTGTACAAATCGAAGAAATTTAAATCAATGGAACTTTAGTCACGTAACTGATATTTCTTTTCTGACTATCCCGTCATGACACTTAGCAGTAGACTGTTATCAGAAAAAGCTGTAGCTACTTTTTACATGATCTCTGCCTAGATTTAAGTTAAAAGCCTTCCCCCACTCCCCAGGTAATTAAGAACTAGTGAAAGTCATGGAGTTACCATGAGGAATTAGCATAATATTCAAAAAATAATGTGAAACATATGGGTTATTTACTTTGGCTACCACGTGGTCATCCCAAGAGAGGTCTAGCAATTTTGAGGGGATATTTCACAAACACAAGCAGAAAATACATTTATTAAAGATCACACTTGAGCCTCATTCACAGTCTAGCACTCAGCACTTGTCAGAGCACCATCTATCTGAACCACACCTTTCATGTCATAAGGAAACAGTGCTCCATACAGGACAAGAGCACTATGACCTCAAAATGAAATACAACTGCATCTGAGAACCATGAAATTTACATATTGTATTCCTGCCAATGTTAGAGATAGATACTGATACAGAACGTATGTAGGATTTGAGTGATGGATGTGCTTAGATAAGAGGAAAGGCAAATTAATTAACCTGTCAAATCCTTCTTCTCAAAGAGCAAGAATGCAATAGATTCTTGCATAATTAAGTATTGATTCTCTATGTGCTAAACTTCTGTTTTCTTATCTTGATGTTCCCATTTGTGATTTCAGAAGAACTCAGGAATTAGAAATGATTTTGCAAAGGTGGAGGCTCCTTTTGCAAATGGCAGCTGATGCACATTTGAAATATTAAACAACTCATCTTACTCTTAAAATTGTGTATATGTTGAAAACAGAATATTCATAAAGTGTATCACCATTTTTTACATTATCAACTAGATAATTTTGAGGCACAGAATTGGAAGTGGGTCTACCTTAATAACATCATTCAGTTCAGTTCAGTCACTCAGTCGTGTGCGACTCTTTGCGACCCCATGAGGCACACCAGTCTTCCCTGTCCATCTCCAACTCCCAGAGTTTACTCAAACGCATGTCCACCCAGTCAGTGATGCCATCCAGCCATCTCATCCTCTGTCATCCCCTTCTCTTCCTGCCCCCAATCCCTCCCAGCATCAGGATCTTTTCCAATGAGTCAACTCTTCGCATGAGGAGGGAAAAGTATTGGAATTTCAGCTTCAGCCTCAGTCCTTCCAATGAACACCCAGGACTGATCTTTAGGATGGACTGGTTGGATCTCCTTGCAGTCCAAGGGACTCTCAAGAGTCTTCTCCAACGCCACAGTTCAAAAGCAACAATTCTTTGGTGCTCAACTTTCTTCACAGTCCAAATCTCACATCCATACATGACCACTGGAAAAACCATAGCCTTGACTAGATGGATCTTTGTTGGTAAAGTAATGTCTCTGCTTTATAATATGCTGTCTAAGTTGGTCATAACTTTCCTTCCAAGGAGCAAGCGTCTTTTAATTTCATACCTGCAGTCACCATCTACAGTGATTTTGGAGCCCCCCAAAATAAAATCTGACACTGTTTCCCCATCTATTTCCCATGAAGTGATGAGATCAGATGTCAAGATCTTAACTTTCTGAATGTTGAGCTTTAAGCCAAATTTTTCACTCTCCCCTTTCACTTTCATCAAGAGGCTTTTTAGTTCATCTTCCCTTTCTGCCATAAGGGTGGTGTTCATCTGCATATCTGAGGTTATTGATATTTCTCCCAGCAGCCTTGATTCCAGCTTGTGCTTCTTCCAGTCCAGCATTTCTCATGGTGTATTCTGCATAGAAGCTAAATAAACACGGTGACAATATACAGCCTTGACGTACTCCTTTTCCTATTTGGAACCAGTCTGTTGTTCCATGTCCAGTTCTAACTGTTGCTTCCTGACCTGCATATAGGTTTCTCAAGAGGCAGGTCAGGTGGTCTGGTATTCTCATTTCTTTCAGAATTTTCACAGTTTTTTGTGATCCACACAGTCAAAGGCTTTGGCATACTCATTAAAACAGAAATAGATGTTTTCCTGGAACTCTCTTGCTTTTTTGATGACCCAGCAGATGTTGGCAATTGGATCTCTGGTTTCTCTGCCTTTTCTAAAACCAGCTTGAAACATCTGGAAGTTCACGGTCCACGTATTGCTGAAACCTGGCTTGAAGAATTTTGAGCATTACTTTACTAGCGTGTAAGATGAGTGCAATTGTGTGGTAGTTTGAGCTTTCTTTGGGATTACCTTTCTTAGGGATTGGAATGAAAACTGACCTTTTCCAGTCTTGTGGCCACTGCTGAGTTTTCCAAATTTGCTGGCATACTGAGTGCAGCACTTTCACAGCATCATCTTTCAGGATGTGAAATAGCTCAACTGGAATTCCATCACATCCACTAGCTTTGTTTGTAGTGATGCTTTCTAAGGCCCACTTGACTTACACTCCAGGATGTCTGGCTCTAGGTGAGTGATCACACCATCAAGATTATCTGGGTCATGAAAACCTTTTTTGTATAATTTTTCTGTGTATTCTTGCCACCTCTTCTTAATATCTTCTGCTTCTGTTAGGTCCATACTATTTCTGCCCTTTATCGAACCCATCTTTGCATGAAATGTTCCCTTGGTATCTCTAATTTTCTTGAATGACATCATTAATGACATTTAATTAAACACATAAAAATAGCTTTATGTAAAATTTTTGGCATTCTAATATTGTATCATATCATTTAATCTTAAGATAATTTTAATTATATAAAAGAAATGATGATTAAAAGTACAAAGAAAATAATTATTATAAAACTTTTCATTTACTTAAATTTTTGTTTTTATAAAAATGTACTCATAGTTCAACTATTGAATATATGTTTTACTTTTAAGCTTTTATGTCATGATAGAACAATGCTTATGATAGAAACATAATATGGCATTTGAGTTCACAGGGGAATATAAGCTTAAGTGAAGCAGTGAGGTAATCTATAAAAATCAAGATGCACATACAATTTGTGTGCTGAATCAATAGTCAACTTCATGAGAATATGTGTGGGCTCTCACTTGGAGCTTTTGCTGTGAGACTTACAAATGTAGAAGCCAGCCCAAGTTCTGTTTTCCTGAGAATGTTCACGGGGTCAGTTTTCCACAGGAAGACAACCTGGTCTCCTTGGCCCCAGAGTCAATTAAGATCCAGAGACGAATGCATTAACAGCCATTAAAGAGTTATCAACATTAACTCATCCTAAAAATAACATTTCTAATTCTTGACCTAAGTCAATGATTATTATCTATATATAAATATTAAAGTTGCAGAGAGAAGAGCATGGTTTGGGAAGGAAAAGAGTAGAACATAAGTCTAACAAAAGAGACTGGCTTCCGAAGGAGGTGGTCCCAAGATGGCAGAGGAATAGGACAGGGAGATGACTTTCTTCTCCCAAAAATTCATCAAAAGATTATTTGAATGTTGAACAACTTCCACAAAAAACTTTGGAACACTAGCAGAGGATACCAGGCACCCAGAAAGGCAGGCCATTCTCTTTGAAAGGAGGTAGGACAAGATATAAAAGACAAAAGAGAGAGAAGAGTTAGGGATGGGGACCCATCCTGGGGAGGGAGTTTTGAAGGAGGAGAAGTTTCCACACTGTAGGAAACCCTTCCACAGGCAGGTCTGTGGGGAGTTTTGGAAACTTAGTGGTCAACATAACAGGGAGAAAATAAAAGAAACACACACACACACACACAACACACCTAACTACAACTGCCAGTGGAGAAGTAGCACAAATGCTCACGTCTGCCACCCAGGTGCATACTCAGTGTTTAGGGTAAGGACCTGGCCTGAATGCCCTGAGGACAATGTGAGTGAGCTAATGTGAGATAGCAACCCAAACTGTGGGATCGCCAGAGAGAGAAAAAAAGAGAGAAAGAGAGAACTTTCCTGCAAAAGACTCTAACAGGCAGCCTGGCCCACTCACAGAACAAAGGATTGAGCAAATACCAAAGGACATCTAGCCGGCTGCATACAGGCCCTGCCCCTGCAACCAGAGGCAGAGAGGCAGGCATGCAACAGCCAGGGTAGAAGGCAAGGGGCTGCTGCAATCTCAGCCCCAGAGACGGCATCTTCCACCAAACTGTGAGCAGGCTCCCAGTTGCTAACCTCGTCTTCCTGGCATCCTGGATGGTTGACATCTGCCAGGAGGGTCGCAGCCAGAGATCAGCTCCCCAGAGGAGATGAATGGCACACCTGAGACAGTGCTCTTCCGGTGCACTCGGGAACCCAAGCAGCCGGGACCAGGGAGGTGATTAAAACACACCACCCACCTGGGAAGCACCGGGTCGCCTGAGCTGCTCAGACCTGGGAAGAGCACAAAACGCACACCCAACTGAGTCTATGCCCTTGTTGAGTACCTGATTTAGAACTGGGAAATGCACAAAACGCAGGGCCACCTCAGACAGTCCCCTTGCAGAGCAACCCAGAGCCTGAGCAGTGCAGACCTGGGAAGCACATGCTGCCTTGAGCTGTGGCAAATGCAGTGTGGTCCATACACTGTGCACACTCCCCACACATGCCAGTGATATTTGTTTGCAGTGTCCCTCCCTCCTCACAACACAACTGAACAAGTGAGCCTAAATAAGTGACCACCTTTACCCCCTTGTGTCAAGGCAAAAATTAGACACTGAAGAGACTTGCAGACAGAGGAAGCCAAAATAAGCAAAGAGGAGGGAACTTCTCTGGGAGTGACAGGTAAAACTGACTAAAACTTTGTAGTTAACACGGACTAAGCATTGGAGGGGGCCTATAGACCTTGAGAACTCTGTGGATCTCTCTGGAGAACACTTAGGGAACTGATTACCAGCTAGACTGCTCTCTCCTCTTTTGACTCCCCTCTTCTCCTCCCAGTCACCTCTATCTCCCTCGTCTCTGACTTTACATAACTCTGTGAACCTCTCTGGGTGTCCCTTGCTGTGGAGAATTATTTCACCATTAACCTAAATGTTTTATCATCTGTGCTTTATGGATGGAGAAGTCTTGAGGCTACTGTAAGAGAAAGACTGGAAACCAGAGGCAGGAGGCTTAACTCCTAAACTTGAGAACATCAGGGAACTCCTGATTCCAGGGAAATTACTAAACAAGAGCTCACCCAAAAGTTTCCATACCTACACTGAAACCAAGCTCCACCCGAAAGTTAACAAGTTCCAGAGCAAGACATACTGTGATAATTCTCCAGCAAAGCAGTACCAAAGCCCTTACAATTGAAAGACAGGCTGCTCTAAACCATGCCAAGCCCATAGACACCCAAAAACTCACTACTGGATACTTCACTGCACTCCAGAGAGAAGAGATTCAGGTCCATCCACCAGAATACAGATGCTAGCTCCCCTAACCAGGAAACCATGACAAGCCACTTGGCCAACCCCACCCACAGGGAACAGGCTCCACAATAAAGAGGAAACACGAACTTCCAGCCTACAGAAAGGGCACCCTAAACACAGCAATCTAAACAAAATAAAAGGCAGAAAAATATTTAGCAGGTAGCCCAACATAAAAAATGCCCACCAAACCAAACAAAAGAGGAGGAGATCAGGAGTCTACCTGAAAAAGAATTCAGAATACTGATACTCAAGATGATCCAAAATCTTGAAAACAACATGGAGTTAAGATAAATATACTAGAGACAAGGATTAAGAAGATGCAAGAAATGTTTAATAAGGACCTAGAATATATAAAGAAGAGTCAATCAATAAAGAATAATGCAATAACTGAGGTCAAAAGTACTCTGGAGGGAACCAACAGTAGAATAACTGAGGCAGAAGAGAGGATAAGTGAGGTGGAAGACAGAATGGTGGAAACAAATGAAGCAGAGAGAAAAAAAGAAAAAAAAGATTTAAAAGAAATGTGGACAACCTCAGAGACCTCTGGGACAATGTTAAATGCCCCAACATTCAAATCATAGGAGTCCCAGAAGAATAAGACAAAAAGAAAATCCATGAGAAAATACTTGAGAAGATAATAGTTGAAAACTTCCCTAAAATGGGGAAGGAAATAGCCAACCAAATCCAAGAAGCCCAGAGAGTCCCAAACAGTATAAACCCAAGGAAAACACTCCAAGATACATATTATTCAAACTAATGAAGCTCAAACACAAAGAACAAATATTTAAAGCAGCAAGAGAAAAGCAACAAATAACACACAAGGGGATTCCCATAAGAATAACAGCTGACCTTTCAATAGAAACTCTTCAGGCCAGAAAGGAATGACAGGGCATACTTAAAGTATACAACACATAAAGTGATGAAACAGAAAACCCTACAACCCAGATTACTGTACCCAGCAAGGATCTCATTCAGATATGAAGGAGAATTCAAAAGCTTTACAGACAAGCAAAACTGAGAGAATTCAGCACCACTAAACCAGTTCTTCAACAAATGCTAAAGGATCTTCTCTAGACAGGAAACACAGAAAAGTTGTGTAAACTCAAACCCAAAACAACAAAGTAAATGGCAATGGGATCATATTTCTCAGTAATTACCTTAAATGTAAATGGGTTGAATGCGCCAACCAAAACACAAAGTCTGGCTAAATGGATACATAAGCAAGACCCCTATATATGCTATCTACAAGAGACCACCTTAAAACAAGGGACACATAGAGACTGAAAGTGAAGGAATGGAAAAGATATTTCATGCAAATGGACCAAAAGAAAGCAGGAGTAGCAATACTCATATCAGATAGAATAGACTTTGAAATAAAGACCATGAAAAGAGATAAAGAAGGACACTACATAATGATCAAAGGATCAATCCAAGAAGATATAACAATTATAAATATATATGCACCCAACATAGGAGCAACTCAATACATAAGGCAAATGCTAACAAGCATGAAAGGGGAAATTAACAGCAACACAATAATTGTGTGTGACTTTAATACCAACTCACACCTGTGGATAGATCAACCAAACAAAATTAGCAAGGAAACACAAGTTTTAAATGATAAAATGGACCAGTTAGATCTAATTGATATCAATAGGACATTTCACCCCAAGTCAATGAATTTCACCTTTTTCTCAAGTGCACATGGAACATTGTCCAGGATATATCAAATCCTGGGCCATAAATCTAGCCTTGGCAAATTCAGAAAAAATTGAAATCATTTCAAGCATCTTTTCTGATCACCATGAGGTAAGATTAGATGTCAACTACAAGAAAAAACTATTAAAAACACAAACATATGGGGGCTAAACAACTCACTTCCGAATAACAAACAGACATGGAAGAAATAAAAAAGGAAATCAAAATGTGCATAGAAACAAATGAAAATGAAAACACAACAACCTAAAACCTATGGGATTCAGTAAAAGCTGTGCTAAGGGGAAGGTTCATGACAATGCAAGCCTTTCTCAAGAAACAAGAGAAATATGAAATAAATAAGCTAACTTTACACATAAAGCAACTAGAAAAAGAATACATTAAGAACCTCAAAGTTAGTAGAAGGGGAGAAGTAATAAAAATCAGAGTTAAAAAAAAGCGAGAAAGGAACAAAGAAGACTATGGCAAAAATCAACAAAGCTAAAAGCTGGTCTTTGAGAAGATAAATAAAGTAGACAAACTGTTAGCCAGACTCATCAAGGAACAAAGGGAGAAGAATCAAATTCTATAAAATTAGAAATGAAAATGAGAAATGACAACACAGAAATACAAAGGATCATAAGAGAGTAGTGTCAGGAACTATATGCCAATAAAATGGACAACTTGGAAGAAATGAACGAATTCTTAGAAAAGTATAACCTTCCAAAACTGAACTAGGAATAAATAGAAAATTTTAATAAACCCATCACAAAAACAGAAATCAAAACTGTAATCAAAAGTCTTCCAACAAACAAAAGTCCAGGACCAGATGGCTTCATTTGTGAATTCTACCAAAAATTTAGAGAAGAACTAACACCTGTCCTACTCAAAATCTTCCAGAAAACTTCAGGGGAAGGTAAACTCCCAAATTCATTCTATGAGGCCACCATCACCCTAATACCAAAACCAGACAAAAATACCACAAAATTAAAAAAAAAAAAAAAAAAAAAAAAACCTACAGGCCAATATCACTGATGAACATAGATGCAAAACTCCTCAAGAAAATTCTAGCAAACAGAATCCAACAAATATTAAAAAAGACCATACATCATGACCAAGTAGTCTTTATCCCAGAAATGCAAGGATTCTTCGATATTTGCAAATCAAACAATGTGGTACATCACATTAACAAATTGAAAGATAAAAACATATGATTATCTCAATAGAGGCAGAAAAAGCCTTTGACAAAATTCAACATCCACTTATGATAATAACTCTCCAGAAAGAAGGCATAGAAGGAAAATACCTCAACATAATAAAAGCCATATATGATAAACCCACAGCAAACATCCTCAATGGCAAAAATTTGAAGCATTTCCCCTGAAATCAGGAACAAGACAAGGGTGCCCACTCTCACTACTATTATTTAGTATAGTTTTGGAAGTTCTAGGTACATCAATCAAAGAAGAAAAAGTAATAAAAGGAATCCAGATTGGAAAAGAAGAAGTAAACCTCTCACTGTTTGCAGATGACATGACCCTGTACATAGAAAACCCTAACACCATCAGAAAATTGCTAGAGCTAATCAATGAATATAGTAAAGTTTCAGGATATAAAATTAAGAGACAGAAATCCTTTGTATTCCTATACACTAACAATGAGAAACAGAAAGTGAAATTAAGGAAAAAATTCCATTCACCATTGCAAAGAAAAGAATAAAATACTTAGGAAGAAATTTACCTAAAGAAACAAAGAACCTATGTATAGAAAACTATAGAAGACTGATGAAATAATTCAAAGAGGACACAAATAGGTGGAGAAATATGCCATGTTCATGGATCGGAAGAATCAATACTGTGAAAATGAGTATATTACCCAAAGCAATTTATCAATTAAATGCAATCCCTACCAAGTTACCAACAGTATTTTTCACAGAACTGGAACAAATGAGTACACAATTTGTATGGAAACACAAAAAACCTCAAATAGCCAAAGCAATCTTGAGAAACAAAAATGGAAATGGAGGAATTAACCTACCTGACTTCAGACTATACTACAAAGCTAGTCATCAAGACAGTATGGTACTGGCACAAAGACAGAAATATAAATAAGTGGAACAAAATAGAAAGCCCAGAGATAAATCCATTCATCTATGGATACCCTATCTTTGACAAAGGAAGTGAAAATATACAATGGAGAAAAGACAATTTCTGTAACAAGTGGCACTGGGAAAACTGGTCACCCACCTGTAAAAGAATGAAACTAGAACACTTTCTAGCACTATATTCAAAAATAAACTCAAAATGGGTTAAAGATCTAAATGTAAGACCAGAAACTATAAAACTCTCAGATGAAAACATAGGCAGGACACTCTCTGACATAAGTCATAGCAAGATCCTCCATGACCCACCTCCCAGAGTAAGGGAAATAAAAGCAAAAATAAAGAATGGGACCTAATTAAGCCTAAAAGCTTTTGCCCAATGAAGGAAACTATATACAAGGTGAAAAGACAGCCTTCAGAATGTGAGAAAATAATAGCAAATGAAGCAACTGACAAAGAATTAATCTCAAAAATATACAAGAAGCTCATGCAGTTCAATACCAGAAAAGATAAATGACCCAATCAAAAAATAGGCCAAAGAAATAAACAGACATTTCTCCAAATGCATACAGATAGCTAGCAAACACATGAAAAGATGCTCAACATCACTCTTTATCAGAGAAATGCAAATCAAAACCACAATGAGATACCATTTCACACTGGTCAGAATGGCTGCCACCAAAATGTCTACAAACAATAAATGCTGAAGAGGGTTTGGAGAAAAGGGAATCCTCTTACACTTTTGGTGAGATTGCAAACTAGTACAACCACTATTGAGAACAGTGTGGAAATTCCTTAAAAAATTGGAAATAGAACTGCCATATGACCCAGCGATCCCACTGCTGGGCATACACACAGAGGAAATCAGAATTGAAAGAGAAACGTGTATGCCAATGTTCATCACAGCACTGTTTACATTAGCTAGGACATGGAAACAACCTAGATGTCCATCGGCAGACAAATGGATAAGAAAGTTGTAGTACATATACACAACGGTATATTACTCAGCTATTAAAAAGAAAGCATATGGATGAGTTCTAATGAGGTGGGTGAAACTGGAGCCTATTATATAGAGTGAAGTAAGTCAGAAAGAAAAACACCAATACAGTGTATTAATGCATATATATGGAATTTAGAAAGATGGTAATGATGACCCTATATGCGAGACAGCAAAAGAGACACAGATATAAATAACAGACTTTTGGATTCTGTGGGAGAAGGCAAGGGTGGGATGATTTGAAAGAATAGCATTGAAACATGTATATTACGATTGTGAAATAGATGACCAGTCCAAGTTCAACGCATGAAACAGGGCACTCAAAGCCGGTGCACTGGGACAACCCAGAGTGATGGGATGTGAAGAGAGGTGGGAAGGGGTTTGGGATGAGGGGACACATGTACTCCCAGGACTGATTCATGTCAATATATGGCAAAAACCACCACAGTGTTGCAAATTAATTAGCCTCCAATTATAATACATAAACTCATTTAATGAAAAGAAAAGGAGAGACTGGCTTCCTAACAGAGAAGAATCCAATGGCACAGAGAAACAAATGTGTAGAGAATCCTAACCCTAATTCTAAGACTTTTGTTGAGATCACCATACAGTACAAAGACAACACACTCACACACAACACACACACACACACACACACACACATGATCCTCTGCAACCAATTAACTGACTGTGTTTGAGAGTAGAACCTGGTATATTCTTGAGGTTTGAGGTTGGTGACTCCTATCAGAAGTGTGGAATGTTAAGGGTTAGAGATGGGGAATAAGACAATTTTGAAGGTTTATGAACAAGAAAAGGAAATGATTAAATATGCCCTTTAGAAGCATCATTCTGCCAAATGTGTACAAGACAAACCAGAACTAGAGCAACTATGAATTGGGAAGAGTTTCAAATAACTTAGAACCCATCAGGTAATGAGAAGTTGCATAAGGAACAAATGCAGTATGAGGGCAGAAGAGATGTTAATTTTAGGAATAGAAGCCACTGGATATACTCACTAGTTTATGTAGCAGAGGAGGCCAGGATGACATGTCATCCCCTCAAAGTTGTGAATAAGAATTGTAAAAATGATTATCTAAATAAGTCCAATTCAAAAGGTAAGGACAATAAACACTGACAGAAAATGGTGATTTCAGTGTCTGAACATGTTTTGCTTGAGATGCCCAGGTCCCTTTGAGGAATGATGCCCTGCAGACTGCTGTTAATGTGATTTTTTACCTCATAAGAAAGACAAAGATTAAAGATACAGTTTGAGAGTCTCACATATGCAGAAAATAATTTGCAAAACAGAAATGAGTAACAAGCACAGAAAATAATACACTTGTGTAACAATTTAAATTTATATTAAAATAATTGGATAACCTGTCCAGTTTCCTTTAAAAATTGTGTTTGTGTATAATTGTGTTCCCTTGCATCTATACTTTGTTTTCTAGAAGCATTCAGTACTAGTAAATATACACTGAAACAGACTTGTAATAAATATAGATAGTTTGTTTTCCAAAAAGGCATTCCAAAGATTTACATGCTCACCAAATCCTTACTGGGAATATTTTATAAATGGGTTGTTTTAAAATGTCTATTAATGTCTCTTACCAGGTTATCTCTTATGATTTTGACTTTTTATAATTTTAACTTTTATTACCAATATATATTTGGATCAGTCAGTCAGTTCAGTTGCTCAGTCGTGTCTGATTCTGTGACCCCATGTACTGCAGCACTCCAGGCTTCCCTGTCCATCACCAACTCCTGGAACTTATTCAAACTCATGTCCATTAAGTCAGTGATGCCTTCCAACCACCTCGTCCTCTGTCGTCCCCTTCTCCTCCTGCCTTCAATCTTTCCCGGCATCAGGGTCTTTTCAAATGCATCAGTCTTTCGCATCAGGTGGCCAAAGTACTGGAGTTTCAGTTTCATCATCAGCCCCTCCAGTGAATATTCAGGACTGATTACCTTTAGGATGGACTGGTTGGCTCTCCTTGCTGCCCAAGGAACTCTCAAGAGTCTTCTCCAACACCACAGTTTAAAAGCACAGTTCTTCCGTGTTCAGCTTTCTTGACAGTCCAACTCTCACAGTCCAACTCTCATACATGACCACTGGAAAAACCATAGATTTGACTAGACAGACCTTTGTTGGCAAAGTAATGTCTCTGCTTTTTAATACGCTGTCTAGGTTGGTCATAGCTTTTCTTCCAAGGAGCAAGTGCCTTTTAATTCCATGACTGCAATCACCATCTTCAATAATTTTGGAGCCCCCCAAAATAAAGCCTCTCACTGTTTTCATTGTTCTCCCATTTATTTGCCATGAAGTGATATAATATATATTGACATATATACATATATAGTATATATTTCATGAAATCAAATAGATCATCATTTTCCTTTTTTATATTTTTAATTTCTTTATAACTATTTTTATTCCAAGTCCCTAAATTTGCTTCTTTGAATAAAATACTCACTCTAGACAGAAATTTTAAGAATATTTCTTTGTTTTGTTTTTTCCTTTTTGAATTGGGTAATTCACCTAGAGGTAAATTTGGTGTTTGGTGTGAGTTAAGGATAAAAATGTATTATTTTCATCCACCTTCACTTAACTATTATTTCAGACTGTAAAGTATTTTGATAAACTTCCTCTAAGAGGTCAAATTTCATTCATAGATTCTCTAACCTTTCACTTATTCACTCAATCAACAAATATTTACCATATGTGTATTATTTATCAGTTAATATTCTAACAGTAGAAAATATACCAATGAATAAAGCATACTTTTACACGCCTACAATTATGTATCTTTTATTTTATTGTATAGAAATGGACAAGAAGAAGGAAAAGAAGTTAAAAAATTAGCCTTTTTTATTGTAAAGTCCTCTTTTGGAGGAAAAACAAAGCAGGAAAGGAAATAAAAAAGAGTAGAAGTGAGTTCTAGAGTGAATAGTGATAGAGAAGTTGAAATCATTGATTATGGATAACTCTTTAAGAAACTTATGTTTATTCTCACAGGGGATTTCTGCAGAGGTTTTGGTTTGTGTTTTTATGTGGGAGGAATAACAGAGCACACAAGAATATCTGTTACTGATGATATGAGCAGAGTGCTGGAGCTGTGTTTTTGAAGAAGTGAGATAATTTAATCCAAGTAGTTTCTAGCTTTGCAGAGAACTTTCACCAATGAGATGAGGCAAAAAGGAAGAATGTGTGATTGCTAAATTCTTCAGATCACTTTTGTTTTCTCAGTGATATACACACAAAAACCCACATTTTTGGAGTGCTTTGTTAATTATCTTTACTCTGGCAGCAGTCAGCCAGTAGAGTGATTTAACTGATTATTTCAATCTACAGTGTAAATTAAAGATTCTTTTTAAAATTTCTGATAATTGCATTTAAAATCTCTATTAAATGAAAAATTTATTTCAGAATCCACTTTGCTTTTTTTTTTTTTTTTCCAACTCATCCAAATCATCCAATGATTCAGAGCTCGTTGTATTTTTATTACACATTCTAAGGGAAAAGCGTGCACTTACTAAGTGCTAGGTGCTATGTCAAAAGCTTACATTGAGTAATACTGTTAAGCCTTTAAATAACACAATGGAGTAATTAGTAATATTTGATCTATTATGAGAAAAATAAAACTAAAGAGATCAAGTAATTCATATGCACAAGCACAGCTAGCATGAGTTAATGCTATGGTTTAAACTTCAGAAGTATGAATCCAAAGCCTCTGCTTTTAATCATTGTATTTCCTCACTCCATTATAAACTTTTTATCACTCTAAACAGAACAATGTTTAAATAATATTGTGGCAGTGAATTCTTAGAAAGTACTATGATTTTGTATAATGATAAGATATATTTTTTTTATTTTATGATTTATGGCTTAGATCATCCAAGGAGATAAGCTATGCCATGAAAAGGAACCTGTATTTGCATTTATCTCACATTATGAGAATGCAACTGAATTATCTTTTAAAATTAATATTTCAATTTGTTGGAATCATAAGAATCAAATGAATTTTATAAAAATTATGTTATCTCTAAAATACAAGGCAAAGATATATTTGACAAAATTGATATCATGTAGTAACTCAGGTTAGAATTAACACTTTGTCCCTTACTGAGTTCAGTTCAATCTCTCTGTCATGTCTAACTCTTTGCAATCCTATGGACTGCAGCACGCCAGGCTTCCATGTCCATCACCAACTCCCGGAGCTTGCTCAAACTCATATCCTTTGAGTTGGTGATGCTATCTAACCATCTCATACTTTGTCATCCCCTTCCTCCCTCCTTCAATCATCCTCAGCATCAGGATCTTTTCCAATGACTCTGTTCTTCGCATCAGGTAGCCAAAGTATTGGAGTTTCAGCTTCAGCATCAGCCCTGCAAATAAATATTCAGGACTGATTTCCTTTAGGATGATTGGATCTCCTTGCAGTCCACGGGACTTTCAAGAGTCTTCTCTAACTCCACAGTTCAAAAACATCAATTGTTTGGCACTCAGATTTTTATAGTCCAGCTCTCACATCCACATATGACTACTGAAAAAGACCATAGCTTTAAATGGATGGACCTTTGTTGGCAAAGTAATCTCTCTGCCTTTTAGTATTCTGTCTAGATGGGTCACAGCTTTTCTTCCAAGGGGCAAGCATGTTTTAATTTCATGACTACAGTCACCATCTGCAGTGATTTTAGAGCCCAAGAAGAAAAACTCTGTCACTTTTTCCATTGTACCCCAATTTATTTGCCATGATGTGATGGGACCAGATGCCATGAACTTAGTTTTTTGAATGTTGAGTTTTAATCCAACTTTTTCACTCTCCTCTTTCACTTTCCCCAAGAGGCTCTTTAGTTCTCCTTCACTTTCTGCCATAAGGGTGGTGTCATCTGCATATCTGAGGTTACTAATATTCTCCATGAAATCTTGATTCCACCTCGTGCTTCATCAAGCCTGGCATTCTGCATGAAGTACTCTACATATAAGTTAAATAAACAGGGTGACAATATACAGCTTTGATATACGCCTTTCCAGATTTGGAACCAGTCTGTTTTTCCACGTCCAATTCTAACTTTTGATTCTTGATCTGCATAAAGATTGCTCAGGAGGTAGGTCAAGTGGTTTGGTATTCCCATCTCCTGAAGAATTTTCCACAGTTTGTTGTGATCCACATGGTCAAAGGCTTTGGCATAGTCAATAAAACAGGAGTAGATGTTTTTTCTGGAACGCTCTCACTTTCTCGATGATCTAACAGATGTTAGCAATTTGATCTCTGGTACCTCTGCCTTTTCTAATTCTAGCTTGAACATCTGGAAGTTCATGATTCATGTACTGTTGAAGTCTGACTTGGAGAGTTTTGAGCATTACTTTGCTAGTGTGTGAGACGAGTAAATTGTGCAGTAGTTTGAGTATTCTTTGGCATTGACTTTCTTTGGGATTGGAATGAAAACTGACCTTTTCCAGTCCTGTGACCACTGCTGAGTTTTATAAATTTGTTGGCATATTGAGTATAACACTTTCACAGCATCATCTTTTAGGATTTGAAATATCTCAACTGGACTTCCATTGCCTCTGTTAGCTTTGTTTGAAGTGATGCTTCCTAAGGCCCATTTGACTTTGCATTCCAGGGAGTCTGGCTCTAGGTGAGTGATCATACCATCATTATTATCTGGGTCATGAAGAACTTTTTTATATAGTTCTGTGTATTCTTGCCACCTCTTCTTAATATCTTCTGCTTCTGTTAGGGCCATACCATTTCTGTCCTTTATTGAGACCATCTTTGCATGAAATGTTCAGTTGGTATCTATGATTTTCTTGAAGAGATCTCTAGTCTTTCCCATTCTGTTGTTTTCCTCTATTTCTTTGCATTGATCACTGAGGAAGGCTTTCTTATTTCTCCTTACTATTCTTTGCAAATCTGCATTCAAATGTGTATATCTTTCCTTTTCTCCCTTGCCTCTAGCTTCTCTTCTTTTCTCAGCTATTTGTAAAATCTCCTCAGACAACCATTTTGCTTTTTGCAATTTTTTTCCCCTTGGGGATGGTCTTGATCACTGTCTTCTATACAATGTCACAAACCTCTGTCCGTAGTTCTTCAGGCACTCTGCCTATCAGATCTAATCCCTTGAATCTATTTGAAACTTCCACTGTATAATCGTAAGGGATTTGACTTAAATCATACCTGAATGGTCTTGTGTTTTTCCCTGCTTTCATCAACTTAAGCCTGAATTTGGCAATAAGGAGTTCATGATGTCTGCCACAGTCAGCTCCTGGTCTTGTTTTTACTGACTTTATAGAACTTCTTCTTTTTTGGCTGCAAAGAATATAATCAATCTGATTTCGGTATTGGCCATCTGGTGATGTCCATGTGTAGAGTCTTCTCTTGTGTTGTGGGAAGCGGGTATTTGCTATGACCAGTGCAAGTACCTCATTGTGGACTCTTTTGTTGACTATGAGGGCTACTCCATTTCTTCTAAGGCTTCTTTCCCACAGTAGTAGATAATGGTCATCTGAGTTAAAATTCACCCATTCCAGTCCATTTTAGTTCGCTGATTCCTAAAATGTTAATGTTCAAGCTTGCCTTCTGTTATTTGACCACTTCCAATTTTCCTTGATTCATGTCTCTTTCTAGCATAAGACAATGAAAGTTCTTTCTTTCCCCTTCCCAATCTTCAGTTTTACTCTTGATTCTGAAGATTTTTCTCCTTGATGTTCTCTCCCTTGTAGCTTGCTGTGTCAAAAAAGTTCTGTTCATGATAGCTACAAATGATATTTTCAAATTCCAGAGCTCTGAACCAAATCTTATTAGTCTTTTTAAAAATTATTTTTGGAGTATAGTTAATTTGCAGTACTGTTAGTTTTAGGTGTACAGAAAAATGATTCAGTTATACATATACATATAATCATTTTATAGAGTATTTCCTCAGGTGGGTTATCACAGGATATTGAATAGCATTCCCTGTACTGTGCAATAGGCTCGTTTGGTCATCATATGTACAGTAGTATGTGTATGTCAATCCCAAGCTTCTGATCTATCCCTTCCCACCACATTTCCCCTCTGGTAATCAGAAGTTTGCTTTTTATATCCATAAGTCTGTATCTGTTTTTTTTTTTTTTTCAAAGTTCATTTATATCTTTTTAAAAAATTAGATTCCACATATGAGTGATATTGTATGAAATTTGTCTTTCTCTTTCTGACTTTCTTAGTATGATAATCTTTAGGTCCACCCATGCTGCTGCAAATGGCATTATTTAATTTTTTGTGGTGGCTGAGTAATATTGCATTGTATATATGTACTATATCTTCTTTATCTGTTCCTCTAGTCATGGACATCTAGGTTGCTTCCATGTTCCTGCTATTGTAAATAGTACTTCAGTGAACATTGGGGTGCATGCTTTCTTTGGATTATGGTTTTCTCAGGATATATGACCAGTAGTGATATTGCTGTATCATTTTTAAGGAACCTCCATACTCTTTTCCATAGTGGTTTTACCAATTTACATTCCCACCAACAGTGAGGAGAGTAACATTTTCTCCAGCATTTATTTTTTGTAGACTTTTTGACGGTGGCCATTCTGACTGGTGTGAAGCGGTGTCTCATTGTAGTGTTGATTTGCGTTTCTCTAATAGTTAATGATGTTGAGCATCTTTTCATGTGCTTTTTGACAATATGTATGTCTTCTTCAGAGAAGTGTCTGTTTAGATCTTCTACCCACTTTTTGATTGGGTTGTTTATTTTTTGACCTAGAGCTGTGTGAGTTGTTTGTATCTTTTCAAGGTTAATCTCTTGTTGGTCACTTCATTTGCAGATATTTTCTCTCATCCTGTGCATCATCTTTTCACTTTGTTGATGGTTTTCTTTGCTGTGCAAAGGCTTTTAAGTTTAATTAAGTCCCACTTATTTTTGCTTTCATTTTCATTATTATAGGAGGTGGATCAGAAAAAATTACTGCAATTTATGTCAAAGAGAGTAAATACAATTTAATATTTGACTTTAAGTTTTCAATATTAGTTTGCTTATAGGTATCTGCCAGCAAAAATTCACACATTACTATAGCATAATTGCAGTGTTATTAATAAAGACAAGTCATCTTGTGTACAACCTCTATCCTAACAGCCTTTGGCTTCTACAACACCTACCAGAAAATGTAGCCTGGGATGATTGCAGAGTCACTACAACTACACTGGAATATGTTGATCAGTTCCATTAAAACATTTCTCATTTGAAGTGAAAATGACCAATTATGTATAGAATTGGGTAAAGAGAAAGAATATAGGTACTTATAGCTGTCTCTGAAAAATGAAATTAACATGGCTGATCCAGGTAAACTAACTCTGCTGAGGGAAAAACTAAAGAAACAGTGAAGAAAATAGGAATTCTTTTTTTTTTTTTTTTTTAATGTACAATGTCTAGCATGCTGTATTTTTTCCCCTGGTGTCTCAGAGGTAAAGAATCTGCCTGCAATGCAGGAGCCACAGAAGACACGAATTTGATCCCTGGGCCAGGAAGATCACCTGAAGGAGGGCATGGCAACCCACTGCAGTATTCTGGCCTGGAGAATCCCATGGACAGAGGAGACTGGCATGTTATAGCCTATTGGGTTGCAAAGATTTGGACATGACTGAAGCTACTTAGCACACAGTTTTAAAATATCAGGTAGATTTTATCAGGTAGACAGCTCTCAGAAGCTGTCAAAAATTTTGTCATACATTATTCAGTTTTGAACAAAGGAAATATTTATTATAGTTTAATACATGTTTTACCCTACTTCCTGAGTGAAAGCTTTTAACATTTAACATTGTTCTATTTAGAATTAACTATCTCCTAAGACAACATTCTATTGATTATATCTTACAGCAAGTACCACATATGGATAAAGATAAATATCTTTTCATTTGTTCTTATTTTCAAATATAATCTGCCACCCATGCTGAAATGAGCACATTTGGGTAGCTATAAACTATATCTGAGAAGATACTATTAAATAATGCCACTTATAAGAAATGCTCCTCTTCGGTTAAGGCTTCTCAGCTCCCCAGAGGAATCAGTCCCTAGTGGCAGCAGAGTCTTGAGGCTGTTTCTCTGCTTTTTTGTTACAGATTGTATTGACTGCCTGTAGTTCTTACTTTGAAACAATTTGTCTTCCTCTTGAATATTTATTCAATCATACCTTGTTGTATTATTGACCTTACACCATGAGGAAGCAGTGAATAATGACAAACTCCCCCAGGTCCTGACAGATGGTCTTAGTAATTGGCTTTGCTGTCAGCGCTGAACCTCAACATGTGCAAAACAAAGAAACAGAGTGCAGAAGAGATGTCTGCATTAAGAGTGAAGTGATCATTTGCAGACGAGAAGTATGATAACTCCTGGATTTTAATAGGGATATATTTTCATCTAAAAACTAAGTTTTCAAGGCTAAACATGAAAAGAAAGGTTAATATGTGTATTGCTGACTTTAACTGCCAGACTGAAGCATACATAAGGTTAAAGACACACAGAATTACATTTGAATATTACAAATAAGCCATAATTTTAGTACATATATATATTTGAAATATGTATCATAGATATTATTTTTATCTTGTCACACATTCAACAGTTAACAGTTGTTGATGTACAGTCAATTGACAATAAATGGTAAATACTTGAAATTAGATTCTAAAATATGATTTATCAATAGCACATACTATTTTTTCATTTATTTTTATTAGTTGGCGGCTAACTACTTTACAACATGTAGTGGTTTTTGTCATAAATTGACGTGAATCAGCCATGGATTTACATGTATTCCACATCCCAATCCCCCCTCCCACCTCCCTCTCTACCCGATCCCTCTGGGTCTTCCCAGTGCACCAGGCCGGAGCACTTGTCTCATGCATCCAACCTGGGCTGGTGATCTGTTTCACCCTAGATATTATACATGTTTCAATGCCGTTCTCTTGAAACATCCCACCCTCACCTTTTCCCACAGAGTCCAAAAGTCTGTTCTGTACATCTGTGTCTCTTTTTCTGTTTTGCATATAGGGTTATCATTACCATCTTTCTAAATTCCATATATATGTGCTAGTATACTGTAATGGTCTTTATCTTTCTGGCTTACTTCACTCTGTATAATGGGCTCCAGTTTCATCCATCTCATTAGAACTGATTCAAATGAATTCTTTTTAATGGCTGAGTAATATTCCATGGTATATATGTACCACAGCTTCCTTATCCATTGGTCTGCTGATGGGCATCTAGGTTACTTCCATGTCCTGGCTATTATAAATAGTGCTGTGATGAATATTGGGGTGCATGTGTTTCTTTCAGATCCGGTTTCCTTGGTGTGTATGCCCAGAAGTGGGATTGCTGGGTCATATGGCAGTTCTATTTCCAGTTTTTTAAGGAATCTCCACACTGTTCTCCATAGTGGCTGTGCTAGTTTACATTCCCACCAACAGTGTAAGAGGGTTCCCTTTTCTCTACACCCTCTCCAACATTTATTGCTTGTAGGCTTTTGGATAGCAGCCATTCTGACTGGTGTGTAATGGTACCTCATTGTGGTTTCGATTTGCATTTCTGTGATAATGAGTGATGTTGAACATCTTTTCATGTGTTTGTTAGCCATCTGTATGTCTTCTTTGGAGAAATGTCTGTTTAGTTCTTTGGCCCATTTTTTGATTGGGTCATTTAATTTTCTGGAATTGAGCTGCAGGTGTTGCTTGTATATTTTTGAGATTAATCCTTTGACTGTTGCTTCCTTTGCTATTATTTTCTCCCATTCTGAAGGATGTCTTTTCACCTTGCTTATAGTTTCCGTTGTTGTGCAAAAGCTTTTAAGTTTCATTAGGTCCCATTTGTTTAGTTTTGCTTTTATTTCCAATATTCTGGGAGGTGGGTCATAGAGGATCCTGCAGTGATTTATGTCGGAGAGTGTTTTGCCTATGTTCTCCTCTAGGAGTTTTATAGTTTCTAGTCTTACATTTAGATCTTTAATCCATTTTGAGTTTATTTTTGTGTATAGTGTTAGAAAGTGTTCTAGCAATCTTCAGAAAGAAGAATGGGACTGGAGGAATCAACCTACCTGACTTCAGGCTCTACTACAAAGCTACAGTCATCACGACAGTATGTTACTGGCACAAAGACAGAAATATAGATAAATGGAACAGAATAGAAAGCCCAGAGATAAATTTACGTACCTATGGACACCTTATCTTCAACAAAGGAGGCAAGGATATACAAAGGGAAAACGACAACCTCTTTAACAAGGGTTGCTGGGAAAATTGGCCAACCACTTGTAAAACAATGAAACTAGATGCCTCATTCCTGATTCAACTTTGCATAGGCATGTTATATCCAACAAAAGGGCTTCCCTGGCTCTACCATTTAGATCACATTTCCCTCTGCTGTACTTTGATTGAAATGCCCTTCATTTTAACCTCTGTTTTGTTTTGCTTTTTTAATTGTCCCCTCACTCATAGGCATGCAGGTTTACTAATGCAGAGCCCACAAACAGATAAAAATATTAGATTATGATATTCTTTGGCAAAGTAACTTTTTATTTCTTATTTTCTCCCAAGACCCAAGCACGGTTCTCAGCCATGTCTCTTGCAGTGCATGTATCTGAATCACTTGAATAGGGAACAGAGGGTAGAGGGTCAAAATAATCACAGAAATATAGAAGTGACTTTGTACTCTTTTTTTCCCATTCACTTCTGGTATTCTTATAATAAAAATAACATGAAATTTAAAAAAAAACCAACTAATTATAATTTAAGAATTTTAATTCAACTATTTAAGAAAGATTTCTGTATTCAGAAATAAAAACTTTGTGGTATAGCTAAAAGATATTTATTTCTTTAACTTTATTTGTCTATTACATCTTTGAAAAAATATTCTCAAAAATAATATCTATACTATGTAGCCAACCAAATAGCATCATTATTATTTGAATACAGACTCATGTAAAATTATATATACATCTTTTTCCAGAAAGGAAAGATAACATAATAATCTTATTAAAGATTTTCATTAAGCCAGATATTTTAGAATTAAAGGCAGAGCTGGAAGCAAGGCATGGCCTTTTAAATATAAATGTCATCAGACATATTACACTTTTAATGTTGAAGTGCTTAATTGGGCAACTATATCTTTTCTTCTTTCTTCAATTAGTCTCTAAACTATTTTATCTTCACAATAAAATCATGAATATTGGATGAATAAAACTTTTTAGTTGTGTATAATATTTGAATAGTCTTAAGGAAGCATCAGTTGTATTAATAAAAAAAGCATACTTCTTTACTAAAAATTGAAAACAATTTTTTATAGCTTAGTTGGTAAAGAACCCGCCTGCAATTCCGGAGACCTCGGTTCATTTCCTAGGTCAGGAAGATCCCCTGGTGAAGGGATAGGCTACCCACTCTTGGACTTCCCTTGTGGCTCAGCTGGTAAAGAATCTTCCTTCAATGTGGGAGACCTGGGTTTGATCCCTGGGTTGGGACGATCCCCTGGAGAAAGGAAAGTCTACCCACTGCAGAATACCCACTGCAGTATTCTGGCCTGGAGAATTTCATGGACTGTATAGTCCATGGGGTTCCAAAATGTTGGACATGACTGACTGACTGTCACTTCTAGAACCATAATGTTTATGATGGAATCAGTCCTATGCTTAGTATCAGAGCTTATATTTCAAGTCTGGATTCTAGCTACCACTATTATCTTTATTCTTCTCAGGCTTTCTTTATTCAACAGAGTATAACAAAGTTATCCTTCAGATTCTATGGTTATATTTTAGCAGAGTAAATATTTTAAACCTTTTCTAAAACTCTAAACTATTTTAAGGAGCTTAGGTCAGCATTTATACTATTGTTTTCAGTATAAATGGAGAACTAGAACAAACCTAATAGTATATAACAGTCTCTGCAAAAATTTCCCATTTCTAGCCAATAACTAAACTTCAGCTTGTTAATTTGTAATAAAACAAATAGAAAAATTATAAAAGTGCTTAAATTGTAGAGAATCATTAAGAACAACCATCTATTTTTATAAGTGAAAACACTGAGTTAAGGGCAACACAAATTGCTTCCCTAGAATCCTATATCTATAATCAGACTTTTAACATTTTGCCTGTCTCTCCCATAGTTGGCCTCACATGGCAAAGGCCAACCCAGGATATTCCAAGAATCTATCGTTTCCTATTGTGCATAAGGGCAGATAAATCTCTGTAGTTAATCTTACAAGTATGACGACTGATTACACTCTGAATTCATGCATGCACAACCCCAAGGGATACCTTATAATTTTCCTTCAACTGTTCTTCAGTAGCTTCCTTCCCCATACATTGTAAGGATAACATAGTCTCATCTTGCTAAACAATGGTCTTATCCCTTCCTCATCTTATTTACTTGTTTTGCATCTGACTGATGTAGAAAAGTAATTTAAACACTCACACAATGAAATGGGGTATTCAACTTGGTTGAGCAGTCATTCAATTTCCTTGTGATTCAGGTGAATACTTGAGGCTTGTTTACAATCCTTGTTAATACAGGTCTCATTGAATTTTCACTATAGATCAGATTAGCTCTACTATCAAGGTGGTGCCCTTGCTTGAGTCTCTACTGAATCACAGTCATTCAACAAAAACTGTCCATTTGTGCTAGATGGAAGTTTAGAGTCAGCTAGGTACACAGGGGGTTTCCCAGGTGGCCCTAGTGGTAAAGAACCCACCTCTCAATTAAGGAGACATAAGAGACAGGGGCTGGGAAGATTCCCTAGGGGAGGATATGGCAACGCACTCCAGTATTTTTGCCTGGAGAATCCCATGGGCAGAGGAATCTGGGGGGCTACAGTCCATAGGATCGCACATAGTAGGGCAAACTGACGTGACTTAACACACAAGCAGGAAGGTATACATGAACTGCTTCATCTCCCTCGTCGTTCTTTTCCTGGCCTCTTCGATTTCACCCTATGCCTATGTGACTATATTCAATATCATCCTCTAGGGGATAATACGCAGGTTTCTTTTTTTTCCCCCCCATTTATTTTTATTAGTTGGAGGCTAATTACTTTACAGTATTGTAGTGGTTTTTGCCATACATTGACAAGAATCAGCCATGGATTTACATGTGTTCCCCATCCCGATCCCCCCTCCCACCTCCCTCCCCATCCCATCCCTCTGGGTCTTCCCAGTGCACCAGCCCCGAGCACTTGTCTCATGCATCCAACCTGGGCTGGTGATCTGTTGCACCCTTGACAGTATACTTGTTTCAATGCTATTCTCTCAGAACATCCCACCCTTGTCTTCTCCCACAGAGCCCCAAAGTCTGTTCTATACATCTGTGTCTCTTTTTCTGTTTTGCAAATAGGGTTATTGTTACCATCTTTTTAAATTCCATATATATGTGTTAGTATACTGTATTGGTGTTTATCTTTCTGATTTACTTCACTCTGTATAATGGGCTCCAGTTTCATCCATCTCATTAGAACTGATTCAAATGAATTCTTTTTAATGGCTGGGTAATATTCCATTGTGTATATGTACCATATCTTCTTTATCCATTCATCTGCTGATGGGCATCTAGGTTGCTTCCATGTCCTGGCTATTATAAATAGTGCTGCAATGAACATTGGGGTACATGTGTCTCTTTCAGATCTGGTTTCCTCAGTGTGTATGCCCAGGAATGGGATTGGTGGGTCATATGGCAGTTCTATTTCCAGTTTTTTAAGGAATCTCCACACTGTTCTCCATAGTGGCTGTGCTAGTTTACATTCCCACCAACAGTGTAAGAGGGTTCCCTTTTCTCTACACCCTCTCCAACATTTATTGCTTGTAGACTTTTGGATAGCAGCCATTCTGACTGGTGTGTAATGGCACCTCATTGTGGTTTCGATTTGCATTTCTGTGATAATGAGTGATGTTGAGCATCTTTTCATGTGTTTGTTAGCCATCTGTATGTCTTCTTTGGAGAAATGTCTGTTTAGTTCTTTGGCCCATTTTTTGATTGGGTCATTTAATTTTCTGGAATTGAGCTGCAGGTGTTGCTTGTATATTTTTGAGATTAATCCTTTGACTGTTGCTTCCTTTGCTATTATTTTCCCCCATTCTGAAGGATGTCTTTTCACCTTGCTTATAGTTTCCGTTGTTGTGCAAAAGCTTTTAAGTTTCATTAGGTCTCATTTGTTTATTTTTGCTTTTATTTCCAATATTCTGGGAGGTGGGTCATAGAGGATCCTGCAGTGATTTATGTCGGAGAGTGTTTTGCCTATGTTCTCCTCTAGGAGTTTTATAGTTTCTAGTCTTACATTTAGATCTTTAATCCATTTTGAGTTTATTTTTGTGTATGGTGTTAGAAAGTGTTCGTTTCATTCTTTTACAAGTGGTTGACCAGCTTTCCCAGCACCACTTGTTAAAGAGGTTCTCTTTTTTCCATTGTATACCCTTGCCTCCTTTGTTGAAGATAAGGTGTCCATAGGTTCATGGATTTATCTCTGGGCTTTCTATTCTGTTCCATTGATCTATATTTCTGTCTTTTTGCCAGTACCATACTGTCTTGATGACTGTGGCTTTGTAGTATAGCCTGAAGTCAGGCAGGTTGATTCCTTCAGTTCCATTCTTCTTTCTCAAGATTGCTTTGGCTATTCGAGGTTTTTTGCATTTCCATACAAATTGTGAAATTATTTTTTCTAGTTCTGTGAAAAATACCATTGGTAGCTTGATATGGATTGCATTGAATCTATAGATTGCTTTGGGTAGTATAGTCATTTTCACAATATTGATTCTTTCAATCAATGAACATGGTATATTTCTCCATCTATTTGTGTCCTCTTTGATTTCTTTCATCAGTGTTTTATAGTTTTCTATATATAGGTCTTTTGTTTCTTTAGGTAGATATACTCCAAAGTATTTTATTCTTTTTGTTGCAATGATGAATGGTATTGTTTCCTTAATTTCTCTTTCTATTTTCTCTTTGTTAGTGTCAGGAACAAGACAAGGGTGCCCACTCTCACCACTACTATTCAACATAGTTTTGGAAGTGTTGGCCAGAGCAATCAGAGCAGAAAAAGAAATAAAAGGAATCCAGATAGGAAAAGAAGAAGTAAAACTGTCACTGTTTGTGGATGACATGATCCTCTACATAGAAAACCTTAGACTCTACCAGAAAATTACTAGAACTAATCAATGAATATAGTAAAGTTGCAGGATGTAAAATTAACACACAGAAATACACAGGTTTCTTGAGCTCTTTCTCTGCCTAGTGTCTTCTTCTCCAGTGAGCATCCCCAAATATCTCAGCTGACTCAGCAACCTGGCACTATCTCTGGTTCCTTAACTCTGTAAAATTATTTGGCTCTGTTTGATTTTCTCTGTGAAGCATGTTTTGCAAACTCAACAGTGATTGTAGGGTTAACCTTATTGTTTTCTGTTAAGGCAGGAAAACAGTCCTTCTCTGCCTTTTGTCTTTTTACTGAGAAGGGTCATTTTATATATTTTGTCTAGTTTCCTGTGTTTACTCTGCTGTTTTAGCACTTACTCATGCGTGGAAGTAGAAGCCCCACCTGAGCTATAGTTATTGTCAGTTTCACAGACATGGAACTAATTGCATAGTGGGAATATATAAGTTAACACATTAAAATTTATTGAAAAGAAATTATTAAATAGAACAATAAACTTTTATCTTCAAAAGTGTTAAAATACTCTTAATGTATATTATTCTTTGTCAAATACAGATCAATAAACTGCTAAAGTAAGCATCATGTTATAGAATGTGCTCTGTAGGTGTGAATAGTTACAGAAGTTTGACATTTTTGTTTCTTATGGGACTGAGAAAGTTAACAAAATGGAAATTTAAAATTTTAATTTTAGTCTATATATAATGTGACATATAAATTTTAAAATGAGAAGTTTAGACTAAGATCAGCATTAATGTGGAGGATCAAAAAAAAAGGAAAAGATATGCTAAAGAAGTTTTTCTTAAAAAAAAGCAGGAGTAAAAATTAATTTTTTCAAAGTCTGGAGATTTTAAACCATTTCTAGACATCTTCCTGTTATGCACTGTTATGAGGGAAGCTTGGTGTTTTACATTTTGATATGTGACTTTCAGGAAGATAAAACAACATCTATTGTGCCAGCAAACTTGGAAAACTCAGCAGTGGCCACAGGACTGGAAAAGGTCAGTTTTCATTCCAATCCCAAAGAAAGACAATGCCAAAGAATGCTCAAACTACCACACAATTGCACTCATCTCACATGCTAGTAAAGTAACGCTTAAAATTCTCCAAGCCAGGCTTCAGCAATACATGAACCATGAACTTCCAGATGTTCAAGATGGATTTAGAAAAGGCAGAGGAACCAGAGATCCAATTGCCAACATCTGCTGGAAAATTGAAAAAGCAAGAGAGTTCCAGAAAAACATATATTTCTGCTTTATTGACTATGCCAAAGCCTTTGACTGTGTGGATCACAATAAACTGTGGAAAATTCTGAAAGAGATGGGAATACCAGACCACCCTACCTGCTTCTTGAGAAAGCTGTATGCAGGTTAGGGAGCAGCAGTTGGAACTGGACATGGAACAATATACTGGTTTCAAATAGGAAAAGGAGTACGTCAAAGGTGTATATTGTCACCCTGCTTATTTAACTTATATGCAGAGTACATCATGAGAAACGCTGAACTGGAAGAAGCACAAGCTGGAATCAAGATTGCCGGGAGAAATATTAGTAACCTCAGATATGCAGATGACACCACCTTATGGCAGAAAGTGAAGAGGAACTAAAGAGCCTCTTGATGAAAGTGAAAGAGGATAGTGAAAAAGTTGGCTTAAAGCTCAACATTCAGAAAACTAAGATCATGGTATCCAGTCCCATCACTTCATGTAAATAGATGGGGAAACAGTGGAAACAGTGTCTGACTTTATTTTTGGGGGCTCCAAAATAACTTCAGATGATGATTTCAGCCATGGAATTAAAAGACGCTTACTCCTTCGAAGGAAAGTTATGACCAACATAGACACCATATTAAAAAGCAGAGACATTACTTTGCCAACAAAGGTCCATCTAGTCAAGGCTATGTTTTTTCCAGTGGTCATGTATGGATGTGAGAGTTGGACTATAAAGAAAGCTGAGCACCGAATAATTGATGCTGTTGAACTGTGGTGTTGGAGAAGACTCTTGAGAGTCCCTTAGACTGCAAGAAGATCCAACAAGTCCTTCCTAAAGGAGATCAGCCCTGGGTTTTCATTGGAGGGACTGATGCTGAAGCTGAAACTCCAATATTTTGACTACCTGGTGCAAAGAGCTGACTCATTTGAAAAGACCCTGATTCTGGGAGGGATTGAGGGCAGGAGGAGAAGGGAACGACAGAGGATGAGATGCTTGGATGACATCACTGACTCACTGGACATGGATTTGGGTGGACTCTGGGAGTTGGTGATGGACAGGGAGGCCAAGTGTGCTGCACTTCATGGGATCGCAAAGAGTTGATGACTGAGTGACTGAACTGAACTGAACTGATTATGCTTGCACAGGTGGCTTCCTAAGTTCTGTCAAAAATTTTACCAAACACAATTATAAATGAAAGTTCAGAAATAACATCAATATTTTTAATATCTTATGTGGTCCAAACAAATGACAATAACCCAGTTTCATGCTGTCTATATGATATGATGAGTGATGGATCCTCCATTTGAGGTAGACATTTATTTCCTGGATAAGCTCTGTACAGTTCCTAGAGGATCTGCTCATCTCAAACGGAGGCATCATACTTGGTTTCCTCTAGACTACTCTCAGTAAATCTGATTTTTCTTCTAGGTCTTGCTGCCCTAATTATGTGCCTCTATTTAAAATTCATCACTGATTTAATTAACCTCAAATGCCATTCATAATCCAGCTGTCAGAGGCAAGAACTGAGTAGCAGCTGGGAATATGAAACAAAGCAAAGCAGACAGTGCAGCAGAGCATTAAAAGGAGTGGAATGACAAACAGGGAATACCACCAGGAATAGAGAATTACCATAGGAGAACAACTCAAAAGCACTTTGCATGATCAAATTCCACATGTACTTGTTTGGATGCTCTGGGAAATGCAGGCAGCTCTGTCTGCTGTTCATAGCAAGTTGTTCAGTGTCTAAAAGATAATTAGCCAAGTTGGACTACTATGCTGTTTTTCAGCACATATTATGCTGAAACACTGTGATAATAAGGCAATTTTATATAAGCTTAGCCTTTAAACTATGCTCAACTTCTTTTTCCTGAAATGAATACCCTAAACTTCAAACCATGATTATCCCACTAATTATTATGGCTTAATGAGACATAGAAGAATGAAAAAAATTGCTCCAGGTTCAAAGACAAATGTGAAAAAAGACATTGCATTTTAATTAACAAGACCATTAGCATTTTTTTAAGCTGTCTATAATGTTTGGAGTTTAAAAAGTGATCTATAAAGTCATGCTAATGAAACCTAAGCATGTGATTCTTATCTGCCAGAATGAAAAAATTTGATTTTGCTGCTCACAAGAAAACTGTTTACCATACACCAACCAATCATGGAAAATAGGAATATTGACTACATAATAGTACTTTGGTGAGGAATTAGTATTCTTATAGGAGGATTGTTTTCCTAAAATGCTATGTTGCTATTTTCATAAAATCTATCTAGACATAGTTGACTTCCAATAGCAACCATATAGCACAATTGTTAAGAGCACCTCCTCAGTCATTTGCTTGATGTGTTACTTTCAGCAGTTACATGTGTGTCTCAGCTTCCTGTTCTGTTAAAAAAAAAAAAGTAAATTATAATGGTATCTTCATTGGAAAAGGCCCTGATGCTGGGAGGGGTTGGGGGCAGGAGGAGAAGGGGAGAACACAGGATGAGATGGCTGGATGGCATCACCGACTCGATGGGCATGGGTTTGGGTAAACTCCGGGAGTTGGTGATGGACAGAGAGGCCTGGCGTGCTGCCTTTCATGGGGTCACAAGGAATTGGACACGACTAATCGACTGAACTGAACTGAACTGAATGCATAAGGTTTTTCAGATAAGTTGTTAATATGGTAAAATGCTTAGAAAAGCACCAAGTAAAGAGTAAATACTGAGTATTAACTGTAATTATTATTATCACTGCCATTGTTTTGTTACTATTACTGTCATTTCAGTGAAGAATAAACCAATTTTGATTCTTCACATCTTAATTATTAATGAAACAATTTTATGAATAATTTATTAATGATAAATTATTAATGGAAACAAGTATTTTTTCCACAGATGTTACTTCATTAATATCTTCCAGATTCCTTCTGGAGTAGTTACAGAGTTGAATACAAATAGAAATGTACTAAGTATTTACATACTTTAGAAATTTTTGCTTACCATAATTAGCCTAATAACCCATTATTTGTAAATTAATTTTTATTATTAAATGAGGAATCTGAGTTTAATAAAATTAAGTAATCCATAGAAAAAGCATAAATAATCATGACCCCAAATCTGATTATTCCCTTTAATTTGTCTTTGCTGTTTAGTCCCAAAGTCATGTCTGGTTCTTTTGCATCCCTATGTACTGTAGCCTGCCAGGCTCCTCTGTTCATGGGTTTCCCAGACAAGAATACTGGAGTGGGTTGCCATTTCCTTCTCAGGGGCTCTTCCCAACCCAGGGATTGGACACGTGCCTGCTGATTTGGTAGGTAGATTCTTTACCACTGAGCCGCTCTGCCTGCCAATGCAAGAGATGTGGATTCGATCTCTGGGTCAGGTAGATCCCCTGGAGAAGGAAATTGTAACCCACTCCAGTATTCTTGCCTAGAAATCCCATAGAGAGAGGAGTCTGGCAGGCTACAGTCCATGGGGTTGCCAAAGAGTTGGACAGGGTTTAGCAATTAAAACAATGTTCCCTTTACTTAGAGAACAGTAAATTCTCAAGAATACACAGAGACCCTGGTCTTCAAAAGGTAGTGACACCAAGTTTCCCTTTCTTTGCAGCAGAAAAAGAGGAAATGTTGGAAAAAAAATAGCTAAAAAAAAGAAATATAAAAAAATAAGATGTGTAAATTGGTATATTTTTCTTAGTTTGATTCAATGATCCTTATTAAAGTGCCAGATGTATTTCAGAAATTTTTTTCAGTTTTCAGAAGGGTAAAGGTTTACAGAAAATATGTATACTCTCAGAAAGGAATGGGAACAAAAGAGTGTAAATAATGATTATATATAGTTTCACTAGAATTCAATTCAGATTGTATAGCCAAAAGTCTGTCACTTTCAAGAAAACTTTTATTTTCAGAGCTGTTTAGATTCTAAAATAACAGACAAGAATAATTTACTTGATTTTACTCATCATATCCATTGAGTTGATTTTCTAATTAGGAGTGTTTTTTCTTTGCCTTAGTCATTCACTTATTTAAAAATTCTTACAACTATATACTTTACCTATGATATACATACATTCCATGGCCTTTATATATTCAATATCTTTAAAAACATATAAATCAACTGTTTTTCCTTATTATCCCCAGATCTCAGTAACTGATTAACAAAGCCAGATTAATGTAACAAAATACCAAAAAGAGCAAAAATGACTGACGCTGACATCTGATGTCTATTAACCATCTATTTATCATCTTCTTATTTACCTGTTTATCTTTTTTTAATTGAATGATGACATTCCATATAGAAGTTCTAAAACTTAAGTTCCAGTCATTCTCCATTTGGATATATGGAGAATTTGCAAACATCCTGGAAGAGCATAATAAATGTGCATTTTTAAAAAAAGTATGGCTTTCTTATACTAAATGAGATCCTCAAAATGATCCATAAATCAAATTAAAAATTACAAAAACAAGTTTCAAATATCATAGAATTGAGTTTTCTGATAAGAATTTTTATCTCAGAAGTGCATCATTAGTGTATCCCCCAGATATTTTTAAGAATAAAATTATGGGAAGTGGAATATCCTTTTTGCATCTGCTCCCCAGGCCCTGCTGGTGGCTCGTCCTTGATGCTGGCACAGTCTGTATCAGTGTGCCTGGAGACAAACTGGGAACAAAGTATAAGCCATGCACGCAGCCCAGGGAACTCCTGCTGAGTTACCCGAGTTGCCGTTGAATCCAACTGTGATCATTGTTCATTCGGTAGAAATTACTTGATCCTACGTTTTACAAAACTCACACCAGTACTAAAAACGTCTTTTCCTGCAGTTTACTCCTTTGTTTATACAGAGAAAGTATGGGGTCCCCCATGGTAACATTCTTGATATGTTCCCAGGTATCATGTATATGAAGATAGAATAGAGATATTCTTCCTCTGAGGGTTTTATTTTGGCAGCTTTTTTTCAAGTATTATTGAAAACTTGCCCTTACACAGGGTTCTTATCTAAAAGTGATCTAAGTAAATACTAGTGTCTTAACCTTTGCCAATTTTGTGTGTTCATTATTCCCCTGAGAGCAGTCAGACACAAAGTGAGTTTTGAAGACAGAAGCTTTTGTCTCTGGTCAAAACCATTGAAAATGCAGCACAAAATAAGGCTGGCTCCTAATATTTCATGTAAAGGAGTGCTTGTCATTCACAGGAAAAAATATTGAATTTACATCCATTAAGTAAAACAGAACAATTAAACTGAAAGCTGGTTAGGAAGTATCAAATAAGCACTGGCCTATGTGAAACACTGAAGAGACATAACATCAGTTATGGAAACATTTTATATCATTTATTATAAATTTCAAATTCCTCATGTACTCAAACAGTTTTCACTGTTGAGAGACCATGCCCTCTCATATTTATACAGAGAGAAATTCATCCCTGGTAACTCAGTTAAATAACAATTGAAAAAGTCTCTGTTGGAAAGATATTAAAATGACTTTTTCTTATTTTTATACCTATAATTCTTGCTTTAAGCTATAATTTTAAAACATCAACTACTATTACTGAAAACACTGTGATAGGAAGCCCACACAAATATTTTCTCCTAAAACATACTCTAAATACTTTAAAAGAACCATGTTGTTCTATTGTTTCCTTCTTTTCTCTTTATAATCTGGATGTACCATAAATGCCTAAAGAAAAGTACATTAAAATAAGAGTCACTTATAACTACCATTTTAATAATCATGGTTATTAAGTGTAAGTATAAAATATTAAATAATAAAATATTATTTTAATAGTGTCTACATGATTTAAGTAGAATTTTTAAAATATCTGAACAGCTGGCTTTAATTAGGGCATGGTGGTGGCTGGTGGTTTACTAGATAAGTCCTATCTGACTCTTGTGACCCCATGGATTATAACTCTTCAGTCTCCTCTATCCATGGGATTCTCCAGGCAAGTATACTGGAGTGGGTTGCCATTTCCTTCTCTAGGAAATGTTTCCACTCCAGGGATCGATCTTGAGTCTCTTGCATTGAAGGGAGATTCTTTACCACTGAGCCACCAGTGAAGTTTTATAGAAATACTTGCAAGAATTAAAAAGATAGAATCTAAGTAGAACCATAATGTTTGCATGAAGCTTCCCAAAGTTTACTCAGATCTTTAGGCAAGAGCTTAGAAGCAGAAGAAAAGTGCAGAAGTACAATGCAGTTTTCATCACATGGTATCATACTAGGAGCATGACTTACTGTAGGTCCGGATCTTCATCATTGACTAAAGCAGCGCTTTGCAGATCTCTCCACTAGAAGCACCCCTTTTTTCCTCTTTCTGTACTGTGCTCTTCACAAGGAAGTCATTCTTCACAGCTCACTCTTAAATAGTAAAGAGTTAATGCTTCATTACCTTGAGAGTGGACTATCTTATTATTTAGAATTCTTCTGTACAAGCATTTTGTATTATTTCTCTTATTTATTTATATTTCATACATTCATTTATGTTTCATGTATTTATTTATATTAGTATGGACTTATGAATATTAATTTATACATTGGATTTTAATGTAATGTTGCTTACTTTTTTTCCTCAAACAGTTCCAGGTTTGGCCACTGGGAGCTCTTTCAGTTCTCTCCTGTATCCATCCCTTTGACAGACATTCCATTGCGGGTGAGCTATTCATTGTTTTAATTTTTGAACACCTCCTAGTTTTCTGATATCACAAGATGCTGCAGTCATTGTTAAGTATTTCCTACCCTAGTAACTGTGTATATATTAATCTCTTCAAAATAGTTTATGTCTTTCCATAAAACTAACATAAAAACAGTATTGCAATACAAAATTTCTATATGCAAGACTTAACTAGTTCTTCAGAGGAACAAATCTGTGTGTTCGGCATTGTCATCCTGTGAGACTCCAGCAGCAGTATGGAATGAGGAGGTAGTGCAGTGGAACAGCTAGAGTTCCTCTCCTCCAGGACCATCAGTTTTACAGGTGACAGAGTAAAGGTGGAAACGACCCAAACTCTTGCTCAAGGGCAGTATCATGCGGACTGGTAGCATAACGGGAATCACAGTGGAAAGAACCTCTCAAACTCCTTTGTGAGGACATGTGTTCTAAGATACTTAGGAGAAGAGGGAGACAAAAAGGCTGATGACTCCTCACGTCACACTGGTGGGGAATTGAACTGTTTATGAAATTTCTGCAAGGATTGTGTATCCTTAAGCTGATAGGCCTGGGGAAAAAAAAGAAAAACAATTAATTCACTAAGTTCTATCACAAAGAAATAATTTTGAAAAATACAGAAAATGTGTAAAATCAACCAAAATGTAAGTAGCCATGGTTTAATGTACAATTACTTTAAAGTCATTGTCAACATGAAAGTATTTTAAAGTAGAAATGGAATCACAGACATCCTTACACAGTTTATGTGAAATATCAAGAAAGCTGTCTGAATTATCAAGAAAGCTGTCCTAGATTCTCTTGATAGAAACATCTTTTTATTATATTATTTTATTTACTTGCTTCAGTATGACACTTATGTGAATAACTAAACCTTTCAATAGTTCCCTCATCTGAGTCACTTTTTGGAATTTAATATTATTAATGCCACGCAGTTGTTCCCAGTTTTAGTCTTTAGAGAGAAGAAACTGTCCCCGGTCAAGGAAAAGTGCTAAATAGTAATTGGTCTTGGCAGGGAGATCTACATTCACGTTCCAGCACCTTCTCCACTGGGGCTCCTCTGTCACTGTGACCTCCACCTCCTTCAGTAGCATTCCAAATGTGCAGGGCTGCGGGCCTACCAGATGTATCTTGTGAAGTTCCCGTAGGTAGGTTTTGCTTCCTGGGGAAATACTGCTTATTCACATCAGTTTTCAAGGTTGTTGAGGAGGAAAGCACCTTCTTTTCCAGTGCCTAAGTGAGACACTGCATTGTGCCTTTCTTTAGCAGAAGACGTTACTCATTTTTTTTTTCCTTCAAATAATGACATGAACTGCCTAATAATACTTTGTTCTTAATTATACTCCAAACGTGGATAATTGGCACAAATTTAAAATTGTTTTACATAAAATGGTACCCTCAATATTAACTGAAAACTAACTTAAACTAATTGCTCTAAGTTCAAAGCACTAAAACAGCAGGAAAGAAAGCTTGGTCTTTAAGTTGGCTCCATGTATTTATGCTTCTAAAAATGGCTGTGCCATATTGGAAAATTTATAAGATCTGTCTTACTATGAGCGTATCGGACTTCATAACTATTTTTTCCTTTTACTAATAATTTTATTTTTAAACTGAAGATTTAACTATCTCTGCATAAGTATTAGAAAAACTTTAAATTGCTGACATTATTACATTTTCTCCATTCACTGTTTAATTTCTTGTCAACATTCACTTAGCCTAAGAAAGGATTGAAAAAGAAAAGAAACAATATAAAATTTAGATGTCATATAAGGCATTACTGAAGAAATAATCTACATTATAAATATTTATGAGATAAAATTATCCACACATAATTAAATTAATAATTTCTTTATTTTCACTTCAACTTTTGATACACATATATTTTATCAAATAATAGAGCTATAGTGTTTTAACATAAATTTTTATGCTTGAAGATATCAGAAAATATCCATTAAATTTAAGTGATATTAAATGATGACATGTGGACATTTAAGTCAGTTTAATCATTATGATACCACCCATTTCCCCCAATATATCAAGATTCATGTATATTCAAGATAGTCCTGATCCTGACCTGTACCCTCTGCAAATGACTATCATTGAAATATCACTATATTGCTGTAAATTATGTGTTTGCTTCTTCTCTTTTTACCTTGTGAACTATTCGTGACTAGTGGCTATTTGTCTACAACATTTAGCATAGTACAGACCACATGAGGGAAATTCAATGTTTGTTATATAACTGAATGTAAACAAATATGTGCTTGCTTATTTTTCACATTGAATGCCTCATTCTCATTTATCATGGAAATGATGCTGTTGACAGCCAAAGAAGGAGGCTTAATTCGGGTTTAGAAAGAAGCATTATAGAATTATTAGTTTGTCCTTGAATTACTTCATACAAAAATTATTCCCAGTATTATGTATTTGACAAAGGTAAATAGCTTACTGTTCATTATCTTCCATGAGTTTATACCTTGCATGGCCAACATTAAACCATACACTACTCGAGGGAGGCAAGTCAATACTTCACTAGACATCCAGCATCACTATAGTACCTAGTGTGTTACCTGCTTCAAAATAGGACTCAAATCATGTGTTAACTGTGCCTGCTCTAAAAGAGCTGCAAATACTATTTGTTAAATCCAACACTACACTCAGCTTTGCATATTAAAGTTAAAAAGACAGTTGCTTCTCTTAGTGTTTATAAACTAGTAGAGAAAGAATAGTTATCAAAGAGTGAAAATGCATGGTGATAAACAGTGTGTTTGTGAAACTGAACCAAGTTTGGTTTAAGGAAGTTTTCAGAGAACTCATGTCGATGTTATGAACTAAAGATCAGTAAAGTAGAGTAGACACTTAACAGTAAAATAAACTAGATCTAGTAAACTAGACACTTTAAAGAGTTGATGAGAGATTTCTAGGAAAAGTGGGAGGCACATGAACAACTGTTTTAGCAAAATAATAGCATGATAACTTTTGTATTTAAAAAAATACCATTGCCTGTGTTTTGGAAAATGATTTGGTGAGAGTCAGACAAAAGTTGCTTCATACAACTCCACAAAAGAGTTATGGTTGTCTGCGATAATGTAACATAACTGAGAATGGAGAGAAAAGGACAGATTCAGCTACTAGTAAGAAGATAGTCTTAACAGGACTTAAGTCTTTCTATATATGTAAAGTTAGAGAGAAGGTATACACATAGTCTGCCTTAGAGAGTTCTTACCACTATGCCTTCAAGTATCATCTAGAGCTTGATGACTCCCCACAAAAACCTCCATCTGATTGCTTCCTTTCCATCTCAAGACCTATATTTATCTGTTTTAAGTTACCTGTATTTCCATGATTCAAGGGCATCTCAAGTTTAATATATTCAAGACTCAGTTTTACCTGACAAACTTCTGCGTTCCCTACCTCAAAGAATGGCACCAGTATCTCTGAAGTTGCTGAAGCAGAAAGCTGAATGATTATAAACCCTTAACATACTTCCTCTGTAACTATGCATATGTGAAAAGACCAAGTCCTATCAAGATTATTTTGCTGTTGTTCAGTCTCTAAGTCATTTCTGACTCTGCAACTCCATGCACTGAGGCATGCAGGCTTCCATATCCCTCACTGTTTTGTTGCTAATACCTGAATCTGTCCTCTTCTCTCCATTCTTGTTGATACCTTAGAACAACCATAACTTTTGTGGAGTTCTGTGAAACAGCCCAGTAGTTGATCAGCTTTTGTCTTCACACTCACCAAACCACACTAGGGAGATGTTTAAGAAAATCAGTACAGCCAACCAGTCCTTGTTAAAGCAGCTTTCTTCCCTGTGATCATAAAAAATACTATTTCCAGGTAAAAATGGAAAATTTTAATTAGCTAGTAAGTTATCTTTCACCAATATTTCCATAAAACTCTATAAAGCATGTGCTCAAAATAACTAAATCAAAATTGTGCCGTCAACGGACTTTGGATTCAATAGAATACTTCCCCTGGCCTGGGCTTCCCTGTGGCTCAGACAGTAAAGAATCTGCCTGCAATGTGGGAGAGCCATGATCCCTGGGTCGGGAAGATCCCTTGGAGAAGGAAATGGCAACCCACTCCAGTATTCTTGCCCAGGAAATCCCATGGAAAAAGGAGCCTGGTGGGCTACAGTCCATCGGTCAGAGTCAGATAGGACTGAGCAACTAACATTTTATTTCCCTTAGCCTAGTACTTTCAAATAATTTGTGAGAAATTTAAGAATTAGCATCAACTTTATTGAAGTGGATGAAAACCATAGAGAACAAGCTTATTTACAGACTTAGAAGTTCATGGTGCTGATTCTATAGACCTTCTGTAATAGACTACATTAGATAAACAAATGATCAAATTAAACTAAATTTCAAAATATATTGTAAATGTGTATCCAGAGTAAAACAATAATTTTTAAAAGTATCTCCAAGATTTATATTTACTTCTGTTAAATGTTAATGCATTTATTCATTTAAAGTGTAACTGATTTACAATAGCATATTAGTTTCTACAAAGGGATTCAGTATTTTTAGGATTATATTCCGAAAAGTTATTACAAGATAATGGGTATAAATCCCAGTGATACTGTATAATATTTCCTTGTTGTTCATCTATTTTACATAGTAGTTTGTATCTCTTAATACAGTATCCCAGTCTTATCCTTTTCCCTCCCTCTCCCCATGCCTGGTAACCAATAAGCTTATTTTCTATATCTCTGAGTCTGTTTATGTTTTTGCTATACATATTTGTTGGTTTTACTTTTTATATTCCAAATAGAAATGACATCACACTATATTTATTTTTCACTGTCTGACTTATTTCACTAAAGCATAATATTCTCTAGGTCTATCCATATTGCTACAAATGGCAGAATTTCATTTTTTTGATTGGCTAAGTAAAATTTCAATAGATAGATAGATACACACACACCCCACATCTTCCTTATTCATTGTTGATGAATAAAGATGGACTGTTGATACACTGTTAATGGACCATCAGTTTGCTCCTATAGCTTTTTTTTGTCTTTCTCTGATTCTTTTAATTAAATTGTTTTTAATTAATTTATTTTTAATTAAAGGATAATTATTTTACAATATTATGTTGGTTTCTGCCATACATCAACATGAGTCAGTCTTGGGTATACATATGTCCCCTCCCTCTTGAAATAGCTTGGCTTTTGTAAATAAGAATGCTATGAACATTGAGGTGTGTGTATCTTTTTGAATTAATATTTTTTTCTTTGTCCATTTAGAATATATACTCAGGAGTGAAATTATTGGATCATATGGTATTTCTAATTTTAGTATTTTTTTTGTAGAGTCTGAAGTCACAAACTACTTCTCAGAGGACACTCAAGACAGTGGAGTATAGCTATCAGGTCCAAGGGGAATTGGTTCCCAACAAGGACCCCAGTGATATCAGAGGACTCAGTTTTATACCTCTTGCTACATGGCCAGTTACACGTTAGTAATTAGTTTTGCAACATGTAGGTGTGGAAGAATTAACAATTATAACATGCAGGTTCAGGCACTATCATTAATCTGAGACAACCTGACCTTTACTTCCAATCTTTGCCATCTGTGAGGAGGGGGTCTCCTGGTTTTTCTTTAAGGATGGTTAACAGGGTTCAGGCCCAATTCACATCCTGCCTTGAAATGGCTGACAGTCTTCAAGATGAAATCCCCCTTGCCCTCCCTCAACATTTTGAGAAACTTCTATACTGGTTCCCACAGTGGCTGAACCAATTATATTCCCACCATCAATGTTCCAGGGTTCTCTTTCTTTTCTCCACATCCTCATCAACATTTGTAATTGTAGCCATTTTGATGATAGCCATTCTGCCAGGTGTGAGGTGATATCTCATTATTTTGATTTTCATTTCTGTCATAATTAACGATAGTGAGCATCTTTTTATGTGGCTATTATCCACCTGTATGTCTTCCTTTGAAAAATAACTATTCAAGTCTTTGCCCATTTTTTGATTGAGTTGGTTGATTTTTTTTCTTTTCTTTTTTTTGAAATTGTCTTTAATAGCTGTTGGCTTAGATGATAAAGCATCTGCCTGCAATGCGGGAGACCCGGGTTCGATCCCTGGGTTGGGACAATCCCCTGGAGAAGGCAATTGCAACGCACTCCAGTATTCTTGCCTGGAAAATTCCATAGACAGAGGAGCCTGGTAGGCTACAGTCCATGGCGTCGCAAAGAGTTAGACATGATTGAGTGACTTCACTTTCACTTAGATATTTTGGATATCAACACTTTGTCAGTCTTATTGTTTGTAAATATTTTATCCCATTCCCTGGTTTGATTTTTGTTTTGTCAGTGGTTTCCTTTGCTGTGCAAAAGCTTTTAAGTTTAGTTAGGTCCCATTTCTTTGTTTTTGTTTCTTTTTGCTTTTGATGTGGCTTGGGCCTGAATCCTGTTAACCATCATTAAAGAAAACCCAGGAAACCCCTCTTCACAGATGGCAAACAAAGATTGGAAGTAAAGGTCAGTTTGTCTCAGTTAGATTAATGATAGCACCTGAACTTGCATGCTGTAATTGTTAATTCTTCCACACCTGCATGTTGTAAAACTAATTACTAATGTGTAACCAGCCAGAGCCAAAAAATATTGCCATGTTTCATGCCAAAAGTGTTCTGCCTATAAAAGAGTTTTATGGGTTTTGGTCTTACACTTAGGTTTTTCATCTATTTTGAGTTTACTTTTGTATATGGTATGAGAAATAGTTGTAATCTTATTCTTTCACATGTCGCTGTCCCGTTTTCCCAGCATCACTTATTGACAAGACTGTCTTGACTTTGTTACATGTTGTCTCCTTTGTTGTGTTGATTGACCATAGGTATGTGAATTTATTTCCAGGTTTTCCATTCTGTTCCATTGATCTGTATGTCTGTTTTGTGCCAATACATGTTGTTTTGATCACCTGAGCTTCATAGGATAGTCTGGGAAGGTCGTAGCTTCAGCTTTGTTCTTTTGTCTCAAGATTGCTTTGGCAATTCAGCCACTTTTCTGTTTCCATAGGAATTTTAGGATAATTTGTCCTAGTTCTGTGAAAATGTCATGGGTGTTTCTATAGAGATTGTATTACATCTGTGCATTGCTTTGGATAGTATGGACATTTTAACAATATTACATCCAAACCAAGTGCACAGGCTATCTTTCCATTTCTTTTTATCAACTTCAGTTTCCTTCATCAGTAGTTTATAGCCTCCAGATTATGGATCTTTCATCTCTCTGGTTAAGTTTACTCCTAAGTATTTTAGATTTTGATGCAATTTTAAACAGCACTTCTTTACTTTCTCCTTCTGATATTTAATTACTAGTGTATAAAGCAGCAGCAGATTTCTGCATGTTAATCTTGTATACTGCACCTTTACTGAATGCATAATGAATTTTTTAATACTTTTTTGGTGGAGACTTTAGAGTTTTCTATGTAAAGTTCACTTAAAATGTTAATAGTCACAGTTTTACTCATTACCTTCTAATTTGAATGTCTTTTGTTTCTTTTCTTTCTTTTTCTTTCTTTTTTTTTTTTTTTTTTTTTTGGTCTGACTACTGTGGCTAGGATTCCAATACTATGCTAAACAAGCATGTCAGTAGTAAGCAATTTTGGCTTGTTCCTGAATTTAGAGGAAAGACTTTCAGCTTTTCACCATTGCATATTATATTGGCTGTAGGCTTTTTGTAAATGACCTTTATTATGTTGAGGTATGTTTGTTCCCTCCATCCCTACTTTGGTGAGGTTTTTTGTTTTTCTTTTAATCAAGAATGGATGTTGAATTTTGTCAAATGATTTTTATGCACCTATTGAGATGATCATGTGGCTTTTTTCTGACCTTTTGTTAATTTGTTGTATTACATTGATTTGTGGATATCAAGTCATCTTTGAATCCCTGAAATAAAGCTAATTTGATCATGATGTAAGATGTTGTTTCCAGGCAAAAAGACTGTAGTGGGTAGCCATTTCCTTCCCCAAGGGATCATCCTGAACCAGGGATAGAACCCATGTCTTCTGCATTGCAGGCAGATTCTTTACCATCTGAGTCTTCAGGGAAGCCCCTAATACTGGAGAGGGTTGCCATGCCCTCCTTCAGGAGATCTTCCCAACCTAGGGATCAGACCCAGGTCTCCTGCATTGCAGGTGGATTCTTTACCAGCTGAGCTACCTAGGTACCTATTGAGTTCAACTGGCCCTTTTAATCTCTCATTGGATTCTGTTTGCTAATATTTTTCAGGATTTTTGTATCTATATTTATCAAAGACATTGACCTGTGATTTTCTCATTTTGTACTATTTGGTTTTGGTATCATGGTAATTGTGGCCTCATGGAATACATTCGGGAATGTTACAAACTCTTCAATTTTTTGACATAGTTTGATAAGGTTAGATATTAATTCTTCTTTATATATTTAGTAGAATTTCCCTGTGAAGCCATATAGTCCAAGACTTTTGTTGGCTGGAAGTTTTATAATTACAAATTCAATTTTACTACTAGTGTTCAGTTTGTTCAAATTGTCTTTGTTCTTGCTTCATTTCTTGGCAGGTTGTGTGTTTCTAGAAATCTGTCCATTTCTTTTGGGTGTCCACTAGGTTTATGTATAACTCCGCAGAGTCTTCTTTTCTGATTTTTTTCTATCTCTGTGGTAATGGTTGTTATTTCTCCACTTTCATTTCTTATAATTTTTATTTGGGTACTTTGTTTCCTTCTTAGTGAAACTGGCTAATGATTTATCAATTTTATTTTTTCGAAAAACTCCATCTTGTGTTCATTTATCTTTCATATTACTTTTTATTTTCTATTTATTTTCTGTCTCTTAATTCTTTAATTCTGCTTATTTTGGGCTTTGTTTTTCTTTTCCTAATCTTTTAGGTGGTAGGTTAGGTTGTTAACTTGAAATTTTACTTGTTTCTTGAGGGATGCCTGTATTACTATGAACTTCTCTCTTAAAATTGCTTTTGCTACACCCCATAGATTTTGGAAAGCTGAGTTTCTGTTTTCTTTTGTCTTGAGGTATTTTATGAATTATTTGATATCATCATTGACCCATCATTTTTATAGTAGCTTGTTGTTTAGTGTTGAGAGGGTAACAGGCAGAAAGGCTAGGGGCCCCCAAATGGAGGAAATAGGCCACAAGTGTCAGATGGTTTTTCTCTCTCTTTTCAGCAGCAGGAGGAAACAAACTATAAGTGTCAGATTTTATTCCCTTCTGTATACAAAATTAAAAGATTTCTTTTAAAATTTTGTGTTCCATGGCAATAGCTGGTTCCACCTGAACTTAGCTTTTCTCTACCCTTGAGCTTTTCTTATGAAAATGTTTTTCTTAAGCTATGTTAATGAGCTATGTATTTACCTTATATTCTTGTCTTTCTTCAAGTCGGTTCCACCTAAGACTCAAAGTGAACCTAAGACTCAGAACTGACTGAACAAACCAGTGTATTTTAACCAACAAACCAGTATGTTTTACTCATTCAAATGTTCTCTTAAACTATGTTAATGGGACTATGTATTTGCTTGGAAACCCGCCTTTCTTCAATATTCATATCAATTATTTTATGGCCCAGGATGACTCACCTTGTGCCAATGTTATCTCAGAATGCATGATGTGGGTGAAGGGGCCTAGTGCCACTCTCTGAGTTTGGGGACATTTACTATTTCTAATTAGCAGCCTACTGGTAGGTATATAACTTCCTGCTAAAGACTAGCAGGGGAGCACTCTGTCTGCTCCCTTCTGATGTCTATGTCAGAAGTGCTCTCTATCTCTTTTATACTTTAATAAAATTTTATTACACAAAAGCTCTGAACAATCAAGCCCCATCACTGGCCCCAGATTGAATTCCTGTCCTCCAGAGGCCAAGAATTCTGGCCTCTTTCATGGCTTAGCAGCGACCTTTCAGTATTCACATACCTGTTCTTTCCCCATTTTTATTTATGTCATTTGATTTATAATTTCATACCACTTTGGCCAGTCAAAGTCCTTGATATAGTTTCTATCCTCTTAAATTTATTGTGACTTGTTCTGTGGCCTAGCATGTAATCTATCTTGAAGAGCATTTTATGGGCATTTGAAAAGAACATGTATTCTTTTGTTTTTTGATATAATGTCCTATAGGTACCTATTGAGTTCAACTGGCCTATTGTTTCATTTAATACCACTATTTAAGAAAATTTAAAAGAAAACCTTTTAAATTTCTGTCTAGATGATCTGTCCATTAATATATATATATATATATATATATATATATATATATTTTGTTGATACACACACAAAGATAAACATAAAGGAACATGAGCATACTGCTAAGGAACATCAAACCACAAGGGAAGTGGCAAAAAGGAGAAAGAAACAGAGAAAAACTCAAAAAATAATTAGAAAACAAGTAATAAAATGTCAATAAGAGCATATATATCAATAATTACTTTAAATGTCAATGAATGATCCAATCAAAGGACACAGAGTGGATGATTGGATTTAAAAAATCCAATTCTTTCTACTTACTTACTTCAAGGGATCACTTCATATCCAAAGACACACACAGACTAAAAGTGAGGGGATGGAAAAAGATATTTTATGTAAATAGAAATGATAAGGAAGAGGGGATAACAACATATTGCTTTTAAACAAATTCTAGAACAAAAGATGATGAAAGTCGTTATATAATGGTAATGGATACAAGAGACCATCAATACAAGAAAAGGAGATAAAATCTGTTCCCATGTATGCACCAAATATTAGGCACACCAAATAAAACAAATACTAACAGACAGAAAGGGAGAAATGGCAATAATACAATAATAGTAGGAGACTTTAAAACCACAGTTATATTAAAGAACAGATCATCTGTCTATTATATCTAATATAGGTTTTTGATTTTTTATTACCAAGGAGCTCATATATGATATGTTATTTGTTTCTCATTTGTTTCTAAATAATAATCTTGCTAGGTAGAGTATCCTGGATTATAGATTTACCCTTCTAGCACTTTGCCATCTCTCTTATGGTCTGTAAAGCTTCCTTAAATCAGCTGATAGCTGAACAGAAATTTCCCTTGTATATGACTCTTTTTTGTTTTTTCTCTTCTTCTGTTTAGAAATCTCATTTTATCTTTAACTTTTGCAGTTTCACTTATGATATTTCTTGATGTGGTTTTTAGGGGCTAATCTTGTTTGGAACCCTCTATGCTCTCTCAACCTTGATATCTGTCTTTCTTCAGGTTCATGTAGTTTTGAGCCATAATTCCCTCAAGCACATTTTTTATTCCTTCTGTCTCTCTTCTCTGGGACCCAATTTTATGTTTAATGTTATCACAGAGATGTCTTTAACTGTTTTTATTTCTAATTTGTTTTTGCTATTATGATTGGGTGCTTTAAATGTATATTTTTGATAAGAAAAACATTTTATGGAATGAAATAGATATATTTGAAATATATTCAAAATAAATATAAAATGAATTATTCAAAAAATGTAAAAAGCAATGTATTTTGTATTTATTTAAGCAATCAAGTTTAATGAGTGATCACAATTAATTGACGTACCTAAAATATTCATCATGTTTCATAAAAAAATACATAATAGCATTAAAGAACTTGTGTCTTAAATACACTTTTATTTTAAAAATTGAAAATACTCCTTATTTTTAACTCCATGAAATCTACAATTTACTATTCTTGGAAAGAAAGAAAAGATGCACATACTTCTTCTGCATATGCTTGATCAACTTTCCTAACACATGGGAAAACACCAGGCACCTGCCCACATCAGGAATAGTGCTTTGTGAGTGCCTCTACCTGGAATTCTCCCTTAAAATACATGGGCATTTATCCCTTATCTCTTTATGTTGACTTTCAAATGTCACTTTCTCTTTTCCTGATCACCTTAAAGATAAAGTTTCACCTCTACTATCAGGGTTGCTTTTTATTTTTTACCTATACTGCTTACTTTCCTTATTTTGCTTCATAGTAACATAGTATACCAAATATAATACATGTTGTCTTTATTTGTTCATGGTCTACCTGTCCCTGCTAGTATATGATCCTTTTAGATTACAGATTTTATTGACTCTTTTGGTCACTGCTATATCACTAAAGATCAGCACAGCTGCATGTTAAATGGTAAATGCCCAATGCATGCATATTTGTGGGAAATGATGTTGTTTTTACTTCTAATACTCAAATTTATTGATTAAAAAGTAAGTGAAGAATTGCCATTAGCTATAGGCTTAAAAATTCTGTCTTGAGATAAGAAATGGCAACTAGCTTATTAATATTTCATAAATATTGTATTATTTTTGGTCTAGTAAAATATATTATTGGAACACATAGATTAGAAAAATCAAATCTTAATACTTTATATCCCAAGAAATCTGTCTTCATTAATTGAGGAATGCTTTGGAAACCAATACTGTTCTCCAATATCATTAATATCTTTCCCAAAACAAATAATATCTTACAAAAACACTTTTTGTTTAAAATCCTCCGTGAGATAAAATGTCATTAAGAGGAATGGTTAAAGGCATAAATTCTGAAGCAGAAAGTCTCAGGTTAAAGCCCAGTTCTTCCATTTATTAGCCAGACAGCCTTGAAAGAGACGCTTAATCTCTGTCTAGTTCCCACACCTGCAAAATAAGAATAAAATGAATCATTTAACTATTACTACCTCATACGATTGCTATATGAAGTTAATGAAACAATACAGGTAAAAACCTATAGAACAAAGTCTAGTGAATAGTATATAAATACATGCACACATTATAATGCACAGAATACTATTTTTTAGGATTTTTTTTTTAATTCTACCTCCCTATATCTCCCCTTCCTTCAAATTTAAGCATTAGCTTCCCAGATAGAATGTGATTTTTAGAGTCATGTATCGAAGGGCATATGAAGATAGAAGTGTGAAAAAGTAAATGAGTGGACTCAAAAGAGATTGCATGAAGCTGGACAATCAATTTAGTCTCACTTTATGCATGAGAATGATATATTTTTTTAAAAAAGAACACATCATAAAATCACAAGCTATGAATTTGAACCCTTGCTTTTCTTCTTGTGTCTCTTTGGGAAATTGATTTTCCTGTGCTCAACAATAAATGGAGACAATTATACCTGCATTAAATAGCTTGAATAAATTGCTGCAAGGATAACATATACTACTACTAGTGAAAAGAAGTTTATGGTGATGGTAACCGACTTGCCTTTCTCTCCATGGCTTGCTATTGGATTTCAAGTTCAAAGAGGTTCATGATTTATAGAACTGCCCACTTCACCAGCTTGTCTTTTGTCCTGTCTTGATTGTTGATCTATTGTAAGGTTGTTCAGTTCAGTTCAGTCACTCAGTCCTGTCTCACTCTTTGCAACCCCATGGACTGCAACACGCCAGGCCTCCCTGTCCATCCAAACTTATGTCCACAGAGTTGGTGATGCCATCCAACCATCTCATCCTCTGTTGTCCCCTTCTTTTCCTGCCCTCAATCTTTCCCAGCATCAGGGTCTTTTCAAATGAGTCAGTTCTTCGAATAATGTGGCCAAAGTATTGAAGTTTCAGCTTCAGCATCAGTCCTTCCAATGAATATTCAGGACTGATGTCCTTTAGGATGGACTGGTTGGATCTCCTTGCAAAACAAGGGACTCTCAAGAGTCTTCAACCCCACAGTTCAAAAGCATCAATTCTTCAGCGCTTAACTTTCTTTATAGTCCAAATCTCACATCCATACATGACTACTGGAAAAAGCATAGCCTTGACTAGATGGACCTTTGTTGGCAAAGTAATGTCTCTGCTTTGTAATATGCTGTCTAGGTTGGTCATAACTTTTCTTCCAAGGAGTAAGCATCTTTTAATTTCATGGCTGCAGTCACCATCTGCAGTGGTTTTTGAGCTCTCCAAAATAAAGTCTGCCACTGTTTCCTCTGTTAGAACATACATAATTAACTGGCAATTCTATGTGGTTTACAAGAGACATATCTAAATGGAAGGACACAGGCAAGAAGAGGGTTAAGAATCAAAAAAGTTATAGCATGTAAATTCTAAATTAAACAAAACTAAAAAGTCCTTGTAGCTATATTACTATCTAACATAATAGACTTTAAGGATAAAATAAATTGAAGCCGACTAAAATTATGGTCATTTTATAGTGACCATAATTATTTCAGAAGGAAAATATAGCAATTTTAATTTAGCTTACACTTGAGAATGGTGCTGCAAATTTTCTGTTTAAGTGCAAGTTCTGTCATTTTGAGCTTGAGAAATAAACTCTATCTCAAATAAGAAGAAAATGTAGGAAAACTACTGATTAGCTCATTAGGCTGGCAGGAAGATTAGAAAATTAGATACACAGAAAGAAAAACAGCAATGCTAAGTTTCAACTACTGCATCATGGTTATAATGCAAGGTTACAATGTCACGTGGACACAGCTGGTACAGCTGACACCAACACTATGGCTGGATATAGCTGCTGACACCACTGGATTTCCTGGGCAATTCTGGAGGATCTACGTGGGTGAGTGAATCCTAGACCTTTCTCATCACTTTAAAAAAGAGCCGAAGAATCTTAATCATCAAATCCTTTCTGGCTAGAAATTGATAGATACATACAAACACATATAAAATTTTTCTAAATGGATAGTAATTGAGAAAATTCCAAAAAAAAAAAAATTATATATATATATATATATATATATATATATATATATATACAAGTAAAAATTTGCTTTTGCAAATATCAGAACAAACATGGCCTCTAAAAACCACAGCACAAGGCTAAAATAGTCAACTTTCTTGGAAATTATTACCCTGAAGGATTTCAACTTCTTTTTCCATGCCTAGCCTGAATGGATTCCTGACTTATTCATTCATCAGTAGGGAAGGTGGCAAAATATTCTTAAATAATTCAAAGTGCAAAGTCCAATCTCCAAAACAATTAATAGATTGTCTCAATTTTCTTCCACTTTTATCAAGCCACTATTGATAGAGTTCTGTGATCCTTTGGCCTAAAATAGTCACCATAGCAGGGCTTGCAATTTGACAGGACAAAAGACAAGCTGATAGTCATTCATCAAACAAGCATAGACTGCCCTTCCAATGCTAAACTGAATTTGACATTTAATTTAAAAGGTATTTTAATGTAGATTCACACACACACTCATGCACATGCACACACACACACACACATATTCTGCTATTACAAAATCAGTGTTATCTTACCTGAACCACAAAAAAAAAAAAAGAAAAGAAATCTCCTGATATCCAAAGGCAAATTTTTTGTAAGAAATATATTATTGCTCTATAATCATGAATCTTGATAGATTTAAAAATAATATAACTAGTTTACTATTGTAATGGGTCTCATCACTACAGAAAATAATAACTAGTAAGAATCAAGAAAGAATTACTATAAGTACAGAATTCAAATTCCTGTTGCTATAATTATTTACCAACTTCAGTGAAAGGATGTGTAAGTGTGCGTGTGCACAACTGTTATAACACATTAATGAACAGGAATCATAAATATATCAAAAATCATTGCATTAGTTTTATTTTAAGAAGGAAAACCTTAATTTGCTAATGAGGATTATTTAGAGAAATAGAAATAGCATTATATTTAGTTTTATAGAACAACTAGCACATAAATTCTGAACAAAACATATTTAATAAGTAAAAGAAAATATAGTGTCACTATATGACCTATTCAATCAAATAAGGCAGTGGCATAATCTAAAAGCATCAAATTCACTAAAATAGCAATTTTCAGTATACCCTGCACCATCCTGCCCATGAAATCAGCCATTTGGCATCCAGAGTCAGCCAACAGCTGGTCTTGTCCCAGCTGGTTGAATCATGATGTGAAATTGACTAAGGAATCCGAACATCTCAGGTTTGGTATGGGGGCCTTATGGGGAGATTTGAGGGAGGAGTATAACCAATCCCTCATGGATGCCAAGGAATTATTATACTGAAAGGTTGTTGCTGAACGATAAGATGTTGGGATTCTTGGCCTCCAGAGGAGATGAATTCAATCTGGGGCCAAAGACGAGGCTGGATCGCTCAGAGCTTTTGTGTAATAAAATTTTATTAAAGTATAAAGGAGATAGAGAATGCTTCTGACATAGGGATCAGAAGGGGGCAAAAGAGTACCCTCCTCCTAGTCTTCAGCGGTAAGTTATATAGTCACTCACAATCTGTTAATGAAAAGAAAGGAATGTCTTAGAATTTAGAATGGCACCAGATAATTCATCCCTGGGCATAAAACGATTGACTTGAATCTTGCAGAAGGGCAGATTACCAACAAATAGTTTTGTTTACATAGATTAGGGGAGCAATACCTGAGTAAGTAGGTTAGGCCGTTTGGCGGAACCAACTTGAAGATAGAGTCTGGGGTACATTAACATAGCTTAAGACAACATTTCCATAAGAAAAAGAAATGTATTGGTTAACTAGAGGTTTGAGAGTAGTTAGCTTCAGGTGAAACCAGGTGTCATGGCAACACAGCATTTTAAGAGAAACCTCCTTTTAAATTTGTATAGAGAAGAAAACATCACTGGTTTGTTTCCTCCTGCCACTTGAGAGAGATAAAAATGTCTGGCACTTGCAGCCTATTTCCTCCATTTGGAGACCCCTGACCTTCCTGCCTGTTACCCTCTCAGTACTTCTTTTCATTATACTGTCTTACCATATTACATTTTGTTAGGAAAATAAAAAGAAAAATTCCATTAATTCCAAATTAGTTACATTTTTAGAAACTATACTAAAACTGGAGTTGTTGAAGGAGAAAAACAACCAAAGCCATTAACTGTAATTTTTATTACATCTTTGCTATATTAGAACAATTTAAAAAATAAAAAGATGCCTCTGTGAAAACAAGAAACAAACATTTATAAGATAGATTGTGGAAGGTTATTAGAGTTTGGGATGACTTGGTTCTAAACATTATTGATTAAACTGTTGAAATTTTTGGCCAGCATGGAGAAACTGAGGTTGCCTTAATCTTAGGACTGGATGCAGCATAATTAAGACTGGGGCTGTAATTAAGCCCATGATGAATAATTGAACGTTTGTTGAATGAGTGAATAGCCACTGGTTGACCAATTTGGATTTAGCAAGAGTTCAGGGAAGAAAAGTTGCATTGGTAGTGTCACTGGAAATTTTTCAGCCTATCAGCATCTTTTACCAAATACACTTCTATTATTTTCTTTCCTTCCATGTTATTAATTTCAGTAAAGTTTCAGGAATATAAAAGCAACATTGAAGTATCAGTTGCATTTCTATACATTAAGCATAAACTCTCAGGAAAAAAAAGAAATTAAGAAAACAATAATTTTTATAATAACATCAAAATGAATAAAATACTTGAGGATGAATTTAACCAAGGAAGTGAAAGACTTGTACATTGAGAACTACAAGACATTAAGGAAAGACATTGTAGAATGGAAAAATAGTGTGTGTTCACGGATTGCTATTGTTGTTCAAGTCACGTCTGACTCTTTTTGACCCTGTCGCCCACCAGGTTCCTCTGTCCATGGGATTTCCCAAGAAAGAATAATGGAGTGGGTTGCCATTTCCTTCTCCAGATGCTCTTTCAGAACCAGGGAGCGATTCTGCATCTCTTGCATTGGCAGGCAGTTTCTTTACTGCTGAGCCAACAGGGAAAGTCTGTTGGAAGAATTAGTAATATTAAAACATCTGTACTAGAAAAAGTGATTTACAGATTTAATAAAATTCATGGCAAAATTTCAATGGCATTTTTCACAAATGTTGGAAAAATAATCCTAAGAATCAAATGGAACCACAAATATTCAAAATAGCTAAAACAATCTCATGAAAGAAGATAAAAAGAGGCATCATACTTTAAATTTTCTATTTGTATTACAAAGCTATAATAATCAAAACAGTATTATACTGTTATATAAAGAAACACATAGACCAGTAGAACAGAATGAAGAACCCTCAAATAAACCCACACATGTATAATCAAATGATCTTTAACAAAGGTGCCAAGAATATAAAGTGGGGAAAAGACAGCTTCTTCAATGAATACTGTTGAGAAAACTGGATATGCATATACAAAAGAATGAAATTGGAATCTTACACCATATACAGAAATCAACTTAAAATGAATTAAAAACTTAAACATAAGCCTTTAAATTGTAAAACTCCTAGAATAAAAAAAGAAAAATAATTTCTACCTTGGTCTTTACAATGAATTTTTTATATGACACAAAAGCCCAGGCAACTAAGAAAGATGAACAAACGAAGTAATCAATAAAATTTCCTATGGAATGGGCGAAAATATTTGCAAACCATATGTCTGATAAAGAACTAACATCCAAAATATATAAGAAAATTCTATCACTCGGTAGCAAAAACTAAGCACATTAAAAATGAGCAACTGGAGAAACGAGAACCAGCAGGCTAGTGGCTGTTGGTCCTGCACCTCCTCCTACGGCCACATCCCCGCTGCTGCCACGCGCAGAGATCTCCTTCTCCGGGATGAGGCTCCCAACTTTGAGGCAAGTAGTACCATCAGCCACATCCCTTTCCATAACTATATAGGAGACTCATAGGGAATTCTCTTCTCCCACCCTTAGGACTTTACCCCAGTGTGTACCACAGAACTCGGCAGAGCAGCAAAGCTGACGCCAGAATTTGCCAAGAGAAACGTTAAGATGATTGCTCTTTCCATAGACAGCGTGGAAGGCTATCTTGCATGGAGCAAGGATATCAACGCTTACAATTATGAAGAGCCACAGAAAAGTTACCTTTTCCCATCACTAATGATAAGAATGGGGACTTTGCCATCCAGCTGGACATGTTGGACCCAGCAGAGAATGACGAAAAGGGCATGCTTGTGACCACTCCTGTGGTGGTTATTTTTGGTCCTGATAATAAACCGAAACTGTGCATCCTCTACCCAGCTACCACTGGCAGAAACATTGATGAGATTCTCAGAATAATTATCTCTTTCCAGCTGACAGCAGAAAAGGAGGTCACCCCAGCTGAATGGAAGAACGGGGACAGCATGATGGTCCTTCCAACCATCCCTGAAGAGGAAGCCAAAAAGTCTTTCCCTAAAGGAGTCTTCTCACCAAAGAGCTCCTATCTGGCAAGAAATACCTCTAACTACACCCCCAGCCATAGGCTCGCCATGGAGTTGGTGCTGGAGCTGCCCACTTAGCACCGTGAGCCAGAGGACGACAGCTGTCCATCGTGTTTCCCCGCAACAGTCCATTAAAAACATCCTGGTGTGATCACAGCCAAGGTCCTTAGGTTGCTGTACTACTGGCTTATTAAATGAAAATGGTTCTAAAATTTTCTTGGGATCCTTTGTGCCTTCAGTAGCTTTCTCCTCTGTTCATATATCTCTGCACTCTCTGCTGACTCTCTTCGAAATTTGAGACTCATCTGGGATCTCCGCAGGGTTTATAACCAAGAGGTGGTATCAGTTTATGGTCGAAAAAGCCTGCTTTGCACCATTGTAGTGTCGGCCCAAATGGTCATGTCACTTTTTAAAACCTGAATGAACGTTTTGGCCAACCCAATAGAATGACTATCAAGGGTTTGGTTTTTGGGGTGTTTGTTTTTTAGCTATTCTAATCAAATCCTCTGTTACCCATTTTGGGAAGGAATACAACTTGGGGTTCAACTTCCTCTGTGCAGATCTACATGTGTAACCTAAGAACTTAAGAGTAATCTGGAAGTTCTTCAGCATTCCACGTTTTGATCACAACTCGGGGGGGGGGGGTGCGGAATTTCAATTCAGTACTTTTCTAGTAGATAAATGAAAGATGAGTCTGGGGAGAGAATCTTTAAATTTTTTCCTATCAAGAAAATTTTTCAGTAAATTACTACTGAAAACAAGAAGCTACAGAAAAGATTCCACTTGCCTACCAGGGAGGTTAGCAGAAGGCATAAGCAGAATGACAGGCCAGGTGCCTTTCCGACAATTTCTGGATGTCAATCTGTTCTGTGATAAGGTGCATGTGGAAAGGGCCCACCTAGAAAGAGGGCAGAGGAGACCTGAAAATGTCTTCTTATTGAACTATTCTTGCAGTGGGGGAGGGAGATGTTTTTCTGAATTTTGCTTCTTAGAGATCAGCAAATAAATCCTTTGTCAAAAACATGGGATGGGGGGAGGATGAACAACTGAATAGACATGTCGTCGAAGAAGACATGTGCTGTTTGGTGGACATGTGCTCAACATTACTAATCACCAGAGAAATACAAACCAAAACAACTGAGATATCCCCTCAGTCATCTCCAGTTCAGTCACTCAGTCATGTCCGGCTCTTTGCAACCCCATGAATCGTAGCACGCCAGTCCTCCCTGTCCATCTCCAAAACCCAGAGCGTACTCAAACTCATCTCCATCGAGTTGGTGAGGCCATCCAGCCAACTCATCTTCTGTCGTCCCCTTCTCTTCCTACCCCCAATCCCTCCCAGCATCAGGGTCTTTTCCAATGAGTCAGCTCTTCGCATGAGGTGGCCAAAGTACTGGAGTTTCAGCTTCAGCATCACTCCTTCCAATGAACACCTAGGACTGATCTCTTTTAGGATGGACTGGTTGGATCTCCTTGCAGTCCAAGGGACTCTCAAGAGTCTTCTCTAACACCACAGTTCAAAAGCATCAATTTTTCGGCTCTCAGCTTTCCTCGCAGTCCAACTCTCACATCCATACAAGACCACTGGAAAAACCATAGCCTTGACCAGATGGACCTTTGTTGGCAAAGTAATGTCTCTGCTTTATAATATGCTGTCTAGGTTGGTCATAACTTTCCTTCCAAGGAGAAAGCGTCTTTTAATTTCATGGCTGCAACCACCATCTGCAGTGATTTCGAAGCACAAAAAAATAGTCTGATACTGCTGCCACTGTTTCCCCATTGGTTTCCCATGCAGTAATTGGACCAGATGCCATGATCTTAGTTTTCTGAATGTCGTGCTTTAAGTCAACTTTTTCACTTTCCTCTTTCACTTTCATCAAGAGGCTCTTTAGTTCCTCTTCACTTTCTGCCATAAGGGTGGCATCATCTACATATCTGAGGTTATTGATATTTCTCCCGGCAATCTTGATTCCAGCTTGTGCTTCTTCCAGCCCAGCGTTTCTCATGATGTAAAGTAAATAAGCATGGTGACAATATACAGCCTTGACGTACTCCTTTTCCTATTTGGAAACAGTCTGTTGGTCCATGTCCAGTTCTAACTGTTGCTTCCTGATGTGCATATAGGTTTCTCAAGAGGCAGGTCAGGTGGTCTGGTATTCCCATCTCTTTCAGAATTTTCCACAGTTTATTGTGATCCACACAGTTGAAGGCTTTGGCGTAGTCAATAAAGCAGAAATAGATGTTTTTTTGGACCTCTCTTGCTTTTTTGATGATCCAGTGGATGTTGGCAATGTGATCTCTGGTTTCTCTGCCTTTTCTAAAACCAGGTTGAGCATCTGGAAGTTCATGGTTCATGTACTGATGAAGTCTGACTTGGAGAATTTTGAGCATTACTTTACTAGCGTGTGAGATGAGTGCAATTGTGTGGTAGTTTGAGCATTCTTTGGTATTGCCTTTCTTAGGGATTGGAATGCAAACTGACCTTTTCCAGTCCTGTGGCCACTGCTGAGTTTTCCAAATTTGCTGGCATATTGAGTGCAGCACTTTCACAGCATCATACTTCAGGATTTGAAATAGCTCAACTGGAATTCTATCACTTCCACTAGCTTTGTTCATAGTGATGCTTTCTAAGACCCACCTGCCTTCACATTCCAGGATGTCTAGCTCTAGGTGAGTGATCACACCATTATGATTATCTGGGTCGTGAAGATCTTTTTTGTACAGTTCTTCTGTATATTCTTGCCACCTCTTCTTAATATCTTCTGCTTCTGTTAGGTCCATAACATTTCTGTCCTTTATTGAACTCATCTTTGCATGAAATATTCCCTTGGTATCTCTACTTTTCTTGAAAAGATCTCTAGTCTTTCCCATTCTGTTGTTTTCCTCTATTTCTTTGCATTGATCACTGAGGAAGCCTTTCTTATCTCTCCTTGCTATTCTTTGGAACTCTGCATTAAAATGGGAATATCTCTCCTTTTCTCCTTTGCTATTCACTTCTCTTCTTTTCACAGCTATTTGTAAGGCCTCCTCAGACAACCTTTTTGTCTTTTTGCATTTCTTTTCCATGGGGATGGTCTTGATCTCTGTATCCTGTAGGATGTCATGAACCTCTGTCCATAGTTCATGAGGCTCTCTATCAGATCTAGTCCCTTAAATCTATTTCTCAGTTCCACTGTATAGTCATAAGGGATTTGATTTAGGTCATACCTGAATGGTCTAGTGGTTTTCCCTACTTCCTTCATTTTAAGTCTGAATTTGGCAATAAGGAGTTCATGAACTGAGCGACAGTCAGCTCCAGGTCTTATTTTTGCTGACTGTATAGAGCTTCTCCATCTTTGGCTGCAAAGAATATAATCAATCTGATTTTGGTGTTGACCATCTGGTGATATCCATGTGTAGAGTCTTCTCTTGTGTTGTTGGAAGAGGGTGTTTGCTATGACCAGTGTTTTCTCTTGGCAAAACTCTATAAGCCTTTGCCCTGCTTCATTCCATACTCCAAGGCCAAATTTGCCTGTTACTCCAGGTGTTTCTTAACTTGCTACTTTTGCATCTTAGAATGGCTATTTTTAAAAGGTCAAAAAGATAAAAAATCTTGGTAAGAAAGTGGAGCATAGGAATCTCTGGTATACAGTTGGCAAGAATATACATTGGCTCAGCCATTCTGGAACACAGTATGGAAGGTTCTCAAAAAATAAAAATTGTAGTACTATGTGATCCAACATTCTCCCTTCTGAGTATATAACCAAAGGAATTGTCATCCGGACCTCAAAAGATACCTGCACTCCTGTGTTCATTGTACCATTAGCTATCACAATAGTCAAGATATAGAAATAAAGTAAATGTCTATCAATGGGTGAATGAATAAAGAAAATTTAGTGTACATGTAGAAGGGAATATCACTCAAACTTTTAAAAAAAGAAGGAAATCATGCAATTTACAACAACAGTATCCTAGGTGAAAAATAAACCAGACACAAAGACAAACACTGCATCATGTCTTTTCTGTGTGGAATCTAAGGTAGTAATATGCAGAAGCAGAGAGTAGAATATTGGTTGCCAGGGGACTCACAAAGAGAGAAATGAGGTGATGGTCAGAGGGTACAAAGTTTCAGGTATGCAGGATAATTAAATTCTCAAGATCTGCTCTACAGCATAGTGCTTATAGCTAACAATGCTGTATTGTATACTTAAAATTTGTTGAGGCAATTGTGTCTTGCTACACATAAAAAATATTAATAAAAGAAGCTTTGTGAGGTTCTCAGTGTGTTTATGACCTTGATTGTATTGAAGGGTAGCAGAATATACTGTCCCAAAACTTGACTATAGGTATTTAGAACATGCCAAACCCAAATGTGCTGCTTTAGTATATTGATTATTTTGATCTATATGTATTTGAAAAACACCAAATTCAGGGAGAAGCTTTCTCTGAACTCTCTGTATCTGCTTAAAGACAGATCCTTTAAAAGAACTCAGTTGTCATAAATCTCCTTTCTAAGAATTTCATCAACTGGGGAAGATTGACTCATCACAGGAGAGGATACTCGATGTGGATACCACAGCCAGACAAACTTGGTCACAAACCATCATACTTCCCATGCATTATTCTGAATATCCATTCATCTTTCCAAAAAAAAAAAAACCAAAACAAAACAAAACCTTTTACTCTCTTCTAAGATGCCTCATCTTTTGTTCCCTTTCCCTATGAAAATAGTATATAATCCTGAATTCTAAGTCACCACTTTGAATTACTTGTTTTCCTCTGGATATCTCCAAAAATGCATATGGCATACATGTTAATAAACTACTGTTTGCTTTTCTCTTGTTAATCTCTTTTATTATAGAGATATCCGCTAAGAATTAAGAGGGTATCCTCTTCTTCATGTAACTCTGTGAACCTCTCTGGGAGTCCCTAACGGGGGAGAATCTTTTCGCAATTAACCTAGAAGTTTTATTATCAATGCTGTATAGTTGGAGAAGTCCTGAGACTACAGGAAGAATAAAACTGAAATCCAGAGGCAGGAGACTTAAGCCCAAAACCTGAGAACACCAGAAAACTCCTGACTACATGGAACTTTAAGTAATAAGAGACCGTCCAAAAGCGTCCATACCTACACTGAAACCAATCACCACCCAAGAGCCAACAAGTTTTAGAGCAAGACATACCACGCAAATTCCCCAACAATGCAGGAACATAGCCCTGAACGTCAACATACAGACTACCCAAAGTCGCAACTAACACATAGATGCATCTCAAAACTCATTACTGAGCACTCCATTGCTCTGCAAAGAGAAGAAATCAAGTTCCACGCTCCAGAACACCGACATAAGCTTCCTTAACCAGGAAACCTTGACAAACCAATCGTCTAACCCCACCCACTGGGTAAAAACTCCACAATAAAAAGGAACCACAAACCTCCAGAATACAGAAAGCCCATTCCAGACACAGCAATCTAAACAAGATGAAAAGGCAGAGAAATACCCAACAGGTAAAGGAACATGACAAGTGCCCACCAAGTCAAACAAAAGAGGAGGAGATAGGGAATCTACCTGAAAAAGAATTTAGAATAATGATAATAAAATTGATCCAAAATCTTGAAAACAAAATGGAGTTACAAATAAATAGCCTGGAGACAAAGATTGAAAAGATGCAAGAAATGTTTAATAAAGGCCTAGAAGAAATAAAAAAGAGTCAATTAAAAATGAATAATGCAATGAATGAGATCAAAAACACTTTGGAGGTAACCAAGAGTAGAATAACAGAGACAGAAGATAGGATAAGTGAGGTAGAAGATAGAATGGTGGAAATAAATGAAGCAGAGAGGAAAAAAGAAAAAAGGATCAAAAGAAATGAGGACAACCTCAGGGACCTCTGGGACAATGTGAAACTCCCCAATATTCGAATCATAGGAGTCCCAGAAGAAGAAGACAAAAAGAAAGGCCATGAGAAAATACTCGAGGAGATAATAGCTGAAAACTTCCCTAAAATGGGGAAGGAAATAGCCACCCAAGTCCAAGAAACCCAGAGAGTCCCAAACAGGATAAACCCAAGGCGAAACACCCCAAGACACATATTAATCAAATTAACAAAGATCAAAGACAAAGAACAAATACTAAAAGCAGCAAGGGAGAAGCAACAAATAACACACAAAGGGATTCCCATAAGGATAACAGCTGATCTATCAATAGAAACCCTCCAGGCCAGAAGGGAATGGCAGGACATACTGAAAGTAATGAAAGAGAATAACCTACAACCTAGATTACTGTACCCAGCAAGGATCTCATCCAGATATGAAGGAGAATTCAAAAGCTTTACAGACAAGCAAAAGCTGAGAGAATTCAGCACCACCAAACCAGCTCTTCAACAAATGCTAAAGGATCTTCACTAGACAGGAAATGCAGAAAGGTTCTATAAACGTGAACCCAAAACAACAAAGTAAATGGCAACGGGACCACACCTATCAGTAATTACCTTAAATGTAAATGGGTTGAATGCCCCAACCAAAAGACAAAGATTGGCTGAATGGATACAAAAACAAGACCCCTATATATGCTGTCTACAAGAGACACACCTCAAAACCAGAGACACATACAGACTAAAAGTGAAGGGCTGGAAAAAAATATTTCACGCAAATGTAGACCAAAAGAAAGCAGGAGTCGCAATACTCATATCAGATAAAATAGACTTTCAAATAAAGGATGTGAAAAGAGACAAAGAAGGACACTACATAATGATCAAAGGATCAATCCAAGAAGAAGATATAACAATTATAACTATATATGCACCCAACATAGGAGCACCGCAATATGTACGGCAAACGCTAACAAGTATGAAAGAGGAAATTAATAGTAACACAATAATAGTGGGAGACTTTAATACCCCACTCACAACTATGGATAGATCAACTAAACAGAAAATCAATAAGGAAACACAAACCCTAAATGATACAATGGACCAGCTAGACCTAGTTGATATCTATAGGACATTTCACCCCAAAACAATCAACTTCACCTTTTTCTCAAGTGCACACGGAACCTTCTCCAGAATAGATCACATCCTGGGCCATAAATCTGGTCTTGGAAAATTAAAAAAAATTGAAATCATTCCAGTCATCTTTTCTGACCACAGTGCAGTAAGATTAGATCTCAATTACAGGAAAAAATATTGTTAAAAATTCAAACATATGGAGGCTAAATAACACGCTTCTGAATAACCAACAAATCATAGAAGAAATCAAAAAAGAAATCAAAATATGTATAGAAACGAATGAAAATGAAAACACAACAACCCAAAACCTATGGGACACTGTAAAAGCAGTGCTAAGGGGAAGGTTCATAGCATTACAGGCTTACATCAAGAAACAAGAAAAAAGCCAAATAAATAACCTAACTCTACACCTAAAGCAATTAGAGAAGGAAGAAATGAAGAACCCCAGGGTTAGCAGAAGGAAAGAAATCTTAAAAATTAGGGTAGAAATAAATGCAAAAGAAACTAAAGAGACCATAGCAAAAATCAACAAAGCTAAAAGCTGGTTTTTTGAAAAAATAAACAAAATTGACAAACCAATAGCAAAACCCATTAAGAAACAAAGAGAGAAGAACCAAATTAACAAAATAAGAAATGAAAAGGGTGAGATCACAACAGACAACACTGAAATCCAAAGGATCATAAGAGACTACTACCAGCAGCTCTATGCCAATAAAATGGACAACTTGGATGAAATGGACAAATTCTTAGAAAATTATAACTTTCCAAAACTGAACCAGGAAGAAATAAAAGATCTTAACAGACCCATCACAAGCAAGGAAAATCGAAACTGTAATCAAAAATCTTCCAGCAAACAAAAGCCCAGGACCAGATGACTTCACAGCTGAATTCTACCAAAAACTTAGAGAAGAGCTAACACCTATCTTACTCAAACTCTTCCAGAAAATTGCAGAAGAAGGTAAACTTCCAAACTCATTCTATGAGGCCACCATCACCCTAATTCCAAAACCAGACAAAGATGCCAAAAAAAGAGAAAACTACAGGCCAATATCACTGATGAACATAGATGCAAAAATCCTTAACAAAATTCTAGCAAACAGAACCCAACAACATATTAAAAAAATCATACACCATGACCAAGTGGGCTTTATCCCAGGAATGCAAGGATTCTTTAATATCCGCAAATCAATCAATGTAATACACCACATTAACAAATTGGAAGATAAAAACCATATGATTATCTCAATAGATGCAGAGAAAGCCTTTGACAAAATTCAACACTCATTTATGATTAAAAATCTCCAGAAAGCAGGAATAGAAGGAACATACCTCAACATAATAAAAGCTATATATGACAAACCCACAACAAGCATCACCCTCAATGGTGAAAAATTGAAAGCATTTCCCCTGAAATCAGGAACAAGACAAGGATGCCCACTCTCACCACTACTATTCAACATAGTTTTGGAAGTTTTGGCCACAGCAATCAGAGCAGAAAAAGAAGTAAAAGGAATCCAGATAGGAAAAGAAGAAGTGAAACTCTCGCTGTTTGCAGATGACATGATCCTCTACATAGAAAACCCTAAAGACTCTTCCAGAAAATTACTAGAGCTAATCAATGAATATAGTAAAGTTGCAGGATATAAAATTAACACACAGAAATCCCTTGCATTCCTATATACTAACAATGAAAAAACAGAAAGAGAAATTAAGGAAACAATACCATTCACCATTGCAACAAAAAGAATAAAATACTTAGGAGTATATCTACCTAAAGAAACAAAAGACCTATACACAGAAAACTATAAAACACTGATGAAAGAAATCAAAGAGGACACAAACAGATGGAGAAACATACCGCGTTCATGGATTGGAAGAATCAATATTGTCAAAATGGCTATTCTACCCAAAGCAATCTATAGATTCAATGCAATCCCTATCAAGCTACCAATGGTATTTTTCACAGAACTAGAACAAATAATTTCACAATTTGTATGGAAATACAAAAAACCTCGAATAGCCAAAGTAATCTTGAGAAAGAAGAATGGAACTGGAGGAATCAACCTGCCTGACTTCAGACTCTACTACAAAGCCACAGTCATCAAGACAGTATGGTACTGGCACAAAGACAGAAATATAGATCAATGGAACAGAATAGAAAGCCCAGAGATAAATCCACAAACCTATGGACACCTTATCTTTGACAAAGGAGGCAAGGATATACAAAGGAAAAAAGACAACCTCTTTACCAAGTGGTGCTGGGAAAACTGGTCAACCACTTGGAAAAGAATGAAACTAGAACACTTTCTAACACCATACACAAAAATAAACTCAAAATGGATTAAAGATCTAAATATAAGACCAGAAACTATAAAACTCCTAGAGGAAAACATAGGCAAAACACTCTCCGACATAAATCACAGCAAGATCTTCTATGACCCACCTCCCAGAATATTGGAAATAAAAGCAAAACTAAACAAATGGGAACTAATGAAAATTAAAAGCTTCTGCACTACAAAGGAAACTATAAGTAAGGTGAAAAGACAACCCTCATATTGGGAGAAAATAATAGCAAATGAGGAAACAGACAAAGGATTAATCTCAAAAATATACAAGCAACTCCTGAAGCTCAACTCCAGAAAAATAAATGACCCAATCAAAAAATGGGCCAAAGAACTAAACAGACATTTCTCCAAAGAAGACATACAGATGGCTAACAAACACATGAAAAGATACTCAACATCACTCATTATTAGAGAAATGCAAATCAAAACCACAATGAGGTTCCATTACACGCCAGTCAGGATAGCTGCTATCCAAAAGTCTACAAGCAATAAATGCTGGAGAGGGTGTGGAGAAAAGGGAACCCTCTTACACTGTTGGTGGGAATGCAAACTAGTATAGCTACTATGGAGAATAGTGTGGAGATTTCTTAAAATACTGGAAATAGAACTGCCATATGACCCAGCAATACCACTTCTGGGCATACACACCGAGGAAACCAGATCTGAAAGAGACACGTGCACCCCAATGTTCATCGCAGCACTGTTTATAATAGCCAGGACATGGAAGCAACGTAGATGCCCATCAGCAGACGAATGGATAAGGAAGCTGTGGTACATATACACCATGGACTATTACTCAGCTGTTAAAAGGAATTCATTTGAATCAGTTCTAATGAGATGGATGAAACTGGAGTCGATTATACAGAGTGAAGTAAGCCAGAAAGATAACATTACAGCATACTAACACATATATATGGAATTTAGAAAGATGCAACGATAACCCTATATGCAAAACAGAAGAAGAGACACAGAAGTACAGAACAGACTTTTGAACTCTGTGGGAGAAGGTGAGGGTGGGATGTTTCAAAAGAACAGCATGTATATTATCTGTGGTGAAACAGATCACTAGCCCAGGTGAGATGCATGAGACAAGTGCTCGGGCCTGGTGCACTGGGAGGACCCAGAGGAGTCGGGTGGAGAGGGAGGTAGGAGGGGGGATCAGGATGTGGAGTATGTGTAACTCTGTGGCTGATTCATGTCAATGTATGACAAAACCCACTGAAATGTTGTGAAGTAATTAGCCTCCAACTAATAAAATGAAATTTTAAAAAAATTAAGAGGGTAGACAGAAAATTATATTTCATCCCTTGTGGTGGTGATGGTTTCATAGTAGTTAATATGTGTTCCCACATAGTGGTTAACTCATGTCTGACTGTTTGTGACCCCACAAACTGTAACCCACCAGGCTCCTCTGTCCATAGGATTTCCCCAATAAGAATACTGGGGTGGGTATCCATTCTCTTCTACAGAGGATCTTCCCAACCCAGTGATCAAACCCATGTCTACTGCATTGGAAGGCAGATTCTTTACTACTGAGCCACCTGGGAAACCCTCATAGTTGTACACAAACTAAGAAATGTCTATAGATTAAATTTGTATGACTTTTTGCATATCAGTCATACTTCAGTATTTTTTAAGTTTTATACCGGTATAATTGGTTTTAAGAACTTTCACATGTATATGACCTTAAGCATATTCCCCAGTTAGAGAATAATTATTACCTTTTGGCTGAGATGTAAGTTTTAAAATTTGTTTTAAGAATAATAGAAAAAATAGAAACCTATATATACTCATGCTCCATTTCTGAAAACTGAGGCCTATCTGAATGATGCAAAGTTATCATTTTCTTGCTCTCTGAGGAAAATAGTTTGAAGGCCAAGATCAAACCTTAATCATCAATATAATCCCCCCTCAAAGTGTTCATCCATAATTTATGGCATAGTATTTCCCCTCAAGTAATTGTTCTGTAAATATTTAGAAATAAATTATTAAAATTTAAAGTCAAGAAGAAGAAGAAAATAATGAATGATCCCTTGGATAGAATGTCAAAATGAGTAAATAACTAAACTTAAATAAAAGATAGTCACTCACAGATTTGCTCAGATAGTCCATAGTAGTGAGAACAGATGGATACAGCTTTTTTTATTCAGTGAAATGGAGGCCAAGAATAAGTCTTCTTTGTAAGGTAGCATGTAAACTCACACATACTCATCTGCATGTTTAAAATGTACACATGTGGCAGAATCATTCTACATGTATTAGTTTGATGCTTTCAATTATTTTCTACAGGAGAGAGAGTCCACCCCTTATTTAATCACATCCTACTAAACAATCCATTTCTTCAAAGTCTGTTTTTCATTCCAAACCAAATTGTTCCCTCCCTTCATTTGACATCGTTTCTCAGTACTTTCCTTATTCAAGTCACAAAATGACTTTCTCACTGGGGCTTCCCTTGTGGCTCAAATGTAAAGAATCCGCCTACAATGTAGGAGACCCAGGTTCAATCCTTGGACAAGGAAGATCCCCTAGAGAAGGGAATGGCAATGCCTCAGTATTCTTGCCTGGATAAATCCATGGATAGCGGAGCCTGGTGGGGGTCACAGAGAATTGGACATTAATGGATGACTAACACTTCATTTGACATTACAATATATTACAGAGATTTTAATTATAGCAATTTTAACATTTTGTTTAAGTTAGTTTTCAACTACATGCTTTTTAATTATTTATTCCTTGGATACAAAAATGAGTCTTGAAAGCATTTATATTAACATAATAGTTCATTGCATGTTGAATGAATGATGAAATTTTTGTTGAATAAATGAATGGGGAAATTCTGTTTTCTTTTTTAAGTTTAAGGCAAAAATTTTAACCTATAGTTAGCAGAACAGGTATGAATATCAAAAATTAAGGTGGCTTAAGTAGAATGTTCTACTTTCATAAACTAAATTGAGAAATATATAGACAGTGATTAATTTAGACAAGTATAACAAAGAATATGTGTTATTGCTCCTAGTGTGGGTTAGACAGCATGCTTCCTCTATTAATACTTCTTTCCAGACCCCATGAAATCTTAGCCTTAAGTAGAATTCAAGAAATATTTTCCTTTATACCTGGTAGGTGAAAAGAGATTTGGATAAAAGAAAGCATTTGAGGAAAAAGGAGAAAAAAGATGGTAGTGTGTCTCTTTTCTTTATCTCACCATGGATCAAATTTGAGCATCTTGGATTGAGGAGGGAAGGCCCCAAACTTTTAGAGTTATAGAAATACCCTGTGAATCTCTGAAAGTTGAAAGTATTAATCACCCAGTCATATCCGATTCTGTGACCCCATGAATTGTAGCTTGTCAGGCTCCCCTGTCCATGGAATTGTCCAGGCAAGAATACTGGAGTGGGTAGCCATTCTCTTCCCCAGGGGATCTTCCCAACCCATGGTTCAAACCTGGGTCTCCTACATTGCAGGCAGATTCTTTACCACCTGAGCCACCAGGGAAATAGTATTTAAATAACACCATGTGGCATCAGGTTGGCAAGAAACCCATCACCTCCACTGAAAACTCTGCATCATTCTGACCCTCCAAGGAAGAAATGTCCTCAAAAATTCGGGGGACAGCTCCTCCACTGGCGTTTCAGAATGGCAAGCTGCTGTGTGGTAAAGCTTTCCATGAGCCAGGGAAGCAGGTGTGGGCAAGTGCAAGTTGAAGTAAGAGAGTAATACCAGATTAACACAATATGATGACTGCAGCTTATAAATTCAAAAATGGGTATATGTGAAGAATTTGTCTTATAGGACACTGAAGGGGAAAGCTTTCTCACATTGTCATGTAGGTCAAGGCCATCAAACCAAGAGTCGTTTGAGTGGGCAAGAGATGGAATTGCCAAGTAATTTTGAGCATTCAGCTGAAATTGGAAACCGTAAATCTGCCCCATATGACAGAGTTATGTAGTTTTTTTCCAGCAAAGCTCAGGAGTGGGGAAAAGGTTTTGATTAGAGAGATCCAGTTTGGGAGTGTGTTTATATTAAAGCAGCAAAGCAGCAGAAGGGAACTGAAGAGAAGCATGACCTGAATGTTCAATCGTGATGATGCATTTAGTTTGGAAAATAAAACCAAGAGGTAAACTATAATCTAAAAATATACGAAGGGATTTAAACACTGAAGTGAATGAAAAAATATATTTAATGGAGATAAGTTTGTTATCAGATAGAGGGATTTGAAATTAATGATTTAGAATATAGTTCAGTTCAGGGAGATAATAAATCCTGACTGTGGCCTCAGGTGTTTACTGAAGAAAAATAAAGTGAAAGTTATTGCTGTAGAAGAGATTAAGAAATTGTGAAAAACAATTGAAGTTATTCAGTATAAGGCAAGAATGGGAATAAAATTAAACAAAGTGAGTCAGATGTATATTCTCCCCAGAAGGCAGAAATTTGTCTACACTTATAAAAATGTATTGATGAAGAAAAACTAAGCCTGTTTCAAATAATTAAAAAATCCCATTCTTTAAACCAATGAAACATTCTTCATTTACAGAATGGTACTGTTGGGTATGTGGGCTTCCCAGGTGGTGCCATGTTAAAGAACCCACCTGCCGATGCAGGAGACATAAGAGATGTGTGTTCTATCCCTGGGTCAGGAAGATCTCCTGGATAAAGAAATGGTAACCCACTCCAGTGTTCTTGCCTGAGAATTCCATGGGCAGAGGAGCCTGGTGGGCTATAGTCCATAGGGTCACATAGAGTTTGAAATGACTGAAGCAGCTTACACGCACACACACGCACACACACACTATTGGGTATATAGTAGGCCACCTTCAGGGCAACACAAATATCTGGGATCCTTTCTAGTCCTTGAACTATTGACAGGATTTTGCTGCATCTGACTGGCAGATGAGGGGAGAAAAAGAGTGAAGAGGTTAGGTTGAGGTGGAGGTGGTGTGTTTCAAGTCTGTTTACTTCTCTGGCTGGCATTCAGTTGGTTCTATATAATTTTAAGAGAGTTGAGAAACTTATCATGGTTGTTTACTGGAAAGAAAACAATTTTGTGTCTCCTATACTTTATTTTTGGTTGTCAAATATGTAGGTTTTTTCCCCTCACACCAAGGAATTCTGAGGCCAGAGTTCTAGCCCTACAGTTCAATTCAGTTCTGACACTATCTGCCTGGAGTTAGCGTCACCTGCAGGTTAAGGATTCAATCAACCTCATCACTCCATTTCAGAAGTCATTTTCTAGACCACGTTGTTATCTGTGTTTCTGAGCAGCAGGTTGTAAATTGGAGGACCCTCTCCTCAAGTTCAATTTCTTTGCTAGAAGGTCTCACAGAACGCAGTACTTACTAGAAAGAGTTTATTTACTAAGTAACTGGCTTAGAATAAGGTGTTAAACACAAGACCAGCCAGGTGGAAGAGTAGCGTAGAGTAAGGTATGTGGAAATGGGCTCTGAGTTCCCATACCCTCTCCCAGTACCTTCATACGGAGCTTCCATCCATCCTGTTGGGTTTTTATGAATACTTCAATAGCTGCAATTGATTAAGTCATTGGTTATCAGTGACTGAACTCAGTATCAAGCTCCTCTGCTCTTCCCAAAGATGAAGGTAGTGGTGGGACTGAAACTTTCAACTCTCTATTCATGTGGCTGGTTATGCTTGCAACCAGCCCTTGTCCTTAGGGACATTCCGAAAGTCATTTCATTGACAAGCTCAGATATGGTTAAAGGAGCTTGTTATGTATAATGAAAGATGATTATTATAATTATCAACAGTTATTCAAGCTTATAAAATAAAATCAATTCATTTAAAATTTGACCCTGATGATTTTATTTTTAATAACTGTAAACCAGGCACAATTATTATTATTATTATTACTTAAGAACTTTAATTTTATTTTTTGGTGATTATTTATTTATTTAAATTGAAGTAGATTTACAATGTATTCATTTCTGCTGTATAGCAAAGTGATTCGGTTATACACATATATACATCCTTTTACATTATGACCTGTCACGGGATACTGAATATAATTCTCTGAGCCATACAGTAGGACCTTGTTGCTTATCTATCCCATATATATAATAGCTTATATGTGCTAATCCCGACCTCCCATTCCATCCCTCTGCCAACCTATTACCCCCTGACAGCCACAGTTCTGTCTACAAAACACAAACAAGATTCTGTCTGCGAACCTCGTTTCTATTTGTAGATAGGTTCATTTGTGTAGTTTTACTGGGGCTTCCCTGATGTCTCAGTCAGTAAGGAATCCACCTGCAATGCAAGAGACCTGGGTCTGGAAGAATCCCTGGGGTAGGAAATGGCAACCCACTCCAGTATTCTTGCCTGAGAAATCCAATGGACAGAGGAGTCTGGCAGGCTACAGTTCACAGGGTCATAAAAGAGTTGGACAAATCTTATCAATGAAACAACAAACCTGTATTCTGTCACCTTTCTATAATTACTTATTAGTTCCTGTGTTGTTTTTATTTTCTTCGTTGCTGTTGTTGATTCTGTGGAATTTTATACATAGGTAAAAATGCCCCCTGAGAACAAAGACACTCTTATTTCTTCCTTCCTGATGTATATAACTTTTATTTCCTTTTACTGTCATGCTTCTATTGTCAGAAGGAATTTTTTTTCCAGTTTTTCTTCATGGCTTATCAGTTTAACTTGTATTAAAATTACTTGCTTTAGAGTTAAACACAAATCTTCAGCAACTTAAAAAAATTATTCAGTTGACTAAGTAATCTGGATTAGTTGGGTCAGAGGCTCATGTGTCATGTCTGGCTATGGCATTGTGGGATTGCTATAAAGGCTGTTCCTGCTGTGGATTCCACTCACAAGTGGAAGTGGTTTGGCTTACCTGGCAAATGGGTCAGTATAGTACACTCAGATAGGGCCTATTTTTGCCTTCCACATCTAAACATTTTCACCAAAACTTTGCAACAGCTTACTTTGTCTCATCATGCTTTAGACTCCTGGAACCCCCCAAACTTTACAGAGGTCACAGGCCTCTGAATGTTTTGCCTTTATCTCCTACATGGTAGTCATGAGAAAGCATTTAAAATGCTTGCAAAACTTCATCCTTCAGGTTCAATTATCTTAATATCATCAGTATTATAGGCAAGACTGATGCTCTGTGAAGTGCTAGTGTGATGTTTTGTAGAACATCAAGATAGTGAAGATCTTTGTAGCTCTTCATATGCCATAGATCAGGACTGACTGTGGAGATGGGGTACCATTTGTCAAGTAGAAGTAAATGAATTCTTCTAGGGCTTCATATAAAGAGAAACTACTTACCAGTTCCATATTGAATACCAGTTGTGAGAGTCTTTGTTGAATTGCTTTCTAGAACTGCAGCTGTAACTGTAGTCACCACGTGAAAAAGTTGCATATCTCATAGCTATTTTTAAAAACCAGCCTTCTTTCTAGACAGGCCAGAAACATTAAATGGGGAGGTGATAGTCATGACCAGTCCTAAATCTTTAAAGCCCCTGATGATAACATGAATCTCTGTAATACCATGAGGAATGAGTTATTGTACTAATAGTGTGATAGAATCAAGACAAAGCTCCATTTAATTCCTTGACACCACCACCCTTATGGCAAAAAGTGAAGAAGAACTAAAGAACCTCTTGATGAAAGTGAAAGAGGAGAGTGAAAAAGCTGGCTTAAAATTCAACTTTCCGAAAACTAAGATCATGGCATCCAGTCCCATTACTTCATGGCAAATGGATAGGGAAATAATGGAAACAGTAAGAGACTATTTTTTTGTGCTTCAAAATCACTGCAGATGGTGATTTCAGCCATGAAATTAAAAGACATTTGCTGCTTGGAAGAGAAGCTATGACCAATCGAGACAGCATCTTAAAAAGCAGAGACATTACTTTGCCAACAAAGGTCCATCTAGTCAAGGCTATGATTTTTCCAGTGGTCATGTATGGATGTGAGAGTTGGACTGTGAAGAAAGCTGAGCACCAAAGAATGGATGCTTTTGAACTGTGGTGTTGGAGAAGACTCTTGAGAGTCCCTTGGTCTGCAAGGAGATCCAACCAGTCCATCCTAAAGGACATCAGTCCTGAATATTCATTGGAAGGACTGATGCTGAAGCTGAAACTCCAATACTTTGGCCACCTCATGCGAAGGGTTGATTCACTGGAAAAGACCCTGATGCAGGGAAAGATTGAAGACAGGAGGAGAAGGGGATGACAGAGGACGAGATGGTCAGATGGCATCACTGACTTGATGGACATGAGTTTGAGTAATCTCCGGGAGTTGGTGATGGACAGGTTGGCCTGGCGTGCTGCAGTCCATGGGGTCTCAAAGAGTCTGACACAACTGAGTGACTGAACTGAACTGAATCCCTTGACTGTTAAACTCCTATATGACTGGTTGACTATTTTGGCATTTTGATTTTGTAAAATCAGTGTCATGTCAGGGCTAATGTCATGTAATCAATAAAAATTTTGATTGTTTTACACTCTTCTTTGCTAAGACACCCAGGTGAATGATTTCAAGTTCCTTTAGAAAAGGCTAGGAAAGATTTACAGTGTAACTTTTCCACCTGGGTAGCAGAACATTTTCTCAAGCAGAAAGGGGGCTCGTCTTTTATTCAAAAAGTTCTGAGCTTGTGAACTGTTTCATATCTAGAAACTTTTTGAGGAGCAATTTTTATTGCAATGGAAGAATTCAAAACTTTGGTCAAAAGAGCTAGGACTTTTCTGCTTATACAAGCCAAGTTAGATTTTAGTATACTACCCATCTATTTCAGTTCTTTAGATGCTATATATGCTACTAAGTTGCTCAGCCATTTTTGACACTTTGTAACCCCCATGAACTGTAGCCTGCCAGGCTCTTCTGTCCATAGGATTCTCCAGGCAAGAATACTGGAGTGGGTTGCCATTTCCTTCTCCACTACTATATATATATATAAACCAATGACAAATATATCTGAGAGTAAAAACATTCTGATCATGATTCTGAATATTTTTCAATTATGGTAAATATGTTCCCCTGACTCTGGCATTTAAGTGCCACTGCTTGACCTACCCCTCCCAGGATTCTGCCCTCATTGAATACAGAAAGCCACATTTAATGACAGCAATTCTCACAGTCATTTTTTCATTACAAAGATATTCTCACAGAGCTCTCAGGGGTGTTAGTATGCCCCTCACTAATGTATTTTTTGCAGTTTTGTGGGTATGCCAGTGTCTATAGTAAGCATATGTGTGAGTAGCTCTTATATAAGAATTCAGTTCTGATATCTCTATCTATTGATATCTCTTGTTATCTTCCCTTGCACCATAAGAATAAAGTTTGGTATTTCATTTTTATTCTGTCATCTGTCTTTGCATCCAGATTTCATTAAGCCAACCAAACTGAAAGGGACACTTTCAGCTTGTTTTAAGCTGACACATTGAATACAGAATCTCTGCTGAGTGTACCATGGCTACATAGAGAACAAGCTTTTCCCAATTCAGTGTTTCTGTCCTATCCTGATCCAACTCCCAGGGGCCTTTTCTACACATGCTCTCTAGCCTTTGTTGGTAATAAACTACCAACATCTTGGAATTATTTAGGCATGTCTGGCACCTCTCAGGGCCAGACTGTTCACCTGACCTCTTGTAGTTTGCAGGCCTTACTTCTGGTTTAGAAGCCATGAGAAGAGGTGTAAGTGGGTTCTGAAGAGCAATCTCATGCTTGAAAACTACTTTAGAAGTGGAAAGTGAGCTAAGAGGAAATCAGTTTCCTGGGACAGGGGGAAAGGGGCTATTTCTACTGACAGAGAAAGCTCATAGAATGTAAACTTTCAAGGGTCTAAGCTTCATTTTCATTTTTTTTTCAATAAACGTGTCAGAGTGAAGTATCTCTGATGATGTAGAAATGGATTAAGATGCTGTTGACTATTTAGAAGGAATGTACTGGGAGGTGAAACATCTGTCATGGAACTTGCTTGTGCTGCTATTACCCGCTTGAGTTCAAAATTATGTGTACATTTTCCTTAGTGACTATTTTAAGCTTATCATTTCTTGACTTAGTGAATCAGCTTACACATCACTTATTATAGTCTCAGGTCGCAGAGTGTGCTGAAGTGCCATACTTATGTTTTCAGTCTCTCAGAGACTCTTAGTGTGACAAGAGACATGCAACATGACTTTGCCCTCAGTAAGGTATAATTTCCTAATTCAGATTCCCTCTGGTTCCATGCAGGATATTCACAATATATAATTTGAGTACCAAAGCCTTGGTTCTAAGGACTAAGTATCAGAGCAACTCCCTTCCAACTTAGATATGCTAGAAATCAGCTTTCTTTCTCTGGGCCTCACTCATAGATGTCAGTAAATGCATGATTGCTGCATATGTAAAATATTTCTCTCATTCTCTTTCTTAGTCTAGCACCATCAGAATCTTTTAAATTGTTGCCATGCGATTGGTGGCATTCCCCTCCATCTCAAACAATGCTCCTGCTTTCATGTAACAGAATTACCTTGGCCATAAATGTATCCCATATTGACTTTGGAATATAAGCAAAGTTATACTAGTCATCAAGGATCAAGAATGTAATTTCTGTATATGTGGATTTTTCAGAACATCCAAACTTGCCATATAATATCAGAAGAATCATGACTTAAGGGAATTGACATTTTAAAATGACACAAAAAGTAAGTTATCTAAAGTCATGCTTTTGCAATATTAAAGTTGCAATGTATATTCTTGCTTTCTTCAAGAAATATGTAACCCTAGACATAGTTCAAACAAACCCTTTCATAAGTTACAATGTTAATGCATTACTTATAATGCATCTATAAGAAGCATTTTACTGTGGAAGGAAGTCTTTTTGAGAGAAATTCAAACAATTGAGACATCTCTTTCCATATCATTGTGTTACAAGAGTTGTGAAGAAGTATTCTGCCTCACAGAAAGTGATATTAAGGAGCCTTAATTGGTGGTTTGAGAAATAGTTGGTGAAAAGTGGTCTAAGGAGTGGGAGAAATTCTACTTCTAGGCCACAACCCTTGAGCAATGCATCTTTATCAATGTAGGAGGAAAGAAACAAATATACGATCAAATTCCAGAGAGCTAAGAGTGGAAATGTTTCAGTCCTCTTATAAGACTCTTATACCCTAATCTTTAAAGTACAATCATAGTTTGGGTTTTTAAAAAGGAAGCAAATCGGGCATTTACATCATTTATTTAAAAGATAACTCTGTTCCTCCCAAAATGATAGCCCATTTTTTTGGATCTAACGTTGGTAGGCAGCCCATTTATTGGATCTAATGTGAAATAAGTGAAATAGATGTATGCTATGATTTGAATGCCTCTGCAATAAATGAATTTCCCATGTTGAAATACTAACCATACTACCACCAAGGTGCTGGTATTAGGAGATGTAGTCCTTGATATGTTAGTTAGGTCATGAGGGCAGAGCCTCCCTTGTGCAGAAGATTTCAGAGAGCTAGCTCACCCCTTCTGCCGTGTGAGGACAAACCAAGAGGGTGCCCTGCCAGGGGGTGATGCTCGCCAGATACTGAATGTGCTGGCACTTTTATCTTGAACTTCCAGCCTCCAGACAGTAAAAAATAAATCACTGTTGTTTATAAGCTAGCCAGGTTTTTATAGTCCCCCAAACAAGACAGTTTGTATTTTAAAATACTAACTTATGTAATGTTTCTTTTTCATTTGACTTTTTTGTGGGAGGAATGGTAACTTATGCTTCCTTAGAGCCCTTCATCTGAGGCTCAATGAGGGTAGAAGTCAACAAAGAAAAAGGAGAAATCATTGAATTTGTCTTTTAAGCAAGAGACTTTTCAAACAGACTCTTACAAAACCCCTGAAGACAAAAATTGCAAATTAATTGCAAGTGTTATCCATTTGAGAAAGAAAAGAATTTTCTGACTTCCAGAAGTTTTTACATGTAATTATCATAAGCAAAATTTGAAGGAAAGGGAGGAATTTTAGCTGAATGCCAAGGAGATGAAGATATTCTCGTATATAATATAGGAACATTATACCAAGACTCACTGACCAGATACATTCCCACTTCACTTAAGGTTTCATAGACTAATTATAGATTATTGTTGTTTGAGCTTATCAGAGTAAATCAAAAGGGATAAACACACATGCACACACACACACAAATCTGCCTTTGTCTATGTCACATACCCTGAGTGGATAAATTGAGATGATTTTGATGAGTTATACGAAAGCAGATTATTGTTACAAAAATAACGGGAGTTCATATCTGTATTCCAAGTAATACTTTTTTTTGAAGAGATAAGTCTCATCAATCAATTTGAATATCTCTTCTAAATATAGATATTTCAAAATGATTCTAATATTTGAAGGGAAGCCCATTTCCCCCTAAAACTTTCTAATATCAGCTAATTATATCAGTTTCTATAAAATAGAAAAATTAAAAACTTTTCATAAAGGAGCAGTCTTTGAAAACGTTAGTGTCTTTTGTTTGTTTTGAGCAAGCTGTCAGCATGTGCTGTCAGCAATCAAAACCTGTAAAGAATAAAGTACAAGAAGATATGTAATAGGAGTTTCTGATATTGTACCAGCTATCAGACAAAGTAAGTGAAGAATCAGTGTGAGATAGATTAATCTTTGGGATTTGAAGACATGATGTATTTTCAAGGAATTAATTTCATTAGGTTATATCAGATCAAGATGTCTTAAAAGCTATACTATAACTCCTAAGTTATAAGTAAAGGATATGTTTTTCTTTATGTTCACATATCAAAATTTGGTAATTTATCTTATGGACATTTAAAAGTATCCCCTTTCATTTATGGATAATAATAGGATCAATATATTTCCAGATAAGCTAAAGGGTTAATTTGAGTCTAGATAATACAAGGTCTGGAGGAAGCACATGTTGGAATCAAGATTGCCAGGAGAAATATCAATAACCTCAGATACGCAGATGACACCACCCTTATGACAGAGGGTGAAGAGGAACTAAAAACCTCTTGATGAAAGTGAAAGAGGAGAGTGAAAAAGTTGGCTTAAAGCTTAACATTCAGAAAACTAAGGTCATGGCATCCGGTCCCATCACTTCATGGCAAATAGATGGGGAAACAGTGGAAACAGTGGCTGACTTTATTTTTCTGGGCTCCAAAATCACTGAAGATGGTGATTGCAACCATGAAATTAAAAAATGCTTACTCCTTGGAAGGAATGTTATGACCAACCTAGACAACATATTAAAAAGCAGAGACATCACTTTGCCAACAAAGTTCCGTCTAGTCAAGACTATAGTTTTTCCAGTAAGAGTTGGACTATAAAGAAAGCTGAGCACCAAAGAATTGGTGCTTTTGAACTGTGGTGTTGGAGAAGACTCTTGAGAGTCCCTTGGACTGCAAGGAGATCCAACCAGTCCATCCTAAAAGAGATCAGTCCTGGGTGTTCACTGGAAGGACTGATGCTGAAGCTGAAACTCCAATACTTTGGCCACCTGATGCGAAGAGCTGACTCATTGGAAAGACCCTGATGCTGGGAAAGACTGAGGGAGAGAGAAGGGGACGACAGAGGATGAGATGGTTGGACGGCACCACTGACTTGATGGACATGGGTTTGGGTGGGCTCTGGGAGTTGGTGATGGGCAGGGAGGCCTGGCGTGCTGCGATCCATGGGGTTGCAAAGAGTTGGACACAACTGAACTGAACTGAACTGAATATAAGGTCAACACCAAACTGATTGAAATTAGAAACATATTGCCGGTCACTGATTTTTTTTCACATAATTTTATCCACATTGTGAGTGGTTTTGCACTGGTTAAGCGTTCTGTCTTCTTTGTTGACTGATTCTATCATATTCAGTGAATTATATTTCCTAGTATTTTTATATTTTGTTTCTCTCAAAGAACTATCTGAAAACAAATTAATTGACAAAAATTATTTGGAACTTTTTCTTCAAATACTATTTTCCATGCATTAGTTTCCATTCATTTAAAATATAAAAAGTATTTAAGAAAAAATCATGTTTTCTTAAGTATCTTTATTTTTAAGATAAAATTTATATTCCATTAACTATACTAAAGTTACCTCTTTAAACTCTTTTTAATAGCATTTTCTATGCAGTTTTATCCTACAATTAAAGAGCTTTTTTGAGTACAATTTTAAGTATAATTTCTTACACTATTTCCTTATATTGCTACAATTTAAAACAATTTTTGCTTTCAAGATTGAAGCTATAGAAAGAAGTTTGTGCAATCTCAATGACAAGTTTAGATATAGAAAAGTGAACCAAATGCTAAGAAACAGTTTAAGCAGTTTAAAAGCCCCTCTCAAGGAGTTTACAAAAAAAAAAAAAAAAATCTGATAAAAGGCTGAAAAATTCTTAAAGCTGCATGAAACTTGCAAAATTACTACTGTGATGCAAAAATTATAAATAATTGAAAACCTGTACTTAAAAGCATTTACTTTTGATCAAATTGTCATTTTGAGTAAATTATCATTATGATCAATTTATCAAATCAACTGTTTCTTACAATTTTTCACCTATTTTAAATAAAATGGTTCTATATTTGCTGGTGTCAGCCCTTAATTGCAAAGGCACTAAAAATTAAACTACTGTTCAAGGTAACTATATATAAAATTACTTTTTTCCCCTATCTAAAGTCTGGTACAGCAAGCAGTACCTTGGAACATACATCAATGTATTTTATACAACATACACTTTCATCATTCTCAAAGGTTTAATTTCCTGTGAAGAGGAAAGGGAGAGAAAACTATTCTTTTCCCTATACTAGCAAAAGAAATAATTAAACACATGTTTACTGAAGTATTTCTTTATTTAAAATATCTTCTCCTTTCTTTTTTAATATTGAATTTTTTTAAATATGCATCTTTTTTTTCCATTTATTTTTATTAGTTGGAGGCTAATTACTTTACAATATTGTAGTGGTTTTTGTCATACATTGACATGAATAAGCCATGGATTTACATGTGTTCCCCATCCTGAACCCCCCTCCCACCTCCCTCCTCATCCCATCCCTCTGAGTCTTCTCAGTGCACCAGCACCGAGCACTTGTCTTATGCATCCAACCTGGGCTGGTGATCTGTTTCACCCTTGATAATATACATGTTTTGATGCTGTTTTCTCTAAACATCCCATCCTTGCCTTCTCCCACAGAGCCCAAAAGTCTGTTCTGTACATCTGTGTCTCTTTTTCTGTTTTGCATATAGGGTTATCGTTACCATCTTTCTAAATTCCGTATATATGCGTTAATATACTGTATTGGTCTTTATCTTTCTGGCTTACTTCACTCTGTATAATGGGCTCCAGTTTCATCCATCTCATTAGAACTGATTCAAATGAATTATTTTTAATGGCTGAGCAATATTCCATGGTGTATATGTACCACAGCTTCCTTATCCATTCATCTGCTGATGGGAATCTAGTTTGCTTCACATGTCCTGGCTATTATAAACAGTGCTGCAATGAACACTGGGGTGCACATGTCTCTTTCAGTTCTGGTTTCCTCGGTGTGTATGCCCAGAAGTGGGATTGCTGGGTCATATGGCAGTTTTTTAAGAAATCTCCACACTGTTCTCCATAACGGCTGTAGTAGTCATCAAGACAGTATGGTACTGGCACAAAGACAGAAATATAGATCAATGGAACAAAATAGAAAGCCCAGAGATAAATCCACGATAAATCCACGAACCTATGGACACCTTATCTTCGGCAAAGGAGGCAAGAATATACAATAGAAAAAAGACAACCTCTTTAACAAGTGGTGCTGGGAAAACTGGTCAACCACTTGTAAAAGAATGAAACTAGAACACTTTCTAACACCATACACAAAAATAAACTCAAAATGGATTAAAGATCTAAATGTAAGACCAGAAACTATAAAACTCCTAGAGGAGAACATAGGCAAAACATTCTCCGACATAAATCACAGCAGGATCCTCTATGACCCACCTCCCAGAATATTGGAAATAAAAGCAAAAATAAACAAATGGGACCTAATGAAACTTAAAAGGTTTTGCACAACAAAGGAAACTATAAGCATGGTGAAAAGACAGCCTTCAGAATGGGAGAAAGTAGCAAACGAAGCAACAGACAAAGGATTAATCTCAAAGATATTGAGTTAAAAAAAAAAAATCCCCAAATCATGAATTAAGTTTCTAATAATTGTTAATTCACCTCATCATATAAAGCATAACTTATTGTGACATATGTAAAACAGGAACTGTCAGGTAGTAAATTTTAAAAAGATAGTATTTCCAATGGAATAATCTGCTAAATATTCTTGATCTCACTGATGTACAAAGTATCAAGTTGAGGGAACTTTGCAATTACTGATACATAATAGTTAGAGCTATTATGTGGTCATATATGGATGTCAGAGTTGGACTGTGAAGAAAGCTGAGCACCAAAAAATTGATGCTTTTGAACTATGGTGTTGGAGAAGACTCTTGAGAGTCCCTTGGACTGCAAGGAGAGCCAGCCAGTCCATCCTAAAGGAGATCAGTCCTGGGTGTTCATTGCAAGGACTGATGCTGAAGCTGAAACTCCAATACTTTGGCCACCTCATGCAAAGTGTTGACTCATTGGAAAAGACCCTGATGCTGGGAGGGATTGGGGGCAGGAGGAGAAGGGGACAACAGAGGATGAGATGGCTGGATGGCATCACCGACTTGATGGGCATGGGTTTGAGTAAGCTCCTGGTGATGGACAGGGAGGCCTGGCATGCTGTGATTCATGGGGTCACAAAGAGTCAGACACGATTGAGCGACTGAACTGAACTGAACTGAATAGTGAGAGCAGACCAACTTACTGTCCCCTCTACTGCAGTCTCTCCCCTCCTTCTCTTCCTTCCTCATTCTGTATTCCCCTTCCCTTCCCTCTTTCTCCCCACTCTCCTTTTCCTGTTTATCCTTTATAATGTGAGATGTAGTGCTTGAGTAATACAAATACATTTACAAATAGTATATGCCCTAAGAACATATCTGCATAACAAAGCAAACTCTTAGTATGAATATTTTTAACTTCTAAGAGTTTACATTGACACCTAGATTCCCAAACAATACTGAATAAAGGAATGTTCTTCAAAATCGTCCTGTTAATATCATTAGGTGTTGAAGAGATATGTGTATAGACCTCTCTCTGAATGAGCAAAAAAAAAAAAAAAAAGTTTGTATCTCATGTGAATGGTTATCAAAGGTTGACCTCAGCAGAGGAGGATTTTAATAATCAGGTAGATTGATCTTTTTGACAGATACCAGTCAGTTCTTTCTCTAGCCACCCCTATCATTGCTCAGTGGGCTTGTGAACAAAGAGCCACAGTGGCAGGAGTGACGCTTATATGTGAATGTAGCAACATGGACTTCCATTCACCAAGGCTGATCTGGCTAGAGCCAACACTGAACGTCCAATCTGTCAGAAAACAGAGACCAGCCCTGAGTCTTTTATATGGCATTTTCCCCTAGGGTGATCGGCAAGCTACCTGGTAGCACTTTGATTAAATTTGACCATTCCCATCATGAAAGGGGTAGCATTTGTTCTTGCTTGAATAGATTCATATTCTGGATATGGATTTGACTTCCCTGTATGCAATGCTGCCATCAAAACTATCATCCATGGACTTATAGAATACCTTATCCATCATCATGATAGTCTACACAGTATTTTTTCTAATTAAAGAATTCACTTCACAGCAAAAGAATTGCATCAATGAGCCCATACTCATGGAATTCTTTAGTCTTACCATCCTGAAATGACTGACTTGATAGAAAGATCAGTGGAATGGCCTTTTGAAGATGCAATTATAATACCAGCTAGATCTCAGTAGCTTGCAGACAGAAGCAAGCTTCTCGGGGAAACATCCAATACATCAAATACAAGGTCCTCTTTCTCCTGTAGTGAAGATGTGCAGGTCCAGGAATCAAGGAATGGAAGTTGGATTGCCACCACACTCTATTACTCCTAATTAACAGCAATCAAGATTTTTGCTTCCCATTCCCATATCCTTATGCTTTGTTGAACTAGAGGTCTTAGTTCAAGAAGGAGGAATGCTTTCATCTGGAGACAACAATGATTCTACAGAAGTGGAAGTTAAGACTGTCACCCAGTTAATTTAAACTCTCCATGTCTCTAACTCAATGGGCAAAACAGGGAGTTATTGTGCTGACTGAGTGATTAATCCTGTCTACCACTGGGAAATTGAACTGCTACTCCACAATGGAGGTAAAGTAATAATCTGGACTACAGGAGGTCCCATAAAGTGACTTTTAGTATTATCATGCTGTGATTAAGTTCAATAGAAAACTACAAAAACCTAATCTAGGCAGGAGTACTAATGTCACAGACCCCTCACAAATGAAGTTGAGAGTCACCCTGTCAGATAAAGAAACCATGACTAGCTGAGGTGCCTGCTGAGGGAAAAGTAAATACAGAATGGGAAGTGGAATACGGTAGTCATAAATACCCATCACAACCACATTGACCAGTTACAGAAATGGGGACTATAATTGTCATTAATGTTTCCTCCTTATTTTGCTATGAGTATGTGTGTCAGCAAATATCTTTGTTTTCTTTCCTTCTTTATTCTTTTATGTAAAATAAGATGTATTGAATCTACATTATAGTATTTAAGTATTGTCACTTTTATATCATATCACTTGAGGAGTGGGATATCAAGGAAAAGAGTAAACATAAGTCAAGAACTTTACCTCCTCTTCTGGAGAAGGATTTGTTTGTATACAAGTGTATCATGTGAGGTCGAATTATGACTGTGTTTCTGTCATTATTTAGAGATTAATTAAGGAGATGCATTAGGTAAGCATATGCATATGGGCTTAAGGAGATGCGTATGGGTACAAAGTTTATAAAGAGTGGACTTATGATGGCAATTTTATGTCATTGTGACCAAGACACAGGGTGCCCAGATATTTGGCTAAACAATTTTTTTTTCTGAGTTTGCCTGTAAGGATATTTCTGAATGAGATTAGCATTGAATCAGAGACTGAATAATGCAAATTTCTCTCACCAATGTGAATTGGCATTACCCAATCCCTTGAGGACCTGAACATATCCTATTAGTTCTATTTTTCTGAAGAACTAATATATTGGCCTAAGTTTATATTTAAAGTTTTCTTATAGCTCTAAGATAGCATAATTTTGAGACTATATTAATATGACAAAATTAAAGCATATTAACAGCTAGATAAAAGGGAGTGATCAAAGTTGAGAAGAGTGAGGAATGAACTCTAGTTCTTTTGTCAAATGCCTTCTATAATATTTAATCCAAACTCTTAGTGTAATAATTCAAACAAAATTATTACATTCTTCCAGTTTTTACTCCTCCAAAATGGAAAATGTATTGTTACATCACACTCTATCTTTAAAGTATCTTCAATTGTACTTCCAGTCACTACCAAATATTTGTATATGTTGTCCTTGTCTGGTATTTCTAATAATTTGAATAATAATTAAAGTTTAATCATTTTTTAGTCATAAAATGTCAAAACATTTTCAATTTGAGCAAGTTTCCATTGTGGACTTCAATTTTCTTATCTCTGAAATGGAGAAGGTTACCACTGTTTTCTCTATATTCTGAAATTTGATGAATCTATGAAGAAATGGAGAAAATATTACTATAGACATATGACTGATTCAGCAGCTTGAATATGATTGTGTATGTGTGTGTGTGAATTTATTCCATTTGTTATTCTTTGAACTTCTTAGATCTGTGGTTTTGTGTCTGTTATTAATTTTGGACAATTATTGGTTACTTTTCATTCAAATTTTTCTTCTCTCCACTTATCTTTCCCTTCTTTGAGATTTCAATTACACATGTATATTTGATATCCTCCCATGGCTCTTGGATTCTCTAACTTCTGTGTATTTTCATGCTTTCATTACTTTCTTTTTTCCTATAGTTTTACTGACCTATCTTCAAGCTCACTGGTTCCTCGGCCATGTCATATCTTTTGATGAGCTCACAAAAGGTATTTTTTTTTTTATCACTGTTACTATATTTTCCATTTTTATCATTTCCAGATTTTTTCATAGTTTTCTTTTTTGCTGGAATCTGAATTTGTTTGCATTTTGTGTACCTGATCATTAGAGTCTTTACTATGCTAATTGCAGTTATTTTAAATACCTTTTCTGATCATCTCAACATGTTTCATATCTGAGTCTGGTTCTATTCTCTGTTTCTTTTGATACCATTTTGTTGCCTTTTTTGACATTGTGTATGCTGCCTAAGTATTTCTTTTGAAAGTCAGACATTTTACGTAGTAGAGTAGAAACAGATGTAAATAATATCTATTAGTATGTTATGAAATAGGCAAAACTTTCTTCTAGATCTTTCGTGTGGAGATTTGAGTCAGTCTTGTCAGTAGGTGAGCTGGGTTTGGAATTTGCTGTAACTTACCCGCAGTATATCACAGGGTTCAAACTTCTCTAAGGTCCCCTGTGTTTAAAATGGAGACTGCATCACCAGAGAGTTCTCTCACTAACACTCAGTTTGTGCAGACGGCCTCTATTTTCCTTCAGTATTTCATTGTTACTTTATGCTCTATGTTTATTAGCTTCTTGGTGACTGTGGGAAGTCTACTCAAATTCGGATTCAGCCTCTGACTTAGGCAATTATTGTGCTCCTGTAGGGAATTTTCAGAAGTCTTTCTCCTTCTCAGCTTAGTTATGGACCAAGCATGTATTCCTGCCTTGGCTAGTAATAGATGTTTTGTTTTTTTCTTTCTCTTTTCCTTAAGTGCAGTGGGTTTTCAACAATGCCCAAAGGCAGCAATGCTTGCTGTCCTCTTAGTAGTTCATGATTTTTGAATGTTCAATAAGAGAGATTGGAAGAATGAATCTAGGCAGATTCTGTTTCTTCATTGTGGTCACCTCTCATCTCACCCTAGGCTTCAGCACAAGAGACTCTGATCCAGGTTTCACAGTGATATCTTGTCTGATTTTTGGAGAGATGGCTGCAAACTATATGAAAATTTCCTTTGCATGTCCAACTCCCAGAGCTTCTAATTTTCTTGCTAACCCATACTTACCCTTTTCAGTTCCTTAAGAATTTCTGCTCAACTCTTCTTACTGGTTACCAGAGGTATCTACCCCAAGTAAGCAAGTATTCATATTCTCTTTTCCCTATAAGCACTTTTTTCCCCCCCCTTAAATTTCAGGTTAGTTTGTTGCTCTGTGACATCTACTCTCTGATGGGGTTAAAAACTTGTGAATTTGAAGATGGCTTGATTTTTATTGTTATTATTATAACAACAGGAAAATGTCCTTTTAAAATTTTACTTTCCAGGCAGAAACCAGAAATATTTTGCCTTTTAAAGTCCCTTTTATACTTTCAATTTGATCAAGCTATTAATATGAACTTGAGTAGGCAAGTTTTGAAGAGCTTCATCTTCAGCTCCTCAATTTAGTTCAGAAATGTCTTTTGCTGAATTATTTGATTCACTGTATCCTACATTATCAGTAATTAAAGAGAAGACACATAGAATCTTAATGAGATAACCCTATATTGCCAATATGTCTGTTAATAAGCTGCTAATATCATCAGGAATTGGAAAGTAGTTAATGTGTCTTGAATATGAAGTTTCATAAACAGAACCATCCCTCCATTCCTTCTAAGATAGAAGGAAATCTAAGAAAAGTTATTTCTAAAGACTGTTCAGTTCAACAATTTATGGAAGGAATAGGACTTTAGCTCAGAGAAACTGATTTCTTGTTGACAGAAATAAAGAATGTCTTCTTTGATACTCTTGCTCTTCTTTCTGCTTCCAAATGATCAGGTCCATAGGCTTAATATGTATCACTTTGTTCCAGCATAATATGTAACATTGTTTATATAGTAGTATTTTTAAAACTAGATTATCTCTTCCAAAATTATAGCCTAGATGAATGAACATATACTCATTCTAATAAACATTTGCGATTCTTCTTATTTATATTATATAAATAAATAAATAAATTATATATATAGTATATATTAAGTATGTTACATTTGAATAATTCCTTTTACTTGAAAACTGACAATTCTATGATTTGATATTATCAAGATATCAACTAATACTTAACAGGGTTTCCCTGGTAGCTCAGCTTGTAAAGTATCCACCTGCAATGCAAGAGACCCTGGTTTGATTCCTGGGTCAAGAAGATCCCCTACTGGCTACCCACTCTAGAATTCTTGGCCTTCCCTGGTGGCTCAGATGGTAACGAATCCACCTGCAATACATAAGACCTGGGTTCAATCTCTGGGTTGGCAAGATCTCCCGGAGAAGGGAACAGCTATCCACTCTAGTATTCTGGCCTGGAGAATTTCATAGACAGACGACCCTGACAGGCTACAGTCCGTGGGATCACACAGAGTTGGACACTACTGAGTGACTTTCACTTTCACTTTCAATACTTAACAACATTTTGTTATTTGAGTCACTTTATAACTCTAAGTCAATGAAACACTCCAAAGAATCTTCTGAATATTTTATGCCATATATTATGTATTAGAGATTTTACTCTATGATATTTGCATTGAAATTTTGATTTTGAGTCATCCACAAATAGTCTGCTTACTATAAAGTTACTGTATTTGCCTAAACAGAAAGTTCTATTCCTTAACCACACCACTGACCAGAGTTGCCTGAGTGTTGCCCTCAGTTTGACTAAATATAAGACAAACTTCCTGACTCTAGGATCCTAACCTCCCTTTTCTTAGAGCATTTACTTTGGAAAACTTATAAACATTTTCCCTGCCCTCTTGAGACGCAGGTCTTTAAGAAGCCTCTTGTTGGTTTTCTATCCCAGGACTGTGTTTCTCAAGAACCTAGAAGCCCACTGCCACTTGCTATTGAAATATAATCACCAAGAAAGGTAGTGCCACCTCTGTCCCAGTTTCTGTGGGAGGACAGAACCTTAACTTCAGTGAATACCTTACTCCAAATCATTAAACTACCTCCTGCCATGAAAGTAATAGAAAGTTTGTTTTTCCTTTGGAAAAGGTCAGTCAGCAAACGCTGATCTCCTAAGACTGCCTCCTAGCTCCAACTATTGAAAAAACTAGTGTTTTTAGTTCAATGGAATAGGGCTCAGACTGGGTTCTGACATCCCTCTTCTATTGCTATAGTCTTAAATAAAGTCTTTCATGCCTGCTTAACTTTATCAAATGAAAATTTTGCTCTGATGCCTGAAAATATATAATTATTTAATAAACAATCCTACTCTGTCAATAATATTAAGATTAAAAAAAAAGACTATTTCCTGAATCTAGAAGCTCAGCAAGTAGCTTTTTATATCTTCTGAAATATTTACAGAATTTTATTTTTTAGTGACTAACCTATTTGAGTATTTATATTTAAATCTATACATATTTTATATCTTTATATAATCAAGTATAATATATATTTATGTATTCATGATTTAATGTTTATTGCTCAGTCAGGTCTGACTCCATGGGTCCCCATAGACTGTAGCCCACCAGGCTCCTCTATCCATGGAATTCTCCAGGCAAGAATGCTGGAGTGGGTTGCCATTGCCCTCTTCAAGGGATCTTTCCAACTCAGGTAACAAACCCAGGTCTCCTGCAGTGTAGACAGATTCTTTACTATCTGAGCCTCCAGGGAAGCCCCACGTATTACATAAATATATATTTATGTATTCATGATTATATAATATTAATGATATATAGTATATACAATTGTATATATTTATATATTTGAATTCTACTCAAAATTTGAGTTAGTATTCCCTGAAAAAATTTAACATATTTCTCAAGTCCATTTAACTTTTGACTTCTGTAAGGCAGACATTTATGTCAATCAGCTTATATCTTTATATCTCTGGATCTGCACAAAATATTCTTTAACTATCTTCTCTCTGTCACTAGGAATAAGATAATATCACTAATTAATTACTTACTAGTCACTTATTAGTTACTCCAAGATAATAAATTCTATTCATTGTCAACCTAACTAGATTTGGAGTAGTAAGTTAAATGTTGAAATTGCCACATCCATGGTATACTCGATGGTCTTTGTTGTTTTGAATAAAATATATCTTTCAATGATTTCATGATCTACATAACTTTTAACTGAGATTGATAGGTTACCCAATACTATAAAATAATGTGGCAGATATAAACAAGCATGCAAAAGGAAAATGTACTACTTTTGAGGTACCTTGCTTTAAATATAACCACTTGGAATCATTCAAAGCATAATGAAGGGGAAGGACTTTGATTAGTCCAAACTGCTGCAATTTGTTTTTGTTCAGATATAAACATTTTCAGTGCATAATTATGAGCATTAATGAATAGGGAACATAAAAGAAAGAGAGAGAGGAAAGGAGGGAAGAAAGGAAGGAAAGAAGGAAGAAAAGGAAAACAAAAAACAGGATTTAGCTAGTCACCTATTTAATTACCCTTGCCTAACCTCCACTGACAGAGGAACCAGAGATCAAATTGCCAACATCCTCTAGATCATCAAAAAAGCAAGAGAGTTCCAGAAAAACATCTATTTCTGTTTTTTTGACTATGCCAAAGCCTTTGACTGTGTCGATCACAACAAACTCTGGAAAATTCTGAAAGAGATGGGAATAACAGACCACCTCACCTGCCTCTTGAGAAATCTGTATGCAGGTCAGGAAGCAACAGTTAGAACTGGACATGGAACAGGCTGGTTCCATATAGGAAAAGGAGTACATCAAGGCTATTTATTGTCACCCTGCTTATTTAACTTATATGCAGAGTACATCATGAGAAATGCTGGGCTAGATGAAACACAAGCTGTAATCAAGATTGCCAGAAGAAATATCAATAACCTCAGATATTCAGATGACACCACCCTTATGGCAGAAAGTGAAGAAGAACTAAAGAGCCTCTTGATGAAAGTGAAAGAGGAGAGTGAAAAAGTTGGCTGAAAGCTCAACATTCAGAAAACTAAGATCATGGCATCCGGTCCAATCACTTCATGGCAAATAAATGGGGAAACAGTGGCTGACTTTATTTTTCTGGACTCCAATATCACTGCAGATGGTGACTGCAGCCATGAAATTAAAAGATACTTACTCCTTGTAAGGAAAGTTATGACCAATAGAAACAGCATATTAAAAAGCAGAGACATTACTTTGCCAACAAAGGTCCATCTAGTAAAGGCTATGGTTTTTCCAGTGGTCATGTATGGATGTGAGAGTTGGATTATAAAGGAAGCTGAGTGCCAAAGAATGGATGCTTTTGAACAGTGGTGTTGGAGAAGACTCTTGAGAGTCCCTTGGACTACAAGGAGATCCAACCAGTCCATCCTAAAGGAGATGAGTCCTGAGTGCTCATTGGAAGGACTGATGTTGAAGCTGAAACTCCAATATTTTGGCCACCTTATGGGAAGTGCTGACTCATTTGAAAATGTCCTGATGCTGGGCAAGATTGAAGGTGGGAGGAGAAGGGGAGGACAGAGGATGAGATGGTTGGATAGCATCACAGACTCAATGGAGATGAATTTGAGTAAACTCCGGGAGTTGGTGATGGACAGGGAGGCCTGGCATGCTGTGGTCCATGGGGTCACAAAGAGTCAGACACGACTGAGCGACTGAACTGAACTGAACTGAACCTCCACCAAAAGGAAAACATGCTTTCTGTGTATTTATGCTGTAATTTTTTTTTTTTATAATTTTCTTAATTCTATAGGTTAGAGTATTGCTAATTGAAGGCATAGTATTGAAGGCATAGTAAATATGAAATTAAACAGGTTATTCACTCGTGACATAATTTTACATAGTGGGCAGGTTCTTCATTTTTCCTTTGATTATCATTCATTAACACATAAACTGCCAATTCACTTTTTCATTACATTTTAAGTTGACCAGTGAGTCTTCTAGCATTTATTTTGGCTATGCACCACAAAACTATCTTCTCTCACACTTATTTTCACCTGATGACTTGTTCTAGATTTCATGATTTAAACACTGAAAGTAGCAATAGGAGAGAAGGTGTCTCAAGGAGTTGATAATTAGGGAAGGGGCTTCAGGAGTCATCATCGGCTACAGTCTTGAGGAGTGAAAGTGAAAGTGAAAGTTGCTCAGTTATGTCCGACTCTCTGTGACCCCACGGACTACAGAGTCCATGGAATTCTCCAGGCCAGAATTTTGGAATGGGTAGCCTTTCCCTTCTCTAGGGCATCTTCCCAACCCAGGGATTGAACCCAGGTCTCCCACATTGCAGGCGGATTCTTTACCAGCTGAGCCACAAGGGAAGCCCAAGAATACTGGAGTGGGTAGCCTATCCTGCTCCAGGGGATCTTCCTGACCCAGGGATCAAACCAGGGTCTCCTGCCTTGCAGCAGATTATTTACCAACTGCACTATCAGGGAATCCCCTCTTAGAGCAGAAGGGAAAATAAAACACATTATGCTTTCACATCATATCATGAAGTGAGTAACAGTAAGCTTTATTTTTTTTCTTTTATTCAGAACAAAAATATTTCTTTTTTAAGGGAAGCTTTTTTAATTGATGAAAAACTGTTTTGGGTGTAATGACTGCAGACATAAAACTATTTTAGCTGGTCAGTTTTTTAAGAGTCAGAAACATATTTTGGAATTGAAATAGAAAATTAATAGTTTCATGTGCAGTCACAAAGAAAAATTCCTATCAAAAAATGTAGATACATTTGAAGCAATCTCAAAATCTGTAAAAGTTGTTGAAAGCAACAAATAAGCTACTTTTCAAAGGGGAGGTCATAGCATACTTTTCTAACTGCAATGAAATAATATGTCATAAATATTTATTGATGTTTTAAGAAGTGTCATATTTACTAGTGCTAGATTTTAAATGGGTCAGCACATGCCCATTATTAGACTCAGCTGGGAATCTCTGAGCACACAACCCTAGAAGTGTTCATAATAGAACTGCAAGAGCTGAAACAACGAACTAAGAACAAAGTTGATCAGCAAAAATTCTTTGAAGGAAACTCTTTACACACTATGTTATAAAATAAAGATTCCCCAAAGACTGTAATTATCCTTTAATAGCATCAGCACTCTAGCTTCCCTATGTCTAAATGCAGAGGATGCCTTGGACTGCCCCAGGCCAGTCATATATCGATCTCTGCATCAGGTCTTTAGCAGATGGTTGAGGGCCATAGTAGAGCATGCCAAAATCAATGCTATTAGGTTCTATCACTTTCTAGACTATAAACATATATGTCTTTTGCAACTGATGTTGCTAATCTAGAATTTTTTTCAATTATTGATGGAATGCAATCCTATTAATCCTTATTATACAGCTCCCGAAACAGGATGATCGAACACACTAAACCAAAGTAAATGAACAGAAGAAAACTGGTCTGCTAGCACCTATGTATTCCCGTTACATTTTTGTTTATCCAGAAATAATTTAAAAAATCATTCTCAGTTCCATAAAGAAGTCTATCCACAGAATGCTGCAATAAAGACTCATGAATTCTCTGTGCAGTGACATCTGGCAGTGCTCCAGACAAAACCTTGTCTAATGCACAATCCATATGGCATTTGCCTGGAATTAGAACTTCAGAGAGAATGAGAATGCAGCCCAGCTGCTCTTTCACAGGGCACTCAATGAATCATCTGCAAACTCAACAGCTCTGACTGTGCTTGAGGGACACTTTTATTCAGTGTGATATCTGTCAGCTGAAAGTAATTCCTTTTTTAAATTAATTTTTATTGGACTATAGTTGCTTGTGTGTGCATCTGCTGCCCAGCGAGATGAGTCAGGTGTGTACTCACGGTGAGTATGGCTGTCTTTTCATATATTCCATCTTTTTAAAATTTCCTTCCTATTTAAGTCCCACAGAGCACTGAGTTGTGTCCCCTGTACTATACAGTAGGTTATCATCAGTTATCTGTTTTATACATAGTATCACTTGTGTATGTATGTCAGTACCAATCTCCCAACTCCTCCCATCCCCCTGCTTTCCCCTTTGGATTCCATACATGTATTCTCTACGTCTGTGTCTCTATTTCTGCTTTACAAATAGGATCATCTCTACCATTTTTACTAGATTCCACATATGTGTGTTAATATATGATATTTGCTTTTCTCTTTCTGACTTACTTCACTCTGTGTGACATTTTCAAGGTTAACCCACATCTCTACTAATGACGCAATTTCGGTCCTTTATATGACTGAATAATACTCCATTGTACATATGTACAGCTTCTTTATAGTTTCCTCTGTTGATAGGCTTTGTGGTTGCTTCTATGTCCTAGCTATTGTAAACTGTGCTGCACTATTGTAAATAGTGAACATAATGATGTTCATTGTAAGTGAATATTGGGGGACATGTACCTTTTTGAATCATGTTTTTCTCTGGGTTTATGACCAGTAGTGGGACTTCTGGGTCATGTGGTAGTTCTAGTTTTAGTACTTTAAAGAACTCCATGTTGTTTTCCATAGTGGCTGTATCAATTTACACTCCCATCAAAAGTACATGAGGGTTTTAATCTGCTAAATTTAGAACCTCATATGACTTCTTTGTAAAACAACACTAGGGAGAAAAGTAATGAAAGAATGGGATGCTAGATTCCTGTTTTTATTGCTTCCATCTTCTAAAGCCCTCTACTTTTTATATAGACATACACACACACACACACACACACACACACACACACATATACAAGATATATACACATAAACATACATATGCACACATATGTATGTAATATATTTTAAAGTCACATTTTATAGATTTTATTTAGATATTTGTAAGTTATATAAAGCTTGTATATTTTGGAAGCTTAGACATAAAATATGATACAAAAATAATGGCCCAAATTCAGCAAAAAGTGTCACACCCTATGAGATTTTACCAATTACCAATTTGAAAAATTTTGATTCATATAAACTATTCCACATTTACTAATATATTTTGATTTCTAATACAAATAATTCAAAGTTACTGAGTATTTATTAAACTGATACTTTCTAAATTCCTTATAATTGATGTTCTTATTTAATGTTATTCAAATAATATGAGACTTGTATGATTATACCCAATATATGGGTAATGAAATTGATACATTATCAGTTATACAATTTACCTAAATTGACCCAGAAATGTTAGTAGTGAAGTACAGATACAATCCTATGTATAGTCTTTCTGAAAAGTGAATTAGATAGGCATAAATGCCATCTTAATGTTTAAAATGACCATCTCAGAATTATCCACATTTATTTGAATTTATAGATCAAATAATTATTTTCTTAGATTGAAAGAGACTCTACAAAGCATATAGTTTATTATGATGCTATTTATTTATACCAAAAAGTCAACTTCATACACTTCTAGTCAACAAATCTCCATTTATCTTAAATATTTATAAGAGAATTTCATTTTAGTTTGAAAGTACTTGATCTTTACTTCTTTTCACTGAGATTTTTCCAGAGACAGAAGAAAATGTCAGCCTCTGCTTTGCAACACCTTCCTTTTGGAATCATTAGATTCCTGTGATGACAGACGACTCTATGTACCCAAAAGAAAATGTCAAGATATTCTTTATCATTAAAAGTATCTAGCACTGTTGATATTGAACCTAAAAGCTTGACTTAAAACAAATATGCCCTCTAAAATATCTTTATGATAGTTTTTGTGTTATAACCACAAGCCCTCAAGGCTTGCTGCCCTTAGTGTGGCCAAAGGCTTCTTCTTTGAGGCTTTTCAATTAGCTGAAGAAGTCACGGCTGCCATAGATGCAAGACAGGGAATGAGGGAACATATTGTCATTTATCTTCATAAGAAGGAGAAAAGTTAGAGTAGCAGTAAATAATTCTGTAGAAAGTAAGATCATATGTGTGGAATGGTGGACAGTGTTAAAAATGAAAAAAAATTAGTGTTCAAAAGTTTTTCTTAGACTAACAAGAAAAGTTCCACCATAGGTTGAAAAGATTTTTTTTGTCTACCTAAGATTTTATACTACATGTACAAACACATGCACAACACATACACACACACCGAATTCCTCCTTGTCCTATAGAGAAATTATAAACCACACTTCTAAATACAAAAAAAAAAGAAAAGAAAAAGAAAGTGTCTAAAGGAAGTACTATGATTCAAAAGGTCTGACTGCTAATTTTCTCTCCAAGAGAAAAAAATGATTATGTTAAGGTTTTTTGTTGTAGTTGTTGCTTTTTTAATGTCACCTCAATTTGGGGAAATTAACATCTTTACAATATTGTATCTTGTAGTCCAAGAACATGGTATATTTTTCCACTTATTAAAATTTTATTTGATGTCTTTTATTGACTTTTATCCTGGAGAAGGGGACAGCTACCCACTCCAGTATTCTGACCCGGAGAATTCCACAGATTGCATAAGGCCTGTGCAGAGTTTTCTGCACAGGCCTTATACATCTTTTGGGGTTTTTGTTTTGATTTGCTTGCTTTGATTCTATTGTAAATGGTATGGTGTTTTTAATTTTGAATTGTTTGTTGCTAAACTCGTTGACAAACAATCAGGCTGCCAATGCAGGAGATGTGTTTTTGACCCCTGGGTCGGGATGATTGCCTAGAGAACGAAATTGCAACCCATTCCAGTATTCTTGCCTGGGAAATCCCATGGACAGAGGAGCCTGCAGGGCTACAGTCCTTGGGACCACAAAAGAGTTGGATATGATGGAGCTACTAAACAGCAACAGCAAAGTATACAGGGAGTCAGTTGACTACCTCATAATACCCGTGTATCCCACGTGGCTCAGTGGGAAAGAATCCGCCAGCCAGTGCAGGAGACATGCATTTGAATCCTGGGTCAGGAGGATCCCCTGGAGTAGGAAATGACAACCCACTCCAGTATTCTTGCCTGGGAAATCCCATGGGCAGAGGAGTCTGGTGAACTACGGTCCATGGGGTCACAAAAGTGTTCCACACAACTTTGCAACTAAATAACAAACCTGTATTGTCATCCTTCTATAATCACTTACTAGTTCCTAAAGTTTCTTTTCTTTTTTTTTTTTTTTTTTTGATTGCTGTTGTTGATTCTTTGGAATTTTATACATAGATAATCATGCTACCTGAGAACAAAGACAATTTTATTTCTTCCTTCCTAATGTATATATCTTTTATTTCCTTTTATTGTCTCATGTTTCTGTTGTCAGAAGGATTGCTTTTTTCAGGTTGTCTTCATGTCTGATCAGGTAAATTGTATCAAATTACTTGTTGTAGAGTTAAACACAAATCTTCTGCACCTTAAAAAATATTTAATTGATTAAGGAATAGATTTTATGTCAACATATTTCTTACTAGCTTTATGTGATGGTAGCCATGGTAGAAATTAAATAGAATTAAAACTGACTAGTGTTGATTATATAAATGATTTCTCTTTTAGGAATTCTTTCCTAACTTACAACTCCTGCATCTTTTACCACTGTAAGTACATAATGGTGTGCCAGATTCCTTCTGTTTGCCTTTTAAGAGTCTTCCTATATCCTGTCTTACCTACTTCCTTCTTTTGCAAACCAGTGTGTTGAACTAAATTAATAAAGTCACTTTTCCTCCAGCTTCAAGTTGTGTTCAGACTGTGTAATGACCCAGAACAAAGCAGGCAATGGTTTCAGTGGCCAGATAGGTGTGCTAGGTCTAACGAATGCCATTACAATTCTCATCTACTGGACCATTGACTAGGAAGAGTGAATCTCAGTACTAAGTCAGCAAAAAAAGTCCTAGATTCTCTGGGATCTGATGCAGGCACACAGGGCCCAAATGTGTATAAGGAAAAAAAGTATGCATCAAAAGGAGCATGAATAGAGAGGGAGTTTAGATGACAATGGTGTAATGGTGTGAAATTACCAAAAATCATCAAAGATGTCTTCAGAATTTGGTCTGTGACTAATGTGGATTTTTGACTTTCCATTTCAAAACTCTGTAATAGAATAAGAAGCAATCTTATTGCCATCAACTGAGTTGTGTCCCATAGCATATTCATAGTTGAGGCCCTCATTCCCAATTTGACTATATTTGGAGTTAGCTCCTCCAAGGAAGTAATTAAGGTTAAATGAGGTCATGAGCATAGGACCCTAGTAGGGTAGAATTAATATTAATATGGAGATACCTCAAAACAAATTCAGGCCAATGGTAATATTTAGATGTTATGCATTCACTTGATGACAATGGCACCTTTATAATTATTTTCAAATATCTCTTGAGTAAAGGCAAATCAAATAGTTTGTACATCTTCAAAACCTGAAAAAAAAGTGAAAATTCAGTATTTTCTCAGGTTTACTAAAATTTTGATTTACTGTAAAAGTCAAATTTGAAGAGCCAGATGTTATGACATGCAGTGTTATATGTCAGCATGACACCAGAGTGCCTTTCTTGTTCCCTAGACAAGCCAGATCAATGTTCAGTGACTTTATTGCCTTCAGTGAAGTGAATAACCAAACTAGTTAGAGGACCTCATGATAGCACATTTCATTATATGTAATTATGGGCTGGTGAAGAGCAAGTGGCTGGGAGTAGAAAAAAAGTAGTATGAGGATGGGGAATATAAGATTTTATTTTATTACAAAAAGGAATACATGTAAATCCATGGCTGATTCATGTCAATGTATGACAAAAACCACTACAATACTGTAAAGTAATTAGCCTCCAACTAATAAAAATAAATGGAAAAAAATAAACAAATTTAAAAAATTTAAAAAAAAAGAAATTTCTTATTGACATAATTAGGCCATATTTACATTTTTATTTATGTGCATATACATGTTTTACCACACTTTTGTTGTAACAAAGGGACTCACAAAATGCCAGGAAAGGAACCTGTACTCTTAGTGCTCAAAAATCCCAATGAATGAGTACTCATGGCTGAATAGCATATGATTCTTAATAAACTTTCTAAGTATGCTCCAGAAGGATAGATTTCTATGCATTGTTGTTTAGTTGCTAAGTCGTGTCTGACTCTTTGCAACCATGGACCGTGGCCCACCATGCTCCTCAGTTTATGGGATTTCCCAGACAAGATACTGCAGTGAGTTGCCATTTAGTTCAGGGCATCTTCCCAACCCAGGGATTGAACACACGTCTCCTGCACTGGCTGACAGATTCTTTACCCCTGGGCCACCTGGGAAGACCAGACTTCTACACATACTGATATATTTATTAGTGGTATTCTAACACCTGGTCATCTGGGATATGAGTAAATTACACAATAGCAGGGATAAATTTTAGATGCTGGCAAAGCATGTTGTACTATCCAAATATGCCAAATTTTCATTAAACATGGATATTAAGAGTATTTTGTTTATGCTTGGTGATTTTCTAAGAAACATAATTTTTTTTTTTGTGATTGAAGTTAATCTGTCATTTGACAAGTATTAATGCAATGTAAATATTTGTCTATTTGTTTTGAAGAACAACTTGAAATTCATCTTGAAGGTTATACATTTATTTTGTTGGAAGAAATTGTACTAGTTAATAACCAACTATTTATGCCGGTATATATTCAGATTGTTCAAGTAGCTGCACTAATTAATTTCAAATGAAATTTTACTTTGAAAATACTACTTCTAAATTATTTTAAAAGTTTAATCCAAATAATAGACTCTTCTATAAATTATTTCATAGCTTAGAGGTATGATATGGAAAACAATATGAATACTATAAAACCCATTATATATTTCATTGTACATATTTCTATATTAAAAAGTTTTTTCTGTGTTAGTGTGAACATTGGACCATTGTTTATCATTTAGCATCTTTAGGATTCCATTGCAGAAAAAGTGTTTCTTAATATTTTAAACAGAAAGTTTTTTTAAGTTTGAGAATTAATTGCAGAATAGAGGAATTGATTCTAAGCAAATTCTCCAAGAATAACTCCACGATGTCAGGACAGCGCCTGTTGGAGGAGCTGCTGCTTCTACTCTGCTGTGAGGAGGGGATTAAGGAGACTGTAGGGCTCTCCTTGCCACTGCCTCTTGGCCTTCCCCCGCCTGCTAGGGTCTAGCCGCTGGATTGTAATTCTCTAAGATCCTAGGTCTCCACAAGGTCTCTACCAGTGTGTTTGTTGACAGAAAACATCTAAGCAGAAAGCTAGTAGACCATCAAACTCTCATGTGACTGCATCTCATTGGTTTAAAGCAATTTGTCAATGAAAATGCCAAGATACGTAATTTTTAGTGTTATAGCCTCTTCAGGACAAGCTGGTGTACTGGGAGAAACAGTGAAAAATAAGAGTACTAATTCTGCTATTTACCACAATTTTTTTTTTGACTATTTACCACAATTTAAAATTACTTTTTATTAATAAGATTTCAAATGCACTTTCTTGGTCTTTTTAAAAATAAAAGAAAAAGTTGAAAATAAGAATAAATTAATATCATGATGATGAATAAGGTGCTCCTTTTGCATTTTATGCATGAAATCAGATAATGTTTTTTAACTTGAAATATAATTCTTGGTTTTATATCATGAAATCACAACTAATCCTTGTTTGCAGTCCTTAAACTTCTAGTATGTTATCCTCAATTTTGTTTAAATGGTGAGTTTAATCTTAAGCTAGTAATTGAAAAAGTATAAAGGTGAATTGCATGCTCTCCACATTTATTTTATTAAACTATAATCACATATAAATAGAAAATGGAAGGAGTCTGAGGGAAGGAAAAAGTACAAAGAAGGAACACAGTCCTGGAAATGGTTTTAGCCTGTAGTAACATACCCTACAGGGATCTGCCGCCTAATATGATGCTGTTTCACTGTTGCTAACAATAAAGAATTCTGAGACTTTCCAGTTTATATGTTCAGGACTTTTGTAGTTTTTAGGATATTGTCAGGTGGTGTAGGATATCACAAAGCAGAATACCATGAGATAGATCATAAACATTGGGGTCAGAATGGTCAGGTTTGCATCTTAGGTTTGACTATTACTGGTTGTGCTTTCTTGGGCAAACAGCTTATAATCCTCTATATTTCGGTTTATTCATCTCTAAAATAAGACAATATAATCAAATACAGGATTGTTGTTGTCAGTGTTAAATGTTACAATCCATATAAAATTCTTAGAATAGTGAATATTCAATAAATCATTTAAATGTATCACATACTTAGCAATGCTAAAGTATTCTATAGAATAATGGCAATACAATAATGATATGTTTATCTTCATTTTGTTTAAGAATTATAAAAAATAACTGTATTAGACCTCAAGTAGATACAAAACAGGTGGTCATATGATTATTCATATGACATTTCGTAAGCAATCAGATTCAGAAAAATTACATAAAATAATAATAAGCACACACATATGTTGGAGAAGGAAATAACCCACGCCAATGCTCTTGCTTGGGAAATTCCACGGACAGAGGAGCCTGGCAGGCTATGGTCCATGGGGTCACAGAGAGTCGGACGTGATGAGCAACTAAGTCGCTCAGTCGTGTCCAACTCTTTGCCACCCCATGGACTATACAGTCCACGGAATTCTCCAGGCCAGAATGCCAGAGTGGGTTGCCTTTCCCTTCTCCAGGGGATCTTCCCAACCCAGGGATCCAGCCGTGGTCTCCTACACTGCTGGCAGATTCTTTTTTTACCAACTGAGCTAACAGGGAAGCCCATGGTTATATATATATATCCTTTTATGAGGCAAGAATCCCATCACGGGGCTTCTACTTTCCTGACCTAATCTCTCCTTTCCTGACCTCCATCTCCAAATACTATCACCTTAGGGGTTAAAGTTTCTGCATATGGATTTCTACACAAACTTTCAGTCCAAACTAGTGTTAAATAATATATTTAACCACTTACACTAGTTTAGTTTGCTATCTATTTTATTATCTGTTTAGTATACAGACATATATATACATATATTTATATACATACACACACATGTGTGCACGCTAAGTCATTTCAGTAGTGTCCAACTCTTTGCGACCCCATGGACTGTAGCTCACCAGGCTCCTCTGTCCATGGGATTCTCCAAGCAAGAATACTGGAGTGGCTTGCCACTCCCTTCTCCAGGGGATCTTCCCGACCCAGGGATCAGACCTGGGTCTCCTGCATTGCAGGCGGATTCTTTACCATTTGAGCCATCAGGGAAGACACACATACACACACACACACACACACACACACACACATATATATACACACAAATATTTATATATGTATCTATAGCGTTCTCTCTCTCTCTCTCTCTCTCTATATATATATATATATATACACACATGAACTATATACACCTATTCATGAACTTCCCAGGTGGCGCTGGTTACAAAGAACCTGACTGTTGTTACAAGAAATGTGAGTTCAATCCCCTGGGCCAGGAATATCTGTATATGATACAGATAATAAACTAGATAGTAAAATAAACTAGTGTAAGTGGTTAAATATATTATTTAACATTAGTTTGAATTGAATGTTTGTGTCCGTCCAAAATGCGTATGTAGAAACTTTAATCCCTAAGGTGATGGCATTTGAAGATGGAGACTTTGGAAGGTAATTAGGCTTAGATTATGTCAGGATAGTAGAACCCTCACATAATGGAGTTCATGCCTCATAAAAAGAGGAATTTTCCCTCGTTTTGAAAGGCTGAGTCAGGACATGATCAGAAAGAAGGCTCTCTCTGGAATCTGACTGTGCTGGGCACTTGATCTAGCACTTCCAGTCTTCAAAATACTGAGGAATAATTTTTTCCTGTTCAAACTATATGGTCTGTTGTAATTTGTTATAGAATCCCAAGCTAAGACAAATCTTAAATTAATCTTAGTGATTATAGTACTTAGTGATTATACTTAGTGATTATAGTTTGACTATGTCCGTGGAATTTCCCAGGCAAGAGCATTGGTGTGGGTTATTTCCTTCTCCAACATATGGGTGTGGGTGTGTGCTTATTATTATTTTATGTAATTTTTTGAATCTGATTGCTTATGAAATGTCATATGAATAATCATATGACCACCTGTTTTGTATCTACTTGAGGTCTAATACAGAGTTATTTTTTATAGTTCTTAAACAAAATGAAGATAAACATATCTTATTATTGTATTGCCATTCTTCTATAGAATACTTTAGCATTGCTAAGTATGTGATAATCACTATACTTAGTGATTATAGTAACTGTAGTCAAGAGAAATAGTTAAGTGATTAATCATTAATATCTACAAAGGTGATAAGTAAACTTTGATATTTATTTTCATGAAATATGAGTGCTAAAATTGAGATTTTTCCAAGGGAGATACATAGTTTTTCTTAGGCTTAAAAATGGAAATCTACAAAAGTGCAGCAATTTCATAAAACTGATATGTATAAAAGTTGAATTCCATATTGTCTTTGTTATGTAAATTATAAAATAGTGAGAACACAGTGAGAATGTTTTCATGCAATCACAACTCTATATATACATGTATTCAAACATCAGCATAAATAATGATATTACATTTTTAACAGTGGTGAATGAAAATTAAATTCTTGTAAAGCTTAAATGAATTAAGAAATTTTCACGACATTTTTATAAATACATACATATAAATATATATGACAAACTCATGAATTTCTAATGGAATTAAAATTTAATTTCAAAGTCAAAGCTTGGTCCATTATTTTATTTTAAGAATCTAGTATCAGATTTCATAAAAAAGGGTTAATGTCTTTAAGAAACACATCTAATAGGCATTGTTATTTTTCTGTATTTTCCCAACCTTTTTTAATTGATTCAATCCTCCCTTTAAAATCTGTCACAGTAGAATCTTACCATTATAATCTTAAATTTACACATTTGTATGTTTTCTGATCTTTCTTAATGCTAAATTTTGATATACTTCTGTTAAGATTTTGTAGCTGTTTTGGTCTAAGTACATATTGTTAAAATATGGCCTCTTCCTTTGATTATTTAACTGACTTTAATGCTGAGATGGGGGTGACATCTAATGAAACTTGTGTATGGTGATAATGACAGATGGTTGATTTGGGATTCATAGACACTGCACAGTCAAGCCTGCTGAGGAATCCTTAGAACCGAACTAATTTTAGAGAGGTTTTATTGATTACACAAAGACAGGGCACATTCTAATCATTTTCAGAGCATTATATTGCCTGAGGTACCAAAATCTATTAAACAAGGATTATAAACTTTGTTTTAAACTGGATTCTTAATTGTTTCTTGGTGTAGAGTAAACAGAAGCGCTGTAAGATCAATCAGAGTTACTAAGGCACATTTAAATCATCAGCTTTAATTTTAATTGCTCATATGCCTGAATCTCTGAGGTGCAGTTGTCCATGAAGCTAAATTGCTTTTTTTCCCTATAGGAGTTATTTTAGGTTTGGTCCTTCCTCTCCCTAAGGCATCTTAGCTCTGTTTTTATTTATTACTAATATATTTTTCTGAACAAAAGATAATTTACTGGCACTTAGAAATGTTTATTCAGTGTTTTCTGTAATCTCATGGGGGGATAAAATTTTTTTTTAAATTTGAAGAATTTTTCCGTGTGAGTGTACAGATGCACGTGTACAGGTACAAAAACACACTCATGTTTCACATTGATTGATCCTGGCAGAATCCTGATTGGTTTAAGCTTGGGGAAAATAGTACTTAGTATGTTTTAATAGAACATATATTTCATTGTTATAAATGAAAACTGATTTGATTCCTTGAAAAACTGATTTACAACTTTAATTTTAACCTAACTAAACATTTAAAATAAATGTCTTATTTTAGTTTGGGAGGGTGGGAGATAAGTAAGTGAAGCACAGCAGACTTTTAGGTCAGTTAAAATACTCCATATGATACCATGATGATCAATCAGTACAAGTCATACATTTGTTTTCTGTATGAAATATATGTTCTGTGACAAACCCATAGAATGTGCAACACCAAGAATGAACCCTAATGGAAAGTATAGACTTTGGGTGATTATGACGTGTGAATGTAGGTTCATCAATCATAAATAATGTACCACTCTGGTTGGGGATGTAGGTAATGGGTGAGGTTCCACATGTGTGCCAAGAGGTATATGGGCAATCTTTGTACCTTCTCCTAAAAATGCTCTAAAACCTGAAGCTGCCCTAGAAAGTAAAGTCTTAATTTAAAAATTAAATAGATTAAAGTAATTTTTGTAAAATAAAAATAGTGAAAACTCTTTTGAAGGTGGTCATAACAAAAAAATAATATTTAGCTTGAGGGAAAATGACTATAGGAGAATCACCTGAATCATAAGAACAAATCCAGGTAAGGCAAAACAAACAAGATGAACCTGGAGAGGTGAAACCTTTCAATTTGCAGTGACAAATAGACTGAGGTAAAGAAACTGCTGGATAGCACAATTATCAGTATGCTTTATTATACTTTGATTTATGACGAGGTTTTAAGAAATCTATCTTGTGGAGTAAAAATAAATTATCTCTTTCTCTACAATAATGGCAATATCAGAAGTTTAACCAAGGAATGTGGGTAATGTGAATAGGATTGTGGATACCATCATTCCTTATACCCATCTCTAATACTCAGTGCATTATAATTTTCAGTTCATACCCATATTTCTCACTTGAGATATTTGATTGAACGTTTGATAGTGAGTAGGTTTTATTTTTAATGTCTCCAGAACTCAGAGTAATTTCTGGCAAAGAATAAGCATTAAATATATAGACTGAATAATACATGGATAAATAGTATGCATATTTGGGAAAAAATTAAACTGGTGTGTTGAAATAAAAGAAAAAAGCCATTGATGAACTTTGATAGAGAAGAATGAGGCAAATATTTGGGTACACATTGAAGAGAGCCAAAAAAAATTTAGCCTAAGCAGCAATAAGATTTAAGATAGGTAAGTTCAGTTCAGTCGCTCAGTCTTGTCCAACTCTTTGCCACCCCATGAACCGCAGCACACCAGGCCTTCCTGTCCATCACCAACTCCTGGAGTTTACCCAAACTCATGTGCATTGAGTTGGTGATGCCATCTAATAATCTCATCCTCTGTCATCCCCTTCTCCTCCTGCCCTCAATCTTTCCCAGTATCAGCGTCTTTTCAAATGAGTCAGTTCTTCACATCAGTTGGCCAAAATATTGGAGTGTCAGCTTCAACATCAGTCCTTCCAATGAACACCCAGGACTGATTTCCTTTAGAAAGGACTGCTGGATCTCCTTGCAGACCAAGGGACTCTCAAGAGTCTTCTCCAACACCACAGTTCAAAAGCATCAATTCTTCAGTGCTCAGCTTTCTTTATAGTCCAACTCTCACATCAAAACATAACTACTGGGAAAACCACAGTTTTGACTAGATGGACCTTTGACAAAGTAACGTCTGTGATTTTTTTTTTTTTAATAAACAAGACCACTCAGATGGTGTTCCCTCCCTCTTACTCTTCCAAAGGAAGAGAAGAATGATCATCAATGGCCAATGGCAGCTGCAGAAGCAACACCAAGGACCAGTTTAACGTTCAGGAGAGAACACTGCATCTCTTCCTCATGGTTTCAGGTGCTCTACACGATCAGAGAAACTTCTCTAGTAACAAACTGTAGAAATGATCCCTGAAAATATAGTCTTCACCTTTGCTTTTTAATATGCTGTCTAGGTTGGTCGTAACTTTCCTTCCAAGGAGTAAGCGTCTTTTAATTTCATGACTACAATTACCATCTGCAGTGATTTTGGAGCCCCCCAAAATAAAAGTCAGCCACTGTTTCCACTGTTTCCCCATCTATTTGCCATGAAGTGATGGGACCAGATGCCATGATCATAGTTTTCTGAATGTCTAGCTTTAAGCCAACTTTTTCACTCACCTCTTTCACCTTCATCAAGAGGCTCTTTCGTTCCTCTTCACTTTCTGCCGTAAGGGTTGTATCATCTGCATATCTGAGGTTATTGATATTTCTCCCAGCAATCTTGATTCCAGCTTGTGCTTCATCCAGCCCAGCATTTCTCATGATGTACTCTGCATATAAGTTAAATAAGCAGGGTGACAATATACAGCCTTGACATACTCCTTTTCCTATTTGAAACCAGTCTGTCGGTCCATGTCCAGTTCTAACTATCGCTTCCTGACCTGCATACAGGTTTCTCAAGAGGCAGGTCAGGTGGTCTGGTATTCCCATGTCTTTCAGAATTTGCCACAGTTTATTGTTATCCACACAGTCAAAGCTTTGGCATAGTTAGTAAAGCAGAAGTAGATGTTTTTCTGGAACTCTCTTGCTTTTTTGTTGATCCAGTGAATGTTGGCAATTTGATCTCTGGTTCCTCTGCCTTTTCTAAAACCAACTTGAACATCTGGAAGTGCATGGTTCACATATAGCTGAAGCCTGGCTTGGAGAATTTTGAGCATTACTTTACTAGTGTGTTAGATGAGTGCAATTGTGCAGTAGTTTGAGCATTCTTTGGCATTGCCTTTCTTAGGGATTCGAATGCAAACTGACCTTTTCCAGTCCTGTGGCCACTGTTGAGTTTTCCAAATTTGTTGACATTGAGTGCAGCACTTTCACAGCGTCATCTTTCAGGATTTGAAATCACTCAACTGGAATTCCATGACCTCCACTAGCTTTGTTCATAGTAATACTTCCTAAGGCCCATTTGACTTCACATTTCAGAATGTCTGAATCTAGGTGAGTGATCACAACCATCGTGATTATCTGGGTCATAAAGATCTTTTGTACAGTTCTGTGTGTTTTTGCCACCTCTTCGTAATATCTTCTGCCTTTGTTAGGTCCATAACATTTCTGTCCTTTATTGAGCCCATCTTTGCATAAAATGTTCCCTTGGTATCTTTAATTTTCTTGAAGTGCTCTCTAGTCTTTCCTATTCTATTGTTTTCCTCTATTTCTTCGCATTGATCGCTGAGGAAAGTTTTCTTATCTCTCCTTGCTAAAGGGAGAAATTATTGAGATAAATAAAAAGCCCTCTAGGGTGACTTTGTTTATGCTAAATTCTAACATAGACAAGACAAAGTATTTTCCTTGCCTTACCTTCATTCTTTCTGTCCTAAAAAAGACAGACTAAATCTCACTTGGTTCCATCAAGTTTCCTTAGCATACTAGTGCCAATCTGTTGAAATCTTGATTTTTATTATTGGATATACTTTCAGTGCTGGAAAGAAATGTAATAAGCGTAGTCCTTATAGGCTATTTTAATGTGTCTAATGGATATACATTAATTAATAAACCTCAGATAATTGTGTTTCTGATTTATTCACATTAATTGAAATGAAGTTTTTAAAATTATCATTAAATATTAGCATATTTTGCTCCTAGAATATAGTTTTCTCTTAATATTTCCAAGGGATTGGTTCTAGGACCTATATTGGCAGATGCTCAAATTCCTTATGTAGAATGGTGTGATATTTGCATATAATCTACTATATCTCTGTGTACTTTAAATTATCACTAGGTTTCTTAGAAAGTACAATGTAAATTCTATATAAATACTCTCTTTGGCAAGTTTTCCTTTATGAGACTTTCTGGAATGTTCTTTATTTTCTAACGTTTTTCTATCTGAAGTTGGTTGAATCCAAGGATGTGGAAACCTAGGATAAGTAGGGTAGACTATACTTTTTTACAACTGTTATTTTTAGCAGCTGCTCCAAATAAGTCTAGCAAAAATTATTCAAATTCCAAATCAAATGCTACCTCTAAGTGACTTGCTTGGTAATGATAATAGTACAACATATGTGTTTTCAAATTTCTATGAATTTAGTGTGCTTATAAAATAACACAATTTCTTGTACTTATAGTATTTCATACAAGATCAGAAATGCAAAAACTATTATAAAGTACATTTATTTGTCTGTGCTTAAGGTTTTGTATTGTTTTCAGAAATAAGTTTCTAGGCTTTCCTTGAGGCATTTACAAAATGGTTTAATCCCTACTGATACCAAGGAAAGTTATATCCCCTAAGGTTAAACAAAGGAAACTGAATGACTCACAATCTGTAAGAAATAGACATTGAATTTACTTCAGTTATCTTACATGCTTGCATGCTTGGTTTTGATCCCTGCCATACAGTGTAAAACACACATACACACTCACACATGCATTAGAGCTGTAAAGAGTTGGAATCTCATGTTTCTACCAAAATTTGTTCAAGTTTTTCCTACTATATCTGTGTAAAGAATTTTACATTGACAAAAGACCTTTCAAAATTAAGCAAATTAAGAATAAATATGGGAATTATAATTTATTTCCTGTAGTCACAATTTCTGAGAATTAGTAGGTTTTTATTCTATTCTACTCTATACTACTGAACATTTTTTAAGTAAGGAAATTAAAAAACATTTTGAGGGCAATGTATGAGCTTTGTAATTCAATATTTAAAATTGTTGGAGTCACTTAAGTGAAAGACCTGACTTGTTACTGCCACAAAACTCCCTTTTAGCTATTTACCCTTATCCCCATGATGAATATGATACTTCTATACATTTAATATAACATTTTCCTTTGCCTAAGCATTACATGATATTTGTTAAAAGAAAAGCTCTTAAAGAACCATGGAGACCTCTGGCCAACATAAAAACTTAGCAGAAGGTCACAGACTCCTTGATAGCCTGGGGACAAACTCATTGATCAATGCTGACAGAATTCAAAATTCAGTCAGTATCTTAAATGTTAAAGGACAGATGGTCAGCCTCAAGCAGGATATCAGTACACAGGAAAGACATTGCAAGAATCATAAAATTCTTGAGCTACATTTTATAAAAATGTAAACTGTCAGTGAAAGTAGAAAATATTTCTTTCCATTGGTATATAGCACAAATAATTATTAGAAGTATCAAATACTAAAATGATGTATTTTAATACTCTCTCAACATATCCTCAGTCATATAGGGAAACGATATTTATATTAAACATTCACTACTATTTTAGATGCTATTAAATATCACAAAACTGTCTTTTTATTTATTTTTTTGAATTTTTGTTAAGTATTCACTCAGTCTTTATTGTCTTAAAGGCACTGTAATATATTTTAAGTGGTAGACAAAGTTCACCCTCTCCCTCCCTTCATGGAGCTCCATTATAATATAGAGATTTATAAATTACTGCAAACCGGCTTGAGTGTGATAGGAGTAGGAAAAAATGTGGCTCAACAAATGTATTATTGCTTTGATTTTATAAAACTGGTAACAAGAACATGACTTTGCTAGATTTTTTTGGTTACAATCTGTTTAGATTACAGCACTAATTTTTGAGAAAAAAAACAGTCTACATAGGTGAAAGTGGATATTAGGTATCCTATGAACTTCTAAGACATCCAGGTATATACATCAAGTAATTAATTAGGTAGCACACAACTCAGAGGGTCTTCCCAGGTGGCGCTAGTGGTAAAAACCTGCCACACAAAGCAAGAGACATAAGAGGCAAGGGTTCAATCCCTGGGTCGGGAAGATATCCTGGAGGAGGGCATGACAACACACTCCAGCATTCTTTCCTGGAGAATCCCATGGACAGAGGAGCCTGGCAGTCTACAGTCCATGGGGTCACAAACGGTCAGACAAGAATAAAGTGACTTAGCACGTACACAAGCTTATGTTTCTTATTACTCTAAAGATAACTGTACTGGAAATATTTTGTGTAAATATTTTGTATCAATGTTACAAGATGCAGCCTCCCCCAAATAAATTTATATCCATCTGAAATCTTAAGCAGCAATGAATGCTTCCAGAGTAAAGCTGTGAATGGAAGTAAAATAGCCTGGGATTTTATTTTGACTATACCATTTGCTAACTATACAACTTTGGAAAATTAATTTAACCATTGAGACTCTGTATGTGAAAAAGGGTTAGTAATACGTGTTTCTTTAAGTTCAGCTCCCATTTGAGCTTTAATAGACTGTCAAGTCAATGGTTGTTGAATATTATCAGCATTGCTTATTCTTTAATTTTTAAGGCATTCATTCATTTGAAAAATATTTTCGGAAACACTACTTCTATGCAGAAATTATTCTATACATTTTGGATACGTTAATAAACAGATAAAAATCTCTGCCTTCCATCAGCTTATATACTAGTGACTACCAGACCAAAATATAAAAGTTAAACACATTGAGTCTGAAAGAAAAAGTACAAAGTTTACATGCTCATAAACTTTATTCTATTTGATTGTGCAGAATTATATTTCTTTAATAATCAAATTGAAGAATCAGCCCAACAGATTTAAAAATGAAAGTTAATTGCAATCATTTATTAATGTATTTATATTTATTAAATTAAAATGTTGAATATTAAAGTTTGATTATTAAGTTTTATTTATTAAATTTTTCATTTAGAATATTATGGATGATCCTTTGGTTTCTTTTTTTTTAACTTTTGATTCTTAGCTTTCCAACTTTCTTTTAGTACTAGATAAGTGATGAACGAGTTGAGTAATTCCAAGAACAACTATTTTTTTTTACAGTACTTTTGGGAATCTATATTGAGGGCTATTACATTTTCCTAACCATTGATATTTTTCCTCAAACTTACTATCTCTTCACCTGAAAGGAAACTTCAATTCAGTCTTTCAGTCACATCTGAATCTTTGTGACCCCATGGACTGCAGCACGCCAGGCTTCCCTATCCATCACCAGCTCCCAGAGCTTGCTCAAACTCATGTCCATCAACTCAGTTATGACATCCAACTATCTCATCCTCTGTAATCCCCTTTTCTTCCTGCCTTCAATCATTCTCAGAATCAGGATTGTTTCCAATGAGTCGGTTCTTCATATCAGTTGGCCAGAGTATTGGAGTTTCAGCTTTATCATCAGTCCTTTCAATGAATACTCAGGACTGATTTCCTTTAGGATTGACTGGTTTGATCTCCTTGCAGTCCAAGGACCTATCAAGAGTCTTCTTCAACACCACAGTTCAAAAACATCAATTCTTTGGCACTCAGCCTTCTTTATAGTCCAACTCTTAAATTCATACACAACTACTAGAAAAACCATAGCTTTGACTAGACAGACCTTTGTTGGCAAAGGAATGTCTCTGTTTCTTAATATGCTGTCTAGGTAGGTCATAGGTTTTCTTCCAAGGAGCAAGCTTATTTTAATTTCAAGGCTGCCGTCATCATCTGCAGTGATTTAGGAGCCCCCCAAAATAAAGTCTCTCACTGTTTACATTGTTTCCCCATCTATTTGCCATGAAGTGATGGGGCCGGATGCCATGATCTTAGTTTTCTGAATTACAAGTTTCAAGTCAGCTTTTTCACTCTCCTCTTTCACTTTCATCAAGAGGCTCTTTAGTTCTTCTTTGCTTTCAGCAATAAGGGTGGTCTTATCTGCATATCTGAGATTATTGTTATTTCTCCAGGAAATCTTGATTTCAGCTTGAACTTCTTCCAGCCTGGTATTTGGCATGATTTACTCTGTATATGAGTTAAATAAACAGGGGGACAATATAAAGACTTGATGTACTCCTTTTCCAATGTGGAACCAGTCTGTTGTTCCATGTCCATTTCTAACTGGTATTTCTTGACCTGCATACAAATTTCTCAGGAGGTAGGTAAGGTGGTCTGGTAGTTCCATCTCTTGAAGAATTTTCCACAGTTTGATGTGATCCACACAGTCAAAGTTTTGGCATAGTCAATGATGCAGGCATAGATGTTTTTCTGGAACTCTCCTGCTTTTTCTATGATTCAACAGATGATGACAGTTTGATCTCTGGTTCCTCTGCCTTTTCTAAATCCAGATTGAACATCTGGAAGTTTACAATTTACATATTTTTGAAGTCTGGCTTGGAGAATTTTGAACATTACTTTGCTGGCATGTGAGATGAGTGCAATTATGCGATAGTTTGAACATTCTTCAGCATTGTCACTGTTCTATATTGGAATGAAAACTGACTTTTTCCAGTCCTGTGGACACTGCTGAGTTTTCCAAATTTTCTGGCATATTGAGTGTAACACTTTCACAGCATCATCTTTTAGGATTTAAAATAGTTCAACATGAATTCCATTGCCTCCACTAGCTTTATTCATAGTGATGCATCCTAAGACCCACTTGACCGCATTCCAGGATGTCTGGCTCTAGGTGAGTGATTATACCATCATCGTTATCTGGGTCATGAAGATCTTTTTTGTGTAGTTCTTCTGTGTATTCTTGCCACCTCTTCTTAATATCTTCTGCTTCTGTTAGGTTCATGCCATTTCTGTCCTTTATTGTGCCCAGCTTTGCATGAAATGTTCCCTTGGTATCTAATTTTCTTGACGAGATCTCTAGTATTTCATATTCTAATGTTTTCCTTTATTTCTTTGCATTGATCACTCAGGAAGGCTTTCTTATCTTTCCTTGCTATTCTTTGGAACTCTGCATTCAAATGGGTCTATCTTTTCTTTTCACCTTTGCCTTTAGCTTCTCTTCATTTCTCAGCTATCTGTAAGCCTCCTCAGACAATCATTTTCCCTTTTTGCATTTCTTTTTCTTGGGGATGGTCTTGAACACTACTTCCTGTACAATGTCATGAACCTCTGTCCATAGTTCTTCAGGCACACTGTCAGATCTAATCCCTTGAATCTATTTGTTATTTCCACTGTATAATCATAAGGTATTTGATTTAGGTCATAGCTGAGTTGTCTGGTGGTTTTCCTTACTTTCTTTAAGTCTGAATTTGGTAAGAAGTTCACGATCTGAGACACACTCAGCTTCCAGTCTTGTTTTCACTTACTGTATAGAGCTTCTCCATTTGTGGCTGCAAAGAATATAATCAATCTGATTTCATTATTGACTATCTGGTGATGTCCATGTGTAGAGTCTTCTCTTGTGTTGTTGGAAGAGGGTGTTTGCTATGACCAGTGCATTCTCTTGGCAAAACTCTGTTTGCCTTTGCACTACTTCATTTTGTACTCCAAGCCCAAATTTGCCTACTACTTTAGGTATTTCTTGACTACCTACTTTTGCATTCCAGCCCCTACAATGAAAAGGACATCTTATTTTAGGTATTAGTTCTAGAAGGTCTTGTAGGTCTTCATAGAACTGTTCAACTTTAGCTTCTTCAGCATTACTGGTCAGGGCATAGACCTGGATTACTTTGATATTGAATGGTTTGTCTTAGAAATGAACAGAAATCATTCTGTCACTTTTGAGATTGCACCCAAGTACTGCATTTCAGATGCTTTTGTTGACTATGAGAGCTACCTCATTTCTTCTAAGGAGTTCTTGTCCACAGTAGTAGATATAATGATCATCTGAGTTAAATTCGCCCATTCCAGTCCATTTTAGTTCACTGATTCCTAAATTTTGATGTTCATTCTTGCAATCTCCTGTTTGACCACTTCCAATTTACCTTGATTCATGGACCTAACATTCCAGCTTCCTATGCAATTTCTTTGCAGCATCAGACTTTACTTCTATCACCAGTCACATCCACAACTGGGCATTGTTTTTGCTTTGGCTTCATCTCTTCATTCTTTCGAGAGAAAGAAACGGCAACCCACTCCAGTATTCTTGCCTAGAGAATCCCGTGGACAAAGGAGCCTGGAGGGCTGCTCTCCATAGGGTCTCACAGAGTTGGACACAACTGAAGTGACTTGGCGTGCATGAATGCATTGGAGAAGGAAATGGCAACCCACTCCAGTATTCTTGCCTGGGGAATCCCAGGGACAGAGGAGCCTGGTGGGCTGCCGTCTACAGGGTCACACAGAGTTAAACACGACTGAAGTGACTTAGCAGCAGCAGCAGCTTCATTCTTTCTGGAGTTATTTCTCCACTTTTCTCCAGTAGTATATGGGAAAGAAAAAGGAGCAAGTAATTAAGTATTTTAAGCCCGTACTATCTGTCTAAGGATTTAATGCTTTGTAATGCCTATTATGCAAAGATGATAAAGACTACATTGGTAATTGGCAGCAAACTATTGATCTCTGGTTGATCTGATAACACTGTTTATTAACTTTATTACATAAAGTTGAAAATGGACAAGTTATTAAGGAAAAGGTCGCACCTTTTCTGCATATCTCAGTCACAAAATAAAAGGAAGTTTATGCAAGATTTATATGGATTTAAAACTAGCTTTGAGTTTCCCTGGTGGCTCAGTGGTAACAAATACACATGTCAATGCTGGAAATGCAAGAGATATGGGTTCAACCTCTGGGTTGGGAAGATACCTTGCAGAAGGAAATGTCAACCCACTCCAGTATTCTTGCATGGGAAATCCTCTGGACAGGGGAACCTGGCATCTCAAAGAGTCAGACAGGACTGAGCAACTAAACACAGACCAGTACCTGAAGTACATGATGATAAAGTTAAATACTGATACTGAGTACTTTGATTGTATGATCATTAGATATCTGTGGGCTGACGGTGTGAGAGTGATTAAACTATAACTTAATGAAATAGGCAAGGTATGACTAACTCAGATGTGAACGATTTCTGCTTGTATTTTCTAATATTATCCAGGGCAGAATATGGAACGGGTAGCTGCTTCCTTCTCCGGGAGATCTTCCCAACCCAGGGATCAAATCCAGTTCTCCTGCATTGCAGGTGGATTCTTTACCAGCTGAGCCACCAGAGAAGCCCGTATTTTCCAATACATGCTGCTAAAGTGGGATATTGGCCAATAACTTTCACAAAGCTTTTCATTGATTTTTTTTGTCCACGTACCCAGGGACTCAAACTCTTAAACATTTCTGAGCATCAGCCTCATCAATCATTTTGACAGCTACTGGGCTGGATCAGAGACCCATAAAAAGTCACATTAAGGATGAAAAAACAACTCAGTAGAAAACCGTTGGAAATGAAAATTTCCATCATTCTAACATAGTTTACCTACTTGACTTTTCATGCCTCAACAGAAAAGAGAGAATGAAATCAGCAAGTACAATGGTGAGTAAAAAGTGAGCATCTAACTTTACTGATTTGTGTGTTCTTTCTCAAATATGTTTTGTGAAAAAAAATTTATTCATTACTTGGACGCTTGGATTCATTATTTGGATGTATAATACATATTTCAGTTTCTTACTTGAGTTCTTCTAAATAAATAATTGATAAAGAATTCCTTCAAAACATTTTAATTTTTTTCTAATGAATTTTCTTATTAAAGGTTACATGCTTCATAGTCACATTTTTATAAGTAACTTTAACTTAATAAAATGTAGGGAAACATTTTTTAAGTTGACTTATTTTGGAAAAACACACTTTTTTCCCTAAAATAAATCTGTGAAACATGAATAATTGTATGTTTGAAAAGTTTGTCCTTTCTGACTGAAATACAACCTAGACTGTCCATGAAATGTTACCAAAATATTTCCTGAGCAAAAGTTAACTAGTAAACTAAAATTAACTTTAAATTCAATCATGTAGAAGATATAATTGTTTGTGCTAGAAGCCAAAGAATATAAACTGTTTTCCTAGAATTTTTAGAACTTATTTTTAATTTTTAAATTTTGTTTTATTCCAAATGAAGGAAATTTTAGTCCATTCCATTCTCCACTGTTGTTTTTTGTTGTTTTAGTCACTAAGTCATGCCCAGGGATTGAACCTGCATCTCCTGCATTGGCAGGTAGATTTACCACTGCGCAGGTAAAGCCACTTTATTTATTGCCTTTAAATAAATATTTGTGACAAAACAATATATTTAACTACACTTCTCTAATGATTGTCTTTCAAATCATCTAAATTTATTTTTTGACAAGTATCATTAGCTGTGGGGTTTCCCTGGTAGCTAAGACTGTAAAGAATCTGTCTGCAATGCGGGTTTGATCTCTGGGTAGGAAAGATCCCTTAGGGAAGGAAATGGCAACCCACTCCAATATTCTTGCCTTGATAATTCCTTGGACAGAGGAGCCTGGAGGGCTGCAGTCTGTGGGGTCACAAAGAGTCAGACATGACTGAATGACTAACACTTTTCACTTTCACTATCATTAGCTGTGAACAGTTGTCCTAGAAGTGAATCTATCTAAAGTATCTGAAACAGTTATTTAGAGATCAGTTTATGATGATGAAACTTAGATATTGATTTTATATATTTAATTTTCAACTTGACCGAATTATTTCAGACCAAGATCTAGCTGAAGAGTATTTTCAGTGCACAAAGACCTTTTTTGAGGGGTGAGGGAGGTGGAAACTGATTTTTTATGTTTCTGCTATATAACTTTAATCAGATTTGCAAATAGTGTTGCTTTAAAAAGCCCATGAAAGATTTTTAAACAATGTATTTTAACAAGAAAATGTGTTAAGTATTGTTAGAGTGAGGCAAGAGTTCAAGGTTTTAAAAGGTATAATTTTAATATGTGCTACTTATAATCAAATTGTATGAAATAAGGCAAAATATACATTTAATATTTGTAGAATATTTTTGCTCTTCAAATGGTATTTGAAGAGCAAATACCATTTTTTTAGTGTTTATTTTAATTAAAGTTTTCTTGATAGCTTCCTGAAAAGATGCAATTTACACCTCTTTGTATGAGAATCACAATCTCCTTAGCTTCTAGGTTTACAATCATTGCTTGAGGGCTTTATCTATTAAGAGAGTCACTCTCATTGTCTTCCTAATCTTTGACTCTGCCACAAGTATTGATCTGAAAATGGATTGCCCCAGGAAAATGGCACCATAAATTGCTTAGTATTCTTAAAACAATTAGAGAATATTTTGCTCTTGTACAAATGGGTACTTGAATCTGTCAGCTAGATCAGATAAAGTTGTATAACCAAGGATTGACTAGACTCCTCAGAAATGTCCTCCACATATGTCTGTTTTCCACTTCTCACAATAAGCATATTTAATGCATTCTATTTTATTTCTATGTTTTTTCCTAAGAAATCTTCATTTTGGGTAATATGTAATCAAGAATGATATTAAATCATTGACACCAGTTGACACACTGCAATTATAAAATGTAAAATATAATCAAAAGTTCAACTTGAATACAGTAAGTGTATCAACTTTTTGTACAAAATAGGTGAACTATTATAAAACCCTGTTCATACATAGATTCCTACCTCTATACCAAAATATAGCAATATTTATTATTCTTAATTAGAAGCACAGGTATTTAAGTAAACATTATGTAATAACAAAGCACTGGTATATACCTCAATGCTGAAGTAACTCAAATATTAATAAATTAATTGTCATTGACTTCATAAGTGCCAGCCCTTATAATCATTTCTTACTTATCTGGCCATGTATTAAAATACTTGATAATATGAACAGAAAAACAATCTCATTCATATACATGATTTAAAAATTTTAATAGTGGCATAATTTTTCCGAAGTAGTTAGTATCTGTTAGTCCCTTGCTCCTGTCCCTTCCTTCCTCCTGCTCCTCTTTGGCAACTATATGTTTGTTTTCTGTCTGTGGGTCTGTTTCTGTTGTATATACACTCATTTGTATTATTTTTTATATTCTAATTACAAGTGATATCATGTAGTATTTGCCTTTCTCTTTCTGAATTACTTCCCTAAGCATAATGTTCTCTAGGTCCATTCATATTACTGCAAATGGAAATAATTCATCATTTTTAATGACTGAGTAATATTCTATTGTATATGGCATAAGTGTGTGTATATTATATTGTTTATGTATATTATATATACAATGGAATGGAAATTATATATATGCATACTCTACACATGTATATGTATAGTATGCAATATTATATATAATATATATACAATGGAATGGCAATTATATATTATTATATATTTATATATATTATATATATATGTATATTATACATAGATATATATGCCACATTTTCTTAAGCCATTGTCTGTTGATGAGTGCTTCGATTGCTTCCATGTCTTGGCTATTGTAAATATTCTGCTGTGAACATTGGGATGCATGTATCCTTTCAAATTAGAGCTTTCAAAGATCAAATTTTTCTGATTTTAAGAATATTTCTTTCATATCAAGTTTCCTAATAATTCATCAAGTATATAAAAAGGTAAAAATACATGTGTGAGGCAGGAAACATTACTTTTTTTTTCTTTTTTTTTTTGCATGAGGATAGATTTGTGATAAGAATCACGACCACCTAGTAATTTATGAAAGAAATAGAAGAAGTTATTAATATCGGGGGAGTGTGTAATTTCCCCAGTTCTGTCTCATTACAACAAAATTTTGAGGCAATGGACCAGCATTACAGCCTTCGGACAAGCCAGTGTTACAACTCTTCGATAGGCCAGTGTCACAGCTCTGAAATGGACCAGTGTTACAGTTTCATGTTACAGCTCAGTTTTATTTAGATAATAAAGGAAAACAGATCCTCGAGGTGTGAGGGCATGCCGACCCAAAAAATGTGAGAAGAAGAGAGGGGGGAGAGAGAGAGACCCGCAGCCCTTTGACTCCTCTTTTTATATGATTTTTCTCCTCCCCCTGGGCCTGCCCTGTGTAAATTGGGCTAGCCAGGGGTGCTGTGTTTTATACCGAGGTCCTTGGACCTTTGTTTGTTCTATTTTTGTGAGTTTTACCCTTATTGTCTTTTAGTTTCCGCCATTCTGGATTCCTTTTTCCTATTCTAACTACCTAACATTTGGGAATAGGGGCATCAAGGTGTTTTTGGCTACTTCCTGCTGAATTGGGAGGGTGAGGGGCACTGAGCCTTCCCCTCTTGCTAGTCTCAGGCCTTAGAGTCCTTATACTGGCGTCCACCTAAGGGTAAGTGATATTTTCTGTGGTAACCTGTAGCTTACATATCCTTGTTGAACTGACATTGCATGTTGTAGCTTGTTGACCTGGGCAGAGACAAAACAGGATAGCCAATTGATGACACATGGAGCAATCATAGGCTGCTTCAATATGGTATAAAAAGGACTAGTTTGAGGCATTAGCCAACACCAAATTTCCATCACCAGGATGTCTCAAGTCCTTCCTTGTTCAGGGATCAGAAGATCTATGTCCTGTCTGTTTTGGAGTACAACTCCTGCCAAGCTGTATTGGCTCTTTAGAGCTTTCCTGAGAAATCTTATCCCCAGAAACTTAATTTTAGGGGTGTTCATTAGAATGGCACTCATTTGTAGTTCTGAATAGGTATCTGAGATCTCCCAGGGGCTCACAGGTGTATTGAGTGTCATCTTCTGTTTTCTTCCATGACTTGACTCCTGAGTAGTGAATCCAGGAGTCATGTCCTGGTACCTTATTACAGGGCAGAGGCCCTTCCATGTGGGCTGGAGTTGAGCCTCTGGGAGCCCATCTTTCCAGGCTTTATTTAGGACTTGAGTCCCTGGAGTATATAGTGGTGACTCAGAATCTTTGGGGTCCTGGTTGACACCCCACAAGCATATATCCTGTTGGAATTGCCCAATGGCCATGGTATAAGGGTGGAAGGCCTGAGCCTCTGGATCTAGGAAGAGGTCATTGACATAAACATAAGGTCTCCCATATAGCATCTCTTAAGGACTAAGACCAACCTGTTCCTTAGAGGTAGTATGGCTGCAGAGGAGAGCTATTAGTAAAGCCTCCTTCCATCCCAAGAAGGTCTCTCCTGGGTCATCCTTTTCATCACTGATTTTAAGAATTGGTTGGCTCTTTCTACTTTTCCTGAAGACCGAGGCCTCCAGGCACAATGGAGATAATAAATAATGCCTGATGCTCTAGAGACCCCTTGGGTGACCTTAGAAGTAAATGATGTTCCACTGTCACTTTGTAATGACCTGGGCAGACCAAATCTTGGAATGATTTCACAGAGCAGTTTTTTTTTGTTTGTTTGTTTGTTTTTTAACCATCTACTCAGCCTTCTTGGTCTGGGTGGGAAAGTCTTTAATCCATCCTGTGAATGTATCTATCATGACTAATAGGTATTTATATCCTTGAGAAACTGGCATCTGGGTGAAGTCCATCTGCCAGTCCTCTCCTGGGTAGGCCCCACGTCTTTGGATGGGCTGGGCCAGCTGGGGTCTTAGAGCTCCTTGGGGGTTGTTTAATTGGCAAGTGGGACAAGAAGAGACCACTTGCCTTATAGTTGTTTGGAGGCCTGTTGCTCTGAAGGAACTTTCTAATAATCTTTGGAGGGTCTTGTCCTCTAAATGAGTGGTGGCATGTAAGGAGTTAACCAACTTCCATTGGAGGTTCTCATGCAGAAATAGGAGTCCCTCCTTTTGGAACCACCCCATATGATCTTCTCGAAAGCTCACACTGTTAGCTTTAAGAGTCTCACCTTCAGTATATAAAGGAGTTTCTGGCAAATTAGTCTGTGGAACTAAGGTGGCAACCCCTATTAGGTCATGGTTCTGTAACGCTGCTCTCTTAGCTGCCTGATCAGCTGCTTGGGTCCCTCGTGCCACTTCCGTGCCCCCTTTTTGGTGTCCTCTACATGGGAGACTGAAACCTCAATGGGCTGATGAACTGACTCCAAGAGCCTAAGAATTTGATCGTTGTATTTGATTGGGGACCCTTGTGTGGTCAAGTGGCCCCTTTCTTTCCAATAGCAGTATCAGAAAGGCATACTTGGAGTCAGTGTCAATAGCTACTCTTTTTCCTTTCCCCAGCTCTAAAGCTCAAGTCTGGGCTATGAGTTCAGTTAACTGATTTGAAGTACCTGGGGGTAAAGCTTTAGCCTCTATGGTCTCCAAGTTGGAGACTACAGCATATATGGCTCTTCTTTTTCCATCCAAGACAAGGCTGCTTCCACCAATGTACCAGATTTCCTCAGGATTGGTCAGAGGATCTTCTGACAATCCCTCTCGGGGTTTTGTCCAGTGGTCCAAGGTTTCTAGGCAAGAGTGAAAGAGGAGAGAGACCTTGGGGGTAGGCAAGAGAGTAGCTGGGTCAAGAACCTCACAAGGGGATATAGTCAGGCCTGGATTTTCCATCAGCACTACTTGATATCTGAGGATTCTTCGATCAGACATCCATAAATGGCCTCTCCCATTTAGGAGTTCTTTCATTTGGTGGCTGTTAAAATAGTCTGCCCCCAAGAGAAAGTTTTAAAGCATCTTCTATCAGGATTGAAATAGCTGAAAGTTTTCAAAGGCAGGGAGAGATTTCTTCCCAAGGGAGGAGGACATTCAGGGATCACTAGAAACTGGTGGGAAAATATTTGTCCATCCCAGCAACAAAAAAGTGCTCAGGTGAATCTTTTTGTATTTGTTTTTCCTGTAGCACCCCAAATGGTACAGACTTGGGAGGAGTAGGCTCCGGAGTAGAAGGTCAGGACACAGTAGGTAGCCCCTGTGTTAACCAAGAAATTCTCAGACCTACCTGCCACATCCAGTTGCATCCTTGGCTCCAGCCCCGTGATGGTTATCTGTGACCGGCGGGCTGGCTGGAGCGGGCCGCTTCAGTCCTGTTGAACCATCCTGTGGGAAGGCTTGACTCTTGATCTTGAGGCTCTTGGTTCCCCAGGGCAGAGTTCCACCCAATGTCCCAGTTGATGGCATTTGTAACCAGCTGTTTTAGGAGACTTGTCATGATTTGGACAGACTTTGCCCCAATTCTCTGCCTGTCCACAGATTAGGCATTTGCCTCCTGCCTTGTCCTTCAAAGACTCGGGGTTTGCCATAGGGCTTCCCTGGAGGGCAGCCAGCATCTAGGCATGCCTTATCTCGTTCCTTTCCTTGTTCTCCTGGGCCTGGGCCTTCCTCTGCTGCTCTCTGTTATAAAAGGTATTGGTGGCTGCCTGGACCATCTCATCTAAAGAGGCAGCATGGTCCTGCTGCTGTAGATGTTATAACTTTATCCTGATGTCTGATGTGCACTGGGACAGGAATCTGTCCTTTAAAATCACCTGTCCCTTTTAAGAGTCTAAGTCCATATTTTGGAGGGCCTCTTATAGCCTTTCCAGAAAGTCAATGGGGTTCTCATTGGACTCCTGAGTTATTGCTGAGACTGGGCACAGTCCAACAAGTAATAGGCTTCCTGCTATTTCCATGGGTGGACTTCCTTAGAGGTGATGTTTCTGAAGCTTATCCTACCCAGTATTGTTGCAACCTGAGAGCCTGGTCAGGATGCAGATCCCCAGGCAGGCTCCTGGAGATCAAATCCCCAGACAGGTCGAGACATGTTGGCCTTCCAAGAATTGGGTCCCTGGACAGGTTGAGGCATGTTGACCTCCTGGGACCCCTGGACTGGTGGATCCCTGAGTAGATTGAGGCGTGACAACATTTTGAGAACCAAATCCCTAGGCAGGTCGAGGCAGGTCGACTTTCTGGAACTACTGAACTGGACTTAGGCCTCCCCAAGGCCTCCAGCATGACCATTGCTGGGTAGGATTAAGGGGTTGCAATTTTAACTCATTGCCAATTTGTTCACCGCAGATGGGAATAGATACCATGATGTAAAGCAATCCAAGCCTGTGCCCTGAGACTGGGAACCTGGTGAAGCAGACATAAGTCTTATCCTCTTACTGCTCTGAGGGAATGTAAGTCACTGATTTCCTCCCCTAGTCCTCCATAAAAGCAGCTTAGCATGTTTCCAATGGTAAACATTTCCTTGTCATAGACCCACTTTAGGTAATAGCAGAAGTAATGACAAAGGAGTGGGTTATCTGGTCCTATTAGGGGCATTAAGAGTATTTTAATAATAGGCTGGGTTGGAGCAGTGTTGCCTACACGGGGGCAGGGTCCTGGTTGTAGGAGTTAGTAAGTGGCTTAAGGACAAATTGATAAGAGGCAACAGACCAGATGGTCCATAAAAGTGGAGTGGAGATTTGATCCAGGGGTATGTTTGTAACTTTAGGAGAAGGGTGGTAAGGGTTTGGTTCCAAACGGCCTGCAGGGCTAACTCCCAAAGTGGCAAACATTATCCCTGGAAGCCCAACTGCCTTTGAAGGGAGGCCACCAGCAGAGTGACTTCTCGCAGGCACTGTGTGCCTGTCACCCGCCCTAGTGGGTCCCCTGAGAGATGCTGCTGTTGCACATGTTGCAGGAAACACCGAAGATGAAGCCCTGAATATCTGGAGGGATTGGATATTATACAGTATTTCCCTCCCCAAGGGCCAGCTCTTTTCTGGTTATCCCTCCAGAAGATTGTAGAGGCAACATTGTGGGTCTGGATGGGGTTCAGGAAAAGAGCATGAAACAGGAGGGAAGGGGGGCAGGGCACAACTTTTCAAAGAATGACGTAGCCCAAGGGCATAACATAAACTGATTAAAATCAAATGGGTCCAAGATGACAAGTCAGATTCAACTAAACCTTGATCCCCAATCAGCAAGCTAAATGGCACACCCAGAGGTGGCAGGACAGTTCCAAGGCACTGTCATGAGAAGGAGGAGTGTGTGGTTCCCCAGTGGTTGGGATGATCCTCCCACTCATCAGCATATGAGTTCACCCAGCTGGAAAAAACTAGCCACGCCACATTCCATGGCCACAGCACTTGCCCTCTGTGATGGCCCACAGCCTGTGGAGTGTGCTTCTCTCTGAATCTTAACAAGTCCTCTTACCTATCGCTGTGTCTCTCACTGAACTTTTGCAAGGATACATCAGAGCTCAAGTTTCATTAGGTTCTGAAGCCAGGCACCATGGGTTTTGACCGGGCTCAAGTCCCGGGAGAGATGAGCTGAAGAACAGGGGGAAAAAGCAGTGGGAAAAACGTGCCAAGGAACTCCCTTCATAACCTGCTGGAAAATCTTCTAAATACCTGACCTGTGCTTACAGTTTTCATTGGCCTTATCCTTGGCACAAAAAAGATTAAGGACAGAGAAAGCCCACTGGCTTGGGTAACAGCTACTAGAGCACAGAGGATAGTGGAGCCTTCAGGACACACTGGGGAGTAGCCTCTCCAGAGTCCCTCAATTGCATCCTCTGCCACTGGGGTTCAAGGAAACAAGAAGTAGAGATTATAAAGGAATTAAGATTTTGTTAGGCATATGTCCTTCCAGCCATAGGAGTGAGGACCTCCTACCTTAACCAGAGGTCTTCTAGAATCTGAGACTGAGCCTCATGAGCTCTCTGCTGAGTTTGTTTTTTGCTGCCCTAGTTGCCAGCATCCTGGGCTTCTTGTCACTTCCCCTGCACTGGGTTTTCTTTGCGTTCAGCTTCCACTGCAGGAGCTTTTGCCGAGTTGGGCTCCTGCTGTGCTTGGCCTCCTCTTTGTGGGGTCTGTGCCAATTCTGTTTCAGCCAGGTTAAATCCAAGAAATGGCACCATAGATATCAGGGGAGTGTGTAATTTCCTCGGTTCTGTCTCATCACAACAAAAATTTGAAGCGACGGACCAGCATTACAGCCCTTGGACGGGCCAGTGTTACAGTTCTCAGACAGACCAGTGTCACAGCTCTCGGATAGACCAGTGTTACAACTCCGTGTTACAGCTCAGTTTTATTTAGAAAATAAAGGAAAATACATCCTTGAGGTGTGAGGCCATGCCGACCCAAAAACTGCAAAGAGAGGAGAAAGGCCCCCAGCCCTTGGGCTCCTCTTTTTATGTTTTTTTTCTCTTTCCCCTGGGCCTGCCTTATGTAAATTGGGCTAGCCAGGAGTGCTGTTTTTTCTACCTGAGGTCCTCACTCCAGTCCTTGGAGCTTCCTTTGTTCTATTTTTGAGGGCTTTTCCCTTTCTTGGTTTTTAGCCACCGCCATTCTGGACTCCTTTTCCCTAGTCTAACTACTTACCATTAAGAAAGCTATTACTTTATTTTTTATTTGTTATTTTTTATTAAGCACAATTGCTTTACAATGTTGTTGGTTTCTGGTGTACAAAAAGTGAATCAGCTATATGTACACACATATCTCCTCCTCTTGAATTGCCCTCTCACCCCTTTCATGCCACTCACAGAGAACAGACATGTGGAAAAGAAAGCTAATTATTAAGACTTAAAGACACCAAAAAAAAAAAAAAAAGAAAGAAAGAAAGAAAGAAAAGGAAAGAAATGTCCTTCTTAGAGTTGTATAGAGGAAGCACCATCGTGAGATGCAAGATAATGTAAATGTAGAAAGTTAAACATTCCATGTTAACTTTTCCTTTGGTACCTACACCCTCAGTTGTAATACTCCAAAGATTAAACATCCTCTAGCAAACCAAACTAAGGATCAGTTTCTTCCTTGGTAAACAAAGTTATCTGTATTATGTGATATTCTGCTCCAACCCTCTCAGAACAACAACAACAACAAAGCTCTGGCATTTGTGACTCCGATTTCAAATTGATTTTGGATGTAAAATGATCATAGAGGGCAAGGGTGAACACAGAGCACTGAATGCACAGTGTACTGGGTATGGAAACTGATCATAGGGAGAAAAAAGATAAACCTATTGTATTCGTCTGTGTCAGAGGATAAAATATTCTTTCAGTTAATATGCTACTAATCCTTGCACGATTTTTCTATAAATAATTTTTAGAGGATTTAAGAGAATTTAATGTGAACTTCCAGTGACCATAAAACTAGTAAACGCATATATACAACCACTGTGCTCCTGGTGTTAAATGTTCATAGTAACATATTTTTCATCTGTTGTTAAAATCTGCAACAATAAGGCTGCAGAAAATTGATAGCTTATTCTATTCCTGGAGAGAAAATACACACTCACACCTGAATCAAATATTCACAGAGCATTATGGTCTAAAGTTTACCTTTTGCTAATGCAATGAAATCATCATCCTTATTTATAGTTACTATCCTAGTGTGCAGAATGTGCATCACCTGTTTTATCTGGACAGAATTCTAACTGCATATTTTAGAAAATGAGGTTTCATCATATTCCCAGTAACAGGAAAGACAGATTTCCTCTAGTAATAAGTTATCTTCCCAGAAGATCCACTAAAGTAGACCCACCAAAATAAACTGTGAGTGGACATTTCAAAATAAAGAAACTCAATTCCTGCCAGGCATACAAGAAAAAAAAATCTGTCTCTTCTAGTCTTCATTAATGGACAAAAAAAAAAAAAAATCATTCATTGGATGAGATGATTGCTGTTCTGGAAAACATGGAGTGTGTCTTTGGGCGAATAACAACAGGTAATTATGGGTTCAGACTGAAGTTAGAGGTGGTGGGAGAATGAGTGAAAGTTCAAGATATCAGAATAAATTTAGGGGACTAAAAGCACCATGAAGGCAAGCCTTGGATGAAAGGTAACTGGAATAGTTGCCAATCTGAGCAGAACATGGGGATGGTAGGTAGGAATGAAGGAAGTCACTATAGAAAGACAGCTAGGAGTAGCATTCATTAGATTTAGTTTGTCATCAGAAATATTAAATGATATCTGTTTAAAAATACTGATTCTGAGGTATACCCCCAGATCTAGTATTAATTTAGGTTTTTAAACTTACATAATGATGCTAATTTCCAAAATTGGAAATCGTTGAATTTAGAGTTTATGTACCATTCTATCCATTATAAATCCAAGGGAATCTTCTCCATTGGAATGGAATGAAATTAGCTCAATATTTCTGCAATTAATGTTTCAAGAGGATATCCAAAATTAAAGCACAGAAATGGGTGCAAGAGGAAACAGCAAAGGAGGGCATTGGTATTATATTAAGAAACAGGAGCCAGTGGGGGAGCAAAGATATTGAGAATTTAAGTTAAAAGTTAAAATCTTTTTTCATCAGTTAGAAATTGTTCATGTCATTTATGATTCATATCCGGGAACAGGAAGGCATTTAACATTTAAAATACTCAAAAGCTTTAACACAGGGTTTCTATATTTTAAATGAAAAATCCAGACTTACATTCCATATTAAATATTAGAAGAAAATATTAAAGCAAAAAGTAGTTTTTACTCAAGGGGCAGGGCATAATAGGGACTCATCCTGCAGGAGAAGCTGTTAGATATAAAGGAATATAGAGCTCCAAGAACACTTATCCTGGAGATATATTCCCAGATATTGCTTCCAATATAGAGACAAAATGAGCAGAATTTCCAATTTCCAGAGACAGAAAATCAGAGAACCATTGGCACTGCCCTGTCTGAAGAAATTGGGGGAATTACAGAGGTCAAGAAGAAAAGCAAAAGTCATGATCAATAGGGAATCTACTGATAAGTGCAGCCTCTTAATGTAGTGAAAGTGGTCATAAAAAGTCCAGGTAAAACATGTGAACTTTGAGATTGTATAGAAATAGATCATGGCATCCGGCCCCATCCCTTCATGGCAAATAGATGGGGAAAAATATGGAAACAGTGACAGACTTTATTTTCTTGGGTTCCAAAATCACTGCAGATGGTGACTTGCTCTTTGGGAGAAAAGCTATGACAGATAGTGTTTTAAAAAGCAGAAATATCACTTTATTAACAAAGGTCAAAGCTATGGTTTTTCCAGTAGTCACATACAGATGTGAGACATGGACTGTAAAGAAGGCTGAGTGCTGAAGAATTGATGCTTTTGAGCATCAAAAGTGCTGGAGAAGACTAGAGAGTCCCTTGGATAGGAAGGAGGTCAAATCAGTTAATCCTAAAGGAAATTAACCCTGAATATTCATTGGAAGGACTGACTCTGAAGCTCCAATATTTCGGCCACCTGACGCAAACACCCAACTCATTAGAAAAGATCCTGATGTTGGGAAAGATTGAGGGCAGAAGGAGAAGGGGGCAACAGAGGATGAGATGGTTGGATGGCATCATCAACCCAATGGACATGAATTTGAACAGACTCTGGGAGATAGTATAGGGCGGGGCAGTCTGGTGTGCTTCAGTCCATGGTGCGGAATAGGACATGACTGAGTGACTGAATAACAACATAGAAATAGAGTTCCTGGTAGACCAGGAAGCCTCAGGCTTATTACGGGCTAGATAACTAAGAAAAACTCTGACTTGTAAAGCAGATATAGAAAGCAATACAATACAAAATCATGACATAATAGCTCAAGAAACAGAGTATATCAGTGTCATGCTCCAGCTAGAATATTCCATTATTTAAAGGATACAAGGAAAACTAACTCACCAGACCCATTTAACATTTAAATGCACTGCAATGTCAGGTAGAGAATGATTATTATAAAGTAAGAAAAAAGGCTGGAATCTTCTACCTTAGAAGAACTGCTAACAACCTTATAGTTGCCAGACAAGTAAGACTTTGCAGGACAACTGCCAGGGAATTGTCCTCACAGTTAAGGGTTATGCAACCTTAGCAAAATGAAAATAGCTTCTGTGTTAAAAATTACCACATAACTAGATTACTTGCTTCATAAAGACCTAATGTATAATGGATAGGAAGAGTTCAGTCATTCTTGGGTGACCTAACACATACTGGGTTGTAAATATCTTTATAAATATACTGACATTTTAATTAAATCTTGACTTCAAAAATCTGTTTATTGTTATATTCTTTAAATATAATTTAACCAGATATATGGTGAATTTAAATTTCTTTGTAAAGTATATGCTTTATCCTTAAATAAAATTGCACTCGATTACATGACTGAGGTGTCCTGTGATTAATTCTTTGTTAATTTTCAATAACACATAGATTTTTTCCATTTATCTCATAATCTTAAAGTGCATGGCAGAGTTTATGTTATGGAAAGATAAGGAACATTTCTTAGCTGATTTTATTTCTTTGTAATTTTAAGAACACAAAACATTTTTGCCTCTGGCTTTTTGTGTGTGTAAAATTGATAACATTCTTTTGCCCTTTTGCTTACTTTAATTAAAAAACCATATTTATTTTGAATACTGAACTTGTATTTTTTTTCTCTTGATCAAATTTTCAGAGAATACTGCAAATTTACCCAAGATAAAACTGTTTTTAGAGACACTTGATGATTTATTTCAAAACTAATATTTCATCATCTTTGTCAAGCAATTGTAAGGAAGAAAGCCAGTTGGCCATTAATTCTCAGTGATGTAGGATTTTATAATACTTTCTGATTAGTATCACCAAAGCAATATGAATCATTCAATGGCTGACTTTATACTTTAATATGAAATGTATGTATATTTAATGGAGATTTTATGCAGAAAGATAAGCTGAAATGAGGAAGTTAATTTTTTGTTTATAAGATATAAAGAATTATACAAGGGTAAGGTATTAGTCAAAGAATATAAATTTTCAGTTATACTAAATGAGTAAATCCTAGAAATCTATTATATAGCATAGGGCCTATAGTCAATAATACCATATTGTGTACCTAAAAAAATTGCTAAGAGAATAAATCTTACTTAAGTGTTCCTATCACTATTAAAAAACTTGTAGGAAACTTTTGGACATTATGGATTTGTTTATGGTACAGATTATGGTGATGGTTTCATCTCATCTCAAAATGCATCAAGTTGTACACATTTGCAGAGCTTTTAGTACGTCAATCTTACTTCCATATCGTTAAAAATGTAGAAATAGATACCACTTTAAAAATTATGTTTATGCTAGTTGATGATGAAATAATTTCAATCCTGAAAGATATTCTTGTAAATATTTTCTTAAAAATAAAAAAAAAAAATCTGTCTATAGTAATTTATTCATTTTATTTAAAAAATGTTCTAAGTTGTCTAGAGTGAAGGATCATAGTAAGAAATTATAATAAACTTGAATTTATATATACACACACACACACACACACACATATATATATATACTACAAACAAGGGCTTCCAGGTGGCGCTAGTGGTAAAGAACACACCTGTCAAACACGCCACAGAAGAGAGGCAAGTTCCACCCCTTGGTAGGGGAAGATCACCTTGGCAACCCATGACAATGCACTCCAGTATTCTTGCCTGGAGAATCCCATGGACAGAAGAGCCTGGTGGGCTACACTCCATAGGGTCACAAAGAGTCTAATAGAACCAAAGTGACTTAGTACAGCACCGCACTACAAACAAATTCAAATATAAAATGAAATTAGTTTTAAATAACTAATTCAGTCCCTCTTTACTCAATGGTAATGCTCTCAACTCTGAAGGAATTCAGAACCTGCCATTCCAAAATATGTTGTTCTAGTATATTGACTATTTTGAGTTGCAAGTATTTGCAAATAGCAAATCTAAGGAAAACATTGTTTTTCTTAAAAGCAGAAAATGAAATTCCCATGTGAAAGAAGTCCTCCTTATATCAGAAGGGAATTAAATTCTATTAAGAATGAGAATTCAAGACCAAGAGAATTTCATACCAACAGACCTTGTTAAAATAATTCTTTTCTTCCTTTAGCCTCTCCATATAGTCTAGTTACTTACCTTTCCACAACCGCCTCTCTTTGTTCAAGCTAATATAAAAGCAAGTGTTTTTTTCCATTTTTTGGGTCTTTATTTGCGTGAAGGCTCCCATATCACATAAAACTTGTATTAAATAAATTTGGGTATTTTACTCCTGTTGATCTGTCTTATGCCAATTTAATTCTCAGGTCCAGCTATGAAAAAAAAAAAAAAATCCTAAGATAGTAAAGTTTAAATTTTCCCTCTCCTACAATTCCAATCCAGGGAAATGTTTAAACTATATCAAAGTAAATGTGTAGGCATTCAGGTATGCAAATATAATAAAACATTTTAATTTAAGATAATCAAAACCAAAAACACAGATTAAGAATCTGAAAGCAAATAAACACAGATATTAATCAAGAAGCCATTTTCATAGATTGCAATTTACATTTAGTAAAGGGAAATACCAATAGCATATATATGAACAGGATCATTGGGAAATTTTTCAAGTGTGATTTAGAGATCTGGTTACTTTTTAATATTCTAAAAGCATGATAGATCCTTGAAAGAATGTAAATGATTATTAATAATAAGCCATGATCAAGATACTCCCAGGTGCAATGTATTTAAGATTCTTATCATGTTTTTTAGAAATTCAGAATCTTCTAACAGTAATTTAAATAGTAATTTTAAGTCCCACAGATGCTCTAAATACTTAACATTTCAGGACAAGGGAAAATATTCTTGACAGAAAAATTATCATTATGTTTATGAGGATGCAGTTAGGACAGTGTCAGTGATGATGCTAAAAAACGTCCTGTGGTACAGAATAGAAGACTTAAGCTGGCGAATATGTCAAGAAAAAGGCAACGTGATATGAGGATCTAAATTCTTGGCAGATGTCATTTCGAGCTGCCAATTTGGAAGCAGGTGCACATAAATAAGGTGCTACATAGAAACAGCTTCCCAATCAAGTATCGCAACCGTTTAACTTTTCCTACATTGTTTTAAATCAGAAGCTGTCAGGGAAAAAAAAGAGACTGGTTTTTGTCTCTTGTAACTGAAGAGAAGCACCCTTATAGAACCAAGGAGTGAAGACTTCATATTTGCCTTCAATTTGGAGAGCAAATCCAAGTGAAGACAATATGTGATAGTCAAGAGAGAGAATTATACCATTCTTATTAACCACATACTGACCATCTGCGGGACTACAGCACTGAGCTAAGTATTTTATGTATTAACCCAATGAATTCTCAGAAAAATGCTTTGAGGTATGAAATATTTTTATCATTACCATCCCCATTTTTATTATGATTCACCTGAGGTACCTTAATAACTTTCCCAAGGTCAGACAGTTAGTAAGTGACAGAACAAGGCAATAACAAAGAGGTCATCTGACTTAAGGTGTCATGCTCTCAGCAGCCATTGTATGTCTTTAATGACATTTATATCATCTCTTCTCATTTTTCCCATTATTAGTTTTGAGAGAGAAAAAAAAAATCTGTTGTCATTCTCTTTCCTTTTAATTTTTTCAAAAGTGTTTCAGAGTTTCCTTCAGAGGCTTTATGGTAAATAAAACTCTTTAAAGTTAAAATTTTATTTTCATACATAACTAACATACAGTATAGTACAAATTACTTCAAGTTTATAAAGACAGCTCATGTCTCCTGACCAAGTCAAAATCTGACAAAATAAATACAATTTTTAATTGAAAGTTTCTCAACATTTAGAAGTACTATAAAAAACTGGCAATTTTGACATAGAAGATAAGACAGAATATATTACATTTAATTGAAGACTGGATTCAATGTGCAGCTGAAGAAAAATCTGCTCTATCTCCTATCTGTGGAAGGACCTGGAGCTGAGATCAGATTTGCAAGTTACACTTTTTTGTCTGTTGCTGTTGTTTAGTTTTTAAATCATGTCCAACTTTGTTTTGCAACCCTAGCCTTCAAGGCTCCTCTCGCCATGGGATTTCCCAGGCAAGCATAATGGAGTAGATTGCCATTTCCTTCTCCAGGGGATCTTCCTGTCCCAGGGATCAACCTGCATCTCCTGCATTGGCAGGCAGATTCTTTACCATTGAGCCACCTGGGAAGTCCTTTTTCTCTGTTACCCAAACACATAATAGTAACAATTGAATTATGTAGATACAGGCTTCCCAGGTGGAGCTAGTGGTAAAGAACCCACCTGCCAATGCAGGAGACCTAAAAGATGCAGGTTCAATCCCTATGTCAGGGAAGAGCCCCTGGAGAAGAACATGGCAACCTACTCCAGTATTTTTGCCTGGAGAATCCCATGGACAGAGGAGCTGGTGGGCTACAGTCTGTAGGGTTGCAAGGAGTCAGACATGACTGAACCGACTTAGCACACACACGATTATATAGATGCACCTATAAACTCTCCATTTGGAGTTTTCGGATTTCTAGATTTAATTATTTCATCAAGTAGATATTTCTCTATGTGGTGAGATGAAAAATCATGCCCTAATTATAAGCAAAAAGGAAAAAGAAAGACAAGTCCTGAAAGAAATTGCAGCCTGTAAGAGAAAGCAAGCAACATTTAGTGAAAGAGTAAATGGGCAACCGGGAAGTTTTAGCAGAATGGTGCAGTGTTTTCTCTGAAGACAGCCAGCATGCCAAGGGTAGGGGCTCACAGATTCCATAGCCAATGCTTCACACATTTCAAATACTTTTAATCCTCATTACCTAGGACACAGATTTTCAGGTTCTTAAAATTTCCAGTACATTTTTTGTAAGATGTCGAGGAGTTCAGAGAAAAATGGAAGAATGTGATGCATATTAATGTAGTTGTTTTTAAAAATATTGAACATCTCACCATAAAGCACATATTGTAAGTCAGATTCCTCAGGAAGTTGGTCGTAAAATAAGGTTATGTGAAAGGGAGTAACTGTTGAATATTCTCAGGATGGTTGTTGTCACGCTCAGCCTGTCGTGTCCAACTCCCTGTGGCCCCATGGACTATAGCTTACCAGGCTTCTCTGCCCGTGGGATTCTCCAGGCAAGAACACTGGAGTGGGCTGCCATTTCCTCCTCCAGGGATTATTTTCACAACCCAGGGATCCAACCAGCGTCTGTGTCTCCTACATTGGTAAGTGGATTCTTTACCACTGAGCCTCAGGATTTATACCTGTGGTGAATTTACAGAAAAAAAAAAAGTAGTGACTATATATTGATTTTTATGGGGAACCGTTTTTGCATAATGTGAACTGGAACTGTTAGACTTGTTCCTAAATTCATTACATAATGTGTGTGCATGTGTTAGTCACTCAGTCAAGCCCTACTCCCTGCGACCCTGAGGACTGTGGCCCACCAGGCTCCTCTGTCCTTGGCATTCTCCAGGCAAGAATGCTGCAGTGGGTACCCATTCCCTTCTCTGGGGGATCTTCCCAAGCCAGAGGTCAAACCCCATCTCCCGCATTGCGGCCAGATTCTTTATCTTCTGAGCCACCAGGGAAGCCCTCATTACTTAATAAATCCATAACATTTTCCAATAGAAAAAAAATGTTTCCCTCAAAGTTTTGTGTTAAGGAACTGAATGTCCATCTCACCTCCCAGTTGCTGAAGGGACAACTCTGAGGAGGAGCTGTCAGGTCGCCGTCTGTTCAGCTGAAGGCTCCATGGGCTCTGTGTTCCTGGGAGGTAGAGCTAGCCTGACAAGGCTCTTCGTCCCCAAACATGTAAGGTTGGAGGGTGTGATATCCTGATGCCATTTGGAATAAACCTCCTTAATCCTGTGTTGTGCTGCGCTTAGCCACTCGGTCGTGTCCAACTCTTTGTGACCCTATGGGCTATTAGCCCACTAGGCTCCTCTGTCCATGGGATTCTCCAGGCAAGAATACTGGAGTGGGTTGCCATGCCCGCCTCCAGGGGATCTTCTCCACCCAGGGGTTGAACCCGGGTCTCCTGCATTGCAGGTGGATTCTTTACCATCTGAACCACCAGGGAAGCCTGTGAATACTGGAGTAGGTAGCCTATCCATTCTCCAGGGGAATCTTCCTGACCCAGGAATCGAACCAAGGTCTCCTGCATTGCAGGCAGATTCTTTACCAGCTGAACTACCAGGAAAGCCCTCCCTAATCTTCACTGATTAAAAATAAACCTGCTCCATGAAGATTTCACCCAAAGGGAATTTAATCAAAAAGCTATCAAATTTTTAAAAGATAGGCTTGTAAAACATGTTTAGAGTATTATGACTATGAAGTATATAAATTTCAAAAGAAACTGGCCAAGTTTTAGCAAAAAATAATTTTCAATTATCCTAGAATTTAAAAATGTAGGAAGTTACCATACCCATTGTCATATTCTCTAAGCATCCTTTCATTCCAGGGGAGAAAAGAATCAGGTTTGAACAGCATGCACATTCATTGTCTGGTTCACGCTGGGCAGAACTGTCATGTGGGAAAAGCAGAAATGAATTCTATCAGCAGCCAAAACGCACTTCTTCCTCCCTGACACAGTGTCTGGGTCATTATTTAGCAAGCACACTCTTGCTGTATGCTCTGTCAGCATCCACTGACTCGATTTCTCAGAGTGAAACTGGTTGAACAGTTATTAGTAGTATTCTGTTAATTATTTCAGAAAAATAAAGGAGAGAAAGGTCATCTACTATTTTCCATAATCCTGTAATAGTAAATGGCCTATTTTAATGAATTTTGTTTCATCTTCATCTTTCCTGGTGGGTATATATGCATCTTTTAGAAAATGAGTGAATGTTAAGAAATGGAACTAGTGCTACAGTAGTGATAATCATCTTTACTATTTCCTTGACTCAGCAAATTGTTTGACTTTATAAATGTCTTTATAAATGTTAAGCTTGCAGTAATCCTCTTTTATAATGACTTGTTTCTGTAGTATAATTATTGCATAGTACTTTCTTATTATAATGTTGATTCTAATCTTACAGTAACCTTAGAAACTCAGTCTCATGATAATACCTCATGTCTTATCACTCTTCCTGTTTGCTTTCATCTTAAGAAATGCTATTCTCTCTTTTCTTTGAGTTTTGGATATGTATATGTTCATATAAAATTTCTGTGGAAGAGTGAGGACTCACACAGAGAGCTAATCTTTGTGTTTCTATCTTTTTATTGAAGTGTAGCTGATGTACAATATTATATTAGTTGTCGGTGTACAACATACTGACTTGAAATTTATATACACTATGAATTGATCACCAGGATATGTCTGGTAGCCATCTGTCCCCATACAAAATTATTGCAACAGTATTAACTATAAAACTGAGCTATATAGTACTTCCCCGTGACTTCATTTTTACTGGTAGTTTATACCTGTTAATCCCATTCACCTATTTCACCCAACTCTCCCCACCCTTCCCTCTGGTGACCACAGGTTTTTTCTCTGTATCTATGACTCTGTTTCTGTTTTATTTTTTAGATTCCACGTGCAACTGAAATAATAAAGTAATTGTCTTTCTCTGCTTGACTTATTTCACTGAGCATACCTTGTAGGTCTATTCATATTGCTGCAAATGGCAAGATTTCATTGAAAATATAGTTCCTCTGTCCTTCCCAGTAAGTTCTTGTTGTTTAGATTTTTTAAAAAATATTTTTAGAACTCAGTTGAATGTGTGGTTGAAGAACTGAGATTTGAAGGGCTGACTGTAGATAATTTCATTAACCAGTAGGAAGAAGCTTGTGATATTCAAAACCTAGTCTCATTACTTTAGCCACAATGTAGGACTGAGACAAGTGAAGTCAAAGCAGTCACTCCTGGTGCTAATAAAGTTTCCAACTGGAGTAGACTGACTGTGTATATGGATGCTCAGTCACTCAGTCATGTCCAAACTCTGTGACCCCCTGGACTGTAGCCCACCGGGCTCCTTTGTCCATGGGATTATCCAGGCAAAAATACTGGAGTGGGTTGCCATTTCCTCCTCCAGGGGATCTTTCCAACCCAGAGGTCCATCAAACTGGCATCTCCTGCATTGGCAGGTGATTCTTTACCACTGAGCCAGCTGGGAATCCCCTAAGACTTACACTGCTGCTGCTGCTACTAAGTCATTTCAGTCGTGTCTGACTCTGTGTGACCCCATCCCTGGGATTCTCCAGGCAAGAACACTGGAGTGGGTTGCCATTTCCTTCTCCAATGCATAAAAGTGAAAGTGAAGTCACTCAGTCATGTCTGACTCTTCGCGACCCCATGGACTGCATGCAGTCTACCAGGCTCCTCCATCCATGGGATTTTCCAGGCGAGAGTACTGGAGTGGGGTGCCATTGCCTTCTCTGAGGACTTACACTAGAAGTCAATAAATCAGTAAAACATGAACAGATATTTTGGCTTTTTAAAAAAAATTTGGACCTTTTGGAAGTCATTTTATGTGACATGACAAAACATGAAGGAACTTAACTTAGATCAAGAAACAGAAATGAAACATCACCTAAAATGTTAACCTGTTTAAACCAGTTTTGCTTTCTTTTTTTTTTTTTTTTAACTGAAAACAAGGTTTATTGCATGTGAAAGTAAGTATCAGAGTCAGGAACCATGAAAATATACATTTTGCATATTTTCTGTCCTGTTGCAGAGGAGGGAGCTCACTCTTCACTCTCGTGGACCACCATCCGGCTGGAGGAGAAGTCTCGGGTCTTCGCGCGCAGCTTATTGACTTGAGATTCGGCAATATCGGCCCGTTCTTCAGCTTCCTCCAGCTCATGCTGAGCTTTTCGGAACTTAGTGAGATGAGCGTTGGCTTGTTCATCAGCCTCCTCCGCCTGCCTCTTGTAGGACTTGACCTTCACTTGAAGTTTGTCCACCAGATCCTGTAATCTCAGCACATTCTTCCTGTCCTCTTCACTCTGGTAAGTTAGCTCCTTGACCCTCCGCTCGTACTTCCTCAGGCCCTTAACAGACTCAGTGTTCTTCTGCTCCCCCTCAAGCTCGGCATCCAGCTCTCGGATCCGTGTCTCCAGCTTCTGGATCTGCTTCTTCCCGCCCTTCAGGGGCAGCTGAAGGATACCCAGCTCCACCTGGATGACGCTCTCCGGGGGCAGGAGGACCTGAAGGAGCAGCTGGCGATCGTGGAGCGCAGAGCCAACCTGCTGCAGGCCGAGGTGGAGGAGCTGCGGGCCACCCTGGAGCAGACGGAGAGGAGCAGGAAGATCGCAGAGCAGGAGCTCCTGGATGCCAACGAGAGGGTGCAGCTCCTGCACACCCAGAACACCAGCCTCATCCACACCAAGAAGAAGCTGGAGACCGACCTCACGCAGCTCCAGAGCGAGGTTGAGGATGCCAGCAGGGACGCAAGGAATGCTGAAGAGAAAGCAAAGAAGGCCATCACGGACGCGGCCATGATGGCCGAGGAGCTGAAGAAGGAGCAGGACACCAGCGCCCACCTGGAGCGGATGAAGAAGAACCTGGAGCAGACGGTGAAGGACCTGCAGTTTTGCTTTCTTAAAGCAGGTTGTTGAGTAATGAAACCTGGAGTCATTTTACAGAACAGCATTGCATGTTTGCAAGATGGGAACCCGTGTCGATGACCCCAGAACCAAGAATCTTCAGTCTGCAGAAATTAAAGACGAGAAATGTTGCCACCAGAGCCCTTTACAAAGGGATGGTAACTTTTCCTTCAATAAGGAAAATCTGGCTTCCAGCAACACGAGTGGCTTATATGGACTGATTGGAGACAGTCAACTCCTGAGTTGAATTTCCTGTAACTCCTTTCATTTTGCTCAGAACCCTGGGTCAGGAAGGCAGATTTTAGAATCTTGCCTTCTGTCTCCGTGCTGGTTGATCTCAGAAGCCCACGCCTTGGTATTGGCCTCTGTGCGCCCCAGGCAATGAGAACTTGTTGGTAACAAATCTAGTGACCAAAACGGCTTCGGTCTCATGACTCCTGCCCCAGGTCCGGTTACTCCTGGCAGTTCGAGGTCCTCCCCACAACCCTGAGTGGGCAGCTAGACGGATTTTGTCCAGAGAGTTGGCTGTGGGGTTCCTGCTCCTTCACCCTGTGCTCCAGGCTCTTCTTGCTGCTTTCACTTTTGAGAGAACAACTCCTGGATCAGACATCTGCTGTTGAGTTGACCTTGTTAAAACATGCCTGTGCCAAAAGTGTCTAATAGCCTCCTCAGGTTGTGGGTTAGAGACCCATCCTAAGGGAGGCAATTTCAAAGGCTATAGCTGTTGAGGTGCTCCAAGGATTGGGTGGTGCTGCAAACCCTGGGTTAGAGTCTCAGCTTTGGGGCTGCTTTTTCTGTGCCTCTTTTATTTGTTACTATTGGATAATAGGGTTTGGCTCTTGGATGATTGTAGCAAAACATTATTGTGCCTGATATTATGAAGGCCCTCTGACTCGGGAGATAAAAGACTTCACTAGAAATCTTGACCTTTGGAGCTGTTGGGATGGAGGGGGGTGGTTATCCATACCTAATTGCCTAGAGGTATTGCCTAGAGGTATTGATGCAGGTGTGCATTCTTGATGAAACCAGCCCTGATTACCTCATTGGGTGAGAGGGTAAAGGAGAAAAGAGGGAGAATAAGGCAGAAAAATGTTCTATCCCAGAAGATAGAAAATTAACCTATGCCTCGGTTAAAGGAATTTTGTACAGTTGTCAAGTTTGGGAATTTTCCTTATGGTTAATTTTAATCTTTTTTTTTTTTTTTTCTGTATGAGCTAAAGTAACAGGGAGTTAGCATTAAACTGTTCTCAAGTGTGTGATTGTGTCTATGTATCTGTGTTGTGTGTGTGTGTGTGTGTGTGTGTGTGTGTGTGTGTGTGTGTTAAAAGGAAAAGTTTCCATGAGAAGCAAACCCTGGAACTTTGGTGGTGGTGCTAAAGGCTGTGGGCTATATGGAGGCCTTGAGCTTGCTGCATTCTGTTTTACCTGAAAACTGCCCAGACATCTAGATGAGCTTATCTGTGATCTCTGCTGGGGAGGTAAAATGTCTTTTTCATACACCAGAACTTCAGAATTTAAACCTGTAGGCTCCAGAGTTCCTTGCTCAAATTCAGCACTCCCTGAGTTTCATAAAACTTCCTCACTTAGCTTTAGTTCCTTCTTCAACCCTCTTCCTCATTGGATGAGTATTTCAAGGTGGTCAGTGAGGCAGAGCCTGACTTCCATGGGCCCCTCTGTAAGGGACAAGTCTGCCTTTAGCACATGAGGGGAAATCTATTAAGAGCCTGTGACCAAATTGGCTACAATCTTGGAACTGACTGGACAGGTTCCTTGGCAGCTAGGTAGCAGGTCTGACTTTCAGACTACAGTTCTTGACTACCATCTCTAATAGAAAACATGTCTGCATTCCCTTTGTGAGCCCTCAAATCCAGGCTAGGTTGGTCATCTTTGAGATTATCCATTCTCCCCAGTGACTCCTCCAGGGAACTGCTTACATTACTGCATTTGTTTCTTTCCAGAAACAAAGCTAGGAGATGGAATTGGTTTCTAAATCTTAAGAGCCTTATTTTATCTTATGTCTCTTGAGACCGATTTCCCTCTGCCTTTTTGAGGGAGTGAGGGAAGGCCATTTTGTAGACATTGTAAATCCATAGACTGTTCTCAGGTTTTGGATTTGAAACCTGGGATATTGACTAAGCCTTTAATTTAGAGGTTGCTGGCTAGAGCACTCTTTCTGTCATACTTGAATTCCTAACTTTGGACTCCTGGCCAAATGTCTATATGAGGTTCTTAAAGAAATGAAAATGAAACATTCAGCTGGACGATGGCATGCCATAACGTATTTCCTATCATCCACATAATTTAAGTCTATTCTAGCAGACCTGACCTGACTGATCAGCCTTTAGAAAATCCAGATGTGGAAATATTTATGAGCAGGAGCAGCTTCATGGGCCGGTATCTCTGAAAGGCCGAGTTTGCAATAGTAACTTATCAGAAAGTCCTAGAAACAGAAGTCCTCTTCTAGGTATGTCTGCCCAGAAGGTGGCGCTCATCGCCCTTCTGAGAGCCCTGTACCTTGGAGCCACGGAAAGGTAGCCATTTATACAGGCTGTATGTCTTCTCTGTCAAGCATTTACATGGGCCACTGTGGAAAGAGGCCTGCTATCATCAGGAAGAAAAGATACTAAACAGGAAGAGGTGATACTGGCCTTACTAAACTATTACAACGCCAGACTTAACCATAGTACGTTGCCCAGGCCACCAAAAGACTGATAGGTATATGTAGCTAAAGGAAATCTTTTGGCTGATCAGGCCACAAAACAGGTGCTCAGAAACGAAAAACCCAGATCCTAAAGCCCTAGCAGTCTTTCTGAGTGTGAATCTATCTGTGTTTAAGCCTTGGGATTTAGGAAATGGATCTAGAGAGAACAAACAAATGGAGATTTCATGCTGACTCTTGAGATTGAGTCTGATCAATACCAAATAACAAATTTAAAATGAATGGGGCCTGGTTTTTATAGCCAAGCATTTAACAGAAAGAATTATTACTCACCTACATCAAAGAACACATTACAGGAGGGATGCAAATTATTACTGGCTACAAAAGTTTATTGTTGGTTCACAAAGGCAAAGGAGCCCTCTAAAAGGTAATGCAAAACTGCTTATTCACCAGAAACAATCATAAAACTGGGCTACCCCCAATAACAAAAAGGGTGCAAACCTGAGGGACAAAATCAGGAGATGATTGGTAAATAGACTTTACTGTTATGCTAAGAGCCATAGTAAGGTAATGATTTGGTATCTGTGGACACCTTAATAGGATGGTTCGAAAATGTTTCCACTCCAGTAAGAGAAGGTGTCTGAGACCTTAATTTAAAAAAAAAAAAAAAAATCCTCCTTTGGCTTTCCTCTTTCAATTAAAAATTTTTTTAATGGAAATTTCATAGCCCAGGTAACTCAAGGGGCCCCAGGGGCCCTAGAATACAATGGAAGTTACATGCTGCCGGGTGACCTTGGTTGATGGAGAAGACTAAAAAAATGAATCACACGTTAAGGTCAAGAAACCAACTTAACTGTGCATAAGGTCTTACCAGCTGGTCTGTTATAGGTTAAGTGTAGTCCCAGACTAAACTCCAGTTGAGCCCCTATGAAATGCTATAATGGGAGGCCCCACCTTAAAACTACTATTGCAGTCTTAAATGATCATATTCCAAAAGAATTGGATACTGTTAAGTGTGTAACATGTCTAGGTTTTTATCTGCTGTATATAAATAGGCTTCTAGTTGGAGTTGGTTGGTGTTTCCCACAGATGAGAATTGGGTCCTCCTCAAAAATTGGAAAAATCAACATCCTAAAGATCAACTGCAAGCTAAGTGGAATGGATACTTCCCAAACAGGGTGCACTCCCCATGGATAGGAGGAAACAGGAGCACCCAACATCCTAACCTCTAAGGGAAACCCACTACTGGTTTCTTGGCCCCAAATTATACTTGTGAACCCTTGTTATTGTTCAGCCGCTCAGCTGTGTTCAACTCTTCATGATCTCATGGACTGTATCCCCCAGACCCCTCTGTCTTTGGGGATTTCCCAGGCAAGAATACAGGAGTGACTTGCCATTTCCTTCTCTAGGGCATCTCTCCAGATCAAGAATCAAACCCACATCTCCTGCATTGTGAGACATTTTATTTACCACTGAGCCACCCTTAACTGACCTTAAATTACTTTTCAAAAAGAAAAGAGACATCTATGACTCTACCTGGCCAGGAAGAGAAGCTGTAGACATTTCAGAAGTAGACTGCTTGTTCCCCAAAGTCCAAACCAGGCCAATATAAATCCAAATTCAATCACTAAATGTTGTCATAGATTCCCAAAGGAATGAGGTATGTTTTTGAAGGAATGTTAAATTTAGGGCTCCTATTTCTGTGTATTTTAGGATTAATCCTCTTATCAAGTTTTGTATTTATTATCCTATATATTTAAAAGGGCATTCCGGGGCTTCCCTGGTAGCTCAGATGGTAAAGAATCTGCCTGCAATGCAGGAGACCCAGCTTCAATCTCCAGGGAATCTTTCCAACCCAGAGATTGAACCTGTGTCTCCTGCTTGGCAGGTAGATTCTTTACCACTGAGCCACTTGGAAATCCTGTTAAGAGTTCAACTGGGACTCAAATATTTACAAGTAAGTGCCAAACAATTTCATTACTCATAAAAAGTCACAGCCCCTAATCAGCAGGAAGAAGCTGGAATTGTCGGTGCCTTTTTTCCCTCAAAGTTGAGGAAATGTATGAAGAAAGGATGGAACTGAAGCAACACATAAAACAAGGGCCAGCTTAAACTGGTTTTGTTTCCTTAAAACAGGCTCTGATTGATCAAACCTGGAGTTATTTTGCAGACACAGGACTGTACATCTGCAAGATAGGAACCCTTACCTCCAGTATGACCCCAGAACCAAGAATCTTTGGTCTATAGAACTCCATAGAAATGTTGCCCCCAGAGCCTTTTACCTACAAATGGAAAGGCACTTCCAAAAGGAATGTCTGGCTTCCAGCAACTTGAGTGGCTTATAAGGACTGATTCAAGACTAGCCAGTCAGCTCCCACATTTGAAATTCCCTGCTGCTGCTAAGTCGCTTCAGTCGTGTCTGACTCTGTGCGATCCCATAGACGGCAGCCCACTAGGCTCTCCCATCCCTAGGATTCTCCAGGCAAGAACACTGGAGTGGGTTGCCATTTCCTTCTCCAACACATAAAAGTGAAAAGTGAAAGTGAAGTCACTCAGTCGAGTCCGACTCTTAGCAACCCCATGGACTGTAGCCTACCTGGCTCCTTCGTCCATGGGATTTCCCAGAGTACTGGAGTGGGGTGCCATGGAAATTCCCTAGCCGCTTAAATTTCTCCCAAACCCTGGGTCATGGAGACAGATTTGAGAGCCACATGTCTCCTTTCTGGTCAGCCTTAGGGTAAAGCTCTTTATTTTATCAAGAACCAGTGTCATAATACTGGGTTTTATGAGCAAAGATCAATGAGGCCTTGCTCATAACAAAACTACCACTAATACTTTGATAGCAGTGCTAATTGATGAAATGGAGGCATAGAGAAGGGAGTAATCAATCTTATCTGTCCCAGGCATAGACAAGGTTTCCAATTTCATTCCTTACAAGAGATGAGAAGGGTGTGAAGCATGAAATGCAGTGATTGAGGCGTCAGTCTGAAGTACTCTCACTAAAGTTGGTTGTTGACTTTGTCACTCACTAGCTGTGTGACTTTGGACAGCTTGGTTAATGGTTTTAATCTGCTTCCTCTTTGTCTGTGGGTACAGTGATAGAACTTGTGTCCCAAGTTTGCTTTGACAAGTTAATATAAATCAAAGACTTCTAAGATGTCTTAGCCCACATTCAGAGGATATAAATGGTAGAGTTGCCATCCACCAAGGTGGGAAGATTATAGGTAGAACAGGCTTAGGATATGAAAAACAAGGGTCTACTTTGCACATACAGAGTGTAAAGATGTCTATTTTATACTCAAGTTCAGAAATACAGAGTGAGACACATGAGTGAGTCCAGAAAAAGTGGCACGAAAAGAAGAGTCCTGATTATGGTTGAGGATTGTGACATGCAGTTTATCCTAGATCATACACGTGGGTCTGATGTAACCACTCTAAGAGAGCTAAGAGGATCAGGGTCAGAGGAGATGTGATGGCTGAGGTAGGAGTGAGGTAGGACTGATGTGGCTACGAAGCAAGAAGCACAGCCTCTGGAGGCTGGAAGACACAAGGAACGGGTTCTCCCCCAGAATCTCTGAAATCTCGGCCAGCACCTTAATGTTAGTCCCTTGCAACTGACTTAAGACTTCTGATCTCAAAAACTAAAAGATCATTTGTCACTACTAATTTTCTGGTAATCTGTTTCAGCAGAAACATGAGATGACAGCTCGGGCAAAGTATGTTGTAGTTGCAGTGATAGTAGCCTTGATCAAGGCAGAGACTGATCATTTTATTTTATTTTATTTATCATTTTCATTTTATTCTGTGACACATCAATTGTAAAGATTATTGCATAGGAGGAAAATGTAGTTCTTTTTCAATAGAGTAAAGACATTGGTAGAATTCAATGGTGAACATCTGGGGGAAATATAAGAAATTGTGAAATTAAAAACTCAAGTGCGTAAAGTTAAGTCTAACATAATGAGAATCACAATTTCACATGAAAAATAATAAATTCAGGGAAATTCAGGGAAATTTGAATTATGAAAATCAAGAACAATTGCTAAATATATCACTGTATAATTAGAATCAGTTAAAAGTGACAGTTAAGCCTTTTGATATGTTTTTTAAATTGCTTTTAATGTAATTTTAGAAACTGTAAATGAATGGGAATGTTTATGAGGATTTTAATATAGAACCAAATTGACAGTATTTGAACAGTGCTCAGTATAGGTAATCAGTCATATGAGCGTATTTCCCAGTTCTAAGGATTGTGTGTGTCATGAATATTCTTATTGCATAATGTACTCATAGAAGAGAAAAACCTCCTCTTATTGAGGCAAATTGACTTCTCAAAGTGACTGCCATTTCTGCCTTTTCATACTGGAAACAGTGGAGCCTCATTACCATTTTAGAATTTATTTTCTAAGCACATTTCTTTGTCAGTTTCTTAGGAGCTTAACTGCATTCAGCTTTCATTGACTCTTTTAAATTGGTAAGAAGGTAAACAACGCCAAAAATTAGATACAGTTTTTTATATAGTTAATCCATTTTCAATTTTTATTATGCTTCAAATCAGAAGTATAATTGCTTAGGAGAAGCATAGCATAGATTTATTTAGATTTTCATTTAAACCAAAAACAGAGTTATGGTCTTGGGCAGTATCATTTATTAGAATTAAAAAATGACAGTGTTTTCCAAAGATTTTTATTCTCATAAAATAGTTGAAATCTCATTATCAAAAGCTGCATGAAGCCACTGATATTGAAATACCATTTTTAATAGAGAGGATCTTCCTCAACTTGATAAAGATTATCTTCAAAAAAGTTATAGCTAACATCATATGTAATGGCAAGAAACTCAGAACTTCCCCCTCTAAGATCAGGACTAAGGCAATGAAATCTCCTCTCACTGCTTCTGTTCAATATGGTACTGTAAGTGCCATCTGATGCAATCAGACAGGTAGAGAAAATAAAATATGTGGAAGAATGGAAGAAATATGGAAGAAATGAAACTGTCTTTGTTTGCAGATGACATAACTGTGTAGAAACTCTCCGGTGCACATTGCAAAGCAATGCAACCCTGATTCAAAAGTTGTTTTTTTAGCCTCATTTTATGCCTACTCCTCACAGATTTTTCAATTTGCTGACAATGTAAATATTGAGATCAAGAATTTTTAAGGCAAATGCCACCAAACATTTTTCTATGGAGCAGTAAGCAAAGTTGTCCAGGAATCCAGTTTCTTCATTATTTCTCAATGCACATTTTCCAGTTATTGTACAATTCCAGTGTGATTGTAATGGCTTTGCTTTTCCCTTTCTAGGTCAGGTCAGTTTTAAATTTTTGCTCTCATGAAAGAAAATGGGAAGATGTATTCTATAATTTTTTCCCAAGGTTGGATCATACTGAAATGGAAAATTTTCTCACTCTCAGCAACATTACAAGTGAGATATAGGTGTTTTGAAATCAAAGAGATGAGAGAACTATAGAAAGAATTGTCATAAAGGTTCTCTTTAATTTTATCTGGCAGAGCCCAGGCAGCAGAGTGTGCATAGCAATTATTATCTTCCCTTGAAGAATAGGGCTAGTCCTGAAGGACAGCAGTGCCAAATCCTCATGGAGCTTTACAGAAATAATATAGAGTAGGAACAAGGGGATAAAAAATTTGCTCAACTCTCCTGTTCCCGCTCTGTCAACGAATTTAAGGTGTACTGAGAAAGAAAGGCACGAGTGAGTCTAAAATAGTGTATGGAAGTTTGAGGAAAATTTAGTCTTTGGTCATAGGAACCAAAGAAAAAAAAGAATTTCAGGAAAGGAATGAAAGTTTTGTAAGTATAATTAAATAAAGGAGAAATACACTTAAAGGAGCTCACACTTGGTCGTTGAAAAGCCCGTGAGATGGAATGAAGGGGGGATTTCAGCAAGGCAAAGGTCTAGAATTGAGTATCAGTTAGATTGAAATTTGAACACATGTGACTTTCTCAGATTCCTCCTAAAACTTGAAATTCCTGAAATGAAATTTTAAAATATACAAATCCATAACTATATAGAATAGTAGGGAAATCATGACAGCAGGTGAGAAGTACCACCTGTATTTTGGAAATGGGAAGCAGAACAAGAAGGGGTACATGACTTACAGAAGAGATAAAGCTGAGAGCTAACAGCCTGCAGAGGAGGGTGATAAGAAGCAAGTTGCATTACAGGAACCACCACTGAGCATTTCCTATCCTGGAGATACAACGGCCCTCAATGAAGTAGGCTTAACAGTTTCTAACAGTCGACTGAAGGATGAGTTGGATTGTCCAAGGTTCTCCCCAAACCAACACAGACATCTGAGTAGCCCTACTTGACAAGGCAGTGGATGAATGCTTATTCTCAGGAAAAAAATGAGTCAAAGTGATTCCGCTCTCAGGAAAACCAGGGATGGCTGAGGGTGAAGATGGAAGAATTTCTTGAATACCAGGGAAGTAAATGAAACTTCAAATTAAACTGTTTAGTTCCCATCCTGTTTCTCCAGTCAGTGAACCCTATGAAAGCAACTATTATTAGATATGTAGCATCAAGCAAGAGATTTGGAAGTTCATCCTTGTAGAAGCTGTCTTAAAAAGACTCAGACCAAAAAAAAAAAAAAAAAACCTTCAGACAATAACCACAACAAAAGACTACAGTTGCAAGCAGTTTGAGATTCCACAATAAAACTTTATTATGAGAGAAATCCATCATCCAACAAAATCACTTCTCCACACATACACAGGAACACACACACAGCCTCAAAACCTTTTACTGTCTCACTCTAAGTTATGATCGAACAACAAAATATCAATAGACATTTCGTGAAAGCCTGTAACATAATAACTTTGAGGCCATCTCCCAGAAAGTAGGAAGAAAGGCAGAGATTAGCAAATAGAAAAAGCAAAATGAAATATTATAGTAGGGGTTGCAATTTCCAACTAATATGTGTTTTAGAAAGAGTAAACAGAAAAATGGAAGATTATTTTGAAAATTTCTAAGTAATGAATATATGTGTCCAGATTAAAAGATCCCACCAACTATGCATCATCACAAGTGAACAGAAATGATTATATCAGGAACTGTTATTCTAAATTTTCAGAACAGAGAGGCTTTTTTTTAATCCTAGAAGTAGCAAAAGGGAGAGAAACTAGATTGCAGATAATGGAATAGAAATGAAATTGCTATTAGCTACTCAAGAGTATTACTGAGACACAGAATACAGTAGCTGTCAGAGACTAGGAATTGATTACCAAACTATAACTCTCTACATAAGTGTCCACAAACATCAAGAGGACAGTTAAGATGTTTTTCTCACATTTAAACTCTTATAAAACTCTTACTTCCCATGCAGACTTCCTCAAACAACTGTGGAGTACGTAGCCCCCTAAAGGAAAATTAAGTCATAGATGATAAAAACACAAGATTCAGGAAACTGGGAACTGACCCTAGAGAGAAGTGCCGGCAGAGGGTGCTGAAAGGGAGGTTGTTGGTCTGTGGTTTGGTGGCGCTAATGGTAAATAACCTGCCTGCAAATGCAGGAGACATAAGACAGACGGGTTCGACCCCTGGAGAAAGAAATGGCAACCCACTCCAGTGTTCTCGCCTGGAGAATTCCATGGACAGAGGAGCCTGGCGGGCTACAGTCCATGGGGTCGCGAAGAGTCGGACACGACGGAGCACAGCACAGAGGTCAAATAGGACAGACTGAAAGTGCTTCAAACTAAGGAAAGGAAACAAATTTGATTTCTTCAACTGTAATGAGAAAACCTTTTGCAGTTTTTTCAATATATTGGGAGAATGAAACAGGTAGGGGAAGAATTACACACCTGTATTTTCATAAGACAGTAGGAAATATATAGACATTTCATAAGAGACATAATAGAAATATTGTTGTTCAGTTGCTAAGTCATGCCCAGTTCTTTGGAACCCCATGGACTGCAGCACGCCAAGCTTCCCGTTCTCCACTGTCTCCCAGAGTTTGCTCAAACTCACGTCCATTGTATCAGTGATTCCTTCTAACCATGTCTTCCTCTGTCACCCCCTTCTCCTCCTGCCCTCAATCTTCCCAGTACCAGGGTCTTTTCAAATGAGTTGGGTCTTTTCAAATGAGTCGGCTCTTTACATCAAGTAGCTAAAGTACTGAATCTTTAGCTTCATCATCAGCCCTTCCAGTGAATATTGGAGATTTCCTTTAGGACTGAATGGTTTGATCTCCCTGCTGTCCAAGGGACTGTCAAGAGTCTTCTCCAGCACCACAATTCAAAAGCATCAGTTCTTTGGTGCTCAGCGTTCTTTATGGTCCAACTCTTGCATTTGCACATGACTATTGGAAAAACCATAACGTTGACTACTTAGACCTTTGTTGGCAAAGTTATGTCTCTGCTTTTTAATACACTGTCTAGGTTTGTCATAACTTTCTTTCGAGGAAGTAAATGTATTTAAATTTCATGGCTGCAGTCACTGTTAGCAGTGATTTTGGAGCCCAAGAAAATGAAGTCCATCACTGTTTCCACTTTTTCCCCATTTGCCTCTTGAAAGGGTGGGACCAGATGCCATGATCTTAGTTTTTCTGAATGTTGAGTTTTAAGACAGCTTTTTCACTCTCCGCTTTCACCTTCCTCAAGAGGCTGTTTAGTTCCTCTCTCTTTCTGCCATTAGAGTGGTATTATCTGCATATCTGAGGTTGTTGATATTTCTCCCTGGAATCTTTATTCCAGCTTGTGCTTTATACAACCTGGCTTTTTGGTGATGGCTCTGAATATAAGTTAAATAAACAGGGTGACAATATACAGCCTCAAAGAACTCCTTTCCCAATTTGGAATCAGTCAGTTGTTCCATATAAGGTTCTAACTGTTGCTTCTTGACCCACATATAGGTTTCTCAGGAGACAGGTAAGGTGTCTTCCCATCTCTGAGAATTTTCTACAGTTTGTTGTGATCCACACAAAGGCTTTAGTGTAGTCAATGAAGCAGAAGGAGATGTTTTTCTGGAATTCTCTTGCTTTCTCTATGATCCGACAGATGTTGGCAATTTGGTCTCTGATTCCTCTGCCTTTTCTAAATCCAGCATGTTGATCTGGAAGTTCTAAAATACAGATTCTTTGATTTTTTGGTGGAGTAGATGAAAATGCATTTGTATCTTGAAATTTAAGCTTTCAGTGGATGAATTGGAATTATAGTCAATGATTTGAATAAAAGAAGACATAAATGATGGAACTAGTTTCTGAGGAAGAAGGAAGAAAATGGGCTCACAAGTCATGGGTGCAGGAGCTATACAATAGTACCCAACCTCCATTAATGTTCCTTTTGTGTTAGTGACAGAAAAGTCTTATTTTATCAAGACAATGAACTTATGATGCAGGCATTTATGATTCTGGTTTCATAACATTGAAACCTGAGTCTCAGAGGTTAAGTAATAGAACTAGGAACAGTCTCAATCCTAAACCTGTGAGGCTGAGCTTTCTAAGCCTCAGTTTTGTAGGTTAACTATAGGAATAGTAGTATTTCCTTTCCTAAGGGCTTCCCAGGTGGCTCAGGAGTAAAGAATTCACCTGCCAATGCAGGAGACACAACCAGCAGACAAGTTCTTTCGCTGGGCCAGGAAGATCCCCTAGAAGAGGACATGGCAGCCCACTCCAACGTTCTTGCCTGGAGAATCCCATGGACAGAGGAACCTGGCAGGCTACAGTTGATGGGGTCACAAAGAGTTGGACACTATCAAGCACACACAAAGCAAATATCATTTTCAGGACAGGAAACTAGTTTAAAATCATACCGGAGATAAATTTAGTAAATTTACTAAATTTTATTCAGTGAAGACACAAAATGGAAAAAAGTACATGAAAACTTTTTCAAGTCAGAAATTTTAAGAGATTTAAGCAATCACAACTGATATGAACACAAAAAGATGTATATGAAACCCATTAATAAGTGAGAAAATCAATTTCCAAAATATTGGCCAAAGTGATAATTAAAAATTAATATATGCATTTAGCATTAATACTTAAAGTGTTGTGAGTATATTTGTGTGCATTTTAGTATAGAAAACCTATGGACAAAGGAGACTGGCAGGCTACATACACTCCATGGGGTTGCGAAAGGGTCAGACATAACTTAGCTACTAAACAACAACAATATAGAAATGTACAAAAGCAGTGGAGTGGTTTAGCACATCAGTATTACTGTGCTAATTGACCTTGAGTGGGTGACGACCAAGTAAGGAGACAACACTAGGTTGCCATTTAGTATGAAAACCATACTTTTCATTTTTCATTACCAAGTTATTGATATTTTTTCATTATCAAGTTATTGACTTGTTTTTCAGTTTCCCATTCCTGAAAATTAATTTTCAGAGAAAAAAGAAACCTTCAATATTTGAGGCTTCTTTCATCTGAATCTCAAGTTATAGAAATGAAAGGCAACAGTAAAACTCACTTAAATGGAGAAATAAAAATGTAATAAAAACCCAGAAAAGCATGTGGCAGTTTAGCTCTGCATCTGTGAGAGCAGTTAGATGATGCACACATATATTTGCATATATGTCAACCTCCTGGCATGGAGCTGGCACATCTACCTCAGTACCCCTGAAATCATATCATGGCTCCTCTTTCTAATTCCATTATATGTGTTTAACTGCCCTTCACTTCTTAAATTTTTTCTTTTGTGTCAAAGTAATAAAGAATGAATCTACATGATAGACCAAGCAATAAAGCTCTGTAAAACATTAATACGCTACTAATAAGTCACATGACAAGTACAATGAGCACCTGCTTTGTCGCCAACTCATTTGTTATTTAAGTTGCATCCACTTTCTACTGATGAATCAACAGTCTTTCAAAGAGTACAGGTAGAACATGCATGTGCACTAAGTCGCTTCAGTTGTGTCCAACTCTGTGACCCCCATGGACCGAAGCCCACCAGGCTCCTCTGTCTGTGGAATTTTCCAGGCAGGAATACTGGAGTGGGTTGCCATGTCCTTCTCCAGATGATCTTCCTGACTCAGGAATCAAACCCTGGTCTCTTTTATCTCCTGCATTGGCCAGCGAGTTCTTTACCACTAGCACCACCTGGGAAGTCAGACATGCTAGATCATAACTACTTGGAAATAAATAAAACTGGCAAGGGCAAAATTATTTTGTGAAGTAAATGAAGTGTTCTTTAATTATAAACACAAATTATATTAATGTAACAGAGTATTTGTTGTTGATTTGTCAATCCATTTAAGTATTTAAAAGGATTCTTTACAAATTCCTTCTCTCTCGTAGACAATATTCTGCATGCTATCAGCTTCACTTTTAATACATGGTTTTAGTGTTTTGATACACATTACCTTGTACCAGTGTTACAAATTTTAATACCAGAGAGTCACGTTTGGAATCCAAACCCTGGCATTTATCAGTCAGTGACCCTTGGCTTAATATTTATAGCCTCAAAAGAAAATTGAAAACATGTATAAATCATGTGGTCCAACAGTAGGCATGCCTGGAAATTAGTAGTTGTTATGCTACCTGCCATATTGAGTGAGATCACCAGTCTGTCTGGCAACATAAAATCAATAACCTCAGGGGAAGTTAGAACCAACTCAACCTCATGCTTCCCGTGGAAAAGAGGCTGAGCTGGAACATCTGATGCTTCTGTGTCAGCTTCTCACTTTACTAAATTACACATTATTCCTCTCCTCTCACACACTGAAGGAAGTGAGCACCTTGTGGAATTGTCAGACATCTGGAACTTGGCCATTCATGAGGTAAGAAGTGCCACAGTACCTCAATGATTTTGCTCACCTGAAAATGACCTGCAGCCTGCGGTCACCAGGGAGGGTGCCTCCCATCCCTGTCCTAGACTGTTTAATATAAGGCCAGGTTTCATCACTATGACTATCGACTCCTGCACTCAGGACTTTTCTCTCTGAATGTGGACCTCTGTTTGTATGTGTCTCTGTGTGTGTATATATGTGTTCAGTTTTAGAAATGCTAAATTTTAGTACAGATATTCCAGCTTGAACTAAAAAAAAAAAATCACTTTTGGAGTACAGATAAGTGATCAGTTATAAAAATGTAGACTTTGTATTTTATTAACCCTTCTGTTGACCCTACATGGGCTTCGCTGATAGCTCAGTTGGCAAAGAATCTGCCTGCAATGCAGGAGACCCTCGTTCGATTCCTGGGTTGGGAAGATCCCCTGGAGAAGGAATAGGTTACCCACTCCAGTATTCTTGGGCTTCCCTTGTGGCTCAGCTGGTAAAGAATCTGCCTGCAATGCAGGAGACCTGGGTTCAGTCCCTGGGTTGGGAAGATCCCCCGGAGAAGGGAAAGGCTACCCACTGCAGTATTCTGGCCTGGAGAATTCCATGGACTCTATAGTCCATGGGGTTGCAAAAAGTCAGACATGACTGAGCAACTTTCACTTCACTCACACTTGACCCTATATGCCCTGTTTACTCTTAAAATAACTGGAATCTGCCGAGAAAAGCTGTATACATGTTTGTATGGAGCAGCAAGGATATGACAGGACATAAGATTTACTTCAGCTTTTGATCAGATTAAAGTATTTTGGAAAAACTGTAAATGGAAAGAACACATATCATCTTCCCATTAGGAAAGAAGTTGAAAGAGGATTAAAAATGGAAACATGATGAAGGAGAAAGGATGTACATGAAGTACATATTCTCTGCTTATCCAGGATAGGACAGGTCTTTTAGTCTGAATTGTATGAATTCTCCTAGCATTAGAAATACATATTTTTCATATGAACACATAGATATAATCTACTTTTATTACTATGGGGGGGTTGTATCACTCTTGCTCTCTATTGCTATATATATATAAACAGAAATTGATTATATTTTAAAGAAGAAAAATCTTTCAATCCTCATCATTTATATGTATATGAATATTTTAATAATTACTGGAGTTATAAAAATTATATATTTGTGATGTATAATTATTATTTATTACTCTAGACAGGACCCCAGAGGTGAATCATAGGAAGAAGCAACTCATTACTCTTAGGTAAACTGTTGCGTGAGGAGATAGCACTGGAGTATTCATGAAGAGGTGAGGTCTGAAGATAAGACGTCTGTGTCCCAAAGGAAAGCTTTAAGGAAACTATAGGAAAAATGTGAAATATCAGAATGTCACACACATTATGTCAAGAAAATGAATAAATTATCCAGGAAGTCACCTGTGACAAAGTTGTAAGATCTATAAATATATAGTTAGCCATAGAAATCACAAGTGGTTGTTTGGAAAAGTGGTCAGTTAGAACCAACCAATTCTGAACCAGTTGGTTCAGAATTCAACCAGAATACCAGAAATGAGTCATAGTAATCAGTCTTGCCCTTATGGTTTATTAAGATCTCTGTAGTATAGCAAGGCCTACTTAAGTGTTTTTAAACCAGAGTAGTATATTTAAAGAAAGTGTTATGTATGTTGCTTGCTATAATGATTAGTACTTCAAAGAAAGGAAAAGATACACTTGGCTAGCTGGTTTAGCAATCTAAGTTTAACAGAAAAAAATGCAACTATACTTTAAAAGACATTTATGAATGAATATGAATAAGCAAATAAGTTTTCAGCTTAATTGGTGCATGCATGCTCAGTCACTCAATCACATCTGACTCTTTGTGAACCCCATGGACTGTGGCCTGCCAGAATCTTTTGTCAGGGATTCTCCAGGCAAGAATAGTGGAGTGGATTGTCTTTTCCTTTGCCAGGGAAGTTCCCCAACCCAGGGAATGAAGCTGTGCATTGGCAGGTGGATTCTTTACTAATGTGCCACCTGGGAAGTCCCCAATTAAATTAGAAATATGAGATAACTCAGGAAAGGAAATAATAGAAAAAATTTAAATTTTTGCTCCAGTAAAACCAAAATAAGGAAAAATCAAATAATTTTTTATCTTATGACAGTTTTGAAATTAAAGTACCAGTAAAATCCATGTTTTTTAATCAACTGATTTATTTTTTAAATGAAGGATAATTGCCTCAGAGAATTTTGTTGATTTCTGTCAAACCTCAACCTGACTCAGCCATAGGTATACATATGTCCCCCTCCTTTTGAACCTCCTCCCATCTCCCTCCCCATCCCACCCCTCTAGGTTGATACAGAGCCCCTGTTTGAGTTTCCAGAGCCACACAGCAGATTCCCGTTGGCCATCTATTTTACACATGGTAATGTAAGTTTCCATGTTACTCTCTCCACACATCTCACCCTCTCCTCCCCTCTCCCCATGCCCAGAAGTCTATTCTCTATGTCTGTTTCTCCACTGCTGCCCTGAAAATAAATTCTTCAGTACCATTTTTTTAGGTTTCGTATATATGCATTGTGTGTGTCTGTGTTAGTTGCTCAATTGTGTCCTATTCTTTGCAACACCGTGGGGTGTGTAGGCCACCAGGCTCCTCCACCCATGTAATTTTCCAGGCAAGAATACTGGAATGGGTTGCCATTTCCTTCTCCATATATGCATTAGTATATGATATTTGTCTTTCTCTTTCTGACTTAATTCACTCTGTATAACAGGCTCTAGGTTCACCCACTTCATTAGAACTGACTCAAATGCATTCCTTCATATGGCTGAGTAATGAGACAGGTATCAAGATCATCTCCAAAAGAAGAAATGCAAAAAAGCAAAATGACTGTCTGAGGAGGCCTTACAAATAGCTGTGAAAAGAAGAGAATTGAAAAAAAAGGAGAAAAAGAAAAATATTCCCATTTGAATGCAGAGTTCCAAAGATTAGCAAGGAGAGAAAGAAAGCCTTCCTCAGTGATCAGTGCAAAGAAATAGAGGAAAACAATAGAATAGGAAAGACTAGAGATCTCTTCAAGAAAATTAGAGATACCAAGGGAAAAACTCATGCAAAACTGGGTTTGATAAATGACAGAAATCGTATGAACCTAACAGAAACAGGAGATATTAAGAAGAGGTGGCAAGAATACACAGAAGAATTGTACAAAAAAGATCTTCACGAGCCAGATAATCATGATGGTGTGATCACTCACGTAGAGCCAGACATCCTGGAGTGTGAAGTCAAGTGGGCCTTAGGAAGCATCACTATGAACAAAGCTAGTGGAGGTGATGGAATTCCAGTTGAGCTATTTCAAATCCTAGAAGATGATGCTGTGAAAGTGTTGCACTTAATATACCAGCAAATTTGGAAAACTCAGCAGTGGCCACAGGACTGAAAAAGGTCAGTTTTCACTCCAATCTCAAAGAAACGCAATGCCAAAGAGTGTTCAAACTATCACACAATTGCACTCATCTCACAAGCTAGTAAAGTGATGCTCAAAATTCTCCAAGCCAGACTTCAACAATGCATGAACTGTGAGCTTCCAGATGTTCAAGCTGGTTTTAGAAAAAGCTTAGGAACCAGAGATCAAATTGCCAACATCTGCTGGATCATCGAGAAACCAAGAGAGTTCCAGAACATCTATTCCTGCTTTATTGACTCTTCCAAAGCCTTTGGCTGTGTTGTGGATCACAACAAACTGTGGAAAATTCTGTAAGGGATGGGAATACCAGACCACCTGACCTGCCTCTTGAGAAACCTATATGCAGGTCAGGAAGCAACAGTTAGAACTGGACATGGAACAACAGACTGGTTCCAAATAGGGAAAGGAGGACATCAAGGCTGTATATTGTCACCCTGCTTATTTAACTTATATGCAGAGTACATGATAAGAAATGCTGGACTGGATGAAGTACAAGCTGGAATTAAGATTGCTGACAGAAATATTAATAACCTCAGATATGCTGATGACATCACCCTTATGGCAGAAAGCAAAGAAGAACTAAAGAGCCTCTTGATGAACATGAAATAGAAGAGTGAAAAAGTTGAGTTAAAGCTCAACGTTCAGAAAACTAAGATCATGGCATCTGGTCCCATCACTTCATGGGAAATAGATGGGGAAACAGTAGCAGACTTTACTTTGGGGGGCTCTAAAATCACTGCAGACTGTGACTGCAGCCATGAGGTTAAAAGACACTTACTTCTTGTAAGGAAAGTTATGACCAATCTAGACAGCATATTAAAAAGCAGGGACATTACTTTGCCAACAAAGATCCGTCCAGTCAAGGCTATGGTTTTTCCAGTAGTCATGTATGGATGTGAGAGTTGAATTATAAAGAAAGCTGAACGCCAAAGAATTGATGCTTTTGAACTGTGGTGTTGGAGAAGACTTTTGAGAGTCCCTTGGACCGCAAGGAGATCCAATCAGTCCATCCTAAAGGAGATCAGTCTTGAGTGTTTCTTGGAAGGAGTGATGTTGAAGTTGAAACTTCAATACTTTGGCCACCTGATGTGAAGAACTGAATCATTTGAAAGTCCTTGATGCTGAGAAAGATTGAAGGTAGGAGGAGAAGTGGACAACAGAGGATGAGATGGTTGGATGACATCACCGACTCAATGGACATGAGTTTTGGTAAACTCTGGGAGTTGATGGTGGACAGGGAGGCCTGGCATGCTGTAGTCCGTGGGGTTACAAAGAATTGGACACGACTGAGTTACTGAACTGAACTGAATATTCCACTGTGTATATGTACCATAACTTCTTTGTCCATTCATCTGTAGATAGACATCTAGGTTGATTCCATCTTCTAGCTATTGTAAATAGTGCTTCAATGAACAAAGGGATACATGTGTCTCTGTCAATTTTGGTTTCCTTAGGGTATATGCCTAGGATTGGGATTGCTGGGTCATATGGTGGTTTTGTTCCTCATTTTTTAAGGAATCTCCATACTTTCTGCTATAGTGGCTATATTAATTTACATTCCCACCAACAGTGCCAGAGGGTTCCGTTTTCTCCATACCCTTTCCAGCATTTATTGTTTGTAGACTTTTTGATGATGGCCACTCTGACTAGTGTGAGGTGATACCTCTTTGTGGTTTTGATTTGCATTTCTCTAATAATGAGCGATGTAGAGCAGCGTCTCATATGTTTGTTAGCCATCTGTATGTCCTCTTGGAGAAATGTCTGTTTAGTTCTTTATTCTTACTTTTTGATTGTGTTGTTTGTTTTTCTGGTATTGAGTTGTATGAGCTCCTTGTATATTTTGAAATTTAATCCTTTGTAAGTTGTTTCATTTGCTATTATTTTCTCCCATCCTGAAGGTTCTTTTTCACCTTGCTTATAGTTTCCTTTGCTGTGGGAAAGCTTTTATTTCTGTTACTGTAGGTTTTTAACTCATAGAGGATTTTGCTTTGATTTATGTCATTGAGTGTTCTGCCTGTGTTTTCCTCTAAGAGTTTTACAGTTTCTGGTCTTGCATTTAGGTCTTTAATCCATTTTGAGTATATCTTTATGTATGGTGTTAGGAAGTATTCTAATTTCATTCTTTTACATGTAGCTGTCCAGTTTTCCCAGCACCATTTATTGAACAGGTTGTCTTTGCCCCATTGTATATTTTTGCCTCCTTTGTCAAAAATATGGTACCCACAGGTGCATGGGTTTATTTCTTGGCTTTCTATCTTGTTCCATTGGTCTGTATATCTGTTTTTGTGCCGATACCATACTGTCTTCTTGATTGTCACTTTGTAGTATCATCTGAAGTTAGGAAGGTTGATTCCTCCAGTTTCATTCTTCTTTCTCAAGATTGCTTTGGCTATTTGAGGTCTTTTGTGTTTCTATGTGAATTGTGAAAATGTTTGTTCTAATTCTGTGAAAAAAATGCCATTGGTAATTTGATAGGGATTGCATCAAATCTGTAGATCACCTTTGATAGTATAGTCATTTTCACAATATTGATTGTTCCTACCCAGAAACATGGAATATCATTTCATCTGTTTATGTCTTTTATTTATGTCTTTGATTTCTTTTATCAGTATCTTATAACTTTCTGTGTAAGTTCTTTTGTCTCCTTAGGTAAGTTTATTCCTAGATACATATATATACATATATATATATATATACATATACATATATACATATATATTGCAAAGTTGAATAAGATTGGCTCCTTAATTCCTTTTTCTGATTTTTCATTGTTAGTATATAGAAATGCAAGTGATTTCTCTGTGTTGATTTTGTATCTTTCAACTTTGCTAAATTCACTAATTAGCTCTGATAATTTTCCGATACTATCTTCAGGGTTTTCTATGTATAGTGTCATGTCATCTGCAAACAGTAAGAGTTTATTTCATCTTTTCCAATCTGGATTCCTTTTATTTATTTATTTATTTATTTTTCTTCTCTGATTCCTGCAGCTAGAACTTCCAAAACTATGTTGAATAATAGTGGTGAAACTGGACACCCTTACCTTCTTCTTGATCTTAAGGGAAATGCTTTGAGTTTTTAACCATTGAGAATAGTATTTTCTGCGGGCTTATCATATATGGTCTTTACTATGTTGAGATAGGTTCTTTCTATGCCCATTTTCTGAAGAGTTTTAATCATAAATGGGTGCTGAATTTTGTCAAAGGATTTTTTGCATCTATTGAGGTTATTATATTGTTTTTATCTTTCAGTTTGTTAATATGGTGTATCACATTGATTGATTTGCAATATTGAAGAATCCTTGCATCCCTGGGATAAATCCAACTTAATTATGGTGTATGAGCTTTTTAATGTGTTGTTGAATTCTGTTTGCTAAAGCCTGGTTGACAAATATTGCATTTATGTTCACCGGTGATATTGGCCTGTAGCTTTCTTTTTTTGTTTTTTCTTTATCTGGTTTTGGTATCAGCGTAATGGTGGCCTCATAGAATGAGTGTGGAAGTATTCTTTTGCCTGCAATTTTTGAAAAAGTTTTAGAAGGATACGCATTAACTTTTCTCTAAATGTTTAATAAAATTCTCCTTTGAAGCCATCTGGTCCTGGGCTTTTGTTTTTTGGGAGATTTTTGGTCAGAGCTTCAATTTCAGTGCTTGTAATTGGGTAGTTCATAAATTCTATTTCTTCCTGATTCAGTCTTGGAAGGTTGAACTTTTCTGAGAATCTGTCCATTTCTTCCAGGCTATCCATTTTATTGCCATATATTTATTGACAAGTCTCTTATAATACTTTTTATTTCTTCATTGTCTATTGTAACCTCTTTTTCATTTCTAATTGTGTTGATTTGATTCTTCCCTCTCTTTTTCTTGATGAGTGTGGCTAGAGGTTTGTCAATTTTGTTAATCTTCTCAAAGAACCAGCTTTTAGTTTTATTAATCTTTACAATTGCTTCTTTCATTTATTTTTCATTTATTTCTACTTTAATCTTTATGATTTCTTTCCTTCTGCTAATTTTGGGGGTTTTTGTTTTTCTTCTTTTTCCAGTTGTTTCAGGTGTAAAGTTAGGTTGTCTATTCAATGTTTTTCTTGTTTCTTGAGGTAGGATTGTACTGCTATAAACTTCCCTCTTAGAACTGCTATTGCTGCATCCCATAGACTTTGAGTTGTTGTATTTTCATTGTCATTTGTTTCTAGAAATTTTTTGATTTCCCTTTTGATTTCTTCAGTAACCTGTTGGTTATTTAGAAATGGATTGTTTAATCTCCATGTGTTTGTGTTTTTTACAATTTTGTTTTGTTTTTTCTCTTGTAACTGATACCTAGTCTTACAGCATTGTTGTCAGAAAAGATGGTTTATACACTTTCAGTTTTCTTAAATTTACTGAGGTTTGATTTGTGACCCAAGATATGGTCTATCTTGGAGAATGTTCCATGTTCACTTGAGAAGAAGGTGTATTCTTCTGCATTTGGATGGAATGTCCTGAAGATATCAATGTATCATTTAAGACTTGTGTTTCTTTATTAATTTTCTGTTTTGATGATCTGTTCATTGGTGTCATACTGCTGCTGCTGCTGCTAAGTCACTTCAGTCGTGTCCAACTCTATGCGACCCCAGAGATGGCAGCCCACCAGGCTCCCCCATCCCTGGGATTCTCCAGGCAAGAACACTGGAGTTGGTTGCCATTTCCTTCTCCAGTGCATGAAAGTGAAAAGTGAAAGTGAAGTCACTCAGTCATGTCCGAATCTTAGCAATGCCATGGAATGCAGCCCACCAAGCTCTGTCCATGGGATTTTCCAGGCAAGAGTATTGGAGTGGGATGCCATTGCCTTCTCCAGTCCATTGGTGTGAGTGGGGTATTACTGTCTCCTACTATTATTCTATTACTGTCAATTTCTCCTTTTATCTTTCTTAGTGTTTGTCTTACATATTGAGGTGCTCCTACATTGGGTGCATTGATATTTACAATTGTTATGTCTTCCTCTTCCAGTGATCCCTTGATCATTACATAGTATCCTTCCTTATCTCTTGTAACCTTCTTTATTTTAAGGTCTATTTTGTCTGATATGAGGATTGCTATTTCAGCTTTCTTTTGTGTTCCATTTGCAGGAAATATATTTTTCCATCTTCTCACTTTCAGGCTATATGTATCTTGAGGTCTGAAGTGGGTTACTTTTAGACAGCATATATATGGGTCTTGTTTTTGTATCCATTCAGCTGATCTGTGTCTTTCAGTTGGAGCATTTAATCCATTTACATTTAAAGTAGTTATTGATATGTAAGTTTCTATTGCTATTTTCTTAATTGTTTGCAGTTTGGTTTTGTAGATATTTTTCTTCTCTTGTAATTCTTGACTCTATGCATCCCTTTAGAATTTGTTGTAAACTTGATTTGGTGGCACTGGATTCTCTTAACTTTTGTTTGTATGAAAAGCTTTTGATTTCTCCATCAATTTTGAATGGGATCCTTGCTGGGTAAAATAATATTGATTATAGCTTTTTCCTTTTCAGTACTTTAAATATATCCTGCCATTCCCTTCTGATCTACAGATTTTTTGATGAAAGATCAGCTGTTAAGCATATGGGGTTTCCTTTGAATATTACTTGTTGCTTTTCCCTCACTGCTTTTAATATAATTTCTTTGTGTTTAATCTTTGTTAGTTTTATTAGTATGTGTCTTGCCCTATTTTTCCTTGGGTTTTTCCTGTATGGGACTCTTTGTGCCTCTTGGACTTCACTGACTATTTCCTTTTCCATGGTGGGGAAATTTTCAACTATAATCTCTTCAAAAATTTTCTTATACCCTTTCTTTTTCTCCTCTTCTTCTGGGACCCCTATAGTTTGAATGTTGCTGCGTTTGAGATTGTCCCAGAGGTATCTGATACTATCTTCAATCATTTACATTCTTTTTACTTTATTCTGCTCTTCAGAACTTATTTCTACCATTTTATCTTCCAGTTAACTGATTCATTTTTCTGCTTCAGATATTCTGCTATTGATTCCTAGTGGAGTATTTTTAATTTCAGTAATTGTGTTGTTTATCTCTATATGTTTAGCGTTTAATTCTTCTAGGTCTTTGTTAAGTGATTCTTGCATTTTTCTCCTTTCTGTTTTCAAGGTTTTTGATCACCTTTACTATCACTATTCTGAATTCTTTTTCAGGTAGTTTGCCTATTTCCTCTTCATTTATTTGGACTTCTGTGTTTCTAGCTTGTTCCTTCATTTGTGCAGCGTTTTTCTGCCTTTTCATTAGTTTCTTTAAACTTATTGTGTTTGTTGTCTCCTTTTCTCAGGCTTCAGGGTTGAATTCCTTCTTCCTTTTTGTTCCTTCCCTCCTAAGGTTTGTCCAGTGGTTTGTATCAGCTTCATATAGGGTGATATTTGTGCTGAGTTTTTGTTTGTTTGTTTTTCCTCTGGTGGGCAAGACTGAGTGAGGTGGTACTCCTGTCTGCTGATGATTGGGTTTGTATTTTTGTTTTGTTTGTTGTTTAGATGAGGTGTCCTGCACAGGGTGCTACCAGTGTTTGGGTGATGCCAGGTCTTATATTCAAGTGTTTTCCTCTGTGTGAGTTCTCACGAAATGGCAACCCACTCCAGTACTCTTGTCTGGAAAATTCCATGGACGGAGAAGCCTGGTAGGCTACAGTCCATGGGGTCGCAAAGAGTCGGACACGACTGAGCGACTTCACTAGCCTTAGCCTTAGGGTTAGCTCTATGGTAGTCTAGGGTCTTGGAGTCAGTGCTCCCACTACAAGCTCAGGATTTGATCTCGCATTTTCGCATGGTTCTATATATTGTTTTCCAAAGGTTAGGTACTCCTGTCCTCTCTCAGGTGGTGTTCTGCATGCACTTCTGCATCTGAAGGTGTATTTGTGATATATTCGTGGAGAGAGATGTACACCACATCCACATACTCCTCTGCCGTCTTGTCCTCCCCCCAGTCCATAAGTTATTGTTGTTTCCAACTCTACTGCAATTTTCCTTATGGTAAAGTATATGAGTAGAAGTCCTCTAGGAGTGTTGATTGACATTTTCTATTATCATAAGCTATAATTTTTCTATATAAACACTTGAGTAACCTTTCAAAATTGATATTCTGGAATACCGTGGAAGCCATGGTCTTGAGATTGTTTTAGGAATAGTATTAAAATAGCATTTAATATAGAAAATTTTGAGGATTTTCAATTTATGTTTTAGAGCTGAAATTAAGAGTTATTATTTCTTGATGAGTAATGTGTAAATAACTTGAAGAGCACATAGTGTTTAAACAAAATAACAGAATGTAAATGGAATTTGTCATTCTAATGGATAACTCAGTGAAAACTGTTCATAAAGTAAATTGGAATCTAAATATGTAGTCCTAGCATAGATCATTTTTTTTTTAATTGAGAAAATGACTGTCAATCACTATGCTCAGCATACATAGGCTTCACCAATTTGCAGAGATACTGCACTGAAAGTCAGGAAGCACATTACTTACTCCCTAGGTTTTAAAATAACACAAAGAAAATTCCAGCAGAGAGGTAGGTTGGATGAATTAAAGAGATACTATTCACACATTTCACCATTCCTCAAAAATATTCTGGAGCTTTGCAAAAGGAACAACAGCATCTCTACTTACTGGAAACTTTTTGAAATTCAACCCAATTATTGGTTTCCTTCCTTAAAGTTTCACGTTACTACACAAGAGAAGGCTGTTGTTTCTTCTTTTGTTGCTACTATTTTTAAATGAGCTGGTCTCTTTTACTGTCAAGGATGCTTATTTAAAGAAAGGCTAGAAGAAGAAAGAAAATAAAATACTTTGGCACTTTTACCATCCTCCACAAGGTAATGTTCATTCTCAGTCAAGAGCCCTTGTCCTTTAAATATACAATACAACACCACGAATATCAGAGGAAACATTTAATAGAGTTTAGAGGCTTTTAATTTCAGCGAAAACATATGATTTTTTTTTAAAGAGCCTGTTGAATGTTATTCTTATAGCACTTCCTCCCATCTCACTGTGTATTTAGGGATTAGTCTTCCTAATCCCTCATTTCCACATAAGTAAAATATAAAGCTTTATTTAATTATGTGAAAAATCCTTTGATACAAAATGGTGCTTGTTGAAGTAATAACTTGCTGAAGTCATGTAGATTTTTAAGAGATCTCTGTAAAGTTGTAAAGAGTACTGTAGTGTAATAACAAATTTTAGTATGTTCACATTTATAAGCTATGGTGACTGTGTTTAAATAACCCTGGGTGTTTTGTTTTAATAGAAAAATATCAACTTGAATCCTCGTACTGTTAATTTGAGTAAAAATCGTACTGAGTTGTTAAAGATGCATTCATCTTCTTGACTGTCCTATGATTGAGACAAACAGAAATACACTAAAAGATTTAAGTACTTAATTTAGTGCTAAAATATAGACTATAATGATCATTGCTAGGCTATTTTCTCTCTCATCACCATCAATGTTTTTTTTTTTTTTTCCCTCCATCTGCCTCTCTCCTGTATGTGTATATCATTCTGTGGTGTGTGGCCTGTGTAGTGGCCACTTTACTTGATGCAGCACAAGTAAAGTTAATATGTTTTCCCTTTTTAACACTGTTTTACACAAGGACATTTGGTTGTCCAATATCAAAGAAGCACTCTATGATTAAGGAAGAACAGTTAAAAATTTACACTTTTTTTAGTTACCTGTACTTTTTAAAGTGTAATTATGTCATTTTTTTAAATTGAAGGATAATTGCTTTACAGAATTTTGTTGTTTTCTGTCCGGAGGGAGAGGACCTATGTATACCTATGGCTGATTCATGTTGAGGTTTGACAATACCTATACTTTTAAAGATTCTGCCAATTCAACATTTCCACTCATTGTGAAGTGATCCCTTGATGACCACATGTAGATACCCAAATCTATACAGGACATGAATAAAGGAGGAAAGTTAATGTTGATGGTTTTACTTTCCTGTAATTTCTTCCCTTATAAAGTCCTACTTTTCCCCATTGTTAAAATTGTTTTTTTCATTTCAAGTGAGAAGCATTGACTATGGCTGTGTAAAATAAAGTAATTCTTTTGAAAGGATACAGTGGTAGTTCACAGAAAACAAGAAACCATTGATCCAGAAAGACCTGAAAATGTCAGAAAACTTGGAATCTTCAGGGACTTTAATAGCCAGAGTTCACCTCTCTTTCTTTAGGACATTGCAAGTAATGCATCTTGATGAAAAGCATTCCAGTTCAAATCACAAATTTCTAAGAGAGCAAAGCCTTATGTGGATCAGGCAAACCACTTATATATGGAAAATATGGCCTTGAATAAAGATAGCCTCTGAGTACTCATATCTATGTATTGATTGATTGGGATCATTTTAGGAGAGGAGACAATTATGGTAAATCAAGTAAAGAGACTGATCTGTGCTTAAGTGGTATGATAACTTTTTCACACTTCCTTATGATTTAAGTGAACCTAGGTAGCTAAATAAATAGTAAGAAATGAAAGCAATAAGTAAAACTAGCAGGGAATTTCTTTATTTCATCTAAAGCATTTACTTCTCTGAAGTAAGCATATTTTAAAAAATTAATTTTACAAACATACTTAATACTATATTTACCAAAGACAAAGACAGACAAAAAGTCAAAAATATTTTATGTACAAATATGTATATATTACAGGCATTACTAGTTGCCTAGTGAGCGTCCATCTTTTCTCTTCCCTAGTTGAGTATCTATTTTGTTCTGTGTTCACACTCCCCTTTATTTAACCCATATTCACCATGAGAAGATGACATGACCCCAACCAGTACTGAGATTGAGTTACAAGCCTGAGGATTTCTGCATTTTGTTCTGTTTTTAATAGTGATCCGTTTAAAATTGGCATGTGCTAAAATTCAGATAACTGAGAAGTCTTCAGGAAAGTTATCTCAGCTTTCTTGAGAAAACAGGACAATGTTAAAGTGGAAGTATCATTGCCACCTCACTACACGGGGAAAAAAAGCCAAGAAGCCTACAGGAAAAGGGACAAAGGATTTCCCACTTGGGAAATCCACCATCCCTCAGATGACCAGTTGTTCAAGCCAGCATTATTTCCTTTTTGCTTATTTCTGTTTGACTTGGGTATTCAGTTATTTGCTGACAGACATCTGACATACCTTTTCTCTTTATAGAATTTTTAAATAATATATCAGTGTAAAATCATGGAGGAAATGAAAACATATTCTCTTAGTAACAAGTATAAATATTCCTTTTTAGGGAAAGAAGCATTTTGTTGAAAATGGCTTTTGGCTTCATGTTGGCAAATGAAGAGACTCTAATTACTGAGGAGTGAGAGGAGGGGACAAGACTGCAGTCTTCTCCGGATAACAGGAGCGAGTCTGACCTGGCGCTGGGGGCCTGAAGTCCGGTGAGCGGTTCCCTGGGTCACTACGTGCACTAAGCTATGTGATACCTCATTATGACCCCACAAGACCTGGGAAATAACAAAAGAAAAGATAAATACAATATGGGTTTGCTTGTGTTAACACCCTGTGGAAGTCAGTGGAGGCATGGGGATTCTCACTGAGGTTTGAAAAGATTGCAAAAATTGACCCTTATGGACTGGGAACAGAAACAACATCTGTGCTGTTAGCAGACACTAGAATAGCATGCTGCAAAATATCAGTGGCGGGCATCTCTATGTTGTTTTCCTTGTGCTGGCTTTTTCTTCTTTCTGTTTTTCAACACTGTGTTGTTTTCACTCCAGAAGAAGGACATTTTCATGATCAGATAATATATTCAATGTTATAAATAACATCTGTTGAGAAAGCCAATGACTAGAAGCAGGGTGATGCTGGTAAATCTTAGAGAAAGTGAGGTATCTCAGTGATGTTTATCACAAAACAGGCAATGGATTGAGACACTAGGGAGTGTGCAACAGAGTAATAGGTCAAGTGTATCCAGTCTGTCTAAAGAATAAAAGGAAACCTCAGAGACACCAAGATGATGAGAGTAGTAAAAGATCTGATAAGTTGAATAATTTGATAAAATAGCACATAGTTCTATTTTTTGTTGTTTGAAAAATCTTCATACTATGTTCCATGGTGGCTATATCAATTTGCATTCCCACCAACAGTATATAAGGGTTCTCTTTTCTCCACATCTTCACCAATATTTGGTATTTAGGAGTCATTTGCTTATTTTTGCTTTTATTTCCTTAAAGTGAAGTGAAGTCACTCAGTCATGCCCGACTCTTTGCAACCCCATGGACAGTAGCCTGCACCAAGCTCCTCCATCCATGGGATTTTCTAGGCAAGAGTACTGGAGTGGGTTGCCATTTCCTTCTCCAGGGAATCTTCCTGATCCAGGGATCGAACCCAGGTCTCCCAAGTTGTAGACAGATGCTTTACCATCTGAGCCACCAGGGAAGTCCTTTATTTCCTTAAGGGGACATTCAAAAATATTCCTACAGTTTATGTCAAAGAGTATTCTGCTTGTGTTTGCTTCTAGGAGTTTAATGGTTTCCAGCACTACATTTACGTCCTTAAATTTTTTGACTTTATTTTTGAATATGGTGTTAGAGAATATTTTAAATTAAGGCTACAGGCGTTAATATGAAAAACTTCTAGTTCTCTAAGAGGTTTCTCACTAAATAATCAGTAGAGCTTGGTGACAGAGTTACAAAATTCATATAGATTTTCTATTTACTATACAATTTTCACAGAGCTTGAAGGGCTACCATGTGTTCACATATCCATAGGAATGAAAGTACCGGCCCATCAAATAGAAAAATGCTTAGTTTTAGTAGGCACTGCCCAAGAGATTTAATTTTCTTTTTTTTTTTATCAATTTACTCTCCCTCCTGTAAGACTTCCACATTCATGCTAATACTTAAAGGTGTCAACTTTTACATTTTTATCCATTCTGGGATATATGGTAATTTTATGCCATGGTTTCCATTTTAATTTATCCAACCACTAATGGTATCAAGGCTAATTTTATAAGTTTATTGGCATTTGGAGATTCTCTTTAGTTAAATGTATTTTCCAGAGTTCTGTGTAATATGTAAACTATGTTTTCTTTCCTTCATTGTTTGTGGTGAGTCATTACATGCTCAGGATTTAATCTTTTCTCATATATAAATTTGAAATATCTTCTCCCAGTCTGTGACTTGATGATTTGCTTCTGAGGACTGGATTTTGATTAATTCAAGTTCTTAATTTTAATGAAGCCTGATTTATTAATTTCTATGTACAGTACTCTGTGATCTGCATAGTATTATTTTGGACTATATGATATCACAAAGATATATTCTATATAAACTTCTGTAATATCTATAGTGGTTAAATTTTACATCTATAGTCTATTGTTTTAGTTTTCATTTTGTGCCTATGATACATACATATAAAATTAATATTGGTATATTGGTATGGCACTGGTCAACTTTGCTCCTGCCAAATTTACTAAACTGGTAATTCTTTCCTTAAATGAATTGCATTGTCTCTAGCCATAAATTAAGTGAACATAGTTGACTGTTCCTTTATTTTTTCCATTTGTTGATTCACTTAAGCTTTTGCTAATTATATACTGCTACCAAAGCTTTAAAGAAAACCTTGAATTGTGGTAATGGCTCCAATACAGTTTGTGTTCTCCAGATTTACATGAAGTATCCTAATGCTGTTACCTTTCTATTTAGATTTTAGACTTTTTCAGTCCTTTAATGTTATACTAGGACATTTGGCCTTAAAATATTTTACTTTTGGGAGAGGGGAGTAATTAAACAATATCCTTAATATGTAGAAAATTTTCCAGTTTTCTGTATTTTTCAAATTACAGTAGTAATTTTGTATTTCAGTTTATTTTCTAAATAGTGCTTGAAATATAACTTAGATTCAGTCTATATATTAATTTCAGGATAATATTAATAATATAAGTTATGGATCTCAATATATAATTAGTTGATCATTTAGCAAGATATCTATTTCCAACTTTAGCTTCAAACTTTATCAGAAATATTTTGTAGTTTTAAGTTTACAGACCTTCCATAACTTCTTTTTAGAAATTTTTGTCCTTATAATAAATAATTTTGATGATAATATAAATGGTATTTTCATACATAATTTCTATTTTCACTGAAAAGATATAAGATATCTTATAGTATAGGAATATATAAGATATCTTATACTATAGTAAGATAATTGGCTTTGTATGTTGATGTTAGGGGACTGGAATGCAAAAGTAGGAAGTCAAGAGATATCTGGAAAACAGGCAAATTTGGCCTTGGAGTACAGAAAGAAGCAGGGCAAAGGCTAATAGAGATTTTCCAAGAGAATGCACTGGTCATAGCAAGCACCCTACTCCAACAACACAAGAAAAGATTCTGCACATGGACATCACCAGATGATAAGAACAGAAATCAGATTCATTATATTCTTTGCAGCCAAAGATGAAGAAGTTCTATACAGTCAGCAAAAACAAGACGGGAGGTGACTGTGGCTCAGATCATGAACTCCTTATTTCCAAATTCAGACTTAAATGGAAAAGTAGGGAAAACCACTAGACCATTCCGGTATGACCTACATCAAATCCCTTATGATCATACAGTGGAAGAAGTGACAAAAAGATTCAAAGGATTATATCTGATAGGCAGAGTACCTGAAGAACTATGGATGGAGGTTTGTGACAAGGTACAGGAGACAGGGATCAGGACCATCCCCATGAAAAAGAAGTGCAAAAAGGCCAAGTGGTTGTCTGAGGAAGCCGTACAAATAGCTGTGAGTAGAAGAGAAGTGAAAGGAAAAGGAGAAAAAAAGGTATACTCATTTGAATGCAGAGTTTCAAAGAATAGCAAGAGGAGATCTTAAAAAAGTTTTTCTCAGCAATCAATGCAAAGAAATGGAGGAAAACAATAGAATGGGAAAGACTAGAAATATTTTCAAGAAAATTAGAGATACCAAGGGAACATATCATATGAGGATGGGCACAAAAAGGGACAGAAATGGTATGGATCTAATAGAAGCAGAAGCTATTGAGAAGAGGTGGCAAGAATACACAGAGGAACTGTACAAAAAAGTTCTTTATGACCCAGATAATCACAATGGTGTGATCACTCACCTAGAGCCAAACATCTTGGAATGTGAAGTCAAGTGGACCTTAGGAAACATCACTATGAACAAAGCTAGTGGAGGTGATGAAATTCCAGTTGAGCTATTTCAAATCCTAAAAGAAGATGCTGTGAAAGTGCTGCACTCAATATGCCAGCAAATTTGGAAAATGCAGCAGTGACCCCAGGACTGGAAAATGTCAGTTTTCATTCCAATACCTAAGAAAGGCAATGCCAAAGATTACTCAAACTACCACACAATTACACTCATCTCACATGCTAGTAAAGTAATGCTTAAAATTCTCCAAGCCAGGCTTCAACAATATATGAACTGTGAACTTCCAGATGTTCAAGCTGGTTTTAGAAAAGCCAGAGGAACCAGAGATCAAATTGCCAACATCTGCTGGATCATCGAAGAAGAAAGAGAGTTCCACAAAAACATATATTTCTGCTTTATTGACTATGCCAAAGCCTTTGACTGTGTGGATCACAATAAACTGTGGAAAATTCTTCAAGAGATGGGAATACCAGACCACTGGACCTGCCTCTTGAGAAATCTGTATGCAGGTCAGGAAGCAACAGTGAGAACTGGACATGGAACACCAGACTGGTTCCAAATTGGGAAAGGAGTAGATCAAGGCTGTATATTGTCACCTTGCTTATTTAACTTATATGCAGAGTACAGCATGAGAAACACTGGGCTAGAAGAAGCACAAGCTGGAATCAAGATTGCCAGGAGAAATATCAATAACCTCAGATATGCAGATGAACACCACCTTTATGGCAGAAAGTGAAGAAGAACTAAAGTGTCTCTTGATGAAAAGTGAAAGAGGAGAGTGAAAAAGTTGAGTTAAAGCTCAACATTCAGAAAACTAAGATCATGGAATCCGGTCCCATCACTTCATGGCAAATAGATGGGAAACAGTGGAAATAGTGACAGACTTTATTTTTTGGGCTCCAAAATCAATGCAGATGGTGATTGCAGCCATGAAATTAAAAGGTGTTTGCTCCTTTAAGAAAAATTATGACCAACCTTGACAGCATATCAAAAAGCAGAGACATTACTTTGCCAACAAATGTCTGTCTAGTCAAATCTATGGTTTTCCCAGTAGTTATGTATGGATGTGAGATTTGGACTATAAAGAAAGCTGAGTGCTGAAGAATTGATACCTTTGAACTGTGGTGTTGGAGAAGACTTTTGAGAGTCCCTTGGATTGCAAGGAGATCCAACCAGTCCATCCTAAAGGAAATCAGTCCTGAATATTCATTGGAGGGACTGATGCTGAAGCTGAAACTCCAGTACTTTGGCCACCTGATTCGAAGAGCTGATTCATTTGAAAAGACCCTGATGCTGGGAGAGATTGGGGGCAGGAGGAGAAGGGGTGGCAGAGGATAAGATGGCTGGATGGCATCACCGACTCAATGGACATGAGTTTGAGTAGACTCCGGGAGTTGGTGATGGACAGGGAGGCCTGGCGTACTGCAGTCCATGGGGTTGCAAAGAGTTGGACACCACTGAGCGGCTGAACTGAACTGATGTTGATGTAAATTTTGATGACCTTGCAAAATTTACATCTAAATTCTGATAGCTGCTTTATAGAATTTTTAAAAACTAAACCATTTGTGAATGAAGACAGGCTTTACCAGTCAGTATTTATGCCATTTTTCCTCTTGTGCTATTGACTGATAGTGATTTTCAAATACAGTATTTTATTCTAAACTCAGAAGACATTAGTTAATATTTTGCTATTGACAAATATCTGTAATTGAAAAAATATTTAACAAAATATAACAGTACATGTAATTTTAACAGATGGATATAGCAATAGGTGTGGTAGGCAAATGTAGATATAGATACTCTTCATCAGATTAAAGTAGTTTCTCCCTATTACAAGTTAATTGAGAATAGTTATCATATATGTATGATGAATTTAATAAAGTATATTTCCATCATCTACATGAAATAATATGCCCTTCTCCTTTATCTTATAAATGTTGTACATTATACTTATTGATCTTCTAACAGTAAATCCCATTCACACTCCTGGAGTTATCTGCTCTTGGACATAATTAATCATCTATTTTATATATTGTTAGATCCCATTTGTTGTTACTTAGGGTTTTTACATCTATGTCAATGAGACTCAGTGGGTACTTAATTATAATTTCTTATACTATCTTTTTTAATTTTTAGTATAAAAGTTGTGTTGGTCTCATGAACTAAGTTTGATTTAACTTTTACTCTCAAGAAGAATGTGTGTAAGATTAGTATTATTTCTTCCTTGACTGTTTGGAAAGATCTATTGGTATAACTGACTATCTTGCCTAAGATAACTGACTATCTTGCCTAAGAGTTTGTTTTGTTTGAGATGGGGATGATTTTTCAATTGTTGATTCAATGTCCTTAACATGTATAAGGATATCCAACATGTTTACTTCTAGTGGAAGTTTTGGTAAATAGTGTAGAAAATTATCCATTTGCCCTATTTATGTATTTATTTTCATAGGCTCCTCTGTCCATAGGATTTCCCAGGCGAGAATACTGGAGTGGTTAGTCATTCCTTTCTCCAGGGGATCTTCCTCACCCAGGGATTGAACCCAGGTTTCCTGCATTGCAGGCAGATTATTTACTATCTGATCAATCCGGGAAGCCCCCATCATAAACATGTTTTTTATATTATTTTGTTAGTAATTTTAACATTGCTATAATTCCACATTCCTGCACAGTCCTTCCCGATCTTTAGGAGGGACAAATAGAGATATAATTATCTCTTCAGGATCTAATAGAGATATAATTAGAGCATGACTTAAAAAATTCATATAATTCATCATTCAAATTTCTACAAATAATCAGAACGTCTATTTGACCTTACAGTACACTCAAATAAGAAGTGTTACTAATTTGTTCAAAGAAGTTGCAAGTGTTTATGTGCTTGATGCTGGAAGGGTGCCAGATACCATTTCACTGTCAACCCTGCTTTGTGCAGAGCCAGTTCTAGCACATTTCAGGGAAAAAAAACAAGAAAAAAAAACTGTTATCTTTTATGTAAATGAGTTTATAGTTGACTGTATCATAGTGTATTCAAATATCTCCTCTAAATATATGAAACATATCTAAATACCTAGAATTTTGGTATACTTCTAAAATACTAGTAAACCTTTACATCATAACAAAAAGTCAGGACTTCAGGAAATGTTAAAGTCCAGAAAATTGTTACATTATAGTGTTTTCATTTAATATCTTAAATTACAGAAGATTTTTAGTAAATTCAGATACTGTCCCAAAGTATTCTTTGGATGTGGGTAACTTTGGAACTTGAGATAATAGTAAGAATAAAATAATAATTAATAATAAAAACATTGTTATCTAACATTTATTAAGCACTTTCAATATGCCAAATATTTGCTAAATATTTTATGTAAAGCATCGTATTTAATAAATTCTGAATAGTTAGAGGTAAGAGCTGTTAATATTCATTTTCTATACGTGAGGCAACATATTTACACAAGTTCATCGACTCATCTAAAGTCTCAGGTGGTTTCCCTGGTGGCTCAGATGGTAAAGCATCATCTGCCTACAATACGGGAGACCTGGGTTTGATCCCTGGGTCAGGAAGATCCCCTGGAGAAGAAAATGACAGCTCACTTTCATACTCTTACTTGGAAAATCCCGTGGATGTAGGATCCTGGTGGGCTACAGTCCATGGGATTGCAAAGAGTCGGACACGACTGAGCGACTTCACTTTCACTTTTCACTTTCAAAGTCTCAAAGCTGGCAAGTGCTGGTGTTTTGTGACAACAGAAATGCCAAGCACTGCCGCCTGTCTGCAGTGGTCATCACTCTTGTAGACAAGCTGTAGCAGGGCTGGACAGCTGTGCTTTCTAGACTGATGGATTGTTTAGCCGATTAATTCCTCGTAGTCGAAGAATTTATGATCTTTCTATATCAGTTCCCTGGGAAAAGGAAAGACTGGGGGAAGGTTCACTTAGCTGTAAAAGAATACTGACATCTTGTAACTGATGAGAGTAAAAGAGAACTATTAGATTTAAAGATAATCAGTTAAACAGAATTTAGCAAAAGCACCTGGAGAAGAAAAGGGCAACCCACTCCAGTGTTCTTGCATGAAAAATCCCGTGGACAGAGGAGCCTGGCAGGCTACAGCCCAGGGGCCACCGCTGAGAAAGTGAGCACATCCAGGCACCACTCTAGGTGTGGGGAGTGTTAGGTTTCTCAGCTGAGTTTGCTAGATCTATTTCCCAATAGAAAAATGCACACATATTTAGTTTGGAAGAAAGGGAAATAAACTCAAAGCCTTAGATGATTTTTAAAAAAAAAATATGCCTAGATTGTTCAAGTTAATTTTAGAGCCAGAGATTCCTTGCAATTTGATTTGAAAACAATTCTCCCAAATTAAGATAATTGAGATCAGTAAGGTTGTTTCCTAGACAGTAAGCTTTTCCAGAGATGTTTTCTAAAATATAAAAAAACCCACAATCTTCATTCTTATTTTAGGCTACTTTTGAACATACAAACATCTAAATGGAAAAAAAAAAATAAATTGGTGCTCCTGAAATTAAAATGTATTAAAAAAGAAACCTTAAAAATGACAAAACCAAAATCTCCCAATATAATGACTTCTTCCTACACCCATACGTTAAAAAACAAGGATATTTTGAGACTAGTAGAAGGTAGACAATGAAAAACATCCTATTGCTGCAAATATTGGTTGATATTCTATGTAGCATGGAGTCACAGCATTCTGCTATGAAATTAGAATCAAATCTCTTGCGAGAGAACTTGAGTAATGAGTTTTGATTTCAAAATCACATTTGAAAGAGAAAGTGAACTTTCAATGGAACTTTGATAATGTACATGTATGTATTGTGTTTATCTGTATTTTGTGTGAAGATTTAATCAGAGATGCTTGAATCAAAGAACAGATGGAAGCTTTATTTAAATTTAGAGAGAAGAATATGACATGCTGGGCTCAATAAAGCAATTTATTATTTTTTTTTGTTTTTGTTTTTGTTTTTTTTTTTTTTAAATATTATTTTATTAGTTGGAGGCCAATCACTTTACAACATTTCAGTGGGTTTTGTCATACATTGACATGAATCAGCCATATAGTTAAAGCAATTTAAATGTTTTCCATCCTACATACATTTTATTTAATGATATAATCAACTTAGGAATTCTAAAATAGTGACAACACTAACTTTAAAAACCACTGACTCTGTCTGTGTCTCATGTATGCATAAGTCTAAAAATGTGTGCCAAGAGGATGGAAATTTTCATGGTGTTGTCCAAAGGATTTTAAGTTTCATTATTGATTGATTAGGTTACTTTTTTTTTTTTTTTAAGTCTAACCTGTCCCACAAAAGATGAATAAATCACTAATGAATCCAGATAGAGGAAAGCAAGGATCCTGGTTCAATTCAAAGATGAGAATGCATTTTCAACAGGTCCCCAGTGGAGTTGTCATGGGTTCCAGCAACCTCAAGATGCCAAATTTCTCTTCAATTATTCACATTCTTTGCATTCTAGTATATAAGGATCTTTGATAATAGCAGAAGGTTAGTATTAGACCAGCCTTTGCAGAGGAAACAATTATATGCTCTGAACAATACTTAAAAAGCAATATTTGAAGGTCCTAGAAAGTGACAAACAGGCAGAAATGTCAAGGTGTTTGACCCTTGACAAAGGTAACTACACTGAGATCAACTAGTATATGAAGTCTCCTGAAGGCACTCTCACAGTCCGTGTTGCCCAGTGCATGTAGAACTGAAGCAGAAAACCTCAAACGCTGGTTTGAGATATCAGAAGATGATAGACTTAGAAGGCCACCAGAGTGGCAGGAAGTTGAGAAGAGAAATCTCATAAAGGAAGGAGCTGTAGCAGGAGTCCCCAAGTATACATTCAAGCCCTGCCCAAATCCTTAGACTATCCCTAAACTGTACATACATAAGGGAAGTTTCAAGGTTCTCAGTAAACAGTCACAGCAGAAGGCTAAAAGAAGTGAGAGTTACTATAAAGGGCAGTTTTGGTTTTTGAGTCCAATTAATATTTTAATTACTAAACAAAGATCAGTACAATGAAGAGGAAGATAGAGTATAGTGCATAGTGCTTAGTCACAGTCCTGCCCAACTCTTTGTGACCCATGGACTGTAGCCCGCAGGCTGCTCTGTGGGATTCTCCAGGCAAGAATACTGGAGTGAGTTGCCATGCCCTCCTCTAGGGGATCTTCCCAACCCAGAGATTGAACCCAGGTCTCCCTCACTGTAGGCAATTCTTTACCTTCTGAGCCACCAGGGAAGCGGTAAGAGGAATATAAGAGAAGCTTAAAAAGTAAACACTTCCAAATGTGCAAAGGAATGGGGAAAAGTCACCGATAATTAAAAGTAGTTGAGAGCCTACAAACCTGAGGTTGACTTTATATATATAGTGATCAACGGAAATTATGACAATAAAATTGATTTAACAGGGAATCTATAAAACATAGAAATCATATATATGGAACTCTAAAACCAAAATTTACAAGTCAGAGTTTAACAACTAGGCTCATCACAGATCACAGAGAGAATAAAAAAGCTAAAATTCGAGGCAAACCTACTGAAATGATCCAGTCTGAAGAACATAAAGGGAAGAACCTGTGTGGCAACATGGCTTGAGATGTGGGAACACGGGCCAGCTGAGGAGGGATCAACACGGGAGAGTGGACCAGTTAAAGCAATCAAGCCTGAGCAGGGTAATGAGGGTGCAGATGTACTTAGTAAGGAGTAACAGAAGGAGTCAATCATGTGTGTATTGTAGAAAGTGTTTGTATGAGAAAGCTGTCCAACAGGAGATATTAAAACCCAAGTGAAGCAAGATGGGCCTCATCTTTATAAAAGATGGCTGAAACAAGGTGTTGGAGCCTGAGTGAGTACTTCCTCCTGGGAAGCAATCTGACATGAGGTGTTGGAGCCCTTGCAGATATGGGAAACACCCTTCCTCTGTGGAATGCATTTACCCAGGACAGTGAAAAACAATTTTCAAATTTTGTTTTGGCCATATTCTGTGAATCATCTGTATATCTGACTGCATATCCTGAAGAAAATCAGTCCTGGATGTTCATTGGAAGGACTGATGCTGAAGCTCCAATATTTCAGCCACCTGATGTGAAGGACTGACTCATTGGAAAAAATCCTGAGGCTGGGAAAGATTGAAGACAGGAGGAGAAGGGGACAATAGAGGATGAGATGGTTCAGTGGCATCACCCACTCGATGTACATGAGTTTGAGCAAGCTCTGGGAGTTGGTGATGAACAGGGAAGCCTGGCATGCTGCAGTTCATGGGGTCACAAAGAGTCAGACAAGACTGAGCAACTGAACTGAACTGAACTGAACTGTGAATCATGCTTGTTTAGTGTCTTAGTTACATATATCCAGTTTTCCAAATCTTTATATCCCTATTTAAAGAAGTGAGAAAGATGTGTTTCAGAGAATAGCTTTCCCTCAGTAACACAGGAAGAAAGACAGGACTAGAACATACTTCTCTTGAACTGTAGTGTAATTCCCTTCTCACTACTAACAAACTGTGCTTTAACATTAGCCCTCTAGTTGCTAATTATAAAATAACTGTGTTAATAAATAGTAAAATATGATTTTTAAATTTATCTTGATTATGTCAATTCATATTTTCAGCTCAAGGACCTCTTAGTTGCCCATTGAAGATCAGAACAAAAGCCTCTTTTCTATGATGCTTTACAAATTCAAAAGACTTTTCATTCATTGCCAACCTTAATGAAAATTAACATAGACTAATTACATTTGCATTGCATTTTTATTAGAGAGATGGGTGATAAATTTAAACAGAAAAGAATTTATAAGAGGCATACTTCATGACATGTATACAAGAATATTCAGCTAGTTGAGAGGAGCTTTTCAACAATTTAATAGATTAGGCTGCTCAAAATATGAATAATACAGAGGTGAAAAATATGGACCTATGTCAATAAAGCTTTTGGACAATTTGAGAATATTAATTTACTAGCTGAAATGAAGTTTGGGTTGTAACTTGAATTACTGACTACTCCTTTAGTTAGTTCCTCAAAAGAATTAAAAACAGGATTCTAAATATTTTAACAATGTCTTGAGAGGGATATTTTGGGGTAGGAACTTCTGTAGCTCAAAAAATGGCAGCAATTCTAAATATCTTCTCCCTAGAGATTCACTTTAATAGTGCTTCCTATTGACTTTCATAATATCTGTCTGTATTCCCAGTCTTTATAACATATTTCACAAATTTCCTGTTTTACTGTCTTATTCCTGCCAAGTACTTTTTTTCTCAAGATTATTTTATGGCTTCATGATAAATTTTCAGGTATGTTTATATATCCATGTACTGGACAACCTGACTCAGACCAATAAAAGTGGACAATTTTACTGTTCACCTTTATCATGCATCTGCCATGTACTCAGGACTCTCATCCTGCTTTTGGCTATTCTGAGATTCTCAAATGTAAATTTCTTATACTGTCCATATATACCAAGCTCAACTAAAACACTTTTAATTTATGAATAAAGCAAATTTCTCTCAATTGAATTTATCTAACTCTTGAAGGAAATAGCCATCTGTTTTGGTGTTCAGTCACTCAGTTACGTCCAACACTTTGCAGCTGCATGAACTGCAGCACGCCAGGCTTCCCTGTCCTTCACTATTGTTGCAGAGTTTGCTCAGACTCATGTCTGTTGAGCCGATGACGCCATCCAACTATCTCATCCTCTGTGACCTCCTTCTCCTCTTGCCATCTGTCTTGCCTAGCACCAGGGTCTTTTCCAATGAGCTGGCTCTTCACATCAGGTGGTCAAAGTATTGGAGTTTTAGCATCAGCTCTTTCAGTGAAGGGCTTCCAAAGCCCTTCAGGGTTGATTTCCTTTAGGATTGGCTGGTTTGATCTCCTTGCAGTCCAAGGGACTCTCAAGAGTCTTCTCTAGCACCACAGTTTGAAAACATCAATTCTCCAATGGACAGCCTCCTTTATGGTCCAGCTCTCACATCTGTACCTGACTACTGGAAAAACCATAGCCGTGACCAGATGGGCTTTGTTGGCAAAGTGATATCTTTGCTTTCTAAAACAGTCTAGGTTTGTCATAACTTTTCTTCCAAGGAGCAAACATCTTAATTTCATGGCAGCAGTCACCATCTGCAGTGATTTGGGAGCCCAAGAAAATAAAATCTGTCACTGTTTCCACTTTTTTCCCCATCTATTTGCTATAAAGTCATGGGACCAAATGTCATTATCTTCATTTTTTGAATGTTAGGTTTTAAGCCAACTTTTTCACTCTCCTCTTTCACCTTCATCAAGAGGCTCTTTACTTCCTCTTTGCTCTCTGCCATTAGGGTGGTATCATCTGCATATCTGAGAATATTGATATTTCTCCCTGCAATCTTGATTCCAGCTTGTGATTCATCCAAGCTGGAATTCATCAGTATTTCACATGATATATTCTACATGTAAGTTAAATAAGCAGGGTGGCAATATACAGCCTTGAGGTACTCCTTTCCCAATTTTCAACCACTCCATTGTTCTTTGTCCGGTTCTAACTGCTGCTTCTTGACCTGTATACAAATTTCTCAGGAAGCAGGTAAGGTGGTCTGGTATTCCCATTTCTTGAAGAATTTTGCACATTTTGTTTTGATCCACACAGCCAAAAGCTTTAGTGCAGTCGATGAAACAGAAGTAGATATTTTTCTAGAATCCTCTTGGCTTTTCTGTGATTCAATGTGTGTTGGCAATTTGATATCATGTTCCTCTGTCTTTTCTAAATCCAGCTTGTGCATCTGCAAGTTTTTGGTTCACGTACTATTGAAGCCTATCTTGAAGGATTTTGAGCATCACCTTTCTAGTATGCGAAATGAGTGCAATTTTGTGGTAGTTTGAACTTTGTTTGGCATTGTCCTTCTTTGGATTGGAATGAAAACTAACCTTTACCAGTCCTGTGGTCACCACTGAGTTTTCCAAATTTGCTAACATATTGAGTGCAGCACTTTAACAGCATCATCTTTTAGGATTTGAAGTATGATCAGTGCTAAATTGTGAGAAACTGAATTGTAACCTGCCCCCAGAGTAACATCAGTATAAATGACAAGTTTATTTGCTAACAGTAATTAGTTTGAAATGTCAAAATTTCATATAAGGTATTTGAAAAGATATCATCCTTCCTGGTTAAATTTTCAATTAGAAGCCACAGTTATTCTAGGATTGGTTCTGATGGGGAGGGATATAGGTGTGAGCACATGTTATTTTTTTCTTAATAGACTCTAGTTAGATGGACTGGAGAAGGCAATGACAACCCACTCCAGTGTTCTTGCCTGGAAAATCCCATGGATGGAGGAGCCTAGTGGGCTGCAGTCCATGGGGTCGCTGAGTCAGACACAACTGAGTGACTTCACTTTCACTTTTCACTTTCATGCATTGGAGAAGGAAATGGCAACCCACTCCAGTGTTCTTGCCTGGAGAATCCCAGGGACGGGGGAGCCTGGTGGGCTGCAGTCTATGGCGTCACACAGTCAGACACAACTGAAGTGACTTAGCAGCAGCAGCAGCAGTTAGATAGACTAGCTTCTGTTTCCAGAGAAACTCGACATTGTTTCCATCAAATAAGTATTTCATTTGAGAAAAAGCATACATCCACTTCAGTAGAAATAAGGCCCATGAGGGAACAGAGTGAAAACAAATAACATGGGAGAAGCATGTATATGACCTAGTACTTCTCTTTATTTTTATATGAATGCACCCAGTTCTGATTATTTGCACTTCTTTATCTAGAATCATGATGCTTCAGGCAGGGAATACCTTGAACTAACATACTTGAGTATTATGGAGTCTTTACTTCTTTCTTGACAAACCATATTCATCCAAACAACCTATGTTAATTACCCATCTTATCCATCTGAATGTACCCCTTCATTTTTTCATGCCCATGCTGCATAAACGAGACCGTAAACTTAAGAAATTCTACACTCTTTTATTTAGACTGCACAATCCATAGTGAACAGATGCTAAGATGCTATCAGAAATAAATCAATTGTTAGAAAATAGTGACAACAGAGTAGTGCAATTCCACTTATGTGTGTATATATATATATATACATATATATATGTATATTGATAGTGAAATTGAGGACGACTCCTTATTTTTAGTATTTTTTAAAAGGAAAATCAACAAATTATTTTTCAATAAGTGAAAGCCCATGTGTACGCTCCTTAGTTTTGACCAGAGGACTGAACAATGACAAGTACATTTAAGAGCAAATTTTAAACTAGAACTGATTAGCAAGGAAAGTACTTCTTTTAGTGAACTTTACACTAATAAATGAACACATTAAACAAGGATTATAGCAGCTGAGAGCAGAAGGATGACTGGCATCCCACCTTGAGTGACTGTGGCTTAATGTGGGCTTTGTAAAGTTATTGACATTTTGATAGTTGGAAACATGGGAGACGGAAAATGGAAAAGACACTGTGAACAAAGATTTGGATGCTGGATCTGGTGGTTTGTTTGGGTTATAGAGAGCAGGGCAACCTTTCAGGAATCGAAGATGCTTGAGAAAGGTGGAGGGGAAGAAAGATTGATTTTTAAAAAATAAAGATCATGAATAAAATGAGTCAGTTCCGTTCAGTTCAGTCACTCAGTCATGTCTGACTCTTTGCGACCCCATGAACCGCAGTACTCCAGGCCTCCCTGTCCATCACCAACTCCCGGAGTCCACACAAACCCATGTCCATTGAGTCAGTGATGCCATCCAACCATCTCATCCTCTGTCACCCCTTCTCCTCCTGCCCTCAGTCTTTCCCAGCATCAGAATCTTTTCGAATGAGTCAGCTCTCCGCATCAGGTGGCCAAAGTATTGGAGTTTCAGCTTTAGCATCAGTCCTTCCAATGAACATCCAGGACTGATCTTCTTTAGGATGAACTGGTTGGATCTCCTTGCAGTCCAAGGGCGTCTCAAGAGTCTTCTTCCACACCACAGTTCAAAAGCATCAATTCTTCTGCACTCAGCTTTCTTTAGAGTCTAACTCACATCCATATATGACTATTGGAAAAACCATAGCCAAAGTAATATCTCTGCTTTTTGATACACAGGAGCATATGTTTAGATTACAAGACGTGAAATAGTTAATGTTTTCAGAAATACATGTTCTGCTTTTTTGGTCATGAATACGTGTATCAGAATTTTTAATTTCCATAAAGGAAAGGGATCTGAAAGCAAGCATGTGAACCCTTCCTTGTGATACCAGAGCCGAATCTACAGAGAAGAAAGGAGGCTTGTAATGAGACATTAGTTCTGAGAAAAGACACCAAGGTCTGTTTCCTGACAGAAGCCTGAGATTTAATCACCCGAAGCAGCTTCTGCAGCCGCCGCCGAGGCGCGCTGGCTTCGCCGTCAGGGAGCAGGATGCCTGTCAAGCCCGCAGAGAAGCAAATGAATCAGTGCCAACACGCTGCCTGCGGACAATAGATGATGCTCACGCGCCGTTTATATCCCCTCCGCACATTCTGATCGTGTGTTGTGTTATCTGCAGAAAATGTCGAGCCTGTGTATCACTACAGAGGGACATCTAGTGAAGGGAAAGTTACTATTAAATCTATAGAAAGGAGGATAATGCTTCTTCAAGGTTTAAGCTGCAGGTCAGAATCTTGCCCCTGAGTAAAGCAAAGATCTATGTTGAGCATACAAGAATGTCGAAGCTTTACAGGAATAAAATTAAAACATTTTTACTTGATAATGGAGCACCAATAGTAAGAATTATATCACCTATGTAATACTGTAATATGTCTAAATGTAAGCAAGACCTTAAGTTATACTGCTTGTGTGACCTTGAACAAGTAACTTAACCTCTTAGCTGGTTTCCTAGTTGAGAAAGTGGATAAAACAACCTCTCTCTCACTGCCTATTAGAGAAGTAAATTAGATCATCTATGTAAAGGCCCAGCATATGAAAGATGCTTAAGATAAATGAGCTCTCCTTTCATTTCATAGAATTAGAGTAAAACCCCAGATTATCCATTCCTATTCAGGGTCTCAACATCTATTTATTGTAATCTTCAGAGTTGTTCAATAAATACTTGCAAGATTAAGGTCATATATGACAAGCGTGTGTTCCAGTGTTCACCTCTGCTGAGAAAATGTGGCATTAGAATGGATGACAAAAGAGGTCAGAAGCAGGAAAGCATTTATAGCATTGGAAAGAATACTGATTAAACTTAAGGTTTTCACTAATATTTCAATTGATCTTGATAAATACAGAATTATGTGAACTTCTGAGTATCTAGAATTACCAGAATGTTATATTTTTTACTTTGTAAGTTTATAAAATAAAATAATATTCAAAATATTAGCTATCAGATATGAGAATTACAATATACTATGTATAATAGATACTTTAATATGCTTTACTATATTATCTAACCTAATTTTCATAACCAAATGATACAGCTTGTCTATACAGCTTGTTTATACATGTCTATATGACATGTATGTGTGTGTATGTGTATGTGTGTATACAGTCTTATCACTTAAGAGACGTTTTACTAAGTCAGAGATTAAACTAGGGTATGTTTATCTTAAGAGCTGATGCCATTTCTTTACAATGTTTCTGTACTGCAGACACATTAAAATTGGAATGGGGCTGGTGATTGAAAGCAGAATAGTGCATTACTTACAGAAATTAATTGAGCCCTCTCTTAGTTTAGTGTGAAAAATTGTCACTGTATACTCATTTTCTTATACACACGCACAGGAAAAATTCATGTATGTATTACTAACCGTGTATTAGGGACTTCCCAGGAGGCTCTAGTTGTAAAGAACCCACCTGCAAATGCAGGAGACACAAGAGACGTGAGTTCAGTCCCTGGGTCAGGAAGACCCCCTGGAGGAGGAAATGACAACCCACTCCAGCATTTTTGCCTGGATAATCCCATGGACAGAGGAGCCTAGCAGGCTACAGCCCATAGGGTTGCAAAGAGTCAGACATGACTAAAGTGACTTAGCATGCACAACTGTGTACTGCCCTAAAAATGGCTTTCATTTCCATTTAAATTTGATAGACAGAGTGCCTGATAAACTATGAACAGAGGTTCATGATATTGCACAGGAGGCAGTGATCAAGGCCATCCCCAAGAAAAATAAAAGCAAAAAGGCAAAATGGTTGTCTGAGGAGACCTTACAAATAGCTGTGAAAAGAAGAGAAGTGAAAACCAAAGGAGAAAAAGAGAGAGATTCCCATTTGAATGCAGAGTTCTGAAGAATAGATAGGAGAGATAAGAAAGTCTTCCACAGTGATCAATGAAGAGAAATAGAGGAAATAGAATGGGAAAGACTAGAGATCTTTTCAAGCAAATTAGAGATACCGAGGTAACATTTCATGTAAAGATGGACACAATAAAGGACAGAAATGGTATGGACCTAACAAAAGCAGAAGATACTAAGTGGTGGCAAGAATACACAGAAGAACTGTACAAAAAAGATCTTCATTTCCCAGATAATTACATAGTGTGATCATTCACCTAGAGCCAGACATCCTGGAATGTGAAGTCAAGTGGGCCTTAGAATGCTGGAGAGGGTGTGGAGAAAAGGGAACCCTCTTACACTGTTGGTGGGAATGCAAACTAGTACAGCCACTATGGAGAACAGTGTGGAGATTTCTTAAAAAACTGGAAATAGCACTGCCATATGACCCAGCAATACCACTTCTGGGCTGACACACTGAGGAATCCAGATCTGAAAGAGACACGTGCACCCCAATGTTCATCGCAGCACTGTTTATAATAGCCAGGACATGGAAGCAACCTAGATGCCCATCAGCAGATGAATGGATAAGGAAGCTGTGGTACATATACACCATGGAATATTACTCAGCTGTTAAAAAGAATTCATTTGAATCAGTTCTAATGAGATGGATGAAACTGGAGCCCATTATACAGAGTGAAGTAAGCCAGAAAGATAAAGAACATTACAGCATACTAACACATATATATGGAATTTAGAAAGATGGTAACAATAACCCTATATGCAAAACAGAAAAAGAGACACAGAAGTACAGAACAGACTTTTGAACTCTGTGGGAGAAGGTGAGGGTGGGATGTTTCGAAAAAACAGCATGTTTATTATCTATGGTGAAACAGATCACCAGCCCAGGTGGGATGCATGAGTCAAGTGCTCGGGCCTGGTGCACTGGGAAGACCCAGAGGAATCGGGTGGAGAGGGAGGTGGGAGGGGGGATCGGGATGGGGAATACGTGTAACTCTATGACTGATTCATATCAATGTATGACAAAACCCACTGAAAATTTTAAAAAAATTTTAAAAATTAAAAAAATAATAAATAAATAAATAAAGTGGGACTTAGAAAGCATCACTACGAACAAAGCTAGTGGAGGTGATGAAATTCCAGTTGAGCTATTTCAAATCCTGAAAGATGATGCTGTGAAAGTGCTGCACTTAATATACTAGTAAATTTGAAAAACTCAGCAGTGGCCACAGGACTGGAAAATGTCAGTTTTCATTCCAATTCCAAAGAAAGGCAATCCCAAAGAATGTTTAAACTACTGCATGATTGCACTCATCTCACACGCTAGTAAAGTAATGCTCAAAATTCTCTAAGCCAAGTTTCAGCAATATGTGAACCGTGAACTTCCAGATGTTCAAGCTGGTTTTTGAAAAGGCAGAGGAACCAGAGATCAAATTGTCAATATCCGCTGGATCATTGAAAGAGCAAGAGAGTTCCAGAAAAACATCTATTTCTGCTTTATTGACTCTGTCAAAGCCTTTGACTGTGTGAATCACAAGAAACTGTGGAAAATTCTTTAAAAGATAGCAATAACAGACCACCTGACCTGCCTCCTGAGAAATTTGTATGCAGGTAAAGAAACAACAGCTAAAACTTGGCATGGAACAACAGAGTGGTTCCAAATAGTAAAAGGAGTACATCAAGGCTGTATATTGTCACCCTGCTTCTTTAACTTATATGCAGAGTACATCATGAGGAACGCTGTGCTGGATGAAGCACAGGCTGGAATCGAGATTGCTGTAAGAAATATCAATAACCTCAGATATGCAGATGACAGCCCTTATGGGTAGAAAGCAAAGAAGAACTAAAGAGCCTCTTGATGAAAGTGAAAGAGGAGAGTGAAAAAGTTGGCTTAAAACTCACCATTCAGAAAACTAAGATCATGGCATCTCGTCCCATCATATCATGGCAAATATATGGGGTAACAATGGAAACAGTGACAAACTTTATTTTTGTGTGTTCCAAAATCACTGTAGATGGTGACTGCTGCCATGAAATTAAAAGAGGATTACTCCTTGGAAGAGAAGTTATGACCAACCTAGATAGTATATTAAAAAGCAGAGACATTACTTTGCCAACCAAGTTCCATCTAGTCAAAGCTATGGTTTTTCCAGTAGGCATATATGAATGTGAGATTTGGGCTATAAAGAAAGCTGAGTGCCAAAGTATTGATGCTTTTGAGCTGTGGTGTTGGAGAAGACTCTTGAGAGTCCCTTAGACTGCAAGGAGATCCAACCAGTCCATCCTAAAGGAAATCAGTCCTGAATATTTATTGGAAGGATTGATGCTGAAGTCGAAGCGCCAATATTTTGTCCACCTGCTGTGAAGAACTGACTCATTTGAAAAGACCCTGATGCTGGGAAAGGTTGAAGGTGGGAAGAGAAGAGATGCCAGAGGATGAGATGGTTGGATGGCATCACGACTCAATGGACATGAGTTTGAGTAGGCTCCGGGTGTTTGTGATGGACAGGGAGGCCTAGAGTGCTGCAGTCCATGGGGTCACAAAGAGTCAGACATGGCTGAGCGACTGACTGACTGAAATATATCAAACAGGGCTATGAAAAACACTATGTTAAGATAGGTAGAAGTGGTGCCTATGGAAATAGTCTGTAATTTTCTCAAGTAAGTAAAACAATAATGATAATGTAGAAAGAAAACTTTTTGTACCCATAGCTGACTGATTTAGTTACATTTTATGTGGACTGAGATTAAAGAAACTAGGGTGAAATAAAGGTATTTTCTGTAGAAATAAATGTTTTTCCTCTAAACACATCATGAACAGGAGCTGTAAAAGTTTATCTGACAAAATTATCCCTTTCACTGAAGTATAATCCCAGATTTACAAATCATTATGTAGTAACCTGCTTGCTCAAAACTGTCATAAATCTACAAAAGTGTATTCAGAAGCACAATGGTATATATGGTAAAACTTAAGTTTTGCAGTAGCTCTGTGGTTGTCAAAAGCTACCCACAGGCAATAGCAGTACTTAATTAGATACAGATTGAAAACTTCTGCAACTCCCCTTGTACTGCTTTCTATGACAGAATGAAAACCCTATCTTCAAGTAGAGGGTCTGTGAAAACGAAAAATGGTATTTATTTAAAAGTCTTGTATGCATGTTCAGCTATGTTCGATTCTGTTTGACACCCCCTGAATTGTAGCCACCAGTCTCCTCTGCCCATGGTATTTTACAGGCAAGAATACTGGAATGGGTTGCCACCCCCTTCTCCAGGGGATCTTCCTGACCCAGGAATCAAACCCATGTCTCCTTTGTCTTCTGAAATGGCAGGCAGATTCTTTGCCACTGAGCCACCAGGGAAGCCCAGGCAAATATGTAAAGGGCATTAACTATATGGTGATGGATGGAAATGAAGTTTTTGGTGGTGAGCACACTGTAGGATATTCAGAGGTAGAAATGTAATGTACACATGAAATTAACATAGTGCTATAAACCAATGTTATCAATAAAACTGGATAAAATTGGTAAAGTATATGAAGAATAGCTCCTCACTCATCAAGGGAAGACAAGGGAGCCCTGGTACTGAGTATCCTAACCTAGAACCTTGTTGGACAGGACTTAAGTCAATGAACCTAAGAGAGGCCTTTAGACCTTAAAGTTCATTACTTCCATTTACAACAAACATGCTTTCCAACCCAACAAAGGTAAGTAGAGTCCTTTTTTCTCTACTTCCAGAATTTTGCAATAATACCATCCACCCTTCAAACAGCCATTTTCCATAGTCAATAGTGATTCATCCCTCACTTCATTTTATTAAATGCAAAATCAAGATGCTCAACCAAGGATATGTAAAGTTTGTTCAATCCTACGGCCCAGCTGGGTAGGTAACATAGCAGTTCCCCACGTGGGGGAAGCTCAGGCCTGAGGACACTGGGGCCTTCCCCCTTCTGAGGAAGCAGCAATGCTTAGGATGCTGACTGAGCTTCTTGGGGGTAGCACATTATCCAAAGATAATTGTCTTTGGTGGGGGCCTAAACAAATCTTTAGGGCACATTGCACATGATAATTCTTGAGCTATTATATTGGGCTTCTGAACTGATTCCAGTTCTGGCCAACTGTCTCTTGCCTGCTTCAACCTTAAACTGTTTGCTTTGAATCATCTTCTAATAAATCTCCAAAGGGACTTCCCTTGTGGCTCAGCTGGTAAAGAATCTGCCTGCAATGCGTGAGACCTGGGTCAATCCCTGGGTTGGGAAGATCCCCTGGAGAAGGGACAGGCTATGCACTCCAGTATTCTGGCCTAGAGAATTCCATGGACTCTGTAGTCCATGGGGTCGCAAAGAGTTAGGTACAACCGAGCGACTTTCACTTTCTTAGTTCCAAAGGAGTTTCCCCAGTGGCGCTGGTGGTAAAGAACCCAACTGCCAGTGCAGGAGACATAAGAAACACAAGTTCTATCCCTAGATCGGGAAGATCCCTTGGAGGAGGGCATGGCAACCCACTCCAGTATTCTTGCCTGGAGAATCTCATGGACAGAGCAGCCTGGCAGACTATAGTTCACAACGTTGCAAACAGTCAGACACTAGTGAAGTGACTTAGCACACACGCACATATTTCCAAAGATACCATAAATGACTGGGCTGTAAATAGCAGAGAGAAAGTAGTATAATATGATGAGTCTTAAATTTACAGAAAGCTTCTTGTGTTTTCGTGCCAGGCCGGCGATTTCACATGCCATAATGACTGTAGTGGAGACCCATCTACCAGGGGAGAAAAACAAATCCAGATGGGCACTTCATGGAGAGCCACACGGGGCATGTTATCTTGCTTCTGACAGATGTTGGACCCTCTCATATGATCTAGTTTTCTCACCTGTTGTGCTAAAGATGGCTGTACAGGGCTCACACAGTCTCTGGTCAAGTGACAGAAGCTTTATGTGGAATCCAGGAGAGCGCTGGTGCCCAGAACGCCAGCGGCCCCAGAAGGTTACCATCACTTCAACTCTACTCTGCCCACCCGTGATATCCGTATCTGGGAATACCTCCTGCTGCCTTTGTTCTGCTCTCATCCCCAGTCACCTTCACTTTGACTTGGTACCTTTCTTCAGTTTTCCTTTCTCGTGTCTCCTCTCTAAGTTTAGCTGGACCATAGGATTAACTTTATGACTGAAAATAAGAGGTATGAGTTTGAAAAACTTTGTTGTGAAGGAAATGTGCAAGAAGCAGAGGGAAGTAGGTAGGTGGCCTGAGATCCACGTGTCTGGAGGGCAGAGGTCTGGGGAGAAGGGAAGTCTAGTGAACATAACAGGAGCTCAATGGTCCATGTATGGCATTACAGAGAATGAAGGGAAAAAAAAACTAAAGGGCTAGGCAAATTATGAAGGCAGAAAGCGCTCATTGTAATCATGGCACTCAACTGCAGCTATTCTTAGAAATAAGACAAAAGCTTTATTCCCTGTTGTAGGACACAGTAAGACTGGCAGAAAAAAACTCTTGAGTACTGAAGTAAGTCCCTGATTTATTGCAGAGCCTGGGGAAATGACCACCCTAATCATAGAGATCTGAAGGACCCATCTATATAGGTTGAACACCCAGAAGGAGAGATTAAAGGAAGCCCATAAATCACACACAGCAACTGAACATGTAGCAATTGATATGTGTTTGTAATTGGATTCTACATTAGGATCTGGAAAAAACACTCCCTTGTTTGTAAGAGTAAATATACAGTATGACAAGGATACATAAGGGTCCTTATTTTTATGATTGAGTCATAAAGTTGTTTTCAAGGTTCTATTTTGTCAATATAGTTAGAAAAGAATTATTTAATTGTAGATCTTTACTTTCACTGATTTAAACAGGAAATATCCATCTCAAGTCAAAGATCATACAAGATCTGAAATCTGATAGTTTTCCCAAAGAATAAGTCTTCAGAGAATTTGTGGGAGTTGTTCTATGCTCTTCTGATCAAAAGATGCAGTAAACTAAAGAAAAGTTTCATTAACATTGGGAGTTTCAGTTTTGCTTAAGTTGGTCAATATTTCAACTCAGACAAGAAACAGCATGCTCCTTGGTCCCCAAATGGAAAACTAATTGAGTTTTCTTTGAAAGCTGACAGCAAAATTTATGTTATCTAATTTTTCCTAAGCCTGTACTTATTTTCAGTTCCAATAAAATAATAATTTTGAACGCCAAGGAGACTGTATCATGTGGAACAGAACCTCCCTGCAAGAACATCCTCTGAGTCCCAGGGGACTCATGTGTGTGTCAGATGGTAACACATCCCACCCTGACTCAGAGTTCATTCCTGATAGAACAGACTAAACTGTAGAAGTCAGAACTGCCAAGGTTAGCTTAGCAGCACTGCTAAACACAAGGAGGCAATCCTGGTGCACCTGAGAACTGAGGAATTAGAAAATAATCCCTACTCTTTTCATCTGTCATTTATCTCAAGAACAGATTGAAATATTATTGGGTTTGTTAAAGTCATAATTACTATTTGAAGGCTGAACACTCTCTTCTAAAACATAAATCTCAAGTAATTTGATTGCATTGGAAAGGCACTAGACAAAATCTTTTCTGAAATATGCATATATGTTGTAAATGTTAAAGAAGAAATGGGGAAATGTACAGCCATCAAGAACAAAAAGTTAAACAGGAATAACTAAAACTGAATCAATATTAATTATATTCTCTAGAAGCAAGAAACAGCAACAGGAATTTTGAAGGCTACTAGGACTATAAATGGGGCTTCCTGGGGTAGCTCAGCTGGTAAAGAAACTACCTGCAATGCAGGTGGCTCTGGTTCAACTCCTGGGTCTGAAGTTCCACTGAGAAGGGATAGGCTACTCACTCCAGTATTCTTGAGTTTCTCTGGTAACTCAAATGGTAAAGAATCTACCTGCAATGCGGGAGACCTGGGTTAGATCCCTTGGGTGGGAAGATAGCCTGGAGGCAGGCATGGCAACCCACTCCAGTATTCTTGCCTGGAGAATCCCCACGGACAGAGGAGCCTGGTGGGCTACAGTCCATGGGGTCACAAAAAGTCAGACACGACTCAGCAACCGAGCACAAGACTAGAAATCATAGTACATGCTTTAGGAGCAGTTTATATTTTTTTTTCTCCATTTACATTTTTTTTTTTATTTTTTTTCCTAATTTTATTTTATTAGTTGGAGGCTAATTATTTCACATTTCAGTGGGTTTTGTCATACATTGACATGAATCAGCCATGGAGTTACACGTATTCCCCATCCCGATCCCCCCTCCCACCTCCCTCTCCACCCGACTCCTCTGGGTCTTCCCAGTGCACCAGGCCCGAGCACTTGTCTCATGCATCTCACCTGGGCTGGTGATCTGTTTCACCATAGATAATATACATGCTGTTCTTTCGAAACATCCCACCCTCACCTCCAGAGAAGGTGAGGGTAGAAGCAGTTTATATTTTAATCTAGCAGAGACAGGATATAAAAACATCAGATTAAAAGTAACTCTACATGTTAGAAACTATAAGTAATTTGTGTATAAAATAAAAGAGATAAAATGGGCAGACAATCATAAATTTTGAACAAAAGGAACAGTCAATTCAGAAGTAAAGAAATTATTTGAATCGTGGGTATTTCAGGAAAAAAATTATGACAATGCAGAATTTGAATTAAATGTCAGAAGACGGATGGTTGCAGATGGTATCTTACTTTACACATTACATGTGCAAAAAAAAAAACTGTATAATTATTTTATTCAAATCAAATGTAGTCCATTAACTACAGCCCGTTATTGCTCCTATGTCAACTTTACACCCAAAATTTTTGCTTCTGGTAGAATTGGCACCTAAGTCGTCTCCTCGTTGAGGTTTCCAGAAAGCAATTCTTCACCGTCTGCCGTGTGACCTCCTGTCCTGGGCACCCTGGGCCATGGTGTGTGTGCGCTAAGTCACTTTAGCCCTGTCCGGCTCTTTGTGACCCCAAACTGTAGCCCTCCAGGTCCCCCTGTCCATGGGGTCCCCCAGGCAAAAATATTTGAGTGGGTTGCCATGCCCTCATCCAGGGGATCTTCCTGATCAGGGATTGAAGCCTCACCTCTTATGTCTCCAGCACTGGCAGGTGGGGGTTCTTTATCTCTAGTGCCTTCAGATTCTTTACTATCTGAGCCATGTTTAGAAGGCTAGGCAGTGAGTAGTGCTCACCTGTATTCTTGCTACCTGCTAATCTCCTTTCCCTCCCAGACATGGACGTCCTTTCTCTCTTTTTCTCTCCCTACCCACTTTATTTTCCCTTCACTTCCCTTAGTAAGTAGAAAATCTTCAAGGTGTTTGGTCTTCTGGAAAAACAAAGCTAGCAAAACCTGTTCTACGACAAATTTCTCCTTTAACTCTGGAAAAAATAAATTTTTCCCTAATCAATGTTTTACATTCTTAAGAAACAACTTGGAATATTGAGGGGAAAATAGAAACATGTAAACAATGTCTCAACAAATTATCTGCCATTTGTGAGAAAAGGATGTGCTGGAAAGTCTATGTTGGGAAAACTGATACCCAAACCAGTGGCTTGGTCTGTAAGATTTGAGAGACAGTGAACAAACTTGTCTAAAGACCACAAGGGTAAAGAATTTATGTATAGCACTTTAGCTAATTAAGATCATTGACATTTTTTTTTTTTTAAGTAGAAGAATGATTTGATCACAGCAGTGCTTTGATTATTGAAAATAAGAAAGCAGACTAGATTGAGGAAGGGAAAGCCCGAAAGAAGGATGAGTAAATAGACAGGCTACACCGAAGTGATGTATTTACTTTTTTAGCATACTTCATTTATGATAGTTGTGCATCAAATGTGAAATCTTATTGTAAATTAAAGTGCCATTGAGTTGGTTGGCAAAGTTAGGGTCAGTGAGTTAATGAGAAAAGGAGTGAGAAATTAAAAGAGAAGGCAACACTCTGAAGGAATTTAGAGTGCAAGTGGTGTCTTGGGATCAGTATGAAGAATGTGACCAATTATTCATAAGAAAATTTAACGCATAAATGATATTGCAAATCATTTATTATTCTGAGAACTTCAAGAGACATGGAGATCAACATATTGAAATCCCACTGCTTGGAGGAGACATTTGAAAAATGAGCAAGTCAGCACAAAAACTCTCTAAATAAATTATACCTCAAATGCCAAGGCTATTGGAGTACTGAATAATGACAAGGTTTCCACATTTTTATGCAAAATACAAATCAATTGAGCAAAATTAATTTCCATTTTGATTATAATTTTAATTTTAAAAAAGCCATTTCCTTTAATATTGGTAGAACTAATCACACTTTTTTTTGTTGTTGAATCTTTGGGAAGACAGTGGACTTTAGAAGATAGCATTTAAAAGGTAGTTTTAGAAGCCCAGTAGTAGAATTAGCATTTATTCAAAGAAAAAACAGTAATATTTCTTTCTGTATACCTAAATGTTAAGGGGTATTAAAAAGTTTCTTATTATAATACTTATATAAAAATTAAAACTTCACTGGCTCTTTAAACTTGGCTTAATAAAGAATTCTTAATTAATAGACAAATGCATGTATAGGAATGACAGTCCAGAAGCTATGAGTACCATTGCATCTCTGTGGCCACTCTGCTCTGTGATCTTAGCTTCTTAGATCTTAGCCTCAGTTCACAAACCTTATTTCTTAATTTCCAGTATTCCAAATAAAAACATTTAATCTAGAACCAAAGATCAAAAGCCAGATATGATGGCTCTTAGAGTATGTTTGGGCTTTTACAACAGAATAACCAGACTGGTTATGTAGCTTATAAACAACAGAAATTTATTTCTCAGTTTTATGGAGGCTGAAAGTCCTAGATGAGGGTTGGTTCCAGCATGGCTGAGTGAGGGACCTCTTTCAGGTTACAGACTTCTGGTATCCTTCTCTGGTGGAAGGAATGAGGAATCTCACTGAGGTCTTTTTCATAAGAACACTAATCCCATTCATTGCCCTCATGATCTAATCACCTCCCAAGGGTCCCACCTCCTAATACTACCGCCCTTGGGGATTAGGCTGTAACATATGGGTTAGGAGGGGTGATGCATTCAGATTATAAAACATGAAAAAGTGATTTGGGGTATTTTTGAAGAAATATTCCAATATCAAAGACAAGTTGACATTAAAACCTAGAGGCAAAGCTCCTTGTTTTTACTGAAGTATAGTTGATTTACAATACTGTGTTAGTTTTCGGTGTATATCACAAAGGTTCAGTTACATAACTAAATGTGTGCGTATGTGTGTTAGACACTCAGGGTGTCTGACTCTTTGTGAACCCACGGACTGTAGCCTGCCAGGCGCCTCTGTCCATGGAATTCTCCAGATAAGAATATTGGAGTGAGCAGCCATTCTTTTCTCTAAGGGATCTTCCTGACCAAGAGATTGAACCTGGGTCTCCCATATTGCAGGCAGATTCTTCACCACCTGAGCCACCAGGGAAGTCCATATAATTGAATATATATATATACATATATATATATATATATATATATGTATATATATATTTCAGATTCTTTTCTACTATAGATAATTATAAAACACTGAGTATAGTTCCCTGTGCTATATGGTAGGTCCTTAGTGCTAATCTATTTTATATATAGTAGTGTGTATATTTTGTCAATCCCAAACTCCTAGTTTATCCCTCCCCCCACCTTTCCCCTTTGGTAAAATATTTGGCTCCTGTGTCTGCCATTCTCTTTTTGTTTTGTAAATAATTTGTATTTCTTTAGACTCCACTTATAACTGATATCATGTTGTCTTTGTCTGACTTACTTCACTTAGTATGATAACCTGTAAGTTCATCCATGTTTCTACAAAAGACATAGTTTCATTCTTTTTATGGCTGACTAATATTTCATTGTATAAATATACCACCTCTTCTTTCTTTATTCATCAGTCAATGGACATTTAGGTTTTTTCTATGTCTTGGTTATTGTAGTTCTGCAATGAATATTGCGGTGCATGTATCTTTTCAAATTAGGTTTTCTCTGAATATATGCCCAAGAGTGGAATTTCAGGATCATATGTTAGCTCTATTTTTAGTTTTTTAAGGAAACTCCATACTGTTCCATAGTGGCTGTTCAGTTCAGTTCAGTCGCTCAGTCGTGGCTGTACCAATTTACATTTCCAACAACAATGTAGGAGGGTTCCTTTTTCTCCATGCAAACTCCAGCATTTATTATTTTTAGATTTTTTTGATGACAGCCATTCTGACCTGAGTGAGGAATTTAGTTTTGATTTGCATTTCTCTAACAATTAGTGATGTTGAGTTTCTTTTCATGTGTCTTTGCCCATTTGTATGTATTCTTTGGACAAATGGCTATTTAAATCTTCTGCTACTTTTTGATTGGGTTGTTTTTTTTTTTTACACTGAGCTATATAAGTGGTTTGTATATTTTGGAAATAAATACCTTGTCAGTCACATCATTTGCAAATACTATTTCCCATTCTGTAGATTGTCTTTTTGTTCTCTTTATGGTTTCCTTTGCTGTGCAAAAATTTTAAATTTAATTAGGTCCCATTTGTTTATTTTTGTTTTAGTTTCCATTACTCTAGGAGACAGATCCAAAAAGTTACTGCTGTGATTTACATCAAAGTGTGTTCTGTGTATGTTTTCCTCTAGGAGTCTTAGAGTGTCTGGTTTTATATTTAGGCCTTTAAATCACTTTGAGTTTATTTTTGTTTATGGTATTAGAGAATGTTCTAATTTCATGCTTTTACATGGAGTTGTCCAGTTTTTCCAGAGCCAGTTATTGACAAGACTGTCTTTTCTCCATTGTATAGTCTTGCCTCCTTTGTCATAGATTAGTTGACCATCAGTTCATGGGTTTATTTTTGGGCATTCTGTTCCATTGATCTATATGATTGCTTTTTGTGCCAGTACCATACTGTTTTACCTTTATGGTATAATCTGAAGTCAGGGAGGCTTATGCCTCAGGTTTCATTTTTCTTCCTAAAAATTGATTTGGATAGTAAGAGTTTTGTGTCTCTATGGAAATTTTATTATTTTTTGGTCTGAAAGAATAAAGTGAAATAGCTCAGTCGTGTCCGACTCTTTGTGACCCTATGGACTGTAACCTACCAATCTCCTCCCTCCATAGGATTCTCCAGGCAAGAGTACGGGAGTGGGTTGCCATTTCTTTCTTCAGGGGATCTTCCGGACCCAGAGATTTAACCTCGGTCTCCCACATTGCAGGCAGACGCTTTAACCTCTGAGCACCAGGGAAGCCCACCATTGGTTATTTGATAAGCAGTGCATTGAATCTGTAGATTGCTTGGGTAGCACAATCATTTTGACATTACTGACATTTTGACATTCACCCAGTCTAAGACATGGTATATCTCTTTATCTGTTGCTGTCACCTTCAATTTCTTTCATCTGCATTTTAGAGTTTTCAGAGTACAGGTTTTTACCTTCTGGTGTGTGTGCATGCTAAGTTGCTTCAGTCGTGTCCAACTCTTTGTGACCCCATGGATTGTAGCCTGCCAGGCTCCTCTATCCATGTGATTCTCCAGACAAGAATATAGAGAGGGTTGCCATGTCCTCCTCCAGGGGATTTTCACTACCCAGTGATCAAAACCTGCATCTCCTACAACTCCTGCATTGCAGGTGTATTCTTTATACTGAGTCACTGGGGAAGCCCTTTGTCTTCTTAGGTAGGTTCATTCCTAAGTATTTTATTCTTTTTGATGCAAGGATAAATTGGATTGGTTCCTTTATTTCTCTTTCTAAATTTCATTGTTACTGTATAGAAATGTGACAGATTTCTGTGTATTCATTTTGTATCCTGCAACTTTACTGAATTCATTGATGAACTCTAGTAGTTTTCTGGTAGCCTCTTTAGAATGTTCTATTTATAGTATCATGGTAGCTATACACAATGAAAGCTTTACATCTTTTCCAATATGGTTTCCTTATATTTATTTTTTTCCTATGATTGCCATGGCTAGTACTTCTAAAACTATGTAGTATAAAAGTGGCAAGGATGGATATCCTTGTTTTGTTTCCCATCTTGGAGGAAATGCTTTCAGCTTTTCACCCTTGATTATAACATTAGCTGTGGTTTTATCATATATGGTCTTATTATGTTGGGGTAGATTCCCTCTATGTCCTTTTATGGAGAGCTTTTATCATAAATGTTGAATGTTGTTAAACACTTTCTGCATCTGTTGAGATGACCATATGATTTTTTATTCTTCAATTTGTTAATATGGTGTATCATACTGATTGATTTGTGGATACTGAAAAATCTTTGTATCCCTGGGGTAAATCCCACTTGATCATTATATATAACCCTTTTAATATATTTTTGGATTCGATTTCCTAGTATTTTGTTGAAGATTTTTCCATTTATGTTCAACCAGTTATATTGGCCTGTAATTTTCTTTTCTGTGATATCTTTGTCTGGTTTTAGTATCAGGGTAATGGTGGCCTTATAGAATCAGTTTGGAAATGTCCCTTCCACTGCAATTTTTGGGATAGTTTCAGGAGGATGGGTTTAACTTTTCTCTAAATGTTTGATAGAGTTTGCCTGTGAAACCATCTGGTCCTGGAGTTTTGTTTGTTTTTCAGTCATTGTTTCAATTTCAGTATTGGCAATTGGTTTGCTCATATTTCCTATTTCTTCCTGATTCAGGGCTTTTCTTTCTTTATTTCTTTCCCTTTTTTTTTTTTTGGATAGGTAAGAAGTGGATGTTTTTTTAGACAGAAGCACACTCCACAGACAGTGTGTGGGTCATCTCTGAAGGGGAGAGTGGCCCTTCTTGGTTTAGTTTTTGGAGATTATACCTTTCTAAGAATTTTCCCATTTCTTCTAGGTTGTCTATTTTATTGTCATGCAGTTGCCTGGTGTGTTTTCTTATGATCCTGTTCTGTATAGATGACCTATCCACTGATGCAAATTTGGTGCTAGTCCACCATTATTAATATTATTGTGTTACTGTCAATATCTCCTTTTATGTATGTTATCATTTGCCTTTTATATATAAATTTATAATAGCTAAGTAATATGTAGATGTAATTGAATATTAATAGAAATTACAGTGGTCATTTTAGAGCTTGAATAATTATGAAACATTTGAACATTCCTGAGGAAAAATAATAGGCAAAAAGTAAAGTTTTTTTTTACTACATATAAAACATAGTAAACGAAACAATGCTGTAGCGATGCAAGAAAAGACAGGCATATCAGACAAGTCAGAAGCAGACCCTAATATGAGGAAATATTTCACATGTGATAAAGGAAATATAACAAGCCAGTAGGAAGGAGTGGCATTTTCAATAAATTATATGTGCTCATTGGCATTTGAGGGTCAGATATAAAAACAGAAAAGTATCTAATCTCCAATCACCTATCAAAATTACTTCAAAATAGATAAAAGCAACATGAAATTTAAAAAAAAAAAAAAAAGGAGTATCAGTGCTTCCAAAATGTAAGGGCTTCCAAAATTTGGGCTTCCAGTGGCTCATCAGTAAAGAATCTGCCTGCTCTGCGGGAACGACAGAAGATGTGGTGCAAACCCTGGGTTAGGAAGACTCCCTGGAGGAGGGCATGGCAACCCACTCCAGTATTCTTACCTGAAGAATCCCATGGACAGAGGAGCCTGGCAGGCTATAGTCCAAAGTATCACCAAGAGTCAGACACGAGTGAACTGACTTAGCACACACATGCACAATACACATTTTAGGACAACATTTGGATTGATTATAAATAATAACCTTAAATGAATGACATAAAAGCATTAAAAAGGGAAAGCTGTCACTTTATTAAAATGCACATAACAAAACTCATAGTCACAAAATTAAAATAAAAGTAAGAGTAAAATATAACAAAATATTCGTTGATAATTAAAATATGTAGAATACTTGTGAAATTTGTAAGAAAAAATTTAAAAAAGAATAAAAGAAACTAACGTACAAGCAAAATTCATAGAAAACAAAGCACAATCTAATTATTTTTAATCATTAATAATCAAAAAATACACAAAATATTCTAAGATTAAAAGTCATCACATTCCTAGATGGTATGAACAAGTAAAATGAACATTCTCTGAATATTAATTGATTGAACTAACTTCAAAAACAAGTTTTAAATTATTGAACAAGCATTTAAAATATCCATACCATTTAATGCCACCATTCTAGGCCTAGGAATTTATTCAAAGGAAGTAATTAGAAATATGAAAAACACTATATACATAGGTATGACATTTTGCTTACTACAGTTTATGATGGCAAAATATTGGAAATGACCAAAATATCCTAGTATGTATAAATATGTTCAACTAGGCAAAATATATGAATGAATTACATCAAAATGTTTATATAACTCCTATAATGGGAGGTTTAGTATTTCCAATACAGTTAAAATATTTCAAATAGAGGTCTATAACTGTCACATATTATGGTATTATATAATTCAATATTTCTAATAAGATTATCGATTAGTTTTATCTCATAAAAAAACAATAAAAGTTACTTAAATGTGAAATCGGAGAAGGCAATGGCAACCCACTCCAGTGTTCTTGCCTGGAAAATCCCTTGGACGGAGGAGCCTGGTGGACTGCAGTCCATGAGGTCGCTAAGAGTCAGACACGACTGAGTGACTTCACTTTCACTTTTCACTCTCATGCATTGGAGGAGGAAATGGCAACCCACTCCAGTGTCCTTGCCTGGAGAATCCCAGGGACGGCGGAGCCTGGTGGGTTGCCATCTATGTTGTCGCACAGAGTCAGACATGACTGAAGCGACCTAGCTGCAGCAGCAGCATGTTTTATTTATTCATTTTAGAAAGGGTGCATAATTAAATACAAAAATTGATCTCCTGTTTGTTCTAAACAATGAAGAAGCCAAATTTCCAGAATATAAAAGCATTGTAGTTAGATTTTTTTCTATTAAAAAGTATATTTTCATTTTGGATTATTTATAATTTCTTTTCACAATCTCTTCTTTAATTTAGGATAATTTAAGTGTTTTAATTTATATGACTCATATATTTAGTAAGTTTGTTGATTTAGGTATTCTTGTGTTTCACTATGTTTTGAATGAGGACAATGATTAAGTGGCCTATAGGTAATTAACCATTTCGTTTCTTTAAAAAGCTGATAAAAATTATACTAAATCTAAATTTGAGGCAGCAAAAATTCCAAAAATCTATATTTTGGCCTATACCATTTTTAACCTGTGCATTTATCAAATCGTGTTAATGGTATATAAAATTCTTTAAATAAAATAAATATATCTTATTCATTATCAAGGGCTTCCCTGGAGGCTCAGTGGTAAAGAATCCGCCTGCCAATGCAGGAGACACGGATTGGTCCATGGGTTGGGAAGATTCCCTGGAGAAGAAAATGCAACCCATTGCAGTATTCTTGTCTGGGAAATCTCATGGGCAGAGTAACCTGGCGGGGCTACAGTCCATGGGGTTGCAAAAGAGTTGAACATGATTTAGCAAGTAGAACAACAAACAACATACACTGTTACACTCTTCTGTATTTATAATACAGTTTTATGTTTTTTGTCCATAGATACTTTTTGATGCAAATATAGCATACTTTTCTTCAAATGGAATAACTAGTATTAACATTTTGGAATAAGTAAGTCTTTAAGCATTCACATTATTAAACATTCATTGCATGTGACCTTCAACATGAACAGAGGAGAAATTCAAAGGACCTTCAGAACCTTAAACTTCTAAGCATCAGGAAACAGATTTTACCCTCAAGTTTTCTTGGAGACTAAAGGGTGGCATCCAATCATTCTTTTGCCTCTTAGAAATGGTTAATTTTTCTTTGTCATTTTTTGATAAAATAGTAAACTATGATTCTTACTTCAACTGCAAGAGAGTATGTCTTTTTGAAGTTACATGACGAGTATTCTGTTTATTTTTTATTCTCTTCTATTGATTATTATTATTGTGTGTGTTAGTTCCTCACTCATGTCTGACTCTTTGCAACCCCTTGGACTTTTATCCATAAAGCTGCTCTGTCCATGGAATTCTCCAGGCAAGAATACTGGAATGGGTTGCCATTCCCTTCTCTAGGGGATCTTCCCAACTGAGGGATCAAACCCATGTCTCCTGCACCACTGATTCCATAAAGGTATTCTCATTTCTAAAGTACTTAACACGAAGTTCATTAATATATTCATTATCTGCTATATACAATTTTATACTCAAGGAGAAATATACACTTAGCTAAGATCAACACATATAGCATAAACTTGAAAATGTGATATGCCATTGGAAGATGTATATAGATACAACCTATGAATAAGTAATATAAACCAGATATCAAATTGCCAACATCTGCTGGATCATCGAAAAAGCAAGAGAGTTACAGAAAAATATCTACTTCTGCTTTATTGACTATGCCAAAGTCTTTGACTATGTGGATCACAATAAAATTTGGAAAATTCTGAAAGAGACAGTAATACCAGAACACCTGACCTGCCTCTTGAGAAATCAGTATGCACATTAGGAAGTACAGTTAGAACTGGACGTGGAACAACAGATTGGTTCCAAATAGGAAAAGGAGTACGTCAAGGCTGTATATTGTCACCCTGCTTATTTAACTTATATGCAGAGTACATCATGAGAAATGCTGGGCTGGAGGAAGCACAAGCTGGAATCAAGATTGCCGGGAGAAATATCAATAACTTCAGATATGCAGATGATACCACCCTTATGGTAGAAACTGAAGGACTAAAGAGCCTCTTGATGAAAGTGAAAAAGAAGAGTGAAAAAGTTGGCTTAAAGCTCAACATTCAGAAAACTAAGATCATGGCATGCAGTTCCATCACTTCATGGCAAATAGATGGAGGGGAGAAACAGTGAAAACAGTGACAGACTTTATGTTTTTAGGCTCCAAAATCACTGCAGATGGTGACTGCAGCCATGAAATTAAAAGACGCTGAGTCCTTGGAAGGAAAGTTATGACCAACTTAGATAGCATATTAAAAAACAGAGACATTGCTTTGCCAGCAAACGTCCATCTAGTCAAGGCAATGGTTTTTCCAGTAGTCATGTATGGATGTGAGAGTTGGACTGTGAAGAAAGCTGAGCGCCTAAGAATTGATGCTTTTGAACTGTGGTGTTGGAGAAGACTCTTGAGAGTCCCTTGGACTGCAAGGAGATCCAACCAGTCCATCCTAAAGAAAATCGCTCCTGAATGTTCATTGGAAGGAGTGATGCTGAAGCTGAGACTCCAATACTTTGGCCACCTGATGCGAAGAGCTGACTCATTGGGAAAAACCTTGATGTTGAGAAAGATTGAAGGTGGGAGAAGAAAGGGACGACAGGATGAGATGGTTGGATGGCATCACCGAGTCAATGGACATGAGTTTGAGTAAACTCCGGGAGTTGGTGATGGACAGGGAGGCCTGGCATGCTGCAGTCCATGGGGTCACAAAGAGTTGGACACAACTAAGCAACTGAACTGAACTGATGAATAAGTAATATAAACAGAAGGTTAAAACCTAGAGTTACTGGATTCTATTGACAATCAAATCCTCCTGAAGTTTCCCCAGGGCCACTGAGATCATGAGTTATATTTCAGATATTGGTCCATTGAAAAACAGTGACAATATGTTAAAACAGATTTTCAGTTGTGCGGGCCCTGGGAATCAACAAAGACTGAATTTAGGGCAATGGATGTGTCACTGGCAGAACACTGTAATTCTTCTTCATCTAATAAGATAAGGGGCATACTCAAGAGTGCGTAAATCTCTTTTTGGCTGTTTCATTTTTATTACATCTCCTAGGATGGAAGTAACTTGGACAGTGTTTATGTCAACCTAAGTAAGTGTTACAGTAATTAAAATATGAAAGGGAATATTTATTTGACAAAGCAGGGTATTGACTTATAATAAACTATTATCAAGTGCAAACTCCAAATGGTTATTGGAATTAGAAAAATCAATAAGATAGAAAATAACATTAAAAATTTATTCATAATAAGTGCCTAATATTGCTTACAGTGTGACTGAGTAAACATAGTAAAAGAAAATTGTTTCATATTCTAGCTGTTCTAAATGTACCAAGAGTAATATTTTCATCAGATAAAGTAATAGCATTGAGAAATGCATTTATTTTCTCTTGGGGAAAAGTTTAAATTATATTCTCTGAATTACATATGCAATCACAGGTTAGAAATTAATAGATTCCATGATAATTTATTTGCAACTATAAATTAAGTAGGTTTGCTTTTCCTCTTTTATTTTTATTTAATTATACTTCTTTCTTTTTGTTAATGTACTCACTGGAGATTCGTTTTAAAGCTGTTATGATAACTATTGAATAGAAACAGATTCACTGTAAAAAGTATCCTATGTCTGATAAAGAAGTCATATAGATTGATTAGCACTTTAAAAAGGGCATTTGGAAAATTTACCTTAAGTATGTTGATTATTTAACCTGTCCTACATTTTTACAAATACTTGGCATTATTTGTATAAATAATTCCATGATTCTTCTAAAAAATAATTATTCCCCCATCTGTTTGCTTTTGACTATTAGTATTATAGTAGCTCTAGAATTATTTATATTCTTAAAAATGTTTGATAAGTGTTTAATAAGCCAATATTTATTTAGTGAAAACTATACTTGGAAATACTGTAAGGAATCTTCTGTATTTAGATTTTAAAACTTTCTTATTTTAATAAGAATTTTATCAGGTGATGGGAATAATTTTTACTCATATTCAAAGCCAGGAAATAAAGTACTTTTCTTCTGTACCAAAATTTTGTTAAATAAAACCTGATTCTATAATTATTATAGTATTTTTTGCCATTTGTAAGTTAATTTGTGAGAACATATCCTTTATGTTCATTGTAAGTCTTTTTCCAAGGCTAGATAGTAAGTACAACATACTTTTATGGGAAGCTATTGTTGACAGGACGTTTAAAAGCCAGGAGCAAGAAAAATCACATAGCACTAAATTATTCTGAAATTTTTGTCAACAATGGTGCAAATAAATATGCAGATAATGTATGGCGGCTACATATCTTTGCCATAAACAGACTATTATTGTACATAACTCAGTTGTATCTGATTCTATGACCCCATGGACTGCAGCACGCCAGGCCTCCCTGTCCATCACCAACCCCCCGGAGATTGCTCAAACTCATGTCCATCAAGTCAGTGATGCCATCTAACCATCTCATCCTCTGTCATTCTCTTCTTGTCCTGCCTTCAATCTTTCCCAGCATCAGGGTCTTTTCCAATGAGTCAGTTCTTCACATCAGGTGGCCAAAGTACTGGAGCTTCAGCTTCAGCATCAGTCCTTCCAATGAATATTCAGGACTGACTTCCTTTAGGATGGACTGGTTGGATCTCCTTGCAGTCCAAGGGACTCTCAAGAGTCTTCTCCAACACCACAGTTCAAACATGTTGATTCTTCGGTGCTCAGCTTTCTTTATAATCCTGGCCTCTTCTTCTTTGGAGACCAGTGGGATTTGATTACAGAACTTCCACAGGACTGGGGAAACAGACTCTTGCAGGGCACAAACAAAACCTTGTGTGCACCAGGAGCGAGGAGAAAGGAGCAGTGACCCCGCAAGAGACTGAGCCAGACTTGCTTGTGTGTCCAGGAGTGTCAGGTGGTATACATACTACTATATGTATGTATACTAACAAATGTATACACATATATTTAAATGTATATATACATCCTTGTATCTTTAAAAAACATGCATTTGTATCGATGTGTCTGATTCTAGTGCAGAACATTCATGTCTATTCTAGTATTTTATGGTACTTTATTCTAGAAAAGAAATCTGGCTGTCATCTGCAATATTTTTCTAGTATTATTTGGACCATATTATACATATAATGTAGAATCAGAATTGCTAAATGGTAGCCCTGTGGTGAATAACTTTTCCAACTAGAGTACAAATTTTGTTCATGGTACTTTATGTTTTAAGCCTTAAAATATTTGAGAAAACTTTTCCAGAGTTGTATAGTTTAGCTTATTTATTCTCCATCCACTTCTGTGAGGTTATGTCATATATTTGCAATAGGGTTAAATTTATTTGTCACAATTTGCATTTCATCCTGCCTTCCCTACATCCTGATTTTTTTTTCACTTTAAATATAGTAAATGTCACTCTAGGGCTTCCTTGGTGACTCAGCAGATAAAGAATCCACCTGCAATGCAAGAGAAACACAAGAAACACAGGTTCAGTCTCTGGGTTGGCAAGATCCCCTGCAGAAGGAAATGGCAACCCACTCAGGCATTCTTGCCTGAAAAATCCCATGAATAGAGGAGCCTGGTGGGCTATGGTCAATGAGGTCACACAACTTTGGACACGCCTGAGCAACTAAGCATGCAGGGCTTCCTTGGTAGCTCAGTGGTAAAGAATTTGCCTGCCAATGCCGGAGACAGGATTTTGATCCCTGAACCAGGAAGATCCCACACGCCCTGGAACAACTAAGTCCATGTGCCAGAAGTACTAAGCCTGTGTTCCAGAACCCAGGAACCACAACTACTGAGCCCACAGGCCCCAAGTGCCACACCTCCTGAAGCCCATGCCCTAGAGCCTGCGCTCTGTGACGAGAGAAGCCCCCACAATGAGAAGCCCACTCCTCACAACTAGAGAGTAGCCCCTGCTATCTGTAAATGGAGAGAAGCCTGCACAGCAAGGAAGACCCAGCACAGCCAATAAAACGTCACTGTTTATAGTCTACAGTTCTATGGGTTTTGACTGAACAACCATCATACATCCATAGAGTAATATAATGGATAGTCCCCAAACCCTACAAATTTCATTTCGAGTCAACCTTGCATAGATATAATCACTTTCCCCCAGCCCTTGGAAACCCCTTATATATTTCCTTTTCCTGCAATTCTGCCTTTTCCAAAAGGCTACATGAATTAAACAATATAATATGTGGTATTTGGGGTGTTTGTAATTCTTGTCTAAACTTGCAAACTTTAGGGAAGTTAGACAAAAAGCGAACTGAACTTCTAGGATGCTGTACATTTAGGACATCATTTTGTATACACCATCTGTTTTTGTACAGATTTTTCTTTCTACTCTCATTCTACTATCTCTTCCTGTTTCAAAAAAGTTGCGATAGTCAGCATGTAGCAGGAAGTTTCTGTTTGACATGCATGCTGTTGAGATGAGGTTAGATGTGATGAAAAATGGCACAAATTAATTTTTTCAAGGAATTTTGTGCATCTTCTCAGAAATTTCAAAACCAGAGTGCATTTTTTCTAAAACTTTGACAAAATTGGGATTTCTTTCCACTTTTGAAATTTTGATCATCATGGATGATCTTCTACTAGTAGCAGAGGTCACATTTTCTTATCTTGTATTTTCAATCAACCAGAGTTTAAGAGTCTGTAAGATAAGTTCCACCGAGTAATGGTAATATTCTCATTAATTAGCTAACTGAACAAATGAGCCAAACAAGGGGGTGCTGCTCAATTAATGAGGCTTCTCTCTTTCTAATTGAACTGAAGGCTGTGCTGGCTACAGTGGTTTAGAAGAATGCCGTGTTCCTGTACACCCTTCTATTAAGTACCCCTCCCACCAAGTTCAGGCCTCCTAGTCTGTGGGGAGTCCAGACATGTGGGTCTGAGTGCCAGAAGAAAACCTGTGATGGTATTCCTGAGCTGCTAGCTTCCAGGGGAAGTAGATTTGGGATCATGCCCTCTTATCTAAGTGACTTCTTTCAATTTCCTGTTTTTTCACTATTATGGTTTTTTTGGTTGTAGATGTTATGTAGCACCATATTGGTTGTTGATCTTTTCTGTTCTTAAGAACCATGTTCTGTTCACAGTTTTAATTCCCTGTGTGTCACCCTCTCTCTTGGCTGCTCCTCTGATCTTGTGGGTCTTTATGGTAACTGAAGCTTCCTGCTTCTGGTGATTAAGTACCACCTCCTGGCCTCCTGGCTAGGCTACCATCCTCAGGTATAAGCCCAGGTGTGTGTTCACCTCTGCTGCGACTAACCCATGTCTGCAGAGGATCCAGTCCACATCTCAGTGACACTAGTGTCCCTCTCACCATACATTCCTGATGGCCTTCATCGTGTAGCGCTTTGGCCCTCGGATGGAACACAATCCACTGGTGGGTGTTCTGGCCTCAGATTCACCCCAGCACAGTATTCCCATCTCCTTCAGCCTCTTTAGTCCCTTCGCTGAATCTGCCAGAGCAAACTAGGTATTCCCACTTGACTGAGCGTTCAGTTCAATTCAGTTCAGTTGCTCAGTCATGTCTGACTCTTTGCGACCCCATGGACAGCAGCACGCCAGGCTTCCTTGTTCATCACCAACTCCCAGAGCTTGCTCAAACTCATGTCCATCAAGTCAATGATGCCATTCAACCATCTCATCCTCTGTTGTCCCCTTCTCCTCCCGCCCTCAATCTTTCCTGGTATCAGGGTCTCTTCCAATAAGTCAGTTCTTCACATGAGGTGGCCAAAGTGTAGGAGTTTCAGCTTTAGCATCAGTCCTTCCAATGAATATTCAAGACTGATCTCCTTTAGGATGGACTGATTTGATCTCCTTGTAGTCCAAGGAACTCTCAAGAGTCTTCTCCAACACCATAGTTCAAAAGCATCAATTCTTTGGTGCTCAGCTTTAGACATCACTTTCTAAGAGCCATGGTAGCAATGAGTTCACCTCTCCCCTTAGGTTCTTCCTAGGATGGTTAAACTTATGTTCCAAGAAAGTGCCTCCAAGTCAATGAATTCTTATTCAGACTTAGATGTTTGGGCCACCCTGATCAAACACCTGGGTGAACTCACTTGGCTTCTGCCTGTTGATGCTGATTCCTTCAGTTCCTCTATTCTTTCAAACCAGGTGCAACATGCCTCTTTCAGGTTATGGTGGGATTTATTCCTAGATGAGGGCCTTTACAGTCAAAAGGGTAGGTGAGTGAAACTTCTAAAGGGGTACATGTTCATTTGTGGAGGAGAATCTCTGCAACATTTTCCAGTAGGGGTGAAATACTATCTCTTATTTGGAAAAGGAGGGCTTCCCTCATAGCTCAGTTTTTAAAGAATCCACCTGCAAGGTAGGAGACCATAGTTCGATTCCTGGGTCAGGATAATCCGTCAGAGAAGGGATAGGCTACCCACTCCAGTATTCTTGGACTTCCCTTGTGGCTCAGCTGGTAAAGAATCTGCCTGCAATGTGGGAGACCTGGGTTGGGAAGACCCCCCTGGAGAAGGGAAAGACTACCCACTTCAGTATACTGGTCTAGAGATTTCCATGGACTGTATAGTCCATGGGGTCACAAAGAGTCAGACAGGACTGAGCAACTTTCACTTGTCACACATGGTGGTGGGCACCTTTGTAAGATCTGAGGGTCCAGGTGGTTTACAAAGCCAATATCCTCAGGAGCAACCATCTACATTTCAGCATCTATATTTCAGGGTCCCCAATTTTTTTCCCCTCCTGGTGCCCTAACATTAGCATAACAGACCTGCAGTGGCTAAGATTTAAACATCTCTGTGTGACTCTAATTTACAGGGCTTACAGAGTTCCAGAACAAAATGTTTGTATTTAATTGCCCAGACTTGGAACATATAAATATCTCTGAAATAATCCCCATTACCAGGAAAACTAGGTACTTCCACTGAACAGGTCAGGGTCATGTGTACTGGAGTCAGAGGAGGAGTTAGCATCACTTGAAGCTCATATGTAGAGAGAGGGGGGTGAGTCTTTATTTCCAAGGAAAATCCAGGTATTGTTTCCATAAAAGGAGGTTAGTGCTAAGCAACAAACCCACAACTATCAAAAGAAAACGTTACCGTAGATTGATTTTTATTTATTAAATATTTATACCTTTGGAGTTATTTGGAATCAAAATGAGAATTGAAAAAAGAAAGATGCTTAATGAAGCACAAATTTGGGGCAGCAAAACCTCATGTTTTAGATCCAAAAACGTTCAGTTGCAGTCCTTCCAGTTATCTTCTAGAGCCTGGAACACCTGACTCTTCAGGAAACTTGAGAATAGAGGGAAGAGCCTCATTTATAGACAGACTCTCACCAGTGATTCATCCATTAATTCAAGGAAACCGTCAGCTCTGAGCCTACTATGGGATGGTGGTGCAGAGCTCAGTTGGTACATCTGGACTCATCTTAGTCCCAATCCTGGTGGAGCTTTCAGCCTGTCCAGAAGTTGTGCATGAGGAAAGAAAAACTCCAGAAAGGAAGTGAAAACAGACAGGTGGCAGTAATTAAGGATAAATTATGCCGAGGCCAAGTGACAGAATCTCTATACTGTGCTGATAATTGTTACATTGCATGAAGCATAGGAGTAATTGTGACTGTTCCCCCACTGTGCTAAGGAGCTGGGTGGGAGTAGATATCCTTGTATGTGACTATAACCAACTTTGGAGCTCTCCGAAAAGCCGCCCTCCGTCGTCTCAGAGACTCGCACCCACTGTTCAGGAGGCGAGACCTGACTTTTAACCTCCTGGCCACACCAACATGCTTGCAATCTGCTCGGATTCCGCAGGCCAGAGTAGGACGCCCGCGACCCCACGCCCAGGCTGGAGACAGGCGGGCCGGCGGGGCCAAGCCGGGTGGGAGGCTTGGGAGGATGGAGCCGCCTCCGGCTCCCCGCCGCCTCCCCTTCACCGGGCGGGCGGGCGCGCGCGGGCCGGGAGCGGGGAGGCGGCGTGAGGGCGGCGGCGGCGCGGCCGGGCGGGTCCCGCGGCCGCGGAGCGCGTCGGAGCGAGCGCACGAGTCCCCGGCGCGCCCGCCGCGCTCGCCCAGCGCCGCTCCCGCCCGGCGCCGCCCGCGCTCCCGGACCCGCGAGGCGCCCACCGGCCGCGGCCGCGGGGACCCGCCCGCGCGTCGTCCCCGCCCGCGCGTCGTCCCCGCCCGGATCTCGGCACCGCGTCGTCCCCGAGCGCCGCCCGGACGGCGGGGCGATCGCGAGGAGCCGCGGAGGCCCAGGACCGGGGAAGCAGGATCCCGCGGACGCCCGCAGCCCGAGGGAATCGCCAGGGACCGGGCGGTCCTCTCCCAGACACCCGCCGCCGGAGACTCGGAACGCGGGCTCCAGAGGCGGCGCGCACGGTCAGGACAAGTTTCTCGCGGTTTAAAGGGGTCCTGAGACTGACACTCACTTAACTAGCTTTTCCTCTCGTGTTTAAATAACTGTTTAGACCAAGAGAAAATGCTTCCTTGAAGTATTTTGGGTTGAAACCATTGTCCTGAAAGTTTTTGTTTGCTGAGGTTGTGTATGTATATTTGTTAACTTTCTATGTAATTAGAAACCCTTAAAATATTAAACGCACATTACAGGATCGCTGGGGCGCTTGGGCATCTTGTCAGCAAATTAGGCCCTCTCTTTCCAGGTGTGGGATCAAAGCCAGTCCCTCACGGAACGGTTTTGCTTGTTAGGCTTCTGCGCCCTGAGTCTCACCAGGTGCTTAGACCTCGTGTGACTGATTTTAGTAACGTGTCACCTCGAGGTCCTGGGATCCCGTGGAGCTGCTTGTGACGTTTGTTTCCAAAGGGCCTAGACCGGTGGGGACGGATGGTGCAGCTGTCTGCTCTGTTTTGCGTGGCTGACAATTTTCTGAAGTGTCAATATCAGCTCCGTGAGGTTTAGCTTCAGGTGCGTGCCAAGTCGCTACAATCGTGTCCGACACTTTGCGATCTCATGGACTGTAGCCTGCCAGACGCCTCTGTCCATGGGATTCTTCAGGCAGGAATTCTGGAGTGGGTAGCCATTCCCTTCTCTAGAGCATCTTACCGACCCAGGGATCAAATCCGAGTCTCTTACGAGGTAAGTGTGCCCATTTATGTGGTCTTTCCAACAGTAATGACTCCTAAGCATATTAACTTTAAAAATTTTTTATTTATTTATTTTTAATTAGTTGGAGGCTGATTACTTCACAGCATTTCAGTGGGTCTTGTCATACATTGACATGAATCAGCCATGGAGTTACACGTATTCCCCATCCCGATCCCCCCTCCCACCTCCCTCTCCACCCGACTCCTCTGGGTCCTCCCAGTGCACCAGGCCCAAGCACTTGTTTCATGCATCCCACCTGGGCTGGTGATCTGTTTCACCATAGATAATATACATGCTCTTCTTTCGAAACATCCCACCCTCACTTAACTTTTGAAAGAAGTGGAGTACCCGTGTTTCTCTTGTTTAGTTACTGAGACAGTTTCCAAGTTGACCAAATAGCTAATCCTATTCTCTTAGTTGAGATAGTTTAAATTACATCAAACAAACACCTCTTATCATAGACAGTTATCTGTTAAGTTTCTCTTTTTGCGCCATTCCAGCCTTCTGAAGAGGGAGCACCCCTTTTAATTAAGATCTTCATCAAAAACTTGTGTTTATCCCTTAGTAGGTTTGTTAAACTAAGTCCTCTGCCGCTTGAGGGTCTCGAGCTGTGTAACAGATACCAAGGATTCCTGCTTCACACTGCATTTTAATATCTTTTTCAATTAGTTCCTCTTACAGGGAACTCATTTGAAACTCAAATTTAGTTAGGACTGAACTTTTACTTCTCTTTTTATAAACAATTGTAATATAGCAACATATGCAGTATGGAAGGATTTTGAGGACAGTACTTTTAAACATTGGAAATGCCTATGTTAAAATGCTAATACTTAAATATTGAGACAAATGAAACTGATGACAAGTATTCTTTCGTTGCCCTAAGCAAGCCATACTATAACAGAATACTTTTTAAGAAGATTTCTCAAAAGTCTCCATAAAACACGCATGTTCACCTTTCCTGGACTTCAAATATGAAATAAATATCCTTAAAAATAAGATTACACCAAGAGGCTTCTCTAACAGAAGTCTCTTTATTCCCCTATTCCCACAGTACCTACCTTCCCCATGATATGCTTATTATTTGTCTTAAAAACACTTAACAACAACGACAACAAAAATAGGAGGCTATCTTCTCAACTATGTGAAATCTTGACTCAGAACTCAAAAAGTATTTAAAACTTTTATTTGGTATCTTTAAAGAGAAGGAATCTTAAAAAAAATAAAATAGGAGAGCACTTGTGTCTTGTGAAGAGATTTGTTATTATTTAATTTTGCTGATTTACAATATTGCATTTTCTTTTAGCTATTTCCTGGGAGTGAGAAGTAGTATTTCTGAGAACTATGGCACATACATGAGTAATTTTGATAAAATTAAAAGTGATGTTTAATGATAGTTGCGAAAGTATTTTAATTTTTTTCCTGGACCATATGTCATACATATGAAGTTTATGATGAACTGGAATTGAAATATCTAATGGTTGATGTTGTTTTGGGGAAATTGTAGCTTTAGTTTTTTGGTTTTTTTTTTAATTAGGGGACTGTTTGACTTTATAATTTTCTTGCAGTAGTGCCGTGCCTTAGCGGCCCTTTGGTGCTGAAGACCAATAACTTACAGCTGCAATTCTTCTGACACCCACTCCACAAACAAACTTCAGGTCGTTCTCACGGTAAATTGTCATTTTTGTTGCAGTATTTTTTGTGTGTCAGTTAATTAATGTGTTTTATTATTTAATGTGATGCTATATTTGGTTCCTAGCTTTACTTTTTATGTGTCACTAACAAAGTTTCTGAGTGATGTATGCAAAACTCCATGTTTCCCATAGGCCTTGTAGTTTATATTGCAAGATTTTGCAGTTTGGTGATTTTTTTTTTTTCTTTTTTAGCTTTGCATATGTGAGATTCTGGCAGAACTGACTGTATATGTTTACATAGGTACTTTATATGATCTGAAATATATAATTTGTGGAATAAATAATGTAATTATACCCACTGTAATGTTTAAATGTAATATCTGTTTTACTTAGCATTGTATAGCAAATAATCCTGGAACTTGGTACCTCAAATTAAATTAAAAGTAAATGAAAAGCTTAGTAGCTTTCAATATCTCCTGGTTCAGTGGCTTGACTGGGCTCAGCTGGGCAGTTCTGCTGTTGCCCTCCCTTGAGGTCTAATATGGATATAATCAGATGGCAGCTGGGGCTGGCGGCATCTGAGGGCAGCCAGTAGGTTATAATGACAGTGTCCCTCTCTCTCTAAGTAGCCCACGGGCCTTTTCTCTGCATTCTGTGTTTCCATGTGTTACCCCTGACAGAGCAGCCACATTTCTTACTCAGGGTAATCAAGAAGCTACAGAAATGGGAACTGGCAGGCATTCTTAAGCCTTAGACCTGGATCTGCACAGCGTGACTTTCCCCACCTCCAATCAGCTGAGCAATTACAGGCCCGACTCCAGAGAGGAGAAATCATCACCATCTCTTGATGGGGAAAATAGCAAAGTATCTGTGACTGTCTTTAATCCACCACAATATTCTCCACTAATTGTTTTTTAGAGGAATATTATAAGATTTTAGAACCAGAAAACTCTTAGGAATTATTTCATCTAACATCATCAATTTACATGAAAGGGTACAGGAACAAAATATCACAATAAAAGACCTGGAGCTATAACCCTTTCTTATTGTTTTAAGTTTCTCAGAACCCATGGAAATCTGCTGGGATATGGTTTCTGACTAGCTTGTTAGACACATGCCTGCATTTTCCAAAAGCCACTAAGATTTGAGAAATATTTTAAATCATAACAGAACAAGATATTTCTGGATATCAAGGAAGATTATTTTCAAATAATTATTTTGCCTTCTTCAAAAACACACACATCAACACAGAGAGATAGAATATTATAAGAGAGTGAATCTATAATAGATCATTTATTCCTAAGGAATATGTGGCACCTTCATGGTCTAATACCAAGTTCATTGTGTCTTAGGTAATGTTTGACCCTTCACTTCATCTCACCCCAAAAAAATGTCTTTAAGAAATATTTTTGTAGATAATGTGTAAATATACACTTATTGTGTACATATACACTTCTTAAACAATAAATTAGGATGAAGAACCTGTTTTTATCACCAAAAGTTACTTTCTAATGAAAACAATCAGGATGATACTTTTTTTTGTGCCTGAATTTAAAAATGGATGTACTGAAATAACTCACTGTATATACAAATTAATAGGAAAAAAGTCTGTTGGTTTCAGCGAGGCACATAATGAAATGTTTTCAGACCTTTCTGACCTTCAGTATGTCTGTCCACCTCGGTTTAGCTCTCTCTGCCCACCCCTCTTTCTTAAACTGGTGTTATCATCTTGTAACTTTTACATCCATTACCCCAGTTTTAAACACCGGTGGAATTCTGCTCTTTCTCTGTGTCTTCTCCTTAGCTCCCTTCTTTCACTCCTAGGTGTTTTAATTCTGACAGCGGTTGTTCCTCCCTTTCTGCTTAGACTCCTCTTCCTTATTTATAAATGTTTACTATATTCCATTTGTTTCTCAAAAAACAAAATGTATTTGTTATCTTTTTATTTTTGGAATTCTTAATTGTCCATTTTTCTATTTGGGTTTCTCTTTTTCTTATTAGTTTGTTAATCTATTCCTTCATGAGGAAAAAAATATATTAATTGAAATAATAGTAGTTGCTTACTTTTCCTAGTATTTTTCTTCATTCTTATAAGTAAATAATTCTTATGAATTCAAATCTCTCCTGTCAATAATTAGTGTGTTTTTTTAAATGTGTTATACCATAAATAGAATGGTATGATTTTCAGCTAATAAATGAAGCTCTAATGCCTGTGCCTTCAGAGAACTATGCAAATCTGCACATTTTGTAAAACAAAATAGATGTAAGGAAGTCTCACTGATGTTGTAGAGAAAGGCATAGGCAACCTGACTCTTGTGACCCCATGGACTATAGCTCCTCTGTCCTTAGAATTCTCCAGGCAAGAGTATCTGAGTGGGTTGCCATGTCCTTCTCCAGGGGATCTTCCCAACCCAGGGATCAAACACAGATCTCGTGCATTGCAGACAGATTCTTTACCTACTGAGCCAGCAGGGAAGCCCCCATGTAAAACTGCACATTATGCAAAACAAACTGGATGTAAAGAAATCTTACTGATATTGCAGAGAAAGGCTTAGGCAACCTATTTTAGAAATGCTAGGTCTCAGAGCTTATGTTCCTTTTCCAATTGTGTTCCTGTTTGCAACACCCCTATGATGGCAGTTTAATGGTCCTGTGGGTTTTCAGACAGTTATAGTGCTAGGTCTGATCCCTTTGTGAAAATGGGAATGTAAATAGTCTTACCTCCTCAAATCTGCCCTTTGTATCCATGGTACCCCATCTGCAGCATATGGGAAATATTTGAAAAAAATTCCAGCAAAGTTCCAAAAGGCAAAACAAATTTATCACACACATGTAACTATTTATTTTGTATTTACAACTATTTGCACAGCATGTATATTGTATTAGGTGTTATAATCTAGAGAGATTTAAATATATGGGAGGATGTGTGCAGGTTATTTGCAAACATTGCACCATTTGAGACTTGAACATGTGTGGATTTTAGTACCCTTAAAGTCTTTTGAAACCAATCCTTCATGATTACTTAGGAACTACTGTATTTCACCTAGCTCATAAGAATGTAATGAGCCCATGGTTGGGAAAGTCTTTTATAAATTAAAGGCCATCATTCATGTCATTTTCAGTTCCTTTGTTTACAAGCTGTGAAAAATTCTATTTAATAATTCCTAAAGTTTCTACCAGTTTATACTATGTGAAATTCTCTAAAATGTTACTAAGGGAAACCCAGCACACATTCATTTGAACTTAGCAATTGGATGGTAAATTTCAGTGAGCAGACCACCTTCTCTGAGAGTTAGAATCCCCATTATCTACGTGGTAATATAATTATCTACCCCAAAGCTCTGTGGTAAGCTTTGCCTAAACAAAGGACGTCTTGTGACAAGGTATGATTGGCCTTCTCGATTTCAGCCTCTTCATTATGCAATGGACATAACACTAAGACTGTTTTCTCCGAATAACTTATTATCTGTCAGTATTAAGACCTTTGGGCTTCCCAGGTGGCCCTAGTGGTAAAGAACTGCCTGCCAGTGCAAGAGACATAGTAGACATGGGTTGGATCCCTGGGTCTGGAGGATCCCCAAAAGGAGGCCATGTCAGACCACTCCAGTATTCTTACCTGGAGAATCCTATCGACAGAGAAAGCTGGTAGGCTGTAGTCCATAGGAACGCAGAGAGTCGGACACGGCTGGAACAACTTAGCACATAACACACAATCAGTTCAGTTCCGTTGCTTATTCGTGTACAACTCTTTGCGACCCCATGGACAGCAGCACGCCAGGCTTCCCTGTCCATCACCAACTCCTGGAGCTTGCTCAAACTTATGTCCATTGAGTCAGTGATTCCATTCAACCATCTTATCTTCTGTTGTCCCCTTCTCCTCCTGCCTTCAATCTTTCCCAGCATCAGGGTCTTTTCAAATGAGTCAGTTCTTTTCATCAGGTGGCAGAAGTATTGGAGTTTCAGCTTTAGCATCAGTCCTTCCAGTGAATATTCAGGACTGATTTCCTTGAGGATTGACTGGTTGGATCTCCTTGCAGCCCAAGGGACTCTCAAGAGTCTCCTCCAACACAATAGTTCAAAAGCATCAATTCTTTGGTGCTCAGCTTTCTTATAGTCCAACTCTCACATCCATACGTGACTACTGGAAAAACCATAGCATTGACTAGATGGACCTTTGTTGCAAAGTAATGTCTCTGCTTTTTTATATGCTGTCTACACTTGTCATATCTTTTCTTCCAAGGAGCAAGCATCTTTTAATTTCATGGCTGCCGTCACCATCTGCAGTGATTTCAGAGCCCCCCAAAATAAAATCTCTCACTGTTTCCATTGTTTCTCCATCTATTGGCCATAGAGTAATGGGACTGGATGCCATGATCTTAGTTTTCTGAATATTGAGTTTTAAGCCAACTTTTTCACTCTCCTCTTTCACTTTCATCAAGAGGCTCTTTAGTTCCTCTTCACTTTCTGCTATAAGGGTGGTGTCATCTGCATATCTGAGGTTATTGATATTTCTCCTGGCAATCTAGATTCCAGCTTGTGCTTCATCCAGCCCAGCATTTCTCATGATGTACTCTGCATATAAGTTAAATAAGCAGGGTGACTATATAGCCTTGATGTACTCCTTTTGCAATTTGTAACCAGTCTGTTTTTCCAGGTCTGGTACTAACTGTGGCTTCTTGACCTGCATACAGGTTTTGTAGGAGGCAGATAAGGTGGTCTGGTATTCCCATCTCTTGAAGAATTTTCCAGTTTGTTGTGATCACTCAGTCAAAGGCTTTGGTGTAATCAATAAAGCAGAAGTAGAAGTTTTTCTGGAACTCTCTTGCTTTTTTCTATGATCCAGTGGATGTTGGCAATTTGATCTCTGGTTCCTCTCCCTTTTCTAAATCCAGGTTGAACACCTGGAAGTTTATCGTTCATGTACTGTTGAAGCCTGGCTTGGAGAATTTTGAGCATTACTTTGCTAGCATGTGAGATGAGTGCAGTTGTGTAGTACTTTGAATATTCTCTGGGCTTTCCTGGTGGCTCAGATAGTAAAGAGTCTGCCTGAAATGCTGGAGGCCTGGGTTTCATCCCTGGGTCAATATGATCCCCTGGAGAAGGAAATGGCAACCCACTCTGGTATTTTCACCTGGAAAATTCCATGGACAGAGGAGGCTGGCAGGCTACAGTCCATGGAGTTGCAGAGTTGGAAATGACTGAGCAACTAACTTAATTATTTGAACATTCTTTGGCATTGCCCCTCTTGGGATTGGAATGAAAACTGATCTTTTCCAGTCCTGTGGCCACTGCTGAGTTTTCCAAATTTGCTGGCATATTGAGTGCAGCACTTTCACAGCATCAGCTTTTAGGATTTGAAATAGCTCAACTGGAATTCCATCACCTCCATTAGCTTTGTTTGTAGTGATGCTTCCTAAGGCCCACTTGACTTATCCCAGGATGTCTGGCTTGAGGTAAGTGATCACACCATTGTGGTTACCTGTGTCATGAGGATCTTTTTTGTTTAGTAGTTCTGTGTATTCTTGCTACTTCTTCTTACTTTCTTCTGCTTCTGTTAGGTCCATACCATTTCTGTCCTTTATTGAGCCCATCTTTGCATGAAATATTCCCTTGGTATTTCTAATTTTCTTGAAGAGATCTCTAGTCTTTCCCATTCTATTTTTTCCTCTATTCCTTTGCACTCATCACTGAGAAAGGTTTTCTTATCTCTTGTTGCTATTCTTTGGAACACTGCCTTCAGATGGGTATATCTTTCCTTTTCTCCTCTGCCTTTTGCATCTTTTCTTTTCTCATATATTTGTAAGACCTTCCCAGACCTTTGCCTTTTTGCATTTCTTTTTCTTGTGGATGGTCTTGATCACTGCCTCCTGTACAATGTCACGACCCTCCATCCATAGTTCATCAGACACTGTCTGTCAGATCTAATCCCTTGAATCTATTTGTCACTTGCACTGTATAATTGTAAGGGATTTGATTTAGGTCATACCTGAATGGTCTAGTGGTTTTCCCTACTTTCTTCAGTTTAAGTCTGAATTTGGTGATAAAGGAGTTCATGATCTGAGCCACAGTTAGCTCCAGGTCTTGTTTTTGCTGATGGTATAGAACTTCTTCATCTTTGGCTGCATAGAATATAATCAGTCTGGTTTGAGTTTGGGTATTGACCATCTGGTGATGTCCATGTGTAGAGTCTTCTCTTGTGTTGTTGGAAGGGGAAGTGTTTGCTATGACCAGTGCGTTCTCTTGGCAAAACTCTGTTAACCTTTGCACTGCTTCATTTGGTACTCCAAGGCCAAATTTGTCTGTTACTCCAGGCATCTCTTGACTTCCTACTTTTGCATTCCAGTCCCCTATGATGAAACGGACATCTTTTTTGGGTGTCAATTCTAGAAGATCTTGCAGGTCTTCATAGAATCATTCAATTTCAACTTCTTCAACATTACTGGTTGGGACATAGACTTGGATTATTGAATCATTTGCGTTGAAAATAAACAGGAATAATTCTGTCATTTTTGAGATTGCACCCAAGTACATAATTGAGGACTCTTTTGTTGACCATGATGGCTGCTCCATTTCTTTTAAGGAATTCTGGCCCACAGTAGTAGATGTAATGGTCATCTGAGTTAAATACACCCATTCCAGTCCATTTTAGTTCACTGATTCCTAAAATATCAATGTTCATTCTTGACATTTCCTGTAACCACTTCTAATTTACCTTGATTCATGGACCTAACATTCCAGGTTCCTATGCAATACTGCTTTTTACAGCATCGGACTTTACTTCCATCACCAGTCACATCCTCAACTGGGCGTTGTTTTCACTGTGGCTCCCTCTCTTCATTCTTTATGGCACACAATATGACCTTTAAAATATTTGAAGATATTTATATAATTACTCTCTGTCATCTGTTGTAAGAAATTCTGAAAGCTTCTGATAAACATAATCATACCCACCTCTCACCCTTAATGAAATACATTTCTGCTTATATCCTTGTAGACTGCAACTGTTTTCTTCTTTCACATTGTCATACTGAAAAACACTTCTTAACCCTTTAAAAAAAAACATTTACCTTGTCAGATGCATAACTGGAAATGTTTGAAAGGACTCGAGTTTTGAGTGAGAGAAACTCTTGCTGTTCTGAACTCAGATTCATTTACCCAACCCACAGCAAAGCCTCTCTACTGACATTGGGTCGTGGTAAAAGAAAGTACAGCACTTCCTGCAGGTCATGAAGCAAGGAGAATGAAAATGCCGAGAAGACTCAGCCTCCCCGAGGGCTTTCAGACCATAGTTTTTAAAGCCAACAGTATAGGTGATGGTTGAAGGGTTTCTAATTAGCTCATGGACCTTCTTATTTGTTAGTCATGAGATAACAATCATAAGGTTTGGGGAATCCTAATCATCAATCTTCTGGTTCAAACCAGTCTGAGATCTGTGTGTTTATGGTCATCGGGTAGTCAACATCCTCCAGCAGTGGGGGTCTTAGTTTCTGCAGAACCACTCCAAGATACGTATTAGATTGTTAGCTATATCCCTTTCAGGAGGAGGCAGGAGTCCTGTGACTGTTGTTCAAGCTATTATTAACCTGCTTTCCTTTGTTCCTAAATTTTCTACTTCTCTAATCATTACCTGTTTGAGTCTGCTCTCTGGAACTCTGGAAGGGCCTCAGAGACTAAAGTTCTTTGCACAAACAAGAATTGGGGAGACAGTGGATTGCAGTCACTTGACTGCAAGAGATTAATAACTGTGAAGATGGGGAGAAGTAACCGGCTTTGAGATATATGGGAGAGAGAGTGCTGAGGGGATCTGCTTAATGATTGTATATTGGGAAGAATTAAGTAGTAAAATTGGGTAATCAGGGATAAATCCCAGGGATTTTTGCTGGCAGGGGCTAGAAATGCATTCCTTTGGCAGAAAAACCCAGAGAAGAGTTGTATAGTGCAGTGGATGTGACAGCATGAGACAGAAAGTATGTGTGTGTTTACATCTTCATGACTTCATCACACGGACAAGTTTCTTAAATTCTGTGCCTTCGTTTCCTCATGTATGAAATGAGAATTATAATACCTAACTCATCACTTGCCCTAAGGATTGAAGGAGGTGATGCATTAAAATTATTTAGAACAGTGCTTGACACATGGTGAGCTCTATCACTGAAAAGAGAGCCAAAAAAAGTTCTGACACGTATAGTTTGAGACACCTGTTGGCCCTCTGAGCAGAGATGCTTGTGTGTGTCATAGGATGGTTGCAATGAAGATGCAAAGAAGTGATTCAGTGTGAGATATATGTTGGAGGCAAGTCTGAACAGACGTGGCAATAGAGGGTCATGTTTGATTGTATGGGCTCCAAAGACAGACTGGGTTTGTATCCTATGTTCACCACTTACTAGCTATAAGCGTGTACTATAACCTGAGTGCCTCAGTTTCCTCATGCTTGAAAAGAGAACTTTAATGTAAACTATATCCTAGTTTTGTTCTAAGGATTAAAAATCTAATATTTCAAATATATGTATGTGCCAGATATTAAGGGTGAAGGATTAAGTCACATTTCACATGTTGAAACAGGTTTTCAACATACAAGTGAATATATGTTGAGTAAATGAGCCTAGAGATCAGGAAGACTCAGTGTTCATGATATCAACTGGTCATTTGTCAGCATACTTGAAGGAAAGTTACACGACTCAAAATAGACTGGAGTTAAAACTCTTCTCCAGGTCCTCCCCACCATTCTATGCAAAACATAGAACTCTGTCACCCAAAGAAAAAAATGGACATTAACGTTGATTATGCCCAGCTCCCAGCTGGTCCCAGCCTCTGGCCAGTCTCCACAATTCCTTGCCCCAGCTGTGTAAGAGATAACTGCTCTGAACAACCTTGGAGAACAGGCCCCCTTAGGACAGTAGCTCTCCACATACATGCCTGTAGATACTTACTCTTTCGTTGGGGTGATGCAGCAGCTCACTAATCTGACTGCTGCCCCTTCTCACCTCGTTAAAGGCGATCTGTTCCTGTAAAGTGCTGGTCTCATTCTTTTTCTGAGCCTCGCCTTCTCTAACCCCCTTACCCTACAATACTGATGGAACTTAAAGCTCCAGGATGGGATGAAATCTCACACATTCGCTCTAAGGATTGAAAAACGAATGTGTGGTGTGTGTGTGTCTGTGTGTGTGTGTCTGTGTGTGTGTTTCTGTGTGCGTGTCTGTGTGTGTGTGTGTGTGTATGTGTGTACCCAGTCGGGTCCAGCTCTTTGCCATCCCATGGACTGTAGCCCACCTGGCTCCTCTGTCCATATTTCCCAGGCAAGAATACTAGAGTGGGTTGCCGTTTTCCTACTCCGGGGTATCTTCCCATTCCAGGGATTGAACCTGTGTTTTCTGCATTGGCAGGCAGATTCTTTACCACTGAGCCATCTGGGAAGCAATGATATGAACTGATTATTACTAAAGGGAAAATGATACAGCAAAGTAGACGAAGAATGAGATCAGAAGCACTTCAGGATTAAGGTCATTGCTCAGGTGTTCTCAGATGACTCAGAAGTAGCAGGGAGTCAGAAATAATTGTATACCTCACTAATTTTTAGGGAAGACCTCTAATTCCTAAATTAACTCATGGAGTAATCTCATTTGAACTCATTTGAACAATCTCATTTGAACCACAAACTATCCTTCTTTTAATATTTCATTTAATGCCTTCAAATTATATTGTAGGTGTTCTGCCCGTAGTCCGAGTCCCCGGTCGGGAAAGAAGACTCCTCGAAACAATGCAACTCGCAATAGGGGAATTTATTACTGACTCGAGCCAGGGCCTCCCGCCCTCACCAAGGGTGTGAGGACGAAAGGCCCCGAGCCCCAGTTCTCTTGGGTATTAGGTCAAAACAAGCAGCAGGTAGTTGGCGCAATCGGATTGGTTACACAGTGGGTAGTTGGCATAAGCAGATTGGTTACACAGTGGCAAGGTAATTTTTGTTGGCCCTACGTAGGGCTTTCAGCTTTCCCCTGATACGTTCCCTTTCTTCTGGCTAGGCATATGTTGATTGGCTGGCTCCAGGAGGCCTGATAATTATGTTACCCCGGGAAACCAGGGCTACTCCTAATCTAGGCTGCCTGCCATGGCGTTAGCCGTGACAGCCTCACAGTAGGTTTCTGTGGCACATAAAAAGTGGTGTATTTTTGTTTTTGGTATGTCACTGCCCCTGTCATGGTATTATGCAATCAAAAGTGCTCATTTGAAGTACCCTGTTGAATTAATCATTTAATGTGGTGACTAGCCTATCATTTCCTTAGCACCGCCTGGTAGACTAGCCACTGGGGCCCTGAATCCTTTTGTTCTAAGGAAGGCATTTACGTGGAGAGCTTGCTTTGCTGCCTGCCCCACTTCCCATCCACTTCCAGGTACTGACTTTGAAAAACTGATCAAAGGTCGATGGTCAGGGGTCAAGATACATGCATGTAGAATTCAGAAATTGTCTGTTTCCCCCTACAAAAACCTAGATGGAAAGAATGGATTTGGGATTTGAGCAGATCAATGCTGAAATTTCATTTACTCTCTAGAGCAGAACCTTTGCCAGTTTCATAACCTTCTGAGCCATAGTCTTGTCATATATAAGATGGACATGATGACATCTCCCTCATAATACCTGAAGGGGCTGAGTGAGGCATGTTGTCACATGATTGTTTTATTCTCTGTCTCGCAATATGTGCTGCATCTCAGGTGTTTTGGGTGTTTACAAATTGCTGTTTAACTGTGCGCACCAACTACAGATACACTCTTCATCAATTCATCGTGTGCTCAAAAAATTCAACCTATTTTGAAAAGGAGGTTTATAGCTTAAGTAGTGAGTGTATATATATTTTTGGCTATATGATCACAGAGTTATAGAAATGTACTGTTGACTTTTACAGACATAAATTACTTTCCTTATTATTTCTAAATGGTTCTTCAAGTATAATAGGTGGGGATTTTTTTTATCATTGTAGGTTTTTTTTTTTGTATTTTGGAAAAATAAACAAACAGATTTAGCATGTTCTTAGGCAGGGGCTGTCACAGTCTCATTATTTCCTGGTCCCCAGAGGAGAACTGTGCTAATTAAGTACATTTAATGAGGAAGATTAATGCTTCTTTGGCTATGTTCTCCTGCAGCTATAACTCTTTCTTTACTTATTAGTGCTTGTTGTAATTATTAACCATGGACTGTACATTCCAGGAAGGGAAACCTTTCTTCTCTGCCCCTGCCCCGCCCCAAGACTGAAATTACCAGGTAGAAATTTGCATAAAATTACAAGCCAGTCAATTAGCTCTTGAGAATAAAGTTACCACTGAACAGTGTCCTGTAGTGCTGGAGGTCAGAAAAGTTCAACAGCTTTTGTGGAGCCAATGCTGATTTTTGTTTCCAAGACAGGAGCTAAACATATAAATCATGTGCAGCACAGTGTACCTGTCTTTAGAAGGCTGTCTACAGTCATGCATATTTATTATTTTTCCCTGGTTGAGAGTTTCATGTTTTCTTTGTCCTTCTGCTCTGTATCTTTGTATCTAGCAAACAATGTGTGTACACACACACACTCACTCACTCACTCGCTCACACTCCCTGTTACAAATATGGTGCATTTTTATGACATTTTATGGCATGATTATTTTTTGCACCTTTAGCTCCACACCATTGCTTCATTAGTACTTTAAATAAAGTGGATTTTTTGCTGTACATGGCTGTTTACAAGTTATCATTTTGTCTCTGGAGGTTTTTTTTTTCCCCTCTCAATACATTGTATAACAGATTAATACTGCTGTCAATACATGTGAATTGACTTATTCTTTATTTGTGAATTTGTCAGAGCGTGTAATTCTCTTCTGAAAGTATACCCCCGATTCCCTGGTTTTTGTTTTTTCAATGCAATATCCCAGTTTTGAAGTCTCATGCAATTTATCTAATCTCTGTGCCTTCATTTTTGATCTATAAAGTGGACTTTATGAATGAATTGAAGATGATAATTTGTGCATGATACTTAGCCCAGAGCTTGGTTCATCTCTTGGCGCTGGCTGTGGCAGTTACGTCATGAAGAGATGGGGTCCTGATATATCTTCGTGAGTCTTGATGGGCTTCGTTATGGCTTTTGCTAAAAGAAATGATTCTTTACCCAGCATAGGTAGTTTTCTCCCATCTCTCATTGTGCTGTGACTCTGAACTGAGTTGACATGTAAATCTTCTGACTACCCTTGAGTCTGTGGTGCTGGAAGGGTTAAGGGTGGCTTTCAAGGCCCACTGTCTCAGTTGAGCCTGTGATTCTATTCATTTCCATCAAGACAATCCTGTTAGCATCAGTCTTGGATCTTCCAGATTTTCCCTTCTACCAGCAGAACACCACAGAAAACCCTGCTCAGGCTTCACACCACAGAAGAATTTCTCACCCAAGCTTTACATGAGTTCCTAACTCACAGAACCTAGAAATTTAAGAAAATGGTTGTGCTGTATAAGTCACTATATTTAAGGACAGTAGTAGACAACTAGAAAACTAATATATACATACACACACATATATATGTATATGTATATATATGTAAGTAAGTGGCTTTTGCATCTGTGGCATTCCTCAGATCAGCTCTGAATACCTGCAGCACCCGTGTGGGTCTCTACTACCTGAGTCCCACAGATATTTCCCCTTTTGGAGAGTGCTGTGGCCGGACCAGCCCTTGTGGCCCTTAGAATGGCTGCAAGGTGCATGTCAGCAGCAGCCTCCAGAGAGCTTTGAGGAAGCATCTGTTGTTTTCCGGTCTCAGAGGGTATACCCGGCACATGAAGAACTGCACAGTTAGGGTTCCAGCAGATAGACAGGGAACACGGGAGCCGGGGTTCTCCTTGACTGCGGTCAGAGGTGGAGTACCTAGGGTTTTGTGAATTCACTCTTTATTGGCGAGTTTTATATAAATGTAAAATGTAAGAACAGAAATTAGGGCACAGGAGTGGGGAAGGGGGGTCTCAGGCAGTTATCTAAGTTACTCAGGGCTTTCTAAAATGGGAACTTCATGGGCTGGCTGGCTTGGTTCCTTATCTGGTCATTTATTAGTAGGCATTTCATGCACTGGCAATATGCTCATTCAAGTTGAAGGTGCTGGAAATGGATTCCTCAGGGTTATCAGACATGTTACAAAACCAAAAGCTTTTTGTCAGACACTTACACTGTCCTCTTATCTGTCCTCTTACTTTTAGGTTTATGCTTTTTCCTAAGCCACTGAGAATCAGCAGTACTTGTAAATTTTAAGTAGAGTTGTGAAGAAATTGAAATTTAAATAAAATTATAATTAATTTAAAATGCAAACATTTCTAAAGTCTGTGTCATATTCGGTACACAAGGTTAGAGTTATGCTTTCCTCATAGCTCAGTTGGTAAAGAATTCACCTACAATGCAGGAGACCCTGGTTCGATTCCTGGGTAAGGAAGATCACTGGAGAAGGGATAGGCTACCCACTCCAGTATTCTTGGGCTTCCCTTGTGGCTCAGCTGGTAAAGAATCCACCTTCAATATGGGAGACCTGAGTTCAATCCCTGGGTTGGGAAGATCCTCTGGAGAAGCAAAAGGCTACCCACTCCAGTATTCTGACCTGGAGAATTCATGGACTATATAGTCCATGAGGTCACAAAGAGTCTGACACGAGTAACTTTCATATTCTCTTAGAGTTATGCAAACTAGATTTGAATTTGAGTTCTTCCCCATAAACTCTGTTGACTTGTGGAACTTCTGCTTTCTTTGACTCATTTCTCTCATCTATAAAATGGGGCTAAAGGTGACTTACTACTTGGGGTTGTATATAAGAATTAAATTGGATAATCTTATGGTGTTAGCATAATGCATGACACAAATCAGTGGTAATTTTTTTATCATGTCAGAGTAGGAAATACTGATGAGATATGTCATAAAAATAACTATGTAGTACTAGTAAGTGATAATTTATAATTATATCAAAAACATAGTCTTTTAATAACTCAGATGAGAGCACTTAAAATTGAGGAATTTGAGTTCTACCCCTTATCTCTTCCTCTACTTCTGACAAGTTTGGGGAAAATGGGGAAATGAAGGGACCAAAAGATAACTAGGATAATTCAGCCATGAACAGTCAAATTCCAACTTCATTTTATCATCCATGTATAAATTCATACGTGATGGGCACTTGTAAAGACTACAGTCAATTCTGACGAAATAAAAACAGTGCCAGAATCAGATAAATGGAAATTGAATAAGATAGCTATGGAGAATAAAGGAGGGCAGACATAATATAACTCCTGCATGATTCAAATGCATGGGTTTTTCACCTCAAATTTAACTGTGATATTCTGGAAAGGGAAAAAGACGTCCCAATCACTTTTTCCTCCTAAAAACAAACATACAAGATCTGTGTCTTGATAAATAAAGTTTAGGCTAGGTTAGGACAACTGGAAAAATGAATGAAGGAGAGGTGGGAGGAAAGATGCAGGAAAAGATGAAAGTTTAGTTGGCCAGGCATAGAACATCAGGGAGGGTGCCTGTTCATAAATCAGCCCACATTAATCATACTCAATGCAGGGAAGGGCAAAAACAGAAAAAAAGTGATTATGGTACCTGGTTACTGTGGGACTTCCATGCTGAAATTTCTGCCTATTTACAGTTTGGGAAAGAAAAATAGGGAGGTAACTCATTTTCATGCTAGCTGTTGGTGTTCTGAAGAAACTAAAAAAGAAAAAAAAAAAAGTCCAGCAACAGGAAGATAGCATGGATCAATAAAGAGATATTTAGTTAGGAGGAAACTAAACACTACCCTCCTGTCACCATGTCTTTAAACATGATCAAGCACATCTGCAAAACGTACTTACTAGACCCTTCTTCCTTTACCCCCCAAAGGTAGCAAAACTAAAGCCCTTCCTGGATTGCGCTTTGCAAAAATAATGTAGACACTTTTGCATTTTCCTTAGACTTGCCGTTCCATAATGGGTGGCTTCTCTGAGCTGTAAAATAAACACTGGTAAGTCCCAGGAGTGTGAGAGTGGGTTTCATTGGTTATAGCATTGGGCTCATCATAATGGTTTGGTCAATCAGTAAACTCATTGTCCCCTCTACCATCTAATACCCTCTCACCCTGAGGGACAGAGGTAGTGACAAAAACACAAGAGTGGTGGAATCTACAAATGAGCTACCATTTTTCAATTTCACTGGCTTTATTTTTTCCTTGCACTGTGGTACCTATAGCATCTGATGTAGAAGGAAAAGCAGAGTGCAAAACACATTAGTTTGAAGGTGGTTGTTTAGTTGCTAAGTCGTATCCGGCTCTTTTGTGACCCCGTGGACTGTAGCCTGCCAGGCCTCTCTGTCCATGGGATTTCCCAGGCCAGGAGTGGGTTGCCACTTCCTTCTCCAGGGACCAAACTCACATCTCCTGCGTCGGCAGGCAGGTTCTTCACTGCTGAGACACCAGAGAAGCCATTTTGAAGATACCCTTTATAATATTTGTTTTAAAATAATTTATTTTTGTTGGAATATAACTGACATATAACATTATATTAGATTTAGGTGTCCAAATGTAATGATTCCTTATTTAACATATTGTCAAATTATCACCAGGAAAATTTTAGTTAACACCCATCACCACACCTAGTTACAATATTCTTTTTTTGCAGTGAGAATTTTTTTTAAGATCTACTTGCTTAGTGATTTAAATATATAATTCATTATTATTAGCTACAATTACTATGCTGTAGCATGGTTTATTTATTTTATATAGTGTTTTTTGAGGAATTTTAGTAAGTCCAAAATGGACAAGCTATATTTTCCAGGCAAATCCTGTAGATTCAGTCCAGTGCTAAATAAATTAAAATATCTTCTGCTGATTGATTTGGACCTGACTTAGGAAAACTAACTATGAAAATTTCCTTGGTAGACAGAAAATGGTTTTAGATTTATGTTCCTACAGTAACCCTGTTGCTGTTTTTTTATAGAAATGACTGATTTGATGTCTGCTCAGCTCAGCTCGATTCTTTGTAAAGGATATTAATTGGAGATATCTCCATGATACATATGCTCTTCCCTAAATGAATTACTCAAATTCCAAAATGTACTGTTTCTTTACAAACCTGCATTTAATACATTTTACTTAAAAAAAATACAGAGTTTTAGCCCTGTTCCATGGAAATAGCAGCAGTGCTTCATTTTCCTATGTCTGATTGCTTGGTTGTACAGGTGATGTTTGTTGTTTCTGGCTGATCAGAATATTGTTTACAATACTTTAGAACACTGATGCCCACTTAACTGCGATGGTGTTCTGTGTGAAATTGATAGAACTGGGGTGCTGGGGTTGTTGACCCTCATTGTACCCTTTTCCCTTTTCCTCTTCCAATTTTATGTTTTTGTTATCTCCAACTTTTACTTTTTATATTGTGAGTTTATTAACAAATTGAGATGGCTATAGTTATTTTTCTGCTTTATTTGTCTCTTTAACCTTTATGGCATAATAACATGTTTGAAAAGCTATTCTTATAAAGAGTTAAAGTGTTTTGGTTCTGTTTATCACCTTACTCAAAGTTTTGGGTACTTTTTTTTGTTTCTGGTACAAGAATTATTTTCAACATTTCTTGTAAGGCAAGTCTAGTATTGATAAATCCCCTTAGCTTTTGTTTGTCTGGCAAAGTCTTTGTTCCTCCTTCATACCTGAATGACAACTTTCCTGGATAGAGTGTTCTCTGATAACAGTTTTTATCTTTTATAATTTCTAGAATGTCATTCCATTCTCTCCTGGTCTGTAGAGTTTCTGATAAGAAATCTGTTGAGAGTCTAATGGGGGTTCCTTTGCAGGTTACTATCCTTCTTTTCCCCGGTGGGCTTTATACTTTTTTCTTTGTTATTGACCTTGGGCAGTATTAATATAAAGTTTTTTTGGATAAGGTATTTTTGCATTGAGGTAATTCAGTTCAGCTCAGTCACTCAGTCATGTCCGACTCTTTGAGACCCCATGGACTACAGTACGCCAGGCTTCCCTGTCCATCACCAACTCCCAAAGCTTACTCAAACTCATGTCCATCAAGTCAGTGATGCCATCCAGCCATCTCATCCTCTGTCGTCCCCTTCTCCTCCTGCCCTCAATCTTTACCAGCATCAGGGTCTTTTCCAGTGAGTCAGTTCTTCGCATCAGGTGGCCAAAGTATTGGAGTTTCAGCTTCAGCATCAGTCCTTCCAATGAATATTCAGGACTGATTTCCTTTAGGATGGACTGGTTGGATCTCCTGAAGTCCCAGGGACTCTCAAGAGTCTTCTCCAACACCACAGTTCAAAAGCATCAATTCTGCAGCGCTCAACTTTCTCTATAGTCCAACTCTCACATCCATACATGACTACTGGAAAAACCATAGCCTTGACTAGATGGACCTTTGTTGGCAAAGTAATGATTTAGATGTTTACTCATCATGGATTTGTATATCCAGATCCTTCCCCATTTCTCAGCTTTTATTTCTTTAAACTCTCTGCTTCCTTCTTTTTCTCTTCTTTTGGAATATCCATTACCCTAATCTAGTCCTTCCTGAAAGAGTCAGATAGCTCTCATAGAATTTTATTTTCTATGTCTTATTTCTCTTTCCCCTTCTAACTTATATCATTTCTAGATTTCTGTCTTGTGAAAGTGTTAATAACTCAGTCGTGTCCAACTCTTTGCAACCCCATCAACTGTAGCTTGTCAGGCTTCTCTGTCCATGGGATTCTCCAGGCAAGAATACTGGAGTGGGCTGCCATGCCCTCCTCCTGGGGCTCTTCCCAACCCAGGGATTGAACCCAGGTCTCCTACATTGCAAGAAAATTCAGATTTTCCATCTGAGCAACCAGGGTGATTTTCGTCTTAGATCTTCCTGACTCTCTCTTCCATGTGCATGTGGTCTTCTTAATTTCCACTGCTTTCTATAATATTTTTCATCTTATTTCTTGAGTTCTTCAGCTCCTGAAGAACTTTTTGGTTTTGAATTTCTGTTTATTTTTTAGAGTTTCAGTCTCTTTGGTAAAGTATTGCTCTGTTTATTACTTTTATTCCCAGCCTCTTTAAACTGCCTTTCTGAGTGTTTCTTATAGCTCACTGAGTTTCTTCCTGATGGCTGTTTTGAATTCTCTGTCAGCTTTGTTGGTTTCTGGAAAATTGTCATTTATTTTCTGTGGTACAGTGTGACTGGCTCCTCATGGTACTTAATGAATTGTCCCGTCTCTGCATTTGAAATGAAATGTTAGATGTTACAGTTCTTCCTTTTGTTTTTTTGGTAGGTGGCACTATAACACAAATTTTTGGTCTCTCTTACTGAGTGCCTCTGGTTATGTTTGAGAGCTGGCATGTTCCAGCCTCCACAGTCTCTATCAGAACTGTGGCTCTGGACCTTCCTTGCAGCAGCTTTTGCATCTGGGCTCATTGCTGCCTTGCTTCTGCCGTAGCTCCTGTTGTCACTGGGATGGCGGGCTCTTCCCTCATGTCCAGGATCCCCTGAGTCACAGGCTTGGCTGCTGTAACAGGAGGAGGGTGGCCAGGGGGAATCACGACTGTACAACTGCCTCCTCTCTGTGTCTGCTGTTACAAGGTGCATAGGATCTGCCATTGCAAGCGGAGGGGCAGGGGCTGCAGTCATGGGCATCTCGGCGTCGGCGGGGCTGGATCCAGTCCCCACTGCCCCACTCCCTGTGGCCAGGGTGTTGCCGTGGAATGGATGCTGGATACCACCTTCCCTACTGGCCCTGGCTTCTCTGAGGCTGTGGCCTCAGCTGCCATGGTCCGAGGACTAGGACTCCAGGACAGTGGCTCCCCTGTTCTCTTGGTTCCAGCTCCTCCATGCGTTTCTGTCCTCCCACCTTTAGTTGTATACAGACCGATACATTGTGAAATTCTCTGGCATCCTGTTGTGTTGGGTAGAGGCACCTTTTAGATTTGGGGATGTTTTTCTGGCTATATATTGAAGGGGATATTGAAAGGTAGTGTCTTACTCTGGCATGTTGCTGACCTCCCTGGATAGAGTATGCTCAGTTGTAAGATTTTTTTTTTCCTTTCATTGCTTTAAATATATGAATGACGTGTGAAGCTCCTGCCGAAGAGTCAACTGACCGTCTTGTGAGAGTTCCCTCTTCCCTTGCTGCGTTTAAGATTCTCTCTTTAATTTTTGTCATTTTAATTGTGGTGTGTCTTGGTGTAGATCTGTTTGGGTTGATCTCGTTGTGACTCTCTGTGCTCCCTGGTCCTGAACGTCTGTTTTTTTCACCCCCAGCTTTGGGAAGTTTTCAGCTCTTATTGCTTCAAATAATCTCTCTGACCCTTCTCTCTCTCTCTCTCCTCCTTCTGGGACATCTGTGATGTGAATGTTCATATGCTTGATGTTGTCCCAGAAGTGGCTTTAACTATCCTTTTAAAGATCTTTTTTTCTTTTCAAAATTCTTTTTATTTTTTTCTGTTCAGCTTGGGGTGATTTCCAGTATTTTATCTTCCAGTTTCCAGATCTATTTCTTGGTATCTTTTTAACCTGCCGTTGATGCCTTCTAGTGTATTTTTATTTCAGCTGTTATATTCGTCAGCTCTGTTTGGTTCTTTCTATTTTCTCTTTGTTAAACTTTTCACTGTGTTCGGCCATTCTTCTCCCATGTTCACCGAGCATCTTTATGATTATTACCTTGAACTCCATATTAAGTAAATCGTGTATCTCCACTTACCTTAGTTCTTTTAGAGTTTTATATTGTTCCTTCACGTGGAACATATTCCTCTGTTGCCTTAGTTTGCTTGAGTCTATGTTTTTATTCCTATTAGGTATGTTGGTTACATTTCTTGATCTTGGAGATACAGCTTTATGTAGCAGACATCCTGTGGTGTAGAGTGGCACAGTCCCCTCCGGTCAGCAGAGCTATATGATCTAGGGATGCTCCTGTGTGGGATTCTGCTGCCTTCTGATGTGTCAGGCTGGGTCCTGGGACAGCTGATTGCGGTGCCCCTAGTCTGATCTGATCCTGCTACTGTCCGGTCAGCAGAGCTATATGATCTAGGGATGCTCCTGTGTGGGATTCTACTGCCTTCTGATGTGTGGGGCTGGGTCCTGGCACGGCTGATTGCGGTGCCCCTGGTCTGATCTGATCCTGATACTCTGGTGGGCATGGCTAGGTCCTGGCAGCTGCTGTCATATCTGGGGGGTCTTGATACTGGCTTGCTGGTGGGTGGGGCCTGGTCCTGGGCAGCTGCTGGCTCCAGGACCTGGGGCTGTGCCAGTCAACTGGTATACGAAGTCTTTCCATCACAGTAGGCTATGAAACCAGGGGGGTCTGGATCCGTCCTTGCCAATTGGTGGGCAGTGCCAGGTCACAGGGCTGCTTGCTGGGGAACCTGGGGGAGCCCAAGTGTAGAGTCGCCCTGGTGGTAGGTGGGACTGGGTTCCCACTTAGCTGGTTGCTGGGCTGAGGGTGTCAAGGACTTGAACTGACTGGTGGGCAGTTAAGTTCCTTTCCAGTAGGCTCGAAGGAGCTCTCCAAAATGGTACTTGCCAGCACCATTGTCTTCCTGGTAGAACGATCTCCCCCAGAAGGCTGCCACCAGCATCTGTGTCTCCCCGGGGACTCCCAGTTGCCTCTTGGTTCTCTGATGGTCCCCCAAGATCAGCACGTGTGTTGAATGCAGGTTCCTTTCAAATTATTTCCTCTGCACTTGGTCTCGCATGTGTAAGACACTGTGTGTGCCTTTTAAGAGCTGAATGTCTGTTGCCTACAGCCCCCGGCTCTGCTGTCTGTACGCCCTACTGGGCTTCAAAGCCAGATATTCTCGGAGCTCATCTTCCTGGTCTAGCTCCCCAGGCTGGAAGTCTGATGTGGTCTTGGGCCCCTCAGTCCTTGGGGAGAACCGCTGCAGTCATGGTTGTACTCCCACTTATGGGTCACCTCTCCTGGAGGTGTGGCTCATGACTATACTCTGCACTGCTACCCGTCTCATTGTGGCTCTCTTTTTATACCTGTTGGTGTGGGAAACGTTTTCTGTCAATATTCACATTGTTCACCTTGACGGTTGCTCTGTAAGCAGCTGTGATTTTGGTGTGAGCGTGGGAGGAGGGGAGCTCAAGGTCCTCCCGCTCCACTCGGCCTCTCCCCGTTAGTTCCCAGAAATCTGAAACCAAGGTATTGGTCAGGGCTGCATGCCTCCTGGAAGCTCTGGGGAAATAGTCCCTGATTTTCAGTGTCTTGATGCTGCCTGCGTTCCTGGGTTCATGGCCCTTGCTTCACATCACTTCACCCTTTTGCTCCCAGAATCCTATCTCCTACTCTTTTGTAACTTTAAATAAAAGGGGCTATCAATGGGGAAATAACATTAGCTTTAAACAACAATTTATATCATCAATTATGTATCAACAATTTATATCATCATCATCTATATCATTTATATCATCGATCATTCTCAATAGAAAAACTGCCTAAACTTTGGCAAATAGTTTTTGAAAATCATAAAAACAACTTTGTAGGTCTCAACTGATAAACTTTAACAATAACACTATTATTAGTAGAAATAAATCCATGTTTCTAAAAACAAAAGAAGAAGCTTACTAAAGGTCCTGCTCTCTGATGGTTTTATCATCATTCTTTCAAATAATGTTCTTGCTTGCTTGTTTCCAAGTTCAGAAGAATGTGATAGTCTGCAGTAGCTGGAATGCCTATTTTCAGTTCGCATTTTTTTTAAAGATTCCTGGGCGCATTCACTCTTCTGACATAAAATGAAAAGATCACAGCATCGGTGTGCCATTTGAAATATGTTGAACGACTTGCTGACATAAGGAATGTACGATAATATTTTAATCAGTTTGCTTGCCAACTGGAGACTTTTAGGTAAGTGAATCTTATCAGTTTCAATTTAGTAGGGCTCTCTTATAAAGGCCTGTTAAATTTACTTGAAAGTAATGACCAAATTTTTAAGGAGGATTCAGTGAAAGTTGCACACATTTCTCCCCTAAACAAGTTTTCCTTAGAAAGTTACAAATTAAAATAAAGGCTAAAGGATAATAGTTTCTGAATAATTTTAATAGTTTATAGATGTTTTATAATATTTTCAAATATGAGGTAAATGAATGTTTCAGGAAATGTATTACTGTATATATAACACAAAATAATATGCCATATCATAATAGTCAAATGAATAGAAACACTGTTAGAATAGTGACTTTAAAATTTTACAGCTGTTTACTGTTTTAATTTTATGTGCATTAGATTTAACTGTTTAATTAAAGAGAAAGAAGAAAATAATTCTGCTCTTTATGGCCATACCAAGGCCTTTAGTCACTCAACTTTTTCACTCAGCTGTGGGTTCCATCCACAGCGTTTTATTTGTCCCTAGCCTAGATTCCCAAGCTCTTTGCTGTCCCAGTATGTTCATGCCAGTCTCCAGCTCTGCATCCTTCCCACGAGTATGGCATCCTGCAATAACTGGAGAGGCAGACAGAGATCCCGTCTCTTTCTCGGGCACTTGTTTGGGCAGCTGCGGCCACTGGTCTCCATCTGTAGCTTCTGCCTCGTCTCAGTCTCCCGAGGCAGGCTGCACTGAAGGAGCTTTAATTCTCTACAGTAACGTGGCATTCTTGGGTTGGTACCCAGTTAGACCTGATGCCCTGGGTCTAGTCTTTCAATTCTGACCTTACCCATTTTTCTCAAATTGCTTGGTACCCTGTTGGAAACCTCTGCTCTGGTCTTTATGTCTTGCCCAGATTTGTGCCTTATGCCATATTCCAGTCTGCACTGATGTCCTGCTCTCTGCTGAGAGAATTATATGACATTTTCTCCTTTTGTACATCCTCTCACGTCTACTTCAATATCAGTGCTAGATTTTCAATGAGCCTTGTACTCTTTTGGGGGGTTTCTGAAGAATTTGTCCAACAGGATTTCTATCATTTGAATAATTCACCTGCTATCTTCTCAACTAATAATTTTATGATTGCATTTACATGTTATAAGCCAACCATTTTGTTATCAAATTTATATTACATTTTTAGATTGTAAATATATTTTTGTTTTGTTCTGGATGAAGTTCAGCCTCTTCTATGTGACAGTGTGTGCTTTTGGTCCCCTTGCTGGGCGGTCACTGCCAGACTTCACCTTCCCTGATCACGGCTGTTGCTTCAGGGAGCCTCCATCCCCACGTGTGTGAGTTACCACATTCTCTCCTAAGGTGACGCAAGTATACCAAAGCACTGTTTCAGCTTAGGGCATCTTAAAACATGCTCTCATGAATTAATTACTTCTGTTGTGTCCTGTTTGTATTTAAATACACACAAGTGCATGTACATGGATGTATATGTGTATTTATGTGTGTATTATGTTCTAAAGGCTCCAGTTTAATTTGTCAAACCTGCATTCTGGCCCTACCCACCCCCCCGCCCCCCATACAGCCAAACTCTGGAGAAGTGTATTTTCTAATATATGTAGTTCTTAAATATGAAGTACTGATTCAAATGCCATCACTTTTAGAGAAGCCCCATTGAATTTCAAAGCAAAATTTCTTGTATCTAGATTTAACTCCAAATTGTATCACACTGTCCAGACATTTAGAAAATCTATTTTGTGTTCATGTAATTATAAAAGTAAATTGTCAATATTGTAAGATTGTTAACCAAGGCATAAATTTCAGTTTCCCTTACTTTTAGGAAATGGCTCAGTCTAATAGTTTTCATTTATGTAGTTCAGTAAATCTGCTAAGCTTTCTATCATTGTGGAGATTTTTAAATTAAATTTGTTTGCAGACTTTCCTATATACAAAATACAGATATATTCAATAGATGTTCTATTCATCAGTAAAAGTTTTAAGTTTTCTTGTTCAAAAAGTATGAAATGAAAAAAAAATTGTTAACTTAAAATACTACTAGTCTTAATTACTAGCATGAATTCAAGCAAGTGTCCCCCAAATTATTGATGTTAGTGACAAAAATGACCTATTCAGTAATGAGTCTTAACGTGTTACTCATAACAGATTAACATTGATTCTTTTTTCTTTTGTGGAATATTAATAAACATAGCAGAAAATAGCATCTTTTACTTTATAAATGTGTATTAGTCACAGTCCTATGTTTAGAAACTAGTTTATGCATAAGCTAGAAAAATTGTGCAATGTTTAATTTTGCATATTAGCTTAAGTTATAAATGGATAAAAATTATAATTTGTGGTAAAAGGAACATTTTCAAGTACAGGGTTAAAGGTGTTCTCCACATATTCACTATACAAATATTAAAATTGCTCTGTGAGTTATCCACTATACATTCTGAAGATTAATTGACAGTTTAAGAGAAAATTTAATAAAAGAAGAATAGAACAGTGGATGGTAGTTATGATATTAGTTTATTCAAAAATATTTACATATTGGTTGCTATTGATCACAAACTAAGGTCATAACCACAAACAAAGCAAATGCATTATAAGCTTACTGTTTAGTAGGAAAATCAAATAATTATGCAAATAAATATCTGTTTATAGACTATACTACATACTTGAAAGATAAGTGACAAATGGCATGAAAGTTGTAAACCATTCGGTTAATTTAGAATGGGGTTGGTTTTAGAGATATAGGAAGATTAGAAGACTCTTACTACCACAGTTGCTTTCATAAAAATCTTTCAGGATTAACTCAATAATGCATTTGTATTTTATAATATCATAATTTTATATTTGTGTTTTGCATATAATATTTTTATTTCCCCATTACAAAATAAGCATTTATTCTCAAATTGGAATTTGAAATATATGTGTGTATGTATATATATATGCCTCACATATGAGGCATATGCCTCATAAAACATAATCAGTATTGTAGAATGGTCATTCTTCAATTTAGTTCAGGTTTTTCTAATGAGATGATATTTGAGGTAATTCTATTTGGTACTATGTGCAAATTTTGTACTAATTTGTGACATTATTAACCAAAATTCATGTAAAAGTGACTTCCTCTTAACATTGTATTTTGACATACTGGGTCCTCATGATACTAGTGGAGGATTTGGAATCAGAGCAAGGAGGTAGCAAACCTAGGGAATGGCCACAGAAGTAGGAACAGCCATGCAGCTTGTAAGGAGAGTGTATCAGTAATGTTCAAATACTCTCCTCATAGTGAAGTGCTAGCACTTTTATAGGATATTAGTGAAAAAAGCAATGGAGCAAGGATGAAAATGACAACAGGCAATATTTATTGATATTTAACATGTGTCAAGAATTGCATTTAATGCTTTATATTCTTTACTTTATTATTTATCCCCATAAGGTAATTACTCTTATTTTTAGCCCATCAAGGAGAAAAGCACTAAGATTTAGAAAGTTTGAGTAACTTTCCAAAGTTGATTTAGATGGTTAGTGGATCTGGAGGCTGAAAAAAATGTCCTTCCAAGTGATACTCATCTCCTACTCCCAATCTCTGGAATTTTTGAATGCTACTTTAAGTGGCAAAAGGGAGGGTCTTTGCTGATGTTTGAAGTAAAGGACATTGACTTGGGAAGATATCCTCGATTATCCACATGCATCCTTATAAGAGGAAGGCAGAGGGGTACTTTACATGCTGACACATAGAGGAGATTGTCATGTGACTGCAGAAGCAGAGACTGAAAGAGATGTGGTCACAGAGAATGCTGGCAGCCCCTGGAAGGTGCAAAGAGCAGGTTCTCCCCTGGAACCTTCCCAGGGAGCACAACCTTGCTGACACCTTGGTTTGGGTCCAGTGACACTAATGGTGGATTTCTAGTCTTCAGAGCTGAAAGAGGAAAACATTCTATTGTTTCTAGCTTCCAGGGTTGTGGTAATTTGCTATGCCAGATACAAAAAACTAATAGAGTTATGAAATCAACCAGGTGTGTCTATCTCCAGAAATAAACTTTAAACCATATACCAGATCATACATGTAAAATATAACCATAAAATTTATCAAGTTTTTTTTAGCATCACAAACTGGAAGAAAAAGAAAACTTAAGTAAAAGGGATGTGTGTATACATATATGTCATATATGTATATGATCATTTATGAAGTTTAAAAGTCTTAAAAATAATATCTTAATTTTACGGTTTATACACAAACACACACACCTGTTCACAAGTATTGTTTGGCTAATTCAAAGTACAGGAAACGTTTGTATAGTGCTGTGCCATACTTTTATTATACTATATTATTAGAGATAGTTAACTTTTATTGATAATTAAAAGTAGTTTTGAGTGTTTATCTTTCCCTAAAGATGGACACTTTCCTCCAAATTTGCATTTGCATTGCTGAAATTTTGAAATTATCTCATTCTTTTCCTTTTCATTCTTTCACAGTCTTTTAAAAGATTAATTAACATGATAACTTGGTTATGCTTTCATTCATTTCCTGTGCCTATGTTCATTTTTTATCATTCATTTCATTATCATTGAATGCCCCGCCTCTGACTGTAACCATTTTAGATAAATTCTGCACTCATCTTTTCTGAAACATTTTATGTGTTTGTGCAGTCCTGAGCTCAATTTATTCTTTGTGTCCTTTAACAAATTTTGTGTGTGCCCTATAATCGTATCCAACTCTTTGCAACCCTATGGGCCGTAGCATGCCAGGCCCTGCTGTCCATGGGATTCTCCAGGCAAGAATACAGAGTGGATTGCCTTTTCCTTTTTCAGGGGATCTTTCTGACCCAGGGATCGAACCCATGCCTTGTTCTCATGTGTCCTGCATTAACAGGCAGATTCTTTACCTCTAGCACCACCTTAGCCTAAGCTAATAGATTCTCTCCTATGTTTTTACCTTCCACACTGATACCTATATATGAGAGTAAAAGTAATGAAGAGGAAAGGCAGAGCAGTCCACTCCAGCATTCTTGCCTGGAGAATCCCTTGGACAGAGGAGCCTGGCAGGCTACATTCCATAGGGTCGCAGGAGTTGGACATGACTGAAGCTACTGAGCATGCACGCAAAGGTACTGAAAGCTTAACAAACAAACAAACAAAAAACTAGGAAAAAACAAAACAAAACCTCCTTTTTACATTAGGCTTTTCCTATTTAGAAATTTTTCAGTTCAGTTCAATCGCTCAGTTGTGTCCGACTCTTTGTGACCCCATGGACTGCAGCACACCAGGCTTCCCTGTCCATCACCAACTCCCAGAGCTTGCTTAAACTCATGTCCATCGAGTCAATGATGCCATCCGACCATCTCATGTAGGTAAGTCCAAAACACTTTAAGTAAAATTACCTTAGGTAGAGGCAGTGTACTGAACTAAATGTTTTGTCAGGAGACTTAGAAGGTAAAGAATCTGCCTGCAATGCAGGAGACCCTGGTTCGATCCCTGGGTTGGGAAGATCCCTCAGAGAAGGGAATGGCTACCCACTCCAGTATTCTTGCCTGGAGAATCCCATGGATAGAGGAGCCTGGTGAGCTACAGTCCATGGGGTCGCAAAGAGTCAGACATGACTGAGTGACTAACACTTTTTTCACTTTTCATTTTAGGAAAAAGCAGTGTATTGAATTAAACATACCACCAATAATTTTAAGCAAACATGGCAATTTTGCATGTTATTTTTCTTAAAGTAAGTTTTGGCTATTCATGGTCTCATAATTGTAAGAAATATATGTTCCAGTATAGTTCTCTTTGGGAATTGTGTTAGCCAAATAAAATGATGAGAACTGTAATAATGTAGAGAGATTGGTAATGTCATAAAATTATTTAGAATTAATTTTCATGGAAAAATAGCATTGCTTAAGCTGTGGAGATTGGTGAGCACTATCTTGTTTATCTATAATTTCTTTTTTCAGGAACTTTCTATAGTGCTGTCATATTTTCTTAAAGGTATCTTCATAGATAAGCTCTGATTTACAGATATTATACATACCATTACGTCACAACTGTGATGTTATATTAGACATTCGTCACTGGGAATTTATTTGGTGGTTTCTTTTGCCTATGTTTATTATGATCCAAATCTTTTAAAAATGCTACCTTAATTTTTTCCAAATGTATTTGTGATCCCTAAATAGATATGACAGTACGTCTCACAGCAATATTACTTACAAGTTTGTTCAGTACTGTCATTTTCATATCAATACAAGCTGAAATTTCTTGAAAGTAAATGTTTATTCCTAAAGTACGGACATTTTTCCTTATGTAATCTTAGAAATACCTACATATTTCTAATAGATACATGGTTGAGTATATGTGTGTGTGCATGCTCAGTTGCTTAGTCTTGTCCAATTCTCTGTGACCACAGACTGTAGCTCCCCAGACTCCTCTGCCCATGGAATTCTCTAGGCAACAATCCTGGAATTGGTGACCATTCCCTTCTCCAAGGGATCTTCCCAACCCAGGGATCAAACCCATGTCTCCTGTGTCTCCTTCATTAGCAGTCAGATTCTTTGCCCCAAGCCAACTGGGGAGCTCATTTTAATATAAAGGAAGTTTTTAAAATTAATTTTCAACTGTGGTATTGGAGAAGACTCTTGAGAGTCCCTTGGGCTGCAAGGAGATCCAACCAGTCAATCCTAAAGGAAATCAGTCCTGAATATTCACTGGAACGACTGATGCTGAAGCTGAAACTCCAATATTTTGGTCACCTGATGTGAAGAACTGACTCATTGGAAGAGACCCTGATACTGGGAAAGATTAAAGGCAGGATGAGCCGGGGATGGCAGAGGATGAGATGGTTGGATGGCATCACTGACTGGATGGACATGAGTTTGAGCAAGCTCCAGGAGTTGGTGATGGACAGGGAAGCCTGGCATGCTGAGGTTCATGGGGTCGGGAAGAGTAGGACATGGCTGAACGACTGAACTGAACAACAAAGGATAAAGAAACAAGAACAAGTACATGAAAATTTCCTCCTTCTCACGGTGAATGGTATGCTCTTACCCATATTTGTAGCAGATTGCAGTTACAAAGTGATTGACACTGGTCCACCCAGGAGAGGATCTGTGTTTCCTCCTCTGGAATCTGGTTATTGGGATGGGGTCCATGTGAATCTGTAGAAAATGGTGGAAGCAAATTCTGTGTGATTTTAATGCTAGGTCTTTTTTTTTTTCAGTTTTTTAAAATGGTTTTTATTTATTTTATTTTATTTTATTTTTTTCATTTATTTTTATTAGTTGGAGGCTAATTACTTCACAACATTGCAGTGGGTTTTGTCATACATTGACATGAATCAGCCATGGAGTTACATGTGTTCCCCATCCCAATCCCCACTCCCACCTTCCTCTCCACCCGATTCCTCTGGGTCTTCCTAGTGCACCAGGCCCGAGCACTTGTCTCATGCATCCCACCTGGGCTGGTGATCTGTTTCACTATAGATAATATACATGCTGTTCTCTCGAAACATCCCACCCTCGTCTTCTCCAACAGAGTCCTAAAGTCTGTTCTGTACATCTGTGTCTCTTTTTCTGTTTTGCATATAGGGTTATCATTACCATCTTTCTAAATTCCATATATATGCGTTAGTATGCTGTAATGTTCTTTATCTTTCTGGCTTACTTCACTCTGTATAATGGGCTCCAGTTTCATCCATCTCATTAGAACTGATTCAAATGAATTCTTTTTAATGGCTGAGTAATATTCCATGGTGTATATGTACCACAGCTTCTTTATCCATTCATTTGCTCATGGGCATCTAGGTTGCTTCTACGTCCTGGCTATTATAAACAGTACTGCGATGAACATTAGGGTGCACGTGTCTCTTTCAGATCTGGTTTCCTCAGTGTGTATGCCCAGAAGTGGGATTGCTGGGTCATATGGCAGTTCTATTTCCAGTTTTTTAAGAAATCTCCACACTGTTCTCCATAGTGGCTGTACTAGTTTGCATTCCCACCAACAGTGTAAGAGGGTTCCCTTTTCTCCACACCCTCTCCAGCATTTATTGCTTGTAGATTTTTGGATAGCAGCCATCCTAACTGGCGTGTAATGGTACCTCATTGTGGTTTTGATTTGCATTTCTCTGATGATGAGTGATGTTGAGGATCTTTTCATGTGTTTGTTAGCCATCTGTATGCCTTCTTTGGAGAAATGTCTGTTTAGTTCTTTGGCCCATTTTTTGATTGGGTCATTTATTTTTCTGGAATTGAGCTTCAGGAGTTGCTTGTATATTTTTGAGATTAATCCTTTGTCTGTTGCTTCATTTGCTATTATTTTCTCCCAATCTGAGGGCTTTCTTTTTACCTTACTTGTAGTTTCCTTTGTTGTGCAAAAGCTTTTAAGTTTCATTAGGTCCCATTTGTTTTATTTTTGCTTTTATTTCCAATATTCTGGGAGGTGGGTCATAGAGGATCTTGCTGTGATTTATGTAGGAGAGTGTTTTGCCTATGTTCTCCTCTAGGAGTTTTATAGTTTCTGGTCTTACATTTAGATCTTTAATCCATTTTGAGTTTATTTTTGTGTATGGTGTTAGAAAGTGTTCTAGTTTCATTCTTTTACAAGTGGTTGACCAGTTTTCCCAGCACCACTTGTTAAAGAGGTTGTCTTTTTTCCATTGTATATCCTTGCCTCCTTTGCGAAGATAAGGTGTCCATAGATTTGTGGATTTATCTCTGGGCTTTCTATTCTGTTCCATTGATCTATATTTCTGTCTTTGTGCCAGTATCATACTGTCTTGATGACTGTGGCTTTGTAGTAGAGCTTGAAGTCAGGCAGGTTGATTCCTCCAGTTCCATTCTTCTTTCTCAAGATTACTTTGGCTGTTTGAGGTTTTTTGTATTTCCATACAAATTGTGAAATTATTTGTTCTAGTTTTGTGAAAAATACCGTTGGTAGCTTGATAGGGATTGCATTGAATCTATAGATTGCTTTGGGTAGAATAGCCATTTTGATAATATTAATTCTTCCAATCCATGAGCATGGTATGTTTCTCCATCTGTTTGTGTCCTCTTTGATTTATTTCATCAGTGTTTTATAGTTTTCTATGTATAGGTCTTTTGTTTCTTTAGGTAGATATACTCCTAAGTATTTTATTCTTTTTGCTAGGTCTTAAACACATTTCAGCTTTCGTCTGACTTTCTCTCTGTCACATTACCCAGCCATGGCGCCCAGTCACTGTGCTGGGGGAAGCCTGGACCAGCCTGTCAGGAGAGACCACGTGGATCGGCCCTGTGAGTAAAAACTGAGGCTCTTATATGACAGGCAGTATCTGCCACCACATTGAGCAGTAAACTATTCTTCCAAAAACCCTGGTCTCTGGGGTTTCACACCCGAGGCCACTAACATTGTGGAGCAGAGGCAGGCTGTCATTACTGTGCCCTGTCTGAAATACTGACCTCAGAATCAGTGGCTGTTTTGTACCAGTGATTTATATAGTAATATACTATAGAGCATTTGGTGACTGGAGTAATATTTAATCTTTTTAAAGAAGTGGGTGTATCTTAGAATAAGATACATAATAGATCAGATTTTTTTTTTTTTTTTTTTGGCTGTTCAGGAGATTTAGCCATAAAATTAACTTATTTCTATATATTAGACTTTGCTTCCCTGGTGACTCAGTGGTAAAGAATCTGCCAGCCAATCAGGAGATGTATATTTGATCCCTGGATTGTGATGATTCCCTGGAGAAGGAAATGGCAACCCACTCCAGTGTTCTTGCCTGGATAATCCCACGGACAGAGGAGCCTGGCAGGCTACAGTCCATGGGGTCGCAGAGTCAGGCATGACTTAGCAACTGAACAACAATAATTAAACTTTATTCCACTAAATAGAATAAACTATTTAATTCAGTTTTATTGTTAGCATTTCTAAATTGGTCTTAGTAGTTGAGTTACCAGTGAGAAACCAGGTAGTAGAATTTGCCCATCCCCGATCACATGAACTGATAAGAGGGACTGCAGTTTAGGGTCTTAGCCCTCGTTTGGTTATCTTTGCTTGGGTCTGCAGTTTCTTCCTTTTTCAGTGTTTTACCGAGATCACCAATCCCCTCTGTTTGGGATTAGTTGGAGTCATGGTAGTAAAGTCGCAGTCCAGGACCCTGAAATCCTGACTTTCCGGGAAGAGGGTGGCTGCTTTGTGAAAGCAAATTCCCTGTAACTGGAAAGAGGGAAGACAAAAATGGGAAGTTGAGCCTGCTTTGTTCTTTAGACTTATTTTGGTTTTAATGTTCCTCCACTGGGAACTAGTTCAAATACTTGAAGCCTCAGAGAAACCATCTTTCTTTTCCTGTTAATAATTTTGTGATTCAGGGCCATTTATTTCACATATCTGAACATGCATATTTATTTCCTGTGGTTAGTAAACCAGTCTTACAGAGATGTTATTGTTAATAAATGAGATTGTAAATGTAAAGTATCTAAGACTGTACTAAACTAGAACATAGACACACTGTGTGTGTGTGTGTGTGTGTGTGTGTGTATAAAAGATTGAATGAGCTAGCTGCAAATAATATAATAACCCAAGGTGCACTCATTCCCTCTTCTCTGCATCTTGCCTTTCTTTGGGAGATCTCATCTAGTCCTTCAGGCCTCATCTATATGGTAAATTTATACCTGTATCCCAGAATTATTAGACAAAAGCAAGAGAGTGTGCTAGAAACAGTGATGATATATCTTAGCTGAATACAAAAAAGAGTGAGGAGAAAGAGAAGCTTGGACATAAAAATGATAGAGGATTCCACTGTCTTGCAAATAAGGCTTTGGAAAAACAAGATTCTGGGCATGAAAAGTGTTGTGCATTACTTAGGAATAGCAGTTTTAAAGGGCAAGTTAGCAGAATTGTATTAGAAAAGAGAAACGTTATGGTAGGGAAAACAAAGCACCATAAACAGAAGAATGCAATGGCGAGGGAAAACGTGCTAAGTAAATGGAGATGTGCGGCCTGGTGAATTTGGTGCTGTCATCACCTGGAGCCTGGCGAGTGTCCATGACTCAGCAGCGCGCAGACAAGGCCTGTGGTCTGGGGACAGTTCTCTGGTGTGGGTCGGTGTTCCTCGTCACCCTGCTTACAGTGGTGGGTACCCCAGCCCCAGGCGGCAGCCAGTGTCGCGCCCCGGGAATTTTGCGGCTCGGCTCACGGAGTTCAGGTGCTAGAAGGCAGCAGCTGGATTGGGTGACAGAGTGCCATGGTCGTGCTTGAGAAGATTCATTGTTATAACCATTTAGGAAGATAGCTCGCATGTGTAGTTTGTTTGCAGATGGAATAACACCTACCCTTTAAGGTTCGATTTCTGGTAGAACTGCATCACAGTCATGGAAGATGGCAGAGTTTAACCTCACGCTCATGAACATAAGTGGCTCCATCTTCCTGATACAGAGAGTGTGGAAAAAGGGAACAAATGACATTGCAGTTTGAAAATTGAGTAACTTACATCTCTAGTCATACCTGGAAACAGTGGGTGGTGTGATGGGAGAAAAAGAGGTGGAAAAAGTCAGAGGATGACATTGAAGTGGCGCTTCAGATATAGCAGGAGAGGGTGAGTCAAGACCTTTAAAATATTGTCACTTTTTAAAAAATCTTAGGCTAGTTTGGAGCAGAAATATGGGTAACATCAACAAATATTTGTTTCCAATTTATTCTTAAGATTTACAACCCACCCTGCAGTTTCTGTTTGTGTATTTTTTTCATGCTTGTTTCTTCCTTTTCTGTAATCATTTTTTTTCTCATTAATCTGTGTCTACAGTAGAAGATAAAACATTTTCCTTTTGCAATGAATGTTAGTTTTCTGTTTATTAAAAGCTTTCTTGAGATTCCTCCCATTCTAATTATGTATCCAATTTGCATGTTAATCTTCTTCCTTTTAATTATTCATAGCTAATATTTGAGGTTGTTTTAAATTATTCTAAAAAAATTCCTACATTGTTTGTGTGTGTATGTTTCCCATGGAGTGGTAATTTCTCAACTCTGGCTATAGGTGTGGGAATATCTGTGAGTAGTATTTAACCCTATCCTCAGAAATATGATTTATTTAGGAGATCTGATTTCTGACAGTCTTGAAAGCTCGACTAAGTGGTTTTAATATCATTTTAATGTACAGTGATGAGAATCATGGAATTAGATTCTTGTTACTTCTGAGAAGTTTTACAGGCCCCCTAAGTGATTTAAATATGGCTTTAATGTTCAGATAGGAATAAGAATCATTTAATTAGAATATTTGATTGGAAATTAGACATTATCTTGATATTCTGCTCCCTCTTTCACTACACTTTTTATACAGATGAAAATTTCTGCAGTGGAATTTAGCCAGCACTCTTGCAAGTTTCACTGAAGGAGGTGTCATGAGGATGCCAACATCTGACCATGCTTGTCACATGGTCACAGCATTTCATGTATAAGCCACTTATCAACAATGTGTCAGAGCTTCATATGGTCTCTAACATTCTAAAAATTCTTTTCTGCATTAGGCAATCCATCTATGTATTTTGAGTGATGAGTCATAGGCAGCTTCTTCTTGAGCTCTTTCATCACTAAATGCAAGTTCTTGTCTCAGTAAGAATTCCTGGGATTAAAATGAGTCTCATGCATTCAGGCACCTGATAGGACTGGTGAAAATCTTGGCTGTTTTATTTATATGTAGTAATGGAAATGATCTTTGTATATAAATAGTCACAGGTGGCCACATTTATTGTGTGTAAACATCTGGAGCAGTTGCTAGGAAAATCTCACTTATAACTTGATTTATTTCTGCATTTATTTAATACACCATCTGCTGATGGATAACATTAATAGATTTTTCCTTATAATGTGGTTTGAGAATAATTAAATCTGTTTACTATTCCCAGCAAAGGCCATCCTGAACATATGAATATTGTTGCTTTTGATTGATATCTTTGGGGAAGTTACAATATCTTTTCATTCATTCAGGGTTATAATTCCTGTTTGTTTTGTTACTGCTTCATTTCTCGCTTTAACAATTGCTTGCTTAAATTACTTATTCTTTCAATACTCACTATACAGATAGAATCAGCAAGGTGCTTCAAAGCATTTCTCTGATAGCTCAAAGGCATCAGATCTATTCTGCCAGTACAATGTTTGCAAACTCCACGCTGACTCTCCCAGACTGGCAAAGTGCCAGGTGCAGATTTATTCACTATAGAGAGGAGGCATTTGTGTTCATGACAGCCTGTGTGCCTTGAGTTGATGTCCAGATAGAAAAGTTGTGGCTAGTTAAATGATATATAGCTGATACACAAGAGAAGTTGTATGAAGGAAAGAGTACAACTATTTTCACTGTTTTGTAGTTAGATAAATGTAAAGATGAATTCTGTTGCTAGCTTTAATATGTTAGATGGCAGTAGATGTAGCATTAATTCTTCCTAAACCTAAATGGTAGAGTTGTTTTGAGGATTAGATCTAGCAGTTTATTGAAATTTTCCAGTACAATGCTCAGTAATAACAACTGGTGTTAAAAATATCTCTTGGTGGCGTTATTGGTATTAAAGGATAATCTAGGTATGTTTTTCCATTGGATGTTTCTGCTCAAGTAAATATCCTGTCCTCAGACTTGGTGAACTGAGCTGAATTTTTATGAATATTTTGTTTTTCCTTTCACCATAGACAGAGGAGTGTAAGCTCACACTCCAATTCCTTTCTTCCTCTCTGTAGGCTCAACATTGATCAGATCTCTTTGATTTTCAGATTTTGACTCTAGATTTCAGAGGAGGAAAAGTCACTTCATATCTATTATTAATTGCACATTTTTTTCATTTCAACTATATTTAGACCTTCCATTTAAATTGTGTTCCTCTGTGGTTCCAAAATCTATACTTCAGTTTGCCCTTGACTCAAAAAAGAGGAAGATGACTTATGCTCCACCTCCTGTGAGTAAAGTGCCAAGGAGTTCTTCACTTCTGTAGTTGGTAGGACTTCTGCAAACCACAAGCTTTGGAAAAAGCATAGGGACCACAAAGAGGACTGGTCCTGAAAAGCACTGTGAAACAAGCAGGAAAATGAAGTAAAAGGAAGGTCAGTTCTCAGTTTAAGGCGTTGGTCTTGTCTCCACTCACAGAGGTGAGAAGTATTGTTTGACAGAAAAAAATGGTAGTTAAATCTTCTTTGGTGAAATAAAACTATTTGGGGAGAAAAAGTAGAATAGATTATATGAGGTTAACTCATAATTTACTTAATACCAGACTCTTTTTACTGTTTTCTGTGATGACGCCTCCATAGTCAAGATTTAGAAGCTGTAGGACCCTTACTGACACCTGTCTTAGAGCACTCTACCTTCAGTGTAGTAGTCTGGAAGAAGGTTCCCTGGTATAGGGTCTTACTTGTAACATGAAAAGCCTCTGCAATAAATAAATATGGAAAGAGAAACCTGGAAGTTTTTTCTATAGGTTTGAGGTTTTTTTAATTTCTTTTTTACAAACCCTTTTTACTTTTGTATTGAGATGTAGCTGATTAACAGTGTTGTGGCAGTCTCAGGTGGAGAGCAAAGGAGCTCAGCCATTCATACACAGGTATCCATCCTCCCCACTCCCCTCCCGTCCAGGCTGCCACGTGACGTTGAGCGGAGTTCCGTGTGCTGTGCAGTGGGTCCTTGTTGGTTAGCCTTTTTAAATACAGCAGTGTGGACATGTCCATCCCAGACTCCCTAACTATCCCCCGCCATCCTTACCCCAGCAACCATAAGTTCATTCTCTAAGTCTGTAATCTTTCTGTTTTGTAAGTTCATTTGTATCATTTCTTTTTAGGTTTTACATATAAGGGATGTTGCGGTTTCCCAGGTGGCAGAATGGTAAAGAATTCACCTACCAATGAAGGAGATACAAGAGACGCAGGTTTGATCCCTGTTTGGGAAGATCCCCTTGAGTAGGAAATGGCAACCCACTCCAGTGTTCTTGCCTGGAAAATTCCATGGACAGAGAAGCCTGGCGGACTACAGTTCAGAGGGTTGCAAAGAGTCACCCTTGACTGAGCACACGCACCCTTCTTGGGCGGAACAGCAAGGGGTGTGCACACATCTTGACTTCTCACAACCCCTAGTGGTTTTTCTGACCATGTTTTCAGATTTCATGATTCTGCTAAGTTTATCTTTTAAACTCAACAGGCGCACTTGAAAGGGAGACTTTACAATTCTTGTTTGTGTTATATATTATTAATAGTTCATTTACATAGATAAACATAAGTGGAGTATTTTCATTATAGTCACCATGGAATGTTCTTCTATGCAGAAGTAATATTTGTTCTGTTTTGTTCCAGAATTCAGAGGAACTAACACATGAATTCCAAAGCAGCAGACTTCATTTAGGTAAGAAGAAATTGTAATAATTAGACCTTTCCAAAGATGAACAAACTGTCACAGAAATTGTTCTTTTATTCATTCTTGTAGGTATCCAAATAAAATTTGGGTTACCCTCTATTAATGAGATAATAGAAGTTTGGCTTAGATAACTTTATAAATTCATTTTATCCATATATACTCATGACAATAGGTGATAATTTACAGAAATATCATATATGGCATGTGTTTTCATTTAAGCTTGTTTATGTAAAGTTAGGCATTTTAAAGTCATTAAATATGTTTTTCCAATTTTCTTTAATACATTTTGAAATACAGAAGTTGTAGTAATCTCTGTGAATAATTTTAGATTTAGTTGATAGCAGATATTCTAATTTGGAATTAATATGAAAAATCAGATATGTAACAGAAGAGCATCAATATTTATAATTAATTACTTAGAAGTATATGATTTTGCCTTGGGAATTTTATAAACTCATTTTGTTATTAAAAGGATTCTTTAGAATGTGAATTTGATAGCTAATGTAACAGAAACTAGGTTCTTAAAAATTGTAACAGATAAATTAATCACTGGTTTAGTTTCATTTATACTTTTTAAAATTAATAGTTAGTTGGAAACATAAAGCTGTAACCAGGTTAGTCATTATGATAGTTTTAATATGTCAGTCAAAAATGGCCCCAAATGAATGGCAGAATAAGGACCTTCAGAAACCCTGAATTCCATAAAAAGAATGAGAAAAATGGCCAAAAAGTCAAAATAAAACTTTTCAGAACTCTAAATTAGTCAAAAGCTTGTAGTAATATAGTGAATATTTATTCGAGGAAAATAAAAAAATGTTAATGGTACACTAGCAAATAACTATTTAAAACAAAGGAAGGCCATAATGAAAGTAAAGGAACCAAAAGAATAAGAAAAATGTTAAATAAATCATAAAATGGCAGATAGAAATCAGCCATGTGAGTAATAATGCTCAATATAAATGGATTAGACATTCCATTCAAAAGGGACAGAGTGATAGAATGGATTAAAAAATCCAGTCCTACTATATACTGTCTGTAGGGACACTTTAGGTTCAAACACAGATTAGTTGATGGAAATGGAAAATGAATGGACAAAATGAATTGATTCTGTTGGAATGGAATGGAAAGATGTGCATGAAAACATTAATCAGAAGAGAGCTGGATTTGGTATACTAATGTTAGGCAAAACAAACTTTAGTACAAAGATAACTAGAAACAAATAGGTTATTTCATGATGAATATGTTAATGTATCAAGAATACAGAAAAATTAGAAATATATATGCACTTAACACCATATATATAAAGAAAAAAATTGACAGAATGGAAAATAGGCAATGCAGTAATAGTTGAAAGATTCAATGCCTCACTTTCTATATTGATTAAGACAGCTAATTAGGAGTTGAATGAGGAAACAGAGAATTTGAACAATAAACCAATTGAGAGTACTGCTATAGAACCCTCCACCAATAGCCCAACTAACTTACAACTATAGAACATTCTACCCATAACAACATATATATTAATTTCAAGTTAATGTGAAATATTTCCAGGCTAGATCATGTTAGACTATAAAACAAACCTCAATATATTTTAAAGCATTTAAATATTACAAAGTATATTTTCCAACCTTTGTAGAATAAAATCAGTAACCAATAACAAAGAAATTTGGGAAACTATATGTAGGAGGAAATAAAAATATCCACTCCTAAATTACCAATGTGTCAAAGAATAAATCTCAAGATAACTTAATCTCAAGATATAAACTAAAATGAAATACAATGTTCCAAAATTTATGTGGTGCAGCTTTAAACACATTGTAAAAGTCTATTTAAAACAAGAGATAATCAAAGATATTACAAGAAAAAAATACATATTTGTGCATAGAATGAGAGCACATCCATCAATAAGGTAATGAATACTTCGTAAATGTTTTGTTCCTGTAAGAATCTCACCTACCTTATAACTCTTTGATAATGCTTTATATATTTATTTTATGCAGTTTTCACAGTCTTTCCTAAATTTTGGGTACAGTAGAAGCTTTAAAGAAATAGAAAATATTTAAATTCAGATACTACCAGTTTTCTTTTAATGGTTCCTTCTATGCTCAGTGTCTATTCATCATATAATTTAGAAACATATTTCTGAATATCTCTACACAGTGACAGCTTTTATAGTAGCTTTCATTTACTGCATTTTATTACTGTAGTCAGCTGAAGACCTGAAGAATCAAAGTAAAGTGTTAGAGTATTTAGATGAAACATTATTATCATCTTTGAAGTCCAATAGACCTGAGTTGCATTCTGCCTTTATTCCTTAATATTTATGTGACTTTGGCTACAATCTTTTTCCACCATAGTTTCTATACCTGCAGCATAGGTATAAGAATATCTACATCATATGCTTATTTTGAGTAGTAAAATAAGTGAGATTGAGAGGCATTTGCATAGAATGCATGTCAAAGGTAGAAGTAGATATAAAATAAAATATAAAAATAAGCACTGCATAGTATATCAACATAAAAACATTCATTAATAAGTGCTGTATTTTACAAAATCATTTTGAGCAGTATTTATTCAATCAGATTCTGGACTTGCTTCCTAGAAGTCTACATTATTACCCCTACTTCCTAAAATCCTGATTCACTGGTTGGAGGAGGACTAGAATAGAAAGTTGTATTTTGCATAAATATCTCTGAGACTAGCTTATGTTTATGGAAACCCACTTCTTACCATTTCTTTAAGACTAAAAATATAATGAGCCATATAAAAAATGTTATTTCAAAATGTTTCATTTTTTCATCATATGGAAGAGGATCACTGGTGTGTTTGTTTGATAGTATCTAATGTATTCACTTGGGACTTCCCTGGTGGCCCAGTGGTGGGGTCACAAAAGAGTCAGACAAGACTTAGCAACTAAACAACAGTGAATTCATTTAGATGACTTTATCATTAATGAATTCCTTTAGAATGATAGTTTACAAGACCTAGAACTCCTAGCTTTTAATTAGCAATGCATTGTTACCAACATGTTGCTTTGGCCACCTGAATTTTTAGTAAATGGGCCACTTATTTTTTTAAATTCATCAATATTTACAAACAGCATGTGCTTGTGTGCATGTTAAGTGTTAGGTCAGTTCAGTTGTGTCCAACTCTTTGCGACCCTATGGCTTTTAGCCCGCCAGGCTCCTCTGACCATGGAATTTTCCAGGCAAGAATACTGGACTGGGTTGCCATGCGTTCCTTCAGGAGATCTTCCTGACCTAGGGATCGAACCTGCATCTCTTAAGTCTCCTGTATTGCCCGGCAATTTCTTTTCTTTTCTTTTCTTTTTTTAATTGGAGGCTAATTACTTTACAATGTTGTAGTGGTTTTTGCAATACATTGACATGAATCAGTCATGGGTGTACATGTGTTCCCCATCCTGAACCCCACTTCCACCTGCCTCCCCATCCCATCCCTCTGGGTCGTCCCAGTGCACCAGCCCCAAGCACCCTGTCTCATGCATCGAACCTAGACTGGCAATCCTTTTCACATGTGATAATATACATATTTCAATGCTATTCTCTCAAATCATCCTACCCTCACCTTCTCCCACAGAGTCCAAAAGACTGTTCTATACATCTGTGTCTCTTTTGCTGTTTCACATATAGGGTCATCATTACCATCTTTCTAAATTCCATATATATGTGTTAATATACTATATTGGTGTTTTTCTTTCTGACTTACATCACTCTGTATAATAGACTCCAGTTTCATCCACCTCATTAGAACTGATTCAAATGCATTCTTTTTAATAGCTGACTAATATTCCATTGTGTAGTTCTTTAACCACTAACTCCTTAGGTATGACACCACCTAGGCAATATTTATAATATGTGATCCCATTTACCTCCTACTATTATAGAATGGGCTTCCCTGATGGTTCAGACAGTAAAGAATCTGCCTGCAATGTGGGAGACCCAGGTTCAATCTCTGGATTGGGAAGATCCCCTGGTGAAGGGAATGGCTACCCATTCCAGTATCCTTGCCTGGAGAATCCCATGAACAGAGGAGCCTGGCGGGCTAACGTCCATGAGATCACAATGAGATGGACACAAGTGAGTGACTCACACACACACACACTTACACACTATAGAATATCTATACTTGAGTAGATATCTATATTTTACTACAATCTAAACATTCTACCAAACTTATTCTTCAGAAATTAAACAAAAGAATTAGAAAATGTTTAAATCAAGAATAATCAGATTAAAGTTATTATATTGCCAGAAAATTGACTAACACAGAACCTGGCATTGATATTTTAAGGTCCTAAGGTAAAAATGACTTTATCTGTTTATAATTAGCATAAGAAACTCACCCATATACCAATGTTCTTTATAAGCAATTTCAAGGGGATTACTATCAAAATTCAATTTTGAAATGATTCTGTTAACATGTTAATGAAAGGATTTCAGTTTATTTCCCCTGAGGAGGTCAGAAACACTGGTAGGATGTTAGATCCAAGAGTTGTAATATTTTACGATGGTTTTATTTTCAAAGCACTGTGTGCCAAATTAAACCTTGGAAGGAAGTTGATGTACCATTTGATTCTATAATTATTGACTTGGCCATGGACAAGCTGCTTACTGTAGTTACAGCTGAGAGTAGATTGCCCAGCTGTTACTGACGCTCTAAGGCACTGTATAACAGAACAGTAGTTTCAACCCACATCTCAGGTTCTCTATTCTAAACAAATATGATAGCTTGATGATTTTTTTTTTTACCTTTTTTCAACAGTCCATGAGGAAATCCTTAAGTATATGCTTAATAATGCATTTATATTCAAAATTAGGCACTGCTAATTAAAAGTAATAAAATAGAGTATACGTCTTCAAAATAAGAAATTCAAGGTTATTTCAAAATTCTTATTGCAATAACATATATTTAAAGTATCAATTTATCAAAAATGATTGATTTATATGTGCAGGAACTAAAAAGTAATCATGGTAAAATTAATTGAAGTAAATAAATATTCCTTAAGTTTTATTTTTATGATTCATTTATGTGAGTGTGATAAATTTCTCATGCTGATCTTCTCATGTGGAAGCTGAACTGTGATGAAGTAGTTGAATTAAATTTGAAATATTATTGTGTCCAATGTACATAGCGACTTGAGGATTGTGTCACACTGAAGAATTTAAAAGTCCCTGTAATGTTATTTTGTGGCTCAATATCAATGAAATTATTCATTTAGAGTACCTTTTACATTTGGTTGTTTCAGTCAGCTTTTGCTGTATAATTAAAGTACCTAATGGTTTTTAAACAATGTATTTGGCTTCAAATTTTGTGACTGTAATTTGGGTTGACATAGGTGGGTACTTTATTCGCCTCAGTTGATTCACCTGTGTATGGATCCACTGTCAACTACCAGTCAGCTGGGGAAGTCAGCACTGTCTAGGGATTTTGAAATCTGGGTAGGCATGTGTTACAAGGTCTGCTTCTCTGCTGACAAAGAATTATCTTCATTAGGACTAGATTTTGCTCCCTGGAAGTGTCAGCTGTTACTTGTAACACTGCTTTGGTGAAGCAAGAGAATAATATGATGCTTTCTCACAGGCTATACAGAGCTCAGAAGAATATGCCTCACTAACATATGATTTAGATGTTCAAATATTTTGGATTAGAAATTACAGTTTTTTATGATGTGAAGACCATTTGGAGTTGAATATAACTTAAATGTCATTTTCTTAGTAAGGATTGACATTTTCAATTTGGCTTTTATTTAATTTTGTCTTTACAACAAGAGAGCTCCTAAATTCTTGACAGAAGTCTCTGAAGACGGAGGCAGCTTAGACTCCCGTCTGTTTATGGAACTTTTTGAGAAATGTATTCATGAGTTGGCAGAGACAGAGCCCTTGAAGCCTGGCGTATCTGATTATCATGTCAGAGCACAGGAGAGCACTCTAAGGCATTAAGAATTCTCAAATATTAGTGGTGGTTTTCCCTAAAGGTAGTTAAGTAAACTGACAGTTTAGCAAAGTAGCACATCTTCTTGATTATCCTTTCACTGACTGACTGAAATCTCATCACAAATGCAAAGTATTCTCACTTCCTCACTTTTAGATTTAAAGTTCCAGGTTTCCATTTTATGTAGAATAATGTACAGAGTTTGGGCTGATGATAACATGATTTTCATTACACCTCAAATAATAAAATTATGTTCTTTAATTTATAGTTGTGAAAATATTGTGAAATGGGTGATTTTATTTCTTGAAACTATCAGCTATTAAAATACTTATAATCTTGCTTGTAAGCATATAATTTTATTAGTCTTGAAAGTGTGAAAATGAAGCTTGCTCTGTTGTGCCTGACTCTTGGCAACCCCACGGTACTATACAGTCCATGGAATTCTCCAGGCCAGAATACTGGAGTGGGTAGCCCTTCCCTTCTCCAGGGGATCTTCCCAACCCGGGGATCGAACCCAGGTCTCCCACATTGCAGGCGGATTCTTGCCAGCTAAGCCACAAGGTAAGCCCAAGAATACTGTAGTGGGTAGCCTATCCCTTCTCCAGCGGATCTTCCTGATCCAGGGATCGAACCAGGGTCTCCTATATTGCAGGTGGATTCTTTACCAACTGAGCTATGAGGGAAGCCCAGAGTTATTAGTTATTAGTTAAAGTTATTAGTCTTATAATTTATAAAAAGTAAATTTTAATACTCATAAGTATTATCAAACTGTTACTCCAAATTGTCTACAACCTCATAGTGTGGTGCTTGCAAATAGTTTTGAGTGATTGTGTAAGTGAATTTTACAGAAAATGAAACCATTTAATGAGAATCACTGTGATTCTTATAGAGGAACTGGAATTTGAACAGTAGCCAGTATTGGGAGACTCTGTTGCAGAGTTTTGGTAACATATCCTCTTTCAATAATTTGACTCAAGCATTTTAGACAAACCTAATATTCTTACGAGTTGCCTCAGATATGAACATATTCCAACACACTGATCCATAATGTTTTTATAAATTCAAACTTTTGTACAATGACACTGATCAAATTATTCCCAGAGTATGTTGGGTAGGTTGAATAACAGAGTCATGTTTCAGATCAGTGTCTCTTGCTTAGCATAAATACTTGTATTAAAAGTAACACGCCTGTGTACAGGATAGGAGTATCACATATGATAGCATGTGTAAAATAGGTACATTTTGGTATACTGAAATTCTCTTATTAACGTAAATGTAGATTAAAACAATGAGGTAGAAACAGGAAAACAATCTTTGCTTCTACTTTACATTTAAATTATTTCTTTAAACCCTTTATTTTATTTTATTTTTATTTTCTTAATCCTAGATGAAAACATAAGAAATTTCTTTAGGATTCTGTCCAGGTAATATGGTATCCACATATGCCCCCCTGACTTTCCATGGAATGCAATGATAAGATCTGGAGAGAATGCATGGGGGATGTATTTGAAGATTGAAGGTAAATAGGAACTGCTTAACCAGATTCTAAGTAACCTATGTGATCTGAATTTTTTATTTTCCTCCCTGTTCCCTCCAACCCCCACACTTGAACTTAGCTTAGCAGTAAAAGCTGAATAGAGCATGATGGTGCAGACAGAGGGCTCCAGGAGAAGCTTTCTGCTTCTGACTTAAACAGCAAGAACCGCAACTTCTAAAGCTAAGAGTAAGTTTAAAAAAACCCTATAACTTGTTTTTTCTTTTTTATTTTTCTGTTCTCTCATGCTCTGGACCATAGATAGATCATTGGCATTGGTAACTGCAGTGGCAGCAGAAAGAGAAACAATGTATTGCCTTTAGGGTACCAATAATTCAGATGTTAGAGATTAATAATTAGAGATTGTTAATCTTTAATTCATAATTAGAAATTTCTCACCAGAAACCATGGAAGAAGAAGCTTGTACAACATATTTAAAGTATTGAGAAAAAAGAGCTGTCAAATGCTAAATTCGATAGCCAGTGAAAATATCTTTCTGAAATGAAGATGAAATAAAGACATTTTCAGATGAAAAAAAACTAAGAAAATTCATAACCAACAAATAAGCTCTTAAATTGTTGCTAAAATTTCTTCAGGCATAAAGAAGAATGAAAGGTTTCATAGAATGAAACCTAGAACACTGAAATATCAGGAAGGAAGGATGAGCAACAGAAATGATACATATTCAAGTCAATGTTTGCAATTGTTTGGCAATTGCATAATATATATATATATATATATATATATATATATATACACACACACATATATATACATACACACATATATTGTATACATACATACACATACTTGCTAAACATGCTTTAGGAACTCTAGAGGATAGTTTATATTTATAGTATATGTGTATAGTTTACATATATGCATATATATATATGTATATAATTTCACTTGAAGTAGAAAGATGTTGATTTTAAGTAGCCTGTGAAAAGTTAAATATACATTTTAAATCCTAGGGATTTTTTTTCATTGCAGAAAAAAAATTTGCAAAGAGATATAGTTAAAATTACAATTGATACATTAAACTGGAACATAATATTCAAATAATCCAACATAAAAGATAAAAAGGGAAATTAAAAACAGGAAAGAAGACAACAAAAAAGGGTAATCCAAATCAGTCAATAATTACATTACTGGAAGTTTATTTTAAAGCACCTATTAAAAAATATAGCTTGTTTATAGGTATTAAGAAAACATGACCCAACTATATGTTGTCTGTAAGAAACTCCAAATATAATGATATAGATTGGTTAAGGTCAAAAGGATGGAAAAAGTTATGCTCTGCAAAAGCTAATCAAAGAAGGTTTGAGTGGTTATGTTACTATCAGAAGTAGATCTCAAAGCAAATTACCAGGGATGAAAGAAGATATTATATATTGATAAAAGAGTCAGTTCACCAGGGAGAAATAACACTCTTAAATGTTTATATATTTAAAAATAGAACCTTAAGGTACACAAAGCAAAAACTCAAAGAAATGAAAGTACCCTGGAAGCTCATCCATTCTTAATTGTATCTGCCACCTCTGTCTCTTGCAGTCACATCGTTTTTTTTTTTTTTTTTTTTTTTAATTTCACTTTTTGCTTTCCCATTGTTACCCACATATGCAGTCTTAGCCCCACCTTAATTAAAACAAAATTTTCTCACATTGGTGTAGAAACTGTCAGTCTTTCCTTTAACAGTAAAAACTTGGTAGGAGTTGTCTATTGTCCCCTGTCTTGACCAGCACTCCTCTGGCTGCATATTAAACACACTTTATATGCCCACAATTCCATAAAAATTGCAGTGCTCAAGGCCATGAAAGTCTCTACATTGCCTAATCCAGTAGGCATTCTTCCTTTCTCACCTTCCTCAACTTTGGCAGCATTTGACACTGCTGATCATTCCCTCCTTTGACCTCACTGGCTGTTTCTTTCTCCCCTTTTTTGGATCCACTTCAGGTAACTGACCTTTGAACAAGGAAAGACTCTACCTACCTCCCTAGTAGCAGCTTTTTCTAAAATTGGTCAGTTTGCTGTATCTTCTAATTGTTCAAGCCAAAACGAACAAACAGAAAAACAATTTTATCCTGAATGTCTGTTCATCTTGCACATGAAATTCATTAGCAGATGTAATTTGAAATACTTTCAGAATCTGATAACTTTTGAATAACTCCACTGTTTAGCCTGTGTTCATAGCACTGTTATCTTCACTTGGATTTTTGCATTATCCTCCAAAAAGCCTCCCTCTATTTATCATTGTTTCCATAAGCACCCACTGTGTTTTCCACACTACTCTGAGAGTGGGCTTTCTGAATGTGAAGTTAGATCATATCAAATCTGTGTGGTTCCACTTGCACAAGAAAAGCCAAAGAATTTTTATATCGAACAGGGCTCTACATAGTCTTCCCCTCCTGAAAGTTCAGTTCAGTTCAGATGCTCAGTTGTGTCCGACTCTGCGACGCCATGAAGCGCAGCACTCCAAGCCTCCCTGTCCATCACAAACTCCCGGAGTTTACTCAAACTCATGCCCATCGAGTCGGTGATGCCATCCAGCCATCTCATCCTCTGTTGTTCGCTTCTCCTCCTGCCCCCATCTCTCCTAGCATCAGGGTCTTTTCCAACGAGTCAACTCTTCACATGAGGTGGCCAAAGTATTGGAGTTTCAGCTTCAGCATCAGTCCTTCCAATGAACACCCAAGACTTACCTCCTTTAGGATGGATCTCCTTGTAGTCCAAGGGACTCTCAAGAGTCTTCTCCAAAGTCATAGTTCAAAAGCATCAATTTTTCGGCACTCAGCTTTCTTCACAGTCCAACTCTCACATCCATACATGACCACTGGAAAAACCATAGCCTTGACCAGATGGACCTTTGTTGGCAAAGTAATGTCTCTGCTATCTAGGTTGGTCATAACTTTCCTTCCAAGGAGTAAGCGTCTTTTAATTTCATGGCTGCAGTCACCAGCTGCAGTGATTTGGAGCCCAAAAAAATAAAGTCTGACACTGTTTCCACTCTCTCCCCATCTATTTCCCATGGGACCAGATGCTATGACCTTAGTTTTCTGAATGTTAAGCTTTAAGCCAACTTTTTCACTCTCCTCTTTCACTTTCATCAAGAGGCTCTTTAGTTCTTCTTCACTTTCTGTCATAAGGGTGGTGTCATCTGTGTATCTTAGGTTATTGATATTTCTCTCAGCAATCTTGATTCCAGCTTGTGCTTCTTCCAGCTCAGCGTTTCTCATGAGGTACCCTGCATATAAATTAAATAAGTAGAGTGACAATATACATCCTTGATGTACTCATTTTCCTATTTGGAACCAGTCTATTGTTCCATGTTCAGTTCTAACTGTTGCTTCCTGACCTGCATACTGGTTTCTCAAAGGGCTGCTCAGGTGGTCTGGTATTCCCATCTTTTTCACAATTTTCTACAGTTTATTTTGATCCACACAGTCAAAGGCTTTGACATAGTCACTAAAACAGAAATAGGTGTATTTCTGGAAATCTCTTGCTTTTTCGATGATACAACGGATATTGGTCATTTGATCTCTGGTTCCTCTGCCTTTTCAAAAACCAGCTTGAACATTTGGAGGTTTTCGGTTCACATATTGCTGAAGCCTGACTTGGAGAATTTTGAGCATTACTTTAGTAGCGTGTGAGATGAGTGCAATTGTGTGGTAGTTTGAGAAGTCTTTGCCATTGCCTTTCTCTGGGATTGGAATGAAAACTGACTTTTTCCAGTCCTGTGGCCACTGCTGAGTTGTCCAAATTTGCTGACGTATTGAGTGCAGCACTTTCACAGCATCATCTTTTAGGATTTGAAATAGCTCAACTGGAATTCCATCTCCTCCACTAGTTTTGTTTGTATTGATACTTCCTAAGGCCCACTTCATTTCACATTCCAGGATGCTGGCTCTAGGTGAGTGATCACACCATCATGATTATTTGGGTCGTGAAGATCTTTTTTGTACAGTTCTTCTGTGTATTCTTGCCACCTCTCCTTAATATCTTCTGCTTCTGTTAGGTCCATACCATTTCTTTCCTTTATTGAGTCCATCTTTGCGTGAAATATTCTCTTGGTAGTTCTAATTTTCTTGAAGAGATCTCTAGTCTTTCCCATTCTGTTGTTTTCCTCTTTTTCTTTCCACTGATCAATGAGGAAGGCTTTCTTAACTCTCTTTGCTATTCTTTGGAACTCTGCAATCAAATGGGAATATCTTTCCTTTTCTCCTTTGCTTTTAGCTTCTCTTCTTTTCACAGCTATTTGTAAGGCCTTCTCAGACAACCATTTTGCCTTTTTACATTTCTTTTCCGTGGGGATGGTCTTGATCCCTGTCTCCTGTACAATGTCACGAACCTCTGTCCATAGTTCATCAGGCTCTCTGTCTATCAGATCTAGTCCCTTAAATCTGTTTGTCACTCCCACTGTATAATCCTAAGGGATTTGATTTAGGTCATACCTGAATGGTCTAGTGGTTTTCCCTACTTTTTTCAGTTTAAGTCCAGATTTGGCAATTAGGAGTTCATGATCTGAGCCACAGTCAGTTCCTGGTATTGTTTTTTTGCTGACTGTAGCTTCTCCATCTTTGGCTGCAAAGAATATAATCAATCTGATTTTGGTGTTGACCATCTGGTGATGTCCATGTTTAGAGTCTTGTCTTGTGTTGTTAGAAGAGGGTTTTGCTATGACCAGCGCGTTTCTTGGCAAAACTCTATTAGCCTTTGCCCTGCTTCATTCTGTACTCCAAGGCCAAATTTGCCTGTTACTCCAGGTGTTTCTTGACTTCCTAATTTTATATTCCAGTCCCCTGTAATGAAAAGGACATCTTTTTTGGGTGTTAGTTCTGAAAGGTCTTGTAGGTCTTCGTAGAACCGTTCAACTTCAGCTTCTTCAGTGTTACTGGTTGGGGCATAGGCTTGGATTGCCATGATATTGAATGGTTTGCCTTGGAGACGAACAGAGATCATCCTGTCGTTTTTGAGATTGCATCCAAGTACTGCATTTCAGACTCTTTTGTTGACTGTGATGGCTACTCCATTTCTTCTAAGGGATTCCTGCCCACAGTTGTAGATATAATGGTCATCTGAGTTAAATTCACCCTTTCCAGTCCATTTTAGTTCGATGATTTCTAGCATGTTGACATTCACTCTTGCTGTCACCTTTTTGACCACTTCCAATTTGCCTTGATTCATGGACCTAGCATTCCAGGTTCTTATGCAATATTGCTCTTCACAGCATCGGACCTTGCTTCTATCACCATTCCCATCCACAACTGGGTATTGTTTTTACTTTGGCTCCATCCCTTCATTCTTTCTGGAGTTATTTCTCCACTGATCTCCAGTAACATATTGGGCACCTACAGACCTGGGGAGTTCCTCTTTTAGTATCCTATCATTCTGCCTTCTCATACTGTTCATGGGGTTCTCAAGGCAAGAAATCTGAAGTGGTTTGCCATTCCCTTCTCCAGTGAACCACATTCTGTCAGACCTCTCCACCATGACCCGACCATCTTGGGTGGCCCCACACGGCATGGCTTAGTTTCATTGAGTTAAACAAGACTGTGGTCCTGTGATCAGATGGGCTAGTTTTCTGTGATTATGTCTGCCCTTTGATGCCCTCTTGCAACACCTACCGTCTTACTTGGGTTTCTCTTACCTTGGACGTGGGGTCTCTCTTCACAGCTGCTCCAGCAAAGCACAGCCACTACTCTTACCTTGGACAAGGGGTATCTTCTCATGGCGGCCCCTCCTGACCTTGAAGATGGAGTAGCTCCTCTCCGCCTTCCTGAGCCCCCGCAGTAGCTGCTCTTTGGAGGTGGGGTAGCTCCTCTCCGCCCCGCCCCTGACCTCAGACGTGGGATAGCTCCTCTGGGCCACCGCTCCTGTGCTGTCACAGGAGCAAACCCCTCCTGATAAGCCATCCTCAATTCCTTCTCCTAGCTCACTCACTCAGCACCATCCAGCCACTTTGATCTCATTCTTTTTCCAGTGCACAGAAAATGTTCTGTAGGTCCTCTGTAACTGCTCCTTTATCAGCTTACCGAGCTGTGCCTCAGTTATATCTGTGACTTTTACTAGCAATTCTATTATAAATACTGTATCTCTCATCACTTTATGACCCTTAACCTGTTTTTTTTCCCTCATTCTTTGTTCTTTCTACCACTCGCCTTAATGTGTATTTATTTGTATCTGTTTTATTTCCTGTTTTCCTCTTAAAAGTGAGTGATACAAAAACATGCCTTTTCCCTTTTAAAAATTTTAATTGACCTATAATTGATATCATTTTAATTTCAGGTATAGCATGATTCATTATTTGTACATATTATTAAATAATCACCACAGTGTCTAGCTACATTCTTTATTATACTTAGTTAAATTTTTTTTTTTTTTTTGGTCATAATAAGAACCTTTAAGATCTGCTCTGGTAGCAAGGTTCAAATACACAACGCACTATTGTTAGCTATAATCCTCATGCTGTACTTTACATCCTATGACTTATTTATTTTATAACTAGCAGTTTGTACCTTTCGACCACCTCACATTTTTTATCGGCAGTGTTTCTATCAATGCAAGTAAAGACTGGCACATAATAGCCGCTCAGTAAACATTTGAAGATGACTGGTGGAATGTAAAGGAGACCATTGCACCTGATAGAGAGGGAAGGTCAGGAGGAACACTGGATAACGCAGGAAAGGAAAGCAGGGACATGGAGGGGCCACGCCCTGGATTGAAGAAGAAAAGTGATAGTACCTGCAGTGGAATGGTGAGTGACTGCTGCGTCTGCTGTGGCAAGAGTGGGCTTTAGGGAAACAAGATTCAGGAAAAGTTAGGTGCCTAGTGAACAGTCTGAGGGAGAATTGTGGCCGAGGCAGGCATAGTAGGGTATTCCAGCATTAGCCATGGAGTGGGTGGTGGTGATGTGACCACTGAAAACAGGGTGTTTTCAAGCATCCAGGAAAGCTGTTTAACATGGGCATCTAAAGATAGGTGCTGACGGAATGTAAGTGGGAGGCCACACCACAGTAAGTGAAAAGAGGGACTAGACGAGGTTATTTAGATAAGTATAGATGCGTGCACGATGTACTCCAACAAATATATTTAGGTATTTGAACAGGGCCCAGAGAACAACAACAAAGAATGAAAAAGAGAAACCAATATCATGAGGTTAAGCCAATAGTATAATGATATAAACTAGGAGAGAGTGGTAAGCCTAAAGAAGCCAATAGTAGTATAAAATGTTTCAAAAGGGAAAGGATAGTTAATGGTGCCAAGTGTTCCAGAGAGAGAGTATGTAGGTTGAAAATATATGGGCCTGATATTATCTAATATAGGCTATTAGATAAGCAATATGGAATTCCATAAGGTTCATAGAATTCATTCATTCAATAGCAACAATGACATGTAGCAAAACAGTGTTTTGGGAATGGCACTAAATTTTATCAAAGAAGACAGAGTTACAGTGTTAATATTCTAGTGGTTGACACAGGCATTAAGTAATTGATAGCAAATAAATCTCTTTATAATTTTATTTTTTAAACATGCCATTATGTAATCATTTTCCCTGGTAATTTTCATTCATGGAGTTGATTCTACAGGTGTACTTGTACGTACAAAAAGTAGTATATGCAGGGTTATTTATTGCATTATTGCTGGTTGCACCACTATTTCTCATGGCAAAATAATGTTGAAATAAGATACTCATTCATTTATTGATAGATAAATAAAAAATGATATAGCAGTCAGGCTTCTGTGTAGCTGAACGTTGAATGAAGAATGGGTTTATGCACTGATATGAATTGAGTCCTAAGAGATACAGACATAAATATATGATATATATATACATAAGAAATTGCTGAATATTGTTGATACTATAATGCTGTTATTACAGAAAATCAGAAAAAACTAATACATGTGTTATCTTGAATATGCATGCAGTATTTTCAGAATTTTCTTCAAGATGCTATTTTTTTAATCTTCATTTAGATAGAGAACTACTTATTTGAGGTATGGGGATGGGAACTAGACTTGTACAGTGTACTGTTTTGTGAATTCTAGGTTTAGAAGCAAATGTTATACTATACAAAGTAAACATTTAAAAAGAGGATTTCTGAAAAGGGGTTTGCACGTTTTCACAAAGTGGTTAGTGTTCATTTCTTTTTGTTGTTGATTTTATTCTTATTTGTTTTATCAGTGATCTGAAACATATACATGGAAGGACACCCCAGTGGCAAATGGAAGAGGACACTTTGTCATGAACTTTTCTAATTACGTCCTATTCTGCTGCCTCATCGTTAGAGATGATTTATAATTAATCTGTGGTCAGTGACGTTGATGCAGGAGAAAAAACAGTTGCAATAGTAAGGCTCAGAAACATCTTTAAAATAAAATACAAATCACTCCCTAAAGAGAAGTCAGAATCAGTAATTGTTACATCAGTTTGGTTCAGTCACTCAGTCTTGTCTGACTCCTTGTGACCCCATGAATCGCAGCACGCCAGGCCTCCCTGTCCATCACCAATTCCCGGAGTTTACTCAAACTCATGTCCATTGAGTCGGTGATGCCATCCAGCCATCTCATCCTCTGTCGTCCCCTTTTCCTCTCATATTCAATCTTTCCCAGGATTGGGGTCTTTTCCAATGAGTCTGCTCTTCGCATTAGGTGGCCAAACTATTGGAGTTTGAGCTTCAACATTAGTTCTTCCAATGAATACTCAGGACTGATTTCCTTTAGGATGGACTGGTTGGAACTCCTTGCAGTCCAGGGGACTCTCAAGAGTCTTCTCTAACACCACAGTTCAAAAGCCTCAATTCTTTGGTACTCAGCTTTCTTTACAGTCCAACTCTCACATCCATACATGACCACTGCAAAAACCATAGCTTTCACTAGACAGACCGTTGTTAGCAAAGTAATGTCTCTGCTTTTTAATATGTTATCTAGGTGGGTCATAACTTTTCTTCCAAGGAGTAAGCATCTTTTAATTTCATGGTGGCAGTCACAATCTGCAGTAATTTTGGAGCCCCAGAAAATAAAGTCTGACACTGTTTCCACTGTTTCCCCATCTATTTGCCATGAAGTGATGGGACTGGATGCATTGATCTTAGTTTTCTGAATGTTGAGCTTTAGGCCAACTTTTTGACTCTCCTCTTTCACTTTCATCAAGAGCCTTTTTAGTTCTTCTTCACTTTCTGTCATAAGGGTTGTGTCATCTGCATATCTGAGGTTATTGATGTTTTTCCTGGCAATCCTGATTTCAGCTTGTGCTTCATCCAGCCCAACATTTCTCATGATGTACTCTGCATATAAGTTAAATAAACAGGGTGACAATTTGCAGCCTTGATGTACTCCTTTTCCTATTTGGAACCTGTCTGCTGTTCTATGTCCAGTTCTAACTGTTGCTCCCTGCCTTTCATACAGATTTCTCAAGAGGCAGGTCAGGTTGTCTGGTATTCCCATCTCTTTCATAATTTTCCACAGTATATTGTGATCCACACAGTCAAAGTCTTTGACATAGTCAATAAAACAGAAATAGGTGTTTTTCTGGAACTCTCTCTCTCTCTTTTTTTTTTTTTTTGAAAATCCAGCAGATGTTGGCAATTTGATCTCTGGTCCCTCTGCCTTTTCTAAAACCAGCTTGAACATCTGGAAGTTCACGGTTCACGTATTGTTGAAGCCTGGTTTGGAGAATTTTGAGCACTACTTTAGTAGCGTGTGAGATGAGTGCAATTGTGTGGTAGTCTGAGAAGTCTTTGGCATTGCCTTTCTCTGGGATTGGAATGAAAACTGACCTTTTCCAGTCCTGTGGCCACTGCTGAGTTTTCCAAATTTGCTGACATATTGAGTACAGCACTTTCACAGCATCATCTTTCAGGATTTGAAGTAGCTCAACAGGAATTCCATCTCCTCCACTAGCTTTGTTCTTAGTGATGTTTCCTAAGGCCCACTTGATTTCACATTCCAGGATGTCTGGCTCTAGGTGAGTGATCACACCATTGTGATTATCTGGGTCGTGAAGATCTTTTTTGTACAGTTCTTCTGTGTATTCTTGCCACCTCTTCTTAATATCTTCTGTTTCTGTTAGGTCCATACCATTTCTGTCCTTTATTGAGCCCATTTTTGCATGAAATGTTCTCTTGGTATCTCTAATTTTCTTGAAGAGATCTCTAGCCTTTCCCATTCTGTTATTTTCCTCTTTTTCTTTGCACTGATCAATGAGGAAGGCTTTCTTAACTCTCTTTGCTATTCATTGGAACTCTGCATTCAAATGGGAATATCTTCCCTTTTCTCCTTTGCTTTTCACTTCTCTTCTTTTCACAGCTTTTTGTAAGGCCTCCTCAGACAGCCATTTTGCTTTTTTGCATTTCTTTTTCTTTGGGATGGTCTTGATCTCTGTCTCCTCTACAGTGTCATGAACCACCATCCATAGTTCATCAGGCTCTCTGTCTATCAGATCTAGTCCCTTAAATCTGTTTGTCACTCCCACTGTATAATCCTAAGGGATTTGATTTAGGACATACCTGAATGGTCTAGTGGTTTTCCCTACTTTCTTCAGTTTAAGTCCGGATTTGGCAATTAGGAGTTCATGATCTGAGCCACAGTCAGCTTCTGGTATTGTTTTTTGCTGACTGTATAGAGCTTCTCCATCTTTGGCTGCAAAGAATATAATCAATCTGATTTTGGTGTTGACCACCTGATGATGTCCATGTGTAAAGTCTTGTCTTGTGTTGTTGGAAGTGGGTGCTTGCTATGACCAGTGGGTTCTCTTGGCAAAGCTCTGTTAGTCTTTGCCCTGCTTTATTCTGTACTCCAAGGCCAAATTTGCCTGTTATTCCAGGTGTTTCTTGCCTTCCTGCTTTTGCATTCCAGTCCCCTATAATGAAAAGGACATCTTTTTTGGGTGTTAATTCTAAAAGGTCTTACAGGTCTTCATAGAACTGTTCAATTTTATCTTTTTCAGCATTACTGGTCAGGGTATAGACTTGGATTACTGTGATATTGAATGGTTTGCCTTGGAAATGAACAGAGATCATTCTGTTTGTTTTTGAGATTGCATCCAAGTACTGCATTTCAGACTCTTGTTGACTCTGATGGCCACTCCATTTCTTCTAAGGGATTCTTGCCCATGGTAGTAGATATCATGGTCATCTGAGTTAAATTCACCCATTCCAGTCCATTTTAGTTCGCTGATGCCTAAAAATGTCGATGTTCACTCTTGCCATCTCCTGTTGACCACTTCCAAATTACCCTGATTCATGTACCTAACATTCCAGGTTCCTATGCAATATTGCTCTTTACAGCATCAGAGCTTGCTTTCATCACCAGTCACATCCACAACTGGGTTTTGTTTTTGCTTTGGCTCTATCTCTACTCTTTCTGGAGTTACTTCTCCAGTGATCTGCAGTGCATATTGGGCACCTACTGACCTGGGAAGTTCATCTTTCAGTGTCCTAACTTTTTGCCTTTTCATACTGTTCATGATGTTCTCAAGGCAAGAATAATGAACTGGCTTGCCATTCCCTTTTCCAGTGAACCACGTTTTTCCAGAACTCTCCACCATGACCCATCTGTCTTGGATGGCCCTACAGGGCATGGCTCATAGTTTCATTGTTAAATAGGCATGAAGATATTTAGCAAAAACTTATGTAAAATAAGGAGACTCAGCAATCCCTCTTCTAAGTATTTACCCAAGAGAAATGAAAAGTTGTGTTCACACAAAACCCATATAAAAAAAAAAATTTTGAGAAAGAATAATTATACTGATTAAAATGCAAAGAAAACTTTTCTTTGTTGGGGACAATGGGTATTGGATTGTGAAAATACGATTTAAGATCCAAGTATCCTGGGAAATTTGAAGCGACTCCATGAGCAGGTTGTACATAATGATATTGTATGAATATATTAACATTTTAGATATTTCTGATAGCATTTGGTTTGGATTGATTTTGTCTTTACTGTATTATGGATGTCTGAGCCTAGTTGGAAATAGTGTTTGGCCTCCTTATACAGCAACAGATGCACTATTTGCATAAGTAAGATGTTATATGTGGGCTTGTATTTTTGGCTGCCTCTAGATTTATGGCACCAAATTATGTTTAATGCATACGGAAGAAAATCTGATGAGGTAATGGATGTCAGTGGAAAGAAGAGTTAATTTAGTTTCTCTTACAAATAGTAAGGGCTTCCCTGGTGACTCAGATGGTAAAGCATCTGCCTGCAATGCAGGAGACCTGGGTTCCATCCCTGCATCAGGAGGATCCCCTGGAGAAGGAAATGGCAACCCACTCCAGTACTCTTGCCTGGAAAATCCCGTGGATAGAGGAGTCTGGTTAGCTACAGTCCATCGGGTCAAAAACAGCTGGACACAACTGAGCAACTTCCCTTCACAAATAGTAAATGTTCTTACATTCACTCTGATATAATTTTGGGTATGTGAATTAATTGCTTCATTCATGGATGTATATATCTTACATAGAAGGTTTTTAAAGTTAAAAAATGGCTATAATGTTTAGAAATCATCTGTATCTTTATTTCTAATTGTATTAAATTTGAATACTATGTTTAAACTCTAGTAACTATGTATTATTTTTCACTAAGATTTTGGATTTTATCTGCCAACTCTACAATTATATATCAGTTTAAAAAATTTAAGCATAATGACATTTAAATCTTTTTAGAATGTGTGATGATCATATATTTAGATATGAAAATGCTTTCAGAGGAAAAAAGTTAAAAAACAACTTCTTGTTTAAAATATGATACTGATCCATTTTTCTTATGTCTTCATCTCATTTAATTCTGATACATCAGTTAGAAACATGTAACACTGTGAAATAAGCATTAGCTTATTTAGTTCAAGTATTCGTAGGTTCAAGTCTGCTCTCTATTATATAGCTAGACAGAGACAAATTAATGAGCTCAGTTTCCTCAATGGCATTTATATGGGTAATAAAACTATCACACACTAATGTTGAAACATATTAAATTATATATGCGTGTAGGTATACATAGGTATGTATGTGCAATTATATATACACACATATGCAAAACATATTTTTAATATTGTATGTGACTGTAGACATATATTTTTGTATTGTTGTTTGTATATTCAGTAGCTGAGATATATAAATTATCTATCCCTCAAATAGTTTATAATCTGATGATGGAGATAGAGAAAAATAAGTATATAGAAATATAGGGTACCATGGAACACGGGATAGAGGCAGTCTGAGCTGAGTGAAGGATATATTTGGAAAAAAAAAAATCGTGAGATTGAATACGGTTAGGCTTTCCAGAAACAAGTGAGAAATTAAGAATAAAATGAAAAATAAAATTTAAGGAAAAAAGGAACATGGTCAGTCATGTAGGAAGCATAAAGAGAGACACAGAAGAATAAAAGTTGTTTAATGAGAAAACACTTTTTTATTGATGACGTTTAAGCAAGAAGGGAGTAGGTAAGCTGAATATAAATGAGTGGCAGATTTTGTGTGTTATGGAAGAAACTTTGGACTTTATTTGGTGACACAGTGTATTAATCTAATAATTAAATTATTCCTTAAAAGATCCATCTGATAGACTGGTGGATAATGGATTGGTTGGGTTAAGTATGGAAATAGGAAGCTGAGTTAGGTGATTATTGGCATTTTTTTTTTTTTTTTACCACGCACAAGGGGGAATTTTGAACAAAATATAAAATATAGATAGAAAAAAATAGAAAGCATCAATAAGTCAGTTCAGTCGCTCAGTCATGTCTGACTCTTTGTGACCCCATGGACTGCAGAATACCAGGCTTCCCTGTCCATCACCAACTCCTAGAGCTTGCTCAAACTCATGTCCATTGAGTTGGTGATGCCATCCAACCATCTCATTCTCTTTCATCCCCTTCTCCTTCTGCCTTCAGTTTTTCCCAACATCAGGGTCTTTTCTAATGAGTCAGTTCTTCACATCATGTGGCCAAAGCATTGGAGTTTCAGCTTCAACATCAGTCCTTCCAATGAATATTCAGGACTGATCTCCTTTAGGATGGACTGGTTGGATCTCCTTGCAATCCAAGAGACTCTCAAGAGTCTTCTCCAACACCACAGTTCAAAAGCCTCAATTCTTTGGCACTCAGCTTTCTTTATAGTCCAACTCTCACATCCATAAATAACAACTGAAAAAAACATAGCTTTGACTAGCTGGACCTTTGTTGGGAAAGTAATGTCTCTGCTTTTTAATATATTGCCTATGTTTGTCATAGCTTTTCTTCCAAGGAGCATGCATATTTTAATTTCATGCCTGCAGTCACCATCTGCAGTGATTTTGAAGCCCAAGAAAGTAAAGTCTGCCACTGTTTTCATTGTTTCCCCATCTGTTTGACACGAAGTGATGGGACTAGATGCCATGATCTTAGTTTTCTGAATGTTGAGTTTTAAGCCAACTTTTTGACTTTCGTCTTTCACTTTCATCAAGAGGTTCTTTAGTTCTTCGGCTTTCTGCCATAAGGGTGGTGTCATCTGCGTATCTGAGGTTATTGATATTTCTTCCAGCAATCTTGATTCCAGCTTGTGCTCCATCCAGCCCAGTGTTTCTCTTGATGTACTCTCTGTATAAGTTAAATAAACAGGGTGACAATATACAGCCTTGATGTACTCCTTTCCCGATTTGGAACCAGTCTGTTGTTCCATGTATGGTTCTAACTATTGCTCCCTGACCTGCATACAGATTTCTCAGAAGGCAGGTCAGGTGGTCTGGTATTCCCATCTCTTGAAGAATTTTCTACAGTTTGTTGTGATCTACTCAGTCAAGAAATTTTTAACATATTATAAAATGCATCTTTTAATGTATTTTAAAACCTCACATTCTTTTTATTCTGTTAGACATTTCAAATTAGATATGACCAAATAAACTGAAGAAATGCTAATTTTAGAAGTATAATGTGCAGATAGATAGCTAGATGGATCCGGATGCATGCACACATGCAGTATTCATTTGTATGTATCTGTATCAGTTTCAGTCTGGAGTAGACTGAAGGTGCATGCTGGAACATGAGCTCAGTTTCACAGTTGAGCCTGCAGTACAGAAAGATAGTAGAAATAGGGAAATTTACATCAGAGTTATTCAGTCATTTCAGGTTAAAGAGACATTTTATTCAAAGTTATTGTTGGAGCATAAATATAGCTTCAAGTTTTATGTTAAGAAAAGTTCCAAAGCACTTTTAATTCCAAGTTGCATAAGCTGCTTTCAGGAGAAAATAGAGCTTAGTTACAAAACACAGAAAGCACATTGAGGTTTTGATCTTGGTGTAGGGAGCAAAGGTTTAGCTCTAGGTAAAAAACACATACAATTAACTGTAACTTCAGAGATATTTAAAAAATAGGTACAGTTTATGAGCCATCACTGTCCCCAAAGTAACCATGTTTCCCTGACTTCTGTGATCATTTAAAAATGTTTGTCATTCTCTGATGTCTACATATATTTAAAGCTGTGTGATTCTAAAGGGTAAAAAGTTTCTGTATTAAAATATTTTAGTGGAGAAAAAAAAATCTTTAAAAAAAAAAAAAAAAAAAATCTTTGTTGTTTGATTAAATGGCAGAAAAGTGCAGCAGAGATGTTTGTGATTTATGGTAGACTAATAAACCAGATTTACATTTTTATTCATCTAATAATTTATTAAAACATTTCAAAGATGCACAAGAAAAAATACTAAGAGAATACTGTGAAGGTCTAGTGGTCAGGACTCAGTGCTGCCACTGCTGGGGATACAGTTTGTTCCCTGGTTGGGAAACTAAGATCGCACGTGCTGTACCATGGGACCAAAAAGAAAGAAGGTCTTAAAAAATTAAAAAATAAGAATGAATAAAGAACATGAAAAAAATATTAAAAAGGTATCCATAAATTCATTCCTTAGATATAGCCTGTTTCAAACTATGCCATATTTTGTTTTATATGGTTTAAATATTAAAAGAAAAAATAGAGAAGTAGATGAATGAGATTAAGAGGTACAAACTTCCAGTTACAAAGTATGTGTGTCCTGGATATTAAATGTACAATGTGTAATATAAATGTACAATGTGGAATATAATGAATAATACTAAAATAATTTTGTATAATGAAAGATGGTAACTAGACATACCTTGTTGATCATTTGGTAATATACAGAAATATGAAATCATTTTTATGTATACCAGGAACTAACAGAATGTTGTAGGTCAATTATATATCAGAAACAAACCATTCATAAAGATCAGATTTGTGATTAACAGAGGAAGAGAGAGGGAAGAGAGGATAGAATGAAGGCAGTGAAAAGGTACAAGCTTTCAGTTATAAGATAAATAAGTACTAGGGGTGTAACAAACAACCTGATAAAGATAGTTAACAATGCTCTACGTTATATATAGACATAGATGGTGTTATATATGTATAAGCTCAGTTCAGTTGTTCAGTCATGTCCGACTCTTTGTGACCCCATGGACTGCAGCATGCCAGACCTCCCTGTCCATCACCAACTCCCCGAGTTCACCCAAACTCCTCTCCACTGAGTCGGTGATATCATGCAACTATCTCATCCTCTGTCATCACCTTCTCTTCCCAAAGTAATGTCTCTGCTTTTTAATATGTTGACTAGGTTGGTCATAACTTTTTTATCCAAGAAGAAAACATCTTTTAATTTCATGGCTGCAGTCACCATCTGCAGTGATTTTGGAGCCCAGAAAAATAAAGTCTGCCACTGCTTGCATTGTTTCCCCATGTATTTGCCATGAGGTGATGGGACCAGATGCCATGATCTTAGTTTTCTGAATGTTGAGCTTTAAGCCAACTTTTTCACTCTCCCCTTTCACTTTCATCAAGAGGGTCTTTAGTTCTCCACTTTCTGCCATAAGGGTGGTGTCATCTGTGTATATATGTGTTGTGTGTGTATATATATATATATATATATATATATTTAGTGATTGCAGCCATGAAATTAAAAGACACTGACTCCTTGGAAGAAAAGTTATGACCAACCTAGACAGCAGATTAAAAAGCAGACACATTACTTGGCCAACAAAGGTCCGTCTAGTCAAAGCTATGGTTTTTCCAGTGGTCATGTATGGATGTGAAAGGTAGACTATAAAGGAAGCTGAGTGCCGAAGAATTAATGCTTTTGAAATGTGGTTGTTGGAGAAGAGTCTTGAGAGTCCCTTGGACTTCAAGGAGATCCAACCAGTCCATTCCAAAGGAAATTAGCCCTGAATGTTCATCGGAAGGACTGATGTTGAAACTGAAACTCCAATACTTTGGCCACCTGATGTGAAGAACTGACTCATTGGAAAAGACCCTGATGCTGGGAAATATTGAAGAGGGGGAGAAGGGAGCGGCAGAGGATGAGTTGGTTGGATGGCATCACCGACTCAATGGAGATGAGTTTGAGTAAACTCTGGGAGTTGCTGATGGATGGGGAGGCCTGGCGTGCTACAGTTCCTGGGGTCGCAAAGAGTCAGACACAACTGAGCAACTGAACTGAACTGATGTTATATGTGAATTTTGTTAAAAGAGTAAATCCTAAGAGGTCTCATCACAAGGGAGTTTCCTTTTTTTTTTTTCCTTTAATTTTCATCTGTTATGTGTATGTTCACTATTGTAGTAATCATTCCATGGTGCATGTCAGTCAAAGCATAATCATGTACACCTTAAACTTATACAGTTGTTTGTCAATCATATCTCAATAAAACGGGAGGAAAAACAAAGTTAAAAAAAAAAAACACATACACAGAGAAAGTGGAAGCACTCTGTCCCTGTTTACTCTTTCCTTGCTATTTCTTATTTTCTTTAGACTTATTTTATAACTTTTTCTTCATTTCTTGATTTAAAACCAGTATGTTTTGCAATATTTTAAAATATCTTTATTAAAACTTAAAGATTTCATATGAGCACTCAGAAAACTTGATGCAGCTTTTTTATGATTATCAATACTTTGCATGTTTCACTTAAAGCCCGTTATAGACTACGCTGCTGCTGCTGCTAAGTTGCTTCAGTCGTGTCCGACTCTGTGCGACCCCATAGACGACAGCCCACCAGGCCCCCCCATCCCTGGGATTCTCCAGGCAAGAACACTGGAGCGGGTTGCTATTTCCTTCTCCAGTGCATGAAAGTGAAAAGTGAAAGTGAAGTCACTCAGTCGTGTCCAGCTCTTCACGACCCCATGGACTGCAGCCTACCAGGCTCCTCCGCCCATGGGATTTTCCAGGTAAGAGTACTGGATGGGGTGCCATTGCCTTCTCCGCTTATAGATTATGATGATAGTCATATATTTATAACTGCAAGTAGACATTTGTATTATCTTTCAGTCATAATTTTATTGTGTATAGAATACCAGGAGAAGATTTAAAAAGAACAAAATTATGCATCTCTATTTCTATATGTTGAGTAAACCTGTAAAATCAGCACACAGATAAAGAGAACAGTAGCACACCCTTAAAGATCCCTTGTATTTCTCCTTCCACCCATTTTTCCCGCCGGTATAACTACTAAACTAATTCCTAATAATTTTCCTCATTGTGTAATTTTTGATAAAAAGGAAATATATAATCTGTATCCCTTTATGACTGGCTTCCTGCTTGTGATGCTGTGTGTTTGATACCTATCCACTTTGTTGTGTATGGATAGATTTTACTCAATTGCTGTATATTAAGTTGTATGAATATACTTCACTTATACTTATCTAAATAATTGTCAGTGGACACATGATTTTACTTCTACATAAAGTAGAAGTGTGCTTCTAGACACACTAGAAAGACAAAAAAGTTTGTCTTTCAGGATTAGTGCTACTATGAATATCTTCAACATGTGTGTTGATGCACATGTGAATGTCTTTCCACCTTGAAGTGGAAATATGATACACTTTTGTTTGCAGATGTTTTGTTGTAGTTGTTCAGTTGCTTAGTGGTGTCCAGCTCTTTGCAACCCCGTGGACTGCAGCGCTCTGGCTTCCCTTTCCTTCAGCATCTCCTATAGTTTGTTCAAACTCATGTCCATCGAGTTGATGACACCATCCAGCCATCTCATCCTGTGCCATCCCCTTCTCCTCCTGTCCTCATTCTTTCCCAGCATCAGGGTCTTTTCTAATGAGTCAGCTCTTTGCGTCAGATGGCCAAAGTATTGAAGCTTCAGCATCAGTCCTCCCAATGAGTATTCAGGGTTGATTTTCTTTAGGATTGACTGGTTTGACCTCCTTGTTGTCCAAGGGTCTGTCAAGAGTTTTTTCCAAAACCACAGTTTGAAAACATCAATTCTTCAGTGCTTACTCTTCTTTATGGTCCAACTCTCACCTCCATACATGACAGCTGGTAAAACCATAGCTTTGAATATAAGAAGCTTTGTTGGCAAGATGATATCTCTGTTTTTTAATATGCTGTCTAGGTCTGTCATAGCTTTTCTTTCAGGGAACAAGCGTCTTTTAATCTCATGGCTGCAGACACTGTCCACAGTGATTTTGGAGCTCAAGAAAATAAAATCTGTCACTCTTTCCATTTTTTCCACATCTGTTTGCCATGAAGTGATGGGACCAGATGGCATGATCTTAGATTTCTGAATGTTGAGTTTTAAGCCAGGTTTTTCACTCTTGTCTTTCACTTGCATATAAGTTAAACAAGGAGGGTGACAGTATAAAGCCTTGATGTACTCCTTTCCCAATTTGGAACCAGTCCATTGTTCCATGTCCAGTTCTAACTGTTGCTTCTTGACTTGCATACAGGTTTCTCAGGAGGCAGGAAAGGTGATCTGGTATTCCCATCTCTTTAAAAATTTTCAACAGTTTGTTGTGATCCACACAGTCAAAGGCTTTTGTGGAGTCAATGAAGCAATTGAAGGATTTTGAGCATTATTTTGCTTGCATGTGAAACGAGTGCAATTGTCTGGTAGTTTGAACATTCTTTGGTATTGCCTTTCTTTGGGACTGAAATAAAAACTCACCTTTTCTAGTCCTGTGGCCACTGCTGAGTTTTGCAAATTTGCTGGCATATTGAGTGTAGCACATCCACAGCATCATCTTTTAGGATTTGAAGTAACTTAGCTGGAATTCCATCACCTCCACTAGTTTTTTTCATCATAATGCTTCTAAGGCCCACTTGACTTTGCACTCCATTGTGTCTGGCTCTAAGTGAGTGACCACACCATCATGGTTATCCAGGCCATTAGGACCTTTTTTGTATCGTTCTTATGTGTATTCTTGCCATCTCTTCTTAATCTCTTCTGCTTTAGTTAGGTCCTTGCTGTTACTGTCCTTTTCTATGCCCATCTTTGCTTGAAATGGTCCCTTCATATCTCTAATTTTTTTGAAGAGATCTCTGCTTTTTCCCATTCTATTATTTTCTTCTCTTTCTTTGCATTATTCTTTTAAGAAGGCTTTTTTTTTTTTTTTTTTTTTTTTTTTAATCTCTCCTTGGTATTCTTTGGAGCTTGTGGGGTTTGGGTAAAATAGGTGAAGGGGATTAAGAGATACAAACTGCTAGTTATAAATAAGTCAGGGTGGATGTAATGTATAGCATAGAGAATATAGTTAATATTTAATAGCATTGTATAGTGACAGATCATTTCTAGACTTACAGTGAACAGTATATAGTACATGCAAATGTGAAATGACTATGTTGGACACAGAAACTAAACAATAAGTCAAATATATTTCAACTGAAAAAAGTCCCCTGTTATGAAGGTCAAAGGAATCTGTATCAACTCTTTAGAAATGCTAGACCTGTGGGGATGCCCATCATCACATGTAGATGTGGAAGAAACCAGGATCTCCGGTAGAGGCACGGATTGCCTGTGGCCTGCTGCAGGTTTGGGGTCACTAAGTGTAGCAGTGCCTGCATGGGACCTTTTGAAGGTTCATCTTCATTACCTCCACCATAGTTTGGCCCCAGATAAATAACAGGGAGGGAACACAGCCCCAGCTCTCAACAGAAAATTGGATAAAGATACACTGACCATGGCCCCACCCATCAGAACAAGACCAGTTTCCCCCTCAGTCAGTCTCTCCCACCAGGAAGCTTCCATAAGCCTCTTACCCTTCTTTATCAGAGGGCAGACAGACTGAAAACCACAATCACAGAAAACTAACCAATCTGATCACATGGACCACAGTCTTGTCTAACTCAAGGAAACTAGGAGTCATGCCCTGTAGGGCCACCCAAGACACAGGTTGGTGGAGAATTCTGATAAAATGTGGTCCACTGGACAATGGAGTGACAAACCACTTCAGCACTTTTGCCTTGAGAACCCCATGAACAGTATGAAAAGGCAAAAAGATAGGACACTGAAAGATGAACTCCCCAGGTCAGTAGGTGCACAATATGCTACTGGAGATCAGTGGGGAACTAACTCCACAAAGAATGATGGGATGGAGCCAAAGCAAACACAACACCCAGTTGTGGATGTGACTGGTGGCAGAAGTAAAGCCCAATACTGTATAGAGCGATATTGCTTAGGAACCGGGAGTATTAGATCCATGAATCAAGGTAACTTGGAATGGTCAAACAGGAGACGGCAAGAGTGAACATCGACATTTTAGGAATCAGCAAACTAAAATGGACTGGAATGGGGAAATTTAACTCAGATGACCATTACTGGTCGGCAAGAATTCCTGAGAAGAAATGGAGTAGCCATCATAGCCAATAAAAGAGTCCAAAATGCAGCACTTGGATACAATCTCAAAGACTACAGAATGATCTCTGCTTGTTTCCAAGGCAAACCATTCAATATTATGGTAATCCAAGTCTGTGCCCGACCAGTAATGCTGAGGAAGATGAACTTGAGTGGTTCTATGAAGACCTACAAGACCTTTTAGAGCTAACACCCAAAAAAGATGTCCTTTTCATTATAGGGGACTGGAATGCAAAAGTAGAAAGGCAAGAAACACCTGGAGTAACAGGCAAATTTAGCCTTGGAGTATGGAATGAAGCAGACCAATGACTAATAGAGTTTTGCCAAAAGAAAACACTGGTCATAGCAAACACCCTCTTCCAACACCACAAGACAAGACTACACATGGACATCACCAGATGATCAATACTGAAATCTGATTGATTATATCTTTGTAGCCAAAGATGGAAAGCTCTATACAGTCAGCAGAAACAAGACCAGGAACTGACTGTGGCTCAGATCACGAGCTCCTTATTGCCAAAGTCAGACTTAAATTAAAGAAAGTAGGGAAAACCACTAGACCATTCTGGTATGGCCCAAATCAAATCCCTTATGATTATGCAGTGGAAGTAGCAAATAGATTCAAGGAATTAGATCTGATAGACAGAGTGCCTGAAAAACTATAGATGGCGGTTCATGACATTTTAGAAGAGATAGTGATGAGGATTATCCCCAAGAAAAAGAAATGTAAAAAAGCAAAATAGTTGTCTGAGGAGGCCTTACAAATAGCTGTGAAAAGAAGAGAAGTAAAAAGCAAAGAAGAAAAGGAAGGATATACCTATTTGAATGCAGAGTTCCAAAGAATAGCAAGGAGAGATAAGAAAGCCTTCCTCAGTGATCTGTGCAAAGAAATAGAGGAAAACAATAGGATGGGAATGACTAGAGATCTTTTCAAGAAAATTAGAGAAACCAAGGGAACTCAATTCATGCAAACATGGGCTCAATATAGGACAGAAATGGTATTGACCTAACAGAAGCAGAAGATATTAAGAACAAGTGATAAGAACACACAGAAGAGCTATAAAGAAAAAATCTTCCTGACACAAACATCACGATGGTGTGATGACTCAGCTTAAATCAGCATGATAACCATACACTGTTTACTGTGCTTTTTGTTTGCTCATGTAACTGGCCCTCACCAACTCAAAATTGAGGTATAAAAATGGACACACAAAGATCTTCATGACCCAGATAATCACAGTGGCATGCTCACTTACCTAGAGCCAGACTTTCTGGAATGCAAAGTCAAGTTGGCCTTAGGAAGCATCACTACGAACAAAACTAGTGGAGGTGATGGAATTCTAGTTGAGCTGTTTCAAATCCTAACAGAGATGCTGTGAAAGTGCTGCACTCAATATACCAGCAAATATGGAAAACTCAGCAGTGGCCGCAGGACGGGAAAAGGTCAATTTTCATTCCAATCCGAAAGAAAGGCAATGTCAAAGAATGCTCAAACTACCGCACAATTGCACTCATCTCACAAGCTAGCAAAGTAATGCTCAAAATTCTCCAAGCCAGGCTTCAACAGTACATGAACTGTGAACTTCCAGATGTTCAAAGTGGATTTTGACAAGGCAGAGGAACCAGAGATTAAATTGCCAACATCCCTTGTATCCTAGAAAACCCAAAACAGTTCCAGAAGAGCACCTACTTCTGCTTTATTGATTATGCCAAAGCCTTTGACTATGAGTATCACAACAAAGTATAATAAATTCTTAAAGAGATGGAAATACCAGGCCACCTGAACTGCCTCTTGAGAAATCTGTATGCAGGTCAGGAAGCCACAGGTATAACTGGACATGGCACAGCAGCACTTGTTCCAAATTGGGAAAGGAGTACTTCAAGACTGTATATTGTCTCCCTGCTTATTTAACCTATATGCAGAGTACATCATGAGAAACGCTGGGCTAGATGAGGCAGAAGCTGGAATCAAGATTTCTGGGAGAAATATCAGTAACCTTAGATATGCAGATGACACCACCCTTATGGCAGAAAGTGAAGAATATATAAGGAGCCTCTTGATGAAAGTGAAAGAGGAGAGTGAAAAAGTTGGCTTAAAGCTTAACATTCAGAAAACTAAGATCACAGCATCTGGTCCCATCACCTCATGGGAGATAGATGGAGAAACAATGAAACAGTGACAGATTTTATGTTTTTGGGCTCCAAAATCACTGCAGATGGTGACTGCAGCCAGGAAATTAAAAGACGCTTGCTCCTTGGAGGGAAAGTTATGACCAACCTAGATAGCATATTAAAAAGCAGAGACATTATTTTGCCAACAAAGATCCAACTAGTCAAAGCTATGGTTTTTCCAGTGGTCATGTATGGATGTGAGAATTCGACTATAAACAAAGCTGAGCACCAAAGAATTGATGCTTTTGAACTGTGGTGTTGGAGAAGACTCTTGAGAGTCCTTTGGACTGCAAGGAGATTCAACCTGAATATTCATTGGAAGGACTGATACTGAAGGTGAAACTCCATACTTTGGCCACCTGATATGGAGAACTGAATCATTTGAAAGATACTGATGCTGGAAAAGATTGAAGGTGGCAGGAGAAGGAGACGGCAAAGGATGAGATGGTTGGATGGCTTCACCGACTCAATGATCATGAGTTTGAGTAACTCCGGGAGTTCATCATATACAGGGAAGCCTGGTGTCCTGCAGTCCATGGGGTTGCAAAGAGTTGGACATGACTGAGCGACCAAACTGAACTAGCAATGGTAAAGAATAAATATTTCTTGCTAGAATATAAACAATCTGCCTAGATTTGAATGAAATACAAATGTAGAAGCTCAATCTTACTAGAAAAAAGAAAAACCTCACTCAAAAACTCTAACCCTAAGTTATTAGACTGCATGTTGACTATTAGACTGTATCCAAACACAGTACGGCTGAAGGTCTGTGACAGAGACCCACAGTGAGCCTGTATGTTACCAGCGTTTCCACAGTCACCGTTAGCTTGGAGGGATAAGTCACCAAGCCTGTGTTTGATAAACTTCTTCAGCAGCAACTCGATTTTTTGATGGAAAAAGTACATTTTCATACATACCATCTTCTTACTCTCAGGAAGAAGATAAATGAATGGCTATGGATATTGATGATTGAAGGGAAGAAGAAAGCAATGATGATCACCAAGGATTTTAAGGTGGGTCTCTATCACCTCAGTTTCAAATATTTTTTATTTCTCTGTCTCAGATAAAACACATTTATCATATATTATACTTCTGTCTGAATTATGAAAAATGAAGGCAGTATCAAAGCATATAGTTATCATTAACATTTACTGTATGTGGATTCACAGTTACAAATTGACACCATTTAGAAAAATATCTTTGAAGAAACTATCATTAAAGCATGTTACTTGTCTAATCATCTTAACTATGAAATCAATGTGTCTATTTATTAGTTTTTTATAAATTAAAATTCTTTCATGTGGCAGTCAGATTTTTTTGGATAACCGATTATGCTATTTATTTTTGTCACATTATTTTTAGAACTCTGAAAATCAGCTTAAGCAGGGAGAGACAGGCCACACAAAAGCACATTTGTACAGCTATGAACTTGATTTAATTTGACATTCCAAATTTATGAAACATTCTGTGGGTATACATATAGAGAGCATTGTGCTGTATTTAAATTACATTATGTTTCTCATCATGAAAATTGCTCCATACAAATCCATACAGAACGATAATTATTTGAAGATATTTAATATTTTTAATTGATTGTGTTGCTTAATGAATCATAGTTTATTGTTAAAATATAAATAAAAGTGACCTACAGTTATTTTACTTCTAAATCAAATCCCTGGATGGTGTTATCTCTTTTACATGATACACTGATTACTCCCAAATGAAAACAGATACTCAGTTCCTAATTTTTATTGTGTACAGCTTTGTCAGTTTTAGAGAATATCTAGGATCAAACTGGGGGAGAAGGCAATAGCAACCCACTCCAGTACTCTTGCCTGAAAAATCCCATGGATGGAGGAGCTTGGTAGCCTGCAGTCCATGGGGTTGTGAAGAGTCGGACATGACTGAGTGACTTCACATTCACTTTTCACTTTCATGCATTGGAGAAGAAAATGGCAACCCACTCCCTATTCTTGCCTGGAGAATCCCAGGGATGGCAGAACCTGGTGGGCTGCTGTCTATGGGGTCGCAGAGAGTCGGACACAACTGAAGTGACTTAGCATCAGCAGCAGGATCAAACTGGAGGGCAAAATGATATTTTGTTAAAGATGCATTTTTTACTCTCAAGTATTGAATATCTCCCAAGACTAGTGCTATGAATTCCTTTGTAAAATAAGAATACACTAAATTCTACCAATTGAGTGTACAGAGTGAAAGAATTTCATATACCATGCAATGTTTTAGTCTCTCCCTTTCAGCATCATGGAAAGTAATTAATAATAGTTACCTTCAAGTTTCTGTTTAGTTATTTCTGAAATCTGTTATTGTATATGCAGCCAAATTAAAGGTTCAGATTCATCATGTGTAGGGAGAAAACCAGATGTACATAATTATTCTGTCCAATATTTCCATTTCAAAATGTTATGTTGAAAACTTAAAAAATTTTTATCCTCATGCTGTTATTTGCCAAAATGTTAGAATATGGTATCTTGATCATTAATGAGTTTTATGGCACAGGCAGTTGTATTCAAAGTACAGTGTCTTTTTGATCCTGATGGGAAGCCCTTTCCTAAGAGTGTACATTGGGAAAAGCCATTAAGCACAGGAGAAATTGAACTAGGGTAACTTACTTTATCACCTGATCATCATCAGATGGAAATACACCTTTTAAAGTACATAAAGACTGAAATGATGTTTTAAATTATTTGAGCTTTGGTCTCATTCTTAATTGAAATAATTCTGATTATTTGATCTAACTCTAAATCTCAGATTGTACTGAGAGAGTTAATTCTTGGTAGGTTGATTAGAAGTCCAGGGAGTCTGAGGAGGAACAGATAGGTGTCTGGGCCTCTTGGGGAGGAGAAAAGCACAAACTTTTTTTTTTTCTCTACATTCCTTCATCTTAGTCACATAAGAGGGTGGTATATTGATGGATGGTAGATGATGGATAGATGGATAGCAGAAAAGTAAAGAGATCGATCAGATTGCATGTGCAGCAATGAAGATGTACTTTAGTTTTATTTAAGGACAGGGTTTTGGAGTAGGTAATGCTTTGGGGAGAAAAGTACAATTCTTACTGTGTTCTAGAAACTGTGTGAAGGATAGAATTTCAATACAAAACTATGGTAATCTGATGAGTCAGAAATCCATCACATATATCAGACAGAAAGGATAAGGTAAAATGAAAATACAGTAGGGAAAGAGGAAGGAACAACTTGAAGAAGGATTTGTATAGTATGTTGGAAGAACATGCCAGTGATTGTGTGGATGAGGTTTGTAATAAAGGGTGAAACCCTGTTATAGCATTTGCTGCAAATAGCTTTTAAGCCTCACGTCTGCCTCTTCCTGTGCTTCTCACCTGGGCACAATGATAAAGAGGTCCAGGTGTTGCCCCTTAGCACATGTAGGAGATTCAAACCACCCAACTGCCTGGCTTCCTGTGGGAATTCTCACCCAGGCCCACCCCTAACCACAATAAAAGCCTCAACCCCGACTGCTCTCTTTGTTCTCTCATGCCGTTTTGGACCTGCTTGAGACAGCGCTGCTCATGCTGGAGATCTCAATTTCCTAAGTCAGAGATTTTTTCCTACCTTGTTGATTTATGCGTGTCATCATCTGTCACCACATTCAAACCAAGTTTTGGGTGGAGGTTCTTTCTGTTTTGATAAAATGGCCTGGGTACAACAATGTTGAAAGGAATTTAATGGAGTAGAACTTGCAGATTTTACTGTAGGTTACTAGGCATTGATTCTCATTTTCATTCTCAAAAAAAAAAAAAAATTCAGAAGGGGATGGGTCATAATGAACTTCATTAGGCGTGATGGTTTTTCACTTTTATGTATATTGAATTTAAGGCTGCTGTTGATGTTTAATTGTTTAGTCCATTTTTGGCTTAGGAAATTAAAAGAGACTGTAGAAATCAGTCATTCTAACATAAGGAACAGTTGAAAGCATGTGAAATGATTAGTTGAAAATGAAGTTCAGCATTAGCTTAAAAGAAATTGCAGCAACAGATAAATTTTCTCATACACACACACACACACACACACACACACACACACACATATATGTATATATACACATACATATAGACAGAGTACTTTTAATGCCTTTTAAGTTTTAAAAAGACTTCAGAACTAAACCAGCATCTTCTAGTAGTTTCAGAAGCAGACTTCTACCATGTGTGTGCTTGTCGGGGGAGTTTGTAATTTCCTCAGTTCTGTCTTGTCGCAACAAAAATTTGAAGTGATGGACCAGCGTTTCAGCCCTTGGATAGACCAGTGTTACAGCCCTCAGATGGACCAGTGTTACAGCTCCATGTTATGGCTCAGTTTTATTTAGAAAGTAAAGGAAACTACATCCTTGAGGCGTAAGGGCATGCTGATCCAAAAGACATGAGGAGAAGAGAGAGAGGCCCCCAGCCCAATGTTGGTTCCTCTTTTTATATGTTTTTCCTCACTCTGGGCCTGTGTTATGTAAATTGGGCTAGCCAAGAGTGCTATTTGTTTTACCTGAGGTCATCACTGTGGTCCTCGGACTTTCCTTTATTCTATTTCTGCAGGCTTTTCCTTCGTGTCTTTTAACCACTGCCATTCTGGATTCGTTTTTCCTATTCTAATTACTTAACATCCTCGCCTCAAGAGATGGGAGGCCCAGTTCTTTGGGAATAGGGGCATCGAGGTCTCTCTGGCTACTTCCTGCTGAGCTGCGATGGTGAGGGGCATTGGGCCTCCCCCGCTTGCTAGTCTCAGGCATCAGAGTCCTTACAGCGGTGTCCGTCTAAGGGTGAGTGATATTTTCTATGGTCGGCTGTAGTTTTATATATTCTTGTTGAACTGGCACTCCATGTTGTAGCTTATTGACCTGGACAGAGACAAAATGGGTTGCTGCAGCTAAGTCACTTCAATCGTGTCTGACTCTGTGTGACCCCATAGACGGCAGCGCACCAGGCACCCCGTCCCTGGGATTCTCCAGGCAAGAACACTGGAGTGGGTTGCCATTTCCTTCTCCAGTGCATGAAAGTGAAAAGTGAAAGTGAAGTCGCTCAGTCGTGTCCGACTCTTAGCCATCTCATGGACTGCAGCCTACCAGGCTCCTCCGTCCATGGGATATTCCAGGCAAGAGTACTGGAGTGGGGTGCCATTGCCTTCTCTGCAAAATGGGTTAGACAATCGATAATACATGGATCAATCATAGGCAGCATTAATATGGTGATAACAAGGACTAGTAGGGGCATTAGCCAACTCCAAATTCCCCCTCACCAGGAGAATCCCTAAAGAGAGACTGTAGTCATCCCAAGAACTCTGCAGTTTGTTCTTTGAGATCCTGTAGGGTCTGAATGTTTTTCTTGAGAATTATGAGACTTTACTTAACTTAGCTGGAGGTATTTACCCAGAAACAACTCTCATTCAAGATGGCTCAAGTCCCTCCTTGTTCAGGGATCAGGAGATCTATCTCCTGTTTGTTTTGGAGTACAACCCCTGGCAAGCTGTGTTGACTCTTTAGAGCTGTCATGAGAAATATTATTCCCAGAAACTTAATTTTAGGGGTGTTCATTAGAATGGCACTCATTTGTAGTTCTGAATAGGTATCTGAGATCTCCCAGGGGCTCACAGGTGTTTTGAGTGTCCTCTTCTGTTTTCTTCCATGACTTGACTCCTGAGTAGTGAATCCAGGAGTCATGTCCTGGTACCTTATTACAGGGCAGAGGCCCTTCCATGTGGGCTGGAGTTGAGCCTTTGAGGACCCATCTTTCCAGACTTTAATTAGGACTTGAGTCCCTGGAGCATATAGTGGTGACTCAGAATCTTTGGGGTCCTGGTTAACACCCCACAAGTGTATATCCTGTTGGAATTGCCCAATGGCCATTGTATAAGACTGGAGAGTCTGAGCCTCTGGGTCTTGGAAGAGGTCATTGACATAAACAAAAGGTCTACCATATAGCATTTCTTAAGAACTAAGACCAACCTGTTCCTTATGGGTACTATGGGTGTGGAAGAGAGCTATTGGTAAAGCCTCCTTCCATCCCAGGGAGGTCTCCTAGGTTATTTTTTTATTGCTGATTTTAAGAATTGGTTGGTTCTTTCTACTTTTCCTAAAGACTGAGGCCTCCAGGCACAATGGAGATAATAAGTAATGCCCGATACTCTAGAGACCCCTTGGGTGACCTTAGAAGTAAATGTTTCATTGTCACTTTGTAATGACCTGGGCAGACCAGATCTCAGAATGATTTTATGGGGCATTTTATGAGGCACCTCCTCAGCCTTCTCAGTGTGGGTGGGAAAGCCTTCAATCCATCCTGTGAATGTATCTATCATGGCTAATAGGTATTTATACCCTTGATAAACTGGCATCTGGGTGAAGTCCATCTGCCAGTTCTCTCCTAGGTAGGTCCCACGTCTTTGGACCAGCTGGGCCGTCTGGGGTCTTAGAGCTCCTTGGGGGTTGTTTAATTGGCAAGTGGGACAAGAGGAGACCACTTGCCTTGCAGTTGTTGGGAGGCCTGTTCCTCTGAAGGAACTTTCTAGTAATCTTTGGAGGGCCTTCTCCCCTAAATGAGTGGTAGCATGTAAGGAGTTAACCAACTTCCATTGGAGGTTCCCAGGCAGAAAAAGGAGTCCCTCTTTTTGGAAACACCCCTTTTGATCTTCTTGATCTTCTTCTCCTCCTCACTCTTAGCTTTAAGAGTCTCACCTTCAGTATATGAAGGAGTTTCTGGCAAATCAGTCTGTGGAACTAAGGTGGTGACCCCTATTAGGTCATGGTTCTGTAATGCTGCTCTCTTAGCTGCCTGATCAGCTGCTTGATTTCCTTATGCCACTTCCGTGCTCCCTTTTTGGTGTCCTTAACAGTGGGAGACTGAAGCCTCAGTGGGCCGTTCCAAGAGCCTAAGGATATGATCGCCATATTTGATTGGGGACCCTCGGGTGGTCAAGTGGCCTCGTTCTTTCCAAATAGCTGCAAGTACATGTAGCACCAGAAAGGCATACTTGGAGTCAGTGTAAATGGCTACTTTTTTTCCCTTTTCCAAGTTCTAAAGCTCGAGTCAGGGCTATGAGCTCAGCCAATTGGGCTAAAGTACCTGGTGGCAAAGATTTAGCCACCGTGGTCCAAAAATTGGAGACTACTGCATATCCAGCTCTTCTTTTTCCATCCAAGACAAAGCTGCTTCCATCAGTGTACAAGATTTCCTCAGGGTTGGTCAGAGGATCTTCTGACAATCCCACTCGGGGTTTTGTCCAGTGGTCCAAGGTTTCTAGGCAAGAGTGAAAGGGGAGAGAGCCCTCAGGGGTAGGCAGGAGGGTGGCTGGGTTAAGAACCTCACAAGGGGTATCGTGAGGCCTGGATTTTCCATCAGCACTGTTTGATATCTGAGGATTCTTTGATCAGACATCCATTAATGGCCTCTCCCATTTAGGAGTTGTTTTATTTGGTGGCTGGTAAAAATAGCTATTTTGCTTCCAAAAGAGAGTTTTAAAGCATCTTCTATCAGGACAGCAATAACTGCAAAATGCTGAAGGCAGGGAGTCCAGCCTTGGGTGGTTGGATCTAGCCTCTTCAATAAGTAAGCTACAGGCTGGGGCTCAGGTCCCGACCTTTGTGTTAACACTCCCAAGGCTATTCCTTCTTTTTCGTGGACATAGAGTTGGAATGTTTTTTCTGGTTCTGGCAACATCAAGGCAGGTGATTTAGTGAAGGCTTGTTTTAGTATAGCCTCTGCCTTCTTTTGCGGAGTTCCCCACATCAGTGGGATTGAATCATCCCATCCCTTCAAACTTTCATATAAGGGCTGGGCAATTAGACCATAGTTGGTTATCCAGATTCTACAATACCCAGTTAGCCCTAGGAAAGCTCGCAATTGTTTTTGAGTCCTGGGGGAGGGCAACTGGAGGATTCCTGTCCCCAATCAGAGGACAGCCTCCTGGACCCATATGTAATCTGAACTCCCAGGTAAGTGACCTTTGTCTTTACCATCTGTGCCTTAGCACGGGAGACTTTATATCCTTTCTCTACCAAAAAGTTGAAAACCTGAATTGCATGATGTTGGGCATTTTTCTCATCTGGAGAGCAGATTAGTAGTCATCTATGTATTGTAATGTTTTCCCATTAGGTCCCAGGTCCAGATCTAGGAGACCCTGGCTAAGAGCCTGCCCAAACCGGTCAGGGCTATCTCTGAACCCCTGAGGTAATACTGTCCAAGTCATCTGTTGGTGTTTTTCTTCTGGGGCCTCCCACTCGAAGGCAAAAAGGTATTGGGGTTCTTTACACAGTGGTATGCAAAAAAATGCATCTTTGAGATCAAAGACTGTAAACCACTTGGCATTGGGTGGGGTTTCTCCCAAGATTACACAGGGATTTGGTACTGTGGGATGGAGGGGAATACACCTTCATTTATTATCCAGAGATCTTGAACCATTCCCCATGTTCTGTCCTTTTTCTTTACAGTCTTTCTTTATGATTAATTGGTGGGGACCAACAACTCACAGGCAAGGAATTTATCAGAGACTGTAGTCCTTCCCAAACTTCTCTTCTGAGGGGATATTGTTTCTGGTTAGGAAACTGAGTGGGATCTTGGAGGGCAGTGATGAGTGGTTCAGCTTGGTGGGCTCGTCCAGAAGTCCCCTGTTCCCATACCTAGGGGTTAATTTTGTCCTCACATAGTTTTTGGTCTCTCTCTATTGGAGAGAGTGTATTGGATTCTTCAGTAGTAACCAGAAATTGTAGGGCTCTAGGGGCTGAAAAGCTTCCCATCACCAGGGTGGTCCCCAGTTTAGTAAATATATCTCTTCCCAATAAGGGAGTAGGACACTCAGGGGCCACCAGAAACTGGTGGGGAAATATTTGTCCACCCCAACAACAAAGTACTCAGATGACTCTTTTAGTAATTGTTTTTCCTGTAGCTCCCAAAATGGTACAGGTTTGGGATTAGAAGGCTCCAGAGTAGGAGGTCAGGATAGAGTAGGTAGCCCCTGTGTAAACTAAGAAATTCTCAGACCTACCTGCCACATCCAGTTGCACCTGTGGCTTCAGCCCCGTGATGGTTATCTGTGACAGGAGGACTGGCTGGAGCGGGCTGCTTCAGTCCTGTTGAACCATCATGAGGGAAGGCTTGACACTTGACCTTGAGGCTCTTGGGTCCTGAGGGCAGAGTGCCACCCAATGTTCCAACTGATGGCATTTGTAGCAAGCCATTTTAGGAGACTTGTCATGGTTTGGGCATTCTTTGGCCCAATGCCCTACCTGTCTACAGATTAGGCATTTGCCTCGTGTCTAATCCTTCAAGGGTTTGCCATAGGGCTTCCCTGGAGGGTGGCCAGCGTCTGGGCATGCCTTATCTCTTTCCTTTTCTCCCTTTCCTGGGCCTCGGCCTCCCTCTCCTGTCCTCTGTTATAAACGGTATTGGTGGTTGTCTGATCATCTCATCTAAAGAGGCAGCAGCATCCTGCTACTGTAGCTTTTGTAACTTTATCCTGATGTCTAATGAACATTGGGACAGGGATTTGTCCTTTAAAATCACCTGCCCTTCATAAGAGTCTAAGTCCAGACTGGTAAACTTTTGGAAGGCCTCTTTCAGCCTTTCCAGAAAGGCAGTGTTGTTCTCCTTGGGCTCCTGAGTTATTGCTGAGACCTGGGCATAGCTGGTTACTTTTCGCTGGGCTGCTTTCAGTCCTGCCTTCACACATATCAGACAATGATCCCTTTCCCAGATGTGCTCAGGGTCATTATAATTCCAGTTAGGATCGGAGGAGGTGACTGCAGTTTCCTCTACTGTGTATGTATCACTTGACATGTGAAGCCCTGTAGCATACCTTTGGGCTTCCTTTAAGACCCTAGTATGCTCAGGGTCAGATAAAGTTTGACTAAATATGACCATGATGTCCTTTCACATCAAGTCAAAGTTCAAGGTAATGTGTTGGAATGTATCTGTATATTTGCCTGAGTCATCTGTATAGCTTCCCAGGTCTTGTTTGATCTGTCTTAGTTCTAAGAGGGAGAAGGACTTATGGACCCAGGTTGGTCCGAATTTTTCTCCAGTTTCAACTAAGGGACTTTTGTGGAGGAGGTGCTTCCAGATATGGGGGCATGTTTGGATGCAAGGAAGGAGCACCAGGCAACTTGGGAGCCATGGGAGGTGAGCCTTCATGGGGCTGGGGGGTGGGGGGTTCCTTCTCTTGGTTGCCTGTGCCTAACAGCATTTGCTTAGTAGGCTCACTTTTAGGGTGTACAACAATCCCATACTTAAGACAGAGTTCCTTCATGTCTCTTAGATGGAAGAAAATTTGGACGTAGGGGATCTCTGTCCATTTCCCTTGTCTTTTGCAGAATAATTCTAGCTGCAGGATGGTATTGTAATTTTAAACTCCTATCCTCAGGCCAGTGTTCCTTGCCCCAAGGGGATAGCATGGCAAGGCAGTGGCACAAAATAATTTTAAGCAACGTTTCCTTAGAGTAAGAGGATCAAAGAGCTTCCAGTTATCAAGGATGCATGTCAAAGGTTCCTGTCAGGAAGTAGATTAGTTATTTCCCATCTGAAAGACAGTGATGACCGGAAGGGAAAAAAAAAAAAGAAAAGAAAAAACTAACAGGCTTCCTTCAATTTCCATGGATGGACTTCCTTAGGGATGAGTCTTTTTGAAGCTTATCCTACCCAGTACTGTTGCAGACTGAAAGCCAGGTGTCCCTGGGTCAGGGTGCAGATTCCCAGGCAAGCTCAGGAGGTGTGACAGCCTCCTGGAAATCAAATACCCAGGCAGGTCGAGGCATGTCGACCTTCTGGGACCCCTGGAATCGCGGATGCCCAAGCAGGCTGAGTCATGACAACCTTTCAAGGACCAGATTCCTAGGCTGGTCGAGGCAGGTCAATCTCCTGGGACCCCTGGACTGGAGTTGTGTGTCCCCAAGGCCTCCAGCATGACCAGTGCTGGGTAGGATTAAAGGGGTTGTAATTTTAACTCATTGCCAGTTTGTTCACCGCAGATGGGAATAGATACCATGATGTAAAGCAATCCAGGCCTGTGCCCTGAGACTGGGAACCTGGTGAAGTAGCCATAAGCCTTATCGTCTTACTGCTGTAAGGGATTGTAAGTCACCGATTTCCTCCCTGAGTCCTCTATAAGAGCTGGTTAGGTTGTCTCCAGTGGTAAACATCTCATTGTCATAGACCCACTTTAGGTAATAGCAGAAGTAATGACAAAGGAGTGGGTTATCTGGCCATGTTAGGGGCATTAAGGTATTTTAATAATAGGCGGGGTGGAGCAGTGTTGCCTGCAAGGGGGCAGGGTCCTGGTTGTAGGAGTTAGTAAGTGGCTTAAGGACAAATTGATAAAAGGCAACAGACCAGATGGTCCATAAAAGTGGAGTGGAGATTTGATCCTGGGGTGTGTTTGTAACTTTAGGAGAAGGGTGGTAAGGGTTTGGGCCCAAACGGCCTGCAGGGCTAACTCCCAAAGTGGCAAACATTATCCCTGGAAGCCCAACTGCCTTTGAAGGGAGGCCGACAGAGTGACTTCTCGCAGGCACTGTGTGCCTGTCACCCGCCCTAGTGGGTCCCCTGAGAGATGCTGCTGTTGCACATGTTGTAGGGAACACGGAAGATGAAGCCCTGAACATCTAGAGGGATTGGATATTATACAGTATTTCCCTCCCAAGGGCCAGCTATTTTCTGGTTATCCCTCCAGAAGACTGTAGAGGCAACATTGTGGGTCTGGATGGGCTTCAGGAAAAGGGCATGAAACAGGAGGGAAGGGGGGCAGGGCACAACTTTTCAAAGAATGACGTAGCCCAAGGGCATAACATAAACTGATTAAAATCAAATGGGTCCAAGATGACAAGTCAGATTCAACTAAACCTTGATCCCCAATCAGCAAGCTAAATGGCACACCCAGAGGTGGCAGGACTGTTCCAAGGCACTGTCATGAGAAGGAGGAGTGTGTGGTTCCCCAGTGGTTGGGATGATCCTCCCACTCATCAGCATATGAGTTCACCCAGGTGGAAAAAACTAGCCACGCCACATTCCATGGCCACAGCACTTGCCCTCTGTGATGGCCCACAGCCTGTGGAGTGTGCTTCTCTCTGAATCTTAACAAGTCCTCTTACCTATCGCTGTGTCTCTCACTGAACTTTTGCAAGGATACATCAGAGCTCAAGTTTCATTAGGTTCTGAAGCCAGGCACCATGGGTTTTGACCAGGCTCAAGTCCCGGGAGAGATGAGCTGAAGAACAGGGGGAAAAAGCAGTGGGAAAAACGTGCCAAGGAACTCCCTTCATAACCTGCTGGAAAATCTGCTAAATACCTGACCTGTGCTCACAGTTTTCATTGGCCTGATCCTTGGCACAAAAAAGATTAAGGACAGAGAAAGCCCACTGGCTTGGGTAACAGCTACTAGAGCACAGAGGATAGTGGAGCCTTCAGGACACACTGGGGAGTAGCCTCTCCAGAGTCCCTCAGTTTCACCCACTCGCCTGTTTGTGGGGGGTTTGAGGAAACAAGAAATGAGAGATTGTAAAGGAATTAAGGTTTTGTTAGGCATGTGTCCTTCCAGCCATAGGGGCGAGGACCTCCTACCTTAACTGGAGGTCTTCTGGAATCTGAGACTGAGCCTCGTGAGCTTTCTGCTGGGTGGTTTTTCGCTGTCCCAGTTTCCAGCATGCTGGGCTTCTTGTCACTTCCCCTGCGCTGGGTTTTCTTCACTTTCTGCTTCCATGGTGGGAGCTTTCGCGAGTTGGGCTCCTGCTGTGCTTGGCCTCCTCTTTGCAGGGGCAAAGCCGAGGTTGTTTCAGCCAGGTTAAGTCAGTGTCATGGCACCAGAGATGTCGGGGGAGTGTAATCTCCTCGGTTCTGTCTCATCACAACAAAAATTTGAAGTGACAGACCAACGTTGCAGCCCTTGGATGGAGCAGTGTTACAGCTCTCAGATAGACCAATGTTACAGTCCTTGAACGGACCAATGCTACAGCTCAGTTTTATTTAGAAAGTAAAGGAAAATATATCCTTGAGGCATGAGAGCATGCTGACCTCAAGGACATGAAGAGAGTAAAGGCCCCAGCCCAATTTTGGCTCCTCTTTTTGTATGTTGTTTCTCCTCCTCCTGGGCCTGCCCTGTGTAAACTGGGCTAGCCAGGAATGCTGTGTGCTTTACCTGGGGTCCTCACTCTGGTCCTTGGACCTTCCTTTGTTCCATTTTCATGGACATTTCTCTTCCTTTTCTTTTAGCCGCCGCCATTCTGGACTCTTTTTTCCTATTCTGACCACCTAACATGCTAATTATAAGTACCTTTTCACTTACAATGTCTGAGTAGCATGAACTTAACACGCAGCTAGTTTTCTCACAAGTTCATGTAAGACACATCCATTGTTGACATACAAAAATAAAAAGTCACTGGAGACTGTTTCCTGATTCATGCCTACTGGACTCCTTATTTCACCAAACCATATTAAAAGGGAGAAAAAATACAGACTTTTAAAGCTTTCAGGTAAAGCTTTCTTTCCGTTGTTTTGCTATGTAAGACTAAATATGTTTAGAACAGAGAGCCTTCCTCCTTGTGTATGAACCTCTGCTCAGCTGATTTTATTCTTCTGTAATTATTTTGGTCACAGATTTGTTACCTTTATTTCAGCTACTTGATATCAGAGCACACCATCTTTTAGACATTATTATACTCCATTTGAGTAACCCAGAATTCTATGCTCTAATTAAGTTATTCAGATGGATACATAATTACATTTCTTTGGGCAATGAGGTCCTTTCAGTCAACCAGGGAAGGACAAACAGCAATTTAAGTTAACTTTTAATTTTGGTACTTGTTAATGAACATTTATAAAGAACATGAAAATGTAAAATTCATTTACTCTGAGGGAAAAAATGTGAAACTTTAAATATAATTCCTGTTATCATTAAACATTTAGATTTATTGAAATTCTTTTATAATTAAGTGACTCACTTCTCCTGTACTTATAATATTAAAATTTATATTTCTCTGCATCTTACTTGTATGAAATTGTCTTGAAGTTCAGAAGTTAGATTTCCTATTCTTTCTTCCTCCTTAAGTCACTTTCTTAATTTTTATTAAGTCACTGTACATTCTTGCTTAGTTATATCCAAGTCTTTTCAACCCCATGGACTGTGGTCTGCCAGGCTCCTCCATCCTTGGGATTTCCCAGACAAGAACACTGGAGCGGGCTGCCATTTCCTTCTCCAGGGGATCTTCCCAACTCAGGGATTGAACCTGTGTCTCCTACACTGCAGGCAGATTCTTTAGTGCTGAGTCATCAGGGAAGCCCATTATAAACCTACCACCTCTATTTAATCTGAAATATTTAGGGTCAAATTTTTACAAATTTTGTATATAAATTTAGCCAATTGTTGAACACATTGAAGTTTGACCTAATCAAACTCAGTCCTTCACTGTTTTCACCTGGAAATGTGTAATCTCTGTGACACTAAAAGGCTCTATATCTAAGCCGTTACTCACTTTGGTATATGAGATTAAAGGTACTTGTTCAATTATTAAGACCATGCGCCTGTTAACTCAGAATAAATGAACAGAGTTAGTGTATCAGTTGCTGTCCCAGGGACACTGGCACATGTATCCTATCTGATTTGGATTTTAAAAAGCAACAGCTTCAGAAACCATTGTCTAACATTTTAACTGAAATCATCTGGCAATATATTTAGGAAAAAATATCACAATACAAACATAGCTTAAATACATTGGCTTTCTTCTAGATATTTTGATTCTCCTGAATGTAGACTTGTTGAAGAGAACAGAGTGGTGGTCTCTTGTGTTTCAAAAGGGTTGCTTTCCCACTCTCCCTGCTGGAAGTGTGAGGTGATTATCATCTAACATTTACTGTGAGAACATGGTGGCGGTCTTGGAGATGAACCTCAAAAACTTGGCTAGGGCCCCCGTGACTGGGTGCCCTTGGAGTTTTAAACTGGTTTGCCTAAATGAGCCACCAGCAATGTGCCAGGTGTAGTTCAGGCGCTCCTACCCTGGCACTGGTTACCTCCATGAGCTCTGCCAGGCTCTCAGGAAAATAACAGGAAATAACCTCTCATGCTTCCAGCAGCGGTGAGAAAGGGCAAGCTTTTTGAAGTATATCAGAACACACCATTCTCCGTAACGAGGCCTGACCTCAGGAGAAACTAACCAGAGCCTAACCTTTGGGGTTTTATCAGAGTCTAATTGAATTGAGGGAAGGGATATCTCTAAGTCCAGCCTATCCTACCCAGTATGCCCCACCTAGAGGAAGAGGAAAAAATGAACATTTGTGGAGCTTTCAGACCAGAAACACAGGCTCACCAACAGACCGAGACCTAATCAAAGAACTATAATATGCTTCCCCTCTCCCAACTCCTCAGCGCCCCATTACTAAAGGTCTATTTGCAGCAGTTCCTTTTACTTGGTAGATCATGTACAGATATCAAGAAATAATTATAAGGCATAATGAAAGGCAAAAAAACCCCAAAAAACAAAAAACACTGGCCCACCGCCCCCCCCCTAAAAAAAAAATCTGAAGAGGCAGAGCATTAGAACCAGACATGGCAAAGATGTTGAAATAATAGTATTGGACATTTAAACTGCTATGATTAATTAGCTGTATGAGAGAAGGGCTCTAATGGATAAAGTAGATAGCAGGCAAGAACAAAAGGGTATTGTAAACAGACATGGAAATCCTAATATATATATATATATATATTTATATATTTATATATATATATATATATATATAGCAAAAAACTGCAACAGCAAAAGGAATTGCTTCAGTTTTAATAATACACTGGACTTAACTGATGAAAGAATCTCTGAACTTGAAGATGCATCAATAGAGATAGATATATCAATAGAGACTCAGTCATGGGCGGCCTAAGCAAGTTTTTTGAGGCTCATCTCCTCTACTGAAAAGCAGGCTTCTCAAGTGGCTCAGTGGTAAAGCATCAGCCTGTGAATGCAGGAGACTCTGGTTCAACCCCTGGGTCAGAGAGATCCCCTGGAGAAGGAAATGGCAACCCACTCCAGTATTGTTGCCTAAAAAATTCTGTGGACAGTGGAAACAGATGGGCTACAGTTCAGAGAGTTGCGATAGAGTTGGACAGGACTTAGTGACTAAGCAACGACAATAACAACAGCTTAACTACAGGTTCAGGGGGATCAGAGAAAACCAAGCAATATAAATGGCGACAAATCTACACTTAGACATATCACTTTTTAACCATTGAAAATCAAAAATAAAGACAAAATGAAAGTGAAAGTGAAGTTGCTCAGTCGTGTCTGACTCTTTGTGACCCCGTGGACTATAGCCCACCAGGCTCCTCTGTCCATAGGATTCTCCAGGCAAGAATACTGGAGTGGATTGCCATTTCCTTCTCCAGGGAATCTTCCTGACACAGGAATCGAACCCAGGTCTCCTGCATTGCAGGCAGACGCTTTAACCTCTGAGCCACCAGGGAAGCCCAAAAGACAAAATATTGAGTGGTAAAAAGCCAGGATTTGGTGGGGAAGGGTAGTTTGTATAGAAACAAAGATAAGATTTACAATCTGACTTCTCTTTGGAAACCATGCAAGCAAGAGAGTGGAATGAACTATTGTAAACGTTCAGAGAAAGACCAATAGCCTGGAATTGTGTTCCCTGGAAATTATCTTTCAAAAATGAGGGGAAGAAGACTCTTTCAGACAAACAAAAATTTAGGGAATGTGTTGTCAGTAGATCGGCCTTGTAAGAAATGTTAAAAGTAGTCCTTTAAAGATAAGAGGAAGAATACAGGTCAGAAACTTGGAACTCTATTATAAGAACATAGCATCAAAGAAGGGATAATGAAAGTAATATATGTTTATCTTTCTTGTTGATCAAGCACATAAGTTCACAATAATAGCAACATACTTGATTATGTGCTTATTATACAACTTGTGTGTGTGTATGTGCTCGGGCATGAATGTAAGTGAACGGAATAACAGCAGGGTCAGAGGAACAGCAGGGAGGAGTTAGGGTGTTTTTGGTGGTGTTATTTTAAGGTGCTCTTCTCTAGTGTTATTTGAAGGTAGACTAGGACTGGCTGTAAATGTGTATTTCCAGACTCGAGGGCTACTATTTCAAAAGAAAATAACATATATACACACTCATTATATAAACACACATACACATATAGGCACACACATGCATACACACACACACATACACACACACAAAATGTCTGTGTATGTATTGATGCTTTTGAACTGTGGTGTTGGAGAAGACTCTTAGGAGTCCCTTGGACAGCAAGGAGGTCAAATCAGTCAATCCTAAAGGAAATCAGTCGTGAATATTCATTGGAAGGGCTGATAGCTCCAATACTTTGGCCACCTGATGCAAACAACTGACTCATTGGAAAAGATCATGATGCTGGAAAAGATTGAAGGCAGCAGGAGAAGGGGATGACAGAAGATGAGATGGTTGGATGGCATCACCAACTCGATGGACATGAGTTTGAGCAAGCTCCAGGAGCTGGTGATGGACAGAGAAGCCTGGTGTGCCACAGTCCATGGGGTCACAAAGATTTGGACATGACTGAGTGACTGAACTGAGTATGCATATCCAATGTACTTAGGGAGAAAATGGGATCATATATAATATCCCTTTATAATCACTAAAGGTAAAAAGAGTGAAAAAAATAGGAACAAAAACAGAAAACAGTAACGGATATATGAAATAATATTCTAGCCATACCAGTAAAGACTTTGAAAAAAAAGAAAAAAAAAAAAAAGACTTTGATGGTCTAAATATACCAATTAAGAGACAGGGATTGTCAGAATGAGTCCCAAGTACATGCTGCTTACAAGAAACTCATTTTATATACCCACACACACATAGACACACATAGGAACATGCCCCCAGGGATGCTGAGATGCACATACCCCCAGAGACTCAGGAATGTACAAACCGAGAGATACCCAGAATAACCCAGGCAGAGAAATAGAGATACGCACACACAGAGAGAGAGAGATGTACAGATACAAAAATGACTCACCCCCAGAGACACTCAGACACGTCTCCAGCAAACCCCCAGAGTTATCCCCTGAGACAACCATACCCATCCAGAGCCATAGAGACCCAGCCTCCCACAGACACCCACACAGATTATAATTAAATGAGTTTGAAATACATCATGCTAAGTGTAATTTTACAACAGAGAAGTAGCTATATTAATTTCAGACAGTCCCAATTTGCAATAAGGAAAGTTGTCAGCTGTAAAGAAGGTCACTACATAATGATAAGCAGGCCAGTTTTCCAAGAAGACATCACAATCCTTAACATGGGTACACCTAGCAGCAGTGTATGTGAAGGAAAAACTAATAGAGCTTTAGGGAGAAATGGATTAATCCACTATCCTAGTTGGATATTTCAACACCTTCTATTCAAAATGAACATACCTGGAATGCAGAAAGTCAGGACTTGATGTTTATTATCCAAAATACATAAAGAACTCTTAACAATAAGAAAACAAGTAATGTAACTAAAAACTAGTCCAAAGACAGAGACAGACAGACCTATCACTCTGCTGTGGGATGCTGATAACAAAGGCATCGCTGTATGTGGGGGTTACAGTCTATATGGGAAATCTGTGGACCTCCCTCTCAACTTCCCTTTGAACAAAAGCTGGCCTAAAAATAGTCTAAATAGAAGAAGCAATTTTGAAAATGCCTACTCATGGTATTTCAAACTAGCTTAAATTTTTGTGGAATCAAATAGGTACACCAAATAGGTTATGCCCTCTCAAGAAATAGCTGATAAAATTGTAACTTAGCCAAAAACTGCCATTTCAAAGTAGCAAGAATTTTCTCCCCCAGATATTTTAACTTGGTGTTATTTGAGGAAACTTTAAAACAGGCTGTTCTGTATTCCATGGTGGGGGAAATCACGAAATTTTGTCCCTTTTCTTAGGCATTGTAAGCCTGACACCTTTGATAATTGGGCTGTCAAGAAGTGTTGAAACATATCCATTACCATATGTAAAGTCGAGAGAAGTCGCTGTATAGCACGGAGACCTCAATCCAGTGCTCTGTGACAATCTGTGACAATCTAGAGCTGTGGGATGGGGTGGAGTGAGAGGGGGATTCAAGAAGGAGGGGGTATATGCATATATACAGCTGATTCACGTTGTTGTGCAGCAGAAACCAGCATAACAGTGTAAAGCAATTATCTTCCAATTAAAAATATAAAAAGAGCTACATTGCCCAGTGGAACAATGAGAAAGGCCCTTAGAGGTAGACAAGCATCTCACCATGCATTGTCACCATGGAGGGACTATTTCATTACTGAGTGGGACCTGTTTCTTGCTAAGTCATACAAGAGGGATTAACTTTTTTCCTCAAGATATAAGTTCAGTCTTAGTGCTGCCTTAATTGGACTCTCACTGAGATTCAGAGAGGGCAGTGGAAATATTTTATATGAAGTCTATACTGGAGAAGCATCAGAAGTAAATACTGATCTTACTTAGGGTATAAAGAAGTTGTTGTAGATACTTGGGTCACCCCAGTGAACTATGTGGACGATGACCAGGCTTGAATGTTATAAGCAAAGGAAATTAAAAGATTGTGATCAAACCTATTAAAAGAGTAGAATATTTGAGGGCCACAAATTTACATTGTGCAGCAACCTGTATCTTTGCTTTGCAGAGATGTTTCTTTTGTCTTTCAGAACTTTTATGTATGGGGGCCAAAAGAAAGTTCAATTCTGATGTGTAGCTGAATGCAGTTTGATTAGACTATTATGAATTTTACTAAATTTGCATGTTATTTAGATAGTCATTTTTGTGCTGCTGATTACACATTTGCATAGGTTTGAGTGATCCCTAATTCTATTTTCTTACATGTATAATTTTATAGAAAATTATATACCCATGATTAAAATGCTTTGAAAATAATTTTTGGAACAACAGTCAGTTCAGTCACTCAGTCGTGTCCAACTCTTTGTGACCCCTTGGACTGCAGCACGCCAGGCTTCCCTGTCCATCACCAGTTCCTGGAGGTTGCTCACACTTATGTCCATCGAGTTGGTGATGCCATCCAACCATTTCATCCTCTCTCGTTCCCTTCTCCTCCTGTCTAGTCTTTCCCAGCTTCAGGGTCTTTTCCAATGAGTCCATTCTTCGCATCAGGTGACCAAAGTATTGAACTTTCAGCTCAGTATGAGTCCTTCTAATGAACATTAAGGACTGATTTCCTTTAGGATTGATTGATTTGATCTCCCTACAGTCCAAGGGACTCTCAAGAGTCTTCTCCAACACCACAGTTCAAAAGCATCAATTCTTCAGTGCTCAGCTTTCTTTATAGTCCAACTCTCACATCCATATATGAAAACTGAAAAAAATCACAGCTTTGACTAAGCCAAACATTTGTTGGCAAAGTGATGTCTCTGCTTTTTAATATGCTGTCTAGATTGGCCATAGCTTTTATTCCAAGGAGCAAGTGTCTTTTAATTTCATGGCTGCAGTCACCATCTGCAGTGATTTTGGAGCCCAAGAAAATAGAGTCTGTCACTGTTTCCCCATCTGTTTGCAATGAATGGTGGGACTGAATGTCATGATCTTAGTTTTTGAACGTTGAGTTTTAAGCCAACTTTTTGACTCTCCTCTTTCACTTTCATCAAGAGATTCTTGAGTTCTTCTTCATTTTCTTCCGTAAGAGTGGTATCATCTGCCTATTTGAGGTTATTGATATTTCTCCTGGCAGTCTTGATTCCAGCTTGTGGTTCATCCAGCCCCGCATTTCACATGATGTGCTCTGCATTTAAGTTAAATAAGCAGGGTGACAATATACAGCCTTGACATACTCCTTCCCCAATTTGGAACTAGTCTATTGTTCCATGTCCAGTTCTAACTGTTGCTTCTTGGCCTGCATACAGATTTCTCAGGAAGCATGTGAAGTGATCAGTATGCCCATCTCTTGAAGAATTCTCCAGTTTATTGTTATCCACATGGTTAAAGACTTTGCCATAGTTATGAAAGCAGAAGTAGATGTTTTCCTAGAACTCTCTTGCTTTTTTGATGATTCAGTGGATGTTGGCAATTTGATCTCTGGTTCCTCTGCCTTTTCTAAATCGAGCTTGAACATCTGGGAGTTCAAGGGTCATGTACTGTTGAAGCCTGGCTTGGAGAATTTTAACCATTACTTTGCTAGCGTGTGAGATAAGTGCAATTGTGCAGTATTTGAACATTATTCAGCATTGCATTTCTTTGGGATTGGAGTGAAAACTGACCTCTTCCAGTCCTGTGCCCACTGCTGAGTTTTCCAAATTTGCTGGTATATTGAGTGCAGCACTTTCACAGGATCATCTTTTAGAATTTGAAATAACTCAACTGGAATTCTATCACCTCCACTAGCTTTGTTTGTAATGATGCTTCCTAAGGCCCAGTTCACTTTGCATTCCAGGATGTCTGGCTCTAGGTGAGTGATCACAACATCATGATTATCTGGGTCATGAAGATCTTTTTTGTATATTTCTTCTGTGTATTTTTGCCACCTATTCTTAATATCTTCTTCTTCTGTTAGATCCGTATCCTTTCTGTTCTTTATTGAGCCCATCTTTGCATGAGGTGTTCCCTTGGTATCTCTAATTTTCTTGAAGAGATCTCTAGTCTTTCTCATTCTATTGTTTTCCTCTATTTCTTTTCACTGATCACTAGGGTAGGCTTCCTTATCTTTTCTTGCTGTTTGGAACTCTTCATTCAAATGGGTATATCTTTCCTTTTCTCCTTTGCCTTTCACTTCTCTTATTTTCTCAGCTATTTGTAGGGCCTCCTCAGACAAATAATTTTGCCTTTTCACATTTCTATTTCTTGGGGATGGTCTTGATCATTGTCTCCTGTACAAGTCACGAACCTCCATCCATAGTTCTTCAGGTACTCTGTCTATCAGATCTAATCCCTTGAATCTATTTGTCACTTGCACTGTATAATTGTAAGGGATTTGATTTAGGTCATACCTGAATGGTAGAGTGCTTCCCTCATGGCTCAGCTGGTAAAGAATGCCTGCAATATGGGAGACCTGGGTTCAATCCCTGGGTTGGGAAGATCCCCAGGAGATGGCAAATGCTACCCACACCAGTGTTCTGATATGGAGAATTTCATGTCCATAGGGTCTAGATATATATACAAATATATATGGTTTTGTATAAACCATACATATATAGACGATACATGGTCATGTATAGACCATGAATGGTCCAGTGGTTTTCCCTACTTTCTTCAATTTAAGTCTGAGTTTGGCAATAAGGAGTTCATGAACTGAGCCACAGTCAAGTCCAGGTCTTGTTTTTACTGACTATATAGACCTTCTCCATCCTAGCCTGCAAAGAATATAATCAATCTGATTTTGGTATTGACCATCTGGTGATGTCCATGTGTAGAGTCTTCTCTTGTGTTGTTGGAAGAGGGTGTTTCCTGTTACCATTGTGACCTCATGGAGAAACTCTGTTAGCCTTTGCCCTGCTTCGCTTTGTACTCCAAGGCCAAATTTGCCTGTTACTCCAGGTATCTCTTGACTTCCTACTTTAGCATTCCAATCCCCTATGATGAGAAGGACCTCTTTTTGGAGGTGTTAGTTCTAGAAGGTCTTGTAGGTCTTCATAGAACTGTTCCAACTTCAGCTTCTTCAGTGTTACTGGTTTGGGGCATAGACTTGGATTGCTGTGATATTGGATGGCTGGTCTTGGAAACGAACAGAGATCATTCTGTCGTTTTTGAGATTGCATTCAAGTACTGCATTTCAGACTCTCTTGTTGACTATGATGGCTACTCCATTTCTTCTAAAGGATTCTTGCCCACAGTGTAGATACAATGGTTATCTGAATTAAACTCATCCATTCCTGTCCATTTTAGTTCACTGATTCCTAAAATGTTGATGTTCACTCTTGCAATCTCCTGTTTGATCACTTCCAATTTACCTTGACTCATGGACCTCACATTCCACGCTCCTATGCAATATTTTACAGCATCAGTCTTTACTTCCATCTCAGTCACATCCACAGCTGCGCGTTGGTTTCACTTTGGCTCTGTCTCTTCATTCTTTCTGGAGTGATTTTTCCACTCTTCTCCAGTAGCATATTGGGTGCCTACCGACCTGGGGAGTTCATTTTTCAGTGTCCTATCTTTTTGCCTTTTAATACCGTTTGTGGGGTTCTCAAGGCAAGAATCGGAGAAGGCAATGACACCCCATCCAATACTCTTGCCTAGAAAATACAATGGATGGAGGAGCCTGGTAGGCTGCAGTCCATGGGGTCGCTAAGAGTCGGACACGACTGAGCAACTTCATTTTCACTTTTCACTTTCATGCATTAGAGAAGGAAATGGCAACCCACTCCAGTGCTCTTGCCTGGAGAAGCCCAGGGACTGCGGAGCCTGGTGGGCTGCCGTCTATGGGGTCGCATAGAGTCAGACATGACTGAAGCAACGCAGTAGCAGCAACAGCAGTAAGGCAAGAATACTGAAGTGGTTTGCATTCCTTTCTTCAATGGATCACGTTTTGTCAGAACTCTCCACCACGACCTGTCCATCTTGGGTGGCCCTACATGGCATGGCTCATTGAGTTAGACAAGGCTGTGGTCCATGTGATCAGTTTGATTAGTTTTGTATGATTGTGGTTTTCATTTTGTTTGCCCTCTGAAAGATAAGGATAAGAGACAATAAAAGCTTCCTGATGGGAGAGACCAACTGTGGGGGAAACTAGGTCTTGTTCTGATGGGCGTGGCCATGCTCTGTAAATCTTTAATCCATATGTCAACTTTTAAATTGACTTCTTGTGTAGGAAAGATAATTTGTGTCTTGATATTTAATTTGTGTCTCAGATACTTCATTAACATTTGAAGCTGAAAATACATCTATTTTGCATAAATTTACTTAATGGACATCTAGTAAAGCTAAAATAGATTTAAAAAAATTGCATGTCAAGTACTAAAGAGAATTTAGAAAATAAAGTGCTAACTGGATATCATCTTGCATTTTTGGTAGCAGTCATACAGTGTTAACATAATATATTCTTACATCAAGGAACAAATTCTGTTTTTAAAGATTTATTTATTTTTGAAAGCTATGTGATTAATATTTTAGGTCATGAAAGACAGAACTTTGAAATAATAGGCAAGATTACGGAACTCTGTCTGCAAGTCAGTGGAAGCTCAAAATCCTAACAGTTCCCCAAATCTGAAAAAAAATTGGAGATGTGTTGAAAATTAAAATTAAAAAGAAAGTCATTGCCTTTCAGCAAAGCTTTAACAAATGAATATAACAAAAGAAAATGCTGCAGCTTAGAAAGTAATTTGCTATTTTACCATTGCATTTCTAGTTGATAATAGGTTTTATGTCCTTTCTCCTTTGTAATATGTTCATTATAAACCCAACTTAGAGTCACCTAGAATCTCTTAAAAATATGAAGCAGGGATTTCCCTAATGGTCAGTGGCTAAGACTCTTGGCCTGCATTGCAGGAGGCATGGGTTGGATCCTTGGTCAGAGTACTAAGTTCCTGCATGCTGTGCAGCCGGGGGGGGGGGGGGAATATATATATACATATATATATATATATATATATATATATATATATATATATATATTACTAGAATGTATATACATATGTAATAGGGTTATAGTTATTTGATCTTTTGAACTACAGAAACCTGGCTTTAGGTTATCTAGAGGATCATAATTCAACATTGATATAAAATGTGAGGAAGAATTTTTAGTTCCCTGTTGAAGAAAAATTATTTTACCAACACTCAGTTTATTTCCCAATAGTTAAAGAGGATATTCCTTTTCCTGTGTATATCACTCATCTGTCTAAAGTGGAGAGTGATAATACCACTCTGCAAGCCTCATCTCATGTTGCATACACTCCATCACGTACTTGTTTGTGAGGAAATGAAACAAGCCCATCCGTCAGTTAATCCCTATCAGTCAGATCTGAAATACAGCTGTAGAATGTGTTCTTGTAAAATAAGTTTCAAAAGATAGTTTTTCCTTTAGTCCAGCAAGGGCTAAATTGGGTAACACAGATATGGTGTCTTATTTAATTGAAGGACCTTTGTTTAATTAACAGTGACATACTTAGGCCTGTTTAATGCTCATGGCTAGGAAGTAAAAAGTCACCATGCCTCTTAGTCCTCTTCATCTGGATTGTAAAGTCTATTTTACTCTCTTGTCTATATCAAAATTTAGGTTTGCTTTCCATCAGATTAACAGTGCTTTTTTTTTTTTTTTAATATCTTAAATTATATTTTATTAAAAAAATTTTTTTTTCATTTATTTTTATTAGTTGGAGGCTAACCATTTCACAGCATTGCAGTGGGTTTTGTCATACATTGACATGAATCAGCCATAGAGTTACACGTATTCCCCATCCCGATCCCCCCTCCTACCTCCCTCTCCACCCGATCCCTCTGGGTCTTCCCAGTGTACCAGGCCCGGGCACTTGTCTCATGCATCCCACCTGGGCTGGTGATCTGTTTCATTAGAGATAATGTTCGTGCTGTTCTCTCTAAACATCCCACCCTTGCCTTCTCCCACAGAGTCCAAAAGTCTGTTCTGTACATCTGTGTCTTTTTTTCTGTTTTGCATATAGGGTTATCATTACCATCTTTCTAAATTCCATATATATGTGTTAGTATACTGTATTGGTCTTTACCTTTCTGGCTTACTTCACTCTGTATAATGGGCTCCAGTTTCATCCATTTCATTAGAACTGATTCAAATGAATTGTTTTTAATGGCTGAGTAATATTCCATGGTGTATATGTACCGCAGCTTCCTTATCCATTCGTCTGCTGATGGGCATGTAGGTTGCTTCCATGTCCTGGCTATTATAAACAGTGCTGTGATGAACATTGGGGTGCACGTGTCTCCTTCAGATCTGGTATCCTCAGTGTGTATGCCCAGAAGTGGGATTGCTGGGTCATATGGCAGTTCTATTTCCAGTTTTTTAAGAAATATCCTGTTCTCCATAGTGGTTGTACTAGTTTGCATTCCCACCAACAGTGTAGGAGGGTTCCCTTTTCTCCACACCCTCTCCCACATTTATTGCTTGTAGACTTTTGGATAGCAGCCATCCTGACTGGCATGTAATGGTACCTCATTGTGGTTTTGATTTGCATTTCTCTGATGATGAGTGATGTTGAGCATATTTTCATGTGTTTGTTAGCCATCTATATGTCTTCTCTGGAGAAATGTCTGTTTAGTTCTTTGGCCCATTTTTTGATTGGGTCATTTATTTTTCTGGAATTGAGCTTCAGGAGTTGCTTGTATAATTTTGAGATTAATCCTTTGTCTGTTGCTTCATTTGCTATTATTTTCTCCCAATCTGAGGGCTGTCTTTTCACCTTGCTTATAGTTTCCTTTGTTGTGCAAAAGCTTTTAAGTATCATTAGGTCCCATTTGTTTATTTTTGCTTTTATTTCCAATAGTCCGGGAGGTGGGTCATAGAGGATCCTGCTGTGATTCATGTCGGAGAGTGTTTTGCCTATGTTCACCTCTAGGAGTTTTATAGTTTCTGGTCTTACATTTAGATCTTTACAGATTAACAGTGCTTTTTAAAAAGATGATTCTTTAGAATCTCTTTATCCACAGCATTTTGCAGTTGCAAACTAGGCAGCACAAAGGGGCATTGAATATTCATAAGATTAATAAATGGGTAAAATTGCAAAATGAACATGGTGATGATAATTAGTTTGGGATGAAAAAGAACAAATAAGATTAAATAATTAAAACTAAATATTTCACTTGCAATGCACATATTTTTATGGTTTTTGCTGAAAGAGACAACAAAAATAATTTTAATTATAATAGGTAAGATTGTAAAATGATGAAGGGAGAGCGCTTAAGAATTGATTTATTTTTTCTTTGAAATTTAAAATTTCCTTAACAGGTTTTTATTTGATTCTTCACTGAAAAGTGTCAACAGTTTCTACCCTTTCTAATCTTTTTTCTGACTGCTTTGTATTAGAAATAAGTTTTCCCCAGTCCTAGTCTCCATATGGGAAGGTGACCCCTGAGGATGTTCTATGACTCTTATTGTCTTTGTCCATTTTTTCCCTCCACGAAGTGGGAGCAAGGGGCTCTGTCTTACGTGATTGTTAATCTCAGACGAGCAATAGAACCTGAGAGGCTCATGTCCTCCTCTGTGGAGCCAGCCCAGACCACATGCGGTCATCGGGGCAGGAGCTCCACCCTGTTTGGGTGAGCTTTGCTGGTCCAGCTTGTTCTGTTCCTTGCTGAGTAGGTCTGCCTGATTCTGCTTCCCTAGTGGCTCAAATGGTAAAGTGTCTGCAATTTAGGATATCTAGGTTTAATCCCTGGGTCAGAAAGATCCCCCAGAGAAGGAAATGACTACCTACTCTGTTCCATGGACAGAGGGGCCTGGCAGACCACAGCCCAGGGAGTCGCAAAGAGTCACTCGGACATGCCTGAGTGACTAACACTTTCATTTTCACATCAGGCTCACTTCACAAGCAACTCTGAAGGCCTGTTCTCCAGTCTGGCCTCCATCAGGAGTTTGGACCCATCTGCTGCTGTTTTGACTTAGATCTCAACTTGTTCAAAATTCAGCAGGGATAGAATGTGTGTGGATTGGATGTGTGCTTGTTTTCATCAGGATTTGACTTTCCATATACAAGTACTTATCTGAAGTTTATTTCCTTCCTTTAATTATGCTGTCTGTTTTCAATGCCAAGACTTCTCACCTTTTTCAAATCTGAATTTTAACATGATTCCTGAGGTCAAATTTCAGTGTAGTATTTTCTCATTTTTTACAATGAAACCCTACACTTCATTTACTAATACTTTCTTTCTGGTTTAACAAGTGAAAGAGGTTCTCTTTTAAATTGCACATTTCACATGTCTAACCCTGGGATTCTGAATACAAGTGCCATTGAACACTGAGCCTGTACTAGGGGCCACACAAATCATCTATAAAAGGTAAAGAATCCAAGCCATGTTCCTTTCAGGTAGGATGAGACCCCATAATTACTAGACACTAAGTATCCATCAGAGGTGCAGCCCAACACATCAGTGTTGACAGTCTGTGACAGTCTTCGTGGCGGCTGTTTTAGCTGATAATTAGAAAATGCTCTGACCAGGTAAAACCATCCAGTTTTCCATTCCATTTCCCTGTGATTCCCTAAAACAGGGTCCTCTCTGGTTGGTTGTTTTCTGTCACACTATCATCACATAGTGGTCTGTCATTACTTTGCTCTCAGCCCAAACCACCTCTTTTAGTCCCAGATTATTTCATTGCATACTCTGAAATCTCTGCAAATTTTGGAAAACTAATTCTCACCCTAACTCCTCTCTTCTCTGTTCCCTTTATCGACTTGCACCAGAAGTGGAAGTTTTCTGTTATCCCGTCAGGGGTGTGTGTGTCTGTGTGTCTGTGTGTGTGTCTTAGTCACTTAGTTGTGTCTGACTCTGCAACCCCAGAGAGTGTAGCCCACCATGCTCCTCTGACCATGGGATTTCCTAGCCTACAAATCAGAATATAACATTACTTTAAAAGACTTTGCTTATAGATTTAATGTCTAACTTGAATTGTGAGAAAATACCACTTTTTAACCATCTCTAGCTTCACTACTAATACCCTTTTAGTTATTTTAAGTTCATGACTTGAAACTACTTCAAGATCTGGTAAAACCTGAAATGACTTATGTAATTCATAAGGCCACTTAACAGATCTATTTTAGGAAATTCTAGACATCGGTGACACTCAAGTGGAATTTTTAAGACCATTATTGCTTTACATAGTTGAAACTGATGTTGTTGTTCAGTTGCTCAGTCATGTCTGATACTTTGCGACCCCATGGACTGCTACATGCCAGGCTTCCCTGTCCTTGACTATCTCCTGGAGTTCGCTCAAACTCATGTCCATTGAATCGGTGATGCCATCCAACCATCTCATCCTCTGTTGTCCCATTCTCCTCCTGCCCATAAACTTTCGCAGCATCAGAGTTTTATCCAATGAGTCTGCTCTTCCCATCAGGTGGCCAAAGAATTGGAGCTTCAGCATCAGTCCCTCCAGTGAATATTCAGGACTGATTTCCTTGAGGATTGACTGGTTGGATCTCCTTGCTGTCCAAGGGACTCTCAAGAGTCTTTTTCAGCAGGACAGTTTGAAGCATCAGTTCTTTGGTGCTTAGCCTTCTTTATGGTCCAACTCTCCCATCTGTACATGACTACTTGAAAAACTATAGCTTTGACTAGATGGAACTTTGTTGGCAAAGTGATATCTCTGCTTTTTAATATGCTGTGTAGCTTCATCATAGCTTTTTTCCCAAGGAGCAAGCATCTTATAGTTTCATGGCTGCATTCACCATCCACAGTGATTTTGAAGTCCAAGAAAATAAAGTTTGTCACAGTTTCCATTGTTTCCCTATCTATTTACCATGAAGTGATGGGACTGGATGCCATGATCTTAGTTTTTGAATGTTGAGTTTTAAGCCAACTTTGTCATTCTCCTCTTTCACGTTCATCAAGAGACTCTTTAGTTCCTGTTCACTTTCTGCCATTAAAGTGGTATCATCAGCATATCTGAGGTTGTTGATAATTCTTCTTGCAATCTTGATTGCAGCTTGTCCTTCATCCAACCTGCCATTTGGATAATGTACTCTGCATATAAGTTAAATAAACAGGGTGACAATATATGGCCCTTACCTACTAGTTTCTAAATTTTGAACTAGTCTGTTGTTCTGTGTCTGGTTCTGACTGTGCTTCTTGACCTGCATACAGGTTGCTCAAGAGGCAGGAAAGGTGATCTCGTATTCCCATCTCTTGAATAATTTCCCACAGTTTCCTGTGATCCACACAGTCAAAGGTTTAAATGTAGTCAGTGAAGCAGAAATAGTTATTTTTCTGTAATTCCCTTTCTTTGTGATCCAACAGATGTTGGCAATTTGATTTCTAGTTTCTCTGCATTTTCTAAATCCAACTTGTGCATTTGGAATTTTTTGGTTCACATATTGTTGAAGCCTCTGTTCAGGTCAGTTCAGTCACTCAGTTGTGTCTAACTCTTTGTGACCCCATAGACTGCAGCACTACAGGCCTCCCTGTCCATCACCAACTCCTGGACTTTACTCAAACTCATGTCCATTGAGTCAGTGATACCATCCAACTATCTCATCCTCTGTTGTCCCTTTCTCTTCCTGCCTTCAATCTTTCCCAGCATCAGGGTCTTTTCTAACAAGTGAGTTCTTTGCATCGGATGGTCAAAGTTTTGGAGTTTCAGCTTCAGTCAGTCCTTGCAATGAATATTCATGACTAATTTCCTTTAGGGTGGACTGGTTGGATCTCCTTGCAGTCCAAGGGACTCTCAAGAGTTTTCTCTAAAACCATAGTTCAAAAACATCAATTCTTCGGTGCTCAGCTTTCTTTATAATCCAACTCTCACATCCATGCATAACTACTGGAAAAAACTTAACTTTGACTAGACAGATATTTTTCTGCAAAGTAATGTCTCTACTTTTAATATACTCTCCAGGTTGGTCATAACTTTTCTTCCAAGGAGCAAACATCTTTTAATTTCATGGTTTCAGTCACCATCTGCAGTGAGTTTGGAGTCCAAGAAAATAAAGTATCTCACTGTTTCCACTGTTTCCCCATCTATTTGCCAAGAAGTGGTAGGACCAGATGCCATGATCTTAGTTTTCTGAATACTGAGTTTTAAGTCAACTTTTTCACTCTCCTCTTTCACTTTCATCAAGAGGCTCTATAGTTCCTCTTTGCTTTCTGCCATAAGGGTAGTATCATCTGCATATCTGAGGTTATTGACATTTCTTCCAGTAATCTTGATTCCAGATTGTGCTTCATCTAGCCCAGCGTTTCTCTTGATGTACTCTGCATATAAGTTAAATAAGCAGGGTGACAGTATATAGCCTTGACATACTCCTTTTCCTATTTGGAACCAGTTTGTTATTCCTTGTCCAGTTCTAACTGTTCCTTCCTGACATGCAGATTTCTCAGGAGGCAGGTCATGTGGTTTGGTATTCCCATATCTTTAAGAATTTTCCACAGTTTATTGTGATCCACACAGTCAAAGGCTTTGGCATCATCAATAAAGCAAAAATAGGTGTTTTTTGAAACTCTTGCTTTTTCGATGATCCAGCGGCTGTTGGCAATTTGATTTCTAGTTCCTCTGCCTTTTCTAAATCAAGGTTGAACATCTCGAAGTTCACAATTTACATCCTGTTGAAGCCTGGCTTGAAAATTTTGATCATTACTTTAGTAGCATGTTAAATGAGTGCAATTGTGCAGTAGTTTGTACATTCTTTGGCATTGCCTTTCTTTGGGATTGTAATGAAAACTGACTTTTCCAGTCTTGTGACCACTGCTGAGTTGTCCAAATTTGCTGGCATATTGAGTGTAGCACTTTCACAGCATCATCTTTTAGGATATGAAATAGCTCAACTGGAATTCCATCACCTCCACTAGCTTTGTTTGTAGTGATGCTTCCTAAGGCCCACTTGACTTTGCATTCCAGGATGTCTGGCTCTAGGTGAGTGATCACACCATCGTGATTATCTGGGTTATGAAGATCTTTTTCATACAGTTCTTCTGTGTATTCTTGCCACCTCTTCTTTTTTTTTTTTTTTTTAATATTATTTTATTAGTTGGAGGCCAATCACTTCACAACATTTCAGTGGGTTTTGTCATACATTGACATGAATCAGCCATATAGTTACACGTATTCCCCATCCCGATCCCCCCTCCCACCTCCCTCTCCACCCGACTCCTCAGGGTCCTCCCAGTGCACCAGGCCCGAGCACTTGACTCATGCATCCCACCTGGGCTGGTGGTCTGTTTCACCATAGATAATATACATGCTGTTCTTTCAAAACATCCCACCCTCACGTTCTCCCCCAGAGTTCAAAAGTCTGTTCTGTACTTCTGTGTCTCTTTTTCTGTTTTGCATATAGGGTTATCGCTACCATCTATCTAAATTCCGTATATATGTGTTAGTATACTGTAATGTTCTTTATCTTTCTGGCTTACTTCACTCTGTATAATGGGCTCCAGTTTCATCCATCTCATTAGAACTGATTCAAATGAATTCTTTTTAACGGCTGAGTAATATTCCATGGTGTATATGTACCACAGCTTCCTTATCCATTCATCTGCTGATGGGCATCTAGGTTGCTTCCATGTCCTGGCTATTATAAACAGTGCTGCGATGAACATTGGGGTGCACGTGTCTCTTTCAGATCTGGTTTCCTCAGTGTGTATGCCCAGAAGTGGTATTGCTGGGTCATATGGCAGTTCTATTTCCAGTTTTTTAAGAAATCTCCACACTGTTCTCCATAGCGGCTGTACTAGTTTGCATTCCCACCAACAGTGTAAGAGGGTTCCCTTTTCTCCACACCCTCTCCAGCATGTATTGCTTGTAGACTTTTGGATAGCAGCCATCCTGACTGTTGCCACCTCTTCTTAATAGCATCTGCTTCTGTTAGGTCCATACCATTTCTGTCGTTTATTGAGTCCACCTTTTTGTGAGATGTTCCCTTGGTATCTCTAATTTTCTTAGAGATCTCTCATCTTTTCCATTCTATTGTTTTTCTCTGTTTCTTTGCAAATAGAAGCCAGTAATTCACCTTTGTCCTTTTCCATTGAAATACTGAATAATGGACATGTATAATAGTGAAAAAGGAGTTTATTTTTACTTTTTCCTAAGATAATTTCCTTTAAATAAGGCAAACGTTTCCTTCATAAGTGTATTCCTTACCTGGGTCAGATTACTTTGTTTATTTTAAAATTGAATTGCTAGCTTTTTAGGTTGAATAATTTCACGTAACTTTATATTACTGTGTGATATATATGCATTTTTAAATCAAGAAATTACTTAACCTATTTTGAATACTATTCTATTAAAATTGTATATTTTCCAAATAAATCATTATGGTTATCATATCCAGATTAGAGCTACGAATACATACACATACATAGGAAAGCTAAACCTGCCTTAGTGAATTGAGTATGATAATAACTTAATGATTCTATCTTTTTAATTTGTAGTAGGACCATTTTATATAAAATATCTGTGATAAGAGAAAGCTATACTGGATATATCTGTGATAAATAAGACACCCTGTATGTCATTATTCATGTGCAGACTGGTATTCCTAGCAATGTATAACTGCTTTAAAAGCCATATATTAAAGGTATTAATGGCAAGTACTGTTAGAGGCTGACGGACGCCAAGAACAACTTTTCCCCTCAACTATAACTGGATACTCAAAAATCAGAGAGTACTCAAGTAATGGTAAAGATATATTTTTGCTTTTGTGTACCATCTTTAATCTATAAACCATTCATAATATATAAACTAAACCCATTCAAGTGTTCTTTGTATATAGAATCCACACATACAAAGGGCTTCCCTGCTGCCTCAAACATTGAATCTGTCTGCAATGCCAGAGACCTGGGTTCTGGAAGATCCCCTGGAGAAGGAAATGGCAACTCACTTCGGTATTTTTGCCTCGGAAATCCCATGGACAGAGGAGCCTGGTGGGCTGCAGGCCATGAGGTAACAAAGTCAAACACAACTGAGCGACTGACACACAGAATTCACACATTTTCAGTACTGAACACAGTAAGGAATGGCATACAGTTGCTTTATCACTACAAGGACAGATAGTAATGTTGTTCTGTTTTTCAGGTTGAATGTAGTGCATAATTAAGTGATTCAATGTTGTTGTAGAATCTTTTCCCAAAAGTTGTTGATATGAAAAATAATACATAAAGTGATAGAATATTCATTTCTAATAATATAAAGTATAGAAATACATACATATATACATATATATATACACACACACACATACACACACACACACAAGGATAATTAATAGAAGAAAAGCGTGACTGTACCACATGTCCTGGATTTTATTTGACACATTAATGATTAGCTTAAATTATAATCCAAATATTATAAACAAATACAATATGCATATTTTTGCAATTGACTTAATTTAGTATATGGAATCTTCAGTTTCAATATCTGGAAGCTATAATTGAATGTAGTACAGAATTATACTTTACTTTTTATTAAGCTTTATGGAGTTTTATGTTTAATTACCTAAAGTTCATCCTTCAGAGATAGCATGTCACTGTTTTACTGTGGGGGAAAAATTATATTGAAGATGTGATAATGAAATAGGAAGAAATGATGTCATGCATGTACATTTTTTCAAAAGGGCAAGGTTCCTCTTTGCTGCAAATGGGATCTGAGGAAGGCAAAATCAGAAAATTAAACTATATCATCAGAATTTTGGACTCATGTGTTTACACTGTTATTGAGGGATAATCTGAATAATCAGTTCACCTCAAATACATCTCCCAGGAGAAGGCATTTTCATTTACGTAACAAATAAAAAAATCCAGAAGGAATATAGTGCCTTGATTCATCTCAATTTGGATATTACCATAAAGACAAATGCATTTCATTTCCTGATAATTGAAAGTGGATATCAGTTATACATACAGTAAAATGCAGAATATCTGTTTAAGAAAAATATTTTTCTTCTTTTTATATCTTAATAGTATTACAAAATATTTTTCTTAAATATTTCTGGTCCTAATTAAAAACCAAGGTGATTAACTTGTGTCAGCTAAAATAACGTGAGGCAAGGTTTACTTCAGACACTTACATTGCTGTTTCCAGGGTTTTCCTCCTGGTTTCTCAGAGGACACTTTCTATGTTGGACACCATGGCATAGGCATACTCCAAGGATTCTATTATTTAGGTACTAGATGTCTTTAAGAACAAAACAAACCCAACAGAAGAGAGCCTAGTGGAAGTTCCTAGTAGTTCAGTTAAATTTATATAATATCTTGAAAGAAATGCACACAGAATACGGAAACATAGTAGACATTTCTCCTTTTTCAGATCTTATTTTACATATTTCAATATCATTTTATACTCTACAGGATCATTTCACAGGTCTTGATACTTTTCATTTATACATATTTCTAAGTATGATTTTTATTGAAATTCTTATTTTTATTTCTATGTACTATTTGCTCAAGTAAGCAAAATCTGATTTTATAGATTTTTTTTTATATCTAGTCACTTTGCCAAATTTTACAAGCTATCCCAACTTATAAAAAAAAAATCTATTGGATTTGTTCATTACCTAGTTGTTTTGTGTGTTTACATAAATTTTCCAGAAACATAGGCAATATTAAATAATAATGGCCATATATGGTATCTATCCCCTAGTGGAACAGTTTTTAACTTTCTGTTGATCTTTGGTAACCATTTAAATATCATTATATATGATTATACTCTTTTGTTTTTTGAGTGTTTACTAGACATTTACATTAAAAATGCTGCCAGATATTATGTAACTTTTCAGTATATACTGATGTTGTTAAAAGTTCCATAAGTTTTAGAATGATTTTATTTCACTTGATTTATTGCTAAATAAGATATTATTTTTCAGATATTAGAACATTTTCCTTATTATTAGTTATTCCAATGAAAAATTTCCCTGTAATAAAAAAAGGTTAAGAAAACCTTATGCCCTGAATAAGATTGGCCTCATCTTACCTCCTGAGTTGATAGTCTGTAGAGTCCAGGCACTTGAACACCCAAGGAGCTACAGCAGTCTTTTCCTCACTGCAGCCATCCTGATCCAGGCCTCACTGTTGGGGGAGTATGTAATCTCCTCGGTTCTGTCTCGCTGCAGCAAACATTTGAAACAGCGGACCAGTGTCACAGTTCTGTTACAGCTCAGAATTTTACTCGGCAAGCAAAGGATAGTGCACCCTTGAGGCGTGAGAGGGGGCCGACCCCAAAGGAGAGGCCTCAATCCATCCTGGCTCCTCTTTTTACATGTTCTGTCTCCTCCCCCAGAGCCTGCCCTATGTAAATTGGACTAGCCAGGAGCGCTGTTTGTTTCACCAAGGTTCTCACTCCATCCAACCACCGTTTTGGACTCCTTTTTCCTCTTCTAACTACCTAACAATACTATGGCCCTTACCTTGGATACCTGGTTAGCTCTCCATATTCTTAATTGAAAATCAGGCTCAGAACTGAATCTCAACCTGCCTCTTTGGGTCCTCAGTACTTTCTGGACCTATGTGCTCTCCCAGGAGGCTGTGGTGTAAATCCTCAATCCATCAGCTGCCACTCTTGATCTGATGATGGGTTGCATCTAAATTATACCTTCAATAAGCCTCTGATCCTGCCTCACTAACCTGATGAAAAGACCATTATCTGCTCCATCTTCATTGTGCCTTTCAGATCACATTACTTTTAACTGTCACTTGAACAAAATTACCATCTTAGAGTTTCTACCTACTTGACCCAGTTCATCTAGGCTTCCTTAACTTTTTCAGTAACAATGTTTCTGGGATTCCAAGTGTTAGATTAATGGTGAAAAGGAGTTTCTATGAAAAGTAAAAATGAAGAATTTCTCAGATATAAGGGAATGCATAGATTTGTTCAAGGGCTTCCCTTGTAGCTCAAATGGTAAAGAATCTGCCTGCAATGCAGGAGACTGGGTTCGACCCCTGGGTCGGGAAGATTCCCTGGAGAAGGGAATAGCAAACTACTCCAGTATTCTTGCCTGGAGAATTCCATGGCAAGGGGCCCTTGCGGGTTATTAGTCCATGGGTTGCAAAGAGTCAGACACGACTGAGCAACTAACACATAGGCTTGTTTGTTTTACCTAAACAGAATGTTAAAGTATTCCATTCCAAACACATTGTAAAAAGTCTGATTTGTGATTTGTATATGTGTGCTTTTTACTAAGCACCTACCATGTATTTTATAGTGTTACATGTTAGTCACTTATGTTAGAGTAGTGAATATCTCCATCATGATACTTAAATTTGGGAATGGAAGACATGGACATGTAAATAGATAAATTGTCATGATTTCAGATAGTGAGAAATGCCATGGGGACAGGAAAGTGACAGTTACAGAGATTAGTTGGTTGGTTGAATCAAAATTGTTTTCTTCAAAGGAGTGACATAAGAGTTGGTACTTGACTGACAAAATGAGGTTAACCACAGGTAGGTATGAGAACAAAGAATTCCAAGAATATCCAAGTTGAGGAAAAAAATCAATAAGCGTATTGCATAGGAGAAAGAAAATGAAGGTCAGGGACTGAAATTTAGAAATGGGAAAAAGAGGTGGGCCCACTCCTATCAGAACATTTAGGTCAGTGTAGGGAGTTTGAATGTTTTTGTAAGTCTTAACAGATATTCTTTAGCTAAAAGGTATATGAATCTTTTATAGCTAAATACTCAATAACTTTATTTGGAAAAATACAATACAGCGAAATATCACATAAATTTTTCCATATTATGCTGTTTTTGAACAAGGAGCATTTTTATTGTAAGCATCAATTGTGTATTGAAAGTGAAATACAATATTGAGGGGGAGAGTTTATAGCATTGTCAAAGCAAAATAGTATCTCCTGTTGTAATTAGCAAGTTATTGTAGAAAAGTTCATGCAAAACTTGCTGCTTAATATCATTTCTAGAACATGCTTGAAAAGTTGAGACATCTCAAAAATATTCAAATAGTGGAACAAAAATCTGTCAGTAAACTGCACAGTTAGTCAAACTGAAGTCATTTTATGGAGGTTTATTACTTCTTTACATGCCAGCCAGAAAAAAAAAAAAAAAAAAAAAAACCTGACAAACCTGATTTGGGACAGATCTTCTGTCTGAAATGATTTCCTGTTATCCATGAATAGGAGTGAATCTCCTGTGTGATTTTAAGTCAGAGAATATACTTCACAATGCTAATATCTACTTGGAAATATTTAATACATTTAGTTTAGCATTTTTCAACATGTATATTTAATTTCTATGATTTTAGACACTCTCTTGTGTTGATATATAATGCAGTATATCATATCACTGAAACTTTTTCGAAAAGTGAAAAATCCTCTTTGGATTTTTTTCACTTAGCAAAAACAGGTGTAAAGTAAACTTTAGAAAAGAGGAGATACCTGTATAAATATGGAGTGCCTACCCCTTTGTTTTTTGCCAGGTTTCAGCCTAAGTGGAATGAGTAAAAGTATGATATTCATTTATGTGTATATGTATGTACCTATCTATATAAGGGTGCTCACACACTGATGAACATATATGAATGAATATGTAGGTAAGAATGTATGTCTGTTCCAAGTTCCCAAGCCTGAACACCAATATCTATAAGGTTTATCCAGTTGCTACCATTCCTCATGCCAAACATCTAAAGATCTAAAGAAGATAAAGGAGGAAAATAGAAGAAAATTTTCTTGGTTAAACCTAACTAGATTCTCTAAAATCTGGATTGGTAGCCTCTGTTTAGGCTACCAACAGCCTAAACAGATATGCCTCTGTTTGCAATAACAGAAAATACCTTTTTTTAAGATTAAGCTTGTGATTTGAAGCTGAACCAACCATCCTCTGGTTGAAAACAAGTAATTCCTTCAACCCTGATTTTTGACGTTATAGTAGATGTTGCAGATAGGCAAGACAGACTTTGCCCTCAAGAAACTCATATTCAGTCATGTTTAAAAACAGTGAAGTTTCCTGGAATAGTAGTCTACCTTTCTAATTCCAGAAGATAGTCTAAAATTTCCTTTGGAAACGGCTTTTATTGTTGGTATCACATTTCTTCTGAGTAGGAATGACCTCTCCCTTTCACATTTCTACGTATAGCTCCCGTTTCCTGAAACAACAAATGTATTGGATTCACTGAGCCACAATGGATGATTAAAGAATCTAAGACTACAGAAATTAGGCATAAAAAATAAGCAATTGAGTCACTTCACAAGTGGTAATAAATGAAGACTTGGATCTGTAAGTGAATAGAAAACCTATATGCTATTATATAATAAACTGAAATTTGGACAGAAAACACTATCAAAAAGATAATGTCTAATAATTTTGGAGTTCCTGATCTGAAAACACCAATATATAAATAGATAGCTAAGACTTCCTACCACTGGTGTTAAAAATAAAACAAGTAATAATAGTAGATTTAAAAAAAAAAAAGAGAAAGAACTAGACCACACAGAAGACCTACTAGAGAGCAAAATACTTTACTGCAAGGTATTTCAATATCTATGATATAAGGGAAATTAAAAAAGGTTATAAAATTTCAAATTTGGAAACACAATTATGGAAAACAGTATATTGAGATGAATAACATATGGGTGAGAGAAAAAATAATTTGGCCCTCCAGTTTTCTAAATTCATGGCTGAGATTCCCCTTCTAATGAAAGACAGATAAACAGAGAAAAATATGAGTTTAATAATATGTATACCTCCTGTATGCATAGGCGATACCCAACAAACTGAGTAACTCTTCAAAATGGCTCAGGACTCTATTATAAATATCATTTCCAGATACATATAAAATAATTATATTGGGGATGGGACAAAGGCCAGTTAAAGGAAGCTACAAGGAAAAACACAGGGATATGGTTGTTATTCAGCTTTAAGTCACGTGCTTTCTCCATTGATAAGAGTTTCTAGAGTTTTATTTGTTTGTTTCTGTGTAGTATAGAGAGGGAGAAACCCTTAAAAATTTAGCTTTCCATTATAAATGTAAATAATATTCACTCTGTTTTCAGAGGTTTTCTTATATCAGCTTTGTTTTTTTTCTCAATAATTTCAAAATAATTCTTTTTTATGCTAAAATGTCACATTGGGAGGTAGCATATTCTGCTCCACTTCAAACCTGCTCTGAGACTTCCAAAAATTTCCAAAGTCTAGAAGCTGGGTTGGTAGATCTCTCCATTACTTCACTGAATAAGTCTCTTAGTTCTGAGAAGAGGACATTTCAAGTAAACATTTGAGAATCATTTCAGAAGATGGTGATGCAGATTGTATCCCAAGTTAGGCCTGTGTGGTGCAAGCAATCAGCTCGGTTTTTTTTTTGTTTGTTTGTTTTTTTTTGGAGTTTTGTCGATTTAGAGTGTTGTGTCAATTTTAGGTGTAAAACAAAGTTAATCAGTAATCCATATGCATATATTCACTCTTTTTTTTTTAGATTATTTTTCCATATATACAATTACAGAGTATTACATAGAGTTTCCTTTGCTATACAGTAGGTCTTTATTGCTTATCTAATTTATATATAGTAGTGTGTATACATATGTCAATCTCAACCCTCCAGTTTATCCCTTCCCCTCCTTATCCCTGGTAACTATGTTTGGTTTCTACACCTGCAAGTCTATTTTTGTTTTGTAGATGAGTTCATTTTTACCTATTTTTTCAGTTCAGTTTGCTCAGTTGTGTCTGACTCTTTGCGACCCCATGAACCACAGCACGCCAGGTTTTCCTGTTAATCACCAACTCCTGGAGCTTACTCAAACTCAAGTCCATTGAGCTGGTGATGCCATCCAACCATCTCATCCTCTGTCATCCCCTTCTATTCCTGTCTTCAATCTTCCCCAACATCAGGGTCTTTTCTAGTGAGTCACTTCTTCGCATCAGGTGGCCAAAGTATTGGAGTTTCAGCTTCAATATCAGTCCTTCCAGTGAACACCCAGGACTAATCTCCTTTAGGATGGACTGGTTGGATCTCTGTGCAGTCCAAGGGACTCTCAAGAGTCTTCTCCAACACCACAGTTCAAAACCATCAATTCTTTGGTGCTCAGCTTTCTTTATAGTCCAACTCTCACATCCACACATGACTACTGGAAAAACCATAGCTTTGACTAGCTGGACCTTTGTTGGCAAAATAATGTCTCTGCTTTTTAATGTGCTGTTTAGGTTGATTATAAATTTCCTTCCAAGGAGCAAGCATCTTTAAATTCATGACTGCAGTCACCATCTGCAGTGATTTTGGAGCCCAAAAAAGAAAGTCTCTCACTGTTTCCATTGTTTCCCCATCTATTTTCCTTGAAGTGATGGGGTCGCATGCCATGATCTTAGTTTTCTGAATGTTGAGCTTTAAGCCAACTTTTTCACTCTCCTCTTTCACTTTCATCAAGAGGCTCTTTAGTTCCTCTTCAGTTTCTGCTATAAGGGTGGTTCCTCTGCCTATCTGAGGTTATTGATATTTTTCACGGCAACCTTGATTCTAGCTTGTGCTTCATCCAGCCCAGCGTTTCTCATGATGTACTCTGCATATAAATTAAATGAGCAAGATGATAGTATACAGCCTTGAGGTACTCCTTTCCTCATTTAGAACCAGTCTGTTCTTCCATGTCCAGTTCTAACTGTTGCTTCCTGACCTGCATACAGATTTCTCAGGAGGCAGGTCAGGTGGTCTGGTATTCCCATCTCTTGAAGAATTTCCCACAGTTTGTTTTGATCCACACAGGTAAAGACTTTGGCATAGTCAATAAAGAAGAAGTAGATGTTTTTCTGGAACTGTCTTGCTTTTTCGATGATCCAGCAGATGTTGGCAGTTTGATCTCTGGTTCCTCTACCTTTTCTAAATCCAGCTTGAACATCTGGAATTTCATGGCTCATGTACTGTTGAAGCCTGGATTGGAGAATTTTAAGCATTGATTTGTTTAGCTGCTCCCGCGGAGTACCCGTCTTTGGGTGTCTCCTGAGGAGGTACGGGTCAGCAGTCGACTGCCTTGGGGGCAGGAGCTCTGGGTGCAGTAAGTAGACCTGGGTATGGGATAAGCCCTCTTGGAGGAGGTCCCCATTATCCCACCATAGAGCTGCCAAAACTTACATCTGTTTTTTATATAAGTGATATCATACGATATTTATATTTATCTGCCTGGCTTACTTGATTCAGTTTGACAATCTCTAGGTCCATCCATGTTGATGCAAATCTCCTTTTTTTTAATGGCTGAGTACTACTCCATTTATATGTGTGACACTTCTTGTTGATGGACATTTAGGTCATTTCCATGTACTGGCTATTGTAAATAGTGCCACAAAGAACATTGGAGTGCATGTGTCTTTTTGAATTATGGTTTTCTCCTGATATGCTCAAGAGTGAAAATGCTGGATCATATGCTAGCTCTATTTTTAGTTTCTTAAGGAACCTGCATACTATGTTCCATAGTGGCTGTACCGTTTACATTCCCACTGACAGTGTAGGAGGGCTCCCTTTTCTTCACACCCTCCCAAGCCTTTATTCTTTGTAGGTTTTTTGATGGTCATCATTCTGACTGCTGTGAGTTGGTATCTCATTGCAGTATTGATTTACATTTCTCTAATAAGGAACAATGTTGAGCATCTTTTCATGCGCTTTTTAGCCATCTGAATGTCATCTTTGGAGGACTGTCTAATTAGATCTTCTGCCATTTTTTAATTTTTTTTTTATAATTAGCATTATGAGCAGTTTCTGTAGTTGGGAGTTTAACCCCTTGTCAGTTGCTTTGTTTGCAAATATTTTCTCCCATTTGGAGTGTTGCCTTTTCCTTTTATTTGTGGTTTCCTCTGCTGTGCAAAAGCTTGTAAGTATAACTAGGTTCATTTTGTTTACTTTTGTTTTTATTTTCATTACTCTAGGAAGTACATAAAAAAGGGTCTGGATGTGATTCATGTCACACAGTGTTCTGCCTCTGTTTTCCTCTAAGAGTTTGTTAATAGCCATGCTTACGTTTAGGTCCTTAGTCCGTCTTGAGTTTATTTGTGGATAAGGTGTTAGGAAGTGTTCTCATTTCACTTGTTTCATATAGAAGGCCAGTTTTCCCAGCACCACTTATTGAAGAGACTGTCTTTTCTCCATTTATATTGTTGCCTCCTTTTTCATAATTAGGTGACCATAGGTACATGGGTTTATCACTAGACTTTCTATCCTGTTCTGTTGATCTATTATTTCTGTTTTTGTGTCAGTACAATATTGCACTGATGACTATAAATTTGTAGAATAGTCTGAAGTCAAGGAGCTTGATTCCTCCATTTTTCTTAAGATTGCTTTGGCTATTTGGGGTCTTTTGTGTTTCCATAGAAACTATAAAATTCTTTTTCTAATTCTGTGAAAACTGCCATTGGTAATTTGATAGGGATTGCATTGAATCTGTAGTTTGCTTTGGTTAGTATAGTCATTTTCACAATATTAATTCTTCCCATCCAACAATATAGTATATCTCTTCATCTGTTTGTATCATCTTTTATTTCTGTCATTAGTATCCTATAGTTTTCTGAACATAGGTCTTTTGCCCCCATCATTGAGTTTATTCATAGGTATTTTATTCTTTTTTGATGCAATAGTAAATGGGATTATTTGCTTGATTTCTGTTTCTGATCTTTTGTTGTTAGTGTGTAGGAATACAAAATATTTCTATGTATTAATTTGTATCCTGAAAGTTCACCAAATTCATTGATGAGTTCTAATAGTTTTCTGGTAGCATCTTTAGGATTTTTCCATGTATAGAATCATGTCATCTGTAAAGAGTGACAGTTTACTTCTTTTCCAGTTTGAATTCCTTTTATTTCTTTTTCTTCTCTGATTGCTGTGCCTAGGCACTTCAAAAACCATGTTGTGTAAAAGTGGCCAGAGTGTATCTCCTTGTTTGATCTTACAGGAGATGCTTATAGTTTTTCACCGTTGATGTTTGCTGTGGGTTTTTTGCATATGGACTTTATTATCTTGAAGTAGGTTTTCGTTGTGCCCACATTCTGGAGAGATTTTTTTCATAAATGGATATTGAATTTTGTTAAAAGCTTTTTCTCCATCTACCGAGATGATTGTATTTTTTTGGATCTAATTTTTTTATTCTTCTATTTGCTGATGTGATATATCAAACTGATTGATTTGCAGATAGTGATATATCCTTGCCTTTCTGGGATAAATCCCAATTGATCATGACTTTCCTGATGGCTCAGTTGGTAAAGAATCTGCCTGCAATGCAGGAGACCCAGGTTCAATCCCTGGGTGGAGAAGATGCCCTGGGGAAGGAAATGGCAACCCACTCCAGTATTCTTGCCTGGAAAATCCCATGGACAGAGGATTTGCTGGGCTACAGTCCATAGGGTCACAAAGAATCAGACAGGACTGAGTGACTAAACTACCACCACTGTGATCCTTTTAATGTTTTGTTGGACTTGTTTTGCTAATGTTTTGTTGAGTATATTGGCATCTATGATCATTGGTGTTATTGGTCTATAATTTTCTGTGTGTGTGATATCTTTGTCTGCTTTTGGTATCAAGGTGATAGTGGCCTCCTAGTATGATCTTGGTAGTGTTCCTTTCTCTATACTTTTTGGGAAGAGTTTCAGAAGACTAGGTGTTAACTCTTCTTTGAATGTTTGATAGAATTTGCCTGTGAAGCCACCTGGTCCAGGATTTTTATTTATAGAAAGTTTTTTAATCACAATTTAATTTTAGAATTCGTGATTGGTGTGTTCATATTTTATATTTCTTCCTGGTTCAGAATTGGAATGTCATATTTTTCTAATTTTCTATGTTTTCATTTTTTCTTTATGCTGTCCATTTTATTGGTATATAGTTGCTTGCAGTAGTCATTTATGATCCTTTGTATTTCAAAGGTGTCTTTTCTAACTTCTCCTTTTTCATTTCTCATTTTATTGCTTTGAGCCCTCTCCCTTTTTTCTTGATGAGTCTGACTAAAGGTTTATCATTATCCTCTCAAAGAATCAGCTTTTAGTTTCATTGATCTTTGCTATTGTTTTTTTTTTTTTTTTTTTTTTGTCTCTATTTGTTTCTGCTCTGATCTTTATGATCTTTATGATTTCTTTCCCTCTAATGACTTTTGGGTTTTGTTTCTTCTTTCTCTAGTTGCTTTAGGTGCAACATTAGGTTGCTTATTTGGAATTTTTCTTGTTTCTTGAGATACGATTGTATTGCCATAAACTTCCCTCTTTGAACTGCTTTTGCTACATCCCATTGGTTTTCAGGCTTCCCTTATAGCTCAGTCAGTAAAGAATCTGCCTGCAGTGCAGGAGACCTGGGTTCGATTCCTGGGTCAGGAAGATCCCCTGGAGAAGGAAATGGCAACCCACTCCAGGATTCATGCCTGGAGAATCTCATGGAAAGAGGAGCCTGGCAGGCTAGTCTATGGGGTCACAAGAGTCGGAAGTGAATGAGCGATTAAGAACACAACAGGTCTTGGGTCATTTTGTTTTCGTGGTCCTGTGTCTCTGGGTGTTTTCTGGTTTCTTCCGTGATCCACTCTTTATTTAGTGACATGTTGTTTAGCTTCCATGTGTGTGTTTCTTACACTGTTTCCTGTAATAACTGATTTCTAATTTCATAGTGTTGTGGTTGGAAAAGATGCTTCATATGATTTCAATTCTCTTAAATTTACTTTGGCTTGATTTGTGACCTAAGATGTGCTCTATTCTGGAGAAAGTCCCAAGTGCACTTGAGAAGAAAGTGTATTCTGCTGCTTTGGATGGAATTTCCAACAAATATAAATTAAGTCTATCAGGTCTAATGTGTCATTCAAGGCTTGTGTTTCTTTATTAATTCTCTGTCTGGATGATCTGTCCATTTGTGTAAGAGGGGTATTAACCCCCAATTTTATTCTGTTACTGTCAATTTCCTCTTTTATGGTTGTAAGTGCTTGCCTTACATATTGGGGTGTTCCTATGTTGCATGCATATGTATTTACAGTTATTTTATCTTTTTCTTGGACTGACCCCTTCATCATTATGTAGTGTCCTTCCTTTTCTCTTATAATAGTTCTCATTTAAAGTTTATATTGCCTGTTACGAATGTTGCTACTCCAACTTTCTTTTAGTTTCTGTTTGCATGGAGTATGTTTTTCCATCCCTTGACTTTCAGTCTGTATGTGCCCCTAGATCTGAAGTGGAGCTCTTTTAAATAGCAAATAATATGCAGGTCTTGTTTTTGTCTCCATTCAGCCAGTCCATATCTTTTGTTTGGAGCATTTAATCTATTTACATTTAGATATTTATATTATCCATATGCATGTTCCTGTTGTCATTTTCTTAGTTATTGTGGGTTCATTTATCTATTGTTACCTTCTCTTGTGTTTGCTGCCTAAGAACTTCCTTTATCATTTTTTGTAAAGCTAGTTTAGTGGTGCTGAATCCTCTTAGGTTTACTTGTTTGTAAAGGTTTTGATTTTTCTATCAAATTTGAATGAGAGCCTTGATGGGTTACGCTCTTGGTTGTAGGTTTTTCTATTTCATCTTTTTAAATACATAAATATGTCATGCCATTCCCTTCTGGCCTGCAGAGTTTTTGCTGGAAATTCAGCTGGCAACTTCATGAAGATTCCTTTGTATGTTATTTGTTGATTTTCTCTTGTTGATTTTAGTACTTACCTTTGTATTTAAGTGCTTCACCTCATTATTTTTCTGGAACCCCTGTAATTTGAATATTGGCACATTTAATGGTGTCCCAGAGGTTTCTGAGATTGTCCTCATTTATTTTCATTCATTTTTCTTTATTCTGTTCCACAGCAGAGGTTTCCACCATTCTGTCTTTCAGGTCACATATCCCTTCTTCTACCCTAGTTATTCTGCTAATGATTGTTTCCAGTGCATTTTTCATTTTAGTTAGTATATTGTTCTTTGTTGTTGTTGTTGTTGTTCTTTAGTTTTTTTTTAGGTCTTTGTTAAACATTTCTTGTATCTTCTCAATTCTTCGTCTCCCACCTCCGCTCCCTCCTCCAGTCAGTAAATCTTCTCACCTGTTCAATCAATGCCAGCTGTGGTACTGTGCTACTGTTCTTTTCAAGGTAGTGTACTGTAAAGGTGTTTTCTTTATATTTTATATTTATTTGTAATCTGTTACTTGCATGAAAAATATTATAAACCTATTGCAGTGCAGTACTATATAGCTGATAGTGTTAGTTGGACAGCCAGGCTAACTTTGTTGGACTTAATGAATGCGCTCTCGGAACAGAACTCATATGTTTGAGGACTTAGCGTATTCTGAAATTTTTTTTCAGGTAGATTGCCTATCCTCTTGTCATTTAGTTGGTTTTGTAGGTGTTTTCTTACTCTGTTGTCTGCAGTGTGTTTCTTTGTCATCTCAATTTATCAGACTTCTTGTTTGTGGACTTCTCTCTGCAGGCTGCAGGATCATAGTTTCTTGCTTCTGGTGTCTGCCCTCTGGTAGGTGAGATTGGTCCAGAGGCCGTGCCGTTATTGCCTTAATCGAGGGTTTAAAGAGCCTGCCCTAGATATTGAGCAGGGCCTCCCCTTTGCTGTGTGATTGTCATCACCTTGTCAGGCGCAGGGTCTGCTCACTGGTTGGAGTAGAGGCCTCCAGATCTGTCTTAGCTGTGTTTCTGATCTGTGGGGGGAAACCACTGAGTGTCCCTTCTCTGGAGCTGTTGGCCTGTGGATATGCTCCGTTTGTCCCCTTCTGCAGCTCGTGTGGGCTCACAGAGAACGCTGTTGTTGGCTCTGCTCTCAGCCCCACCTTACCCGTGGTTATGCTGGCAACTGGCCATGCTCACTTTCCAGGTGTCGTTTTCACCGCGCTCAGGCCCCAGGACTGCGGTGGTGTTGCACCTGGACCCTCTGTGGGAGCTCTGGAGACAGTTCAGGCTCCGGCCCAGCCCTCGTGTGCACATGTCCACAAAGCCTACAGCTACTAAAGCAAGGCCCGTCCCAGCTGCAGGTCACTTGTTGCCCTTTCAGATGTTTCCCAGGCGCTGGACTTGGGAAGTGGTCAGCAGAGGTATAACTCCATGGTCTGTGCAGCTACGAGGTTTCAGCTCTTCTTCCTCAGTCACAGGCCCTTGGGGCTCAGCTGTCGTTGCGGCCGCACCTCTGTGTGTATTCCTCCCAATGAGTCTGCTCCGGAGGCTGCCAGAGCTCACCAACCATCAGGCAGGAAGAGCCCAAGGCTGCGACTGGGGCGAGTGGGCACACAGGTGGGATGGCTCCTGGGTACAGTTGGAATGCACAGGCCCATCAGGGGTGAGCAGGGCAAGTGTGACACCCAGACTGGGTGGGGGTGGGTGATGGCAGGGGCACACGAGCCAGCTCCACTAGGAGCCCTCCCCAGTGTCCGTGGAGGCAGGAGCCTGTGCCTGAGGAAAGAAGCTTCAGGGGAAGCCCCGGCCTTTGCGCATCACTCAGTAACGGCACTTGGCTTCCGTACTGGTCCAGGCTTCTTCCACAAGCATTTCCACTTGTGGAGCTCCTCATCTCCATCCCCTCGGGCCGGCTCCTCAGAGCCAGCGGTGGTCCCCTCCCGGGTCTGTGTTCCCACCCGCAGGGTCCGGCATCCAGCCCTGATCTGCACTGATGGACGCGTGTCTCAGGCTGGGGCACACGGGCTGCGGCATGAACCACCTGTGTGGGTGTCATTCCATGCTGCCTGTCCCCAGGGCTCGTCCGCTGTCCCCACGGATCTCCCTGCTGGTGAGGGCACTTCCCCGGATGCGGGAGCCGCTGCTCACCCTCAGTGACTCCAGAGGTACAGGTCCCATCCAACTTCCTCTCCTCTTTTTCCTTGTTTTTTTCTTCGGTCTTTTATCCAGGTGTGTGGGGATCTTTCTTGTCCTTCTAGGTGTCCGAGGTCCTCTTCTAGTGTTCAGTGGGTGCCCTGTAGAGCTGTTCCATTTGTGGATGTATTCTTGGTGTGTTTGTGGGGGGAGAGGAACTCCACATCCTCCTATTTCTATGCCATCTTGAAAAGTCCACAATCAGGTGCTTAATGAGAGGCATTTCTTTGAAAACAAAAGAAAAACAAAGGTTAATGGTTGGAGCAAATTATAACCCATTTCTGAGTTCTGAGGGAAGCCAGATGTCATGCTTGATGACATCTTCAGAAGGAGTAAGTGGCAATCTGACAGATTTATTTTTCTGACAGATTTATTTTGCAATTTGAATGTCTCTGATCTTTTTGAGTGCCCCACACAGCAACAGGCAAAACGGTTGTCCACAAAGGTGCTGTGATTTTTGTGAAGTGCATATGAAATTGCTCACATTCATTTTGCAGGGCTTTAGCAAAAGGGAAATTTACAAGGGTAGTTGTAAGTTGAAAAATTACTGTGGAGAGTTGTAGCTAGATATTAGGAAACTAGAACTCAGGATCCAATCCATTTTGTACGTAGATTAAAAAACTTGAAAGGCAATTAATAGGACTAAATCTGCTATCCACAAAGTTGTGCTACTGAAACATAACTTTTTCTCTCTGTGATCACTTTCATTTTGACCAAAGGTAATTATAATAAAACTAATTTGATTGCATTAAGGTTGACCTGACTGTTTGTGTAAGTGCAGCAAGAATAGTGATTTATAGGCTCTTTTAAGTTTGCTTTGCTAGAAGCGTTATAAGGAATCTCAGGTTGGATTGTTAAAAGCCTCTTGAAGCTAGGAAGCCAATTCAAAAATCACTGTTAGACTTCACCTGCAATACCTATAAATTTTGATAAATTTCACTTTTCTCAAAGTCCCCAAATTTTTCTAAGTTTCCTGCACCTGCCAGAACCTGACTTTCTTTACCTTGTAAGGCTGTTGAAAACCTTGTAAGCAAGGTATTAGACTGTGTGTTTTTTTCCTCAAGGGACTTTATTGGCTCCATAAAGTCAACGTTAGTTTCTTAGGACTGTCTTGTCATATTAGATTCTGTGTACATCATTCTTAAATTGGACATTCCAGTCAAAACCTTGGTCATATAGTCAATATTTCCCATTGTGTCTTGGAGAACAGCTTTGTTTTTTTACTGAATTTATAAAAATAATTGTTTGCAGTGAAAATAAGAATATCCACTCAATTTTTGAATGCTGGAATGATGAAATATGAAATAAAAGTAATTGTTTGTTAACAAAAAATATGCTTTAACAAGTTACTATAAGTAATAGAGAGCCTAAGAGAAAAGATTTTCTTAAATCTAAAAAAACAACACACTGAAAAACCAGCCACGTTTTAATTAAAGTGTCATAAAAATTATAATCATCATTGATTCACTCAGTCCCATGTAATTCTTATTTTGATGGTTTTATAAAAGCATCAGTTTCTATATTAGAGCTCTGTAAATTCTTACCCGTTCAGAAATAAGATATGAGAGTTATCAGAAACTTCTTCTTGGCAGTCCTTTTTGTCAATTTCTTTGAAGATGAAGGAATTTTGCAAAAGCAACAGGGTAAAACAGTAGCTTTCTCTAAATGACAAGCACTTTTAAAAGGCCAAGTTTAAAGAACTGATAAAAGTTCATGATAAAGCAGTTGAAAAGGTAATTTGGTTATTTCTATGACAAATATGTTAGAATAAGTAAAATTACAACTAAATTTTATAAAACTTCTGAATTAATTATATATATCCATGTCTTGGTGGCTCAGAGGGTAAAGAATCTGCCTGCAATGCAGGAGACCCAGTTTCAGTCCCTTAGTTGGGAAGATCCCCTGAAGAAGGGAATGGCTATCCATTTCAGTATTCTTGCCTGGATAATTCCATGGACAGAGGAACCTGAAGGCTACAGTCCATGGGATCACAAAGAGTCAGACATGACCGAGCAACTAATACACACACACACACACACACACACAAATATAACCTAAAAAGTTCAGCGTCACTTTCTATTTGACAATATTTCTCATGTAATTTATCACATGAAATAGACATAATTAGTTTAATGCCTCTTTTTATGAGAAGAAAAAACATTCTTCTGAGATGTTACAGCAGAGCTCTGAAATTGTTTTTGTTGTTTAGTCGCCAAGTCATGTCTGACTCCTTGTGACCCCATGGACTGTCGCCTACAAGGCTTCTCTGTCCATGGAATTTTCCAGGCAAGAATACTGGAGTGGGTTGCCATTTCCTTGCCCAGGGGATCTTCCCAACCCAGAGATTGAACCCACACCTCCTGCATTGGCAGGCAGATTCTTTACCACTGAGCCACCAGGGAAGCCTATCTCAAGGTTAATTCTTGTTTTAAGACTTTATTTAGAATTTGTTTATTGAAAACATGTCAAATATCAAAGCATTTTGGAATCTTGACTAAATAATATCAAAAAGCATTAAGAATAATTTCTATTCCATAAAAATAGCAACAAAAGAAAATGCAAATATGCTGTATGGCTATGAATAAAACTTAGGTCTTGTAATATTGAGAGTATATGATTTTCTTAAGTTGTTAAAAACAATAGGTTCAAATGAACTTGCTTATGCTAAGACCCATGTCACAAATCGAAGACTCAATTACAGTTTTGTTCCTTCCAAAAATGAAATCTTGCATCAATTGGGAATTGTCTGATCAGCACTAGTTAGCATGATATACTCCTGCCATCAACTACCAGAAAGCAACTTCGGGATAAACATACTTTTTGTCTAGTGTAATTTCCTTGTTTCTACATACAGTCTTATTTTGAACAACTCCTTGGAGTGCCTTTCTGCCTTCTATATTGTTTGCTTCCAATGTTAATCTTTTTGCTCAAATGAAGTTTTAAAATGTTTAATAAATCTCAGCTTATATTTTAACATAGTAATCAAACTCTTTATAAAGTCAACATGAAACATAGGATATTGTTTTAATTTTAAAGGATTTTACATTGAAGTATACTTGATTTGCAATGTTAGTTTATGGTGTACAGCATAGTGATTAAGTTGCATATCTATATTCTTTTTCATGTTCTTTTCTATTATGTTTTACCATAGGATGTTAAATATAGTTTCATATGCTATGCAGTAGGGCTTTGTTTATTTTATGCACAGCTGTTTTTATCTGATAATTCCAAGCTCCTGGTTTGTCCCGCCCCTACTGCAGTTTCCCCTTTAGTAACTGTAAGCTTGTTTTCTATTTCCTGTGTTTCCGTTTTGTCAATTAGTTCTTTTTGTATCATATTTTAGATTCTACATATAAGGGATACAATATGACATTTGTCTGTCTTTATCTGACTCACTTCACTTAATACGATCATCTCTAGGTACAGCCATGTTGTAGCCAGTGGCATTATTTCATTCTTTTTTATGGCTGAGTAGTAGTCCTCTGTGTGTGTGTGTGTGTGTGTGTGTGTGTGTGTGTGTGTGTGTGTGTGTGTGTGTGTGTGTGTGAAAGAGAGAGAGAGAGAGAGAGAGAGAGAGAGGGAGAGAGGGAGAGAGAGACATCTTCTTTTTCCATTCATTTGTTGATGGGTGTTTAGGTCATTTATATGCCTTGGCTATTGTAAATTGTGCTGCTATGGACATTGGATTGAATCTATGTTTTTGAGTTACATTTTTCTCTAGCATTATACCCAGGATTGGGACTGCTGGATAATATGGCAACTCTACTCTTAATTTTTTTTTAAGAAATCTACATGCCATTTTCCATAGCTGCTGCACCAATTTACAGAGAAAATTATTTTGATAAAATTAAAAATCTTTATTTTTTAGGAAGAGTAATCAAAAGGAAAAGAAAATACTTTTTAGAATCTCTTTTCAAGAGCAGAAAACAAGCAAAATTTGTTCCTTTAGCAGATGAAATAAAATTATGATTTAGTTTATTGTTGATATTGAAGCTTATTTGTAAACAAACAAAAAAAACTTAATTTATTCCATTTTAGCTAGCTTGATTACACAAAGCAGATTTCTTTCTCTCTCTTGTTCCTAATTATCTGTATCTATTTAATTCATCCTTTATTTCCCCATTCTTATTCTGAGTAAACCAGGACAAAAATTACCCTTTCCCTTAACAAAAGCTCTCTCACATATTTTCTTAGACAAAAACATATCCTACTTTCCTCATAGACAAACTTTTTTCACTTATTTCTCGTTGTTTTAATTACATACATTGATTATAATTCTTAACAAATAGAAACCTTATCAGTGAAAAATGAAAAAGACAGTATTTGTAAACTGTTATAGAATCAGCATTCTATAGGTTGGCAAATTTATGAATATTTTTCATAATCCCTAACTTTTGAATGTAGCATAGAACATGGTTAGTAATTGATCCAAAAACCTCTTGTTTCTCAGTAATAAGCCAAAATTAGATAAAAAGCTATGTTCATCAATTAATGTTTCAGTATTATATTTGCAAGTTATCTAGATACTCAATGTGTTTTTATAATTTAACTTAGTAAAACTCTCAGTGGAAATCACCAAATAGATTTGGATAACTATTTTAAATAGTGTCATCAAAAATTAATCAGTTGATCTAAGAACGAATTGGAAAATTTTATTTGAGGCAAATTTGAGGATTATAACTGGGGAAGAGCATCTCAGAAAGAAGGGTTCCCTGTTCCATCTGTTAGAAGTCAAGAGACAGTTTTAAATTTTTTTTTTTTTTTTTTTTTTTTTGAGGCAGAAGGCTGAACATCAAATGATGTATTATTGACAGTTTGTTGCTGGTGAACTTGAGGTTCATTCTTTGTCACAAAAGAATTTGGAGATTAAGCAGAGAGTTTAAGAAAGTAAAGTGAAAGTTTATTTAAACAAGAATAGACTCTCAGAGGAAGCCTGGGCAGACCTGCTAGGAGCTGCAGCCCTGGGCCTCTTTGGCAAGATGGTTTTGTTTGGTTGTTAGTCGCTCAGTCGTGTCTGACTCTTTGTGACCCCATGGACTGTAGCCCACCAGGCTCCTCTGTCCATGGGATTTCCCAGGCAAGAATACTGGAGTGGGTTGCCATTTCCTTCTCCAGGGGATCTTTGTGTTTGGTTAAGATGGTTTTAAGGAGTATAAAAATGAGGGGACAGAATATTCACTGTGGAAGGAAGAGTTTGGCAGCCAGCTTCCCTGATTTTCATTCTAGCTCCATTTTCCAGAAAGAAGGAGATATTAACTTAGATCAGAAGTGTCATGGTGCATGATAGGTGGTGGTGGTTTAGTCACTAAGAAGTGTCCAATTCTTGTGACCACATGGACTGTAGCCCACCAGGCTCCTCCGTCCATGGGATTTCCCAGGCAAGAATACCGGTGTGGGTTGCCATTTCCTTCTCCAGGGGATCTTCCTGACTCAGAGATGGAGCCCAGGTCTTCTGAGTTGCAGGCAGTCTCCTGCAGTGTAGGCAGATTCTATACCTACTGAGCCGCCAGGGAAGCATGATAGGTTCTTCTTATCTCTAAGGCAAATCTTATATTTAGGATTTAAAGCAAAAGGTTATATTTGGATGCAGGAAATTCCTGCCCTTCCCCACCTTTCTTTGTCTGCTACCCAGGCCCTTATCACACAAAATGTGTAGTTTCCTGTCAGTCTGGAGGTTCCTGCTTTCCTGAGTCTGCCTATGGACCCCAACTCTTTACAAGATGTGTGATTTCCAGCTACCTGGCCTTTACCCCATTTCTCTGCTAAGATCTAGTTGCCTGACTACTGTAAAGACTATGTAATCCAGATTTAAGCATCATTATGGTGGGACATGACCAGAAAGGAATGTAATTTTTTAAGGAGTTGTCTTGCTGATGCTACGAGAATGTTACTCTTTATAGTTGAGCAGGTATTCCTGCTGATGGGAGAGGTGTGACTGATGTGTAAGGCAAATGCGCAATGCACAGTAAGGAGTGAGAATAGACCAAAGGTAGAGAAGAATTTTTGTTAAGTTTGTCTTAACTTGTCATAAAATACGAGTTTTATTTCACAATGTCATTCTGTAAACCACAATTACTTTTGAAAAGTTACTTAAGAACTTTTCTCCCACTCGCATATGTTTAATTCACTTGTTTTAAACAATTATTGCCTGAAAACTGGTTTGCCTCTTGGAGAGTACTGAGCCAATGCACACAACCAAGCCAAGCTCAGGAGAGGGAAGGATTTATTATTACTTGCAGCAAGTAAAGAGAACACAGAGAATTTTCCCCAAACAGCAAAATTGGGGAAGTTTTAAGCTAAGGGTTCATGTGTTTTCATGAGGAAGCTTGAGCAGAGGAGAACTCAGCATAAAATTGGAGCAAAGTTTGACGGAGTCCAAGCTTTAGTTGATTGAAGTCAGGACGGCGAACATCATCATTCCATCTTCCCTCTGGGTGGTAGACTAAAATCCTGCAGAACTCAAAGGTATGCTATTATGTATATCCCTAGCACCCAGGTGGCTCAGTGGTAAAGAACCCACCCTTAACACTGGAGACTCAAGAGATGTGGGTCCAATCTATGAGTCAAGAGGATCCCTTGGAGGAGGAAATGGCAACGGTTTTGTTGCCTGGAAAATCCCATGGACAGAGGAACCTGATGGGCTGCAGTCCATGGGGTGGCATTCAGACACAACTGAGCCACCAGTAGCAACTAAGGAAGCAGGACTCCCCTCAAGGCTGCACTTTCTGTTTTCTGGATCGGTCCTCCCTGCTTTCTGCATTCCCTCAAGAGACCTGTTGAAAGGCAGGCATTTTGCCCAGCCTTCTTGCTGTTGTTCAGTTGCCAGGTCATGGACAGCAGTGCACCAGCCTTCCCTGTTCTCCACTGGCTCCTGGAGCTTGTTCAGTCTCATATGCATTGATTCACTGATGCCATCCAACCATCTCAAAATTGGCTTAGGCCAAGGTGGGTTCTCTTATGTCAAGGAAGCCATCCCTGGTTCTCCTTCTCCAGAGACTCCCAAATGTATTTGGTTACATTATTTAGATTAGATATGAAAATTCATGAAACACTAGACAAGGTTAATCAACTTCCTAAGTTACTTTTGTTACTGACAAAATTTGTAGTCGAGATAACAGCATACTTGTGACTAGCAAACTTAAAATTATATTTAGTGCTGATAACTCTGAAGACACTCTTAACTTTATTGAGCCAACAAACTTCAACTGTCTTTTATTTACCAAAGATTATCCTAAATTATATGAACTTGAAAAATATTGGGGTTAGTTTCTATTATACTGAAGCAAGACCCTGTGGGGCCTTCCAGTGTACAAGTTCTTTCCTGTGTCTCCAGTTTATTGTTTGTAGGAAATATGCTATATCCAGCCTCTTTGATCTTCTCTGAGTTCACAAAGGGCGGATTCAAATAGTTGTCAATCAAGGAATGGAGGAAGTAACTCAGAAATAAAGGTTGTTGTTTTTGTTCAGTCACTCAGTTGTGTCTGACTCTTTGTGACCCTACGGACTTCAGTATGCCAGGCATCCCTCCCACCTTCAGTCTTTCCCAGCATCAGGGTCTTTTCCATTGAGTTGGCTCTTTGCATCAGGTTGCCAAAGTATTGGAGCTTCAGCATCAGTTTTTCCAATGAATATTCAAGGTTGATTTCCTTTAGGATTGACAGATTTGATCTCCTTGTTGTCCAACGGATTATGAAGAATCCTCTCCAGCACTGCAGTTCAAAAGCATCAATTCTTTGGCACTCAGCTTTCTATATGGTCTAACTCTTACACCCATACATCACTATCGGAAAAGCCATAGCTTTGACTATGTGGACCTTTGTCAGCAAAGTGGTGTCTCTGCTTTTTAATGTTCTGACTAGGTTTGTCATAGTTTTCCTTTCAAGGAGCAAGTGTCTTTTAATTTCATGGTTGCTGTCATTATCTGCAATGATTTTGGAGCCCAAGAAAATAGAGTCTGTCACTGTTTCCATTGTTTTCCCGCCTATTTGCCTTGAAGTGATGGAACCGGATGCCATGATCTTAGTTTTCTGAATGTCGAATTTTAAGCCAGATTTCTCACTCTCATCTTTCACTTTTATCAAGAGTCTTTTTAGTTTCTCTTTGCTTTCTGCCAAAAGAGTAGTGTCATCTGCATATCTGATGTTATTGATATTTCTCCCCGCGGTCTTGATTCCAGCTTGAACTTCAACCAGCCTGGCATTTCTAATAATGTACTCTGAATATAAGTTAAGTAAGCAGGGTGAAAATGTACAGCCTTGACATACTCCTTTCCCCAATTATGAACCAGTTCTTTGTTCCATGTCTGGTTCTAACTGTTACTTCTTGACCTGCACACAGGTTTCTCAGGAGGCAGGTAAGGTGGTCTGGTATTCCTATCACTTTAAGAATTTTCCACAGTTGTTGTCATCCACACAGTCAAAGGCTTTAGTATAGTCAATGAAGTAGAAGTAGATGTTTTTCTGAACTTCCCTTTTTTTTTTTTTTCTATGACTCAACAGATGTTGGCAATTTAATCATCAATTTCCTAAGAAATGTTTGAGAACTCATATGTAGTAGCTCCAGTGAAGCAGTCTTGGATTTGAGTACATGTCCACACTTGTGTTCCCCATTCTGTCATTTTCCTATATTTCTTTGCATTGTTCACAGAAGAAGGCTTTCTTATCTCTCCTTGCTATTCTTTGGAACTCTGCATTCAGATGAGTGTATCTTCCCTTTTCTCCTTTGCCTTTCACTTCTCTTCTTTTCTCAGCTATTTGTGAGGTCTTCTCAGGCAACCACTTTATCTTCTTGCATTTTTTTCCCCCCCTTTGGGGATGGTTTTAGTTACCACCTCTTGTACAATGGTATGAACCTCCATCCATAGTTCTTCAGGCATTCTCTCAATGAGATCTAGTCCTTTGAATCTATTTGTCACCTACATTGTATAATCATAAGGCCTTTGATTTAGGTCATACCTGAATGTCATAATGGTTTTCCGTACTTTCTTCAACTTAAGTCTGAATTTTGCAAAAAGGAATTCATGATGTGAGCCACAGTCAGCTCCAGGTCTTGTTTTTGCTAATTGTAGAGCTTCTTAATCTTTGACTGCAAAAAAATATGATCAGTCTGATTTCAGTATTGACCATCTGGTGATGTCCATGTGTAGAATCTTCTCTTGTGTTGGTGAAAGAGGGTGTTTGCTATGACCAGTGCATTCTCTTGGCAAAACTCTGTTAGCCTTTGCCCTGCTTCATTTTGTCCTCCAAGTCTAAACTTTCCTGTTACTCTAGGTATCTCTTGGCCTCCTACTTTTGCATTCTAGTCCTCTGTGATAAAAAGGACATCATTTTTTGATGTTAGTTCTAGAAGGTCTTGTAGGTCTTCATAGAACTGTTCAAGTTCAGCTTCTTCGAGATTACTGGTTGGGGCATAGACTTGGATTACTGTGATATTGAATGATTTGCTTTGGAAACAAACCAAGATAATTCTATTGTGTTTTGAAATTGCATGCAAGTACTGCGTTTTGAACTCTTTTGTTGACTTTGATTGCTACTCCATTTCTTCTAAGGGTTTCTTGCTCACAGTAGTACATATGATGGTCATCTGAATTAAATTCGCCAATTCCCATCCATTTTAGTTCTCTGATTCCTAAAATGTAGATGTTCACTCTTGCCATCTCCTGTTTTACCGCTTCCAATTTTCCTTGATTCATGGACCTAACATTCCAGGTTCCTATGCAGTATTGTTCTTCAGCATTTTACTTTCACCACCAGACATATCCACAACTGGGCACTGTTTCCACTTTGGTTTAGCGTCTTCATTCCTTCCGGAGCTATTTCTCATCTGCGGTAGCTTATTGGACACCTCCTGAGCTGGCGGTTGATCTTTGCATGTCCTATCTTTTTGCCTTTTCACACTGTTCATGGGGTTTTCAAGGAAGGAATGCTGAAGTGGTTTGCCATTCTCTTCTCGAATGGACCACGTTTTGTCAGAACTCCCCACCGTCATCGTTTCATTAAGTTACACAAACTGTGATTCTTGTGATCATTTTGGTTAGTTTTCTGTGCTTGTGATTTTCATTCTGTTTGCCCTCTAAGGAATGAGGAAAAGAGGCTTGTGTAAACTTCCTTATGGAAGGGACTGGCTGTGGGAAAACTGTGTCTTGCTCTGGTGGGCAAGGCCACGCTCAGGAAATCTTTAATCCAATTTTTTGTGGATGGGTGGGGCTGCCTTCCCTCACTGTAGTTTGGCCTGAGGTCAAAGAATGGTAGGAATAATGGCCACCTCCTGCAAAAGGACACCTCCTGCAAAAGGAGGCCAGCATGGTATGTCTCCCAGAAGTGCTGCTCTCAGTGTCTGTGACCCCTCGGCAGGCCGGGGTCACCCCACACCTCCATCAGAGACCCCCAGACACCCTCAGGCAGGTCTGACTCAGTCTCCTGTGGGGTCACTGCTCCTTTCTCCTGGGTCCTGGTGCACACAAGGTTTCCCCAGCCCTGTGGACATTCTGCAGTGAGATCCCACCGACCTTCAAAGTCAGGTTCCCTGGGAATTCTCAGCCCTTTACCAGATCCCCAGATTGGGAAGTCTGTTGTGGGACCTAGAACTTTTGCAGCAGTGCAAGAACTTCTTTGGTATAATTGGTCTCCAGTTTATGGATCAACCACCACGTGGCTCTATACTGGGGCTAATGGAGACTTCCTCCACTGGATTTATGCCACACACTGTGTCTCCTAGGACTGCTGCAGCCAGAGTCCCGTTCCTGCGGCAGGCCATTGCTGACCCATGCCTGTGCAGAAGACCCTCAAATGCTTACAGGCAGGTCTGGCTCAATCTCTTGTGGGGGTCACTACTCCTTTCCCTGGGTCCTGGTGTTGTAGCCACACGTACCGGGAAACAAACTCACTCAGAAGGACAATGCAGATAGTGGAGTGCAATTTATTACACCGGCGGGCCCAAGGCAGTCTCCTCTTAGCCAAGGACCCCAACCAGCATTTGAGAAAATCTTTTATACCCCATGTGTACCTGTCTGAACCCACCACCCCGAATTCCTTGAGACTTACGTAAACAAAGGTAGGGTAAATACAATCCCAATAACCCCATCACTCATGTGCCATGTGCTCAGACAGTTAAACAATTAGCCAATAATCAATAAGCCTGAGGTTACACTCAATAGGTACAGAAAATGTATGGCCTGTCTAGAGGAAAGGGTGATTAGCGTATGTGTTCTCTTAGGCGAGGAGTAACCTGGATACGATCTTCAAGGTTCCCCTGTCTGGAGGGGATCTTATCCTTCTGTTGTCATTCCCACAGGCACTAAACGCAGAGCTCGCAGTCCATTGGAGAGGTGGCCGGGCGTGATCAGCATGGACAGGCCTGAGATGGAGTCCAGGCCCTGTGACTTCCTTTTCACTGGTGCTCACAACGTTTTGATTGTGCTCTCCCAGTGTTCTGCCCCTCCTACCATCTTGTTGTTAAATAGGGGAGGAACAGTTAAACAGTAGTACAGACGTCGGGCAGGGTCCTGGTTTCTCATCAAAGAATATATGTAACAGTAAATTTGCGTTCCTCTGCAGGAACTATGGCCCCCACCCAGGTGGAGGGTAGTAACTTCAGGCTGAGCACAAGATTCCTGAAACACTGCCTTGTTTACCTATCAGCCAGTCAGAAAACGGTCACAAACTCTGCAGCTCTTGCCCCAAATTTGTCTATAAAAACTTCTCCCGCACAATCATTGGGGAGTTTGGGCATTTTGAGCATGAGCCACCTGTTCTCAACACTTGTACCTGCAACAGTCCTTTCTCTGCTCCAAGCCCTGATGTTTGGAGTTTGGTGTTTGGTCTCACTATGATCAAGCATACAAACTTTATTTGGAAGCAATATTTCTGAAAGCTTTGACATATATCATTCTAGCACTAACTTTAGGCCAATTAGAAGAATCCTTTTCTAAATTAATTTTGGTGATAGTGTCCAGAGGTACAGACACAGAGATCTTATAGCTTACACTTACAATATTGAGTAATGACACAGGCAGTATAATACAAAACTCACTAGTTTCTATGTAACAGTTGAATCCAAATTTTATTCAGTGGTAGGAATAGGTTAAGTTTCTCTGTTCAAATGGCTAAAGGTTTTTTTTTTAGTTTATTTTTTACTAATATTTGTGGAGGAGACTTTTAAAATTTTTTCATTTGCCTAGTTTCCAAAAGCTTTTCCCCACCTCTGATGTGTTACATTTCCCACCCCCAACCCCAGTTATGAGATACACTTACTTAAAGCTTGCATTTCAAAGAAGGAGTTCTCAGATTTTAGGAAAAATAGGGTAGAAAATTTACATCTCAAAGGCACAGATAAATTATTCAAGTTTTCTCCAAGGAGTCCTGCAGCAAATTTGCCCATTATCAGAGGTTTAGATTAATTAGTGTCTAAATTTTTATTTTTCTTAACTGAAAACAGTACTGTTTTCAATATCCTGATCTTTAACAATATCTGCAAGTATTTTGAGATGACTAGAGGAGGTTTGGGACTTGACAGAATGGATATGTGGGCTTTGAATAACTTCTAGTACTAAATTTCTGTTCTTATAAAAACTTGATTTGCAAAATGAAGACAGTTGCTTTTAATTTCTGAAAGAACTGGATTGCAGTCTGATTGATATCAAGGCGCATATCTGCCCATCCAACCATATTTTCTTCAATTTGCTTCTTTATATCAGGAGATGACTTCAAATTAAGATGGAAATCAAGAGTCCTATGCTGTAGGGTTTAATGCAGCATGCCTTTGTAAAGTCTGTTTGAGTGCTATACATGTTCTCTGACTACAGTTCAAACTTTGACAAGCTCACCTTTGGGAGAAGCCTCTGCTATTGCTTTCATTACTCCTGAATGTCGTCATCCAACTGATCCATTTCCCGATCATTTATAGGAGAGCCTTGGAGAAATTCTGGTCATCTGTTTCCTCTTTCAGGGAGATTTTCCCCAGGGCACCTGGCTTGTCAGATCAATACAGTATAATCATGGGTGAGAACACCTCTAAGCAGCCAGTCAGGGTCCCTCTGAGTAGAATTATTGATGTCCACTGTTCTTTATAACTTCTCTCTAAATTTGGTAGGGTCTTCCTAAAGTGGAGGCAAAGGGCTTTGTAATTTCTTTTAAAGCAGTCCCTAAGGATAGCCACTATACTCTTTTGTATTCTTTTTTCAATTTGGTCCTTCCGTGGGTGCCCATTAGAAAGTTGTTTATAATGAGAACTCTAAAATTTTTTCAAACATGGAATTTTTCCTGATTCAAAGCCTATATAGCTATTGGCAAGTAGGATCTTCAATGGTATATTTTGTCTCAGTGATCACTTAAAGAATAAGCCTTTTCATGACTTAAACATGTATGCAAGAGGCATTCCCAAGGAGGATATAATACGTACAACCCCATGAGATCTAGAAAGTTCATTCCCAGTTTTAACCTTTGAAAGCAAAGACCTTTGTTGCCGCAGGATGTAAGTATGGTGTTAGTTAAAAACAAACAAACAAAAAAGCAGAGTCTTTGGTTTCTTACAAGAATGTGAGATGCTGCCAGTTAAGACCCAGTCATTTATGACACCAGGTAGGCACTATTGGAATGGGACTTTGTCATCACTAATGGGGCAATGAAGTCTAAGCGAAAAAAGGCTGTTTATAGACTGTGTGAACCCTTGATACAAATTCCCGAGAGATGGTGCAGTTGGACAAAGAGAATGTTGCTTGTTCCTTCATTGTCTTCAGCGCACAGCATGTTCAGCTGGCTGCGGGTTATGAGCAAACACTTGCACGTCTTGTGGCTAGCAGAAGCCAGAGAGGTGATTCTCAGTGGTCACAGAGCCAAGCTCTCAAGACATAGAATGTGATGAAAGGAAAACCTCATCATGCATGGCTCAGACAGTAAAGAATCTGCCTGCAATGTGGGCGACCTGGGTTTGATCCATTGGTTGGGAAGATTCCCTAGAGAAGGAAATGGCTATCCATTCCAGTGTTCTTGTCTAGAGAATTCCATGGACAGAGGAGCCTAGCTTGCTACAGTCCATGAGATTGCAAACATTCAGACATGACTGATCAACTAACACTTCATTTTACTTTTTCTTTTCTTTTTATGACAAATGACACAGAAGACAAATGAAAACAGTGACCATCTCTAGGAAAGGGATCAATAGAAAAGTTCTTATAGCAAAATCTTTACCAGAGTTGCTATACTCAAGAAATTACTTTACACAAATATTTTCTTCTAAGAACCTCAATTTAGAAATGTTTACATTCCCCTCTCATCTGTCATTACAGAGAGGAATCTAGTAGAGCTAACTTGGATAAGAAATCTTACGTTTTGTTGGCTTCTGCCAATTTTTCAGAATCCCTTCTGCAGGCTCCAAATTGAATATGGTGTCTCTAATGGTCCCATTGTGGGTTGTCAAGCTGTTAGAGAGGCAAAATGATAAAGATTCAGTAAGTTGTATAGATTCTGTATACATAGAGGATACACAGAAAAGGTGAATAACTTCCTACAAAGGTCCAAGCCATCCCCTAACTACCACCTCAAGTTAAAGATAAGAGAAAGATGTTGAAAAAGACCAAAATTCTGTAACTATCTATGGTGATAGAGGTTAACTAGATTTCTTGTGGTGATAATTTTATAATATATACAAATACTAAGTTATATTGTACACCTGAAACTAATAAAATGTTGTGTGCCAGTTGAGTCAGTTCACTCACTCAGTCATTTCTGACTCTCTGCCACTCCATGGACTGCTGATCACCAGGCCTATCTGCCCATCACCAACTCCTGGAGTTTATTTAAACTCATGTCCATTGAGTCAGTGATGCCATCCAACCATCTCATCCTCTGTCATCCCCTTCTGCTCCCACCTCCAATCTTTCCCAGCATCAGGGAAAGATTTTTCCAATGAGTCTGTTCTTCCCATCAGGTGGCCAAAGTATTGGAATTTCAGCTTCAGCATCAGTCCTTCCAATGAATATTCAGGACTGATTTTCTTCAGGGTGGATTGGTTGGATCTCCTTGCAGTTCAAGGGACTCTCAAGAGTCTTCTTCAACACCACAGTTCAAAAGCATCAATTCTTCAGCGCTCAGCTTTCTTCACTGTCCAACTCACATCCACACATGACCACTGGAAAAACCATAGATTTGACTAGATGGACCTTTGTTTACAAAGTTATGTCTCTGCTTTTTATTATGCTGTCTAGGTTGGTCATAACTTTTCTTCCAAGGAGCAAGTGTCTTTTAATTTCATGGCTGCAGTCACCATCTGCAGTGATTTTGGAGCACAAAAAAGTAAAGTCTGCCACTATTTCCACTGTTTCCCCATCTATTTGCCATGAAGTGATGGGACCAGATGCCAGGATATCAGTTTTCTGAATGTTGAGTTTTAAGACAACTTTTTCACTCTCCTCTTTCACTTTCATCAAGAGGCTGTTTAGTTCTTCTTCACTTTCTGCCATAAGGGTGGTGTCATTTGCATATCTGAGGTTATTGATATTTCTCCTGGAAATCTTGATTCATGCTTGTGCTTCATCCAGCGCAGAGTTTTTCATGATGTACTCTGCATATCAGTTAAATAAGCACAGTGACAATATACAGCCTTGACGTACTCCTTTTCCTATTTGGAATCAGTCTGTTGTTCCATGTCCAGTTCTAATTGTTGCTTCCTGACCTGCATACAGATTTCTCAAGAGGTAGGCCAGGTGGTCTGGTATTCCCATCTCTTTAAGAATTTGCCACAGTTTTTTTTTGTGATCCACAGAGTCGAAGGCTTTGGCATAGTCAATAAAGCAGAAGTAGATGATTTCTGGAATTCTCTTGCTTTTTCAATGATCCAGCAGATGTTGGCAATTTGATCTCTGGTGCCTCTGCCTTTTCTAAATCCAGCTTGAACCTCTGAAAGTTCACAGTTCACATACTGTTGATGCCTGGCTTGAAGAATTTTGAGCATTACTTTAGTAGCGTGTGAGATGAGTGCAGTTGTGCGGTAGTTTGAGCATTCTTTGGCATTGCCTTTCTTTGGGATTGGAATGAATACTGACCTTTTCCAGTCTTGTGGCCACTGCTGAGTTTTCCAAATTTGCTGGCATATTGAGTGTAACACTTTCACAGGATCATCTTTTAAGATTTGAAATAGCTCAACTGGAATTCCATCACCTCCACTAGCTTTGTTCATAGTGATGCTTCCTAAGGCCCACTTTACTTTGCATTCCAGGATGTCTGGCTCTAGGTAGTGATCATACCACTGTGATTATCTGGATCATGAAGATCTTTGTATGTCCATTATACCTCAATTTTGAGTTGGTGAGGGCCAGTTACATGAGTAAACAAAGTCACAGTAAACAGTGTTTGTTTATCATGCTGATTTAAGTACATGCCTTCTCCATTGATTAGAGTGTCTAGAGTTTTAGTGACTGTTCTCTTTCTGGTTTAGAGAAGATTACTGTTGTTCAGTCCCTAAGTTATGTCTGACTTTTTGTGACTCCATGGACTATAGCACGCCAGGCTCCTCTGTCCTTCACTGTCTCCTGGAGTTTGCTCAAATTCATGTCCATTGAGTTGATAATGCAATCCAACCATCTCATCCTGTCACCCCCTTCTACTTTTGCCTTCATTCTCTACCAGCCTCAGGTCTTTTCCAAAGTGTTGGTTCTTCACATCAGGTGGTCAAAGTATTAGAACTTCAGTGACAGTTCTTTCAATGAATATTCAGGCTTGACTGCCTTTAGGATGGAGTAGAGAGAGGGAGACACTTCTATATTCATAAGGGGTATCTACAAATAGAGATTTTCTTTATAAATGTAGTTGTTCCTTACACAGAATAACTTACACTCTCTTTTCAGAGTTTTCCTGTGTCTACTGTTTCTTGAAAATAACCAGCTCAAAATATTCTCTATGCCATAGAAACATTTTGGTGTGGTAAATTTTGCTCTCCTTCATATATTTAGAATCATCAGTTGAAATATGAAGACATTTATCGATTATATTTGATAGGAGTTCATTTTATATAACAGATTTAAATGGAACATTAAAATGATTATTTACAGCTTTATGTTGAGGTTACTCTGTGTAGTTCAGGTGTTTGTTTATAGTATACATTTTTTAAACAAAAGAAGGACATGATGGACTCTATTCCCTAAAGAATTAAATATGAGGGTTTTTGAGGTGCTTGTCAAGTCCTATAAAGAGGGATATCACTCTTTTGGATATCATTTGGGTTAACAAATGATAACTCATTTGTTACTTGAGCTAACAAATAACAAATTGTTTTTTGGGTTAACAAATAACAAGTTGTTTGAGTTAACAACTCAAGAGAGACATACAGACTGTATATAATTGTGTATGCTTGTATTTATGGGAGTCATTATTCATTTGAAGGATGAGCTTTTAATTGCTCATGGGTGAAATCCTGAAAAAATGAAAGATGAAGGTAAAATACCCATGTGAGAAGACAGCAGTACTGAAATATAGGGAAAGATCTACAAGTAAATGGGAAATACCAGAACTTAAAAGGAAATATAGGATAGAGTGTTTCATCCAGATGTTGGTTAACATGTATTCTTATTCAGTTTTAAAAATGGGAAAATTAATGTGAGGATATGGCATATATTTCTATTTACTGAGATAGAGATAATTATGATAATTCTGATGTAAAATCTCTTCTAGAATTTTTAAAAGATAAAATAGAAATTTTGATTCAGAAATATATCAAATAATTATATTTGATGCAAAACATATGGGCATTGCATGATATTTAATTCAAGGCATCTGGTTATTAGTTACAATAAAATGTTTCTATTAGCAGATTTGCTTGAAGAGTTGTGTTTCATATTTTTAAAATATGGTTTTATACATATCTGGCACTGTGAATGCTTGTGGTAAATGTATACTTTAAAAATAATTTTGAGAAGTTAAATGCATTTTTACTTTGTGCTTTACCAATTCTTACTACCATCTGGAGGACAATTTTGATTTTTTTTAAATTGTGGTAAAAACAATTAACATGAGATCCGTTAACATGTATACATGGGTTTATTTATGGGCTCTTTATTCTGTCACGTTGGTCTCTCTGACTATGTGTATATGTATATCTACACACACATACACATGTATATCTGTTTTAAGCAAATAATATAGTGTCTTGATTACTGTAACTCTGTAACATGTTTTAGAATTAGAAAGAGAGGCCTTCAACTTTGTTCTTTCTCAAGACTATTTTGGCTATTCGGTTTTCTAAGATCCCCAGAGAATTTTAGAATGGATTTTTCTGTTGCTCAAAAAAAAAAAAAAAAAGTTAAATTGACTATTCTTTGCAAAATGATCTACAGAATCAAAGAAATCGCCACCAAATGCCAATGCATTTTTTAAGGGTTTTCTTCATAGATTATGTCATCTCTGAACATAAAAAGTTTAATTCTTTTCCACTTTGGATATATTTTATGTCTTGGTACTGCTTAATTTCTCTTGTTGGGAATTCTTATAGCAGATGGAACAGAATTGGCAAGAGTGAGCATCCTTGTCTTGTTTCTGATCTTAGATAAAAACCGTTCAGTGTTTCACCATTGAGTATGGTGTTAACTGTGAGATATTCATATTGAAGATATTTATTATGTTGAGGTCATTTTCTGAGGTCATTTTTTCTTCAAAAAATCATATTTTGTTGCATGTTTTTATTCTGAAAGTGCTGAACTCTAATATTTTTTTTTTTCTGCATCAATTGAAATGCTCTTACTATCCTGTCTTTTGTTTTGTTCATGTGGTGTATTGCATTTATTGATTTTTACATGTTGAATTACCTTGCATCCCAGGAATAAATCCTTCTTGGTTATGTTGTATAATCCTTTTAATGTGCTATAGAATTTGGCTTGCTTGTATTTTTATGGAGGATTTTTGCATATCCAAGTAAGCATTTGCATCAATGCTTATTAATATTCTTTTCTTGTGGTGTCTTTGTCTGGTTTTGGTATCAGGATAATACTGAACTCATAAAAAAGAGTGAAAACTGTTCCCTCATTTTCAGCTTTTTGGAAGAGTTTGAGAAGGGTTGGGACTATTTCTGAATGTTTTATAGAATTCTTCACTGATGTTATCTCTTTTGCTCTAGGCTTTCCTTTGTTGGGAAGTTTTCACTTGCTGATTCAATCTCCCTACTTGTAATTCTACTTAGACTTTGTTTTTCTTCATCATTCAACCTTGGTGAAAGGGTTAGTTGCTCACTCCTGTCTGACTCTTTGTGACCCTTATGAACTGTAGCCCACCAGGCTTCTCTGTCCATGGAATTCTCCAGGCAAGAATACTGGAGTGGGTAGCCATTCCTTTTTCAAGATGATCTTCTCGACTCAGGGATCAAACCTGGGTTTCCTGCTTTGCAGGTAGACTCTTTAACATCTGAGCCACCAGGGAAGCTTTTGATTACTAATTCAGTTTCCCTGCTTATAATTCTGCTGAGACTTTCTTTTTCTTCATCATTCAATCTTGGTTGAGTGGAGTGTTAGTCACTCGTTCATGTCTGACTCTTTGTGACCCTGTTCACTGTAGCTTGCCAGGCTCCTCTGTCCATGGGATTTTTCCAGGCAGGAATAATGAAGTGGATTGCCATCCATTTTTTCTGTGTTATCCAATTAGATGGTATATAATTGTTCATGGTCATTTTATAATTTTATTTCTAAGGCATCCTTAGAAATATCTTTAATTTCTGATTTCAGGTGTCTTTATTTTTATTAGCCAGCTAAAGGCTGATTAATTCTGTTTTTTATCTGAAAAGAATCAACTCTTAGTTTTATTGATATTTTTCCTTCTGTTTTTCTATTCTCTATTTTATTTATATCTACTCAAATCTGTATTATTTCCTTCCTCTGCTAAATTCAGATTTAGGTTTTTTTGTTTGTTTTGTTTTTTTGAGATGTACATCTTGGTTGTTGATTTAAGATACTTTCTGTTTTCTAAATGCAGACATTTACCACTATAAATTTCACTTATTACTGCTTTCACTACTTGCCATAAATTTTGGTATGCTGTGTTTTCATTTTCATATATCTCAAGATATTTTCTAATTGCTTTTTGATTTCTTATTTGACCCAATGGTTGTGCAATATATGGTGTTTAATTTCCACAAATTTTCATATTTTTGTGTTCCTTTCATTATTGATATCATTTCATTCCATTGTGGTTGGAGAAAGTACTTTGTATAATCAGTTTTCTTAAATTTGGTAAGACATTTTTGTGTTCTATCAGGCAGTCTGTCTTGCAAAATCTTCTTATGCATTAAGAATGTGTATTCTGTTGTGGATGGAGTATTCTGTATATGCACATTAGATCCAACTGGTATAATATTGTTCAAGTCCTCTCTTTACTTCCTTACATTTCTACCTGGTTGTTCGATCCATTATTAGAAATGGGATATTGAAATCTTCTGGTATTATTAGTATTATCCCATAGTGTGTGCTATGTGTATGTCTGTGTTAGTTTTTCAGTCGTGTCCAACTCTGCGACTTCATGGACTATAGCCCACTAGGCTCCTCTGTCTATGGGATTCTCCAGGAAAGAATACTGGAGTGGGTTGTCACGTCCTTCTCCAGGGTATCTTCCTAACCCAGGAATCAAACCCAGCATTGTAGAGAGATTCTCTACCATCTGAGCCACCAGGGAAGCCCCTAGTACTTATTTCTGTTTACAGCCAGTCAATATTTGCTAAATATATTTGAGTGCATTGATGATAGATGAATATATATTTTAAATTGTCATGATTTTTGCACTTAACATGAAATAATGCTGTCTCTTGAGTCAGAAGTAGCTATTAACACATTGTTGTGCTATGTTTCTCTTTATTTCTGAAATTTTATGCCCCATAAAATCAATTTCATCTTATTAAAAACTCCTAGGCATGCCATTTGCCATAATACTGACTTTACCAGAACATCAGATATACTGTTGGTGTTGAGCAAAGCATGCATCAGAAAATGAATGAGATAGTTTTATTGAGAAAACAATTGTTAGTCAGGATTTAACCTTCTGATCTTGATTTAGTATTGAATAAGACTGAAAATTGTGAATGTAAAGATGTTGATGCCAACTTCTTAACAACATAATTTACCATTCATGTAGATGAGAGATGAGAAATGCCAAAAGCCAGAGAAATAATACTTAGTGTACAACATGTTTTGTTGACATTGATAACACAAGTACATTTCTATGATTATGTGTGCTTACTCAGGTATCATATTTCAGGGATGTAACCAGGGTTTTAATATCCTGAACTTAAAATTTGGGGACCAAAGTATGTTTTTAGAAGATATAATTAAGAATAACATAGTTCCTTAAAGCATAATTATTGTGTAAGTAGCTCAAGTACTAAGAATTCAAAATATGGCTTCCAATATTTGATGATTTGTTTTATTCCATCAGAAAGATAAAGTCATGGTTGTGGTTGTTTTAATCAACTTTCAAATGTTTCAATATGTATGAAGAAATAAATTACAGAGTTCAATTAAAAAAATATGAGGAGAATCCATTTGCCACTGACTCTGAGAATGAAAAATACAGTTTCAACTCAAGAGTAATAGGCTTGTTAATTTAGCTTCTAAGATGCTGAAAGTAATCTTCAATAAGAAACTGCTCCATAATTTCTGTATTCATATTCAGTTTACAGACATATAATTTATGATTTTTCAAACACTTTCCAGCATTCTTATGGCATACAGTTATAAGTTAGAATATTCTAATTTAATAGAAATAATTATTGAGAAAAAAGTTGATGGTTGTAGAGTCTCTTGGGTGTTTTTAAATGTCACAAACCATACTTGCCTGCTGAAGGATTGCAAACAAATCTATTTGTCCTACTTATATAATAGGTTTTATTTTTAAATGATTTGAACATTTATAAATTTCATAAAATTATTAGCCTAAGGGGACATGAATTCCAGTTGAGTGCTCTATAGATGCCAGAAGCTAAGGAATTAATGCATTACTTTTGTGAATTACATTACCTGATGATAACAGGTGTCATATTTTTCATCTTGCAAAATGACAACAGTGTATTTTTAGCATATAATACTTTTTACACGCTTGAATAAATCTACCTGAAATGACTAGAAATCTAATAAGGTGATGAAAGACTGAGACATTTCTCCAAAAATGTAAATAAAATAATATTTCAGTAAAATGTTAATTTCCATAGACAGAAGGTTAGTCTATGTCTCACACAGGGAAAGAAAGTTTTCAACTGGTTTTAGGTGAAGTTGGTAAATGTAAGTGTCAAACTGAAGCAGATATGGAAAGACAAGTGATAACCATTATTTGTTGGAAACATACAATCTCATTTCAAAGGCTTATTTTTGTATAGGAAAAATGTCATAGTTGAAAAGGTAACATTTTAATTTTTAAAAACCAAATCGAGGCATTAAAATCCCATATTAAAGACCCTCACTGATAGAGGTTGAGACTCAGGTCAGTAAAGATTGCTGGCAGACTGACTTTGGCATGCCCATGCCTACTTCTGACCAAGGCATTAAGCCAGCACGTACCTTTTACTGGTGGAATTAGGAATCCACATCTTAGCAGTTTGCCTAGCTATGACACCAGAAGCCACTGATTATACTCTGCATCCTCAGAAGGAATGTTGCATGACTAATCCAAAAAGTCTATCTGACACTGAATAGGTTATAACAAATATTTTCAATGGAGTACTTCAATAAACCAAGGGAATAATCTAGGTATACATCAATTTTTAAATTATTTGAATAAATATGTATTTTATAAATACAATAAAAACATAAAAAATAGAATATAGCACTATAAATTATTTATGACACACAAAACTAAAAGTGTTATAATTTCTTTAATTCCAAAAGAATAACAGTTTCTTTAATTCTAAAAGAATAACGTGGTCACTGCAAAGCAAAATAAAATACAAAGGTGGGTGGAGGAAATAATGTAATACCCCAGAACTTAAACCACGTGGGATTGAATTGTGGACGCACAGGTCCACTTTATGTGTGGAATTTTTTCAGTAAATATGTACTACTGCACTACATGATCCATAGTAGATTGAATCTGCAGAGGAGGATACTAGGGATCAAGTGTAAAGTTACACACAGATTTTTGTGTGGAAGATGTTTTTAGTTGGTGTGGAAGGTGTTTTTAGTCCCAGAGTTGTTCAAGGGTCAACTATAATATCCACTCAACCTGTATGCAGTCTCATAGTCGTATTCCACTCCCTCCCTCCTATGTATCAAGCAAATACATTTTAAACAAAACAACCGAAACAAATGTTAAAATTGAGGCAAGAAGGAAAGAAAAAGGAAATTTGCCTAACACCATGCACTTAGCTTCCCTGATGGTTCTGTTGGTAAAGAATCTGCCTGCAATGCAGGAGATACCAGTTTGATTCCTGAGTCAGGAAGATCCCCTGGAGAAAGGATAGGTTGCCCACTCAAGTATTCTTGGGCTTCCCTTATAGCTCAGCTGGTAAAGAAATCACCTGCAATGCGGGAGACCTGGTTTGATCCCTGGGTTGGGAAGATACCCTGAAGAAGGGGAAGGCTACCCACTCCAGTACTCTGGCCTGGAGAATTCCATGGATTACATACATAGTCCATGGGGTTGTAAAGAGTCGGACAGGCCTAAGCAACTTTCACTTTCATGCACTTAGCAGAGCTGGGTTGTGAATCTGGGCAGTTCATCTCCAGAATTCATGTTCATCATGTAAACCTAACTTATCTGTAAAGTTGAACAATATTTCTGAGTCTGGTATATACTTTATATTTTAACAAATAATAGTAAGATGTAACTCCTTCAGAAACTCCTATGTCTTTTCCTCCATGCATCCCTTGATGTGATCTGTTAAAAATATCAGTCTGGAAGGTTGTCTTTTAACACATTATTGACTTGGGTATTTCTGCAGAAACCAACACCTATGACCAGTTATTTGCTAAGTGAACAGTGAAAGATCTCAATAATGTTTGGTAACAAAAGACACATTAATATATATCTGGCCAATAAAGAGTTAATAGACTTTGGGCATTGAAAATTCATAGAATTTAAGACAACTCAATAGAAAAAATGACAGAAAAAAGGTTAGGAATGGATAATTCTCTCACAAATAAATCTAAATGGCTAGAGTACATATTTGAAGATACTCTGATGAAAAGTGAAACCAACATTAAGACTTTTGTTCTATTGGTTTAGTAAAAAAAATGAAAGGATCTATTACACTGTTGTCTGTGGAACTACATACACATATATCAGGCTGAGTGCCTGACATCCCTTCTAGGATGTGAAACAGGCTTTTGAATTGATCATTTCTAAAATTAAATCTGTGGTTTCTCCCCGCAACATGATCCACATGCCACCTTACTCATTTCAGCCTGGACCCACAGTTTCCCAGTGTCATGGGCACCTCTAGCCATCCTTGATAATCTCTTTCATGTCACTCACCCATCAGAAATCCCTTTGCTCAACTGCAAACTATTTGAATTATCTAATCCCTGTATACTTCCTCTTCTGTCATCACCCCAGATCTGCTCTAATCAGGGTTACTGTTGCAGCTTCCGAACAGATATTTCTGCTGCTACACCTGATCTCTTACAGGTTTTCCCTCAAAAGAATAGGGTGACCGTTTTAAAATACCTGTTTGAGTTTGTTGTCGCTCTGCTTAAACTCTGCCATGAGTCTCCTTTTCACTAAGACTAAAAACCAAAGTCCATACCGTGGCCTGCAGGCTTCACATTTCCGTTTTAAGCAAACTCTCTGACCTGCTCTGGTTTCTCTCCTTCATCCACTCACCTGGTTCTAGACTTGCTGTTACCCTTGCTCTACAGAACACCCTAGGCAAGCTCTTACCTTATGTCCTTGCTCTGGCTATTTATTATTTTTTCTATAGGGTTTGTGGCTTTCCAGTAAAATATGTAATTTATCAGTGAATTATACTTCTGAAAGTCTCTGAGGGGGGAGGTGGGGATGTATGGCAAAGCTTCTCTCCTAGATAGCATGCATAATTTAGGTACTCTTAGAATTTATTTATTTTTTTGGTCATGCCTTGTGGCTAATGGAATCTTAGTTCCCAGACCAAGGGTTGAGCCTGAACCATGGCTGAGAAAGTACCAAGTCCTAACCACTGAACCACCAGGGAAATCCACTGTTAGGCTTTCTTAATGTCAGATTATTTGATGTAAGAAAAGCAGTTGTTAAATATTGCCACACTTATAAGGCTTAAATTGTCTTATATGTATGATTGAATAAGCACCTCACCTCTGAATAATCACAGCTCACAACCTTTTTTCCTCCTCTTGCCAAAGAAATTCTGTGTGTGCCCACTTTCTCTGTAACTTTACACACCTTCTCACCCCACCATACTTCCGCCCCTTTTCCACTTCTCTGTGTTAGATAAGGATTTGAGGCATGAGATGCCTTAAACAGGTAAAAACCAGGGTGAAGGAGGTAAAGTAACTGAATTTCAGAATTGAGAAGAAAAAGGCTTAGCCCCAAGTGTACAAGCAATTATAATTATCACACCAATATTAAAAAAAAAAGAGATACAATCTTATAATTTGAAGATGAAAAGAAAATGTACTTTGTTTCAGAGAGGAAAAAAGAACTGCCAAGTGTGTCTAATAATTTTTTTAATTTAACTTTTACATTGGAATATGGTTGATTTACCACATGTTGCATTACAGTGTTGTTAAGTTTCAGGGGTACAGCAAAGGGGATCAGCTATACACATCTCCATTCTTTTCCAGATTGTTTTCCCATATGGGTTTTATAGAATATTGAGGGTTGTTTCCTGTGCTTCATTGTAGGCCCTTTCTCCTTATCTGTTTCACATATAGCAGTGTGTATCTGTTAATCCCAGACTCTTAATTTATCCTACCCTCCCACTTTTCCCCTTTAGTAACTGTAAGTTTATTTTTAAAGTGAGTCTGTTTATGGCTTGTGAATAAACTCATTTGTATCCTACTTTAGATTCCACATATAAGTGATATCATATAGTATTTGTCTTTGTCTGACTTCACTTAGTATGATAATCTGTAAATCCATCCATATTGTTGCAGATGGCGAAATTTCATTCTTTCTTATGGCTGACTAGTATTTCATTATGCACATACACCACATCTTCTTTAACCATGCATCTGTTGATGAACTTTTAGATTGCTTCCAAGTCTTGGCTATTGAAAATAGCGCTGCCATGAACCTGAGGGTGTACCTGTCTTTGAGTTTTTTAAAAAATATGATTGACTAAGGATTTGGATCACTTTCAAGGAGTTCTCAAAATCCAAGTTTAGGATTATAGTATTTTAGCATAATTTTGGGTTGTCACATTTTTATAATTTTTTCTATTAGCTTGAATGTAGACAATTAGCTCATTTCATATTTAGTGAAACAATCATCAGTGGTCAGGAGTCCATTCAGGTTTTATTTATTTACTATTTATTTTAACTTTAATTTTAATTGTTTGTTTTATTCCCAATGTATATATATGGAAATCCTTCCCTTTCATCATATATGTACTTAGAAGAAGAAACAGATTGAGTTGTATTACATAGATGTTATTTTGTATGTGTGGTCACTATATACCTGAAGGATAGCATGTGGTCATATAATCTCTCTTTATATCATATACATTACATGTATACATATACTAATCTAATATTTGAATATGTAGCTTTGAATAGACTTATGAAACATGTAGTGATGTTTTATATACATATTTTAAGTAATATAGACTATATAGCTTCTCAATCTGTGGTAATGACTATTAATATGTTCCCCCAGTGTCATGTCAGTTGATACTTTATAAGATAAAAAATAATACTTAGAAAAAATAAAGAGATTAAAATCCCAGCCTTTTATTATTAGATATGATGCACATGGAGATACATTTTAGCAAATTAATTCAGATAAATACAGTACAAGGAAAAGAGAATTTTAATACTGTACGTGCTCTCTAATTGAAAGTGAAATCGAGTGAATATTAACTCCCCATGTTATATGCCTTTGTGGACACTTTGGGTACTATATGTATCAGTATCCTCATTTTCTTTCATTTTCTCAGGTATATTATTAAGTCTATTCTTGTAATTTATTTATTTATTTCCTTTTTTGTAAGATGGGTTTTTCCTTCAGTCTTTTTCTCTGAGTTTAATCAAAACTAGATCCACTCTGGTTTGTTCCTTATTGTACTTAGGTTTAAAATCTGTTGTTTAGTTTTCATCAACTGAAATGTTACGATATACATTTCTATTTTAAGTTAGTGTGTAATTTTTTTTTTCTATTCCTGTGTCTTTGGGGAACACACTTTAATATTTGAGTGCCTTTTGCATCTCTGTAGTGAGGAAACAATTGCTTTATTAAATACAGTTAGTGGTAGGCGGTGGTGAGAGAGTGGCTTGGCCTGTGTGTTTCCGTTTCCTCTGTATTTCTGCAGGATGCTTACATCCCCTTTATCCTTCGCTGTCATCCCTTTTCCATCTTTGTCTTTATTCCCAGAATCAGTGTCTCTCTCAGGCTGCCACCTTCATTCCAGTCCACTTTCAAGTGTTTTTCCTCTACTGCCAAGTCACAGTATCTTCATTTGACATTTAGTCCTGCACATTGTTTTGCTGGAGGTAGGTTTTCCTGTCCTTTTGATTTGTTCTTTAACCCCAACCCTCTCTTTAAAAAAATAAACAAAAAAAACGGCTTGTTAAGCCTCCCCCTTATCCACCCGCTGTAGTAAGAGCAAGAGCTCAGATGGAATTTAGAGTCGATTCTCCTCCTACAGTTAAGTTTTTGGGTAGTCTGTCTCCTAGTAATGTTGAAGTCATAAGTCATGTGTAAACTTATTTTTACTAGTCTCAGATTTAGATATCTAGGGATGACGTATAGAGTTTAAGCCACTACAGTACCACATATGTCAGTATTTAAATATTAAATATGTCACTATTATCCATTGTAGGCTTGGTTGATAGCAACATGACAGAATAATATATATTGTTACTTACTGACTTTGTCCCTCTAAAATTCTTACTTCCATATATTGAAGCCCTAATGGCCAATGTGGTTACCTGTGGAGGTGGAGCCTCTAAGGAAATAAATGTAAAAGAGATGATAAGGGGGAGAGGCCTGATGTGACAGGAGTGATATCCTTAGAAAGAGAGATATCAGGGTTTTGCATACTCTCACTCACTCTGTGCACATGAGCCAAGGAAAGGACATATGAAGACATAGCAGGAAGGTGGCTACAAATCACGGAGCATTCTCACCAAAATGTAATTATCCAGAACATTAATATTGAACTTCTAGATTCCAAAGCTTAAGTTTCTGTAGTTTAACCAACAGAATTTGGTTATAAAAGTCCTAGCAACTAATATAATATCTGAATCACTTCTGTTTGATTTTAAACCACCTTTGAGAAATACTTTTCAGAGAGGTATATTGATGTGAAGAAAAGACTTAAGAAAATTCAGCAAGGTCAAGATATTAATTTTTACATTATTATCCAGAATAGAACATGATGCCATATTTCAACAATCATCTGCAATCATTACTCACTACTTCTAAAGACTTACCTTCTAAAGGTATAGCTAAAAGTGTATGACAATTCAACAAAATAGCTCCAAATTCCAAGAATTTTAATGCATGAGCTTTCAGAGAGAAAATAAATTTTTATTCACATACACAGCTATATATTGTCACCCTGCTTATTTAACTGATATGCAGAATACATCATGAGAAACACTGGGCTGGATGAAGCACAAGCTGGAATCAAGGTTGTTGTGAAAAATATCAATAATCTCAGATATGCAGATGACACCACCCTTATGGCAGAAAGTGAAGAAGAACTAAAGAGCCTCTTGATGAAAGTGAAAGAGGAGAGTGAAAAAGTTGGCTTAAACCTCAACATTCAGAAAACAAAGATCATGGCATCTGGTCCCATCACTTCATGGGAAATAGATGGGAAAACAGTGGAAACAGTAGCTGACTTTATTTTGGGGGGCTCCAAAATCACTGCATATGGTGATTGCAGCCATGAAATTAAAAGATGCTTGCTCCTTGGAAGAAAAGTTATGACCAACCTAGAGAGCATATTAAAAAACAAAGACATTACTTTGCCAACAAAGGTCCATCTAGTCAAGGCTATGGTTTTTCCAGTGGTCATGTATGGATGTTAGAGTTGGACTATAAACAAAGCTGAGTGCAGAAGAAGTGATGGTTTTGAACTGTGGTGTTGGAGAAGCCTCTTGAGAGTCCCTTGAACTGCAAGGAGATCCAACCAGTCCATCCTGAAGGAGATCAGTCCTGAGTGTTCATTGGAAGGACTGATGTTGAAGCTGAAACTTCAATACTTTGACCACCTGATATGAAAAGCTAACTCATTTGAAAAGACTCTGATCCTGGGAAGGATTGAGGGCAGGAGCAGAAGGGGATGACAGAGGATGAGATGTTTGGATGGCATCACTGACTCAATGGACATGAGTTTGAGTAAACTCAGGGAGTTGGTGATGGACAGGGAGGCCTGGCGTGTTGTAGTCCATTGGGTCGCAAACAGTTGAACAGGACTGAGTGACTGAACTGAACTAACGTTGTCATTTAATAAATTTATAGGTAAGCAATATCAAGATTGTCAACCTATATAATTGATAATTGGTGCTAAATTACAGAACATGTTAAATATAACATCAGCAGAAGCTAGAAGTACTTTTTCCAGGATTTATTTATACTTTCTCCTGCAAAACTGTCTGCCATTAAAAAAAAATGTTGCATTAATTTCTGTCATTAGTGGTAAAACTAATTATTTTAAATCTGGTTGCCCATATTACACTTTTTAATTTAAAAGTTGGAACCAAACTGTATTCATATTCAGCATTGTTGTTGTTCAATCACTAAGTCATGTCCAACTCTGTGCAACCCCATGGACTGTAGCCCACCAGGCTCCTCTGTCCATGGAGCTCTCCACAGAAAAATACTGAAGTGGTTTGCCAATAGATACACCTAAAACTGAAGTATGACTTACAATGCTGAGAAAAATAAAATCAGTTATCTCTTAGCTGATTAGTTTATAAAGTATAGGTGCATTTATTTATAAATTGTCATCATTTGACACATAATTCATGTTGACTATTGTAAGAAGGTAGAGGCTGTAAAACTATATAGTAAATCAATACTTAACTACATAATTTCTAAGTCAAATACAAAATTTAATTTGCAGGTTTCATGAATAATCGAATATCATTTGAAAAACAAACTCAAGTTTATAATGTTCTGAATTTGCTACAATTTATATATTCTTCTTTGTGTATATGTATACACCTTGGTATATACATACTTGTCCTCTGCATTTAATCAATTCCATGGGTATATTTTCACATCATCGTTAAATTTATTTTAATTTTGAGTATATCATTTTGAATATGTTCAACAGTCAGAGATCCCTTAAAGTAAATAGGAAGGTATTGTTCTCATTTCCAAAAGCTGATGTTTGAATTACAATGTTCCTTCCACTTTATTTCTTACTGAACAGCTCTATTATATTAAGAGTTGGCTTCAGTTATCTTTACCATTTTTTATTTTGGTTGTTGGAAGAACACTGAAAGAATCCTATAGGAGAGAATAGTTTGAAATACAGTATTTATACCGGGAAAGGGATTTTAATGAATCTAAAATTGAAGCTTTCCTGTACCCTCTTGTTGACTCAGTCTCGTCCCTGGAACTTGCTTTCCCCTGCCTCCTCCAGTTGTGGAAAGAATTCTGCTCAGTTTAGCTACAATTCCCCATCTCACTATCTGGTCACCCTAACCCACTTTCAGCAAGAATTCTAAGTTGGTTTTACAGAAGTCCCCCTACCCCTGCTATCGCTTCTTAGTAATTCTTCATTCAGTAACTTTCTTACTATAGTTGTCTATAAATCTCCAAGTGCCTTTGCTATATTTGGAGTTGAGCCTGATCTCTTGCATAAAATCTTTCTTAGCATTTTATAACAACTGGCAAAATAGTTTTTTTGCTAGCAATCTTATCTATCATTTATTCTCAGCATCTATAATAGTGCATGGCATGTAGAAAAACTGTGCATTTCCAGAAGGAAAGAATATATAACATGATTAATAATGCTAAGTATACAAGAAAGTTAAAGTTTATAGATATCTGTGCATATATAACATTGATATGTACACATGTAAGATGTTGTAACAAAGACCTCGGGACCTCAGGATCTGGGAGTGGACTGTCAGAGTATGACTCCTGTAGTGTCTGATGTATTGTGTAACTTTGGGTAAGTTATCAACTTCTTGAAGCTTCAGTTTGCTCATTTGTATAATGCAGTTAAGAAAAGTACCTGAATTATGGCGTTATAAGGCAACAATAAATGGGTTAATACATTTGAATCTTTGAAAACTAAGATCACATATTGTCAATATACAGTAGTTACTATCATCACTAAGTGTATTAGCATTAGTAATACCACTGACCTCGTATGTAATTGCATGCATTAAAGGAACTATTCACACACATTTTAAGGGATTTATCCAACCTGACAAGTATGTAGTCTACCCATTTGAAGTTAAATGTTGGTGCACTAATGGTTTCCATCTGCCTTGTTTGCTCTTCCTGTGTCTTCTTGCTTACACTATAACCCAAGTTTCTAGGTGTTACCATTCTGTGACTGTGAAACCAGCAGGGATGAACACAACAGTCCACGCTGATGCTATAACTAATAGAAAGTATAGAATATGTTGTGTATTTTGACTCTCACACAAAACTCTACAAAGGCAGGGATTTGGGTTTTATTCAATTTTTTCTCCCCAAAGTTTAAGTGCAATCACAGAATTAAGTCATTTAGAAATAGTATTTAATTATTACCATATTACTATTGATTGAGATGGAAAGTCTTCTTCATTAGTGATTTAGTTATGTATTACACAATGAAGTATATCTTTTAGAAATGAGAATAGTTGTAGATTTAAAGTATTAAATTACTGTAGAGATAAATCCTAAACAAAATGTAATTGAAGAAACTGAATCAGACTCTAATATATTTTTTCATTTCTAATTTTTTAGTGCACATTTGATATTTAAAATAGCATTTCATGTGTAAATGTCATAATGATCTCCATTTTAGTTAAAGTAGTATTTATTTAAGTGAATTTTGGGGCTAATTCAGTGTTCATGTCCACTCTGCTAATATGTTTTATATTATCAACTGTTCTTTTTAAATCATTAGTCTATATTTTTTCAGGATATTACTAAATTTATGATCAATGTATGCAACTTATTACAGGTGCTATGCTTACTGCATCTTAGAAGATACAAAACATTGCTTACTATTATTGAGAATATAGTTCTGTGTTAGAATATGCATTTAAGAGCTAAAACCAATGCTACTCTTGTTACACTTTGGGGATGTGGAGGGAAATATATAGTACAGGAAAAAAGTGTGTTTCACTGGAAACTTTAGACTATCATATTAGCAGTGTGTTTCTGGAAAGAAATGAGCAAAACTGTCACATGGGTAAAAGTCTAATGGTCTTTATGTATCTTTAAGTTTTGTTTATTCTGAGTAGTATAGGAGATTAGAGAAATTGGGAAATTACCTTTACCTTTGTGTTCTGCCGTTGAAGAAAATAATTTTTCCATAATTTTCTGTCACTAATGTTTTTAACTTACGCAGAAGTGTGCATAAGTTGTGCTTGAGACCAGATGCCTAAACAGATAAAAATTAAGAGTAGATTTGAGAATGCATTGCATTTTAAAACAAATGATTAGAATGGAAATCCTGAATTTGGAATAATAGAATTCATAATAATACTGATAAAATTGCTATATGAAATTTGAAAATTGATAGATCTATGCCCATTTGGATATAATCACTGGGTATATCCACTACAGTTTTTAAAAATTTACAATTCCTATTGATACTGAGATAACTACCCTAAAATGCTTTCTAAGTATTATGCTGTGCAATAAGTGAACCACTAGAACCTTCCTTAGAACCAATCTATTTCTGTCTCTAAATATTCCTGAAATTCAAACATTTTCTGGGGACCACATTTTTTGTTGCTGTCTACTTAGATGAAAAATGGTCACCAACCTCAGTCATTAATCATGTAGATCATAGAGAAAGGTAGAGAGAATCTTTTAGTCCAGAGTCACTTAACTTCATTTTTGAGGCTAAAATAACCAAAAATCATATACCATATTCATCAACAGTTGACAGTATTGTCAACATTTTCTTCAGTATATTCCCTGTGGAATTATTGTAAATAAGTTTATCTGAGACATTTAGTTACAAAGCTTCCTTATTGATCATAGTTTTCCTTGTGCTAAGATAAATGGTATTTTAAATACTCAGTGTATCCATTCTGGGCTTCCCTGGTAGCTCAGCCGGTAAAGAATCCACTTGCAATGTAGGAGACCCTGGTTCGATACCTGGGTTGGGAAGATTCACTGGAGAAGTGATGGTATCCGATTCAAGCAGAATTTCTCATATTTGTTAAGCTCAGTTTCTGTGTTAATTAGGCCTTAGTTTCTGGGTTATAAAAAGATCTCTATAAAGTATCAGTCAGTCTCACACTTCTCAGAAATGTCATGTTAAATAGCATGCTTTAATACATTATGAGACAGTAGCTGCTAAAATGGGCTGCACAAAACCCTGAATTATATGTGATGCTGAAAATACATGCCTATTAAGTCTCTGAATCATTTACTATTTTACTCTTTTTTTCCCCCACTGGTGATTACACAGGAGACCTATACCTTTTCCAAAATAATGCTTTAATTAATACTCATGGAGAATTCTCTCCTGGAGAAAATGCAGTGTAGACCCAATTACTCTTTGAAATGCATAATTCTTCTTACTTGATTGTATCTGCATAGTGTGATGCTCTAAGACTACCTAGAGATTATATTTCTTCAGTTCTGCATAGTAGTAATGAGCATTTAAATCCTTTAATTCTTTCATATTTGCATATATTCAAACCTGGGAGGAGAAACAAAACTAAAGCATTAGAAATGTGAAATTAATGATTTTAATTAAAACATTTTGCAGTCCTCATACTACAGCCTGGTACTATGATTATTATTCCTTCTACAGATGAATTCTCCCTATATTTTAAAGAGCTGGTATTACTTCAAAAACAACTCTTGAAGACTAGATTATATACCTTCACTACTAGAAGAAGATAATGAAAATATTTAAATAACACATAAAGAAAATAAATATATGGACATGCATGTTTATGGTGGTAGAAAATTAGTGAAGCAGAAATACTGGAATTATATTTCTTATAACAAAGTCTATGAAAACAGAGCCTGCTATTTGAATGTAAAAACTGAAAGCTGATATAGGTTATGTAAGAAGAAAAAGTTCTTAAAACTTAGATAAAAGTTTTACAGGTAAAACCTTATGGCTCTATGGCAATAGTCTTGATGAATAGCTTTTCAGTTCTGTGAACAAAAGTTATTAGCAGACAGATGGTTGTGTTCTACACTTCCAGTTATAAGTCACATGTTACCTCTGATTTCCCACAGAAACCACTCTTTGGCTAACAGCAAACACACACAGAGAAATAGTCATTCGTAAAAAAATTTGTGCACTAATATTTCCAGTGCACATTATTTTAAGATCATTTGTTACATTATGTTTGATTCTTCTTACTATTCTGTTTCATTTTCTAAAGCTATAGGCTTCGAAAATCTGGCTTGGAACACTCAAAAGACTGCAGACATAAGAGTGAGTCTTCCTTGGTAACCAACGTGATTATTCTGCTAGTTCATTCAGTAAAGATTTAACTAAATTTTCAATGCATGTATATCTTAATATCATATGACAGTTATTTTTAAAAAATTTTGAAATTGTTTTTGGCAGCTTTGGATGTTTACCAGCATACCTCAGTGGACCACCTTCCAAAGTCAATTAAATCACAGCATATTGCCTGAGAACTGCATCTCATGAGCTGCTTATGCCCAGGTGCTATTTCTTTCTTCATTTCTGGAATAAATCTCAAAAGAGAATGTTACCATCACTCGGTCTACATTTCTAGTTCTCTCTCATCCCCATTACCTATAATGTTCAAGCTATGTGTCTCTTCCTTTTCAGATGTCACTCATCTGTCATAACTTCCCTGAAGACTCCCTCCTCTAAAAAACCTCTATGCGTTCTCCTCAGAAAGTGGAATTTTCCTCCTGTGAGCCACCATGTCACATTGTATGTCCCCTGTTGGTTCATTTATCATAATCTTGACTCTATCATAATTGGTTTTATACTTGACCATTACTACTCAAGTTGTATCTCTTAATAAAACTCATTGACATCACTTTCATGGCTAAGTTAGACACGGCTGAGCAACTAAACTGACATCACTTTCGTAGCTCAGTTGGTAAGCAATCCACCTGCAATGCAGGAGACCTTGGTTAGATTCCTGGGTCAGGAAGATCTGCTGGAGAAGAGATAGTCTATCCACTCCAGTATTCTTGGGCTTCCCTTGTAGCTCAGCTGGTAAAGAATCCGCCTGCAATGCGTGAGACCTGGATTAGATCCCTGGGTTGGGAAGATCCCCTGGAGAAGGGAAAAGCTACCCACTCCAGTATTCTGGCCTGGAGAATTCCAGGAACTGTAGGGTCCATGGGGATCCAGGGTCGAACACTACTGAGCAACTTTCACTTTCACATCACTTTTCACTGGGTGGGCACAAATACAGTCTAAGGTAATAATCTATATACACTTGATGTGTATTCATTTAAAATGTTTATGATATTGTAAACAATATAAACCAATTAGTTTTCAAATATAGGCACAGTCATAACTCTGACACTTTAAAAAAACTGTTACAACAGTATTGCCTGTCATTAGTGAATTTATATTCTATTGCTGTTATAACAAATTACCACACAGTTAGTGAAATGAAGGAAAAAAATAGTTTAAGGAAGTTCAAAAAGACCAGGGTGCCTAAAGCAGAAGGTAAGCAAGGAGAAGAGATCATTTCAAATTGAAGATGCACATTAATATATACAAATAAAGATGTCAGATCAGAACTTTATATGACAAGTCTGGGCTTTTAAGGAGAGTCAGCGATGGAGACAGACCCAGCAAAGGGTTGATAGTACAAGCACTGAGACATTATGGAGAAGCCTGTGAGGTAAAATAAGAAACAGGAGAGGGTCATGTCTGGAAAGCCAAGTGCAAAAGGGATTCAGTACAGCTGTATTGATGTAGGTGGCTAACCCAAAAACTTAAGGGGATTTTAAAAATAAACTTACTTGTTGTTTGATGAGGTAGAGAAGAACCTTTATTTCTGTTGGTTCATTAATGGAAGTAAAATGTAAGTGAGGAATGAAAAGTGTCTTTCTATCAGTTACAATTGTTGTGTTCACACCTAATGCAAGAGTGTGTATTTTCAAGTAGCTTTTCCAAGCCATTTGTCTCAATGCAAAACCTTGTTCTCTTTACAGTCATATTTGAACATTTTAGTGTTCAATCATAAGTATACTTCATATACTTCGTACTTCAGTCATAAGCATAACTGGCACAAATAAGTTTGGAAGTAAACATAGCTCAGTACTTGGTGGAAGCAGATATGTAAGGTTAGTGGATATTAAAGTACAGCCTACTAAGTGCCCTCTGAGTTGTGACTGTCACATTTTACAGAAAGAAGGGAGAGCATCAGTGAAATGAGTAGGTAGGTAAAGGGTATGAGGAACTCAATACATACCAAAATGTTAAATGAATATATTGGGCATTACAGGATACTTTAAAACAATGACAGCTAACTCATCACCTAAACTTGTAAATCAAGTGGCAGTTAAAATGTGTTCTTAAAAGGCAGTCTCTTTATCCATTCATCTGTTGATGAACGTTTAGGTTGCTTCCATGTCTGTCTATTGTAAATAGTGCTGCAGTGAACACAGGGGTGCATGTGTCTTTTTGAAGTATGTTTTTCTCAGGATACATGCCCAGTAGTTGGATCGCTGGGTCATTTGGTAGTTCTGTTTCTCGCTTAAGGAATCCCCGTACTGGCTATGTCAATCTACATCCCCACCAACAGTAGGAGGACTCTTTTTATTCCACACCCTTTCTAGCATTTATTACTTGTGGATTTTTTTTTTTTTTTTATGATGGCCATTCTGACCATGTGAGGTGACACGCTGTGGTTCTGATCTGCATTTCTCTAATAATTAGTAATGTTGAGCATCTTTTTCATATGCCTCTTGGCCATCTGTATGTCATCTTTGGAGAAATGTCGATACAGTTTTTCTGTCCATTTTTTGAAGGGGTTGTTTTTTGGATAATTTCACGAGCTGTTTACTCAGCCATAAAAAGGAATGAAATTGGGCCACTTGTAGAGATGTGGGGGGACATAGTCTGTCATACAGAGGGAAGTAAGTCAGAAAGAGAAAAATGAATATCGTATATTAACACATATGTGGAATCTTGAAACACAGTAAACTCAAAATGGCTTAAAGACTTAAAAATATGACATGGCACCATAAAACTCCTAGAAGATAGTATAGACAAAATATTCTCTGAAATAAATAGTACTAATGTTTGCTTAGGTCATTCTCCCAAGGCAATGGAAATAAAAGCAAAAATAAACAAATGGGGCTTAATTAAACTTAAAAACTTTTGCACAGCAAAGGAAACCATAAGCAAATAGAAAAAGGCAACACATGGGGAAAAAATGTTTGCAAACAATGCAATGGATAAGGAATTAATCTCCAAAATATACAAATAGTACAGTCAAAAATGGGGAGACATTTCTATGAAGAAGGTGGCCAACAAGCACATAAAAAGATGCTCAAGCACTAATTATTAGTGAAATGCAAATCAAAACTATGATGAGGTACCACCTCACACCAGAATGGACATTATTAGAAAGTCTATGACTAATAAATGCTGGAAAGAGTGTGGAGAAAAGGAAACCCTCCTGCACTGCTGATGGCAGTGTAAATTAGTACAGCTACTTTGGAAAGTAGTATGAAGATTACTTAAAATCTAAAAATAGAGTTGCCATATTATCCAGCAATCCCACTCCTGGGTATTTATTTGGAGATAACTTTAAGTTGAAAAGACAGATGCACTCCATTGTTCACAGCAGCATTATTTACAATAACCAAGACATGGAAAAAATGTCAAAGTGTCTACCTAAATGTCCATCAACAGGTGAATGGACAAAGAGAATTTGAAACACAGTGGAATACTATTTAACCCTTAAAAAAGAAGGGAATAATGTCGTTTGCACCACCATTGATGGACCTAGAGATGATCACACTAAGTAAGTCAGAAAGACAAATGCCATGTGATATCACATATATGTGGGATCTAAAATATGATCAAAATGAGCTTATGAAGCAGAGATTCACAAAAACAGAAAACTAGCTTATGGTTATCAAATGGGAAAGGCGGTGGGGAAGGGGAAAATTAGGAGTTTGGGATTAGCAGATGCAAACTAGTATATATAAAATAAAAAAGGTCCTGCTGTATAGCACATGGGAATATATTTAATATCCTATAATATATCATAATGAAAAAGAATATATATGAACAGAATCACTTTGCTGTATACCAGAAACTTAACACCACATTGTAAATTCTCTATACTTCAATAAAATATGTTCAACAGAAGAATTAGGTAAATTGCCCAAGTCTGAGTAACAAGGCAGAGAAACATAGCCAGTATTTGAACACAAAGATGTAGAGCCCAAATTCAAAGATTTTTTTCTATAAAATCTCTCTATATTAAATATAAATTTCACTTTAACATGAAATAATCTTAATTTTTTTATGATTTGAAGATCTTATTTTGAATCAGGTTTAACATATTAAAGAAAATATTAAATGACACAGTATTTCTAATGAATCACCTCTGTGGAGTGCAGTGTTCCATAGGCAACAACGTCAGGTATTTGGCATGTATTAATGACTTATTTTCTAATCTACTTCTATTAAATTACTTCAGACATAAGTAATTTCATACTTTACACTTATAAAAATGTAACTCATTTTTTTTAAGTTGGTACTATTTTTTTTTAATTAAATTGCTATGCCACTAACATTTGATAAAGTTTTTAACTGCAGACCAAAATGAATTGATAGCAGTTAGCAAGGAGAAAATCAGTGAAGTAGAAAAAAAAAAACTATAAAGAATTTTAATCATGGGCAAACATATTTTCATTAAGAAAGTCATTATATCATAAAGAATTCTTTTTAATTTTCCTCTGCAAGATTTTCAAAGAACACTGAAGGTCATATGAAAATGTAGACTATGTTCTTACATTTTTAATAAAAATTCATTTCAAACCCACTTCAAAAACCATGTTTCTTTCTAATACAGCTCACATTTGTCCTGTAATTTCCCACTTTTCTTTTTTCTATGTTCTAATGCTCTCTTTACTCTTTTCATTTGATTATTGTGAGCTAGTGCTACAGTACCAGTGCAGTTAAGCAAAATTCATCCTATTTCTTTAAGAATTTGTTTTGAATCTACTATAACTAGAGATTTATTTCTTTATAGTTTCGGTGATATAATCTATGTTCAAAGTATATACTGACTGTGATGATGGCTTCATGTATATGTAATTATATCAAGGCGTATTAGCATATGCCCCATGCTCAAATATGTCCTTGTTCCAGTTTTAATCCCTCCCTTCTGCCCTCCTCCTCACACTATTCCCACAGACAACTGATCTCCTTTCTGTCATACTAGTTTTCATGTTCTAGAATTTATGTAAACAGAATAAGAGTGTCTTACCTATTTCCTTCAGCAGAATGATTTTGAAAATCATCTGTGTCCCATGTCATAGTCTGTATCAAGATTTCATTGCTTTTTACTGCTGAGTAGTATCTAATGGTATGAATATATCAGAGTTTGTTTATTCATTCACATACCAATTAACAGGTAAGGCAGTTCTACTTTCTGATGGAAAACAGGTATTATGAAAATTTATATGAGTTTGTGTACAGACATACACTTTCAAATTTCTTGGTTAAATACCTAAGAACTAGTGGTTTGGTCATATAATGGACATATACTTTTAAAAAAATTAATTATTTTAATTGGAGGCTAGTTACTTTACAATATTGTAGTGGTTTTTGCCATACATTGACATGAATCAGCCATGGATTTACATGTGTTCCCCATCCCGATCCCCCCTCCCACCTCCCTCCCCATCCCATCCCTCTGGGTCTTCCCAGTGCACCAGCCCTGAGCACTTGTCTCATGCATCGAACCTGGACTGGTGATCTGTTTCACATATGATAATATACATGTTTCAATGCTATTCTCAAATCATCCCACCCTCACCTTCTCCCATAGAGTCTAAAAGACTGTTCTTTACATCTCTGTCTCTTTTACTGTCTCGTGTATAGGGTCATTATTACCATCTTTCTAAATTCCGTAGTGGGCTTGGCACCCCACTCCAGTGTTCTTGCCTGGAAAATCCCATGAATGGAGGAGCCTGGTAGGCTGCAGTCCATGGGGTTTCGAAGAGTCGGACACGACTGAGCAACTTCACTTTCACTTTTCACTTTGATGCATTGGAGAAGGAAATGGCAACCCACTCCAGTGTTCTTAAGAAGCCTGGAGAATTCCAGGAGTGGCGGGAGCCTGGTGGGCTGCCGTCGATGGGGTTGCACAGAGTCGGACACGACTGAAGTGACTTAGCAGCAGCAGCAGCACTTCCCTGGTGGCTCAGAGGTTAAAGCATCTGCCTGGAATTCGGGAGACCTGGGTTCAATCCCTGAGTTGGGAAGATCACCTGGAGAAGGAAATGGCTACCCACTCCAGTACTCTTGCCTGGAGAATCCCATGGAGGGAGGAGCCTGGTAGGCTGCAGTCCACGGGGTCGCAAAGAGTCGGACACGACTGAGTGACTTCACTTTCCGAAAGACTTCATAGTCCAAAAAACTGTTCTTTACATCTGTGTCTCTTTTGCTGTCTCACATATAGGGTCATCGTTACCATCTTTCTAAATTCCATATATTTAACTAAATTCCATATATACTTAACTTTTTAAAGAAAATGACACTTCGTTAGAAAGATCATCGAGGATTTCACAAACTAGCTAATTCTACAATGGCTTACCTAAGAAACAATAAGGGGAAAGAGAGACAGAACTAAGGAAAAGGTGTGAGGTGGGGAAAGATAATGTGACTGAGAGAGATCATAGGGATCGACAAAGAGGCAGAGTGTTTAAATATAAGTGGGGAGAACAGGTGGCTATACAAAAATATAAAATTATATAAGCTTAAATGGTGAGGTATAATCAGAATAATACATTTTCAAAATAGAATTAAATCTTAGTAATAACATACAAGATTAGGCACATTCAAGGCAAGCTCAGGCACATTCAAGGTAGTACAGTCATAGACATAATCCTAGTAATAATTAAGGTATAATTGAAATCCATCAACACAGATAAGGGAGACCATTCCTAAAAATACCACAGTAAATCAGACAAAAGAAAATGAATTTCTATGCTGAGTGGATGGGAGAGTCATAAAGGTTTTAAGTAACTTTAAATGTCAGACTGGACAACAGTATCAAGCCTACAGTAGGTGGGGCAGGAAGCACAGCAGCATCCTCAGAACACAGCTGTCCATGGGGGTCCACACTTGCATCAAAAGCGCAAGTTAACTGTTCTTATACTTAACTGTTCTTATACTCGGCCCTTGTGCCAGTGGGATTGCTCGCTGACCGCATAAATGCTACAGAAAAAGATAAAACTTCTCATGGCTTTGATGTAGCCATTTGGGTACAAGCAAGCAAATTTCACTCTAGCTGCCTTCTTTTGGTTCTCTAATCACTTATATATTAGATGGCCAAAGATAGTTTATAGCAAATTATTTCAGATTAAATGTGGCCAAGCTGACAAAATGGGAAGACCGTAAGTTCACCTCCTCCTCCCATGGGCATTACAGTGATTTATAGAGCAACTAACTATGAGAACAACATGAAGACGAATAGAAAAGATTTTCCAGAACTAAAAAAGGAACTACAATGAAACAGGGAGGAGAAGCAGCAGAGATCTGGTATAGTCAAGATCCACATCCCCAGGTAGGTGACACAGAAATGGGAAGATATTCACAATTGCAGAAGTTCTCCTCAAGGAGCAAATGAGCCAATCCCCATTTCAGGCTCCCCAGCCCAAGGGTCGTGGACGAAGAAAACACACCCCTAGAATACTTGGCTTTGGAGGTCACCTGTGGTCTTGTGTGGGAGAACTGGAGGGCAGTAGGAAATGGGGCTGAGCTCTTCAAGGACACTTACAAATTCTCACACATCCAAAACCCACTCTGAGACAATGTGAAGTGTTCAGTCCGTCTCCTACATACGAACCTTCAAGTTGAAAACTTTCAAAGATGTGAATGTGCATTCTATCAAAGTCAGGTGTGAATGAAATTGCAGCTTGTCCTCCATCTCCTATAGATGATGATCGTTCAGCTTTACCATCACCCACCTCCTCTCTCCCCTCCAGTCAGTAACTCTTCTTACCTGTTCATTCGATGCCAGGCCCTGTATGCCAACTATTGTACTGATAGTGTACAATATAAGATACAAGATAATGTACTGTAAGAATGCTTTATTTTTCATGTTTTTTAATGTATTATTTGTGTGAAAAGTATTGTAAACCTACTACAGCACAGTACTATATAGCTGATTGGATCAGTTGGGTACCCAGGCTAACTTCCTTGGACTTAAATTGGAACAGAACTCATTCATGCATAGGGGAATTATTGTACTATCAGTGCAATTCTATGGGTCTTAGAACTTATTTGAAGCTGTAATAACTGAAAATTTTCCTAAACTGGGAAAGGAAACAGACACCTAGTTCCAGAAAACAGAGAGTCCCAAACCAAATAAACCCAAACAGGTTCACACTATAGTTAAAAATGGAAAAAAGATTTTAAAAAGTATTAAAATTGGCAAGGGAAAAGCATACAGGGGAATTCCCATAGATTGACTTTGCAGGAGAAGTCTACAGAATTGTGTGGTATCATATATTTAAAGTGAAGAAAGGAAGGAAAAACCTACAACCATGAATATGCTACCCAGCAAAGCTTTCATTCAGATTTGAATCAGAAAACAAATTTTTACAGAAAAGTGAAAACTGAGACTCAAGCATGACAACACCAGCTTTATAGGAAATGACAAAAGTAATTCTCTACACAGAAAAGGCCATGAATAGAAATATGAAAATGACTAAAGGGAAAATCTCAATGGCAAAGATGTCCTAAAGGTTGTAAATCAACCATATATAAAGCTAGCAGGAAGGTTTAAAAGGAAAAAGTAGTAAAATCATTTATATTCATAATAAGTAATTAAAGGATTCATAAGACAGATGTAAAATATGTGAAAAACATTAAAAAAAGTTGGTGTGTTAAAAATTCATGAATGGCTAAAAGATGATGCAGTATATGTATATAATAAAATATCACTTACCATATAAAAGAGTGAAACCTTGGAATTTTCCATGAAGAATACTGATAATTCTTTATCTGAATTTTAATGAAGCTGTGACATACAGATATGTAATGTTTATATAATTTTAGACAAAAAAATTATGCATTAGAATTTATAATACACAAATATGATAATCATCACTCTCTCTCTCTTTCTCTCTCTCTCTCTCTCTATATATATATATACACACACACACACACACACAAGAAAATCAATGGCATTTTTTACTTATAAGTGAAGCAAATGTTTAATTCTTTTATTTAAACAGGAGTCATTTTTTGTATATTAAATACTATACTATTCCTTACCCTGAACTTTAAATATATATAGGAAAATAAGATGAATCTATTTTCTGAGTTGTAAATAATATATTTTTGCTGAATAGAAAATATAATTTTAATGTGAATTATAACATGTTAAACTTTCTGCAAAAGACAATGCATTTTGTTTTTAAACACATTTTGATGAAATTCAGGTACTATAAGTTTAAATCAAGAATTTCATGGTAATAAATCATGATTTCTATACAGCATAACTCATTACTCTCAGTAGAAATGTTAGGGGAAGCACACTGACTGAAACCTCCCACCTGGCCGGGCTCTCTAGTAACTATTTGCATGAGTTGTTTTACAATAGGAGGTCCTGGTAAGGAATATGGAACTAATAAGCCACCACCAGCTGGAAGAGTTCCAGAAAGGTCAAAAGGAGACACTGCCTGTCTGTCCACCTCCCGGAACCCCTCTCGCTAGCATCCATCTTGGCTGAGCAATGCGAGCACCACCAGGAAGGACTCTGAGTCAGAATGATTGGGCAGAGACAACCTGGAAACTAATCCCATCACCATAAAACCTGAGACTGGGAGTCACGTGGCAGAGCAGTTCTCCCGGGTTACCTTACACTGCTGCTCTCCACCCAGGTGCCTACTTCCAATAAAGTCTCTTGCTTTGCCAGCACATGTCTCCTCGGACAATTCTTTTCTGAGTGTCAGACAAGAGCCTGCTTTTGGGGCCTTGGAGGGGCCCCCCTTCCTACAACAACTGGCGACCACAAAGGGACTGCCTCACTTTTACTAGGGCTGACATCCAGACTGCTTGGGGGTACTCAAGACCAGCTTGTCTGCCGACGGATCTGACCCAGCTGCTGCAACTGGGACCCATTTTTCCCTAGTCTGGCCAGCATGCCCTGACCAGTTAAGGAACAAGATATTTTTGCTGACCCCTTTTATCTCACACCTCTTTTCAACATATCCAACCCTAGTTTTTCCCATCCCCTGCTCCTGGATGCAGGAATCTGGTCGAAGGGCCTCAGCCTGAGCTGAGGATTGGAGACCGATCACCTCCTCTTGGAAGAGAACTTGAATTTTGGTTCTGATTGATTCCAGTCCTCCCTTCTCTGGAGGCCCAGGGAAAAGTCCTGTAATGCCTGGGCATCTGTAGGTGGCAGAAGGTGTCTTTAAGGCCACCTATTTCTTTCTCTGCCCAACCCTTAGACATCTTGTCTCTTCCCACTCCTTCTCTCTCAAACTGGCCTTTTTTTTCTCTCTCTGAAGACCCAAGGTATTTCCATTCACTCTGTCTGTCGATACTTGGACCAGAAGTTCTGGGTCTTTGTAAGAGATTTTCTGAGAGGCTATGCTCTCTGCTCCCCATCAATTGTGCTTTCTGTTCTTGGGGAGATAATTGGGCAGTAGAAGCCCTCCATCAGGTACCTTGTTTCTATAAATTCAGCCATTTAATTGAACATTTGGCTGAGTGCTTCCACATGGAAGTGATTGACGGGGTTTAGTATAGTCGTACCTGGTCTTGGGTAAAAATTAACACTCTAGACATATGCTTAGGGGTTAATTCACCCTTTAGGACCAGTCCTTCAGCTCCATTGATTGTGCTTACTACTGAACGTTTCCTTTGGCGCATATACAATCAAGCAATTTGGGAACAAGAGAGAGCTTACAATCTCTCTAGAGTCAGATATAGGGGCATCCACCCCTATACTGGTCGTCTGGGAACGAAATATAAACTACACCACCGTTAAAATGTGAAATAAGCCTACCTTCCCTTTATACACCCCACTGGGTTGTCTTTTGGCCCACTGGGAGAGATACCAACTGGAAGGGCTAATAAAGAAAAATCTTATCAAATATTGTACTCAATACTGTCCTAGTTACTCCCTGGGAGGAGGGGAAATATTACCCCAGTCAGGATCACTTGGATTCAACACCATTTTACAGCCCAGTCTATACTGTAAATGCGAGAGTAAATACAAGGAGGTTCCCTATGCCCAGGCCTTTATGGCCCTCTACCAGGATTCTGGGGAAAAAAAGAAAATATAAGCTTGAAAACTTTGATAAATGCTCTTTTAAAGTCCCTTTGGCAAGGTCTGAAACAGAAGATCCCCTTGACCCCTTCCACTCTGGCAGAGAGGTCACAGGGAAAGGAAGTTCAGACATACCCACCCGGAAGTCATGAGGCTAGGCCCAGAAGTCATGGGATCTGAAGGGAAGTCACAGTCGCTTCCGCTCCTCCTCCAAAGTCATGGGATCTGAAGGGAAGTCACTTACAATGGCCTCCACTCCTCCTCCATATGTCCCTTCCCCCATGGGGTTACAATCAGGAAGTAAGCTTTGTCCTCTACAGAAGGAAAGGTCATCCTCAGACAAAATCTGCTCCCTAAGAGAAGTACCCGATGGGGATGGGGTAACTAGGCACATTGATGTTCCTTTTTCTATGCAAAGCATTACCCAATGTAGGGAGCAATTGGGTTCATATTCTGCTGCTGCTGCTTCTAAGAACCCCCAAAAATTTAGGGATGAATTTGAGAGTCTTAGCCTTAACTTCTCCCTCACCTGGAGGGATATAATTGTCATCCTCACTTGGTATAATGATGAAGAAAGAGCTAGAACCCTAGATCAGGCTAGAAAAGTGACTGATAAAAGACAGTGGGTGGATGTCAGTCTGGCCCCTGCTGAAGAGGCAATCCCCTCTATAGAGCCAGACTGGGATCCAAATACAAGGGCAGGAAAGGAATCCTTAAGACACCTCACTATTTGCCTACTACAGGGAATGACCTGGGGTGTCCGAGAGGTCATTAATTATAATAAAAGAGGTTACATAGGGATAGAATGAAAATCCAGCTCTTTTTTGGGGAAGACTCACAGAGGCCTTTCAAAGCTTTACCCAGGCAGATCTAAAAAGTATGGAAGGAAGAGTCCTGTTGACCCATTCCTTCATAACCCAGGCATAAGGAGGAAATTACAAAACTTAGGAAAAGGACCAGAGACCCCAATCTCTGATCTGGTGGAGGAGGCAAATAGGGTGCTTTTGAACAGGGACCAGGAGGAGGAAGCCAAAAGGGAGCAAAACGAAGCGCGAAAGATGGGAGAACAAAGAGGCAACCCAGGCCTTGGCCTAACAACAGGCTAAAATCCTGGCCTTGATTCATCCTGCCACTATGTGAGCGTCATGGGGAGAGCAATGAAGCAAAAAGGATCTTAAAAATCCATCGCAGCTGAGATGCACCCAGTGTGCCTACTGCAGAGAAGATGCGCTTTGGAAAAGGGAATGTCCATATCGCCCTAAGGGAAGGCATATGGAGACCCCTACACCTGCTCCCTCTGAGTCAGTCCTGGGCGACCAGGACTGGCGGTGCCCAGCGGCTGGAGAAAGCCCCGCGATTGGTGAGATCCAGATCACTCCTCTCGACTGCTGGGTGCCTCTACAAATAGAAGGCAAGGATGTGAACTTTCTTTAGACACGGGGGCTGCCTTCTCTGTTCTTCCTTTCCGATGAGGACCTTTAGACTCCCAGACTAAAATGGTGATGGGGTAGACGGAAACCCGCAAAGCCAAAATTTTACTAAGCCCCTCCATTGTAAGGTGGGCAACTGACAAGGAGCCCACCCATTATACATCCCTGGTTCCCCTGTTCCCCTAATGGGGAAAGACCTTTGCCACCTCCAGACCAGAATGACCTGGGGATAGCTAGAAGTCGATAATTTCCTTTTCCTAGTGTCTGAATATTTGCAGTTAGATGTAGACAAGGAGGAATCCATCCCTTTCTTAGATGAGGTCAAACCCCAGGCATGGGATGTCTTGAGCCCTGGTCTAGCCGTAAATGTTCCACCAGTGAAGATTCTTCTGAGGTCAAATGCTCCCTACCCCTGGAAAAGGCAATATCCATTAAAATCAGAAGCTCTTGAGGGCCTTAGACCATTAGTTAACAAATACCAAGATACTGGAATTCTAATCACCTATGAGTCTCCCTGCAATACTCCAATCTTGTCTGTTAAAAAACCAGATGGATCTTATCAATTCATTCATCCAGAATCTAAGAGCTGTTGATGAAGCTGTGGTTCCCATCCACCCTATAGTCCCAAACCCGTATACCCTACTCTCCCAAGTCCCAGGAAATGCTAAGGACTTCTCAGTCTTGGACCTTAAGGATGCTTTCTTTTGCATTCCTCTCCATCCTGAATCCCACAAACTCTTTGCCTTTGAGTGGTGGGACCTGGGAACAAGGGAGACCATATGAATTTGCTGGACTGTACTTACCACAAGGGTTTAGGGACAGCCCTCATATTTTTAGGACTTCCTTGGGGCAAGAACTAAGGGAATTAACTTTAACAAACAGTAATCTAATACAGTATGTGGATGACTTGCTCAAAGCTAGTCCAGATTTTACCAGCTCTCAAATGGATACTATTAAAACTAAATTTCCTGTATGGAAAGGGTCATTGAGTATCGCCCAAGAAAGCTCAGATTAGCTTAACCCAAGTAAAATACCTTGGATTTATAATTATGGAAGGGAAAAGAATGCTCAACTCCCAGAGGAAATCCCTTATCTTAAACACCCTGTACCCCCAAACAAAAAAATAGCTTAGGGGATTTTTAAGAATGATTGGATTTTACAGAATCTGGATTCCTAATTATGGCAATCTGACCCAACCCCTATATGAAAAGTTAAGAGGTAAAGAGGAAGAGCCACTGGACTGGGATGAGACCTGCAAGGTTGCCTTTAATGCCCTGAAAGAGTCTATCACTACAGCCCCAGCTTTAGGCCTCCTGAACCTGGAAAAGCCTTTCAGGCTTTATGTTTCTTAAAGGACAGGAACTGCTCTTGGGGTGTTAGGACAAATGATAGGGCATGTATTACAACCCGTGACTTACCTCTCAAAACAACTAGATGAGGTGGCCAGAGGGTGGTCCACTTGCCTCTGGGCAGTAGTGGCCACCACTCATGGTTAAAGAGGCATCTAAGCCTAGCCTGGGTCAGCCACCACAGTGTATATGCCTCATCAGCTACAAGCAATCTTGGAAACTAAAGGAGAGAGGTGGATGACAGGGGGAAGGATCATCCAATACCAAGCCCTCCTCCTTGACACTCCAGAAATTAAGTTGAGGGTTTGTCTGACTTTAAATCCAGCCACCTAATGGCCAGATCCCCCTACTTCCGCTTTAGATCACCAATGCATGCACATCATAGATAGTTATACTCTTCTTGCCCGGACCTATCAGAGACACCTTTATCTGACTCAGAGGAAGAATAGTACACAGGTGGCAGTAGTTTTGCAGAAAAAGGGGAGAGGAAAGCAGGGTATGCTGTAGTGAGCCTAGAAGAAACTAAGGAAAGTGGGTCTCTTCCCCCAGACACCTCAACCCAGGAAGCTGAACTTTTTGCCCTGACAAGAGCTTTGGAATTAGGGGAAGGAAAGAGGATTAATGCATATATGAACTCTAAGTATGCTTTCTTCATCCTGCATGCCCATGCAACAATTTGGAAGGAAAGAGGGATGCTCAGTGCTCGAAGCTCTTTTGTTAAACACAAAGAGCTCATCTCAGCCTCCTGGAGGCAGTCAAACTTCCTGCTAAATTAGCTGTCATCCACTGCAAGGGTCACCAAAAGGAGCAAGAAGAGGAGGCCCAGGGAAATAGGAAAGCTGATCAGGAGGCAAAAGAAGCCGCTAGGGGAGCTAACCCTGTCACTGCCCCCCTTTCCCCAAGGAAATCCTGGCTCCAGATTATACCCCAGAGGAACATCCCCAATATGCTGAACAAGGCTGGGAGATTGGGTCACATGGGTGGTTTCAGACTGATCAGCCCCAAATAACACTTCCTCACTCTCAGGTTTGGAAAATTATTATATCCTTACATAAAAGTACCCATTTTGGAAGAGATAATCTGAAAACCTTGCTTAAGCCTATTTTCTACCATCCCCATTTGGCTAAGGTTGTTAGATCACACAGAATTGTGATACCTGTCTAAGAAATAGTCCCAAAACCAAACCCTTGCCACCTTTTCTAATTAAGCCTGTCAAACATTGGGGATCATACCCAGGAGAGGAATGACAGGTGGATTTTACAGCCATGCCAAAGACCCAAGGGTTTTCTTATTTGCTAGTCTTTATTGACATGTTCACAGGATGGATTGAAGTATTCCCTACTAGGAGAGAAAAAGCTACAGAAGTCTGTAAAGCTCCACTGAAGGAGATGGTACCTAGATTTGGGCTGCCTTGATCACTTCAGAGTGACAATGGGCCCTCATTTACAGCCACAATATCCCAGAACATATCCCACATGCTTAGGAATCAAACACAGCCTCCACTCATCCTGGCAGTCTCAAGCCTCAGGAAAGGTAGAGAGAGTCAATCAGACTCTTAAAAGGGTTCTGGCCAAACTATGCCAAGAAACACATAATAAGTGGATCCATATGCTACCCATAGCCCTCATGAGGGTATGGGCATCTCCCACGTGGTCACTGTTATTAAACCTTTATGAAATAATATACGGACATACATTCTTAACTTCTGATTTGTTTTTTGATGTGTACGCGAATATACTCCTAAAACATATAATTGACCTGGGAAGGTTTCAACAAGAATTCCAACAATATGGAGAACAGATCCTCCCTAGACCACAGGGAGACTTGAAAAATCCCCAAGTAGAGTTGGGGGACCAAATATTAGTAAAGACCTAGCAAGAAAAAGGGAGTCCAAGCCACCTGTCTGAGAAATGGACAGGGCCATATCAGGTTGTCCTAGTAACCTCGACTGCTGTAAAAGTGAAGGGCTTATCTGCCTGGGTCCACAATTCTAGAATAAAAACCCATAGGCTACAGGAGGGGGAGATGGGGACTGAGACTCCAAAACCAGAGGACAACTATTTCTGTGAATCTGTTGAAGACCTCAGACTCTTGTTCAGGCAGAGCCCCATCAAATCTCCCTCAGATAAGTAAAATGCATCCTATGATGTTCCTCCTCTTCCTAATCATGTCTCCCTGTATGGCTATTAATCTCTCCCTGAACGATGCATATACGCTTGCAAACCACACTGCTTCTTGATTCAGCCTAACCAGCCCTTGCTGGATCTGCATTAATGGCAGAAGTTGGGGGTACATCTAACCTATCCCAGGGTATCAGTGGCCCACCCTTCCAGCCCATCTACATGCTGTCACCCAGCGCACCCCATCTGGTCGCAGTATGGCCTTTTAGGGAAAAGGGGAAAAAAACTTCATGCCTTGGTATCAACAACAACTGTCTATATTTACTCCCATGATAACATCTGCAATCCCACCTGAGCCCTTAATTTCTCTCTTGACTAACATTCCCCAAGTGACCTTCCCTATCTGTCTAAAAAACGACTCTCTAACAGGGGCGTCAGTTAGAAATCTGGACAACTCATGATGTGGGGTAACCCTCACTGTTGAAACTGATGGAGAAAACCGGGATCTAGAAACTTCTCTAGGGTATTACGATTTAGCCCAAAGTCTGGGAATTAGAAGTTCTGGCAGAACTAACACTACCTATCCCCAAGCGTGAGGCTCTCCTCGGATGCTATTAACCAGTCTCGAAAATCACCAAAAAACCACACCCATTCCTCCTGGTTTCTAAACCAGGCAGACAACTCTGACCCCTGTTATTCCCTTGTAGGGGTACCCCCCCCCTGAAAACCTAACCCTATTGTGGGAGCCTAAATGAAATCAAAACCAAAAATCAAAAAAATGAAGACAAAACCCAGGATACCTCACAACACTTGAATCCCTAAATGCCCTCACTGCTGCCGGTTTTGCAGCAAGTGGTGTGACAGTCTCCTCCCAGCTACTAAAAGACTGTCCCTGTTCCATTATGCCATGTTCAGTTGTAAGGCAGATGGAAATCCTGCTCCTCTTTGGCAAACCCATTTTGCTGCCAGCTTAAACCCAGTCATGGTGTCTATTTCATATGTGGGGATGAAGCTTATTTATCCCTACCACCTTTTTGGTCAGGAACTTGCTCCCTAGGGTAGGTCATGCCCCACATAGATCTGGCCTGGAATTACCTCCTTGCTTTACCAGTATACACCCACCAGAGGATACATCATGTGGTAGTATTTACCCCTCTTTTCCTAGCATTAGGACTGACTGCTGGTTTTACAGGAGCTGCCATGGGGGGAAATTCTTTACATAAATTTCAGCAGCTTTCTACCGACACATAGAAAAACTGGTGAGGACCCTCCAATGCTTACAACCCCAGTTAGACTTCCTAGCTGCAATGGTCCTGCAAAATCGTTGGGCCCTAGAGTTACTGACTGCAGGACAAGGGGGCACTTGCCTCTATCTAAAGGATAAATGTTTCTTTTATTATAACCAGTCTGGGCAGGTCCAAGACGATATCAAGGGGCCTTTGGAACAGGCCACAAAGATCCAGGGTTTGAGTTCAACAGATGTATGGAGTTCTCCTTCCATCCCTTCTTGGCTCCTACTGGTTATGGGTCCAGTGATAACTATCTTATTAGGCCTCCTATTTGGCCCCTGTATCCTCCAACTCCTTACAAGATTTATCTCCAGCAGACTCCAGCAGTTCCAAGCCAAACTGATGTTACTACAAGGGTGGAAGATGGTTTCAGATGTGAAACACCCCAACTTAGATCAGGTAGAAAGAGACTTCTGCTCTGCAAGGCAGGCCTACGCCCAGGCACAGCAGGAAGAAGTTACAGAAGAAAGAGACCTTCACCCCAATTCCCAGAAGTATCTTGAGTTTGAAGTCTCTCAGCAGGGAGTTGTTAGGGGAAGCACACAGACTGAAACTGCCCACCTGGTTTCCATGAGTTGTTTTATGACAGGAGGTCCTGGTAAGGAATACGGAACTAATCAGCGACCACCAACCAGAAGAGTCAAGAAAGGTCAAAAGGAGACGCCACACATCCATCCACCTCCCAGAATCCCTCTCGCTAGCATCCATCTTGTCTGAGTGATGGGTGCACCACTAGGAAGGACTCTGAGTCAGATTGATTGGCCAAAGACCACCCGGAAACTAATCCCATCACCATAAAACTGGAGACTGGGAGCCACGTGGCAGAGCAGTTCTCCTGGGTTCCCTTACGCTACTGCTCTCCGCCCGGGTGCCTACTTCCAATAAAGTCTCATGCTTTGTCGGCACATGTGTCCTTGGACAATTCTTTCCCGATTGTTAGACAAGAGCCTGCTCTTGGGGCCCTGGAGTGCCCCCCCTTCCTACAACAGAAATATAACTATTAAAGGACAGTAGAGAAGTGAAAACTATTATATATTTTCTCCATTCTAATGGATTAGAAGTGTTTCTAAGAAGAAACCACTGAGCTTCAAATTATCCTTAAAATGCCTGATTCAGTGTTTAAAAATTAAACTGTATTTGGGATATTTTCAAAATTGTAAAAAAGAACAGTAGTACAATAAACTCCTTTATCTTCTACACCAATCCACAACTTTTTAACATTTTTCTACTCTGCTTTACCATTTTATCCATCTGTCTGTTTTCTCTCTCTCATACATGGGCACTCATATATGTATATAATTATATATTTTCTTTCTCCTGTTTTATATTCTAAATAGAAACATCAAAAATAATATGACTAGATCAAGATGAACTATAAAAAGTTTAAGTAACTTACAACATTAAAGAAACAGTGATAACAAAAGAAGATATAAGAGAAAATATTGCAATTGAAAGAAAATATTGAAATATTTCAAAATTTTGAAAAGTACTAACATATCAATGATGATATTAAATGTAAATTGTATCAATCAAAAAAAGTGATTGGCAGAGTAATTGTATTAACATGACCAACCATATACTGCTTATTCTCACTTCAAAAGCAGTACATATGTGGTTTTAAAGTAGAGAAAAAAGATATGTGTTTGCAGCAAACAACAGGGCCTAAAGTACATGGAGAAAAACGTGATAGAACTGAAAAGAGAATAGGAGTTTTAACAACGCTTATCTCAACAGCTGATAGAAATATCAGATATTACATTAAAAATAAATAACTGAAACGAAATGGAACAATTCCTCAAATACAAAGTATGTAATTCAATTAAGATGAAAATGAAGAATTGAAATGACCCTATGACCATCCAAGAAGCTGATTTTGTAATTTAAATTTATCTTCATCCAAAAATATCTTATATGCCAGAGTATTCAAATGTAATCTAAATATTCTGTATCCTGACTATATCAATGTCAATATCCTGTAATAATGTACTGTAGTTCTGCAATGTGTGACCATTAGGAGAAAGGGAGTAAAAGATACATGTGACAAATTATATTTTAACCTCAAGTGGATAAACAATTATTTTTTTTAAATTACAAACTAAATGAAACTCAAAGTTCACTTCTTCAGTCACAGTATCTGTATTTCAAGCACTTAATAGCCACATATATGCTACTTAGAGCTGCCATAATCAACTATCAAAAATTCTGTTAGAGGTAAACAGTTGTACTATTGAACTGGTGTATTTTTAGATCTAATAAAAGCCTTTTTTAACTTCCATTTTAGTCAGTGGAAGTTTACAGTTAATGAAGTGTTGGCATTAAGTGAAAATTCTTAAAACTATAAGTTCCCTTCATTTTAATCTAGGACATATGATTCCTGAACTCTCACAGAAATTTTCTATTATACTAACCTTATTAACTTTTGCTTCACCAGGCATGTACTTTTCAATCCATTAATCAATTAAGCAAATAGACAGTTAACACATTTTCTAAAACACTTATTCAAAATACTAACAACAGAGTATTAAAAAGCTAAATTTTATAAGCAGTGGTAAAAATATACTTTATTTACATGGATAAAGAATCAAATATTTACAGTGCTCTCATGCATCAGTTATTTTATATAGCTTTTAAATACTTGTGTGTAAGTTAACTAAAGCCAACAGTTTAATTCCATATAAAAATGTGAAAGCTCAATTTCAGAGACATCAAATAAGATATACAAACTGACTGATTAATAAAATGCAATATTTTCTTCAAATAAAAACAAAAGTATAAATAGTTCAAGTATGTTTAGAAATATTAGGAATTTTTGAAGTAAAAGCAGTCTCACTCCATTATTTTCAGATTTTAAAAATAAACATTTTCCAAATTGTTTTATATTCCTAGTTAATTTAGTTTAAATCTAGGCTGAATAGTTTTCACCATTAGTTGGTTACATTTTGAAAGTTCATAATGAAAAGCCAGACCACCTGATCTGCCTCTGGAGCAATGTGTATGCAGATCAGGAAGCAATAGTTAGAACTGGACATGGAACAACAGACTGGTTCCAAATAGGAAAAGGAGTACGTCAAGGCTATATATTGTCACCCTGCTTATTTAACTTATATGCAGAGTACATCATGAGAAATGCTGGGCTGGAGGAAGCACAAGCTGGAATCAAGATTGCCGGGAGAAATATCAATAACCTCAGATATGCAGATTAACACCACCCTTATGGCAGAAAGTGAAGAAGAACTAAAGAGCCTCTGGATGAAAGTGAAAGAGGAGAGTGAAAAAGTTGGCTTAAAGCTCAACATTCAGAAAACTAAGATCATGGCATCTGGGACCATCACTTCATGGCAAATAGATGGGGAAACAGTGGCTGACTTTACTTTGGGGGGCTCCAAAATCACTGCGGATGGTGACTGCAGCCATGAAATTAAAAGACGCTTACTCCTTGGAAGGAGTTATGACCAACCTAGATAGCATATTAAAAAGCAGAGACATTATTTTGTCAACATAGGTCCATCTAGTCAAGGCTATAGTTTTTCCAGTAGTCATGTATGGATGTGAGAGGTGGACTAGAAAGAAAGCTGAGTGCCAAAGAATTGGTGCTTTTGAACTGTGGTGTTGGTAAAGACTCTTGAGAGTCCCTAGGACTGCAAGGAGATCCAACCGGTCCATCCTAAAGGAAATCGGTCCTGAATATTCATTTGAAGGACTGATGTTGAAGTTGAAACTCCAATACTTTGGCCACCTGATGCGAAGAGCTGACTCGTTTGAAAAGACCCTGATGCTGGTAAAGATTGAAGGCAGGAGAATAAGGGGACAACAGAGGATGAGATGGTTGGATGGCATCACCGACCCAATGGGCATGAGTTTGGGTAAACTCCGGGAATTGGTGATGGACAGGGAGGCCTGGCGTGCTGTGGTCCATGGGGTTGCAAAGGGTCGGACATGACTGAGCGACTGAACTGAACTGAACTGAATGAAAAGCTAAGGAGGTTTTAGGGATTTGGACTGTATACATAAATATAAGGCTTCCCTTGTGGGTCAGCTCGTAAAGAATCCGCCTACAATCCAGGAGACCTGGGTTTTATCCCTGGGCTCGAAAGATCCCCTGGAGAAGGGAAAGGCTACCCATTCCTGTATTCTGGCCTAGAGAATTCCAGCTACTTTCGCTTTTACATTTTATATATATATGTATGTATATATATATATATATATATATATATATATATATATATATTATCCTTATACATTTGTCTATGGACATTGTGCTTAATCGCTCAGTTGTGTCTGACTGTTTGTGACCCCATGGACTCTAGTCATGGGGATTCTTCAGGCAAGCATACTGGAATGAGTTACCATGCCCTCCTCCAGGGGATCTTCCCAACCCAGGGGTTGAACCCAGGTCTCACACATTACAGATGGATTCTTTATCATCTGAGCCACCAGGGAAGCCCTTTAATATAAGATATTAAATTTAAGATATTATATTTTAAAACATTTGATATCTTAAATATAAGATATCCTTACACATTTGGACCATGGACATTATCTAAATATAATTTTTCTTGCAACTAACAAGTTTTACTATTCAATTTTTGATTTAAAACTGTCTTTCTCCCTTGAGTTGCAGCTCCTTTGTCACTTAGCTGTAAAGTCAATTCCATCCGGCTGTTCCTTTCACCTTTGCTTAAGGGCACAGGTTGCCCAGGAAATGGGTATTAACATTAAAATGAAGTAGGAGGAACTACTATGCCTTGGGGCTTAGAGTCACCACAGTGTTAGAATTGCTTTGAGCTAACATTTATAACCTGAAAAAAAACAATATTTTGCTTTCATAAAATAGTGTCTAAAATAGATAATACCTAAAAGTATAAAAAGTTTTCTGGCAAGAGACGTTATAGGGAATTAGACTGATTTTAAAAATGTTCAGCAATTTCCTGTTATCTTGGCTATATTTACACTAGAACTAGAAAAATTTCAAGTCAATAAGTTAGACATTTTCTTTTCCCCAGGAAAGATTTAAAACATTTAAAAAATAACATGCTTCACTTTCTTACAGTTCAACAAAGAGTCAAAACACTTATATATTATGAAATATTTTTGTCCTCTCAAGACTAGGCCTCTGACATTATATATGGAAATAAATTTTTGAGAAAATGTAGACTTAATTTTTTTTTCAACTTTTTGTTTTAAAAAATATGCATTTGCATTTATTCTAGCATGGTTTGGGTTGCATACAGCAGAAAATTACTCTGGCTCATACAATAAAGAAGGTTAACTGTCAGACTTAATTGAAAAAGTCTACATGTTAAAGAGATGGCTGCTGATGTTCAGTCAGTCAAGGCTTCAATTCTTTTTTCCTCAACTCCCTCAGCTCTGTCCCCCAATCTTCCCTTGCATCCTCAGTCTTAGTCCAGCAGTAAAATGATTGCAGTTTTTCAGATAAACGTGACATTATCAGGAGAAAAAGCTTTCTCTTGCAGCAACAATATCTTAATAGAAAATAAAGAATCCAAGATCTCCCTAGAATACTTCTCATATCTCAGCGACCTGAACTGGACACATAATTTTCCAGAAATAGTTTCCTGTTCAGTGTAGTGCTGTTCTCCAGTTATCTTCATTCTAGGTTCCTTGACTAGCAAAGGGATGGACTTACCCTTAACAATCAGGTCGCTTTCTCTCTGGAAATGGTGACGTGGCCTATGGGCAAAAGTGTACATAACAGAATGGAATCTGGGGAGCCTGTTGGACTGTGAAGAAAGCTGAGCACCGAAAAATTGATGCTTTTGAACTGTGGTGTTGGAGAAGACTGTTGAGAGTCCCTTGGACTGCAGGGAGATCCAACCAGTCCATCCTAAAGGAGATCAGTCCTGAATATTCATTGGAAGGACTGATGTTGAAGCTGAAACTCCAATACTTTGGCCACCTCATGAGAAGAGTTGACTCATTGGGAAAGCCCCTGATGCTGGGAGGGATTGCGGGCAGGAGGAGAAGGGGACAACAGAGGATGAAATGGCTGGATGGCATCACCGACTCGATGGGCATGAGTTTGAGTAAACGCCAGGAGTTGGTGATGGACAGGGAGGCCTGGCGTGCTGCGATTCATGGGATACGACTGAACTGAACTGAAAGTGGGAAATGCACACTGTGGATGGAGGCAACCAAAATGTCTATTAAAATTTCAAAAATTAAAATCGTTGATCAGAAGTATCAAAATATTTGTTTGAAAGATAAAACTTTTGATTGAATTATCCCAGGACATTTAGTGATTGGTCACTGGATTTGAATGTCAGAGCTAATAAACCTGAATTCTTGTCCAAGATCATAAACCAAGTAGCTTTTTCTCCTCCTCCTCATTACATTGGCATGTCAGAATCCCTATTCTGTAAATAAGCGTGCTAGACACCCTTAGGGAAATTAAATAGTCTTGTTTAGGCTTCAGAGACAAAGCAGAGCAGGCCTCTGACCTTGCTTCTCACTGACCTGGACACTGCCCTAACTGTGAGTGATTGTGAATGACTGCCTGGTGTAACACCATAGATAAGGTAGGGGACAAATCTTGAGATTGTTGAGCCCTTGGAGCCCTGGAGCCACTGAAGCCCCAGTCTTAACAACATTCCAAGTTTTACAGGACAAAACGCACAGTATTAACTTGAAACCAGAGCTGTGATCTGCTCACAGATTGATGATGCTATCAGTCTGGGTCCAATGATTATAAGCAGGGACCCCAACTGCAATTGTTAAAGTCTCACCCACAGAGCCTGGGACCTTTTCCCAACTGGGACTCCAGATGTGCTGTGTCACAACACTTTCCTGTGCTGTTTGAGTCTGGATTTTGGTCAAAACCCACTTTGGTGACGTATCCTCTGCTGTTTCTATTTCTCTTTTAATGCTAGTATATTGAAAGTAAGCTATATAATTCTCTAATAAATATTGGTATTATTTATTTGTCTATGAGTAGCTTATTTTGGTAACAAATCCTTTGAACCTGAGACAAACGTGAAAGCTTTTGGTAAAACACCTCTTTCAAAGTAAAACAATATATAATTCTCAATCTTTTGAACATTCTGAAAACAATTGCAGACAAGAATAAGACAATAAAATTCCATACCTAATAAATCTAATAACATGTAATAGGTAAATTACAACATATATAAACAAAGGTTGCTAACTGCATTCAAATATGGCTGAGTTAAGGAAAGGGAGTAAATGATGATTACTGCTGATCTTGGGCAAGCTAGCAAAGGCATTAGTTTTACAGAATAGATTGCATGCTCAAGGATAAAATCAAAGATTCCTTGTTTGGTGTGATACAAGCCAAATGTTTCTTTGGGCTGGCTACAGAAATTTCTCTGAAAATATTCGCCACTGCAAAATGACAGTGAATATGGTGATAAAGGAAGATATACGTACATACACACAGCCAAATGGCGGTCGATAATGATGCTCAGTGAAGCTGTATGTACACTGCAAGCCACATGTATACTCATTTCTTTGCAGGCTTTGTGTACACTTTTTTTTTTTTTTTTTTTTTGCTTTTGGTATGACTGGTAAAGAAAAAAGCATATAAAATAATCAGCATTATAGTGACTATACTTAATCAGTTAAAGATATGTAAAGGCATATTATTAACAAACACTCCCAGGGAGATTTTGTGTCATCTAAATTCAGAATGGTGGTGAGAAATATTTCCACAGATAAATCAACTACTTTTGAAGCACATTAAATAATTTCAAGAAAATCAGACTAGATAATTAACAGCTGGAAAACAACCATAAGTGAAAAAGTTGAATGCTGAATTTAAAAAATAAGTGTAGTGTAACAAGAAAGGATCTCATTTTACTGCTTCAGCATAGACTATTCTATGCAGTACCATATACCAAATAATAAAAGATTAAATATATAAACCCAAAATTGTTGATAATCTATTAACTTATGGCAGTAAGAAAATGAGAGTGTATATTAGTTGCAGATTATATAGGCAATGAATAAATACAGTATATAATCAGAATCCAAATAAAATTTTAAATAGCAACACTTTGCATCATGTACTACTCTATTACATATACAATTTAATTTCTAGTTCTACTATGTATATTTGTATGCTTATGTAAACATTATGTACATAATTATGTACATGATAAACACGGGGCTCCAAGTGATGCATAAATTAATCTCTCAAGTAAAAAATTTTAAGGAGATATTTAAGCCACTGTTAAAAATGAATAATATAAAACTAAAAATGTTAACTATTTGAAAACAGTGAGATGTTCATCAGTAATGAAGTCCATAATCCAAAAAGCAATGCTGTACTACATAAAAATAATGAGACATCAACTTACTGATATTTCTGAGCTTTATAAATGATACTAAATATTTCCAGTTTTTAAATAAAAAATGAAACATGCATATAATGCATGCAAGTTAGAGAACAACAAACCTTTGTAAAACCATAAGATGGATCTAATATATACTAGAAAACATAGCTGAATTGTAAAAAGAACATTACAGAGAATTATAATCTCAAGTAGTTTAAGCATACTACATTTAGTAAATGTATCAAATGAGAAAAGAGACAATAGTAAAACAGAAGGGTATAAACAAACCATGAAAAATATTAAATATGTCAAATATCTGAAAATCTAAAAGAAGTAATACTTCTCTAAGAAAACATAAATGTTTATATTAACACCCAAAAATAAATTTTGACTAAGAAACACTTACCCAAGTATTTCCCAAAGTGTCCTGATTGTAGGAGTCTTCTGGCATACCTGTTACAAATCTCCTGGAGATCCTGACCTACAAAGGACGATAGAACCTTGGAATCAGTATTTTCAACAATCCGCTGCTTAATATTCTGATCAAGACTGTTAGTAAATCCTGTCTAAATAAAGCTGTGAGATCTAGAGTTCATTACAGATGAATTTAATATTTTCCCTAACTATATTTCACAGGCTGAAAAGATGAAAACTTCTACTGTTTTGTGAAACTATCAATTCTGTTATCAATATATGTCAGCATGTGAAGAAAATATAAAGCAAACTAGAAAACACAAAGGTTTGCTGACCTTTTGTAACTTGTGCCTGAGTAAAAACTCTTCTGACACTAACTTTAGAAATATTAGAATATATTATTTAATATAAGACTGACCCCAAAACAAAAACCAAGGGAAGAAGAGAAAGGGATTAATGAAACCAGAAAATAATATCTAGAAACTATTCTTTAAACAAGATGGTCCTTGCTCCAGTAGCTGGAGTTTGCATTTCCTAAGGGAATTTGGGGAGGGAATTTCTCAGCCATCCAGTGGTTAGGACTTTGTGCTTCTCTCTCACAGAAAGAAAAGAGAAAGAAAAAAATGTGGGTAAAGGAAAATACACCACATTGCATCTAAGGTAGCTTCAGTGAGATGCCTTACTATTAACAAAGGAAGATACCAAAGTCAAGACAGATTAAGCCAGTTTCATATTATATTTGAAGAACATGTAAAGCATGAAATGTTCATATCTGGAGCATAGATCAATCTAAGTATATATTTTCTTTAATTAAAATATGTACTTATTTTGGTTTTCACAATACAGAGAAAGAAATATAATGAGAATAATTTTTAAAAGCTTTAATATATTGGGGAAGAAATCCCCTTTATGACTTTAGAGAAATTGTTTTTTTTTTTAATTATTATTTTCTAAAATTAGATTAGTATTAATGGCAAATGGGTAATTATTGTGCCATCATAGGGCTTCAAGATAATTTCTTTTTTTCCCCCTGTACTGGTTACATAAACACATACACAAACCAGTAAATACCTTGACTTGACTAACTGCTTATTGTGACAGATTTCTCTAGCTTTTAAAATTTATTTGATTTCTTTCTAGCATGAAGACACATTTTCACCTCATCGCCCTTCCATGAGAAGGACATGTAGGCCTGAATATTTCTTTGTCCATTTTGTCCCATCATATCCTAGTCATACTCTTTGATCCAAATATTGCTACATGTAGAAAAATCCTTATGACAGTTATTATTTAGGCTTATATATGGTAGAATGGATGTAACATGTTCGTGCTCTTAGAGAAATAAAGCATAACTTGGTTTACAATAAGGTATCCGGACTTCAAAGAAGGACTGTTACTGAAGGTGTTTTCAAATATTGTACCATAAAATAAGGATGAAGTTTTATGTTACATGCCTCTAAAACTACATTATGTAGAAAGAATATTTTTATATAACATGTGCATACACACACATTTAATGGAGCTTTAACAATAAGAGATAAAATAATATTAGAAATGATTTGGAACTTTATAATTTCTCCAGAATATAAAGCTTAGTGTCTATTTTTATATTTTCATAGTGTTTGTCACTCAGTCATGTCTGACTCTTTGTGACCCCATGGGAACTTAGCCCACCAGGCTCTTCTGTCCATGGGATTCTCCAGGCAAGAATACTGGAGTGGATAGCTAATCCCTTCTCCAGAGGATCTTCTAGACCTAGGGATTGACCTGGGTCTCCTGCATTGCAGGCAGATTCTTTACCATCTGAACCACCAGGGAATCCCCATATTTTCACAGATTGGTTTGATAATTCAGTGCTTTTGTAGCCATCAAAGCAAACATTTGGAAAAGTTTATGGGAATTAATCAGTCATCTAGCCATATGTTAGATATTTACCTATACATTGTACTACAGTAAACAACATCTTTATCATTCATTACTTTTGCTTTTTATATCCATTGTCATATTGGAACCCTGGGCTGGCTGAAGAAATTACTTAAAAGAGAATGCTGTTTATAAACTTGTATACAATTGTTCTATAAAAAGGATCACTTTAATCATCATAATTATGTTGTTTATTTAAAACTGTTAAAGCAAATTTTTTATAATAGTTTGACCTATTTGAATAGTCCTTTATCACATAGGAGCCTAAATAGGCTAGTCATATAACAAAAGATACTCAAGATATTCAAGCATTATATTATACAAAATAGCATATGTAATTATATTTAAATTATGTGATAATTCATTTTAACCACCTTTAAAATATTAATATATCTCTAAGAATATAAAAGTGGAAACAGTTTTGTCTAATTTGAAGAGGTCAGTTTAGTTAATGAAAATATCCTCATTAACCTTCAAAAGGTATTACATAAACATATATATAACAAAAAACCACATTCTGTCAGTGTTGATATAAGAAGGGCATGTCATAGTTTTATACATTGTAAAATGATGTTTAGTAAAGTTTATTAACATTGCTTCTCAATTGTTTAGTTGACAAGTTTGTCACAATTGTCCTGTCAACTCTTCACCAGTTCCTCATGACAAGCCTGACGCTAATTCATAATTACTCGGGAAAAATTAGCATATGTTTTTTAGCAGCCAAATTCAACTAGACTTAAAAGGCTATATTTTTTCTAGCTTTAGGTAAGTAAGACCTAGTAAAAATTAGATTATATGTCAAATGCATAGATGCATACCTATGTTGAAGTCGAAAGTCCTTAAGGAGATGTGTCAAGTATACTTCCAGTATATACAATTAATAAAGCATGATGATTTATTTATAAGTTGACCTTGACAGGTAAATTGACATGTTTAGTTTTACAATCTGCCATTTGCAAGTGTCACATATAATTGTTACTTTAACCCTCCATCCCCCATTTTGAAATTTTTTTAAATAATATATTTCACCTCTATTCCTGATTTTTACTTCTAGTTGTTTTCATTCTAAGTGTTTTCTTATTTTAAACATGAAATTTGCATTTTAAAAATTCTGCCTCAGTAAAGATAAGCATATGAATATAATCTCATGACAATTAAAATCTATATGAATAGTTCATATTCAACAAGATTGCAAATTATATACAGCAAAAGAGAGACAGAGGCCTAAGAAATATTGTGATATCAAAAGAATACTAGCTTAAGAATTTCTGAAACTCAAACAGGGGCTCTGTATATCTACCTAGAGGGGTGGGATGGGGAGGGAGGTTCAAAAGGGGGAGGATGTATGTATACCTATGGTTGCTTCATGTTGAGGTTTGACAGAAAACAGCAAAATTCTGTACAGCAATTATCCTTCAATAAAAAATAAATTAATTTTAAAAATGTAATTTAACCAAAAATTTAATCTTCATACTCCGTAATCTCAATGAAAATCAGGAAAAACAATCTGGATTTGCAGAGTTCTCATTCTCAATATCTGGATTTCTCGAAATCCAGATTGTTTTTCCAGCTTGGGCTTCCCAGGTGGCGCTGGTGGTAAAGAACTTGCCTGCTGATGCAGGAGACAAAAGGGATACAGCTTCAATTCCTGGGTCAGGAAGATTCTCTGGAGAAGGAAATGGCAACCTACTCTAGTATCCTTGCTGGGAAAATCCCATGGACAGAGGAGCCTGGTGGGCTACAGTCCATGGGGTCACAAAGAGTCAGATACAACTGAAGCGACTTAGCACACATTCTCTAAAGTACTATTATTATTCTACATATTAAACAAATTTTAATATAATAGTATAAAATAGATGCTTTGAATTTATTTCTCTATCAAAGATACTGACAAAATTTCACTGAAATTTTAGTTACTAATCTAGCCACTGATACTTCTGAATATCCAACCAGTCTGCAACAAAGACTGATGCTAAGAAAATGATATGACAAAATGATAGACAAAAAAATTCCACCTGGCAACAAGTTGAATGCATTGAGCATTTCCATCTTGAAAGGTCCAGCATTTTGTTCTCATAAGGATAGGTCTGAATCTAGGTTTGAATTTTCATAAGACTCACCTACAACCACTATCCATGAGCTTATAAAATATATAAGCATGGGATTCCACATATCAAAGCATTAAGATCTTTTTGTACAGTTCATCTGTGTATTCTTACCACTCCTTAATATCTTCTGCTTCTGTTAGATCCATACCGTTTCTGTCCTTTATCATGCCCATCTTTGAATGAATTGCAAGAATTCAATTGCAATTCATGAACTGGTATCTCAAATTTTTTTTTTTTTTTAAAGAGTTCTCTAGGCGCAGACCAATTTGAGGACAATGTAAACAGATATTTTTGTTATAATAGAATATATGCATTCCATACAAGCATTGTGTTCTGCAAAGTCGTAAAATAGTTAGGACTTCCTGGAAAAATGTGTTTAAGCCAGTTTATTTGAAACTACTATGATTCTATAACGGAGATAAACATGCATAGCTAGCAACAACAAACAAAACAAAAACCTAGGACCCTTGAGAAATAGCCCCATCATTGAAGGTTCAGTTCAGTTCAGTTCAGTTCAGTCATTCACTCAGTTGTGTCCGACTCTCTGCGATCCCATGAATCACAGCACGCCAGGCCTTCCTGTCCATCACCAACTCCCGGAGTCTACCCAAACCCATGCCCATCGAATTAGTGAAGGTAGGCAACTTATTATGGCTGTAGACCTACTACATGGGTAATAAAATTGTACATACCAAAATGAAAATTAAAGTAAAACCACTGGCCAGTAGATCCCTGAGACAATATAGATGTTACTGAACCTCTGAGCACTGGGGGGTGGGGGGGGGCGGGTAGGGAGAGGTGTAAAATGTCAGGAAACTAAAATTATGTAAAGCTCAGGATGTACATTTTTATGAAAGGACATTCTACAGACATTCATTTCATCATTAAAATAAAAGTTAAGCGTGTAGAACTCCTCCCTGGGTAGCAGCCTGGCTTTCCCCTATCATGCTGAAGATTATAATTCTATCTATGATATTCAGAAAACAGTTCATACTTCAATATATGTCCATTTTATTGTACATAATTTTCTCATTATCCAATCACTAAGTTAATCAGTATTTTAGAAACATGTGTCATAACAGTGTGTAATGTATATAGAACTTGAATACCTGAAAATTGCTTTCCTCAAAATTCTCTGCTCAATTACCTTTTTGAAAGCCTTGTGCTATCCCTAAGGATATGCATGCCTCAATTGGAAGTTTGATGGCTTATATTATTAATCATTATATCACTTCTTATATGAGACCTAAGTACAAAATCTTGATCTATAAAGCAGACTGCTCTGTTAATGATGGTACAAATTATGTTCCCAATCATGGTTCTTTGACTTTAATTGCCAAAAATATTCAAATCAAAAGTGAATCACAATTTTAATTTTTAAAATATGTTGTATCCCAGCCAACTGCCATGGTGAATGAATAAATGAATGTAAGGATGAAAGATCTTACAGTTTACATTTCTTTCTTGTATTTTGCTTTGTTTTACATTAGAGTTTCCAGCTCCTAGAGAAGGACACTTATAAACTAGAGAAAATTAAAAAAATATCTTTGCCAAATGTAATTGGGAAATGAGAAACAGTATGTACACTATTTATAAGAAAAAAGTCTGAGATACTACTTTATTTAGGTATTTTTAGCTATATTAAAATAGACAAAAGACTCTCTTAAGAGTTGCCTTTAGAGCTATTATTTTGTCATTTTAGACAATCTGTACAATACATCAGATTACCTTAATTATATCTGGGATTAAAGAGTCCCACATTTGTCATAAAAACTCAATCCTTATTAAAATAATAAGGCTAATAATCTGATTAAAATTGATATATGTACAAATAGAATACAAACAGACACTTGTGATTCTGGGGTTACAACATACATGAATGATCAGTTCTTTATAAAACATTTTAATCATTGAAGAATTATTTTTTAAAAAGTCATATAATAACAAAGTCAGCTTATGAATGCAAGTTAATATTAGTGAACAGTTCATGTGTATTAACATTGCTTTTTTTCATCAGTGCAAAAACAAAACTGTTACAATAAATAGAAAGTAAACATTATTTATTATATTTAGTATTAGTAATAATTAATAATATGATAATAATGATGATGTGCAAGGTATATATTCTCCATAAAACTTCTAATGAATGGGGGACTGGGATGGGGAATACGTGTAACTCTATGGCTGATTCATATCAATGTATGACAAAACCCACTGAAAAATTTAAAAAGAAAAAAAAAAAACTTCTAATGAAACTTATCTACTGGACAAACTCTTGCAAGTGACTGGAAGAGGACATGTTGGAGGGCGACCAGGAAGAAAGGTAATATAAGAAGTACAATTCAAGGGTTCAGATTTCAGCTCCACTTGTTCCTAGGTAACAATGGACAGTTTACATGAGATTCAATTTTCTTATCAACAAATAAGCATCCTAATAATACCTATATCATGTGGTTGTTGTGAAGGTTAACTGAGGAGATGCATGTAGTAATAAACTCATTGTTAGCTGTTGTTAGTGCTGTTCTTTTCAATGGAAAAGCATTTTTTTTTAAATTACAATAAAGATATGGTAGAGAGGGGGGATCCACATGGTAGGGTAGGACTCCTCCAACAAACACATCAAAAATAAATCTATATTAAAATGCTCATAGAAAACTAACTGGAAACTGGCAGATGGTCAACTACGCAAGCAAGACTACAGTAAAAATGTATATAACCTGAAAGGACAGATGAAAAGCTGATAGCTAGTAGGAAGCTGCTGTGTAACAGAGAACTCAGCTGAGTGGTCTGTGATGACCCAGTGGGGTGGGATGGTGGGGGTGGGTAGGCTCAAGAGGGAGGGAAAATATGTATACTTATGGCTGACTCACATTGTACAGCAGAAACTAACAACAATGTAAAGCAATTAACCTCCAATTTTTAAAAAAGTGATTAAAAAAAAGGCATTGGGTTGGGGCCTGCACCCCTGAAAAAGATCTGAAAGGAAAAGAAGATCCTCGTGGGCATGCCCGTGCCCTGGAAAGCGAGCCACCATCTGGACATCCCAGTCCTGCCTGGCATCCTGTGCGAAGGAGAAAAACTCCCCCCCCCCCACCTCCCCCCCACACACACCCCTGCCTTGTCCCGCACCTGCTGTGATAACCACGAGGTCAGACACAGGGGCTGAAGAAGCCCAGACTCTACTCTCTAGGAGTGCACGCTAGTTTGCCAACGATCAGGGTAGAGAGAGAGCCTTGCACTGGTGGTTATTGCCTCATAGTACTTCCCAGTATGATGGGGTGAACACCCGAGTCCTACCAACTCTGAGCCACACCTTGGCATGAGACCTGGGCCAACTGAGCCCTGAAAGACTTGATCTAACTACTCAAAAGCAGATAAGAGGCCTAGGGTGGGATCTGGGTGGAGCCAAGGTGGCCAGTGACAGATTATACCTGGAGCAACAGGTAGGGGGCCACTGCTGGCCATTATCAGATGCACACAGGGTCGTTCTACTGCCTACACACTGAAACTCAGGCAGCAGAGACTCGGAGAGAGCTCAATCCAGCTATTCAGAGAAAGCCTGGGAGGCTCAAGAGTTTGCAGAGGTTTGTCTCGGGGAGAGTGCTGGCTCCACTCCCTCCACACCTTGGTGCAGCACTACATCTGAAGCAGCCAGTACCTGAGAAAGAAGGCCACAGAGGCAGCCCAGACCTCAGGCAGCAGCTCAGCCTAAATTCCTGCAGCCAAACAACCTGACCGCCAGTGCCAGCCTCCTCCACACCACAGCCTTGCAATAAATCTGACACGTGGAATGAATACAACATACATAGGGACATGACCTTGGGCTGATTCTAAGCACATTTGCAGACACCTATACAGGTGAGCATAGGTCCTCTGTGAGTGTGCAGGCCTCACTGCTTTAGAAATCATCTCCTTTGGGACAAGGCATGCGCTGAAGGGCAACTCAACCTTCAGGGCTTCTATTCCAGCAGAGGGAAGAGATCCTACCCCTACATGGCTGGTGTCTGTACCAAAACCAGCCCTTCCGCCAAAAACACTGGACACACACTATTTACACAGGGATGTTCCCACCCCTCTACGATTGCAGTTGGTAATTATTTCTCCTAAATTCATAGAGATGTGCTTGTGTTAAGTCACAGATTCATGGAGTCATAATTCATACAGTTAAGAAAAATGAAAAGGCAAAGGAACTACTCTTGATAATAAAAGAAATCTGCAAGAACAAATAATAAAACAGAGCTCACAGATCTGCTATCTCTGAGTTTTAAAAAGTGGCAATAAAACATCACCAGAGGCTTCCTGGTAATAAAATATTACCAGTCACATTCCCTGGTGGCTCAGCTGGTAAAGAATCCACCTGCAATATGAGAAATCTGGGTTTGATCCCTGGGTTGGGAAGATCCCCCAGAGAAGGGAAATTACCCACTCTAGTATTCTGGCCTAGAGAATTGCATGGACTGTATGGAATTCTGTGACATGGTCACAGAGAGTTGGACATGACTGAGCAACTTTCAAAAATAAATAAATAAAATACAAATAAATTAGAAAGATTATGGATAGAAATGTAGATCACTGTAACAGTTCTAGATCACTAGAAACTACAAAGATGAACCAATCAAAAATGGATAAAAATTGTCAAGATAACCAATATAGAAGCCAACCAAGTGACATAGAAGAACGAGTAAGTAATCTGGAAGACTGAATATTGGAAATCATCCAATCAGAACAGCACAAATACAAATGTAAACTAAATGAAACCAAGATACCAGATCTATAGGGTGATATAAAACTTACCAACCTACACATATGAATTCTACAAGGAGAAGAGAGAAAGAGGATCAGTGCAGAAAAACAAACAACCCAATCAAAAAGTGAGAAAAAGACCTTGACAAACATTTCTCCAAAGAAGACACACAGATGGCTAAAAAACACATGAAAAGATGCTGACCATTACTCATCATTCAGTTCAGTTCAGTTGCTCTGTCATGTCCGACTCTTTGCAACCCCATGAATTGCAGCATGCCAGGGCTCCCTGTTCATCACCAACTCCAGCAGTTTACTCAAACTCATACTCATTGAGTTGGTGATGCCATCCAGCCATCTCACCTTTTGTCGTCCCCTTCTCCTCCTGCCCCCAATCCCTCCCAGCATCAGGGTCTTTTCCAGTGAGTCAACACTTCGCATGAGGTGGCCAAAGTATTGGAGTTTCACCTTCAGCATCAGTCCTTCCAATGAACACCCAGGACTGATCTCCTTTAGGATGGACTGGTTGGATCTCCTTGCAGTCCAAGGGACTTTCAAGCGTCTTCCCCAACACCACAGTTCAAAAGCATCAATTTTTCGGTGCTCCGCTTTCTTCACAGTCCAACTTATACATCCGTACATGACCACTGGAAAAACCATAGCCTTGACCAGATGGACCTTTGTTGGCAAAGTGATGTCTCTGCTTTTTAATATGCTATCTAGGTTGGTCATAACTTTCCTTCTGAGGGGTAAGCGTCTTTTAATTTCATGGCTGCAGTCACCATCTGCAGTGATTTTGGAACCCAAAAAGGTAAAGTCTGACACTGTTTCCATTGTCTCCCCATCTATTTCCCATGAGGTGACGGGACCAGATGCCATGATCTTAGGTTTCTGAATGTTAGGCTTTAAGCTACTCATTATTAGAGAAATGCAAATCAAAACTACAAAGAGATATCACCTCACACCAGTTAGAATGTCCATCACCAGAAGGCTACAAACAATAAATGCTGAAGAGGGTTTGGAGAAAAGGGAGCCCTTTTGCACTGTTGGTGGGAATGTAAATTGATACAGCTACTATGGAAGATGGTATGGAGATTCATTAAAAAAACTAGGAATGAAACTAGCATATGACCCAACAGTCCCACTCCTAGGCATATACCCTGAGGAAATCAAAATTGAAAAAGACACATGTATCCCATTGCTCACTGCAGCACTATTTATTTACAATAGCTAGAACATGGAAGCAACCTAGATGTCCACTGACAGATGAATGGATAAAGACGTTATGGTACATATACACAATAGAATGTTACTCAGCCATAAAAAGGAACACCTTTGAGTCAGTTCTAATGAGGTGGATGAGCCTACTATACAGAATGAAGTAAGTCAGAAGAAGAAAGATAAAACCATATACTAATGCATATATATGGAATCTAGAAAGATGGAATGATGAATTTATTCACAGGGCAGCAATGGAGAAACAGACATAGAGAGCAGACTTATGGACATGGGGAGAGGGGAGGAGAGGGTGAGATGCATGGAGAGAGTGACACAGAAACTTACATTACCATATGTAAAATAGATGGCCAGTGGGAATTTGCTGTGTGGCTCAGGGAACTCAAACAGGGGCTCTGTCTACCTTGTTGGGAGGGGGGGGGAAGGGGAGGGAGATGGGGAGGAGGTTCAAGAGGAAGGGGACATATGTATACCTATGGCTGATTCATGCTGATGTTTGACAGAAAACAACAGAATTCTGTAAAGCATGTATCCTTCAATTAAAAAATAAATAAAAATTAAAAATGTATTTGAAGAAATTATGTCTGAAAACTTCCTGAATCTAAAGAGGAAACATATTCAACTACAAGAAGAAAGGAAAGTGCCAAACAAGGTAAATACAAATAGATCCACACCAAGATATACCACAATTAAAATGGTAGAAATGAAAGATAAAGAGGATTCTAAAGTCAGCAAGAGAAAAAGAGTCAGTTATAAGGAACCCTAAGAAGGCTATCAGTTGATTTCTCTGCAGACACTCTGCAGGCCAAAGGGAGATGTGTGATATATTCAAACTCTTGACAGGAAAAAACCTGTAAACTTGGAATCCCTACCTAGCATGATTGGCATTTACAAGAAAAGATAATGAGTTTGTCAGACAAGCAAAAACTAAATAAATTCAGTAATATTAAGCCTGGTGTGCTGCAGTCCATGGAGTCACAAAGAGATGGACACAACTGAGAAACTGAAGAGAACTGACTGAATATCAAGCTTATCCTAAAAAAATATTGAATGGAATTCTCTGAATAGAAAAAAAGAATATACAGTAAACAGAAAATCAAAAAAGTTAACACAAATATAGAAAAGATTAAGGATGAAAAAGCCAGTGTCTAGAATAAAAACAATAAAAACACTGCAAATTGATTATACCTATAATAAACTGTAATAGAAAAAGATGACAATGTAAAATGGAACATTAAAATCATAAAATATGGAAGAGGGAATATAAAAATATAAATCTTTAGAATATGTTTCAACTGGAAAGACAATCAGTTTAAATCAAGTTATGGATAACATACTTCCACTCTATGGTAACCACAAATTAAAATACACAAAAGATTGGCAAAAACTAGAAATAAAGGAAATCAAGAATAGTACCCCCCCCAAAAAAAAGTACAAAAGAAAATCATCATAATATAAAAGAAAAATGTGAAGAAAGAAACATAGAAAAGCTGTAAGAAAAAGTGAGAGCAAGGAGTAAAATGGTAGGAAATATATACCTATCATTAATTACTTTAAATATCAATGAACTAACATCAATGAACTTCGACATTCTAGAAATCAGTAAACTAAGGTGTACTGGAATTGGTGAATTTAACTCAGATGACCATTATATCTACTACTGTGGGCAGGAATCCTTCAGAAGAAATGACGTGGCCTTCAGAGTCAACAAAAGAGTCCGAAGAGCAGTACTTGGATGCAGTCTCAAAAGTGACAGAATGATCTCTGTTCATTTCCAAGAAAACCATTCAATATCACAGTAATCCAAGTCTATGCCCCAATCAGTAACGCTGAAGCTGAAGTTGAATGGTTCTATGAAGACCTACAAGAACTTCTACAACAAACACCCCCAAAAGATGTCCTTTTCATTACAGGGGACTGGAATGTAAAAGTAGGAAGTCAAGAAACACCTGGAGTACCAGGCAAATTAGGCTTTGGAATATGGAATGAAGCAGGGTAAAGGCTAATGGAGTTCTGCCAAGAGAACACACTGGTCCTAGGAAACACCCTCTTGCAAGAACACAAGACAAAACTCTACACGTGGACATCACCAGATGGTCAACACTGAAATCAGATTGATTATATTCTTTGCAGCCAAAGAAGGAGAAGCTCTATACAGTTAGGAAAAACAAGACTCGGAGCTGACTGTAGCTCAGATCATGAAATCCTTATTGCCACATTCAGACTTAAATTGAAGAAAGTGGGATAAACAACTAGACCATTCAGGTATGACTTAAATCAAATCCCTTATGACTATACAGTGGAAGTGAGAAATAGATTTAAGGGACTAGATCTCATAGACAGAGTGCCTGAAGAACTATGGATGGAGGTTTGTGACATTGTACAGGAGACAGGGATCAAGACCACCCCCAAGAAAAAGACATAGAAATAAGCAAAATGGCTGTCTGAGGAGGCCTTACAAATAGCTGTGAAAAGAAGAGAAGCGAAAAACAAAGGAGAAAAGGAAAGATACACCCATTTGAATGCAGAGTTCCAAAGAATAGCAAGGAGAGATAAGAAGGCCTTCCTCAGCAATCAATGCAAAGAAATAGAGGAAAACAACACAATGGGAAAGACTAGAGATCTCTTCAAGAAAAGTAGAGATACCAAGGGAACATTTCATGCAAACATGGGCTCAATAAAGGACAAAAATGGTAGGGACCTAACATAAGCAGAAGATATTAAGAAGAGGTGGCAAGAACACACAGAAGAACTGCACAAAAAAGATCTTCACGACCCAGATAATCACGATGGTGTGATCACTCACACTCGCCTAGAGTGAGACATCCAGGAATGTGAAGTCAAGTGGGCCTTAGGAAGCAGCACCATGAACAAAGCTAGTGGAGTTGATGGGATTCCAGTTGAGCTATTTCAAATCCTAAAAGATGATGCTGTGAAAGTGCTGCAGTCAATATGTCAGCAAATTTGGAAAACTCAGCAGTGGCCACAGGACTGGAAAATGTCAGTTTTCATTTGAATCCCAAAGAAAGGCAATCCCAAAGAATGCTCAAACTACCATTCAATTGCACTCATCTCACACGCTAATAAAGTAATGCTCAAAATTCTCCAAGCCAGGATTCAGCAATATGTGAACCATGAAGTTCCAGATGTTCAGACTGGTTTCAGGAAAGGCAGAAGAAATATAGGTCAAATTGCCAACATCTGCTGGATCATTGACAAAGCAAGAGAGCTTCTGAAAAAAACATCTATTTCTCTTTTATTGACTATGCTAAAGCCTCTGACTGTGTGGATCACAATAAACTGTGGAAAATTTTGAAAGAGATGGGAATACCTGACCACCTGACCTGCCTCTTGAGCAATCTGTACTCAGGTCAGGAAGCAGCAGTTAGAACTGGACATGGAACAACAGACTGGTTCCAAATAGGAAAAGGAGTACATCAAGGCTGTATATTGTCACCCTGCTTATTTAACTTATATGCAGAATACATCATGAGAAATGCTGGGCTGGAAGAAGCACAAACTGGGATCAAGATTGTCAGGAGAAATATCAATAACCTCAGATATGCATTGACACCACCCTTATGGCAGAAAGTGAGGAAGAACTAAAGAGCCTCTTGATGATGGTGAAAGAGGAGAGTGAAAAAGTTGGTTTAAAGCTCAACATTCAGAAAACTAAGATCATGGAATTCGGACCCATCACTTCATGGCAAGTAGATGTGGAAACAGTGGAAAGAGTGGCTGACTTGATTTTTTTTTTTTTTTTTTTTTTTTTTTTGGCTCCAAAATCACTGCAGATGGTGACTGCAGCCATGAAATTAAAAGATGATTACTCCTTGGAAGGAAAGTTATGACCAAACTAGACAGCACATTAAAAAGCAGAGACATCATTTTGCCAAGCAAGGTCCATCTAGTCAAGGTTATGGTTTTCCCAGTGGTCATGTATGAATGTGAGAATTGGACTATAAAGAAAGCTGAGTGCTGAAGAATTGATGCTTTTGAACTGTGGTGTTGGAGAAGACTCTTGAGAGTCCCTTGGATTGCAAGGAGATCCAACCAGTCCATCTTAAAGGAGATCAGTCCTAAATGTTCATTGGAAGGACTGGTGTTGAAGCTGAAATTCCAATAATCTGACCACCTGATACAAAGAACTGACTCATTGGAAGAAACCCGGATGGTGGGAAGGATTGAGGGCAGGAGGAGAAGGGGACGACAGAGGATGAAATGGTTGGATGGCATCATCGACTCAAGGACATGAGTTTGAGTAAACTCCAGGTGTTGGTGATGGACAGGGAGGCCTGGCAAGCTGTTTTTCATGGGATCGCAAAGATTTGGACATGACTGAGCAACTGAATTGAACTGAATTACTTTATTTTTTCTAATTACTTTAAATATTAATGAACTAAACATACAGATCAATAGACAGAATAAAGAGGCCCCCAAAATAAATCCACACACCTGAAGACAATTAATCTACCACAAAAGAGGCAAGAATTTACAATGGACAAAAGACAGCATCTTCTAGATGCAGTTTAGTAAAGTTGGAGACCTACATGAAGATCAATGAAATTAGAAAATTACCTCATGTTATATACAAAAATAAACTCAAAATTGTTTAAAGACCAATATATAAGAGATAGCATTCACTTATATCAATCCTAGCAATATGATCTCAGTCATCTAAAGGAAAAGTTAAAAAAAATTTTTTTTAATAAAAATTAGAGGCTGAAACAATATCATGAAGCAATAGTCCTTCAAATTAAAAATAGATAAATTTATTTTTTTAAAGAGTAAATGTTACCTCAGTTCAGTTCAGTCACTCAGTTGTGTCCAACTGTTTGCAACCCCATGGACTGCAACACAGCAGGCTTCGCTGTCCATTACCAACTCCCAGAGCTTGCTAAAGCTCATGTCCATCTATTTGGTGATGCCATTCAACCATTTCACCCTCTGTTGTCCCCTTGTCACCCCAACTTCAATCTTTCCCAACATCAGGGTCTTTCCAAATGAATCTATTCTTCACATCAGTTGGCCCAAGTATTGAAGTTTCAGCTTCAGCATCAGTCCTTCCAATGAATATTCAGACTGATTTCTTTTAGGTTGGATCTCCTTGCAGTCCAAGGGACTCTTAAAAGTCTTCTCCAACACCACAGTTCAAAAGCATCAATTCTTCATGCTCATCTTTCTTTACAGTTCAACTACTATGGAAAAACCATAGTCTTGACTAGATGAACCTTTGTTAGGAAAGTAATGACTCTGCTTTTTAATATGCTATCTAGCTTGGTCATAGGTTTTCTTCCAAGCAGCAAGGGTCTTTTAATTTCATGGTTGCAGTCATCATCTGCAGTGATTCTGGAGTCTAAAAAATAAAGTCTGTCACTGTTTCCACTGTTTCCCCATCTATTTGCCATGACATGATGGTACTGGATGACATGATCTTCATTTTCTGAATGTTGGGTTTTAAGCCGAATTTTTCACTCTCCTGTTTCACTTTCAAGAAACTGTTTAGTTCTTCTCTTTCTGCCGTTAAGGGTGGTGTCATCTGCATATCTGAGGTTACTGATCTTTCTCTCAGCAATCTTGATTCCAGGTTGTGTTTCATCCAGCCCAGCTTTTCACATGCAGTAATCTGCATATAAGTCAAATAAGCAGGGTGACAATATACAGCATTAACGTACTCCTTTCCTAATTTGGAACCTGTCTGTTGTTTCATGTCCAGTTCTAACTGTTGCTTCTTGACCTGCATATAGGTTTCTCAGGAGACAGGTCAGGTTGTCTAGTATTCCATCTCCTTAAGAATGTTCCAAAGTTTGTTGTGATTGACACAGTCAAAGGCTTCGGCATAGTCAATAAAGCAGAAGTGTATGTTTTTCTGGAATTCTGTAGCTTTTTCTATGATCCAAAGTATGTTGGCAATTTGATCTCTGGTTCCTCTGCCTTTTGTAAATCCAGCTTGAACATCTGGAAGTTCATGATTCACATACTGTTGAAGCCTGGCTTGGAGAATTTTGATCATTACTTTACTAGCATGTGAGATGAGTGCAATCGTGCAGTAGTTTGAGCATTCTTTGGCACTGCCTTTCTTTGGGATTGGAATGAAAACTGACTTTTTCAGTTCTGTGACCACTGCTGAGTTTTCCAAATTTGCTGGCATATTGAGTGCAGCACGTTCATAGCATCATCTTTTAGGATTTGAAATAGCTCAACTGGAATTCCATCACCTCCACCAGCTTTGTTCATGTTACTGCTTCCTAAGACCAACTTGACTTCAGAATCCAGGATGTCTGGCTCTAGGTGGGTGATCACCCCATTGTGGCTATCTGTATCATTAAGATATTTTTTTGTACAGTTCTTCTGTGTATTTTTGCCATCTCTTCTTAATATCTCTGCTCCTGTTAGGTCCATACCATTTCTGTCCTTTATTGTGCCCATCTCTGATGGAAATGGTCCCTTGGTATCTCTAATTTTCTTGAAGAGGTCTATAGTCTTTCCCCTTCTGTTGTTTTCTATTATACAATTAAGAGATACAAATTCTTATATATAACATGGTTATAGTTATAAGTGTCCGGCTCCACTGTCCATGAATCAGCCAGGCAGAAAACACTCCATTTCCTTCTCGAGTGGTTCTTCCTGACCCAGGAATCAAATTTGTCTCCTGTGTCTCTTCCATTGGCAGGCAGATTATTTACCACTGAGCTGTCAAGGAAGCCCATATAGTACAGGGAATTATATTAAATATATTAAAATAGCCTACAATGAAATGTATTTTGAAAAAAAAAGTTAATATGCTGCATATCTGAAACTAACAAACTTATATATAAAAAAAAAATTTATAAAAAGATGTGGTACACACACATACACGTACACACACAGGAATATTACTCAGCCATGAAAAGAAATGAAAATTTGCCATTTGTAGCCAACATGATGGAGCTGGAGGGTATAATAGTAAGTTAAATAAGACAGAGAAGGTCAATTCCTGTATGATTTCAACTATATGTTGATGGATCTAAAAATCAAAACAAATGAACAAATATAAGAAAACAGAAACAGAGTCATAGATACTGAGAACAGGGGGATGGTGGGTTGTTAGTAAGCTTAGTGGGCTTATCTAAAGGTTATACAAGGAAAGGAACTGGGAGGCAGGAGATAATCTATCCATCGGGATCACTGAGAGAATTCTATCTGAAATTTACAGTTTCTTGTGACTTTGCAGACTGTTGCCTAGAGTGTGTACTCACAGGAGGGGCTGATGTCAGTCTAAAGCCCTTTCAGGCCACTTAGTCATACAAAGTGCATGCTTAGGCAGCAATATTATGAAGGAATTTAGGTAAATTCTCAACAGAATTATGATAGGGATTGCACTGAGTCTGCAAATTGCTTTACATAGTGTTGACATCTTAACATTAAGTCTTCTAATCCATGGAAATGAAATGTCTTTCCATATGTTTGAATTTCTTTCAGCAGTATCATGAAGTTTTAAGTGCACATATCTTTCATCTCCTTGGTTAAGTTTATTCCTAAGTATTCTATTCTTTTTGAATAAATGGAACTGTAAATGCATTTTTTTTTCTTAGTTTCATTTTTGAATTGTTCATTGTTAGTGCAAAGAAACAGAATTTTTGTATGTTTTGATCTTTTGAATTTTTGAATTCATTTATGTGTTTTAACCATTTGTTTTTGTAGAATCTAAAATTTTCTACATAGTAAGATCATGTAAACTGTAAAGAGAGATAAATGTATTTCTTCCTTTCCAGTTTGGGTGATGATGAACACTTTTGAGGGAAAAACTCCAAAGAAACATGATCAGGCATACAAGTTATACATTGAATTTGCTACTATTAAAATTAACTTCACTCTACTATTGAGCAGTTTAACAGTTCTTTGGATTTTTACTCTCATCTCCTTGACAACTGTTTCATACCTACTTCCTGAAACTTTCACCCTTTCTCTGTACATCTTAATTTACAACCTTGCTCCACATTTAACTGAAAAAAATGTAGTAATCAGAAGGAGCTCCATGTATTCTCAGAACTCAGTGACTCACCTAGCACTATCCATATCTTCATCTTCTACTACTGTAATAGTTACAGGAGGCTAACTGCTGCTGCCTTTTGAAATGTATACTAAGGTCCATTCTTTTTCTTTAAGTCCTCAGTCTCACAGTTCTCCTGTTCATTATCTACATCATTTGTTTATTTACTAGATAATTTCCTGGGTGAAGCATAAGCTGGAATCAAGATTACCAAGATAAATATCAATAACCTCAGATATGCAGATGACACCACCTTTATGGCAGAAGTGAGGAGGAACTAATTAGCCTCTTGATGAAGGTGAAAAAGGAGACTGGAAAAGCTGGCTTAAAACTCAACATTCAAAAAAACAAAGATCATGGCATCCAGTCCCATCGCTTCATGGCAAATAGATGGGGAAACAATGGAAACAGTGACAGACTATATTCTTGGGCTTCAAAATCACTGCTGATGGTGACTGCAGCCATGAAATTAAAAGATGCTTACTCCTTGGAAGAAAAGCTATGACAAACCTAGACAGTGTATCTAATCTACAAAAACAAATGGTTAAAACAAATAAATGAATTCAAAAAAGTTGAAAGATCAAAACATGCAAAAATTCTGTTCCTTTACATTAACAGTGAACCTAGATACACAAAGCAGAGACTTCACTTTGCCACGAATGTCTATATAGTCAAAGCTATGGTTTTTCCAGTGGTCATGTATGGATGTGAGAGTTGGCCCATAAAGATGGCTGAGAGTCAATGAACTGATGATTTGAACTGTGGTGTTGGAGAAGACTCTTGAGAGTTCCTTGGGCTGCAAGGAGATCAAACCAGTCAATCCTAAAGGAAACCAGTCCTGGATATTCTCTGGAAGGACTGTTGCTAAAGTTGAAGCTCCAATACTTAGCCACCTGATGTGAAGAACTGACTCATTAGAAAAGATCCTGATGCTGAGAAAGATTGAAAACAGAATGGGAAGGGGATGAAAGTGGATGAGATCATTGGATGACATCATTGACTCAATGGACAAGACTTTGAGCAAGCTCTAGGAGATGGTGAAGGACATGGAAGCCTGGCATTCTGCACTTCATGGGGTTGCAAAAATTTGGACATGACTGAGTGAACAACAACAAAATAATTTCAAAGTATACAGAAATATCTGTTGGGGTGGGTGTTGTGTGTGCTCAGTCATGTCCAACTTTTTGTGACCTCTATGGACTGTTGGCCACCAGGCTTCTCTGTTCATGGGGTTTTTCAAGCAAGAATACTGGAGTGGGTTGCCATGTTCTTCTCCATGGGATCTCCCTGACCCAGGGGTTGAACCCGTGGCTCCTGCACTGGCAGGTGGGTTCTTTACCATGTACATCACCTGAGAAGCCTCAAAATACCTGTTAGTTCTATTTTAATAAAACTATTGTCTTGAATGTATTTATCTTCTTCTAGATACCATTTCTCTTTTCTCTGCTCTCCTCTTCCTTGATGAAAAAGTCCTTGAAAGAATTGCCTCTACCTGATGTCTTCTATACTTTTTCTATGCTCTTTTAAGCCATGTCTGATTCAGCTTTATCCACATGGTTTCACCAAAACTGCTCCCATCAAGTGTATCAGAGACTAGAAAAGGTCACAAGAATAACTCATTTTTTAAATACACTTTACTTCCAGAAAACACACTGTTCTGTCTCACCGTTTGTTTCTTTCCAACTGGTTATGATTGGAAAATTTTAGGATTCCCTCCTTATTCCTTCATCTTTTGCCTTATCCTCTCCCCTGGGGATTTCATCCTATCTCTTGGTTACAAATATCTGTATGCTGATTTCAAATCCTAAAAGATATTGCTGTTAAGGTGCAACACTCAATATACCAGAAAATTAGGAAAACTCAGCATTGGTCACAGGACTGGAAAAGGTTAGTTTTCATTCTAATACCAAAGAAAGACAATGCTGAAGTATGTTCAAACTGGTGCACAATTGCACTCATTTCACATGCTAGCAAAGTAATGCTCAAAATCCTTCAACAGAGGCTACAAGAGTACATGAACTGAGAACTTCCAGATGTACAAGCTAGATACAGAAAAGGCAGAGGAACCAGATAGCAAATTGCTAACATATGCTGAATACTAGAAAAAGCAAGAGAATTCCATAAAAGCATCTACATCTTCTACATTTACTACACTAAAGCCTTTGACTGTGTGGCTCACAACAAACTGTGGAAAATTCTTAAAGAAGTGGGAATACCAGACCACCTTACCTGCCTCCTGAGAAACCCATGTGCAGGCCAAGAAGCAACAGCTAGAACTGGACCAGAACAATGGACTAGTTCAAAATTGGGAAAGGAGTGCATCAAGGCTGTATTTTGTCACCCTGCTTATTTAACTTATATGCAGGTTACATCATGCAAAATGCCAGGCTGGATGAAGCACAAACTGGATTCAAGATTTCCAGGAGAAATATCAATAACTTCAGATATGCAGATTACACTGTTCTCTCTGTTGTATCAACACCGAACCCCTTTCTGATTCTATAACAGAGCATCATTCTGGCTTATAACATTTGTTCTTTCTGTTGCCTCTGCCTGGAATGTTCTTCCTCCATATATCATCTTATCTAACTTCTTTCCTTTATTGATATTTTTACTCAAATATTACTTTCACAATGATACCTTCCTCTGAATACCTTATGTAAAATTGCACTTACACTTCTCAAATCACTTGATGCAATTCACCTGATCTAATTTTCTAAAATATTAATCACTTAATAATATTGCTATAACATTATTTATATGTGCAGAAGTCTATTTTATTTATTTCTTTATGTTCAGTCTCTGGCTTCCCACTAGAATGCTGAGCATAGAAATCATTTTACATTTTTTCACTAACAGGTTCTAACCACACAGAAGAGTGCCTGCACACTGATATTTATTAAATGAATCAATAATAAATAACTGAAATGATATCTTATGAAGGTATATTTACTTGCTACATAATAAAACATGTACTTAAAAAAGAATGAAATAAGAACAAGCACCTGTATTAATTAGATATCTTAGTTTATATAAAACAATGGACCACTGAATGCCTATGGGCATTTTTCTTTTGGTGAGATAATGTTCATAATATAATTAAATAAGTCAAAGTTTCTATTCTTATTTTCAAATATTTTAATACTTGGATATCTAATTAAAATGATTTTGGTATATTTGAAGTTAATATGTTTTGTTATTTGAGTGACATAATATCAGTATATCATTATGAAATATTAAATGTGCATTAATAATTAAGTGATTAATTTAGTATTTTACATTGAGTATCATGATACATTGAGTATCATGCAAGAAATTACACTGTTAATTATATCCCAATTTTATTAATATATCATAAAACTTTCATATTAAAATGATTTATTATTAAAAATTAAGGTCTTTCTTGATTGAGGAGTGAAGTACGGTGTAAATGACTTTGAGCTGGATTGTGGGGGTTTTAATTTCAATTCCACCACTAACTACATCAGAAAGAACAGGCAAATATTTGATTTCTCCACATGAGATTTCTCATACGTATAATTTGAAAGATGAATTACATACCGTGTAAGCTTCTTTCCAGGTCAGAGAATCAATTATCTTCTCAAAAATTAATTATATGTAGATCGAAATTACTCTAAAGTTGGAAATTTTATATATGATATGAAAATACATATAAATGGACATACAAGTTTTCCATATTTTTGCTTAAATTTTTAGGCACAACTGTCAATGAATTGGGAAAAAAACCACTAAAGTCTATAATTAAAATCATTACAGACTTGTGACAGAAACTCTGAAGCTTCTTTAGTATGAATTATTTAATCATATTTTATACCAAGGGATACTATATTTTTTAAAAAAGCATCCTAATTTAATTTTCATGGTAACTAAATTTTAGATTCAGTTTTCATGAATTTTAGAATTACTTTGGTGTATTATTTTACCTAAAATTATATTTCCCCTCATCTTCTTTGAAATTAGTTTATATTTTATTAATCGAGCTTTGTGACTCATTAGTGCTTCAGTATTCAGGACCTGTCACCCACAGGTGTTAGATTCTATCTCGTGGTACCATACTGCTAACTGTCCTTAAGAACACGGACCAGCTGTGAGACTTCTGTTAGGCGCATAAGAAGGGACTCAATGGATAAATGGAGACTGAATATAGATGGATGCATTTTTAAAAACTTCATTAATACACACTTAAGAATGTCTAATTCCAAGTTGAAGAATAATATTATAAGGAACATCTACGAGAGAAAGATTCCAAGTGTATTTAGTAAACAATGTATGACAGACTACTGTTAGTGTTTAGTAAACCTGGTTTGAAATTTACACAAAATTAAAATCTCAGGCAAAGTTGGGAAGAGGCAAGAACCGTGTTCCCTCTGATTGAAGCATATTTAACCTCTTGGTCATTTTTATTTTCTCATAATCTCTTTTGTGAGAAACATGGTCTAGGAACTCTAAATAATCAGCAATTAGCAACTATGGATTTTATCAATTATAAGCTACTGATATTGAGACTAGCACAGGAAGGGATATTTAATTGATAATTTTTAGTTTTCATTTCACAGGCTTGTATATTTTTAGATTTTCCTAGTATCATTTATTTATAGACCTTTTTCTCCCATCTCTGAAGACCAATGTCAAAACAATGAATATAGTAACTAGCTTTAAGAAATGATACATTAGAAATAATAAAACTAGACATGTTTTAGATCTTATCTAGCTAAATTCTCACTACAAAACAAGGTAGCTATTATAATTCCCATTTCACGGTAAAGAATCTGTGTCTTGGAATTAAATGAATTACCCAAGCTCAAAGAGCTGTTGAGTTTTTTCTACCATATATACCCTGTTTCCAGCAGGTATGGTACACAAGTGTAGTTGTTGCTCTTGTTCAGTAACTCAGTCATGTCCAACTCTTTGTGACCCCATGGGCTTAGCATGCCAGGTTTCCCTGTCCTTCACTATCTCCTAGAGTTTGCTCAAACTCATGTCTATTCAGTCCATGATGCCATCCAATCCTCTCATCCTCTGTTGCCCCCATTCTTCTCCTGCCTTCGGTCTTTCTCAGCATCAGGGTCTTTTCCAGTGATTTGGCTCTTTGCATCAGGTAGCCAAAGTATTGGAGCTTCAGCATCAGTCCTTCCAACAAGGAACCTCAGGGTTGATGCTCTTTTAGGATTCACAGGTTTGATATCCTTGCTGTCCAAAGGACTCTCATGACTCTTCTTCAGCACCATAGTTTGAAAGTATCAATTCATCAACACTCAGCCTTCTTTATGATCCAACTCTCACATCCATACATGACTACTGGAAAAACCACAGCTTTGGCTATACAGACCTTTGTTGGCAAAGTGATGTCTGAGCTTTTCAATACTCTCTCTAGGTTTGTCACAGTTTTTCTTCCAAGGAGAAAGTGTCTTTTATTTTCATGGCTGTAGTCACTGTCTGCAGTGATTTTGAAGCCCAAGAAAATAAATGTCTCACTGTTTCCATTGGTTCCCCATCTATTTACCATGAAGTGATGGGACTGGATGCCATGATCTTAGAATTTTGAATATTGAGCTTTAAGCCAGCTTTTTCACTCTCCTTTTTCACCTTCATCAAGAGTTCCTCTTTACTTTCTGCCATTAGGGTGGTGTTATCTGCATATCTGAGGTTATTGATATTTCTCCCAGAATTCTTGATTCCAGCTTATGATTCATCCAGCTTGGCATTTTGCATGATACATCCTGCATGTAAATTAAATAAGCAGGGTGACAACATACAGCTTTGACATACTGAGGTAGAAATTGGTAGACAGTGTAAGACTCTGAGACCTCAGTTCCTTTTATTTAATTTCTTTCTTTTTTTTTTTTTTTTTCCTCTTCTCAAGTAAGCATCTCAATCTTTGTTCCAATTTCCAGGCATTCAGAGGAATGCCTCCCTGATCTGGAGGGTCATAAAACTTTCAGACCCAAGACAAGACAATCACTAACTGCTGTCCAGTTTATCAAGGAAAAAAACTCCAAGAAGACCATTAACTCTTAAACATACCAAAGTGTAAAGTGTTACTCTTGTCCAACTCTTTGCAAACCCATGGACTATAGCTTGTCCATGGAATTCCCTAGGCAAGAATACTGGAGTGGGTTGCCATTCCCATCTGCAGGGGATATTCCTGAGTCAGGGATTGAACCTGGGTCTCTCACATTGCGGGCATATTCTTTATCATCCGCACCACTAGGGAATTTGGTCCCTAAATAATGGTCTGGGGTCTTGAGAAAGGGATGGCATTGCAATGTCTACAAAAACTGAGAAACTAGGTGATCCAAAAAAAGTCACAAAAATGACAAACTGGACATTGTGACCTTCAAACTGGTCAAAAATGACATATATTAAAGTCACAAGCCAACCAAAAATAAACAAACCAATATTAGTAAAGATATAAAACTTCTGTAATCCCTGCCTTTGGAAGCTGTTCACCCCCTCTCAGTGTCCATGCTGAGTGGTTTGTACCTATATTCTTTAAAATAAACTTTGCCAGGGTGAGTGCTTGAGAGTTTTCAAAGTCCATTCTTCAGCTCCATGAACAGAACTCGGTTCCCTGTTTCAGTATTCTTTCCTCCATTAGGAACCAGTTTGTTGTTCCATGTCTGGTTCTAACCGTTGCTTCTTGACCTGCACACAGGTTTCTCAGGAGGCAGTAAGGTGGTCTGGCATTCCCATCTCTTTAAGAATTTTCCATAGTTTGTTGTGATGCACGGAGTCAAAGGCTTTAGTGTAGTCAATGAAGCAGAAGTAGACGTTTTTCTGGAATTCCTTTGAGTTTTCTATGATCCAACAGATGTGGGCAAGAATCATTTAGAAGAAATGGAATAACCCTTATAATCAACAAAAGAGTCCAAAATGCAGTACTTGGGGGCAATCTCAAAAACAACAAAACGATCTTGGCTTGTTTCCAAGTCAAATCGTTCAGTATCACAGTGATCAAAGTCTATGCCACAACAACTAATGCCAAAAAAGACGAAGTTAAATGGTGCCATACCTACAGACTTTCTAGAACTAACACTAAAGAAAGATCTCCTCATCAGAGGGGACTGGAATGCAAAAGTAGGAAATCAAGAAATACCTGGAATAACAGGCAAATTTGGCCTAGGAGTAAAAAATGAAGCGGTCAAAGGCTAACAGAGTTTTGCCAAGAGAATGCAATGGTCATAGCAAACACCCTCTCCCAATAACACAAGAGAAGACTCTACACATGGACATCACTGAATGGTCAATAACAAAATCAGATTGATTATATTTTTTGCAGTCGAAGACAGAGAAGCTTTATGCAGTCAGTAAAAACAAGACCTGGAGCTGACTGTGGCTCAGATCATGAACCTCTTTTTGCCAAATTCAGGCTTAAATTGAAGACAGTAGGGAAAACCACTAGGCCATTCAGATGTGACCTACATAAAATCCCTTAGGATTATGCAGTGCAAGTGACAAATAGATTCAAGGGATTAGATCTGACAGAGTGTCTGAAGAACTATGGACAGAGGTCTGTAACATCACTGTACAGGAGGCGGTAATCAAAATCATCCCCAAGAAATGCAAAAAGGTAAAAATGGCTGTCTGAGGAAGCCTTACAAATAGCTGTGAAAAGAAGAGAAGTAAATGCAAAGGAGAAAAGGAGAGATATAACCTGAATGCAGAGTTCCAAAGAATAGCAAGGAGAGTTAAGAAAGCTTTCTTAAGTGAACAATGCAAATAAATAGAGGAAAACAATAGAATGGGAAACACAAGTATGGACATGTACTCAAATAAAAGACTGCTTCATTGGAGAAACTACATATGAATTCTCAAATATTTCTTAGGAATTTGATGCCAAGGAAGATTTAGAAAAGGCTACATCACTTTTGATTTTTTAAATAATTTTCCTTTTTTATAGTCACTAGTATGTCACTAGTATCATGTAATTAGCTTAGAGAAATTGATTTTTTTTTAAGAAAAAGTATTTTTAGTGTCAACAATCAACATACAACATATTTCTTATTCACTTTATATTACTTTAATTTAGAAGCAAAAACATTTTTCCAGCACAATGTCTCACTTACCACATTAAGTTTTTTTTATATTTTTGTGATTTTCTAAGATATTAACCAAGAAATGATGATGCTAAATGATACTTTCAATGACTCTAAAAGTGTACTGGAAATCATGATTTCATAAGAAGAGGATTAGTTATGTTGGTAAAATTATTGCATAATTTCCCACAGGATTTCTATATCAGGGTTCATTTTATTATGCCCTGGAACAAGTTGCTATGTTCACTTTAGCTATAAAATAATGCTGAATACAACATCGTAAAGCAGCTCACAGAGCAAGCAAAGACATCTGTTAATGGTACCATGAATAGTTATGAACTGAGGGGCTCAAATGACTTTGCCAGCAAAGAACTGCCTCCTAATTTATTTTTACAGCAAATGGAATCCTCATTTTTTACGGTTTGGTAGTTGCATTCAAATATACCAATAATTTCAGATGCAATCACTTCTATATAGCAAATTTTGCTTTAGAAAGAAAGAGAGAATTGCTAATGTTCTGTTGATGGGGAAACAGCTTCTCTATTAGTTTTGTTTCAATCTTTTCTTGCTATTTTAAAATTAATTTTAATGCAATGTTAATTTCTAATAAAATGTAGGAAGTTTGATTTCATATAGGAATTTTATATGTTTTCCAAATATATGACACTGAAAAATTTTAAGTGTTCTTAGAGTTCTGGAACTAAAATTTTAAGTGTTCTTAGAGTTCTGGAACTATGTCATTTCCCCCCCGTATTTGCAGTAGCTGATATAAATTTTATGTAAGAAAATAGAAATTTTATTAAAGAATTTTCAAGATTAAATGTATAAAAAATAAATTATCTATGCTATACTATGCTGCATCACTTCAGTCATATCTGACTCTTTACAACCTATGGACTGTAGCCCACCAGGCTCCTCTGTCCTTGGGATTCTCCAGCCAAGAATACTGGAGTAGTTTGCTATTTCCTACTCCAGCGGATCCTCCCAATCCAGGGATTAAGCCCAAGTTTCATTATATCTCCTGCATTGGCAAGTAGGTTCTTTACCACTAGCACCACCTAGGAAGAAATTTATAAAAATGACAATATCCCATATAGAACAGAATATAAATGCTGGAAAATTACTACATTACATGTGTGCAAATTTAACTTTTTCAAATAGGTTATTTCATCTACCACTTTCAAGTGTAATAATGGCAATAGGTAATGTAATTTTATTTATTCATGACTCGGGAAATATGATACAAAATAACAAAATAACTTCAATCATAAATATAACTCAAGACTTCCCAGCCAAATATTAGTATTTTCCTAAAGCATTCTACACTGACCTTTGCTAAAGTTTTGTAGAAAAAAGTTACCAAGTTATTTTGCCTGTGAAATTGTAACAGCAGCATTATTTAATGACTCATTTAAGCATTAGAAAGTTTATACCTTTTCAAAATGCTCCTAGGTAAAAACAGCTGAAGTTTCATGAAAATTAAATAGAACTAGAACTGGTGGCATTGCAAGAATGTATAACAACAATAAAGTAATGACACAAAAAATTGAGTAACACATTTCGTTACGCAAGAAACAACATGGCACTTTAAAAACCGCTGTATATAGGATAAACCTGCAAGTCAAGCCGACGGTGACACGACTACGAATAACGAAAATATCGTTGTTGCTTTTGTTGTGTACTTTTACTACATACCCCAAGCATTCTGCACTTCTCTATATATAACTACCTGTTTGTGCTCACATCTTTGCCAAGAAAATGCCATTATTATTCACTGTGAACAGAAGGAAAAACAAGAAACCATGTAATTGATACAGAATGAGGGAGGTCAGGACTTGAATATAACTTGACAGTCACATGACCAGAGACTAGCATTTTAATTGTGCAATATAAAGAATCATGTATGATACATTTTTAAAAGTTGATTCTTTTACAAACAGTCCATGAGACGGCAGGAAGGACCATACACAATAAGCTGATAAACTCCCTCTTAACACCAGGATACCATGATTCATGTAGTTATCTCAAGTCTCCCACTGCTCCTAGCAGATGTTCTACTTTCTTACTCACAGGGATAGAGGTAGTGGGTCAGCCTGTTGTGTAACTGAACCTACTCAGTGGTCATATCTATGTGCTGGAGCAGAGGGACACATCCTATGTCTCAGTGCTCACATACAGTTATTTGGACTGAGGTATCTCATGCAATTTTTAAGAAGCACAGGCATTTACAAGGGCAAGGACTACCTTTTAAAATGGAATGTGTCTTTGACCATTGAGTCTAGGCCAACAGTGGCCTGTATTTCTGCCATATTAAACACAAAGGGTAGTTTATGATAACACACCATATCACTGAAGATTAAACCAACTGGAAACATCATCATTCCAATGCCTTCACCCACACAAAACCACGAACCAGTATATACATCACTTTCTCCAACACAGCCTAGAGAAACCCACACTGCAGGGAACAAGGACATAGCCTACCAGCCCACCATTGCACTCTTGTGCAACAGATGGGAATGGCAGGGTGACAGTCTCCAAAAGGTCTTAAGCATAACAATCAAACTCAAGTGTTGCTGGCACAAAATCCAGGGATGAGCTCCCCAAAGGTACCCCACTGGAATCAGTATTTCTGCTGTGATGCTGCTAACACTTTTGCTTCTATTACCCAAATATATCTATACATAAGAAACAAATTGAAGCAACTAGACATGTGGGTTCAAGTACTTGATATCACATTACTGAATATCATTTTTATGTGAGTGGGTCTCTAGGACTCTGTTTTCAAGGCTTTAGAAAACAGTGACTAGATATCACTATGTGAGACTCCTTTTAAACTTCAGGATTATTTTTTGTATGTCAATTGCACCCAATATTTCAACATATCAGTGACATTGGTTAGAATGACCCTCTAGTTCAAATCTATATAGTGTTAATAATATTCATAATACTATAGTCTTATTTTTAATCTTAAAGTGAAAGTGAAAGTCATTCACTCGTGTCCAACTCTTTGCAACCCCACAGACTACATAGTCCATGGAATGCTCCAGGCCAGAATACTAGAGTGGGTAGCCTTTCCCTTCTCCAGGGGATCTTCCTGACCCAGGAATCAAACCAAGGTCTCCTGCATTGCAGGCAGATTCTTTGCCAGTTGAGCTACCAGAGAAGCCCAGTTCCTGACTATGCTGGCTTTTGCATAGGTCTCAAACATAAATGCTTTAGAAGCATATATTCTCTTTAGACTTCATGAATCATACATTTCTAGAGAATACTCAATTGGGAGATAGGAAATGAACTTTCTATTCTGGTCATCAAAGCTGTCAAGAAGCAAGAAATAGTAAAATCAACAAATCTGATCTGAGATTTAAAAGGTTTCTCTTGGAATCATTTCATGATTATTTTTCTATATTCTGAATATAACTCCAAATGTTACATTTCTCTGTTTTCATCTATTAGCAATAATAATTTCCATACCTATCTTGGTGTAAAATGGCAACTGCCATGAATGTACGTGTAAGAAGTCTTTGAAAAGTAAACACTACAGATATCCAAGGACTTTTAAATTTTAGTTTTCAGTAATATCTAGTATTAGTGTTCAGTAAATTTCAGTGATTTTACGTTTTAAGTCTCTTGCTATATGGTACTTTTTTTTTTCTTTAAATAACATTTATTTCTTTAAAAAAATTGATGTTGGGTAATTGGACTATCATCCTACACTGTATATAAAATTTATAAATAGCTCGAAAGGCAGAATGGGTAAGAGGAAATATTTAGTTAATAAGAAATTCTTCTGTAAATATACCACTATTATAGAGTATATTGAATTTTGTTTTAATTTTGATCTTTCATTACACAATTGAGATTCTATTGTCTACAGTCAATCCTAGGACATTAGAACAGTGGTGCAATTAAGATTGCATATTTAAACAAACAAAAAACTTTGCATATCTTGGAAAATATCAGAACAATCTTTCACCAGTGGCTATAAAGATGATTGTGTTGCAGGAAGGGGAACCCCCTCCAGGGTCCAAAACTGGGCTCTTGTCTAACAATCAGAAATGAATTGTCCAAGGAGACACATAAGAAAGAGGTATTTTTTCGCCTGAAACTGGCATTTACCCTTGTAATAACAGCAATTTAGTTTGAAACTCTTGACTCCTCTCAGAGATGAAATAGAAAGGGGCCAAACAGGAGACCTCACAGGATGGTCATCACTGGTCCCCAGAAACAGGAGGCAACATTTGGGGTGAGGGCTGCAGGGTTTGTGACTTTTTTTTTTTCCTTGATTGGTGGAGAAGCAACAGAGCTTCTTTTCCCCCAGAAATCTTGTGTTTAGTCTGACGTTACCATCCTCCACCTGGGTGGGGGCTCCAGTTCTGTAGAAGAACTCAAAGACATTGTTATGCATATTTCTTTGAGTAGGAACTAGGACCCTGTCTCAAGGCTGTACCACCATTTGATTGTTTCCCCTCTGTTTCTGTATCCCCTCCCTTCTCTGATTAGCAATTGTTTGAACCCACCCTTTGGAACTCAGGGAAGGTTAAGGAGGATGAATGAAGCCTATAACCTACAGATAAGAAATGGAGAACACACAGCAGATCTGTACTCCAGAGCCCCACAGAGTCCTATTCAGTTTTAATTTAGGGAACAGGGCAACTATGATTGTGATAACTTCCTGTCAAAATGGGGCATAGGACTGCCTCAGCTTGGAGAATAGACACTGAATTGGAAGTATTCCTGAGTTCCAAGTCCTAGATCTGAGTCTTGTATGATTAAAATCTCAATCCCTTGGTCTGCTGCCGGGTTCTAGCCTCCCTCGGCAGGATCCAGGGATACCATCAGGATGAATGGCGTTGGCGAGAGAAAGGGGAGGGGGGAGAGAGACAGACAGACAGAGAGAGACAGAAAGAGAGAGAGAGAGAAGACTAGGGGTGTGCGGCAGAGTCTGGTAAATCTTTATTTTTTTTTTTTTTACCATAGCTTTTATATTCTAAGTTAGTACATTTTTAAGGGGAAGATAGTTTAATATTACATCTGCTTATCCTTCAGGAAACCAGGGTGTTTTCTGCATACTTCTTTGTGAGAGTCTTGTACATTATCTTCTGGCCTTGGGGCCTATTGACATTTTATGACCTAGGTGAGTGCAAAACTGTTTTCCGTAATCTATTCTTTAATGAACACAAAGGTCAGTCCTTTTGCAGAAGTTATCAGTTAAGTTTATCTAAAAGGTTTACCACACAAAGACTCTGCAGCTCCAGTGAGGCAGCCCCTGTTTAGCATTCCTGGTTAAAATTAACAATTCTAAACTCTTATTTTTCTGAATCTTTAACTATAACCACTTTTAGAATAATATTTTATGTTCTCTAATAGGGCTTCCTCACCCCCGAAGGGCTCTGTGCCTATTAGGGCCTTTTGTGTGATCAGGTTCTTTATGCTGTTTATGATTAAGGAGTTGTGAGCAGTCATGTGCATTAGAACACATTTGCCAAGCAGGCAAGAATGCCAGCAACAGGATCTAAATTGAAACACTCCTTTCATCCTGGATAATCTTATAGGATACCACCATCCAGTGGCCATATTAATTAAAGTTCTAAGTTGATTCTGTTTGGAAAGAGATCGGGGAAGGCCTTTGACCTGTGTCACAGAAATTAGGGAGTAGTCTAATATAGCAAGCATCAGAAAGAGAGAGATCATCTTTAAGGTGAGCGCCGGGGCAGTTTTTCGAAATCCCTGAAGTCCTGATCTGCCTTGTTTGTCAGGTCTTCTCCTCATGACCTTGTCATGGGTGGGATCTCGTGTGCTGGCTCCCGCAGTCTGCCATTTTATTGTAACAGACCTAATTAGTAGTAGTACTTGGAGGAGTGATAACTGGAATTTTAATAGACAAAATAAATCTCATTTCTTTTTAGAAGAATAGGCCTGAAACCCAGTCTGGACCTGGCACTTTAGGTAGACTTGTAGCCAGGTAGCCAGTTGCCTAGTTTTATAAAAAGTAAGGTTGCAGTTACTAGCTTCCAGCAGACATTGTTTTGAGAATGGCATCTAAGCCTGACCCACCTCAGAAAACTAAAGAGTTTAGCAATACAATGTCTAATCTGAAATTACACCTATAGTAACACCTGGTTATTTCCCAGGATGTCTGAACCATAGCTACTCTATTTTGGCTTTTAATTGTAAAATTTTCTTCAATAGCCAAAGCAGATGTTACCATTAATGATGTCAGTGTTTTTCTAGGTATGAGAAGATGCAAGAATTGGAACTTGTAAAATCTTTTCCTGAAAAGATCTAACTATCTAAAGGTCTGTTCTGCCAGTTTTTCCCAGAACACAGAGTGCCTCATTCCTGATTTTAACCCTGAACTCCTTTCATGGGCGTTGCAGTGGCCATGATTTAACCTCTGTAGATGTAGATGGCAAGTGTCAGTCTTCAGTTGGCAGAGCCCCTTTTTGCTCATAAACTTGACCAAGATTTTGAGGGGGCCATTTCATGACCATTTTATCCCATGGTGCTGAGAATGTCCATTCTCAGTTTTGGCAAAGATTTTGTTGACAGGCCACTCAATGTTCTGTTACTGGACTAGGCCATAAAACAGTATCTAAAATTCTCTGGACCACCTGTCTTACTAGCCTCTTGGTCCAGGAAAATATTCCCTCTTGTTACTTCTTCCCACATCTAGAGTTACACTGTTACCATCATCGGTCTCTATCAGAGGCCTCAGACAAACATTTGGCAGTGTAAGAAACAGCAATCTTGTAAAACAGGTGAAATACAAATAATATAGCCAGCAGTATTAGTAAAGTCACAAGTAAGACATAAGTTAAGAGCTTCCATTAGATGTAGCCCAGTATATCTCAGGTCACCTGACTTAGTCTACTCTGTAGAATCTTTATCTTCCAGGGAAATTATATATTGGCACCACTGTCTATAAGGCACATAGCCCAGTTTTCTAATGTTACTAGACTGATTGTCCTTAGTATGATTCAATTGTTTCCAACACAGAGGAGACTTTAAACCTAAATTACCATAGCTTGGTATTATCTATATAAAACCATCCCATAATTGTGGGAGATTTTTTTCTTCCTTTGCTGAAGCTTTTCTTGTTTCTCTGATTGAGCTTGAGTAATAGAAAAAAGCTCAAATTATGGCCAGAGTCAAAGCAGGCATTATTAATTGGCCCAGTGAGGGGATACCATCTAGTAATATCACAGTGACCTGAATATGACTATAATTTTTTTTTTTAAGTAAATTTTCTCAGGACCAACCAGTTAGAGCCTTGTAGTAGAGAAAGTTACCAAGGTAACCCAGAACTAGACACAGATAATTGGCCACAAACCCAACAATTGGATTGATTTCTAAAACTAGCATAGGACCAGGCCTATGATAGAAAAGAATTTTATTTATCTGCTAAGGTCTAAGAAGTCAAGATATGCAGATGACACTACCCTTATGGCAGAAAGTGAAGAGGAACTAAAGAGCCTCTTGATGAAAGTGAAAGAGGAGAGTGAAAAAGTTGTCTTAAAGCTTAACATTCAGAAAACTAAGATCATGGCATCTGGTCCCATCACCTCATGGGAAATAGATGGGGAGACAGTGGAAACAGTGTCAGACTTTATTTCTGGGGGCTCCAAAATCACTGCAGATGGTGACTGCAGCCATGAGATTAAAAGAGGCTTACTCCTTGGAAGGAAAGTGAGACCAACCTAGATAGCATGTTAAAAAGCAGAGACATTACTTTGCCAACAAAGGTCCGTCTAGTCAAGGCTATGGTTTTTCCCATGGTCATGTATGGATGTGAGAGTTGGACTGTGAAGAAAGCTGAGCTCTGAAAAACTGATGCTTTTGATCTATGGTGTTGGAGAAGACTCTTGAGATTCCCTTGGACTGCAAGGAGATCCAACCAGTCCATCCTAAAGGAGATCAGTCCTGGGTGTTCATTGGAAGGACTGATGCTGAAGCTGAAACTCCAATACTTTGGCCACCTCATGCGAAGAGTTGACTCACTGGAAAAGACCCTGATGCTGGAAGTGGTTGGGGGCAGGAGGAGAAGGGACGACAGAGGATGAGATGGCTGGATGGCATCACCTACTGGATGGGCATGAGTTTGAGTAAACTCCGGGAGTTGGTGATGGACAGAGAGGCCTGGCGTGCTGAGATTCATGGGGCCACAGACAGTCGGACACGACTGAGCGATTGAACTTGAACTTGAACCTTTCTTTAAGCCAATTAAATAGACCTCATTTACAAATCAATCTCAAAAATATTACCCAGAGACAAAGACATACCAAGACATATTTAGACAGACACAGTGCAAGATCTAACTTCATTTTCTAAGTTTAGTTATGAATTAGATATTGCAATATAAAACTTACCAGTTTATACAAAAATTTTGAAATAAATAAAATAATTAAAGGCTTTTTTCCCCTTTTCTCTCAGTCCCAGGAGTTAGAGATGGTCTAGAGAAGTGTTCCTGAGAGCACTGGTCTCAAGGCACAGAGAAAGAAAAGCCAGTTCTAACAAAATGGCGGCAGGTCTAAACCAAATGGTGGCCAGACAAAGCAAAATGGCCATCGGAAATCACAACACAGAACACAGGGTTAAAACACACACATATAAACCTGGCAGTCTTCATCAGACACTCCCTTAAATACAAAAATACAGTCTCTCAGAAAACCTCCTATATGAAAGGTCGGGTATGTTGAGGCATGCCCCGAAAAAAGTGCCACAGACAAGTTCCAGAGGCTGGCTAAACTTCCGGGGACCGACCCCCTGCAGCCTGATCCGATCAGGAGCCGACACAGAGCCCTTGGACACCCACCGCCGCTGTAGCCCGCGCTTTCTTCCTTATATGGAAGGACCTGGCCTGGACACCGGCCCTGGCTATAAAACCTCTCCCCACCTCTCATACCTCGCAGACTCCCTTTGTCCCCTCGCTCACTCGCCCCCGGGAGTTCTGCCCTAGAGCCACCGCCCATTAAAGGCCTTCACCACCGGTCCTTAGAGGTGGCTCTTTCTTCCCGCGGCATTTTCTAACACTATAGAGACATAGAACTTCAGATCCAAGTATTAACAGAGTAAAGGAAAATATCTCAAGTCTTCAAAGATTTCAAATGGAGGAAAGGAAGCCAGTTTGAAAGAAGAAGAGGGAGGAGAAGGGAAAGGGGGGCAAAGGGGGTGGCCTCACAGACGTCTCCTACCACCTGCAGATACCCAGGCATTATGGGACTTTACACTGGGCCTCCAGAGAAGGGAGGACTGGAACTTAGCCCTGCCAGAAATCAGAATTCGAGTTCTCTGCCAAGAGGAGGTGATCAGTCTCCAATCCTCAGCTCAGGATGAGGTCCTTCGACCAGATACCTGAGTCTAGGACCGGGGGACTAGAAAAACAAAATGGGGAAGTATAGGAAGGGTTAAGGAGAGGAAAGAGAGAGGGAAGGGGAGAGAGATCAATAAAGACTCTTATTCCTTACCCGGTCAGGGCACTCTGGCCAGTTGTCTGCATCAGGAGATGACCAGGGACAAAAGGGTCCCAGTTGCGGCCACTGGGTCTGGTCCATTGGCAGGCAAGCTGGCCCCTGAGTTCCCCGAGTGGTCAGGATGTCAATCTCAGTGAAGAAGAGTCCCCCAGAGTTGCCATTTGTTGCAGGAAGGGGGACATCTTCCAGGGCCCGAAACTGGGCTTTTGTCTAACACTCAGAAATAAATTGTCCAAGGAGACACATGTGCTGACAAAGCAAGAGATTTTATTGAGAAAGGGCACCTGGGTGGAGAGTGGGAGGGTGAGGGAACCCAGGAGAACTGCTCTGCCACGTGGCTCTTGGGTTTTATGGTGATGGGATTAGTTTCTGGATTGTCTTTGGCCAATCATTCTAATTCAGAGTCTTTCTTGGCAGCGCACACATCATTCGGCTAAGATGGATGCTAGCGAGAGGGATTCTGGGAAGTGTACAGACACGGCGTGTCTCCTTTTGACCTTTCCTGAACTCCTCTGGTTGGTGGTGGCTTATTAGTTCCATATTCCTTATCAGGACCTCCTGTTATAAAACAACTCATGCAAATGGTTACTATGGTGACTGGCCAGGGTGGGCGGTTTCAATCAGTGTTCTTCCCCTAACAATTGGACTAATTTTGTGAGTAAAAGAAATTGTGAAGGACTTTTTAGCAATTGCTTAGTTTCATTTATATGCAGGCTAATAATGAATGCTTTTTAAACATTTTAATTGATGTTTTTTTACTTGCTATGACTTTTCACACCCATGATTCTAATTGGAGAAGGAAATGGCAACCAATTCTAATATTCTTGCTTTGGAAATCCCATGGACGGAAGTGCCTGGCAGGCTACAATGCATGGGGTCGGAAGAGTCGGACACAATTTAGCAACTAAACCATCAGCACTACCACAGTTCTAAATATGTTTTAGCCCGCTTCCTTCAGTGTTTCTAACCCTTCAGAGAAGTCTTTTGCCTAAATTATATATAGTAAGCAACAGGCATTAAAAAAGCAAATGGAATAAAAACGGAAGTTAAACACTGTGAAAAATAATGTTTACTCAAGGAGATGAATGGGTTGCAGCTTGGCCATCACTGAGGATAATAGAAATCCTTTCCTTTATGAGCAACAGCACATCCAGTGTGTGGTACAAGTATTTTGAAAATGTTTTACGTGAATTTAAGTTATTCATAACAAACGCTTGACTGTCTAAGGTTTGACCTGTCAGGAAGCATTTAACAAGAGGCTTCCTGTGTGCTGTTTTGGATCTGTCAGGAACCCTCTGGCCCTTATTGATTCCTGAATATTCAGGAATTAAGAGGAGAGGCATGCCTTTCTCGGGGCTGAGGAATCCAGGCATTTCTCACTACAGTGATAAGTACCCTCTTCCTTTTTATGAGCCATACAGTAAAAGGTGATTGTTTGCAACTCTCTCTTTAATAGGGATCGTTTTATGTTTTGTAAGTCTGGAATTTTAATCTTTATCTTTGCTGAGAATAACTGCAGTATATAAGCCTACGCCACGTTGATTAAAACACCTTTGCTCCATCAGAGCTTTGGTCCTCGTGTCTTTCTTTCTTTCTTTCTTTCTTTCTTTCTCTCTTTCTCTCTCTCTTTCTTTCTCTCTCTCCTTCTTTCTCTCTCTTTCTCTCTCTCTTTCTTTCTCTCTTTCTCTCTCTCCTTCTTTCTCTCTCTCTTTGTCTCTCTCCTTCTTTCTCTCTCTTTCTCTCTTTGTCTCTCTCCTTCTTTCTCTCTCTCTCTCTCTTTCTTTCTCTCTTTCTCTCTCTCTCTCTATTTCTGGCTAATTCCTTGGAGCGCGGAGGCCCGCTGAGCTCACTTTCTTGCCCGGGCTTCTAAGCCCCTCTTGAGAAGGCACACTGTGCCTTCACCCACTGGAGAGGGCGCCTGGTGCCTATGTGCAGCAGCGGGAGCCCTAAGAACAGGACTCTATTGGCTTGCCGAGTAAACCAGGGGATATCAGCCTCTTTCTCTCTCTTACTCTCGGAACTACCAGGTTCCGGTCCATTAAAGGACCAACAAGCGCTATCAGCCTCTTTCTCTCTCTTACTTTCTTATCGTCGACTCCGGACCACCAGCTTCCGGTCCATTAAAGGATCAACACTGACCAAATTTTGAATAACTGTTTTGATCAGGTGAAAATATTAAATACTTCAAATTACTGATGCTAACTGATTGCTATTGATTGATTTCTTTTATACACATACTGGCCTGTGATACACACACACTCAAACTGAGAGCTAAATGATCAAATCTATAGTAACAAGGATTACTTTATTAACACTTTTCCTAAAAGTAGATAATGTCTTAACCCCAACATTTATTTACTTTACTTTTTTTTTTTTTAAGGTACATTCACAGTTAACCCTAACTGGTACCTAAGGGGTGTTTTTAAAATTAGGCTTTAGAATTCAAATTTCCAAAAGACAACAGCTGACAATAACTCTGGTAGTGGAGCATAAGCTAAAGTCTTTGAATTGTTCTGCTAAAATGACTCCTAAAAGCCTCCTTGATGATTTACATATTACTAAAGCCAATGCACACATCGTGTGTTTTCATTTATCACAGTAGACTAAACCCTGCTTTTGAATTATTCCTTTACTTAGAAAACATAGATGTTTGGAGAAGATTCTTTCTCTAAAATATTATAGCATTCTTCTGAATACATGAAAATCCTCTGAAATTGGGTAAGAGTTCCAGCTTAGTTTAAACATGCTAATAACACCAAATAAAGACCTCTAGCTTGTAGGTGAGCTCTAGTCTTTTTAGATTTCACCTGACATTTCCAAAAGCAAGCCTTCTAGCATAAAATATGTTTAAAATAAATTAAGAGAGAATTTGAAAATTGTTCTATTGTCCTTATGAAACTTTATGCTGGTGTTTCAGTTATAAAGTCCTAACTGAAAGGTCGGGTATGTTGAGGCATGCCCCGGAAAAAAGTGCCACAGACAAGTTCCGGAGGCTGGCTAAACTTCCGGGGACCGAACCAACCCCCCCCCCCCTCCCCCGCAGCCTGGTCCGATCAGGAACCGACACAGAGCCCTTGGACACCCACCGCCGCTGTAGCCCGCGCTTTCTTCCTTGTATAGAAGGACCTGGCCTGGACGCCCGACCTTGGCTATAAAACCTCTCTCCACCTCTCATACCTCGCAGACTCCCTTTGTCTCCTTGCTCACCCGCCCCTCCCCGGGAGATCTGCCCGAGAGCGCCTGCCCAATAAAGGCCTTCACCACCGGTCCTTAGAGGTGGCTGTTTTTTCCCGTGGTGTTTTCTAACACTAACAACTAACAATGCTCACCTAGTTAATTATGCATATATTTTTGAGAAGAGTTTTTAAATGTCATCTCAAATCCTTTTACCATTTTTTATAAGCACACATATTACAGTCCTATGTCAAGTAAAACAAAATTTAAAGTTCATTGAATTTAAAAAATAGATACTTGGAGGGATCCATAGGTGGATGGATGGGTGGTGGGGAGGTGGATGGATGGATGGATGGATGGATGGATGGATGGACAGGTAAGTGGGTTGGTGGATGGGGTTGGGTGAGATGGTGGGTGGGTGGATGGATAGATAGACAAAGAGCTGATTTTGCCCATCCTAGGAGGGAAATTAGGCACAGATCACAGAATTTTTAAGAAAAGTCAATGAATCACCATCCCCACGAGATGAGATGATGTCATTGCATGTGTCACACTGAAACTACTGAACCTGGATCTGTTGCTCCGAATGAAAACTGAAAAATGTCTGCCAAGCCTACGGCAGATGATACATGTCCCTGCTAGTGCATTGCCTGTCAGAGACGTAATCATACAGTGAGAAGATGCAGAATACCCTGATCTTCCAGGGTCTTGCCTTCTTACAGATTATACAGGAAGGCTTGGATTATCTGACATGATTGAAAAGTCATTTTTAGTATTATTATTTTGATTGGTACAACAATACTACTGAGTATAATCTCTTTACCTGTCTATTTAATATTCCTAAAACATAGCACAGGGTCTCCAAGATATAAAAAGTCATAGTATTAAGAATGTAACAGATTTTTCTTCTTCATATATAAATATTCATAGCAACAAACTTATCTAGTCATGTGTGTGCCATATGGTAGCATTATCCACATATATACATATGAAGATAAATATAATTAACTTCTAATGACACTACAATATAAATTAGATAAGTTCACAATAAGACCATCTTACTTAATAATAATATAGTTAATTTAATTATCTTTAAAAATCATTTAAAATTAATAAATTTATAGATTTTAAGTTTTAAAATGTTAATGCAGAATATGATGTCAGGAAGGACTGACTCTTAAATTTGAAAGTAGTTTAGACAGGTTTTTTTGTCTTTACAGGACACTTATAATTCACACTTAATCAGACTTGGGGATGCCATCTGTTTTTTCAAATAAAAAAAAAAAGGTTGATCAGAAAGAAAAGGGAAAGGTATTTATGGATTTCACGACTGTGATTTGGTCCCTTCCTTACTACTTCTTATACTTTTGCTCTTTTTTTCCTGACTCATATTTCATCTTGCCAACTTCTCTTGGTAATAATATTCAGCACCAGCAAGAATCCTTTAAGTGTCAAATCTTGCAGTGTGTCTCAGTGGTTAGAGATGTTGCAATTAAATCTGCATCTTCTCCAAATGGATAGGAAGCTTGATGGTTTTTGAGTTTAGGCCAACATCATACTTTTGGAGAGAGTTTTTATTTCTATGAAAACTGAATTATAATACTTTCAAAAACCCAATAAATATAGTGTTAATGTGTTTACAAACAGTAAAATGCAGGTGTTTTTAAGAAGCTATGATTTGGGATCTAGATTTATTCAGAGTTTTTGCTGCAGATTTTCCTAACATATAGCCATCATTCTACTATAATCAGAGATTTTAGTAACATTGATAAAGTAACTTTTCTAATGGTGCATACCTTGGTATTTTCTCCTATTCCTGGACAAAGCCTAAGCTCCACTGCCTCTCCCCCCCCACCTTTTTTTCTTAATATTCTGTTTCATCAAAACCTGAGTTATTTGACTTTTTTTTGTTGCTGTTATGAACCTAGGGATCAAACCCAGGTCTCCCACGTTGCAAGCAGATTCTTTACTGTCTGAGCTACCAGGCAAGTCCAGATACTGCTTCAGCAGGCGTAAAAGGAACAAGGAAATTTGTTATTGTTCTTTAATGACTTGGAAAAACTTAATGATGAAGAGTAAATATTAGAACAAGAGCCAATATATTATTTATCATTTCTGGTTTCCTAAAGGCAAAAAATTGGTAAATACAGGAGAAAAACTTACATAGACCTTATCAAGTGATTAGTGAGAAAAATGTGACAGAAAAATTCAACAAAAGCAAGCATTCTCCTAACTAACATAGGAAAACTGATTCTCCTGGTTTCCTAACAAACTGAAAGCAAGAAACCTTCATTTTCCTTTATTTATTCTTCTTTATTTAGTACTTTTCTACTAGGTAGCACTATAAGGTTGGATTTTATCTGACTGGCAATTGCAATATAGATCAAGATTAGTATAGATTTTAAATTCTGAAACTACAATGTTTCTTTTTCCTCTTGTTTAAATAAATATATTTCACTCTTCTAAAGGCTTCAGTAGACTCACAATGTTGTATAAACATCATTACTAATACAGAAAAATTTTATCACTCCCTCAAAATCCTGTACTTGCTAGAAGTAATTCTCCAATTTTGCCTCCAAGAAACATTCTTGCCTCAGCTTCTGGAAACTACTAATCTACTTTCTGTCCACTGACTTTATTTGGGAATTATGCTGGTGCTTATATTATAGTTTAAAGTAGTGGTCATATTGGCACCTGTTTATCACCTTGAATATTCAACAGCATTTTTATGACAAATTGACTCACCAAAACATTTAAAAATTAGAGTCTAAAAAATATTATGATCAGATTTATGTAAGTTTAAAGGCACTGAATTTTAGTGGTGGAGTTAGTTACTAAACATTCTAGGGGAAAACGAACAAAAGATGGTCAGAATCTAATCCTTTCACTGCAGTCTCATGGAGGAAACTATGTGTACTTTGACTAACTGGAGACCTTAGGAATATATATATAGAACAATGAGTCTGTGGTCTGTGCCAATCAAACATAATTTTTATTTGAACAACCCTGGACAGTCATGTGCTGATAGGGCAACAGAATAAGTACATGTGGAGAACCTGAACTGGCCAAAAAGTTCAGTAATTATGACCCTGAATTTCATGGGTGAGTTTTATACTATCAAATTTTAATTAACATACCAGAGAAACAACAGCAGATAAAACCAACAGTGTTAGGCATTTAAAGGAGCTGAAGATAAAGCTACAAATGGTATTCAAGTGCTGAACCATGATTCTAGGCTGGGTATGGAGAAAGTACAAAGTTAGGTGCTTGTTGACAATTAGCTAAAAATAGTACGATCAGAGGTCTGATTCTCTTCATAGTCTGTACCGTTAGATGTAATTGAAATAAAGGGAAGATCATTTTTAGTTAACATAGGTGACCCATAGTGACATGCTAGATTTTTTAAGATGTATCAAGTTAGGTTTAAAGCTTGGATATATCTGAGACAAAGGGGTGTTCAAGTGAGATTTTAAAAACTCAAGGCAAGTTAAGTTTGATGAATAATTATTTAAATCTTGGAAATAAAGAAAAAGAGATTATTGAGAGGCAGAAATTCTGTCCAGTGGAATAAGTAACCTCAAAGGCTGACACATATGGTCCTTTTGGACATTAACCAATTTTGTATCTAATCTAGAATTTTTAACTTAATATTTCCTTTTAAAAATTGCCTGCATATGCATAACTTCTCTATTGTCATTTGGAACAAATGTAATATTTATTTTTTTCAGTCATTAATCAGTAAAATAAAACATCTGATGTGATATTAGCCTTAAATCATCATTTTACCTTCTAAAAATTATACTTTAACAATGTAAGAGGTTCCAGCATGGTGTCCTTGGGGAAGCACTTGGTGGAGTCAAGAAAACTATGTTGTTAGAAAAATACACCTGACAGACTGTTTAAGACTTGTCCTTACTTGAATACCAGACTGAAAGAAGCATTATTTATGCAACTTTAAATCTGCTGCCCCTGCAGTTTATTTTTCCTATTGATTCTGTGTTGTTTCCTTTCCAGTTTGCATGAAGCAGAAATATTATTTCCTGTCAATGGAAACAATGATTGAGAAATTGCTTTTGTGGCCTGATTTTGGTGATTTTTGTAAGTTGATTCTATTCTCTATTGAGTGAGTAATGACAGAGAAATGGATTTATTACAGGATTTTTTTTTTTTTTTTTTTTTTTTTGCTCATCTGCTAATAAGTATCAGTTATACTATAAAGTAACAGTAATCAAAACAGTACAGTACTGGCACAAAATAGGACAGACACATACATCAATAGGATAGAAAGTCTAGAAATCAATCTACGACACAGGAAGCAAGAATATTCAATGGGGAAAAAGCAACCTCTTCAATAATTAGTGCTAAGAAAACTGGACAGCTACATGTAAAAGTATGAAATTAGAGCATTCTATAATACCATATACAAAAGTAAACTCAAAATGGATTAAAGACCTAAAGGTAATACCAGAAACCATAAAACTTCTAAAGGGAAACAGGCAGAACACTCTTTTGACAAAAATTGTACCAATGTTTTTTTGGATCTGTCTAATATGGCCTTGGAGTATGGAATGAAGCAGGGCAAAGGCTAACAGAGTTTTGCCAAGAGAACGCCCTGGTCATAGCAAACACCCTCCTCCAACAACACAAGAGAAGACTCTACACATGGACATCACCAGATGGTCAACACTGAAATCAGATTGATTATATTCTTTGCAGCCAAAGATGTAGAAGCTGTATACAGTCAGCAAAAACAAGACCAAGAGTTGACTGTGGCTCAGATCATGAACTCCTTATTACCAAATCCAGACTTAAATTGAAGAAAGTAGGGAAAACCACTAGACCATTCAGGTATGACCTAAATCAAATCCCTTATGACTATACAGTGGAAGTGAGAAATAGATTAAAGGGACTAGATCTGATAGACAGAGAGCCTGATGAACTATGGATGAAAAGGTTTGTGACATTGTACAGGAGACAGGGATCAAGACCATCCCCATGGAAAAGAAATGCAAAAAGGCAAAAATGGTTGTCTGAGGAGGCCTTACAAATAGCTGTGAAAAGAAGAGAAGTGAAAAGCAAGGGAGAAAAGGAAAGATATTCCCATTTTAATGCAGAGTTACAAAGAACAGCAAGGAGAGACAAGAAAGCCTTCCTCAGTGATCAATGCAAAGAAATAGAGGAAAACAACAGAATGGGAAAGACTAGAGATCTCTTCAAGAAAATTAGAGATACCAAGGGAACATTTCATGCAAAGATGGGCTCGATAAAGGACAGAAATGGTATGGACCTCACAGAAGCAGAAGATATTAAGAAGAGGTGGCAAGAATACACAGAAGAACTATACAAAAAAATCTTCACAACCCAGATAATCACAACGGTGTGATCACTCACCTAGAGTCAGACATCCTGGAATGTGAAGTCAAGTGGGCTTTAGAAAGCATCACTATGAACAAAGCTAGTGGAGGTGATGGAATTCAAGTTGAGCTATTTCAAATCCTGAAAGATGATGCTGTGAAAGTGCTGCACTCAATATCCAGCAAATTTGGAAAACTCAGCAGTGGCCACAGGACTGGACAAGGTCAGTTTTCATTCCAATCCAAAAGAAAGGCAATCCCAAAGAATGCTCAAACTACTGCACAATTGCACTCATCTCACATGCTAGAAAAGCAATGCTCAAAATTCTCCAAGCCAGGCTTCAGCAATTTGTGAATCAAGAACTTCCAGATGTTCAAGCTGGTTTTAGAAAAGGCAGAGGAACCAGAGATCAAATTGCCAACACCTGCTGGATCATCAAAAAAGCAAGAGAGTTCCAGAAAAGCATCTATTTCTGCTTTGTTGACTAAAAGGCTAAAGCCTTTGACTGGGTGAATCACAATAAACTGGAAAATTCTGAAAGAGATGGGAATACCAGACCACCTGACCCACCTCTTGAGAAACTTATAAGCAGATCAGGAAACAACAGTTAGAACTGGACATGGAGCAGCAGACTGGTTCCAAATAGGGAAAGGAATACATCAAGGTCGTCTATTGTCATTCTGCTTATTTAACTTATATGCAGAGTACCTCATGAGAAATGCTGGGTTGGAAGAAGCACCAGTTGGAATCAAGATTGCCAGGAGAAATATCGATAACCTCAGATATGCAGATAACACCACACTTATTGCAGAAAGTGAAGAGGGAAAAAAAAAAGCCTCTTGATGAAACTGAAAGAGGAGAGTGAAAAAGTTGGCTTAAAGCTTAACATTCAGAATATTAAGATCATGGCATCTGGTCCCATCACTTCATGGGAAATAGATGGGGAAACAGTGGAAGCAGTGTCAGACTTTATTTTTGGGTGCTCCAAAATCACTGAAGATGGTGATTCCAGCCACAAAATTAAAAGATGCTTACTCCTTGGAAGAAGAGTTATGACCAACTTAGACAGCATATTAAAAAGCAGAGATATTACTTTGCCAACAAAGGTCCATCTGGTCAAGGCTATGGTTTTTCCAGTGGTCATGTATGGATGTGAGAGTTGGACTGTGAAGAAGGCTGAGCACCGAAAAATTGATGCTTTTGAACTGTGGTGTTGGAGAAGACTCTTGAGAGTCCCTTGGCCTGCAAGGAGATCCAACCAGTCTATCCTAAAGGAGATCAGTCCTTGGTGTTCATTGGAAGGACTGATGCTGAAGGTGAAACGCCAATACTTTGGTCACCTCATGCGAAGAAGTGACTCATTGGAAAAGACCCTGATGCTGGGAGTGGTTGGGGGCAGGAGGAGAAGGGGATGACATAGGATGAGATGGCTGGATGGCATCACTGAGTCCATGGAAATGAGTTTGAGTAAACTCCGGGAGTTGGTGATGGACAGCAAGGCCTGGCTTTAGCGGTTCATGGGGTCACAAGGATTTGGACATGACTGAGAGACTGAAGTGAACTGAATACAGCAAGTAAAACAAAAGCAAAAATAAATGAGTGGAGACAAGTTAAACTTAAAAAGCTATTGTACAGCAAAGGAAACCATCCACCAAAAGGAAAGACAACTTACTAACAGGGAGAAAATACCTGCAAATGATATGACAGGGGTTAATATCCAAAATCTATAAAGAGCTCGTACAGGGGAGGGCTGCTGGCTATGGGGTCGCACAGAGATGGACACGACTGAAGTGACTTAGCAGCAGCAGCAGCAGCAGCATACAACCCAACGTCATAGAAACAAATAGACCAATTAAAAAAAAAAAAAAGGCAGAAGATCTGAATAGACATTTTCCCAAAAAGGACATGCAGATGGCCAACAGGCACACGGAAAGATGCTCAGCATCACCAACCATCAGGAAAATGAACATCAAACCATAGTGAGAAATCACCTCACACCTGTCAGAATGGCTATCATCAAGAATTACACAAATAACAAATGTTGGCAAGGATGTATTATCTCATACACTCTTGGTGGGAATGTAAACTGGTGCAACCACTGTGGCAAACAGTATGGAGCTCTCTCACAAAACTAAAAACAGAATTGCCGTATGACCCAGCAAGTTTTATTTCTGGGTATGTATCTGAAAAAAGGAAAAAACTAATTTGAAAATATACATGTATCCTCAGTATTCAAAACTGTTAATTACAACTGCCAATATATGGAAGTAACTTAAATGTCCATCAACAGAACAGTGGATAAAAATTGTATATATATATATATATATATATACACACACTCACACACACAATGGAATATTAATAAAAATTGAGTATATTTATACATATATATATACTGCTGCTAAGTCGCTTCAGTCATGTCCGACTCTGTGATCCCATAGACGGCAACCCATCAGGCTCCTCTGTCCCTGGGATTCTCCAGGCAAGAATACTGGAGTGTGTTACCATTTCCTTCTCCAGTGCATGCATGCATTCTAAATCACTTCACTCATGTCCGACTCTGTGTGACCCCATAGATGGCAGCCCACCAGGCTTCTCTGTCTACGGGATTCTCCAGGCAAGAATACTAGAGTAGGTTGCCATTTCCTTCTCTATACACAATAAAAATCGAGTATACACACACGCACACACACATACACACACACACACAATGGAATATTAGTCATAAAAACAAATGAAAATTTTGCCACTGCAACAGCACGAATGGACTTGGAGGGTATTATGCTGAGTGACATGAGTCAGACAGAGAATGATGAACATTGTATGACAGCAATTATATGTGGAATCTAAAAAATAAAACTAGTGAATATAACAAACACAAAGCAGATTCACAGATATAGAGGATGAATTAGTGGTCACCAGTAGGGAGAGAGAGGTGGGGAGGAACATGAAAGGGGCAGAGGTTTGACAGGTATAAATTGTTATGTATAAAATAAACTGTAAGTATATATTGTACAATGCAGGGGAAATAGCCAATATTTTATAATAATTATAAATGGAGTAGAAACTTTACTATGAATTGCTATTTGTACCCTTGTAACTTACATAAAACTGTACATAAACTGTATTTCAGTAAAAAATAAAAGGAAAAAATGTCCATCCACACTGGAAAAAAGCTCTTTAATATCTAACTCTATGGTATTTTTGATTATGGCCAAATCTGTAGAAGTGAATCTCCAAGTCTTCCAAGTGTGTGTGTAAAAGCCTTGACCTCTCATATTGCTAGAATGAAGTGTTTTTCTGCACCTTTATGCTATCAACAAATTAGTGTATAAAGTACCTTAAATTAAGGGAACTCAGTTTGAAGAGGGATATACTGATGACTCAGCACTTGTATGGGCTTCCCTGGGGGCTCAGTTGGTAAAGAATCCATCTGCAATGCAATTTTTCTTTAAAAATTAATAACTACTGGAGAAAGACTAACAGAAAGTACAAACTGTGTGTGCCAGGTAATGGAATGGGTTTTGTTTCTCTGAGTGAGTGCTCAGTCATGTCTGACTCTTTGTAACCTCATGGACTGTAGAATGCCAGGCTCCCCTATCCATGGGATATTCCTGGCAAGAATATTGTAAACAGGTTGACATCTCCTCTTCTAGGGGGTCTTCCCAACCCAGGGATTGAACCCACATTTCCTGTGTCTCCTGCACTGCAGGCAAATTCTTCACCACTGAACCACTAAGAACATAAAATAGATTGCTAAATTCTGTTTCTCAGGAACTCATAACACTATCTTATTCAGAAGCCTAGCTCTCCTTTGGTGACTCTTGACTCTGTTTTCCTATAATCAATGTTTATTTTTTTTTTTAATTAGGATATTTTTCATACTTAAGATGTCTTAAAATTTCCCAGAGGTCACTGGAAAAGTCAGAGATCTGATGTTTCATTTATAGAAAGAGATGTGAAAATAACTGTTTAGAAACTCTTTGTTTCTTATTTTTTAACATGATAGATAAAATGATATTAATATAAATGTTTCAGAAATTGTTCATTTTTATGACCCTAAAATTTTTCTTGGGCTTCCTTTGTGACTCAGCTGGTAAAGAATCTGTCTGCAATGTGGGAGACCTGGGTTCGATCCCTGGTTTGGGAATATCCTCTGGAGAAGTGAAAGGTTAGCCACTCTAATATTTTGGCCTGGAGAATTCCCTGGACTGTATAGTCCATGGGGTCGCAAAGAGTTGGACATGACTTAGTAACTTTCACGTCACATGGGACAAACTAATTTTGGAGCTTGCCTTGTAGCTCAATTGGTAAAGAATCCGTCTGCATTGTGGGAGACCTGGGTCTGATCCCTGGGTTTGGAAATCGCCTGGAGAAGGAAATGGCAACCCATTCCAGTATTCTGGCCTGGAGAATTCCATGGACTGTATAGTCCATGGTGTTGCAGAGTTGGACACGACTGAGCTACTCTCACTTTCACAAATTTTCTAGTGTTCTTGATGTTCATAATATTTCTACCTTCAAAGAAAACATTGACCAGTTTCTTATCAAATGGTTATGCACTATACCCCAATAGAGAATATTATTGCCTGGAGAGTGTTGTGGACAGAGGAACCTAGTGGGCTAAGGTTCATGGGGTCCCCAAGAGTTGGACATGCCTAAGTGACTAACATTTTCACTTTCACTACTGTTTACTGTAATAAATAATCCACTCAATATTGCCAGCTGTAAGAGAAATTTCTATAGTCATAACCAAGTTATTAAAGCCTGGTCTTTCCGTTGTCTTTTTCTGGACAGAAATAATTTACAAGACTCATAGAATTTTAAACACATCATTTATAAAAGATAAATTAGAGAAGTCAACATTAACATGTAGATTAGATTTAGAAAAATACCAATCTCTCTGAATATATTATACCTTATATGTTATACTGTATGTTTTCACAGATAATACATATGAAAAAATTCAATTTTTAGATTATTGGTTTGGCTAAAAAAACTTGAGACTGAAAATACTTTAAAGCAATATGTAAGTACATATTCTTAATGTTTTTTATTACATACCATTGCTCCCTAATTAAATTTTAAAGTAACATTTAGTTTACTTCTAAAAACTTGTTCTCTGAAAGGTCAAGATCCTTCCAATTCATAAAGGCAAGCTTGTAATAATTTAGGCTTATAATAGCATTAAATTTGTCTTCTGCTTGATTTCTTTTCCCAACCTCAAGAGATAAAGCTTTGATAAACTCTGTATGCTTTTAAAGAGTCCCTTTGTTCTCTCTGGGGCTGTAAATAATGGATTAGTAATGTAAAATGTGTTCCAAAATTCTAGGGCTGCCTTGTTTAACACTACCTGTCAGTTACAATAATGATGAAATAGGACTTAGTATAAAAGGAACACTGAGGAATATGACTGATGCTTTGCAATGTGAATATGAATGCATTTGCATCAATTGTACAATTTATTGTTTAATGCTATTTTATGCTAACAACATATATCTCAAAGAGACAGTCAAGCATATGACATTTTGATTTGTTTTTCTGTTGCCACCCCTAAAATGAAAGCCCCTCAGTCACATCCAACACTTTGTAACCCCATGGATTGTAGCCTGCCATGCTCCTTTGTCCGTGGAATTCTCCAGGCCAGAACACTGGAACAGGTAGCTGTTCCCTTCTCCAGGGTATCTTCCCAACCCAGGGATCAAATCCAGCTCTCCCGCATTGCAGGTGAATTCTTTACTGTCTGAGCCACCAGGAAAGCCCAAGAATATTGGAGTGGGTAGCCCATCCTTCCTCCAGGAGATCTTCCCAACCCAGGAATTGAACTGGGGTCTCCTGCATTGTAGGCAGATTCTTTACCAGCTGATCTACTAGGAAAGCTGCAAATATGATGGATATTATATAGTTAACTTAGAAAACATCTAAGTAAACAGTATCAGTTTTTTAAAAAATAAAGAACAATGTATATATTTGATATACTTGCCAACATCCTAAATTCAGATTCAGAAAATGTTTTGGTGTATAATGTCATCACAACTGAGAAATCATAATTCAAACACCTCACAAACTAGCTAGGCTCTCAGAACACAATTTATATCACAGATTATTGTCTTACATTATCAGAGTACAGAAAAAGAAGATACATTGTGAGCTCTTGTCAGTTGATTTGATTACAAGAAAAAGTGAATCTTGATATATTCTAGGCTATATGTCAGAATGATTGTGTGTCTGTACCAAATATATCAACAACTAAGGATGCAATCTTCTTTTTTCTTGTTCCCTCATAGAATAAGGTTTCTTTCTCTAATTCAATAATTACTTTAAGAATGATACTTTTGTGCTAGAGATGTCATGCTATTTTTACTATTTGAAATTTACAAAATTTACATGTTTAGAAGCAAACATCTTTTTAAGATTATTTTCATTAAACATGATAGATCTTAGGTGTATATTGCCTAAATATATGCCCTAGTATATATAAATGTTTTGAATTTGACTTCACTCACTTGGGTTGAGAATATTCACAGTAATGTATACACCAGAGTTTTTTTTTAAAAATACAAGGATAATTTTCTCCTAAATATCTATAGATATTCATTGTTTTATTTTCCCACAAATAATTATGGATGTAGGAAGATTCATTAGGATCTTTAAATGAATGCACGTCACATTTTATAGAGACAGTTGCAGTAATAAAAATAGCTAAATTTATAATAATAATAGTGCTCTTTACCACTTCAGACTTTACTTCCATCACCAGTCACATCCACAGCTGGGAATTGTTTTTGCTTTGGCTCTGTGCCTTCATTTTTCAGGAGTTATTTCTCCACTGATCTCCAGTAGCATATTGGACACCTACCCACTTGGGGAGTTCATCTCTCAGTGTCCTATCTTTTTGCCTTTTCACACTGTTCATGGGGTTCTCAAGACAAGAATACAGAAGTGATTTGGCATTTCCTTCTCCAGTAGACCACGTTTTGTCAGAACTCTCCAGTATGACTCGTCCATCAGAACTCTCCACCACGACCCATCAATATTGCTCTGTAAAGAGCAATTTGCATAGGAACCATAAATGTTAGGTCCAGGAATCAAGGCAAATTGGAAGTGGTGAAACAGGAGATGGCAAGAGTGAATGTTGACATTTTAGGAAACAGAGAACTAAAATGGACTCGAATGGGGAATTTAACTCAGATTACCATTATTTCTACTGCTGTGGGCAAGAATCCCATAGAAGAAATGGAGTAGCCATCATAGTCAACAATAGAGTCCAAAATGCAGTACTTGAATTCAATCTCAAAAGTGACAGAAGGATCTCTGTTCTTTTCCAAGGCAAACCACTCAATGTCACAGCAATCTAAGTCTATGCCTCAACCAGTAATTTTGAAAAAGCTGAAGTTGAATGATATTATGAAGACCTACAAGACCTTCTAGAATGAACACCCAAAAGAGATGTCCTTTTCCTTATAGGGTAGTGGAATGCAAAAGTAGGAAGTCAAGAGATACCTGGAGTAACAGCAAATTTGGCCTAGGAGTAAAGAACAAGCAGATCAAAGGCTAACAGAGTTTTGCCAGAGAATGCACTAGCTATAACAAACACCCTCTTCCAACAACACAAGAGAAGACTCTACATATGGACATCATCAGATAGTCCACGCCGAAATCAGATTGATTATATTCTTTGCAGCCAAAGATGGAGAAGCTCTATACAGTCAGCAAAAACAAGACTGGGAGTTGACTGTAGCTCAGATCATGAACTCCTTATTGCAAAATTCAGACTTAAATTGAAGACAGTAGGGAAAACCATTAGACTATTCAGATATGATCTAAAGTCAATCCATTTTGATTATACAGTGCAAGTGACAAATAGATTCAAGGGATTAGATCTGATAGAGTATCTGAAGAACTATGGATGGAGGTACATGACCTTGCACAGAAGGCAGTGATAAACCATCCCAAAGAAAAAGAAATGCAAAAAGGCAAAATGGTTGTCTGAGGAGGCCTTAAAAATAGCTGAGAAAGGAAGAGAAGCTAAAGGCAAAGGAGAAAAGGAAAGATATACTCATCTGAATGTACATTTCCAAAGAATAGCAAGGAGAAATAAGACAGCCTGCCTCCATGATCAGTGAAAAGAAATAGAGGGAAACAATAGAATGAGAAAGACTAGAGATATCTTAAAGAAAATTAGAGATACCAAGGGAACATTTCATGCAAAGGTGGGCACAATAAAGGACAGAAATAGTATGGACCTAACAGAAGCAGAATACATTAAGAAGAGGTTGCAAGAATACACAGAAGAGCTGTACAAAAAAAGATCTTCATGACCTAGATAACCATGATGGTATGATCACTCACCTACAGTCAGACATCCTGGAATGTGAAGTCAAGTGGGCCTTAGGGAGGATCACCATGAAAAAAGCTAGTGGATGTGATGGAATTCCAGTTGAGCTATTTCAAATCCTAAGAGAGATGCTGTGAAAGTGCTGCACTCAATATGTCAGCAAATTTGGAAAACTCAGCAGTGGTCACAGGCCTGGAAAAGGTCAGTTTTCATTTTTATCCCAAAGAAAGACAATGCCAAAAAATGCTCAAACTACCACATAATTGCATTTATCTCACATGCTAGTAATGTTCAAAATTCTCCAAGCCAGGCTTCAGCAGTATGTGAACCGCAAACATCCAGATGTTCAAGCTGGATTTAGAAAAAGCAGAGGAACCAGAGATCAAATTGCCAACATCTGTTGGATCATCAAAAAAGCAAGAGAGTTTCAGAAAAACATCTATTTCTGCTTTATTGACTATGCCCAAGTCTTTGATTGTGTGGATCACAATAAACTGTGGAAAATTCTGAAAGAGATTTCCACCTGGAAATCCAGGTGGTCTGGGCACAGACCACCTGACCTGCCTCTTGAGAAACCTGTATGCAGGTCAGGAAGCAGCAGTTAGAACTGGACATGGAACAACAAACTGGTTCCAAATAAGGAAAGAATACAACAAGGCTGTATATTGTCACCCTGCTCGTTTAACTTATATGCAGAAAACACCATGAGAAACGCTGGACTGGTTGAAGCACAAGTTGGAGTCAAGATTGCTGACAGAAATATAAATAACCTCAGATATGCAGATGACACCACCCTTATGACAGAAAGGGAAGAAGAACTAAAGAGCCTCTTTGATGAAAGTGAAAAAAGAGAGTGAAAATGTTGACTTAAGACTCAACATTCAGAAAATAGAGATCATGGCATCTGGCCCCATCACTTCATGGCAAAAGATGGAGAAACAGTGCAAACAGTGGCAGACTATTTTGGGGGTCTCCAAAATTACTGCAGGTGGTGACTACAGCCATGAAATTAAAAGACGCTTGCTCCTTGGAAGAATAGTTATGACCAACCTAGACAGCATATTGAAAAGCAGAGACGTTACCTTGCCAACAAAAGTCCATCTAGTCAAGGCTATGGTTTTTCCAGTAGTCATGTATGGATGTGAGAGTTGGACTGTAAAGAAAGCTGAGTGCTGAAGAATTGATGGTTTTGAGCTGTGGTGTTGGAGAAGACTCTTGAGAGTCCCTTGGACTGCAAGGAGATCCAACCAGTCTATCCTAAAGGAAATCAGTCCTGAATATTCAATGGAAGGATTGATGTTGAAGCTGAAACTCCAATACTTTAGGCACCTGATGAGAAGAGCTGACTCTTTTGAAAAGATCCTGATGCTGCGAAAGATTGAAGGTGGGAGGAGAAGGGGACAACAGAGGAAGAGATGGTTGGATGGTATCACTGACTCAATGAACATGAATTTGAGTAAACTCTGGGAGTTGGTGATGGACAGGGTGGCGTATTGCAGTCCATGGTGTAGCAAAGAGCTGGACATGATTGAGTGACTGAACTGACCTGATCTGCCCCATCCAGTTGCACCCTTGGCTCTAGCCTCTGATGGTTATCTGTGACAGGTGGACTGGCTGGAGCAGGCTGCTTCAGTTTTGTTGAACCATCGTGAGGGAATGTTTGGTGATTGACCTTCAGGCTCATTGACCCTGTGGCAGAGTGCCACCCCACGTCCCAACTGATGGCATTTGTAGCCAGACATTTTAGGACACTTGCCATGGTTTGAACACTCTTTGGCTCATTGTCTTACCTTTCTACAGAGAGGCATTTGCCTTGTGCCCATCCTTCAAGGTCTCAGGGTTTGCCATAGGGCTTCCCTGGAGGGCAGCCAGCATCTGGGCATGCCCTGCATCTCTCCTTTTCTCCCTTTTCTGGGCCTTGGCCTCCCTCTCCTGTTCTCTGTCATAAAAGGTATTGGTGGCTGCCTGGACCATCTCATCTAAAGAGGCAGCAGGGTTCTGCTGCTGTAGCTGTTGTAACTTTATCCTGCTGTCTGATGCACTTTGGGGCAGGAACTTGTCCTTTAAAATCAACTGTCCCTCGTAAGTTCAGATTCTTAAACTTTTGGAGGGCCTCTTTTAGACTTTCCAGAAAGGCAATGGGCTTCTCGTTGGACTTCTGAATTACTGCTGAGACTGGGCACAGTCCCACAACTAATAGGCTTCCTGCTATTTCCATGGGTAGGCTTCTTTAGGGGTGAGTCTTTCTGATGCTTATCCTACCCAGTACTGTTGCAACCTGAGAGCTTGGAGTCCCCAGGTCAGGGTGCAGATCCCCAGGCAGGTTGAGGCATGACAGCCTCCTGGAGATTGAATCCTCAGGCAGGTCGAGGTAGGTGGGCCTCCCAAGAATTGGGTCTCTGGGCAGGTTGAGGCAGGTCGACCTCCTGGGGATAATATCCCTGGGTAGGTCGAGGAAGGTCGACCTCATGGGACCCCAGGCTGGAATTGGGCTTCCCCAACTTCTCCAGCTTGACTAGTGCTGGGTAGGATTAAGGGGTTCTCATCTTAACTCATTGCAGATGGGAATAGATACCATGAGGCAAAACAATTCACACCTATGCCCTGAGACTGGGAACCTGGCAACACAGCCATAAGCCTTATCCTTTTATTGCTCTGAGGGAATGTAAGTCACTGATTTCCTCCCCTATTCCTCCATAAGAGAAGCTTAGGGTGTCTCCAATGGTAAATATTTCAATGTCATAGACACACTCTAGGTAATAAAAGAAGTAATGACAAAGGAATGGATTATCTATAATGGGCTGGGTGGAGCGATGTTGACTACCGAGTGGGCAGGGTCAAGGTTGTAGGAGTCAGCAAGTGGCTTTAGGACAAAACGTAAGAGGCAACAGACTAACTCCCAAAGTGGCAAACATTGTCCCCGGGAGCCTAGTTGCCCTTAAAGGGACGCCGCCAACAGATGGACTTCTAGCAGGCATTGTGTGCCTGTCACCGGCCCTAGCACATTCACTGAGAGGTATTGTTGACACACATGTTGCAGGAAACATGGAAGATGAAGGCTTGAATATCTAGAGGGGTTGGATATTATACAGTATTTTTGTCCCAAGTGCTAGCTGTTTTCTGGTTGTCCTGTCAGACGATTGTAGAGGCAACATTGTGGGCCTGGATGGGACTCATGAAAAGAGCATGAAACATGACAGATGGGGACAGGGCACAATATTTGAAAGAATAACATAGCCTAAGGGCATAACATATACGGATTAAAATCAAATGAGTGCAAGATGGCAGACAAGTCAAATTCCAACTAAACCTTGATCCTCAATCTGCAAGCTAAATGACACACCCAGAGTTGCCATGGCAATCCCAAGGCACTGTCAAAAGACCAAGGAGTGGATAGTTCCTCAATTGTTGGAATGATCCTCCTACTCATTAGCATATGAAATTACCCAGCCCGTAAAAACTAATCACACTACATTTCATGGCTGCCGCACTTGTCCTCTGCAATGGCCAATGCTCTTGGAGTTCACTCCTCTCTGAATCTGAACAAATCTACCTCTTGCCTATTGCTGTGTCTCTCACTGAACATCAAGAATCTGAGTTTCATTAGGTCCTGAAACCAGGCACTGTGTGTTTTGGCCAGGCTCAAGTCCCAGTCAGACACAACTGAGTGACTAAGCACAGCACAGATTCCCTGCCACATGGGTTTGAGTCCCAATCTTAGGTAAAGGGTTTTTAAGCACAACTTTCAGAAATGGAAAGATTTCTGTAATTTGAACAGTGGCATAGATGGAGAGGCGAGCTGAAGGATGGGAGGAAAAAGCAGTGGGAAGAACGTGCCAAGGAATCCCCCTCATAACCTGCCAGAAAAACTGCTAAATGTCTGACCTGTGTCCACAATTTTCATTGGTCTGATCCCTGGCACAAGGGAGATCAAGGACAGAAGAATCCTCACCTGCTTGGGCAACAACTACTAGGGTGCAGCAGAAAGGGGAACCTTTGGGACACACAGGAGTAGCCCTTGCCAGAGTCCTTCAATTGTACCCATGGTCACTCACCTGTTCACAGGGGGTTTGAGGAGACAAGAAAGGAGAGATTGCTAAAGGAATTAAGATTTGGTTAGCCATGTGTCCTTCCAGACATAGGGGAGAGGACCTCCTACCTTAACTGGAGGTCTTCTGGAATCTGAGACTGAGCATTATGAGCTTTCTGCTGAATTTGTTTTTGCTGTCCTGGTTTCCAGCATGCTAGGCTTTTTGTCACTTCCGCCGTGCTGTGTTTCCTTCACATTCAGCTCCACCACGTGAGCTTCTGCCAAGTTGGCCACTGCTGTGCTTGGCCTCTGCCTTGCTGGGGGTGAGCTGAGGTTGTGTCAGCCAGGTTAAATCTGAGACACAGTGCCAGACATGTCGGGGGAGTGTGTAGTTTCCTCGGTTCTGTCTTGCTGCAGCAAAGATTTGAAACTGTGGACCAGTGTTACAGCTCAGTTACAGCTCAGAGTCTTATTCACCAAGCAAAGGAAAGTACACCCTCATGGCGTGTGGGTGGGCCAGCCCCAAAGGAGAGGCCTCGATCCCTCTTGACTTCCTCCTTTTATGTTTGTCTCCTCCCCCTATGAGTCTACTCTATGCAAATTGGGCTGGCCAAGAAGGGGGACAAAGTTCTCACTCTGGTCTGTGGATTTTCTTTAGTTCCATCTTTGCAGGCTTTTTCCTTTCTTTGTCTTTTAGCCACTGACATTTTGGACTCCATTTTCCTATTCTAACTACCTAACATATGCTATCTACAAAAGATCCATTTCAGACCTAGGGACACATATAGATTGGAAATAATGGATGGAAAAAGATATTTCATGCAAATGGAAATCAAAAGAAAGCTGGAGTAACAATACTCATATCAGACAAAACAGACTTTCAAATAAAGACTATAACAAGGGACAAAGAAGGACACTACATAGTGATCAAAGGATCAATTCAAGAAATAATGATTATAAATATTTATGTACCTAATATAGAAGTACTTCAATACATAATGCAAATGCTTACAGCCATAAAAGGGAAAATCAACACTGACACAGTAATAGTGAGGGCCTTTAACACCCCACTTACACCAATGGACAGATCATTCAAATAGAAAGTTAATAAGGAAACATGAGCCTTAAGTGACTGACACATTAGACCAGATAGACTTAATTGATATTCACAGGACATTCCATCCAAAAGCAGCAGAATACACCTTCTTTTCAAGTGCACATGGAACATTCTCCAGGACAGATCACATCTTGGGTCACAAATCAAGCCTCAGTAAATTTAAGAAAACTGAAATCATGTCAAGCATCTTTTCCAACCACAATACTTAGAGATTGGAAATTATAGGGAAATTGGTAAATAATATGCTACTAAACAATATAATTACTGAAGGAATCAAAGAGGAAATAAAAAATACCCAGAAATAAATGACAATGAAAACACAATGACAAAAAACCTATGGGATGCAGCACAAGAAGTTCTAAGAGGAAAGTTTATAACAAAAAGATCTTACCTCAAGAAACAAGAACAGTCTAAAATAAACAACCTAATCTTATACCTAAAGAAACTAGAGGAAGAACAAACAAAACTTAAAGTTAGCGTAAGGAAAGAAATCATAAAGATCAGAACAGAAATACATGCAATATAGGGGAAGAAAACAAAAGCCAAGGTTAAACTAAAAGTTGGTTCTTTGAGAAGATAAACAAAATTGGTAAAATTGTAGCTAGACTTGACAAAAAATGTGGGTGAGGACTCAAATCAATAAAATTAGAAATTAAAGAGGACATGTTACAACAGACACCACAAATAAACAAAGATCATAATAGACTATGACAAGCAACTATATGCCAATAAAATGGACAACCTGGAAGAAATGGACAAATTCTTAGAAAGGGACAACCTTTCAAGACTGAACCAAGAAGAAATAGAAAACATGAGCATACCAATCACAAGTAATGAAATTGAAACTCTGATGTAAGATCTTCAAACAAACAAAACTGATTCTTTGAGTTTTATCTAAGCTGTATTTGACAAAGAATTTTAATAATTTCCTCAAGTTAACACCCAGAAATTGGTTTAATGATTATAATATGAAAAACACAATCCAATCTCTAACACTTCTTTTGTGACCATTATTAATTCTTTGAAACCATAAGAAAACAGAAGGTATAAATGAAATTTCCCTGGAGGAGGGCATGGCAACCCACTCTACTCTTCTTGTCTGAAGAGTCCCCATGGACAAAGGAGCCTGGCAGGCTACAGTCCTTGGGGTTGCAATTAGTTGGACATGACTGAGCAGCTGATCATAGCACAGCACAGCATTCATGAAATTTAAGAAAACAGAATAATTACTTGCAAAGACTAAACAGGAAGAATTGAATATGCTGCCATTTTCACTTATCACATTGAACAATAACCAAGTCCTATTGAATGTAATCACTCATCTCAAAAAGTACCTCACTTTCCTGTAATACTGCAACACATTGCTTTTTATATATTTACTATCTGTCAGGCACAATGTTTAAGGCTTTACGTGATTTCTTTGTTCCTTGAAATAGCTGTCTAAGACAAGGACTACTAATGCAACCCCATTTGTAATGTTATATAATATTTGTAATGTTTCCATTTTACATATAAGAAAAATAGGTCTTACATAAAATACACATATTATCCAATATTACACAGCTAGGCACTGAGGTCTTACAGATTTACAGGATTGCTTTCTTTGTGAAAATATTTTACTCCCAATATCCACTAATGTGTGGTTTACTTTCAGATCTGGGACCCAATATAAAACAAACACACAAACAAAAAACTGTATTCCTTCATAAAGAAGATTATTAGATTACTAAGTAAAGAAATACAACTTAAGTTGTATAAACCTAATAAATACAAATACTAATTTAAGCATGTCAAAAATATCGACCACATTCTTTTGAGAACAGGTGTAACTGAAAGGGAAAAAAAAGGAGAATCCTATGCAATTCAATGATGATGAGCCTAGATTTTGGAATTTTGACCCATGATTTAACATTTTTCTTGAAAATAATCACCTATTCTGATTGTACCAGACTTTTGAAAACTGACTAGTATGTGACATAAAACTTTTTCAACAAATTAGCTTACTTTTCTTTTGTGATTTGAATATGTTCAGCAGTGGCCACAGGACTAGAAAAGGTCAGTTTTCATTACAATCCCAAAGAAAGGCAATGCCAAAGAATGTTCAAACTAACACACAACTTCATTCATTTCACATGCTAGCAAGGTAATGCTCAGAGTCCTTCCAGCTAGGCTTCAACATTATGTGAACTGAAAAATTCCAGATGAACAAGCTGGATTTAGAAAAGACAGAGGAACCAGAGGTCAAATTGCCAACATCTGTAGGATCATCAAAAAAGCAAGAGAGTTCCAAAAAAAAATCTACTTCTGCTTTATTGACTATGCTAAAGCCTTTGACTGTGTGGATCAAAGCAAACTGTGGAAAATTCTTAAAAGAGATGGGAGTACCAAACCAGCTGACCTGCCTCCTGAGAAATCCATATGCAGGTCAAGAAGCAACGGTCAGAATCAGTCATGGAACAATGGACTGTTTCCAAATTGGGAAAGGAGTACGTCAAGACAGTATATTGTCACCCTGCTTATTTAAATTATATGCAGAGTACATCATGAGAAAGGCTGGGCTGGATGAAGCACAAAGCTGGAATCAATACTGCTGGGGGAAATATCAATTACCTCAGATATGCATATGGCATAAGATACCCTTATGACAGAAAGCGAAGAAGAACTAAAGAGCCTCTTAATGAAAATGAAAAAGGAGAGTGAAAATGTTAAGACTCAACATTCAGAAAACTAAGATCATGGCATCTGGTCCCATCACTTCATGGCAAATAGATGGGGAAAGAATGAAAGCATAAAGCAAAAAATAAAGTGACAGATTTAAATTTCTTGGGCTCCAAAATTACTTCAGGTGGTGACTGCAGCCATGAAATTAAAAGATGCTTGCTCCTTGGAAAGAAAGCTATGACAAACCTAGACAGTATATTAAAAAGCAGAGACACCACTTTGCTGACAAAGGTACAGATAGTCAAAGCTATGTATCTCCAATAGTCAGGTATGGATGTGAAAGCTGGACAATAAAAGAGACTGAGCACCAAAGCAATGATGCTTTTGAATTGTGGTGCTGGAGAAGACTCTTGAGAGTCCCTTGGACAGCAAGGATACCAAACCAGTTAATCCTAAAGGAAATCAACCCTAAATATTAATGGAAGGACTGATGCTTAAGCTGAAGGTCCAGTCCTTTGACTACCTGATGGGAAGAGCTAACACACTGGAAAAGACCTTGATGCTATGGAGAGGCTGAAGGCAGCAGCAGAAGGGGATGACAGAAGACAAGATGATTGGTTGGCATCACTGACTAATGGACATTAGTCTGAGCAGACTCTGGGAAATAGTGAAGGACAGGGAAGCCTGGTATGCTGAAGTCCACGGGGTTGCGAAAAGTCAGACACAACTGAGTGACTGAACAACAACAATATTTGAATATGTTACATGAAATAAGTATTGCAGAAGTATCAACAATATATTCATATCATATTCCATGTTAACAATATAAAATTATAAAATTATTTGATATGATGGTAGGAACAAGGTAAAATGCCCGCATATATTTATTTTATTAGAAGTTTAGGTAGACAGAAACTACTTCTGCTGTTGCTGAGTCACTTCAGTTCAGTTCAGTTGCTCAGTTGTGTCTGACTCTTGGCGACCCCATGAACCGCAGTACACCAGGCCTCCCTGTCCATCACCAACTCCCAGAGTTTACTCAAATTCACGTCCATTGAGTTGGTGATGCCATCCAACCATCTCATCCTCTGCCATCACCCTCCCCTCCTGACATCAATCTTTCCCAGCATCAGGGTTTTTTCAAATGAGTCAGCTCCTCACAACAGGTGGCCAAAGTATTGGAGTTTCAGCTTCAACATCAGTCCTTCCAATCAGCCATGTCCAACTCTTTGTGGCCCCATGAACTGTAGCCCACCAGGCTCCTCTGTCCATGGGATTCTCCAGGCAAGAATACTGGATTGGGCTGCCATTTCCTTCTCCAGGGAATCTCCCTGACCTAGGTATTGAATCTACATCTCCTGCATTGCTCGTGGATTGTTTACCATGAGCCACCAGGGGTCCCCAGACAGAAACTAACCAGTAGCAAGTTATTGCCATAGTAAAACAATCCTGGAGTCTTTCCCACTACTATAAAAGTCATACAAAACCTCTCTTTCTCATCTTTCCCCCGGGTCTCTTTGAACATTACAAATTTGTTGTGCTGTAGTCAGACATAATTTCCAGACATTATTTGTCCCTTTCTCAAATCAGAGTATGTACTTCATTAGTGTATAACCTTGCATTTGATTACTTCAGGCGCTAGTTTGGATAACATGTCCTTAATAGGTAACGGGATCAGTCAGGGTAAGTTACATTTCTGCTCAATTTTAAGTATGCTTGTCTTTTCTAGTTTGGTTAACTGCCTAACATTTTGCAGCTACTAAACAAACTCTAATTAACTTGAAATCTATAGTCAGAATCAGTTAGGGCTTTTTGAATCTAGATTGAGAGTGCTACAACATGAAGGTGTAATTTAATGCTCTTGATCAGCAATAAGATATAGAAAAGAACTTAAAGCTTTAGTAAAACTAAGATCTTAAAATACAGTCACAGGATTACTTTTTCACTGAAATATCTAAAATCAAATGAAGCAATACATTAATGGCTTGGTAATAAGTTTCTTTTTTTTTTTTTAAATAATCAGTTTGTAATAAAACAAATCCAGAGCATGAATTAAATTTCCTTTTATGTTTGCTCACAGAATACTTCAATGTTATAAAAAGTAGTTAATTTTAATTTTATTATACATTTTTCCTTGCCTCTTGACTTTTTTGTTAGTTGTTATTGCTTGGTTTTTAATGTCAAGGTATTTCATTTTACTGTAATATGTTTACTGATTTGTATCTACACCTTGATTCTGTCTCCTACATTCTTTTCATTTTTCTTAATTGTCCTTTCAGAGACAACTAAGATTTTGTGAAGGAGGGAAGTATTGCTGTTGATTTTAATTTTGCCTCAGTGTCACTGAGACAAAGATTAGAGTGTACATGCAGTGACTGCCACACCATTAACTGAGAACTAAGTATATTCATGTAAGTAAGAACTGTTACTTGCAGTACAATAACACATCATAATATATGTAGTGTTGGACTTCTCACCGGAGTTAAAAATAAAAAAGTTATTCTCACCCATGAGTCCAAAGTAAAGACATCAAGTGTTATTCTCTATTTATATCCAACACTAAAACTCAAATGGAATGTATAGAAATTCAATGAAATATAATCAATCAAGCATACTTGGAATTAATGGCAAGGAAAGTTGTTTTTAATCAATAAGAATACACTTTATTCATAGTTAAAGGAGCCATAAAAACCACAACATTATATCCAGGAGATGTTAAACTATTCCACAATAATTTAAAATGGGAAAGACTATTACCTCAGAATCACTGATTTCTACTCCTAGCAGTCTACTTGTTAGCTTCCCAAAGTGGGAACTTCTGTTCCACTTTCCCAATAAACAAAACACAATAAGAAACTAAGCTTAAGATGATCAGATTGGTGATAATTACAAGCCAATAATCCTGCAGAATACACATGCAAAAATTCTCAACAAAATATTCACAAACTGAATTCAACAATATAGTAAAAGTATCATACACCATTATCAAGTGAGATTTATTCCAAGGATGCAAGGTTGATTTGGCATCTGTGAATCTTTCAATGTGATATCCCACATTAAGAAAACAAACACTAAAAATGATATTATCATATCAATAGATCTCAGAAAGCATTTGACAAATTCAGTATCTATTTATGATAAAATAACACTCAACAAAGGAGATATCCAGCTTACAAACCTTGATATAATAAATGACATCTATGACAAGCCACAGCTATCATCACACTCAATGGAGAAAATCTAACACTTTCCCTCAAACTCAGGAAAAAGACAAGGACATCTACTCTCATCACTTTCATTTGAAATAGTACTCGAACTCCTATTCAGGGCAAACAGGGAAGAAAAAGAAACAAAATCCAATCCAAAAGAGTAAAACTGCCACTATTTTCAGATGCCAGTAGAACTGTCATTATTTTCAGATATTATATATAGAAAGCTGTACAGACGCCACTAAAACTGTTATAAATAATAAATGTAGTCCAGTTGCAAGATACAAAATCAGTATATAGAAAGAAAACTGTTGCATTATATACACTGATAAATAAACTATCAGAAAGAGAAATTAATTACATCAAAAAAGAATAAATTTAAGCAAGGAGGTGAAAGATTTGCACACAGTGTATTATAAGACATTCATGAAGAAACTGAAGATCAACCAAATCAATGGGAAATTATCATGGATTGGAAGAATTAACATTGTTAAAATGTCCATATCACCCAAAGCAAGCTACAGATTTAATTCAACCCACATTAAAATTCCAATGGCATTTCAATATAAAAGAACAAAAAATTCCAAAATTTGTATACATAGGAAGACTCTGAATAGGCAAAACAATCTTGAGAAAGAAGAACCTGGAATCATCAAACTCCCTGATTTCAGACTATATCAAAATGCTACAGTAATCAAAACAGTATTTATGGCCATCAAAACAGACACACAGACTAATGGAAAGAATAGAGTCCAGAAATAAACCCTCACATCTATGGCTAATTAATTTATGACAAAGGACAAGAGGGGGAAATAAATATAATGGAAGAAGACAATATCTTTAATACGTTGTTTTGAGAAAACTGAATAGCCTAATCCAAAGAAAGAAAAGAAACTGGACCATCTTACATTAAATACAAAAAACAATAACTCAAAATATAATAAGGACTTGAATGTAAGATCTGAAACTATAAAACCACTAATAGAAAATTAGGTGGTATTCTTCCCATTGGTCTTGGCAATGATTTTCTGAATTTCACACCAAAAGGAAAAATAAAGAAGTGGGACTACATCCAACTAAAAACCTTCTGCACAGCAAAGGAATCATCAACAAAATGAAAAGGTAAACTGAAAGGGAGAATCTAGATCTGAATTTTTTTTTTTTCCCTCAAAGAAACAATGCTCTACATTGCTAAATATCAGAGAGGTGCAAATCAAAACCAGAATGATATAACATCACCTCATACATGTTAAAATGGTATTATCAAAAAGGCTAGAAGGAACAAGTGTTGATGAGGACACAGAAAATGGGGAGCTCATGCATGACTAATGGCAACGTAAATTAGTGCAGCCATTGTGCAAAAAACAATATGGTGACTTAAAAAATTAAAAATAGAACTACTATATGATTTATCAATCCCACTTTCTGGGTATTCATTCAAAGAACAACTATCACTAACTCAAAAAGTTGTATGGAATCCCACGTTCACTTTAGCATTAGTTACAATAGTCAAGACATGGAAACTAAGTGTCCATGGATGGATGAATGTGATATGTGTGTGTATATACAAGAGAAATTATTCAGCCATAAAAAGAAGAAAATATTGCTATATTGATATCACTGATGGATCTTGAGGACATGACGTTAGATAAAGCAAATTAAACAGAGTAAGACAAATATATACGATCTCACTTACATAAGGAGCCAATTAAAAAAAAAGTATTCATAGATACAGAGAACAGGTTTGTGTTTGCCAGTGGTGGGGGTGGGTAATGGGAGAAGGATAAAATGGTTGAATGGGATCAAAAAGTACAGACTTCTGGTCATAAAATAAGTCATAGAGATGTAACATATTGGGACTATAGTTAATAAAATAACACTCTTGCACATATGAAAGTTGCTAAGAGAATAAATCTTAAAAGTTCTCTTGACAAGAAGTAATTTTTAACCATGCACAATGAAAGAGATTAACCAGACTTACTGAGGTGATCATTTCACAATGTATACAAATATCAAGTCACTATGCTGTAAACATGAAACTAATATAACATTATATGCCAATTACACTACACTTTTTAAGAAGGCCCTTTTTAGCAGTTGTATTATTATATTACATAATAGCTGCATAAAGCAATAGATAATACTCTTTATTTCTATAAAGTTAGTTATAAGATGCATTGTTTAGCCAAGATTAATGTGAAAATCAGCATGTGGGTATATTTGAATGTACTTAATGAAGAGTTAATACAATATAGAAACACAATGACTTAAAACTTGTGAAAATGAAAGGAAATAGTAAAAACAGGAATAGAATATTGCTATATGGAATGAGGGAAATAGAATAGAAAGGACATAACAGTAACAAAACTTCTATGAAGGCAATTCTTTAAGTTTTACTATACAACTTATAAGTAGTTTAACATGATAATTAAGTTTAAAAATTAGCTATTAGATTTTTTTAATGCAAAAATACTTTTGGGTTATCAGCAATAACTATTTCAAGTGAATTTAAGTTATAGTCATTTGACTCTACGTTGCTGATACCTGACATATATAAAAATAAAATATTTATACATATTAATATATACAAAAATATACTAATGGTTGTACTATAGTAGAATAATCTAATATATAATTTTAATTGTAAAATACTGATTCAGTAATTCTATTCTTATTAACAAAATTGATATTCAAAATATGTAAATATAAAAATACTGCTGATGCTATTGGGGACCAATGTTTTCAACATTAGAACAAAGAAGTAGACATTTTTAAATGAAAAGGAATAAATAAAAATTGTGTTTCTAAATTTATTTTGGAAATATCAGTTAGAATTCATATTATTTTACTCTGAAAACTTTATAAAGAGCCTAAGAACAATGATCTAGTAGCAATGAAGATGTTCACCAGCACCTACATGGTACCTGAACGTGTTTAAAGTGTTTACGGATTCTTGGAGAAATGATTAAATTCAGGACAAGGGTAGGAAAACACATGTAACACCTGGAACATATTGTCATTCAAAAGGTAAATTCACTAAGACTTCTGGAGGCAGGGGAATTAGAGGAATAGATGAAATAAGAATGTCTAGGAATCAATACATTACTCTGGTGTTAATTATCTCATTTTCTCCATGTTTCATTCAAACTTCTAAAAAACCTGACAGAAAATGCATTTCAATTATTGAAGCTTATAACTAATAAAACACCAAAAGAGTAATTACATATATGAGTTTAACAAGAAGATTATATTTAAAAAATAAATTGACTTTAGTAGTTTACTCACTTTCCACCACTAAGCAGTTTCATAGTTCATGGTCAGAAAATCCAGTATTGATCTGACTGCATGAAAATAAGATACATTTTCATACTGTGCAAGAGTAGTGCCATTAACAATATAAGCATTTATAATAGGCAACAAGCCTATTAGATACATTTTAAAATTTAACTTTCTAATTCTTCATAAAGAATTAAAAATTGATTTTCTGAAACACAGTATAGTCCATACACATGACCATCAATTACAACATGAAAATGTTAATTTTCTACATCTTATGAAATATCGAGGATTATTATAAATGAAGAAATGTTAACCCATACTTTGTATTGTGGTATCTACTATCTGACTACAGTATTTCCCTGAATCATTGATGATTTCAACAATCTAAGTATTACACACAATACCGATTAAAAAACAGCTCAAGCTCTCTTTTTTGTTAGAATATGAATATAAGCATAGATAATATTATATCCATTTGGGTTTGAATAACAAACAGCTCTTTGGTTATCAGAAGAGATCATAGTCATTCTGATTTTTAAGGAATAAAGTGAGCTGGAGCCTTGCATATTTTAAGCATTAAATTGATATATACTCAGTATTGTTATTTCTAAGATATTTTAAAGAGAGAAATTTGTTCTTTCAATATACATATCATCTGGGGTCACAGAGATATAATGCCTTCTTGGAATTGTTTTTCAGTCAAATCAATAAATGAACACTAGACTTTACTATTAAAAACGTGTGACTTATCAAGTTTCCAGAGGTCCTTCACACTGTTTTCTTCCCACTGCTGCCTGCGTGCCCCTCTTTCTCCCATCGCCTCAGAGCCTGAGCCGCCAGAGCAGAGGATGCTGGGGAAGGTGGGCGCACCTCCTGGGGGCCCAGAGGAGGGGCGCGTGAGAGGGTAACAGGCAGGAAGGCCAGGGGTCTCCAAATGGAGGAAATAGGCTGCAAGTGTCAGACATTTTTCTCTCTCTTAAGCGGCAGGAGGAAACAAACTACCAATGTTTTCTTCCTTCTCTATACAAATTTAAAAGGAGGTTTCTCTTAAAATACTGTGTTGCCATAATGACACCTGGTTTTATTTGAAGTTAACTATTCTCAAACCTTGAGTTAACCAATGCATTTTTATTATTAAAATATTTTGTCTTAAATTATGTTAATGTACTATGCATTTACCCCAGACTCTGTCTTCAAGTTGGTTCCGCCCAATGGCTCAGAACCTACTTGATAAACCAGTATCTTATACTCAGATATTGTTCCCCTAGTCTATGTAAATGAATCTATTTGTATGGTAATTTGCCCCTCTACAAGAATCAAGTCAATTGTTTTATGGCCTGGGATGAATCATCTGGTGCCAAGATTATCCCAAAATGCATTTTATGTATAAGGGGCCTGGTGCCATTCTGAGTTTTAAGACATTCCTTTCTTTCATTAACAGACTGCTAGTGACTGTATAACATCCAGTTATATAACAGTTATATATATAAAACATTCAGTTATATAACATCCCTGAAGACTAGCAGGGGGGGGTACTCTTTCTGCCCCCTTCTGATGCCTCTGTCAGAAGCTTTCTCTATCTCCTTTATACTTTAACAAAACTTTATTACACAAAAACTCTGAGCGATCCAGCCTTGTCTCTGGCCCTGGATTGAATTCTTCTCTTCCGGAGGCCAAGAATTCTGGTGTCTTTTCGTTCAGCAACCACCTTTCATGTGGCGGCCCAGGTCTCCAGGAGCACAGACCTAGGGCCTAAGATCACCAGTTTAACCTGAATTTCACCCCCAAAAACTCTCTCCCCACCGCCCTCAGGCCTGGATTCCTGGTCGCAGGGAGGGATCGGGCACAGAGCCTGGCAGCAGCCAGGGGCAGAAAGGGTGCTTGGAGCTCCCCCAACACCTCCTGGAACCTGCCGTTACCCTGGGCTTCCTCTGCTTTATCCCACTTGCACGTTCTGAAACTGACTTCCAGAGTTATAGTGAATGATGAAGTCAATGTTTTTAATGATCTGACAGTAAGGTAATCTATAAAAGGGATCTAAAAAAGAGAGAGAAAAAGAAAGCAGGTGTCTTCTGTTTAAGTGATGACAGAAGACAATTGTAGAGAAAGCAAAGCAGATCACTGACACTGCAGAGGACTCCTACGCATTTTTCATGAAGTTTCTACCTATGAAAGATTGCTGATAACAGCTTGTAAGATGCTATATACAAAACAGTCTAGGAAAGACCTAGTATTTATATTATGGGCTCCTGAAAGTGTACCTTTAAAAAATTATTTATGCTAGCTCCAAAGATGCCATTAAGATGTAATTTACAGTTATTAAACAAGAGTGGCAAGTAAATGGTTCCATGATATAAAGGACCCATTGACTCTAGAGAGGAATTGAGAGGTAATGTAACAGTAATGAAACAGACTGTCAAAGGTCCGTCTAGTCAAAGCTATGGTTTTTCCAGTAGTCATGTATGGATGTGAGAGTTGGACCATAAAGAAAGCTGAGCACTGAAAAATTAATGCTTTTGAACTGTGGTGTTGGAGAAGACTCTTGAGAGTCTCTTGGATTGCAAGGAGATCAAGGCAGTCAATTTTAAAGGAAATCAGTCCTTAATATTCATTGGAAGAACTGATGCTTAAGCTGAAGCTCCAATCCTTTGACAACTTGATGCAGAGAACTGACTCACTGGAAAAGACCCTGATGCTGGACTGAGGGCAGGATGAGAAGGTGACGACAGAGGATGAGATGGTTGGATGGCATCACTGAATCCATGGACATGAGTCTGAGCAATATCTGGGAGTTGGTGATGGACAGGGAAGCCTGGCGTGCTGTAGTCCATGGGGTCACAGAGTCAGATGCACTGAGCGACTGAACTGACTATAACAGTTTGTTACAGTTACTGTTGGTTAACTGAACTGTTTTTTACTGAACTGAACTGTAACAGAACAGTAACTTGAAATAGTTTCACCTGTAAAATGACAGTGAAGTGCCATCTGGATCTTGAGGAGCTTCCATTTCTCCTGCTCTGTCAACTGGAAAAGTATTAGGTTTTTGAGGTTTTTTTGGGTCTTTCCAACACAATGAAAGAAGGAAATATTCATGTAAGCAGTCTATTAGAGATTGACATTAAGCAGTTTAATACTGTTACTTTTATGAAGAACCGGAGGAATGGCTTCTCATCATATTTTAGCCAAAATAGCTAGTTATATGCTTCCCTTGTAGCAAGCACTACAGTGAAGATAACTGTCAATAGAATACTGCAAAGGGTTAAGCTACTTGAATGTCTTGAAAGTATTATTCACTGGTGAGATGGTAAACTTTATTCAACAGTATTTATAGTTGTACTTGATTGTAGTTTTGTGAGGCTCAAACATTCATACACCTCACTTGCCTTGGCAAGCATATTTTTGGTGACAATGGCATCACAGATATAACACTAGGCATAGAACATACTTTTTTTTTTTTTTTAATGAGTTTAATCCCCCACCCCAAAAGGAATGCCAATTCAGTTATGTTAACTGTGTCATCAACTTATCTTAGTACTCTCAGTGTTCGTTTCTGTTCCCTGAGTATCTTCTGAAAAGAAATAGCTGTTATTAATGTCTTTCTGTTTTCCACTGAGTATACACTACTCAATAAATGTAGGAGTTTTATATTTATCATGGAAGTCTTGCAGTATAAAAGATAGTTTGAATATCTGTTATGATGACAATTTCTATATACAAGTCTTAAATGGAATATTGTTTTTGAGAGCAAACTCCCCATCCTTGCAAAAATGGCCATGTTGCAATAAAAATTATGGCATATTATAGAACATTGCCTTGTTTTCCTTGGATATTTTGCAAAACAACATGTGAAACAACTCCTAGGGTAAACAGCTATTAATCTCTGAACTGGTTCATTTAAAAAACATTCATGCATGATATTTTCCAGTTTGTTGGGTTAATTTGGTTTAAAAATATTCTATCCTAAAGTCAACTAATATCAAATATTATTGCTATAGAGGGTACTTTTACAAGCATTAGTTTATTTCCTTGTGTATTAATATGATGATCAGGAATTAGTATTTTTGCACTTTGACATAAATCCTCTACAATATCTGATTTGTTATCTGGATTAATTAGTTATTTTTAAATTCACCTTTACATTGATAAGTAGCTGAGAGGCAGAAGCAGCAGGAAGCACTTAGTATTTGATCATAATGAAAATAATTTGTAAAATATTGTCCTTAAAAAAATTTAATAGTACTTCTTATGTTTGTTCTTCAGTTGCCAAGTTGGGTCTGACACTGTGACTCCATGGACTGCAATATGCCAGGCTCCCTGTCCCTTCTCACGTTTAGAAACTTTCATTTCAGCTACTATTTTTAAAATATATTTCACAAATTGGAGAAAAATTGATATAACAGTAAAACATTAGTAGTGGGATTTGGTAGATAGTTCTCATTACAGAGAATTTGATCTGTTCAGTGTGAGCAGTTTGCTAGAGCTTTTTATGGCAAACACATGCTTTTGTAGCTTGTCATGTGAAGTGAAGTTGCTCAGTCGTGTCCGATTCTTTGTGACCCCATGGACTGTAGCCTACCAGGCTCCTCCATCCATGGAATTTTCCAGGCAAGAGTACTGGAGTTGGTTGCCATTTCCTTCTCCAGGGGATCTTCCTGACCCAGGGATGAACCATCATAGTTATCCACAAATGGCAAAACTGGACTTGATTCTACTGATATGGAAAATGGATATGCTAACAAGCAGTAGATTGTATCTTAGAACTTAACCCTACAGCTCTGAAGAATGCTTTTATTAGAAAATGGAAAATTAAAAACCCTCCTGTTTTAATGTGTGGAAGTAATTTGAGTCTAGGTTTCCATTTAAATGGCTTGAGTCTTTTTGCACTGAGCAATTTTATTTCAAACTTCTAGCTATCTTTATGAATTTTCCTGAACATTTTGATGCTTTTTGGTAAGGTCAAACTCATAAGTAAAGCATGAGAATACTGACATATACTAAACCATATGGTAACTGATATTTGTACCATGAAATTTTTCATTATTTTCCTCATTCTTCTAAAAAATAAGGGACCCTAAATAAGTTATACAGTATATTGTTTTTTAGCTGATTTCTCAACTTTCTTCTATGCCTCTTTAATTATAAAATAATTTCAGAGATTAAATATTGCTTTTAGCTGTGGTAATTTGATGTATCAGATTGACACAACTGCTAATATTAAGGTCATCTTTGAAGTACATCTTTGTGCATGAAGCCAAAAATACTGATAATAAATGGTTCACATGTTACTTGAGATTAATTTGGTATTTGAAATGATCATTTTACTTTACAATCATTTTCAATGAAACAAAGTCACAGTTAACTTTAACAGGCATATGGTGCTAATTAAAAAGATAGGGCAATATTTGACTTCTAGCTTGCAACATTACAAGTGTTTTTAAAAATAAAATACATGAAAATATTAAAAAAAACACTCTATGAGGCAATTACAATTATTTCAAAATAAAATCTTGTCAAAAAATATTTAATTTATACATTTATTTTTAAGTGCCCTAAGATCAAGGGGTTGATTTATAAAAATTACCATACATAATTTTTGCCACAGAGTATCTCAGCTGTTACAGAGACTGCCTCATCATTCCTGGACACACAGTAAGTGTCAGTGTCCAGTTTCCTTACAGTTCAGTGGGGGCCATGTGGCTGAGTGTATGCATGCCTTAAACATGCCTCTTAAACCGCCTCTGGACAGACTGTTGCTTCAGGGCAGCTATCTGTGCAGAATCCTGAGGAATATCCTGACAAATGAGGAGTATCCTGAAAAGTCCCTTGAGGAAGGCCTGAAGGATGGAGAGTCTCAGACAGAAATGATCTCAGAGGACCAAATCATGTAAATGAAAGTCCTCATGAGAAACTGGATGTACGTCAGATTGTGATGCGACAAGAGATAACCCTGAACTGTGTGCTCCATGACATGTGGGACCACTGACTGTAAGAGCTGGCAGAGAGATCCAAAGTGCTGAATAAATCAAACGACAAAAATCAATGACTTACTTGTATGTATGTATGTATGATTGTATTGCCTTTTAAAAGCATACTTTTAAAATATAATCTTAATCCTTACAGGAAAAAAGAAAACAGTTTGAAGGAAATAGAATGTACCCAGAAATCATGAATGTGTATAATAAGCATGCTATCTTTGAGGTTCCAACAATGATATTAAAATATCTATATATAAATTAAATAAAAAACTCATTTCCTGAATAGATGGATGGTTAAAATATCTAGACCTGAGATACAGAATGTTTTGTGAGAGAAGGTATGCAGATTTATTATTTAGTATCTGTACTATTTCAGAGTCAGCACATAATAGATGCTAAAAACATGTGAATAAACAAGAGAATAAAAGAAATTGTGTAATTTTTTGCATTCTTGATTTTTTACCTGGTACATTGAACAACCAAAATTCATTGTGATTTATTAAACAGAAGGTAATTCTATAGTAGGTTTAAATTCCACTCACACTGAGCATATAAAATGGGAATAAAACAGTAAAACAATGCTTTCAGAGGGTAAAAACAAAATACCCTCCCCCCAAGCTCCAAACTAGCATTTCTCATTTTTATTATGTAAAAATTATTTTTGTGGGTAAGCAACCTAATATTATTAAACCTCTCCTAAGCTATGAATTTTTAGTGAAAACAATGTTCTTCTATAGATTTTTCATACTAGACTTTAATTTCCTTATGACTAACAAAATAACGTATCTTGTTTTCAGTTTAGCTCTTGTGATTAAAGTCTGAATTTCTTCTTGAAACTTATTTTATAGTTATTTTAGGCTTTGTGCGAAAGAAAATCTTCTGATTTTGAAGTATGTGAATACTGCTATTTTAGGATTTTTTTAATTTGTCGTGTTTTGGGGGGAGTTTTGATAATGTTGTATAAGAAATAAAAAAGTCTACAGAAATTCTATAGCTTAATGTGAATTCCTATCTAGCCCATATATGTCTATGGTCAAGGTCATCTCTACTTCAGCTACAAACTTATTCACATTCTCACGCTACATTTTAAACTATATTTTTTAATATTGACCTTCTTGAGCATTTTCTATTTACTATATAAACTAATTCTTTGACTGCTTTATCACCTATATTCCATAGTTCAAATACTACAGGGAAAATTAGTTTAAAGGACATAAGAGCAAATTTGAGGTGGCAGTTTTATTTTTTCTGAAGTTTCAGGCATTTTTGGCTATGTATACTACTCAGACTGAGAAGCAGCATAATGAAAGAAATTATTCAGGCAATTATTGAAACAGGATTAGTGGTAAAATTGAGAGGAACCGTGTGCCTCTGTACCCTCTACTGCCTGAAGGACGGAGGTAAGGTGGCACGGCTGAGCCTCAGGAAGCCCTTGAGGAACCCTGGGCTCTCTTCAGGGGGACTATCAGAGTGAGGAACTATTTGTGAAGTAAGAATAGGATGGCCTTATGGGTTTTTCTCACCTGCACAAAACGTTTGTATCGAAAACCGTCAGTCCATGTAATCCTGGTTCACTGTTTGTAGTTTTTTTTTTTTTATTAAACAGATAATTAGAAAATAGATTTCAGATGTCTAAAACAGAAGTGCTGCTTAACACAACAGCCATTAAATCCAGGATCCAGAAATATTTCACACTATATTGCATTTATCTTTCTAGAAAAAAACTCCGAAATATGTTACATAAAGCAAAACTATTACTGTGTTGATCAATACCATAATATCTTACTGAAAAACTCGCACAAATGTTTTGGTCAACCCAATATTAAATGAGCTAGCAACAAATTCCTGAAAGACAGAACGGAAAATAAAATAAACAACAAAAGGGTGAAATGGCATACAGAAAATGGAGAAAACACAAGTTGCTTCCTTAGTGATGATTTCAGTCAACCCTGTCAAATACGTGTTATGACCCTGATCTTACAAGGGAGGGAACTGAGGCAGAGATGAAGAAACAAAATCACAAACCAACTTTCCATTTTCCCTCCACCAATTTTCTTGTATTAATATTTTCTTTGTATCAACACTGTTATATCCTTTTACCTTTGTTGGTACCTGCTGACAAGTTGTTTTCAGTTATGGGAAAGGTCTTTTAAAACAACATCCATCCATCTATCCAATCATGCATTTATAGTAAACAGAGTTTGTGAGAATGGGTGTGTAATATGTGCATTACATTTATTTTTAGTATGTGAATATAACAGGCTGACTATCAGAACGGTGAAGACATCCAAACAGAACACGAAAGAGAATGGCCACTACAATTAGGAATCAATCACATACCACTAATGCAGATCACAGAACACACGAGTATTTTCCAGAAACAGATGTGGGTCACGTTGGAGACAGAGTCAGTCTAAAGGCATTAAGTAAAATGGAGAGGGGGGACGCCAACAGTGAGAAGTGGCGTATGCAGTGGAGACGCGGGGAGGCAGGCCTGTCTGAGGACGTTACTGTGAGAAGTCCTAGCAGGGGTCCCTACAGGACCACAAAAGCACTCAGTCTGCTCACAACCCTACCCATCATCGGTCACACCAGAAGTTTCTATACTATCTTTGTAGCTCCTCTTGTTTCCCCTGCCCGGATTCTACTCAGATTAAAAACAGTCATCTCCTTAGTCAGGGGTGAGAGGAGTGTAGAAAGGAAGCGGGCACCTCCTATAACTCGTCCTCAGGAGGTGGGCAGCTGCCATCTACAGTTGAATGATGCCAACCACAGGAGGGGAAGTTGTCAGAATAAGAACATAAGAGTTAATATCTTGGACTGGACATTTGTAATTTCAGAGAGGAAGCTGTTTTAAGAGTTCAACTATGTACAGGAATGAACAGAAAGTTATACTACTGGTATAGGAAAGGCATTTCTCATTGAATAAGTTTTAAGTAGGGCGGTGAAAGAAAAAAATGTTATCTCCCAGGCTGTAGTTTGCCAACAAAGATCCGTTTAGTCAAAGCTATGATTTCTCCAGTGGTCATGTATGGATGTGAGAGTTAGACTATAAAGAAGGCTGAGTGCTGAAGAATTGATGCTTTTGAACTGTGGTGTTGGAGAAGACTCTTGAGAGTCTCTTGGACTGCAAGGAGATCCAACCAGTCCATCCTAAAGGAAATCAGTCCTGAATATTCACTGTAAGGACTGATGCTTGAGCTGAAACTCCAATACTTTGGCCCCCTGATGCAAAGAAGTGATTCATTGGAAAAGACCCCGATGCTGGGAAAGATTGAGGGCAGGAGGAAAAGGGGACAACAGAGGATGAGATGGTTGGATGGTATCATCGACTCCATGGACCTGAGTTTGAGCAAGCTCTGGGAGTTGGTGATGGACAGGGAAGACTGGCGTGCTGCAGTCCATGGGGTCGCAAAGAGTCGGACACGAGTAAGTGACTGAACTGATGTAGTTAGTCAACAGTCAAACTGCATGTTTACATATTTAATTGTATATAGCCCTTCTAGTTGATAACACTAAATTTTCTTTTAAGATGAAGATTCTCTTACAGTGTGTATGTTTTATATTAATATTTCAGTTATACTTTTCATGGGTTCACTTGAATTTTTCTAATTCTTACAACTGTAATTTGTTTCATTCTTTTCAAGTTTTTTTTTTTTTTTCTCAGCTGCCTCAACATTTCACTTCTAGATTTGAAGGTATTTTTTTTCTCTGCATTATGCCTAGGATATATACTATTTCATAAACTTGTTATCACCTGTACTTTATTTTTTCTTTATATTGAAAAAGGGGAAGGGGAGGGACACTTGTTACTTTATCTTTCATGCTGACTATTGATGACACTCTATTATTGTTTCACATAGTCAGTACTTCATCAATATTTATTCAAAACTACCCAAATATTTGTCCTCTTTTCTGGTCTTTATTCTACTTTACATTCAGTGTTTGCCCTGGAATCATTTACATTCTGCCTGAAGACTTAGCTTTATTATTTAAGTACACATTTGCCAGTGGCATGTTGTGTCAATTTTTAGATTTTAGGAATATTTAATTTCACCTTGATTTTTGAAGGATATATGGTATATGAACTCTAGGATAAAAATCTTTTTCTTTCTGCACTTCAGATACATCACTAAATTTTCTTCTGGCTTCCAACTTTTGTCTATTGAAAAATTAGCTATCAGTTGTTTCTCATATGCCTGCTGTACTGGTTTGTATATTTTACAGTTAAAATACTACAGCTTTCATCCTGAGAGATTTGGTACCCTGGGGATTTCCAGCAATGTCTAGAGAGACATTTTTGGTTTTTAGAGCAGGTGGTTGCTACTGGCTACAGAGACCAGTCAACGATGCTGCTAAATATCACTCAGTGCACTAGACACCTCCACACAACGAAATATTTTCCAGCTCTAAACTATAAACCAGGGATGTAGAAACATACTGTTATAGTGGTTACCGCATATTCCTCAAATTATCTAGGTTATCTGAATCGCTGAAAGGGATAAAGTCGACATGCAGCACTGTATAAGTTTAAGGTGTGCAGAATAATGATTTGACTTACACACAACATTAAATGACTACAGTAAGTTTGCTGTATAATCATCTCATATAGATACAAAATAAACAGATGAGAACTCTTGGGACTTACTTTTAGCAGCTTTCATATATAACATGTTACTTATATTTACCATGCTGTACATTAGATCCCTACTTCCTATTTATCTTGTAACTGGAAGCTTGTACCATTTGACTGTCTTCATCCAATTCTCCCTCACCCTAACCCTTGCCTCTGGTAAGCAAAATCTGATCTCTTTTTAAATGGGTTTATTTTTGAAGTACAATTGACCTAAAGTATTATGTCAATTCCTGATGCACAATATAGTGATTTTTTATACATTTCAAAATAATTTTTTTGATAATTCTAGTTACTATCAGTCACCATATAGACACTACATTATTATTGACTGTATTTCCCATACTGTACATATTATCCTCATGACATTTATTTTGCAACCAGAAGTTTGTACCTCTTAATTTCCCTCACCTATTTCTCTCCTCCCCCTCTGGCAACCTCTAGAGGGGATTTTTCTCTGTACTGTTTCATTATGCCTGTTCATTTGCTTTGTGTTTGGTTCACATGTAAGTGAAATCACATAGCACTTGTCTTCACCTGACTCATTTCACGTAATACCTTTTAGGTCCATCCATGTTGCCTTATTGGCAAAATTTCATATTTTATGGCTGAGTAGTATACCACTGTGTGTGTGTGTGTGTATACATATTCATATTGTCCATTCATCTATTGATGGTCACTTCAGTTGCTTCTATATCTTGTATATTATAAATAATACTGCAGTGAACATAGGGGTGCACTTTTCTAAAATTATGTTTGTTTTCTTCAGATAAATATCTAGGGGAGGCTTTGCTGGATTGCATGGTTGCTGTAATTTTGAGGAATACTCAATACTGTTTTTCATGGAAGCTGAATCAGTTTACATTCCCATCAACAGTGTACAAGGTTTCCCTTTTCTCCACAGCTTCACCAACACTTGCCCTTTCTTAGAAAAGCCATTCTGACAGATGTGAGGCAATATCTCATTATGGTTTTGATTTGCATTTCCTGGATAGTGATATTGAGCATTTTCTATGAGCCTGAGCCATCTGTATGTCTTTGGGAAAATGTCTATTCAGATCCTCTGCCCAGTTTTAATTTTTCTGTGTGTGTGTGTTGAGTGTTATGAGTTGTGTGTGTGCTTAGTCACTCGGTTGTGTCCAACTCTTTGAGAACCCATGAACTGTAGCCTACTAGGCACCTCTGTCCGTGGGGATTCTCCAGGCAAGAATACTGGAGTGGGTTTCCCTGCCCTCCTCCAGGGGATCTTAATTACATTACATTTGTTTGTGTCATCTTCGACTTTTTTCATCAGGGTCTTATAATTTTCAGAGTACAATTCTTTTAACTCCTTATTTAGATTGATTTGTAGGTATTGGATTCTTTCATGTGATTTTAAACTATCCAGGTAATTTTAAAAGTAGGGTTTTAGTTAAGCAATAGACCACTACTTCAAAAAATTCCATTATTTTCAGTAGATTTATATTGAAAAAAATAATTATATTTTTTCTTCAAAACTTATGGAAATTTTACTTTTTATTTCATTAGCATGGAAAGTTATGACCAACCTGGATAGCATATTAAAAAGCAGAGACATTACTTTGTCAACAAAGATCCATCTAGTCAAGGCTATGGTTTTTCCAGTGGTCATGTATGGATGTGGGAGTTGGAATGTGAAGAAAGCTGAGCACCAAAGAATTGATGCTTTTGAACTGTGGTGTTGGAGAAGACTCTTGAGAGTCCCTTGGACTGCAGGGAGATCCAGCCAGTCCATCCTAAAGAAGATCAGTCCTGGGTGTCCATTAGAAGGACTGCTGAAGCTGAAACTCCAATACTTTGGCCACCTCATGCAAAGGGTTGACTCATTGAAAAAGACCCTGATGCTGGGAGGGATTGGGAGCAGGAGGAGAAGGGGACAACAGAGGATGAGATGGCTGGATGGCATCACCAACTCGATGGACATGAGTTTGAGTAAACTCCAGGAGTTGGTGATGGACAGGGAGGCCTGGCGAGCTGTGATTCACGGGGTCGCAAAGAGTCAGATACAACTGAGTGACTGAACTGAACTGAACTGATATACAAAATAGCTCCAATTGTACCTCTTGGGCCATAAACCAAAAAGTATTTACTGTCCTCTTCTCCACAGAAAATGTTTGCCAACTCCTGAAATACATAAAGAGGCCTGTTGGGTAAGTTACTAAAATAAAAGTTTTCTAGGAAAACTACATTTTCAAAAGTAACCATTTTCCTTCAAATAAAAATAACTTCCTTATGGGAAATGTATAAATATAAATCAGTAGAAGAGCAATGTGAATTGGCATTTTAAATAAGTAAGGATCCTGGATCTAATTTAAGACAACATAGCTCATGAAGTTCCTTCACCATGTTAATATGCAAGGTGCTAAAGCAAAGAAGTTCAAGTCAGAGGTATGAGTTAGTTAAAAGATGCAATTTGTGTGGTTGGCTTTTTAGTACTGAGACTTTAGATATACAGTCAAACTGGGAAGTAACAAAGATTTTTTTATAAACCAAAGGTTCATGAATCATTTTGGAAATATTGGGTTGGTCAAAATGTTCATTCATAACAGCTTATGAAACACCTGAGCAAACTTTCTGACCAGTCCAATATTTTACAATACCTTGAATTTGCTGATCTTTCCTATATTAAAAAATTGCTATTACTTACATGCTTTCTACTCTGCAGATAGCATGAAAGCAAAATAATGTAAAATAAGCATTTAACTCCTTTATAAGATAAGGGTAACTTGACAATATCTAAGAAAATAACTGCTTTTTGGAAACAGAATAAAGGCTAAGTAAAGACATGTTCCAAATTAAAGTTAATTTTGAATTAGCATATTATTTATTGAAAATATGCATTTTAAAACTCACAATTTTTTTTTAAACTGACTGAATCTTTGCCCGCTGAATTTCAACAAATGCCAACAACATACTTTTGCTGAACTGGCAGATATTATTTACAGTGTATATCACAGTTTAATAGGGGCTGCTTACAATGATCACTTCTTGGATATGTCAAAATTGTGATTTAATTGTTTCCCTCTATAGTAATCATTAAAATCACATTAAACTTAGTATGAAATAGTCAAACCACTATCTGAAGATTTGCAATAATGAACACATTCAATCTTATCTCTTTTTAAAATAATATCACAAAGGTTGTTATTCTTTAATAAAAAGTAGAGAAAACATTTGCAAATATCAGTTCAGTATCTCTAATGTATAAATATAGATTTATGTAAGTGTATGCCAGTAGAAACAACTTCAAGTTACAGATGTGTGTGATATAGAGCACAAACTTAAACACTGTATTTTTGTCAAACTAGGAAATAAACATCATAGATAAAGCCAGATTGGCATATAGGTTTCAGCCTATTATACTGTAGAAAAATTGCACCAGTATTCCTAAAGACCAAAAACCAGCAAGAGATACTGATAAGAGCTCAGTACTAAATTATATCTATCTTATACAGGTTTTGTATCCAAGTATTAATTTCATATAACTTACAATGTGTCAAATATTAAAGTGTTGCTTTCATTTACAAAGAGATGAGGCAAATATAATTTATGAAGTCATTATACCAAGCTAATATTACTGAAATTTTTTCTCTCCTATGATCTGAGATGAACGCTCATATAGAATATATATGTTCTATTCTTAGGGTCTACATAAACCTAAGTAAATGCACATTTGACAAAAAAAAAAGCCATATAGTTTATTTTTTTCCAGTATATTATTTTCAGGAATACAAGTGATACTTTAGTTGTAAATCATACAGGTTAAAAGGGGCTAACATACAAACTAAATAAAGATCTCATTAAACTCCATAGCAAAAAACAAACAAACTATGCAATTTAAAAATGGCACAGCTTTAAATAGGCATTTGTCTACAGAAGACATATAGATAGCCTGCAGGCACACAAATAGTTGCTCAACATCACTAATCATCAGCAAAATGCAAGTCAAAACCACAATGAGAAATCACCTGACACCTGTCAAAATGTCTATGATCAAAAAAGCCTACAAATAATAAATTTGGAAGGGATGTGGAGAAAAGAGAACCCTAGCACACTGTTGGTGGGTTTGTAAACTGGTGCAATCACTATGGAAAGCAGTATGGAGGATCCTCAAAAAACTCAAGTAAAAAAAAAAAAAATAGAACTACCATATAAGCCAACAATTCTATTATTGAGCATATGTTCTCAGTAGTAGAAAGGAAATGAAAACACTAATTCAAAGGCTTAGACATTACTTTGCTGACAAAGGTCTGTATAGTCAAAGCTATGGCTTTTCCAGTAGTCATGTACAGATGTGAGAGTTGAACCACAAAAAGGCTGAGCATCAAATTGATGCTTTTGAACTGTGGTGTTGGAGAAGACTCTTGAGAGTCCCTTGGACTGCAAGGACATCCAACCAGTCCATCCTAGAGGAAATCAGTCCTGAATATTTCATTGGAAGGACTAATGCTGAAGTTGAAGCTCCAATACTTTGGCCACCTGATGTGAAGTACTGATTCATTAGAAAAGACCCTGACGCTGGGAAAGATTGAAGGCAGGAGAAGAAGGGGATAACAGAGGAAGAGATGATTGGATGGCATCAACGACTCAATGGACTTGAGTTTCGGCAAGCTCTGAGAGACGGTGAAAGACAGGTAAACCTGGTGTGCTGCAATCCATAGGGTCACTAAAAGTTGGACACGACTGAGCAACTGAACAACAGCAACAACTCGAAAACGTATCCCAAAGTTCACAGCAGCTCTGGCAATAGCCAAGATGTGGTAGCAACCCAAGTGCCCATTAACAGATGAATGGATTTAGATGTGGTATACATACACAAGGGCCTCCCTTGTGGCTCAACTGGTAAAGAATCCGCCTGCAATGCGGGAGACCTGGGTTCGATCCCTGGGTTGGGAAGATCCCCTGGAGAAGGGAAAGGCTACCCACTCCGGTATTCTGGCCTGGAGCATTCCATGGACTGTATAGTCCATGGGGTCGCAAAGAGTTGGACACGACTGAGCGACTTTAGCTTTCACTTTCCTACATACACAGTGGAATTCTCCTCAGGCATAAAAAACTATGAGACTATGCTATTTGCCATAATATGGATGAATCTAAAGAGTATTACATTTAATTTAATAAGTAATAAAAAGACAAATACTGTTAACACTTACATGCAGAATCTAAAAAGTAAAAAACAAAAACCTCCAAAACAAATGTATTAACAAAACTATAAGATTCAGCTATATAGAATTAGTGATACAAATGGGGAGAGAGGGGAGGGAAGGGGCAAGATAGAGGCATGGAATTAAGAGATTCCACTATGTATAAAATAGATAAGCAAAAAGGATATATCATACAGCACAGGGAAATGTATCTATTATTTTGTAAGAACTTTAATTGGAGTATAATCTACAATAAAATCGAATGACTGTGTTGTACAGCTGAACATAATATAAATCAACTGTACCTTATTTAAAAAAAAAAAGAAAAACTATGACACAAACATTATGCTCATAGATATTTAACATATTTGTTCATATTTCTGCCCCTGAAACCTCAACAGTATTTATAATAACATTATACATAAAAGTCCCAAATAGACATGCTAAGTCACATCAGTCGTGTCCGACTCTGTGCGACTCCATGGACAATACCCGCCAGGCTCCTCTGTCCCTGGGATTCTCCAGGCAAGAATACTGGAGTGGGTTGCATTATACATAAAAGTCCCAAATAGAGATAGTTATGCATAATTAAGTAAGTACTATAAACAACAGTATGGATATATTCATGAATATTAAGTATAATAAGTCAGAAACAGAAGAATGTGTGTGAATGCACACAAAAACCATATATACAAATAATCATACAATATATAAAATTATAAATATATATTTTAAAGCCTATAAATTACTTTATTTTAGTAGATTGAAAAAATAAGAAAATAATCTATGATCAAAAACTCAGGAAAACACTTTCCATGCAAAGAAAGTATTGACTTGGTGGGAAGGGAGATACTTAAAAGTTCAGTTCAGTTGATCAGTCATGTCCAACTCATTGCAAACCCATGCACTGCAGTACACCAGGCTTCCCTGTCCATCATCAACCGCCAGAGCTCACTCAAACTCATGTCCGTTGAGTCAGTGATGCCATTCAACCATCTCTTCTTCTGTTGTCCCCGTCTCCTCCCGCCTTCAATCTTTCTCAACATCCGGGTCTTTTCAAATGAGTCAGTTCTTTGCATCAAGTGGCCAAAATATTGGAGTTTCAGCTTGAGCATCAATCCTTCCAATGAATATTCAGGACAAATTTCCTTTAGGATGGACTGCTTGGATCTCCTTGCTGTCCAGGGGACAACATTACAGTTCAAAAATATCAGTTCTTCAGTGCTCAGCTTTTTTATAGTCCAACTCTCACATCCATACATGACTACTGGAAAAACCACAGCTTTGACTAGACAGACCATCATTGGCAAAATCTCTGCTTTTTAATACGCTGTTTAGGTTAGTCATAACTTTTCCTTCAAGGAGCAAGCATCTTTTTATTTCATGGCTACAGTCACCATCTGCAGTGATTTTGGAGCCCAAGAAAATAAAGTCTGTCACTGTTTCCATTGTTTCCCCATCTACTTGTCATGAAATGATGGGACCAGATGCTATGATCTTCGTTTTCTGAATGTTGAGTTTTAAGCCAAGTTTTTCACTCTCCTCTGTCACTTTCATCAAGAGGTTCTTTAGTTCCTCTTCACTTTCTGCCATAAGGGTGGTGTCTCCTGTGTACCTGAGGTTATTGATATTACTCCCGGCAATCTTGATTCCAGATTATGCTTCACCCAATTCAGCATTTCTCCTGATGTACTCTGCAGATAAGCTAAACAAGCAGGGTGACAATGTACAGCCTTGATGTACCCCTTTCCCAATTTGGAACCAGTCTGTTGTTTCATGTCCAGTTCTAACTGCTGCTTCTTGACTTGCATACAGATTTCTCAGGAGACAGGTCAGGTGGTTTGTTATTTACATCTCTTTAAGACTTTTCCACAGTTGGTTGTGATACACACAGTCAAAGGCTTTGTCATAGCCAATAAAGCAGAAGTAGATGTTTTTCTGGAACTCTCTTGCTCTTCCAATGATCCAACAGATGTTGGCATTTGATCTCTGGTTCCTCTGCCTTTCCTAAATCCAGTTTGAACCTCTGAAAGTTCACAGTTCACATACTTTTGAAGCCTGGCTTGGAGAATTTTGAACATTACTTTGCTATCATGTGAGATGAGTGCAATTGTGTGGTAGTTTGAGCATTCTTTGGCATTGCCTTCCTTTGATATTGGAATAAAAACTGACTTTTCCAGTCCTGTGGCCACTGCTGAGTTTTCCAAATTTGCTGGCATATTGAGTGCAACACTTTCACAGCATCATCTTTCAGGATTTGAAATAGCTCATCTGGAATTCCATCACCTCCACTAGCTTTGTTCGTAGTGATGCTTCCCAAGGCCCACTTGACTTCCCATTCCAGGATGTCTGGCTCTAGGTGAGTGATCACATCATCGTGGTTATCTGGTTCATGAAGGTCTTTTTTTAAAATAGTTTTAGTTGTTTTTTTTTTTTTTTTTTTTTGTATAACACTTTAAAATGGAAATCTTATTTGTACTGGAAACACTGGACTTGAGACAAGATGATGTTCATTTTATGAAAAATCCTTTGAACTAATTGCTTGATTTGTGAACTTTTCCATGTGCTTGATTGTATTTACTGCAACTTAAAAAAATTCAAGTTTAAGTGATTCTATTTTCAAAACTTTGTTAAAAACAGCATTTTCATGGAAATGCAGCTTAAATTAGAGAAAATAAATAGCTTGAGTCATACATTATTTATTTTATGAGGAGGAAAATGGCTTAGGTAATCAATGAACACATGACATATCACATTTGTATTTGTAATCAAATCATCAAAGTTGCATTCAAAAAAGTGATCATTAATTTCTTTAACAGATGGAGACATAATGGCATGCTGCAGTACATGGGGTCTCAGAGTCAGACACAACTGAGCAACTGTACAACAACATCAAGAATAAATTATCTATGTCACATTAAAATTCCTGTGTCAGACACAGAGTTTTAACTGTCAGTAGCTTCATAAACCTTGATTAAACAACGTGGCATTGAAAATAATATGTGAGATAACGGAGCATATCTTCAACTGTATTTAGGAGTATCTTTTTAGGAAAGGAAGTTATGATAATTACTAAAATTGTGGTCTATATTAATAATATTTTAAAATCAACCCAGCATATAAACTCCCCCAAATGAGTGGGAAAGGAAATTATTCTCTCATTTTTGGGTCCAGAAGAATACATTAAGAAACATTTTACCCCTTTTTCTTAATACATTACTATTCTTGAATTTTCTTGAAGTAAAAGTTGTTCACAACCAAACAATACAACACTCTGAAGAACATAAAAAAGTTAAGTGTGTGTAGATGTCATATGTAGACTTATACTGTTATTTGTATATTTGAGAAAAAGAATCTTCACTATGTGTCATAATTATGGAACTCTATACAGGATTATATTATGAACCAATGACTTTTTCTGACTGAATTTGGTTTGTGTGTGCTGTGACACACTGCAAGGCCTTTGAAGGCTGACCACCATCTGATGTCAAGTCATACCTCCACCTGTTGCTAAGTAAGTAACCTTAGCAACAGGCGGTAATTCTAACCCATGTCTTGCTTTCTTCATCTGTAAATGCAAAAGATACTACTACCTATTGCACTGGATGACTGTGATGATGAAATAACATCACACACTTAAAGCACTTCAGAAATGCTACATAATGAGGACCTCATGAATACTATCATTATTTAATATACCTGTACTAAATAACCAGGTTTATTAATAAAGGCATGAAAGAAAAGTTCTAATGGACATGTAAATATACTTTATGAAATAAATTGTATAAGGGAATTATTACATTAAATATGAACTGGAAAAGCATATTCAATAACAGAAATAGAAAAAAGACACATGAAGAACTAGAAATCCTAAATATAACTCTTAAGAAAAACTGGGAAAAGTTATTTGAAAACAGCATTAAGGAAAAGCAGCATTAAAGCAGCATCTGAATTGAAGTATAAGCTCTGTCACTAAACTTTTATACTCACAATCGATATCAAAAAACACATTTGTCTATGTCCAAGTCAGTTATAAGAAATCTGTGCAAAACTCAATTAGTACACCTAAGTTTATTTCTATGATATGAAATGCTTGGAATTATGTGTACAAAATGATCTACTAGATTCATCCTCCATTTCTGTTTTTCTACTTTCTATGATATAGTATTTCACAAAGTATAAATACTATTACATCTTTATTCCAAAGCATCATGCAAAATATTAAAAGTGCATGTTTGTCAAATTCAGACAATATGAGACAGTTTCATTTTTTTAAAAGTTTCAAAAAAAAAAAACCCAAAAATTTTTAGAAAAGTTTAACAGATCACAATCTGGCATAAATGCTAAACTTTTATTTTTAAAAAAGATCCTCAGTCCCCTGGGCAGCAAGGAGATGCAACCAACAATCCTAAAGGAAAGCAACCCTGTATATTCATTGGAAGGACTAATGCTGAGGCTCCAATACTTTGGTCATCTAATGTGAAGTACAGACTCATTGGAAAAGACTCTGATGCTGGGAAAGATTAAGGGCAAGAGGAGAAGGGGACAGCAGAGAATGAGATGGTTGGACGGCATTGCTGACTCAATGGTCAAGGAATTTGAGCAAACTCTGGGAGAAGATGAAGGACAGGGAAGCGTGCAGTGCTGCAATCCATGGGCTCTGCAAAAAGTCGGATATGACTAAATGACTGAACAACAGCAACAGACATTTTTAGAAATGTCGTTCACTATTAACAAGTAAAAATTTGAATGAAATCAGAAGTCATTAACATCTACAAACTAGATTGGAAACTGCCTCCCTGCAAGAGACTCATCCGCTTTCCATCTCTCACCGTGTTGTCTGCATGCTGAGGATATCTGGCAGCCACGTTCTCCGCACACAGCACCGCAGGTGCCTAATTGTCTGGGACAATCACTTGTCTGTGAATACAACCCTTAATGATGCTACAGCTTTGGTTTCCATAAGTGGAACAATGGAACTACCATTAAGCCCAAAAGAAACTGAAAAGCTTTTCTGCAGAAAGCATAATTTGCTTCTGATTCCATTTAGTTCAGTTCAGTTGCTCAGTCGTGTCCAACTATTTGCAACCCCTTGGACTGCAGTATGCCAGGCCCCCCTGTCCATCACCAACTCTTGGAGCTTACTTAAACTCATGTCCATTGAGTCAGTGATGGCGTCCAACCATCCCATCCTCTGTCATCCCCTTCTCCTTCTGCCTTCAATCATTACCCAGCATCAAGGTCTTTTCAAATAAGTCAGCTCTTCGCATCAAGTGACCAAAGTATTAGAGTTTCAGCCTCAGCATCAGTTCATCCAGTGAATATTCAGGACTGATCTCCTTTAGGATGGACTGGTTGGATCTCCTTGCAGTCCAATAGACTCTCAATAGTCTTTTCCAACACCACAGTTCAAAAGCATCAATCCTCCAGTGCTCAGTTTTCTTTATAGTCCAACTCTCACATCCATACATGACTACTGAAAAACCCACAGCTTAGACTAGACGGAACTCTGTTGGCAAAGTAATGTCTCTGCTTTTTAATATACTGTCTAGGTTGGTCATAACTTTTCTTCCAAGGAGCAAACATCTTTTAATTTCATGGCTGCAGTCACAATCTGCAGTTTCTGATTAATATCTCCTAATTAAAGATCATCCCTAAACACCTTAGGAGTACAACATCATACATTCCTCACCACTACTTGGTGGATGTTTAATTCCTACCCAGAGTGTAAGTTGATTTTGAGTTCCAATATAGCTAATGTACCATTTGGGAAACACATGAGATTATGTAGAGAATCTCAGGGAGTCAAGCTTGAGTAAGACAAAGATTTTGAAAGTAAGTGATTGGGCAACACAGGTTTAGACTGCCTCCTTGATCGCATGGTTTCTGAAAAGTCTTCTGTGAGTTTTATCCTGGTTCCTCTGTAGGTCTAGCCCCAGCTGCCTTCAAGATGAGGAGTCCTTGCTTCCCCACTTTTTCTCTTCAGCTGTGTGGATGCCTGTGTGTTGCCATATGTGCCAAACACACACCCGTATATATACAGACATCTTCTGTACGAGAGTTCATCAATTACTCAGTCGTGTCTGACTCTTTGCGACCCCATGAATCGCAGCACGCCAGGCCTCCCTGTCCATCACCAACTCCCACAGTTTACTCAAACTCATGCCCATCGAGTCGGTGATGCCATCCAGCCATCTCATCTTCTGTCAGCCCCTTCTCCTCCTGCCGTCAATCCCTCACAGCATCAGGGTCTTTTCCAATGAGTCAACTCTTCACATGAGGTGGTCAAAGTACTGGAGTTTCAGCTTCAGCATCAGTCCTTCCAATGAACACCCAGGACTGATCTCCTTTAGGATGGACTGGTTGGGTTTCCTTGCATTCCAAGGGACTCTCAAGTCTTCTCCAACACCACAGTTCAAAAGCATCAATTTTTCAGCACTCAGCTTTCTTCACAGTCCAACTCTCACATCCATAAATGACCATTGGAAAAACCATAGCCTTGACTAGACAGACCTTTGTTCCCAAAGTAATGCCTGCTTTTTAATATGCTGTCTAGGTTGGTCATAACTTTCCTTCCAAGGAGTAAGCGTCTTTTAATTTCATGGTTGCAATCACCATCTGCAGTGATTTTGGAGCCCCCCAAAATAAAGTCTGCTACTGCTTCAGCTATTTTCCCATCTATTTCCCATGAAGTGATGGGACCAGATGCCATGATCTTAATTTTCTGAATGTTGAGATTTAAGCCAACTTTTTCACTCTCCTCTTTCACTTTCATCAAGAGGCTCTTTAGTTCCTCTTCACTTTCTGCCATAAGGGTGGTATCATCTGCATATCTGAGGTTATTGATATTTCTCCCAGAAAACTTAATTCCAGCTTGTGTTTCTTTCAGCCCAGCATTTCTCATGATGTACTCTGCATATAAGTTAAACAAGCAGGGTGACAATATACAGCCTTGACGTACTCCTTTTCCTATTTGGGACCAGTCTGTTTTTCCATGTCCAGTTCTAACTGTTTCTTCCTGACCTGCATACAGGTTTATCAAGAGGCAGGTCAGGTGGTCTCTATGCCCATCTCTTTCAGAATTTTCCACAGTTTATTGTGATCCACACAAAGGCTTTGGCATAGTCAATAAAGCAGAAATATGTGATATTCTGGAACTCTCTTGTTTTTGGATGATCCAGCGGATGTTGGCAATTTGATCTCTGGTTCCTCTGCCTTTCTTAAAACCAGCTTGAACATCTGGAAGTTCTCGGTTCACATATTGCTGAAGCCTGGCCTGGAGAATGTTGAGCATTACTTTACTAGCATGTGAGATGAGTGCAATTGTGCAGTAGTTTGAGCATTCTTTGGCATTGCCTTCCTTTGGGATTGGAATGAAAACTGACCTTTTCCAGTCCTGAGGCCACTGCTGAATTTTCCAAATTTGCCGGCATATTGAGTGCGGCACTTTCACAGCATCATCTTTCAGGGTTTGAAATAGCTCAACTGGAATTTGATCACATCCACTAGCTTTGTTCATAGTGATGCTTTCTAAGGCCCACTTCACTTCACATTCCAGGATGTCTGGCTCTAGGTGAGTGATCACACCATCGTGATTATCTGGGTCATGAAGGTCTTTTTTGTATAGTTCTTCTGTATATTCTTGCCACCTTTTCTTAATATCTTCTGCTTCTGTTATGTCCATACCATTTCTGTACTTTATCAAACCCATTTTTGTATGAAATGGTCCCTTGGTATCTCTAATTTTCTTGAAGAGATCTCTAGCCTTTCCCATTCTGTTGTTTTCCTCTATTTCTTTGCATTGATTGCTGAGGAAGGCTATCTTATCTCTCCTTGCTATTCTTTGGAACTCTCTGTATGAGAGTAGATTGTGGTAAAATTTTAAAACAGTTAATAATAGGATATGGGCACCTCTTTTACTTGTTAGGTCTTTAATGTGGAAGTGGAAGCCACTCAGTCGTGTCCAGCTCTTTGTGACCCCATGGACTATAGCCTGCCAGGCTCCTCTGTCCGTGGGATTCTCCAGCAAGAATAGTGAGTGGGTTTCTATTCCCTTCTGTAGGGGATATTTCCAACCCAGGGATCACACCCAGTTTTCCTGCATTGCAGGCAGATTCTTCACTGTCTGAGGTCTTATATTAACCCAGAAAGAGTGTATTTAAAGTTTGTTGTTGGCCTGGTTACCCTCAATGTAAGTAGAAGGTATCACAGGTTTCTCTACTGAGGCCTTTTGCCTCCTATTTACCTTTGGGTCTTTGTTCTGTTTTCCACAGACAAAGTCTGACTCCTGCAGCTCTCCCAGATGCATTTCACTGTTATTTTACTTAAGCTTGTTATCATGGTGGTGTGCGTGCTGGAGAGGAGGTTCTGGCTGACTTGACCCAGTGTCACACACTCACTGTGACTTGGGTCTTGGGTCCGCAGCCCTCACCCGGACTTCAGCCATGGAGTGCTGGGCCTTGTCTGTACGAGGCCTCTTCCCCAGCACAAGAGCTGCCTTCTCACACCTCTGTGAGCCTTCCCCAGCTTTGGAGCATTTCCACCTGTGCACTGAGGCTACACGTTGATGTCCTTCCCCCTACACATTGAGACTTTTTTCCTGACAGGGACATAGGAAGATGCATCTAATTTGGATGGTAGCCACCATCTCTTTTTCCAGCCAGAGCCATCAGTGATTTTTTCTGGATTTCCCTCAATCCTTATTGCTGACACTTTCTGAGTTCTCTGAGGAAAAGAAGGAGTGAGACCTCACATCTCTTTCCCTAACCCACACTCACCCTTGTTGCAGTTGTTGCTGTTTACTTGCTCAGTCGTGTCTGACTCTTTGCAGGCCCATGGACTGTAACCCACCAGGCTCCTCTGTTCATAGGATTTTCCAACAAGAATACTGGAGTGGGTTGCCATTTCCTCCTCCAGGGGATCTTCCTGACCCTCTCTCTTTAGCTATTCATTAATAGTTAAATATTTTCCTCAGCTCGGCATTTCATACCTTTTGACTGCTTGACTTAAAGTAAATGCTCAGCTCTATTTTTCTTCTTACCATCTCTATTTCTCTTTACATTTTGTGATAGTTATTTGCCCTGTGGCCTCAGTTTTGAAATAGCTATATAAAAGTCACTAAATCTGCAAATCTGCAGTTAATCCAAATTGTTTTTCTTTTCTGCAAATATAGGAGCAACACTCTTTTCAGTTCTCTACTTTTCTAAACTATAACATGGTGCTTCCAAAAATCCAAGACAAGGGTTTTGAAAATCTATTATATGTTGCTAACTCAGTTAACATCTCATTTCAGTTTTTACCTTTCAAATAAAAATACTAAATAACACAATTCAAAATTGTGTTGTAGGTAGAAAGTGTTGAAGTTCACTTAAAAACTTAACAGTGGGGCAAGATGTCTAAATTAATATGAATTTATATAAATTTTTTATGCTTAATGACCACTAATTTTTCAATAATTTATTTGTTAAATGTGGTTCCTTTGATCTTATGGTAAGCACCCAACTACTATATAAGAGTCACACTAGTCTTGATAGGTTATGTACATCATTTGAACAAGTTTCTACAGCCATATTTTTATAAGGAATAATTAAATATAAATACATAATTTCTCAACATGTAATACATAGTAAAGTTATTTTATTCTTCCCCATTCTTAACTTAGAGCTTTCAGGACTTTCATCCAACTTTTAATCTTTTCATCCACCTGTGTCATTATATTTATCATCTTTATTTCTATAATAAAGATAATAATAGATATTACATTACAGTGATTCTCTAATTTGTATTCACAGTCATCTCACTATCTAACGTCTCTTTAATGTCAAGTCTACAAATGTAACTTTTCTGATTGCTGAATAGGACACAGTTATAGCATCTCTCTCATAAAACAAAAATATCCTTCAAGGATATCACTTATCTGATTCATCTACATACTGACAGCAAGAACAGTGAGTTAAACATAGTACATAAATACCTGAATACTTCATTGTATTACATACACACTCACACACAATTGAAATAAGTCAACTCTAAGGTTAACAAATGTGAATCAAAATGCGTCAGGTTGAAACCAAATCCTGTTTTACCATTGTGAACCAGTATGATTATAATCACAAGGGCTAACTTCTGCCAAGATACTCAGATTTTTCAAAATTTACATCATTGCAAAAAACAGTCCTGTTGATAAAAACTTATTTTTTCTAAGGACAGAGAAGTAAAATAATATATGAGACTGTCTCCTTGGCAAATTACTATAATGGAAATTGCAAGGCTAGTCACAGGGATATCTGTACTGGTGCTCATTCACCTGTGAGAATCATTTCTAAGCTGCTTTACTAGAAAATATCCTAAATCTTCCTCTCTATCTATAGAACATATGCCTAAAACAGAATGGTTAATGTCGGTATAATTTTATCAGGAAGAAACACAGTGACAAATGCCTTCCTCAAAAGAAAAATCTATCTGTATTAATGCCATTTAAAGAAATTCATTCAAGTCTTAATCTCTAAATGAATCCCTCATTTTGAATGCAAAGTAAAATCTTATTCAGTGCTTATTTTCTTGGCATATGTTTTAACAAGTAACATAAGGCAATTAATCTTTGAAACAATACCAAGTGTTAAGAATAGATGTATCAGCTTCTATGTTTATCTAAGCAATATGTGCTATGCAAGAAAAAAGCTATGTAAATATATAATGAACTGTCTATAAAATATAAATCTATACTATATATAGTATACACTATACCATACTGCCAACATTTTATGTGATACTCTAAAATTACCCTGAAGAGAAATGAAACACATCATGCTTAACAAATTTTGTTCATAAATTGTTTGTACATCTTTCAAATTTAGTAATTTAAATGTCTTTAGCTAAAATTTTGAGAATCTTATCATGTAATACTGTGTATCTCCAGCTTGAATATTACTGATGTTATATATTTTTTGTTTTATTTTCATTTTTCTCTTTTATTAATTAATTCTTCCTCAGTTGAAAATCCATGAAAAAAATAAAGATACGTAGAGTGTGTTGTGATACATGGTTTGAGCCATAAGTATTACCACGAAAAGAAAGATGCACATCTATATAGGGTGATTTTCTCACTTCCATCTTTCACTCTTCTAGACTCTTCCCCTCCATTTCTTCCCTTAAATCTGCCCAAAGTTAAGTTTTCAGCAGATATTCATTGAACTCATGTTTACCATATGGCTTATAGATTTCTTTATTAGTAATGTACTTAAAGCCCTCATCAGTCACAACTTTCAGCAAAATATGATCATATTATTCATAGTTATATTTTCTAAAAGAAAACAAAGGCATTGTTTTTTCATTAAAATGATGTGCTATCTGTCCATTAGTTCTAATAGTTAATGTTTGTTTTGGTTTATATAAGACAAGCAAAAGACTGTACATCAAAAGATTAAAGTGCAAAACATCATGGCTTGAAGAAAAGCAATCAGATGCGAGAAATTCATCATGATATTTAATTTTTTAGATATCAATATCTTGAGAAAGAATTTCTGATATGCACATACTAAAATTGTTTGGAGATTTCAAATAACTTGAAACGTGTAAGATGTTGAAAGCATGATTAAACTTTGAGGTTTAACCCACAGTGTATTTGGAATATTTTGCTTAAACTCTTCTATTTAAGCATTTTTCTTTCTATCTTTTCCTGTGAAAAGACTAGATCCATGATGTTCTACCTGGAAAAACTGTAAAAACCTTTCATTTTAACAGAAATAATGCTTTAACCTTTCTAGAAGAACTTAGATTACTATGTGATTCATTCATATAGGGGGAGAAAAGATCAGTCTCTCATAGGGAAGAATTCCAAATAATGTGTGCAAATATTCCACACCAAGGAGTTGAATTATACCTACTCCTTAAGATCTGGCTGGGCATACTGACTTTCTTCCAAAGATTGCACTATGGAAATGGCAAAGAAAAAGTAATTCTACAGCAGAGGAGCCTGGCAAACACACTCTAGCCAGGTAATAAAGGTCAACATTAACATCAGTAAATTAATGTTGATAGGATTATCCTTGATATAAGATAAAATGGTATTTTACCCCATGATCTTCCCTCCCGGTCCATTGTGTGTAGATCACAATAAACTGTGGAAAATTCTGAAAGAGATGGGAATACCAGACCACCTGACCTGCCTCTTGAGAAACCTATATGCAGGTCAGGAAGCAACAATTAGAACCGGACATGGAACAACAAACTGGTTCCAAATAGGAGTACGTCAAGGCTATGTATTGTCACCTTGCTTTTTTAACTTACATGCAGAGTACATCATGAGAAACACTGGGCTGGATGAAGCACAAGCTGGAATCAAGATTGCCAGGAGAAATATCAATAACCTCAGATATGCAGATGATACCACCCTTATGGCAGAAAGTGAAGAAGAACTAAAGAGCCTCTTGATGAAAGTAAAAGAGGAAAGTGAAAAAGTTGGCTTAAAGCTCAACATTCAGAAAACTAAGATCATGGCATTCAGTCCCATCACTTCATGGAAAATAGATGGAGAAACAGTGGAAACAGTGGCTGACTATTTCTTTGGGCTCCAAAATCACTGCAGATGGTGACTGCAGCCATGAAATAAAAAGATGCTTAAAAAAAAAAAAAAAGATGCTTACTCCTAGGAAGAAAAGTTACAACCAACCTAGACAGCATATTAAACAGCAGAGACATTACTTTGCCAACAAAAGTCCATCTAGTCAAGGCTGTGGTTTTTCCAGTTGTCATGTAAGGATGTGACAGTTGGACTATAAAGAAAGTTGAGTGCCAAAGAATTGATGCTTTTGAACTGTGGTGTTGGAGAAGACTCTTGAGAGTCCCTTGGACTGCAAGGAGATCCAACCAATCCATCCTAAAGGAAATCAGTCCTGAATATTCATTGGAAGGGGTGATGCTAAAGCTGAAACTCCAATACTTTGGCAAGAGCTGACTCATTTGAAAAGACTCTGTTGTTGGGAAAGATTGAAGGCAGGAGGAGAAAGGGACAACAGAGGAAGAGATGGTTGGATGGCATCACCAAGTCAATGGGCATAAGTTTGAGTAAACTCTGGGTGATGGTGATGGACAGGGAAACCTGGCATGCTGCAGTCCATGGGGTCACAAAGAGTTGGACACGACTGAGTGACTGAACTTCCCTTCCCTTCCCTTCCAAAGCTTATAACATCTAATCATCAGAAAAACATTATTCTAATTCTAATAGAAGGAAAGCCTACAGTGTATCTAACTAGTACTTCTACAAATGCTCAAGGTCATCAAAAATAAGGAAAACCTGAGAAATCTTAACACACATTAAGAAGCCACTGGAGACATAAGATCTAAATGACAGTGGGTATTCTGGGACAGAAATTTGAATGCAGTCTGGACCTCAGCTGGAAAGAGTGATTGATACTGAGTCGTTAATTATAACAAATGTATCATTAATAAAAGATGCTTATCGGGGAAACACATGGGATATATGTGAATTTTAACATTTAATTCCAAAACTGTTCTAAAAAGAAGTTTATAAAAAAAAAAAAGTAAATGATATTGAGGTGGTTCTCAGGTATCAGTAATTTTCTCAAGCAGTAGTGGAATGTCAAATGATAAAACGTTAAATCATCCTTGAAGAAGACACTGAAATTGAAGCTCCAATAATTTGGCCACCTGATGTGAAGAGCTGACTCAATGGAAAAACCCTGATGCTGGGGAAGATGGAGGCAAAAGGAGAAGGGAACAGTAGAGGATGAGATGGTTAGATAGCATTACCAACTCGATGAATATGAATCTGAGCAAACTCTGGGAGACAGTGGAGAACAGAGAGAGGAACCTGGCATACTCCAGTCCATGAGGTCACAAAGAGTTGGACATGACTTAGCGACTTAACAACAACAAATACTTGAAGAAAACAATGGAATGATGCTGTGAAAGAGTACATAGTGAAAGCAAAAATCACCTATCATAATATATTGACACATTTTAAATTTTTATATGGTGATTTAAATAAGATAATACCTATGGTTTTAATTAGAATAAGCTTGCTCTTGGGTAGGAAAGGAGAAATGATTCAATCCATGTTTTAATGCAGCTCTTCAGTAAGTGGTGCTGGGAAAACTGGACCACTACATGTATAAAATTGAAATTAGACCACTCCCTAACACTATACAGAAAAATAAACTCAAAGTGGGTTAAAGACCTAAATATAAGGCCAAACACTATCAAGCTCTTAGAGAAAATCATAGGCAGAACACTCTGACACTAATCACAGCAATATCTTTTTTGATCCACATCCCAGAGTAATGAAAATAAAAACAAAACATAATCAAATAGGACCCAATTAAACTCAAAAGTTTCTGCAAAGCAAAGGAAACCATAAAACAAAAAGATAGCCCACAGAATGGAAGAAAATATTTGCAAGCTCAGCAACTGACAAGGGATTAAAATACACAAACAGCTCATTCACCCCTTGGTCAAATAAAAGAACCCAATCAAAAAATGAGCAGAAGATCTAAATAGACATTTCTCAAATGAAGACATATAGATGGTTCGAAGCACATGAAAAGATGCTCAACATCACTAATTATTATAAAAATGCAAATCAAAACTACAATGAGGTATCACTTCACACCAGTCAGAATGCCCATTATCAAAAAAGTCTACAAACAATAATCCAGGAGTTGGTGATGGACAGGGAGGCCTGGCATGCTGTAATCCATGGGGTCACAAAGAGTTGGACACGACTGAGCGACTGAACTGAAGTCATGCCCAACTCTTTGCAACCCCATGGACTGTAGTCCACCCGGCTCCTCTGAACAGGCAAGAATACTGAAGTGGGTTGCTGTTCCCTTCTCCAGGAGATTTTCCCAACCCAGGGATCAAACCCAGGTCTCCCACATTGCAGGAAAATTCTTTCCCATCTGAGCCACCAGAGAAGCCTTTTGATGAATATTAATGTTATATCAAAAGTAGTTTGCAATTGCAACTCTTAGAAGCACTGTCTTTAGGACCAGAACCGAAATAAGCCTCCATCTTTAGGCTCTGAGAGAGACTGTGTCCCTTGCCTCTCTCCTAGCTTCTAAGAGTTTGCTAACAGTCTCTGGTGTTTCTTAGCTTTTGCTACATTGGTTCAATTTCTACCTTCATCCTCACATGGCATTCTATGTGTGTCTGTGTGTGTGTGTGTGTGTCCAAGTTTTCTTTTTATCAGGGCACCAGTCATATTGGATTAGGAGCTACCCTACTCCAGTATGACCCTAGCTTAACTATATCTGTATGGTCCTATTTCCAAATAAGATCACATGCTTAGATACTGGAAGTTAGGATTTCAACACAAGTTTTGGAGAAATTCAACTCATAATAGAAATGACCCCAAATTAAATTGCTAGTCAACCATGAAAAAACAAAACAAAACAATTATCTTTCTACATAAATTCATGTATTCAATTTATACTCATTATTCACATATTCTATATTTGTGCATTTTCCTACTCAAGAATATTTGTAACATCAAAATGAATATTCTTTAAGCACTGGTATTTGCAGGAATACTCATGAATAGAGTGACAAAAAAGTATTGCTCAACACAAGTGGCCAAGCAGAAGCTGGTGCTCGGCCTTCCTGTTTCAGTCCTCCCGCTGTAAACAAGCATCCTTCTGTAGTCTAGGGTGATGTTTTCAAACTTCTGAGCTATTTACTGATGATCAACTGATATCTAATTTTACTAAGCACAGCAAGTCTGACAGGTGTTATGAAGGAAATGTGTGTGTTATGTAAGTTTCTTTCGGGCATGACTTAAGTGTCATTGGCCATGATTTAAGTAAGGAATCTGCATATATGTTAAGTAAATAAGAAACACACAAAACAATGTTATGTGTTGACTGATTAGATGAATATGCTATAACCAGAGTCTCACAGGGACCTAATCCTGTGAGACTCTGGTTATATAATCGTTAATTCCTCTGAGATTAATGGTTTAGCAGTCACTAATTCAGTGTTCGGTTTCTGGTGACTTTATAAAACCTAACTACCGAGAATAAAGAGAATCAACTGTTACATATAAAATGAATTTATGAAAAAGCCTAACTAATGAACAATCTTAAAGTTTTAGAACTAAATGACAGAGTGAATGACAGTGTTACTAACTGAGTGGGAATGATTACCAAAGAAGCATGCTGAGTAAGTGAGATGTCAGAATTTGTACTTGGAAAGCAAAAAATAGGAGAATAAAATTCTGCTCTCCCTCAAAGGGAAGTCTGGTGTGCTGCAGTCCATAGGGCTTCAGAGAGTTGGACACCACTGAGCGACTGAACTGAACTCCCTCAAAAGTTGTGGTCACAAGATGCAGGATGCTAAACATTCCATTTTCTCCAGAAGGATCACATTCTTCCTGAGGCACAAGCTTCTTGATGCTTCAGCAGCAATTTCTTACCAACAGACCCTTTCAGGAAATATAATAAAGCTGTAATTAGATTAAAACAAAGTTGAGACTTTTCTGGACTATGGTAAAGGGAAGCTAATGTAAATTCACCTTTCCCCCCATCCCCAAATCCAAGATAACTTTTTCTTTCCCCCAAATCAAGAGACTATATTTCCACATTTCATTTGCAGGAGCAAGAACTTGAGTCAATTCAGATTTTTACTTTTCATATTCAAGTGAAACAAAATGTTCTTCTTTCATGAGTTTTAAATAATTATATATCTAAGAGAAATATAACCTTGTCAACTAGATAAGAATCTGGTATATAGGTATAAAATATAAATATATGTCATTAAAATTACTGCTTCTATTGAAAGTCAAGGGACTGGTTGAATAAAACTTCAGATTAAATTTTGATAGACAATAGATCAAAATGAAGGGCTGAGTCCTGATCATTCTAGAAAGTAAAAAAGCTGTTTGGAAAAGGAGATGCAAATGGAACAAACAATATTAGTAAAAGAAGAACAGCATGGCATCCTTTCACAGAAGAAAATATCTCAAGAAGGAAGAGGTAATCTACTGTGTTTATGCTGCTGGGGTGTTACTTCAGATGTTTATTTGATATGGAGATAATTAGGGACTTTGGACACTGGAATCTGAAGTGTTAGTGAAGTGTTCATTGTATAGAACAGGGGCATTTAATCCAGTATAACAGAAGGGAAGGGAAATGATAAGTGTTTAGAGAGAGGTTAACAGGTTTTATAACAACGCAATGAGATAGATTTCCCCTGGTTATTATTATTTTTTTTTCTTATGAAATAAGAAGAAATGACATCTATTTAGAATGAGAAGTGTGAAGAGAGTTTTGGAGTTGTGGGAAGAGTGGTGAAAATGTGCTAGAGCTCTATGGTAGTAGGAAAATGAGTATATTACAGAAAGTCCTCAGGCAAGCTGAAGGCCAATGTGAGATGCAACTTTCTCAACAGAAAGCAAGAGTGGTAAAAGGGAAGAACAAATTTAATTCTACAATAGATCTGTTTCTTTTACTTTAACCTTTGTATTCTATTACTTTTGCTTTTAGTAAAGAATCTTGCCTAGAGCCTGAAATATACAGGGTAGCCTATTCTTAGGCGCTGACTTTTAAGAGTATAAGGGCTTCTACTTTAGCATAGAGATGATAAACTAGAACAGAGAATAACATTTGTCTTGGAGGTTTTTAGGAACATTGTGACAGCTCCAAGAGCAGAGGATTCCTGCAGGAAAAAGTGTGCACCAACCATCCACTCCCACTCCCCTTTCAATAGAAAAGAAACCTTAGCTTTAGTGGAGTAAGATGGTTCTCTAGGGCATTAGTCTGCTCGCCTGTTGGTCAGCTAGCTTTCTGAATGAAGTGATTATTCCTTGTCTCAACAACTTGTCTCCTGGTTCATTGGCCTATGGTGTGGTGAACAGAACAGAGCTTGACTCAGCAACATACCGAGCTTCTTTCTATACTTTTCTCCAGCCACCTTCACTGTGTGGTAGAAACCAAAAAATGATAGACAGTGAGAACTGGTTGCTTTGTTTTCTTTTTTTATTCCAGTAAAGTAAGATGGCAATAGAGTGGCAAGAAGGTTGATTATAGTAACTGTGGAATCTAAATTAGGTCAACGAGAAAGAGAGCTACAGACCAGAGTGAAAATTGTATTGAAAGTCTTATGGCTTTGTAGATTTGGGGATTAAAAATGCTACAGTAAGTAATTGGAAAGATAGAAAGTGATATTAACAGAAACAAGGCCTGAAATAAATACCATAAAATGATGTGGTTATTCCTACTGATAACATCTTAGGCATCATTATAGTAGACATGGATGGGGTGTGTTAGAGGAAAAGATCCCTGGAGAAATTAAAGTCAGGAACTGAGAGTTCAGAGTTCGGGCTGAGAGCTTTTTGTGTTTGCTCATTTCTGATACTTCATTTGGATTTACATTATCAAATGTTCCTTTAGATTGTGGTTTTTCAACTAAAGGTATAATTAAAGGTAACAAAGCAAGAGTAAACAGTTTATAATCATCAGCTTCCATGGGAAGTTAATTTTTGAATGACCCCTTTGGTTGGTTCATCATTTCTTTCAATGTAAATATGTTTCAGTTGACATGAGCTTGGGATAATTCTGTTGTTGAAAAATGTAACTTATTCAAAGCATATATGATTTGCTAGTGTGTGAGAATTTCTCAATTTCACAATATTGCTAAGTTTATTTCCTATCTAAATGTCAAAGCTGAATTTGTAAAACCTAAAGCAGAAAAATGTCTGAACTGTTGATGAATAATTAACTTTTATTACATCGTGGGGGCAGGTGTTCTCTCGACACACAATTAATCTTAAGGGCTTTATCTTCCTAGTCTATTGGCATACGATCTACCACCACTCGATGACCCAGATGTGAAAAGTTTATGGTTGATGCTCCTCACGCATGCCTACTAAGTCTCTTTTATCTCATTTAAATTAATTTATTTACTTTAAGTGGAGGTTAATTACTTTGCAATATTGTGTTGGTGTTTGGCATACACTGACATGAATCAGCCATGGGTGTACACGTGTTCCCCATCCTGAACCCCCCTCCCCCTCCCTCCCCATCCCATCCCTCTGGGTTGTCCCAGTGCACCAGCTCTGAGGGCCCTGTTTCATGCATTGAACTTGCACTGGTCATCTATTTCACATGCGGTAATGTACATGTTTCAGTGATATTCTCTCAAATCATCCCACCCTCGCCTTCTCCCACAGAGTCCAAAAGCCTGTTCTTTATATCTGTGTCTCTTTTGCTGTCTCACATATAGGGCTATTGCTACCATCTTTCTAAAATCCATATATATTGGTGTTTTTCTTTCTGACTTACTTCACTCTGTATAATAGGCTCCAGACTATTTTTTTCAAGCTGTAACTGATGGAGTAAATAATTAATGAAGAAGTTTAATTGCTACTAGAAAGAATTAAAAAGTTTAGGAAAAAACACATAGTATGCTCTGTTACTATCTTCTCTGATGTACTTGAAGTTTATTAAATTTTTAAAAGATGTAGTCGACTATACAAACTTCTTATTTTGATACAAAACTAGGAAATTCCATTTAGAAATTACCTTTAGTTTTAGATAGAACAACTGAATATATCTGAACACATGAAGAGCATTGAACTGAAAAATTCAGAAGATGTATTTTTCTTTATATTGTTTTGGCAATTATGCCTTTAAAATGCTAAGCAAGGTTTTTATTTAAAATACCTCACTTAAAATTTTGCATATGATTCAAAAATTAATAAACATTAAAAACTGACAGTGATACACAGTACAGCTGAGAAATTTAACTCATTTTCTTGACTTTTAAAAATTATTGCCAATCATTCTGACTAATTCTGAAGCAATATTTTGACAGTTTGTTTAGAAATATAGCATATACCTTCAGTTATTGAGCTTATATACATGTCAGGCAACAAGCCAGGATTGAGAGATACAAATTGCTACATAAGACATTACTCTCAAGGAGCTTGAGTATAATGTTAGACTTTTATGGTTCTTCATCTATAAATCTGGGGATTTCTAATGGCAATATTTTTTCTGAGAACTCATGATAGTTTCTGGAATTTAGTGCATGTGTTACTTTCAGGATGAAGCTTAGAAATGGTCTAGGTGGCTCGTTATCCCAGGAAAATGACATCCTTATGGCAAAAAGAAAATATTTCTTAAATGCTTTGATAAGACCTCCAAGACAATGGTAAAGTTCTTACTGTTATTAGATTCAATGATGGCAAAGCCTAGTCAATGGCAGAACAAGATAGAACTTAGGGTGGGAGATAACAGTTTTCAATGATATATTAAATCTTAGGCTTGATTGATCTCAGGACCCTGGAGGTGAATGCTGGAAGTGAGCAGTAATAGATCCAGTGATACAGATTATCCACAGAGAGCTCAGAACACATGCATAGCTTGTGTTTCCAAGGGCAGGGCTGTACTTGAAGGACATGATGCCTAACCAGCCTTGGTCACCCTTTTCTAAGACCTGTCTCCTCACTTGATCTGTATTGTATCAGACGGCATTACTCTCTCATCTAAGTATCCTTGTCCTCCTTAGGACAAGTGTCTCTAGTGGGGCTATCACAGCATGAAGCAGGAATGCAGAGAAGAGCTGAAATGAGATAAAATTTTGTGGTTTCTGTTCAATTATACCCCCAGAGTTGGGTCGTATTTTATTACTCAATAATCTCTTTATCTCAATGCTAGTTACAGTGGTTTTCCCTTCCATCCATAACAAAAGAAGCCCAAATAAAAGCAAAATGAAAAGCCTAAAAGAGCTAGTATACATATCCATAAATATGTGTTGAAATGAACAGAATCCCTGGGATTTGAGGCAACTGGAAAACAAATCATAAAGACTTGACCTACAAAATTTTTTTTATATAATTCAATCCAATTTGGGGGAGATCATAGAAAAGTTACAGAAAAAAAAATATCATTTGGCCTATTCCCAATTTCATCTGATCTTCAGAGAATGTCACTTACTAAAACATAAGTAAAAGGAACTTGTAACATAGAGAAGATAAGCGTTATGATGGATACTTCCAATAGCAGAGTGGAGCATCTGCCAGGCTTCCTGATAATAGTTCACACAGGCTTAGAGGAAATAAATGTCACCTCACAAAAAGCTACAAACAAATGAAAATATTATTTTTTAAGACCTTAATCTCAAATTTCCTCCATGACACCAGACACTGCAGAAATGATAGCCACAACATTCTCTGAAGAGCTGCATGGTGGCAGTAGATCTGGAGCTGGAATTACAAGTGCCTCTCAGGGCAACCTGATGTCCTAGCACTGGGGACCAGATGTGTGTACAAAGGACAAGATTTACCTTACATTCTGGCCTAGAGGTTTACAAGTGAGCATGCATCAGTCTGTCCTAAAATGTGTGCTAGAGATTGAGTTGTATGCTCGCAACATTCACATGTTGAAGTCTTACCCCTCAAGGTGTTTATATTTGGAGACAGGATTTTAAGGAGGTACTTGAGGTTAAATGAGGTCATAAGGATATTACTGATCCATGATACAATGGCACTGTGTGTGTGTTCACAGAGGAAAGGCCAGGTAAGGACACACAGCAAGAAGGCTGTTGTTTGTAAGCCAGGAAAAAGGGTCTCACCAAACACCGAGGGTACCTTGATCTTAGGCTTCTAGATTCCAGAGTTGTGAGAAAACAAATTTCTGTTGTTAACACCACCCATCTATGGTATTTTGTTGTAGTAGCTGAGGAGAATAAGTCAATTCACTTCCCAAATTACAAGGTAAGTATATTATCCAGAGGAAGATTGGAAACACTAAGAAACAGAACACTGTTTATCAGCATGACAGAAATTAGACAATTGCTTAATTATTTGACAAAAATATGACATAGTCTCGATTTCCATGTTTGCTATATATTGTGCACACAATTTTCCAGTGCACAAGAGTCAGTTTTACATGAAATATGACTATACATAAAGTTCAATTTAACCTCTCTCTTAGGTGAAAATTTAGTCCTATCAGTATCTTCCCCATCCACATTTGTTGTTGCTATTTCTTTCCCCTCAGGGTGGTTTTTATCCTGTGGGGTGGCTTACAGAGTGTCTTGGCATTTGACTCGGGGAGTCGGTGATTTTGTCTTGAAAGGTTTCTGGTCACACCATCATCCGCTGAAGTGTCCACTGTCCTACCTGAGAGGCCCCGCAGGCGAAGCTAAGTTAACACAGGTGCCCTTCTCTCAAAGTTACAAGACTGTTTTCAGTCAAGATGCATTGGCTTTACTGAGCTGGTATACAGATCTGACCCTCAGGTGCAGGGAAACCAGGTGCTTTCCCTGGACAGGTAGGGCCGTGGGAAAGCGGATGGGGTCCCTCAGGCTCCGCTGCACCAGCCCTGCGTGCAGTACCCCCTCCCGCATCACGGCAGCGAGGCTCACATCGCACCGTAAAGAAGCTCATCTCCTCCTACACTGCCCCTGCTCCGCGTGCCCCACCTACAGTGGGATGAGACTTCTCAAAGTTTATGTGCACACACATTACCCAAGGACATGACAAAATCAAGATTACAGTTTGATATGGCTGGGAGGGGGATCACTTTGGGACCCCCAAACAACCTAGAAACTACTAGAGAATTTCTTGTAGATGATGGTCATTAATAGCTCATAGAGGTCAAAAATACAAGGGTAAGAGTCTATATCCTTAATGATATGAATTAACCACCACTCCTCTGATAACCTGTCTTGATTTAAAGTATTTGAATTTAGCTGGGGGTAAATATCAGACAACAATTTATTTTAAAAAATTAGTTAATCCACTCCAGTATCCTTGCCTGGAAAATCCCATGGACAGAGGAGACTGGCAGGCTACGGTCCATGGGGTTGCAGAGAGACATGACTTAGCGACCAAACCACCACAAACACATGCTTATCATTTTATTTAGCAATCAAGCTCCTTGGTATTTACCCAGAGGAGTTGAAACATACCTGTGCAATAATCTATACATGAATATTTATAGCAGCTCTATTCCTGATTAGAAAAATTTAGAAACAAGATGTCCCCTCAGTTGGTAAAAGGACAAACTGTGGTATATCTAGACAACTGAGTATCATTTCAGGGATAAGAAGTGCTGAGCTATCAAGCCATGAAAAGACATAGGGGAAACTTAAATGTATATAACTAAGTGAAATCAGGCAATCTGAAAATGGATGATACCAGCTATATGACATTCTGGAAGAGGTAAAACTATGCAGACAATAAAAAGATTGGTGGTTGTCAGTAGCGGGGTTGGAGAGCACAGAAGATTTGGGGGGCAGTGAAAATATTCTGTAAGAAACTGTAATGAATTATATCTGTTATACAGAGAATATCCAAAACCAGAAGTGAAACATAATGTAAACCACTGACTCTGGGTGATTATGACAATGAACATCTTTCTTTGGTAAAAAAAAAAAAAAAAAAGTACCATTTGGCAAGTGATGTTGATAACAGGGTTGTAAGGGATTAATACAGGTTTGATCCCTGGGTTGGGAAGATGCCCTGGGGGAGGAAATGGCAACCCACTCCAGTGTTCTTGCCTGTGGAATCCCATGGGCAGAGGAGCCTGGCAGATTACAGCCCATAAGGTCACAAAGGGCCAGACACAACTGAAGTGATTTAGCACACACATACACAAGGGACTAATATATGTGTGGAAGACAGGAATATGGAACATCTCTGTACCGTTACAATTTGCTGTAAACCTAAAACTGCTCTAAAAACAAGAATTCTTAAAAATTAAATAAAACAATGATAATGTTGGCATGAATCTTATTTTTGTTCTCTTTTTAATATCATAACTTTTAATGACATTTCCTAATCCTTTATAATCCTCTATGACCTTATATGCTCATTATCAAATCCTGAGATCCTGGCAATACAGTCAACAGAACATCTGGCATATGTTCTCCCTTTTCAACTTCTCTCATGCTTTTTCCATGAACTTTGAAAGTTCATTTGCATAGTACAATTGCATTGCTTAAAATACATTATTCAAATTACTTTAATAGAGGCTAGCATATTATACTAAATAAGCTGTTCTAAATTTGATCAAATGTGTCTTATATCTTCCAATTTAAAAGCTAAACCAGAGTAATAATTGTATAAATAAAGTGTTTCTTTCCCCCCAAATTAATTAAAACTTACAACTGAAACTTTTTGATATTCAGATCAATAATACTCAAGACATGAAAGTGAAAAGAAAGGTTCATGGTATTTGGTTTTAAGTGCATATAAATATTATGCATATAAGACCCATTGGTTTTTTGTTGTCCATTCTTCTAATAAAATCAGAAGCACAGATATGTTACAGCTGCCATATATTAAGAGAGCCATGAGAAGAACACAAAAGAGAAATCACTGTATGTTTTGATGGTGTGAACAACAAACAAAACATCATGGCTTCAGTTTTCAAGAGGAAACCTTTCATAGATTTCATAGTGGCCAAATCTTTTCCATGGTATTTTAAAAATAAAGACAAAATACTTTAAATATTAATTTGCTAATTTTTTGTTGCTGTTGCTTTTAGCCCTTAAAAGACTTTATAAGGACCTTACCTACAAAGGATCTTTTACTTAAATATTGAATATTTGAGTGTCATGTAAAAGTACTAAGGATGGTGACTACAGTCATGAAATTAAAAGACACCTGCTCCTTGGAAGGAAAGCTATGACAAACCTAGACAGTGTGTTAAAAAGTAAAGACATCACTGTACCAACAAAGGTCCGTATAGTCAAAGCTATGGTTTTTCCAGTAGTCATGTATGGATGTGAGAGATGGACCATAAAGAAGGCTGAGCACTGAAGAATTGATGCTCTTGAGTTGTGGTGCTAGAGAAGACTCTTGAGAGTCCCTTGGACTGCAAGGAGATTCAACCAGTCAATCCTAAAGGAAATCAACCTTGATATTCATCAGAAGGATGGATGCTAAAGGTGAAGTTCCAATACTTTGGCCATGTAATGCAAAAAGCCAAATCATTGGAAAAGACTCTGTGCTGGCAAAGATTGAGAACAGAGGATTAGATGGTTGGATAGGATCACTGACTCAATGGACATGAATTTGAGCAAACTCCAGGAGATGGTGAAGGACAAAGAAGCCTGGCATACTGCAGTTCATGGGGTCACAAAGAGTCAGACACGAATTAGCGACTGAACAACAATATTAAGAAAAAGTAGGTTATATTTTTAGTTTTTTACCTTATATATATTAGCTTAAAAAATTAATGCAGCATACAAGATAAATATGAAGCTTCTGTAAAATTATGACTGTACCATGGGACCCTGCAAACTGAGACAAGAGCTGGTGAAGTTATATAAGGCCTCCACATCGCCTCACTGTTTTCTGAATATGAAAGCATATGTCAGGATTGTTCCAGTTTTGCATGTAAAGAGCTTGGAAGTTGCTACCCCATCCTAACAAATGAAAATATGAACAAAGTCAAAAAAGAAAATAATCAACTGTTACAGGAGATCAGTCCTGGGTGTCACTGGAAGGACTGATGTTGAAGCTTTGGCCACCTGGGGTGAAGAGCTGACTCATTGGAGAAGACCCTGATGCTAAGAAAGATTGAGGGCAGGAGGAGAAGGGGACGACAGAGGATGAGATGGTTGGATGGCATCACCAACTCAATGGACATGAGTTTGGGTAGGCTCCAGGAGTTGGTGATGGATAGGGAACCCTAGTGTGCTGCAATCCATGGGGTCACAAAGAGTTGGACATGACTGAGTAACTGAACTGAACTGATAGGACCCATAAGAGAGGAAAGAAGACAGGGTCAAATCACTGCCCTCATGATTGGAGAGATGGGCAGACAAATATAGGGAATAAAAACTCATCAGAGCAAACATGCAGTGGAGGAAGCTGCCTCTGGAACCAGAGCCAGGATAGGAAACCCAAACTGTGATTGACAAATTGCCAGGATCTCAGTGCTGCAACTCTGAAATCTAAAAGTCTGGGTGCGGGTACTTCCTTGGTAGCTCAGTGGTAAAGAATCTGCCTATTAATGCAGAAAACATGGGTTCAATCCCTGATATGGGAAAATCCCACATGCCGCAGGGCAGCTAAGACTGCACCGCAACTACTGCACCTGTGCTCTAGAGCCTGGGGGCCACAACTACTGAAGACCACGGTCCTCAAGCCTGCGTTCTATAGCAAGAGAAACCATTGCAGTGAGAAGTCCACACACCATGAGAAAGTAGCCCCCATTTGCCCACACAGAGAAAGCCCACACAGCAATGAAGACTCAGCACAGTTAAAAATAAATATTCAAATAAAATTGAAAATAAATAAAAATTAAAATCCAGGGGAATCCAGTCACAGGGAAATCCCTGCAATATTATAAGATTTACTTCCAGGAACTCAACCAGATTCCCGCAGCAAATATCACAGAAAAAATCTCCTCTGACTTGTGGTAGAGGAAGGGTAAACGGAACCACTTTGAAATACACAAGAGCATGCGGTTCTCCTTAACAAAGTCTGCCCTCAGGATAAACAAGCCACAGTCCAATGTGCTGGGAAATCATCAGAGCCTAACTGACCTGGGGAAGGGTAAATTTCAACTTCAGCCCACTCTAGCCATCCCATCCCACTTATTAAGGACAGTGGAAAAAACTGAACTTCACAAGTGTTTCCTACAGACCACAGATAGAGACTCAATAAAAAACTGAGACCTAATCACACAGGCCCATAGAGGATTCCCTTCCCCCCACACCTCACTATCTCAGTAAGAAAGATCTATTTGTAGCAGTCCCTTTTACTTGGTGCATCATGGCCAGCTATCAAGAAAACACTGCAAAGTATTTCAAAAGACAACAAACAAAATTTGAAGAGACAGAGCAGGCATCAGAACCAGACATGGCAGGAAAGTTGGGATTATCATACCAGGAATTTAAAACAAGGGTGTCCCTGGAGGTTCAGTGGTAAAGAATACACCTGCCAATGCAGGAGATGCAAGTTCAATTCCTAGGTCATGAATATGAGGAGGAGAAAATGACAACACACTCCAATATCTTTCCTGGCAAATCCCATGGACAGGGGAACCTGGTAGGTTATAGTTTACGGGGTCGCAAAAAGAGTCAGACATGACTTAGTGACTAATCAACAACACAACAACAAATTTAAAACAAGCATGATTAATACACTCTAACATGCTCATCAGTATGCAAGAACACAAGGACAATGTAAGTAAATAACGAAAATACTAAGAAAGCATCAAAAAGAAATGCTACAAATAAAAAACACTTTAACAATGAAGAATGACTTTGATGGGTTTAACTCTACACTTTGGATACAGTTGAGGAGAGAATCTCTGAGTTTGAAGATACATCAATAGAAACATCCAATAATGAAAAGTGAAGAGAACAGTTAATGGGGGAAAAAATACAGAACAGAATTTCTAATGACTAAGAGACAAAGAAAACAACTATAAAAGTTATGGTTATTGCTATTCAGTCTCCAAGTCATGTCCGACTCTTTGTGACCCCGTGGACGATAGCATGCCAGGCTTCCCCATCTTTCATTATCTCCTGAAGTTAAAAAGTTACAGCATAAGTGTAATGGGAATATCGGAAGGAGTAGAAAAAGAAAATAGCAAAAGAAATATTTGAAACAATAATGACTGAGAATTTCCCCAAATTAATGTCAGACACATAATGACAGGTCGAGGGTTACAGAAAACCAAGCAACATAAATGCCCAAGAAATTATACCTCAACATATCATTTTCTAAAAATCAAAGATAAAGAAAAAAATCTTGAAAACAGTCAGAGGATAAAAAAGCTCCTCTATATAAGCAGATAGAGGAATGAAGATGAGAATTGCATCCAACTGCTCTTCAGAAGCTATGCAAGAATTAAGAGAGTAGAGTGAACCACTTTAAATGGTCAGAAAAAGACCACCAACCTAAACTACTGTACCCTATTGATTTTATCCTTCAAATGTGAATGCAGAAAAAGACTTTTCCAACAAGAATTTGTTATCAGTAGACCTGTCATGCAAGAAGTGTGAAGAGCAGTTCTTTAAAGGGAATGCACTATTATGTATAAAATAAGCTACAAGGATACATTATACAGCACAGGGAATGTAGTCAATAATTTGTAATAATTATGAATGGAGTATGACCTTTAAAATTAGGAATCACTATCTTGTACACCTATAAAGCATGTTAAAATATAGGTCAGAAACTTGGATCTATATAAAGAAGTGAAGAGTGCTAAAGATGAAGTAAAGTAATAAATTTATTATTCTTGGTTGATCTAACATCAGTTGTTCAAAATAATAGCAACATGTACTTTATTATGTATATTTATGTATATAATTTACATGCTAATGTATGTTTATAAAAGTGAAAGAATGACAGCAATAACCAAAGGGATGAGAGAGAGGAATGAGACTGATCTGGTTAGTATAAGGTACTTGAAGTACCCTTCAAGTACTAAACTGTACTTTGAAAGTGAACTTGGATTTGTTGTTAATATATGTTGCAAGTTTTAGGGTAACCACTAAATTTTTTATAAAGGCATAACTGATATGCTAAGAAAGAAGACAAAATGGAAAGACAAAATTCTCAATTAAAATCACAAAAGGAGAAAAAAGTTAAAGACAAAAATAGGAACAAAGAACAATGGCAACAAGCAGAATATAGTGATGAACACGGTAGGTTATCTACCATATTCAATAATCCCTGTGAGTATCAATGATCTGAATACACCAACTAATAGACAAAGACTGTCAGAGTGGATCAAAAAATGTGAGTGAACTATATGTTGTCTACAAGAAACCTAATGTAAATATAAAGCACATGTAGATTGAGTAAGCAAAGAGAGAAAAATATAACAAATTAACCTAAACAAAAGTAGGACTAGCTGTACTAATTTTAGAGAATAGACTTCAAAGCAAGGAAAGTTAATCAGGAATAATGAAAGATGTAACAAAATGAAAAGGGGGATATTTCTTCCACAAGACATAACAATCCTAATGAACATACCGAGCACTTAACAACATGAAGAAAAAACTGATAGAACTGCATGGACAAATAGGTGAGTCTACTATTAGTTATATACTTCAACACCTCTCTCCCAAAAATAGATTTTCTCAGCAGGCAGAAAATCAATACATACTGAACTCAACAATACCATCATTCAACTGCATACAATTATTATATATAGGCTACTTCATCCAACAGAAGAATACATTCTTTTCAAGCTCACATACAATTATTCACCAAATAGATCACATTCTGGGCCACAGAACAAATAAACTACACAATACATCCTTTCAGATCAACATGGAACTAAAGCAAAAATCAATAACAAAGAAAACTGGAATCCCAAAACACATGAAAATTAAGCAATACAATTCTAAGTAACACATGAGCCAAAGAAGAAATGTCAAAGGAAAGGAAATATTTTGAAGTAATTGAAGTAAAAATTTGACCCATCAAAATTTGTGGGATGCAATAAATAAAGGCAGTGCTTAGAGCCATTTATAGCACTGAATGCATATGCTAGAAAAGATCTACAATAATCTAAGTTTTCATCCAAGAAACTAGAAACAGAGCAAGTTATATACAATATAAGTAGAAGGAAAGAAGAATTAGAGAAGAAATCAATGAAATTGAAAACAATAGAGAAAACAACAAAGAAAATAATCACTGAAATCAAACATCTGCTCTTTGAAAAGATCAATAGAAATCAATAAATCTCAGTCAAGCTCACTACTAGGAAAAAAGACTTACTAATATCATATATAAAACAGAACATTATTATAAATCCCATGGAAATTTAAAGGCTAATAAAGAGATGTTATAAACAACTCTATGCCTACAAACTGGATAACCTAGATAAAATGGTCAATTTCTTTAAAGACATATGCTTCCAGAATTCAGAGAGGAAAATAATAGATAATCTTAATAGGCCTATATGTACCAACAAAATTGAATCAATAATTAATGACCTTTTAAAACATAAAATAGCTGATGCAGTTGAATTCACCAGTAAATTCTACCAAACATTTGACAAGGTAATTTTACTAATTCTCTGCAATCTCGTTCAGATATAGAAGCAAAGGAATTACTTCCTAACTCATTCTGTGAGGCCAGCATTACTCTAATGCCAAACCCAGAAAAAGATGTCAATAAAGTAAAACTACAAAGCACTATATTTCATGAACATGTACACAAAAATCCTCAACAAAATATTATCAAGTTGAATCCAAAAAAGCACAAAATAAGTATAAACTATGGTAAGAGATTTATCCCAGGTATGCAAAGCTGGCTCAGAATTTGAAAATTATTGTAATCCATTTTATAACCAGGTCAAAAGAAGAAAAATCACATGACTAGATCATCAGACGTAGAAAAAAACATGACAAAAATCCAGCATTCATGCATAACAGAAACTCAATAAACTAGGAATAGATAAGAACAACCTCAAATATCTACTGAAAAAAAACATACACACCTAACATTTTAGTTAATGTTGAGAAATCTGAGGTTTTCTCAGTTAACTCAAAAGGCAAGGTAAGGATGTCCTTTCTTGATACACTTTTTTCAATATCTTAGTGGAAGTATCAGTAAAGCAAATAAATGGGATAAAATAAAAAGTATATAGACTGGGAAGAAAGACATAAAACTGACTTGTTCATAGGGGATTTGATCATCTATGTAGAAAATTTGCATAAATCAAATTCCTGGAACTAATCAGTGATTATAGGAAGATTGCAAGACACAAAGGTTATTACAACAAAGTCAGTTGCATTCCTATATGCTAGTAATGAGCAAGTGGAATTTGGGATTAAAAACATGGTATTATTTATACTACCACCTCCCAAAATGAAATACTTGAGTATAAATATAACTATATGTGTACAAAATCAACTTGAGGAAGATTATAAAACTCTGATGAATAAAATCAAAGAAGTAAATTATAAATAAGATATTCTATATTTGTGGATAGTAAACCTGAATATTGTCAAGATGTCTGGTCTTCCTAAATTGACCTGTAGATTCAATGCAATCCCAATTGAAACCCCAGAAACTTATTTTCTGGATATTGACAAACTGACTTTAAACTATATGAGGAAGGAAAAAGACACAGAATAACCATCACAATAAATAAGTGAAGGAAGATGGTTGGAGGTAGCACTATCTGTCTTGAAGATTATAAACATACAGTAATCAAGACAGTGTGGTACTGGTCAAAGTACAGACTAAATAGAACAATGGGACTAATTCCACAGGAATGAGAGAACAGACTCTGTAAGATTTCAATACCTGTAGACCATGACACTTCTGCACTTGGTCTTCAGTGTCTGGGTATGTTCCAGTGTCTCCCAGTTTATAGTCTGTGGGGATTCGAATAGAATTTGAAACCTACTGCTGTGTGAAAATTGTATAAATCAACAATGTCAAGTTGATTAATAATGCTTTTCAGGCCTATTATATTCTTCTACTTCTCTGTACGTTCATTCAAATAATTTCTCAGAGTTTGTTATTGAAACTCCATCTAAAAATGTAAATTTATCTACCTAAAACAACAAAATATATTTTTTGTTTAGTTACTCAGTTGTGTCTGACTATTGGTGACCCCATGGACTGTAGCCTGCCAGTTTCCTCTGTCCATAGGATTTCTCAGGCAAGAATACTGGAGTGGGTTGCCATTTCCTTCTCTGGGTAAACTTTCCAACCCAGAGATCGAACCTGGGTCTCTTGTATCAGCAGGAGGATTCTTTGGGGAAAATATTAATTTATCTGTTTAAAACAAACAACTGTAATATACAGTGTAACTATATGTAATTTGCTCTGTATTTTCCAAGTCTCCTGTAAATGTGTTATCATATTTTCATAATTTAAAAAAATAAAAAAGATTAAAAAAAAAACCAACAATGGACAGAATAGAGAGTTCAGAAATAGACTCCCATGAATTTAGTCAATTGATCTTTGATGCATGACCAAAGGCAAGGCAATGAAGCAAGAGAGTCTTCCAATGAATGTTGCTGGAAAAACCTTACAACATACACATATCAAAAAGTGAAGCTAGACACTGGCCTTACTCCCTTCAAAAAACTAGCTCAACATTAATCACAGTCCTAAATACAAGGCAAAACCATAAAATTTCAAAAAGCTAGAAAATCTAGGTATAAAATGACATTTTAGACACAACAAAGGCACAATTCATAAAAGGAAATAATTGATAAGCTGGACTTCATTAGAATAAAAGCTTCTGTGCATCAAAAGTCAATGACGAGAGCCAGAAGACACAGCACAAACTGGATGGGGGGAGCATTTGCAAGGGACATCTCAGATTGAAGGACTGTGAGTCAGATTGCATTCTGGGAAAGGCACAACTACAGAGATAGGGGAAAAAAAAATCAGTGATTGCCACGGTCGGAGAGGGCTCCTAACAGGAGGACAGAGCGCTTTTAGGGCAGTAAAACTTCCCTGTATGATGCGATGGTGGTGGACACAGTTTACACTGTACATATGTCTAAACCCCTAGAATGTGCAATGTCAAGAGTAAACACAAGAAGACACAGATTTGGGGCGATTACAACGTGTCAGTGTAGTTTCAACTGTTCTAACAAACTGTTAGATGTTCCATTGTGATGGGGAACGTTGATAATGAAGAATGCTATGCAAATGTGGTGATGGGCACACAGGCATACTTCCTTAATTCTGCCGTGAACCTAAAACTGACTTAAAAAAAGAAAGCCCTAGGGCATCCTGCTCAGACCTCTGCACACAGCAACAAACAGAGGCCTCTGTGCAGCCATCAGGCATTAGGAACTCAGCTCTGAAGGGCCAGGCCAAGGTTTCTGCCCGGGGCACCCCATGAGCAAGAGAAGCTGGACCAAGTGCGAAGGAAAAGAGGAAAAGTTTTATCTCCATGAATTTGAGAAAATTACAAAGAAAAGACTCAATGATTACACAAAATCACTCCAAGATGATGCTTCCTTTTGAACACAAGAGAGAGATAAAGCCCTGAGCCTTCGGAATGGTAGCATTGACTCCAAGACCCTATACTACCAAAGAACTAACCCTAGGGAGTATCAAATAGTGAGAACTCATACAGAGGAAACCACTTGAATATAAGACCTGGCATCACCCAACCACCAGTAGAACCCTGTGCAGGATGCCTCATGCAAACAACAAACAGAACAAAAATACAAACCCAATCATCAGCAGACAGGATTACCACCTCACTCAGCCTTGCCCACCAGAGGAAAAACAAACAAACAAAACAAAAAATTCAGCACAAACATCACTCTATGCAAAGCTTACACAAACCACTGGACCAACCATAGGAGGGCAGAAATGAAAAGGAAGAAGGAATTTAACCTTGAGGCCTGAGAAAAGGAGACCTTAAACATAACAAGTTAAAAAAAAAAAAAAAAGAAAAGGCTGAGAAATACTACAAAAATGAAACAACAAACTAGAAATACAGAATTCCAAGTAAATGAAGAAGAAATAGGCAAACTACCTGAAACAGAATTCAGAATGATGATAGTAAAGATGATCAAAAACCTTGAAAACAAAATGGAGAAAATGAAAAAACCATAGAAAAAGAAGTAGTCAATCAAGTCCAAGAGGGACAAAGAGTACCATACAGGATAAACCCAAGGAGAAACATGGCAGGACACACATTAATAAAACTAACAAAGATAAAACACAAAGAAAAAATATTAAAAGCAGCAAGGGAAAAGCAACAAGTAACATACAAGGGAAACCCCATACACTTAACAGCTGATCTTGCAGCAGAAACTGCAGGCCAGAAGGGAATGGCAGGATATATTTAAAGTACTGAAAAGGATAAATCTACAACCAAGAATACTGTACCCAGCAAGTATCTCATTAAAAATTGATGGAGAAATAAAAAGCTTTTCAGAGAAGCAAAAGTTAAGAGAATTCAGTACCACCCAAGCAGCTTTACAACAAATGTTAGAGGGACTTTCATGTTCAAGAAATACAATAGAAGAAAATGATCTCAAAAATCAAACCCCAAACAGTTAAGAAAATGGTAATAGGAACATATTTATCAATAATTACTTTAAATTTAAGTGATTAATGCTCCAACCTAAAGACACAGACTAGCTGAATGGATACAAAAACAAGACTCATAGATATGCCGTCTACAAGAAACCCACTTCAGATGTAAAGACACATAAAGACCGAAGGTGAGAGGATGAAAAAATATATTCTATGCAAATGGAAAACAAAAGAAAGCTGGAGTAGCAATCCTCATGTCAGACAAAATAGACCTTAAACTAAAGAAGATTACAATAGATAAGGAAGGACACCACCTAATGATCAAAGGATCAATCCAAGAGGAAGGCATAGCAATTGTAAATATCTATACACCCAGCATAGGAGCGGCTCAATACATGACAAACACTAACAGATATAAAAGGAGAAATTGACAGTAACATAATAATAGTTACTTAACTATTATAAATAATAGCCTTTCACACCCCACTCACACCAATGGACAGATCATCAAAACAGAAAATTAATAAGGAAGCACAAGTCTTAAATGATACATTAGATGAGATGGATCTCACTGACATCTTCAGGACATTCCATTCAAATACAGTGGAATACACCTTCTTCTCAAGTGCACATGGAACATTCTCCAAGATAGACCACATCTTGGGTCACAAATTAAACATCAGTAAATTTAAGAAAACTGAAATCATATCAAGCATCTTCTCTGATCACAACAATATGAGACTAGATATCAATTACAAGAAAAAAATTGTTAAAAAAAAAAAACATAAACCCACGGAGATTAAACAATACATTTCTAAATAACCAACAAGTTACTGAAGAAATGAAAAGGGAAATCAAAAAATTTCTAGAAACAAATGACAATGAAAGCACAACAATGCAACCTTATTGGATGCAACAAAAGCAGTTCTAAAAGGGAAGTTTATATCAATATAATCCTACCTCAGAAAACAAGAAAAATATCAAATAGACAACCTAACTTTACACTTAAACCAACTGGGAAAAGAAGAGCAAAAAACCTCCAAAATAGCAGAGTGAAAGAAATCATAAAAATCCAAGCAGAGATAAATGAAAAAGAAATGAAAGAAACAATAGGAAAGATGAATAAAACTAAAAGCTGGTTCTTTGAGAAGATAAACATTGACAAACCTTTAGCCAGATTCATCAAGAAAAAATGAGAGAAGAATCAAACCAACAAAGTTAGAAATGAAAAACAAGCAGTAACAACAGACAATGCAGAAATACAAAGGACTATAAAAAAAAACAATTATGAACTATATGGCAATAAAATGAATAACCTAGAAGAAATGGACAAATTCTTAGAAAAGTTTAATCTTCCAAGACTTAACCAGGAAGAAATAGAAATTATGAACAATCCAAATACAAGCACTGACATTGAAACTGTGATCAAAAATCTTCCCCAAAACAAAAGCATTTAGAGAAGAGCAAATATCTAACCTTATAAAACTCTTTCAAAAAACTGTAGAGGAAGGAACACTTCCAGACTCATTCTATGAGGCCACAATCACCCTGACACCAAAACCAGACAAAGACAACACACAAAAAGAAAACTACAGGCCAATATCACTGATGAACATAGATGCACAAAACCTCAACAAAATTTAGCAAACAAATTCAGCAATACATCAAAAAGCTCATACATCATCAAGTTGAGTTTATTCCACAGATGCAAGGATTCCTCAATGTTCAGAAATCAATCAATGTGTTAAATCATATTTAAAAATTGAAGGATAAAAACCATATGATCCTCTCAATAGGTGCAGAAAAAGCCTTTGACAAAATTCAGCACCCATTTATGATTAAAACTCTTCAAAAAATGAGCATAGAAGGAACCTATTTCAACATAGTAAAGGCCATATATGATAAGCCTACAGCAAACATTATTCTTAATGGTGAAAACCTGAAAGCATTACCCCTAAGATCAGGAACAAGACAAGGAGGTCCACTTTCACCACTATTATTCAACATAGTTTTCAAAGTCCTAGCTGTAGCAATCAGAGAAGAAAATGAAATAAAAGGAATCCATACCAGAAAAGAAGAAGAAAACTGTCACTGTTTACAGATGACATGATACTGTACATAGAAAACTAAAGATAGCATCAGAGCTAATCACTGAATTTAGCAATGTGACAGGATACAAAACCAATACACAGAAATCATTTGCATTTCTGTATACTAATAATGAAAAATCAGAAAGAGAAATTAAGGATGCAATCCTATTCACCATTGCAACAAAAAGAAAAAAAAAATCTAGGAATAAACTTACCTAAGGAGACAAAATAACTCTACACAGAAAATTATAAGACACTAATGAAAGAAATAAAAAAGGACATAAACAGATGGAGGGATATTCCATGTTCCTGGGTAGGAAGAATCAATATTGTGAAAATGACTATATTATCAATGTGATCTACAGATTCAATGCAATCTGTGTCAATTACCAATGGCATTTTTCACCAAACTAGAACAAAAAAAAATCACAATTCTTTTGGAAACACAAAAGACCTTAAATAGACAAAGCAGTCTTGAGAAAGAAGAATAGAGCTGTGGGAATCAACCTTCCTGACTTCAGATTATACTACAAAGCTACAGTCCTCAAGGCAATATGGTCCTGGCACAAAAACAGAAATGTAGACCAATGGAACAAGATAGAAAGCCCAGAAATAAACCCATGCTCATATGAGTATCTTATTTTTGATAAAGGAGGCAAGAATATACAATGGGGCAAAGACAGCCTCTTCAACAAGTGGTGGTGGGAAAAGTGGACAGCTACATGTAAAAGAATGAAAAAACACTTCCTAACAGCATACAAAAAGATAAACTCAAAATGGATTAAAGACCTAAATGTGTAAGCCCAGAAACTATAAAGCTCTTAGAGGAAAACACAGGCAGAACACTCAATGACATAAATCAAAGCAAGATCCTCTATGGCCCACCTCCTAGGGTAATGGAAACAAAGCAAAAGTAAGCAAATGGGACCTGATTAAACTTAAAATCTTTTGCAAAGCAAAGGAAACTATAAGCAAGGTGAAGAGACAACCCTCAGAATGAGAGAAAATAATAGCATATGAAGCAACTGACAAAGGATTAATATCCAAAATACACAAGCAGCTCATACAACTCAATACCAGAAAAAAAAAAAAAAAAATCAAAAAGTGACAGAAAGACATAGATATTTCTCCAAAGAAGAGATACAGATATCTAACAAACACATGAAAAGATGCTCAACATCACTTAAAGGAGAAACACAAATCAAAACTACAATGAAATATCACCTCACACCAGTCAGAATGACCATCATCAAAAAGTTTACAAACAATAAATGCTGGAGAGGGTGTGGAGAAAAGGGAATGCTCTTGCACTGTTGGTGGGAATGTAAATTGATTCAGCCACTATGGAAGACGGTATGGAGATTCCTTAAAAATCTAGGAATAAAACCACCACAAGAACCAGAGATCCCACTTCTAGGCCTATACCCTGAAGAAACCAAAATTGAAAAAGACACATGTATCCCACTGTTCATTGCAGCACTGTTTACAATAGCTAGAACATGGAAGCAACCTTGATATCCATTGACAGATGAATAGATAAAGAAGTTATGGTCCATTTACACAATATAATATTACTCAACCATAAAAAGGAACACATTTGAATCAGTTCTAATGAGGTAGATGAACATAGAGCCTATTATACAGAATGATGTAAGTCAGAAAGAGAAAGATAAATATTGTATTCTAACGCATATATATGGAATCTAGACAAATGGTTGAAGAATTTATTTACAGGGCAGCAATGGAGAAACAGACATAGAGAATGGACTTATGGACATGGGGAGAGGGGAGGAGAGGGTAAGATGTATGGAGAGAGGAACATGGAAACTTACATTACCATATGTAAAATAGATAGCCTACGGGAATTTGCTGTGTGGCTCAGGAAACTCAAGCAGGGGCTCTGTATCAACCTAGAGGGGTGGGATGGGGAGGGAGAAGGGAGGGGGGTTCAAAAGGGAGGGGATATGTGTACACCTATGGCTGATTCATGTTGAGGTTTGATAGAAAACAAAAAAATTCTGTAAAGCATTTATCCTTCAATTAAAAAATAAAATAAAAGAAATTCTTAGGAAAACACACTGAATTAGAGAAATGCTCCTTTTATTTTCTTTATCTTCTCTAGTTGAACATAAACAAGTGACCACCCAATTCTTAACATATGAAGGAGAGGTGTCTTCCAGCTGTATTAATTTGCTGCTCTACTGTCATTTAGAGGCAGTGGTTTTCATGGACTCAAGGTTTTTCCATCCCTAAAAGAAGGGACTGTGCTAATTAAGTATATTTAAAATGGAAAAAATAATTCTATTTTGCCTCTGTCTTTATTCAGCCTCTATTTACTAATGCATATTACATCTTATTAAGCATGAATTATACCTCTGAGTAAATTAAACCTTCTTTCCTCTCCATCATACCTGTACTCACCCTATTTACCAGGTATTAAAGTTGCATAAATTTGCAAACCAGCCATTTGGCTTCCTGGGCATACAAGCAAATTATGGAGCAGTTTCCTGCAATGCTAAACCCCAGAAGAATTTAACAGAGTCTGTGAATTCAATGCTAAGGCTTATTTCCCAGGCAGGAGCCAAATATCTAAATCATGTTCAGCACCGTGTGCTTGTCTTCTGAATGCTATTTACAGCTGTGTATATTTATTGGTTTTCCTTGGTTTAAAGCAATATGCTTTCCTTTCTCTTTATCTCTCTCCTTTCTTCCACTCTTAAACACACAAATTGCTAGCAAAAGTCAATGTAGTACATCATCAAAAAGTGCCAGTTATAAAAATTATTGACTGTCCAAACTACATCCTTACATTCTTGTACCTAATCCATACCTTCTGCTTTATGTGGCTGTTTACTAATTCCTTTTTGTTACTGAAATTTTCTAAGGAATGTATAACAATTTAGTATCATTTTCAGTGCATATGCTTTAAAAAGTTGACATATATCTAGGTACACATAATACCCTCAATTTCCTTTTTAGATTTAAGACTTACTTAAAACACACACACACACACACACACACACACACACACATGGGCCTCTGCTTCCTGCCTGTAAAGTAGAAGCTGTGAACTGAGTAAATGAGATGATATATGTGGAGTGGTGGGCACAAAACTTGGCACACAGTAAAGTTTGTACATTATCCAAAGTTTACATAACCATCCACCAGTAAGAACCATGTGTCAAACCTGATGATACCAGTAATGAAACTGATTTAGCAAATCAACGCTATCATTCTCTCACCATTTCATCTCCTGAGACTGACTATGCATTAAGGATTAAAAAAGTTATTTATACTCTGCAGTCTGCATTGCTCTTAGAGACACCAATTTCCAATGCAGTAGCAGGTATTTCTCTGGGAATAGAATATTAGGAACTTTATTTGTGTTTTCTATCAGTGATGTTAACTATGGCCCAAGTTTGAGTAATGTCACATTATTACTGGCAAATACACAAGCTCAGTCAATACTTTTTATTCCTTCATTGCTTATATGATTATAACTTGTATATAAATTTAGAATCTCTCTCAAAAATATTTATGACAATATCGTATCTGTGAGAAATCCAAGTGCTTTCTGTTCCGTATTGTGTGGTGACTTCTCAGAGACCATTAAACTACACAAACATTATGAAATTAAGCTGTAAAAATACTGAAGATAGTAAATGATATATCCAATTCAGTCATAGTTAACTATTCTAAACTTTTAGATGCAGACAAAGAAATTTAGGAAGAACTCATCCAAACAAGAGGTTCCTAGCTGCACTATTCACAACAGCCAAGGCACGGACGCAACCTAAGTGTCCAATAACACATGACAGGATAGAGCAGACATGGCATATACATACCACGGAACACTGTGTGCCAAGCCGCTTCAGTCCTGTCCCACCCTGCGACCCCATGGACTGTAGCCCGCCAGGCTCCTCTGTCCATGGGATTCTCCATGCAAGAATACTGGAGTGGGTTGCCATGCCCTCCTCCAGGGGATCTTCCTGACCCAGGGATTGAACCCTGCATCTCAAATGCCTCCTGCACTGGCAGACAGTTTGTTTCCCACTAGTGCCAAATGGGAAGCTCACAATAAAATACTACTTGGCCATAAAAAAGAATGATATAGTGCCATTTGCAGTAATATAAATGGATCTACAAATTATCATACTAAGTGAATTAAGTCAGAAAGGTAAATACCATATAATATCATATATATGTAAAATCTAAAGTAGGACACAAATGAATTTATATATGAGGCAGAAACAGACTCACAGACATAGAGAACAGGTCTTTGGTTGTCAAGGTGGAGATGTGCTAGGGAAGGGATGGATTAGGAGTTTGGAACTAGCAGATGCAAACTATTATACACAAAATGGACAAATAACAAGGTCCTACTGTATAACACATATAACTATATTCAATATCCTGGGATAAACTATTATGGAAAAGAACATAGAAAAGAATGTATACATATGTATAACAATCACTTTGCTGTATAGCAGACATTAACACATTATAAATCAATTATACTTCAATAAAAATATAATCAGAAAACATCTCCTGTTACATAGACACACATTACTCTTTTTTCTTTTACCAGTTCTGTGTTGAAAGTTCCTAATACCTTCTTTATATTGATATAATAATTATCAGTGAAAAAGACTGACTTCAAAACAAAGTATATTTTAGAGTTATGGCTTAATTAAGAGGTTTTCCTTGATTTCTTCATTGGGAGGAGTGGACTATGGCAGATTTCTGACAATAACAGCAGTCTCAAAAAATTCACATTATGACCCTGAAGTCCTGTATATGTCTCTATACACTCTATTGTTTGCTTTTGAATAAAAGCATAGGAGAACTGTGGTGCTAGAGAAGACTCTTGAGAGTTGGTTAGGCAGCAAGGAGATCAAACCTGTCCATAAAGGAAATCACCCCTGAATGTTCATTGGAAGGACTGATGCCAAAACTCCGATACTTTGACTACCTGATGTGAAGAGCTGACTCATTGGAAAAGACACTGCTGGTGGGAAAGATTGAAGGCAGGAGGAGAGGAAAACAAAGGATAATATGGTTGGATGGCATCACTAACTCAATGAACAGTAGTGTGAGCAAACTCTGAGAGATAATGAAGAATGGGGAAGCATGCTGTGCTGCAATCCATGCAATCGCAAAGAGTCAGACATGATTTAGCTACTGAACATGACAACATAGAAGAATTATCTGAACCATTATGATGGCTTCTTTCTCTACTAGGATTTCAACCAATAAAGAGAGTAGACTTTTTTTTTCCATTTATTTTTATTAGTTGGAGGCTAATTACTTTACAATATTGTAGTGGTTTTTGCCATACATTGACATGAATCAGCCAAGGATTTACATGTGCTCCCCATCCCGATCCCCCCTCCCGTCTCCCTCCCCATCCCATCCCTCTGGGTCTTCCCAGTGCACCAGCCCTGAGCATTACATGCATCCAACCTGGGCTGGTGATCTATTTCGCCCTTGATAGTATACTTGTTTCAAGGCTATTCTCTCAGAACATCCCACCCTCACCTTCTCCCACAGAGTCCCAAAATCTGTTCTGTACATCTGTGTCTCTTTTTCTGTTTTGCATATAGGGTTATCATTATCATCTTTCTAAATTCCATATATATGCGTTAGTATACTGTATTGGTGTTTATCTTTCTGGCTTACTTCACTCTACATAATGGGCTCCAGTTTCATCCATCTCATTAGAACTGATTCAAATGAATTCTTTTTAATGGCTGAGTAATAATCCATGGTGTATATGTACCACAGCTTCCTTATCCATTCATCTGCTGATGGGCATCTAGGTTGCTTCCATGTCCTGGCTATTATAAACAGTGCTGCGATGAATATTGGAGTGCACTTGTCTCTTTCAGATCTGGTTTCCTCAGTGTGTATCCCCAGCAGTGGGATTGCTGGGTCGTATGGCAGTTCTATTTCCAGTTTTTTAAGGAATCTCCACACTGTTCTCCATAGAGGCTGTACTAGTTTGCTTTCCCACCAACAGTGTAAGAGGGTTCCCTTTTCTCCACACCCTCTCCAGCATTTATTGCTTGTAGACTTTTGGATAGCAGCCATCCTGACTGGCGTGTAATGATACCTCATTGTGGTTTTGATTTGCATTTCTCTGAGAATGAGTGATGTTGAGCATCTTTTCATGTGTTTGTTAGCCATCTGTATGTCTTCTTTGGAGAAATGTCTGTTTAGTTCTTTGGCCCATTTTTTGATTGGATCATTTATTTTTCTGGAATTGAGCTTCAGGGGTTGCTTGTATATTTTTGAGATTAATCCTTTGTCTCTTTCTTCATTTGCTATTATTTTCTCCCATTCTGAAGGCTGTCTTTTCACCTTGCTTATAGTTTCCTTCGTTGTGCCAAAGCTTTTAAGTTTCATTAGGTCCAATTTGTTTATTTTTGCTTTTATTTCCAATATTCTGGGAGGTGGGTCATAAAGGATCCTGCTGTGATTCATGTCGGAGAGTGTTTTGCCTATATTCTCCTCTAGGATGTTTTATAGTTTCTGGCCTTACATTTAGATCTTTAATCCATTTTGAGTTTATTTTTGTGTATAGTGTTAGAAAGTGTTCTAGTTTCATTCTTTTACAAGTGGTTGACCAGTTTTCCCAACATCACTTGTTAAAGAGGAAAGAGGTTGTCTTTTTTCCATTGTATATACTTGCCTCCTTTGTTGAAGATAAGGTGTCCATAGGAACGTGGATTTATACCTCAAGAAACAAGAAAAAAGTCAAATAAATAACCTAATTCTACACCTAAAACAACTAGAGAAGGAAGAAATGAAGAACCCCAGGGTTAGTAGAAGGAAAGAAATCTTAAAAGTTAGGGCAGAAATAAATGTAAAAGAAACAAAGGAGACCATAGCAAAAATCAACAAAATTAAAAGCTGGTTTTTTAAAAAGGTAAATAAAATTGACAAACCGTTAGCCTGACTCATCAAGAAACAAAGGGAGAAGATCCAAATCAACAAAATTAGAAATGAAAATGGAGAGATCAGAACAGAAAACACTGAAATACAAAGGATCATAAGAGACTACTACCTGAAGCTATATGCCAATAAAGTGGACAACTTGGAAGAAATGGACAAATTCTTAGAAAAGTTTAACTTTCCAAAACTGAACCATGAAGAAATAGAAGATCTTAACAGACCCATGACAAGCACGGAAATCGAAACTGTAATCAGAAATCTTCCAGCAAACAGAAGCCCAGGACCAGATGGCTTCATAACTGAATTATACCAAAAATTTAGAGGAGAGCTAACACCTATCTTACTCAAGCTCTTCCAGAAAATTGCAGATGAAGGTAAACTTCCACAATCATTCTATGAGGCCACCATCACCCTAATACCAAAACCAGACAAAGATGTCACAAAAAAAGAAAACTACAGGCCAATATCACTGATGAATATAGATGCAAAAATCCTTAACAAAATTCTAGCAAACAGAATCCAACAACATATTAAAAAGATCATACATCATGTCCAAGTGGGCTTTATCCCAGGAATGCAAGGATTCTTTAATATTCACAAATCAATCAATGTAATACACCACATTAACAAGTTGAAAGATAAAAACCATATGATTATCTCAATAGATGCAGAAAAGCCTGACAAAATTCAACATCCATTTGTGATAAAAACTCTTCAGAAAGCAGGCATAGAAGGAACATACCTCAACATAATAAAAGCTATATATGACAAACCCACAGCAAACATTTTCCTCAATGGTGAACAACTGAAAGCATTTCTCTTAAAGTCAGGAAAAAGACAAGGGTACCCACTCTCACCACTACTATTCAACATAGTTTTGGAAGTGTTGACCACAGCAATCAGAGCAGAAAAAGAAATAAAAGGAATCCAGATAGGAAAAGAAGTAAAACTCTCACTGTTTGCAGACGACATGATCTGCTACATAGAAAACCCTAAAGACTCTACCAGAAAATTATTAGAGCTAATCAATGAATGCAGTGATGTTGCAGGATATAAAATTAACACATAGAAATCCCTTGCATTCCTATACACTAACAATGAGAAAACAGAAAGAGAAATTAAGGAAACAATACCATTCACCATTGCAACAAAGAGAATAAAATACTTAGGAGTATATCTACCTAAAGAAACAAAAGGCCTCTACATAGAAAACTATAAAACACTGATGAAAGAAATCAAAGAGGTCACAAATAGATGGAGAAATATACCGTGTTCATGGATTGGAAGAATCAATATTGTCAAAATGACTATACTACCCAAAGCAATCTATAGATTCAATGCAATTCCTATCAAGCTACCAACGATAGTTTTAACAGAACTAGAACAAATAATTTCACAATTTGTATGAAAATACAAAAAGCCTCAAATAGCCAAAGCAATCTTGAGAAAGAAGAATGGAACTGGAGGAATTAATCTGCCTGACTTCAGGTTCTACTACAAAGCCACAGTCATCAAGACAGTATGGTACTGGCACAAAGACAGAAATATAGATCAAAAGACAGTAGATTCTTCCCTATTTAATGAGGGCTGAGTCACAATGAAAGAAAGAGCATTTTATATATTTGGAGCCTAGAATAATGCTTATTATCTTAGAGGAACATTTGACAATTATTAGATATAGTATATAAATGAAAATAAAAGATTGTAAGATAAGGACCAGACTTATAGGTATATTTTTAAAACATTTTTGAAAAATATTTGTTCTATTTGTTAAAAATCCTTGTGACTATAAAGTGAGAAATTGGGTACTAATTCCTTAGAGAACTGTCTTTGAACATCTATTTTACTTCCTTCAGTTTTCTTAGCAAGTACACCACAATTGTTTCTACCGTATCCCTTCTGTTTAAAGCATCTACAAGGGTCTTTATCAGGTGACTCCAGAATAGTCTTCAGCTGTGTAAAAGTGAAAATCACTCAGTCATGTCCAACTCTTTGCGACCCTCATGGACTATAGAGTCCTTGGAATTCTCCAGGCCAGAATATTGGAGTGGGTAGCCTATCCCCTCTCCAGCAGATCTTCCTGACCCAGGAATTGAACCAGGGTCTCCTGCATTGCAGGCAGATTTTTTTACCAACTGAGCTCTCAGGGAAGCTCAACTGTGAGACCATCAGTTTACTCTGGGTCATAACATTTTGTTCTAGGGCATTTTCAAAATGTACACTAATGAGTTGGTGATTTAGCAATTGGACTACTTTCCATTCTATTTCTTAGCTTTCATTTCATTTCTTTCATTTCAAAGCTTCTATTTATTGCTAAGGTCATTCATAAAAGTGAGAAAACACTGAACTTCCTTTAGGATCTCCTGTTGTGTATTGTGTAATGTTTTACCTATAGCTGAAAACTCCATGAGTTCATGAGTTTTCCCTCCTCTCAGGATCAGAAAAATCCATTTTGGCAGAAAAGGCTTTATAAATAATCTCCCAAAGAGCTTGTCAACTATGCTTTGCTTTTCTAAACATTTCTGGTTTTTCATGAAACTAGCTCTTTCTCAGGGTCTTCCTACATTGCTTTATCCTTCCATAACTTGCCTTTCATAACATAAGAAATAATATAGACAGGTGACCTCTAGATTGCCTACTATTATTCTAAAGTCCTCTGAAATTGCCCTTCTTGCCTAAGTTTGAAAATTTTTAGACAATGTCTTTTGGCTCATAATGAGACTAGAATTTAAAATTAAAGCATGTCTTCTTCCAAAACTTTAATGTGAAGAAGCAAGTGAACTTTAAGCTTTCTAACTGAAAGAGAAATTAAGCTTATCATTTCTTTCTATTAAGAAAGAAAGAAGGCAGAGTGTAATGGAAGAGTACAAAATAGGAAAATAGTGAGGTTAAAGCCATTAGACTCAAGTTATGACTTGGAGTATGCTAAAGTAGTATAGTTTCAGATGTTTTGCATCTTCTTGGGACTTGGTACACAATCTTAAGGAAGTGATTCTGGAATCTAAAATTTTGAAATCTTCTAATAAAATATACGGTTTTTAAAATATATATGTATATCTCTTTTATTATTCAAATTGTTTTCTAAATGAATATTTTCCCTATCAAAAGTACCCTCCAAATAACCACTGTAATTCTAAATGATCTTTACTTAGAATTACCAAAATAGATCAGCCCAGAGAAATTGTTTGGTTCAAGTCAAGGGTCTTGAGTCTGGAGTGGTGAGAAGAAGGCCATGACTGGATCTTACTGGAGTCTCCAGGTTTGCTAACAGCTGTGTCCACAAAATATGCACTGGAATCCTATGTTGATAAGTCTAAATGTACAGAACCTACAGGACTCCACTATGACAGTCTTCATAGAACCTCAGAAGGGAGAGGACACAATGCTATTTATATAGTTTTATGATTTGGCCACAAGTAGTTTTAGGCAGGTGTTCATTTCCCCTTTTGTATTTTTTGAACTATTGAGGAAGTAAATATTTCACTTATTTCCTACACCTATCTTAAGTTCTGCCTCCAGGCTCATATAAATATACATTTGTAATATTTTGACTTAGTCTCATGCCAATTTGCATATTGACCTAATGTATGAGGTTTTGTTTTATTAAATCAGCACCTATATAAATAAAAACAGCATAAAAATCTAAAATGCTATGAATAAACAGATATAGTATACTTGCATACATATAATCACTAATAACTAATTCACAGGAAAATGCATAAAATTGGAAAAGTTCTTTAAATTCTCAAATATGGTAGCTTAGTTAAATACTAATAACCTAGAATATTTTTAAAGTTGAAGTTATAAAGATCAAGAATATAGCCTATTAAGTTCTGAAGCATTAAATTCAGGAGATCTAACTTTGATGGTGTTGATTATAAAATCAAGGAAATGACTAGATAAAATTAATTGTTTATATAAAGTCAATTGCTCCAAGTCAAATAGTGATGCACAGAACTACATAGAGTAACGCACAGAAGTAATATTATCCTCTAGAAAAATAACTGTAGTACTTTTATATATTCAAATCTTCAGTCCAATATCAATAGCTATACTATTCATCCTTGTGCAGTATTTTGAACAAGGGAAGTAAATAAAACATTTTTCATATCAGAATACTTTTCATATTGCTAATTATTTTGATTTTCTAATCTATACATGAAACTGATGAACCAATGAAGAGTAGGTACAAGTTTCTAATGCAGCCATTTCTTTTCTAATAGTTAGTAACAATGGGGCATTTCCTTTGATGGCAAATACTGTAATAATACTTTTAACATCCATTAAATCCATAAACCTGCTATTGTATTTGGCATAATGAATGATGTTTATTTTTATGATATCTTTGCTTTTCTTGTGATCACAGTCTTAAGAGTGGGTAACCAGAGAGCCACGAGCTCAAATGCAAAGTATATCAAAGCTGTATATTTATCCATATTTATCTACACCAAAGATATGACAAACTTAGGCAGTGTGTTAAAAAGCAGAGAAATCACTTTGCTGACAAAGATCCGTATAGTCAAAGCTGTGATTTTTCCAGTAGTCATGTATAAATGAGAGGGTTGGACCATAAAGAATACTGAGCACCAAAGAATTGATGCTTTTGAACTGCAGTGCTGGAGAAGATTCTTGAGAGTTCCTTGGACAGCAAGGAGATCAGACCAGTCAATCTTAAAGGAAATCAACCCTTAATATTCATTGGAAGGAATGACCGGTTGAAGCTGAAGCTCCAATATTTGACTACCTAATGCAAAGAGCCAACTCACTGGAAAAGATCCTGATCCTGGGAAAGAGTGAAGGCAGAAGGAGAAGGGGACAATAGAGGATGAGATGGTTGGATGGCATCATTAACTCAATGGACATGAGTTTGAGCAAACTCCAGGAGATTGTGAAGTACAAGGAAGCCTGACATTTTGCAGTCCATGGGATCACAAAGAGTTGGGCATGACTTAGTGACTAAACAATAACAACTATCTACACCAAGGGATCCTGAAAGAGAATGCAATTTTATAACCTAGAATGAAGAATACAATAACAAAGACACATAGTTTTGTTTGCTTGCTTTTACGTAAACCAAATAATAAATACATATCTCCAAGTTTCTGAGATAAAATTCTGGAGAACTGCTTTTCTGAAACACTGCTAAAGCAAGTAAACTACACGGATTCTGCTTCGCACTTTGGTGCTATAGAAGACAAGTGTTTGAAATCCCCAGGATACTAATATCAGTGCCTGAGACTCAATACGAAAGATGAACTAAAGATTGGAAGTGGTAGAACAAAGTATATTTATTTTGAGTAGTTTATGTGGCATACTGAAGTCTCTCAGCTAGAGGCATGGGTTCTCAAGACACTCTCTGCCATATTTCCATCTCTGACATGAAGAACAATCTGGTATTTCTTTATTTGGTCAACATAGGCAATCTCAGAAAAAGTGAAATCCAAAGTAAAGGGGAGTGAGAGATGAAAATTGAGGCTTGTGGAGAAAATGAAAAGATTAAGACACAGACATTTTTAAAACTGTAAAACGTACTACACCTGATTTTTCTACAAAAAAAAAAAAAATTATAAAGTTCAGTTACTGAAGGGAGAAAAAATAGGTTAATTCCCTATCGTAGTTAATTTACTTTTTGAGTAAATTGAACACAAAAATTTAATTTTTACATGAGTAACACTAAATAACCTTAGCGTACTATAGAAAGAAAGATATCCTGATAGGTTACATATAAAATTATTATTCACACTTTTAAGATATGAGTATATAAAACTTCATTATGCAGTTCACATGCAGTAATTAGATTGATAACTACAAAATTTGAAGGAATAGGAAATCTAATATTAACAAATATAGCTATAAAGAATCATTAAAATAGTTTAAGAAAATATTTAACATTGACAATGTTTATCACATATGCAAAGGGAAAAATAATGCATAGATAAAATAGTCCTGATTTTATAAAAATTTAATTAGATATGCATTTGCCTAGCTAATTATGTATATAGACAGAATTAAGATAAAATGAATTTTATAATAAAAATATAAAATAATATTAACCCAAAATATATTAGTATATTTCAGGTAGATGATTTCATCTAGAAATCTATAGATGTTTTGAATTTTTATGTTTCTGAGGTATTTATAAATGTATTAATGTTTTGTCAATATCAAGCAGAAAATTTTCACTCTTTAACAGTCAATTTAATTTGATTACATTACAGTAAAATATAAAGGTTTAGAAGAGTCCCTAATATAAATTGCTCAGTAAAGTTAACTACTATTATTAATATTTTCTATTATTATTCACATACTCAATGAATATTTATATGCCCACAACAGCTTTAGGTTGCAGCAATGTGTAAAAGAAACAAAAATTCTTGTATTTATAAAGCTTATATCCTAATTAGAGGACAAAACACAACAGTCACATGTTATGCTTAGAAACTGAGAAATGCTGAGGAGAAAAATTAAACTGCAATTATAAATAATAATCTGGAAATGGTCACTAGAAGATAAGTTCTAACAAGGTAAAGGAAGCCACAGGGGTATATGGCTGGATTATTACTAAAAGACATAAACGTTCAGGACCAAGTGACTCTCACAAGTCCCTGTGAAGTACAAGAGCTCCAAGTTCTCATTTTCTCAATTATACAAACAAAAAACCTTAGGATTTAAGTCTATTACAAATAACATGTAGATTTTGAAATTAAGCTCAAGATTCCAATTCCCTTATTTTATTCTCCCAGGGCAGGGAGTATGAGAAAGAGATCTCAATAGAACTGTCTAATAACTCTATCCCAGAACAAATCCACAAGTAAACAAATACATAAAACACAATAACATTACAATAAGCATTTTTAAACCTCATTTTCACATTCAATAAGAGGATTTGTCATCACCAGATAGTTGAGGAAGGAACTAATAAAAAGAAATTGCCTAAAAGAATAAAACAAACAGGCGGCTATATTTCAGAATGTGCATTTTGCTATTCTTGAGCCATAGTGGATCAACACCTATAGATGCTAACTGTGTACAACTGAGTGATGGTGTTGAGTGCAATCATGTCCTCGTAGACTCTCTGCCTGCTGAATCTAATTCTGAGAGCGCAATGTTGAAGGCCCCAGCCTATTAATGAACTTCTCTCTTTCTCCCTGCAGTTCTAACAGCTTTTGACTCAGGCAGTTAGACTCTTGTTAGGTACAAACTCATTAAGAATTGTTATGTGTACTAGGAGAAATGTACCCTTTGGCTAATGTGATATTATTCTTGATAAACTTTCTTACTTTGAAGTCAGTTCTGCCTGAAATATAGCTACTCAGTTTTTCTTTTGATTAGTGTTAGCAATGTATGTTTTCTACATCCATTTGCTGTTAATTTAATGTACCAATATATTTAAAACAAGCTTCTTGCAGACAACATATAGCTGATTTGTTTTTTTTATTCACTGTCACAATAAACTCTGAAAAATTCTGAAAGAGATGGGAATACCAGACCACCCGACCTGTCTCTTGAGAAACCTGTATGCAGGTCAGGAAGCAACAGTTAGAACTGGACATAGAACAAACATAGAATAAACTGGTTCCAAACAGGAAAAGGAGCACGTCAAGGTTGTATATTGTCACCCTGCTTATTTAACTTATATGCAGAGTACATCATGAGAAACGCTGGGCTGGAAGAAGCACAAGCTGGAATCAAGATTGCCAGGAGAAATATCAATAACCTCAGATATGCAGATGACACCACCCTTATGGCAGAAAGTGATGAGGAACTAAAGAGACTCTTGATGAAAGTGAAAGAGGAGAGTGAAAAAGTTGGCTTAAAGCTCAGCATTTAGAAGACTAAGATCATGGCATCCGGTCCCATCACTTCATGGGAAATAGACAGGGAACCAGTGGAAACAGTGGCTGACTTTATTTTTGGGGGCTCCAAAATCACGGCAGATGGTGACTGCAGCCATGAAATTAAAAGACACTTAATCCTTCGAAGGAAAGTTATAACCAACATAGATAGCATATTAAAAAGGAGAGACATCACTTTGCCAACAAAGGTCCGTCTAGTCAAGGCTATGGTTTTTCCAGTAGTCATGTATGGATGTGAGAGTTGGACTGTGAAGAAAGCTGAGTGTCAAAGAATTGATGCTTTTGCACTGTGGTGTTGGAGAAGACTTGAGAGTCCCTTGGACAGCAAGGATATCCAACCAGTCCATCCTAAAGGAGATCAGTCCTGGGTGTTCATTGGAAGGACTGATGTTGAAGGTGAAACTTCAATACTTTGGCCACCTGATGCAAAGAGCTGACTCATTTGAAAAGACCCTGATGCTGGGAGGGCTTGAGGGCAGGAGGAGAAGTTGACGACAGAGGATGAGATGATTGGATGGCATCACCGACTTGATGGACAAGGATTTGGCTGTACTCCCGGAGTTGGTGATGAACAGGGAGGTCTGGTGTGCTGCAGTTCATGGGGTCACAAAGAGTCAGACACGACTGAGCAACTGAACTGAACTGATAACGTTTTAAAGGTGATAGGTATAGTTGGATTACTACCAATCATATTCATTACTGTTTTCTGTTTGTTGCCTTTGTTCTCTTGGGGTAGTGTGTAATTTCCTTGGTTCTGTCTAGGCACAGTCAAAATTTGAAGCGGTGGGCCAGTTTAAATCACAGACAAGTGCTACAGCTTGATTACACTCAGTTTTATTTGGCAAGCAAAGGAAAAGAGATCCTCGAGGCATGAGGGCAGGCTGACCCAAAAGAAGCAAAGAGAGAGGCTCATTTTTTTTTTTTCTCCTCCCCCTGAGTCTGCCATATGTAACTTGAGCTAGCCAGGAGGGCTGTTTGTTTCACCTGAGGGTCTCACTCCAGTCCTCTGACCTTCCTTTATTCTATTTTCACGGGCATTTTTCTTTCTTTGTTTTAGAAATGTAAATACATAGCTTTATGTTCTTTTCATGATATTCTTTGTGACTGTGAAAAATTAAACATTTCCTGAGACAAAAGAAACTCTGGATACAGAACACAATGTTCGTATGTATCACTATTTAAATATATATTGCTAGAATCATTGTCTATAATATTGTCTGAAATCCTTTTCAAGTTTTCAGTTCTGGCGTGTCCAAATCTTTGTGACCCCATGAATCGCAGCACACCAAGCCTCCCTGTCCATCACCAACTCCCGGAGTTTACTCAAACTCGTGTGCATCGAGTTGGTGATGTCATCCAGTCATCTCATCCTCTGTCATCCCCTTGTCCTCCTGCCCCCTTCCCTCCCAGCATCAGGGTCTTTTTCAATGAGTCAACTCTTCACGTGAGGTGGCCAAAATATTGGAGTTTCAGTTTTAGCATTAGTCCTTCAAATGAATACCCAGGACTGATCTCCTTTAGGATGGATTGGTTGGATATCCTTGCAGTCCAAGGGACTCTCAGGAGTCTTCTCCAACATCACAGTTCAAAAGCATCAATGTTTCGGCGCTCAGCTTTCTTCACAGTCCAACTCTCACATCCATACATGACCACTAGAAAAACGATAGCCTTGACTAGACGTACCTTTGTTGGCAAAGTAATGTCTCTGCTTTTTAATATTCTGTCTAGGTTGGTCATAACTTTCCTTCGAGGGATTAAGCGTCTTTTAATTTCATGGCTGCAGTCACCATCTGCCGTGATTTTGGAGCCCCTAAAAATAAAGTCAGCCACTGTTTCCCCATCTATTTCCCATGAAGTGATGGGACCAGATGCCATGATCTTAGTTTTCTGAATGTTGAGCTTTAAGCCAACTTTTTCACTCTTCTCTTTCACTTTCATCAGGAGTCTCTTTAGTTCCTCTTCACTTTCTGCCATAAGGGTGGTGTCATCTGCATATCTGAGGTTATTGATATTTCTCCTGGCAATCTTGATTCCAGCTTGTGCTTCTTCCAGCCCAGCGTTTCTCATGATGTACTCTGCATATAAGTTAAATAAGCAGGGTGACAATATATAGCCTTGGCATTCTCCTTTTCCTATTTGGAACCAGTTTGTTGTTCTATGTCCAGTTCTAACTGTTGCTTCCTGACCTGCATACAGGTTTCTCAAGAGACAGGTCGGGTGGTCTGGTATTCCCATCTCTTTCAGAATTTTCTACTGTTTATTCCTCCCTTGTCAGGAGAAGGATTCTCCCACAGAGAGATTATAGCTACCCCCAAGAACTCCCCAACTCATTCTTTGATATCCTGTAGGATCTGAATGTCTTTTTTGAGGACTGTGAAACTTTCTTTAACATAGCAGTAGTTATATACTCAGAAACACGTTTTATTCAACATGGCTCAAGTCCCTCCTTGTTCAAGGATCAGGAGATCTATCTCCTGTCTATTTTGGACTACAAGCTGTGTTGGTTCTTTACAGCTATCCTGAGAAATCTGATCCCCAGAAACTTAATTTTGGGGGTGTTGATTAGAATGACACTCATTTGTAGTTCTGAATAGGTATCTCAGATCTCCCAGGAGCTCACAATTGTATTAAGTGTCCTCTTCTGTTTTCTTCTATGACTTGACTCCTGAGTAGTGAATCCAGGAATCATGTCCTGGTACCTTGACTGCTGTGGGGGTAGAAAGTATTACAGGGCAGGGGCCCTTCCATGTGGGCTGGAGTTGAGCCTTTGGGGAACCCATATTTCCAGATTTTAATTATGACTTGAGTCCCTGGAGCATACAGTGGTACCTCTTTAGAATCTTTTAGATGTTGGTTGACACCCCACAAGTGTATATCTTGTTGGAATTGCCCAATGGCCATGGTATAAGACCAGAGGGTCTGAGCCTCTGGAGTTAGGAAGAGGTCATTTACATAAACAAAAGGTCTCTCATATAGCATCTCATAAGGACAAAGACCAACCTGTTCCTTAGGGGCAATACGGATGCAGAGGAGAGCTATTGGTAAAGCCCCCTTCCATCCCAGGGAGGTTCCCTGGGTTCTTTTTTTGTTGCTGCTTTTAAGAATTGGTTGGTTCTTTCTACTTTTCCTGAAGACTGAAGCTGCAGTGGTTAATAGTCAGCTGCCTGTTGCTCTGGCTAAGCCATGAGACAATCACCATGGGAAAAGAATAAATGCCAAATATAGCAATATAGCACAACCCAAATAAAAGTACATCAGGCTGATTAGTTGGGGTCGTCATACCCTGCTAGCTAAGGAGAAACATAGTGTGAATCTTGGAATGCTGGGTCAGTGCAAGTTCAGAACTTTGCTTGTGCACACCCTTAGATGTTTTCCCAAGGTGTATGTGGGTCTATGGCCTCCAGCTACGTGTTACTCCTTGTACAAGAAAATAACAAAGATAAAGTAATGAATAAAATGGGAGACGTGACCAGGGGCAGAGGAGGCTGACTTCATCGAAGCACCAGAGATACTTTCTGCTTGCCAAGACACTAAATAAGTGATGTGGCCCCGGGGAACAGGGCTCTTGATCCAAGAATCTTCAGTCCCCCAGTCTCATCTTTAAAATTTTAATTCTGTCTCTAGCTTCTTTTTCCCAAACTGTGCATCAACCACTTTCGACCCCTACCTGCTGCTCTGCCGCAGCATGAGGCCTCCAGGCACAATAGGGATAAGTAATGTCCAAAGCTTTAGAGAGCCCTTGGATGAGCTTAGAAGTAAATGATTTCCCATTGTCACTTTGTAATGACCTGGGCAGACTAACTCTCGGAATGATTTCATGTAGCAGTTTTTTTTTTTTTTTTTTTTTTTTTTTAAATCACCTCCTCAGCCTTCTCAGTGTGGGTGGGAAAGCCTTCAATCCATCCTGTGAATGTATCTATCATGACTAATGGGTATTTATACCCTTGAGAAACGGCATCTGGGTGAAGTCCATCTGTCAGTCCTCTCCTGGGTAGGCCCCACATCTTTGGACGGGCTGGGCCAGCTGGGTCTTCGAGCTCCTCAAGGATTGTTTAATTGGCAACTGGGACAAGAGGAGACCACTTGCCTTATAGTCATTTGGAGGCCTATTCCTCTGAAGGAACTTTCTAGTAATCTTTGGAGGGCCTTCTCCTCTAAATGAGTGGTGGCATGTAAGGAGTTAACCAACTTCCATTGGAGGTTTCCAGGCAGAAAAAGGAGTCCCTCCTTTTGGAACCACCTCATATGATCTTCTTGAAAGCCCTCACTCTTAGCTTTAATAGTCTCACCTTCAGTATATGAAGGAGTTTCTGGCAAGTCAGTCTGTGGAACTAGGGTGGTATTCCCTATTAGGTCACTGTTCTGTAACGCTGCTCTCTTAGCTGCCTGATCAGCTTCTTGGGTCCCTCATGCCACTTCCATGCCCCCTTTTTGGTGTCCTTTACAGTGGGAGACTGAAACCTCAGCTAGCAGATGGACTGACTCCAAGAGTCTAAGAATTTGATCACCATATTTGATTGGGGATTCTTGGGTAGTCAAATGGCCTCTTTCTTTCCAAATAGCAGCATGTGGATTTAGCACCAGAAAAGCATACTTGGAGTCATTTACACAATGGCTACTCTTTTTCCTTTGCCCAGCTCTAAAGCTCAAGTCAGGGCTATAAGCTCAGTTAACTGGGCTGAAGTACCTGGTGGCAAAGATTTAGCCTCTATGGTCTCAAAATTGGAGACTGTTGTACATCCAGCTCTTCTTTTTCCATCCAAGACAAAGCTGCTTCCATCAGTGTACCAGATTTCCTCAGGATTGGTCGGAGGGTCTTCTGAAAATCCCTCTCGGGGTTTTGTCCAGTGGTCCAAGGTTTCTAGGCAAGAGTGAAAGGGGGGAGAGCCCTCAGGGGTAGACAGGTGGGTAGCTGGGTTAAGACCCTCACAAGGGGATTATAGTGAGGCCTGGATTTTCCATCATCATGACCTGATATCTCAGGATTCTTTGATCATATAACCATAAATGGCCTCTCCCATTCAGGAGTTATTTCAGTTGGTGCCTGGTAAAATTAGTTTGCCACCAAAAGAGAGTTTTAAAGTATCTTCTATCAGGACTGCAGTAGTTGCAAGATTTCGAAGGCAGAGAAAGATCTCTTGCCAACAAGGGAGTAGGACACTCAGGAACCAACTGAGACTGGTGGGAAAACATTTGTTCATCCCAGAAACAAAGAAGTGCTTGGGTGAATCTTTTTATAATTGTTTTTACTGAAGCACACCAAATGGCAAAGTTTTGGGAGGAGACCACTCCAGAGTCGGTCAGGACAGAATAGGTAGCCACTGTGTCAACCAAGAAATTCTTGGACCTACTTGCCACATCCGATTGCTCCCTTGGCTCCAGCCCCGTGATGGTTATCTGTGACAGGCGGGCTGGCTGGAATGGGCTGTTTCAGTCCTGTTGACCCATTGTGAGGGAAGGTTTGGCACTTGACCTTGAGGCTCTTGGGTCCCGAGGGCAGAGTGCTGCCCAATGTTCCAACTGATGGCATTTGAGGAGACTTGCCATTGGACACTCTTTGGCCAAATGTTCCCCCTGTCTACAGATTAGGCATTTGCCTGGTGCCTTATCCTTCAAGGACTCGGGGTTTACCATAGGACTTCCCTGGAGGGAAGCGAGGATCTAGGCATGCCTTGTTTCTTTTCTTTTATCCCTTTCCTGGGCCTTGACCTCCCTCTCCTGTTCTCTATTGGTGGCTGTATAGATTATCTCACCTAAAGAGGCAGTAGGGTCCTGCTGCTGTAGTTGTTAGCTTTATCCTGCTGTCTAATCCACATTGGGACAAGAATTTGTCCTTTAAAATCACCTGTCCCTCATAAGAGTCTAAGCCCAGATTGGTAAACTTTTGGAGGGACTTTTTTGCCTTTCCAGAAAGGCAATGGGGTTCTCATTAGGCTTCTGAGTTATTGCTGAGACCCAGGCATAGTCCCACAAATGATAGGCTTCCTTCTATTTTTGTGGCAGATTTCCTTAGGGGTGAGTCTTTCTGAAGCTTATCCTACCCAGTATTGTTGCAATCTGAGAGCCGGGAGTCCTCAAGTCAGGGTGAAGATCCCCAGGCAGGCTGAAGCATAACAGCCTCCTGGAGATCGAATGCCCTGGGCAAGTTGAGGCATATCAGCCTCCTGAGAATTGGGTCCCTGGGCAGGTTGAAGCATGTTGATCTCCTGGGACCCCTGGACTGACAGATCCCCGAGCAGATTAAGGCATGACAACGTCCTGAGGACCAGATCCTAGGTAGGTTGAGACAGGTCAACCTCCTGGGACCCTGGGCTGTGGATCCCTAAGCAGGCTGAGGCAGGACAATCTCCCAGGGACACGATCCCTAGGCAGGTCAAGGCAGGTCGACTTCCTGGGACCCCTAGGGCATCCCTTGGGCATCCCCAAGGTCTCCAGCCTGACCAGTGCTGGGTAGGATTAAGGGGTTGTAATCTTAACTCATTCCCAGCTTGTCCACCGTGGATGGGAATAGATATCATGATTCAAAGCAATCCAAGCCCATTCCCTGAGACTGGTAACCTGGTGAAGCAGCCATAAGCCTTATCTTCTTACTGCTCTGAGGGAATGTAAGTCATTGGTTTCCTCCCCTAGTCCTCCATAAGAGCTGGTTAAGAGTATTTTCAATGGTAAACATTTCATTGTCCTAGGCCCATTTTAGGTAATAGCAGAAGTAATGACAAAGAAGTGGGTTATCTGGCCCTGTTAGGGGCATTAAAGTATTTTAATAATAAGTGCGGTGGAATGATGTTACTTACAAGAGGGCAGGATCCTGGTTGTAGGAGTTAGTAAGTGACTTAAGAACAAATTGATAAGAGGCAATAAACCAGATATTCCATAAAAGTGGAGATCTGATCCTGGAATATGTTTATAACTTTAGGAGAAAGGTAGTAAGGGTTTGGGCCTAAACAGCCTGCAGGGCTAACTCTCAAAGCGGCAAACATTATCCCTGGAAGCCCAACTGCATTTGAAGGGACGCCAACAGATAGACTGCTAGCAGACATTGTGTGTCTGTCACCCACCCCAGTGGGTCCACTGAAAGATGCTGCTGTTGCACATGTTGCAGGAAACACCGAAGATGAAGGCCTGAATATCTAGAGGGATTGGATATTATACAGTATTTCCCTCCCAAGGGCCAGCTATTTTCTTCTTGTCCCTCCAGAAGACTGTAGAGGCAACATTGTGGGCCCAGACAGGGCTCAGGAAAAGAGCATGAAACAGGAGGGAAGGGGGCAGGGCACAACCTTTGAAAGCATGACATAGCCCAAGGGCATACCATAAGCTGATTAAAATCAAATGGGTCCAAGATGACAAGTCAAATTCAACTAAACCTTGATGCTCAATCTACAAGCTAAATGACACACCCAGAGGTGCCATTACAGTTCCAAAGTGAAAGAAAGTGAAGTCACTCAGTCGTGTCTGACTCTTTGCGACCCCATGGACTGTAGCCTACCAGGCTCCTCTGTCCATGGGATTTTCCAGGCAAGAATACTGGAGTGGGTTACTATTTCTTTCTCCAGGAGATCTTCCTGGCCCAGGGATTGAACCCAGGTCTCCCGCATTGTAGGCAGATGCTTTACCGTCTGAGCCACCAGGGAAGCCCATTACAGTTCTAAGGCACTGTCAAAAGACTGAGGAGTGGGTGATTCCCCAATTGTTGAAATTATCCTCCCACTTATTAGCATATGACACCCAGCTCATGAAAACTAACCACACCACATTCCATGGCCTAAGCACTTTCCCTCTAAATGACCCACACCCTATGAAGTGTGATTCTCTCTAAATCCAAACAAATCTACCTCTTACCTATCTCTGTGTCTCTCGCTGAATTCTTTTGCAATGAGACATCAAGAGCTTGAACGTCACTAGGTCATGAGGCCTGGCATTGTGGGTTTTGGCTGGGCTCAAGTCCTAGTCAAATACAACTGAATGACTAAGCATAGCACAGAGTCTCTGCCATGTGGGTTTGAGTCCCAATCTTATGTAAATAGTTTCAAACACAACACTCAGAAATGGAAAGATGATGACCTGTCCAATACTTTGTAAGTAGTGGCTTAGATGGAGACAGGAGCTGAAGGACAGGAGGAAAAAAAGATGGGAAAAATATGCCAAGGAATCCCCTTCATAACCTGCTGGAAAATCTGCTAAATACCTGACATGTGCTCACAGTTTTCATTGGCCTGATCCTTGGCACAAAGAAGATTAAGAACAGAAGAACCCTCACCCACTTGGGCAACAGCTACCAAGGCACAGCAGAGAGTAGAACCTTCAGAACACACTGGGGAGTAGCCCCTGCCAGAGTCCCTCAATTGCACCCTCTTCTGCTCGCCTGTTCTCAGGGGGTTCGAGGAACAAGAAATGAGAGCTCGTAAAAGAATTAAGATTTTTGTCCCTATGTTCTTCCAGTCATAGGGGCGAGGACCTCCTACCTTAACTGGAGGTCTTCTGGAATCTGAGACTGAGCTGTAAGAGCTTTCTGCAGAGTTTGTTTTCTGTTGTCCTGGTTTCCAGCATGCCGGGCTTCTCGTCACTTCCACTGCGCTGGATTTTCTTCATGTTCAGCTTCCATTGTGCATCCAGTTGGGCCTCTGCTGTGTTTGGCCTCTACCTCGTGGGGACCAAGCCAAGGTTGTTTCAGCCAGGTTAAAACTGAGAAATGGCATCAGAGGTGTCAGTGAAGTGTGTAATTTCCTCGGTTCTGTCTCGCTGCAGCAAAAATTTGAAGTGCTAGACCAGTGTTACAGCTTGGTTACAGCTCAGGTTAAACATTGGACCAATGTTCCAGCTCAGTTCCAGCTTAGTTTTACTTGGCAAGCAAAGAAAAATACATCCTCAAGGCATGAGGGTGGGCTGACTAAAAAGGAGCGAAGAGAAGAGAGAGGCTCAATTTTGGCGCCTCTTTTTATATTTTTTCTCCTCCCCCTGAGCTTGCCCTATGTATATTTGGCTAGCCAGTAGGGCTGTTTGTTTCATCTGAGGTTCTCACTTCAGTTCTCGGACCTTCTTTTGTTCTATTTTCACGGGCTCTTTCCTTTCTTTGTCTTTTAGCCACCACTATCTTGCACTCTTTTTTCCTATTCTAACTGCTTAACAATTCTTTGTATTTGACTTTATTCTTTCTTCCTTTTGTGGCTTTAAGTATTTTATGATTACATTCTTTATTTCTTAGTATATCAGTAATTAAAAAAAAAAAAAAGACACTTTTTTTTAGTGGTTGCCCTTGAGTTTGCAATATACACTTACAACTAAAGCAACTCAAATTACAGGATACTAATTCATGAGTAGTGAGGATATCTTTCAGTGATAAATAATCCTAATTCCCTAATTCCTCCCCTAGATCATTTATTTCATATGCATAAAAATGTGATTAAATATTAGTCTTTTATTGAGACTCTGCCTCTGGACTCTGAGCCATAAGTATTTTTTCCCCTTCTCTCTTGTCAACTACAAATTCGCACTTGCAAACTACCTCTACAAGGATTAAATAAATCATGCACTGATGCAGCTGCTGATTTTCAACACCTCCTGAAATGAGTTCAGAGTGGAGAGCAGAAATGAGGCACTCTGTGCTCAGAGGAGGTGGGAGAACTGACAGGACAGGTCCCCAGATAAGTTAGGTAGTTTCAAGAGCTGATTTTATAAGCCCAGTTCTTATACTTCCCCATATCTAGAAGAATACTAAAATATTTCATGGTGACGATGGTTCTTTGTGACTAGCAAAAGCTTCACAAGACTACCAGAAACCTGGAAAAATATGTGCTTGATTGCATGTATTTTCTCTTCACCAAATTCTCATATATACTGACCTTCCTCCTGGCTTATTTGGAGCAGTCTCTCATAGCTATCGGAGGTGAAGTCTCTTGGGCTGCAGTCCTCATTTTGCCCCAAATAAAACTTAACTCGCAACTCTCATGTTGTGCATCTTTTATTAAGTCAATACTCCTTAAGTGGGACAGCATGGATACAGTGGGCTGGGGTTGGGTATATTCCTTTCCCCAGATTAGTTAGACTTTGATACTACCCAAGAAGGTTAAGCTCTGGTAAATTAGTTTTTGAGGGCAGGTCTTGCTAAGGAGACCAGAGTGTTCTACTGTATTTCAAAATAGTGTCTTTGATATTCTGCTAGAGGTACAAGGGGGATTTTCTCCAATGTTCATTTTGAGAGCCTATTCCTCCAGGGGATAACTAGCACTAGGGTAAGGAAAGCCGGAATGGGAATATACAAACGCTACTGGTCAGCATGGGAGATTTGGAGTTAAAAACGCCAAGGGTACCCATACACTGGGAGCCTCCCACGACTTCGAGAGACCTACCTTCATGAGCTCCACGAGGTTCTCACAGTGAACTTCACAGAACATCTGCTGAGTTCACAGCAGGTAGCTGAGAAAAGGCACCATTTTGAAACCAGAATGCTCTGTTCTCCTCAGAAAGGCCTCTCCCAGGAAAAACTAACCAGAATAAAGTCTATACACTATATTTAAAAATCACATTTTCATTATGTTTTTCCCTTTATGTGATCCTGTTATGATGACCTATACTGCCAGATAAAGTATATAGTATTCTCTAAAGTTGTTTTCAGGGTATTTTCAAAACCGGTTCAGATAAGATACATGTGCCAACTTCTCAGGAGAACAATTGGTACACTAACTCTATTCACTTACTCTAAGTAACAGAAACATCTTCTGTAATTGAACTCAAGTACCTCTTTCACATATGATAATGAGTATTGACTTAGATATGGATTTTTTTCAGTCAGAGTATTTTTCACTTGGAATTGTATAGGAATCTGATCGAAAGCAACTAGCGTCATTTCTATACATATATTTATAAAAAGCTGATTCTAAATATTTCAGATTTCAAAAAGAGGCAATGGGTTATTAAAGTCAAAAGTTTAAGGGAAGAGAAAAGAATAAGTAGTCTAGTTTTTTGACTTCAAGACTTTTTCATTTAAGTAAAAAAGATAAACATAAGGGTTAACATTAAATACAGGAAAAGTGCTTGTCATTTAATTATAATTAAGATTTTAATATCTTAATATTTTTATAATTGGCAGGAATGGAACTAAGTTTAAAAATAATTATTTTACCTAGGTATACCATTTAATTTTAAGGGTTTCCTGGTAGCTCAGACGGTAAAGAGTCTGTCTGCAATGCTGAAGACCCAGGTTCGATCCCTGGGTTGGGAAGATCCCCTGGAGAAGGAAATGGCAACCCACTCCAGTACTCTTGCTTGGAAAATCTCATGGACAGAGGGGCCTGGTAGGCTATAGTTCATGGGGTCGCAAAGTGTCAGACACGATCGTTTAATTTTACATTTTCATATTTTTTAGAACTGTTCATCATAAGTAAAAAAAAAATATGTTAATTTCAAGTTGCTGTTGTGCTTCCCTTGTTTGCTGAAATGACCTTACTGCCCAAAGAAATTTAATTATCTATCCATCTGAATAAGTTATCAGAGAATAGAACTGAGTTAATCAAATGAACAGTGGAGTAGTACTATCTAAAGATAATGTGCTTAGATGCACAACTGCTTTTGAAAAAAGAAGGTAATTAAAACAAAACACTTGTAAGTGACTGAAAGAATAAGGAAGAACAAAATAATCTGAGCAGAGTTTCACTCAACATGGAGAAGGGCTCTGTATCTCAAACATTTTCAAGCTTACACAGCAGTAAGTAAGCAGGGGAGAAACTTTTACCCTCATTTTTGTGTTTTCTTTCCCACCTTGTAATATGGTTTGGTGAAATAAGTGCTCAGCATTGCCTAAAGTGGGATACAGCCTCAAAGATTCTATTTTTTCTTACTGTATTCATTGAACAATGGGTGCAGGCTTCCCTCATTCCCTCGTAGCAGTGGGTAAAGAATCTTTCTGCAAAGCAGGAGACTTGGGTTCAATCCCTGGGTCAGGAAGATCTCTGGAGAAGGAAATGGCAACCCACTCCAGTATTCTTGCTTGGAGAATCCCATGGACAGAGGAGCCTGGCAGGCTACAGTCCATGGGGTCCCAGCCGGACATGACTTAGGGACTAAACCACCACCAACAATCTTTACATGGATTTGTGAGAAAACAAGTATTTAGTTCTGCATAATCCATACTATTAAAACATTTGAAATGCAAAAGAATATCTGTAATTAGCACATATATTGTAAGCTGCTAGTTTAGTTCTGAATTTAAAACACTTAAAAAAACTTGAGAAGTGGCTATATAGATATGTAAAATGAGAGACCTCATTTGTTGTTAAAATTTTATTTACATTTAATGCTCAATGGCATTTTCATTTCAATTTAATAGATAAAAATGAGTAGTTTGCTTCCACTATATCCATGAAGAAAATTTAAAAGAAAAAGCTAAACTGTATGAATTATGAATGAGTCCATTCTTTTAGTACAAAAAAATTTTTTTTCCTGGCTGACTCTGAACTTTCTCATGCTTTCAACTATTTCTTATATTAAAGTGATCTTGATTGTTATATTCTCTCCTGAATTCCAAAGCCAAAAATGGACTACACAATTGAAACTTAAAATCAACAGGCATAAAAAGTGAAAAATTAAGACCCCTAAAGAGCTTCACTATGATTCTAGCCCCTTTCACTGTTCTTTACTTTTTTTTTTTTTTTTTTGAGAATCAACCAAAACATAAATATCCAGTAACCTACAGTAAAAATCTTGAAGTTTGTCGGTTAAAGTCTCTGCAACAATTTTGTAGCCAGGCCCCTTTGCAAAAACTGGAGAAACCTTCACCCAAAAGTTGGTTTGAACGTTGAGGCAGGTGATACACATACACCAAGAAAGTATGCAATGATTTATAACTTACATAATGGAGGTCTCTGGGATAAGCAGAGCAGTCACCAGCAGTCCAGAGATCACTGGAGAGAGTCAGGAAAATGGGCTGAGTTGAGGCTTTTATTGTGGTGGCAGGGCTGGGAGGCAGGAGATTTGAATTGCCTATTCCTGCTAAAGAGGGAACACCTGGGCTTCCTTTTCATAGGGCCTAGATGAGAGGCACTGGAAAAGTCTGGTCTGAGGTTCAAGAGCTGTTTTTTTCAGTTGAAACTGTGGACAAGCCCCTGTGTCCTTGTCTTTTGAAGTAAAATACTGACTCCAGAGTTAATGACTGGGAAATGTCTACATGTAGAAACAAAGAATAGCTGTTGGGTTGGGAACTGGGAACAATTTAGACTATAATTCTACCACATGGCAGAATCACTGAACTCCCAGTCCCCTGAAAGATACAAATAAAGGCCTGACTCCTGAATCATTTTTTTCCAGGCAGCAGACCCCTATCCAGATAAAAACTGGCAACAGCAAGAATGTAAACTTAGACTGGTTGAAACCAGAAGGTTGATGATGCTTGAAAATTTCACCTTGATGCCAACCAATCCAAGAATTGTCCAGGAGCTGATGACACCCTGCTCTTTGAAGACTATAAAAATCCTCACTACCCATTCCAGGATGGGTCACACAGTCTTGAGGTCATTAACCCCCTGTAGACCCCTTTGCTTGGCAAAGCAATAACAGCTACTCTTTTCTACTTCACCCAAAATTCTGTCTCCATGTTTCCATTAGACACCAGTGAACAGGGGCCGAGTTTCAGCGACAGTGTCAAATGTCAAAGTATTATAAATATCACTCATACAATCACCAACATGGTCTTCCAATGTGACCCCCCAAATTTTTCTTAGCTTTTCTCTCTCTCCACTCCTGCTACCACTCTTTGACGTTTAAGATGTTACATCTTTCTCTGAACCTCTCTGATAGGATGTTGACTTATCATATTACTGTAATCTTGTATTCAAATTTTGTCCTTCATACCTATGATTTCTAGAACACAGCAAAAATTACACCTACCTTCCCACAGGATTATCTGCTGCTTCAATAAAACTAAAGTATATTTTTATTATGACACATGCAATATATTGATCTGTTTTGTAGCTAACCATAAATCCATCTCCTTCAATAAGCCCTTTAAATTGGAGTCATGTCTACTAATTATTGTATCATGTTAATCATCTGTGTCTGGCACATGGCAATGACAACTCCTGAAAATTTCAACTCTTGGTACCCAAGATTGTGAAGATCCCAACCATCACTGGAAGCTCCCTATCCACAGAATTAGTTTTCTGAATTACAATCTAATATGTGATTTAGAACTAGATTAAATACTTAGGTTTATTTCAACTAATAAGATTAGTTAAAGATAAGATAAAATCTCAAGTATTTCAAAACATATCTTTTGTAGTTTTTATGTAATTTAGAGCATACATCTCTACCTATTGATAAGAAGGTGGTACAGTAAGTTATACCAGCTCAGTTCTTCCTGAGTGTGTCTGATATAGCCTTTTAGCACTGCACACTCTTAGGAAAGAACTTCAAGAGCAAAAAGGCACATTTTGTATTTGCAAAAAAATAAAATAAAACTGTATTTGCATAGAAACTCATTAATGGCCAAGATATCATACTCTAAAATTTCAGCAAATAAGAGCATTTGAATGAAAAATTTTAACTGTTCAACACAATAGTTTGAAATGGCAATATGGGGCAGGGGAACTATATATGTTCTTTTTTTCCAGCACATAATGCATTTGAATTTTTTCTTCAGCTGCATATGCAGTACTGGGTTAAAAAAAAATAACTAAACAAAATCTTGAATATAGCTTCACTATTAATTATTTTCTATTATGCTAAAGGGGAGAGACTGAAATATTACAGAGTATTTGGAATTTTTTTTTCAGACATTGTACACTTGGGTGGTAACATTTTTAGTGTATTCTCAACATATTTAACAAAAGGATTCACATCACCAATATTTGGGAGATATTTCATACCTAGACAAAAAAAAAAAATGCATCTTTAGCAAGATATAATTTTGCTCCCCCAAAATTTGACTCTTCAGTTTAGTTCAGTCACTCAGTTATGTCCAACTCTTTGTGACCGCATGGACTGCAGCATGCCAGGCCTCCCTGTCCATCACCGACTCCTGAACTTTGCTCAAACTTATGTCCATTGAGTCAATTTGATCCTTGATATTCTCCAAAATTGACAAAACTCTACAGAACAAAGATTAGGAATCAAATATCTCTGCCTACATTTGTGAGTAATCAGTGTCTAAAATTAAACAGCGAAGATCACTCAGTGATTTGAATAAAAACAAATAACTGTAGCTGTTATATGTTTAATGTCATTAGTGATAATTTATGTTATTAATCTTTAAAAATTATTTGCTTGCAGGCAGTTTTACATGATGAGACAAAATGTAATTTAAGCACAGCACAATGGTCCTCGTATGTGTACCTAAGAGTGCTTCATAAATGTGGAAACTAAATTTAAATCTTCATGCTTATATGTGTAGAAAGGTGTTTTGTGTGCATATCTCTGCCTATTTAAGATAATTTTCAGAGTTAAAAAAAAAGAGAGAAATAAACAGTATAATGGACTTACCCAAAATTCTCAATTTGCCATATGCCCAAATTTTAATTCATAAAAACTATTTACATAATTATTTCCAAGATATACTGATCTTGATTTCATAATTAGGCTGATTACACTAGTAACATGATTAATAGTAGTTTCTTCAAAGGCATGTCTTAAAAATGATATCCATTTTGTAATTGTGGATCCACACAGAAAAAGGTTTTAAGATCATGACACCCCATATACCTTGATACTGCCCTTATTTTTCACAATTCAGAGAGAGATATATGATCTTAGTTTGATCTGAGGCAGAGAAATTAAGCCACATTTGAACTATTGAGGTAACAAACACCTACCTTAATATGATTGGTGATCAATGTTGCCTCCTCTGTTCCTTCAAAGATCATCAATATTGACAATGAAACTATCCAAAAATTTCCAGGTACTTCCCTGAAAGGGAGGAGATGACATCTATGAAGATGTTCTTTTCAAAGCAAAAATCAAATTGCTGACAAAAAACACTCACTGAATTTTAAAGCCCAAAGTGTGAGATAGTAGCAAACAAGATACCTTTTGAGATGGGAGACAAGGAGTTTCTGGGCTTTTTGGGAAAAACTATTTACTCATTATTTCATGATTGGATAATGATTTATCTAACAAAAGCTTTTTCCAGTCAATTCAAGTAAAGTATTATCACCACACATGGAAGATTTGGTCACAATGAGCAACAGAGAAAGAGAATAAACATCTGCTACAGCAAGATATCTGTAAGTGGGAAAAGGGAAACCTTTCAACAGTAAGCTCTGGTAAATCTTCCTCATTGGTTTTGTGGACTCCAATAATGGTTATTAAAAACATCTTGGTCCCAAGGATTCAAATTCACATGTATTCAGATAATGTCATAAACACTGAAATACATATTTATGTAGTTTAGTTTTTCATTGTTGGAAGCTCCCCCTTTCCCATAGGCCAGAGCCATTTTAATTGATAACGAAATTTAATTGACTTCAAAACCAAAGTTTTGGCTTGAAAAAAAGATGAATTCTGGCTGTCCACAAATACTCAGAGAATGAGGTCTCTCATCAAGGAAACAATGAATGTCACTGCCAATAGTCTCTATAAAGTGACAAGCATCACCACAGCCCACATATAAAGCCACCTCAGACAATTTCATGTGTGTGTCATAAATTTCAACTGATAAATAATATAATAATGTTACCATTATTATGCAGGGTTGGGGGCACTGAGTGTATCAGTACATGCATGGGATCTTTTGAGGGAGGTCATCATTACTTCATTACCTCCACCATAGTTTGGTCCCAGGTAATTAGCAGGGAGGGAACTCCCTCATGAACTCCAGGCATCAACAGAAAATTAGATTAACCATTTACTGAGCATGGCCTCACCCATCAGAAGAAGACCAGGTTTCCCCCTCAGTCAATCTCTCCCACCAGGAAGCTTCCATTAGCCTCTTATCCTTCTCCATCAGAGGGCAGACAGACTGAAAACCACAGTCACAGAAAACTAACCAATCTAATCACATGGACCACAGCCTTGTCTAACTGAATGAAACTATGAGCCATACCATGTAGGGCCACCCAAGATGGACTGGTCATGGTGGAGAGGTCTGACAGAATGTGATCCACTGGAGAAGGGAATGGCAAACCACTTCAGTATTCTTGCCTTGAGAACCCCATGAACAGTATGAAAAGGCAAAAAGATAGGACACTGAAAGATGAACTCCACAGGTTGGTAGGTGCCTAATATGTTACTGGAGATCAGTGGAGAAATAACTCCAGAAAGAATAGAGACAGACCAAAGCAAAACAACACTCAGTTGTGGATGTGACTGGTGACAGAAGCAAGGTCTGATGCTGTAAAATGCAATATTGCATAGGAACCTGGAGTGTTGGGTCCATGAATCAAGGCAAACTGGAAATGGTCACACAGGAGATGGTAAGAGTGAACATCGATATTTTAGGAATCAGTGAATTAAAATGGACTGGAATGGGTGAATTTAACTCAGATGACCATTATATCTACTATTGTGGGCAAGAATCCTTTAGAAAAAAATGGAGTAGCCATCATAATCAACAAAAGAGTTCAAAATGCAGTACTTGGATGCAATCTCAAAAACGACAGAATGATCTGTTTGTTTCCAAGGCAAACCATTCAATATCACAGTAATTCAAGTCTATGCCCTAACCAGTAATGCTAAAGAAGCTGAAGTTGAACAATTCTAGGAAGACCTATAAGACCTTCTAGAACACCCAAAATATGTCCTTTTCATCAAGATGTCCTTGACTTTCTACAAAAGTAGGAAGTCAAGAAACACATGGAGTAACAGGCAAATTTGGCCTTGGACTACGGAATGAAACAGTCAAAGGCTTATAGAGTTTTGCCATGAGAATGCATTGGTAATAGCAAACACCCTCTTCTAACAACACAAGACAAGACTCTACACATGGAAATCACCAGATGGTCAACACCAAAATCAGATTGATTATATTCTTTGCAGCCAAGATGAAGAAGCTCTATACAGTCAGCAAAAACAAGACTGGGAGCTGACTGTGGCTCAGATCATGAACTCCTTATTTCCAAATTCAGACTTTAATTGAAGAAAGCAGGGTAAACCACTAGAGCATTCAAGGATGACCTAAGTCAAATACCTAACGATTATACAGGGGAAGTAAGAAATAGATTAAAGGAACTAGATCCGATAGACAGAGTGCCTGATGAACTATGGATGGAGGTTCATGACATTGTACAGGAGACAGGGAGGAACACCATCCCCAAGAAAAAGAAATGCAAAAAGGCAAAATGGCTGCCTGAGGAGGCCTTACAAATAGCTGTGAAAAGAAGAGAAGCCAAAAGCAAAGAAGAAAAGGAAAGGTATACCCATGTGAATGCAGAGTTCCAAAGAATAGTGAGGGGAGATAAACCCTTCCTCAGTGATCAGTGCAAAGAAATAGAGGAAACGAATAGAATGGGAAAGACTAGAATTCTCTTCAAGAAAATTCAAGATATCAAGGGAACATTTCATGCAAAGATGGGTTCAATAAAGGACAGAAATTGTATGGACCTAACAGAAGCAGAAGATATTAAGAAGAGGTGGCAAGAATACACAAAAGAACTGTACAAAAATAATCTTCATGACCCAGATAATCACGATGGTGTGATCACTCACTTAGAGTCAGACATCCCAGAATATGAAGTCAACTGTGCCTTAGGAAGCATCACTACGAGTAAAGCTAGTGGAGGTGATGTAATTTCAGTTATTTCAGCTATTTCACATCCTGAAAGATGATGCTGTAAAAGTTCTGCACTCAATATGCCAGCAAATTTAGAATACTCAGCAGTGGCCACAGGACTGAAAAAGATCAGTTTTCATTCCAATCCCCAAGAAAGGCAATGCCAAAGAATACTAAAACTACTACGTAATTGCACTCATCTCAAATGCTAGTAAAGTAATGCTCAAAATTCTCCAAGTCAGGCTTCAGCAATATGTGAACTGTGAACTTCCAGATGTTCAAGCTGAATTTAGAAAAGTCTGAGGAACCATCAAATTACCAACACCCAATGGATCATTGAAAAAGCAAGACAGTTCCGGAAAAACATCTGTTTCTGCTTTATTGACTATGACACAACCTTTGACTGTGTGGATCACAATAAACTGTGGAAAATTCTGAAAGAGATGGGGATACCAGACCACCTGACCTGCCTCTTGAGAAATCTATATGCAGGTCAGAAAGCAACAATTAGAACTGGACATGGAACAACAGACTGGTTCCAAATAGAAAAGGAGTACATCAAAGCTACATATTGTCACCCTGCTTATTTAACTTCTATGCAGAGTACATCATGGGAAACCCTGGGCCGGGTGAAGCACAAGCTGGAATCCAGATTGCCGGGAGAAATATCAATAACCTCAGATATGCAGATGACACCACCCTTATGGCAGAAAGTGAATAAAAACTAAAGAACCTCTTTGATGAAAGTGAAACAGGAGAGTGAAAAAGTTGGCTTAGAACTCAGCATTCATAAAACTAAGATCATGGCATCCGGTCCCAACACTTCATGGCAAATAGATGGAGAAACAGTGGAAACAATGGCAGACTTTATTTTGGGGGGTTCCACAATAACTGCAGATGGTAAGTACAGCCATGAAATTAAAAGAGGATTACTCCTTGGAAGGAAAGTTATGCCAACCTAGACAGCATATTAAAAAGTAGAGACATTTCTTTGCCAACCAAGGTTCATCTAGTCAAGGCTATGGTTTTTTCACTAGTCATATATAGATTTGAGAGTTGGACTGTAAAGAAAGCTGAGCACCACAGAATTGATGCTTTTGAACTATGGTGTTGGAGAAGACTCTTGAGAGTCCCTTGGACTGCAAGGAGATCCAACCAGTCCATCCTAAAGGAGATCAGTTCTGGGTATTCTTTGGAAGGACTGATGCTGAAGCTGAAACTCCAATACTTTGGCAACCTGATGCGAAGTGCTGACTCATTTGAAAAGACCCAGATGCTGGGAGAAAGATTGCAGGTGGGGCTGACAGAGCACGAGATGGTTGGTTGGCATCACCAACTCAATGGACATGAGTTTGGGTAAACTCCAGGATTTGGTGATGGACAGGGAGTTCTGGCGTGCTGCAGTCCATGGGGTCACAAAGAGTTGGACATGACTGAGTGACTGAACTGAACCTCCTGAATGTTAGCATACCAAGAGTGGCCAGGACTCTGGTCAAGCGTATTACGAACAGTTGTTTAGTCACTAAGTCATGTCCGACTCTTTGCAACCCCATGGATTGTAGACCTTCAGGCTCCTGTCCATGGGATTTCCCAGGCAAGAATACTGTAATGGATTGTCATTTTCTTCTCCAGGGGATCTTCCTGACCCAGGCATCAAAGGCACATCTCCTGCATGGCAGGAGAGTTCCTTACCACTGAGCCACCAGGGAAGTCATTCTCACAGTAGAATGTGCTTATAAAGGATTCAGTCTGAAATACTTAGTCCTTAACCTGCAGAAGTGGCAGACTATCAGAAAGGTAAAATCCTTTTGGTGAGTAGGAAAATGCTTTCCTTCTTCATGTGGACATAGACATTGAAGGAGGTGGAAGGAGAACATGTTTATGGTGGGAAGATTGTTGGAACACAAACACCGAACAGAGTGGAAACTGGCCCCTTGTCGAGTGTCTCAGTCTCCACTACTTAGAAGACTTTAGATTGACCTACAAGGAGTTTCCTTCATCTCGGCGAGCAGAGTGCCAAATTCTGTAACTAATACAGAGATGTATCTGTACAATATATCACCATGGCATCATGCAATGCTTAGCTAAGCTATTTGTACCTGATTATGCACACCAGAACAGTCCAGAAAGTTTAGAAATATTTCATTAAGTGCCCCCACTTAAAATGATAATCTTTTTATTTCTAAAAAGGTTAATACACAATATCTTTTTTCATTTAGTGCATTTACATTTTGAATTAATTAGAGCCATAAACTTGTAGTCAGTTTGTAAACAGTCTTCTATAATCTAATTTATTGTTTTAGAAATGTGAATACATAGCTTTATGTTCTTTTGCATGAAAATATTCTTTGTGACTATGAAAAATTGCACATTTCCTGAGACAAAATTAACTCTGGATACAGAACACAACGTTGGTATGTATCACTAATTGAATATATATTGGTAGAATCATTGTCTATAATATTGTCTGAAATCCCTTTCAAGTTTTAGTGACTTTTGGTTGGATGCATGAGACAAGTGCTCAGGGCTGGTGCACTGGGAAGAACCAGAGGGATGAGATGGGGAGGGAGGCGGGAGGGGGGATCAGGATGGGGAACACATGTAAATCCATGGCTGATTCATGTCAATGTATGACAAAAACCACTACAATATTGTAAAGTAATTAGCCTCCAACTAATAAAAAATAAATGAAAAAAAAAAAAAAAAAACTAAGGGAAGTTTATAGCAAGTAAGTAATTTGATGCTTATTAAAGGAAAAGATATTAGAATCTTGCATGTATTTAATAGTGAATCTCTATGTCATCAAGTGTTTATAGACCACCTACTGTGTTACCATGAGAGTAGATCTCCTATCTTCAATTACATGAAGCAAAATGATCCGACAGCCCCAGCGGCTGCACCCTGCGAGGTACCACCTTGTTTGCTGGGGGCCGTACTTCTCACAGCCTGCTCCCAGCCAGTGACCACACAAGGCAGACACTGAGGTGGGGCATTCTTGGGAGACTCATGGGTCTTCTGACGATGATTTTAGTTTAAGGACAACTGAGGATTCCTCGCAGCTTTGTTGACTTTTCTTAGTACTACAACAAAGCTTCTTCCAACAAACTGTCTCTCCTTTTTCCCTCTCTCATTTACCCTGGGTCAAACCTGCATAGTGGTTAGATGGGTCATTTCATTCTTCTCATCTCCCCTGCCCAATTTTCACTCACTGGTTTTTCCCCTGTTTCCTGAACAATTTAATCCCATTTTGATTTCTGCTTATCTAAGGACCCAAATGAACATACTTACTATATGCTAGGCACTTTGAAAAGTACTGTAAAGTATAATGACTTTAAATCAGGATCGTCGACCCATCTCTACCTCCTCATACCTTTATTCAGTACTTTCATTTGTAAATGGGTGGGATGCGATGAAATCATTTCCAGGAAATCTCTGACCCCCAAATTCTGCTGGGTTTCACCTATAGAATTGTCGGTGAAGATTACTGTGGTAAATTAAACATGCTCACAAATTTCTTTGCCATTTCCCTAGTCAAGGAGTAATGTAATTAAAGCTGGCCCAATACCTGCTTAAACCATAGGTGGTGGAGGAAGTGACACTGCCTGTTCTGGCTAAACCTTAAGAAGGGTGGGCAGCTTCCATGTTCCATGTAAGCATTTAGCTGTCCTATGGGAGAGAACACTCAGAGACCTCCTGTGGGGAGGAGAGGCTCTGAAGGTGACAGAGGAAGGAGCGGCTCAGCAGACCCCTTGACCCAGTCGCAGGCCCATCTGACTGCAGCTACATGAGACCCAGTGAGACCAGGAAGAGAAGTACTCGGTGGACCTCAGTTAATCAACAGAAACCATAAAAGATATTGAAAAGTTCTTGCCCAAGTCACTAAGGTTTTAAATTGTTTGTTATAATAGCAATAGGTAACTGAAACAAAGAAAATGTCTCAATATCTCAATGAACATAATTATATTATTTACCTTTAAATGATATATTTCAGTTGACTTATTGAGTATTTAATGTATATATTTAAAGCATTTAACACAAGTTTACATGGACATAGACACATATATGCATGTGTGTATACATATGTACATAATGTATGTACAAGTATTTGTGTATGAATATGCATATGTGTATGTATGCATGTATGTGTGCATGCAGCCATTTAACTCTATAAAGCATTTTCAGTTATGAAGCAAAGGCAATGATGGAAGAGAGATACAACTGTCATGCAGTAAGAGAAGAAAGAGATCACTGTAACCAGGGCAGTTAGTATGATGTTCCAGGAAGAGAGAGGACTTAAGAGAGAATCCAGAAGGAGGATTGAATTTAGATACCAAAAGAGAAAATGTGGGGAATGGATAGAAAGTGTGTGAGGGACATTGCTAGGTCACAGCTCTATATACACCTGGCTATGTGTAATTTAAACAAATATAAATAACTCAAGGTAAGTGAAGATCTGATTGAAATGGAAGTTCTTCATATGAATAATAGTTAACAGTATTGCACATTAAATATTATATAACTTGTTACAGAAAAATCATAGGTTATAACTGCAGGGTATATCACACATCTGTCTATGCCTATATTACAACTGTAGCTTTTTAAATGTCTACGTGAAGTGTCTTTTCACTGAATATAAAATGTATTGCAACACTTCACATTTTAGATACCAACATTTCAGTTCATAGTGTCAGAAGTGAAAGGCAAGTCACTGGTAGATTATCTGTGATTATGAAGAAATGTATTTTCTCTCAACATATGTGAATGATACTAGGAAATCAATGAGGGTATTTTTCCTTTTAGAAGATGCAAAAACACTGAATCATGTATATGCTTTTTAGTTAGCATTCCACATCTATTTCTGTTGGCAAAGATAACACAATGGTAAACTGAAGGTCAAGAGAAGTGATTATCAATATAATGTTGATGTCAATTATTTCAAGAGAGGGAAAAAAATAATTTCCATCACTTTCCAAATCCACATTCAGTGACTACAGGTTGGTAGACTGGAATACCAGGGTGGGAATATTTACACCATAGAGATTGGTGAATGTTTCAAGCTGGGTTTTTATTTTTGGTTTTGTTTGTTTGCTTGTTTGTTTTCTTAATAGTAGGTAAACACTTACTAGTAAAACTGAAAGGAAGGTTTGGTCCAATGAATTTAAATAAACACATTAAAGATTCACCTAAAATCAGACTTTATACAATTACTTTATTCAACTGTATCCTGCTGTGGCCCAATTTAGTCTTGTGGTGTAGACTGACTGAAAACTGTGTGTCTATGGAGACCTGGTCCTGCAATAGCTACTTCTCATTTCTGCTCCGTCTCTTTAGCTCTGAAAACTTCACGGCAGACTTACCAGTTGCTGTCTCTTCTTCTGAAGGTGATAGCACTGTAGCAGGTAGGTCTTGGCCAAACATGAGCCCTTCATTGATGCAACTTCATTAGGAGAGCAGGTATGTGTGAAAAACTACACTCCTCCATGCAATTCCCCTGTGAAACCTCTGACCTTCCAAACTTGTAAGACCCAGTAACTCACAGTCCTTTCCCATATGTCCTTTGTATTTTCCCACAATTATATTGTACTTGCTTACTTGAATTCCTTACCCTGTCTCATAGGGTATTTGGCTCCCTCCTCAACTTGTATCTCAGAATGATTATGAGTGTGTGATGTACCCTCTCTAAGTTCCTGGCAAGAAGGTGCTTTATCAGTTCCTCAACTGAGTTCATCTCTTCTGCCTCAGGATGCTCTCACAGCCAGCTCCTTTGTCTAGACATGTTTTACACTACTATTTTTGGCTTTATCTTCTCAATCCTCTGACTTTAATTTTATTTTTTATTTTTTTTTATTTTTCAGTGGGTTTTGTCATACATTGATATGAATCAGCCATAGAGTTACACGTATTCCCCATCCCGGTCCGCCATCCCACCTCCCTCTCCACCCGATTCCTCTGGGTCTGTTTCTGCCTCAGAAAATCTTCCCTGATTGCCCAGATCCATCAGTTCTCCCTGCTATTCTACATACCCTCCAATCAAGCATTACTTTTCCTCTGTAGCATGTATTTCAGCCATAGCTAATTAATTAATTGTGTAATTATCTGTGTACTGTGGAAATCTTCTATAAGAAGTCATAACCACCTCTCTAGGCTCTTAAATGATAAATGACATAAACAATATGTCAGGGCATGACATAACTGAGTTTTATATGATGGCAGCCCAGTGAACTTCTGATATGTAAGTGAACAGAGTCATCACTAAAATCCACAAATAGGAGTTCTGCCACTAGGGTATTTTTTAAGTCAAACTGCTTTCAACGAATGGATATTTCTTCATCAATCACATTCATTTAAAACTTCAGTGGTAATATCAACACTGTGGATGGTACTGACTACCAGAACCACCATATATCAGGCTTATCCAGATGTACAATGCACCCTTCATGCAATCTCACTTGAGTATCTAAATTCCCCATTCTGGAGTTTCTAGAAGTATATACATACATATATATTAACTGACTTATTATATAATGCATATACTTTTTCTTCTCCATCCTCAAGACTTGAACGAGAAAATTTACAGATTTTTTTAAGCTGTTTAAAAAACCTAGTTATTAATTACTTTCTGGAAGCACAAGCCAAATCACATACACAGAAATAAAACCCAAGTCATATAGCACAAAGTATACTCTGCAAAGTTTTGCAAAGTATTGATTGCCAGTTTTGCAAAATCAGCAAGGCGATGCACATATTTCTCACTGTCATCTATTTTGGTTCCTCCAATGCCTGAAAGTATGATTGGCTGAAAAAAAAATCATAAGTAAAACAAAATCAGCAAGTTGATTGAATAAACAATGTGAAAGAAAAAAAAAGAATACCATCTGGAATATGTTTATTAGGAACTAAAGAACATCAGGTGCTTTCCAATAATTAAAATCTATTAATTAGTTATTGACAAATAGCTATCTTTCACAAAATTAACTATAAATAAAAAAGTTTATTTTTACATAAAATTGCTGAAAATAATTAATATTAGAATCCAGTAGAGAATGTGATTTTCTTGGAGAAAAAATATGTGAAATGTGTAAAATTGCATCAAGTTAATTAACTCTGCTATGGTAGGCAAGTAGGAAGCAAGTTTGTCTGCAGTACAACAAAGAAAACTACCACTTCTAGAACCTTCTCAGACAGAAGGTAGGAAAAATGCACTCTGAGACATTGTCTAGGCTAGATACATTAAATAGAATATGATTTTCCATTTCAATAAACCCTGCATGCATGCTCAGTTGCTCAGTCTAGTTGCTCAGACAGTTTGTGACCCTATTTACTATAGCCCACCAGGCTCCTCTGTCCGTGGGATTCTCCTGGCAAAGAATACTGGAGTGGTTTGCCATTTCTTTTCCAGGAGATCATCTGGACCCAGGGAGCAAACCCACATTTCCTTCATTGGCAGGTGGGTTCCTTAGCACTAACACCCGGGAAGCCCCCAGTGCACCCTACTTTGTATTTATTAGCATTTATGTTTCTATTTATATGTATTTACTTTGTATTGATTTGTATTTAGAAACTGGGAGGAAATGGGGACTTCCCTTGTGGCCCAGTGATTAAGAATCCATCTGCCGGTACAGGGGACATGGGTTCGATCCCTGGTCCCAGAAGATCCCTCACGCAGCAGAGCGAGTAAGGCCCTGTGCCACAGCCTGTTCATGGCAACTAGAGAAAGTCCGCTACAGCAACGAAGACTCAATGCAGCCATAAATAAATAAATTCATTTTTCAAATACTAGCAAGAAATGAAAATTTTTCATATTATCTACTCAACCACTCGAGGAAAAATTAACTACCAATTGATTGCAATCTTACACAGTTTTAAGGAAAAGATCCTTTTATAAAAGAACAGACTTTAAAAATAAAAGAAGCCTTTTTTTTTTTTTCTCAAAAAACCTACTTAAAAGCTCCTATTGCATCTAATAGAACAAAATTAGATGCCATCTCAATCCTGAATGATTTTGACTAACTTTAAGAGAAAATAGAGTTGATTTTTTTTCTCTTTTAAAAGTTCCTGCATTTAAGATTGAGTCATTATTAGTGTATGATGCATATAAACAATAACACTTAATCGGAATAAAGATGAAAGAGCTTGAAAAAAGCTTTAAGGCACAGGATATGCGTTGCAGTATCTACTCTCTTTAGCTTAGGATAAAGGCTTCACTATGGTGACCTGCACCAGCCCTGACAGGCACATTCCTGTATTTGAAACCTCATCATTTTAGCCATCAAAAGGCTGTCAACCTGCTAAAGTTCCGGAAAGTGTCACATGCAAAATCCATTTCCAAAGGACCCACTGGGTACAACCATAGAAAGACAGAAGTGGAAAATAACAGCACTTCCCAAAGCAGTAGCCCAGTTGTGATGTACCTTTGAAAGAAGTTTAAATGTCAACCATCTGACTAGCAAAATATCAACAGGTTAATAAACAGGCATATGTAAATCACCGCAGGAAGCAAACACTTTCAGGATTATATTTAGAACTCTGCAGTCACCTAAAGACTCTTGTTTTTTGCTTAAGTCAACTTGTTTAAAACCGGAGACGAAAAGCTGGTTAAATAAAATGAGTACGTTTCAGAATTAATTTTCAAACCGCAAGAAACGTGTCCTGACCGTGCGCACCACCCCTGGAGTCCGCGTTCCAAGTCTCGGCGGCGGGTGTCTGGCGAAGACCGCCCGGCCCCTGGTGATTCCCTCGGGCTGCGGGCGTCAGCGGGGTCCTCCGTCCCGGGTCCTCGGGCCCCGCGGCTCCTCGCGATCACCCCGCCGTCCGGGCGGCGATCGGGGGCGACGCGGTGTCGGGATCCGGGTGGGGGCGACGCGGGGCGGCCCCTCCCCTCGCGCGCCCGGGTCCCCGCGGCCGCGGCCGGCGGGCGCCTCGGGGATCCCGGCCCGGGGCACCCGCCCGCCCTGGGAAGGGGAGGAGGCGGGAGCCGCGGGGCTGGGGGCGCCTCCATCTGCAGAGAGTCCGTGAAGCAGTGTCAAGAGGGCAGCTGTTCAAAGTGTCCCAAAGTTAGGGCGCAAAAGCAGGGTCCTATACCCCCACCCCTAGCACGGTGGGAAGGAAGAGACACGTTACTCACTACGTAAACACAGGATGACTGCCACTTGACCTGACGGTGAATTAGCACAGATCGCCTTTCTCCTTGACTTTTGGTGGCTCCTCAGCATGAGTCCTCCAGGGCCACAAGTTCCCCACTCTCTAAGCCCCAGACCGACCGACAGCTCCCCAAAGAAGGGGCTGAGCTGGTGCTTCTAAGGTCTCAGAATCCGGCAATGTGCCTGAGCATAGAAGGCACATGACGGAAGAGTGTTGGATGAGCAGAAGGAACTGAAGCAAGGAAGAAAGCTGACTGTTTTCCTCTGTTAGACAGCTTTCTAAATGACCATTTCACCCAGGCTCTAGCAAGCAAGGGCACACCAGAAACTGAAATACTATTTTTGTTGTTTTATTCTCCAACATCGGTGTCTGATTAAGGGGCTTAGCGATCCCCGCCCCATCCCTCACCTCATTTTGGTTCTCACAGCACAAGACACAGAAGGGGTGATCATTCTTCCCTCCTTCTCAGCAGGTGGTCCAAAGCGCCTGCCCTGAAAGCAGGGACTGGCAGTAGACTTGTCACCGATGTCATTACCTCCACCTAATGACAGGTGTTGTCTCAAAGATGGGGTTGTGGCATAAGTCAAACTCTCTACAGGCAGAGAAGCAGCCATGATTATTAACAGATTACATTCGTGTGGAATGGACAGGAGTTTTAATTCACACTCTACGTTGATGTTAACGCTCATCTTTTTCAAACTATCTTGTCACATGTCACAGTAGAATCTGAAAAAGTCCAAAGCAGCTGGACACCCCACAGAATGTCATAGTGTTCCGTGTAATAACCAGACTGGGCCTGCAAGAAGTGACTAGTGTCTTGGAGGCCTTGGTAAAACAAATGTACTCTAAAAGGCGTACACAGATATAAGTATATATCTTTCCCATCCCAGAGCTAATAAGGAAGCTATGGTATGCTTGGTAAGCTATGCTATGGTACGCTAATAAGGAAGTTATGGTATGCTTGATATTCCTGCTATGCTTTTCTGAATTCTGAGAGCAACATTTTCCATGCTTGGGAATACAGCTTTAACCCATATGCCAGTTAACATTAAAGGCCACTAGCTGTGTGGAGAAAAGAGCAAGAAAACAGTCTGAAGTAGATCTGGGCTGTGGTGAAGGCAGGCTTTCTGTTTAATCACGGATAATCTTGTGAAATTAGAGTTATCCATGGTGAGAAGAGATGCCAGGAGTTACATAAGCCCCAGGCTGTGGGTATTAATGTCAAAGTTTATTCTGAAGAACAAAAATTATTCAGGTCCTTTTTCCTCATGTGAAACTCAGACAATCATCTAAGTCTTATTTTTTACATAAAGAGCTATGATTTTCATTAATATTTTAAAGGACTGATAAAAATTATGGCAACACAAATTTCTACTTTCTTAGCTTAATCTATTTAAAGGTTGAAATTTGTTAAATCATACTGTGAGAGGTATCTTATTAAAATTCATAGAAAATCTAAATGCTACCTTTCCTACCCGAGTTCATTGACCCCTCAGCTCCTGTAGGGACTGTCCCCTGGTTTAAAACAGACCTCTGTGATCCCCATTCTTCTCTCTCTATTCATAGCATATCCTGTCTAAACCAGTGATTCTCAAACTTTGCACCACATTAGAATCACCTAAGGAGATTTTAAACAGCTTGCTGTAAAGGCCACACTCTATACCAAGTTAATCAGAACCTCTCTGGTGGAATTCAGACATCAGTATTTTTTTTTTTTTTTTTTAACTCTGTTGGAGATTCCAGTTAGCAGCAAGCTTGACAACCAGTGCTATATGCTTTTTAAATGGCATTACACACAGGCTATTTCCTTACATTCTTGTGTGCATGCTAAGTCACTTCATTCATGTCTGACTCTGTATGACCCAGTGGACTCATAGCACTGCCCCCCGCGCCCCCGCCCCAGTTTCCTCTGTCCATGTGATACTCCAGGCAAGAATACTGGAGTGATTTGCCATGCCCTTCTCCAGGGGATCTTCCAGACCCAGGGATAGAACCCAAGTCTCTTATGTCTCGTGCAGTGGCAGGTAGGTTCCTTACCACTAATGCCACCTGGACACCCCAACAAGAAGAATTTCCCTGAGCAAATGGACTTCCCTGTGCTATCGCTCATTTACCCATCTGCATATAGAGAGATTTATTATGTGTTTTGTTAGTTGATGAAAACAGGCTTTTAGTATTTTAAACTTCATTAATATTTCTGAGCATTCAGATCTACCAAATATAGAAAATATTTTATTATCTGAATATCTAACAATTTCCAAGGTAAGGAGCAGCGTCTGTGCTTTGCTGGAGCAGCTGTGAAGAGATACCCCACGTCTGAGGTAAGGGAAACCCAAGTAAAATGGTAGGTGTTGCGAGAGGACATCAGAGGGCAGACACACTAAAACCATAATCACAGAAAACCAGCCAGCCTGATCACAGGACCACAGTCGTGTCTAACTCAATGAAACTAAGCCATGCCGTGTGGGGCCACCCAAGATGGATGGGTCATGGTGGAGAGGTCTGACAGAATGTGGTCCACTGGAAAAGGGAATGGCAAACCATTTCAGTATTCTTGCCTTGAGAATCCCATGAACATATGAGAAGGCAAAATGATAGGATACTGAAAGAGGAACTCCCTGGGTCAGTGGGTGCCCAATATGCTACTGGAGATCAGTGGAGAACTAACTCCAGAAAGAATGAAGGGATGGAGCCAGAGCAAAAACAATACCCAGTTGTGGATGTGACTGGTGATAGAAGCAAGGTCTGATGCTGTAAAGAGCAATATTGCATAGGAACCTGGAATGCTAGGTCCATGAATCAAGGCAAATTGAAAGTGGTCAAACAGGAGATGGCAAGAGTGAATGTCGACATTCTAGGAATCAGCGAACTAAAATGGACTGGAATGGGTGAATTTAACTCAGATGACCATTATATCTACTACTGTGGGCAGGAATCCCTTAGAAGAAATGGAGTAGCCATCATGGTCAACAAAAGAGTCCAAAATGCAGTACTTGGATGCAATCTCAAAAACGACAGAATGATCTCTGTTAATTTCCAAGGTAAACCATTCAATATCACGGTAATCCAAGCCTATGCCCCAACTGGTAACACTGAAGAAGCTGAAGTTGAATGGCTCTATGAAGACATACAAGACCTTTTAGACCTAACACCCAAAAAAGATGTCCTTTTCATTATAGGGAACTGGAATGCAAAAGTAGGAAGTCAAGAAAAAAATCTGGAGTAACAAGCAAAATTGGCCTTGGAGTACGGAATGAAGGAGGGCAAAGGCTAATAGAGTTTTGCCAAGAGAACGTACTGGTCATAGCAAACACCCTCTTCCAACAACACAAGAGAAGACTCTACACATGGACATCACCAGATGGTCAACACCGAAATCAGAATGATTATATTCTTTGCAGCCAAAGATGGAGAAGCTTTATACAGTTAGCAAAAACAAGACCGGATGTTGACTGTGGCTCAGATCATGAACTCCTTATTGCCAAATTCAGACTTAAATGGAAGAAAGTAGAGAAAACCACTAGACCATTCAGCTATGACCTAAATCAAATATCTTATGAATATACAGTGGAAGTGAGAAGTAGATTTAAGGGATTAGATCTGATAGAGAGCCTGATGAACTATGGATGGAGGTTCATGACATTGTACAGGAGACAGGGATCAAGACCATCCCCATGGAAAAGAAATGCAAAAAGGCAAAAATGGTTGTCTGAGGAGTCCTTACAAATAGCTGTGAAAAGAAGAGAAGTGAAAAGCAAGGGAGAAAAGGAAAGATATTCCCATTTTAATGCAGAGTTACAAAGAACAGCAAGGAGAGACAAGAAAGCCTTCCTCAGTGATCAATGCTAAGAAATAGAGGAAAACAACAGAATGGGAAAGACTAGAGATCTCTTCAAGAAAATTAGAGATACCAAGGGAATATTTCATTCGAAGATGGGCTCGATAAAGGACAGAAATGGTATGGACCTCACAGAAGCAGAAGATATTAAGAAGAGGTGGCAAGAATACACAGAGAACTATACAAAAAAATCTTCATAACCCAGATAATCACAACGGTGTGATCACTGACCTAGAGTCAGACATCCTGGAATGTGAAGTCAAGTGGGCTTTAGAAAGCATCACTATGAACAAAGCTAGTGGAGGTGATGGAATTGCAGTTGAGCTATTTCAAATCCTGAAAGATGATGCTGTGAAAGTGCTGCACTCAATATGCCAGCAAATTCGGAAAACTCAACCGTGGCCACAGGACTGGAAAAGGTCCGTTTTCATTCCAATGCCTAAGAAAGGCAATCCCAAAGAATGCCCAAACTACCGCACAATTGCACTCATCTCACACGCTAGTAAAGTAATGGTCAAAATTCTCCAAGCCAGGCTTCAGCAATACGTGAACTGTGAAGTTCCAGATGTTCAAGCTGGTTTTAGAAAAGGCAGAGGAACCAGAGATCAAATTGCCAATATCTGCTGGATCATCGACAAAGCAAGAGATTTCCAGAAAAACATATGTTTCTGCTTTAGTGACTACACCAAAACCTTCGACTGTGTGGGTCACAATAAACTGTGGAAAATTCTGAAAGAGATGGGAATACCAGACCACCTGATCTGCCTCTTGAGAAGCGTGTATGCAGGTCAGGAAACAGCTGTTAGAACTGAACATGGAAGAATAGACTGGTTCCAAATAGCAAAAGTAGTATGTCAAGGCTGTATATTGTCACCCTGCTTGCTTAACTTATATGCAGAGTATATCATGAGAAACGCTGGGCTGGAAGAAACACAAGCTGGAATCAAGACTGCTGGGAGAAATAGCAATAACCTCAGATATGCAGATGACACCACCCTTATGGCAGAGAGTGAAGAGGAACTAAAGAGACTCTTGATGAAAGTGAAAGAGGAGAGTGAAAAAGTTGGCTTAAAGCCATTCAGAAAACTAAGATCATGGCATCTGGTCCCATCCCTTCATGGGAAATAGATGGGGAGACAGTGGAAACAGTGTCAGACTTTATTTTGGGGACTCCAAAATAACTGCAGATGGTGACTGCAGCCATGAAATTAAAAGACGCTTACTCCTTGGAAGGAAAGTTATGACCAACCTAGGTAGCATATTAAAAAGCAGGCATTACTTTGCCAACAAAGGTCTGTCTAGTCAAGGCTATGGTTTTTCCACTGGTCATGTATGGATGTGAGAGTTGAACTGTGATGAAAACTGAGTGCCTAAGAATTGATGCTTTTGAACTGTGGTGTTGGAGAAGACTCTTGAGAGTCCCTTGGACTGCAAGGAGATCCAGCCAGTCCATCCTAAAGGAGATCAGTCCTGGGTGTTCATTGGAAGGACTGATGCTGAAGCTGAAACTCCAGTACTTTGGCCACCTGATGCAAAGTGTTGACTCATTGGAAAAGACCCTGATGCTGGGAGGGATTGGGGGTAGGAGGAGAAGGGCACGACATAGGATGAGATGGCTGGATGGCATCACCGACTCGATGGGCATGAGTTTGAGTAAACTCCGGGAGCTGGTGATGGACAGGGAGGCCTGGCATGCTGCAATTCATGGGGCCTCAAGGAGCTGGACATGACTGAGCGACTGAACTGAACTGAACTGAGAATATCTGAAAATCCTAAAGCTTCTCTTAAGTGGAATCTCCTAAATGTTTACATTCCTAATAAGGATAAAATACTTCTGAGTGTGGAGAATTTCACTAGTACTACAAAAATTCATTCTCTAAAAGTGGAAATCACACACACACAAAGTAGAAATTTAGCTACCTTTTACATCCCAAATGGCATTAGACTTTGAAGACAATTATTCACATGGAAACTTTTGGTTGCTTTACTTATTTATCAAATGCCTATTCTCAGTAATAGGATTTCAGAATGTTGACCTCTGTATTCTCTTGCAGTTATCATTTACACTTTACAGTTCCTTATATATAATTGCTCATCTTCTCCAGCCTAACTCTAAGCCTTTGCTTGCATTCTGAATGCCTTCTCAATGTTGTCATTCTTTCCATCACCACTTTTACTTTGCTATCTGATCACTTCTAGGCACTCCAGTTAACTCAATGACATAATCATTTACAATAAATTGTCACATGTGCCAAACAATTATTGTAAAAGGAAGACTCAAAAATAAACAGCTTGGTTACTGTTCTTGTCTGTTTACTGAGTTTGCCTTCCTTTTGCATTTCCCTTTTTCAATCAGTTCCACATTCTAGCCTGGAATGATTCTTTCCAAAGCATCACTTTAATTTGTTCATTTTCTCTGCTCAAAACTTAAATGCAACTTATTACCTAGAACTTTATATATACATTTTCTTCCAATATTCTAAGCTTTGTTCAGGACATTTCTCAATTAAGTTTAGGACATTTCTATTTTCTCTCTTGGAATTATGGAAAATTTATTTATTAATTGTGCTTTAACCAGTGTTTTAGGCACTTATTTCCTTTTTTTGACTTCCAAGCAAATTCTTTTTCAAATATAGAAAGATTATAGCTGGAAAGTTTAATTTTTCTTTTTAAATATACCTGGGTATTCCCCCTCATTTTTCTAAGCAACAGACTTCTGTTTTTCTTGCCAGGATAGAATTTATTTTCCACAGAAAAGTTGTGCATAGAGCTCCTGTCTTCCTGGCTTTTTTATCCGCCCCCCCCCCCCCCCAGAAGGCCAAAATACTGGTGGGATTAATGATGTGGCTGAGGGGAGACCAGGGGGAGCACTATCCTGAGGATGGAAGAGAAAGAGTGGAAAAGACTGGGGTAGCCCACGAGTGGGAGAAGAAAGAGACTGGCTGGCGGCCCATGACCTGAAATCCTGTCAGGACAGGGGTGAAGATCTCAGAAAACAACGGCTTGGTTTCCAGGCCACCTGGCGAGGAGAGGTGGCATGTTTCCAGCACAAGCAAAATGTTTCCAGTCCTACTTGATGTGGAAGTAATAGCAGTGTTCAAGTGACTTTAGTCTTGAACCACGTTTAACCTGAATACAGTCATTTTCTATTTTGCACATCCAAGAATGGAGAATATCATGTTGCATCCACCTTCACAGATAGGATCTATCCTTCAAGACTGAATTTAAAGTATGCCTTTACTCTAAGAGTTTTCTTAAATACTTGTGGTTTAATTCATTCATTTTTCTGTATATCAATTTCATTTGGTGATTATAGTTTTCCTCACTTTTTGATGCTTAAAAAATATTTTTAAATAATTTCTTATAAGAGAATTGTGAGCCTGCAAATAGTGTTCATGATTTCCACCAATCCGTTACAAGTTTACTACATCTTTCAGCATTTTTATTGCACCAGGATTGCTTCCTGAACAGGTTTGCTAACTAACATTAGTAGTTTTTTTTTTTTAACCTTTGTAATTTAACTTTAAAAAAAAAATATGAGGCAAGTTCAGAATAAGTTTGAAATACATAACCTACAATCTGAAAAGGAAACAAGCGCTCTGGCAGTCAGCTGATATTCTTATAGAAATGCTCTACCTTGCCTGGTTCAGTTTCCTTGGTTAAACACATTTTAGATCACATTAGAATTGAAAATACTTCAAAAAAGAAAATATTAAGTCCCATTAAATTTTACTCATTTTTAAAATTTAAAATTCTATATCACTTATATATTGCAAATGCAAGTCAAAATCTGCATGCTATATTGATTTCTGTGAAATAGCAATCTTCCTTAATCCCGGCTCCTCGATGTCCAATCTATACAGCTGAAAACTTTAAACCTCTGCGTCCAGGTTGAACAGTGCCTGAGGTTCTGAGATAAATCATGCTCTTAGTTCAGGATGCAGACCTCCTTTACTGTGGGCTTGCTCCATCCCAAGGCAGAGCTTTGGGTTTTTATCTAGCTCCTAACAACAATCATTCCCTCGAGGACACTGGTCATTTCTGCCTGGTCCTTTAGTCTTTCTGCTATCCGAACAATATGCTGCATGTTTCACACATAGTATTTAATTTAATACAGGGGAGAGCATGGGATGGTTTCAGAATAAATTATTTAAATACAACAGTAAAATTACATGTCCCAAAAGAGTAAACATTTTTAGAATTGTCACAGTTTTCTCTTTAGCATATATTATAAAAGTTGCTGCTGCTAAGTCGCTTCAGTTGTGTCCAACTCTGTGTGACCCCATGGACAGCAGCCCACCAGGCTCCTCTCTCCACAGGATTCTCCAGGCAAGGATACTGGAGTGAGGTGCCATTTCCTTCTCCATATAAAAGCAATAGGTGATAAATAAATATCATATAGTGGCTTTCAGATTGTTTTGAACAATACCCATTCTACCTTTCAAACGGCACACTGATCTTATATTTTCACAGGCCAAATAATGTGTTAAGCTTCTGCACCATATCCTGTAGAAGAACAGTAAGTTCAAACACTTACCATAACAGTAAGTTATACACTTATCAGGGAAGGAGGACGTCAAGGCTGTATATTGTCACCCTGCTTATTTAACTTCTATGCAGGGTACATCATGAGAAACACTGGGCTGGATGAAGCACAATCTGGAATCAAGACTTCTGAGAGAAATATCAATAACCTCAGATACACAGATGACAGCACCCTTATGGCAGAAACTGAAGAAGAATTAAAGACCCACTTGATGAAAGTGAAAGAGGAGAGTGAAAAAGTTGGCTTAAAAATCAACATTCAGAAAACTAAGATCATGGCATCAGGTCCCATTACTTCATGGCAAATAGATGGGGAAACAGTGGAAACAGTGACAGAATTTATTCTGGGCTCCAGAATCACTGCAGATGGTGACTGCAGCCATGAAATTAAAAGACACTTGCTCCTTGGAAGAAAAGCTATGACCAACCTAGACAGCATATTAATAAGCAGAGACATTACTTTGTCAATAAAGGTCCATTTAGTCATAGCTATGGTTTTTCCAGCAGTCATGTATGGATGTGAGAGCTGGACTCTAAAGAAAGCTGAGCACCAAAGAATTAATACTTTTGAATTGTGTGTTGGAGAGGACTCCTGAGAGTCCCTTGAACTGCAAAGAGGTCAAACCAGTCAAGAGAGAGAAAAGTTGCTCAGTCGTGTCCGACTCTTTGCGACTCCATGGACTGTAGCCTACCAGGCTCCTCCATCCATGAGATTTTCCAGGCAAGAGTACTGTAGTGGGTTGCCATTTCCTTCTCCAGGGGATCTTCCTGACCCAGAGATTGAACCCAGGTCTCCTGCATTGCAGGCAGAAACGTTACTGTCTGAGCCACCAGGGAATCCTATAGAAAATCAGTCATGAATATTCACTGGAAGAACTGATGCTGAGCTGAAATTCTGATACTTCGGCCACCTGAGCAAAGAATGGGCTCATTGGAAAAGACACTGATGCTGGGAAAGATTGAAGTCAGGAGGAGAAGGGGATGACAGAGGATGAGATGATTGGATAGCATCACCGACTTGATGGACATGAGTTTGAGCAAGCTCCAGGAGTTGGTGATGGACAGGGAAGTCTGGCATACTCCAGCCCAAGAGGTTGCAAAGAGTCAGACATGACTAAGCAACTGAAATGAACTGAAGTTCATACACACAAACACACACACACACACACTCACACACACACACACAAAACAAGTGTCTCAGAAAATATTTACTATTCACATTTCACAAAATAATAGACAAATACAGGTACTGCCATTAAGTGTGATTCAAGATCCTTTGGAGAAGAGATAGGCTACCCCCTCCAGTATTCTTGGGTTTCCCTTGTGGCTCAGTTGGCAAAGAATTCACCTGAAATGAGGGAGACCTGGGTTCAATCCCTGGGTTGGGACCCCCTGGAAAAGGGAAAGGCTACCCACTCCACTCCTGGAGAATTCCATGGACTATACCATCCATGGGGTTGCAAAGAATTGAACACAACTGAGCGACTTTCACTCACTCATTGTGATAACTTCCTATTTATTTTATTATAGAATATTACTTTTAAATGGTATAGAAAATTGATGTACTGATTTTACAACCCAGTAATAAGACATATCTGTGTTCTGAAAAATGTTCTTCAAGTAAGTAGGGCCAGCCCCCAAGTATGGTTCTCTTACTCTCAGGATTGATGAATTTACAGATAAGCATATACCACAGCTAATTTAGGAGATAAAAGGAAACTTTTACAGGGGTATCAGATGATAAAGAATTCTCCTGCAATGCAGGAGACCTGAGTTCAATCCCTGGTTCAGAAAGTTCCCCTGAAGGAGGGAATAGCAACCCACTACAGTATTCTTGCCTGGAGAATTCCGTGGACAAAGAAGCCTGCTGGGTTATCATCCCCAGTGTTATGCAAAGACTCAGACACAACTGAGCGACTACCATTCAGCATACAGACTGGAGACTTTATCTGTGTGAAACTTCAGAGCCATACATTTACTCCAAAGAGTGCAGACCTAGAAAAAAAACTTGGTCTTTGGTGACATTATTTGTGGTACTATATCAAGCTTTGTCTGAAATCAGTCATTTTCAGATTCTCAATTATGTACACCAATGAATTCCCTTTACTGTTGAAGTGACTGTCAATTTTTAAAGAATTTTTTATGCATGTATCCACAAAAATTGACCTTATCAAATGAAACATGAATTACACTTTTAAATTTTATCAACTAGATATCAATTAATTATAGAAATGACTAAATAAAGGTCATCATTTTTTAAGACTCTAAGATGTGATTGTGAGCTCTTTACAGGCAGTAGGATAGAATAGCATATTTTTAATTCATCACTTGACTCAATGAAAGCTGAGTCTAAATGCATTGCTTTGTTATTGACAACTTAAGTTCCTGAGGAGTAATTTATTCCCAAATGATTTATAACTGCAAATCATGAGTATTCTATTCCTGAGGGAAAATATCACAGCTGTTTGAAATGGAAATGGCATTTTTGTCATTTACACTTGAACACTTCCAGGATATTTATCTGTGTTTCTATTGGAAGAAATCTGGGAAATGACTGATTATGATCTTATAGCTTCTTTATAATGTGGGAAAATAAAGAATACAGCTGTGCCAGGATAGGCTACTGAAACGATTCCTGGACTGTGTGAGCACCCAGGTAACAAGGGAGTTAGCATCCTTTTCAGGTTTAAGACGCTAGGAAGTTTCAAAGGAGAAGAATGAAACTCAAGTTCTAGTGTTTGGACACCAATTGGAGAAAGAAAAGTTTTTAACCATTATGGAATAAGTTATCATTTTAGAGATGATGACACAAAATATGCAGCTTACCCAGGGGTCACTGTGAGATACCAGACAGAACATACACAGTATTGACTTCTGTCAAAAATGACATTTTAATAAACCACCCAGATCCCCAAGTTATTTGAATATATGACTTACCTTTTAAAGTCTTTCCAGTAGAAAAAGCAGAAAAAAATAAGGAACACATGTTAGATCCTGTTTTTACCACTTAATGTGCTTGTGGTTGTTAATGAGTTTTCATATTATCATCATGAAAAATAAAGAAAATACCTAAAATTATTTTCAATATTATAGGGATTATCATAATGAAAAATGAAAAATTATCATATGAAAAATGCAGTTGAAAAATATTCTGAGATCTGTTAAGCTTTGTGAGTTTAAGCTATATTTTTTCTGGATTTATATGTAAAAAAGTAGCACTTCATTTGATGAATTCTGACACTATTAAAGAATAAAATATAAGTTCAGAGGAACCAAGATTGAAGGTTAAATTTTTTTAAGCTATGTTTAAAAAACATAAATGTTGACTTCACTGGCAGTGAGAAGTATCCAAAGAAAATTATGAAATGACCTTGGAGGTACAGAGTTGTTAACTGCATTGAAAATGAAGAATTAGATAAATAGATAATTGCTAATCAAAAATATACCTTATACCTTCAGTCTCAGGAGAAGATTAAAAGATAAATTATGTCAACAATCTTAATATTGCTTTAGTTTCAAAGGCAGGTGTGATATACTTAATAAAAGTTCCTGAAGCTAAAGGGTGTACCAAAAAACAAAACAAACAACAACAACAAACAAAAAAAAAACGTTTCAAAGCTTGGGAAGTACAGTTAGACTAATTAGACACCATGGTCTCCTCACATATCCAATCCAGGTAGGCATCTGCCCATCTACCCCTAAATTTGGAGGGATAATAAGGTTTCCCTCTGAAGATAGTGAACAAGAGATACTCCAGTCCAGGGAACATTTAACACAGCAAGGTGCAAGATGTGAACTAGGCAACCATGCCAAAACATGATGAGTATATGAACTTTCCATATTGAATTATGAGACTCAATTTTTGGTGCCCTTTGGAACTTAGTTAAAATATTACTGCTAAATAAGAGTTTACTTTTCAACATGGGATTAGAGGATTTTTTTCCTTTAAGGAAATTGAACAACTCCAGAAGAAAGATATGAGGTTACTAATATTTACGCTTGCTCAAAAAAGCACTAGGATTTCTGATCAAATACACCAGTTTCCAAGATCTGCTCATGCACAGAGAGCATCAGTAACCTTGTAATCACATTATTAAACATGTGTTAGTTGCTCAGTCATGTCTGACTCTTTGCAAACTATGGACTGTGGTCAGATTCTTCTGTCCATGGAATTCTCCAGGCAAGAATCTTCCTGTATCTTCCTGGGTCAGTGGATCTTCCTGACCCAGGGATTGAACCCAGCTCTCCTGCTTTGCAGCCAAATTTTTACCATCTGAGACACCAGGGAAATCCCATAGTATTAAGTAAAAACAGACAAAAAATCAATATGAAACATCTGAGAAAACTCTTCACTATGAAATATTGCAACAAATCAAATAATTAAAATGGAAACACAAAGTAAATTGAGATGATACAGGCAGTATAATAAAATGCCAAAAGAAAAAGTACAGACATTTTTAATAGTGTAATAATAAAGAGTTCTTAGAAATTAAAAGTAATATAGATGTGGATTTTTTAAAAAAATACTGAATTTTAGTTTAAAAAAAAGTTAAAGAGATTCTCTTAAAATAAATCTAAATTAGCATCAAAAAATAAGGAGATTAGAATATTAATCCCAAAATTTCAATACCAGACTGAGAGTTACACCAGAAAGAATATACAGAGTAGAAGTGAAAAGAAATACTAAATTGCATTAAAAATTACCTTATGACAAAGTAGGACTTATCCCAGTAATGGTTTAATATTCCAAAATAATCAATGTAACTCACCATATTCAGAAACTTAGCCATATGATCATCTCAATTAACACAGAACAATTATTTAACAAAATTTGAAATATTTTAAAAATTATCTTTAAAAGCTAGATATAGGAAGAAACTTCTCAAAACTCACAGAGATCATGTACAAAAACCAACACCTAATATCACTCTATGGTGAAAAACTAAATGCTTTCTCCTTAAATTAGGAATATGTAAAAATGTCTCCTTTCAATACTTAAGTACTGGTGGTTTTAGCCAGAACAGTAAGGTGAGAATTAGAATCAAAATCTCAAAAACATTTTCATGGAAACCGAAAAAAAAAAAAAAAAACAAAAAAAAACTTAACGTTCATATGGCACCACAAAAGGTCCCAAATAGCTAAAACAATACTGAGAAAAAAGAAAGCTGGAATTGCCACACTTCATGATTTCAAAATACATAACAAAGGTATAGTAATCAAAGCAGTATGGTACTGGCATAAAGACAGACATATTAGACCGATGAAGAAGCAAAAAGTGTCCAGAAATAAACCTATGCATTTAAAGTCAACTGTTCTTTGACAAGAGAGCCAGGAATACAATAGGGTATTCTTGGTTATTAGCTAAGAAACAATGGGGGAAGGATAATCTCTTTAACAAATGGTGCTGGAAAAACTGGACAGCTACAGGCAAAAGAGTGAATTTTGACCCTTTCCTTACACTGTATACAATTAACTCAAAATAGATTAAAGACAAACATAAGATTTAAAACTGTAAAACTCTTAGAAGAAAACATAGGTGATAAAATCATTGACACTGGTCTTGGGATTGAGTTCTTGAATATGACACTAGAAGGACAAACGCGAACACTGACAATTGAGACCACAGAAACTAAAATGCTTCTGCACAGCAAGTAAATGAATCAATAAAATGAAAATGCAACCTATGGAATGAGGCTACAGTATCTGCAAGCCCCAAATCTGTTAGAAATTAATACTTAAAATGTGTAACAAATTCCTACAACTCAGTAGCAGAAAACCAAGTTAAAAAATGGTCAGTGAATTTGAATAAATATTTCTCTAAAGAAAAAAAAAAAACAGAGGAGCTAAGATGGCGGATAAATAGGATGGGGAGACCACTTTCTCCCCCACAAATTCATCAAAAGATCATTTGAACGCTGAGCAAACTCCATAAAACAACTTCTGATCGCTAGCAGAGGACATCAGGCACCCAGAAAAGCAGCCCATTGTCTTCAAAAGGAGGTAGCACAAAATATAAAAGATAAAAAGGGAGACAATAGAGTTAGGGATGGAGATCCATTCCCAGAAGGGAGTTGTAATAGAGGAAGTTTCCAAACACCAGGAAACCCTCTCACTGGCAGGCCTGGGGGAAGTTTTCAAATCTAGAGGGCAACCTAACTGGGAGGGAAAACAAATAAAGCCCACAGATTACATGCCTACAAGCAACTCCCAGTAGAAAAGTACCCCAGATGCTCACATCTGCCACCAGCATGTGGGGGCTGAACTGAGAGGAGCGGGCAGCATTGCTTAGGGTAAGGACTGGGCCTGAAAGCCTTGAGGACAATTGGAGGGCGCTAAAGCGAGATAGCAACTTAAACTGTGGGATAGCAAGAGAGAGAATTAACCTGGGAAAGCCTTAATTTAGGCACTACCTGCCCATTCCCAGAACGAAGGACTGAGCGAATACCAGAGAAGAGCTAGCCAGCTGTGGACCGGCCCATCCCCCATCAGAGGCAGGAGGCTGGGTGGAGGGGAAAGGGGCAAACTCAGCCCCAGAGATGGCATCCCTACCAAACTGCAAACAGGCTTCCAGCTTCTAACCAAAGACTTCCTGAGATTCTGGATGGTTACCATCCACCGGGAGGGTCGTAGCTAGAGATCAGCCCCCTGGAAGACACACAAGGGGCACTGGACCCGCACATCTGGAAACTGAGGCTGGGACCACGGAGGGGATAAGGCGCACTGCACCCAGGGAGAGTGTGCTCGGCAAGTTCCTGGCTGCCTGAGCTGCTCGGACGGGGAAGGCACAAAACGCAGGCCCAACCCAGTCTGCGTCTTTGGGGAGTACCCAAGAACGGGAACCTGAGAGGCTTAGGCCTGGGAAGTGCACACAACTCAGGGCCCGCTCCCTGGAGCCTGAGCAGTGTAGCCTGAAAGCACACATGCCCGCCGTGAGCGGGCGCAAGCCCAGTGTGGCCAGAAAACTGCGAGTGCTCCCCACACAGGCCAGTGACATTTATCTGCAGGGCCCCTCCTTCCCCGCAGCACGACTGAACAAGCGAACCTAAACAAGAGACCTCCTCCACCCGTTTGTGTCAGGGCGGAAATTAGACACTGAAGAGACCTGCAAACAGAAGTCAAACAAACGAAGGGATCCACTTTAGAAGTGACCAATGCAACAGATTAAAATCCCTGTAGTTAACACCGGCTACACTGGAGGGGGCCTATAGATATCAAGAAGTATAAGCTGGAACAAGGAGCCATTTGAAATTGAACTGAACCCACACTGCCCGCAACAGCTCCAAAGAAATTCCTAGATATATTTATGCTATTATTTTTTTTAATTAATTTTCTCTCTCTCTCTTTTTTTAAGTCCTCTATTACTCCTCTATTACTCCCTAATTTTTATTTTTATAACCCACTATAACCCGGTCAAAAAAAAAAAACCCTATTTTTTAAAGCAAACTTCATATATATTTCTTACATTTTTTTGCTTTTTTTTTATATTGTATTTTTAAGAGTCTAACCTCTACTCTAGATTTTTAATCTTTGTTTTCCAGTATTTTATATCAATTTTGGACATTTAAGAATCCAACCTTCAGAATCCATTTTTATTCAGGAGTGTGATTACTGGTTAGATTACTCTCTCCCCCTTTTGACTCTCCTTTTTCTCCCCCAGATCACCTCTATTTCCTCCCTCATCCTTCTCTTCTCAATCCAATATTGTGAATCTCTGTGGTATTCTGGGCTGTGGAGAACACTTAGGGAATAGAGTACTGCCTAGATCTGTCTCTCTCCTCTTGAGTCCCCCTTTTTCTCCTCCTGCTCACCTCTATCTCCTTCCTCCCTCACCTCCTCTTCATGTAACTCTGTGAACCTCTCTGGGTGTCCCTCATGGTGGAGAATCCTTTCACCATTAACCTAGAAGTTTTATTATCAATGCTGTATGGATGGAGAAGTCTTGAGGCTACTGGGAGAATAAGACTGAAATCCAGAGGCAGGAGGCTTAAGCCCAAAACCTGAGAACACCAGAGAATTCCTGACTCCAGAGAACATTAATTAATAAGAGATCATCCAAAAGCCTCCATACCTACACTGAAACCACCACCACCCAAGAGCCAATAAGTTCCAGAGCAAGACACACCACACAAATTCTCCAGCAATGCAGGAACATAGCCCTGAGTGTCAACATACAGGCTGCCCAAAGTCAAACCAAACCTATAGACCCATCTCAAAACTCACTACTGGACACTCCATTGCACTCCAGAGAGAAGAAATCCAGCTCCACCCACCAGAACACTGAAGCAAGCTTCCCTAAGGAGGAAACCTCGAAAAGCCAATCGTTCAACCACACCCACTGGGAGAAACCTCCACAATAAAAAGGAACCACAGACTACCAGAATACAGAAAGTGCACCTCAAACACAACAATGTAAATAAAATGAAAAGGCAGAGAAATACCCAGCAGGTAAAGGAACATGCAAAATGCCCACCAAGCCAAACAAAAGAGGAGGAGATAGGGAATCTACCTGAAAATGAATTTAGAATAATGATAATAAAAATGATCCAAAATCTGGAAAACAAAATAGAGCTACAGATAAATAGCCTGGAGACAAGGATTGAGAAGATGCAAGAAATGTTTAATAAGGACATAGAGGAAATAAAAAAGAGTCAATTAAAAATGAATAATGCAATAAATGAGATAAAAAAAAAAAAAAAAACACTCTAGAGGAAACCAACAGTAGAATAACGGAGGCAGAAGATAGGATAAGTGAGGTAGAAGATAAAATGGTGGAAATAAATGAAACAGAGAGGTAAAAAGAAAAAAAGAATCAAAAGAAATAAGGACAACCTCAGGGGACTTCTGGGACAACGTGAAATGCACCAACATTCAGATATAGAAGTCCCAGAAGAAGAAGGCAAAAAGAAAGGCCATAAAAAATACTTGAGGAGATAATAGCTGAAAACTTCCCTAAAATGGGGAAAGAAATAGTCACACAAGTCCAAGAAACCCAGAGAGTCCCAAACAGGATAAACCCAAAGCAAAACACCCCAAGACACATATTCATCAAATTAATAAAGATCAAACACAAAGAACAAACATTAAAAGCAGCAAGGGAGAAAGAACATATAACACACAAGGTGATTCCTATAAGGATAACAGCTGATCTTTCAATAGAAATTCTTCAGGACAGAAGGGAATGGCAGGACATACTTAAAGTAATGAAAGAGAATAACCTGCAACCAGATTACTGTACCTAGTAAGGATCTCATTCAGATATGAAGGAGAATTCAAAAGCTTTACAGACAAGCAAAAGCTGAGAGAATTCAGCACCACCAAACCAGCTCTTCAACGAATGCTAAAGGATCTTCTCTAGGCAGGAAACACAAAAAGGCTGTAGGAATGCGAACCCAAAACAACAAAGCAAATGGCAGCAGGGCCATACTTATCAATAACCACTTTATGTAAATGGGTTGAATGCTCCAACCAAAAGACAAAGACTGGCTGAATGGATACAAAAGCAAAACCCCTATATATGCTGTCTACAAGAGACCCACTTCAAAACAAGGGACACATACAGACTGAAAATGAAGGGCTGGAAAAAAATTTCATGCAAACAGAGACCAAAAGAAAGCAAGAGTCACAATATTCATATCAGATAAAATAGACTTTAAAATAAAGGCTGTGAAAAGAAACAAAGAAGGACACTACATAATGATCAAAGGATCAGTTCAAGAAGAAGCTGGAACAATTATAAATATATATGCACCCAACATAGGAGCACCGCAATATGTAAGGCAAATGCTAACGAGTATGAAAGGGGAAAGTAATAGTAACACAATAATAGTGGGAGACTTTAATACCCCACTCACACCTATGGATAGATCAACTAAACAGAAAATTAACAAGGAAACACAAACTTTAAATGACATAATGGTCCAGCTAGACCTAATTGATATCTATAGGACATTTCACCCCAAAACAATCAATTTCACCTTTTTCTCAAGTGCACACGGAACCTTCTCCAGAATAGATCACATCCTGGGTCATAAATCTAGCCTTGGTGAATTCAAAAAAATTGAAATCATTCCAGTCATCTTTTCTGAAACAATGAAGTAAGATTAGATCTCAATTACAGGGGAAAAAACTATTAAAAATTCCAACATATGGAGGATAAATAAACATGTTTCTGAATAACCAAAAAATCATAGAAGAAATCAAAATGCATATAAAAGAATGAAAATGAAAACACAACAACCCAAAACCTAAGGAACACTGTAAAAGCAGTGCTAAGGGGAAGGTTCATAGCAATACAGGCTTACCTCAAGAAACAAGAAGAAAAGTCAAATAAATAACCTAACTCTACACCTAAAGCAACTAGAGAAGGAAGAAATGTATAACCCCAGTGTTAGTAGAAGGAAAGAAATCTTAAAAATTAGGGCAGAAATAAATGCAAAAGAAACAGAAGAGACCATAGAAAAATCAACAGAGCTAAAAGCTGGTTTTTTTAAAAGGTAAATAAAATTTACAAACTGTTAGCCAGACTCATCAAGAAACAAAGGGAGAAGAACCAAATCAACAAAATTAGAAATGAAAATGGAGAGATCACAACAGACAACACTGAAATACAAAAGGATCATAAGAGATTACTACCAGCAGCTATATGCCAATAAAATGAACAACTTGGAAGAAATGGACAAATTCTTAGAAAAGTATAACTTTCCAAAACTGAACCAGGAAGAAATAGACGATCTTAACAGACCCATCACGAGCATGGAAATCAAAACTGTAATCAGAAATCTTCCAGCAAACAAAAGCCCAGGACCAGATGGCTTCACAGCTGAATTCTACCAAAAATTTAGAGAAGAGCTAACACTTATCTTACTCAAACTCTTCCAGAAAATTGCAGAAGAAGGCAAACTTCCAAACTCATTCTATGAGGCCACCATCACCCTAATACCAAAATCAGACAAAGATGCCACACAAAAAGGAAACTACAGGTCAATATCACTGATGAACATAGATGCAAAAATCCTTAACAATATTCTAGCAAACAGAATCCAACAACATATTAAAAAGATCATACATCATGACCAAGTGGGCTTTATCCCAGGAATGCAAGGATTCTTTAATATCCACAAATCAATCAATGCAATACACTACATTAGCAAATTGAAAGATAAAAACCATATGATTATCTCAATAGATGCAGAAAAAGCCTTTGACAAAATTCAACATCCATTTATGATTAAAACTCTCCAGAAAGCAGGAATAGAAGGAACATACCTCAACATAATAAAAGCTATATATGACAAACCCACAGCAAGCATTGCTCTCAATGGTGAAAAATTGAAAGCATTTCCCCTAAAGGCAGGAACAAGACAAGGGTGCCCACTCTCACCACTACTATTCAACATAGTTTTGGAAGTTTTGGCCAAAGTAATCAGAGCAGAAAAAGAAATAAAAGGAATCCACATAGGAAAAGAAGAAGTGAAACTCTCGCTGTTTGCAGATGACATGATCCTCTACATAGAAAACCCTAAAGACTCTACCAGAAAATTACTAGAGCTAATCAACGAATATAGTAAATTTGCAGGATATAAAATTAACACACAGAAATCCCTTGCATTCCTATATACTAACAATGAGAAAATAGAAAGAGAAATTAAGGAAACGATACCATTCACCATTGGAACTAAAAGAATAAAATACTTAGGAGTACATCTACCTAAAGAAATGAAAGACCTATACACAGTGAACTATAAAACACTGATGAAAGAAATCAAAGAGGACACAAAGAGATGGAGAAACTTACCGTGTTCATGGATTGGAAGAATCGGTTCTGTAAAAATGACTATACTACCCAAAGCAATCTATAGATTCAATGCAATCCCTATCAGGCTACCAATGGTATTTTGCACAGAACTAGAACAAATAATTTCACAATTTCTATGAAAATACAAAAAAGCTCGAATAGCCAAAGCAATCTTGAGAAAGAATAATGGAACTGGAAGAATCAACCTGCCTGACTTCAGACTATACTCCAAAGCCACAGTCATCAAGACAGTATGGTACTGGCACAAAGACAGAAATATAGATCAATGGAACAAAATAGAAAGCCCAGAGATAAATCCATGCACCTATGGACAACTTATGTTTGACAAAGGAGGCAAGAATACACAAGGGAGAAAAGACAATCTCTTTAACAAGTGGTGCTGGGAAAACTGGTCAACCACCTGTGAAAGAATGAAACTAGAACACTTTCTAACACCATACACAAAAATAAACTCAAAATGGATTAAAGATCTAAATGTAAGATCAGAAATTTTAAAACTCCTAGAGAACATAGGCAAAACACTTTCTGACATAAATCACAGCAGGATCCTCTATGACCCACCTCCCAGAATGTTGGAAATAAAAGCAAAAATAAACAAATGGAACCTAATGAAACTCAGAAGCGTTTGCACAACAAAGGAAACTATAAGCAAGGTGAAAAGACAGCCCTCAGATTGGGAAAAAATAATAGCAAACGAAGCACCAGACAAAGGATTAATCTCAAAAATATACAAGCAACTCCTGAAGCTCAATTCCAGAAAAATAAATGACCCAATTAAAAAAAATGGGCCAAAGAACTAAACAGACATTTCTCCAAAGAAGACATACAGATGGCTAACAAACACATGAAAAGATGCTCAACATCACTCATTATCAGAGAAATGCAAATCAAAACCACAATGAGATACCATTACACGCCAGTCAGGATGGCTGCTATCCAAAAGTCTACAAGCAATAGATGCTGGAGAGGGTGTGGAGAAAAAGGAACCCTTTTACACAGTTGGTGGGAATGCAAACTAGTACAGCCACTATGGAAAACAGCATGTAGATTCCTTAAAAACCTGGAAATAGAACTGCCATATGACCCAGCAATCCCACTTCTGGGCATACACACCGAGGAAAGCAGAACTGAAAGTAACACGTGCACCCCAATGTTCATCACAGCACTGTTTATAATAGCCAGGACATGGAAGCAACCTAGATACTCATCAGCAGACAAATGGATAAGGAAACTATGGTACATATACACAATGGAATATTACTCAGCCATTAAAAAGAATTCATTTGAATCAGTTCTAATGAGATAGATGAAACTGGAGCCCATTATACAGAGTGAAGTAAGCCAGAAAGATAAACACCGATACAGTATACTAACACATCTATATGAAATTTAAAAAGATGGTAATGATAACCCTATATGCAAAACAGAAAAAGAGACGCAGATGTACAGAACAGACTTTGGGACTCTGTGGGAGAAGGCGAGGGTGGGATGACCTGAGAAAATAACATTGAAACAAGTATACTATCAAGGGTGAAACAGATCACCAGCCCAGGTTGGATGAATGAGACAAATGCTCAGGGCTGGTGCACTGTGACAATCCAGAGGAATGGGATGGTGAGGGATGCGGGAGGGGGGATAAGGATGGGGAACACATGTAAATTCATGGCTGATTCATGTCAATGTATGGCAAAAATCACTAAAATATTGTGAAGTAATTAGCCTCCAACTAATAAAAATAAATGAAAAAAAGTGACCAACACATATATGAAAAGGTGGTCAATATAAAAAATCATCAGGGAATCACATTTACAGTTAGTACAAAATAATAGCTATATTTCCCTGTGCTGTACCATATATATATATTATATTATATATATATATATATATATATATATATAATATTATGTATATATATAATACAAGAAGTTTGTATATCTTAATCCCATATGCATGTCTCACCCCTTTCCCTCTCCCTCTCCCTATTGGCAACCACTAGTTTGTATTCTATGTCTGTGAGTCTGTATCTGTTTTATTATATACATTCATTTGTTTTATATTTCAGATTCCACATTTAAGTGATACATATTTAGTATCTGTCTTTCTCTGACTTTTTTCACTAAGTCTAGTATTCTCTAGTTTGTCCAAGTTAACTGAAAATGGAAATATTTCATTCTTTTCTATGGTTGAATAATATTACATTTTATATATATACCATATACTCCTCATCCATTCATGTGTCAACAGGTACTTATTTTTCTTCTGTATCTTGGTCATAGAAAAATTGCTATTGTGAATATTTGGGTGTATTTATCTTTTTGAATTAGTGTTTTCATTTTATTCACATATATAGCTAGCATTTGAATTACTAGATCATATGATTGTCCTACTTTTAGTTTTTTGGGAACCCCATTCTTTTTTCCATAGTGGCTGCAACAATTTACATTCCCACTAACAGTATACAAGAGTTCCTTTTTAAAAAACTGTTAAAAAAGTCATCCAAATAGAAAATGTATGTTTTCTTTGTAGACAATATGATTTTTTATGTAGAAAACTTGATGGAAAATACATCAAAGCTGCCTAAACTAACAAGTGAGTTTTACAAATTTGCAGGATAGAAAATCAATGTACAAAATGATGTTTATTTATATATAGTAGCTACAAATAATATGAAATTTAATTTAAAACCAGGACCATTTCTATAACGTTGAAATGTGAAAATAATAAATATAACAAAAGTTTTCCAAGAACTACACACTAAATATTACTGATAAAACTGAAAAAGAAAAAAAAAAAAGCTTAAACAGAGAGATACAACGTTTTCATGGGTCTAAGGGCCCACTATTGTTAAACATCTTTACCCTCAATATTTATCTATAGAATCAATACAATCTCACTTAATCCTAGTAGACCTTTCATAGAAATTCAAGTTTATTCAACATTTCAAAATGAAATGCAGTATGTAGAAGAGTCAGAAAGAAACAACACTAGGAGGAAGCCCTCCTTTCATTGAATCTCTCTTGCAAAATATCAGGAAGTGAGGCGTAGAGGTTTGAGCAAATTGCTTTGGGAAAAGTTTATCTCAAACCTTTCTCTTCAAAGGTTTCCCTGCTTCCCTGATGATACTCTTCTAAGACATCTTATACACAGCTGTTTGAGCCTTGGCACCAATTCCCCCAGAATAGTCAGGCACTGCATTTCCCAAGGCAACGACATGGAGAACTAAGAGCTGCTTTTCAACTGCCTTCCTATTTTTTTAATGCACCCCTGCCTCAGGCTGCAGTGCCCTACAGCCCAACACAGAACACTTCAAACAGCATTTAGTTCTTCCTTAGGCATCCTCACAGCTTCCTCTAATCTGTTCTCTGTAGTTCCTCAACTGTAGATCATGTAGGAGGGAACCTGCTTAAGTTCAGCAACTTGTAAGGAACATAAATGGATATTATGAAGGGTATTTTTCCCCAGAGATATTTATAACCTTGGAAGGATGCTACTCCCAAGCGGTCTAGACCACTTTGCCTGACTGTGTTAAGTAATCCTGTCTGCAGGAGTGGGAATGGCAACAGCATTAACATCGCTGGTACGTTAAGGTTGTGTGTGTCTGTATGTGTGCATGTGCATACATGCGTGCCTGCCTCTCTGTGTATATCTATCTGTGTTTGTGTGTACCTGTGTGTACACATATGAGAGAGAGAGACAGAGGGAGAGAAAAAAGTCAACAACATGTTTGTGAACCTGGATGTTATGCCCAGACTTCCCAGTGAAAGGTTGTTGCTGAACGATAAGACGCGGGATTCTTGGCCTCTGGAGGAGACGAATTCAATGGCTGGATCGCTCAGAGCTTTTGTGTAATAAAGTTTTATTAAAGTATAAAAGAGATAGAGAAAGCTTCTGACATAGGCATCAGAATGGGGCAAAAGAGTTCCCCCTTTGCTAGTGTTAGAAATGGAGTTATATACCCTTTAATGAATCCAAAGAATGTCTGGAGGTTGTAAAGACCTCACCAGACCTACTCCCATAATTTACATTTTAAGATAACAGAGTTGGCTAGAAGGTTTAATCCAAAGATTGTCCTCAGGCAGGATACATCCTTGTAAAGACCAGACCTACTCCCATAATTTATGTTTTAAGATAACAGAATTAGCTAGCGGTTTAATCCAAAGACTGTCCTCAGGCAGGAAACATTATTGTTATATAGTCATTCACAATCTGTTAATGAAAAGAAAGGAATGTCATAAAACTTAGAATGGCACCAGATAATTCATCCCTGGCCATAAAACGATTGACTTGAATCTTGTAGAAGGGCAGATTACCAACAAATAGTTTCATTTACATAGATTAGGGGAACAATACCTGAGTAAGTAGGTTGGGCCATTTGGCGGAACCAACTTGAAGATAGAGTCATAGCTTAAGACAACATTTCCAAAAGAAAAAGAAATGTATTGGTTAACTCAAGGTTTGAGAGTAGTTAGCTTCAGGTGAAACCAGGTGTCATGGCAACACAGAATTTTAAGAGAAACCTCCTTTTAAATTTGTATAGAGAAGGAAAAATATCACTGGTTTATTTCCTCCTGCCGCTTAAGAGAGAGAAAAATGTCTGGCACTTGCAGCCTCTTTCCTCCATTTGGAGACCCCTGGCCTTCCTGCCTGTTACCCTCTCACCAGTTAAGGAAAGAATAAACTTCCTCTCCTTTTGCTTGCTAGTTTGAATTGTAATTCTGATCCTGGCCATGAAAAACCTTTGTTTAGAAGGCAAGATATTTCTGGATGGGATCAGTATTAGTGTGTTGTTTGTGACACTTTTCAAACTCTAAGCGTGAGATAACCATTAACTCTGTCTTTCTATAAGCCTATTCCTGCCTGAGATTAAAATGACAATCTTTGAAAATTACTGAAGGTTACACACTACACTCTTGAGTGTCCCCTGGACAGCAAGGAGATCAAACAAATCAATCTTAAAAGAAATCAACCCTGAATGTTCATTGGAAGGACTGATGCTGAAGCTGAAGCTCCAATACTTTGGCTACCTGACGCAAAGAGCTGACTCTTCAGAAAAGACCCTGATCCTGGGAAAGATTGAAGGCAAGATGCAAAGGGGGCAGCTGAAGATGAGATGGTTGGATGGCATCACTGGTTCAATGCACATGAGTCTGAGCAAATTCTGGGAGACAGGGCAGGAAAGCCTGGTGTGCTGCAGTCCTTGGAGTTGCAAAGAATTGGACACAACTGAATGATTGAACAACAGTAATAACTACACTACCTCAAGGGCCTCTGAAAACACTGAGTTAATTATTTATGATTCAAATTAAGAATTAGGATAGATGCAAAAAAGTGGTACTATTATTTCTTAGGCGTTAGATTTCTTTCTTTCTTTTCTTTTCTTTATTTTCTGACTGTATAAACTATGTTAAAGCAACTGAAAACAATTTGGGCAAGTGGCATTATACTTTAGTTTCCTAAATAAGGAAACAGTCTTGTAGTGTGTTGGACACCAATATTAACCTGAGAGGAAGTTGTTTAAGACTCTAGTCAGTAACTAGATCTGAAGATAAATTTTGATTTTTCCCAGAATGTACAGAACATTTTACTTTACTAATCCCACTATATCCATTCCCCTCTGCTCACAGCTGAGCTAGGCACCCACATGGCAATGATGGAAGCCACAAGAACTGGGGAAAGTAAGGGGTGGAGGAGACAGCAGGGGTGATCCTGAGTCTCTGTCCCTTGTGTTAATAAGTCTTCAGGATGACTAGAGGAAAGAGGTACCCCACTGGAGCCCACTGCTGAAAGACTGTCATAGAAGATAACCAGGCCAGCCACACCAGTCAGAGCTTGAAGGGCTGCCGTGCTTTGGAGCCTGACCTTAGCTTGTTATGTCAGCTTTCTTGGGGCAGCTTCAAGCTCCTGTCACAACATTCACAAGCCTGCCAATCTCCTGCTCTATCCTTTAGGGATATAATGGTGTGTGTAGCAAGGGCAGTTTCTGGGTCCTCCAGAACCTGGATGAGACATCTTTGGTATTCTGTGAATAGCTTCTCAGGTGGCTTTGTGGTAAAGAACCCACTTGCCAATTCAGAAGAAGCAGGTTCAATCCCTGCATCAGGAAGATCCCTTGGAGAAGGAAATGGAAACCTACTCCAGTATTCTTGCCTGGGAAATCCATGGACAAAGGAGCCTGGTGGGCTACAGTTCATGGAGTTGCAGAGTCAGACACAACTTAGCAACTAAAGAACATTGTGTGAATGTCCACATTCCCAGAGAGCTAGGAGAATAGAGAGAACCTACCCGCATGCCTGTTTAAATGCCCACAGGTATTATGTACCACAGTAGAGGAATAAGTCATGAGAAATTGGTCTCGATGCTAATCTGCACACTATGAGGATGTGGGGTCCCACTGTGTGGTGATATTGATTATACCCCAAGCTGAGGAAGCTGGATACACATATTTATTTAGTTATTAAATGAGATAAACGATGTAGCACAATATTTGGCTTATGATGGTTACTTAATACATGGTAGTAATCACAGTTATTACTATTATGAATACTACTACCACTACTACTGCAGTTTTACCTTGGTCAGACTCTGAGAGCATTTTATGGCAATAAAAATGTTTAATCTTTAAGTTGACTGGGCAGTTTAGTTCTTCTATTTCACGGAGAACTGCACCAGCATAGTATCCTACAATATACAGCATGGTACCATATTCCATAGTACACTTTTAACATTTTTGTTAAATGACTGAACGGGTGCCTAGTTTTGACAAAACTATTCTCAAATATGTATTGCACATGACTGTGAATTCATGGGCATCTGTCATCACAAATGGAAAAAGCAGAGAGCTAGCCTAGCTAGTGATATTTTAATTAAACTTTGGATTTGCCCATGACCTGACTTCTAAACGCCAGCTTTCTCTTTTTTTACTTTTTGACTCTGTTCTTAGAGATGAAACTTTGACTATATCCGAGGAAATATTAGGACGGAAGTTACAGATGCTCTCAGTCTGCGGGGATTCAAGCATCACCAGCCACTCAAGGTGACTCTCAACAAAGGGAAAGCTCCTGAAACACACATTGTTGCCACAAGCAAAATGCTCTCCCCACGCTGCACCTCCTTCCCTTTCCAACATTTTGGAGCCAGCAGCTCGGAACACAATGTCATTTAAAGCTGGGTTTACACTTCAGTCAAACTGAAAACTTAGCACATGATAAAATTTTATAGTTTCTTAACATGGTGTGACTGATAGAGAAACAAAATTTACAGTGTACTCTTTTTCTCTTGCTCTATTTTCTTTGAACTCAGGATCACATAAAACTTACTATACCAGCCACGTTTTGGCATAAGTTCTTAATATCAGATTACTACTATCTTTGCACTTTTTAAAATGAAAGTTACAGAACTTTCCCACTGGTACCACTTATCCCCTTGAACTGTGTCTGAACAGAAAGAGCAAGCTTTTTTCAGATAATCATTTGAAACGTAAGGAGTATAATTGCTTTACAGAGTTGTGTTAGTTTCTACCATACAATGAAGTGCATCAGCTACGTGTCCACATATGTCCCTTCCCTTCGGGACCTCCCCAACTCTGTCCCCACCCCACCCCTCTGCATCATCACGGAACACCAGACCAAGCTTCCTGGGCTTTACAGGGGTTCCCATTAGCTGTTTTACACATGGCAGTGTATATATGTCAATCCTAGTTTCCCAATTCATCCCATTCTCTTCTTTACAACCTATGTCCACATGTTCATTCTCTCCAATAAAAGGACTAGCTTCTGAGCTTAACCCTGTGGTTATGAGTGTAAAGGGTAGGCAGATGTCTAAATGATATTCTCTCACTGCACTTGGAAAGAATTTCCATTAAAATATTTATTACTCTGAAAGAATCTTGAACAGACATACCTATTGTATATAAGCTGATTCCCAACTTCTACTTAAAAACTTACACTGTTATTTGCCTGCTTCATAATTGATTTCAGACAGTTTAGCAATAGCACCAAGAACACACACAATAGCACAGACTAATAAACCAAGTTTTGCAAATAGTAGAAACCTCGATATGTTAGGAAGAATGGCAGATATTACAGTATAAGGAGACGTGGTGTTGTCGATCTATGCAAGGTAAAGACATTGGTGATAAAACACTCTCTCCACTAGCAATAAGCTTAGTTCAGGGCTATTACATTAGATAGCTAGAAATACTAAATTGATTTTATTGAAATAGGCCTGATATTAATTTTTTGTTTAAAAGCCAAGTGTTTCATGTTGCTTTAACAACAGTGGATGGATGAATGATGTTGGGGTTCTCATTTCCATGCAAGCTACCCACCTTGTTAGTCAAATTCCTTATGCTTACTTTAGGATCCCCAAAGTCATTTGTTTAGCTAAAAATACTTTGCTGATAATGCTCTGAGAGCTTCCCCTTTAATATGCCTCACCTTTCAACTGCAATAAATACATCTGGTAGGTAATGTTAGCAAAAATTTTTATCTAATCTGTAAACATTTGGTGAACAGTGGATATGGTTATGTGGCAAGACCTGGAGAGTGCAGGATGCAAAGAAAGTGTGGCTTGTTAGTGCTGCAGTTTGGCAGAAAAAATACTTCATGATTTTGCATTGGTGACTTTCAGTAAATGCTATTCAGTAATGGCAACCTTGCCTTGAATGGAGGGGGATTTTTCTCTTATATAATCTATATTGCATGTGTGCATGCTAAGTCGTTTCAGTTGTGTCTGACTCTGTGTGACCCTGTGGACAGGCTCCTCTGTTCATGAGGTTCTCCAGGCAAGCATACTAGAGTGGGTTGCCATGCCCTCCTCCAGGGGATCTTCCCGACCCAGGGATAGAATCTGTATCTCTGATGTCTCCTGTACTGGCAGACAGGTTCTTTACCACTAGCCCCACCTGGGAAGCCCATAATCTATATTAAGGAACCCCAAATGTGCACTGCACATAGCGCACTTTGACCTGCAAAGAGGCTCAAAGAGATGCCCTCTAGTCCCCTCCCTTCTGCAGCTAACTCTCACAACAGCCAAGCTGCCACTGATGATGGTTCATCTTGTGGAATGAGTTTTTTTGTGTTGCACACTTCCTCGTGAAAAGCTAATATGTCTTTACAAAAGATCTCTGGTTATCCACACAATGAAACTATTTACATATCTAGAGAGAATGCATTGCAACATGTGTATTGCCATACATAAAATAGATAACCAGTGCAAGTTTGATGCATAAAGAGGGCACTCAAAGCTGGTGCTCTGGGCCCACCTGGAGGGATAGGGTGGGAGGGGAGTTCAGGATGGGGGGAAACATGTGCACCTGTGGCTGATTCGTGTTGATGTATGGCAAAAACCACCACAGTATTGTAAAGCAATTATCCTCCAATTAAAATAAATAAGTTAATGAATGAAAAAAAGTAAGGAAAAAAAAGTTTTAAGAAATTTTTCCCAAATGAATAAATGTACATGACAGTTGCTTCCTCATTTCTATGCAGGTGAAGCTCTCTTAAAATAAGATTAAAACACAGTATAAAATCAGTGGCATTTCGAAACAGACTCAAAGAACTACCCGTATGCCCAAAAAGAACTTATTCCGTCTGGATTCTGAGACATGCTGACACGTGATCTTCATTCTTTGAGCATCTCCCTGCTTTTTGATATAATAATATATTTCACGCACAGTTTGTACTTGGAGTATTGTTTTTCCTAAGTCCTCTCAGTGGAGAAGCTAAGGACTGTTTTTATCTATACATTTATAAGTAAATAAGCCTATAAATAAAATATTGACATACTCATTTCTCCTTCTCTTGATGTATATAACTTCCTTTTCAATGAGAAAGAAACCTGTTTCCATTACCCTTACTCTTGAATGCATTTGATCAATATTCTTGATGAAAATCAGCTCCCATTTCTGGCGTGAATCCCTCCCCTTTCCTGGGCAGGCTGTACCCTACCCCTATCTTGGACTTAGCAGAACACCTCCAACCTGCTTTGGCTCCAATATCCCATGCCAGTCCAACATCTAGTATGCATTTCTCCTTATCTTGCATTGGGTTCTTCTTGATTCTGCCATAAGTATCCCAACCTTGCTGTTCTCCACCAAAAGACTTTAGAAATAAATTGCAGGGAAAGAAAAAGGAACAGAAAACAACAAATAAAGCAAATAAACAACCAGTGAGAAAACTGAAGTGAATAATCAACACACATAGGAACCGAATGAATTAAAATACGTAGAAACAAAATATGAATGATATATATAAAAGAGATGTTTGCAACTATGAGGAGAGGAAAATATTAAGCCTATTTTTAGAATATAAATATTGAATATAAAAATATTTTCTAAAGTTATCAATTCCTTTTATTATATTCTATAACTTTGATGACATTATTTAAAAACTAATAGATTTACACACACGTATATGTTTTAGCTGGGTGGGGAAGATCCCCTAGAAAAGGAAATGGCAACCCACTCCAGTACTCTTGCCTGGAAAATCCAATGGACAGAGAAGCCTGGCAGGCTACAGTCCATGGGGTCTCAAAGAGTCGGACACAACTGAGCGACTTCACTTTCACATATGTTTTAACCGATTCTAAAATTTGTATAGAAAGGTGTGATTAAATATATTGACAAATTTAGAAACAATGTAATGTGGAGCAATTAAAAATAAATTGCTGATAGTACAACTCTAGACAAACAGGTCAAAGTTTGTCAAACACATATAATAATAGTGTTCAGAAATATATATGCATATGTATGATAGTGTATTATATTTCTGGATGGCACTCTGAATATTAATTACATAATAATAATATTACACAATATTATTGTTAAATATTAATTGTTTTGTTAACATTAAATATTATTCAAAATTAAAATGTTAAATATAGATATTATTAAATATAAATATTGTTGTTAAGAAGATTAATTATGCAACAACTTTTGGTGGGAAACTGAGTAGTTGTGTGGAAATGCACAACAAAATCCTAACCCAAAATCAATTCCTGATGAATTGTATACTAAATTTATTATATTTAACCACAAAATTACTAGAATAAGAGAAGGAATGTAAAAATTGTGCTGCTTCCAATTGAAAATTAATGCAAAATATTCATAAGTGGTAAAATGTTGATAAAACTCAAATATTCTTCAAATAATGAAATAATGTCAAATACTTAATATCTCTGGGGACTCTTAAGCACTCCACTGCACATGGTGAGTTTTATTCAGTCTAAGTATTCTCCGTCCTGAATAGATAAGATCCCTTCCTGTTAACAACTTCATTCTAAGCGATCTGTCTTTTTTATTTCATGCAAAAGATTTCTGGCACATATAGAGTGCAGATATTGGAGATTTATTGCAATAATTCATTTTTTTCACACACAAAATGTGTTAAAGAGTGAGATTACATTTATTTAAATGTTCCCAAAGTATTCTAACAGACTAATACATGACTGAGGCAAAGGACAATTCAGATCTCTTTGTGTCTGTCTGGGGGCTGTGACTGTAGGCCCCTTGTGAAACACCAGGTCGCCCCTGGGGCTCAGATGGTAAAGAATCTGCCTGCAATGCGGGAGACCCAGGTACAATCCCTGCTCAGGAAGATCCTGTGGGGAAGCGCAAGCAAACCCAGTCCCGTACTCTGGCCTGGAGAATTCCATGGACAGAGGAGCCTGGAGAAATATAGTTCATGGGGTCACAAAGAGTCGGAAAAGACTGAGTGACTAACACTTTCACTTTTAAAAATACCAACATGAAGGTCTTTGGTTAATATGGAAATCAGATTGATTGCATTATTTGCAGCAGAAGATGGAGAAGTTCTATACAGTCAGCAAAAGCAAGACTCAGGGCTGAATGTGGCTTAGATCATGAATTCCTTATTGCCAAATTCAAACTTAAAATGAAGGAAGTAGGGAAAACCACTAGACTATTCAGGTATGACCTAAATCACATCCCTTACAACTATACAGTGGAAGTAGTAAATAGATTTAAGGGATTAGATCTGACAGACAAAATGCCTGAAAACTATGGACAAAGGTTTGTGACATTGAATAGGAGGCAGTGATGAAAATCATCTACAAGAAAAAGAAATGCAAAAAGGCAAAATGGTTTTCTAAGGAGGTCTTGCAAATAGCTGAAAAAAGAAGAGGAGCAAAAGGCAAAGGAGAAAAGGAAAGATATGGGTGAATTTAACTCAAATGACCATTGTATCTACTACTGTGGGCAGGAATCCCTTAGAAGAAATGGAGTAGCCATCATGGTCAACAAAAGAGTCCGAAATGCAGTACTTGGATGCCATCTCAAAAACGACAGAATGATCTCTGTTCGTTTTCAAGGCAAACCATTCAGTATCACGGTAATCCAAGTCTATGTCCCAACCAGTAATGCTGAAGAACCTGAACAGTTCTATGAAAACCTGTAAGACCTTTCAGAACTAACACCCAAAAAAGATGTCCTTTTCATTATAGGGGACTGGAATGCAAAAGTAGGAAGTCAAAAAACACCTGGAGTAACAGGTAAATTTGACCTTGGAGTACAGAATGAAGCAGGGCAAAGGCTAATAGAGTTTTTCCAAGAGAACGCACTGGTCATAGCAAACACCCTCTTCCAACAACGCAAGAGAAGACTCTACACATGGACATCACCAGATGGTTGACTCCGAAATCAGATTGATTGTATTCTTTGCAGCCAAAATGAAGAAGTTCTATACAGTCAACAAAAATAAGACTGGGAGCTGACAGTGGCTCAGATCATAAACTCCTTATTGCCAAATTCAGACTTAAATTTAATAAAGTAGGGAAAACCACTAGACCATCCAGATATGACATAAATCAAAACCCTTATGATTATACAGTGGAAGTGAGAAATAGATTTAAGGGACTAGATCTAATAGACAGAGTGCCTGATGAATTATGGATGGGTTAATAAAATAGGGAAAACCACTAGACCATCCAGGTATGACATAAATCAAAACCCTTATGATTATACAGTGGAAGTGAGAAATAGATTTAAGGGACTAGATCTAATAGACAGAGTGCCTGATGAATTATGGATGGAGGTTCATGACACTGTACAAGAGATAGGGATCAAGACCATTCCCATAGAAAAGAAATGCAAAAAAGTAAAACGGCCATCTGAGGAGGCCTTCCAAATAGCTGTGAAAAGAAGAAAAGTGAAAAGCAAAGGAGAAAATGAAAGATATTCCCATTTGAGTGCAGGGTTCCAAAAATTAGCCAGGAGAGGTAAGAAAGCCTTCCTCAGTGATCAATGCAAAGAAATAGAGGAAAACAACAGAATGGGAAAGACTAGAGATCTCTTCAAGGAAATTAGAGATATCAAGGGAATATTTCATGCAAAGATGGGCTCAATAAAGGACAGAAATTGTATGGACCTCACAGAAGCAGAAGATATTAAGAAGAGGTAGCAAGAATACACAGAAACACTGTACAGAAAAAGATTTTAATGACCCAGATAATCATGATGGTGATTATCACCATCTGGCTCACTTAGAGCAAGACATCCTGGAATGTGAAGTCAAGTGTGCCTTAGGAAGTATTACTACAAACAAAACTGGTGGAGGTTATGGAATTCTAGCTGAGCTATTTCAATTCCTAAAAGGTAATGCTGTGAAAGTGCTGCACTCAATATGCCAGCAAATTTAGAAAACTCAACAGTGGCCCCAGAACTGGAAAGGTCAGGTTTCATTCCAATCCCAAAGAAAGGTAATATCACGTTCAAACTAGCACACAGTTGTACTCATCTCACATGCTAGTAAAGTAATGCTCAAAATTCTCCACACCAGGTTTCAACAATATGTAACCAAGTACTTCCAGATATTCAAGCTAGATTTAGAAGAAGAAGAGGAACCAGAGATAAATTTGCCAACATCTGTTGGATCATAGAAAAAGCAAGAGAGTTTCAGAAAATCATCTATTATGCTTTATTGACTACTCCAAAGCCTTTTAAGAAGCAAGAGAGTTCCAGAAAAACATATACTTCTGCTTTATTGACTATGCCAAAGCCTTTGACTATGTGCATCACAACAAACTGTGGAAAACTCTTCAAGAGATGGGAATACCAGACCACCTGACCTGCCTCCTGACAAATCTGTATGCAGGTCAAGAAGCAACCATTAGAGTTGGACATGGAACAATGGACTGGTTCAAATCAGGAAAGGAGTATGTCAAGGGTGTATATTGTTGCCATGCTTATTTAATTTATATGCAGAATTCATCATGTGAAATCCTGGGCTGGATGAAGTACAAGCTAGAGTCAGGATTGCCAGGAGAAATAACAATAATCTCAGATATGCAGATGACACCACCCTTACAGCAGTAAGTGAAAAGGAACTGAAGAGCCTCTTGATGAAAGTGAAAGAGCAGAGTGAAAAACCTGGCTTATAATTCAACAAACTAAGATCATGACACGTGATCCCATCACTTCATGGCAAATACATGGGGAGACAATGGAAACAGTGAGAAACTTTATTTTCTTGGGCTCCAACATAACTGCAGATGGTGACTGCAGCCATGAAATTAAAAGATACTTAAACCTATGAAGAAAAACTATGACCAACATAGACAGCACATGAAAAAGGAGAGACATAACTTTGCCAACAAAGGTTTGTCTAATCAAAACTGGTTTTTCTGGTAGTCAAGTATAGATGTGAGAGTTGGACCATAAAGATAGTTTATCACTGAAGAATTGATGCTTTTGAACTGTGGTATTGGAGAAGACTCTTGAGAGTCCCTTGGGCTGGGAGGATACCAAACCAGTCAAATCCTAAAGCAAATCAATCCTGAAGTTTCATTCGAAGGACTGATGCTGAAGCTGAAGCTCCACTTCTTTGGCAACCTGATGTAAAGCATGGATTCACTGGAAAAGGCCTTGATGTTGGGAAAGATTGATGGCAGGAGCAGAAGGGGACGACAAATGATGAGATGGTTGGATTGCATCACTGACTCAGCAGACATGAGTTTGAGCAAGCTACAAGAATTGATGATGGACAGGGAAGCCTGGGGTGCTGCAGTCCATGGGGTCACATAGAGTCAGATACAACTAGAGACTGAACTGAACTGGAGGTCTATGTGGTTGTAGGGGAAGGAAAGAATGTCTGGAAGCATTTGAGTCGAATTGGGTCCCCCAAGAAAGCCTATGCTACACATCTGACCCTCAGTAATACAGAATGGGGCCTTATTTGGGAATAGGGTCTTAACTAGTTAGCAAGGTTAACTAAACTAAGATGAGGTCACAAGAGTTGGTCCTAATCCAATATAACCAGTGTCCTTACAAAAAGGAGAACTTTGGGTGCAAATATATAAGAAAGACAATGTGAAGACATACTAGAAGAGTATCTTGTGAAGAAGGAGGATTGGAATGAAGGATGTAAAAGTCAAAGGATATCTGAGGTTCTCAGGAGTTAGGAGTGGGATCTGGAAAAGTCTTCCTTAGCGGTTTTGGAGGGAACATGGCCCTCTTGAAACCTTCATGCTGGAGTCTGGCCTCTGAAATTAAGAGACAAGAAACTCCTGACACTTTAAGTTCCCAGTCTGTGATATTTTATTACAGAAACTCAAGGTCTTTCCTGGTCAAGAGACCACTGGGGTGTTAACTTTCTCATCTTTCTAGACTTTTCTTTTTCTTACTCTTTGAGTCCATGTCAAGAACAGCAGAGACTGAAAGCACTGTCTCCTGGAGGACACTCTGAGTTATGGTGGGGGACCAGGAATAACAGTGCTGGCCAGTGTGCTCAAGCGACAGCGAGGAGTAAAAATTGAGAGTTCATTCTCATCACGACACTTCTTTGAAGTTTGACTAGTATGGTTTTGGGGCCCTTGAAAGCCAATACTCTTGGTGATTTTACATGGTACGTGCCATCAGGAATGGCAGCAGTGAAGTACACTCCAGTATATTCATGGGAAGAAGATACTGCCAAGGGGAAGCTGGAATAGGAGAGAAGGGTCAGGGTAGAAGTGTCAAGGTAAGTGTAAAGAAAGTTGAGAGCCCAAGTGGCCATTCCCTGGAATGACTGAGGAATACTTGGTGCCAGGCACTTGAGGAGGCTGGATGATTTTCCCAGATGTATGGGGATAAGAGCAGGTTATTTGTAGACATGGAAGCAGCCTAAATGTCAACAGAGGACTGGATAAAGAAGATGTGATAACTTTACATAATGGAATATTCTGCTGCTACTGCTGCTACTAAATCGCTTCAGTTGTATCCGACTCTGTGCGACCCCATAGACGGCAGCCTACCAGGCTCCCCCGTCCCCGGGATTCTCCAGGCAAGAACACTGGAGTGGGTTGCCATTTCCTTCTCCAGTGCATGAAAGTGAAAAGTGAAAGTGAAGTCGCTCAGTAGTGTCCGACTCTTCGCAACCCCATGGACTGCAGCCTATCAGGATCCTCCGTCCATGGGATTTTCCAGGCAAGAGTACTGGAGGGGGTTGCCATTGCCTTCTCCAATGGAATACTACTCAACCATTAAAAAGAATGAAATAATGTAATTTACAACAACATGGAAGGACCTAGAGATTGTCACGCTGAATGAAGTAAGTCAGGCAAAGAAGGAGGAATAATGCATGGCACCCCTTACATGTGGAATCTAAAAAGAAATGATACAAATGAACTTATTTACAAAACAGAAATATACTCACAAACTTAGAGAATGAACTTATGGTTGCCAGGGAGAAGGAAGGGGGAAGAGATAGTTAGGTAATTTGTGACTGACATGTATATACTGCTATATTTAAAGTGGATAATCAACAAGGTCCTACAGTAGAGCACAGAGAACTCTGCTGAATGTTATTTGGCAGCCTTACTGGAAGGACAATGTGGGGGAGAATGGGTACATGTGTATGTATGGCTGAGTCTCTTTGCTGCCCACCTGAAACTATCACAACATTATTAATCAGCTATAATCCAACATAAAGTAATTTTTAAGAGCAAGTTATTTGTATTGTTATTATTATAGTGACTCATTTGCCTCCAAAGACTGAGAGTTCTAAGAACAATCAGTTTACTATTATTTGTGTCTGACTAAAAATCAATGATGTGTGTATGCCCAGAAGTGGTATTGCTGGGTCATATGGCAGTTCTATTTCCAGTTTTTTTAAGAAATCTCCACACTGTTTTCCATAGTGGCTGTACTAGTTTGCATTCCCACCAACAGTGTAAGAGGGTTCCCTTTTCTCCACACCCTCTCCAGCATTTATTGCTTGTAGATTTTTGGATAGCAGCCATCCTGACTGGCGTGTAATGGTACCTCATTGTGGTTTTGATTTGCATTTCTCTGATAATGAGTGATGTTGAACATCTTTTCATGTGTTTGTTAGCCATCTGTATGTCTTCTTTGGAGAAATGTCTGTTTAGTTCTTTGGCCCATTTTTTGATTGGGTCGTTTATTTTTCTGGAATTGAGCTTCAGGAGTTGCTTGTATATTTTTGAGATTAATCCTTTGTCTGTTTCCTCATTTGCTATTATTTTCTCCCAATCTGAGGGCTGTCTTTTCACCTTACTTATAGTTTCCTTTGTTGTGCAAAAGCTTTTAATTTTCATTAGGTCCCATTTGTTTAAAGAATTCATTTGAATCAGTTCTAATGAGATGGATGAAACTGGAGCCCATTATACAGAGTGAAGTAAGCCAGAAAGATAAAGAACATTACAGTATACTAACACATATATATGGAATTTAGATAGATCGTAGCGATAACCCTATATGCAAAACAGAAAAAGAGACACAGAAGAACAGAACAGACTTTTGAACTCTGGGGGAGAACGTGAGGGTGGGATGTTTTGAAAGAACAGCATGTATATTATCTATGGTGAAACAGACCACCAGCCCAGGTGGGATGCATGAGTCAAGTGCTCGGGCCTGGTGCACTGGGATGACCCTGAGGAGTCGGGTGGAGAGGGAGGTGGGAGGGGGCATCGGGATGGGGAATACGTGTAACTCTATGGCTGATTCATGTTAATGTATGACAAAACCCACTGAAAAAAATAAAATAAAATAAAATAATTAAAAAAAAATCAATGATGACTGGGCTCTAACATTTGACTTTGAGTTTGGCTAAAACTCACTATACCTTCAGTTCAGTTCAGTTCAGTTGCTCACTTGTGTCCGACTCTTTGTGACCCCATGAATCGCAGCACACCTGGCCTATCTGTCCATCACCAACTCGGGAGTTTACTCAAACTCATGTCCATCGAGTCAGTGATGCCATCCAGCCATCTCATCCTCTGTCGTCCCCTTCTCCTCCTGCCCCCAATCCCTCCCAGCATCAGGGTCTTTTCCAGTGAGTCAGCTCTTCCCATGGTGGCCAAAGTACTAGAGTTTCAGCTTCAGTATCAGTCCTTCCAATGAACACCCAGGACTGATCTCCTTTAGGATGGACTGGTTGGATCTCCTTGCAGTCCAAGGGACTCTCAAGAGTCTTCTCCAACACCACTATACCTTACCTCCATCTTTTTCCTTATGAATAAACAATTTATTCATTCTCCAACAACTGTGTATTTATTCAGCCTTGAGCAACATTTAAAAAGTACTACAAAAACCATGTTATCTATACCCACAATGGTTTCCAGTAGGAACATGGCAAACTTATGATATGATACAATATTTAAAAATGTTTGATGGCTGTCTATATACAGTTAACAATTTGTACGGGGAAACAGAAGCTTAAATCTGTGTGGGGTAGAAGGCCTCCCACAGGAGTCATAAACCTCAGTCATAAAAGGAGTACTACATGATTTCCAGGTGGTTAAGAGGGAAGGGGAACATCACAGATGGAGGTAAGAGCAGGTAAGAGATTTGTTAGTGAACTACAAATGTTTCACCTTCTTCAGCATTTAGGATGAAAGAAATGTGGTAAAAGAGAAAGCTGAGCTGATAATTAGGTTCACATAACAAAATTATCCTTATGCATGCTATGCAATTCATTATGAAAGAATTCCTGACAATTTAAGAGCAGAGGGCAGGTGAGATTGTATTTGTAAAGTATAAAATATGAATAAGATCATGCATCATAATAAGTATAAATAATTATATTTGAGATGAGTAGTCACCTTGGCTTCCCACTTCTCTTCTTCCTCTCTTGAACCCCACTCCCTCTCACTTTGCTTCCATCTACCTTGAATGCCCAGAGCAAATATCTTATGAAAAGACTCTTGAGTGGATGGTGAAGATGAAGGAAATCCATGAAATGTACTGTAAGAGGGAATGCTAGAATAAGGTGTTCTCAGAGAGCTGCCAGTGTTCTTGTTTTGTAAGTGCACTAAAATGCCATCTGGAATCTGCTGCTAGTGAGACATATTTAGAAAGGCTATTCTCTCTAGAAGATTCTCTCTCTAGATTACCCCAGTGCATATAATTTCTGGGTTATGATCAACAATTCAATGATCCACATTTTAACATTTTACATTCTTTTACTTCTTAAAAAAGACATTGCTTTACTAAATCCTAGGTCTAATCTCTTTTGCTTATCAGTTTTGTCATTGTTGGTCTAGCTCTTTTTCTCCTCATTTGAGAAGCATTTCCTTAAGGAACACTTGCATGAACACATTTCCTACCTTACCAAAAGGAGCTTTTTAAAGCACTGAACAATGTATCTGTACCACACTGAATTTGCCAACGTCAATCTTGTCTGCACTTAGCATGGTGCACCAGTCCAAACACCAAGAATCCCAGGATTCTCTGAAGAGAGTATAGAAAGTGTAATCCCCAGATCAACTATTTGGACTATGGCTGTCACTCACCATGAAGTGGACACTGTTTGTTCATTTGTTTGTTTGTTTTTAACTCTTGAGAAGTAGTAAATAAGACGTTCAGTGTTAGTCGCTCAGTTCTGTCCGACTCTTTGCAACCCCATGGACTGTAGCCCACCAGGCTTCTCCGTCCACGTGATTGTCCAGGCAAGAATACCGGAGTGGCTTGACATTTCCTTCTCCAGGGGATCTTCCCAACCTAGGGATTGAACCCAGGTCTCCTGTATTGCAGGCAGACTCTTTACCATCTGAGCCATCAGGGAAGGACGTATTATACTGCTCTTAAAAGTGTGGATATATATCCAACTTGTAAATTACAAAATAATATTATTTGTATTAGATGGGATGTAAAATTTATTGTCCCAAGTTATAATACAATTCGAAAATGACCTATGTGATTAGATTGGTCTCATATGGATAATCAAGGATAATCTCTCCATCCGAAGGTTACTGACAACCAAATCCTGTGACCTTTGTAAGTTCCTTTTGCCATCTATGGAAACATATGCACAGGTTCTAGAAATTAAGATGCTGATAATTTGGGAGGGGGCATTATTCTGCCTATTACACTTATGTTATTATTTTTATATCTTTAGTTGAATAAATTGGTAAGGTCTAGTGAGTGTGATGCTGTGAAGGTGCTGCACTCAATATGCCAGTAAATTCGGAAAACTCAGCAGTGGCCACAGGGCTGAAAAAGGTCAGTTTTCATTCCAATCCCAAAGAAAGGCAATCCCAAAGAATGCTCAAACTACCATACAATTTCACTCTTCTCACACACTAGTAAAGTAATGCTCAAAATTCTCCAAGTGAGGCTTCAGGAACACGTGAACTGTGAACTTCCAGATGTTCAAGCTGGTTTTAGAAAAGGCAGAGGAACCAGAGATCAAATTGTCAACACCTGCTGGATCATCAAAAAAGCAAGAGAGTTCCAGAAAAGCATCTATTTCTGCTTTGTTGACTATGCTAAAGCCTTTGACTGGGTGAATCACAATAACTGGAAAATTCTGAAAGAGATGGGAATACCAGACCACCTGACCTGCCTCTTGAGAAATCTATATGCAGGTCAGGAAGCAACAGCTAGAACTGGACGTGGAAAAACAGACTGGTTCCAAATAGAAAAAAGGAGTACGTCAAGGCTGTATATTGTCACCCTGCTTATTTAACTTATATGCAGAGCACATATCATGAGAAATGCTGGGCTGGAAGAAGCACAAGCTGGAATCAAGATTGCCAGGAGAAATATCAATAACCTCAGATATGCAGATGACACTACCCTTATGGCAGAAAGTGAGGAGCAACTAAAAAGCCTCTTGATGAAAGTGAAAGAGGAGAGTGAAAAAGTTGGCTTAAAGCTTAACATTCAGAAAACTAAGATCACGGCATCCGGTCCCATCACTTCATAGGAAATAGATGGGCAAACAGTGGAAACAGTGTCAGACTTTATTTTTTGGGGCTCCAAAATCACTGCAGACGGTGATTTCAGCCATGAAATTAAAAGAGGCTTACTCTTTGGAAGGAAAGTTATGACCAACCTAGACAGAATATTAAAAAGTGGAGACATTACTTTGCCTACAAATGTCTGTCTAGTCAAGATCATGGTTTTTCCAGTGGTCACATATCAAGTGAGAGTTGGATGGAGAAGAAAGCTGAGCGCCGAAAAATTGATGTTTTTGAACTGTGGTGTTGGAGAAGACTCTTGAGAGTCCCTTCGACTGCAAGGAGAGCCAACCAATCCATCCTAAAGGAGATCAGTCCTGGATGTTCATTGGAAGGACTGATGCTGAAGCTGAAACTCCAATACTTTGGCCACTTGATGCGGAGTTGACTCCTTGGAAAAGACCCCAATGCTGGGAAATATTGAAGGCAGGAGGAGAAGGGGACGACAGAGGATGAGATGGCTGGATGGCATCACTGACTCGATGGACATGTGTTTGAATAAACTCTGGGTGTTGGTGATGGACAGGGAGGCCTGGCGTGCTGCGATTCATGGGGTCGCAAAGAGGCGGACACAACTGAGTGACTGAACTGAACTGAACTGAGGGAGTGTGAGTGTGTTTGTGTGTTTAATTATTCAATCAATATTTAACATAATAGCAAGATTTGTGGTGTTTCTGCCAACGCTTCATATTACAAAACATCTAATATATGTAAAGGAAGAAATATACCCTTTTTGCTTCTGTTACATAATAGTATTTGAAGTACTTACACAAAGATCTTGATATTGAGTCCTTACAAATTATTATGTTTATATAGTATGTCATTAAATACCTATTTCTGTGAAGAGGTTGATTGAAAGCAGCAAAAATTCAATACATATGATACAAATACTATGTCCAAGCCTTGAATATGCAATATGCAATACCTTATTTCAACTTTAATCTAAAGTTTACATGAACTGCTACTTTCTATATTTTATAGGCAAAGTTACTAAGACTTGGAGAAGTTAAAAGTTATGGCCTGAATTGCACAAGATATAAGGGCTGGAGTAGTAGTGGTGTTAGTCGCTCAGTCATGTCGTACTCTTTGTAATCTCATGGACTGTAGCCCCAGGCTCCTCTATCCATGGGATTCTCCAGGAAAGAATACTGGAGTGGATTGCCATTCCCTTCTCCAGGGGATTCTCTCAACCCAGGGATCAAATCCAGGTCTTTTGCATTGCAGGCAGATTCTTTACTGTTTGCACTAAAGGAAACACCTAAGGGCTGGAGCCTAGAATCAAATCTAAATTCTCCTGACCGAAAATCCATATTCTTTTCATACTGAAAAATGTGAAAATTAGTAGCACCATTGAGTAAATTAAATGTTGTTTTCCCAGGTCAAGCAAATTTTAACACTGAAATTTCTAAATGTTTTCACCTAAAATATGCGTAAGTCAATATCTTATGCAACCATTTTATTTTCAGGCTAAGGATGGACTGATTTGTGAGTTAACACCTTACTGGTGCCACAAACTGAGTAGATACTTACAAACTGCTGAAATAATGGGTGGGGAAAAATTTCCTTATGGTAATTTATTTTCTTTTATTCAATATAGTATTTTTTTCATTTATTTTTATTAGTTGGAGGCTAATTACTTTACAATATTCATGATGGGGAACACATGGTGTTTTTTTTGGTTTTTTTTTTGTTTTTTTAACAAATTAGAGAGAGCAGTATAATGTTTTTACATTCTGGTCTCTGAGACTCAGTGATATGATAGATTCTTTTTTTTTTTTTTTTCCCTCCTTTCTGGCAAAGATTTCAAGTAAAAGTCACTGTCTCATCAAGTACTCACTTTTACTTACGGTGAAAATAAACTTCCCTGGTGGCTCAGATGGTAAAGAGTCTGCCAGCAATACAAAAAACCCAGGTTTGATCCCTGGGAGGATCCTCTGGAGAAGAAATGGCAACCCACTTCAGTATTCTTGCCTGGAAAATTCCATGGATGGAGGAGCCTGGCGGGCTACAGTCCATGGGGTCACAAAGAATCGGACATGGCTAAGTGACTATTACACACAACCTATTTGATCTTTATGTGTGTTTTCCCTGAACAAAATGATTGCTCCATATAATGATTTAATTTTGGCTTTATGTAACTTAACTGAAAGTTTAAAAAGTAATATTTTATATTCTATACATGTAAAAATTAAACACTAATCTTCAGATTATTTTCTCCTGATCAAATCAGATTGATAGATATTTAAACTTTTTCATTTCACAGCGGACTTCATAGAAAGTTCCTCTATCTGATAAAGTTCTATCTTTATTTCTGTATAATTAAGAATGGGAAAGAGAATGAAGGTCTTACAGATATCAACATAAGCAAGAAGAGAAAGAAAACAAAATACATAAGTTAAAGAAGTCAGTTAGAACAAGGGAGAGATAGCTTAAAAAACAGGGTAAAGAATGAGGACTTCATTGCAGATTAACCTTTGCAAATAATCTGTGACAACTGACCTCATGGAAGTGGATGTGAATGCCCAGGGCTGGAGCTGATTGGCAGGTCTGACTTTGCTTTGGGAAAATCCCCTGGCAGCCTCTATATTTACACAGAACTGTTCCTAGTGGGGTCAGTCAGAGTTGTCTCAAAGATGGTCTGGCAGCCCCCAGATCCTTGAAACCTATCATCTGTGAGCCCAGAGGCTTTTTTCAATAACTATGAAAAAACAGGAGGAAGGAGGTTTAACACTACTGATAGGGTTCCGCACCTACAAAAACAAAGCCAGCCAGCAGTGTCTCCTTAGGCTCTGAGATGCCAGGCCCACATTAGGAATGATCTTCTAGTGCCTTATCAGTCAGTTCCCTCGCTCAGTCTTGTCCGACTCTGCAGAGTGCCTTATGCATTAACACTAACCAGATCTTCAGTGTTTTCTCCCTCCTCAACCCACTTCGGAGACTTATTGACCTAAATCAATATAATACAAATCTTAATGCATAGATACCACGGACTTATAATTTTTTTCCCCTAAAAAATGATAGAAAAGTGGGAAGAAAATAGTCAGTGGGAGATTATCTGTGCCACAGGAATTAGAAGAATGTGGGGTATATAAAGGAAAAAATCATAAGGTTAAAAAAATGGAGAGATCCATTGCCGGGAGCCAGCACACGAGATCCCACCCATGACAAGGTCATGAGGAGGAGACCTGACAAGCAAGGCAGATCAGGACTTCAGGGATTTTGAAAAGTTGCCCCGGCGCTCACCTTAAAGATGATCTCTGTCTTTCTGATGCTTGCTATATTAGACTACTCCCTAATTTCTATGACACGGGCAGAAGGCCTTCCCCGAACTCTTTCCAAACAGAATCAACTTAGAACTTTAATTAATATGCCTGCCGGACGGTGGTATCCTATAAGATTATCCAGGATGAAAAGAGTGTTTCAATTTAGACCCCTTTGCTGGCATTCTAGCCTGCTTGGCAAATGCGTACTAATGCACATGACTGCTCACAACACCTTAATCATAAACAGCATAAAGAACCTGATCACACAAAAGGCCCTAATAGGTACAGAGCCCTTCAGGGGTGAGGAAGCCCTATTAGAGAACATAAAATATTATTCTAAAAGCAGTTATAGTTAAAGATTTAGAAAAAATAAGAGTTTAGAATTGTTAATTTTAACCAGGAATGCTAAACAGGGGCTGCCTCACCAGAGCTGCAGAGTCTTTGTGTGGTAAACCTTTTAGATAAATTTAACTGATTACTTCTGCAAAAGGACTGACCTTTGTGTTCATTAAAGAATAGATTACAGAAAACAGCTTTGTATTCACCTAGGTCATAAAATGTCAATAGGCCCCAAGACCAGAAGATAATGTATAAGACCCTCATAAACAAAAGTAAAGAACAAGCTGATGTAATGTTAAACTATCTTCCCCTTAGAAATGTACTAATTTAGGGTATAAAAGCTACGGTAAAAAATAAAGCATTGCCAGACTCTGCCAGACCCTGCAAACACCCCCGTCTGGTCACTCTCTCTCTCTCTCTCCCCCTTGCAGACTTGGCCCTATCAAGGCTGGTCTCATGTCTCTCTCTCGCCGATGCCGTTCATCCTGAGGGTATCCCCTGGATCCTGCCGAGGCTGGACCCTGGCAATCCATGTATAAATATAGGCCAAGTGATTTACTAGCTATGTGACCTTAAATTATTTACCTCTCTGAATCAAAGTTTCTTAATATAGAAAATGGAATAGTAATATCCACTTATTTTGATCACTATGACAACTAAATGAGATAGTATATCTAGTGTCTATTATAGTGAACACATTATAACTGCTTGGTAACTGCAAATACTGGTAACTGGGTAACTTTTAGTATAATTACTACTTTATAAATTTATAACATGTAAGAAGGTAACTTCTTCAGAGATTACTTGAATGCCAAATTTTCACGTAATTTCACCCTTGTAGGCACAATAATGGGCTTGCTCAGGGTCTCAAAGGTTAAGAATCCACCTGCAATGCAGGAGACTCAGGAGATGCAGATTTGATCCCTGGGTCAGTAAGATCCCCTGGAGGAGGGCATAGCAACCCACTCCAGTATTTCTTCCTGTAAAATCCCATGGATAGAGGAGCCTGGTGGGTTGCAGTCCTTAGGGTCGCAAAGAGTCGGCCCCAACCGAAGTGACTGAGCACGTACGTGTGCAGGCAGGCACAATAATGTATCAAGATTAATCCCTTGGAAAATCCAAATTAAAAACATTAGTTTTTAACACAGAGAAAGTCTCTCTTGTCCTCATTTGTCAAATTTGTCTCTATTGTTCCATCCTTGCAGCACAAATAAGCATCCTAATACAGAATCACTGATATATTAATCTGATAAAAGATTTAATAAATAATTATTGAATTACAATGATGTTAATGAATTAGAAGTTGAGAAACTATACACAGGATTAGATATAAATATATAGGATTAGATATAAGCCATGGAAATCTTTTTATCACCAACTCATTTTCAAGTCAAAATATTTTACTTGTGTTCCTCTAAAGCTTTGTAACTTTTGATATCATGATGAAAATGAGTATGCGCTTTACTCAGTAGAAAGTTTCTGATTAATTGTTTCATTAAGCTCTGAAGAATCATATGCTTTTCTGTTTTCCTAACTTAACAGCAATCTTTTCCCACTAGAAGTCCTTTTGTAGTGATATAGAGGCTCAGGAAGTTCTATGGATAACACAGGGCGAAACAAGCGCGGAAGTGAAACAAATGGTGTATGAGGACCATCCGCTGACCGAAGTGGTGCTTCGGCCGCAATTGCATTGGTTTTCTTGCGGCCTTGACAAGCTTCAGGCTCCCTGATGGTGAAGCTAACAGGCTTTGGCAGCGGCTGCAAAAGCAGCGTTGGATGATTAGATCTTAGTGTCTGTGTCAGGAAGAAACTGTGATATTTGCTCACAACTACATTGTTTCATTACAAGCCTCTTTACTTGTCCATAGACCTAGGCATTACCTATTAAAAGTGTTCATAGATGCTGTTTTATTGTTCAAGACATATGCCTGTATAATTTAGGTGGCAATATTTTCTCCATACTCATTAAAAAGAAGGTTAAAAGGTAGAATATATATATTTCTTTGAAACTGAATCTTTGATATGCTCTTGAATTTTAAACTTACAAGCATTCTTTAAATAATCAAAATAATATCATTTTATTATTTCTTTACTGGATATAAAGTATTCAGCACTTTGAAGATATAATCCCTTAACTTCTGCTCTTCATAGTTTCTGGTGAGAAGTCAAAAATATTATCAAGTTCTTTTGTACAAAATGAGTTGCTTGTCCCTAGCTGCTTTCAAAACTTTTTGTTTACCTTTCTCTTCCAGCACTTTTACTGGTGTTTATCCTACTTGGAATTTATTGAACTTCTTGATGTGTAGGTTAATGATTTTACCAAATTTGTAAACTTTTCAGCTATCAATTTAATTTTTTTTTCTCTTTCTCCTTTCCTGATAGGCTCATTATGTGTATGTTGAAACATGTAATGTTGGCCCATATTTCTCTGAGAATTTATCCATTTTTATCCATTCCTTTTTCACTTTGTCCTGATTACATAATCTTTTTTGACCTATCTTCAAATTCACTGATTTTTTTGTTTCTTTAGCCTATTTAAATTTATTGCTGTGTATACTTATGTTGAACTTTCTAGTTCAATTATTTTAAATTTCAACTACTGAATTTTAGTTTGGTTCATTTATATAATTTATATATCCTTCTTGATATTCTATACAGGATGAGAGATTATCATTATACTTTCCTTTACATTTTCCAAGCATAATTTTAATTATTCATTGAATATTTATAATGGTTTATTTGAAGTCTTTGTCTATTAAGTCTGACATTTGGGCTCTCTCACAAAGACTATATAAGTTTTTGTATTCTTTGCTGTTGCTGTTTGTAATTTTCATTATTTGTTTTAATGGTGAAACTTCAGGTTTTCTGATGTTATTATTACAGAATTACACATAGTTCTTTCAAAACAAATTAATTCAAGAAGATTAACTGAGTCAAGTGGGGAGGGGAAGCTGGAATGACTTTCTAGGGCATATTATAAAATAAATATGTATTCATACACCTAAATCCTCCAAAACCATACCATATTTTAAACAGAAAAAAAGAATGTAGCAACTCTCTACCTGTTTGTGCATTGGTGTCTTCTTCAGTTTCTTTCACCAGCATCTTATAGTTCTTGGGGTACAAGTCTTTTGTCTCCCCAGGTAGGTTTATTCCTAGGGCTTTTGTTTCCTTTGTTTTAGTTTTTTGGTTTTTGATGCAATGGTAGATAGAACTGTTTCATTAATTTCTCTTTGGGTTATTTCATTGTTAGTGTATAGAAATGTAGCAGATTTCTATATATTAATTCTGTATCCTGCAAATTTATATAATTCACTGATGAGGTTTAGTATTTTCCTGGTGGTGTCTTTAGGATTTTCTATGTCATCTGAAAACAATGACAGTGTTACTTCTTTTTCAATTTGAATTCCTTTCTTTTCTTTTTTCTTTTTCTTTTTCTGATTGCTATGGCTAGGATTTCCAAAACTATGTTTAATAAAAGTGATGAGACTAGACATCCTTGTCTTAACCTGATCTTAGATGAAGTGATTTCAACTTTTCACCATTGAGTAGGATATAAGCTGTGATTCTGTTATATACTATTATTCTGTTGAGGTATGTTCCTTCTATGCCCACTTTCTGGAGATTTTTATCAGAAATGGATGTTGAACTTTATGAAAAGCTTTTTATGCATCTACTGAGGTCATCATATAGTTTTTATTCTTTAATTTGGTAATGTGGTATATCACACTAATTTGCAGATATGGAAAAACTTTGCATCTTTGTGACGACTCCACTTGATCATGGTGTATGATCTCTTTAATGTATCATTGGAATTGGTTTGCATATATTTTGTTGAGAATTTTCGCATCTATGTTCATAAGTGACATTGACCAGTATTTCTCTTTTTTGTGTGGTATCTGTTTTTGGTAAAATATCAGGGTGATGGTGGCCTCACAGAATAAGTTTGGAAGTGTTCCTTCCACTCCAATTTTTAGGTGTGGTTTAAGAAAGATAAGTGTTAATTCTTCTCTAAAACTTTGGTAGAATGCTCCTTTAAAGCCACTGGTTCTATACTTCTGCTTGTTGAAAATTTTAAAATTATTGATTCAATTTTAGTACTGGTACTTGGTCTGCTCATATTTGTATTTCTTCCTTGATCAATGTTAGGAGATTGTACCTTTCTAAGAAAGATATACTGTATTCTTGAGTTGAAAGAATCAGGTCCATTAAAATGACTATAAAACCAAAGGCAGTCTACATTTTCAAAGCAATCCTTATCAAATTACCAAAGGCATTTTCCATAGAACTAGGACACAATTTCTTTTTTTAAATTTGTGTGGACACATAAAAGACCCCAGATAGTCAAAGTATTTTTGAGAAAGAAGAATGGAGCTGGAGAAATCAGTCTCCATGAGTTCAGACCACAAAACAAAGCTACAGTATAGAAGGGAGTATAGAGAAAGTGAAAGTTGCTCAGTCGTGTCTGACTCTTTATGACCCCATGGACTATACAGTCCAGGGAATTCTCCAGGCCAGAGTACTGGAGTGGGTACTTTTTCCTTCTCCAGGGAATCTTCCTAACCCAGGGATTGAACCCAGGTCTCCCATATTGAAGGTAGACTCTTTACCAGGTGAGCCACAAGAGAGTATGGTACTGGTTAAAAATTAAAAAAAAAAAAAAAGATATATAGATCAATACAACAGGACAGAAAACCCACAAATAAATCCACATTCTCATGAACAATTAATCTACTACAAAGAAGAAAAGAATATAAAATGCAGAAAGATGTTTTTCAACAAATGGTGCTGGGAAAACTTAACAGTTCCATATAAAATAATGAAATCAGAAGATTATCCAACATTATATAGAAAAACAAATGTAAAAGGGATTAAAGACCTAAGTGTAAGGCCAGTACTATAAAATGCCTATAGGAAAACATAGGTAGAATACTCTTTGGCATAAATCTCAGCAATTTTTTTTAATGGCTCCTAGAATTAAAAAAATTAATAAAATCTGTCACTGTTTCCACTTTTCCCCTTTCTATTTGCCATGACTAGATCTGGTAGGCAGAAGAATTACAGATGAAAGTTAGCAACATTATACAGGAGGTGGTGATGAAAACCATCCCCAAGAAAAAGGAATCTAAGAAGGGAAATGGTGCCTGAAGAGGCCTTCCAAATAGCTGAGAAAAGAAGAGAAGTTCAAGGCAAAGGAGAAAGAGTAAGATACACCCACTGAATGCAGGGTTCCAGAGAATAGCAAGGAGAGATAAGAAAGCCTTCTTAGGTGAACAATGCAAAGAAATAGAGGAAAACAGTAGAATGGAAAAGACTAGAGATTTATTCAGGAAAACGAGATACCATGGGAACATTTCATGCAAACACAGGCACAATTAAGGACTGAAATGACAAGGACCTAACAGAAGCAGAAGAGATTAAGAAGAGATGGCAAGAGTACATGGAAACACTATGAAAAAGGTCTTAATGACCTGGATAACCATGATGGTGTGGTCACTTACTTAGAGCCGATATCCTGGAGCCTGAAGTCAAGCGGGTCTTAGGAAGCATTGTGATGAACAAAGCTAGTGGAGGTGATGGAATTTCAGGTGAGCTATTTCAAAGCCTAAAAGCTGATGCTGTTAAAGTCCTGCACTTAGTATGCCAGATAATTTGGAAAACTCAACAAGGGCCATAGGACTGCTAAAGAGCAGTTTTTGTTCCAATCCCAAATAAAGGCAAACCCAAAGAATGTTCAAATTACCATACAATTGCACTCATTTCATGTGCTAGCAAGGTCATGCTCAAAATCCTTCAAGCTAGGCTTCAATAGTACATGAAACTATGACTTAGATGTACAAGCTGGATTTTTAAAAGGAAAAGGAACCAGAAATCAAACTGCCGACATCTGCTGGATCACAGAAAACGCAAGAGAGTTCCAGAAAACATCTGCTTCTGCTTCACTGACTATGCTAAAACCTTTGATTGTGTGGGTCACAACAAACTGTGGAAAGTTCTTAAACAGATGGAACACGAGATCACCTTACCCACCTTCAGAGAAACCTGTATAAAGGTCGAGAAGCAACAGTTACAACCAAATATGAAACAACAGACTGGTTCCAAACTGGGAAAGGAGTACATCAGGGCTGTATGCTGTCACCCTGCTTATTTAACTTATATGCAGAGTACATCAGGTGAAAATCTTGGCTAGATGAAGCATAAGATGGAATTAATATTGCCAGGAGAAATATCAATAACTTCAGATATGCAGATGACACCACCCTTATGGCAGAAAGTGAAGAAGAGCTAAAGAGCCTCTGGATGAAAGTGAAAGAGGAGAGTGAAAAAGTTGGCATAAAGCTCAACATTTAGAAAACAAAGATCATGGGACCTGGTCCCATTACTTCATGGCAAATAGATGGAGAAACAGTGGAAAAAAGTGGCACACATTTTATTTGGGGGGGGGGGGGAGTTCAAAAATCACTGCAGATGGTGACTGCAGCCATGAAATTAAAAGACACTTGCTCCTTGAAAGAAAAGTTATGACCAACCTAGACAACATATTAAAAAGCAGAGATATTACTTGGCCAACAAAGGTCCAGCTAGTCAAGGCTATGGTTTTTCCAGTGGTCATGTATGAATGTGAGAGTTGGACTATAAAGAAAGCTGAGTGCTGAAGAATTGAAGCTTTTGAACTGTGGTGTTGGAGAAGACTCTTGAGAGTCCCTTCGACTGCAAGGAGATCCAACCAGTCCATCCTAAAGGAGATCAGTCCTGGGTGTTCATTGGAAAGACTGATTTTGAAGCTGAAACTCCAGTACTTTGGCCACCTGATGTGAAGAGCTGACTCATTTGAAAGGACCCTGATGCTGGGAGGGACTGGGGGCATGAGGGGAAGGGGACGGCAGAGGATGAGATGGTTTGATGGCATCACCAATTCGATGGACGTGTTTGACTAAACTCACGAGTTGGTGATGGACAGGGAGGCCTGGCGTGCTGCACTCAATAGGGTCGCAGAGTCGGACACGACTGGGTGACTGGACTGGAGTGAGTTCTGCATATCAGTTAATGAGCCCGATGGCAATGCACAGCCCTGTCACACTCCTGTCCGAACTGAACCGTTCAGGTGTTCCACGTCCAGCGCTACACAAGGTGCCACCTCACATGGGTCAGAATGACCGTCATCAAAATGTCTAAAAATGATAAATGCTGGAGAGGGTTTGCAGAAAAGGCAACTCTCTTGCACTGTTGATGAGGATATAAGTTGATGCAGGCACTATGGAAAACAGTAAGGAATTTCCTTAAAGGCTAAAAATAGGTACCATGTGATCCTGCAATCCTACTCCTGAGGATATATCCAGAAAAGATAAAAACACTAATTTGAAAAGAAACATGCACTCCAATGAGCATAACAGTATTATTTAGAATAACCAAGATATGGAAGCAATCTAAATGTCTATCGACAGAGGAATGGATAAAGAAGATATTGTGTTTGTAGGTACACACACACACACACACACACACACACACACACACTCACTCATGTGCTGTGCTTAGTCACTCAGTCATATCCGACTCTTTGCAAACCCACGGACCATAGCCCACCAGGCTGCTCTGCTCATGGAATTCTCCAGGCAAGAATACTACAGTGGGTTGCCATGCCCTCCTCCAGGAGATCTTCCCGACCCAGGGATCAAGCCAGCATCTCTTAAGTCTCTGGGTTCTTTACCACTAGCACCACCTGGGAAGCCCTGTGCTATAATCTTAGTTCCTCCATTAAAAAAAAAAGTTACATTAGTGCCCTCATTCTCCCTCTTAAACAAAACACATTTAAAAACCACCAATAGTACTAAACTCTGAGCAAATATATGCATTCCTTAAAGTGAAAGAATCTCTATAGAAATTGATTTATCTTTTCCTGTGATATATCAGGTCCAAAAAGAACAATTTCAAAATGTGAAATGGAATGAGCAGAAGCTTTAATGGATGTTTAGATATGTTGTGATTTTGCGAATGACGGCAGCTGAAAAGATCCTATTAAGAGAAACTTACACATTTAAAATTAAGATATTAGGTCTAGAACATTATACTTGTCAGCTATTCAAGAATATGTGAGGTCAGTGCATTCCTTTCTCAAACTTCTGATAAGACTGGAGTATGATATACAATGCTAATAACATAAATAATGCAGAAAAGGTTAAAACTAGACTATACTGACTCAAATTACATTTATTTTAATTTCTTTACAACTTAGGAAGAAAGTGAAAAATAGACCTTTGTGTTTTGTCCAGTAAAATGTCATCATTTTAGAAAACCAGATTTAATGAATTCAGTAGACTGGCACAGTGATATTGTTTTGATTTTTAGTTGGGTATATTGCTTTTAGAAATCTTATTTTGTTTGAGAAAAAGAAAAATAGTTTTTAAAAAATTTCAAGGCTATAGTTGTTATTTTTTCCATTTAGCAAACAAGATATTTTTCAATGTGCAATAAATTCTTATAGAAAAATGCATTTAGTTAATCTTTATCTATGTTAACATACCAGCACTATTGGTTTATATACAACAATTTATAAACATCCCTGGAAAAACTTTGTAGATATTTGATAACAAGAACAGACTTATGAGTTTGTATATTATTTTTTTCTAAGGTATTCAAATCTTTAAGTGACTGCCAGAAGATACAAATTGTGCTTGGTGAGAGGGATTGTTGTTTTTTAATTAATTTAACAAAATTTAATGTCTATATGTCAAATTTTGCTTTCTTTTCCTAGGTAAAGTAAAAATTGACAAAAAGTATTCAATGATCTTTTTTTTTTTCTCTTTAACCTCTTTTAACCTTACCACACTTGTTACTTATACATCAAAACCACTCTATGCTGAGAGGTAATACCTTTTTTTGTATGTGACACTAAATTTTTCAATAATATTGTTTAAATATTTAAACTGTGAAGACAATGATTTAAAAAAATTCATTTGCAGCTTCCTTTTAAGGGAAGCTGAGCCTTGAAGTAGGATAAGAATACCTCCTTCCCTTTGATAACTTTAGATCACTTCTCACATCAAACTATGGTCTTCTATTCCTTGGGCAGATAAACCATGTTTTTTTTTTTTTTTTTTACAGTGAAGACAGGATTGGTTGAATAGTTCTATCTTATATTGTTCACCTTTTGGTTACCTCTCTGTAAGATGCAGCTAAAATAATTCTTTATAAAATAGATAATGTGTAAAATATGTCCCAGCAATAACAGAATTAATGTCTAAGATAGTTGGGATGGGAAGAATATGTTACACTACTGAACTGATTTTATAGATGACTTTTCACAGTTTCAAATGCTTTAAGAAATGATCCCATGACTTTTGGAAAAAACAGAAGATAGACAAGCTTTATATCTAGAGAGAACCTTATCATGTAAATTTTCTTAAAGTAGATACTCTTAATGACACTACAGAAGTAGACTCAATATGTTCCCTTAAAACACAGTTTGCTTTAGTTTATAGTGGGGAGAAAAGTTTTAGGTGGATCTGAGAGTATGAGTGCAGAGAGAAAGTTCTCTCTGATTCTCCTTGCACTACAATACAATAGGTGGCTCAGAAGGCAAAGAACCTGCCTGCAACAAGGAGACCTGAATTCAATCCCTAGGTTGGGAGAATGCCCTGGAGAAGGGAATGGCAACCCCTTCCAGTATTCTTGCCTGAAGAATGGAGGGCTGGAGAGAGGAGCATGGAGGGCTGCAGGCCATGGAGTTGCAAACAGTTGGACACTATGGAGCTATTCTTTCATGCTTTGTAAATTATTAAGAATGGATTATTTGTAGAAACATACAAAGTGCACAAAACCTGCTCCAATTTTCAAAAAGGGGAAAAAAAAAAACTGTGAAGTGAAAAATACAGCTGAGAAAATTTTCAAACTTCTAGAAAATATTATTTGGCTATTATAGATAATCAATATCTTGTTCTCATTTGATGTGTTAGGAACAACTTATATGAAAATTAAAAGATGTGAGGAAAACATTGAAATTTTAAAATTCAAAAATGAGATTTCATTGTCATATACCACTAGAGACTAAAAATAGTATAAAAGAAGTAGAAAGCACCGTTAAAATTGGATGTTTCTTATATTCTACAAATTCACATCAGTTCAGTTCAGCCTCTCAGTCCTGTCTGACTCTGCGACCCCATGGACTGCAGCACGCCAGGCTTCTGTGTCCATCACCAACTCCTGGAGCTTACTCAAACTCATGTCCATGGAATCAGTGATGTCATCCAACCATCTCATCCTCTGCTGTCCCTAGCTCCTCCTGCCTTCAATCTTTCCCAGCATCAGGGTCTTTTCCAATGAGTCAGCTCTTCACATCAGGTGGCCAAAGTACTGGAGTTTCAGCTTCAGCATCAGTCCTTCCAATGAATAGCCAGACTAATTTCCTTTAGGATGGACTGGTTGGATCTGCTTGTAGTCAGGACTCTCAAGAGTCTTTTCCAACACTACAGTTCAAAAACATAAATTCTTCAGTGCACAGCTTTCTATACAGTCCATATCTCACATCCATACATGACTAATGGAAAAACCATAGCTTTGACTAGACCTTTGTTGGCAAAGTAATGTCTGTGCTTTTTAATATGCTATCTAGGTTGGTCATAGCTTTTCTTCCAAGGAGTAAGTGTCTTTTAACTTCATGGCTGCAGTCACCATCTGCAGTGATTTTGCAGTTGAAGAAAATAAAGTCTGTCACTATTTTCATTGTTTCCTCATCTATTTGCCATGAAATGATGGGACCGGATGCCATGATTTTAGTTTTTTGAAGGTTGAGTTTTATGGCAACTTTTTCTCTCCTCTTTCACTTTCATCAAGAGGCTTTTTAGTTCTTCACTTTGTGCCATAAGGGTGGTGTCATCTGCATATCTGAGGTTACTGATATTTCTCCCGGCAATCTTGATTCCAGCTTGTGGTTCATCCAACCTAGCATTTCACATGATGTACTCTACATATAAGTTAAACAAGCAGAGTGACAATATACAGCTTCAACATACACTTTTCCAGTTTGGAACTAGTCTGTTGTTCCATGTCCAGTTCTAACTGTTGCTTCTTGACCTGCATACAGATTTCTCAGGAGGCAGGTCAGGTGGTATGGTATTCCCATCTCTTTAAGAATTTACCACAGTTTGTTGTAATCCACACAGTCAAAGGTTTTGGCATAGTCAATAAAACAGAAGTAGATATTTTTCTGGAAATCTCTTGTTTTTTTCTATGATCCAGCAGATGTTGGGAATTTTATCTCTGGTTCCTCTGCCTTTTTTAAATCCAGCTTGAACATCTGAAAATTCATGGTTCACTTACTGTTGAAACCTGGCTTGGAGAATATGAGCGTTACTTTGCTAGCATGTGAGATGAGTGCAATTGTGGGGTAGTTTGAATATTCTTTGGCGTTGCCTTTCTTTCGGATTGGAATTCACATCAGTTCAAATTAAAAGACCCATACTTATCACTTGAGACTAGAAAGCTGTGCATTGTTCACATGCTTCCTCACTTTCTCTTGCTTTCCTGCTTTCTTTTCTTCTTTCAGCTCATTTTAAATCTAATTCACATATGTATAAAGAGAAGGGAGTATGATTACTGCCTTTAGAAATTTTCTTCTAAGTATTTTAATCTGAGCATTGAATCATAAACCTTAAACTCAAACCCTCAATGCCCCCTATTTCTGTGTATTATACACTCAAATTTGCTCACATTTTTAATCTCAAGGATAGACTTATAAGAGTCATGAAAGTTCAAAGTACAAAATCTATATGATGATTCCTAACCACTGCTCTATGCTCCAATGTTATATTTCCACTTCCCCCAGAACATGTGTTCTACATTCTATAGTATCTAAATTTTTACCACTTTGTGCAATTAAGAGTAAGAACCAAAAAATTATTAACATTATTGTAGGATACTGAGTTTAGGTGTTGTGGTTCTTTGGGTCTATTGTTTTGGATTCAACCTTTCAGCCAGTCTCCCCATCTGCATAACAAGAAAAACGATGCCTGACTTACTGTGAAATGATTGTTTTAACTAATATATACACATTTTCTTGTAAACTGAAATAATACAAGGAAATCCTAGAATATGTAACTGAAGCATCACTCACAATCTACTCAAGAGGCAGAATATATGCTAGAAAGTCTACAATAATACTAATTTCCACTTTTAAAATGGTATTCAATTTTTTCATAATTGACTAGAACTGTAAATTAACTTGCTAGGCTGTTAAAATATCAGAAATATGAAATTCAAGTTCCATGTAAAGTACAAATATTGCCTCTTCTTTAACTGTACTTTCATACCTGTTTCAAATATATTATGACTTATGTGAGCAGAAAACTGACTGTGTATGAAAGTATAGATAACATAGGCTTATATATATATACACTTATATATATATATATACACTCAGACAGTAAAGAATCTGCCTGCAATGCAGGAGACGTGGGTTCAATCCCTGGGTTGGTAAGATATCCTTGAGAAGGGAATGGCAAACCACTCCAGTATTCTTGCCTGGAGAATTCCATGGTAAGAGGCCCTTGGCAGGCTACAAGTTCATGGGGTCGCAATGAGTCAGACACAACTGAGCAACCAACACTTTCACTGTGTGTGTGTGTGTGTGTGTGTGTGTGTGTGTGTGTGTGTGTGTCCTTTGTTTTCTGGGTCACTTAAATGTTTAAATTACTGACAAAGCATATCACTAGATATAGATATATGCCATACAAATGAGTTTAGCTGAGGAGATTTGAAACAGACTTAAAATCTGCCTCTTGTAATATTATTTCTATGTCAATTTAGTTTTGATTAGAGAATATTTATTCTTGGTGCCAAATGTTGAAAATACAAGAAATTAAATTTAGCTTTTAAAACATTGAGAAATAATTGAGGTACATGTGGGAAGTCATCATGACATTTTCAACATTCCACTGTGTGGTGTAATAGAGTTTGACTACTTTTGTGTACAGGCAGTAATTTGAGGGGGAAAAGGTGGGTACAGATTTGCATAAAAGCACAAGCTTAACAATGAAAAGAAGGGTTTTGATTCTCTGGAGAGGTTAAGATTCCTTCAATGCAGAAGTTTAGCTGGATGGAACTTACTGAGATCAGGCAAAGCTACAATTTGTGTGTTTTTTAATGATGCTTTGGTGACATGATAAATAAAAGGGCTTTACATCTGCCGTGTCTATATCTGCTCAAACACTCTATTATTATACTGCAATAACTAGATAATTCATCTTTTTCATCCAATCAAGATAAAATTTTAAAGATTTAGAGAAAGCTAGGTAAGACACCTTTCTCCTACATTTATTCCAAATAGTCAGCTTTTACAGAAGAGGGAAAGAATTACTTGTTTGGAACTCTTGTGCTCTTGGCATGACCAAGCTGACAAGAATCTGTTTGTGCATGGAGGTTTTCATGGGCCAAACCTGACTCATGGTGAGGATGTGTCAGAGTCATGTCAGAATGAGTCTCTGGTAAGGGATTGACAAGATCTTCTTACTCTTCACTTGAAATCAAAGTAGGTAAATGTTCTTGACCAAATGGATTTTCCACCCTTCCTTTCCTATAGTCAAACAAGAGGCAAAAGTAGGATTCTTTCATTTAGAATAGGATTCTTTAAATCTTCTTAGTTCCTCATAAAAGAATTTCTATTTCTTAAGAATTCTAATGTTGAATAAAAGGGATTTACTCTAAGAAAATAAATCAAAGTAGGAGAAAAGCAGTGAATAAGTCAGCTTCATTCTTTTAGCTGTATCCTGGTGTTTTACAGACTAAATAACAGATTCAGATGGAAACTTGTAATTATTCAGACTATAAATAAAAATTGGCTCCTTATTTGCTGAGATAGGCTGGATAGAGCAGGATTAGAAATTGTGATAGTCTATAACTCATAAAAACACTTTCTTTTTAAATAGCTGTTCCTACTTTCCTTATGACCAGTAGGTATGTCCAACATTAAGAAAAGTAGAGCCTTTACCTCTTTTGTTTCTGTAAATTCAAGGTACTGGATGAACAAAATACACAATGAGTTGTTACTTTTGCAAAGCCTGTTTTTTCTGCTTTGCATAATGAATAGAACTCTTTCAATTTTGGAGATGAAATTTTAAAAAGATAGTAAATGAAAACAATGCACACCCAGAAAAGTGCTAATGTGCAGGTAACATTAATAAGAAAGCAATATGACATTTAGGACAATGATGGCTGATAGGCTCTGATAATACCTATGCTAGAGTTCATTTCAGGCATGTAAAAAGAACTGATTATATTTAATAGATCCTAATAAATAAATCAGATAAATCTTAAGCATATGATAGCCAGCATTTCCTCCCATTTTCTTTAAAGAGTATAAAGGGAGAGGTATAATGTTACGTTCTGTAAGTTAAATCTGACAGAGTTGTCAGGTGAGTTAGCTCAGCTTCCCTCTCCTAGGAAGCCGGAAGATGTGCTGATTCTTGCTTCTCTACACATTTACTGACTTTCTGTGTTGAGACAGACAAGTGGCCTCAGCTTAGTAAATGACCTTCAGCTGAGCAGAAGAGCAACTCTTAATATCCAGGTATAAATACTACTGGACCAAGTAGTACATACATATATTCCTAGTTTTGTGTGATGCCTGACCCCCCCAAGAGCCACTGTCTGGGGTCTCAGAAACCAGCAGTATCTGAGTTCCTAAATGACCCCAGCTCCAGATGCCTTTGACTCTTAGGTACAAAATTTTTTGAGTATCAGGAGTCACAGTGTAATGAAGAAACCAGTTATTTTCAAAAAGTACAACTGATAGAAAGCTGTTTAATGGAATAGAGCTGACAAAGCATTTGGAAGGAATTGTTCATAAATATTTAAATGCACTCTTAGGGCAATAATTAAGATTGAATTACATTAATGTGACTAATTTAGTTTTTTTTTTTTCCCCCCCAATTACAGAAAAATCCATTTAGTGAACAAAATAGCTTTGGCTTTGCCAGCTTTGTTTTTTGCAGCCTAGTCATTTTAATTTAGCATCCTGTGTCTAGCCTTGCATTTGTAAATGCTGCTCATTTGTCAATAGAAGGTGAATTCAGTCTCCATACTAAATAAGCTAAAGTTAAATCTGCTCATTTCAGACATCAAGGAACTTGTTAGTAATTTTTTTGTATCACTTTTTTCTCTGATAGGTGTGTAGGTTCATTCTTCATGACACTGACATATTGACAGTTAAAAAGAAATTAAGGAGGAATAAATGGCAGCTAACCAAATATAATAAAATTGAAAGAATAATAATGGATGATTTCAGGGATATTGAGGAAGATAGCTGACTGCCACACAGTGGAAACACAAGGTTATATATTATTCTGGTTGCAATCATAGGTATAGAGCTATACTGTTATTCAACAGTTGGATTTAGATTTTCTTTCTCTTCCAACTTGTTATCCTGCTTAAGAAAATGTAATTTACTATACTTTACTATAGTACCCAATTTCTTCTACTTGAAATTCAGAGGAAATAGACATCAATCTTCAACTATTGAGTGTTTCTTTAATTATTGATAACTGGCTTGTAGAATTGGAGAACACTACACAATAATCAAGAGCAACTTCAACAAAGGTGGTTTTGTGTTTGTGGGGGATATGGCATAGTGTGTTGTTGCCTTTTTTGTCATAGCTAGGCAAAGATGCATTAATATGTAGCAACACTATTGTGTTTTTTGTTTTTTGGTTTTTTACTTACTGGTGAATCTGATGTGCATTCCTACCTATTTTATTGTGTAGCTGATGTCTCTAAATATACATAAATATACAAAGCATCTTAATCATTCATGTTAAGTAGTCAGAGCATTTTAAGTGGAAGCTAGGGTAATTTTTGCAAGTCTGTTTTCTTAATTCTAGTTGAATTTAGATGAAACTTTTAGTATTCTTTGGCAAGTGTGTGAAAACAGTTTTTATTGCTTCAATCAATACTTTTTTTTTCCCCCAACCTGAAAAATGTACGTACTGTTCTTTCTGTTTTGTTGAATGATAAATTTTCTGATGGATTATCTCTGGTGCGATTTTTAAAGTAACTCATTGAAATATGAATGAAAGATATGAAAGGAAGAGGAGAAGGGGGAGGAGAAGGATGAGTTAGAAGAAAGAATGGAAGAGGGGAAGGTAGGGAGGGAGTGAGATGGAGAAGAGAAGTAGGGAGGACAAAGGAAAAGAAAATGATGGTAAACACTTCATCCTCATCTTTGAGTTCTGAGTCCCAAAGGTAACTTCTTGCAAATTATTTCTTTATTATAGCATTTACTTCTCTACTGCTAAATGATGTCCTAATACTGCTACTTTTTAATTTTATTTTTTAAACTTTGTAAATAACCTGTTTATTTTTACACTATGGGAGATAAAAGTTAACCCCAATCTCCAGCCCTTATCTACCCACAGGGTTCCCTTTTCTTCATCCAAACGGTATATTAGAAACAAAAACAAAACAAAAAAAACCCTCTGAAACTCTTCACCCTGAAGTTAAACACATCAAATAAAAGTGAAAGTTGCTCATTCGTGTCCAACTCTTTGTGACCCTATGGACTACACAGTCCAAGGAATTCTCCAGGTCAGAATACTGGAGGGGGTAGGTAGCTTTTCCCTTCTCTGGGATCTTCTCAACCCGGGGATCAGACCCAGGTCTTCCTCACTGCAGGTGGATTCTTTACCAGCTGAGCCACAAGCAAAGCCCAAGAATACTGGAGTGGGTAGCCTATCCCTTCTCCAGCAGATCCAGGAATCCAACTGGGGTCCCCCGCACTGCAGGCAGACTCTTTACCACCTGAGCCATCAGGAAAGGACTTTTTTATTCCATTCCCTTCTCCTCAAGCGGCTTCTGTCCTGTGTGACCTCTCTCCAGTCACAGTCATTGTCCTAGGTGTCCTTCCTCAACTGTGCATCTTCTGCCCTTGCCTTCTCTTTCCTGTCTAATCCTCAAGCCCTGGATCCAGGCATCTTCCTGTCTCCTGTGTGCTAAGTCGTGTCCGACTCTTTGCCACCCCGTGGATTATAGCCCACCAGGCTCCTCTGTCCATAGGATTCTTCAGGAGAGAATACTGGAGTGGGACGCCATGCTCTCCTCCAGGGAGTCTTCCTGACCTAGGGATCAAACCCACGTCTCCCGTGTCTCCTGCTCTGGCGGGCAGATTCATTACCACCTAGTCACTTGGGCAGGCCTCCTGTCTCCCAGCCTCCCCTTCTTTGGAGCCTGCTCACCCCAAAGTAGATTCCTGGGGAGGGAAATGTCTCTTTAATATTTACATACCTGAAAATAGCTTGACAATGGCTTCAACCCTAATTGATATTTGGGTATGGAGTTTTGGATTGTAAATCAATTTGTCTCAACCTTTTGAAGGCCTGCACCGTTGTATCCAGAATTTCGGTATTACTGAACAGTCTGATGATATTTTATGTTGTATTATATATAACTGGCTTATTTTTATCCCTTAGGATTTTTTTCTATATCTCTATATCCTGAATCATTGGATGATTGCCCCTGGGAAGACCATTTTTCCAACTGTGATGTAGGGCAATTATTGTGATATTTTGATATGGAATTAAATTTTCTTTGATTCCTTTGAATACAAAGTATTTGATAATTTCTTCCCATTTTTTGTTGTTTCAATTTTCCATTCTTGTTAGTAGTATATTGGGCATTTTATACAATATTTTACTCCTCTGTTTAATTTTCTATCTTTGTAATTTTTACTGCCTTCTAAAAGATTTCTTCGACATTATCATAAGATTTCATTGACTAATTTTTGACCTTTGTCCGTTGAATGATAACTGAATAATTTACTCTTAAAAAGTTTATTGATGATAAAAAAGACTCCTACTGATACATGATACAATATGAATGAACCATGAAGACATTATGCTAAGTGAAATAATTCAGTCACAATGACCATACATTGTATGATTTATTATGAAACGTTGAGAATAAACAAATCTATAGAGATAGGAATTAGGTTGGTGATTACCTAGACCTTGAGGTGTCAAAGAGAAAAGGGCTGTGCCTGTTAGTGGAAACAAGATTTCTTTTTAGAGTAATGGAATGTTTTCAAGCTTATTGTGGTGATAGATGCAAAACTGTGAATATACTAAAAAACACTGAATTTTACACTTCAAGCAGGTGAAATGTTTGATATGTGAATCATATCTCAATAAAGCTGTCACAAATATTTTTAAAAGCTTATTTGTGAACCTTGAAAACACTAAACTAAACAAAGCTAGTTGTAAGTCCACATAATATATGATTTCATTTATATGAAATGTCAAGAATTAGCAAATCTAGAGAGACAGAGTAGATTAGTGATTGCCTAGGGCTGCTGGCATCGGGATAAAACAGGGAGTGAAAGCTAATGAGTTGAGTTTCCTTTGGGGTAAAAAAAATATTTTAAAAGTTGATTGTGTTGATGGTTTCACAACTTTGTGAATGCACTAAAAATCACTGAATTGTATCCTGTAAATGGATGAATTTTGTGGTATGTAAATTGTATCTCAACAAGGCAATTAAAACACAACAGAAAGAAAAAAAAAAATCACACAATAGAACACCCTATTGACATTCTGTATGTGCTTATGTATAAAGGGGGCTTGTTGAATGACCGCTTCACTCTACAGTGAAATTTTGTGAAATAAGTAGAATTACTTGGATTTCCTAAGGTCTTTGTCTCTAGGTTTGTTTGTTTGTTTGTTTGTTTTCCCTTCAGCTGGTCACTTTCTTCAGTGATACATTTTCTATTTCTTGCCTGGTGTTATAATCTGAGTGTCCACACAGTGGCAGTTGATTAGACAACTAGGATCAAAATCACAGGTTAAATTTAAGAATCTCACCTAATTCCGTGGTGTCAGGACAGTTTTTCACCCTCACTGTTAGGTATCCTTGGCATTCTTGTATCTTGGTTTATTCTAAGTTTTTACAGAAGATAGACCATTCATCTCTTGCCTAGTCTTGAAGATATGTTCACCTGTCTGTCTGGGATAACAGGAGGGCAAACCTGGACATTTAAACTCATCCTTACTGCTAACTGGTCATTAGGTCCACTCCTCACCCTGCCTACAGGGCCTCCACATCAGAAGTCCTCCCACAGGTTCCTCTGCAGCACAGGCAGCTTATTCTGTCTCACCAGCCTCTTCTGCAGGTGGGTGGTTTTCCGCTTTGTCTGACCTATGCCATTTAGTGCTTATCTGACTATTTACCACACCCAAACTATGTTAACATCTCATTTCTCCTCTGATGGTCATCCCTTCTCTAGTTTTATCTAATTCTACTTCTAGATGGATGACAGGTTAGATAGATAATGACAGAGGGATGAAAGGATGCATGGATACATAGATAATAGCTGGATGAATAGATATATAGATAGAGTGACAGACAGATGATAGATTTGATAATTTCAGGTCCTAGTAAGAAGAGTAAAACATATGTGTTCAGTTTTCTTTTCATACCTTTCATCTTAGTGAAATCTCCCTTCCTCCTTTGCCTCCCAATGCAAGTGTTATCAATGATCAAACCTAATGTCCAGTTCTTTTTTTTTCCCTCTCCCTGATTGAATCCTACTTGCTAAGTTTTTGTTTGTTGGTTTTACAGAGACTTAGAAAGAACATTTTTGGCCATGAGTGCTATAACCCTATGATGTCAGTTTTCCTCAAACTTCTGTTATTTTTTAAGTCTCAACTCACTACTATGTTTTGGTTTCTGATTGCTTCTTAACTTTTTGTTAACAGAGTAAGAATGGGGAGATCTAGGTTATTATTTTTGTCTAGTGTTATTATGTTTTTTCTGTAAAGTTCCATGAAGATTTGGCAGTGCTCCTTTTCCAGAAGAGCTGAATGTTCTTAGAGAAGAGAGTTACTGCCCTACAGAAATGCTTGCCTCAGCATCACCAGATCAATATGCATGATTATTGCTTCTGATTTTCTTGTTCTTTTGATTCCAAGAAACTCTCTGATATGTAGTGTTCACAGAGAGAAAATTGACTATTTCAGCAAGATCTAAATTTTGGAATGAAAAAAAAAGCCAGAATGAGAGCTTCTTAATTTTATTTAATGAAACACTAATTCCAAAGAGTTTGAACTAGCAAGGAAAAATGCAGGCTATTAAAATATCATGCGAATAATGGTATAACTGGAAATATACTTTGGGGAATAATGAAGAATTTTGATTTTTTGTCAAATTTTAAATTCTTCAATGTGTCATCAGAAAAAAAAACTTTTTAAGCTATTTGCTTTAAAATATATTTTTGAACACTTTTATTTTTATAAAATTGAGAGAACAGGTAGGAAGGAGATATAAATTCAAATTCTTCTTAAATATCAAACATATCAAGGATATGAATCAAAGTTACTTTGCAATGTCACATTTTTTTATTTTACAATTTTAGGTGAAAATTAATATATCAACTCTAACTTTGTTAGCTGATTTGTATTCACAATATAAGATTGTTGATAGATAATAAATACACTTAAGTTTTGACATTCCTAATCATATATGCCAAATTTTTAAGTTATAACCAAGCTAATAAGTACCTATAAGAAAATGAATCATTTCACAACAAATGAATGAAGTCTAAAAACTCAAGAGGCTGGTGATGGTGTCTGAATATTTTTACCTTTGTGTTCCACTGAGCAACTAACACTCTCACTTTCACTTTTACCAACTCATGTCATAGGCACCAGTGTTGAAACTTATTATTTTCTAAATGAGGATCTCTGACTTATGCTCATTCTGAAATAACTTGAAGGGTAAGGATACTATTATAAAAGCACCTATCCTAAATATCTCATATATTTATTCAAACTGAAATAAGAATTGCAGCAAATAATTAGAAGCTTATCTAGTTCACTTTCCTCCTTGGGTGGAGTTCTTTGGGTCTTGACTCACCTACCTGGAATTTTTTCCCCAATAGGCAAATTCCTTTATCTTCAAATCTCAATTTTAATGTTATCATTCATGTGAAGCTTTCTTTCTCCCCAAGACAAAAATACTATCCATACTATGAATTGACTATCTTTCTGTATTTCTGCAAATATAATAAGTTGTGAAAATCACTCAGTTGTGTCAGACTCTATGCGACCCCATGGACTATACAGTCCATGGAATTCTCCAGGCCAGTATACTGGAGGGGGTAGCCTTTCCCTTCTCCAGGGAATCTTCCCAACCTAGGGATCCAACCCAGCTCTCCCGTGTTATAGGTAGATTCTTTACCAGCTGAGCCACAAGGGAAGCCCAAGAATACTGGAGTGGGTAGCCTAACCCTTCTCCAGAAGATCTTCCCAACCCAGGAATCAAACCAGGGTCTCCTGCATTGCAAGCAGATTCTTTACCAACTGAGCTATCAGGGAAGTCCATAATATGATGCTTTATTTGCATGATTATCTTCTTCCTGGATTCTAAACTCTTTGAGGATAATGACTATGTCTTTTTATTTCTTTATATTGGAAGTATTTAGGAAGTCTTGTGTAATACAAGTACTTTAAATATTAAATGACCATGTAAATTTACTGTTTATTCCAATACATAATACATATTTTTGAGAAGTTATATATAAATTCCTGGGGACAGATAGATGAATGAGATCCATTTTAAAGCTTTTAGTGTTTCATAGTGTATTGTGCTTATAATACATCTTGACTATATAACAAACAGCATGCTGACTATTTATATGAAGTACTTTGAAACCACAGGGTGGAAAATGTTGAGTTTCCTTGAAAGAAAGGGGAAAATGTTATCAGGAATTATTTTCCAGAAGAGGGATTATTTGAACTAAATTAAAGGACAAATATAATAGCCATTTGACATATGGGCACAGAAATTCCTAGGGGAGGGAATAGCTCATGTGAAAGTGTAAAAATGTGAAAGGGCACTAGGTATTTTGGAAGTGACTCTATGGCAAGAATGAAGTTGATAACTAAGCTGGGCCAGACAACTGCAACGTTTTATGCCATGATAAGGAATTTCATGGCAACCTTTCTATTACTGGGACTGCACGGCAGGCAAAAAAGCTGAATTATAGACACACTTAAAAAGATGTGTTTAGTTGCAATATGGAGGATGAAATTGTGAAGGTGCATGAAGGCACTGTAAGATCCCTGGTGGAAGCTAATTAAACTAACTAAAGCAGGGGGAATGGAGAAGAGAGGGTAGGATTAAAATACATTTATGAGGTTTTTAACAACCATGCTTAATCTTTTGATGTTTCACTTTTGCTCAGTTGGGGACATCTTCACAACTGACATTTCAACTTGATACCATGTTGTTCATTCTTTCATTCATTAATAAAATTGATCATTATCTAACACCTGCTACATATAGTCAGTCACTACTCTAGTTACTGGAGATTCAGTAGTGAAAAAAAATCAACAAATTTTCTTTCTATTTTGTATTAATAGTTTATCTCTGGGTGGAACATAATGAAGTGATTGGTTTAGGACTGGAGTCTTGAAGATGGAATATATTAGACCTGCATATTAATTCTAATCATGTCATATTTAGGTAAAACTGATGAGCAGAATCATATAACAGCTCTTGCTCTATTTTGCATTCCCTTATCTTTTAATTTTATATATTTCAACAAATACTTTCTTCTTTGCCCAGGAAATTTAAAGAGGGTTCTTATGACTAAAAAAAGATAATTTATTTCTCTGATTAACTTTAGACCTATTGACAGTAGAGAATAAGGTCTCTTGGTATCTATATGCTGCTGAGATCTAGCATAGTTTTTCTTCCTTATGGTTAACTTCAGCATACCTCTTAACATGTTTGCTGCCAACTTCTGACAAGCCAGTTTATAAGAAATGACACTAGACATTGCCAGCATATTAAATTTCACACTGAGAAAGCTACTAATATCATTTAATCTGACAGTCAGTTGTACCTGTGCCAGGCACTTTCGTTAAAGGTGATTTTTTTACTTTTTTCTTTTTTACCACGTATCATTTGAGTTTCTTCTGGCCCCAGTGCAAAGTTATGCATAGAAGTTACTAGTTGTCTTTTTTTGACAGTCACAGAGTGTAAATGGTAAGGGTGACAAAGTAAAACAAAACAAAACTCTAGCTGTTAGTGGACTCCTTGATTTAAGCAATTTAGAATTACCAGAGTGATATTATTTCACTGGAAATTCAAATGTAATGGCAAGGAGCATGTATGACTTTTTAGGCCTTCAATAAAATAGTCATTTGACTAGAAGAAGCTAGTCCAGTCAACATTTTCCTTCTCTTTTCTCTTTGTATGAAGTTTAAATCTCACTTTTCACAGAATCTAACAGTTTATTACATAACAAGACTTCAGATTTTAATTTTGAACATCTGCAAACAGATATCAAGAAGGGTTCTTGGAGACTACTTACTACCTGAACCTGGTCAATTTCTGTACTGCAGTGAGATGATGTGCATTTATGCAAAAAATGACTCGGAATGAAAAAGTCACTTCTTTATAGTCTGCCTAATTTAGTCAGATTATGCTCAGTTTAAATATCAGCTATTTTCTTTTCGAAGACTACAAATTAGAACATTACAGCTTATCGTTCTTTGTACATTATTTTGTCAAAATAGTATTGATTAGTACTAAGAGAAGGACCTATCTAAGTTACAACTTTGTTTCAAAGAATACTATCTATGTTGTTTGGGTTTGGAGCAGTAGTGAATGATAGGAAGAGTACCATCTTTTTACTATGTATTTTGCAGTTGTGTGTGTATGCTTAGTCAGTCATGTCTGACTCTTTGCAACCCCTAGTACTGTAGCCCACCAGGCTACTTTGTCCATGGGGATTCTCCAGGCAAGAATTCTGGAATGGGTTGCCATACCCTCCTCCAGGGAATCTTCCCAACCCAGGGATCGAACTGGGGTCTCCTGCATTGCAGGTGGTTCTTTACTAGCTGAGCTATCAAGGAAGCCCATTTTGCAGTTACAAATCAGCAGATGAACTTAAAGAAAATGTATTCTATCCTACTAAGTTGACATGGTTTCAGAGACAATAAACAGCATCCAGTGTAGGCAATCATAAACTTTGGTCCTCAGTCACTATGTGCAGCTATTGGAAATGTCCTGAATTTGTGAATTTCACTGGAACCACGTACTGGAGAGGAAAGGACTAGAAAAGAGGCCCTTGACACTACTCATAAAGGATGCTTCAGCATGCAAGCGTCATTTGCAGAAATGTGACCTAAGGGGAAGGGTGTGTCATGTCAATAATTTTCCACTTTTCTTTCTAACCACCACTCCTGCTCAAGTCCCAGCTGAACTCCAATGAGTGTCTATTTGGGATGCTGACAAGGGCACAAGTTACAGTGCTCTCAGGGCCTGACACAGTGACCTTTTGTTCTGATGTCAAAACACAAGAGATGAGGAGACTCAGTTCCCTGAAGCTGGAATGCAGTCCCTGCCGAGGTAGGTGTTGATGGTTACAGGTTTTGCTGTACCAGACTCATGTCTCAGATCTTGAGTTATAAAGAAAAACCTGAAAGTGCTAGATTAAATGTGTCTACTGTTTGTGTTGGTGTGTGTGTGTGCATGTGTGTTTGATATGAAGAACCTGTAACATACACGTCCCAGGTAGGGGCTCCTCTTTCCATTACAGTCTCACTGACAGGCTTCTTTCCTTCAAAGGCAGCCCTCCCTGCCCTCCTCACTGTATCTCCACCTCACATAGCCCATGGAAGCAATTATCTGTTTTGCCTCCTGGTCTCTAGTTCAGTTAATTCTCTGCTGAGAGTTTTCCAGGGCTTCTCATTCCTCCTTCTAGTGAAGTCTTCCTTGGAGCCCTTGCCCCTCTCACCCCGCCAGCATTCAAACAAGAACAGGTTTGAACCAGACTGAGACAAAGTTTAAATTCTGCTTTACAGAGTTTCTGTATCCTATGCAAATTAAAATATGCCTAGACAAATGTTTCAAGTTTTCCTGCACAATCTGTGGTCTGTGAGAAGTTTCTCACATTTCCACAGCTCTAGCCCACTGGGGAGAAAAAGTCTACAGAGACATAATGACAAATTATACAAACTACTGCGTGTACTTTTGCTCTTGGAGCCTGAGGAAATGTTGCACACGTAACTCGAGCATCTTCTCTCAAATGGAAGAAGAGTAGTGTTATGTAGAATCACTCAGGCATGGTGTCTTTAGTCCCCCATTCAACAACACCATCTTATTCCCCTAGTCACTTTCACATATGTAAATTTCAAAGATCCGATGTATTGCAAAAATCTATGTAAATACGGAATTCTCCACTGGCATTAAAATTTGGTGGACATTGATTTGCACACAAGTTAGGTTAGTCATACATTTAAGTGTGTTCACTTTCATCCCAAACTCACTACAAAAGTCAGCTCAGATGGTTACACTTCTAGATGAAATCTGTTCAAATGTTTGGATATTTTTTCCCCTCCATCATCTAAAGACAAAGTTTATACCCAGGGAAGAATGATATTAACTGAGCTAAGGTTTAAAAGGAGAAGAAAGGTAAGACATGCTGTTTTATTAAGAGACTAAACTCCACATCAGAGGCTGCTTTCCAAGCAATCTAACCTACAAAATTTACTCTATGCTGAAAAGACATAATAACTATTTTTAAATAATAGTGCCTTAAAAAGTAATGAAAGTTCCAATTCCAGACAAGATAGTACAACTGGGATAAGATTTAACACACTAAATTTTAAAAAGTCACACAAAATGTGTGAAACAGTTGCAGTCCTACCAGGGCCATGAGGAACACCCTTCACTGTATCCTCACTGTGAGAACACCGTAGGGCTCCTAGGGAAAAGTCCCAAGAAACTTCTGTGGCTTCACTAAGACCATGGCCATGTCAGCTTCTCACTCTAATGAGAGACCATACAAAATCTCCAGCAAGCCTTCACAATTACTTGTTTCTACCTATTCCTGGCTCCAGCAACTTCTACCCCAAAAAACAGATCTCAGTTGCTGCATTTGGAAGGGATGGTTTGCCTGTGACCTCAGTTCTCTATGGGTCCAGGAAAAATCATTGATTTTTAGTTTGCTCAGATTTTTCTTTTTGTAGGAACAAAAGTGATGACTTCCACAGTTTTTGTATGTTGGAACTGAAACATGAATCATCACCATAGTCTTATTTTCTATTATTGTTCTCTTTTGGGAAAAATCTCATTTACTGATTATTTTCTTGTATTAGATTTTAATATTTCTTTGAGAGAAAAGTCTCTAAAATTATTGCTTCTAAGTTATATTTTGCTACAAGAAAATCAAGATTTAAAGCTTCAGAGTGTCATCTTTAACTCATTATCTTTGTTGGTAAAGCCTAAATATTGTGTAAAAAAAAATTCAGAAGGAAGATAATGTAGAATGTGCATTTTTTTTCCCTTCAGGTGATACAGGGAAAAACAAAGAGTAATAACCTAGAAAAATGACACTAAATATCTGCAACAAGGTCTGGCAGCTGTTGGTATGAAATGTGGAGTCGGTGTTCATTGATAACATTCAACTCCACATCACTCACTAGCTGTGTGACCTTGGACAGGTTATGAAATAATTTTTTCCTCAAGTTAAGTGGAAGGATCATCACTATAATGTCTACATCCTTGGCACTACCATCTGCTTACCTTTCTATCTCTGCAGGTTTCCAACTCACCTGGCTAACAGACTTTCCTCTTTCCCTCATTTACCAGTTTCACATATTTCACCTTCCATGCACGCCAGTTACCAAATTTCTTCATATATACCTGCATATTTTCTGGGGCATGCCTTCCTTTAATTTTGGACTGGTTGAATTTTGCAATCTCAAATTACTTTCTGTATCTTTTATGGAAGTATGATATTTGCTAGACTATATACCATACTTTTTAAAGTACATTCCTTCTACTACCAGAGTTAATACATTGTTTAGACACATTTGGGTCTTAAATTCTACAGTGTATCTGTCAAGCAGAAAGGCTGAAGTCAAAGAAGCAGTATGATGCTCCTAGTCTCTGCAGAAGCTCATGCTTTCCAGGGCCTTTACTGAAGGCAGACAACAATGTCATATTGTGGACTCTTCTCTGGAGGCAACAGCTTTTTTTTCCATTCCTGAGTTTCAGTTTCTTTAAGATACATTTCTTAAATCTCCAGTGCATTTAAAGTCCCACCTACACTTTTTCCTTGTTAAAATCAATCCTTTTATTTCTAGAGTCTAGAATATAATTAAAAAAATTGAAACATTAGTAAATATTTTCAAGATTATTTTATGCTATTTTGCCTAGGTGACAAAGATAAATGTAGTGCAGAGGTAATTTTGTAAACTGAAAATCCTGAATTCCAAAAATAGCTATATGTACTTTCCTTCAAGTTTATATATATATATTTGTTTAAAAAATCAAAGTTGTGCAAACTTAAAGATAATTTTTGTTGAATATGTTAATAAATTATTTTTGATTCTACGTTTAATTTTTAGTTCCCTGGTGGCTCAGACAGTAGAGAATCTGCCTGAAGTGTGGGAGACCCAGGTTCGATCCCTGGGTCGGGAGATCCTCTGGAGAAGGAAATGGCAACCCACTCCAGGATTCTTGCCTGGAAAATCCCATGGACAGAGAAACCTGGCAGGCTACCATCCATGGGGTTGCAAAGAGTCCGACATGACTGAGCCACCTCACTTTCACTTATGAGTGAGCTGGGTAATTAATAAAAATTGGAAAAATAAACCAACATCTGCTTATTTTTAGGTGATTTGGCTAGTGACACACTCTGTGCCCTGTAGGTCTGAATGTGAGTGGAAATGAATATAAATATATATATTTTGTTTAGATTCAGATTGCTATAAGACTGATGATACTGCGTCTAACATTATCACCTGAGATACTAGTGAAATACACTCATAACCTTGGTGGACTATAATCATTATATGGTTGATAAAGCTTGCCAACTTACATTTTAGAAGATTAACTCTGTCACTAGCTTGTGCAAAAAAAAATAAACATATTATGACATGGATAGATTTAGCAAGGGGGTATATTATTATTCTTGGCTTCTATTTTTTTCTGAGTATTCTGTTAAGTATATTTCATATGATTGTATCTGCATTGTAAGATTTGTCAAAGCTACTAAAATGTCCTAAATTTAGTAACACGAACAGAATAAAACGTTTACAACTAAAGGCTCTTAACTAATGCTTTCTGCTTACTGCCATTATTATGGCCTTTCTCAAATACCTCATAAAATATACTCAAGATGGGGAAACAAATAAGATGGCCTATTCTAAAGTTATAGATATATACAAAATATATTTTTTAGGACTAATAATCCTTCATCCTAGAATCTTACACTGTTTTTCCTGACTAGAGTGTATTTTCTTAGGTCAGTCTCCCGAGACAAAAGGAATAAAAGCAAAAATAAACAAATGGAACCTAATCAACCTTGTAAGCTTTAGCACAGCAAAGGAAACCATAAGTAAAATGAAAAAACAACCTATGGATTTGGAGAAAATATTTGCAAATGATGCCACTGACAAGGGATTAATTTTCAAAATATACAAATAGTTCATACAACTTAGTATCAAAAATACTCAAACAAACAAACAAAAAATACTCAAACAACACAATCAAAAGTAGGCAGAAGATCTAAATAGACATGCCCTCAAATAAGACAGACAGATGGTCAATAGGCATGTGGAAAGATGATCAATATCACTGATTTTTGAGAAATGCTAATTAAAACCAAGCCTCATATTGGTCAGAAGAGTCATCATCATAAAGTCTACAAATAATAAATGCTGGAGAAGATGTGGAGAAGTGGAACCATCTTACATGGTTGGCAGGAATGTAATTGGCAACAGCCACCATGGAGAACACCATGGATGCTTCTTAAAATATTAAAAATATAGCAATAATATGATCCAGCAATCCTACTCCTAGGCATATATCCAGAAAAGAAAGAAACTCTAATTCAAAGCATAGATGCATGGTAATGTCCATAGAAGCAGTATATATAAAATAGCCAAGACAAGGAAGCAACCTAATCGTCTATCAATAGATAAATGATAAAGAAGATGTGGTATACATGCCAATATCTAAAATGAAAACATTACTCAGTGATAAAAATGCATGAAATAATGCCATCTGCAGCAACATGGAAAGACCTAGAGATTATCATAGTAAGTGAAGTAAGGTAGAGAGAGACAAATATGATATGATAACTCTTACACATGGAATCAAAAAATAGTACAAATTAACATATTTACAAAACAGAAACAGACTCAGGGACAGACAATAAAATTATGATCATTAACAGGGAAGAGTGGGAGGGATAAAATAGGAGTGTGGGATTAACAAAGACATCATTCAGTTCAGTACAGTTCTATCCCATAGTTGTGTCCGACTCTTTGAGACCCCATGGACTGCAGCACGCCAGGCTTCTCTGTCCATCACCAACTCCTGGTGTTTACTCAAACTCAGGTCCATTGAGTCGGTGATGCCATCCAACCATCTCATCCTCTGTAGTCCCCTTCTCCTCCTGCTCTCAATCTTTCCGAGCATCAGGGTTTTTTAAAATGAGTCAGTTCTTCACATCAGGTGGCCAAAATATTGGAGTTTCAGCTTCAGAATCAGTCCTTCCAATGAGTATTCATGACTGATCTCCTTTAGGATGGACTGGTTGGAACTCCTTGCAGTCCCAGGGACTCTCAAGAGTCTTCTCCATCTCCACAGCTCAAAAGCATCAATTCTTTGGTGCTCAGCTTTCTTTATAGTCCAAATCTCACATCCATGCATGACTACTGGAAAAACCATAACCTTGACTAGAAGGACCTTTGTTGGCAAAGTAATGTCTCTGCTTTTTAATATGCTATCTAGGTTGGTCATAACTTTCCTGCCAAGGAGCAAAGTATCTTTTAATTTCACGGCTGCAGTCACCATCTGCAGTGATTTTGGAGCCCCCAAAAATAAAGTCTGACACTATTTCCACTGTTTCCCCATCTATTTCCTATGAAGTGATGGGACCAGATACCATGATCTTAGTTTTCTGAATGTTAAGCTTTAAGCCAACATTTTCACTCTCCTCTTTCACTTTCATCAAGAGGCTCTTTAGTTCTTCTTCACTTTCTGTTACAAGGGTGGTATCATCTGTATATCTGAGATTATTGATATTTCTCCCAGCAATCTTGGTTCCAGCTTGTACTTCTCCCAGCCTGGCGTTTCTCATGGTGCACCCTGAATATAAGTTAAATATGCAGGGTGACAATATACAGTCTTAATGTACTCCTTTTTCTATTTGGATCCAATCTGTGGTTCCCTGTCCAGTTCTAATTGTTGCTTCCTTACCTGCATACAGATTTCTCAAGAGGCAGGTCAGGTGGTCTGGTATTCTCATTTCTTTCAGAGTTTTCCACAGTTTATTGTGATCCACACAGTCAATGGTTTGGCATAGTCAATAAAGGAGAAATAGATGTTTTTCTGGAACTCTCTTGCTTTATTCTATGACCCAACAAATGTTGGCAATTTGATCTCTGGTTCCTTTGCCTTTTCTAAAACCAGTTTGAACATCTGGAAGTTCGCAGTTCACGTATTGCTGAAGCCTGGCTTGGAGAATTTTGAGGATTACTTTAGGAGCATGTGAGATGAGTGCAATTGTGCAGTAGTTTGAACATTCTTTGGCATAGTCTTTCTTAAGGATTGGAATGAAAACTGACCTTTTCCAGTCCTGTGGCCACTGCTGAGTTTTCCAAATTTGCTGGCATATTGAGTGCAGCACTTTCACATCATCTTTCAGGATTTGAAATAGCTCAACGGGAATTCCATTACCTCCACTAGCTTTGTTCATAGTGATGCTTCCTAAGGCCCACTTGACTTCACATTCCAGGATGTCTGGCTCTAGGTGAGTGATCACACTATTGTGATTATCTGGGTCATGAAGATCTGTTTTGTACAGTTCTTCTGTGTATGCTTGCCACCTCTTCTTAATATCTTCTGCTTCTGTTAGGTCCATACCATTTCTGTCCTATAATGAGCCCATCTTTGCATGAAATATTCCCTTGGTATCTCTAATTTTCTTGAAGGGATCTCTAGTCCTTCCCTTTCTATTGTTTTCCTCTATTTCTTTGCATTGATCACTGAGGAAGGCTTTCTTATCTTTCCTTGCTATTCTTTGGAACTCTGCATTCAAATGGGCATATCTTTCCTTTTCTCATTTGCTTTTTGCTTCTCCTATATTCACAGCTATTTGTAAGGCTTCCTCAGACAGCCATTTTGCTTATCATGTTCATAGTACTAACATACAAGTCAAGTGGCCCTTAGGAAGCAATGACTATGACCAAAACTAGGGGAGGTGACGGAATTCCCGTTGAGCTAATTCAAATCCTGAAAGATGATGCTGTGAAAGTGCTGCACCCAGTATGCCAGCAAATTTGGAAAACTCAGCAATGGCCACAGGATAGGAAAAGGTCTGTTTTCATTCTGATTCCAAAGAAAGACAATGCCAAAGAATGTTCAAACTACCTCACAATTGCACTCGTTTCACACACCACCAAAGTAAAGCTCAAAATTCTCCAAGCAATGCTTCCACATTATGTAAACCGTGAACTTCCAAATATCCAAACTGGATTTAGAAAAGACAGAGGAACCAGACATCAAATTGCCAACATCTGTTAGATCATCAAAAAAGCAAAAGAGTTCCAGGAAAACATCTACTTCTGCTTTATTGACAATGCCAAACCCTTTGACTGTGTGGGTTACAGCAAACTCAACAGTTAATAACTCAAATATTAAAACTCAACATTCAGAAAATGAAGATCATGGCATCTGCTTCCATCACTTCATGGCAAATAGATGGGAGAACAATATATTTTGGGGGCTCCAAAATCACTGCAGATGGTGACTGCAGCCATAAAATGAAAAGATGCTCGCTCCTTGGAAGAAAAGGTACGACCAATTTTGACAGCATATTAAAAAGCAGAAACACTACTTTGCCAACAAAGTTCCATCTAGTCAAACCTATGGTTTTTCCAGTAGTCATGTATTGATGTAAGAGTTGGACTATAAAGAAAGTTGAGCACCGAAGAATTGATGCTTTGGAACTGTGGTGTTAGAGGAGACTCTTGAGAGTCCCTTGTACAGCAAGGAGATCGAACCAGTCCATCCTAAAGGAAATCAGTCCTGAATATTCATTTGAAAGACTGATCCTGATGCTGAAACTCCAATACTTTGGCTACCTGATGTGAAGAACTGACTCATCTGAAAATGTCCAGATGCTGGGAAAGATTGAAGGCAGGAGGTGAAGGGGACGGCAGAGAATGAGATTGTTGGATGGCATCACCAACTCAACGAACATGAGTTTCAGTAAACTCAGGAGTTGGTGATGGACAGGGAGGCCTGGTGTGCTGCTGTCCTGGGGTTACAAATAGTCAGACACGACTGAGCAACTGAAAGAACTAAACTGAACATATATAAAAGAGACCAACAGCAAACATATATTGTTAGTATATTCAATAAGTTGAAATAATTTATAATGGAAAAGTCAGGCAGGTTGATTCCTCCAGTTCCATTCTTCTTTCTCAAGATTACTTTGGCTATTCGAGGTTTTTTGTATTTCCATATAAATTGTGAAATTATTTGTTCTAGTTCTGTGAAAAATACCGTTGGTAGCTTGATACGGATTGCATTGAATCTATAGATTGCTTTGGGTAGAATAGCCATTTTGACAATATTGATTCTTCCAATCCATGAGAATAAAAAAGAGTATGTGTGTATATATGCATACATATATACATATGTACACACACATATTATATATACATATAGATATACATATACATATACGGTAGTGTTAGTCGCTTGGTCATGTCTGACTCTTTGCAACTCCATGGACCATAGTCTGTCCGGTCCTCCATCCACGGGATTTTGCAGGTAAAAATACTGAAGTGGATTGCTGTTCCCTTCTCTAGGGGATCTTCCCGATCCTGCGATTGCACTAGGGTCTCCCACACTGCAGACAGACTCCATATGGTCTGAGCCACCAGGAAAGTCTCTCTCTCTCTCTCTCTATCTCTCTCTGTCTCTCTCTCTCGCTGAATATATACACATGTGTCTGTATAAAGGCTTCACTGGTGGCTCAGAAGGTAAAGAATCTGCCCACAATGTGGGAGACCCTGGTTCCATCCCTTAGTCAGGAAGATCCCTTGGAGAAGGGAATGGCTGTCCACTCTACTATTCTTGCCTGGAGAATCCCATGGAGAGAGGAGCCAGGCAGGCTATAGTCCATGTCACAAAGAGTCGGACACATCTGAGCAACTAACACACACACATATATATATATGTATAAAACCAAATCACTCTTTTATATTTCCTAAACTAACAATATTGTAAATCAACTCTGCTTCAAATTAAATATATATATTCAAACTTAAGGACAAGACTCCTACTCACGGTGACCTCAAAATCTGAAATCTGCTTTAAAAGTTTAAATCATGCATATGTTAAAAATTAACAAAGAAACTTCAGTCATATAGAATTTGGTGACTAGAGTGGGGAACCCTCCTACTCTAGGTTGGTAGCAGAACCCAAGAGGAAGAAGAAAGTCTCCTCTTTTTTATAGTCAAGGGCTCAGTCAATGAAAGATTGTCAGAACTCAGTCATTGACAAGCCTGGATTCTTTGCTTACTTTAGCCCACCAAGCCTCCTTTTCCTCTCTACAAAAGGGCTCTCCTTTCCATCTTTGCACATGACTTTCCATGGTTATAAATCCCAAACTGAAGTTCTGTGCTGATCCCAAATAAAGCCATTTTTTGTTGGAGAAATAACTGATATTCTATTTGTTTTCAGTCAACATATATAAAACAGATTAATTTGCTATTTATGTTCTGGAGTATTTTATTTTATTTGTTTTTTGTTCTGGAGTATTTTAATCCTTTTCACAGAAGGAAAATTATTACAATGACTAGCACATGGCTAATAAAAGTCATTCTTAGGTCCCTTAATTATAAAGATGTGGGTATGAAAATGTTTCACTAGTTATTCAAATACTTTCATAAATGTTATGTTTTAAAATTTAGAATCTAGTTTTGAACCAAGATGGGACTAATGTGTAAGGAGGTTTCTAGAAAGTGAATGCTATTTAGCTCAGAAATTAAAGAAACTAATCTAATTAAAGTATGAATTTTGAATATGTACACCTATGGGTTGCTTCAAGTTGATGTATGGCAAAAACCATCACAATACTGTAAAGTAATTATCCTCCAATTAAAATAAATTAATTAGAAAAGAATTTACCTTTTCACTACAATACATTTTAACTCATATATAGGTTTTACCCTTCTCATGTTCACAGTTTGTCTTTTTAACTCTATTTCATTGAGAACTTGCTAAAGTGCTGTTGTGAAGCAACATAATTCTTGCTCTCACATATGCACAAAAAATCCTTATAAAAGATCTCTTAGGAAAGAGGCTTATAGAAATATAAGGCTTAACATGTTTATAGTGAAGAATGAGAAAAAGACAAATGTGGAAGATATTTCTGAGGATTCCACAATCTTATCCAATCAGGCTAACAACTCTGACCGTCCATTTGTATAAAACTCTTTACAGATTACTTAATAATTAGTTGGAAAGTCCTTTTTCAGATCTATATTTGCTGGTGGTGTCAAAGCTTGGGAAGACATGACGAGAAAACTGAGTTGACTCTATGAATAGATAAATCCCCAAACAGCAACTGAGAGCCTAGGAAGTTAAGAGCCTATAATTCTTCTATAAGTAAGTACGAAGTCTATTCTCTATGAGACTAAGAGCATATTAATTCAACACTTAGAAAGATATTTGCTCTTCAATTATTACTAATAAATAAATTTCTTCACTGTCTTGTTTTCTATTTTGGAAAGTCTAAAATTATTATATTTTGAATGAATCATTAGTAACTCTATGAGAGCAATTTGAAAAAAAAATCATAGAAGCATACAAATCATAATAAACAAGAACGTGTAGTGAAAGATATGCTTCAGAAAAACAGATTTATAGATTTCAAAACATCAGAAACATGCCTACTTCTTCAATCCTCACCTGTCATTGCACTTGCTCATTTCATCCTCTTATTTTTCCTAAGGTATGAGAACTCAAGTAGGTCATATATGGGATAACGAAAAGTTTTATCCATAACACTTTTCAACTGCATTGTTTTTTCATCCATAATGCAATCCTTTATGGGTCCCTGTTCTATCTCAATGGCTGTCAGAATGACTGATGAAGCTGTTGCTTGAAAAATATTTAGGAGCTTAAGTCCATGGGTTTGTGCACAAGAGAGTAATAAAAAATCCTATGAACAGGGCTACACTAAATTCCTGGTGGGTCAAAAAGCCTAGAATTTATAAAAAGTATTTATTAAACAAAATGTTGGTCAAAAGTAATTTTTAACAAAAATTACTAAGTTTTGAATTGGCATTGACTTGACTATTTTATGATAGGTATAGCTGAATCATTTTCATTTGCTTAGTCTAGAGACTTTTAAAGATCACACAAAAATTTCATCAAAGACCAATGTTATCCTTGTAATCTAAGTGTTCTGTATTTGCTATAAAGTTAGATTTCAATTTATAGAAATTTCAGTTTATCATTTACACGTAATAGTGTGCATCTAAATAAGATACTGATTTTTCTCAAACTAACCTACCCATTGTTGGATTGGAGGAAGAAAATTAATGTGGCTATGGAGCCAAATAAAGAAAGGTTCAAATTTTCATTCCACCATATACCTGGTGAGACTTTATTTCATTATTTTTAAACAGGGCTAATAATTTTTACATCCCCTAATTACTATAATATTTCATTGCAATAATTCATGAAGCAGAAAAAGTGAATGTGTTAGTCCCTCAGTCATATCTGACTCTTTGCGTCCCCATGGACTATAGCCATCTAAGCTTCTCTGTCATGGAATTCTCCAGGCATGAACGCTGGAGGGGGTAGCCACTCCCTTCTCGAGGGACTCTCCAGGAACTGAATCCTGGTCTCCTGCATGACAGGCAGATTCTTTACCATCTGAGACACCAGGGAAGTTCCATTATGCAGATCAACAGGACTTAAAAATTCTAGTTGGTTTTTCTTTCATTTTAATATCAAAGATATAATAAGTGTGAAGGAAAATTCAAATGATACTTTGGTTGCCTACCTTTTTTAAACAAATTTTCAGCTAATATAGATTGTCAAAGCAATCTTTAAAACCATAATCATTATATACATTTACACTAATCATGGCCAATTGTACAGAAAACATAGGAATAGGAATGATAAATCTAATCAAAAAAAGACAAGACAAGTTCTAACAAGTGAATGATAAGTTAAAAAAGTAGATCCTGGATACGAAAGTGGCACAAAAGTAAATCAATAAATCAAAGCCCATCCAATCTACCTTCATGTCAATTGCAGTGAATTACTGATTTAGAAATCTAAAAAAACTGTCATGTAGTGCATGATATATCACCACCCTTTAAATCTATAAAAGTTTGCTCTTTTTTATTTTCTTGTCATTCATTTTCTTGCTGCTATAATCATGCAACTACCAGGATATAAACTGTAAGACAAGGACTTTTGTCTCTTTCTTCACTACTTTATCCCAAAAGCCTGGATCAGTGAGGATAGATATGAGAGTTTCAGAAAATATCTTTTCAATGAATCATTGAAGAAATGTGTAAGCAAGCAAATTAACAAAAAAATTAGATATTGTCTAACAGTAATCAGTACTTTAAAGTGTTTTAAACATCAAATACGTGTCAATTGTACAGAAAGAGATCTTGTTATTAGCCTTTCACAGAGGAAACCAAATCACAAATTTTAAAATGAAAGGTCAAAGCATTCTTAAGAAAAACAAAGCTGAATGCATCATACGTCCTAGTTTCAAACTATATTAAAAAGTTATAGTAATTAAAACAGTATGGGTTTGACATAAAAACAGATGCATACATCAATGAAACCAAATGGAGACCCTAGAAATAAGCTTATGCATATCTGATTGATTAATTTTCAACAAAGGAATCGAGAATGTACAAAGAAAACACAGTTTCCCAATAAATGGTGTCAGAAACATACACATAAGGAAAAGAATGAAACTAGACCCCTATCTCACACCATATACAAATATCGACTCCAAAATAATTAAAAACTTACTTGTATGTGAGCCCTAAAACTATAAAATTCCTAAGTGAGGACATAGTGGATAACCTCCTTGACATTGGTTTTGGTAATTTTTTTTTTTTTTTTTGACACCATAAGCAAAACAACAACAGCAAAATAAATAAGTGGGATTACATTGCACTAAAATACTTTTGTACAGCAAAGGTAATCATCAAGAAAATGAAAAGGCAACCTGTGGAATGACAGAAAATGTTTGCAAATTATATATCTCACAAGGGGTTAATATCTAACATATAAAAAGAAGTTCACAAAACTCAATAGGAAACAACTGAATAACTCAATTTAAAAATGGGCAAAGAATCTGAACAGTCAATTTTCCAAATAAGATATACAAATGACCATCAGGTATATGAAAAGGTGCTCAAATTACTAATAATCAGGAAAATGCAAATCAAAATCACAGTGAGATATAATCGCACACTTGTTAGGATGCCTATTATCAAATAGACAGGAGAAAACAAATGCTATTGAGGATGTGGAGAAAAGGGAAATCTTGTATAATGTTGGCGGGAATGTAAACTGGTATAGCCACTATGGGAAACAGTATGGATGTTTCTTAAGAAGTTAAAAATAGAACTACTATATGATCCAGCAATTCCACTTTGAGGTATGAGGATCCCCTGGAGTAGGAAATTGCAAACCACTCCAGAATTCTTTGCTGGAGAATTCCATGAAAAGAGGAGCCTGGTGAGCTACAGTCCATGGGGTTGCAAAGTGTCAGACAGGACTGAACAACTAACACTTTAACTTTCATTTTTATATGCAAAACAAACAAACAATATCAATATCTTATAAATATAGCTCTATCCCCATGTTCCTTGTAGCATTTTTTTACAACAGAAAAGACAAAAAAAAAAAAATCAAAGTGTCCATTAACAATTGAATGGATACAGAAAATATGGAATGGAACACTATTCAGCCCATAGAGAGAAGGAAATCCTGCTTATTTTTGACAGTATCAGTGAACTGAAAATCATCATTATTCTAAATGAAATAAGACAGACAAAGAAAGACAAATACCTTATATCTGTCTATATTGTATTATATTACATCAATTTATGTATCTATCTAAAATATCAACTGATCAATCAATCAAATGCATAGAAGCAGAAAGTAGAAAATAAGTTGCCATGATCTGGTGGGTAGCAAAAATCTGAAGTGGTTGATAAAATGTACAATACAAACTTTCAGTTATAAGATGATTAAGTCTGATTATTCAATGTATAATATAATATGATGACTACAGCTGATAATACTGTATCTATAGTTGAAATTTTCTGAGAGTAGAACATAAATGTTCCTACCTCTGAAAGTTCCAGTTGTCATTTATGGATGTGAGAGTTGGACCATAAAGAAAGATGAGTGCCAAAGAATCAATGCCTTTGAACTGTGGTGTTGGAGAAGACTCTTGAGAGTCCTTTGGACTGCAAGGAGATCAAACCAGTCAATCCTAAGTGAAATCAATCCTGAATATTCAATGGAAGGACTGATGTTGAAGCTGAAACTCCAATACGTGGCCACCTGATGTGAAGAACTGACTCATTGGAAAAGACCCTGATGCTGGGAAAGATATAAGGCAGGAGGATAAGGGGATGACAGAGGATGAGATGGTTGGATGGCATCACTGAATCAATGGACATGAATTTGAGTAAACTCCGGGAGTTGGTGATGGACAGGGAAACCTGTGTGCTGGGTCCATGGGGTTGAAAAGAATTGGACAGGACTGAGTGACTGAACTGAAACCCCAAAACCTATATTTTTGAATGAAATGTGACATACAACTGTTACATTATCCAAAAGAAAAGTTATTTAAATTTACAAACAGTAACATCTCAGAGAGCCAATTAAAAATAAATAAAATTTATTTTAAACAATTAAAAATAAATGAAGTTAACTTTAATGTGGCTTAGAAGCTCTGATAGATCTTCCAGAGTTTTTGTTGACAATACAACAAGAATCAATTTAAGATCTAGTTGAAAGCAAAGTTTATAATCCTCATATAATGGATTTTGATGCCTTAGGCAATACAGTGATGTAAAAATGATTAAAAAGTGCCCCTTTCTTGTGTAATCAATAAAACTTCTCTCTAAAATAGGTTAGCTTCAAAATATTTGACTGTACTCTAATTATAGAATTTCAACTAAATCTAATATTATTATTTTACATACAGGTTTATTAGACATCATATCCTCTAGCTTATTAGCACTGGTATCACCCAATTTAGTCAAAAGGTCCTCTATCAATAATAGATCAAACTTAACTGTATTTTGAAATCCTACTGGCAGCATAACAAAATAATGTGTTGGAAAATGACTGGAAAACATGCACATATGTATATTTCATAAAATAACAGCATTCTATAATGATTTATTTCTAAATAGGTAGATGAATCAACTGTTAAAGTAAATATGAGAATAAAAATCCCCATTATCTATATTATTTAAAAACAGTTCCTTTTAAATACGATGATATTAAATTCTAGGTTTTATTTTCAAAGAATTTCAAATTCTAGGTTTTATTTTCAAAACTAACTTTTGGTATTTATTAATAATTCCCTTTAAGTATTGATGAATCATTTATATACACATTTACACATTATACAATGAAAGTTTCTGAACTCTTTCATGATTTTTTAATTTATATTCAGTTTTTGTCACAATTTAAAAATTTTGGTATATGATTTATGTTATAATTTAATTACATAAAAATGTATATAGATCTTAAGTTGCATGCCAGCTCTCTACCTAAAAAAAATGTTTTTGCCTTCAAGGAAATTTTGTGATTTATAAAGTTTGGAGCTTAACTTTCATCCTTAAAAATAGTTTCACTGAAATTATCACTGTTGGTGAATTTTCACCTTACATAATGAATTTAATAAGCAATGCAAATATGTTCTAGGAGTATGCTAGTCATGATACTGTATCTCATAAGTCACACTACTTACTATCATCTCATTCAAATAAGTAATACTTCAATATTTTATATGTTTGTGCCTCATCACTTAACTCATCTCCTGTTGTTTTTTATTATAAATACTAACATAAACTTAGAGTTAAATGGCTACTATATTATTTGCATGGTCTGCTGTGTATGTATGAGTGTGAAATGTGTTGCTGGAATTTAATGCAATTTTAGTTATGTTTCTCAAATGGACTGATAAATATTAACCAAGTGAATGAGTATACAAGCACCTGTTGTGTGCGTACTTGGAGTTTATTACACAATGTTTCCCCAATACTTAAAGAGAAAAAGAGAAAATACCTCTTTCAAATCATAATACTGTAATAACTCTGATTGCTTCAGATTTGCTATGAATTAATTATTGAGTCCTCACTATACAAAGAAATTTAATTACATCTAAACACTACAACAATCCTGTGCGAGGTGCTATTGCCCCCATTTTAGAGATGAAGAGATTGAGGAACAAAGAATAAGCAAACTGTGCAAGAAAACATGGCTAGAAAATAGTCAAACCCAAGATGCCACCTGAGCGGGTTGATTTGGCATTTCTGATATTAAAAAATGCACCCAATTGCTGATACTATGCAGAAGACCACAGAAGACAAGAGGACAAGCTGGAAAAACTTGGAATCCTATAGTCACTAAGACTAATTGAATTTCATAGAAGAGCAGCAATACTGAATTGGCTGTAAACACACCTGTGACTCTGTTGCTGGGCAGAAACATTTCCTAAATCAGGTTCTTTATTTCTATTTTTCTTTCACTCTCATACCCCTTCCATTTTCTAATATTTTCAGTGTGATGTCTTCTGGAAAGCCTTTGACTCTTTGAGGCTATATGGAGTATGAAGTTCATTGTTAGGCTATTTCAACTAGTATACGTTTTAACATACAATTCAAAGTAACTGAGGTTAGCATGGTAGAAAATTTGAATCTTGAGACAACGGCAAATGAAGTTTGCATTAGTAAAAGTATTTCCTCTTGGATAAAGCAATTTGATTTCATGCATACAAGTACCCATTAGAATATTTGTTTGTCTTTATTTTCATTTTGTTTTTCTAATTTAGAAAAGACCATACGATCAACAGTGATTTGAAAAAAAAATGTAATTTAGAATTGTGATGAATATGAGGAATTACTTCTCCCATTCTTCACCCATTTATTCATTTTGCCTTCTTATCCTGGAAAGGTAAAAGCTAAAACTCATAGATCCTAGACTCCTATCAGAAGATTTGTTGTTGTTGCTGTTTAGTTGGTATGTCATGTTCGACTCTTTTCTGACCCTAGAGACTATAGCCAGCCAGGCTGCTGTGTCCACAGGATTTTCCTAGGCAAGAATACTGGAGTGTGTTGCCATTTCCTTCTCCAAGGGATCTCCCCAACCCAGGTCTCCTGCATTGGCAGGAGGATTTTTTACCAATGAGCCACCAAGGACGCCCTTATCAGTAGATTGGTTTCTGCCAATTGAGATTTAGAAGGCAGAAATGATTTTGGCTTGGTTGTTTTTCTGGCAGCAATACAACTGTATGAAATTGTGGAGTTCTCTTCCCTCCCTTTCTTCTTGATACTGCTGGAAGCAACAGTCCCTCTGCTAAAGCATCTTTCAGTCATTCCTGTAGACCTCGACTAAAGACAATTCCTCTAGCCTTTCAAATAATAGCATAAGCACTTACATTACTATTGATTTTTTTTTACTTAAAATATTTTAAATAGATTCTTTATCCTGCGAGAGAACCCTGATGATATAAAAAGCAATGGCAAGGCAATAGGAATAAAAACAAAACTAAACAAATGGGACCTAATCAAACTTACAAGTTTTTTCACAGCAAATGTAGACACACAAAAAAGACAAGGCATGGGAGAAAATATTTGCAAAAGATAAGACAGGGGTTAATCTCTAAACATACACATAGCTCATACAACTCAACAAAAAAACCAAGCAATTCAATAAAAAATTTGGCAGAAGACCTTAATAGACATTTCACCAATGAAGACATAGGGATGGGCAGTAGGCATGAAAAGATGCTCAACATCACTATTTATTGGAGAAATGGAAATCAAAACTTTAGTGAACTCACACCAGTCAGATGGCCATCATTAAAATGTCTGCAAATAACAAATGCTAGAAAGGGTGTGAAGAAAAGGAAACCCTTCTATATTGTTGGTGGGAATGAAAATTGGTACATTCGCTATGGAAAACAATGTGGAGGTTTCTCAGAAATTTAAAAATAGAATGACTATATTATTGACAAATCTCACTCCTGGGACTGTAACCGGACAAAACTCTCATTTTAAAAGATGCACGCGTCTTTCACAGCAATATTGTTCACAGTAGCCAAGACATGGAGACAACCTAAATGTCCACGGACAGATGAAGGGATAAGGAAGATGTGGTACATATACACAATGGAATATTACTCAGCTGTCAAAAAGAATGAAATAATGCCCATTTGCAGCAACATAGATGAAACTACAGTTTAACCTGCTAAGTGAAATAAGTCAGAAATTCATATGGACAAATACCATATGATATCACATGCATGTGTAATCTATTCTAAAATATAGCACAAATGAACCTATCTACAAAACAGAAACAGACTCACAGACACAGAGAACAGACTTGTGGTTGTCAGTGGGGAAAGGAGTGCGGGAGGGAAGGTCCTGGAGTGTGGGATTAACAGATGCAAACTATTATATATAGAATGGATAAACAACACGGTCCTACTGTACAGCAGAGGGAACTATATTCAATAACCTGTGACAAACAGTAATGAAAAAGAATATATAATAAAAAGAATGTATGCATAACTGAATCACTTTGCTGTATAGAAGAGATTGGCACAACACTGTAAATCAACTACATTTCAATTAAAAAAAACTGAAAAAAGAAGCAATGGTGAATGTTCAAGCTGTCACAGAAAATGAAAACAAAATATTTTATGCCAAAACATATAAACATAGTATTTATTTTACTGCTTGTATTAGCAAAATAATATAACTTAACAGAGTATGTTCATCAGGTAAAGACTTTATAAGTAAGTTAAGTGTTAGTCGCTCAGTCATGCCGACTCATTGGGACCCCATGGACTGCAGCCTACCAGGCTCCTCTGTCCTTGAGATTTTCCAAGCAAGGAAACTGGAGTGGGCTGCCATTTCCTCCTCCAGGGGATCTCCCCAACTCAGGGATCAAACCCACGTCTCCTGCCCTGCAGGCAGGTTCTTTACCGACTGAGCTACAAAGACTTCATAGTTAGCATTTAAATATAAAACAAACATTTAGAAATGCTTGTTGCAGCTAATTTAACGATCTGAAAATATTTGTTTAAATAATTGGTTTCATTGGGTAGCAGAATCTCTTACAAATAAATAAATGGATAATCTCTAAATTTAATCTTTTTTTCAAATCTCTTCCAACCCAAAAGACATATACCCACAGTATACTGATACTTGTCAAATGACTGGTGAATCTTAAATCATGAGGAAAACATGAGTAAGATTTGGGAGATCATGAAAACAAGATGTTAATATTTGTAACAGATGGTAGATTGACACACCCAGGTATTATACACATTTTAGGTAGAATTTGGAGAAGACTCTTGAGAGTTCCTTGGACTGCAAGGGGATCAAACCAATCAATCCTCAAGGAAATCAACCCTGAATATACACTGGAAGGACTGATGCTGAAGCTGAAGCTCCAATAAATTGGTCACCTAATGCAAAGAGATGGCTCATTGGAAAAGACCTTGATGCTGGGAAAGATATAAGCAAGGAGGAAAAAAGGATAACAGAAGATGAGATGGTTGAATGGCATCACTAATTCAACAGACAGGGGCTTGAGCAAGCTTCAGGAGATGGTGAAGGACAGGGAGGCTAGGCGTGCTGCAGTCCATGGGGTCTCAAGGAGTAGGACTCAACTGAGCTACTGAACAACAAAGGCAGAACTTATTTGCCTTGATATAATCTACTCATTTCCTTCTCAAATGACTGAATAATAGACTGAAACTTATAAATGCGACTCAGCTTTTAAACAAATGCAATCCTTTAATAAATATTAAAATTTTACAAGAATCCAATGGTGTGCCCCATTAAATCTTTAGGCATAGATAGCTCATGTATTTGGATCTGCCCTTTTATGTCTAAACATGTAACTAATCAATTGTATTATGATTTTTAATTTTTAAAAAAAAGTAGTATAGAGAAAAATTCTTTATAGAAACAAGCAAGAATGAATTAAAAAGTTTTGTTATCACAAGGTCAATTTTTGAACTTTTCTAAACTATGGATAGGGAAGCCTGGCGTGCTGTGATTCATGGGGTTGCAGAGAGTCGGACACAACTGAGCAACTGAACTGAACTGAACTGAAATGAAATGAAGCTATCTGCTAAAAATCAGAAAATGGTCCTTCCTTGGGACTGTCGCAGTGGTTAAGAATCTGTTTTGCAATGCAGGGTACATGGATTCAATCCCTAGTCAGGGGACTAAGATCCCACATGGCACAGGGCAACTAAGCCTGTTCACCGCAACTAATGCAGCCCACATGCCACGACTAAGACCCAACAATGGCAAATAAATCAATATATAAATATTTGCATATACATAAAGAAAATGATCCTTCCTTAAAGATGATTCTTAATAATTATCCATCAGTTGAAAATATAGTTATCTTTTGTGTCAAAGTATCATATATATTTATATACTTACAGCTGATTCATGTGCAGCAGAAACTAACACATCATTGTAAAGCAATTATCCTCCAATTAAAAAGGAAAGTAAAAAAGTTAAAACTAGACAAATAAAAATATTAAATGTGTCATATCTGTGCTGACATTTTTCAGGCATGTTGTGCATTTCACAGATGAAACATGTATGAACACTTCCCACAAAGAGTGTACAGTTAAGCAGGAAAGACTAGTGTCAAAGACAAGGAATAATACATACACACTTAGGAAAACCACAAAAGTCTCCAGAGATGTTTAGATATAAATTGCTATGGTATTCTTTGTCTTCAAGTTATGAAAAAGAGTTCCCCAAATCATATTATAGAAACATGAAAAGGAATATTTATAATATCAAAGGGAATCTTGCAAATCAAAACAATAAAGAAAAAACCTTAGATGAAAGCTTATCAAGGCAAAAATTTGCAATTGGTGGAAGAAGAAACTCAGCTAGCTAACAAGAATAAGAGGAGGTACATACTTAGTGCTTATATTAGAAATAGTAACTAAAACAACAATGGGAATCTGTTTGTACTCAATAGACTGGGAAAGTTTAAGAGTTAGACAATACCAAATATTGGTAATAATGGAGAAATAAAAATACTCATACACTGTCTTTATAACAGGGGTTTCCAAGAGTGAAGTTTGGGTCAAAATCACCAGGGGAATTTAAAAATTTGCTAACCTCTATCTATATTTCCTTAATTCTCTTATAGAATTCAGGAATCTCAAATTGTAAGTGACCCCAAATAACTTATACATCCATGGATGGCTGAAAATAATTTTCTTTAACCACAGGCAAACATATAACCATAAATATATAAATATACATTAACCAATATATAAATACATAACATAGAATTAGGCATGGGATAAAATTAAACCAGGATAGGAAAATGAAATACTGTCTGTGCATAATTTTTAAAAAGTAGAAAGACACTGAAATTTAAAATAGAAAGTACTAATAATAATGCCTAATAATGCTCATCAATTATTAATCTTCTCAGTCACTCTTCTCCTATTTTGTAACTCTGAGTTATGTAAATCTACTTTCTAGTTAGTATGACATTTGTCTTTGATCATATACATTTTCAAAATATTTTCATCCATTGTTGTGCTTGTTCGGTACCTCAGGTGTGTCCGACTTTTTGTGACCCCAAGGAATGCAGCACTCCAGGCTTCTCTGTCCTTCACCATCTCTTGGCTTTTACTCAAACTCATGTTGATTGAGTTGGTGATGCCATCCAACCATCTCATCCTCTGCTGTCCCCTTCTCCTCATGCCTTCAAACTTTCCCAGCATTAGGGTCTTTTCTAATAAGTTGGCTCTTCCCATCAGGTGGCCAAAGTATTGGAGCTTCAGCATCAGCATCAGTCTTTTCAATGAATGTTCAGGATTGATTTCCTTTAGAATTGACTGGTTTGATCTTTTTGCAGTCTAAGGGACTCTCAAGAGTCTCATCCAACACCACAGTTCAAAAGCATCAATTCTCTGGTGCTCAGCCTCCTTTATGGTCCAACTCTCACATCCATATATGACTACTGGAAAAATCATAACTTTGACTATAAGGACCTTTGTTGGCAAAGTAATGTCTCTGCTTTTTAATTTGCTGTTTAGGTTTGTCATAGCTTTCATCCATCTTCATATTCAAAACACCTAATAATTTTATTTAAATCTGAATATTTTCATCCATAGTCTTTAATATTATTTGCAACAATGAATCTGAAATCATATCATTGCTCTTTCTATAAATATATATTATTTACTGCCTCCAAAAACAGTTAGTGTTTTAATACAATAAAACTATTCATACAGAATGAAGAAAAAAATTATGGAAATCTAGCCCTTCAAAATGGAAGGTCTTGATATCTCCCTTCTCTAATATCCATGCTCTTATTAATGTGAAGCCAATTTCAGTTCTAGCTGACTCAAGAAATTATTTTCTTTCTACTCATTTATTTTTGCTGAGATTTCAGATACAAAAGAACTTTTATTTCTAAATTTTCAGTTAGTACTTTGGAATTATTTCACTGGATATATACTTTTGTATTCTAGTTTATATAGTAAGATGTTCATTTCTTTATGTCAATAGAAGGAATTTTAGCATTTAAAAAATTCTGGTAAAATGTTCCAACAATGCACATTTTAGATTTATTATTTAACTGTATCATTGTACCAGCGGGGAGTCCTAAAATGCCTAAAATCCTATGGAAGATAAAAGTCAAGGAGGACACAAAAATAGATCTTAACAACTAACTGTCTTCTAGCAGCCTTGATTTTTTTTTTTGTTTTTTTGAAATAGTTTGTAAGATGGTTTGTGCCCTGGGCACTGTGCTTTTACAGAAAACATAATCAATAAGTAACTCAAAAAGTTTACAACTCAACTGACTTTGCTTCCTGTTTTCTTGCCCTTGTTCTTCACTGAACTGTTTAAGAGACCATATATTTTCTGCTCCCCACCCACATTCCGTATATGACCAATCTGAGAGCAATTTTGTTGTCTTTTTTGTTGTTGAAGAAGAAAAATGGCTGGGACTGTAGAAAAGTAGTGGGATTATGGATGGTATGTGGGGCTTAAACTCAGACACAGGTTTTGAAATTGTTGTTTAATATCCATGTAACTTTGATAAACACTGCTTTTCAGAATCTGGTTTTCTTTTCTGCATAGCAAGGTTAACATATAGATCAAAGACTGAATATATAAAATAATAATGTATTAAATTAACTCTCAAGTACTGTTCAAATATAAGGTGTTAGTGAAATCACATAGGTTCTCAAACCAGAAACCTAGAAGTCAGCAGTAATGAGTCTTCATTTTCAGTCAGTACTTACCTCTGTCCATCTAGGAGTTCTCATTCCACAACAGCAACTCCCACTCCCAATTGATCTCAAACCATACACATGCCCCCCTCCCTTCCATTCTTCCCACCTTAGCTGGGCCCCCATAACTGGTACCTAGACTCTTACAATAGCCTCCAAACAGGCTTCTACATCTAATCCTAAAATATTCTCCACTGAAAGCCAGATTGATTTTTGGGAATGTAGGTCAGGGCATTATATAAATTTGTTTGAAATCATTTCATGTTGGAATATGAGTCCAATACATTTTTTATTAATTAATGTATTTTTTATTGCAGGATAATTGCTTTACAGAATTTTGCTGTTTTCTGTCAAACCTCAACATGAATCAGCCACAGGTATACATATATCTCCTACCATTTGAACCTCCCTCCCATCTCCCAACCCATCCCACCCTTCTAGGTTGATACAGAGCCCCTGTTTGAGTTTCCTGAACCACAGAGCAAATTCCCATTAGCTATTTATTTATGGTAATGTAAGTTTCCATGTCACTCTTTCCATACATCTCTCTCTCATCCCTCTCCACCCCTCTCTCTATGTCCATAAGTCTATTCTCTATGTATGTTTCTCCACTGTTGCCCTGTAAGTAAATTCTTCAGTACCATTTTTCTAAATTCCATATATATGTGTCAGAATATGGTATTTATCTTTCTCTTTATGACTCACTTCACTCAGTATAATAGGTTCTAGGTCTACCCACCTCATTAAAACTGACTCAAATGTGTTCCTTTTTACAGCTGAGTAATATTCCACTATATATATTCCAGTATATATATATACACCACTACTTCTTTATCCATTCATCTGTTGATGGACACCTAGGCTGCTTCCATGTTCTAGATATTGTAAACAGTGCTGCAGTCAACAATGTGATACATGTGTCTTTTTCAATTTTGGTTTCCTCAGGGTGTATGCCTAGGAGTGGGATTGCTGGTCCATATGTTCCTTTTATTCCTATTTTTAAGGAATCTCCATACCATCTTCCATAGTGGCTGCATCAATTTACATTCCCACCAACAGTGCAAGAGTGTTCCCTTTTCTCCACACCCTTTCCAGTATTTATTGTTAGTAGACTTTTTGATGAGGGCCATTCTGATGGGTGTGAGGTGATATTTCATTCTGGTTTTGACTAGCATTTCTCTAATAATGAGCAATGTTGAGCATCTTTTTATGTGTTTGTTAGCCATCTGTATGTCTTCTTTGGAGAAATGCCTGTTTAGGTCTTTTTCCAACTTTCTGATTGGGTTGTTTGTTTTTCTGGTATTGAGTTGTATGAGCTGCTTTCATATTTTGGAAACTAATTCTTTGTCAATTGTTTCATTTGCTATTATTTTCTCCCATTTGGAGCATTGTCTTTTCACCTTGCTTATGGTTTCCTTTGCTGTGCAAAAGCTTTTAAGTTTAATCAGGTCCCACTTGCTTACTTTTGTTTTTATTTCCGTACTCTAGAAGGTGGGACATAGAGGATCTTGCTTTAATTTATGTCATCAAGTGTTCTGCCCATGTTTTCCTCTAAGGGTTTTATAGTTTCTTGTCTTACATTTAGGTCTTTAATTCATTTTGAGTTTATCTTTGTGTATGGTGTTAGGAAATGTTCTAATTTCATTCTTTTACATGTAGCTGTCCAGTTTTCCAAACGCCATTTATTGAAGAGGCTGTCTTTGCCCCATTGTATATACTTGCCTCTTTTGTAAAAAATAAGGAACCCATAGGTGCATGGATTTATTTCTGGGCTTTCTATCTTGTTTCATTTGTCTATATTTCTGTTTTTGTGCTAATACCATACTGTCTTGATGACTGTAGCTTTGTAGTATATCTAGTCAGGAAGATTGATTCCTCTAGCTCCATTCTTCTTTCTCAAGACTGCTTTGGCTATTTGGGGTCTTGTGTGTTTCCATATGAGTTGTGAAATTTTTTGTTCTAGTTCTGTGGAAAATGCCATTGGTAATTTGATAGGGATTATATTAAATCTGTAGAATGCATTTGGTAGTATAGTCATTTTTACAATATTGATTCTTCCTACCCAGGAACATGGAATATCTCTCCATCTATTTATGTCATCTTTGATTTCTTTCATTTGTGTCTTATAATTTTCTGTGTATAGTTCTTTTGTCTCCTTAGCTAAGTTTATTCCTAGATATTTAATTCTTTTTGTTGCAATGATGAATGGGATTGATTCCTTAATTGCTCTTTCTGAGTTTTCATTGTTCGTATGTAGAAATGCAAGTGATTTCAGTGTATTGATTTTGTATCCTTTGACTTTGCTAAATTTACTGATTAGCTATAGTAATTTTCTTTACTATCTTTAAGGTTTTCTATGTACGGTTTCATGTAATCTGAAAACAGTGAGAGCTTTACTTCTTTTCCAATCTGGATTTATTTTATTTCATTTTCTTCTCTGATTGCTGTAACTAGGACCTCCAGAACTATGTTGAATAATAGTGGTGAAAGTGGACACCCTTGTCTTGCTCCTGATCCTAGGGTAATGCTTTCAGTTTTTAACCATTGAGAATAATGCTTGCTGTAGGCTTATCAAATATGGTCTTTACTATGTTAAGGTAGGTTCCTTCTATGCCCATTTTTTGAAGAGTTTTAATCCTAATTGGGTGTTGAATTTTGTCAAAGGCTTTTTCTGCATCTATTGAGAGGATCATATGTTTTTTTAATATGGTGTATTATACTGATGGATTTCTGAACATTGAAGAATTCTTGCATCCATGGAATAAACCCAACTTGATCATAGTGTGTGAGCTTTTTGATGTGTTGCTGAATTCTGTTTGCTAAAATTTTTGTTGAGGTTTTTTTGCATCTATGTTCATCAGTGATATTGGCCTATAGTTTTCTTTTTGTGTGTTGTCTTTGGTTTTGGTATCAGGGTGATGGTGGACTCATAGAAAGAGTTTGGAAGTGTTCCTTCCTCTGCAATTTTTTGAACGAGTTTTAGGAGAATAGGCATTAGCTCCTCTCTAAATGTTTGATAGAATTCTCCTGTGAAGCTATCTGGCCCTGGGCTTCTGTTTTTTGGAAGATTTTAAATCAGAGCTTCAATTTCAGTGCTTGTAATTGAGTAGTTCATAATTTCTATTTCTTCCTGGTTTAGTCTTGGAAGATTAAACTTTTCTGAGAATCTGTCCATTTCTTCCAGGTTATCTAGTTTATTGCCATATAGTTGTTGATACTAGTCTTTGATAATCCTTTGTATTTCTGCATTGTCTGTTATAACCTCTCCTTTTTCATTTCTAATTTTGTTGATTTGACTCTTCTTTTTTCTTGATGAGTCTGACTAAGGGTTTGTCAATTTTGCATATCTTCTCAAAGAACCAGTTTTTAGTTTTATTAATCTTTACTATTGTATCTTCCATTTCTTTTTCATTTATTTCTTCTCAGATCTTTATGATTTATTTCCATCTACTAATTTTTTTTCTTCTTTTTCCAGTTGCTTTAGGTGTAAAGTTAGGTTGTCCATCTGATGTTTTTCTTGTTTCTTGAATCTTTACTATTGTATCTTCCATTTCTTTTTCATTTATTTCTTCTCAGATCTTTATGATTTCTTTCCCTCTACTAATTTTTTTTCTTCTTTTTCCAGTTGCTTTAGGTGTAAAGTTAGGTTGTCCATCTGATGTTTTTCTTGTTTCTTGAGGTAGGATTGTATTGCTATAAACTTCCCTCTTAGAAGTGCATTTGCTGCATCACATAGGTTTTGAGTTCTCGTGTTTTCATTGTCACCTATTTCAAGAAATTTTTTGAATTCCCTTTTGATTTCTTCAGTAACCTGTTGGTTATTTAGAAATGTGTTGTTTAATCTCCATGTTTTTGTGTTTCTTATAGTTTTGTTGTTGTTGTTGTTGTTGTTGTTTTCTTCTAATTGATATCTAGTCTCATACCATTGTGGTCAGAGAAGATGCTTGATATAATTTCAATTTTCTTAAATTTACTGAGGTTTGATTTGTGGCCTAAGATATGGTCTATCCTGGGGAATACTCCAGGTGCACTTGAGAAAAAGGTGTATTCTTCTGCATTTCAATGGCATGTCCTGAAGATATCAATGAGCTCCATCTCATCTAATGTATCATTTAAGACTTGTATTTCCTTATTCATTTTCTGTTTAAATGATCTGTCCATTGGTGTGAGTTACTGTCAGTTTCTCCTTTTATATCTGTTAGTGTTTGTCTGATGTATTGAAGTGTTTCTATGTTGGGTGCATAGATATTTTCAATTGTTATGTCTTCCTCTTGGATTGATTCCTTGATCATTATGTAGTGTCCTTCCTTATCTCTTGTAATCTTCTTTATTTTAAGGTCTATTTTGTCTGATATGAGGATTCCTATTCCAGCTTTCTTTTGCCTCCCATTTCATGGAATATATTTTTCCATCCTCTCAGACTATACGTACCTTGAGGTCTGAAGTGAGTTTCCTGTAGCCAGCATATATATGGGTCTTCTTTTTGTATCCATTCAGCCAGTCTGTGTCTTTTGGTTGGTGCATTTAATCCATTTACATTTCAAGTAATTATTGATATATATGTTCCTACTGCCATTTTCTAATTACTTGGGATTGATTTTGCAGATCTTTTTCTTCTCTTGTATTTTTGACTATATAAACCATTTAACATTTGTTGTAAAGCTGGTTTGGTGGTACTGAATTCTCTTAACTTTTGCTTCTCTGAAAAACTTTTGATTTCTCCATCAATTTTGAATGAGATCCTTGCTTGTTACACAGTAATTTTGGTTGTAGATTTTTCCTTTTCAGTACTTAAATATATCCTGCCATTCCCTTCTGACCTGTGGTTTCTGCTGAAAGATAAGCTGTTAAGTATATGGGGTGTCCTTGTATGTTACTTGCTGCTTCTCCCTTGTTCCTTTTAATATTCTTTATTTGTGTTTAGTCTTTGTTAGTTGATTAGTATGTGTCTTGGCATGTTTCTCCTTGGGTTTATCCTGTATTAGACTCTTTGTGCCTCTTGGACTTGATTGACTATTTTCTTTTACATGGTGGGGAAATTTTCAACTTCAAAAACTTTCTCATACCCTTTCTTTTTCTCTTCTTCTTCTGGGACCCCTATAATTCGAATGTCGGTGTGTTTGATATTGTCCCAGAGGTCTCTGAGACTATCCTCAGTTCTTTTCATTCTTTTTACTTTATTCTACTCTTCAGAAGTTATTTCCAACATTTTGTGTTCTAGTTCACTGATTCATTCTTCTGCTTCAGATATTCTGCTTTTGATTCCTTCTAGAGTATTTTTAATTTCAGTAATTGCATTGTTTGTCTCTGTATGTTTATTGTTTAATTCTTCTAGGTCTTTGTTAATTGATTCTTGCATTTTCTCAATTTTGTTTTCAAGGTTTTTGATCATCTTTACTATCATAATTCTGAATTCTTTTTCAGGTAATTTTCCTATTTCTTCTTTATTTGTATTTCTGTGTTTCTAGTTTGTTCCTTCATTTGTGCATATTTCTCTGCCTTTTAAATTATTTTTTCTTTTCAAGTTATTGTGTTTGAGGTCTCCTTTTCCCAGGCTTCAAGAAAAGTTGGATTCTTTCCTTCAAGAAGGTTGAATTCTTTCTTCCTTTTGGTTTCTGCCCTGTAAGATTGGTCCAGTGATTTGTGTGAGCTTCATATAGGTTGAGATTTGTACTGAGTATTTGTTTATTTTTCCTCTGGTGAGCAAGGCTGAGTGAGGTGGTAATTCTGTCTTTTGATAATTGGGTTTGTATTTTTGTTTTGTTTGTTGCTTAGATGAGGCGTCCTGCACAGTGTGCTACTGGTGGTTGGGTGATGCCAGGTCTTATATTCAAGAGGTTTCCTCAGTGTGAGTTCTCACTATTTGATACTCCCTAGGACTAGTTCTCTGGTAATCTAGGGTCTTGGAATCAGTGCTCCCACTCCAAAGGCTCCGGGTTTGATCTCTGGTCAGGATCAAATATTCCACAACTGGTTTGCTATGGCATTAAGGAAAAATAAACAAATATCCAAAAATGAGAAACCAAAGATGAACCCCAGGCAAATGGCAGTTACAAAATCAGCAAATAATAATTAAAATAATGGAATATACACATATACATATATAACCATGAGCAATATAAAAACAGCCCAACAAAAATAAATTACAATAGATTGATCCAGCAAGCAAAGGAAATAAAAAATTATATTTACCAGTTAACAACAAAACTAACTTGAGCACAAACTGGAAAACAAAACTAAAGCCAAGTGGGGAATAAAGCAATGAAAACAAAACTAACAAATATGTTGAGAGGAAAGGAAAGATAAGAAAGAAAGAATAGATATGCAAAGTTAAATAGAGGTAGATGAAGAAGGTTTATATGCATTAAAGATTAACTGCAAGGGGAAAAGAACAGTATAAAAGGCAAACGAAGGAATTAATGTTAAAACATATTATAGGCTTAAAATTTTTTTTTTTAATTATAAGAAAAGAGAAAAAATTAGAAGAAAGAAAAAAGAGTTCAAAAGAAAAGGGAAAACTCTACAGAACTGCAAAAGCCCAAGGTAGAGGCAGAGGCTTATAACAACAGTAGAAAGTGTGACTGAATATACACAGATATATATACACCCATAAGCAATATCAAAACAGTCCAAAAAAAATTAAGTACAATAGATTGACCCGGTGAACAAAGGAAACCCAAAATTATATATAGCAGAACAATACTAATTAAAGAACAAACTGGAAAACAAACTAAAGCTAGGTGCCAATTGGGAAATAAAGCAATGAAACTAAAACTAACAAATATATTGAGAGAAAAGGAGAGAAAGTAAAGAAAGAAAGAATCGACATGCAAAGTTAAATAGAGGTAGATAAAGAAGATTTACATACATTAAAGATTAACAGCAAGAGGAAAAGAACTGTAGGAAAAGAAAACAAAGGAATAAATGTAAAAAAATAATAACAGATAAAAAAAACTAAAAATTAAAATTAAAAAAAAAAAACAGGAAAAAAAAAAATAGAGACAAACTTCACAGAAGTGCAAAAGCCCAACATAGAGGCAGAGGTTTATGACAAACATATGACTGAGGAAAAAGGAAAAAACTCAAAAGTTTAATTGAATTTTTTAGTGCCAATAAAATCAACAACTACAACGGGGTGGGAAGCAGGGGTAGGGAGGTGGAAAAAGAAAAAAAAAATCCAAAAGAGTCTACAGAATAAGTCAAAAAATAAGAATAATAAATGTTTTTCTTGAGTCACTGCTGTCTCTGCTGTCAAAGTCCTTTTCAGCTCTGGGAGTCACAGTCCGCCTCACCTCCCTAGGACGCCCTCCAACACTGTTCTGATCCCTGGACCTGCTGTAGGGGCAGCTCAGATTCTAACCTGGTCCCTCTCCTGTGTGTTCTTGCCTCCAAAGTCCACAGCGATCAGAGCCAGTGTGTTTTCTTTTGTGGGAGCTCTCAATAACCTTTTATATATTCCATAGACAGATAATCTGCTTAGTTGATGGTGTGGATTTAATCTGCAGCTAGTACAGCTGGTGGGAAGGTTTTGGGTCTTTCTCCTTAGCCACACTGCCCCTGAGTTTCAATGTGGTTTTATTTACACCTCTTCATGTGGGTCTACATGAGGCTGCCCTGGAGGGCTTGGGTCTGCCCCAGTGAGGGCCAGGTGTGGAGGTGGTGCAGCTGCTTGGATCACAGGGGTTCTGGCAGCACCAGGTACTCAGGGGGTTAGTGGCTAGGGCAGCAGGAAATGTTTTCTAGAAGGGTATGGCAACCAGTATTGGCCAATACGCTCCAGTATTCTTGCCTGGAGAACCCCCCTCCCTGACCGAGAAGACTGGCAGGCCACATTTACAGGGTCTCAAAGAGTTGGACAAGACCGAAGCGACTCTGCGTGCATAAATACAGTATTTTTGTTGTTGTTGTTTGTTTTTTGCCTTTGGCAGCTCTGCCCCAGTGAGAGATGAATGTGAGGGTGGTACACCTACTTGACTTGCAGGGACCCTGGCAGCGCCAAGTGTTGAGGGACACAAACTGTCTCTTTGGTAGGAGTTATGGCCATATCACCTCCTCACATCCCCTCAATCTGTCTCTCCACAGTCAACAGCAGCCCTCACATTGGGATTGCTTCACAATCCCTAAACTCCAGCTCCCACCCCCTACCCATTCCAGGAGACCCGCATTCCTGCCAGGCATATGTATGGCTGCTGCAAGCACTGTGTGATTCTCATCCCATTTAGGCTGCCACAGATCAGCTGTTTCACTCTCAGCCTTAAATGTTTCTCCTCTGACTCAGACAATTGCCCCTCAGTGGGGATTGGACCCCTGCTTCAGTTCCCCCACCCGCCAAGAGTAGGTCCAGTCCTATTAATAGTTCTGTTTTTCCCCCTAGTTCTTTTGTCCTACTGAATTTTGCATGGGTCTATATATTTTTTTCCACTGGTTAGGTCCTCCTGTCTGCTCTCAGCTGGTGTTCTCAATGCCCTTCTGTGTCTGAAGGTGTTTTCCTGATGTATCCATGGAGGGAGATGTACTCCACATCCACTTACTCCTATGCCATCTTGTTCTCCCTCCGATACTTTTTTTTTACTGTGTACTTCACAGCCCATTATGAGATTGCACTAGCCTAGTCTTTCAGCCTCATGTTGGGTTCTTTTTCCCTTGCTTACAAGGTTTCAGACAGATTCTACTTCCTTTAAAGGAATAACATTTTAAAATGGAATTATGGTGCATAGAATAGGTACTCAATAAATAGTCTTATAGAAACAAATAGAATATTCTTGGATTTGATTGGCAAAGGAAACATGGTAAAATTTTGAAGAGAAAACTATTAGCCCTGACTAATTATGTTGTATAGGCAACTCACATTAATTTTTCCATGTGGGTAATCTCACTTCAAATGTAATATGTGTTGTTGTTGTTGCTCAGTAGCTCAATTGTGTATGATTCTTTGTGACCCCATGGGCTTCAGCACTGTATAATGTATAAATGCATCTGTGCATAAATAAGTATATGTAAATGTAATAAAATATTATTCAACCATCAAAAGAATGAAGTAATGCCATTTGCAGCAATGTGGATGGGCCTAGAGATTATCATACTACGTGAAGTGAGTCAGACAGAGGAAAAGAAGTATCATATGGTATCACTTATGCATGGAATGTAAAAAGTAATACAAGTGAACTATTTAGAAAACATAAACAGATTCACAGACAAAGAAAACAAACTTATGGTTATGAAAAAGGAGGAGGTGGGATATATTGAGAGTAAATTAGCAGATGTATACTAACATATATGAAATAGACAATAATAATTTACTGGCCAGCACAGAGAACTATATTCAATATCTTGTAATAAGCTATAATGGAAAATAATTAGAACAAACTGATACACACATATTAATATATATGTATAACCAAATTGCTTTGCTGTACACCTGAAACACAATACAGTAAACCAATTATACATCAATAAAAATAAAAATTTTCAGTATTTTCTTAAAATTCCTAGTTTTCAATATTGTTTTTTGTATATCAAATGATAATCATTGGAATAGAGAAGGCTATTAGTTTTTGTTAAAGTCCTAGAGGGCCTGAACTATTTTAGAATTTTGCCTGAGTCAAATTTATGTACAGTTAATATCTTTACATTGAACTTGCTATTACTGTTATTCCATTCAGAATTTTTTTTCAAGTATCACTCAAAACTTTTAAAACATCTAATTACACAGTCTTAAAACTCAGCAAACATTAAAATCCCAAATATTCTTGCTATTTGGAAAAAAAAAAAACTTGTCTGAATCTATTAAAACTGACAAAGTTGATTCTTGTGGTACATTATTTGAACAACCCATCCAAGATACATCGAGAAAAGTCAAAAGATCCACAGTGAACACCTATATAACTACCGTTAATTTTCTTTAACATGTAAATAGCCATATATTCATTATTTTATCCATTAATCAATGCATCTTATTTTAATGCCTCCCTAAAGCAAGTTGAGGGCTTCCCTGGTGGCTCAGATGGTAAAGAATCCATCTGCAATGTGGGAAACTTGGGTTCGATCCCTAGGTTGAGAAGATCCCCTGGAGGAGAGCATGGCAATTCACTCTAGAACTCCTGCCTGGAAAATCCCTATGGACCAAAGAGCCTGGCAGGCTACTGTCCATGGGGTGGCAAAGAATCGGACACAACTGAGTGACCAAGAACAGCATCAGTCAGTTCAGTTCAGTTCAGTCACTCAGTCGTGTCCGACTCTTTGCCACCCCATGAATCGCAGCACGCCAGGCCTCCCTGTCCATCACCAACTCCTGGAGTTTACTCAAATTCATGCCCATCGAGTCGGTGATGCCATCCAGCCATGTCATCCTCTGTCATCCCCTTCTCCTCCTGCCCCCAATCCCTCCCAGCATCAGGGTCTTTTCCAATGAGTCAACTCCTCGCATGAGGTGGCAAAAGTACTGGAGTTTCAGCTTCAGCATCAGTCCTTCCAATGAACACCCAGGACTGATCTCCATTAGGATGGACTGGATGGATCTCCTTGTAGTACACATAGCACAAAGCAAATTGCAGATATCAGTACATTTCAACACTAAACACAGTAAAAGACATATCATTAATGAGATTTCACCATATGTTTATACTCTGTGTGTGCATGCATGCTCAGTAGTGTCTGACTCTTTGTGACCCCATGGACTGTAGCCTGCCAGGCTCTTCTGTCCATGGGATTTCCCAGGGAACAATACTGGAGTGCGTTGTCATTTCCTCCTCCAGGGGATCTGCTGGATCTAATCCATGTTCCTGCATCTGTTGCCTTGCAGGCAGTCTCTTTACTACTGAGCCACCAGGGAAGCTGTGTTTATACTCTAGTTGAGGTTAAATTTATAAATAATAAAATGAGCAAACAATATTTTCACAAGTACATAAACTTGGTTGGTTACACTCGTGTAACCCAAACATCTAGGAAGAGAAAGAACATTACCCCCAAGATCTCTTCCAACTTCCCTCAGTCAATTCTGTTTCTCACCCTCTGAAGTTAAAAGTCTTACTTTTTTCATCATAGGTGGAATTTTGACCTCTTCTAGGTTTTTGGCATGTAATAATTGTTTGCTCAGCATGAATTTTAACTCAATTTTAATGAATAATTCCTGATCTAATATTCATTTTTCTTTTTCTCAAGTTATATCCTGTGGGAATTATTCTGTGCAAGGTTGATGATAAACTCAGTTTGTTTTTATTTTTTAATTTTTTTTTACATGTTTTTATATGTTTATTTATACTCATGTTTGAAATAGAATTTAATTGGGGCTACCACTCTAGACTAAAAGTTTGTAGAGAACTTTTAATCTATGAATAGATGTCTTTTAAAATACTGGACATTTTAAATCTTTTTCTGCTTTTGTATATTCCTTATACTCTTTGGAACCCAGATTAAAAGCATGTTAGACTCTTTTTTACTATCTTTAATGCCTCTCAGTCTCTCATAGTCTTCATTTTTTTTGACTCTCTGAGATATAGTCTAGGTAATTTACACAGATAAAGTTTCATATTAATTGGCTCCTTTAGCTGCATATAACTTGCTTTAAATATAATCTAATTTTTTAATATAAATATTTATATATTTAAATTTAAAAGCTCTATTTAGTACTTTCTGAAACTTCCTGGCCAATTTTGATAGTCTCCTGATCTTTAGTCATACATTATAATTTTTAACATATAAAATATTAATATTGCATGTATTTTACACTGTCACTACAACATTATGTACTTCTTTAATTGCTTTTGTTTACTAATGGTAGATTGTGTTCTCCTGTATTTTTTGTTATGGGAAAATGATCTTGGAAATCTGTGTGTGGAAATTCCTTGATGCCTAGGTTTATAGCACATTTATCTATGAACTAGTTTTGAGTTTATTTTTTTCTAGATGTCTGAGGAAACAAATTCATGCTTAATGTGGGCTGAGATACTATGAATCAGTTCCAAATGCACAGAAGGGCAGAGTTGTGGTAGGAGTCTCAAGGGATATATTTGTTTATTCCTGCTCAATCCAGAACGAAAGTTAAGGCAATAAATCAGGCCACTATATTTTCATTTTTTGCTTATGCACTGAAATTGCATAACTTCTTTGGGCCTAACTTTATTCTGGTGTCTGTAATTTCACTTTCCACTTTCATAGAAACAGACTCTGCATCAACCAGATGTGTTTTTGTCTCCTATCACCAACATGAACAAGCACAGGCACTGTCCAATATATATTGGTAACTGTAAGTTAGATTCTGACTTCAGAAAATGTTTACTTCTCTGAATATATTATCAGTAATTTCTGACATCTGACAATTTCCTCATTATTCAATGATTTATGGTTTTCAGTTGTTCTGAGGTAATAGTTTGTATCTCCAGCATCCTATTGTGGAAATTGTCCCGTGTCATAATTAGATAGATGAAGCCAGGTAGTTACTTCAAAGGTTTTTAAGGAGAAACTTATATTAGAAAGGTAGATCATAAGAGAAAAGTACATGCTCTATAATTCTAGTAGTTGTCATATACTCTCATTGTTGTTTAGTCTTTAAGTTGTATCCGATTCTTTTGTGCCCCTATGGACTGTAACCCCTCAGGATCCTCTGTCCATGGGGCTTCCCAGGCAAGAATACTGGAGTGGATTGCCATTTCCTTCTCCCGGGGATCTTCTGACCCAGGGATCAAACCCATGTCTCCTGCATTGGAAGGCGGATTCTTTACCACTGAGCCACCAGGGAAGAATGAGAGAGAGAGTGGAGACACACAATCACACCTTTCATCATTTTGTCTCTTGATTTCTTTTTTCTCTGTATCCTTGTAAACATTAGTTATCTATTAAAATTTATTGTTTCTAAAGTAGCTTACCCCTATTGTCTTTGTTCTGCTTGATTTTCTTGAATATATTTTCTTCTTTGAAAGATTGATAATGTTTATGCTGACTTTGGATTAAATTACTATATTATTTTCACTGCCTCCAGAACTAAATTCTTATGTTAATTCCATTAACTTCCTATCTATTTCAATTTCCCTTCATATATATGTGTGTACCTATAAACACAAATATATGTATATACATAAAAATACATATATATTCATAAACAAGAATTGTTGATATGCTTATAAATATATGTGCATCTAAATAGACATGGAGTTTGGTGCAATGCAAAACAATTTATACGAGAAAGATCAATTAGACTTAAAAAGCAATTTATTTTAATATGTATACTCTAAACTGTAATGAATACATATGCATGCATTGTTGTATAAATGTATCACATGAGCTGGTTCAAATATATTACCTTCATTAATGTGTGAAATAAACTTTACTACAGAGTAAACTTCTAAAAATAAAAATGTTCTGCATTAAATTGTTTGTTAATAATTGTATTTCAAAATTTTCACTTTTTTTGCTTCTAAAAATAAACAGTCCTATATACATTTCAAATTAACTTTATTGGTAAGAAATTTTTAAAAATAGGCTTCTACATCACAGCATATATGGGGTCAAGCTTCAGTTCAGTTCAGTTCATTCGCTCAGTCATGTCCAACTCTTTGCGACCCCATGAACCTCAGCACACCAGACCCCCCTGTCCATCACCAACTCCTGGAGTCCATCCAAACCCATGTTCATTGAGTCGATGATGCCATCCAACCATCTCATCCTCTGTCATCCGCTTCTCCTCCTGCCGTCAGCATCAAGGTCCTTTCAAATGAGTCAGCTCTTTGCATCAGGTGGCCAAGGTACTGAAGTTTCAGCTTCAGCATTAGTCCTTCCAATGAACACCGAGGACTGATCTCCTTTAGGATGGACTGGTTGGATCTCCTTGCAGTCCAAGGGACTCTCAAAAGTCTTCTCCAACACCACAGTTCAGAAGCATCAATTCTTCGGTGCTCAGCTTTCTTTATAGTACAACTCTCACATCCATACATGACCACTGGAAAAACCATAGCCTAGACTAGACGGACCTTTGTTGACAAAGTAATGTCTCTGCTTTTTAATATGCTGTCTAGGTTGGTCATAACTTTCCTTCCAAGGAGTAAGTATCTTTTAATTTCATGGCTGCAATCACCATCTGCAGTGATTTTGGAGCCCAGAAAAATAAAGTCAGTCACTGGGGTCAAGCTTAGAGTGTGCTTAACTTTAATTTTGTTCCAACTAGAAGGATTTTTTAAGAGTAATATATTATTTTCTGGTTCCCCATATGGCTTATCATGGAAATGATATGCCTATTGCAAAACATGTCCCTTTTGCTTTGAGAAAGTAAGACATCAGAGGAAGACATTATTTGCATATAAGTGCATGGCAACTTTCACAAATGAAAAATTTATGAATTTACTTAAAATGAAAAGGCTTCTTGAGAAGTGTTTTCTGTAGCTGTCTCACAAAGTCAGAGTGAATTTGACTTAGCTTTAGAGATTAAAGGTACGAAACAGTCGACAGTGTTGGCATGTGGCCGTCTTGTTCTTAAGTCTCTATAACATCTGCTTGGCAAATGGGGGAAAAGCAATTTCTGAAAATATTATATCATATTATCCAGGTTTTATTTACCATCTAAGACTTAATTTAATTGCTCAACTTAAATAAATAAATGAGGTTGTAAGGCTACTATCTGTTTATAGAATTGTACTGAGCAGAGGACCTGAATGGATATTTCTCTAAAAAGGTCATACAGATGGCTGATAGACACATGAAAAGATGTTCAAAATCGCTGGTTATTAGAGAGATGCAAATTAAAACTACAATCAGATATCACCTCACACTGGTCAGAATGGCTATCATCAAAAAATCCACAAAACGCAAATGCTGGAGAGGGTGTGGAGAGAAGAGAACCCTCCTGCACTGTTGGTGGGAATGTAAATTAGTACAGCACTGTCAGATTTGGAGAAGGAAATGGCAACCCACCCCAGCAGTCTTGCCTGGAGACTCCCATGGACAGAGGAGCCTGGCAGGCCATGGTCCATAGGGTCGCAGAGAGTCGGACACGACTGAAGCGACTAAGCATGCACATGGAGAATAGAATGGAGACGCCTCACAAAACTAAAAATAGAGCTGTCATATGACCCTCCAATCCCATTCCTGTGCATATATCCAGAAAACAATGTGGACCCGAAAGATACATGCCTGCCAATGTTCATTGCAACACTGTTTACAATGGCCAAGATATGGAAGCAACCTAAATGTCCATCGACAGAGGACTGGACAGAGAATGTATGGTATATACATATATAGTGTAATACAACTCAGACTTTTTTTTCCCCCCATTTCTTTTTATTAGTTGGAGGCTAATTACTTTACAATATTGTAGTGGTTTTTGCCATACATTGACGTTGTCTAGGACCATCCATGTCACATTTGCAGTGACATGGATGGTCCTAGACAGTGTCATACTGAGTGAAGCAAGTCAGAGAATGAGAAATATCGTATGACATCCCTTATCTATGGAATCTAAAAGAACTGATACAAATGAACTTGCAAAACAGAAAGAGACTCACAGACTTAGAAAACAAACTCGGGGCTGCCAGAGGGGAAGGTATAGTTAAGGACTTTGGGAAGATCATGTCTACACTGCTATATTTAAAATGGATAACCAACAAATATAGCATATGGAACTCTGCTCAATGTTATGTGCCAGCCTGGATGGGAGGGGAGTTTAGGAGAGAATGAATATATGGAAGGCTGAGTCCTTTCACTGTTCACCTGAAACTATTGCAACACTGTTAATTAGCGATATCCCAATACAAAATGCTTATGGTACTAAAGATAAATAAATAAAAATACAATAATTTAAGAAAGAATTGCACTGAAAATATTTTAATACAAAAAGAGAAATTAAAAATTAGGGTTTCCTTGGTGGTACAGTGGATAAGAATCTGCCTGCCAATGCAGAAGACATGTCTCCAGTCCCTCATTTGGGAAGATCCCACATACCGTGGAGTAACTAAGTCAGCACAACACAGCTACTGATCTGTGGTTCTAAAGATCAGGAGTTGCGTCTACTGAAACCCTCACACCCTAGAGCCCCTGCTCCACAACAAGGGAAGCCACCACAACGAGAAACCTGTGCATCTCAGCGTGAGAGCAGCCCTGCTCGCTGCACTAGGGAAAAGCCATGTAGCAACAAAGACTTAACATAATCATAAATAAAATTATATAAAAAATTAATGTGGGGTAACATTTCATGACATGGGACCTAGTAGATGACATAACAGTAGATAAAACCAAATTTACTGCCTCTGAATAATGAAACAGATGTCTGATGGTCTCTCCAAATCACTTCAACAAAAGAATTCAGTGTTTAATTCTACCTTAGAATTTGAATCTATGACATATATTAATTCAGAGATAATAAAGTATAATTTCTCAACAAGACTAAAGTAAAAAATACTTAAGTTATAAAAAATAGGTAAACATTTGCATGATAAGCAAATTTAATAAGATATTCAGCAAATTCATCTGTGAAATTCATCAGTGAAAGTTTATTTTTTTTTATAACCATACTAAGTTTGATCAAGAGATTCACCTTGTGACCTTTGCTACTCTCACTATACAAATTCTGATAACCTGTCATCTAATCATTCATCTATTGGTAATCTTTGAATCAATTATTTCAGATGAGCTGCATGATTATCAGTTATTTCTTCTGTTTCCATAATACTTTCTACATTTATTCAGTGGAAAACTACTGTAAAGATGAACTTTTCATCATCAAAGCTGAAATGCAATTTACACAAGGGAACAAAGGGTAGAACTGGCCATGGCCTAGATTTTTCCTCCTAAATAGCTAATCTGGAGAATAAAGTGTTCATTCTCTAGTCATGTGGCTTAAAATGACCCACTGTTGTGGTGGTGGTTTCCCCTGTTTATATATAACAATCAGTGAAATTTCACAGTCTTTAATAAATGCAATGTATATCTATACATTACACTCATGATTCTTTCTGATGCTTAAGCATTTTATTTTGGACCACAGTGTAGGTCTTTGCTCCCCTCGGCACAAGTTCACTAATATTCATTAGTTTCCAATATCTTCATTACTTTCTAACAAAGAAGAATCAGAGAGCCTTCCTGAATGCTTTTCCTCTTTAGACCTGAAATACATTCAAACACTAGGTGTATCTGATGCTACTGGACTGGAATTATAGCTAGACAAATTCAGCTAATAAAGCCAAAAAATGGTATGTATTAAATATATACATATATATATATGTTGTATATTAAATATGTAGATAATATATTAAATATATGTTATGTATTAAATATATGTGGAATTCTTAACTTATATTAATTATAGAATTATGAATGTTTGATTATATACTTGTATCAGTTCTGTCACATTGCATATGTTGGTTGCTAAAAAGAGTAATTAAATATATGTATTATTCTATGAAATGTATGCAGTTTTATAATATTTAACTCATCAATGGAACTTCACTCAATAAACCACTGAAAAGAGTTTTAAGTTTTTATTGCAGATCTATTTACCCTCAGGCTACATTATTTTAAAAATATACAATCAACATTCATTATCTAAAATAACTAGAAAAATATTTTAATGTGATTTTCTTACTGCATTTTTTCAGTTTTTAGGAATTGCATGTTCCTTTTAATTTTTTATATATTTAAATCATCCATAAATTTTCAAAGCTAAAACTATATGATATAGTGACCTTTTAAATTCCTTTTTCTGGCTGCAAAGTATATCATCAAGTGACTATGCCATAGCTTCTTCAAATAGTCCTCCCTTTTTATTTTCCTCAAAGATAAAATGGAATAGCAACGCTATAATCCCATAATATTTGGGGGAGGATTCCATAGAGTATAATTTTTAAGAGCTTTATGCACAGAAATTGGGCAAATTCTATGTATGTTTATTGAATAAGTTAAAAATGTTTCAATTAATCCCAATCATTTTATATATTTATGTGTAAGGCCCAACATTAAAAACACAGAACAACTGTAAATAGCATTCTAAATTATTTGTTTTCTAGCTAAGTTGTGTACAGTGAGGCAATTGCTAAACGCCTACAGCATTGAATACCTGGGCAGAAGAATAAACTAAAATGCTAATCTGTAAAATTATAAGAAAGCTAGAGAGTACGTGAACTTCCCTGGTGGCTCAGATGGTAAAAGCGTCTGCTTGCAATGCAGGAGACCTGGGTTCAATCCCCCTGGAGAAGGAAATGGCAACCCACTCCAGTACTCTTGCTGGAAAATTCCATGGATGCAGGAGCCACATAGGCTATAGTCCAAGGGGTCGCAAATAGTCAAACATGACTGAATGACTTCACTTTCACTTTTCCGAGTGTATTGAACTCTGTTATACTTTATTGTTTATTATAATTTTCTGACAACAGGAGTTGTAATAGGTTATTGAGGTTTCTTGTTCCTCAGTCACTAAGTCATGGCCGACTCTTTGCGACTACATGGACTACAGCATACCAGGCTTCCCTGTCCTTCACTGTCTCCTGGAGTTTGCTCAAATTCTTGTCCACTGAGTCGGTGATGCCATTGAAGCATCTCATCCTCCAAACTCCCTTCTCCTCCCACCTTCAATCTTTCCTAGCAACAGGGTCTTTTCCAATGAGTCAGCTCTTTGCATCAGGTGACCAAAGTATTAGAGCTTCAGCTTCAGTATGTCTTTTCAATGAATATTCAGGGTTGATTTTCTTTAGGATTGACTGTTTTGATCTCCTAGGTGTCCAAAGGACTCTCAAGAGTCTTCTCCAGCACCACAATTCAGAAGCTTCAATTCTTTGGCACTCAGCTTTCTTTATGGTCCAACTCTCACAACCATACATGACAACTGGAAAAATCACAGCTTTGACTATATGAATCTTTACTGGCAAAGTGATGTCTCTGCTTTTTAATACACTGACTACTTTTGTCATAGGTTTCTTTTCAAGGAGCATGCATCTTTTAATTTCATGGCTGCAGTCACCATCCTCAGTAGTTTTAGATCCCAGGAAAATAAAATCCATCACTGCTTCTACTTTCTCCCCATCTATTTGCCATGAAGTGATGGCACCAGACTCCATGATCTTAGTCTTTTGAATGTTGAGTTCCAAGCCAGCTTTTCAACTCTCCTCTTTCACCCTCATCAAGAGGCTCTTTAATTCCTCTTTACTTTCTTCCATTAGAGTGGTATCTGAGATTGTTGATATTTCTCCCAGCAATCTGAGATTAGGGAGTGTTGTTCCAGAAAATTTTTGTGAATTTTTTTGAAATGATTTCATATTGACCTGATGTATATTAGCATTGTATTATACAATGTATTATATACAATGTATTATACATATTGACCTGATATATATTAACATTGTATTATACAATGTTATTGTATAATAACATTGATGTATATTAACATGTATATAAACATTCATCTTTTCTTCATCATGCTACTCCATGTATCACAATTATACTTCTCTCTAACAAGTTTCATCCTCAATGTCAGTACAAAGCAAATGTCAACCATCTACCTCATTTATCCTTAGTGACCTAGAGGAAATGGGAATAATTTATAATAGGAGCAACCTGGATTTGATATAAAGGAAAATACAAAATATAAAAAAGCTTCGTGAATGTGCATGGTACCAGATAAGATTACAGAATCCTGTTTCTTAAGCATTTTCAAGAATAGAAAAGTCAGTTTAGGGCACTTTAAAAGAAAAACTCAGTGATGGTTCTTTGATTTTCATTCATCAGTAAGGAAAAAATAATGTGAATAAAAATACTAATAAGGTACTTCTATTATGACTACACTACTAATGAAATAATAACAAATAAGTGTTAAGCAACAGAGAGCAGGACATGGTGAAAGATGACAGCGGATTATAAGTTTAACATTTGTGAGAAAATCTACGTAAAATTCTTTAAAATAGGATTCCTTGGGAAAATATTTAGACAAAAAGAAAAGAAACCATTTATTTTAACAAGTACCATAATTGTCTCCTTAGAGAAAACCACTGTGAATTTTGAATGGTTTCTTCATAATCAGTCTACTGAGTTTAATTTCCTGTATGTTTCCACTTGCCATTATTGCTCTGCCATCTCATCCAGAGCAGATCCCACACATACCTCAGCTTCCCCTCAACCAAAGTGCTATAGTCCACACAGCTGTTCAGGTTCTGATCCTCTTCTTACTACCGAGTTTGTTTCCCTGTCTGGTGCCCAGAATGTGAACTATTTCAGTATGAAAAAATGACAGTGAAATCTGAAGTATTTGCATTTCTCTAAACAGGAGTGAATCATCAGTTTAGTTGTGTATGGTTCTCCTGCACACGATAGAAAATCCCCCCACACATAGAGATTCCAAAACCTGAAGTTTCATTTATGGAAAAAAGAAAATGCACTGCTTTTATTGCTGTTTTCAAACTTTGCCCTTAACACAAGAGATGAAAAGCAGTCAAAATTAACTAATTCATATCCACAAGTTGCCATTTTTAAAGATTTGATTCAAATTTTGCAAAATCACCAGAAAAAAGACATTGTCACATAGATAAACCTTGATTTTTATAATAACAAAATGCCTACCAATATTTCATACACATTTCTGAGCAAATAGTGAAAAACTAAATGCAGGAGTGGCCAAGGTGGCAGAGCAGGAAGACCCTGAGTTCAAATCCTCCCATGGTAACACCAAAATTTCCACTATTTACAGCAAAACCACTGATGAGAAAAACCATAAGACAAGGAGAAAAGGTCTTATACAGCTAAAGATACAAAGAAGGAATCACAGCAAGACCACTGGAAGGAGTGGAGAGGCTACACAGTGAAGATGACCCCCCTCAGGTAAGTAACACACAAATAGGAGGGTAATTACAATTGCACAGGTTTTTCCCAAGCACTGAGTGGTCTGAGACCCACATCTGGGTCACCAGATTTCACTTGTATGTGAAATCTAGAAAGCAAAACAAATGAAAAAAAAAAAAAAAAACAACGAAACAGGGTCATAGATTCAGAGAACAAACTGGTGGCTGACAGAAGGGATGGGGATGAGGGGGTGGAAAGAAATTAAATGAGGAAGATGAAGACATACAAACTTCCAGTTGGAAAGTAAATGAGTCACACATATGAAATGTGTGGGGAATACAGTCAACAAAGTAATATTTTTGTATGGTGACGTATCATAACTAGACTGATTGTGGTGATGATTTGAAATGAATAGAAAACCCACCATGTTGTGTAACAAGAACTAACATAGTGTTGTAGGTCAATTACATTTCAAAAACAAACAAACATACAAACAGACTCATAGTAAAAGAGGTTAGGTCTGTGATTACCAGGGGCAGGGGGTAGTGGGAGGGGGAATTGGATGAAGGTGGTCAAAAGCTACATACTTCCAGTTACAAGATAAATAAGCACCAGGGATGTACTGCACAACATGGTAAATACAATTAGCACTGCTGTACATTATATATGAAAGTTGTTAAGAAAATAAATCCTAAAAGTGGTTTAGAGTACAAAAGTAAATATGTAAACTTGGTTATTGTTCTAAGAATCTCAGCCCCGTGAACAAGAAGGCAAGTGAGAAGTTTTTACTTTTACCAAGTTAGAAGACTGCAAGCCTGGAAATACTACATACTAAGAACAAAACTGAATATTTTAAGAAAATTCTTCGAGTTAGCACAATTTACACATATATTACTAATAAGATTTTAAATTCTCCTTCTCTACTATAGATTACATTAGCATTCCAATACCTATCAACCACCCCATCCCCCATTTCTTTCACTTCAAATCTAGTTTAGAAATCTATGGGATTGAGTTATATGGGGAAAAAATCAAGGAAATATCTGGTTTGGGGGATGGCTTCTGTTTGGCAGCTACAATACAATAACATGCTTAACAGAATATCACAGTGAGAAGTCAACTCAAGAGGTTACCAGTTTCAAGCTTACTACCCACTCTCTCTGGAGAAGGGAAAGGTAACCCACTCCAGTATTCTTGCCTGGAGAATCCCAGGGACAGAGGAGTCTGGCAGGCTACAGTCCATGGGGCTGCAAGAGTCAGACATGACTTAGCCACTAAACCACCACCACCACCATCCACTCTCTCAACTCCTGTACTACTATAATTCCTACTACAAAATATAAATCTCTCCTCTATGGAGGTGGGAGAGAGGCTCAAGAGGGAAGGGACATGAGAAGATGTTCAAGAGTGAAGGGGCAAGAGAGAGGTTTAAGAGGGAAGGGACATATACCTACGGCTGATTCATGTTGATACATGTCAAAAACTAACACAATAATAATGTAAAATGATTATCCTCCAATTAAAAACAGATTTAAAAAAACTGTCCCCCAAAGTAACATTTTGGAGGCTATATTAAGAAGTTAACATGTTTGGAGCACCTTTCATATGCCAAATGATGATGGTAATGATGCTGATGATCTTAGCTAACACAGAGCTCTTACATGTTGCTAAATACTGTCCATAATTTGTTTAATTCTCACAAAAAATACTTTGTGATTTTTTGAAAATTTCATTACAAGTTCAGATTATCTAGGTAAACCTTGAATATATTTCACTTTTGAACCAATATATTTCCTTGCTGAATATTTCCAATCAGGATCTGGTGAAGAAAAGCTGGTGATGTCGCTAGGTCACCCTGAGGTTCTCCATTTGAGGTAAAGTCAGACAAACCCACGACCAGTATTTTAAGGCAAGCATACACATTAACGCCATTTTACAAAGGAGAAAATGCTAGTAATAGTTGAGTTAGGATCCGTATTAACACCATCTAACTCCAGAGTCTGTATTCCTCTTCACTCCTCTCTAACTTCTCTTAGGTTCAGCTCTAGGCACTTATATAACTAAGCCATATTACCCAAGCCATTGGACCTAATAGAGACCACTGTGAAGCAGTGAATAAAAAAGCTGGTTAGGTTCAGTTCAGTTCAGTTCAGTCGCTCAGTCGTGTCCGACTCTGCGACCCCATGAATCGCAGCAAGCCTGGCCTCCCTGTCCATCACCAACTCCTGGAGTTTACTCAAACTCATGTCCATCAAGTCAGCGATGCCATCCAGTCATCTCATCCTCTGTCGTCCCCTTCTCCTCCTGCCCCCAGTCTCTCCCAGCATCAGGGTCTTTTCCAATGAGTCAACTCGTTGCTGCTAATGCAGCTAAGTCGCTTCAGTCGTGTCCGACTCTGCTACCACATAGACGGCAGCCCACCAGGCTCCGCTGTCCCGGGTGTTCTCCAGGCAAGAAAACTGGAGTGGGTTGTCATTTCTTTCTCATATGCATGAAAGTGAAAGTGAAAGTGAAGCCCCTCAGTCTTGTCTGACTCTTCATGACCCCACAGACTGCAGCCTACCAGGCTCCCCCGTCAATGGGATTTTCCAGTCAAGAGAACTGGAGTGGGTTGCCATTGCGTTCTCCGCAACTCGTCGCATGAGGTGGCCAAAGAATCGGAGTTTCAGCTTCAGCATCAGTCCTTCCAATGAACACCCAGGACTGATCTCCTTTAGGATGGACTGGTTGGATCTCCTTGCAGTCCAAGGGACTCTTAAGAGTCTTCTCCAACACCACAGTTCAAAAGCATCAATTCTTCCGCGGTCAGCTTTCTTCACAGTGCAAATCTCACATCCACACATGACCACTGGAAAAACCATAGCCTTGACTAGACGGACATTTGTTGGCAAGGTAATGTCTCTGCTTTTTTTTTTTTTTTGTCTCTGCTTTTTAATATTCTATCTAGGTTGGTCATAACTTTCCTTCCAAGGAGTAAGCATCTTTTAATTTCATGGCTGCAATCACCATCTTCAGTGATTTTGGAGCCCCAAAAGTAAAGTCTATCACTGTTTCCACTGTTTCCCCATCTATTTCCCATGAAGTGATGGGACCAGACGCCATGATCTTAGTTTTCTGAATGTTGAGCTTTAAGCCACCTTTTTCCCTCTCCTCTTTCACTTTCATCAAGAGGCTTTTTAGTTCCTCTCCCCTTTCTGCCATAAGGGTGGTGTCATCTGCATATCTGAGGTTATTGATATATCTCCTGGCAATCTTGATTCCAGCTTGTGCTTCTTTCAGCCCAGCGTTTCTCATGATGTACTCTGCATATAAGTTAAATAAGCAGGGTGACAATATACAGCCTTGGCATACTCCTTTTCCTATTTGGAACCAGTCTGTTGTTCCATGTCCAGTTCTAACTGTTGCTTCCTGACCTGCATACATGTTTTCAAGAAGCAGGTCAGGTGGTCTGGCACTCCCATCTCTTTCAGAATTTTCCACAGTTTATTGTGATCCACACAGTCAAAGGCTTTGGCATAGTCAATAAAGCAGAAATAGATATTTTTCTGAAACTCTCTTGCTTTTTCGATGATCCAGCAGATGTTGGCAATTTGATCTCTGGTTCCTCTGCCTTTTAAAAAGATGGTTAGTTTTTTCTTTCTTCCTTTTTTTATAAAAAAAAGAAAATAAAAATGTAAATCATAAAAAAAATTAAAAAAATAAAAAGATGGTTAGAATAACAAAATCAGTATTTGAGATTTGAAGCTGCAATGACTTTTTATCTTTCTTGTCCTCAGTTTCTTTCTTTATAAATGTCTGCTTTGCATTGTTTCAATTAAGTTGTAAAAGAACAGTAAAATCATTAATGTAAAAAGGTTCAGAGTAAGTGAGAAAGAGAAAAACATGTCATATATTAATGTATATATATGGAACCTAGAAAAATGGTACTGTGAACCTATTTGCAAGGCATAAATAGAGATGGAAATTTTTGAGAACAGACCTGTGGACACAACAGGGGAAGGAGAGGGTGGAATGAACTAAGAGTACCATTGACACATACATATGTATCGTCATGTTAAAATAGACAGTAGGGAGTGGCTGCATATCACAGCGGCTCATCCTGGTGCTCTGTGACGGCCTCGGGGGTCGACTGGTGGGTGGGTGAGAGGAGGGCTGAAAGGGAGAGAATATGTGTGTACATATCGCCGATACACTGTGTTGTGCAACTTTGTTAAGCAATTATACTCTATTTTTTTTTTTTTAAAGACGCTGAAGCTGTAAAGGATTACAACCATTTAAGACACACTTTTTCTTACAGTACAGTTCACTGGAATAGTTTTAGCTATTAGTGTGTTTCTCTGAACAGAATTATGCCTCTCTAATGTCATGTGCCCACTAAATTATTTCCTTTTTGGTAATAAACGTTCAAATTCATAAACACATTTTCCCAGATCTTTAATCTTCCTCTTGAAGAGTTTAGGTTTGAACACTGTTCCAGATTCTTCATCCCGCCCCCCCCCCCCCCAATTTTACATATTCCTCTAGATAAGCTTCAGTTTGAAACAGTGCCCAAAAGTAAACCTAGGTATGACCAGTGCAGACACATTTTCTTTTCTTTTTTTTTCCTTTAGAATCTCCCTATTTTCTCACTTGTTCTGGTATATACATTCATCACTACAGCCTTTTATTTTTACCTTTCAAAAAAAAACTGGTCTCCATATCTCATTGATTCTGAATTTGTTTATTTAAATCTCTAGATCTTTGTCATAATCTAGAAACACTTTCAATACTACACAGGCGGTGCTAGTGGTAAAGAACCCATCTGCCAATGCAGGAGACATAAAAGACGTGGGGCTGATCCCTGGGTCGGGAAGATCCCCTGGAGGAGGGCGTGGCAACCCACTCCAGTATTCTTGCCTGGAGAATCCATGGACAGAGGAGCCTGGTGGGCTACAGTCCATGGGGTCCCAAAGAGTGGGACACAACAGGAACAATTTGGCATACAAACAAGATAAATTTAAACAGAAGTTCCACTCCTATTAAAGGCTAACTCACTGTGGATTTGGAGACAAAGAGGAAGGTCAAAACTTCCAAATTTGTGCCAGCACCTGTGTGCATCTGTGGGTGTGTGTATATAGGAATATATGTGCCCATAAGTTACAGTTTTAAATATGGATCCGCTAATGTAATCTATTAGTTTTTCTACAAATCAGTTGAAATATCGCTTTGCATCAACTATTAGCTAGAATCATTGCTTCTAAAATCATTAGCTTCAGCTAATTTTACAGTAATAATATTTATATTCAGAATTTTCCACTGACTTACAAACAGGTCTTTAAGAACATGGACAGTAAAAAACATAATACATGTTCATTTGAAAAAAAAATTGAGATATTTATTTGTAATTTAAAAAGCATCCAGGTAAGAAATCATTCTGTACAAACCAACTGTATGTTATCATATCATAAGCTAACTGGAAGGTGAACAAGGAGTAATTGTGTTGTGTGTGTGTTTGTATTTTGGAAAAATTTATCTCTTTAACTCAAGGGGGGACTTTGCCTATTGACTAAGAGAAATGTTATGCTGCTAATATAATTCCTTCTTATCTTTCTTAGTGCTGTCCATCATATATAATCCTTACAGAGAATCTTGCTTCCCACAGTATTATTTTATTGTTACTCTAACTATTCTTATCCTTATGCAGAGAAATAGCACAATTTTCTCTCCTTTCTCTTGTCCTTGTGGGCCTCACGTGCATGACCTTTGGCACCTGCTTACTCCTGTAGTTAATGGAGCAAAAAGACACTGCAATAAATCCTGAGTGTGGTTTTAAGATCAGGAATATGAAGAGGAGGTCTTAGGGAACACACTTCGGTCAAGATTCTAGATTCAATGTCAATAGCTTCAGACACTTTTGACAATGAACACAGATCTTGACATTTTCTTCTTGACCATGTAAATGCTCTCTGCCATTACAGAAATTAATTATTCCAAAGGGAGTTGGTATAAAGCAGAGATTGCAATGTTTTCTCTTTGGAATAGATCTCAAAGAGAAAAGTCAAGATCAAATATTTTCAAACTAAAAAGTCATTCATATATAAATGTTTATGAAGATAAATGAATATAGGTCGAATAAACATATATGAAGATGAATTTTATAGAAATAAACAGTACTAGAAACAAAATTATGGAGGGGATCCCAACATTCAAGTAAAGCAAATGCTTTATAAAATCTCAGCTTCAGACATTGATGATTTTATTCATTAATTCATTTCAACATGAATAATTTTGAGATGAAAATTCAGTCCTAGGGGATGATTTTCAGACTATTAAACTCACTTTGCAAATTGGATGCCAGTTCCAGAATCGACTGGTTACATGAATATGGACATCTACCATAAAATCCTAGTGCTTCCATTTAATTATGTGTAGATTAAGAACAACAGCATTAGCTTCAATTATTTTGATATAGAGAGAAAATCCATATAAGGAGTTTAGAAACTACTGAGTGCCTCCTGAGTGCTCAATAAGTGACATTACTATTAAGTGAAATATATTGTCCACATTTATGATCATAATCATGGTTTATAAAAATTCACAATTTGCAATTTTTGAGTGTTAGAAGCTCGAATGGTATGACTCTGTGGCAATTTTGAGAAGGTCTGTGATGTTAAGAATTTTAGACCTACAGTCTCCAGATATACAAGTTTACAAAATATACAGTTCAGTTCAGTTCAGTTGCTCAGTCATGTCTGACTCTTTGCGACCCCATGGACTGAAGCACACCAGGCTTCTCTGTCCATCACTGTCTCCCGGAGGTTACCCAAATTCATGTCCATTGAGTTGGAGATGTGAACCAACTATCTCATCCTCTGTCATCCCATTATCTTTCTGCCTTCAATCTTTCCCAGCCTCGGGGTCTTTTTAAATGAGTCAGTTCTTCACATCAGGTGGCCAAACTATTGGAGTTTCAGCTTCAGCATCAGTCCTACCAATGGACACTCAGGACTGATCTCCATTAGGATGGACTGGTTGGATCTTCTTGCAGTCCAAGGGACTCTCAAGATTCTTCTCCAACATCACAGTTCAAAAGAATCAACTCTTCAGTGATCAGCTTTCTTTATAATCTACCTCTCACATCCATACATAACCACTGGAAAAACAATAGCCTTGACTAGATGGAACTTTGTTGGCAAAACAATGTCAATGCTTTTTAATATGCTATCTAGGTTGATCATAACTTTCCTTCCAAGGAGGAAGCGTCTTTTAATTTCATGGCTGCAATCACCATCTGCAGTGATTTTGGAGCCCAAAAAGTAAAGTCTATCACTGTTTCCGATGTTTCCCCATCTATTTCCCATTAAGTGATGGAACCAGATACCATGATCTTAGTTTTCTGAATGTTGACTTTTAAACCAACTTTTTCACTCTCCTCTTTCACTTTCATCAAGAGGTTTTTCAGTTCTTCTTTGCTTTCTGCCATAAGGTTCATGTCATCTGCCTGTGGGCCATTGATATTTCTCCCGGCAATCTTGATTCCAGCTTGTGCTTCATTCAGCCCAGTGTTTCTCATGATGTACTCTGCATATAAGTTAAATAAGCAGGGTGACAATATACAGCCTTGATGTACTTCTTTTCCTATTTGGAACCAGTCTGTTGTTCTATAATCATTTCTAACAGTTTCTTCCTGACCTGCATACAGATTTCTCAAGAGGCAGGTCAGGTGGTCCAGTATTCCCATCTCTTTGAGAATTTTCCACAGTTTGCTCCGATACACACAAAGACTTTGAAATAGTCAATAAAGCAGAAATAGAGAGAAGGCAATGGCAACCCACTCCAGTACTCTTGCCTGGAAAATCCCATGGATGGAGGAGCCTGGTAGGCTGCAGTCCTTGGGGTCTCGAAGAGTCGGACACGACTGAGCGACTTCACTTTCACTTTTCACTTTCATACATTGGAGAAGGAAATGGCAACCCACTTCAGTGTTCTTGCCTGGAGAATCCGGGGGACTGCGGAGACTGGTGGGCTGCCATCTATGGGGTCGCACAGAATCGGACACGACTGAAGCGACTTAGCAGCAGCAGCAGATGTTCTTCTGGAACTCTCGCTTTTTAAAGATCCAATGGCTGTCGACAATTTGATCTCTGGTTCCTCTGCCTTTTCTAAATCCAGCTTGAATATCTGGAAATTCGCTGTTCATGTACTATTGAAGTCTGGCTTGGAGAATTTTGAGCATTACTTTACTACTGTGTGAGATTGTGTAGTAGTTTAAGCATTCTTTGGCACTGAATTTCTTCAAGATTGGAATGAAAACTGACCTTTTCCAGGAACCTGAAATGTTAGGTCCATGAATCAAGGCAGATTGGAAGTGGTCAAACAGGAAATGGCAAGAGTGAATGTCCATATTTAAGGAATCAGCAAACTAAAGGACTGGAATAGGTGAATTTAACTCAGTGACCATTATATCTACTACTGTGGGCAAGAATCCCTTAGAAGAAATGGAGTAGCCATCATAGTCAACAAAAGAGTCTGAAATTCAGTACTTGGATACAATTTCAAAAAGGACAGAATGATCTCTGTTTGTTTCCAAGGCAAACCATTCAATATCACTTTGCCCAAGTCTATGCCCTTACCAGTAATGCTGAAAAAGGTGAAGCTGAACCATTCTATCAAGACCTACAAGACCTTCTAGAACTAACACCAAAAAAAGATGTCCTTTTCATTATAGGGGACTAGAATGTAAAATTAGGAAGTCAAGAAACACCTGGCATTACAGGTAAATTTGGCCTTGGAGTAGAAACTATGCAAGTTATATGAAATAAAACGTAAGTGAAAATATATTGGATTTTCAAGCAGGGGATACATTTTCACAGCTTTAGGAAACAGAAAGAGGAAGAAAAGTTTCCCAGTATATGTACCATCCTATTCTATCCTTGTAATAATTTAAGAGGAAAAGGGAGATGAATGCAAGACATGAGGATCTCTGTAGGGACAATTTTATCCTCTGAAAACAGGAGCAACATGAAATTAAAGGTTAGAAAGAAGTGGGAAGCTGTTGTATACCACAGGAAGCTCTCTGGTGCTTTGTGATGACCTGAAGGTGCAGGATGGGGGTGGGGAGTGGGAAGGTGGCTCAAGAAAGAGGGGATATTTGCACACTTATGGGTGACTAACAGTGTTGTACAGCGGAATCTAACACACCATTGTTAAGCAGGTATCCTCCAATTTAAAAAAAAAAAAAATATGGAGCAAACATTTCTTCCTTGTGTTTCACTATAAAAACGTGACATAACATTGTCCAAGAAAGAATGGAAGCTTGAAACAAACTCACAGACATAGAGAACAGATTTGTGGTTGCCAAGGCAGAGGAGAGGTTGGGAAGGATTGGAGTCGTAGTTTAAGATTAGCAGATACAAACTAGTATATATAGAATGGACAGACAATAAGGCCTTATTGTACAGCACAGGGAATTATACTTAATATCCTGTAATAAATCATATTGGAAATATTTTAAGAAAAGAATAGGGGCTAAAACTTAGACAAATATTAGATGAGCTTATAGGCTAAAATGCCATAAACAGGATACTCTGTTAAAAGAAAGAAAAAGAAATTTCATACCAACAGATACCAAATTGAAGCAAAGATTCAATCAAGCAAGATACACCAAATGAGTTTGCAGATCCCTTTGGGTGTCACTTGAGAGAATATTTGCACTGAATTCTGCTTCTCTTTGAAGCTTTTCTCATAGGCAAGAGTCAGGTGGATTGTGTCTGGAGCATTTTCAGATGTCATCATGTAGATATTTTCTTGTGAGTTTTCACTGCAACAATCTAGGTTGAATCCCTGATGAAAACTGGTCAAGGATGTTTTATTACTTCCCCAAGTGAGAAAAAGTAAAATGTGTATATATTGTTCCTGGAAGGCGAGCTGTTTTTTTGGTTTTTTTTTTAGCTCTTTCAAACAACCTATTTTGTACATTGTTGTAAAATAAATATTTAATAGGATGGTATCCACTCATAGCTGAAAGAAAATATCCTAGATAAGCATCACTTGCAAAAGAAATCTGTATTTACTGCCTAGAAAGTGACAAAGCTAAATGGCATTGGTTCTAGCAGAATGTATGATAGCCCACACCCATCTATTAGGGACCTAATGCCGAGTTCAATTTACTCTTTGCCTGGAGAATGTGAAGGCATTCCCTGGATTTAGACACAAGTTCTCTAGACTACTGATGTGATTGGAGAACAATCAAAAGCTGTCTTAGTAGCTTTGTTTACCAATAGCATATAAGAAGAATAGTGTAAAATAGTATAAAAGAATAGTATAAAATATAGGATACAATTATACATAAAATATTCTTTATACATATAAGAATATGTATAAAATATTTAACCTTCACAAAAGTCTTTCTGTTCAAATTTTGGTCTTTATTTTTCTATCTCCATTCTGGCAATTCTATTGCAGGACAGTTTTGTAAATTACATCTTTGGAGACTCCCAACTGAGTTTAAGCAAATGATATCTCTCTACTAGTTGAAAACCCAGCACTAGTACAATGCAACTTTTCTTAAATTATAAATAAATATTTATGATTAAATATTACAGTGCAGGTTGAAAATTATTTTATGACCTCTGCTTTGTAAACCAGGGAGTATTATATGTTTTAAATAATTGACCACAATTTTGTAGATTTGGGGATTGTTTCAAATGCATCTAAATTTGTTGATAGACCATTTTCTTTCTAGAAAAAATACTATTAAGTCTAAATTTCAATACCAAGACAATGTTAAACCATTAAAAGTTTACTTTGATTTAATAATTTTATGTCCATTACTGTACATAGTGGAAATCTGAGGCACACATTGTACTCCCAATAAAGTAAATTCACATGAAAAACAGAAAGAACTTTGTTCTTTTGAGTCAAAGAAAAATTAAAAGCTTTAATTAATAAAATTTAAAAATTTAAAAGCTTTAATTAATCATTAAAAAAGATTATAAGAAAGCATGCAATGTATGAGTTTGGATATAATTAAATAAGTGACTGAATAAAAACTTGTAGCTTCCTTCTATATTTCTTTCCATATGAACGTAGGTCTTACTTAAAGAACATCTAAAATATATATATTTGAGGCCTAAAATGTAACTTGGAATAAAAATAAGAAGGAAATGTAATAAATATATTCACACCATTTTGTATCCAATGATTATATTTGAGACAAACTATAAAGCATTGAGATTTTCTTCCAGAAGTCTGTATAATTATGTTACAGTTTTAGAAACATTTTCCCAGATTTTAATTTATATTAGTGGGTAGCCTATTGATATCAGTAAAATGTTTCAAAGAATATGAAATCCTTGTGTGGTACTTTTCTTCAAAACAGAACCATAGTTACCACTAAGGATGAATGCAATGAGATTTTTTTCACCAGTTACCATGTGGCTTCACATCTGCCAAGCTTCATAGTGACTACCAGGTGCTACCCTTTGATAAATTATTTAATAGCTGGTAAGAAATCTGTTTGTGGTATAAGTTCTGTCCTTGATGACATATGTTGTATAGGTACTAAAGGACATTTTGTGGAAAACATTTGAAGGATCTTAAAGACAGAAAATGAAGACAACTGCTTTCAGAAGCTTTATGTTAAATGCGAAGAGAAGACATGTTAATAATTATCAATAAACTATAAATCTTCTAGTGGACAAGATTTTGAATTGTCATATTTTCATATCTGGGTAGAGATCATTAATCAAACTAGTTGGTGATTCACTGGACTATAATATTTTGCATATGGTTTAAAGATGCAAAATACTGCTGGATTCAGGATTGGGTTTATGACCCTGGTATCACTGACTGCCAATAAGTCTGAGATTGTTAATATATACAATTTGTGACATGGTTAGAAAACAGAATTATCTATTTAACTAATACAAAGACAATAATTTAACATGTAAACCTTATATGGATGACTCTGTTTAAAAATTTAATATGGCACACACACCGAGGAAACCAGATCTGAAAGAGACACGTGCACCCCAATGTTCATTGCAGCACTGTTTATAATAGCCAGGACATGGAAGCAACCTAGATGCCCATCAGCAGACGAATGGATAAGGAAGTTGTGGTACATATACACCATGGAATATTACTCAGCCATTAAAAAGAATTCATTTGAATCAGTTCTAATGAGATGGATGAAACTGGAGCCCATTATACAGAGTGAAGTAAGCCAGAAAGATAAAGACCAATACAGTATACTAATGCATATATATGGAATTTAAAAAGATGGTAATGATAACCCTATATACAAAACAGAAAAAGAGACACAGATGTACAGAAGAGACTTTTAGACTCTGTGGGAGAAGGCGAGGGTGGGATGTTCATAGAGAACTGCATTGAAACAAGTATACTATCAAGGGTGAAACAGATCCCCAGCCCAGGTTGGATGCATGAGACAAGTGCTCAGGGCTGGTGCACTGGGAAGACCCAGAGGGATGGGATGGAGAGGGAGGTGGGAGGGGGATCAGGATGGGGAACACATGTAAATCAATGGCTGATTCATGTCAATGTATGGCAAAAACCACTACAATAAAAGAAAAAAAAAATAAAATAAATAAAAATAAAATAAAAATTTAATACCAAAAATTACAAAATAAAAATTTTAATATATAAGTTAATAAAAGCATGTAACAAAGCATAGTGTTCTGAAGTTTCTTTGGAATTTTTAATGGCCTTTCAGTTTGCAAAATTTGATTATCATAGGTATCCATCCATTCAGTGCTCATCCATCCATCCAGTGCTCAGTCATGTCTTTGCAACCCTGCACTATAGCCCTCTAGCCTCCTCTGTCCATGGGATTTTCCAGGCTGGAAAATCTACTGGAGTAGTTTGCCATTTCCTTCTCCAGGGATCTTCCTGACCCAGGGATCAAACCTGCATCTCCTGCATTGCAGGTGGATTTTTCACCACTTGAGCCATGTCAAGCAAATTTTCATGGACATATTGAGTACTTTTACATCTTCTTTGGATAAATATCCATTCAAGTCCTCTGTTTATTTTTAAATAAACATTTTTAAATTGGGTTGTTTTCTGTTACTGATGAGTTGCAGGAGCTCTTTCTACATTCTTATTATTAATTTTATGAGATATATGATTTACAAATATATTCTCACATTCTGTGGGTTGCCTTTTCACTCTATTGATTGTATCTTCTGACACATATTTTGATGTAGTCCAATTCATCCAGTTTGTCTTTTGTCACCTACAAGTCTTTTAAGATCCCAAATACATATTAGTTAGTAGTCTGTCATCAATTACTACAAAAATATAGGTATGATAGGTATAACTCAATATTTTTAAGTAATTTCTGATATTCAGAAATTCATAGGAATTTTAGCTTTCCAGAGAAAGTTACTATGGAAATGCAATTTGGATCTGAAAATATATAGTACTTATGAGACAAAGTAAAAAAAAATTAGATCAGATAAATTCATACATTTAAAATATAATATTATGAAGAGGTAATCCACTCTTTAAAGTGCTGTGAGAGGAAAAGAAACATGACGATATTAGATATATATATATATATATATATATATATATATATATATCTGTAATTATATATCCATTGGATAAAGAATGCAGACCTGACTACTACAAAGTGTGTATATATATATATATATATATATATACACATACACACTACAAAGTGTATATAGTGTATATATATATACACTATATATACTATATAATGACAAACTAACTACAAAATCTTAGATACAATATTAAGAAGGAGAAAAAGGAGGAAAATTATCAAGATTTATTTTTCTCTTTTGAAGAGACTGATGTGGCAACAATAGTCAATGAAGCTGAGCTTCAGTCTTACTCTTTCCCTAAGCTGTTGAGTTCCGGAATTACTTTCCTGAAACGACCTTCTATGTTACCTAGAATTGGAGGGACAGTATTGTTTGAGGAACTTCAAAATCTGAATAAGTACCTTCAAATCTCTAATAGCATCAGGAGTATAGGTAATAGAGACATTACTTATTCAAATTTAGGACGATCTAAATAATATTTTGTACCTTGTGAAACCAAACACTCATAAATTGGATTAGTGTCCTTGTTTAAAAAAAAAAAAAAAATCCTAGTTAGTTCCCTTAATCACCACATGATGACACAGCCCACCTTCCCTCTGCCCCCCAAAAAAGAAACAGACTTTTATGAATCAGGAAGTAGGCCCTCAGCAAACACTGAATCTGTTGGTACCTTGATCTTAAAGTCAGAGCTGCCAGAACTATGAGAAATAATTTTCTGTGGTTTATAAGTCACCCAGTCTATGGTGCTCTGTTATAGCAGCTCAAAAGGACTAAGATATCAAGATATTTATGTTATATTCTACAAGCAAACTTAAGTTTTTTTTTTATTTTTATGTGGCAAATAACCAACCTCTTTAATCTTTAAGACTTTACATTTGAATTATTTTCCTTAAAGAAAAATATTAAACAATGAAAAATCTTAATGCTACAATTAAGTATATATTCTGAAGAAAGAATATACACTAAATGATAAATTTGTGTCCATTATTTCTGAAAGTTTACCCTATATCAGTTTTTAAAATTAATTATCTAGGTTGTTCATATGAATAAACAGTGACTACTTTGAAATAATTATTTGATGAGTTTTGCAGTTTTTTCAACATGTCTTTATTTATTGAAATTATTTCATAACTTGCTTTGGAATTTCACTCACAACCTTCAGCCCTTTCTTATGAATGTCTTCACTGATGTCAGTAATTCTTTGATGCTAGGTTTGAGATATGTGTGTGTGCCTGTGTGTCTGTATGTCTCCAGGTACTTAATAGCCAAAAGTCATTGGCAAACTGAATGTTAAGTAGTTTTCCATGTTGATCAATTTCCTTTTTGTTTTGTTGGTCAGTCTTGCCTGATTATGTATAACCCCATGGACTGCAGCATGTCAGTCTTCCCTGTCCATCAGCAACTCCCAGAGCTTGCTCAAATTCATGTCCATCGAGTCAGTGATGCCATTCAACTATCTCATCTTCTGTCATCCCCTTCTCCTTTTGCCATCAATCTTTCCCAGCATCAGGGTCTTTTCCAATGAGTTGGCTCTTCCCATAAAGTAGCCAAAGTATTGGAGCTTCAGCATCAGCATCAGTCCTTCCAATGAATATTCAGGGTTGATTTCCTTTAGGATTGACTGGTTTGATTTCCTTGCAGTTCAAGGGACTCTCAAGAGTTTTCTCCAATACCACAGTTCAAAAGCATCAATTCTTCAGTGCCCAACCTTCTTTGTGGCCCAATTCTCACATCTGTCCATGACTATTGGAAAAACAATAGCTTTGGCTTCACAGATCTTTGTTGGCACAGTAATGTCTCTGTTTTTTAATATTCCATCTAGGTTGGTCATAATTTTTCTTCCAAGGAGCAAGTGTCTTTTAATTTCATGGCTGCAGTCACCATCTGCAGTGATTTTGGATTTTTTAAAACAATAACCAAAAAATGTGAAATTTAATAAGATAATTTGTCTTATTGGTATAAATATTATCATTCACAATCTGAAATCACTGTAATTATATATTCATTGGATAAAGAATGCAGACCTGAAGCTGACTACTACAAAGTGTGCAATGAGCAGTAACTGCACAACTTTAGACACATTTACCATATTGTCATTCTTATTAATAACTAAAGTTTATGTGTAATTGTGTTTTCAGTAAATGTATGTGATTAGTTTCAAGGGTAATAAATAATATAACTATATCAGTATAAACAAAATTTATATTCTTGTTTTGATTTTACTTCTTTGATTATTTTGGCCTTTATGACAAAATATTGATTGGAATTTGCTATTTTAAGACAAAAGACCCCTTTCTAAATAGTCATTCACACAGGTAAAGGAAATAAAACCTGGAATGAACTAACTTTTAGTTCCAAAGGCAGATTAACATTTTCTCTCTCCATCTAACCCATGCATAACTCCAGAGTCCTTTTAATTCTGTGAAGTTAGAACAAATCTAGTTGTAAGCTAACTACTCATTTAGCTAAAATTTTTCCCAATTTTCAGGTGATTTGTGAGAAAACTGTCACCTTACACAGAGTTGTATTTGTTTCTTTTAAACAAATCAGTTATGGAAAGTGTATTTTCCTGGCCTTTTCTCTGCCAGATACATGTTAAGTTTTGAAGGATTGTATATCTCCTGCATCAAGACACTTTCTTAGAGGAAACATCCTTCTTTAGGAGTATTTTCATATTTCTTTATAAAATCAATAAGCTTCAGATTTCAAATGAATGAACTATAGGAATAATTTCATCCAAGTCCTTCACTCCAGCATTTCAGATAACTAAGTGGAAATTCAGACCCAAAAGGAGACTTGCTCAAATTAAATCCTTGTCTAAATTTCTTAGCTTAACCAATGGTTAAACTACAATTATTTTTAAATTTACTTAACAATGTTTGAAAGGGGGAACACTGTAGAAAATACTATGGCAGTGCAAAATTTAAGGAGATACTTTTAGAGGAAATAGAGTAGCCCTCATAGCCAACAAGAGAGTCCAAGATGTAGTACTTGGGCACAATCTCAAAAATGACAGAATGATCAAGGTTCATTTCCAAGGCAAACCATTCAACATTACCCAAGTCTATGCCTCAATGACTGATGCCAAAGAAGTTGAAGTTGACCAGTTCTATGAAAACTTAAAACACCTTATAGAACTAACACCAAAAAAAAAGATATCGTTTTCATCATAGGGGACTGGAATGCAAAACAAGGAAGTCAATAGATACCTGGAATAACAAATAAATTTGGCCTTGGGGTAGAAAATGAAGCAGGGCAAAGGCTAAAAGAGTTTTGTCAAGAGAACACACCGGTCATAGTAAATACCCTCTTCCAACAACACAAGAGATGACTCTACACATGGACATCACCAGATGGTCAGTACTTAAATCAGATTGACTATGTTCTTTGAACCAAAGATGGAGAGGCTCTGTACAGTTAACAAAAAGACCTGAAGATGACTGTGGCTCAGATGATGAGCACTTTATTGAGAAATTCAGGCTTAAATTAAAGAAATTATGGAAAACCACTAGATCATTCAGAAATTACCAAAATCAAATCCCTTATTATTATACAGTGGATGTGACAGATAGATTCAAGGGATTAGATCTAATAGACAGAGTGCTTTAATAACTAAGGACCGAGGTTTATAACATTGTACAGGAAGTGATGATCAAAACCATCCCAAAGAAAAAAAATGCAAGAAGGCAAAGAGGTTGCCTGAGGAACCTTTGCAAATAGTTGGGAATAGAAGAGAAGTGGAAGGCAAGGGAGAAAGGGAAAGCTATACAAAACTGAATGCAGAGTTCCAGAGAACAGAAAGGAGAAATAAGAAGGCCTTCTTCAATGAACAGTGCAAAGAAATAGAGGACAACAATAGAATGGGAAAGACTGGAGATCTCTTCAAGAAAATTAGAGATACTGAGGGAATATTTCACTTAAGGATAGGCATTATAAAGGACAGAAATGGTAATGACCTAATATAAGCAGAGGGATTAAGCACAAGTGGCAAGAATACACAGAAGAACAATACAAAAAAGGACAGAAATGATAATGACCTAATATAAACAGAGTAATTAAGTAGAAGTGGCAAGAATACACAGAAGAACTATACAGAAAGGGTCTTAATGACCCATATAATCAAGATGGTGTAGTCACTCGCCTAGAGCTGGACATCCTGGGGTATGAAGTCAGGTGGGCCTTAGGAAGCATTACTACAAACAAAGCTAGTAGAGGTGATGGAAGTCCAGCTAAGCTATTTAAAATACAGAAGATGGTGCTGTGAAAGTGCTGCACTCAATATGCCAGCAAATTTGGAAAACTCAGCAGTGGTCACAGGACTGAAAAAGTTCAGTTTCATTCCAATCCTAAAGAATGGTAATGCCAAAGAATGTTCAAACTACCATACAATTCCATTCATTTCACATGCTAGCAAAGTTATCCTCAAAATCCTTAAGGCAGTACATGAACTGAGAACTTCCAGATGTACAAGGTGGGTTTTGAAGAGGCAGAGGAAACAGAGATCAAATTGTCAACATTTATTAGATAATAAAGTTACAAGGACATTCCAGAAAAACATATACTTCTGCTTTATTCCTTTGACTGTGTGGATCACAACAAACTGTGATAAATTATTAAAGAGATGGAAATAACAGGGCACCTTACCGGCCTCCTGAGGAACATTTTTGCAGGTCAAGAAACAAACTTTAGAACTGGATATCAAACAATTGATTGGTTCAAAAAACTGGGAAAAGAGTATGACAAGGTTGCATATTGTTACCCGTATTATTTATCTTTTATGTAGGGTACATCATTGGCTTCCTAGGTGGCACTAGGGGTAAAGAACCTGCCTGCCAAAGCAGAAGACATAAGGGACATAGTTTTGATCCCTGGTTTGGGAAGATCCCTGGATTGGGAAGATGCAAGGAAACCCACTACAGTATTCTTGCCTGAAAAATCCCTGGGGGGCCACAGTCCATAGGGTCACAGAGAGTAGGGCACAATTGAAGCAACTTAGTATGCACGCATGCAGAGTACATCATGCAAAATGCAAGGATGGATGAATCACAACCTGGAATTAAGATTGCCAGGAGAAATACCAACAACTTAGATAAGCAGATGATACCACCGAAACTGCTGAAAGTGAAGAGGAATTAACGAGTCTCTTGATGAGGGTAAAAGAGGAGAGTGAAAGAGCTGGCTTGAAACTCAACATGGGAAAAGCTAAGATCAGAGCATCCAGTTCCAATACTCCATGGCAAATTGAAGGGGAACATATGGAAGCAGTGACAGAATTTACTTTCTTGGGCTCCAAAATCACTGCAGACAGTGACTGCAGCCATGAAATTAAAATAAACTTGCTCCTTGGAAGAAAGCTGTGACAAACCTAGATAGCATATTAAAAAGCAGAGACACCACTTTGTTGACAAAAGTCCATATAATCAAAGCTATCATTTTTACAGTAGGCATGAGAATTGGACCATAAAGAAGACTGAGAATCAAAGAATTTCATGCTCTTGAATTGTGGTGCTGGAGAAGACTCTTTAAAGTTCCTTGGGCTGCAAGGAGATCAAATCAGACATTCCTAAATGAAATCAACCCTGACTATTCATTGGAAGGATTGCAGATGAAGCTGAAGTTCCAATACTTTGGCCACCTGATGCAAAGAGCCATTGGAAAAGACCCCGATGCTGGAAAGATTGAAGGCAAACGGAGAAGAGGGTAGCAGAGGATGAGATGGATAGATAGCATCAGCAATTCAACAGACATGAATTTGAAGAAACTCAGGGAGATAGCAGAGAACAGTGGAACCTGGTGTCCTACAGTCCACGAGGTCACAAAGGGACACAACTTTGTGATGGAACAACAACAACAAAACTTTATAGATAGAATGGGATGTGACATTGTATTTTCCATTTTGCTAAAAAAAAAAAAGAAAAATTCAGTTCAGTTCAGTTCAGTTGCTCAGTCATGTCCGAATCTTTGCAACCCCATGAACCACAGCACGCCAGACGTCCCTGTCCCTCATCAACACCTGGAGTTTAGTCAAACTCATGTCCATCAAGTTGGTGATGCCATCCAACCATCTTATCCTCTGTCATCCCCTTCTCCTCCTGCCTTCAATCTTTCCCAGCATCAGGGTCTTTTCAAAAGAGTCAGCTCTTTGCATCAGGTGGCTGAAGTATTGGAGTTTCGGCTTCAGCATCAGCCCTTCCAATGTATATTCAGGAATGATTTCCTTTAGGATGGACTGGTTGGATCTCCTTGCAGTCCAAGGGACTCTCAAGAGTCTTCTCCAATACCACAGTTCAAAAGCATCAATTCTTCCACGCTCAGCTTTCTTTATAGTCCAACTCTCACATCCACACATGACCACTGGAAAAACCATAAGAAGTGATTCTTTCAAATTATGGTGCTGGAGAAGACTCTTGTGAGTTCCATGGACTGCAAGTATATCAAACTAGTCAATCCAAAAGGAAATCAATCCTGAATATTCATTGGAAGGGCTGGTGCTGAAACTCCAGTACTTTGGCCACCTGAGGCAAACAGCTGACACCCTGATGCTGGAAAAGATTGAGGGCAAGAGTATAAAGGGGCGACAGAGGTTGAGATGGTTGGATGCCATCACTGACTCAATGGACATGAGTTTGAGCAAAGTCAGGGAGATAGTGAAGGATGTGCTGCAGTTCATGTGGCGGCAAAGAGTCAGAAATGACTTAGCAACTGAACAACAACAACAATAGCTCTCATTATATTCATATATCAGAATAATGCAATTACATGTACGTAGGAAATTGCACATATATATCATTTTAGTCTTTGTTTTGTAGATTTAAATAAACAGATATGAAACCAACCTACTAATAAAGTTTAGTGTATAGTCAACTTCCTCTGGCACTGGCATTCTCATATGTTTTAATTTGCTTTATAATTATTCTGTATTTTTCTCATGTATAGATAATGCATTTCTCCAAATAGGACCAACTTTCCATTTTTAAAAAAGAGTATATTTTAATAGAATTTATTCCAACAGGCAAAATTAAATATTTTCTTCAAGCTTAATGACATCAGGAAACTGTTGAGTCTAAAGAAAGTTCTTCTGAAGTTGATATTAAATGAGCATTTGGGAACTCTTAGAAAAGATTAAGATAAAAATCTTATGACTAAGATTTTGCTTTAGGTGTGTAAGTATGTTCTTAGAGCATGTAGTATATGTAAATGCAAATTCAAGAAGATGAGGAAGAGATGAGGAGGAGGAAGAGGAAGGGCTGGTAGAAAATAAAGCTAATAACAATGGAGGGGAAGAAACGTGGTCTTTAGGCTGGATTATCTAAATGCCAAGCTCAATTAATTTAAACTATTCACATCAAGAAAATGTAAGAAAACATCCTTTAGAATCTGTTCATTTTAACTTACTATCTGATATAATACTTTACAAGTGTCACAATACATTATGCTCTTTATGATATAATATACAAACTATCACCAGCTAGTTGCTACACAACTTTTGGGGTTGTCATTAAAAATTCAATATTAAAGATCAAAGGAAAAAGTAGTTTAAAGAATATTTCAGTAAACATATGTTTCTCTCCTCTGCTGGCACAGTGGAATGGACACTTGGGTCATTCTATTTTCCCCGTTCCAAAGGAAAAGAAGCTTTTGCTAATAATAAAATATATATTTTACATAAAATACAAAATATGCTGTATTTATATAAAATGTTCCTTCCAACATTGTTTTTTAAGTTTTCCCTGTTTAATTATTTCTGCTCAATTTGCTTTTTAAATCTGAATGCCACAAAGGATATTTTGCAGAAATAATGTGTTCGCTATTGTTACTGTTATTGATGATAGGAATGCAAATTACTGGGTTAACATCACTAACAGCAATATTTTTTAAATTTGAAAAGTGTTATACCTGAAGCAATCTCAGCAGATTTTTATTTAGAAGATACCTTATCAGTGCCACAATTTCTCATTTGGGGAAAATACATATATTTGTTAATTATATACAAATTATACACACATAGAGGCATACACACACACAAACACAAGTCTGATGCTGTTTATAATAGTTACAAAATGTTGATCTATATTTGATTTATATTTAAAGAGGCGATCCAATTACCAGCATGTTACCTTAAAAATAGCCTTATAGCCTCTTAAACTCTGATAATACTAAAGGTCATATAAGTTCTCCATTTGAAATAACACTGAACCCAAAAGGAACTACTCTTGTGTGTTTCACTTAGAATGTTTTCTGGTGCTAAGACAGAAAAAACAAGCAACAAAACTAAAACTCACTGGCTTAATATGGAAACAGCACAAAATCTAGCAGTAGTCTGATATTTAAGTTTTGTATTCTGATTGGGCCGAAAAAGACTGTGCTCAGTCGTGTCCAACTCTCTGTGACTCCATGGCTGTAGCCTGCCAGCCTCCTCTGTTCACAGGACTCTCCAGGCATCAACACTGGAGTGGGTTGCCATGCCCTCCACCAGGGACTCTTCCCCACCCAGGGATGGAATCTGCACATCTTAAGTCTCCTGCATTGGTAGCTGAGGTCTTTACCACTACCACCACCTGGGAAGCCCACTAAGGCTACATGCTTATTTAATTCTAAGGAGTAAACACCGCAATGAAGAGCATTAGTTGGATTCCTGAATGTGTCAGGAGTCCACAAGACAACCCTCAGTTTTGATGATTCTGTAGAAGGACTCACAGAAATCAGTAGCTCTTAAATGATTTATTACAGTGAAAGTATACAAGTTAAATCAGCAAAAAGAAAGAGTTCATATGGCAGAGTCCAGGAAAAAACAGCACATGTTTCCAACAATTCTGGAAATAGCTCCCATCTAAGTCACCTGGCAATGGGCTTAATTTTCCTAGCAAGAGCACAATAAAAATGCTGCCAGCTTGGGAAACTCATACAACCACAGCATCACAGGGGCGGTACCCCGTATGACTGACTCAGCTGCTCACACAGCATCACCTGCATCCATGATCCATCATAATGTGGTATACCTATTCACTCATACAAAAAGGCCTCAGGTAAACCTCAGGCAGAATATTCCAAGGACTCAGGGGTTATATTCCAGAGAGCTGACCAAATGCCCTTCTCTGGAATATGCAGGTTGGAACAAGCCAGTCCTGCTGAGTTAACTGTTTTCTTACCATGGAACCAAACACAGACAGACAAGAGGGCTGGGTATCATGACTGGACTCAACTCATGAGGACCCACTCCTGGATCTGAGGGGGTTTTCTAAAACTGGACTTGTTCCATGGATTGAGGAATGAAATGGGCAGTAAGGCCTCAATTATTATACAAAAGGTGGTTTTCCTTACTAACCTCTCTCTCTATAAGCCAAACATAAAGTAGAAGGAATAGAGAAGCTGATTAGGAAAACAGGTCAAGGAAAAAATATGACAAAAATTGGAAACAACATTTCCAAGTGTCTTAAATGCAAATTAACTTCTCTATTTGGGGAAGCTAAGCATACCCTAAACATTAGGGTATTATTTTTGTTGTTCTTATTCAAATATTGTTATGAAAATGGTAAACATATTATATAGAAAGTATGGATATCAAAGAAAATCTAACTTGGAACATATCAATAAATCATTCATTTATGTAATCAGTCAATGAATTTGTGTGAATTATAAATATTACACTAGTTGCTTAAAGAGTAAACTTTTATCCCAAAGTACATTGTGATTTAGGAAAAGTAACAGGCATTGAATTTTTTTTTTTCCCATCAAATACTGTATGTGTGACCTTCAGTAGCTTATTTAATCTCTCTGGTTCTCAAATTTATCTTCCCTAAAATCATATTATTCTTATACTCAGAATCTGTATCAGCAATAAACAAAAATATAATAGGGCTTTGGCAAGTAATGCAGTCTTTTCTCAAAATCATGCTTTGGATGAATAGAACTGGATCTTGTGTTAGGACAGGTATTGAAAATTCAGATCCTGGAGTAACTTAATGTCAAAATTAAGTACACAACTACTCAGGAACCCAGCCATTAATACTTTTAGGAGCTCCTCCTATTCACCTACTTTTGTTCTCTTCTGGAACGGTATATTTTCTCACTTAATTATATGAAATTTACTGATTCTTTGAATTTCCCTGGTGGCTTAGACAGTAAAGAATCTGCCTTCATTGCAGGAGACCTAGGCTCGATCCTTGGGTCAGGAAGATATGGAGAAGAGAATGGCAACCCACTCCAGTATCCTTGCCTGGAGAATTCCACAGACAGAGGAACCTGGCAGGCTACCATCCATGAAGTCACAAAGAGTCAGGCTCAACCAAGTGACTAACATTTTCACTTTCACTAATTCTTTAGTATTGCATATGAAAGGGTCTAGATTTGAACTAAAATCCAGAATATCAAATCATTTTTAATGTTTCCACTTGCTGTTTAGTTGCTAAATTGTGTCCAACTCTTTTGTGATCCCATGGACTGTAGCCCACCAAGCTCCTCTGTCCATGGGACTTCCCAGGCAAGAATACTAGAGTGGGTTGCCATTACCTTCTCCAGGGGATCTTGCAGACCCAGAGATCAAACCCATATATCCTGCACTAGCAGGTGCATTCTTTACCACTGAGCCACTGGGAAGCCCACTTGGTATTTGTTAAATATGAGCAAGGAACATAAATGCCCATGAGCATGCTATCTTAGTAACATTTCAATTTATTTCTTTCCTCAGGTTAAAGAAAAACTTGAGCATTTTCTCCTCCAGGTTTTTCTTCTCACCTGGAATTTGGGGCCCAAACTGTGTTTTCATTTCTTCCTTAATGATGTGGGGGTTTTATTGCTGTTCTTTTCAGTTTTACCCCTTCTTGCATGATTCTGTAACTATTTTAAGCATAGCTCCTGTGGTGTTGGAGAAGACTCTTGAGAGTCCCTTGGATGGCAAGGAGATCCAACTAGTCCATCCTAAAGGAAATCAGTCCTGGGTGTTCATTGGAAGGACTGATGCTGAATTCAGCTGAAACTCCAATACTTTGGCCACCTGATGCGAGGAGCTGACTCATTTGAAAAGACCCTGATGTTGGGAAAGATTGAAGGCAGGAGGAGAAGGGAACGATAGAGGATGAGATGGTTAGATGGCATCACCGACTCAATGGACATGAGTTTGAGTAAACTCTGGGAGTTGGTGATGGATAGGGAGGCTGGCCTGCTGTGGTTCTTGGGGTCACAAAGAGTCGGACACAACTGAGCGACTGAACTGAATTGAACTGAATTGCCTTTATGAAGAAGCAAAGCTTTTCAAGACTCTGCTATCTTAAAAAAAAAAAAAAAAAATCAAATGCTCCCTCCAAGATCTGCCTTTCCCGACATACTGATCATCTATATTTCTCAATGTAGAGGGGCCTCAGGATGTGAGAGATCAATCAGAAATAGAAAAACTATAAAAGAAGCAGACAAAGAATGACCTGAAGAAAACTTTTGCCCCCACTTCCCGACAAACATAGAGACAAACTGAAGAAAGTCAGTAGCAATAAAAAAGATTAAGGAAACATCATAAGTACAGAATGTCATAGAAATATAAAGGAGGTTTTTGCCATGATTTTTGATTATTTTTCAAATTTCACTGAAAACCAAAATTTTGCTTTCTTTATAAATATATTTATTTTTCTTCCTTTTTTATATATTTCTCATTTTAAGTGATGGCAAAACATGTGATACAGTTCATATCAAACAAATATTAACAAACAAGTATTTTCGATTGTAAAATTTTATACAGATATAGGGACTAGGACTAGTTTTTCAAAGATGATTTTACCTCTTTCATGTCTAATAGCTTTTGTTCAGAGTTTGTACACAAATTAAAATGGGAAATAAAAGCAATAAAATTCTCCAGTAAGTTCTAATGATACTAATATTTATATAGTAGAAGTCATACATGCAAAAATATCTCTAAAGGAACTTATTTTCTGTAGTAAATATTAGCTTGTTCACAAACTCTAATTTCTGCTGATGGAAGGGGGAAAATAACTAGGAGATTAAACATGTCATTATTTCTCCCCCTTACTTTTCTCACTCTGAGTTATTTTGGGGCATTTTATTCAGTCAATGTAATGTTCAAACTTCCTATGCAGTTTGTCCCCCTGGGGTACTCAGGCACCCTCCTGAGTTCCTGATGTATATGAAAACACAGAAATAATTATTTTTCTTCAAGAAGGGAGTTCATTCACTTTATAAACATTGCCAGTGACCACCAGCTGTGCAGCAAAAGGCTACAGAAATACCAGCAGAAGGAAGTGTCTGCTCAGCAAGCCAGCAGGTTCACCTGCAGCACATGAAACATTTTGGAGTCTTGTGGCCTCCAGTGAGCAAAAGAATCTGAAGAGTGCTGTTGCCCCGGCTTTCTGAGCAGACACTTCCCTCTGCTCTTTCTGCTCTCCTCTTCTGTACCATCTTGCAGTCAGCAGGAAAGAAGGACAACTGTGAAGATATCCCTGCAGCCTTTTGTCACCTGCCTATATACACAACCAGCCTTATGCAGGGTGCACCAGGTCCTTACTCCTCTGCTCCAGGTCAGTTACCTTCACATTCTAGTCTCCAGTCCTGCCATCTGCAAGGGTGCCCCGCTTCCCTCCTAGACAAGAAGAAACTAATGTGATGATACACTGGGTTCTTTCTACTGTGAGAGTCTATAGTCAGACACCGAAATAGTGGTCCTTGTAAGTAAAGAGTTTTCTCATTCAATAAGAGCTAAATTTCAAAACTATTTGAAAGTTATTTCAGGTTTTTTTTTAAAAAGCTAATTATTTAATACATTGCAAATTTATTTTCTGTGTAAGACTTGAGATAAGCTCTAGTTTCACATAATTATTTATGGATTGACAGTTTTTCCAACAACATGTACTAACTGATTCTTTCTCACTGATGGAGATAACAGCTATGCTGAATATAAATTTTCCATGTACCCTGAAATCTCTTTCTGGATGTCTTACTCTGCTTCATTCATTTACTTGTCTAAACCTAAATCATGTTGATTACATTTCAAATTCTGTATCACATTTTGTGAAATTTGGTAAGGTAAGTTCATCTCATAGGTCTTCTATTGACAATTTTCTTAGACAGTCTAATATACTGATTACCCTATTAATTTCAAGATCTCTTTTCCCCCCTTCTCAATATTCAAATTCTGAAAGGGAACATGTATAAAAATATTTAAAGGTCATTTTATTTCCTATGCTGTCAAATCTCCCTCTCTAAGAATACTGCACACTATTTCACTTATTCATTTGCACTTTCAAGACTTTATTATACTAAATTGCTGTTACTGTTTAGTCACTAAGTCTTGTCTGACTCTTTGTGACCCCAGGGACTGTAGCCCACCAGGCTCCTCCCTTCTCCACTAAACATATATTTAGCCCTTTGCTTTGTTGTTGTCAGTAGCTCAGTTGTATCCAACTCTTTGTGACTTCATGGACTGTAGCACGCTAGGCCTTCCTGTCCCTCACCATCTCCCGAGTTTGCCCAAGTTTAAGTCCATTGAATTGGTGGCACCATACAATTTTTCATTCTCTGTCACCCTCTTCTCCTTCTGCCTTCAATTTTTCCCAGCATCAGGGGCTTTTCCTGTGAGTAACCTATTCCTATCAGGTGGTCAAAATATTGGAGCTTTAGCATCAGTCCTTCCAGTGAGCATTCAGGGTGTATTTCCTTTAAGATTGACTGGTTGATTGACTGGTTTGATCTCCTTGCTGTCCAGGCAACTCTCAAGAGTCTTCTCCAGCAACAGAGTTTGAAAGTATCAATTCTTCAGCACTCTGCCTTCTTTATGGGGCTCCCTGGCAGCTCAGCTGGTAAAGAATCCTCCCGCAATGTAGGAGACCCCAGTTCAGTTCCTGGGTCAGGAAGATCCCCTGGAGAAGAGATAGGCTACCCACTCCAGTAATCTCAGGCTTCCCTGGTGACTCAGCTGGTAAAGAATCCACCCCCCATGCAGGAAATCTGGGTCTGATCCCTGAGTTGAGAAGATCCCCTGGAGAAGGAAACCACTACCCACTCTAGTATTTTGGCCTGGAGAATTCCATGGAATATATAGTCCATGGGGTCGCAAAGAGTTGGGCATGACTGAGTGACTTTCACTGCTTTCTTTATGGTCCAGCTCTCACGTTGTACATGACTACTGGAAAAACCATAGCCTTGACTATATGGACTTTTGTTGGCAAAGTATACTAAAACCATGGTCTTAATGTTTAGTCATGAGGCAGATCATTTTTCCTTAAAACTGCATTGAGTAGCCTGTAATATGGGGCTACATGATAGTTAATAATGTGTCAGTTTGATGGGGCTGAAGGATGACCCAAGAGCTGGTAGAGCACTCCTATCACTACTATTCACTATCCTGAGAAAGTGATAATCAACTGCACATAGACATTTTTAATCGTGGTGGTTTTTTTTGTTTTTTTTTTTGTTTTTTTTTTTTTCTTGTATGAAAGCAGTGTAAAACCAACCATATGTTCCTGGAAAAGTGCTACTTTTATTCAACAATACATTCTTAGACATCTTTCATTTCTGAAGTATAGTTGAGAATTCTAAGATAATTCCACACAACACCTCAATGGACAAAGAGAAAAAAATGCAATTTCCTCAGGAGACTTTTTTTTTTTTTTTTAATGAGCCAAACATAATTTTCAGGCAGGGCTAGCATTGAGAAACATAGCATATTGTATTCAATTCAAAATAAAATAGTTGAAAAAGAGCCTGTTGATTCAAAAATGGATAATTACGACATGTAACTCAAAAAAGTCAAGTTGATCAACCATGATTTCTAGCTACTTACTTTCAATAATTAGAAATACTGTGCACAATGGAAGAGTTTTGTTATCTTACTCACTTTGAGCATTGTCACCTTTTTATTTAAATCTGGGGAAAAATTTTCAGAAACTCTGAAACGGTTTTGAAAACTTACACTAGATTCTTAGCATCATAGTTTCATTTTCTGTGTCTAAACATGTCACTCTGTGTAACTGAGATTGCACATGATTCCTTCAAAAGTTTTAGTCATGAAAGGAGAAATTGTATTACATTACATTAAATACAAAATGAGTGGCAGAAATTAGACTTAAAACGTTACTTGAAACCTATAAATTAGAAATGCAAGGAAAATGGTGAAAACATGTTTAGAGAGGCAATATAGCCACTATTCCTCAAATACAAAGTTTTAAAATAAAAATACTTGAGCAAATGTAAAAATTCATTCAAACGGTTTTTAAATGTCTTAATCATCCATTTTTATAAAAGTAAATACTTGAATAATTTCAAAACAACCATTGGTAGCTTTTTACTCTCAGACAATTCACTAACAGGCAGGACAAAATTTAAAATGGATGAAAACAAGTAGAACAAAAAGAATTGAGTGAAAGCTAAATGAAAAATATCAGCAAAAGAGCCAGAAAACTTAAATGGTATAAAACCATCCCCACGTTGCATACACTCATACATATGAAAACAATTAGCGATTAAAAATACATCTATAACTTCAACCCCAATTGTTTTTGACTCTGCAGTGTCTGAATATAAAGGTTTAAACTGTCTTTACTTAATTTCTGGTAATATTCAAGTCTTCACCATATCCATACAAGTGACTGAGCTCAACTGTTCACAGGAAAATGTTGCCATATTTTGATATGTGAGCATAAAGCAAAACCATAAGCAAATTTTTATTAATGGCACATGACTTACATAGTATCTTTAAAGACATTTTACTTATCAACAGTCTAAACATAACCCTTTAAAATTCATCATGATTCATATCCCAATAAAAAAGGCTTACTGTCCCTGTATTCTTTATCCCTCTTATCTGAAATCTCACTGCTATAGAAGCATTATCTATATGGGTCTTTTACTCTTTCTGACTTCTGACTGCTGACAATACATCACTGAACAGAGACAAGACAAACGATGAAACTATTGTGACTTGCTGGCAATAAGAGACACACTACAATTCCCAGATGTTTCTTTGAAAAAGTTATAACCATTCAATTGGAGGAAGAATGAAGTGTTTCTTTAAAACTTTAGAGAGCTTTATGAAAAAGTCTTACCATAAATATTAATAGTTTTGAAGTCTTTCTAACTGAATGGAATGTAAATATTAGGAGTTCATCAATAATGAATATCATCTCTTCAAAAATATATTACTTTAAATGCCCCAGATATATTTTTTAAAAATTTCACATATTCTTCACTTTTAACTAAATCATATGACTCATTCAAATTTTTCTACTTAAGGAAGATAGCATAGAGAAAAGGCCCCTTTATTTCAGCAGACGAAACTGACATTCTGAAATAATATACAACCAGACTACAGAAAGCTTAAGGGAAATTGAGTGCTTTCAGTCAGCGAGTCTTAGACTAGTGTTCCCATGCTATTAATAAAGCATGTTGTTTACCTCCTAAATTCCAGCTTGCTCCTCTATTCATCTGACTGTTATTACAGTCAACTCCCAGGTGTTTATAAATCCTCCGCCTTTTGTGAAAAATATCTTTTAAAAGATACTTTAGGGTTATAAAAGATATATTATCACTGTGACTTTCCTCTGGGTTCAAAAAGGAGATTTCTAACAGAGAAAAGTCTCTTTTATAAAAAAAGAAACTGAAATTATGAAACTTGTAAAATATGACTGTATCACAGGGTAAATCTAAGAGTCTACAGAAGGCTCACGGTTGAAAACTTTTTCCTGGGAGATTTATATCTACTTTAGACTTTTATCAATTTGGAAGAGAATTCTCTCAACAAAAGAAGGAAGAAAGTATTTTAGAATTAAATTTACTATTAATTTTTAAATGAATAATCCTGAGTTCCTACTGCTAATGATTTTTGCTTATAGAAAACAACATAAAACACATAAAAATATTTGGGTAAAATTGGTGCAAAGCTTATGTTAGCTTTTCCATCTATCAGGTACCATGTACCACAACTGAAGTGACTGAACACACACACATATGCTCCCTTACCAGCTATTTGTTGTTGCTAAGATATGCCCCAGTCTTTGAGACCCAATGGGCTATAGCCCACCAGGCTCCTCTGTCCATGGGATTTCCCAGGCAAGAATACTGGAGTGGGTTGCCATTTCCTTCTGCAGGGCATCTTCCCAGCCCAGGGGTCAAACCAAGGTCTCCTGCATTGGTAGGAGGATTGTTTACTGCTGAGCCACCAAGGAAGCCCCCTCACCAATGATCAGAAGCTCCATAATCTTGAACTAGGATTCATCTCCATAATCTTAAACCCTAATCTTCTTCTGGATAAAATGGAACTTTCCCATAAATGTGTTAATTCTTTGAAGAAAGCCACTAATCTTGTAGTGGTTTCAAAGAGTTCACATGCCTGGTAAAATAACTAATTTACTCCTTTCACTGAGGTATATAAATTACTTAGAAAAATGGCACCATATCTACTTTTCAGACCAAAGTTTCTCAACCTTGTCATTAGTGACATTTTTTTTTTTTTTTTACATCGGGTGATTCTTTGTTCTGAGAGGGTGTCCTATGTAATGTAGAAAGTTGACTAGCATACTAGAAGTTTATCCACCAGATGTTAGTATTCTCACTCTCCCAGTAATGATAGTTAAAAAATGCTTTTAAACTATATATTGTGAACTTTCAGCCTGCTTTCACCTTTCCTTTAAGAGATATGCACTCATAGCAATGATAGCTCTATCAAACTTTAGCTTTGGTAGAGATATTTCAGATATGTTTTACAGTACAGTGACAACAAAATCACCCAGAGCATCATTAAACATGAGCCTTCATCCCAAATATGGAGGCAATTCCAGAGGAGGGCTTTATACTGGGGCGGGGCGGAGGGGGGAGAGGGGAAGGTACAGTACTTTGAGAACTTTATTAAGAGGATGACTCTGCTGCTTTCAGAAATAATTGGTCAAGATTCATTTTCAGAAGAGGGAGGAACTGCTTTTTTTTAACCTTTTATTTATTTTTAATTAATTTTAATTGGAATATGGTTGTTTTACAATGTTGTATTAATTTCTATAGTATAGCAGAGTGAATCAGCTATATGTATACATATATACATATACGTATATATCCCCTCTTTCGGGGGGTAGTTACATACCTTGAGCTCCCTGGTGGATCTGAGGGTAAATAATCTACCTGCAATCCAGAAGACCCACGTTCAATCCGTGGGTTGGGAAGATCCCCTGGAAGAGGGCATGGCAACCCACTCCAGTGTTCTTGCCTGGAGAATTCCATGGACAGAGGAGCCTGGTGGCTATAGTTCATGGTATCACAAAAAGTCAGACACGACTACCTAACACATACAATGGGAATGGAGATCTACACATACCCAGAGCCAGATATGGTCTCATTACATCCCTGATGGATATCAATATGGATTTGGAGAAGAGTATAGGACCTTCCAAAGACAATTTGTAAGCTCTTATAAAACCAGGAAACAAAATTTTGTTTATATTTGTCTTTCAAAGCAGACCTTGCATAAAGACTACAGACAAAATATTGCAAGGTGTTTCATTACAAAAATCATCTGCTTCAGATGAGAATTTTTTTTCTGAACTTCAAGTTTTTCCTAAATGACATAAAATAGGACAAATGGTGTAAAGGCTAAGAATATATATATATATTTTATCATGTAAGGAGATAAAAGTCCTTCCTCCTTTGTGGGAGTGAAATTTCAGGGAGAAACTTAATTGGGCTAAAACTAGAGAGAAGATCCTTCCCTTTGAGTGAGTTTTCAGTGACCTTCCCCACCCTCTTTTTCTGCCAAAATTTTGAAAAAATATGATAGCCTTCAGGAGAATTGCAATGAGAAAGAATCTGCTTCCCATTTGAAACTCTGAGACAAGAGATTCTTGAGAAAAACACACAGTGCCAACATGTAGTGACTGCAGGTGAGAGGGAATGGTTGGGTTAGACAGAGAGAAAGCTCAGGACAATACATCCTCCTTCTCACGTTCTGGTCATGGTCTGCAGGAAGCTTGAGTGTTTTTTAATGTTCAGTGGGAGAAAAAGGCTTAGACAAACTGCATAGGCAATGGATCTAAAAAGATCTGGTCTTTGAGCAAGAAGATCTCAAACCATGGAGATCTCAAAATGCAGGGCATTTGGGGTGCTTACATATACTGAGAGTGAGATCCAAACATACCCAGAGGCAGATCTGGACCCTTTACATCCTTGATAGATAGCAGCAAAAATTTGGGAAAAAAAAAATAGCACCAGAGGTCATTTCCAATTTGTAACCTTCTCCTAAAGCTAGTGGCTAAGCAGGAAGAAAGAAAAAGTATAAGAAAAGATTGATCTTTTTTAAACTGCAACATAGGCAACATTCTGGCATAAAAAGGGGGCAAAAGAATTAAACTAAGATGAAGTCTATCACTAAATCAGAGATATAAAGACAACCTTTATATTTTTAAAAAGTAAACATTAATTGTTTGAGTTTTATGCTGGTCTCTAGTATCTTGTTATGTACTAACAGTTATTTTCTAAAGTATTCAATCATTTAAAACTAAGAAGGAGTGAAAATTATCCTCGCCAAGAAATATTTGATTCAATTAAATAATTAGAATATTGAAATAATTAATTGCTGGTGCCCACTGCTTTCTAGGCTCAGGGGTAGCAGTTGAACTTGGCTTATAACTATCTGTTAGTGTTCTGTTCAAGCTTCCTTGATTTGTATACACGTGTTACTAACAATTATTATGAGTAACATTAATTTTTATTGCCGAAACCACACACTGCAATGATTTTTCAAATAAAATTACTCCTGAATCATTTTTGCATTAAGGCAGCATTTAGGGCTGAATTCATGGGCATGTGAGCAGTAAAAATGCAAGAGCATAAAGCCCTGCCCTGAGAAGGGCCCCCATGACTCACGTTCTGGAACTGTCTTAACGTTACTAATAACGTTATCTCAGAACTGCTGTTTTACAAGGGAATCTAACAGTGCAATGGAGTAAGCTGTGAGCAAAGGAGATACACTTAATATGTATGTCAGACATTCCCTGTCATCTGACTTGCATATGTATTCATGAGCACAGGTCTCTGTGGACCCATGAACCATAGGAAAAGGGTGAAGCAAGATTCAAAACAAGTCCAGGGGAAGTGGGTGTGAGTTCTAGAACTGAGTAAGCCTGGGTACTGACAACTATCAGAAGCCACACTTTGTACCTGAGCCAGAACTCACAAAGAAGGCAATGACATTCCAAGAAACATCGACAACCAAAGAACCTTCTGAATTCTTTCTTATTCATCTATTTCTTCCCTGTGTTAGCCAATTACTTCGCTTGAAACTGATGACATAGAAGGAAACAGAAAGACAGCATAGCATATCACTCCCTCACTTTCAGATCATCCTTATCACAATCAGTAAGCCAAAGTAAGTGTGTGGTGGCTGACTGTGTGTGCGTAAAGAAACAATATGGAAGCACTCGAGTCAGTTCTGGGTAGCATGCCCACTGTTTCAGTAGGAATACGTACATATGTACACCCTGGGACACACAAGTGAGGTGTTGGGGCAGTTCTGCATATGAGTAGAATCTTCTATTTGCATTTACAACTGGCATTACATGTACCATATTTTCTTTAGTCTTCTGTTGATAGACATTTAGTTTGCTTCCATGTCATGACGATTGTAAATAGTGCTGCAATGAACGTTAAGGTTCATATGTCTTTTTGAATTATGTTTTTCCCTGGGTATATGCCCAATAGGGGGATTGCTGGATCAATATTGCTGGATTGCTGGATATTTATACTTTTAGTTTTTTGAGGAACTAACACAACACTGTAAAGCAAGTATACTCCAATTAAAAATAATTAAAAATAAATCTGGTATTGTACAAAACAAAAATGGTAAAATTCATGTTAGTAACATTAAACTAACATTTAACTAAATAAAAACATTAATTTTTCTTACTTTGACAAATAGCAAATTGAAACACCGTGAGAACTCAGAGAGAAACCTCAGGGAAAGTGGGAACACCTCTACATGTTAGTACCTTGAACAGCACATTTTTCTGCATTTTGAACAAGGTGCTCCACAGTTTCATTTCTCACTGAGCCCCACAAACTGTGTAGTTGACCCTGACAGCCTTCTGTGTTGACAATCTGCTGATCCCTAGATTGTTTTGCTCATACTAATACTACCATTTGCTGGTAAAGTTAGAATTCTGATGAAAGCTGACAGTACCAGAAAGTAGATATCCATTCTCCAAAGATATCATTGAATAATTAAACATGTCCTTGACTTTGGAAACCAAAGTTGTTTAAAATAGCTCCGTTAAGGCATATTGAAGCATTTGATATCAATTCTCCTTCTTGGGATTCCTATATTCTAAAAAGTGCTGCGAAGCTCTGTGACTTAGAGACCTGTCACTTGGGTACGGCTCTAAGGAGGTGGCTCAGGGGAGCGATGCTTGCTCACATCACCCGGAGGAAGGCTGGATGCAGCAGTAGATGACTGCATTTAACATAACGCATTGCATCAGACGTCGAGTTTATGGGCTGGCTTCAGAGGCAGTGGTTTCTGCTTCTACATCTAGTGATATATTAGGTACTTATATAAAAATTTTAAGGTTTTTAGATAAACCTGTTCACCCTGCTTTCATATATGCCCTTCTGTCTTTTCTTTAGAATATCTAAAGAACTGTGCAAATTACAAATAATTTAGCTGGAATTAACTAATTAATACACTGTCTAAGTAGCTGGAATTCTTTTCTTATTTCCTGCTATGCTTATACTAGAGGTCTGATAGGACCCCCATATCATTTTTAATTTTAAAAATCAAAGCCAAGCATTTTTAACTGCGCAGTTTATTAATGTTAACTCTATTTACATTGAAGTGAAGTGAAAGTCACTCAGTCATGTACAACTCTTTGCTATATAGTCCATGGAATTCTCTCAGGCTGGATTGCTGGAGTGGGTAGTTTCCCTTCTCCAGGGATCCTCCCAATGCAGGAGTCCTGCATTGCAGAGGGATTCTTTACCAACTAAGCCACAAAAGAAGCCCATTTACATTGACTCTAGAACTTTTCATCTTGCAAAACTGAAACTCTGTATCTGTTGAACGTCTCCCTATTTCTCTTCTCTCCCCACCCTCAAGCCCCTGGCAACCACCATTATGCTTTCTGCTTCTATAAGATTGATTCATATACTGGAACCATACAGTATTCTTTACGAATACCTATTTCACTTAATATAATATCCTCAAATTTCATCTTTGTTGTAACATGTTACAAGCTTTCTTTCTTTATAAGGAAATAAATTCCTTTGTACGTAAGTACCACAATTTCTTATTCATTCATTTACTCATGGACCTATGGGTTGCTTCAAACTTTTGGATATTGTGAATAATACTTGAGATTCTTAACTTAATTATACATGCAAAGATTTTATTTCCAAATAAGGTCACATTTATAAATACTAGAGGTGAGGACTTGGACATGTCTTTCTGAGGGCACTGGTAAATCACTACCAACATTGTATCAGAACTGTAATCTGAGAAATTAACATTATGTCAGTCCAGAAAAAGTGAAACCTTCAGAATCTGGCAAAGACAAACTCAAAATCTTCCCTGGACAATTCAGGATGGTGGGACATCCAATGAAAAAGAACATGAATGTATAGTTTTTAACTGTGTGAGAGAAAGAAAAAGATAATCTTCATACCCCAAGAAAATGAAAAAGTGGTTTATGACTCTAACATCTGGTTTTGTTCCTTTGTTTTCTCTTAGAAATACAATATTTCAAGATGACAGTTCTCCTGACAAAATACTGCTATATAATATCTTACTGGCATCAAAAGAAGTTGTAATTTTTTTTAAAAAAAATAGAAATTTAACCTTGTCTCAATATACTTCTCCAAGACTTTCACTGTTGTTTTGATCAATGTCTTTACTATATGTGTCCTTGGTACAATACCTTCGTGTTTGGACTTAGGCATTTTATGAAACTGGTCCTTTGTATTTGAGTGTATTTTTTTTCTTTGGCTTTAAGCAAGGACTTATTTTCCTATAAAATAGTGTCTTTTCTCACTGTTTTCTTTAAACTTTGTAGCTATTTATAGAATTATAGTCCAGTGTGTTCAGCGTTTTATTCTACAGTTTGAGTTTTCATAAATTTAACATTTCATTATTTTAAAAAAAATATAGACACACAAATTCTATAATCTTACTTCACATTTGTTGAAAAGAATTGAGGAAAAATAGATGTATGACATTGACTTGCAGTGAATATTATTAAAAACTCTAAACATCAGAATTCTTTCAGAAAGTTGGATATAAGACTCCTCAAGGAAGCTTGCCTGGTCTCTGAATCACAGCCAATGCAACTCTGAGTGAGTGCCTTCTTGATTCTCCAACTAAATGAGTGTTTGTCCAAAAATATTTTCTCTTTAAAATAGCTAGAAAGGTTTCATTATTTACTACAGGTTATATTTTATATAATATTTGATACTAGAAGTGATTTGGGGCAATAAGCCCTCTAGATCTAGTTATCCAGTGTTACAATTTATCTATTCAAAAACATGTTTGGAGGTATTGAAACTATGCAGTTAACATTGAAAAGTGAGGCCTGGAGAGTAAATTACAAGAGTGGAGGAAACCCAGGTTTGATCCCTGAGTCAGGAAGATCCCCTGGAGAAGGAATGGCAACCCACTCCAGTATTCTTGCTGGAAAATCCCGTGGACAGAGGAGCCTGTTTTGAGCTACAGTCTATGGGGTCACAAAGAGTCGGACACGACTGAGTGACTTCACTTGCCTGGCCCAGAGCATGGCAAACATGACCACCTTAAAGTAGCCCATTTGAAGATACATGACTGACATAGCAAAGTCAGATACAGAACTTAATTTTGTCCATTGCTGAGTCACAAAGTCGGTCAAACTCAAAGCCACACCAGCCTATTATGGGGAAGCAAGAACAATGGACTGGGAAAGAGCAGAATGTCCCTTCCTGCCATATGACACTGGTCCTGCTTTTCATGAGGATCTCGCTGTGACATCGCATGATGTAGCTTCTTTGCAAGGTGATAACCAACTTTCCTTATGACTCCTGACTAATAACTACAGTCAGAATTAGTTATGGCCAAGGAGTAAATTACAAAATTAAATCTAAGAACAAAAGGGTTACACGCCAAAGGAATTGTAAGATTGTGCTTATTTGTAATGGTGATCCTGGCATGGGGAACAGATTTTGATAGGACTAAATAAGGGAGGAGAGAATAGGTACTTTATTATGTATTCATTACATGATTGAGTGGAACACAGAGTTTTTTTAAAAAAATGGTATATGACTGAGTCAGACCGGGAATAAAGTCCATGTGTTATTTGGAACCTAAAACGAATCACATTCAATATTGAACTCAAGCAGTTTCTTAGAAGCACTATTAAGTTTGGGGAATAGGTGGTTCTTACATAAAATAAGTGGTATTTCTTTTATGTCATTAGCAGTTTCTCAGTCCACATATGTCTTCACAGAGACTTAAATATGACAAGTTTAATGTTTTGCAGTTGTTTTTTCATGAAATGATGACATCTACCAGAATAAACAACTTTAGTCCCAGTTGGGTTATTTTCAACAGACATTTGGGAAGAAAATACTGTAACAGGCAGAACTTGGAGCGGTATATCTCTTTTTTTGCATTTGTTTGCTTTGTTGTTTTTATTCTGCCTCTAAGGAATTTTTAGCTTGAATCATAGATCTGTACTCTTAACACAGGTTATTGGTTCACACACTTGAAAAGAAGATTGATGACAAATAAGGGAAGGAAACGCTATGCAGCTGAATCTCCCAGAATGGACTTTGAGTCTGTTCCACATGAATGCTCACCAAAGAAGAAAAGGTAGTCAAAAATCAGGCAGATCTGGTAACTCAATTTTTGGATGTCCATCAATCTTTTCTCTGAGTGATCCCATTACTCAGTAGGCTTACAATAAAAAAAAAAATTATATTAGAAATGAAGATAATACCTGGGTTCAACAATATGTGCTTCCTTTCAACCAGGATTATCTGATTATTGTCAGTACTTAGTAATTAACAAGATAGAGAAATACTGAACACTAATGTGGCGTTACTATAGGACACAGACTGGGAGGAAGAAAGAACCTTAACATCAAGATTGCATGTGTGCCAACATAGCATTGTAAAGCAATTATCCTCCAATTAAAACTTGAAAAAGTAAGAGTTTACCAAAATGATAAGTCATGGTCATATGCAAACAGTATCCTTTGTAAAAGTAAAGATTGTATGTGTATAAATTCTGATGAAGGGAAAGACCTTGAACCTTTTAATTCTACTAAACCTGTGCCAATAATGGAAGTCCTTCCTTCTTTGTCTGAGGTGTTTGTCTTACTCTTATCTAAAGAAAGGGCTATCTTGATGACTGTGGCTTTGTAGTAGAGTCTGAAGTCAGGCAGGTTGATTCCTCCAGTTCCATTCTTCTTTCTCAAGATTACTTTGGCTATTCGAGGTTTTTTGTATTTCCATACAAATTGTGAAATTATTTGTTCTAGTTCTGTGAAAAATACCATTGGTAGCTTGATAGGGATTGCATTGAATCTATAGATTGCTTTGGGTAGAATAGCCATTTTGACAATATTGATTCTTCCAATCCATGAACACGGTATGTTTCTCCATCTGTTTGTGTCCTCTTTGATTTCTTTCATCAGTGTTTTATAGTTTTCTATGTATAGGTCTTTTGTTTCTTTAGGTAGATATACTCCTAAGTATTTTATTCTTTTTGTTGCAATGGTGAATGGTATTGTTTCCTTAATTTCTCTTTCTGTTTTTTCATTGTTAGTGTATAGGAATGCAAGGGATTTCTGTGTGTTAATTTTATATCCTGCAACTTTACTATATTCATTAATTAGCTCTAGTAATTTTCTGGAAGACTCTTTAGGGTTTTCTATGTAGAGGATCATGTCATCTGCAAACAGCGAGAGTTTCACTTCTTCTTTTCCTATCTGGATTCCTTTTATGTCTTTTTCTGCTCTGATTGCTGTGGCCAAAACTTCCAACACTATGTTGAATAGTAGTGGTGAGAGTGGGCATCCTTGTCTTGTTCCTGATTTCAGAGGAAATGCTTTCAATTTTTCACCATTGAGGGTGATGCTTGCTGTGGGTTTGTCATATATAGCTTTTATTATGTTGAGGTATGTTCCTTTTATTCCTGCTTTCTGGAGAGTTTTAATCATAAATGAGTGTTGAATTTTGTCAAAGGCTTTCTCTGCATCTATTGAGATAATCATATGGTTTTTATCTTTCAATTTGTTAATGTGGTGGGCATACACACTGAGGAATCCAGATCTGAAAGAGACACGTGCACCCCAATGTTCATCGCAGCACTGTTTATAATAGCCAGGACATGGAAGCAACCCAGATGCCCATCAGCAGATGAATGGATAAGGAAGCTGTGGTACATATACACCATGGAATATTACTCAGCTGTTAAAAAGAATTCATTTGAATCAGTTCTCATGAGATGGATGAAACTGGAGCCCATTATACAGAGTGAAGTAAGCCAGAAAGATAAAGAACATTACAGTATACTAAAACATATATACGGAATTTAGATAGATGGTAGTGATAACCCTATATGCAAAACAGAAAAAGAGACACAGAAGTACAGAACAGACTTTTGAACTCTGGGGGAGAACGTGAGGGTGGGATGTTTTGAAAGAACAGCATGTATATTATCTGTGGTGAAACAGACCACCAGCCCAGGTGGGATGCATGAGTCAAGTGCTCGGGCCTGGTGCACTGGCAGGACCCTGAGGAGTCGGGTGGAGAGGGAGGTGGGAGGGGGGATCGGGATGGGGAATACGTGTAACTATATGGCTGATTCATGTCAATGTATGACAAAACCCACTGAAATGTTGTGAAGTGATTGGCCTCCAACTAATAAAATAATATTTAAAAAAAAAACAAACAAAAAAAAAAAAAAAGAAGAAGAAGAAAGGACTATAGCCTCCTCCAAGGTAGTTTTCAGGCAGGAGACAACTGATTCAGCTCATCCCTGCACCATGCAAGTCCAGGGGATTCAGGTATTCAGTCTGACTCAGCAAGACTTAGCAGCCTCATCAAAGGAATTGCAAAATTTAGCCAATAATGTAGGGAAATTATGGGGACTATGTATGGGAATGAATTCTCAATGTGTTGGATCAAGGTGAAAAAAATATAATATTGTTGTTTTTCAGTCACTAAGTCATCTGACCCTTTGTGACCCCACGAACTACAGCACACCAAGCTTCCCTGTCCTTCACTATCTCCCACAGTTTGCTCAAATTCATGTTCATTGAGTCATTCATGCAACCCAGCCATCATCCTCTATCATCCCCTTCTCCTCCTGCCCTCAGTCTTTCTGAGCATCAGGGTCTTTTCCAATGGGTTGACTGTTTGCATCAGGTGGCCAAAGTATTGCAGCTTCAGCTTCAACATCAGTCCTTCCAATGAATACTCTGGGTTGATTTCCTTGAGGATTAAGTTTGATCTCCCTGCTCTCCAAGGGAGTCTCAAGAATCTTCCTCAGCACCACAATTCAAAAGTATCAGTTCTTTGGTGCTCAGCCTTCTTTATGGTCTAACTCTTACATGACTACTGGGAAAAAAAAAAAAAAAACACATAGCTTTGACTATACAGATCTTTGTTGGCTGGAGAATTCCATGGATTATATAGTCCATGGGGTCGCAAAGAGTTGGACATGACTTTCACTCACTCACTTTTGTCGGAAAGTGATGTCTCTGCTTATGTATGGGAGTGAATTCTTGGTGTTTTGGATCAAGGTGAAAAAAATATAACCTTTGTTTAATCTAAATTTGTTGAGATTATGTAGTAAACAGAAATTCTCTATCTCATATATTCAAACAGAATAGAAATGCCTGAATCACTTTGACTGGATGACTGAATGTTAGAACCAAAAGTAGTCTATACCAAATAAAAATGATATGACAGAGCTTCCTTGTTATAGTATAGAAGAAGTTGTCCAAAGGCCTAGGCAAGTAGGGAGTCTAGAATGTGTACTGTAACAACTATCTACATACCACTAGAATACATATTTTCCCTTCTTGTGATAATAATTTCCTGGTTCCTGTAAACACGGATTTAATTTTTTTTTTTTTATTAAAATGCTAACCAACACTAACTGATCCTGATTAAGAAATGCTTCTGATTTTTTTTTCAAAGTTATTTTGCATCTACATCCAGATTATTGTCTTAAGCACATAGAATTTGCTAGTATATCCACAATAATGCAGAATATAAATATGTTTTACAGTGAGATGACAGACATTGAAAGATCAGGGTCTAGACTCACAGGATACATTATATTTATACCAAATTCCCATTGCTTTGGAAAACTAATTCTAGTTCCACCATCTAAAAGCTATTAAAATTAAAAAAAAATTTTTTTTTCAGAATCCAACTTCAGTTAGCTTTTAATTTGTTACTCTATTTTATATAGTACATTGATCATATTTAAATCTTACTCTGTGGTGTGAAAGTAATTCTGCCTACTTTAGCTAAGACAAAATTCGTGCACATAAGTAACTTACAAAGGAACAAAATACTGTTCATAGTAGTTATATTATACACCAAAGTCATAGAACAGATGATCAGAGGCTTTTTCACTGTAATGAAAATATATGTCTGCTATTTTTTGAGTCCCCATTCTCAAACTTTTTAATTCTATCAGGTATAGTTTCATGCATAATGACAAAAAATGACTAAAAATCTATAATTTATTGTATAAAAGTTGATGAAAAGAAGACACATTTTAAATTAAAAAGTATTTTATTCATTATTGAGATATAATAATAATTTTTACCCTGACTTTGAATACATCACTTTCCTTTATATAATAATTAATGGAATAAAGAAAAGATTTTCACTGTAGCAAATTAGATTTGTTTTCCTCTAAAATATTTGATCTTATTTTGGAAAATAAGTACTCAGAAGAAATATTTCCATCTAGATAAACTATTGATTTCTTCTACTAGGGAAATTGCTATAAATCTTTGTTGTATTATAAATTTTATTGTTTTCATTCTTTGATGTCTAAAGTAACACTAAACTTTCACAGCCTCTGCTAACAAAATAAAGGTAAGTAGGTCAAAACAGCAACCAGAGATTTGTTGGTCCACAAAGTTGGCATTTATGGTAATGGTGATTTTTCCCCCATCAGAAGAAATTGTTGCCATATTTAAAGAGAGCAAAGAGAATCTGGCACTTTCATTGTACAGAAAAATGCTCATGAACAAAAGTCGTCAATACTCCCTAATTCAATGAGTTCCTCAATGTAAAGAAGCTGGCTAATTCTTGTAGGACTCCCCACTGCTTTTGTATTGCCTGGTCTATAATAAGTGACTGACAACTATTTCTCAAAACTTTATGATAGCTATAATTTGCAGTAGTGTTTCCCCTCTCCATATATGACTGCATAAATAAAATTAACAATTGATTAATATCATTAGTTTTACTAGATTCAAATAATAGTTTCCAGCATGAAACAGACACTGAATAATTCCCCAAGGAAACCAACTATTAAAATTCACACAGCTACACCACTTTACTACATTGTCCCAATACTGAAGTAAATTTTTTATTAGCTATTCTAATTAATCTTCTAAAATTTTCACATTTAGAGAGGATCAGCACCCTCTCTAACTGCTGCAGACCGTGAATTCCACACAAAGTTAAAGATATGCTAAAGTCAAACTGCAAACATTTATTCCCTCAAATGAGTGAGGATAAATTTCAAATCAGCTAAAGGAATAAAATTACAGATGTATCTTAAAATACAGGAGTTCTCTGATGAAATTGAATTTCAGGGACATAAAAACTAATGACATTTACAATGACTCCCCTGTCATTTTTAGACATGCCTTAATAACATGGAAATATTAAGGTATAAAAACACCAGGGCATAATTAGGATACAACTTGATTTTAGGAGGGCCACTAAAAATGAAGAGGAATATTAGTCGCAGTGAAATGTTTTGCAGAATACCTTTCATTTGTTTGACACAATATGGCTGTGCCTATCACTTTAATAGGTATTACAGTAGATAGTTTAGGCATTTATAACTACTGGTGTAAATTTTAAAGTAAGGAATAAAACTCAGTTCATAGAAAATAATATTATATGGGAATAGATAGTTTTCTATGAAATAAAAATTCACTAGAGAGTTTTGGGGTTAGTTCTAATTTACCTTAGTTATAAGATAAACACAATGATTTTAATATATTACAAGCATACTTAGCAGGAAATAGAAGAAATCTTGATAAGTTTTATAAAATAATAGGCAGCATGGTGGCACTTTGTGTTTTAATTTTTCTTAACATCTCAGAAAGCTGGAGACACTCTGTACTGTATTTGTAGCACCTTAGCAGAAACTCTTAAACATTGTGTCTGTTTTAATCTTGAATATGACAACAATTAAACATGCTGCCTTCTAAAACTTGACAGTAACACAGAACAATTAGGCAAATGCATTTATTTTATAAGAAATGATTCAATCAGATGTACTTGTTAAATCACATAGAAAAATCAAGTAATGCTCTCATGCTTCAATTTTCATAAAAAATGTATTATGAATTTTATAAAAAGTTTAAACTTTAAGTTGCTGGTTTGCAGTTAAACTTCAGTTTATAGTAGATGTGTCTCATAGGTGCCATTTGCTTGGTCATGAATTCCTAAACAAAAACCAAAAAGAGGGACAGGTATAGAGGTTTAACATATGCCTTATGACTGTTAACCTTAAACTTAACATTCTCTTAACCTCTAAGAAGAAAAAGGATTTCAGTAAGAAGATTTTAAATATATGATACATTTCATGAAAAGAAACAAAAAGAAATATCTATATTGGGATATTTGGAAATTGAGCAAACAGTTAATTTAAACCTAATAAATCTATACCAAGAAAAATATACATCAGGTCATACAAGAAAGTTTCTATATTTTATTTCTTATAGGCCATAAAAGGAGATCATGTCTCAAGGGTCAATCTCTGGAAAATACGTGCATCCTATTTGCTCCTGTAAACTGACTATAGTAATATACTTCTTCCCTTTTCTTCTCATGTGAGTGTGCTAAGTCGCTTCAGTCATGTCCAACTCTTTGTGACCCTATGGGCCATAGCCTGCCAGGCTCCTCTGTCCAGGGGATTCTCCAGGCAAGACTACTGGAGTAGGTTGCCTGATCCAGGGATCAAACCTTTGTCTCTTACTTTTGTCTCATGCTTTGGCAGATGAGTTATTTCCCAGATGGCCACTAGCGCCATCTGGGAAGCCCCCTTTTCTCCTCACGCATACCTAAAACCTATGTTACCTCTCCCAAAGCACACCTTCTCATATGAATCCACTCAACAATTTCCAAATTCCAGGTCTGATTAAATATTTTAGGTAACATAGATTAGCTGTAATAGTTAAAACTAGCTATAATAGTTATACATAGTATACATATATTATGTTCAAAAAATATGACTTGCTTTAAGGAATATTTAATATAATATATTCCCAAACAGAATATTTTCCTATTGCTATCTACAAAAATTACTTATTCTTTAAAACTCAACCCAAAGGTCTCCTTTCCTGGGAAGCTTCTCTTTACTATTCTCTCTAGAAATGAGCTTCCTACCCTAATATCTTCTCTGATAACTCCCAGTAGGTCTTTGGCACAGGCTTAAAACCACGACTGTGGGAAGTTTAAAAGTAAGAGATTTATCATCTTTGTTCACAACCTCTAGACTGGTCACTGATATTTTTCTAAATACATAATAAAATCACAGAAAAATATGTCATAAACATTAAATATTTAAATCAAATAAATACTCTCAAAATCAGCGGTTTATTGTTATAGTTATAAGAGAGAAGAGAGAATATGGGTATTAAAATTGTTTAATATGAAGTTACATATAGTTAGGGTAACATTGATAAATGGGAGAAAAGTGTCATTGATAGATAAATATTTTACTATCCCTGGGCTATTCATTATTGGGAATATATATTTTTTATAATATTTTGATATATTTGGTACCTGTCTTCATATAGTGAATTCTGTCTTGAAAAACCTGTACCTCCACCCAGCTACTCAGAATCTGAACTTCTTTGTGGAAATGTGAGTTAGATTGGCCTAAAAAATTCATTTTATTTGTGAATAAAAGTAATACTAGGTAGTATATTTTGTGGAAAACATTGGTCATATTTTTGTAAGTAACATCAAAGAATAGCACCCAAATGTTAAGCTAGCATGCAGCTGAAAGTCCTTACACCCCAAAGACATCAATTAGATAGACTTTGTACCTGTAAACAAAGGTAAATAACATTTTAAAGGCAGAATTCAGTCTATGGGAAAGGAGTGTTATATTTTGTTTCTGGATGAACTTTTTGGCAGAAAAATGTCAAGGAAGGCAGTTTGCTCTTCAGCAAGAGAACAGATTTATCAAGGAAAATAACTTGAGCGCTATGTCAGTTTCCCAGGACGGCTTCAAATTGGAAGAACTGACAATATTTGTTGCTCTCTATGGAGGCGAGTACACTAGAATCTTCCCGATGGTGCCTCCACTAGTCAGGCGATTCTTCTCACACAGTATGCTCATGTTCCAGTCAAACAACCGAGAGGTTTAGGAATAACTTCATCTATGACAGTATTTACAGGTATTTACCTGTTATTTCTCTTTTAATGATTCCATAATAAAATCACACTATTTCTATAATCAAAACTATAATCCCAATATTTAATGCATGCATGCATGCTAAGTTGCTTCAGCCATGGTTGCCATGCCCTCCTCCAGGGGATCTTACCAACTCAGGGATTGAAGCCCTGTCTGTTTATATCTCCTTAACTGGCAGGGGGGATCTTTGCCACTAATATTTAATGCCAAAGTCTATAAATTTATGAAGACAACTTCCTCACTGATCTATCTCATTATCTTCTAATTTAAATACAAAATTAGATGGTTCCAGTTCAAGATGGTGATGTGGGAAGACCCTGTACTCTCTTGCCCCCACAAACACCCAGAATCTACAGCTAGATATAGAACAATTTCCTCTAAAAAACAACCAACAACAACAAAGTCCAAAAAAAAAAAAAAACCCGTAAAGGTTGCCTGAGTGGCAACTAAGCCACTGGTAATTAGGCAAATGAGAATAAAACCACACTGAAGTGGGTAGGACAGACTAGCACACAATCTCCCCATAAACCCTACACTGGGTACAGCCTGTCACAATATGAGGGACCTTGGAACCCAGAGCCCCTCCCTAAGGAGTGAAGCATTTAAAGCACCCGCATGAAGCCCCCCAACTTTAAAGAATATGCACTTGAGAGATAAAACCCCAAAACATGTACCTTTGAAAACCAACAGGGCTCACATCCTGTAGCAAATCCTCAAGACTGTGGCAAATGAGAAGAAAACCACAGTGAAGTGAAGTTAAGCAATCTGAGAAACTGGTCTTAAAGGGCTCAGACTCAGCCACCCCAGGGCCCAGATCAAAGCAGTTGACTGCATCCAAACTGAAAGTGAGGGAGACTCCCGTGCTGATATTAAAGTGCAAGCCGAGCAGGCAGGTATCAAATTCAGCAAACACATCTAGCAGCCTGTTGGCACACTCTCCAGGGATAGAGGCCTGGCTGGTGCGATCTTTGTGCTTTCCTTTTGCTAGCTCTAGAACACCAGGATCTCCCAGGAGACAGATTTGACATGAGTTTCTTCCCCCAGTTTTTACTCCTGCCACCCAGAGGATGCGTCTCGATTGCCTTGGCTCTGGAGTCCAGCAAAGCTTGCATTCCTGGTGTCATGCAACTGTAATAATTGATGTCACCCAAAAAAGAGCTCACATTCTTGCCTGGTACCCCAATTTTCTGTGGCCGCAGCTAGGGACACCTCTACATTGTCTGGTTCTGGAGCCCAGTGGATCCTACAGGACTGTAACTAATGGAAAAAGGATCCTTAAACAGCTACCACTCCCAGGGCACAGCAAAAAGCAACAGACCCAGGAACTCGCTTTTTCTAGGAACAAGTTCAATTAGGTAATCAAAATGACTACAGCCTAAGGAGCAGACTTCTTCTTCTTCTTTTTTTTTAATTAATTTTTATTGGAGTAGGGTTGTTTTACAATGCTGTGTTACTTTTTACTGCACACCTGAATGAGCCAGCCACATACATACATACATCCTCCCCCTTTTGAATTTCCTTCCCATCCAAGTCACCACAGTGCAGTTAGCACAGCTTTCTGGGTCATGCAGCATGTTCTCATTCGTTATCTATTTTATATATGAGATCAGTAGCATTTATGTGCCAATCACAATCTCCCAACTTCTCCCTCCCCACCTTTCCCTCCTTGTTACCTATATATTTGTTTTCTATGTCTGTGTCTCTATTTCTGATTTGCAAATTAGGTCATCTATACCATTTTTTTTTCCATTTATTTTTATTAGCTGGAGGCTAATTACTTTACAATATTGTAGTGGTTTTTGTCATACATTGACATGAATCAGCCGTGGATTTACATGTATTCCCCATCCCAATCCCCCGTCCCACCGACAAGGAAGCGACTTAGATGCCTATCAGCAGACGAATGGATAAGGAAGCTGTGGTACATATACACAATGGAATATTACTCAGTCATTAAAAAGAATTCATTTGAATCAGTTCTAGTGAGATGGATGAAACTGGAGCCCATTATACAGAGTGAAGTAAGCCAGAAAGATAAAGACCAGTACAGTATACTAACTCATATATATGGAATTTAGAAAGATGGTAACGATAACCCTATATACCATTTTTCTAGATTAGGAAACATATTTTCTTCTAGAGCCTCCTGACCACCCATTTTATTTTATTTTTTTATTTTTTTCAGTTTTTTTTTTTTTTTTTTTTTAAATTTATTGGAGTAGAGTTGGTATACAACTTTGTGATACTTTCTACTGTGCAGCAAACCAGCAAAATAAATCAGTTATACACATACACATATTCACTCGTTTTTAGGTTCTCCTCCCATATAGGTCATCATTGTAACCCAATGATCTGTTTTATTTTATTGAAAAAGAGACACAGATGTATAGAACAGACTTTTGGACTCTACGGCAGACTTCTAATTAAACATGCATCTAGGGGCTGACTGCAGTCCCTTCCAGAGACCTCAGAGGGTGGGAGCTATCTTCATGTTCCATCCATGCACCAGAGCACCAGCATCTACTGGAGGAGAGTTTTTACATGCATCTTGTACCCTGGTTTTTATTTCTGGTGCCCTGGTTTTGCAGTTTCTGCCCAGGGGACAGCATTTGATCATTTGTCTCTGGTGACTGAAGGATCTTTCATTCCTGGATCTCATAGGTTTGTGGCAATTACAGAGACATTTCTTGGCAGACTACTATTTCCCAGGTGGCACTAGTGGCATAAAATTCGCCTGCCAATGCAGGTAGATATAAGAGACCCTGGTTCGATCCCTGGGTCAGGGGAGGAGCACATGACAACCCACTCCAGTATCCTTGCCTAGAGAATCCCGTGGATCCTGGTGGGTTACAGTTCTGCTGCTGCTGCTAAGTCGCTTCAGTCGTGTCCGACTCTGTGCGACCCCATAGACGGTAGCCCACCAGGCTCCCCTGTCCTGGGGATTCTCCAGGCAAGAACACTGGAGTGGGTTGCCATTTCCTTCTCCAATGCATGGAAGTGAAAAGTGAAAGTGAAGGTGCTCAGTTGTGTCTGACTCTTAGCGACCCCAGGGACTGCAGTTCATGGTGTTGCAAAGAGTCAGACACGGTTGAAGTGACTTAGAGGATGTGCACACACACGTGCACACATGCACACATGTGCACACATACACGCACGCGCACACACACAGACACACACATGCACCTCCAAGGCACTTCACAGACTGGATTGAGGTACTCTCTCCAATCTTTCTGTGAAAAATTGCCCTGGAACTCTGGCCTGAGGGGCAGGCTTCAGGTCTGGCACACGTTTTGTAGCCTATGGAAATGCTCTCAAGGAACACAGGCTGCAGATGCATCTTGTATTTTCCCTCTGCCTTGCCCAAGCTCGCCAGTATCAACCAGAAAAGAGCGTATGCACTCATCTGGGGCACCCATCTCTGTGACTTCCTCACAGGGACAACTCCAGATTGTCTGGTTCTGGTGGACAGCAGAGCTTATGCTCACAGTCCTATGGGATTGCATTTATTTGCATACTTTAAAAAGTTGATTCCTGAGAGACTGGCTTCCTGTCAGTCTAAATCTATGTGAGGAGATTCTCTAGTATAAGACACTGACAGGACTTAGCACATCCTCAAATACTGGGAGCTAGTAAAAATAAAATAGACAGCTTGGACAAGCAGAAAGGCTTGGGAGACAATCGCGAGTTGAGACAGTTTAATAACAGGGTTCATCTCCTACACTAGGCCAGTCCTTCCAGATTGCAAAGGTGGTTGTTTCATTGATAAGACAGAAACCAATACAGAAGCTTAAGCAAAATGAAAAACAGAGGACCATGACCCAAATGAAAACAAGATAAAACCTCAGAAAAAAAAAACAAAAAACAAAAACCCTTAATGAAACAAGGATACATAGTTTACCCAATAAAGAGTTAAAAGAAATGATGGCAATAATGATACTCAACAAAACTGTGGAGAAGAATAGATGAACACAGTGAGAAATTCAACAAAGAAATGGAAAATATAAGAAAGTACCCAACAGAAGTCACAGAAGTGAAGAATGCAGCAACTGAGCAGAAAAATACACTTATTTTTTAACAGCAAAATAAACAAGCAAAAAGGATCAGTCAACTCAAAGCAAGGCAATTTTGATTTGCTCAGTAAGAGCATCAAAAAGAATGAAAAAAGTGAAGGGATAGTTAGCTTAATGGGCTTATGTACAACATCAAATGGACTAACATTTGTCTCACAGGACTCCCCAAAGGAGAGGAGACACAGAAAGTGGAATAAATTTTACTTGAAGAAATAATGGTTGAAAACTTTGCTAACCTGGGAAACGAAAGATATCCAGATTGAGGAATCCCAAAGTTTCAAACAAGAGGAACCCAAAGAGGTCTGCACCAAGACACAGTGAAATTAAAATGTCAAAAGTTAAAGCAAAGAGATAATATTAAAATCAGCAAAAGGAAAACAGTTACAAAGGAACCCTATAAGACTTCCAGCAGACTTTCTGCAGAAAGCTACAGGCTAGTAAGGAAAAGGATCATATATTCAAAATGCTGAAAGAAATCAACCAAGAATATTCTACTTGTCAAAGTTATTCAGAAGTAGAGAGAGATTTTTCCAGACAAGCAAATACTGAAGGAGTTCATCACCATTAAACTGGCTTTACAAAAATTCTTAAAGGGACCTTTTTTAATTGAAAAGAGAGTGCTAATTAGAGACATAAAAACATATGAAAAAATAAATCTCAAAGGAATGGTAAATATATAGTAAAGGTCGGACTTTAATCACTTATAAAGTTAGGTTAAAAGACAAAAGTAGTAAAAAAAGTTATTATCAACTTAAAAGTAGACTGTAATAAATATAATTTGTTAGAAGTTTCCTGATAACCACAAAACAAAAAATTATAGTTAACTCACAAAATAAAAAGAAAAAAGAATATAAGCATAGTACTAAAGAAACTCATCAAACCACACAGCAAAAGATCAAGAGGGAAAAAAAAGACAGTGAAGAACTACAAAAACAACCAGAAAACAATTAATAATATGTCAAAACATATCTATCAATAATCATTTTAAATACTAATGGACTAGATTTTTCAATCCAAAGAAACAGAGTAGCTTCATGGATTAAAAAAAAAAAACAAAAAACCTAGATCCATCTATATGCGGCCTACAAGAGAAGCTCTTCAGAGGTAAGAATACACAGACTCAAAGTGAAGGAATTGAAATTTTAAAATCCATGTCAATGGAAGCGAAAAGAAAGCTGGAGTGGCTATACTAACATAAGACAAAATAGACTTCTAAACAGAGACTGTAATTAGAGAAAAGGAAGCATGTTACATAATAATAAAGGAATCAATTCAATAAGAAGATATAACATCTGTAAATATTTATGCACTAAACATAGAAGCACCTAAATATATAAAGCAAATATTAACAGGCCTACTGGGATAAATAGACATTAACACAATAATAATAGCGAATTTTCATACCCCACTTAGATCAGTGAATTACATCAGTGGGATTTTAATACTCCATTTACACCCAGTCAGAAAATCTATATGGAAACACTGGCATTAAATGACACATTAGACCAGAGAGATTTAGCAGATATTTATAGAATATTCTATCCAAAAGCAAAAAATCACACATTCTTTTCAAGAATACATAGGACATTTTCCAAGATGGAATACATATTTGGACACAAATCTCAAATTCAAAAGAACTGAAATTCTATCAAACATTTTTTTTTCAAATCACAATTTATGGAGCTAGATATGAATATTCAAATGAAATTGAAAGTTCACAAACATATGGAGGTTGAACAACAAACATACAAATGAACAACCAATGGGTCACAGAAGAAATCAAAGGATAAATGAAAAATTACCTTGGGACAAATGGGCATTTAACAATCAAAATTTATGGTATGCAGTAGAAAGAATTGTAAGAAGTTCGCAATGATTAACACCTAACTCAAGGAACAAGAAAAGTTTCAAATAAACAATATAACTTTACAACTCAAGGAGCTAGAAAAGGAAGAATGAAAACCAAAGTTAGTAGAAGGAAGGAAATAACAAAAATTATACACACACAAAAAATGAAATAGGACTAAAAAGAAGAAAAAAAATCAAAGGAACTAACAGTAGGTTCTTTACAAAGATAAACAAAATTAACATAACTTTTAGATAGATTCAGCAAGGAATAAAAGAGAGGACTGAAATAAATTAAGAAATGAAAGAGGAGATTTTTCATCTGATACCACAGAAATAAAAAGGACTGTGAGCAATGATATGATACAGTATGAGCAAAGGTATGTCAACAAGTTGGACAACCTATAAGAAATAAACTGTTAGAAACAGACAACAAACAGACACAACCTATCAAGACTGACTTAAGAAACAGGAAAAAAAAATCTGAACAGACCAATTACTAGTAAAGAGATTAAAGGAGTAATCAAAAACCTCCAAAAAACAAACATCCAGGACCATACTGCTTCACTGGTGGATTTTACCAAACATTCAAGGAAGAATCAATGCTAATCCTTCTTAAATTCTTTCAAAAAACAGAAAAAGAAGGGAACTCTTCCAAACTCATTTTATATAACCAGCACCACCCTGATACCAAAACTAGACTAAGATTCCATAAGAAAAGAAAAATTACAGGCCCGTATCCCTGATGAACAGAGATGTAAAAATATCCAGGAACAAATTAATAAACCAACTTCAATATACATTAAAAGAATTACACATCACAATCAACTGGGATTTATTCCAGGAGTATAAAAATGGTTCAACATCCATAAACAAGTCAATTTGATAAATCATATTAACAAGAGAGAAAATAAAAATCATATGACCAATTCAATAGATGCAGAGAAAGCCTTTAACAAAATTCAACATCTACTGATGATAAAAAAAACTCTCAGAAAGTGGGTATTGAGGAACGTACTTCAATGAATAAATATGACAAGCCCATGCTAACAGTCATGTTTAAGTAAGAGCTTTCCCTAAGATCAGGAACAACACAAGATGCCCACTATCACCATTTTTTTCAGTATTAGTATTGGAAGTCTTAGTCAATGTAATCAGATGGAAAAAAAAAAGGATAAAAGGCAACCAAATTGAAAAAGAAGAAGTAAAACATTTACCATTTGCAGATGTCATGATACTATATATAGAAAAACCATAAAGACTTCACTAAAAAATTATTATAGCTAATAAATGAATTCAGTGAAATTGTATGATTTAAAATCAATATATAGAAATCATTGCATTTCTATCCACTAGTAAGTGACCTATGAAAGAGAATATAAGAAAGAATCCCATTAACAATTTCATTAAAAAGAATAAAATACTTAGGAATAAATTTAACCACAAAGGTGAATGACCTGTACCCACTAAGCACTTATAATTCTATACTACCCAAAGCATATAGAGATTAAATGCAATACCTACGAAAATCACAATGGTATTTTTCACAGAAATAGAAAAAACACTCCTAAAATTTGTATGGGACTATTAAAGACACTGAATGGTCAAAACAATCTTGAGAAAGAAAAAAGCTGGAGGTATTATGCTCCCTGAGTTCTAACTATATTGCAAAGTTTTAGTAATTGAAACAATATGGTATTAGCATAAAAAACAGACTATTAGATCAATGGAATAAAATAGAAAGCCCAGGAATAAATTCATATATATATGGCCTATTAATTTACAACAAAGGAGCCAATAATATATATGTAGAAAAGACAGTAAATAAATAGCTATAATAAATGATGTTTGGAAAACTGGACAACCATATGCAAAAGATTGAAGTGGATCACTTTATTATACCATACTTAGAATGGATTAGGGCTTGAACTTAAGATATGAAATTCTCAAACTCCTTATAAGAAAAATAAGCAATAAAGGTCCTTCACATAGGTCTTGGTGATGAGTTTTTGAATCTGGCATTGAAAGGACAAGCAACAAATACAAAAATAAGCAATTGAGACTGCATTGATGAAAATGCCTACGTATAACAAATGAACAAAAAGTGAAAGGCAACCTACTGAATGAGAGAAAATGCTTTCAAATTATGTACCTGATAAGGGATTAATATGCAAACTATATAGTGAACTCATACAAATAAAAATTTAAAAAAATCAATTTAGAAAATAGACAAAAGGTCTGGACAGATATTTTCCAAGAAGATACACAGATGATCAACATGTACATAAAAATATGCTCCACATCATCAGTCATCAGGGAGATGCAAACCAAAACCACAGTGAAATATCATCTCACACCTGTTGAATGGCTACTACCAAAAAGACAAGAAATAAGAAGTGCTGATAGAATGGACAAAAGAGAACTCTTGAGGGAATTTTAATTAGTGTAACCTTTATGGAAAACAGGATGGAAGCTCCTCAAGTATTAAAAGTAGAACTGACATATGATCTAACAATTTAATTTCTGAATATTTACCAAAGGGGGAAAAATATTAAATCAGAAATGATATATGCACCTCCAGGTCTATGTGTGTGTGTGTGTGTGTGTGTGTGTGTGTGTGTGTGCGCGCGCGCGTGTGTATGCACACGCACTCAGTTGTGTCTCAGTCTTTGTGACCCTGTGGACTGTAGCCTGCCAGGCTCCTCTGTCCATGTGATTTCCCAGGCAAAAATACTGGAGTGGCTTGCCATTTCCTACTCCAGGGTATCTTCCCAACCTTGGGGTCAAAGCTGTGTCTCTGACATCTCCCGCACTGGCAGGCAGATTCTTTACCACTGCACCAGCTCCAGGTTCATAGCAGGTTTATTTCCAATAGCAAAAATATGGAAACAGCTTATGAGTTCATCAATGGATGAATGGATAAAGAAGATGTGACACAATTGTATAATAGAATACTCAGTTCAGTTCAGTAACTCAGCCGTGTCTGACATTTTGCGACCCCACCGACTGCAGCAGGCCAGGTCTCACTGTCCATCATCAAGTCCCAGAGCTTGCTCAAACTCATGGCCACTAAGTCCATGATGCCATCCAATCATCTTATCCTCTGCTGTCCCCTTCTGCTCCCGCCTTCAATCTTTCCCAACATCAGGTCTTTTCAATGAGTCCATTCTTTGCATCAGGTGGCCAAAGTATTGGAGTTTCAGCTTCAGTATTAATCATCCAGTGAATATTCAGGACTGACCTCCTTTAGGATGGACAGGTTTGGTCTCCTTTCAGTCCAAGGGACTCTCAAGAATCTTTTCCAACACCACACTTCAAAAGCATCACTTCTTCAGTGCTCAGCTTTCTCTGTGGTCCATCTCGCACATCCATACATTACTACTGGAAAAATAGTTTTGACTAGATGGACATTTGTTGGCAAAGTGATGTCTCTGCTTTTTAACATGCTGTCTAGGCTGGTCATAGCTTTTCTTCCAAGGAGCAAGTGTCTTTTAATTTCATGGCTGCAGTCACCATCTGCAGTGATTTTGTAGCCCCCCAAAATAAAGTCTGCCACTGTTTTCATTCTTTTTCCATCTATTTGCCATGAACTGATGGGACTGGATTCCATGATCTTAGTTTTCTGAATGTTGAGTTTTAAGAAACCAGCTTTTTCACTCTCCTCTTTCACTTTCATCAAGACGCTCTTCAGTTCCTCTTCCCTTTCTGCCATAAGGGTGGTGTCATCTGCATATCTGAGGTTACTGATATTTCTCAGAGTAATCTTGATTCCAGCTTGCACTCCACCCAGCCTGGCATTCCTCATGATGTACTCTGCATATAAGTTAAATAAGCTGGGTGACAATATACAGCCTTGACGTACTCCTTTCCCAATTTGGAAACAGTCCATTGTTGGATGTCCGGTTCTAATGGTTGCTTCTTGACCTGCATACAGGTTTCTCATGAGGCAGGTCAGGTGGTCTGGTATTCCCATCCCTTTATGAATTTTCCACAGTTTGTTGTGATCCACACAGTCAAAGGTTTGGCGTAGTAACTAAAGCCGAAGTAGATGTTTTTCTGAAACTCTCTTGCTTTTTCTATGATCCTACAGATGTTGGAAATTTGATATCTGGTTCCTCTGCCTTTTCTAAATCCAGCTTGAACATCTGGAAGCTCTCAGTTCACATACTATTGAAGCCTTGCTTAGAGAGTTTCAGCATTACTTTGATAGTGTGTGAGATGAGTGCAATTCTGTGGTAGTTTGAATATTCTTTGAAATTGCAATTCTTTGGGATTGGAATGAAAACTAACCTTTTCCAGGCCTGTGGCCACTGAGTTTTCCAATTTTGCTGGTATATTGAGTGCAGCACTTTAACAGCACATTCTTTTAGAATTAGAAATAGCTCAGCTGGAATTCCATTACTTCCACTAGCTTTGTTCATAGTGATGCTTCCAAAGGACCACTTGACTTTGCACTCCAAGATGTCTGGCTCTAGTTGAGTGATCACAGCATTGTCATTATCTCAGTTATTAAAATCTTTTTTGGATAGTTCTGGGTATTCTTGCCACCTCTTGTTAATATCTTCAACTTCTGTTAGGTCCATACTGTTTCTGTCCTTTATTGTGCCCATCTTTGCATGAAATATTCTCCTGGTTTCTCTAATTTTCTTGAAGAGATCTCTAGTCTTTCCCATTCTATTTTATTCCTCTATTTCTTTGCACTGATCCCTGAGGAAGGCTTTCTTATCTCTCCTTTCTATTCTTTGGAACTCTGCATTCAGATGGGTATATCTCTCCTTTTTTTTTTCCTTTGCCTTTTGTGTCTCTTCTTTTCTCAGCTATTTATAAGGCCTCCTCAGACAATCATTTGGCCTTATTGCATTTCTTTTTCTTGGGGATGGTCTTGATTACTGCCTCCTGTACAATATCATGAACCTCTGTCCATAGTTCTTCATGCTCTCTGTCTCTCCAAACTAATACCTTGAATTTATTTGTCACTTCCACTCTATAATCATAAGGGATTTGATTTAGGTGCTACCTGAATGGTCTATTGGTTTCTCCCTACTTTCTTCATTTTAAGTCTTAATTTGGCAATAAGGAGTTCATGATGTGAGCCACAGTCAGCTCCTGGTTTTGCTTTTGCTGACTGTATGGAGCTTCTCTTTTGCACAAAGAATATAATAAATCTGATTTTGATGTTGAGCATCTGGTGATGTCCATGTGTAAAGTCATCTCTTGTGTTGTTGTTGGAAGAGGATGTTTGCTATGTGCTCTCTTGGCAAAACTGTTAGCCTTTGTCCTGCTTCATTTTGTACTCTAAGGCCAAATTTGCCTGTTACTCCAGGTATTTCTTGACTTCCTACTTTTGCATTCCAGCCCCCTATAATGAAAAGGAAATCTTTTTTTTTTGGTGTTAGTTCTAGAATGTCTTGTAGGTCATCATAGAACCTTTCAACTTCAGCTTCTCTGGCATTAGTGGTTGGGGCATAGACTTGGATTACTGTAATATTGAATGGCTTGCCTTGGAAACAAGAGATCATTCTGTCATTTTTGAGAATGCACCCAAGTACTGCATTTCAGATTATTTTGTTGACTATGAGGGTGACTCCATTTCTTCCAAAGTATTCTTGCCCACAGTAGTAGATATAATGGTCATCTGAATTAAATTCGTTCATTCTGGTCCATTTTAGTTCACTGATTCCTAAAATGTCAATGTTCACTCTTGCCATCACCTGTTTGACCACTTCCAGTTTACCTTGATTCATGGACCTAACATTCCAGGTTCCTAAGCAATACTGTTCTTTAAAGCATTGAACTTTACTTCCATAGAATATTATTCCGCCATATAAATGAAATCATGCCACTTGTGAAAACATAGATAGACTTCAAGCATTATGCCAAATGAAATGTTAGGGAAAACAAATAATGTATTATCTCTCCTATAATGTAGACTCTCAAACAAGCATACAGGGCACATATATACAGAGATTTGTGTTTGTTGCCAAAGTTGGAGGTAGGAGGCAAGAAATGGATCAAATTTTTGTTTTGTTTTTAGTTTAAGTAAATTATTTTTTTAATAGCTCTACTTAAATGTTCTTAAAATACATTTCTTGTTGTTAATTTTCCAGAGTAATTTTGTTAATTTCACATTTTAGTAAATTAGATGCCTCACAATTCTTTCATTTAAAACTTCTCAAGCTTAATTAATCTAAATTTCAGGCAACATTTTTTCCTTTTATTTAATTTCCAACATTGCAATTAGATTCCTCAGTGGCTTGTGGCCATGACCTATGTATTTATTCTCTGAGCCTTGACTTGTGCTATTTATCTGACAACAAATTCTCTTAATTACACAGACAGACTAATTAAACAATCTCCCTTTGAATTTTTACAGAATTCTTTTTATGTACAACTACTGTGACACACAATTCACTGCCTGGTACTACTGGTTTTCTTTTTAAGCATATGTGATCTATTTTTAAATGGGATTTTAAATAAATCAGAGAGAAAGAAAATCTTATGTTTACCCACATTAAATATACCACAGATTTTGTACAAAATATAAGTACTTATATTTTTCCATGAACACCTTCCAGTACCCTTTATTACATATCTCAAAATTATTTCTTCGTTTTTACTGATGTTCATGTCCCTAGAAACCACTGATTTCTGAAAAGTGTTTCTCATGAGAAATGCTAAAAGTACAGATGACACAGTTTTTTCTTACTTTCATCTTTCCAAATTAAAAAAGAGCTACTGAAATCTTAGCTGGAACATGAGAGTTCCAAAGAATTGTTTTAAGCTTATGTCAATCAAAATGAATGTTTCTCTTAGCTACAAAATTTTTCTTATACTTCTTGTTACATGTAGAACCTAAAAATAACACCAGCTCTCCATACTTCTGTGGTATTATGTGAATTACAATGTCAATCCACTTGAATCTGAGCTGGCCCTGTGACTGGCCCATAGAAGGCATCAGGAGTAATAGCACAGCATCTGTGATCCAGGACTCAGCAGGCTTGTCACTGCCATGTAAATAAGCCTAGGCTAGAAGGCCAGATAGGAGACTATAAGAAGCTCTACTGTGCCATTCCAACCAAGTCATCCAAAACCAGCGAAACCAGAGGGAGCAAGCCAACTTGAACAAGGCCTGTAAAGATCAGCAGAACACTGGAATAAAATTAACTGGGGAACTCCTACAAGGAGCAGGACTGAATCTTAATGAAGGAACATATAATACTTGCTAGTAGAAGAATCTGGCAACATTCGCCTGGGTGGAATTTTCAAATTGAAACTAGTGATTGCTGAGTGTTTTATATTCAACCTTTTTCAAATGAGATATCCCAACTAAAGACTTACACACAATATCGGAATCAGAATCAATATTAGCAAGTGTTTTTGTCATGAAATTATTTCAAAACAGCATTTGTTCACTAGTTTCTAGTCAGATGTCCTACATCCAACTGCTGTGCCACTTGAGCAGATTTTGATATTTATTTCTTTACCTTCTATTTTTCAAGTAACAAAATTACTGTCTATTCAATTCTTTTTAAGTTTTATTTTCCTACTTTCACCATCCTCTATATCTTCCTCTGGACACAACAAATCTTTAACTGTCTCCATCAACCACTGTGCCCAGAACAAAAGTCACCCCAGAGATGCTCTGATAGGAGTACAGAATTCAAAGGGAACTACTTCTTTCCATTCTTTTTTTCCAGCTATTCTGATAGCTTACTGAACTTATTTTTTCCCACATGAATCATAATCAGGCCAAGGGTCTCATTCATAGTTATCTCCAGCTACTGTGCAAACAGACTTCAGTTTCAGTTAAGTCACTTAGTCGTGTCTGACTCTTTGTGACCCCATGTGCTGCAGCACACCAGGCCTCCCTGTCCATCACCAACACCCAGAATTTACTCAAACTCAAGTCCATTGAGGCAGCGATGCCATCCAACCATCTCATCCTCTGTTGCCCTTTCTCTTCCCACCATCAATCTTTCCCGGCATCATGGTCTTTTCAAATGAGTCAGTTCTTCACATCAGGTAGCCAAATTATTGGAGTTTCAGCTTCAGCATCAGCCCTTCCAATGAATATTCGGGACTGATTTCCTTTAGGATGGACTGGTTAGATCTCCTTGCAGTCTAAGGGACTCTCAAGAGTCTTCTCCAACATCACAGTTCAAAAGTATCAATTCTTCAGGACTCAGCTTTCTTTATAGTCCAACTCTCACATCCATACATGACTACTGGAAAAACCATAACTTTGACTAGACAAACCTTTGTTGGCAAAGTAATGTCTCTGCTTTTTACTATGCTCTCTACGTTGGTCATAACTTTTTTTCCAAGGAGCAAGCATCTTTTAATTTCATGGCTGCAGTCACCATCTGCAGTGATTTTGGAGCCCCCAAAAATAAATTCTGTCACTGTTTCCACTGTTTCCCTATCTATTTGTCATGAAGTGATGGGACCAGATGCCATGATCTTAGTTTTCTGAATGTTTGAGCTTTAAGTCAGCTTTTTCACTCTCCTCTTTCGCTTTCATCAAGAGGTTCTTTAGGTCTTCTTTGCTTTCTGCCATAAGTGTGGTGTCATCTTCATATATGAGGTTATTGATTTTTCTTCCAGCAATCTTGATTCCACCTTGTGCTTCATCCAGTCCAGCGTTTCTCATGATGTACTCTGCATATAAGTTAGATAAGCAGGGTGACAATATGCAGCCTTGATGTACTCCTTTCCCAATTTGGAACCAGTCTGTTGTTCCATGACCAGTTCTCAATGTTACTTCTTCACCTACATAGAGATTTCTCAGGAGGCAGGTCAGGTGGTCTGGTATTCCCATCTCTAAGAATTTTCCAGTTTGTTGTGACTCACACAAAGGCTTTAGCATAGTCAAAAAAGCAGAAGTAGATGTTTTTCTGGAATTCTGTTCCTTTTTTGATGATTTGATCTCTGGTTCCTTTGCCTTTTCTAAATCCAGTTTGAACATCTAGAGGTTCAGAGTTCATGTATTGTTGAAGCCTGACTTGGAGAATTTTGAGCATCACTTTGCTAGCGTGTGAAATGAATGCAATTGTGCAGTAGTTTGAGCATTCTTTGGCATTGCCTTTCTTAGGGATTGGAGTGAAAACAACCTTTTCCAGCCCTGTGGCCACTGCTGAGTTTTCCAAATTTGCTGGCATATTGAATGCAGCACTTTCACAGCATCATCTTTTAGGATTTGAAATAGCTCAACTGGAATTTCATCACCTCCACTAACTTTGTTCATAGTGATACTTCCTAAGGTGCAAACAGACTAGCCTAGGAGTTCCTAGATGTCTATACACAGTCCTATTATTTTAGTCTTGCAACAGGTTCCAGAATGAATAGAACTTTTAAAAATTTTGCTTATATTGGGTTGACCAAAACATTCATTCATGTTTTTACCTAACACCTTATAGAAAAACCTGAAAAATCTCATTAGCCAAACCAATCTAACCGTACTCTTCTGCTTTCCTTAGTGGTGTTGTACTGGGTGCTTAGTTGCTCATCCATGACTTATTCTTTGTGACTTCATGGACTGTAGCCCGCCAGGCTCCTCTGTCTATGGGGATTCTCCAGGCAAGTATACTGGAGTAGATCGTCATCCCCTCCTCCTGTGGATCTTCCCAACCCAGGGACTGAACTCAGGTCTCCTGCATTGCAGGTGGATTCTTTACCATCTGAGCCACCAGGGAAGCCCTACTTAGTGGTAAAGGATGATAAAATAAACATTTTGACCTTTAAAGTATTTAATGAGTACAGAGTCAGTCTGAGTCTGGAGCTATAGCACTGGAGACCCCCAAAGAGACCAACACTGATGTAAACTCTGGCACATTTTAGATATCGTTGTTGTAACAGGTGTTGATTTATCTAACTAAACTGAGGTCTACTCCACATTTCTATTTCCAAGACAATTTTTTTTGAGAAACTTTGCCAAACATCTGATATAAGTAGATATACAATGTTTATGTCCCCAAATGTGTAATCTAACATACTATTGTAAAAAGAACTGGATAAATGTCACAGGATTAATTTTTATTCACAGTAAATCTATAATTATTGTCCATTGCTCACCAATACATTGCCAGTGGGTTCAAAGTCATTGGGTTAAACACAGTAAGTACACAGACTCATAGAAGGGAATCTATGGTCATCCAGACAACGAATGATCCATGTGTGGTGTGACTGATACTATTTACCAAAAAATATGTATCTCCCTTTTTAAGCTATAACTAACCTAATTTTACAACCTCCCTTGTAGTTAAGCATTGTTATATGATTGATTTTTAACCTCCTCTGAAATGTGAACAGAAGTGAGTTCTGCTACATAACAGCACACTCTTTTTAAGAAAGAGAACGTGTCCCTTTTTCTCCTTCAGTTCTCAGAGGGGCTGATGATTGACAGGGCTCTTGGAAAGGCAGAGTCACAACACAGAGGCACCCTGCATCTGAATCACCACACTGAGAACAATAATGTACTATGAGAAACATCTGCTTTTAGAGAGACACACTTGAGGATGTGTGTGTGTGCACACGTGTGTGTGCACATGCATGTGTGTCTTGCACATGAGTAGGAGGTGGGGTGCTTAAGTCATTATTTAATCTGGGGCTACTCTTACAGAAATGAAGTTGAGTAATATCATTTGAATAAATGATATATCTTCTCTCCCAAGAGATTTTTTGGTTCATGTTTAACGAATTTATTGATAAAATTCTTAATTTTTCTACAGCACACATTTAATCAAAGCAAAGCCTTTGATATGAGAAAAAAAATCATTGTTATTCTGAAGTATTTCCACATGGTGATTTTCTAACCTTGTTTCTTCTTTCACAAGTCAATTCTTTTTTTTAATTTTTTTATTTTTTTTATTTTTCAGTGGGTTTTGTCATACATTGATATGAATCAGCCATAGAGTTACACATATTCCCCATCCCGGTCCCCCCACAAGTCAATTCTTTATATGAAGTTATTCTTAGCTTCCTATGTGGTGTCCAGACCTAGATGAACAATGACTAAATGTTTAGGTAGACGTGAAGCAGGGAGGCCAGGTTCTGCACTCACAGTATATACTATCACCCAATTCCACATGTAGGCATTGTGTTTTATGTCTCATTGAAACTACAGAACATTTATGCTACACTGTGAGACAGGACATGGCAGTTTGGATCCTATGCAGTCACCTCTGAGACTGTGGAAGATGGTCTCCCTTCAACACACACACAGTGCTCCTGACTATGCCTCAAACCTGAGAACAACTGCCCAGGGCCATCCTAGGTCAGAGGGCTCCATTTCTGTGTGTGTGTATGAGAGGCAGACAGACAGAGAGAAATGATTATAAGAATTGGCTCAAATCCCAAGACCTGTAGTTGACAAGCTGGCAACCCTGGAAGGCTGATGGTAGAGTTTCAGTCTGAAAGCCAGAAGGTGGAGACACGGAGGACCTAATGTTTTAGTTAACTTTGAAATCAGGAAAAAAAAAAAAAAAAAGTGTCCCAGCTTGAAGGCAGTTGGGGTGAAGGAATTTCCTCTTATCAGCATAGCTTCAGTGTTTTGTCCTACCGAGATCTTCAACTTACTGGATGAAGTTAAGTCACTCCGTCGTGTCTGACTCTTTGCAACCCCATGGACTGTAGCCCCCCAGGCTCCTCCGTCCATGGGATTCTCAGGCAAGAATACTGGAGTGGGTTGCCAATTTCCTTCTCCAGGGGATCTTCCTGACCCAGGGATCGGACCCAGGTCTCCCGCATTGCAGGCAGACGCTTTAACCTCTGAGCCACCATGAAGCCCGCCCATATTAGGAAAAGCAATCTGCTTTACCCAGCATACCAATTTTAAATGTTAAAATCATTCAAAAACACCCTCAAAGACACATCAGGATAATGTCTTACTGAACACTGAGCACTCTGTGGTGCAGTCAAGTTGATGCATAATGAGCTATCACAATACTTTTAATAATACTGGTATATCTCATAGACATTGCATGTTCTAGACCACCACAATACAGGCTGTATCACAATGAAGCCAAACAAACTTTTTGGTTTCCTAATGTATATAAGTTATATTTATATTATACTGTAGTCTATTAAGTGTACAATAACATTATGTCTTAAAAATGTAAATAGTTACTTAAAAAACACTTCATTGTTAAAATATGCTAGCCATTGTCTAAGCATTTAGCAAGTCATGATCTTTTTGCTGCTGGAAGGTCTTGACTCATGCTGATGGCTATTGACTGTTCAGGATGCTGCTTGATGAAGTTTGGAATGGCTGTAGCAGCTTCTTAAAATTAGACAATGAAGTACACTGCATGGATTAACTCTTTCATGAGTGATTTCTCTGTTGTGTGTAATTCTGTTTGATGGCATTTACTCACAGTAAATTGTTTTACCATGAGATGCAATTTGCCACATCTTCAGTCTCCACTTTATAATTCTAGTTTTCTTGCTATTTTCCCTACATTTGCAGTTAAAAGACTAACATGGAAGAGCAGTAATCACAGATCACCATAACATATATAACAGTAATGAAAAAAAAGTCTGCAATATTGTAAGAATTACCAAAATATTATGCAGAGACATGCAGTAAGAAAACACTATTGGAAAATGGCATCAATGGACTTGCTTAATACCACAGGGTTGTCATAAACCTTCAATTTGTAAAAACAAACAATAACAGCAACAAAAATACATATTTACAAAGTTCAATAATTTGAAGCCTGGTTAAATGAACTATGCCTGTCTCTAACATATAGGGTTAATTTGAGCATTAGATGAAAGAACATATTTAAGTGCTACAGAATGAAAGCTTAAGATTTAAATTACTGTCTATTTTTTCTTTCTGTTGAGATATTCTACACCTCAACTACATGTACACAAAAAAATTGTTGATTTTGCTTTTTATTTTTTTGAAGATATCATTGCCACAATTGCTTACTGGAGCAAGATTAAGAATAAAGGACTGGGTATTTTATAAATATGAATTAATCCACACCGTTAGTGATTATATCATGCTCATCGTGCACAGGAATTCAATCATGTCTGACTCTTTGTGACCCCATAGACTGTAGCCTGCCAGGCTCCTCTGTTCATGCGATTTCTTAAGCAAGAATACTGGAGTAGGTTGCCATTTCCTCCTCCAGGGGATCTTCCCCAGCCAGGGACTGAACCTGCATCTCTTGCATTGGCAGGTGGATTGTTTACCACTGAGCCACCTAGGAAACCAGGGGTTATATCACCTTTTATCAAAGTACTGATTCATCATCTGTGTCTAAACCAACATGAAAATGAGCAGATTAAAATAATCACATTTTGCTTGCTCTCAATGTTCCGGTAACTTTTACTTTTTTCACCATTATTTAGTGAATATTTGCCACAGCCAAACTTGAATTTATAAAGAGAAGTTAGATTGATTTTACAATTACTTATTTCATCTTAAGTTGCAATTCATTCTTACAAATGAAATTCTATATTCTTTGTAGATATTTTTAAATTTTTTTTTTCTATAGAAAACTGAAGCAAACAAAAGTTCACAGATTCTGCCACTGCAATATGATACACAAACATCATAATATCAGCCTTAAGCAGTGATCCAACTACTCTTTAATCACCTGGCTGAAATATATTTAAAAAGCAATTATTGCAAGAATTAGAAATTATTAAAGCTCATCTTATAAAATCAGTTCTATTGAGGCATTGTACCTTCTGATATTATTCTTAAATTCTGTGCTACTCTTAAATTTATACGCTTTATTTTCCTTATTAGCATCTTAGATAAATATATCTCACTCCTGAATTTCTTCTGAGCTCAGATATAGCTGTACTGACTTTTAAACTATACTTCCATTTCTTTTTCCACACTGAGGTCATATATAATTGCACAGAGAGATATACTTCAAAAAAATTTTAGTGCTATCCAGAGTGTCTGAGATATTCTTCATTTCAGATGTATGAAATACATTGTGTTTGAACTTTTGAAGTCTGTGTTCCTAAACTCTAGGGTCCATGAGTAATTATGACCTGTCTTCATTTGCATAACCATCATAAACATGAAGATGCCATCATTGTGATTATTTATTCCCTAGGTTACTATCATTCCCTCTTCACAAAGTAATCCCTTCTTGTTTATTTCATAAGATTGCTTGAAAAACCTTTCACCAAAAGTATACACTTTTAGTTTCTCTATGAATTAGAATTAAAGAGTTTCAATATCTTATACTACAAAGTAAAGTAACAGAATGCATGACCTTGTCCTAATCCTCAGAAAATATACAATTGTCATTAAGTTAAAATTAAAACAAATCCATGACCTCGATAACTATTTGGAAGACCTTTGTGCTAATCTTCAATATTTGGAAAACTATTGTATTAATATCTATCATTCTCAGAAAAAATAAAAGCTTCAGCAATATAAGGAATTAGTTAGATTTTTTAATTTTAACAAAATAGGGTGTCTCAAGCAATTGCTGAATGGACAGATTTCCTTCATACTCACGGTGGCTCACCTTGCAGTCAGCCTTGTAATCTGTTTTAGGAAAATATTAGCCATATGCTCTTTACAGTTTGGCTGTTTTAAGTCTACATCCATAATAACATTCACTCAGTCATGTCAAACTCTTTGAGATCCCATGGCCTATATAGTTCATGGAATTCTCTGGGCCAGAATACTGGAGTGGGTAGTCTTTCCCTTCTCCAAGGGATCTTCCCAATCCAAGGATTGAACCCAGGTCTCCTGCATTGCAGGCAGATTCTTTACTATCTGAGCCACAAGGGAAGCTCATAATAAAAATCACTTACTTTCATCTCTTCATTTGAATCTTCCCCAAACATTGATATAGTAAACTATGGGAAGAAATTGAAGCAGGTGATATAAGTCAATTACCCTGATATAGAACTCTAATACGTTACTGTATTCTACTCTTGAGTTTCCAGATATAATTTTAACTGAGTGTCTCCTTGACACATTCTGCTTTTCCAATCACACTTTCTATTTTATTTGTTTTATTGTTGCTGTTGTTTGCTATTTTTTTTAACAAAGACCATGAACAGTATCTTTTGCTCTTTATGCATTCAATACACGTTCACAATAAGCATATTTTAATTACTTTTACTAAAGAAATATAAGGGTAAATTTTGGACACTACTAGTTTAGTCATCACTACAGAAAAACATTGGCAAAAGAATTATTTAAGAAATCCACCACCCTGACTTCTTCTATGCCTCTTCAGTTTGCATTATTCAGATAATAGTTTCATCATCCTATTCATAAGGCTGATTCAACACATTCAAGTGTCCTAAAGATTTCTGCATTATTTACAATTGTTGCCCATTCTCTCTTTCTGGGAATTCTCTTCTTGTTTACAAGGTCCAATTTTCCTCCCATATTTATTTCATTTTTTACATTATCTTCTTCCTCCAATCATCTCTTACATTTTCTTTTATCAAATCCTTTTATGTGTATCTTCCTCTGTGACCTCATGCACGATATGATTTACATTCCCTATAAACACTAATGAATCTCAGAGCAAGATCTCCAACTCAACCACTTCTGTTGAGTCTCATCACTAAAGTTTAAATCACATAAAAAGCACTTCCACATAGATATCTCAAAAGAAGATATTGATGATACGATCTTGTCCTCTTGTTTTCCCTGTCTCAGTGAATGGACTCACTCAGCCAGTATCACTCAAGAAAATAGTTTCTGATCGCACTCATCCTGTTATTTGAATCAGCCACAAGGAGTTATAGTATTTACTGTTTTAACATCTCTTATATCCATTCCCTTCTCTCGTTTTCACTGGTCATTACCCTAGTTTAGGATTTATCATTTTAACCTGAACAACTGGACTAACCTCCTGATGAATTTCACAGCCATTCTGGTGTTCCTCTCCGTTCTCCACACCACAGCCAGAGCAATATTCCCACAGTGTTCATTGGCAAAGCCACGTCTCTCTTTACAGTTCTTCAGTGAGTCACTACAGGCTTAAATGTCTTCACATGGAGCCAAAGGTGTTTCCTGATCTGGCTGCTACCAACTTTTATAGTTTTGTCTCCTGGCAATTCTTTAGCTATTTCTTCTTTCTTATCAACACAAAACTCTAGAATTTCCCTGGAAATGCCTGCTATTGGGAAAGCAAGTCATTTTGCACTATGCTTTCCACTTTGTATCTACTGCCTGCTCCACAACATATGCATGTGTTTCCCAGGTAGCCAAACAAGCTTTGTAATTTGGGTGTGAGTGTGTGGATGTATGTGTGTGAATGTGTTAGCCACCTCAGTGGTGTTTCTCTTATTCCAGCCATATTCACGTAAATACTTAAGTGCAGGACTCACATTTATACCCATGCTTATTTCTTCTAGATTTTAAGTACTCTGAGGTTAGACTGGCCCATATTTTTGTTCTCCTGCAGGTGAAGCAAATAGCAAGAGACTATACATGTGCATTGTTTGAAAGGATAAGTAAAACTATAGTGAATAAAATAATAACTCAAGATCTATCACAATATATCATATCTAAATATCTCCTGAAAATAACTAGATAAGATTTTGCTTCATTCTCTTGTCACAGAAATATACCACCAAAAATGTCGATAATGCCTGTTAGAAGTGATTTATCTGCTGACCTTCATAACCATTTACACATGGGACACCTGGTTACAGAAATAGCCAATTTAAAACATTGATTTCACTGAAGTTATGTTTAAAAGTGTTGGCATATATCGCCTCTGTATTCTTTCCCTCTCAGACAGTCCTTTCTCCTTTCCGTATCATCCCATGATGCTGATGGGGAGAATCCTTCCTTCGTGCATTTATCTAGGTCCTCAGCTTCTCATAGCATCACCTCTTCTGCGTATCCTTACTTAATGGTAATCCTCCCTTTGACACTGTGACCTACAAAACTCTCATCTATTCCTATTGTTTTTGCATATGGTAGTTAAAGCCCTTGTTTGAATAATATTTGCTTACTGCAATAGCTTCAGAAAGTTACTTTTTTTCTCACAAAACTTTTGTCTGGGAACAAGGTAAGAATTTTCCTAGATCTACACTATCCTTCCAGACATCAACCTTAGTTATTATTGCTCTTCTTTACATAAAATCATTTTCTTGGAGATTCAGACCACACAGAAAGGTTTTCAGCATCACCTCCTGTGGCAGAGAAAGCTGATGCTGGCCAATACTCCTATTTCTCCTCTTTCTCAAAGGCGGAGAGATGGACTTGATCCCCCAGCTCTGTTGCAATCATGTTGTGCTTTCTGCTGAGTTCCAAGCAATGGAAAGCCAGTGAACTTGAAGTGTACCATTTGCAGGGCTGGCCTGTGAAACTTCTCGTTTGCACTCCCTCCCCCTCCCTCTCTTCTCTCCTCTGTCAGCCAGATGAAGCAACTTCCAAGGCGCCCAAGGGCGTGGAAAAATCCTGGCTGCCTCTATCACCCTGTCACACATTCATTTGCACACAGAGCTTTCTTGTTTTAATGAAAGAAATGTGAGGCTAATAAGAATACCTGTGGGGCTTCCCTGATACAGGGGATGTGGGTTCAATCCTTGGTGGGGGAACTAAGATCCCACATGTCTCACAGCAACTAAACCCTCCCACCACAACTACTGAAGCCCACAAGCTCTGGGGCTCAGGCCCAACTAGAGAGGCCATGAGCCAAGGACAAACCACGCGTGACATGACAAAGACCCCACGTGCCTCAGCTGAAACCCAATACAGCCAAATAAATCAATATCTCAAAAAATAATGGCTATTGCTACTGTTCTTAATTAAGGGGTATGTGTGTTACTCACTTGGTGGTGTCCGACCCTTTGCAACCCCACGGACTATAGCCCACCAGGCTCCTCTGTCCATGTGATTCTCCAGGCAGGAATACTGGAGTGGATTGCCAGTCCCTTCTCCAGAGAATCTTCCTGACCCAGGGATCAAATCCTGGTCTCCTGAATTGCAGGCAAATTCTTTACCGTTTGAGCTACAGGGATTAATACATCTTCTAAATACCAGGCTACAATCATTAATTCCAAGAAGAATGTAGCGATTCACTCATTTTGTTTACATGTCCACAATTTTCATTATCCCAGATAACTTTATTGCATTCTGAATTTCTTAATATTTTAATGACTATAATTTCACATAATTTTTCTTCAATAAGTTACTCCTGAGGCCAAAGGCAAGTTTTATAATCCTATAATCTGAACTATGTCCTAAATCCCTTTCTCTGATAGCAAATCCTTATCCCCATGAAATATTTTCTTTTTCACTTAGTTTCACATTAAAAACTTCCCAATATATTTTTTCATACTATGCTTCTTGGCTTTACTTTCCTAATGCACTTCATCATTATGTTTGGCCATTTCTTATTAGTCTTCTTGATATCTTCAGATTCCTGTTCTGATTTTCTTCTACCTCCTTCTGAACATACCTGCAAACTGCAATCTCTCTAATCACAAATATTTTCCATCTTCTGAGTTGCTGAGCTTTCCTGGAGAAAAATCACATAACTCTGCCAGATGGGGCAGATTTATAGTTTCCAATTTCAGTTGGGTCCTCAAAATTGCTGTCAATTCATTTACTCAAATGACTCTGAGCTTAATGGCGCTGACCTGTGAAATGGTATGAGCCCAGCTCTCCCTTCCTCAGCATTCTATACTTATTTCTGAGTCTTTTGCACACACTGAGTTGTGAATTTATGAACTGTGATCCCCACAGTGCATTACCCTGGTCTCTCCTCCTACTTCAGCTCCACTTGCCCACACCTACTCTGCACACAGTTGCTTGGAAACCTCACCACGGCCAGCCACTACCTTGATATCATAGCATCACCACCAGGAATGCTGTCACTCAATGCTCTGAGTACCTTTCTCCCTCACAGAGTTAGAATGATGCAAAGCTCACCCTTGTGGCAGAAAAAAGTTTCCTCTCAACCTGTGATCACATGTGATCATTGGAACATCAAAGTAGCTGGGCTCCCAGTAAGAGACTTGCATTATTTTCCAATCTAATCCTGGGAACTTGTGGCCCCCACCTCTTCACCTAGCTGCTCAAGTTTCTTCCCTGTTGCCACAAAGGAAATAGACATGTCATCATTTACCCTAAACTCTCTCTCTTTCCCCTCCAGCTCCTTCTGTAACAAAAATACCTTTTCTACTACTAGATGTCAAAAAGATAACTGCAGACAAACAGAGATGGAGTGTCCAGGTTAGATTAATGGTGTGATCGACTGAAAAAATTCATAATCTAAACATTGAGAATTATGTTTTATTTGGTGGGCAAAAATGAGGACTTCAAGTCCAAAAGTCAGCCTCTCAGATACCCCTGAGAGACTACTCAGAAGAGGTAAGGTAGAAGCCACGGTAAGATCAGATGGTTGGAACATCAAAAGATTACTGTTAATTAATGATCTCAAGGTAATGAATTTAGCACTTTTCTATGTATGGGAAAACGCAGAATCTGGACTCGCTGAAGTCATTCCTTTGGTATGCACCTCCTCTATCTGTGGCCAGCATGCTGTGCTTTCTCCTCCCGAGGCTCCTTAGGGTACATCTCGGGGGTCATGACAGCAGAGGCTGACCGCCTGATGGTAGGCATGGTGTTTCTACCCTGAGTTCCCTCGGGGCTCACACTCAGGGGCGGCTGTGATGTGATGGCTTGATGGCTGCGACATTTGTTTACTGAGGTGGCAGACAACAGTTTTTCACTGACACTGTTTCATTTTGGGTGTAATGAGTCAAACAGTCTTTGTTATCCTTCTCTGTGACCTCTCTATCAACTGATTATAAATGAAGAACACTCTATTCAAGGCTTCAAATAAAAATAATTTTGGATGTACAAACCTAGAGGGAAAAAACAGTTCTTCCTTGCATTCCTTCAAGAACATTTGTTCATTAAACAAGCAATTTTCTTAGGGCTATACCAGCTGAGGTAGACGTACATAATTTCAATGCTTACTTTCTGTCTCCAAGGCAGGCACAATATAAGAATTCAGCAATTCAGTAGAGAAATAAGTACAATAAAATGTTTAAATTGCTGTGATAAAAGTTGGTATAATATGAGGTCATAAAGAGGAGGGTGAATAATTTTATTTGAAATAGAAAACAAAAGCTTCTCAGAGAAAATTATATATGAGAAGTTAAAATTTGGTTTTGTAATGGTTATCTCTCTTATATAAGATTATTGAAAACATCAGATTTTATAAAACACGCAGAATCATTTTAACAAGTTTAAGAAAGTAAAATATAATGGCTTCCTTTTGTCCTACACAGATGAGTGTATACATAATTACACAAGTATATGTAACAGAAGGTTAAAAGCCTCTGATGAAGACAGAATATCTTTGTCACTGTTCTTATTCTTACCATGCCATGAATTGGTCCTACCACATCTATACAGTAAATATAATCCAACCATAGTTTTGCTCTGTTTAACCTTCCTATCTCTCACTCACCTGAACTTAAACTTCATTATTTTAATTACAAACACTTAGAAAGCACCTATTTAAGTGTAGGAACTGTGCTGTATGCTGCAACTGAGAAGACAAAAGGTGTTTGTGTGTGTGTGTGTGTGTGTTGACAAAGAGGTCTTGGTGTTTGTCCACAAGCAGTTTACATTATGAAGTAAAGGAAAAAAAATATTTTCTGAGTTTGAGACAGACCTTCCTTTATTTTTCTCCAAAAGGGAACACTGGTATTTAGCGTTGTGTGTGTGTGTGTGTGTGTGTGTGTGTGTGTGTGTGTGTGTGTGTGTGTTCAATTACTCAATTGTGTCCGACGCCTTGCAACCCCATGGACTGTAGCCTGCCAGGTTCCTCTGTCCATGGAATTTTCCCATCAAGAATACTGGAGTGGGTTGCCATTTCCTCCTCCAGGAGATCTTCCTAACTCAAGGATCGAACCCACATCTCCTACATCTCCTGCATTACAGGTGGAGTCTTTACTGTTGAGTAACCGGGGGAACCTGCTTCTTTTTAAATTCCAACGTTTAAGTCTTGTCTCAGCTAAAAGATGATAATCATTTTCTGCTTGAAGAGATTTCTTGAAATCAGATAAAAGTAAAATAATAAAGAGCATTAGAATGGCATGCTCTGGTAGAGAATACAGCCCTAGACTGTTATTTATAGTGAGATATACATGAATGCCACTATTTATTATAATACCCCTTTAGGTATTCCTATGTAAAAGGAAATAAAATATAACTAGAAAGGATATTAAAAAATTAAAATTATGTCATTAATCTCTAAATGGAAAAGGGTTTTTTTTTTTTTTTGCCTTTTTGATAGCTCATTTTTAATTTTTTTATTGCTGTTTATTTGGATAACACACCAGCCCTGCCTTGTGACGGCACTTGAAGAAAGCAAACCCCTAAATGCTCTGTAGCTGCTTTACTTGTATTATTGCTATAGGTCGTCAGTGTAGGTCCTTAATGAAGTTCATCATCCCGGATTTTCACAAGTCAATAGAGCCACACTAAGTATTATGAGACAAACGGATTTAATAAAGGGGTTTGGGCTATTGCACAGATAGAAAGAGGGTGGGTTGTGCAGGTGAGGGGGGCTGCGGCTGGAAGGTTAAAGAAACAGTCACAGAAGGTGTCATCATGGCCAGCCAAATGAAATGGCTTTAGTATGATTGCAGGGAAAATGCCACAATTCTCAATTATCTGGATACCACCTACTACTGTCTCACATTGCAACAGGAAAGCTGGAAATTGCAGGGAAAACAGCAGCAGCTGGCCAAAAGTGTGTTAGGAGAGTGCTAGATCTGGTGGAGAGAGCCTGAAGAACGATGAATGGAAGTGAATGTAACACTGTATAGAAAGTGGTAACTAAAATCATATCCAAGAAAAAGAAATCCAAGAAGGCAGAACAGGTTGTCTGAGGAGGCCTTACAAATAGCTGAGAAAAGAAGAGAAATGAAAGGCAAAGAAGAAAGGGAAAGACATACACAACTGAGTGCAGAGTTCCAGAGGAGAGCAAGGAGAGAAAAATAGCCTTCTTAAATAAACAATGCAAAGAAATAGAGGAAAACAATAGAATGGTAGAAAAAACAAACCTGAGATCTCTTCCTGAAAATTGGACATACCAAGGAAACATTTCATGTAAAGGTGACAACAATAAAGGACAGAAATAGCAAGGACCTAACAGAAGCAGAAGATATTAGGAAGAGGCAAGAATACACAGAAGAATTATACGAAAAAGGTCTTAATGACCCTGATAACCATGATGGTATGGTTGCTAATCTAGAGCCAGACATCCCGGAGTGCAAAGTCAAGTGGGACTTATGAAGCATTACTACGAACAAAGCTACTGAAGGTGACAGAATTACAGCTGAGCTAATTCAAATCCTAAAAGATGATGCTGTGAATGTGCTGTACTCAACATGTCAGCAAATTGGATAACTCAAAACAACCACAGGACTGGAAAAGGTCAATTTTCATGACCATCCCAAAGAAAGGTAATGCCAAAGAAGGTTAAAACTACAGTATACCTGTGTTCATTTCACATGCTACTAAGGTAATACTCAAAATTCTCCAAGCTAGGCTTCAATAGTATGTTAACCAACAACTCCAGATGTACAAGCTAGATTTAGAAAATTCAGAGGAACCAGAGGTCAAATTGTCAAAATCCGATGCATCATAGAAAAAATAAGAGGATTCCAAAAAACATCTACATCTGCTTCACTGACTCTGCTAAAGTCTTTGACTTTGTGGATCACAACAAACTGGAAAATTCTTAAAGAGATGGGAATACCAGACCACCTTTCCTGCCTCCTGAGAAACCTACATGCAGGACAGTCAGTCGGTTCAGTCACTCATTCATGTCTGACTCTACAACCCCATGGACCACAGCATGCCAGGCCTCCCTGTCCATCACCAACTCTCGGAGTTTACTGAAACTCATGTCCATTGAGTCGGTGATGCCATCCAAACATCTCATCCTCTGCTATCCCCTTCTCCTTCCACCTTCAATCTTTCCCAGCATCAAGGTCTTCTCAAATGAGTCAGTTCTTCACATCAGATGGCCAGACTATTGGAGTTTCAGCTTCAGCATCAGTCCTTCCAATGAATATTTAGGACTGATCTCCTTTAGGATGGACTGGTTGGATCTCCTTGCAGTCCTAGGGACTCTCAAGAGTCTTCTCCAATACCACAGTTCAAAAGCATCAATTTTTCAGTGCTCAGCTTTCTTTATAGCCCAACTCTCACATCCATACATTACTACCAGAAAAACCATATCCTTGACTAGATGAACCTTTGTTGGCAAAGCAATGTCTCTGCTTTTTAATATGCTGTCTGGGTTGGTCATAGCTTTTATTCCAAGGAGCAAGCATCTTTTAATTTCATGGCTGCAGTCACCATCTACAGTGATTGTGGAGCCCCCAGAAATAAAGTCTGTCACTGTTTCCCCATCTATTTGCCATGAAGTGATGGGACCAGATGCCATGATCTTAGTTTTCTGAATGTTGAGCTTTAAGCCAAACTTTTCACTCTCTTTCACTTTCATCAAGAGGCTCTTTAGTTCTTCTTCAGGACAAGAAGCAATATCTACAACTGGACATGGAACAACAGACTGGTTCAAAACTTGGAAAGGATACTGTATATACAAGGCTGTATATGTCATCATGCTTATTTAACTTATATGCCGAGTACATTATGCAAAATACCAGGCTGGAAGACTCACAAGCTGGAATCAAGATTGCCGGGGAAAATATCACAACCTCAGATGTGCAGATGATACCACTCTAAAGGCAGAAAGTGAAGAGGAACTAAAGAGCCTCTTGATGAGGGTGAAAAAGGAAAGTGAAAAAGCTGACTTAAAACTCAACATTCAGAAACCTAAGAATTCTTTTTGAACCAAATTATGTCATCCGGTCATATCACTTTATGGCAAATAGGGAAAAAGTGGAAATAGTGACAGATTTTACTTTTGGAGTCTCCAAAATTACTGTGGACAGTGACTGCAGCCACAAAATTAAAAGATGTTTGAGTCTTGGAAGAAAAGCTATGACAAACCTAGACAGTGTTTTAAAAAGCAGCGACATCACTTTGCTGACAAAGGTCTATCCAGTCAAAGCTATGGTTTCTCCAGTACTCATGTATGGATGTGAGGGTTGAACCATAAACTAGGCTTAGCGTCAAAGAATTGATGTTTTTACACTGGTTCTGGAAAGACTCTTGAGAGTGCCTTGGACAGCAAGGAGATCAAACCAATCAATCCTAAAGGAAATCAACTGTGACTATTCATTGGAAGGTCTGATGCTGAAGCTGAAGCTCCAATACTTTGACCACTGGATGCGAAAATCCGACTCTGGAAAAGACCCTGATGCTGAGAAAGATTGAGGGCAGGATGAGAAGGGGGAAACAGAGGGTTAGATGGTTGGATGGCATCACTGACTCAATGGATATGAGTTTGAGCAAATTCCAGGAGATAGTAAAGGACAGGGAAGCCTGGTGTCCTGCAGTCCACGGGATTGCAAAGAGTCAGACACCACTTAGCAACTGAATAAAAGCAACATCTTATGAGATTATAAGGAGTTTTCTTTTGCTTTATATAACAGATGTGATGACCATTCATTGGCAAATTCTAATTTGGAACCATTGAAGGAAGGGAGTTATAAGAAATGTATCTGACATGATAGTAATGTCTAGCTTACTACTCGCATAGGGAGGAGCTGGCGTTTTAAATCAGACTTTATATTTGCTACCCTAAGACATTGCCACTCAAATTCTTTTTATGGTAATAAGTAAATAATGTTCTTATAATTTGACTCTGTTAATTTAGCCAAGTGTTTATAATCTAATTTGAAGTTTAAGGGATTATGATGTATATTAAACTTTGATGTCCTAATACAATCTAATACACTGAAAACCATATACTGAAATCTGTTGTTATTCACCAAAAGAGTTTTTGAGCAGTTTACCACATTGAAATAAATTTACAGCATTTTTATTAAGTTGATAATATGTGAAAAAATATTCAATCTGACACATTATATTAATAATGTGTGTTATATTAAGAATGAACTGTAGTGTTGGACAAGACTCTTGAGAGTCCCTTGGACAGTAAAGATATCAAACCAGGCAATCCTAAAGGAACTCAGTCCTGAATAATCATTGGAAGGACTGAGGTTGAAGCTGAAGCTCCAATGCTTTGGCTGACACATTAGAAAAGACCCTAATGCTGCGAAAGATTGAAGGTAGGAGGAGAAGGGGATGACAGAGGATGAGATGGTTGGATGGCATCACCGACTTGATGGACATGAGGTTGAGCAAGCTCTGGGAGTTGGTGATGGACAGGGAGGCCTGGTGTGCTGCATTCCATGGGGTCATAAAAAGTCAGACACAACTCAGTAAATGATCTGAAGAATGTACTTGGTTTTCTATAAATCAAAATATAATTTCAGGCTTCCTTGTTGGCTTAGTGGTAAAGAATCCACCTGCCAGTGTAGGAGACAGAGGTTCGATCTCTGACCCTGGAAGATTTCACATGCCATGGAGCACCACATACTGTGTATCACAACTGAGCCTGTGCTCTAGAGCCTGGGAATCGAAATTACTGAGCCCATGTGTCCTAAAGCCCGTGCTCAGCAACAAGAGAACCTTCTGTAGTGAAAAGCCCGTGCACTGCAACCAGAGAGTAAGCCTCTGCTTGCTGCAACTAGAGGAAAGTTCATGCAGAAATGAAGACCCAGCACAGCCCAAAAAATAAATACATAAAATTATTTTAAAAACAATGCCATCTCTAGTCTCTAAATATATGCCATGAGCTGATAAAGCCCTTATTTTTCAAAAAAGGTATAATCTATAAGATGCAATGTGCAGAAGTTTATATGATATATGTATGGTTTATGTATACACATTTATATGCATTTATGATCACACATATGTGCATACACAGATATAAACACATGCTGGTGGAGTATACTTTTATCCAACACGGTAAATAACCATATCAATAGAAATTTTATATTCAATTTTCTTATTAAACACCACTATTTTTTTCTGAGCTAAATCCAGTATCTTGAACTTGTGAAAACGCTTTATTCTTAGTACTGCCAATATTCCCAGAGGTACAGCAGTGATGCTTTTCTTAAAATAATTCTGCCTTCTGGGCAAGAGGCATTTTTCAGCATTAAAGAGGACAAAGTCAGTTTTGCAGCTGCTATCTGTTTTATTATGTGGAGAGCTATGTTAATCTACCTTTAAAATTAGACGTCAGATCCAGGTTGACACTAGAAAGAAGGCAGTGTTTGATGCTGATGAGAAGTCGTCAGCTTTCCTCCTTGTGATGAATTGCCAGCAGCTTCCTGTGAGTAGTTCAGGGTAGCGAGCTCTGGTATGCAGGGTTCCATACAAAGGTCTCAGTACCACATGTGTGTGTGAGTATGTGCTGGAAGTGAATGTGAGACAGGCTGGTTGCTGGGAAATCGAATTTTATTATTTCAATTAGTAAGGTTATTTTAGGAACATTCCTTACAGATGAATAAAATCCCATTCAGAGTTAGGCATGACAAGGCAAGTAGAATTCATTCTAAGTGGTAACTGCCATGAAAAATTGAATTTTTGAAGCTTAGGCTAGAGTTTTGAGGGAAATTTTTATTCTCTTATTTGCTAGGCTAGCAATCTGTCTCAATATATCCTAGTCGTTCATTTCTTTTTACTAAATATCACAGCTAAATGAATATGTGTGTGGTAGGGTAGGTGGTATGAGTCTGTACAAAGTTGTAACCAGAACACAGAAAGGAACGTGTAATCAAGATTCTTTGGTGCCTTTTTGATTCTTAAATAGGCGCATCCATGTGCGCGCGTACAGCCACACCCACTTCTCATTCTAGGTGGTCATATATTTCTGAGGAAATTACGTAATATGTTGTATCTCAGAAAATGGAGGTAATTACCTAAATGTTAGAAGATCTTCACTCTATCCACAGTCAAAGCAAAAATAAAACATATAAAAGGAGGATAAAACACTGCATCATCCCCTAAGGAAACCAGAGGGAGCAAATACTCCTTCCCTGATCACTACAAGTTGAGACCCAAAGAAGTGCTCCTGCTCTGAACCTTGGAGAGGAAGCAAGCAGCGAAGGTAAACAGGGGCTTGGGCAGCGGGCTCACGGAGGCAGAGCCAGGGGAAGCGCTGTGGCATCGGGCAGCGGCGGCCGCTGCATCAGACAACAGTGTCCGCGCCCCGCGGGGCCACCCACGGCCCCTTTGGCTGTGGCCTCTGCCTGCTCCTTTATGCAGGTCTGAAAGCCTAGCATTCATTCTATCGCCTAACTGTCTTGGGCCCTCCCAACACTATGAGCTAAGCAATACATCTTGTATCAGAATTTTCCTTTTCTACCTTAGTTATTCATTCCATGGCTTGAAATTGGAGAGCCTCGACCCAAAGATAAATTGCAAAACTATATTCATAGGTGCCTGCTAATTTACAATTGTTATCACACATATATATAGATACACATTTGAATATGTATGTGTGTTCTTGGATTTTAACATTTTCATTTCTTAAATTTATATGTGTTTCTTTTAAACACTGTAAAAGTGAGTGTATTTTATCATCCTCCTGATTATCTTATGCTGAAAGATTTAAACTAAACTGATTACTGATTATTTTAAATTTTTATTTATAGCTCTATTTTATGCTTCTATGGGTCATCTTTATTTTTATTTTTCTATTGTTTTTCTTTTGAATAGTAGAGTATTTTAAAGTTGTCTTTTATTTTGCCTTCTGAATAAAGCATTGCATTTTGAATTGCTTAGCAAAGTTCTACTGCTAACTCCTGTGAAGATATTTATATATATGCCCGCACTTAATAATTTTAGAGCCTGTTACGTGAGTACTCCTGGAGACTCCGAGCCCTGCCTACCTACAATTCTGACATCTTGAGCTCCTGAGTACCTCAGTGTGGATACCTTGTCCACATAATCATGCTCTCTTCAAAATTCCCCCATCTCTTCAAACAGCCCTCATTTGGCTACTCCTCAAGCCCAAGTGTGCAACATGAGTTACAGCAGAGATTTTGTCCAGCCTGTAGTAGATACACCCTGGGAAATGTCCTACACAAACTGTAAAAGGAAGTTGAAACTATTGAAACACACCTTTCTCCCCATCTCAAGTCCAGTATATTTTTGGTGGTATTGATACCATGCATTTTGATAATCTTTTTGTTTCAAGAGCAGCTCAAGTTTAAAAATAACTTAAAATTCCATTAATTTTAGTCCAAAAATGCATTTCTCCTTTCTCAGAAATGTCTCAGAAAATAGAAACATCAGTTGCTAACCTACCCTTTCTACTGAGTTAAAAGGTCATAAACCCTTAACATCCTTTTTCTCTCAGAATCCAGATCTAGCACCAAATCTTACTGAGAATAGCTATGCTATTCATCGCTCTGGAACCTGCACTCTTTATTCTTATTATCATTTTTGTATGGATTATAATAATTCTTTTTGCACAGTTCTATGAAATATCCTTCAGATTGACTGTTTCATCCTCTCCAATTCAGTCTCCACACCACTACCAAAGATTTTCCTTAAACAAAACTTGATCATGTGATTATCCCGGTAAAACATCTCCATGAAGTTCTGAATCTTAAATATACATTTCTCATTTTGATATTCAGGGTCTCCCTTTTTCCGCTCACTTATGCTTTATATTCTAACAATGCTGTCTTCTCAATTTTGAGCCATTCCAGATGCTCTTCTCTGACTAGAAAATGTATATTCCACTGTTTAAATGGTCTAATTTCTACTTTCCTACATTCTCATCACAGTTGTTAGTTCTTTGATGTCCTTCCTTAACCAATTAAACTAGATTAGTTTCTCATAGTGTAACTCACCCAATCACATTGCTTAACAGAGGGTGTTATACCTCCTTGATAACTAAACCTCCTTCAGTGAGAAGAGGGACTGAATTTTTCTCATTTAGCTGCATGTCTGAAGAGGGTGCAGAGGATGAGATGGCTGGATAGCACCACCAATGCTAGGAACATGAACTTGGGCAAGCTCCAGGAGATAGTGAAGGACAGGGAGGCCTGGCGTGCTGCAGTCCATGGGGACGCAGAGAGTAGGACGCAACTGAGCAACTTAACAAAAACAGAGCAGAGGACTGAATATTTAGATATTTAGTGGAGGATAGAGGAGCCCATCAGGCTACAGTCCATGGGGTGCAAAGAGTTGGACACGACTTTGCAACTAAACAATAACAATAATTTAGTATAATAGTTCAAATCTTGAAAGTGCAGATGGACAAGTGGGATGGTGTACAATGTTCTTAGAGAGGGAAATTTGATGTCAGAAAATAAAATTGTCTGAATGACTGAACAACAGCAACAACTGAAGAGGGTGTTGGCTACAGTAGACACTTAGTCAATCTTGCTGCAGTGAGCTGAATTACCCTTTTATCAGTATAATCAATAAAATTTGATTTTAGATGTAATTTTTCACAGGTTTGTATACCACATGCTGGGAACTTAAAGTATATAATATAGCATAAGAACCCTTCAGTCAAGTAGGCATGATTTAATTGGCCATAAATGACCTATACCCACTATGAATGTAAGTTGATTAACATAATGAACTGTAAGCTGCTTACCATTGTCTAATAATTACCATAGATGATCCCTGGAGTATTTATTCTAATAATTCCTTGAAATTCTATCTCACTTCTCTTCTGCTAAACACTGAAGCCCAATTTCTTGCCTGTAAACAATACAATTTCATGATAAATAAGAACAGGATTATCCAATTTGAAAAATACAAGCAAGCATTCTATGAAAATAAATATTCCGTTCCACAAAGATTTCCAGCTTTTGTCAAGCACTAACAGCTTAGTAAGGGTGAGGATGATCTAAATATGTAATTTAAAACAGCAAAAGAATTCCAATAATAGTCATAATCAGAATGTATAAGTCAGGACTAGCTTGAATAGCTATGAAGCTTTGATATATTTGATGTTAGAACAATTTATCACATCCAATGAATAATATAAAAATCTAATTATTCTAACAGTGTTATCTAAATTTAGTTGGCTATTGTCTAATATCTATAAGCATACAATACTTTAATCTCTCTCTTTTATATATGTTCTTAAATTGATAAAATGTAGCTTTAAAAATAGTAAAAATGGATACTCTAAGTCAATTATTTGTGAATAATTTTGTCTCATACATTTCAGTGGTAGACTGATTTCAGCAAAATCTTACACAGTCGGGATGTACTTATCTGTTCTTTTATTTCAATAAATTTAAAATAGTGTACAGAAATTAAATAATGACTAACCCAAGAATTTAAGGTTATTGTCATAATCATGAAGATTAACTCTGTAGTATAGAAACTAAGATATTTTGCAAAATAAACATATATATCTTGTTATACCAATGTAAATTTAGTGAAACATTTTTTCTCTTGCAAGTTTTCTAATTTGGTATAAATATCTCTTAAGCAAAATTCAGGGAAATAACTAAAAAGAGAAGTTTTTTTCTCCCTTCTTATGCTTAATCATTTTAAGTTAGAAAGATATTTCAGAGCCAATACTGAAGTTGCTTTCTAAGTAAAACATTCTCCCAATACATGCCCACTGTCTTTCTTTTGAGAATAATTTGGGAGAAAACATTATTTGACAACTATAGGCTTCCCTCATGGTTCAGATGGTAAAGAATCTGCCTGCCATTCAGGAGACCTGGGTTGGATCCCTGGGTTGGGAAGATCCCCTGGAGAAGGAAATGGCAATGGACTTCAGTATTCTTGCCTGGAGGATTCCATGAGGTCTCAAAGAGTAAGACACAACTGAGTGACTAACACCACACACACACACACACACAATGTCAATATTAAAAAAAAAAAAAAGGCATGTTAGTGTCATTCCCCAAGCCTGCCTGTAGATATAGGAAAATCATGTGTTTTTCTTCCTAACAACCTTGAAAACAGATGTGAATGAATAACATCTCCCTGAGAAGCAAACAGTCTCTGCGATCTTCACCAAATATGTGTTGCTGGTCAGCAGCGCTGCACATTGTAAAGCTGCAGAATGAGCTGGAGTTCCTCCCACCAGCTCTGCCCCAGGGGAGAATGACTGGCACTTCACTACAGGTTTCTCTGCCAGACCCAACTCCTGTTTGACACCTTCATTTGACCCAGTCACAGTTTCCTCTCTCCAGGGTTTAAAACTGGGATCAATTATATTTCTTTAAAAATGTCACATGCCAAAGAGTGACTCCAGTGAGGGGACCATTGAAGGGTGTATTTACTCACATATGGACCATCATGCAGGAAGATATTAAGTGATACAGTAAAGAGATGCTCCCACCAGGGTGCTGAGGATTAATTCAAACAGCTGTGACAGAATGTCATCCAAAATATGAAGTGGATATCTGTGACTTCATTTCTAATTTACAAATATTATCAGGTTCTTAACTATTCTCACAGAATCATACATTAAACTTCAGGTCTGCCTATATTTGGTAAATTACACTTTTTTTTTTTTCAAAATGGTTTCACGTTGTCTTCATGAGGACATAGTTTAGTGAACTTGTGTTCTCCAGGCAACACCAACCAGCTCGTTTGCACAGTAATTTCATGAGTGCTGTAACTCCAACCAGTGTGGCTTTGAGAGTTACAGCCTCCTTTGAGCTTGCCCTCCCCTCCCGAGTGTCCAGGCTGACACACTCTCCCAAGCTGGTTCCAGTGCTTCTTCCTCTACCATCCCCACTCTGCCACAGGTCAGCAAGTATTGTTCCCTTTGAGCTGTGATTTGCCCATCTCCACCCCTACGCTTTCCTCCAGCTCACTGATTCCCACCGCACAGCAGGGGCAATTCTGGCCATCCCACTGCCCTCCTAACCAGTGATGCTGGGGACTCACAGGGTGGTGATGCTGAGCACTAACTTCATTCTTCTGAATGACTAGTCAAGGCTCTGCAGCAATCAGGATGCAGATTATATGCACCTGAGCCTCTCACAAGTACTGCCACTGGAGGCTTAATAGAAGGACTTCGTCCCCACTGCTTACCACCAAGTCTGAAATATACTAAGCATCCAGTATATCTTTAAGGAATGGAGTTTAATTTTGGTTGCTGACACTCATTTTTCTTCCTCAGTCTACTGCCTATTCTTTTATAACAACAGAATAGATGTTTAGCCCTAAAGAGGTAAGTAGGACAGTCGTTTCATTTTGCAGAGCTTTATCACCAAAGTTGGAACAAGTTCAAGAACCAACAATGCTGTTTTACCTGCAGTGACTGTTCCACATGATACTTAGGCTCTGTCACTGGCTAACTAAGGAAAAAAGGTAAACTAAGCCTTCCATGCTGACTTTTTTGTTGTCATCTTTTGGACTTCTTTCTCCCTTGCTCCCCCCAATCACATGATTTTATTAGACATACTACCTAAATTTGAACCTCAACTATTCCTAAAATATGTCTTATTTTATTTTAATACCTATATATTTGATAATACCTAATATCAGGAGGCTTTTCAAGGGATTAGATCAGATAGACAGAGTGCCTGAAGAACTATGGACAGAGGTTCATAATATTGTATAGCAGGCGGTGATCAAATCATCCCCAAGAAAAAGAAACGCAAAAAGGCAAAATGGTTGTCTGACGAGGCCTTACAAATAACTGTGAAAAGAAGAGACGAGAAGAGCAAAGGAGAAAAGGAAAGATATATCCATCTAAATGCAAGGTTCCAAAGAACAGCAAGGAAAGATAAAAAAGCCTTCCTCAGTGATCACTGTAAACAAATAGAGGAAAACAATAGAATGGGAAAGACTAGAGATCTCTTTAAGAAAATTAGAGATACCAAGGGAACATTTCATGCAAAGATGGGCTCAATGAAGGGCAGAAATGGTATGAACCTAATAGAAGCAGAAGATATTAAGAGGTGGCAAGAATACACAGAAAAACTATACGAAAAAGATCTTCATGACCCAGATAACCGCAATGGTGTGATCACTCACCTAGAGCCAGACATCCTAGAGTGTGAAGTCCGGTGGGCCTTAGGAAGCACCACTATGAACAAAGCTAGTGGAAGTGATGGAATTCCAGATGAGCTATTTAAAATCCTAAAAGATGATGCTGTGAAAGTGCTGCACTCAACATGCCAGCAAATTTGGAAAACTCAGCAGTGGCCTCAGGACCAGGAAAGGTCAGTTTTCATTCCATTTGCAAAGAAAGGCAATGCCAAAGAATATTCAAACTATCGGACAATTGCGCTCATTTCACATGCTAGCAAAAGTAATGCTCAAAATTCTCCAAGCTAGAATTCAACAGCATGTGAATTGAGAACTTCCAGATGTTCAAGCTGGATTTAGAAAAGACAGAGGAACCACAGATCAATTTGTCAACACATGGGCTTCACTGGTGACTCAGCTGGTAAAGAATCCACCTGCAATGTGGGAGACCTGGGTTTGATCTCTGGGTTGGGAAAGTCCCCTGGAGAAGGGAAACATTACCCACTCCAGCATTCAGGCCTGGAGAATTCCATGGACTGTATAGTCCACAGGGTCATAAGGAGTTGGACATGACTGAGTGACTTGCATTTTTACTGGATCATAGAAAAAATAAGAGAATTTCAGAAAAATATCTACTTCTGCTTCAATGACTATGCCAAAGCCTTTGACTATGTGGACCACAACAAATTGTGGAAAATTCTTAAAGAGATGGGAATACCAGACCACCTGACCTGCCTCCTGAGAAATCTGTACGCAGGTCAACAAGCAACAGTTAGAACTGGACATGGAATATAGAATTGGTTCCAAACTGGGAAAGGAGTATGTGAAAGCTGTATACTGTCACCTTGTTTATTTAACTTATATTCAGAGCACATAATGCAAAAAGATGGACTGGATGAAGCACAAGCTTGAATCAAGATTGTCGGGAAAAATATCAATAACCTCAGATATCCAGATGACACAACCCTTATGGCAAACGCAAAGAGGAACTAAGAAGTCTCTTGATGAAAGTTAAAGAGGAGAGTGAAAAAGCTGGCTTAAAGCTCAACATTCAAAAAACTAAGATCATTGCATTCAGTCCCATCATTTGCTCAACATTCAAAAAACTAAGATCATTGCATTCAGTCCCATCATTTCACAGTAAATAGATGGGGAAACAATGGAAACAGTGACAGACTTTATTTCGCGGGGGTGGGGGGGGTGGGGGTCCAAAATCACTGCAGACAGTGACTGCAGGCATGAAATTAAAAGATGCTTGCTCCTTGGAAGAAAAGCTATGACCAACCTAGACAGCATATTAAAAAACAGAAACATTGCTTTGCCAACAAAGGTTCATCTAGTCAAAGTTACGGTTTTTCCAGTAGTTATGTGTCGATGTGAGAGTTGGACCATAAATAAAGCTGAGTGCTAAACAATTGATGCTGTTGATCTGTGGTGTTGGAGAAGACTGTTGAGAGACCCTTGGACTGTAGATCAAATCAGTCAATCCGAAAGGACATCAACCCTGAATATTCATTGGAAGGACTGATGCTGAAGCTGAAGCTCCAATCCTTTGGACACCTGATGTGAAGAACTGACTCACTGGAAAAGACCCTGATGCTGGGAATGATTGAAGGTGGGAGGAGAAGGGGACAACAGAGGATGAGATGGTTGGATGGCATCACTGACTCGACTGACATGAGTTTGAGCAAGCTCCAAGAATTGATGATGGACAGGGAAGCCTGGCGTGCTGCAGTCCATGGGGTTGCATAGAGTTAGACACAACTGAACTGAACTGATATATTTGAAGTGTGGCATAAGCTATTTTTAAATGGGAGAAGTCACATTCAAAATAATTCAATTTTGTTAACATACAGTAATATTAAAAATTCAGCCTCAAAATGCAGTGAAATGAGACATTTAAGTGATGTTAATGAATTCCAGAGATTTTTGGATGTTTCTTTATGAATTAGTATTTGCATGGATAATTAAGTTGATTAAAATTATCAAGAGGCTTTTTTCTTCCTTATATGGATTTTCAATAAAGCATGCGCTCTTTTCTTCCTTAAAAAAAAAAAAATGTCATTATCTCTCTTTAGTCCTAGTCATGATAATTGAGTAGAAAGATGGAACTTAATTCAAAAGAAAGTCTCAGATCTTTTGTTTTCTCAGATTTAATGAGTATCTGCTGACTTTGAAATCCACTACATTTTTTTTTTTTAATTTGTACGAAAGTAGGGATGGAAAGAAAAAAAAAATTAAAACCAAAAGACAAAAGAAGCAAAATATAATTTGTGCCTTACACTAGAGATATAATACTTTGAAATATCTTTTCATCATCTGCTGAAAATTTAAATGCATGCAGTATTTGCTAATTTGGTTTGTTAGTGTTTTCATGATTATGGATTTTATTTTTTCCCTAAAAGTAAATTTGGCTACAGTTTTGACTCTGCTATATAAAGGTAAAAGATGATATTTAGATTTTTTCTATATGTATTTTAAAGATATAAAGAGCTAGTCTCTAAATATACATTTTGTATTTTAATAAATGTTGTAATTAGCAGTATAAGTAGAGAGATTATATTTCACAAATTAGATTAAATTTTACCCATTTTCAGCAAGCCTCTACAGATTTCAATTCCAATTTGGAATGTGGTATAATATATATGTGGTAAAATATACAAAAATTTCAACAGCAGTTCCATAGTTGAAGCTATTATATCAGGTTCTGAGTTTATGGTTGCTGGGGTTAAGCTACTTTCTGGTAAGAATTTAAACCTTTCTGATGGCTGACTGCTAGAATTTCACTGAATAGATGGCCTAACTGCCCAAATGAAGAGATGGCTGAACCTGTAGATTCCTAGATTGTGTTTCCAAAAACAAAACTTTAAAATCTTAAAATGTGGCACATATTTACTATAAGGAGTAATAGTTGTGTGTTGCATGTTAGAAAGAATATATGAGAACTCTTGAACATTTACAATACTGCTAGGATTGGAAGAATGTGGAATACATGGTAATAGAAATGATGAGTTTGGCTAGTTGAATAAACATGTGCATATATTTTTTATAAGCTTTTTTTTATAATAATCTGCTATTCTTTGGGGACAGTCACCCTCTGTTTGGTTGGACAAATTCTTTCATTGACTGACCGAGATAGACATCAACATCATCTCTACAAAAAGGTATGGATTGTTTGTCAATTGTTGGCCAAAGAGGGAGGCCAACTGCAAATGCTTAGTTCATGTCTTTCTCATTTGCATATATTTTTTCTTCTTTTCTGAGAGAAAAAAAAATAGCTTAAGTCAGAATACCACATATTGGGGGAAAAAACAGGACAGGGATCAACTAATGCGGTCCTTTCACATAGTTTGTACTATTACTTCCACTCAGATTTTAATGGTAATAATGAGAAATCTAAATCTACTATAATGTAGTAATACATAATACACAATAAAGGCAGAGACATATATACATATGAATAAAATTTATATTATTGATTTTTATATTTAAATTATATTTAATTTCTTATATTTAAAAATTTGCATATAAAAATGTCTATTGTATGCAGATGTTCCAAATATTGCCTAAAAATATATGAGCTGCAGATTAAAGTTCCCTTTTCAAATCAGAATCCATATTGTAAATACATTTCTTCTGTGGATTCATGACATCTGGCCTTCCTCTTGCAGTTGGCATCCTTGTCCCCTGTCATTTCAACTCTTTTTCAGTCTATAAATATACACCTCTTCTCTAATCTCTCCCAGCCTAAAAGAAACAATAACATCAAACCAACTCTTTCTAACATCATATCCCTCTTTGTTTATTGCATACCAGGATGCGTCTCCATTTCCTGCTCCACTTCACACAGCCGTTTGTTGAGAAAGTATTTGTAATACTGTGTCACCCTTGCTCACCTTCCATTCTCTCCTCAGTCTATTATCCAAGGGCTTTCCTTCCCAGAACTGCACTGAAACTGATCTCACCTATGTCTCCTGTGGCCTGCATTGTGCAGATACAGGCTTTATTTGTTGCTAATCTGAAGGATCTTGAACTTTGAAAGTGCTGGATGTAACTGTATCTTCGTCCTCTGCACACACTTTGCTTTTGGGTTCTGTCACTGTTTATCTTTGCTGTCTGACCACCTCACCAGTTGGCACTCCAGGTTTCGGTTCTGTGATGCAAGGTAACATCCACTTTTGGTCTTTCTCCTTCGACACCAGCCAACAGTTTCCTTGTTGCCCGTTGTCCCACAGCTTGATTACCAGCTGTTAGAATGCTCCAAGGCTAAGTACTGGAACTTCTTCCCTTCCCTATTATACCCTCTCCTTGGATGACCTTCGTCAGCATCTTTATTTAAACATTTTATCTTTATGCTGATGACTCCCAAATTGATATCTTCAGCTTTGACCATTCTGAGGTCCAAGAGTATGTGAGGATGTCTAAAAAGCATGTCAGATAATATTGACCAATATAAAATCTTGATCTCACGTCCCACTATAAAACATTTCCCCTCCATTAGTCTTTGTATGTTTTCAAAAATCTTTCTGAAAGATTTGTTTGTTCTTATTCTTCACTATTACAAAAGTGCTGCTGAATATGTGGAGGAAATGTCATGTCTCCATGGGCACATTCAAAAAGACAGTCTGATTCATATATTGAAGATTGTAATGGTAGCTTCATATTTAGAGGACATTAATTTAATTCTTAAGGTAGAAAAAGGATTCAACTTTCAAAAAGTTTTGCAAATCACAAACACCATTAGGAACATACATGACATAAACAGAAGTCTAGCATTTTGGAGACAGGGTTTTCATTTAAGAGGTTTAAGGAAAAATTATTAAAGTTCACGTATTTTGTGTTTTTTTTTAAGATAAATGTGGGTCAATAAATAATGTATGTCCATTCCCAAATCATTGAGGCAATCATCAGTCAACACATTTTTATTGCATGCTTCCTCAATACTAAAGAGTATGCTATGCTAGATCACTAAGGTCACCTTAGTGATTTAAAGAAGCATGGCTAAAGCCTCAAACTGGTAGAGCAGACAGGCAATAAAGACACCAATGCATCAATAATTAGTACTTCATACTGGAAAAAGGGTGCAAAAAGAAGAGGAAGTCAAGAAGAGATAGCAAAGGAAAGCTCTATTAAGTTTGCTTATTTTTTTTAATAATAAAAGATTCCTCACCTGAGTTCTACAAATTTTGAATAACTACAACTATGAGACACTATGTGAGTTGATAAGGCAATGATGAAAAATGTGTGTTACCTGATACCACGGAGCTTGTTGCCTAGTATGGATAACTACTAAAATATTTGTTGATGCTATTTGATTTCCCAAAATAAATGCTTAGTTCACTTATTTAGTCTGAAATTTAAGTTTGAATATGGTAAGAACTTAATCTTTATTCTTATCACAATTTATGTAGACCAATGGTTTCAACTGTGTAGATCACAGTTGAAAAATTCTTAAAGAGATGAGAATACAAGACCACCTTGCCTGCCTCCTGAGAAACCTGTGTGCAGGTCAGGAAGCAACAGTTAGAACTGGATATGGAACAACAGACTAGTTCCAAATTGGAAAAGGAGTACATCAAGGCTGTATGTAGTCAGCCTTGCTTATTTAACTTATATGTAGTCAACCATGGTTATTTAACTTATATGCAGAGTACATCAGGCAAAAAGCTGGGCTGGAGGAAGCACAAGCTGGAATCAAGATTGCTGGGAGAAATATCAGTAACTTCAGATATGCAGATGACACCACCCTTATGGCAGAAAGCAAAGAAGAACTAAAGAGCCTCTTGATGAAGATAAAAGAGGAGAGTGAAAAAGCTGGCTTAAAACTCAACATTTAAAAAAAACTAAAATCATGGCATCTGGTCCCATCACTTCATGGCAAATAGATAGAGAAAAAGTGGAAATTTTTCTTGGGTTCCAGAATCACTGCAGATGGTGACTGCAGCCTTGAAATGAAAAGGCACTTACTCTTTGAAAGTAAAGTTATGTCAAACTTCGACAGTATATTAAAAAGCAGAGACATCACTTTGCCAACAAAGATCCGTATAGTCAAAGCTGTTTCCAGGAGTCATGTACAGATGTGAGAATTGCACCATAAAGAAGGCTGAGAATTGAAGAATTGATGCTTTTGAATAGTGGTGCTGGAGAAGACTCTTGAGAGTCCCTTGGACTGCAAGGAGATCAAACCAGTTAATCCTAAAGGAAATCAACCCTGAATATTTATTGGAAGGACTAATGCTGAAGCTCCAGTCCTTTGGCCACTTGACACAAAGAGCTGACTCATTGGAAAAGACCCTGATGCTGGGAAAGACTGAGGGTATGAGGAAGGGGGTGACAGAGGTTGAGGTGATTGGATGGCATCACTGACTCAGTGGACATGAATTTGAGCAAGCTCTGGGAGATGGTAGAGGACAGGGAAGCCTGAGTGCTACAGTTCACTGGGTCACAAAGAGTCAGATAGGATTTAGCAACTGAACGAATCATTTCAAATGTTTCATGTAAAGGACCTAACAAGAGATTTCATGTAATACCATTTGTATTTTCTATTGATGTAAAAAAAAGTCTATAGTTACTATGCATTTAGTTAACTCTTTAATATAATAAGTGTGCATTTACTCAGAAGACACACTTATATATCACACTTCTATATCACATTTAGTGATATATATTTGCAATGTATGTTATTAGTCAACAATTCATACATATGGGAAAAGAATAACTTATTAAATATCATTTAGATATAGAGATGGAACTATGACTATACTTAAATCTTTTATTTCTTGCTACCCAGACATGATGGAAAACTCAATGCTATACATCTGTATAGTACATAAAAATGCACAAAGGAGGGATGTATGATTGGTGGCGCACAGAGGATTATTAGAAAATAAAATTATTTTCTTTGATTAGGGTAGACATGTCATTATATGGTTGTCAAAACTGATGAAATGTACAACATCAAGAGTGAAGTTGATTGTAAACTATGGACTTTCAGTGATTGTGATGTATTACTGTACATTCACTGATTATTAACAAACATACCACAGTGATGTAGGATGCTGAAAATAGGGAAAGATATATATGCATGTATTAGGGTGGGGGTGGGGTGTACATCTGGGGATATATGGGAACTTTGTGATTTCTGCTTAGCTTTGCTTATACCCCAAAACTGTAATAAAAAATAGTTTAGTGAAAAATAAATATGCAAATGGGAGCAATCTATGTGTATGCATATGTACATATATGTATAAGAATAAACACATATATGCATGTGTTAAATGAGATTGTGGGGCTTCCCTAGTGGCTCAGACGGTAAAGAATCTGCCTGCAATGCAGGCAGTGAAGGTATGATTCTTGGGGTGGGAAGATCCCCCGGAAAAGGGAATGGACAGAGGAGCCTGGCGGGTTAAGTCCATAGGGTTGCAAAGAGTCGAACACAACAGAGCAACTTTCAGTTTCAAATGAGACTGTTATACATTCATAGAATGTGAAAGTATACAGAGGCAATACATGAACAAATATTATCTTGTTAAGTTACATCTCTTAACAATAGCTCTATACATACACATGTTGTTGTTTAGTCTAAGGCATTTCTGACTCTCTTTGTGACCCCGTGGACTGCAGCCCACCAGGCTCCTCTATCCAGGGGATTTCCAGGCAAGAATACTAAAGTGGGTTGCCATTTCCATCTCCAGGGGATCTTTCCCACCCAGAGACTGAAAGCTGTGTCTCTTGCCTTGGCAAGCGAGTTCTTTAATACTGAGCCACCAAGGAAACATATACATACACACATACAAACTACTTCTAACTTTGTATGCGAATGTATTTTTAATCTTTATGGTAGCTTTTTAAAATATATAAATATCTTTGCCACTTTGGTGACATGCAATCCAAGACTTAGAATGTTTAAGGGTCTTACAAAGTTCACACAGATCTAAGGGCCAGAGAAAAGGCTTAACACTGACTTTTGTTAAACATCATTTATAATCTTATTACTACTTTTCATTGCTGAATTTATAACAATACAACTGGAAACATTTTTTTAAAATGTATTAAATTTACAAAACACATATTTTGACAATTCTGTATTTGAGGGCCAGCTTTTCAAAATTAATTAAGCAGCAAGAGGAAGAAATATTAAATCTATCTTGGATATAAATACTTTATAGTGTGTGATGGCTTAGGTAAAATCCCATGCCTTAGGGCATGAGGAAATGTTCTCTTTTCTCAAATTTTCATCAGGCCATGAGATTCTATGAACTGACATTACTTGATTTGAAGAATAGTGCTGTTGATATTGAAACTGAGTGGTTTTTTTTTTTTTTTACTTTTAATTTAGGGAATTCACTTTCCCTTTATTTAAAATAGGTATTTTGCCTGAATTATCAAAGAGCCATATTCCTTAACAGCAACTCTAATAACTTTTATGACAGACGATGTCCATATCATTACTGTTTTGTTCATGTCAAAATTAAGCAAACCTTGAACTATATATCACATCCCACTGTCATTTGCTAAGCTTTGTAAGTATCCTCTGAAATAGTCAGTTTATATATCAATGCATTTTTGAAATTGTAAAATGAAAAAAGATCAGTTGACACAATGTAGTAGCCCCAAACACAAAGGGACGAAGAATGTGAACTGTCTCAGAGACAGCTTTCTTAATGTTTGACTCATCCCACACTTATGGAAATACTCTGAAGTACCAGGGGTGGTGCAGGACCTACAAAGGATTTGCTTATAAGGGTCTAGAGGCCAACATTTAGATAGTCACATGACCGTACAATCATGAGAACAGTTCTAATATTTAGAAATGTAGGGGGTTTTGTATGATGGATTTATGATAATTTTCCTACGTAATTGAGGGGACTTGGCAGATACTACTGTCTTATTTATATGTATTATTATTCACCGTCTTATTTTGTACAAAAGTGTCTCGCAGGATATATATTTGATTCAAACACAGCAGTTAAAAAACCCTTTATTTCCAGAGAAATTCAAGACGTATTTGTGAATTCTCTGGTAATCTGATCTGTTATTAAGCCTCAATCACTTCCGTTTGCTCACCCACTCTATATACCCCCTTCAGCCAGGCAAGTGAATTGTCTATGACTTGCAACTGGAATGTATTCTCTGCCATAATTCAAATACCAAAGGTCTAGCCCACTCCACATGCCACATTCTCAAGGATACTTCCCCCGCAAGAATTTCATCTCAGGAACTGCTCCAAGACATCATTTCCTATGTAAATAATCAGTAATGTCTTTTATTATACTATATAAATTATTCCATTTAGTTGAGTGAGAACTTAAAACTTTACCCAGGTTTTTCTGGATTAAAAAGATATCAGAATATTTTATGTCTTCAAAAAGCTTTAAAATATTAATGTTGCAATTAATATTCTTGAGAATCTATTCCAAGTTAACACACTATTGGCAGTGCATATTTCCTCTACTAATAATTAAATACTGACTAGATATAAATGAAGAAATATCTACAGGTTGTTGCTTTCTTACATAAATGAAATGTAAAATTATACTGGTCACTAGGAATATAACATGCTTATTTCTTTGAGACAGGTAGGTTGAGTAACATACTTCTACTATTTATTTAAAAAATGAGATACACTTATAAATAAATGCTAGCAGAATAACTTTTTAAGGAAAATTCACTCTAAATCCATCCTAGAAAATCAATACCTATAGATATACCTAAAGAATAAAACTTGGCAAGCACTAAAACTCATTTATTAATCAGAGTGATATCTTTAAAGTCAATGATCAGACATCTTTATGACTTTCTCAACACTTGGTGATTAAATACTAATTATGTAAATTTTCATAGGGGTAACTAGTGTTTGATTTAATCATACCTTGAATAATGAAAATGGAAATTTCTGCTTCCATGTGATCCATTTTGATAGAAATCAAATTGTCACACTGAGATTTATTATGACATGCTTTTTAAGAACGGCATGTTTTTAAGAATTTTTAAAAGGAACTTAGCAATTTGTATTGTGCTGAATTTCATTTATAGGTTGATGTTCATAATTTACTTCACATATATTTCTTTTCTGTATTGAATTCTTACCAATAGTTGAGATGTACCCAGCATCCTTCCCTTTTTTCCTCAACCTTGCTACTTCTTGTGATCCACATTTTACAAGAAAGTTTTGCCTTTTTTCACAGGTGAAGCATAAAACCTGACTTCGCCAATCAGTCCAGTACAACACTATATCAAACAAGTTCAGTCAAGGTAACTCTCAGTGACACCTGAATTCCAGAAATCAGATTTCCTCTCTTCCTCTCTATCATGTATGTGGCATGCAGATATGAAGCCTAGACCATATGTAGTCCTTTGCTGCCAAGCGGATAATCTGAGGAGGACAGAGACCCAGAAAATCCCAGGTAAATTGATCTGGGCCCTAATCATATTTAATATCAATCCCAGTTTAACTCTTGGCATTGCCAATCACATAAGGAAACACATTTCTTGCTGTCATTTCCTAGACTGAGTCAGGCCTGCACTTACTGGAAAATAAATTACATATATAATGGATAAAAAATTTGTTTCCAGGAATAAGGTTACAAGTAACAGGGGAGAATTCTTTAAAAATGAGGGAAGTGAGAAAGAACAGTCTTTCTTACGAGAAGTTGGAAACCTTTGTTTTACAACTAACTGAGTGGTGGTTGGTTAAAGCGGAGCTTCTTGTACTTCGGAACTAGAGCATGTGCTACCAAAACTACAAGCAACTGAGAAAAACAAAGAAAAGCAGCAGGATGGTGGGTTCTACAGACAAAACAGAAACAACCTTGCTTTGTACCTCTCAGAGCAGAGAGAACATGGAAGAATATTCTGCTAAAAGCGGCCTCTCCCTTTGGTCCACAATCCTCATGTACTAAGTTTAATTTGCAGGGACCCCTGTGATTAGGAAGGTTGGATTACTTACAACAAGCCAAGAGAAAATTATCAAAAGTAGAGAGATGGGAGACATAGATGGGAAAACAGAGAGCAACAGGAAGTATATAACCTTATCATAGCATATTTTTAAAGCACTGTCTACTAAAAAAATATAAGCACTCACATTATAGAAATAAAATCAAACTAAAGGTTGAGAGGAAAAAAATACATATAGTAAATACCCACTGCAGTCCATTGTTTCTACTGGCTTCTCTAAAGATAGGACATATATATATGTCTATGTGTCTATATATATATATATATATATATAGACACATATACATATATGTGTCTATGTGTCTATAGACACATAGACATATATATATAAATACATATAGACATATATCTCTCCAAAACATGTCTCATACAGATAAATATTTCCCAATTAAAGATGGCAGCAAAGCTATATTTATATTATTTTGAAAAAGCTTCCATAAGAATATGATATTCACATTTAAGGTTAGTATATTTAGTGTTTTTAACATGTAATCAGATGACATTCTTTTCAGAGATATGAATTAAATAAGCATTACTTTTCAAAATGATTTATAGGTTAAACAATATTCTTTTAAGATGCTGTGGATATCAAACTTATTACAAACCTCATTAAGAATAATTTTTAATACACGTATCAAAAAAAGCTATTTAAGGCTGATTTTCTTTAAACCATCTTTAATTTTCTGATTTCCAGTTTATAAGTGTTTAAAATGAACAAGCATGATTTTACTTCCTAGTGCTAATTTTATATTAATTCAAGATATTTTGATTCAATATATAGCAATAAATCTCTACATGTTAACCATTAGTATCTTGGGGGTTTTAGTGGGATGTAACAACCATTACCTATAAAACACATCATTATTTTAGTAATTTAACAAATCTTTTCTCCAGCTGTAAATTAAAAAAAAAAAATTCTAAGACTTAGGGAATACAGAAAAATTAATGAAGTCGAATTCCAGATTTATAATATTTCTATTTTATCCTGGAAGAGAACATTAAAAATATGTCATTGCTATAAAAGACCATCTTGTTAACATTACAAAAGATTGGCAGGAGTAAGAACTGTGTCACTGACACATGAGACTTTGGAGTTATCTCTACAAATCATTAGGAAAATGTTCAAAGGTAAAAAATAATAACAATAAAATAAAACAGCGTAGAAATATTTAAACTATTTTGATGATGAATAGCTTAGTCTAAATTTTTTTGCACTCATAATACTCTCTCCTCAAATGCCTTCAAAAATAACTTACAGAGTACAGTAACAAAAATCAAAGACAATATATTTTCAAGAACACAAAATTCTCTAGCGAAGATAGGGTGTGTGTGTGTGTGTGTGTGTGTGTGTGTGCGCGCGTGTGTACGCGCGAGCTCAGCTGCTCAGTGGTGTCCGACTCTTTTGTGACCCGATTGACTGCAGCCCACCAGGCCCCTCTGTCCATGGGACTATCCTGGCAAGAATACTGGGTTGCTATTTCCTTCTCTTAGCAAAGAAAGGTATGTTATAGTAACGAGCAGACTTCTTTGGAGACATTAGTCAATTAACTTGCAAATTCATTATGAAGACTTTTCTTTCCTCATCTGGGGAGAATCTAGTAGTCAATTAGAAGTTGCCACACCGTTTTCCATTCCTTTTCTACAAAATCTGCCTTTAATACGTTTCTTCTTCACACTTGGGGCCTGAAGAGGGGCATCTTCTTCCATCCACCTCTGAAGCTGGACATTAAATAAATTCCATGTTACGTATGCTTGGATAGAGCAACTGGATGACAGAACAGCGATTTTAGCTGCCAACACGTTCACATCTTCGGCAGAGTCATCCGAACTCCCATTCTGCCCTCCGGCCAGCTGAAAACCAGCAGTTATCAAAGAAACAATTAAAGTCACAAGTCGACCCAAAATAAACACGATGGCCCATAGAGAAAACTCCTTCTGGAACTTCTCGTCGCTAAAATAAAACAGGTCGCAAGAGTGGGAAAGGAATTCCACAAAATAATGCATCATCAAAAGAAGAAGTCCCAGGTGATTCAAGTACAAGAGATAAGCTCCCGCAATGTGAAAGAGGTGAAGACCAACATATACAGCTTGCTGGGAGAGTTCTTGAGGTCTGCTTCTCTGGAATAATAGTTCGGGAAAGGCGTGAAACCAGTAAGCCAACTGGGAGATGTAGAAAAACTTCATCTGAAATGTCATCATGTTATGGGTATGAGCCTTCCATAAGGCAGTCAGGTCTGACAGGCAATTTTCAGAGACTAGAATGAATGTGCCCCAGATACAGGAGACAAGGAAGAATACGCTAAACTGCCCAGATTCATAGAATTTGCCTTGCCTCTGTTTGGGGAACTGCATTCGCCTGTTAATTCTATCCAACACATACTCCTGAATGGTGGCGTGAATAATGATCGCCACCAGCGTGTAGAAGAACACGGTGGCCAAGTCTTTGGCACCATAGTGATACAGGAACTTGGGTGCTGTGGCTCGTTCTGCTTCTGCTTCGGCTGCAGGGAAGGTAACCCCGTGCTGGAGAGTAATAAAAACGATCGACACTTCTGCTGTCCCCTCGAACATGAGCCCCAGCACGAAGAACATCCCCACACAGGCGACAAAGTCCGCATGATTCTGCAGGATGAATTCCAGGCTCAGGAGTGGGGGGTTCTTGGAGCCCTTCTTACGAAACGTCATGGTGGCGGTTCGACTACTCACCGACGAGCGGCAGCTGCCTCCCCGTGGCTGCTCCTCACGGCGCCGCAGCAGCCGCCGCCGCGGCTCCGGGGGCTTCACTCCCCATCCCGGAGCCGGTCCCGGGTCGCCGCGGCCGCCCAGGAAAAAAGTCAATCACAGCAGCGGGCCGAGCAGGACTGAGCATGCGCACCAGGGCCAGCGGAGGCAGGGAAGGAAATCGAGCACCGCGCCCCTACTCGGCGCCAGGCCGGGGGTTGCAAGCCTTGATCTGCGTGGATCCGCGCCTCTTGAAATCCGCGGCCGCCGCGGAGATGCTCCGAAACGATCTGTCCATAGCATCTTCACTAGTGACCGTGACAAAGCAGGACGGAGTTCTACTTGTTCTTCATCAGCAGTTATAATGATAAAAACCGGTGTAATAGTTGTCATAGAAGCCCTCTAATAGCGCTTAGTATTCACCAGGTGCTGTTTTAAGCTCTTTACAAATGAAAGCTTTCTGGAAAGCTCAGTGAGGTAAATACTGTTGTTTATATATATATAATTTTTTTTTCCAGATGAGAAACTGAGGCACAGAGGTTAAGTGGTGTGCCCAAGATCACACAGCTGGTAAATCAGTTGCACCTGGAAATATTTAGCTACGGCAACAGAGCACACTCAAAAATAGTTCCCTGATTAGCAATAATAATATTTGTGGTAATGGGGAAAAGATGGGGAGTTAGAAAACTATCAATTCATGGAAAGGTCTTTTGGCTGCAAAGCCCACAAATGAATTTACTCTTTCTAGCAGACAAGAAATTCGCTTTTCGTTACTAGTTTTTTGCATATAATTTTGCTGAAATTCACAGATCAAAAAAAGCATCTTTTGTAAATGTTAATATCTTCATCAATTCAAAATTCATGTCAGTCTTCAAATTTGTCTTTGCAGGCAGAGTAGTTTTCTAGTTCTTTTGTGTTGCAGGAGATCATAATCATTACTGATAGAGTTAAGATTTGAAGTCAAAATGAGGGCATTGAGAAAAAAAAAAAAAATCAACCTTGAAGGCAGTTGTCAGGGAGAAGATAGTCAAAGAACAGAGCAGTGTCTAGTGGGAATTGTTGAGTTTATTCAAGAAAGTGCACGTTTACTTTACAAAAAATTTTAAAATTTTTTTGAAAATAATCATAATTTAAAATATAAAATTCATCAGTTTTCTTATAGGTATAGACAGTATGCCTAATCATTTTGTGATATACTAAATATAAAAATAGTTGTGCAATTCCTGTGCTGATTTCTGTTTATATTTGTTTGATATTTTTGATAGGTCTTCCAACTCTTCCTATGCAAATATGATAGATTTTGCCTCAAAGAAAGGAACATATCAAAGTGAACACAATCAATATTTATGCATAGTTGTGAATGGCATTTTATTACAAAAAGAAAAAAAGAAAAAAGGCCATTTTCAGTTAGCTTAAAATTATCTCTTAAAGAAAAACCAACAACATTTTCACCATCCCCCACCTTATTTTGATAACTTCTTCAGTCATCAAATTATATTCTGTAGTCTAAATTATTAATTTAAAATTTATATTAATAGTGTATTTGAATTTGTTTCATATGTCCTATTAACATTATCATAAAAATGTCAAATTTCTAAATTATTAGAATCTGTAAGAGTATTATAATAATATTATATAACATGCAGTTTGCTTTCAGTAGCTTCATTGGCACTATTTGACAAAGAATAAAAGGTATATAACAATATCTTAGAAATTTGGATACCAGTATGATTATGACATCATTTAATGTATGGGGGTATTCCACTTTTATGCACAGCCCTATGCCTGTAGTACAGATAAGGATTAAATTCAAATGGAGATTTCTTCTCTGGCCATGAATGAGTAACGATGATTGAACTTCCACTACTGTTGTAAATAACTGAAAAACTAGACAAATTACATACAATAACTTTTAAATTATTGTTTGTAGTCATTGGAGAACAAGAAAGGAGGGAGAGAAGTGAGAAAAGTCCCACAATTTGCCTGATTTTCTGCCTGGACACATTTTCCAGTTCCCTGTGCAGAGACTAGGGGATGGAGGGTGGAGGGGGAGCTTGGAGCCCTTGGAACTGAGAAGAGATAGGAGTTAGGAGAAGCTGAGGCCATTGAACTTTGCTGGGCAGAGCAATTTGCAGACAAAGTTAGGTGATTAGAGCACTTTTGAAATTTGCATACACATTCCCTAGAGGGTTCTTCTACTATTAAGTGTTATATGTATAAGTTTAGAATACATGCATGAGGCCAAGCAAGAAACAATAGAAGAAATGTAAATTCAAAATCTCCAAGAATCCAAACAGGACTAGGAGACTTTGAAGTTTGGAAAAGTCAGAATGCCCTTGGAACACCTGTGAGACTACTCGGTAAAGGGCCAAGGAAAGTCATAGTCAATAGTAAGGCTAAATTTGTCCTAAGGAAAAAGCTAATTCATACGTGCTTACAGTTTTCAAGAAGCTTTCAAAGAATCAAGGCGGTCAGCAAGGAACTATCTGTCAGAAAAATCCACAGTTCAATTTGTATTGCCCAGCGTCTAATAAAATGTATGAAACAAAGACTAGTTTCAGCTGGGGTCTGTCAGAATGCCTATATGTGGTCCCTCCATGCGGGTATTAGCATTGTCACTGAACAGTGGCTATAGGCTCTAAGACAATTTTCTAGGCTACAGAAGCTTTGTGGCCTTTTATGATGCAGCATTGGAAGTTACATCATATAACTTTCATTGTCAAAGCAGTTACAAGCCTTTTAGTCTCAAAGTGGAACCGTTTGTGGGGAGTCTGGGGGATACAGACATCACCTCTTAATAAGAGCTGTACCTGAATATGTGTGGCTAAGTTTTTTAATAGGTACATTTTTTTCCCCTTTCAATAGCAATTCTTCTTTCCTCTGACATGAAATATGTACGATTTCCTTTCAATGCAAACAAAGTCTCATGACAACAGAGCAAGAGGATCAAGTTTGTTATCCAGGAATTCAAAAACTAAATTAGATGCAGGCACACAAGGGTTCCTTAAGTCCTTTCCACTTAATCTTCATTTGAATACTTGGAAAGAAACAAGGTATCTGGGTCTCACATACCTAAGGCACAGGAAGAATGCAATAGACACATGGGAAGTGGCCAAATGGGGATGCACATAGCAGTCAGTGGTCAAGGAAATTAGGACATCTATCTGGGGAAAGTCCCTAGATCTTTTATTTAAACCCGTTCTCTCTCCCTGGGAATAGAAGGTTTTTCTTTTCTTTTCTTTTTTTTCTTTAAAACATGAACTAAATATTGCAAGTTATTTGCTTATATTTATTGGTTTGCATATTTTAAAAGATAAAGAGAGTTAAGCAATAACTGCTGTATGCTAACCACCATTAGGTACAGGGGTATTAACAAGGCTTCTAGTATCTGGAAATAGGGCAAGCTATATATGTTTCTATATAAACAATCATAGGGCTTCCCTGAAGCCAAATAACAATGTGTTAATGTTAATCTTTGTCTTTGTGATACAATAGTGAATTATACTATTAATTATAATGTATCAATTATACTATGCAACTTCAAGGAACTTCATTTCATCAATGAATTTTTGGTGGAGGCAAGAAAGGAATGGAAGGATTAGCACATGAGTATCAGAGAAACTGGTAAAGAATCCACCTGCAATGAGGGAGACCTGGGTTCAATCCCCGGGTTGAGAAGATCCCCTGGAGGAGGGCATGGCAACCCATTCCAATATTCTTGTCTGGAGAATCCACATGGACAGTGGAACCTGGTGGGCTATAGTCCATGGGGTTGCAAAGAGATGCACACGACTTAGCTACTAAACAACAACAATCCTTTAAAGAGGACTGTCACATACTGATCAAGGCATCTTTTCAAATGCTGTACTGATTTTGTTATAAGAAATTTGAGAAAAATTGATGGTAAGTCCTATTACAATTTAGGTACTATATATTAATACAAATAATTAGTATTTTCCATTCTCTACACAATATAACATTTTGTGTATTTTATAACTTAACATTATTATTTATATGACTATTTTAGCCAAAACACTCTCTTAAATGAATTACATGCCTTTTTAAAACATAATTTCACCCAAGGGATAAGTAGACACTGATTCTGACTTTGTTAAACAAGAACATTTGGAACTCTATATATGAACACTGTCTCATCTTTTCAATATTATTTCTTTTCTCACATGGAAAAACTAATTATATCTGTATACCTCTAACATATCAGACTTTTAATAATTTAAATTTGGATAATTCAAGTAATTAAATTCAACATTTACATGCTGAAATTCAATAGCATTTGAGGAAGCAAGATATGTTGGAAGAAAACTACTTCAAAAGATCAAAAGCAAGTCACTTTAAAATCAATGTTTATAATTAGCAGTGATAATTGACTGAAATCACCAAATACTTAGCTCCATTAAACAAAACATAATATGATTTAGCTTGTGCATGAAATTACAAAGTCTCTTGAGGTTTAACTGATTCAAACTGTTTTAAATAATTCAATTAAAGAGATTTTTTTTTTACATTTAAGTCATTTTTATAACTGATAAGACATATTAAACCTAGGCTTTAAAATACAGCAAGAAATATGATTGAAGATTTAATGGAATAAAGAAAAGCGTCGATGGGGAAAACAAGATGGTGGAGGAGTAGGTGGACATGGAGTACATCTCTCTCCACAGATACATCAAGAATAGACCTTCCGACACAGAAGTGCATGCTGAAACCAGCTGAGAGCAGACAGGAGAGCCTGACCAGTGGAAAAGAATATATCAGTTCAGTTCAGTCGCTCAGTCGTGTCTGACTCTTTGCAACCCCATGAATTGCAGCACACCAGGCCTCCCTGTCCATCACCAACTCCTGGAGCTTACTCAAAGTCATGTCCATCGAGTCAGTGATGCCATCCAGCCATCTCATTCTCTGCCGTCCCCTTCTCCTCCTGCCCCCAATCTCTCCCAGCATCAGGGTCTTTTCAAATGAGTCAACTCTTCGCATGAGGTGGCCAAAGTTTCAGCTTCAGTGTCAGTCCTTCCAATGAACACCCAGGACTGATTTCCTCTAGGATGGATTGGGTGGATCTCCTTACAGTCCAAGAAACTCTAAAGAGTCTTCTCCAACACCACGGTTCAAAAGCATCAATTTTTCAGCACTCAGCTTTCTTCACATTCCAACTCTCACATCCATGCATGACCACTGGAAAAACCATAGCCTTACTAGATGGACCTTTGTTGGCAAAGTAATATCTCTGCTTTTTAATATGCTATCTAGATTGGTCATAACTTTCCTTCCAAGGAGTAAGTGTCTTTTAATTTCATGGCTGCAATCACCATCTGCAGTCATTATGGAGCCCAAAAAAATAAAGTCTGACACTGTTTCCACTGTTTCCCCATCTATTTGCCATGAAGTGATGGGACCAGATAACATGATCTTAGTTTTCTGAATGTTGGGCTTTAAGCCAACTTTTTCACTCTCCTCTTTCACTTTCATCAAGAGGCTTTCTTGTTCCCCTTCACTTTCTTCCATAAGGGTGGTGTCTTCTGCATATCTGAGGTTATTGATATTTCTCCCCTCAATCTTGATTACAGCTTGTGCTTCCTCCAGCCCAGCATTTCTCATGATGTACTCTGCATATAAGTTAAATAAGCAGGGTGACAATATACAGCCTTGATGTACTCCTTTTCCTATTTGGGACCAGTCTGTTGTTCCATGTCCAGTTCTCATTGTTGCTTCCTGACCTGCATATAGGTTTCTCAAGAGGCAGGTCAGGTGGTCTGGTATGCCCATTTCTTTCACATTTTTCCACAGTTTATTGTGATCCACACAGTCAAAGGCTTTGGCATAGTCAATAAAGCAGAAATAAATGTTTTTCTGGAACTCTCTTGCTTTTTCAATGATCCAGCAGATATTGGCAATTTGATCTCTGGTTCCTCTGCCTTTTCTAAAACCAGCTTGAACATCTGGAAGTTCATGGTTCATGTATTGCTGAAGCCTAGCTTGGAGAATTTTGAGCATTACTTTACTCACATTTATTTATTCACTCATGTGAGATGAGTGCAATTGTGCAGCAGTTTGAGCATTCTTTGGGATTGCCTTTCTTTGGGATGGGAATGAAAACTGACCTTTTTCAGTCCTGTGGCCACCGCTAAGTTTCCCAAATTCGCTTGCATATTGAGTGCAGCATTTTTGCAGCATCATCTTTTAAGATTTGAAATAGCTCAACTGGAATTCAATCCTCTCCAATAGCTTTGTTCGTAGTGATGCTTTCTAAGGCCCACTTGACTTCACATTCCAGTATGTCTGGCTCTAGATGAGTGATCACACCATTGTGATTATCTGGGTCATGAAGATCTTTTTGTACAGTTTTTCTGTGTATTCTGGCCACCTCCTAATATCTTCTGCTTTTGTTCAGTCCATACCATTTCTGTGCTTTATCAAACCCATCTGTGCATTAAATATTCCCTTGGTATCTCTAATTTTCTTGAAGATATCTCTAGTTTTTCCCATTTTGTTGTTTTCCTCTATTTCTTTGCATTGATCGCTGAGGAAGCCTTTCTTATCTCTCTTTGCTATTCTTTGGAACTCTACATTCAAATAGGGAATATCTTTCCCTTTCTCCTTTGCTTTTCTCTTCTCTTATTTTCACAGCTATTTGTAAGGCCTCCTCAGACAACCAATTTGCCTTTTTCATTTCTTTTCCATGGGAATGGTCTTGACCCCTGCCTCCTGTACAATGTCATGAACCTCCGTCCATAGTTCATCAGGCACTCTGTTTTTCAGATCTAGTCCCTTAAATCTATATCTCAGTTCCACTGTATAGTCATAAGGGATTTGATTTAGGTCATAGCCGAATGGTCTAGTGGTTTTCCCTACTTTCTTCCATTTAAGTCTGAATTTGGCAATAAGGAGTTCATGATCTGAGCCAGTCAGCTCCTGGTCTTGTTTTTGCTGGCTGTATAGAGCTTTTCAATCTTTGGCTGCAAAGAATATAATCAACCTGATTTTTGTGTTGACCATCTGGTGATGTCCATGTGTAGAGTCTTCTCTTGTGTTGTTGGAAGAGGGTGTTTGCTATCACCAGTGCATTCTCTTGGCAAAATTCTATTAGCCTTTCGGACTTCCCTGGTGGCTCAGATGTTAAAGCGTCTGCCTACAATGTGGGAGACCTGGGTTTGACCCCTGGGTCAGGAAGATCTCCTAGAGAAGGGAATGGCAACTCACTCCAGTATTCTTGCCCCACCCCTCCCCACCCCCACAAAAAAAAAAAAAAAAAAAAAAAACCAAAACGGGCTCAAAGAATATATAGACCCAAGCAAAACTTGGTAGGACCAAAGAACTAGGGGGAAAACTAGGAATGTTAGTAGGACTGGACCTGCCCTCAGCAGGTGGGGGAACTGAAGCAGGGGTCTGATCCCCACATCAGGGCAACTGTCTGAATCAGGGGAGAAACAATTAAGGCTGATAGTTAAACAGCTGATCGGTGGCACTCTAAATGTAATGAGAATCAGACAGTCCTTGCTGCAGCCATACATACCCCGGACAGGGAGGTAGAGCCCCTGGAAGGCACAGCTGTTGTTGGGAGCTGGCATTTAGGGATTGTGGAGAAATCTCAGGGTGAGGGCTGCTGTTGACTGCAGAGAGAAGGATCAAGGGGAAGTGGGGGAGGAGGTTGTGGTTGGAAATACCTGTGGAGGAAAGACGGGCAGCCATGGAAGCAAGGTGATACTGCTGAGTCACGTGTAGGGGGTGGAGCCATCAGCATAGCCTCTCTCCCCACTCAGCAGCATTGGCAGCTGAACAATAGAGAGGCTGGCCCATCACACACCTGATACACTGAACTACGGAGTAGGACTCCACCCTGCGTGCTCCTTTAAGTGACTGATGCACCAAACCACAGAATAGGATTTCCCCTAGGACGCCCAGTAAGTGCTTGATGTCCCAACCTACAGAGTAGGACATCAGCCAGGGGGGCCCCTCTATGTGCCCCTCTATGTGCAGAGAAGGGCCCCAGGCAAGGGACCCTCTAAGTGCCTGAAGCTATGAAGAAAGATTGGCCCAAGAGGCCTTCTGATCGCCAGCTACAAGAGGCTTGAAAAAAGACTCTGCTAGGGCCATAACTCCTGCAGAAGAGGCAGTCTGTGTCCCCACAAGCCAAGCAGCTGTGCCACCTTCACGCTCAACTCTCACTGGGATAGAGCTGCCACAGGCGAAAAAAAAAAAAATCTTGCAATGTATGCACAGGGTCACTTTGATAGTGTCTGACTCTTTGCAATCCTGTAGACTGTGGCCTGCCAGGCTTCTCTGTCAGGGAGGGGCATTCTTCAAGCAAGAATACTGGAGCATATTGACCAATATTGGCTGCCATACCCTTCTAGAGACTATATTTCCTGCTGCCCTAGCTGCCAACTCCCCTGAGTACCTGGTGCTGCCAGAACCCCTGCAACCCAAGCAGCTGCACCACCTCCATACCTGGCCCTCACAGGGGCAAACCCAAACCCTCCAGGGCAGCCTCAGGAGCTAAACCCCAATGGACAACGTACATGCAGAGGTGAAAATAAAACCACAATTGAAACCCAGGGGCAGTGTGACTAAGGAAGAAGACTCAAAACTTTCCCACCAGCTGTACAAGCTGCAGGTTAAATCCACACGATCAACTAGGCAGACTCTGTGTCTGTGGAATAAATAAAACGCCATTGAGAGCGCCCACAAAAGAAAACACACTAGTTCTGACAGCTGTGGATATTGGAGGCAAGAACACACAGGAGTAGGACCAGGTTAGAGTCTGAGCTGCCCCCACAGCAGGTCCAGAGATCAGCGCAGTGTGGGAGGGCATCCTAGGGAGGTGAGGCGGACTGTGACTCCCAGCGAGGGAAAGGCCTCTGACAGCAGTGACTCAAGAAAAACATTATTCATTATTCATATGTTTTGACTTGTTCTGTAGATTCTTTTGGATTTTTTCCTTTCTTTTCCCCCTCTGTTGTAGTTGTCAATTTTATTGGCACTATGAAATCTTGTTATGCTTTTGAGTTTTTTTTTTTTTTTCCTCAGTCACACTTTTTATTGTTGTAAACCCGTGCCCCTAGGTTGGGCTTTTGCAGTTCTGGGGAGTTTTCTTTTTCTTTTCTGTCTTTTTAAAAATTTTTAAAACTATTATTTTTCATACTTTTTTTTTTTTTTTTTTTTTTTGCTTTTCCTACTGTCCTTTTCCTCTTGCAGTTAATCTTTAATGCATATAAATCTTCATCTACCTTTATTTAACTCTGTATATTTAATCTTTCTTTTCTCTCCTTTCCTCTCAACATATTTGCTAGTTTTATTTTCATTCCTTTATTCCCCAGTTGGCACTTTGCTTTAGTTTTGTTTTCCAGTTTGTGCTTGAGTTAGTTTTGTTCTGATAGACATACTTTTTGGTTTCCTTTGTTCACTAGGTCAATCAATTGTACTTTATTTCTGTTGGACTGTTTTGATTTTGCTTATGGGTGTATATGTACATGGTGTATATTCAGTCACAATTTTTATTGTTTTTATAAACCTCTGCCTCTATGTTGGGACTTTGCAGATCTGTGGAGCTTTCCTTTTTTTTTTTCTTCTTCCATTTATTTTCTTACCTCTTTTTTTATAACATTAATTTTTAATTTTTTAAACCTATTATATTTTTCTACATTTATTCCTTTGCCTAGCCTACTGTTCTTTTCCCCTTGCAGTTAATCTTTAGTGCATATAAGTCTTCTTCATTTACCTCTCTTTAACTTTGCATATCTATTCTTTCTTTTCTTTCTTTCCTTTCCTCTCAACATATTTGTTAGTTTTGTTTTCATTGCTTTATTCCCCACATGGCTCCTTGCTATAGTTTTCTTTTCCACTTTGTGCTTTAGTTAGTTTTCTTCTTATCTGGTAAATATCATTTTTTATTTCTTTTGTTTTCTGGGTCAACCTGTTGTACTATATTTTTGTTAGACTTTTTGACTTTGCTCGTGGGTGTATATGTATATATTCCATTATTTTAACTATTATTTGCCTGATTTGGTAAATGCCATTTGGCTGGGATTTATCTTTGGTTGTTCATTTTTGAATACTTGTTTTAATCTCACTTAATGCCATAGCAAACCACTTGTGGAACCTTCATTCCTGAGCAGAGATTAAGCCCTGAGATCTCTTGATCTCAGTGGGAACACAGATCCAAGGTCCTAGATGACCAGAGAAATAACCCTAGGGAATATCAAATAGTGAGAACTCACACAAAGGAAATCACTTGAATACAAGACCTGCCATCACCCAAGCACCAGTAGTACCCTGTGCAGGACACCTCATATAGACAACAAACAACAACAAAAAAATACAAACCCAATCATCAGCAGACACCTCACTCAGCTTTGCCCATCAGACGAAAAACAAACAAACAAAAACTCAGCACAAATCTTACCCTATATGAAGTTTACACAAACCCCTGGACCAACTTTAGGAGGGCAAAAGTCAAAAGAAAGAAAATATTCAACCTCGAACCTTGGAAAAGGGGGCCTCAAACACAGTAAGCTAAAAATAACAGTGAAAAGGCAGAAAACTACCACACAAATGAAGGAGCAAACTAGAAACCCAGAAGTCCAAGTAAATGAATAGAAAAATAGGCAAACTACCTGATAAAGAATTCAGAATAATGATAGTAAAGATGATCAAAAACCTTGAAAACAGAATAAAGACAATGCAAGAATCAATTAACAAGATCTGGAAGAATTAAAGAATAAACATACAGAGACAAACAACACCACTACTGAAATTAAAAATACTCTGGATGGAATCAATAGCAGAATATCTGAAGCAGAAGGATGAGTGAACTGGAAGATAAAATCGTAGAAATAAGTTCTGAAGAGCAGAATAAAGTAAAGGAATGAAAAGAACTGAGGGTAGTCTCAGAGACATCTGGGACAATATCAAATGCACCAACATTCAAATTATAGGGGTCCCAGAAGAAGAAACGAGAAAGAATGGGTATGAGAAAATTTTTGAAAAGATTATAGTTGAAAATTTCCCCAACATGGAAAGGGAAATAGTCAATCAAGTCCAAGAGGCACAAAGAGTCTCATACAGAATAAACCCAAGGAGAAACATGCCAAGACACATGCTAATCAAACTAACAGAGACTAAACACAAATAAAGAATTTTAAAAGCAACAAGGGAGAAGCAACAAGCAACATACAAGGGAAAGCCCATATCCTTAACAGCTGATCTTTCAGGAGAAACTGCAGGGCAGATGGGAATGGAAGGATACATGTAAACTACTAAAAAGGAAAAATCTACAACCAAGATTACTGTACACAGCAAGGATCTCATTCAAAATTGATGGAGAAATAAAAAGCTTTTCAGACAAGCAAAAGTTAAGAGAATTCAGTACCACCAAACCAGCTTTACAAGAAATGTTAAAGTGACTTATATAGTCAAGAAATACAGCAGAAGAAAAATGATCTACAAAAGCAACCCCAAACAATTAAGAAAATGGTAATAGGAACATATATATATATAAATAATTACTTTAAATGTAAACAGATCAACTACTCCAACCAAAAGACACAGACTGTATGAATGGACACAAAAACAAGACCCATAATATGCTATCTACAAGAAACCCACTTCAGACCTAAAGACACATATAGACTAAAAGTGAGAGGATGGAAAAATACATTCCATGCAAATAGGAAGCAAAAGAAAGTTGGATAGCAATCCTCATATCAGACAAAATAGACCTTACAATAAATAATGTTAAATGAGATAAGGAAGGACACTACATAATGATCAAGGAATTAATCCAAGAGGAAGACATAATAATTGTAAATATGTATGGACCCAACATAGGAGCACCTCAATACATAAGACAAACACTAACAGACGTAAAAGGAGAAATTGACAGTAACACAATAGTAGTAGGAGACTTTAACATCCCACTCACACCAATGGGAATATCATCAAAATAGAAAATGAATAAGGAAACATAAGTCTTAAATGATAGATTAGATGAGCTAGATCTCACTGATATCGTCAGGACATTCCATCCAAATGCAGAAAAATACACCTTATTCTCAAAGTGCAAATGGAACATTTGCCAGGAAAAGAGCACATCTTAGGTCACAAACCAAACCTCAGTAAATTTAAGAAAATTGAAAACATATCAAGTATCTTCTCTGATCATAACACTATGAGACTAGATATTGATTACAAGGGGGAAAAAAACTGTAAGGAACACAAACACATGGAAATTACATAACACATTTCTAAATAACCAATAGGTTACTGAAGAAATCAAAAGGGAACTAAAAAAATTTCTAGAAACAAATGACAGTGAAAACACGACAACTCAAAACCTATGGGAAGCAGCAAAAGCAGTTCTAAGAGGGAAGTTTATAGCAATACAATCCTATCTCAAGAAACAAGAAAAACATCAAATAACTAACTTTACACCTAAAACAACTGGAAAAAGAATAACAACAACAACAAAGGAGAAAAAAAATTAGCAGAAGGAAAGAAATCAGAAAAGAATCGAGCAGAAATAAATGAAAAAGAAATGAAAGAAACAATAGTATAGATTAATAAAACTAAAAGCTGATTCTTCGAGATGATAAATAAAATTGACAGACATTTAGCCAGACTCATCAAGAACAAAAGAGAGAAGAATCAAATCAACAATGTTAGGAATGAAAATGGAGAAATGCAAAGGATTATAAGAGACTTTATGAACAACTATATGGCAATAAAGTGGATAGCCTGGAAGCAATGGACAGATTCTTAGAAAAGTTCAATTTGGAACCACGAAGAAATAGAAATTATGAACAACCCAATTACAAGCACTGAAATTGAAGCTGTGATCAAAAATCTCCCCAAAAACAAAAGTCCATGACCAGATGGCTTCACAGGAGAATTCTATCAAACATTTAGGGAAGAGCTAATGCCTATCCTTCTGTCAAGGTATGACAAAACCACTAAAATATTGTAAAGTAATTAGCCTCCAATTAAAATAAATAAATTATATATATATAATTATATATTGTAATATATAATTATATTATAATACATATAATTATAATTATATATATATAAAACTCTTAAAAATTTCAGAGGAAGAAACAGTTCCAAACTCATTCTATGAGGCCACCATCACCCTGACTCCAAAACCAGACAAAGACAACACACAAAAAAGAAAACTATAGGCCAATATCAACGATGAACATAGATGCAAAAATTCTCAACAAAATTTTAGCAAACAGAATTCAACAACACATCAAAAAGCTCATATAAACATGATCAAATTGGGCTTATTCCAGGGATGCAAGGATTCTTCAATATAGGCAAATCAATCAATGTGATACACCACATTAACAAATTGAAAGATACAAAGCATATGATCATCTCAATAGAGGCAGGAAAAGCCTTTGACAAAATTCTGCACCTATTTATGATTAAAACTCTTCAAAAAATGGGCATAGAAGGAACTTCCCTCAACATAGTAAAGGACATATATGATAAGCCTACAGCAAACATTAGTCTCAATGGTGAAAAACTGAAAGCATCCCCCCTAAGGTCAGGAATAAGACAAGGGTGTCCATTTTCACCACTATTATTCAACATAGTCTGGAAGTCCTAGCCACAGCAATCACAGAAGATAAAAAATAAAAGGAATCCCGGTCGGAAAAGAAGTAAATCTCTCACTGTTTGCAGGTGACATGATGCTGTACACAGAAAACCCTAAAGACAGTATCAGAAAATTACTAGAGCTAATCAATGAATTGAGCAAAGTTGCAGGATACAAAATCAATGCATAGAAATCACTTGCATTTCTATATACTAATAATTAAAAATCAGAGAAATTAAGGAATCAATCCCATTCACCATTGCAACAAAAAGAATTAAATATCTAGGAATAAACTTACCTAAGGAGAAAAATAGCTGTACAAAGAAAATTATAAGACACTAATGAAAGAAATCAAAGATGACATAAACACATGGAGATATAGTCCATGTTCCAAGGTAGGAAGAATCAATATTGTGAAAATAACAATACTACCAAATGCAATCTACAGATTCAATGTGATCCCTATCAATTGAACAATGGTATTTTTCACAGAACTAGGACAAAAAAATTCACAATTCATATGGAAAAACAAAAGGCCCAAAATAGCCAAAGCAGTCTTGGGAAAGAAGAATGGAGCTGCAGGAATCAACCTTCTGGACGTCAGATTTTACTACAAAGCTACAGTCATCAAGACAGTATGGTGTTGTCACAAAAACAGAAATATAGACCAATGGAACCAGATAGAAAGCCCAGAAATAAACCCATGCACCTATGGATATCTTATTTTTAAAAAAGGAGGCAAGAATATACAGTGGGGCAAAGACATCCTCTTCAATAAATGGTGCTGGAAAAACTGGATATCTACATGTAAAAGAATGAAATTAGAACACTTCCTAACACCATATACAAAGATTAAACTCAAAATGGATTAAAGACCTAAATGTAAGACCAGAAACTATAAAACTCTTAGAGGAAAACATAGGTAGAACACTTGATGACATAAATCAAAGCAAGACCCTCTATGACCCATCTCCTAGAGTAACAGAAATAAAAGCAAAAGTAAACAAGTGGGCCCTGATTAAACTCAAAGGCTTTTGCACAGAAAAGGAAACTATAAGAAAGGTGAAAAGACAACCCTCAGAAAGGGAGAAAATGATAGCAAATGAAACAACTGACAAAGGATTAATGTCCAAAATATACAAGCAACTCATACAACTCAATACCAGAAAAGCAAACAACCCAATCAAAAAGTGGGGGAAAAAACTTAAGAGGTATTTCTCCAAAGAAGACATACAGATGGCTAACAAACACATGAAAAGATGCTCAATATCACTCATTATTAGAGAAATGCAAATCAAAACTACAATGAGATATCACCTGACACTGGTCAGAATGGCCATCATCAAAAGTCTACAAACAAATGCTGGAGAGTATTTGGAGAAAACGGAACACTCTTGCACTGTTGGTGGGAATGTAAATTGATACAGCCACTATGGAAGACGGTATGGACATTTCTTTTAAAAGTAGGGATAAAAGCACCATATGACCCAGCAATCCCACTCCTAGGCATATTCCCTGAGGAAAGCAAAATTACACATGTACCCCATTGTTCACTGCAGCACTATTTACAATAGCTAGAACATTGAAGCAACCTAAATGTCCAGTGACAAATGAATGGATAAAGAAGTTGTGGTACATATACACAGTGGAATATAACTCAGCCATAAAAAGGAACACATTTGAGTCAGTTCTGATGAGGTGGATGAACCTAGAACCTATTATACAGAGTGAAGTCAGTCAGAGAGAGAAAGATAAATATCGTATTCTAATGGACATATATGGAATCTAGAAAAATGGTACTGAAGAATTTAATTACAGGGCAGCAATGCAGAAAGAGACATAGAGAGCAGATTTATGGACATGGGGAGAGGGGAGGAGAGGGTGAAATGTATGGAGAGACTAACATGTAAACTTACATCACCATGTGTAAAATAGATAGCCAACAAGAATTTGCTCTGTGTCTTGGGAAACTCAAACAGGGGCTCTGCATCAACCTAGAGGGGTGGGATGGGGAGAGAGATGGGAGGGAGGGTGAAAAGGGAGGGTATATACGTATACCTAAGGTTGATTCATATTGAGGTGTGATAGAAATCAACAAAATTCTGTAAAGCAAAAAAAAAAGAAAGAAAGAAAAAAAAATCTAACTTAAACAACAACAACAAAAGCATCAATACAGCATTTCCAAATTCTACTATAGTGGTATTGATGATAATGTATTCTGCTCTTGCCTATTTTGTCAACTGATACAATGTCAATGTATTTATTTACATACTTCACTACAAGACAGTTATAAATCTCATTCTTCTCATACTTAAGTTATAAATTTCTAAATAAACTACCTAATAACCTAAAATAGGGATCTATTTTTTAAAGAAGTTATGACATTTTAACCTAATTTCCATAATCATAAAGGGAAATAAATGATTTGAAGTGAAGTGAAGTGTTAGATGCTCGGTTGTGTCTGACTCTGTGACCTCTTGGACTGTAGCCAGACAACCTCCTCTGTTCATGGTATTCTCAGGCAAGAATACTGGAGTGAGTTGCCATTCCCTTTTCCAGGAGATCTTCCCAAGCCAGGGATCGAACTTGGGTCTCCTATGCTGCAGGCAGATTCTTTACCACCTGATCCACCAGGGAAGCTCAGAAAACAAATCCGTTACTAAAGTTTGCCATGTATGGATCATTTTATGCTTACAAAATATGATGACAAGTTAGGTGTGTGTTGATATTTACTGAACAAACATTTGTTAAGAAACTGCTAAAATGGTCATGAGTATGATGCACATTTTTACTCTTGCTAAATTCTATTTGATCTCAGCAATACCCATGGCATTAAGTGACATGGAGGTGTTCTAAGCTCTAGTTAAGACAGGGCAAGATGCATGAGACAAGTGCTCAGGGTTGGTGCACTGGGAAGACCCAGAGGGATGGGATGGGGAGGGAGGTGGGAGGCGGGGTTCAGGATGGGGAACACATGTAAATCCATGGCTGATTCATATCAATGTATGGCAAAAACCACCACAATATTGTAAAGTAATTAGCCTCTAACTAATAAAAATAAATGATAAAAATATATTTAAAAAAAAGGGGGCACGAAAAATCAGTTTTGGTTGGTTTAATTCAAATGAAGTTTGAAGTTTAACCTAAAGATGAAGGCTCTCTTTTATGTAGTGGTTCTAGGAACAATTAATTACTGGTCTCCACCTCAGTTTTTTTTTTTTTTTTCCCTCTGTAGATTTTTAGGTTGTTGATGGTAATTGCAAACTTTTTGAAACTTGTCTCATATATAGCAGCATAAATGACAAATGAAAACCTGTCTATGACATATTGTCAAGGGCAAATAAGACTGTGTGCCATTTATTTCTGCAAGAAAAATGATTTTAATGTCACTCACATACCATCTTTCTCACAAATCCCCCCCCTATAGAATGCATCAATCAGTGGCTGTCACTTTTGTGAAAGTCATGATCTGTATTCCTCCTGCAGCTCTCTTAGTTTATAGGCCCTGAAATAGATTCAGTTATAGCTTACAACTGCAAGAGAGCAGAAATCCATTTCCTTTATTCATTTCCTTGGGTTACCTCCATTTGATGCTATTGTCTTTTTAATAACTTGTCACCAAAAATTACAAAATGGACAAAGTAAGAGTTGCATTCTTTTCATACAATCTAGTAATTAAATAATAAACATAAAAGAGCCTCACCTAAAGGTAAAGTAAAAATTTTACAATAAAGGTCCTAAGGCCAAGATAAATCTTTATTATTTCCTCTGCTACAAAACAGATCTATAATTTTGCAAATAATACAGGTGAAGTTGCTCTAATCATGTGTGAATCTTGCTCTAATCTTTTGTGACTTTTACTCTAAAATAACTCATGCTTTTTTGAATGTGAAATTATTTCTGGCTACACAACTACAAGCCATTTTTTTCAGTATTCAACTTTTACCCTATGGATTCTTATTCCCTAACTACTTAAATCTCAACATGATTTGGGTTAACAGTAATGGGCTCACTGAATATTTTACTTTACAAATTAAGATCAATTGAAGTAATTCTCGTCAACTTTCCTAAGTCACTTTTTTTTTCTTTTTCTGAGGCAGAATAACTATTTTTATAATAAGAAACATATTTGAATGTTAAATAAAGATTTCTAAGAGACACATTATGATAGGCATGTGCAATCTGATGCTAACAAAATTCAGGGTCAGTTAATACTGTAATAATATTAGACATAAGTTGTCAGCAAATATAATACTCTAGGCACTCAACATGGGATAATAAGGATTTCAGTTGTGTGAGAGAGAGAAAGACAATATACAGGCCAGTGTCTGACACCAGAGAGGCTGTATTAAAATACGGTGCATAGAAGAAAAGCAAAGATTTAGTTTCTGGGGATATCTGTATGCAAAATGAGGAAACAAAATAATATAGACAGAGACTTACACTTTTACAAACATTGACTCAAAATGAATTCAAGGCCCAAATATAAAATGCCAAAGTATAAAACATCTAGAAAACACAGGAGAAAATCTATATGACCTTGGATTTGTTGATCACTTTTTATTCAAAAAACAAAACACATGATTCTGTAAAGGAATATATGATAATTTGGACTATATTGAAATTAAAATTTTTTGCTTTGCAAAAGACAATGTATAGAGAATAAAAAGACAAGCCATGGACAGGGAGAAAATTTTTGCAAATTCTGATTAAGGGTTTGTAACCAGAATATAAACAGTACTAATAACATCAACAATAAGAAAAAAAATAACTTGCAAAAGATATTTAAAAGATATATTATATAAGACAACTAAATACATGAAAAAATGTTCAGTATCACTTGGGATTTCAGTTCAGTTCAGTCACTCAGTCATGTCTGACTCTTTGTGAACCCATGAATCACAGCATGCCAGGCCTCCCTGTCCATCACCAACTCCCAGAGTTTACTCAAATTCACCTCCATTGAGTCGGTGATGCCATCCAACCATCTCGTACTCTGTCGTCCCCTTCTCCTCCTGTCTCCAATCCCTCGAGCATCAGGGTCTTTTCAAATGAGTCAGCTCTTCACATCAGGTGGCCAAAGTACTGGAGTTTCAGCTTCAACATCAGTCCTTCCAATGAACACCCAGGACTGATCTCCTTTAGAATGGACTGGTTGGATTTCCTTGCAGTCTAAGGGACTCTCAAGAGTCTTCTCCAACACCACAGTTCAAAAGCATCAATTCTTTGCTACTCAGCTTTCTTTATAGTCCCACTCTCACATGCATACATGACCACTGGAAAATCCATAGCCTTGACTAAATGAACCTTCGTTGGCAAAACAATGTCTCTGATTCTTAATGTGCTGTCTGGGTTGGTCATAACTTTTCTTCCAAGGAGTAAGTGTCTTTTAATTTCATGGCTGCAATCAGCATCTGCAGTGATTTTGGAGCCTAAAAAAACAAAGGCATCCACTGCTTCGCCATCTATTTGCTGTGAAGTGATGGGACCAGATGACATGATTCTTAGCTTTCTGAATGATGAGCTTTCGGCCAACATTTTCACTCTCCTCTTTCACTTTCATCAAGAGGCTGTTTAGTTCTTCTTCACTTTCTGCCATAAGGGTGGTGTCACCTGCATATCTGAGGTTATTAGCTCTTTAGTTCTTCTTCACTTTCTACCATAAGGGTGGTGTCACCTGCATATCTGAGGTTATTGATATTTCTCCCCTCAATCTTGATTCCAGCTTGTGCTTCCTCCAGCCCAGCGTTTCTGATGATGTGCTCTGCATATAAGCTAAATAAGCAGGGTGACAATATACAGCCTCACTGTACTCCTTTTACTATTTGGAACCAGCCTGTTGTTCCATGTCCAGTTCTCACTGTCACTTCCTGACCTGCATACAGATTTCTCAAGAGGCAGGTCAGGTGGTCTGGTATTCCCATCTCTTTCAGAATTTTCCAGTTTGTTGTGATCCACATAGTCAAAGGCCTTGGAATAGTCAATAAAGCAGAAATAGATGTTTTTCTGAAACTCACTTGATTTTTTGATGATCCAGAGGATGTTGGCAATTTGATCTCTGGTTCCTCTGTCTTTTCTTAATCCAGCTTGAACATCTGGGAGTTAATGGTTCACATATTGATGAAGCCTGGCTTGAAGAATTTGCAGCATTATTTTACTAGTGTGTGAGATGAGTGCAATTGTGATAGTTTGGGCATTCTCTGGCATTGCCTTTCTTTGGGATTGAAATGAAAATTGACCTTTTCCAGTCCTGTGGCCACTGCTGAGTTTTCCAAACTGCCTTGCACATTGAGTGCAGCACTTTCATAGCATCATCTTTTAGGAATTCTCAACCAGAATTCCATCGCCTCCACTAACTTTGTTCTTAGTGATGCTTCCTAAGACCCATTAGACTTCGCATTCCAGGTATGTGTGGCTCTAATTGAGTGATCACACCATCGTGATTATCTGGGTCATGAAGATGTTTTTTGTACAGTCCTTCTGTGTATTCTTACCATCTCTTCTTAATATCTTCTGCTTCTGTTAGGTGCATACCATTTCTGTCCTTTATTGAGCCCATCTTTGCATGAAATGAGTTCCCTTGGTATCTCTGATTTTCTTGAAGAGATCACTAGTCTTTCCCATTCTATTGTTTTCCTCTATTTCTTTGCACTGATCACTGAGGAAGGCTTTCTTATCTCTCCTTGCTATTCTTTGAAACTCTGCATTCAAATGGGTATATCTTTCCTTTTGTCCTTTGTTTTTCACTTCTCTTCTTTTCACAGCTATTTGTAAGGCCTCCTCAGACAGCCATTTTGCTTTTTTGCATTTCTTTTTCTTTGGAAAGTTCTTGATCCCTGTCTCCTACACCATGTCATGAACCTCCGTCCATAGTTCATTGGGCACTCTGTCTATCAGATCTAGTCTCTTAAATCTATTTCTTACTCCTAATGTATAATGGTTAGGGATTTTATTTATGTCCTACCTGAATGGTCTGCATGGCACTGGGGTGGCAAGCAGCCGAGAGGAGATACCCCATGTACAAGTTAAGAGAAACTCCAGTAAGAAGGTAGGCACTGAGAGAGGGCATGAGAGGGCAGACAAACTGAAACCACAATCACAGAAATCTAACCAATCTAATCACATGGACCAGAGCCTTGTCTAACTCAGTGAAACTAAGCGATGTCATATAGGGCCACCTGAGACAGATGGGTCATGGTGGAGAGGTCTGACAAAATGTGGTCCACTGGAGAAGGGAATGGCAAACCACTTCAGTATTCTTGCCTTGAGAACCCTATGAACAGTATGAAAAGCCAAAAAGATAGGAAATTGAAAGATGAACTCACCAGGTCAGTAGGTGCCCAATATGCTATTGGAGATCAGTGGAGAAATAACTCCAGAAAGAATGAAGAGATAGAGCCAAAGCAAGCACAAAACCCAGTTGTGGATGTGACTTGTGATAGAAGCAAGGTCCATTGCTGTAAAGAGCAATATTGCATAGGATTCTGGAATGTTAGGTCCAGGAATTAAGGCAAATTGGAAGTGGTCAAACAGGAGATGGCAAGAATGAATGTCAACATTTTAGAAATCAGTAAACTAAAATGGACTAGAATGGGTGAGTTTAACTCAGATGACCATTATATCTACTACTGTGGGCAAGAATTCCTTAGAAAAAATGGAGTAGTCATCATAGTCAACAAGAGTCCGAAATGCAGTACTTGGATGCAGTCTCAAAAACGACAGAATGATCTCTTCATTTCCAAGGCAAACCATTCAATATCATGGTAATCCATGTCTATGCCCCAAAGAGTAATGCTGAAGAAGCTGAAGTTGAATGGTTCTATGAAGACCTACGAGACCTTTTAAAACTAATACCCCCAAAAAGATGTCCTTTTCATCATAGGGGACTGGAATGCAAAAGTAGGTCAAGAAACACCTGGAGTAACAGGCAAACTTGGTTTTGGAGTGCAGAATGAAACAGGGCAAATGCTAACAGAGTTTTGCCAGGAGAACACACTGGTCACAGCAAACACCCTTTTACAGCAACACAAGAGAAGACTCTACACATAGACATCACCAGATGGCCAACACTGAAATCAGAGTGATTATATTTTTTTGCAGCCTAGATGGAGAAGCTCTGTACAGTCAGCAAAAACAAGACTGGGAGCTGACTGTGGTTCAGATCATGAACTCCTTATTGCCAAATCACTTGGGAAATGCAAAATTAAAATTACAGAAACACTGCTAAACATATATTAGAATAGTTAAAATCCCCAAAACTGATAACACCAGTTACTGGCAAGGATAGGAAGGACAGAGATGCTTATTCAGTGTTGGTGGGAATGTAAAACAGTATAGTTCTTAGGAAGACAGATTGGTGGTTTCATATAAAACCAACCATAGTCTTCCCATATAACTCAACAATGGCATTATTAAGTATTTACCCAACTGATTCAAAAAGTTACACAAGATGTTTATAGAAAATTTAAAATCATAAATAGTGAAAACAAAGATGTCCTTTAACAAGTGAATGGATGAAATGTGGTACATTCACAGAATGAGTATTAAATGGATTTTAAATGAATATTACATGAAATACATGAGTCTGTAAAGGCAACATACCCATATGATCCCACTCATATGACATTCTGAAGAAAGAAAAACTATTGATGGAAAATAGATCAGTGGTTGCCAGCCAGCTGCTTGTGAAGAGAAAAGGAGTTGAAAAGAGGATACACAAGAGATTATCAGGCTATGAAATTATTCTGTTTGATACAAAAGTGATGAATAAACAAAACTATACATTTGTCAAAACTAATAGAAATCCTTCTAGTACTCAGAGTGAACTTATATATATGCAAATTTAAAAATCAATTGTGATATATGAGGATTCCAGGAAGGAATGCAGTATGTAACAAAAAAAATCTAATTATATTACAAATGTGCAATAAAACATCACATGGAAGGGATGGGCAGAAATGAACTGCCAGGGAAATGAGTGAAGATTGTAGGACTAAAGGCAGAAGGAAACATGTATAGGTACTGAACTCTAGTCTGTAAATATTTGTCATGTGAGTAAGGTATAAGAATTCTGAAATCACTGTACATGAGATTTAAAGGATACTTGCATGAATGGCATCTGGTGGGAGTCAGGATTCTCTATTAGAGAGGTAGTTTATAGATAAGCAAGAAAGGGACTAGAGTCGGAGTCACCACTATCAACTCACATATAGTTTAATGCAAATATAAATACAGGCTATCTCAGTCAATTTGGGTTGCTATAAGTAATACCACAGGCTGAATGGCCTAAGCCTTTTGGCTGGAAGTCCAAGATCAGGGTGCCAACATGGTTGAGAGTTGGTAAAGGCCCTTCCCCTGACTGATGGAAGCTACCTGCTCAGTACACCATCACCTGGTAGAGGGAAAGTTCTGTTTCCTTCATCTCCATATCGAGGCATCATCTAACCACGAGGGCCTGACTTTCTGGAGCTGATCTAAAACAAACTATCTGTCAAAGGCCAGCTCCAAATATTATCACTAGGGGATTAGGGCTTCAACGTACAGATTTTAGGGGGATATAAGCATTTAGTCTACAGTGTAGGTGTTCATATGTGATACTTATTATTTATTTACCTAACAGATATATGATAATATATTTCCTGTTTCTGTCAGCTGTGAGGTCCTTGAGACAAATACACACAGCACCGACCTCTTGGTTTCTAATACCATCTCCTACAAAAAATGGAAGCAGTGACAAATTTTATATTCTTTTGCTCAAAAAATACTATGGATGTTGACTGCAGCCATGAAATTAAAAGACATTTGTCCCTTGGAAGGAAAGCTATGAAAAACTTAGTGTATTAAAAAGCAGAGACATATATAGGGAATTTAGAAAGATGGTAATGATAACCCTATATGCAAGACAGGAAAAGAGACACAGATGTATAGAACAGACTTTTGGACTCTATGGGAGAAGGCGAGGGTGGGATGATCTGAGAGAATAGCATTGAAACATATATATTATCAAGTGTGAAACATATTGCCAGTCCAGGTTGGATGAATGAGACAACTGCTCAGGGCTGGTGCACTGGGATGACCCAGAGGGATGGGATGGGAAGGGAGGTGGGAGGGGGGTTCAGGATGGGGAACACATGTAAATCCATATCTGATTCATGTCAATGTATGGAAAAAACCACTACAATATTGTAAAGTAGTTAGCCTCCAACTAATAAAAATAAAGGAAAAAAAATAAAAAGCAGAGACATAACTTTGCCAACAAAAGTCTGTATAGTCAAATCTATGTTTTTTTCCCAGTAGTCATGTATGGATGTGAGAGCTGAACCATAATGAAGGCTGACTTCCAAAGAATTGATGCTTTCAAACTGTGGTGCTGGAAAAGACTGTTGAGAGTCCTTTGGACTGCAAGGAGAACAAACCAGTCAATCCTAAAGGAAGTCAATCCTGAATAGTCATTGGAAGGACTGATGCTGATGCTCCAATACTTTGGCCCCTGATGTACAGAGCCGACTCGCTGGAAAAGACCCTGATGCTGGGAAAGATTGAAGGCAAAAGGAGAAGAGGGTGACAGAGGATGAAATGATTAGACTCAATGGACATGAATTTGAGCAATCTTTGGGAGACAGTGAAGACAGGAGAGGCTGGCATGCTGCAGTTCATGGGGTTGCAAAGAGTAGGACAAGACTTAGCAACTAAACAGCAACAACATTAAAGGAACCAGCACACTGGAAAGAAATGACTGATTTTAAGACAGGGGGCAGGAATATGCTACTTGAATCTGGAGCACCTTACAGAGACATCAAGTAAGGAAGTGCTCAAAATAAAACAAGAAACAATGAGTATAATCAAAGGGAAACCAACAAAACCAAAAAGAGTTCTCAGGGCCAAGGCTAGAAGAATTTGAATAAGAAAATAAACATAGTATTGTACTATAAACCAAGGATTAAAGTAAATAACCTAGAGTCCAAACAGATATAAACAAATGACTGAAAAAATAAATGAGGGGAACATGCATAAATCCTCTACAGAGAAATTCCAAGTAATTTATATAGATACTGCCCTTCAGGGAGATGGAATATGACTCCCACTCCTTAAGTGTAGGATCTGCATTATAACTTTCTTCCAAAAGTACAGTATAGAAATATGGAGGGGGCAAAAGCAACTTTACTTCACAACCTCAGCCAGGTGATCAAAGTGTGCTTTACTAGTGACAAATCATGTTGGTGGTGTTTATACCACTGGAATGATGTGAAGAAAGTGACACTTTACTTCTGCAGTTTTCTTCTTCAAAACCCATGACCCCAGTCTAATCATTAGAAAAATGATAGACAAATATGAATATAGGAACATCCTAAACAGTATCTGGCTAGTATGCCTCAAAACTCTCAAGGCCATCACATCAAGGAAAATCTGAGAAACTTTTACAGCTCAAGGTATTGTAAGGAGACATGATGACTGCATGTAATGTAGTATTACAGATAGACCAAAACAAACAAACAAAAAAAGGATCTCAGATTAAAAGCTAAAGAAATCTAAATAAAGCAAGAACTTTAGTTAAGAATATTCTTTCACTATTGACTCAAAAGTGTGACAAATGTAGTACAAGAATGCAATACATTAACAATAGGGTAGACAAGATTTAGGATATACAGAAATCTCTGAACTATCCTGGACAAACTTTCTGGAAGCATAAGTGTTATTTGCTCAGTTGTGCTCAACTCTTTGTGACCCCATGGACTGTAGCCCGTGAGGCTCCTCTGTCCATGGGATTCTCCAGGCAAGAATACTGGAGTGGATTGCCATGCCCTTCTCTAGGGGATCTTCCCAACCCAGGGATTGAACCTGGGTCTCTTGCATTGCAGTTCAGATTCATTATTGTTTGACACACCAGAGATGTGTCCAATAAAGGTGTAAAAATATCCTTAAGTAAGAGATTTTTTACAAAAAGTAAAAGAGATTATTTACCAAAATAATAATATCAACCCAAGTGTACACCTACACGAAATTAGTATAAAGTCATGAAACTGTTTAAACTGGCAATTAGCAAACTAGTTGCCTTATTGGAGAAGAGAACAGGGAAAGTTAGAAATGGCTATTGGAAAGCAAGCAGTATTTCTTTTTCTTTACTGTACTTTCATTACTATCTAATATACCTCTGACCCTGTCAATGAAACCACAATGCTAAAATTTCATCATTTAACTCTGGTATCATAATTGTTCTTAATCAAAACTTTTTGGTGGTGAATTCAGGTGTTAAAGCAGTGTTACAAACACTTTAGTTATTATTTTGCTTTCTGAGCTAAAAATAATAATACCAGTCATTTCAATCTGTGGCACCTTTTGCCCAGCTTGGCAGAACTGTTCTGTTGATGTACTACTAGAGTGCTCTCAACCTTACTCTGATCCAAGCTTCTCCAATTGAATAGCAATCCCTGAAATGCTACACTTGACAAAATATGCTACTATCTAAAAAGCTTTTTTTTTTAAATAGTTGACCTTTTCATAGTTAAGTTATATCATGGGAAAGAAAGTCTTTCAGTTTAATGTAAGTATGTTTAAAAGTTAAGAGTACTTATGCCAGCAGCCAACAAGCTATTACGTATAAGCTGAATCCATTGGGTGGCCAACTTTTGCAAGGGCTTTGAACTAACAATAGTTTTCACAATAGTGTCCCTCCAAATTCATGTCCATCTGTTACCTGTTAATGTGGCCTTCTTTGGAAATACTCTTTGCAGGTGTAATCAAGTTATGATTAGGTCATGTTGGATTGGGTATGCCCTAATTCCAATTGCTGGTCTCCATATAAAAAGTGACACAAACACACACAGAGACATATACAGGTAACAAAGTCATGTGAAAAAGGAACAGAGAGTGGAGTGATGCTTCTATAAGCCAAGGAACACTGATGATTGCCAGTAACCACAAAAGTTGTAAAAGGGAAGAAAAGATTCTCCCCTAGGGCCTTCAAAAGGAACCTGACTAGTCAACACAATGCCTTTTAGCCTCCAGAGCTGTGAGAGGATAAATTTTATCATGGTAAGCCACTAGTTTGTAGCATTTTTTTTTTTAAACATCAGCCCTGAGAAACCAATGAAAGTGAAAGTGAGAGTGGTACTCAGTCATGTCTGACTCTTTGCAACCCCATGGGCTGTAGCCCACCAGGCTCCTCTGCCCATGGGATTCTCCAGGCAAGGATACCGGAGAGGGTTGCCGTGCCCTTACATATGTTTAAAGGTTGTAAGAACAATGCAAAAACAAGGAAGAACATACAACATATATCATATGTGGTCTGCAAAGCCTGAAAAATTTACCAGTTGGCACTTCTGTAGCTCCTCTCCAAGCCCCAAGCGATGAACAAGCACTCTCTGCTCAGCTGGTTGAACACTTCTCTGCCCCACGTGAGTTCTTCCCACAGTAATCTCAGAAGATGCCTGTGTGTTTTAGTAGTCAGCTGACTCAATGGGATGCCTGCACATGTTTTCAGCATTCTTTTTTTTTTTTCCTGTGGACCTCTGTTTTCCAACATACAGACATCTCACTTTGCCTCTCCAAATTTCGACCTCCTCAAATTAGGAGGATTGTAAAAATCGGTCTGGGATCCACACCCCCGCTCCGTGGCCTGGAATGTGACATCCAACAGGGTGTACAGCTTACAGTAATCCTGTGCTAATTTTTGGCCAAGATCTGCTGATACACATGTACACCTGTGGCAGATTCATGTCAATGTTTGGCAAAACCAATACAATACTGTAAAGTAATTAGCCTCCAATCAAAATAAATAAATTTAAAATAAATAAGTAAATATATTTTTGCCCAGTTTTCCAGTTGTATACAGCTGAATGTAGGTTCTGACCCTGTTCTTGATAATATTTGGAAGTGGAAGTCCACTTAGCTTTTATTTTTAAATGTTGGTCAGTATATTTGAGCTTAATAAGAAAAGTCATGGAACAACAGACTGGTTCCAAATAGGGAAAGGAGTACGCCAAGGCTGTATACTGTCACTCTGCTTATTTTACTTACGTGCAGAGTACATCATGAGAAACGCTGGGCTGGAGGAAGCACAAGCTGGAATCAAGATGGCCGGGAGAAATATCAATAACCTCATATATGCAGATGACCACCCTTATCGCAGAAAGTGAAAAGGAACAAAAAAGTCTCTTGATGAAAGTGAAAGAGGAGAGTGAAAAAGTTGGCTTAAAGCTCAACATTCAGAAAACTAAGATCATGGCCTCTGGTCCCATCACTTCATGGCAAATAGATGGGGAGACAGTGGCAGACTTTATTTGCAGACTCCAAAATCACTGTAGATGGTGATCGCAGTCATGAACTTGAAAGACACTTACTCCTTGGAAGGAAAGTTATGACCAAACTAGATAGCATATTAAAAAGCAGAGATATTACTTTGCCAACAAAAGTCCGTCTAGTCATGGCTATGGTTTTTCCAGTGGTCATTTATGGATGTGAGAGTTGGACTGTGAATAAAGCTGAGTGCCAAAGAATTGATGCTTTTGAACTGTGGTGTTAGAGAAGACTCTTGAGAGTCCCTTGGACTGCAAGGAGATCCAGCCAGTCCATCCTAAAGGAGATCAGTCCTGGGTGTTCTTTGGAAGGACTGATGCTGAAGCTGAAACTCCAGTACTTTGGCCACCTCATGCAAAGAGTTGACTCATTGGAAAAGATCCTGATGCTGGGAGGGATTGGGGGCAGGAGGAGAAGGGGATGACAAAGGATGAGATGGTTGGATTGCATCACTGACTTGATGGATGTGAGTTTAGGTAAGCTCCAGGAGTTGGTGATGGACAGGGAGGCCTGGCATGCTGCGATTCATGGGGTCGCAAAGAGTTGGATACGACTGAGCGACTGAACTGAACTGAACTGAAGAAGAGTTAAATATATAATCCATGTTATAACCTGGGATATTATAGAACTTCTTCCCTATCGAATGCGAGAGTGGTCATTTAATTCTGTAAAACTCATTAACAGTCCAATCCCAGGTGCCAGTTTGATATAAATGGTGACTTTCTAGATAAAGCCAAAATCCTGGCTCCTAAAATCACACTTTGTATCAATTCAGATATGCTGAAGGCTACTTTTCCATTAATGAAAAAAGTATTTTTCTTAAAAAATTAGGATATGAGATCAACATTGTGTATGTCTGTGTGTACACACACACACACACACACACACACACACACACACACACACACAGAGACACTGCTGTTGCTGCTGCTGTTTAGTTGCAAAGTTGTGTCTGACTCTGTGACATCATGGACTGGAGCCCACCAGGCTCCTCTGTCCATGGAATTTCCCAGGCAAGAAGACTGGAGTGGGTTGCCATTTCCTTCTCCAGGGGATCTTCCTGATCCAGGGATTGAACCTGTGTCTCTTGTATTGGCAGGTAGATTCTTTACTACTGAACCACCTGACAAGCCTTTTGACACATTAGCTGTTTCTGGTTGTTTTCTATATACCCAAGTTTTTCATGTTCGAAAGAGGCCCCAAATCAGCCAAAACAACAGTGTATATACATGGAGTTAGAGAGTTATATGCAGTTATGCAGGTCATGAAACAAATTAATAATTAAAGCAAATGAATCAGTTCAAAATACTGCATTAGCCCTTAGAAACCTTACTATATCAGTTTGCTTACATCTCAAGACAAATGAAAAGGAAAATACAGCATACCAAAACTTATGAGACACAGCAAAAGCAGTTCTAAGAGACAAATTTATAGTGATAAATAGTTATATTAAAAAAGAAGAAAGGTCTAACCTAAACAGACATTTCTCCAAAGAAGACATACACATGGTCAATAAAAACTTGAAAAATGTTTAACATCATTTTAACATCATTCATTGTTAGAGAAATAAAAATAAAAAATACAATGAGATATTACCTCATACCAGTCAGAAGGCCATCATCAAAAAAACCTATAAAAAATAAATTCTGGAGAGGATGTGGAGAAAAGGGAAGCCTCTTGCACTGTTGGTGGGAATGTAAGTTTAGATACAGTCACTAAGGAGAACAGTATAGAGATTTCTTTAAAAAGTAGAAATAAAAACTATCATATGACCCAGCATATGGGGTGACTTCAGCTATGAAATTAAAGGATACTCGTTCTTTGGAAAGAAAGCTATGACACACCTAGACAGCATATTAAAAAGCAGGGATATCACTTTGCCTATAAAGCTGTATAACAGTCAAAGATATGGTTTTTACTAGTAGCAATGTATGGATGTGAGATTTGGACCATAAAGAAGGCTCAGCATGGAAGAATTGATGCTTTTGAATTCTGGGGCTGGAAAAGACTCTTGAGAGTCCCTTGGACTGCAAGGAGATCAAACCAATCAATCCTAAAGGAAATCAACCCTGAATCTTCATTGGAAGGACTGATGCTGAAGCTGAAACTTTAATACTTTGGCCACATGATGCAAAGATTTGACTCCCTGGCAAAAACCCAATGCTGGGGAAGACTGAAGGCAAACAGAGAAGGGGCGGCAGAGGATGAGATGGTTGGACACCATCACTGACTCAATGGACATGAATGAGCAAACCCCAGAGACTGTGAAGGACAGGGAAGCTCATTCAGTCCCTGGAGTAACAAAGAGTTGGACACAACTCAATAGTTGATGACAACAGCAACAATGACCTAGCAACCCCACTCTGGGCATATATCCTGAGAAAACCACAATTCAAAAAACACATGTACCTCCTATACTCATTGCGGCACTATTTACTAGAGCCAGAACATGAATGTAACCTAGATGTCCAGTGACAGATGAACAGATCAGGAATTTGTGGTATGTATAGATAATGGACTATTACTCAGACCTAAAAAGAAAAGAATTGAGTCAGTTCTAGTGAGGTGAATAAATCTAAAGCCTGTTATACAGTGTGAAGTAAGTCAGAATGAGCAAAACAAATATCGTATGTTAATACTTACAAATGGAATCTAGAAAAATGGTACTGATGAACCTATTTTAGGGCAGGAATAAAGATGCAGACATAGAGAACAAGCTGTGGACACAGCAGGGGAAGAAGAAGGTGAGATGAATTGAGAGAGTAGCACTGAAACATATGCATTACCATATGTAAAACAGATAGCTACTGAGAAAGTGCTGTATAACACCTTCAACTCTGGGCTCTGTAACAACCTAAAGGGGTGGGATGGGGTGGGATGTGAAGAGTGGGAGAGAGGTTCAAGAAGGAGGGGACAGATATATACTTATGGTTGATTCATGTTATTGCATGGCAGAAAGCAACACAACATTGTAAAGCAATTATCCTTCAATTAAAAATAAATTTAAAAAAAAAAGCACGAGAACTCTGAAATAAACAACCTAATGTTATGCCTTAATGAATTAAAAAAAGAAGAAGAAGAAGCTATGTCTGAAGTTAGAAGAAGAAAGGAAAAAACTAAACCTTGGAGCAAAAATCCATGAAATAGAGATCAGAAACTCAATAGAAAAAAATGAAAAAAGTTGAGCTGGTCTTTTGAAAGGACAAACAAGAATGGCAAACACTTAGCTAACCTAATTAAGGGAAAAAATATAATATTCAAACAAATTAGAATTAAAGAGGAGACATTACAACTTATGACATAGAAATTTAAAAGATTATAAGGGACTCTTGTAAACAGCTTTTATGCCAAAAAATTGGACAACCTAGAAGGAATAGTCTTAGAAGCATACACCTCTCAAGACTGAATTATGAATATTGGACATCTTGAACAGACCAATAACAAAACAATTGAATGAGCAATTAAAAACTTCTTAAAATTAAGAAAACCTGAGACCAGATGGCTTCAAAGTGAATTCTATCAATCAGGTAAAGAAGACTTAATACCAGTCTTTCTTAAACTCTTCCAAAAAATACAGTAGAAATATTTCCAACTCATTTTGTAAGACTAGCATCAACCTGAAATCAAAATCATATAAAAACACAAGAAAAGTACACACCAGTATCTCTGATGAGCATGGATGCAAAAATTTTCAAAAATGTTTACAAACTGAGTTCAACATGTTAAAAGGATCATACATAATCAAGAGGGATTTATTCCTGGGATGCAAGGATGGTTTAACATAGGCAAAAAATCAGTATGATACACCACTTTAACAGAAATCAGAACAAAGGTTTAAAATCACGCTATCATCTTAATAGATGCAGAAAAGGCATTTGACAAAATGTGATATTCTTTCATGATATTATACAGAATTATAACTGATTCCCTGTCTTTCAAAAAGCAGATTTAAATAGAGAAAATAAAATATTTTCTAAATAATTACAAGATGGCAATTAATGGCTCTCCAATTCTTTTTGCATTTGCCCATATGAAACAATAATATACAGAATTTATCTTCCTTACAATATTATTACCAGTTGAGTTTCTCAGGAAAACATACTTTCTCCATTAAAAAAAAAAATGAAATCCCCACTTTCATACCACCATATATTATATTCATTAAAACCTTGGGAAAATACAGAGTGAAAAGTAAATGTTCTTTTTAGTTTAAATACATATACTGTTAATTTTTGGTATGAATAGTTCCTTATTATTGCTGTCTCTTTGCATCTTTCTAGCTCTTTCTTTCCCTCTCTTTAGACATACACACACACATTATATATGTGTTCAATGAAACAATAAACATATATGTATATATATTTATATAAACAGACGAGATTTAATAAAAGGAGTTGATGCATGTGATTTTGTAGACTGAGAATCCCTATGATCTGCTGTCTGCAAACTGGAGACCATTGTAGCTGACCCATCAGGACAGCTGATGGTGTAAACTTCACTCTAACTACAGAGGTCTGAGAACCAGGAGAATCAACAGCATAACTTCCTGTCCAAGGGCAGGGGAACACCAATGTCTCAAGCAGCCCAAGAGTAAGAATTCAACTTTCCTCTACCATTTTGTTCTCAGGTCTCAGCAGGTTGGATGATGCCCATCCACTTTGGAGAGGGTCTCTGATTTACACTGTCCACAATTCAAATAATCATCTTTCTGAAACACCCTCATAAACACAACCAGGAGTAACACTTAACCAGATACTGGGGCATTGCATAGTTGAGTCCAGCTGACGTGTAAAATTAGCTACCGTGTACACACACATCCCACACATTACATCTCAAACAGAACATGCAATCAGCAATGACTATATGCCAGGAAATGACTAAAATGTTTTACAATCTCCATCTTATTTAATACTCAAATAATTATTAACACCATTCCCATGGAAAATGTAATAAAGGATTGGGTAAGTAATGTCAGTCACCCAGCTTTCCACCTTACTAAAAGGCAGAATGAAAGGCCAGCTCCATCATATCTAATAGTATTTTATCATAAAATTAAACATTATAATTCAGTTTGAATTTAGTGGTTGACTACTGTTCCGTTTTCCAGATTGCAGAATAGTTCATATGACATTTTTCTATTTTTAATTTGTTTTCCCTATTTTCTTCCATCTTTTGTATAACTTTTATCACACACCAATATACACTATACAGTTTTCTTTGTGGATAACATTTCTGTTTTCTTAAAACAGATTACAAAGTTGTAAGAAATTACATAAGAAATTATAACACATAGTGCCACATTATCTTCTGGTTGTAAATCATCCTTTATGACTCACCCTGTTGGTAGCATATTATAATAAAACATGAGTCAGGGATAAATGCACATTATACCTTGATAACCTTCTTGCTTTTTTTTTTTTTCCTGTAAATTTATTTTGTCTTTCTTTACTATTGATTGAGTTACATACATTTAAGAGTCTTTGTGCATTATGTAAATTCTAGCAAACAGGCTCCATGGCAGATTCAATCAAATAGAGTTTCTTACATATGGTTAAAGGGTCTGTCTAAGAAAAGAAGTTCCTGGATGATTGTGATGCAAATAAAGATTTAAGAACGACTGATGCATGCTGATCATGGGTCTCTCAAGGCAAGAATACTGAAGTGGTTTGCCATTCCCTTCTCCAGTGGACCAGGTTCGGTCAGACCTCTCCACAATGAGCTGACCATCTTGGGTGGCTCTGCACAGCATGGCTTAGTTTCACTGAGTTAACAAGACTGTGGTCCATGTGATCAGATTGGCTCATTGTCCGTGATTGTAGCTTCAGCCTGTCTGCCCTCTGATCCCCTCTCTCAGTGCCTACAGTCTTACTTGTCTGATGCTATAAGGAGTAATATTGCATAGGAACCTGGAATGTTAGGTCCATGAATCAAGGAAAATTGGAATTGGTCAAACAGGAGATGGCAAGAGTGAACACTGACATTCTAAGAATCAGTGAACTAAGATGGACTGGAATGGGTGAATTTAACTCAGATGACCATTATATCTACTACTGTGGGCAGGAATCCCTTAGAAGAAATGGAGTAGCCATCATGGTCGACAAAAGAGTCTGAAATGCAGTACTTGGATGCAATCTCAAAAACAACCGAATGATCTCTGCCCACTTCCAAGGCAAACCATTCAGTATCACGGTAATCCAAGTCTATGCCCCGACCAGTAATGCTGAAGAAGCTGAAGTTGCATGGTTCTATGAAGACATATAAGACCTTCTAGAACTAACACCCAAAAAAGATGTCCTTTTCATCACAGGGGACTGGAATACAAAAGCAGGAAGTCAAGAAACACCTGGAATAACAGGCAAATTTGGCCTTGGAGCACAGAATGAAGCAGGGCAAAGGCTAATAGAGTTTTGCCAAGAGAATACACTGGTGATAGCAAACACCCTCTTCCAACAACACAACAGAAGACTCCACATGGATATCACCAGATAGTCAACACCGAAATCAGATTGTTTATGTTCTTTGCAGCCAAAGATGAGGACGCTCTATACAGTCAACAAAAACAAGAACGGGAGCTGACTGTGGCTTGATTTGGGAACTCCTTATTGCCAAATTCAGACTGAAATTGAAGAAAGTGGAGAAAACCACTAGACCATTCAGGTATGACCTAAATCAAATCCCTTATGACTATACAGTCGAAGTGAGAAATAGATTTAAGGGACTAGATCTAATAGACAGAGTGCCTGATGAGCTATGGATGGAGGTTTGTGACATTGTACAGGAGACAGGAATCAAGACCATTCCCAAGAAGAAGAAACGCAAAAAAGCAAAATGGCTGTCTGAGGAGGCCTTACAAATAGCTGTGAAAAGAAGGGAAGTGAAAAACAAAGGAAAAAAGGAAAGAAATTCCCATTTGAATGCAGAGTTCCAAAGAATAGCAAGGAGAGATAAGAAAGCCTTCCTCAGCAATCAATGCAAGGAAATAGAGGAAAACAATAGAATGGGAAAAACTAGAGACCTCTTCACGAAAATTAGAGATACCAAGGGAAATTTTCATGCAAAAATGAGCACAATAAAGGATAGAAATGGTAGGGACATAACAGAAGCAGAAGATATTAAGAAGAGGTGGCAGGAATACACAGAAGAACTGTACAAAAAAGATCTTCACGACCCAGATAATCATGATGGTATGATCACTCACCTAGAGCCAGACATCTTGGAATGTGAAGTCAAGTGGGCCTTAGGAAGTATCACTACGAACAAAGCTAGTGCAGTTGATGGAATATCAGTTGAGCTATTTCAAACCCAGAAAGATGATGCTATGAAAGTGCTGCACACAATATGCCAGAAAATTTGGAAAACTCAGCAGTGGCCACAGGACTGGAAAAGGTCAGTTTTCATTCCAATCCTAAAGAAAGGCAATGCCAAAGAATGCTCAAACAACCGCACAATTGCACTCATCTCACATGCTAGTAAGGTAATGCTTAAAATTCTCCAAGCCAGGCTTCAGCAATACGTGAACCGTGAACTTCCAGATGTTCAAGCTGGTTTTTAGAAAGGCAGAAGAACCAGAGATCAAATTGCCAACATCCGCTGGATCATTGAAAAAACAAGAGAGTTCCAGAAAAACATCTATTTCTGCTTTATTGACTATGCCAAGGCCTTTGACTCTGTGGATCACAATAAACTGTGGAAAATTCTGAAAGTGATGGGAATACCAGACCACCTGACCTGCCTCTTGAGAAACCTGTGTGCAGATCAGGAAACAACAGTGAGAACTGGACATGGAACAACAGACTGGTTCCAAATAGGAAAAGGAGTATGTCAAGGTTATATATTGTCACCCTGCTTATTTAACTTATACTCAGAGTACATCATGAGAAACACTGGGTTGGAAGCAGCACAAACTGGAATCAAGATTGCCGGGAGAAATATCAATAACCTCAGATATGCAGATGACACCACCCTTATGGCAGAAAGTGAAGAAGAAATAGAGAGCCTTGTGATGAAAGTGAAAGAGGAGAGTGGAAAAGTTGGCTTTAGGCTCAACATTCAGAAAACTAAGATCATGTCACCAGTCCCATCACTTCATGGCAGATAGATGGGGAAACAGTGGAAACAGTGGCTGATTTTATTTTTCTGGGCTCCAAAATCACTGCAGATGGTGACTGCAGCCATGAAATTAAAAGAAGCTTAGTCCTTGGAAGGAAAGTTATGATCAACCCAGACAGTATATTAAAAAGTAGAGACATTACTTTGCCAACAAAGGTCCATCCGGTCAAGACTATGGTTTTTCCAGTGGTCATGTATGGATGTGAGAGTTGGACTATAAAGAAAGCTGAGTGCTGAAGAACTGACGGCTTTTGAACTGTGGTGTTGGAGAAGACTCTTGAGACTCCTTTGGACTGCAAGGAGATCCAACCAGTCCATCCTAAAGGAGATCAGTCCTGGGTGTTCATTGGAAGGACTGATGCTGAAGCTGAAGTTCCAATACTTTGACCACCTGATGCGAAGAGTTGACTCACTGTAAAAGACCTTGATGCTGGGAGGGATTGGGGTCAGGAGGAGAAGGGGACGACAGAGGATGAGATGGCTGGATGAACATGGGTTTGGGTGGACTGCGGGCCTTGGGTGTGGACAAGGAGGCCTGATGTGCTGCGATTCATGGGATCACAAAGAGTCGGACACAGCTGAGCAACTGAACTGTCTGACTAATGTATGCTGATGTTCCAATGCCTTGATTTGACTCTATCTACTTCCCTGGTGGCTCAGAGGTTAAAGCATCTATCTGCAATGCAGGAGACCTGGGTTTGATCCCTGGGTCAGGAAGATCCCCTGAAGAAGGAAATGACAACCCACTCCAGTATTCTTGCCTGGAGAATCCCATGGACGGAGGAGCCTGGCGGGCTACAGTCCACAGGATCGCAAAAAATCGGACATACCTGAGCGACTTAACTTTCACTTTCAGCTGTGGCCACAGGACTGGAAAAGGTTGGTTTTCATTCCAATCCCAAAGAAAGGCAATGCCAAAAATGTTCAAACTATTGCACAAATGCTCTCATTAGCAAAGTAATTTTCAAAATTCTCTAAACTAGGCTTCAACTCCGGGATTGGTGATGGACAGAGAGGCCTGGTGTGCTCTAGTCCATGGGGTTGCAAAGAATCATACACGACTGAGTGAGTGAACTGAAGGCTTCAACAATATATGAACTGAGAATGTCCAGGTATCCAAGCTGGATTTAGAAAAGGCAGAGGAACCAGAGATCAAATAGATCAAATAGATTTTCATTGGATCATTGAGAAAGCAAGATAATTCCAGAAAAAACATTGTGGTTTTTTTGACTGTACTAAAGCTTTTAATGGTGTGGATCACAACAAACTGTGAAAAATTCTCAAAGAGAGATGGGGATACCAGACCACATTACCTGCCTCCTAAGAAATCTATATGCAGGTCAAGAAGCAACACTTAGAACTGGACATGGAACAATGAACTTGTTCCAAATTGAGAAAGTATGTCAAATCGGGTTCAAAATTGGGAAGGAGTACATAGAGGCTGTATACTGTCACCTCGCTTATTTAACTTATATGCAGAGTACATCATGCGAAATGCCAGATTGAATGAAGCACAAACTGGAATCAAGATTTCAGGGAGAAATATTAATAACCTCAGAAATGCAGATGACACGACCCTTATGGCAGAAAGTGAAGAGGAACTAAAGAGCCTTGTGTTGGTGAAAGAGGAGAGTTAAAAAGCTGACTTAAAACTCAACATTCAAAAAACTAAGATCAAGGCACCCAGTCCCATCACTTCATGGTAAATAGATGTGGAAACATGAAAACAGTGACAGACTTTATTTTCATGGGCTCCAAAATCACTGCAGATGGTGACTGCAGCCATGAAATGAAAAGACGCTTCTTCCTTAGAAGAAAAGCTATGACAAACCTAGACAGCATATTGAAAAGCAGAGACAATATTTTACTAACAAAGGTCCATCTAGTCAAAGCTATGGTTTTTCCAGTAGTTATGTGCGGATGTGAGAGTTGGACCATAAAGAAAGCTGATTGCTGAAGAATTGATGCTTTTGAACTGTGATGATGGAGAAGACTCTTGAGAGTCCCTTAGACTACAAGGAGATCCAATCAGTCAATCCTAAAGGAAATCAGTCCTGAATATTCATTGGAAGGACTGATGCTGAACCAGAAACTCCAATACTTTGGCCACCTGATGGGAAGAACTGACTCATTGGAAAAGATCCTGGGAAAGATTGAAGTTAGGAGGAGAAAGGGATGACAGAGGATGAGATGGTTGGAGAGCTTCACTGGTTCGATGGACATGAGTTTGAGCAAACTCTGGGAGTTGGTGATGGATAGGGAAGCCTGGTGTGCTGCAGTTCATGGGGTCACAAAGAGTCAGACACGACTGAGTGACTGATCTGAACTGAACTTTCAACTGACATAGAATACAGTAACATGATGCAACTAGCAAACTTTACTATTTATCCTCCTCTGGGTGATTCCTTTTTCTCATGTCAGGGAAATGTTCTTTTTGGTCATCTGTATACATTTGAATCCATCTGTATTCAGCTAATTTCAACCCAGAGTGCCAGTACATTAGTTATCACACATCAAAATACCTGGCTACTGTCAACATAAAGTTCTACAATTGAATATGATTGGCATCAATCATAAAATCTTTTGACTATGGTTAAGTTGTGATATGCTTTAGCTTAATAACTATGTTTAAGTTATAAGAGTCATAAAATGCAAGATCATTCATGTTTAACACAAAGATTCACCCAAAATGAAATATGAATTACAAAGACTGGTTATGTCTTTTTTAAAGCAAAATGTAAACAAAAGTTACAAATGTGTAAATGTATGAAAAACTAGGGAATCCATTCACTGGATATTTACTTAAAAAAACTAACAACTTTAATAATGTTTGTTATACATCCTAAAACAATTTACTCCTGCAAAGTATACCTACAGAGCTGTGTGACTATTAACACAACCTGATTTTAGAATATTTCCATTGTTTCAAGAAGAAGCCTCAAGTTCATTTGCAGTTACTACCCATTCTCACCCTCCATTCAACCACTAATCTACCTTGTGCCTCTAAAAATTTGCCTTTATCAAATTTTCATACAAATGGAATCAAATAACATGTATTCTCATGTGCCTGACTTCTTTCACTTTGCATGTGTTTCAATTCAGCTTTGTTGTAGTGTATATTATACTTCATATCTTTTTATTCCTTAATGTTATCCTATCATACAGCTATAGCACATTTTATTTATGTATTCATCAGTTGATAGGCATTTGGTTGTTTATTAAACTACAACATAATTGTTTATGTTAAAAACCCTATGGACACTATAAAAAACTACTAGGAAAATAAATTAATCAAGGTACAGGAATATATATCAGTATTCAAGAATATATGCTTATTCCGAGTTAGTGATTTCATTGCTAAGTCATGTCAGACTCTTGCAACCCCATGGACCATAGCCCGCCAGGCTCCTCTGTCCATGGGATTTTCCAGGCAAGAATACTGGAGTGGGTTGCCATTTCCTTCTCTCAGAGATAAATTTCTCCTTGGGAACATGCAATCCAGAAGATGGAAGATCAATATATCTAAAGTGCTGGTGGAAAATATGACATTCTGGAGTTTTATATCAAGTAAAAATATTTTTCAAAGATAAGCTGAAGTCTTTTCAACACATGGTGCTGTGACAATTGGATATACATAAGAAAATGAATGAAATTGAACCCTACCTTGTTGTTGTTCAGTTGCTAAATTATTTCCAACTTTTTGTGACCCCGTGAATTATAGCATGCCAGGCTTCCCTGTCCTTTACTGTCTCCTGGAGTGTGCTCAAAGTCATGTCCATTGAGTCAGTGATCCTATCTGACCACTCATCCTCTGTCATCCCCTTCTCCTGCCCTCAATCTTTCCCAGCATCAGAGTCTTTTCCAATGAGTCAGCTCTTTGCATCAGGTGGTCTAGGTATTGGAGCTTCAGCTTCAGCATCAGCCCTTACATTGAATATTCAGGCGTGATTTCCTTTCGGATTGGCTGGTTTGATCTCCTTGCTGTCCAGGGGACTATCCAGAGACTTCTTCAGCATCACAATTTGAAAGCATCAGTTCCCCAGCGATTACTCCTTTTTATGGTCTAATTCTCACATCTGTATGTGACTGCCAGTTGAGAAGCACTGCTTGAAACTTTTGCTAAAATCTGACCAGTTAATAAAGCACCTCTGTTTGTGAAGATTCTCTATTTTGTAGTTTCTCTTAGTTTCAACACTTATCTCTTAGTAAGTTTGTTAACACTCATCATGAAAAGTGACTCCAAATGGGTGCACAGAACCACCCTTGCTGAGAGGAAAAGGTGTTCCCCCCTAAATTTAGGTGACGTAGTCAGTCATTTCAATTCAAAGCTAAACCCTTATCCAGCTGGGCTCCCCTTGCATTAATCTTTTGCAATTAAAGTCTCCTATTTTTCCCACTTATCCTACATAATAGCAAACTAAATATAAAAATTTAAGATATAATATTTACTATAGTATCAGAAAATAATAAATGTTTAGTATTAAACCAAACAAAATGTAAGTAAGAACTGTAGACTGAAATCTATAAAATATTGCTATGAGAAATTAAAGAGTTAAGCAAATGGATATGATGCATCCAGAATCAGAAACTTCAATATTGTCAGTTTTTTACTTCTCTTGAAATTAATCTATAGATTCAATGCAATCACTATCAAAGTTGCACTAAGATTTTGCTTGCAGAAATATAAACTGATTCTAAAATTTTTATGAATATGTTAAGGATTTAGAACTGATAGAACCACCTTGAAAGAGAAAAGAAAGTTACATATTATAAAGTACCTGATATCAAGACTTATTATGAATATACATGTTATGGTATAATAGTAGGCATAAATATAACTGTAACAGAATACATAGTCCAGAAATAAAGACAATAAATATGGCTGATTAATTTTCCACAAAAATGGCAATGATATGCCATGGGTAAAGAAACATTTTTGCTTTGTTTTTGAACAATGGCAGGTGGATGACTCTATAGCCATATAAAAAACAAAAACAAAAACAAAACCATGACACTTAATTGACACCATACACAAAAAATAATGGATGCAAAACAGATAATGGGCTTAACATAAAAGTTTTAAAAGAAATCTGGATAAAAAATAAAGAACACCTTTGCAGTCCTAGAATAGACAAACATATTTTAGAAAAAGCACAATAGGATGAGTCATGAAGGAAAATGTGACTGAACAGACACCACTAAGAAAATGAAAACATATTGGTAGGATACAGTGACACTACAGGTATCTGGCTAAGGAAATATATGCAAACTACATAAAGAATTCTAGTTAGCTATTCATTTAAAAAATAAATAAAATGTGGTTTAAAAATGATTTAAATGGACATTTCTCATAAGAAGATACAGCAATAGGTATTAAGCAGAAGAGCAGATATTCAATATCATTAGCCATTAGGCAGTCACAAATTTAGAATCATGATTAGATATTACTACATACCTCATACTGATAGAACAGCAAACATTTTTAAAAAGGTTGATAATTCAACATTATTAACCACGTAGTGTGGGCTTCCCAGGTGGCACCAGTGGTAAAGAACCCACTTGCCAATGCAGGAGACCTAAGAGATGCAGGTTCCTTCCCTGGATCAGTAAGATCCCCTGGAGGAGGGATTGGCAACCCACTCCAGTATTCTTGCCAGGAGAATCCCATGGACAGAGGAGCCTGTAGGCGGTCTCCATAGCATCGTGAAAAGCAGGACACAACTGAAGTGACTTAGCATGCACACAAGGATGTAGTGTGATGTGAACTTTCATACATTCTTTGGTGGATTATAAGGTGACACAACTATTTTAGAAAACAGTTGACGGTTTTCTTACAAAATTCAATTGAAACAAATTAAATATAAACTTACAACATGATTCAGCTATTCCCTCACAAAGTATTTAACCAAGAGAAATGACATATATACCTGCAAAAAAGACAAACACTCACAGCAGCATTATTCACAGTAACAAAAATTTGTATACAACCAAGATGCCCAGCAACTGAAAACTGCATAAACAAACTGCACTATATCTACAGGGTGTAATTTTATTAAGCAATGCAAAGGATAATACATCTAATTTATGGATTACTACAGAAAAATATATTGAACACAGCAAGCCACACACAGTAAATAGTTCATAATTCTAATTCTATTAAGCTAAAGAAAAGAAATATCTATTTGAAAAATTGTGCATGATGACATACAATCAGGAGTTACCTGGGGTGGTAGATTATAAGAACTGAGGAAAGTTTCTAGAAAACTTTTACTTCTTCTGTGGCTTGACTGCAGTATTGTTGACAAATGGTTAGATTTATTGCATTAAAATTGTTCTCAACATTTTAAAATAATTAATTAGAGCTAATTCTTAACCTCTTACCATGGTTCTGCCATTAATTTATTGAATAGTTTAGATAAGCTGCTTCAATTTATAGGGCTTTCCCAAACTGAAAAAAACAGACTAGAAACTCTCTAAAGTGTCATTTCACTCTCAGTTTTCTAAAATTCTATGACGCATAAAAGTAAAGCAAAATAATAATAGGAAAAACAGATAATTTTAGAAGTATTCTATATGAAAAAATATTGTTAAAAAAGAATGACCCCTTGCCTGTGTTATATGTTAAAACTGGAAAAAAGATATGATTTGAAGCAGTGATTTCACAGACAAATTTTAAATCTTCATGTAGAAGGTTAATTTTGCTGGTTGGAAATCCACACAAATTGAGTGGAATGAGTAGTGTTTCTGGAGGACACCAAACAAAAAGTATGTTTGAGTGAACTGATGACTTGCTCACTCAGTCAGTTCAGTTGCTCAGTTGTGTCCGACTCTTTGTGACCCCATGAATCGCAGCACGCCAGGCCTCCCTGTCCATCACAAACTCTGGGAGTTTACTCAAACTCGTGCCCATTGAGTTGGTGATGCCATCCAGCCATCTCATCCTCTGTCGTCTCCTTCTCCTCCTGCCCCCAATGCCTCCCAGCATCAGGGTCTTTTCCAGTGAGTCAACTCTTCCCATCAGGTGGCCAAAGTACTGGAGTTACAGCTTCAGTGTCAGTCCTTCCAATGAACACCAAGGACTGATCTTCTTTAGGACGGACTGGTTGGATATTCTTGCAGTCCAAGGGACTCTCAAGAGTCTTCTCCAACACCACGGTTCAAAAGCATCAATTCTTCAGCACTCAGCTTTCTTTATAGTACAACTCTCACATCCATACATGACCACTGGAAAAACCACAGCTTTGACTAGATGGACCTTTGTTGGCAAAGTAGTGTCTCTGCTTTTTAATATGCTGTCTAGGGTGGTCATAACTTTCCTTCCAAGGAGTAAGCGTCTTTTAATTTCATGGCTACAGTTACCATCTGCAGTGATTTTGGAGCCCCCCAAAATAAAGTCTGACACTGTTTCCACTGTCTCCCCATCTATTTCCCATGAGGTGATGGGACCAGATGCCATGATCTTAGTTTTCTGAATGTTAAGCTTTAAGCCAACTTTATCACTCTCCTCTTTCACTTTCATCAAGAGGCTTTTCAGTTCCTCTTCACTTTCTGCCATAAGGGTGGTGTCATTTGCATATCTGAGGTTATTGATATTTCTCCCGGCAATCTTGATTCCAGCTTGTGCTTCCTCCAGCCCAGCATTTCTCATGATGTACTCACTCTGCATATAAGTTAAATAAGCAGGGTGACAATATATAGCCTTGACATACTCCTTTTCCTATTTGGGACCAGTCTGTTGTTCCATGTCCAGTTCTAACTGTTGGTTCCTGACCTGCATACAGGTTTCTCAAGAAGTAGATCAGGTGGTCTGGTATTCCTGACTTGCTCACTAGATGGATACAATAACTAAAGCCATCCCAAGCCAAAAACAGAAGACACGCGCTTTAGGTGTTAATCTTTTGTAGGAAAAATGACCCATGTCAAGGAGTTGAAATTAAAGCATATGCAAATCATGAAAATTAGTCTCATTACATTCCATTCAAATTTCAATATAATGGGGCAATTTTCCTAGTAAATCTAAACTATTTTCCAGATAGTATTTGCTTCTCATCTGGTATGTCATTAGCTTTAATTTATTCAAGGAACAAATTGTTCCTTTCTCTCCTCCCATCATCATGAGATGCTGGGCTGGAGGAAGCACAAGATGGAATCAAGATTTCCGGGAGAAATATCAATAACCTCAGATATGCAGATGACACCACCGTTATGGCAGAAAGTGAAGAAGAACTAGAGACCCCTGTGAGGAAACTGAAAGAGGAGAGTGAAAAAGTTGGCTTAAAGCTCATCATTCAGAAAACTAAGATCATGGTGTCCAGTCCCATCACTTCATGGCAAATAGATGGGGAAACAGTGGCTGACTTTATTTTTTGGGGCTCCAAAATCAGTGCAGATGGTGACTGCAGCCATGAAGTTAAAAGAACCTTACTCCTTGGATGGAAAGTTATGACCAACCTAGACAGCACATTAAAAAGCAGAGACATTACTTGGTCAACAAAGGTCCGTTTAGTCAATCCTATAGTTTTTCCAGTGGTCATATAAGGATGTGAGAGTTGGACTATAAAGAAAGTTGAGCACCAAAGAATTGATGCTTTTGAACTGTGGTGTTGGAGAAGACTCTTGAGAGTCCCTTGGACTGCAAGGAGATCCAACCAGTCCATCCTAAAGGAGATCAGTCCTGGGTGTTCTTTGGAAGGACTGATGTTGAAGTTGAAACTCGAATACTTTGGCCACCTCATGCAAAGAGTTGACTCATTGGAAAAGACCCTAATGCTTGGAAGGATTGAGGGTGGGAGGAGAAGGGGACGACAGAGAATGAGATAGTTGGATGGCATCACTGACTCAATGGGCATGAGTTTGAGTAAACTCCCGGAGTTGGTGATGGACAGGGAGGCCTGGCGTGCTGAGGTTCATGGGGTCATAAAGAGTCAGACATGACTGAGCGACTGAGCTTAACTCCTCCCTTAAGAATACTATCCACATCAGAAAACAAAAATGTAAAATCATTTCCTATTTTTTGTTATTTACTGTTATGATTATCATCAGACCAGACTGGGAAAAAGACAAAAAACACCTAGAAATCTGATAGCTAAGAGAGTTTTCTGACAAACGATGTTGCCATGTGTTCAAGTAAATTCCCTCTAGAGTGCTAATACCACCTTCGCTTAGAACTACTTTGCTTTCATGTGGAACTGGTTTTTTATCATAGCTTTTGTGATAGAAAAAGAATTGGGCCCTACCTCTATCTTTAAAACATTTTCTTTTCTTCAGTGTACATTATGGAGCTGGAAACAATGTGACTGACTCACAGCTGTATATATTTTCACTGTGTCATCCCGAGCACTGAGCTCCTTCTCTCTCCTTCATTGGGTGTTTCACCAGCTTTTGTCATTTCCACTTTCAGTCAGTTAGCAAGAGTCGGATTAATGTGGAAAATAAGTACTTCTTAGAACTGCAAAGTGTTTTTCTTTTGATTACAGTTGCTAAATGTGTTCTATGACAAGGAATTTATGATTACCACCGTTATCATTTTATAATCAGATAAGTTGGGCAAATTTGTGGTTTAAGACTTCAGCAAAATGTTTCTATAGAGTAAGGTTTTTCTAAATCCCATATTATCCAGATAATTTTGTCTCTTTATTCATGCTTGTAGTGAATTAAAATAGTAAATTTCAATTTATAAACACTATCAGAATACTTTATTGACAGGTTGCTTAAGATACACAAGAGATACACACAAGAACTGCATACTGAGAACTATAAAATGACATTTGGATCCATAATTGAATGCAATTCCAATTAAAAATCACAAGGGGTGTTCATAGATACTGAGAAGCTAACTGAACAATTCACATAGTGAAACAAAGAGTGGGAAGCAAAAATAACCTTGAAAACTATTTTATATTCTACAGCAGGGGTCCCCAACCTCCAAGATGGAATGCCTGATGATTTGAGGTAGAGCTAACGTAATAATAATAGAAATAAAGTGCACAGTAAATGCAATACACTTGAATCATCCTGAAACCATCTTCCCCGGTCCATGGAAAAATTGTCTTATGCGAAGTGGTCCCTGTGCCAAAAAGGTTGGGGACCACTATCTTACAATGTTTCATTTCAAGTTGTGAGGATAATTCATTGAACAATAAAACAAAACAAAGGATCCTGAGTCTCACACACAAACACAGTCTTAAGATGGGATTTGCTGGAAAGGAATTTAAGGAAACTCTCTGAGATGATGAAAATATTCTCTACTTAGAGAGTCTGGCTGAATTGACTGGAATTTAAATATGGTGATGGTTTGGCCACTAAGTCATGTCCAACTCTTGCAACCCCATGGACTGTAGCCTGCCAGGCTCCTCTGTCCAAGGGATTCTCCAGGCAAGAATACTGGAGTGGGTTGTGATTTCCTTCTCCGGGAAATCTTCCCAACCTAGGAATCGAACCCGGGTGTCCTGCATTGTAGGCAGATTCTTGACTAACTGACCTACAAGGGAAGCCCCAGAATTTAAATATAGCAATTTACAAAGATTTCTTTTAGCAACCAATAGATTCAGTAACAAAGATAGCAGCAATATCAACATTAATCATTTTGAAAGAATAATATTATTTTAAAAGAATAACAATTTAGAAAGGAAAGATTTGTGCTAATATGTTATATGTATCTGTGTGTTTAATCATGACTTATACATTTTTTATTTTGAATAACATTATAGACTTCTGTTTACTTAAATCGACTTCATCCTACCAGTTGTTCATATTTGTATCAACTCTAACTGTATCAAATGTTCATATTTGCATGGATTTTTTTTGGAGAAACTTTTCTGATACCACCAATGACATTAATGTACCCCTCCTTAACTCCATTCTATCCTTACTACATAGAGAACATAAGTATCTTTAAATTGCTTTGTAATATTCCCCATAACACTCAATAACTTTGCATATATCTGTAAGACTTGATACTTATTCATGTTTTAAACTCTTGAGTAATAGCAGACTGTTATATTCCTTTCAGCATTTATTTATATATATGCTTATCATTACCTTACTGGCATTTATCCATGCACAAAATTGAGTGTGATTTTTAACAAACAATAAACACTAAGTTTCATTTTTCTTTTAACAGTGTTAGTATTCTTATTTGAACATCTGGGAGCTTAGAGTCAATATGAAACCAAAAATAATGCCTCCATGAATGCCTGAGCCAGAATAGAGAGCAGGTTCTATATGAAGTCAACGTTCTGTTAAAATCTGGATGTTGAATTGGATTCTGGTTCATAAAGAAAAAAACGCGTACTTAAACGCATGCTGATCTGTATGCTTACTATACAGCTTGCTTTGATCGTAGGTATTATTTGCTGAACATAAGAACAGCAAGGTCAAATATTCATTGAATAACAACCTCTGTACTTGGGGACAGAAAAACGTTATCATTTTTAAATACTGTGACCACTTACTCCCCATTTTTTCCTGTAGCATGATTATGTGGTTATTTTTGACAACCAATTACAGAGAACTGTATCTAACAAACACCAATTGTTTTGTGATTTTTTTTTCTCCTATTCCTGGAACAAAGCCCCTAGAAGACTGATTCTGACAAACACATAGTTTTATCTTTCTGCTTATAAACCCAGTTATGAATATCACTCTTTAATCAGCTTTCAGTCTTAAGATCAAATTGGGTCTCTAGGTATCCTTCCCTCTTCAGGTGGAGCAGTGGCAAAGAATCCATCTGCCAGTGCAGGAGCTACATGAGATGCAGTTTCAAACTGTGGGTTGGGAAGGTTCCCTGGGATAGGAAATGGCAACCCACTACGGTATTCTTGCCTGGAGAACCCCATGGACAGAGGAGTTTTGGGGGGTGGCGGGGTGGGTAACAGTTCATGGGGTTGGAAAGAGTTGGACAACACTTAGTGACTGAACTGCAACAACAAATCCTTCCCTCACAGGTAACAATATGGGAAACAACTAGCCTGATGGTGCTCCCCTTCAAACGCAACTCAGTACTCCAAGACCTTCATCTATGACTAACAAACTATCAGTCCACTAGAGCTACTGGGACAAAACCCCACAGACTGGGTGGCTCAGCCAATAGAAATTAATTTTCTCACAAGTCAAGGAACTTGTAGGATTGGTGGTGAGAACTGTCTTTCTGGCATGGAGACAGTTGCCCTCTTTCTATGTCCTGTCATGACCTATCCTTTGTGCCCATGTGCAGACAGAAAGGACTCTGGCATCCTTCTCTTTACATAAGGACACCAGTGCTATCAGGTTAGGGCCTCTCTCTTAAGACCTCACTTAACCTTTATTGCCTCCTGAAAGCCCTGTCTCTGAATGCAGTCACATCAGGGATTACGACTTCAGCGTATGAATTTGGTGAGAACACCATTCAGTCCATAACACGTACACAACCACAAATGGGTAAAATTAACAAAACTTACATGACTCACATAGCCCAGTCTGCTTTGTTTATACCACTATTTTCTTCCTGACTTACTCAATATTTACTTTAAGTGGTATATCTACTTTAATTAAAAATTATTTTATTTTTATAACTTGTGCTGTTCTTTGTAGACTGCAAAACTGACATGGAATTTTATACTGCATGTAAGTAAAAGGAGTATTTGAACTTAATCCAAACACTAAATGGGATTTTCTAAGGGTGACTCTATGCACTATTATGTAAGATCTTTTATTATGGCCATTGCTTAGAAAAAAACAAATTCAAGTTCAGCAAACCCTGGTTTTTGCCTATGAATTATTAATTTTAAATAATGATTTTTACATAGCTTATTTTGGAAAAAAGTTCAATCTAGATACAAAAATAACTATATTTTGTTGTGCTTTACCATAACACAGTGACTTGTGAAATGGATTGGAGGAACCACCCCCAGAGACATGGAAATGGACTGCTAACTCTAGTCTGTATAGTAAATATACTAATTTTTATTTCTAAAACAGTTACATAGCACGAATTTTCTTGGAACAGAGTACAGATTTCCCAGTTGGTGTTATTGGTAGAAGAAAGTGTTCACTTAATTTTCTTCCTTTATTTACTAAGATATTTGGTGTGGTTTTATTGTTATTTGTTCCTGTGCTTTTTCTTCCTGCCCTTCAGAGAATTAAGTCTGCATACTCAGCTTTAGCAACATATCCCACTTCAGTTTCCTACCTTTAAGGGAGAATTACTAGGATAGTAAATAATTTGTTATAAGAAAAAGACTCTTAGTATCTACCTAGCAAGTACTGGAAACCAAAAAACAGGTTCACGCCCTACCATATGGTGCATTTATCCTTTCTCTATCTTCTCCTGAATAAGAAAGATATCTTTAAAAGCCATATATATGCATACAGAGATTAAAATCTTAGAGGTTATTTACAGTTGATATATATACAATATTACTAATATGTGTTACATAGCAAGATGTTTAATTACATAATGTATATTGATATTTTAGAGATATTATTTAGATATTTTTATTAGTCTCTTATGATAAGTTTTGTGGGTACTCAATATCCTCTAAGTTGATAAATCAACAAATTTTTTTAATTACCACAAAAATTATGGTCTGTAGTAACTTCAGAATAGATAAATCATCACATTTAAGCCAATTGCTTTAAAAAATACACCGAAACTTACAAATTAGAGTTAATATGGTATATTAATTCCTCTAGAAAAACATATGCATCAAAATAAATGATTCGTAAGACAGAAAACCTACTTTTGTGCAAAAACCTCCTAAACCACTAGAGACAAGTCAGTAAAATACAAATACCATAAAAATATACTTTTATCAATAAGCATTATTCACTTTACTTTGCTATTTTTATGGCATGTAAATGTCCCATAATCACTACAGATGGTGACTGCAGCCATGAAATTAAAAGATGCTTACTCCTTGGAAGAAAAGCTATGACAAACCTAGACAGTGTATTAAAAAGCAGAGATATTACTTTGCCAACAAAGGTCTGTGTTATCAAAGCTATTGTTTTTCCAGTAGTAATGTATGGATATGAGAGTTGGACCATAAAGAAAAATGAGCGCCAAAGAATTGATGCTTTTGATCTATGGTGTTGGAGAAGACTCTTGAGAGTCGCTTGGACTGCAAGGAGATCAAACCAGTCAATCTTAATGGAAATCAGTACTGGATATTCATTGGAAGAACTAATGCTGAAGGTAAAGCTCCAACTTTGGCCACCTGTTGCAAAGAACTGACTCATTGGAAAAGACCCTAATTCTGGAAAAGGGACAATAGAGGATGAGATAGTTGGATAGCATCAGCGATCTGATGGACATGAGTTTGAGTAAGCGCTGAGAATTTCTGATAGACAGGCAAACCTGGCATGCTGCAGTCCATGGGGTCGCAAAGAGTCAGACAAAACTGAGCTACCGAACTGAACTGAAATGTCTCATTTGCAAAGAAATATTTCTCTCAATTATTACTAATTGAGCACATGATTTAAAATCAGTGTGCACACATACATAAAATGCATTTCTAAGTATTACTTCATCCCCTATATAATTTATTCCACCCCTTGCCTATTTGATTGTAATTTTACCTGTCATTATTAAATGCAAACTTGAAAATAAATAACCAATTTCATAGACACAAAATGAAAGGCAAAGATATGCCTTGTGCACAGAAGCACAACTGGAGTGAACGACAAAGCATATTTAGGGAGTCATATTTCAATCACATCAGAAAACATAATGTACATCTCACTGTACTCATCAACTTTGGGCTTCTATATACAAAATATGGGTGTCATATAAATTGTTTTCTCACAGTTCTGGAGTCTGGAAATCTGAGATGAGAGGTCCAGCATGGTCAAGTACCGGTACAGGACGTTTTATATGAGAGTTTTATTGATGACTGAAACTTAGTATGATATTTGCATCCCAATGTCATTTTTATTCTGGTTCTATTAGGTACCTAATTTAGAGAAACTAGTTTTGCCTGGTTACATCAATAAGAAGTTGAAATAATTTAGGTTTCTGACTGAAAAGTTAATCTATTTCCAGTCCATCTATATTGCTAGGGGTCCAACTAAAAACGTGAGTGTTTTCTAGAGACCTGACTTCTTAGTAGACTCTACATTCTAATTAGTGTTCCTCAAACCTGTCAAAAACTGCTCAACCACAGCTGCTAAAATTGCCAAACCTGCTGGGATTTTTTCCCTTGGGGAAGGAACCACAGCAAATATCTGGCACTGTCTCTGCTGCCCTGGATTTGAGCCACAATCCCATACTTTATTGGCAGGTTTCCAATCTATATAATACATTTTCATAACTAATTTTCACCTCTATAAATTGTTTTCAACATTAGGGCTGATCATGACAACCTAGTATACAAACATCACAAGAATTATGTGTTAGAAATAATATACATTTGAAAGACAAGCTCTTATCTGAGTTTTGGGAAGGCAGAAATCACTTCCTATTTATCATTTTATATGTGGCCTAAATTTTCCTGGAATATAGGAAATGTACAATTCATTGTTTTTTAATGATTTGAAATATATGGAAATGTTCATTTCATTTTTCATGAGGAAAAAATATGTAATCCAAGAATAGGAATCCAAGACATATGATAAAAATAGTTATTAAAAATGTATATTTATCTGTCCTCTTTGATCATTGTCTCACTCTTTTTAAATTTAATTCTTTAGTCATTTTCTACAATATGGATATGACAGTTCTTACAATCTGAGTTCTAAAAACAAGTTAACTTTGAAATAAAATTATGGTTTAATCATAATCCTCCTAACTATAGCAAGAATCTTGAAATGAAAAAAAAAATTATTGATATAGGTCTATTACTCACGTTTTTTTATTCCATAGAAGACATAAAATAAATGATGGATCAGTTTTCAGATGAATATTTTCCAATATCCTTGATTAAAAAAGATGACACTATTTTTCCCTAAGAAAAGACAAATTGGGGAAGTAAAAGAGACCTTTCAGAATATGCAAAACTCAATTAAGCATTCTTCTAAGTATTGGCTTTGTCTGTGTAAGTTAATGTTCTTTAATAAATCAAGCTGAAATTTTCAAAGATGAACAAAATAGTAACGGTAGCAATGGATAGTCACATAATTTTAAAAAATCATCCTCCACTCTTCTTAATCGTAAAATTACTCACCAAAGGAAAGTTTTCAGTTTTCTTTTTGCATTTTTCCAATTTTAATTTTTCAAGAGCAGAAAATACTTTGTGTAAAAAGACAATTTATTACAGTAAGAAAAAAAAAGTTAATTTCAAAGCAACCATTTTTATGTAAAGATTGTGAGACCTACAATAAAACAGCATTTAAATTCCATTAGGAATAAATCTAAATGCATTGCCAAAGAAGTTGAAACTTTGAGAATTCCAAAAGATTCAATGCAAATTATTAATCAGTATTCCCATTTGTACACTAGAATCATTTCATGTTACTTAATCAAATATTTAGTTTAAGGATTATCTTGAATCACCAATTTTTTTTTTCTATCTACTGTATTGTTTCTACACTATTCAAACTAACTTTTCCCAACTTAAACAAAAAACAACTGATTTCTGGTTTCCGTAATGCAGCAGACCTTAGAAATCTTAATTCCATCCTAACAGAAAGCTGAAAAACTGAAAACTCAATCATTGTCTTGAGAGAAGTGAGGTCGCATGGCAAATCACTGCTCCCTAAACTGGACAGACATCAGGCACAGAGAAGGGTGCTAACGAGGGCAGCAGCTTCTGCAGTCAACTGTTAGAGTAGGCCGGCTAACCATGATCGAAAAGCTTCTCAAGGCTCCGCGAGGCCACCTCCGAGAGTTAAGGACTCAGGAATCAGAGGTTTTCTGATTTTCTTTTTTTAACCTCTAGTAGGAGATCTCACGGAGAAGGCAATACCACCCCACTCCAGTACTCTTGCCTGGCAAATCCCATGGACGGAGGAGCCTGGTAGGCTGCAGTCCATGGAGTCGGTAAGAGTAGAACACGACTGAGCGACTTCACTTTTCATTTTCATGCATAGGAGAAGGAAATGGCCACCCACTCCAGTGGTCTTGCCTGGAGAGTCCCAGGGACGGGGGAGCCTGGTGGGCTGCTGTCTGTGGGGTCGCACAGAGTCGGACACGACTAAACGACTTAGCAGCAGCAGCAGGAGTTCTGCAGGCCCTTGTAGCAAATATTGGAGACAAATCCCATGCATCTGGCAGGCAGAGGCGAAAAGGAACCATTTTTAAATATTCCGGAGCCTTCTGTTCCTCTTTACTAGGCCAACCCTCAGGAGAAACAATTTTACCAAAGCCCAATATTGGGTTCTATTACAATCTAAATTATCTGGGGCACTATAATACCCAACTTCCACTGGCTTTAATTTTCTTCCTGAAGGAAGGAGCAAAACCTAACTCCAGACCCCTCTAGTTATCCTATTCCACTGAAATATGGAGGAAAAAACCCTGAGAGTCACTAATAAAGTTCTCAGTTAAGGGGCACACATGCACCAGAACATTGAAACCTAGCCATAGGACTACAGAATAATTTCCCATTCCACTACCTTCCTATGGCTTATTTACAGGGATTCATTTTACATAGGCTATCATATACACCTTACAACAAAAAAATTTGATACTATGCTAATATTATACTGATATACTAAAAGAAAAACAGGAAAGTAAACAACAGTTTGAAGAAGCTGAACAAAAATGAAAGGCAGAGTCAGACATGGTAGGAATTTTGGAATTATCAGAGGAGGAAATTTTAGAAATTATGGTTAATATGATAAGCTTTTAACGGGAAAGTAGATACCAAGCAAAAATACACAGGTAACATAGGCAGAGAAAAACAAATTCTAAGAGAAAAAAAAAACAAAACAAAAAAACTACTTTCTCATATGAGGAGCTCCAAAGTCACCACTTTGTTTTAACAAACAAAACAGGAAAAGGAAAAAAAAAAAAAAAACAATGAGAGAAAGAAGAGTCAACATTTTTGTGATTCACAAGGAGTTAAAAAAACAAACAAACAAACAAAAAACAGAGAAAACCACTGCCCCCAAGATATGACAGACAGAAAGATGAATACCAAGAATAAAAACCTACCAGATTAAACTGACGTAGAGATGGCCTCGAAATACAGTGCTGAAGTGGGGAAGCCAGACTGAATTGAGCACTTTGTTGAACACGGCGTGGACAAGTCGGAATGTAAAAGCTCCAGGGGGACCAAGGGATAGGCCGCAACCCCTGCAGTTTTCTGAGATTTACCACGGTGAACTCAACAGGCTCACACAGTAATACCAGAAAAAAATCCCCTTGAGCTGCAAACCACTGAAGCATAGGGGGAACTGTTTCTAAACACGCCAGAGCACTCTGGGCTTCCTCAACAAGGCTGCCCTCGGGAGAAACTAGTTAACAAACTCCTAACCACCTGGGGCGTATCAAAGCCTAATTGACCTGGAGAAGGAAAATTCCCAACTCTAGGCCATTCTAACCATCCTCTCCCACCTAGTGAGAGGGAAAATTAAAATAAAAACAGGTGTCTTGATCACAGTCCAAAGGCATAGATAAATAAAATAATAATAAATAAAAGGCTGAAACCTAATCCCGGCACTCTAGAAGGCTTCCCCTTCCCTCACACCTTAACATCACATTAGTAAAGCCTATTTTTTAACTAAAATATGGCTAATTTACAATGTTGTGTTAGTTTCTGGTGGATACCAAAGTGATTCAGACTATATATAAAGTCTGAACACATATACACACATATATGTATATATGTTCTTTTTCAATATTTTTGCATTATAGGTTATTATAAGATAATGAATCTTCCCAACCCAGGAACTGAACCCAGGTCTCCTACATTACAGGTGGATTCTTTATTGTCTGAGCCATCAGGGAAGCTGGAGAATACTGGAGTGTACTCTATCCCTTCTCAGGGGAACTACCTGACCCAGAACTCGAACAGGCAGATTCTTTACCAGCTGAGCTACCAGGGAAGCCCGTAGATAGAGAGACTGAGAGTCTGACACATATGCATGCATATATGTTCTTTTTCAGTATTTTTCACATTATAGGTTATATATGGTAATGAGGGCTTCCCTGGTGGCTCAGTTGGTAAAGAATCCACCTGCAATGCGGGAGACCTGGGTTCGATTCCTGGGTTGGGAAGGTCCCCTGGAGGAGCACACGGCAAGCCTCTGCAGTATTCTTGTCTGGAGAATCTCCAAGGACAGAGGAGACTGGCAGGTACAGTCTATGGGGTCACAAAGAATCGGACATGACTCAGCAACTAAGCCCAGCAAATCATAAGATAATGAGCATAGTTCTCTGTGCTATACAGTAGGGCATTGTTGTTTATTGTATACAAAGTAGTTAGTATCTGCTAATCCCAAACTCCTAACCAAAGCCTATTTTTTAGCAATTTCTTTTACTAGGTATGTCACATCCAGCTATCTTGAAAAAATCAGAAATCATACAAAAAGGCTATATATATATATATATATACACACACAATTTGAAGACTCAGAGCAAGCCCCAGAAATGAATAAATGAATGTGACAGAGATGTTCGAATTATCAGACTAGAAAATCAAAATAACTATGATTAATATGCTTGAAAAAATCAGAAATCATACAAAAAGGCTATATATATATATATATATATATATATATATATATACACACACACAATTTGAAGACTCAGAGCAAGCACCAGAAATGAATAAATGAATGTGACAGAGATGTTCGAATTATCAGACTAGAAAATCAAAATAACTATGATTAATATGCTAAGGGTACTAATAAATAACAGTTTGAGGAATGCAAACTGAGAGAAGGAAACACTTAAAAAGAGCCTAAAAGAAATATTAGAGATCCAAAATACTGTAACATAATTGAGTGTTTTGATGGGTTTATTAGTAGATTATACATGGCTGAGGATAAAATCTGTGAGCTTGATGATATCTCAATAGAAATTCTGAAAACTGAAACACAAAGAGCACAAAAATTAGAAAAAAAAAAAAACTATCCAAGGACTTCGAGACTACTAAAGATGTAATATAAGTATACTGGGAACACTAGCAAGAGAAGAATAAGAGGAAACAAGAAATATTTGGAACACTAATCACTGAACATTTTCCCAATTTAATGTCAAATACCAAGCCACAGATCCAGGAAGCTCAGAGAATACAAAGCAGGATAAATGCCCAAAGCAAACATGAAATACCTTGAAATATAATTTTTAAAATACATAAAATTAAAGATAAAGAAAAATCCTGAAAGAAAAGATTTATATCAGACTTTTCCTCAGAAACCATGCAAGTGAAAAGAGAGTAGAGTGAAATAGTTAAAGTGTGGAAGGAGAGAGTAAAAGATACACTAACCTAGAATTCTGTACTGTGTAAAGTTTTCTTTCAAAATTGAGGGAAAAATAAAGACTTCCTCAAACAAACAAAAATTGAGGGAATAAGTTGCCAGTAAACCCACCTTAGAAAAAAGGGTTGAAATAAGTTCTTTTAGAGAGAAGAAAAATAATATAGGTTAGAAAATTGAATGAATAGAAAGAGACAGCATCAAAGGATGAGACTAAGGTAAAATAAAAACTTTTTTAAAATTCTTAATTGAGCCAACAATAGCACTTTGTTCAAAATAACAATAGCAATGATATAGTCTATCATGTATGCTTATGTATATTAGTATTATCCACATATATACATACATATACATATATACAAATATGCTTATATATATGAAATGAATGACATAAGTGACACAAGGGACAAGAAAGAGGCATTAGGCTTACTTTGTTATTGTAAAGTACTCACATTGCCTGTAATGTAGTATAGTATTATTTGAAATAGACCTGGATTAACTGTAAGCATATATTGCAAAATCTAGGGGAACCACTAAAGAAAGTTTAAAAAAAGAGAAGTATAATAAATAGACATTCTAAGAACAGAGAGAAAATGGAATAGTATAATTACATTTTATGTAATATATATAAATAATAGTATAAATTATCCTCAGTTAGCACTACAAAAGGTACAAAAAGTATGGGATACAAAAAGAAAAAAGAACAAGTATAGCAAATACAAAACAATAAAAAATATGGTATGTTCTAATCCAAGTAATATCTGTAACCACTTTGACTGTCAATGGTCTAAAGGTACAAAAAGTATGGGATACAAAAAGAAAAAAGAACAAGTATAGCAAATACAAAACAATAAAAAATATGGTATGTTCTAATCCAAGTAATATCTGTAACCACTTTGACTGTCAATGGTCTAAATGTGCCAATTAAAAAACTGCTAACCATATGTTATATGTAAGACACTCACTTTACATATAAAGACACATGCAGAGTAAAAGTAAATGGATGGAGAAAAATACCATGTGAAGATGAGTCAAATATTAGCAGGAGGGGCCATATTAATTTCAGACAGAAAGGACTTCAAAGCAAGGGCAGTTACCAAGGATAAAGGGCATTACATAATGATGAAGGGAGTCAATTCTCTAGTAAGACTTAAGCATTGACCGTGATGTATATTCCTAAAATCAGAATGTCTAACTGGTGGAACTGCAAGGAGAAATAGAAGAATTCATTAACATAGGTGGAGACTTCAACACCCCACTGTCAGAAACTGAAAGATCCAGCAGGTAGAAAATCAGTAAGGACACAAACAAAAACATCAGTAATCGACTGTAAATAATTGACGTCAGAGAAAATTTCATCTAATGAAAGCAAAATACACATTCTTCTCAGGTTCACATGCAACTCTTAACAAGATAGACCACATTCTGGGCCACCAAACTCATACTTTATTTAAAAGAAGGAAATTATGTAATGCCTGCTCCCAGACAGCAATGCAATTAAGCTAAAATCAATAACAGAAAGATAACTTGAAAATCACCAAATACTTGAATACCAAATAATGCACTTCTAAGTATCACATAGGTAAAACAATGTCTCAAGAGAAATCAAAGATTACTTTTAATAAAATAAAATTGAAAACAATTTTCCAAAACTCACACAAGAAGAAATAGACAATCTAAATGCACCTATACCTGTTAAATTGAATAACTAATAACCTTCTTAAATGGAAAGCACCAGGCCCAAATGGGCTCATTTATATATTCTACTAAAGATACAAAAAGGAAAGCATGCCAGTACTCTACAATCTCTTTCAGAGGATAGAAATAGAAGGAATGTTTCCTAACTCAGTCTATAAGATCAGCATTTTCCTAATACTAATTAATTATGTATGACAACCAAGTGTGATTTATCCCAGCTTTAATTATTCTGATGACAAATAAGCATATGAAAAGATGCTTACATCATACATAATCAAGGAAATGCAAAATGAAATAACAATGGGATACTGCTATGAACCTATTGAAGTGAAGTGAACTGGCTCAGTCGTGTTCGACTCTTTGCGACCCCATGGACTGTAGCCCCCCAGGCTCCTCGGTTCATGGGATTTTCCAGGGTTGCCATTAATGGCCAAAATCCAAAACATTGACCACACCAAGTGCTGGCAGGTTGTAGAACCATAAGAACTCTCCTTTACTGCTAGTGGGAATGCAAAATGGCATAGTCATTTTGGAAGATGATTTGGGAGATCTTCAAAAATAAATGTATTTTTACTTACTGTACACTCCAGCAATTGTGCTCCTTGCCAACTTCCAAAGGACCTGAAAAAGTATGTCTACACTAAAACCAGCATGTAATATTTATAGCAACTTTATTCATAGTTGCCAAAACTTGAAAGAAACTGAGATGTCCTTCGGCAGGTAAATGGACAAAATATGGTAATAAACTATTCACAATGAAATTTTGTTTAGTGTTAAAAAAAAATATGTGATCAGGACACAAACAGATACAGAGAAACCTTAAATGCACTTTAATTAGTGCAAGAAAACAATCTGAATGTCTAGATACTGTATGATCCCAGCTGTATTATACTCTGGAGAAGGCAAAACTATGGAAAAAAAAAAATTAGTAGTCGCCAGTGGTTGAGAGGAGACAGAAATGAAGAGGAAGAGTGCAGAGAATTTTTAGGGCAGTGAAAATACTCTCTATAACACTATAATGGTGGATATATTTCATTATCAGTTCAGTTCAGTTCAGTCGCTCAGTCGTGTCCGACTCTTTGCGATCCCATGAATCGCAGCACGCCAGTCCTCCCTGTCCATCACAAACTCCTGGAGTCCACTCAAACTCATGCCCATCGAGTCGGTGGTGCCATCCAGCCATCTCATCCTCTGTCATCCCCTTCTCCTCCTGCCCCCATCCCTCCAAGCATCAGGGTCTTTTCCAATGAGTCAACTATTCGCATGAGGTGGCCAAAGTATTGGAGTTTCAGCTTCAGCATCAGTCCTTCCAATGAACACCCAGGACTTATCTCCTTCAGGATGGACTAGTTGGATCTCCTTGCCGTCCAAGGAACACCCAAGTGTCTTCTCCAACACCATAGTTCAAAAGCACCAATTTTTTGGCGCTCCACTTTCTTCACAGCCCAACTCTCACATCCATACATGACCACTGGAAAAACCATAGCCTTGACCAGATGGACCTTTGTTGGCAAAGTAATATCTCTGCTTTTTATTATACATTTGCCCAAATCCATAGACAGTATAACACCAAGAATAGATACTAAGATCAACTATAGAGCTTGGGTGGTTATGATGTGTCCAGTGTAGGTTTGTCAATTGTAATTAAAGTTCCACTGTGATACACGATGTTGATAATGGGGAAATGTGTGCTGTGTGTGGGCAGGGGCACCTTGGAACTCTGTATTTCCCATTCAATTTTGCTGTGAACCTAAAACTGCCCTAAAAATAAATTTTATTAATTTTAAAAAGCCATCTACACCCACCAAAACTGCTACTCTCTGTATCACATTCTTTTTATATCCAAAGTTTCAAAGGAAGAATAATTTAGTCAATTTCAATTTCTTTTTTAACATTCTCTCTTAAACCTGCCAGAATTGGTCTTTTATATGTCACTTCACCAAAATTCTCTTACCAGTGTCACCATTGACCATATTTTTAAATTAAATGATCAGTTCTCAGTTCTTGTTGCTTTTGATTATGTAGGAGCTTTTGATGCAGTGGTTCAGTTGTTAGATGCTCACAGTCTCCCAGTTTTCTTCTTTACTTGTTGGTGTCTCCTTTTCACTTACTTGTTCTTAATATGCTTCTAAGTTTCTTGTTTGAGTGTTTACAGAATCATAATTTCAACTGCTTTTATTTACCATCTATACCTACTCCAGAGGTGATAACTAGCTTCATGTTGAAATCTGCCAAATATATGCCCAGTATTGATCTTTTCTGAACTCCAGACATATGCATAATAGACATTTTTATGTTTTAAATGTAACATGTCCAATTTTGATTTCTTAACCTTCCCTTTCAAAACCAGTCCTCTCATAATCTTATTTTTATTACATTAAGGTAATCTCATTTTCCATTTACTCAGGTACAATTATTTGAAATTATCCTTGATTTCCTCCTGTGCGATATCTAATGTATTTAGAGATTTTGATTTTTCTCAGGATATCCCCAGAATCCAATGCTTCTTATCACCTCTTCTGCTGCAACTTTGGATCAGACACCACTGTGAAGTCTGATTCCAAATTTTGCCACTCCACCACACTGCATTTTATTCTTCAAAAAAAAGCTAATATATATATTAGCTAAAAATATATATATATATAAAATATATATATAAAAGCTAATATATATATATATATATATATTTTTTTTTTAGAGAATTAGCCTTTCCTCTGCTCAAACCTCTCCAACTCACTTAAATCAGGAAAATGTTAAGATTCTTACTTTGACCTATAGAACCTTACATAATCTGCTGTTTTGTTATATCTCAGTCTCATCTTCTAATATTCCACCCCTCACTCACTGTATCCTTTATCATTATGCTTCTTCCATTTCTCAAATATTACAGGATGATGCCATTCAGAACCTTTGAACTTGTCCATCTTTCTGACCATGATACTCTTCTTCCGGATCTCTCAGCTACTCTCTGAGCTGTTGGAATTATAATAATTACTTCACTGAATCTTTCCTAATTACCCATTTTCTTCCTCAAAACTTCCTATACATTTTCTTTACTTCATTGGTTCCTAAGTCTTTATCATTCACTATGCTATACATATTCATATTTGTTTTCATTTCTTGTCTAAATTCAAGTCCTTAAGTTCTCCTACAAAGATATTTTTAGTCTTTTTTATTACCTCCTATATCATGAGATCTGGTGTCTTCTCAAAATTGTATGAGGACAAGTACAGCAATTACAGTTTAAAAATTCATTATAAAAATAATTTTGTTATTTACACCAATGATAATTTCTGGAAAATATTATTTACTAATTTAAACAGATTCCCTTCAGCATTTACTATTCTTTGGTACTAGATGGTAACTCTTCTACTATATTCTTTGTGTGATTTGAATGTTGATTGTATTTGTAGGCTTCTTCTCAATTTACATTCACAAGAGAAAAAAAGTCAAATATCCTCTAAAATAATTTACTATGTCAAATCTATTTTTGAGGAGAAAGACTTGTTTGTGTTATATTAAATATGTGTCAGAAAAACCCACTTGCAAGAGATAAATAAAATTAAATCTTAGGACTAGAATAGACTTTCATGCTATCTGACTGAACATTCTCATTTTTCTTGAAAATATTTTTAAACTTAGTATATGCCTGGATACACAGTGCAAATCACAACTAGGCTAAGTGTATTTACTCATTCCACCCATTTCTAGGGCCAACTGTAGCACATTTTTCAACTTTTCTAACAATTAAAGATTAAATTGCTGGGTTGGAAAAAATAGATGAAAATAGATGGTGGTAAAAGAAAAAAAAACAACAACCTGTAATCTTCATAAAAGTTAAACTATTAAATGACCCAAATCACATAATCAATATACATAATAGCATAATGGGACTAGTACAGCAATAAAGTTCATTTTTAGGATAGCAATAAACTTCACATAACGAATCCTGGCCTTCATTCCAGCCACTAAAATCACAGCAGAACACTTCCTGGATTGTATCATCATCGGTCCATATAGGGAAGACAGATGAAACAGTGCTAATTTGTGAAGTTTATAAAGACAATGGCAATTATAGTTTGGTGTTTAATGTCCATTCTTCAATTAGAGAAATTAATTGGGAAGAAAAATAGAGATAGATAAAGGCCTCTGATACAATTGTCTAGCCTTTTCCATAGAGCCAAAACATTTCATTATCATCTATACACAATGTCCATGATATCTTCTGCCAGTGAAACCTAATTAAAATTCTAATATCAAACTATCCTGAGGTTGAAGGTCTACTTACCTTGTTTGTTGCACCACTGTTAATGTAATTTCTTTGAAAATGAAGAATTAATCATGCTACTTAGTGGCTTAAAATGCTTCTATAGTGTCTTGGATTTTTTATAAATTAGATTTAGTATCCCTCCTCTGCTTATCCTCCAATCTCATCTTCTCCAAACTCAATATTACCCGTTTTCTTCTTCTACATCAATTCATTTACATAGCCTCGAATGCCTCGAAAAATTCCAATAGTTTCCCATCTTTGGCTTTTTCTCCTACTTGAAAGCACTTCTCCCCTATTCTATGTCACCTTAATTGGTTAAAGCCAATTAAAACCAAGCTAAAATATTACATTTCTTGACATCCTCTTACTTGTTTAGGAGCATCCAATTTCTTGTTTAGTTTCACATACTTTTTTTCCTTAAGTGCAAAGAAAAAAAATACCTCTCTCAGCAGTTGGACTCTGAAATCCTTAAACAAAATTATAATAGCCTTTAATTTCCATATTCAAAATGCCCAATCATTTGCTATGTATTTAGTATATGCTTGATGACTCATTATATAATGAGCTGCTTAATTATTTTACCAATTAATTACCCCAAGGATTATGCTTGTTCATATTTTCAAAAATTATATAGTAGTTCTATATACTTATCACTAAAATTCCAGGTAAAGATACAGATTTGAAGTATCTGACAAATGTTAAACCTAAACACTCTCTCTCTATGTATGAATATTAAACAATTTTCCTGACATTACACATAGTTAAATAGTTTCTGTTATTAACATATTTGTTCAAATATTAACTACACTATTAATAGTAATAGTACATTCAATAAATATAAGCACAAATAACAACTACAACACATTATATAAATGTAAAACTAAATTAGCAAATACAAGCAGTTTTAACCATGCTGTTGGAAACAGCTATTTTGCTTTCCTCAAAGGAATAAAATAAGTACGAATTTTCTTAATTTTTGATCATATATAATAAAAGACTTGAAAATGTAGTACTTTTACCTCTAAAATTTCATTTCCAAAAGTTGTTTCTCATAAAAATTTAATTGGATATTCTGTGAACATATATTAATTATTATAATAAAATATTAATGATGGAAATTTTGTATTGAAATAGTTTTTGATAACCATAACAAGAATATTAATAATTTTTTAGAATCTGGATAATAGTCTCACAACATAGATCTTACAATTATTACAATAGTTCACAGCTCCATCTACACTAACTCTTTATGCCTAAGATATACTGTAATATCAACATAGTAATGTCAATAAATTATCTTATTGACCTCAGGTGGACATCAATCAAAGTCAAACCTATGTTTCAAATTATCAGAGTGAGTGAAAATAGTTTTTCCTTGGAATATACATTTTTAAATATTTCAGTACAAATATTTAATACAAAATATTTCAAGTGTTCAAGGTGAAGCATATAGGACAAAGCCAAAAAGTGATTATTTGAAGTGGTAATCTATAATCTTGGAGACAAAAATATATGCAAAAACAGGTTCATAATTTATTTTGAAGGATTAGATCAGAACTTCTGAGAACAAGCATAAAAATTGATACTATTATCAGAACCTTAAGCATCATTTTTTTTTTCTTATATATCTGTTGGTATTTTCTCCTTTTTTACTTTTTTCTTTTTTTATATATTTTATTAGTTTAAAAATGCTAATTATGACCACTAACATGGATTCATAGACAATGTGATATGATTTCCAGTGTTTAAAATGCTGTTGTACAGTTCATGCTTAGTGTACATTTCCACACTAAATAATGTCATATTTCTAATTGTCACAAAAAACTTAAATGAGCTTTTAAAATGTATAAATCTCTTCCTACTTGTGAGGGTAAATATTTATTTAAAATATTTTATGTATTTTTTTAATTTTATAAATTTAATGACTGTTTTCAAATGGCAGAATTCATTCAATGTTAGAATTCAAATGATAGAATTCATTCAATATTTACTGATAACCATCAATGATAAGTATTTTTAATATTAACGATAAATATTTTTCAATATCTTTTACATACTCTACATAATTTATTTCATTAAATCATCATAGTAGTCCTAATAGAATAGGCATTATAATCTTTTAATATATAAAGTATGATTGGTACACAGAAAGTTACTTCCCATTTTTAGTCATTACAAAATATTGTCTATATTCTTTGTTTTGCAAACTATTGGGTGTAAGGTTTGAGGGTAAACTCACTAGTCATAAAGAAACAATCAGGAAAATCCATATTATAGTGTGTTCCACAAGCAAGCTAACCTAAACTATTCAAGTGTGGCAATTTTGAATGAAAGTATAAAGATGGTTTAAGATTAAGTAAGATGAACGTAAAATAGCAATAAAATATTTTATAAATAATTAGAATCAATTTGAATTTTTAAGCTATAAAATAAATTTCAGAATGAGAAAATAATTTTTCATTTAGGCTTAGAAATATTGCATAATAAAATTATTTTCTTTTGTGTGATAACATCTTAATGGCTAGGTAGAGAATATCATTTTTAGGAGATGCATACTGAAGTATTTAGGGTTGAAGAGTACAATATACTTCCTTGTGGGAGAGAGAGAAAGGAGAGATTTATTCAGTAAATAAGAGAAAGTATTAATCACTGTTAAATTTAGATGAAGAATACATGTGTTTATTTTCATAACCATTTTTCTTCTCAGCCTACATATAAAAATTCCTGAAATGTATGTTTATTATTAACTCAATATTCATACATTGCAAAACATTGAAATACAAAAATACAGATAAGGAAAGAAAAGAACCTCATCATAGTTATATTGCATAATCAGCAATAATTACTATTTTTTACAGCCCTGACATAAATTCTATCATTCTATAATGTAATTTTATTCATACATAAACTGTCTTTGCACAACTTATTTACGTATGACTTTGTAACTGGGCTTCCCTGTGGCTCAGCTGGTAAAGAATCTGCCTTCAATGTGGAAGACATGGATTCAATCCCTGGGTTGGGAAGATCCCCTGGAGAAGGGAAAGGCTACCCACTTCAGTATTCTAACCTGGAGAATTCCATGGACTGTTAGAGTCCATGGGGTCGCAAAGAGTCGGACACAACTGAGTGACTTTCACTTGTAGCTTGCACTCTAGGCATAAAATACATTTTAAATATACTTTGATTTTGTAACATTATGAGTATTTTCATTTTGCATTCTTTATGACTGTATTCAAAGGCTATTAACACTACTTGGAAATAGTACTAAATTGTCCCCAGTTCATTTGTTTTCCCAGTCTCCTAGGTGAATACTGCAAGCCTTCCCTCTTAGCATCTTTAATTACCCATCTCCTATTCTCATCCTTAAATGAGGCGCTTGGTTTCTATTTCATTCAGTAAATTTAAGTGGTCAGAATAGAACATCCATGGCCACAGTTATGCAGATGTATGTGTCCATGCATATCCGCCACATATATTATTGCTTTTATGCTCACATCAAAGGCTAAGACCAGTTTTTTTAATCTTGTTCTAGATCATATGACTTCTCTCCTACTCAAGGATGTTGTTTTAACAAATATATATCTTTTCTTTTGCATTATCACCCCTTCCTCTTACTAGAAATTTCCCATCAATCAGCACATATATTTTAATAATTCTCATGACAACCTTTACCCATCAGGCTCCCACACAGTTTTCCTCCCTCCTTCGAGAGAAAGAAAAAGTGTCCATTCTCTTTTGAACACTCCATGTCCTTCATTAGTTCTTTGAAAGGTTACCGCCATGTGGAAATCACCCTTGTAAAAATAGACCTAAATCCTATTGGTGGGTACGGAGGACTCACCTTGATGGACTCGTCAGTCACACTTGATGAGGGGAATCAGTCTCTTGTTCTAATAACACTCAACTGACTTTCATAACATCATATTTAACCTTACTTTATTCCTGCTTCTTGGGTTCACCTTGTCGGTCTCCTGTGTTGATTGTCCTCTTCCCCGCAGCCACTAAACACTGATGTTCTCTGGGGCCCTACCGTGCACGCCACTTTGTTGGATGCACTTAACCTGTTTGGTTATCGCAGCCAGTAGATATCCTCATCTGTTTACACCTTTATCAACCTGTTTCAATAACATATGCTATCCTATAGAGAACTCCTATATAACTTTGCTTAGATTTATTTCCAGAAAATTTAGTTTTCCTGCTATTTTATTTTAAATTTTCTTTGTGTTTGTTGCTGGCATATGAATGACCATTGTGAGGTTGATTATGAAAAAAAATTTCTAAATAAATGTTATTTAATTGGATTGAGTATTATCATTGAATTAGACCAGTGTTCTATAAATAAGATCATTCAATCAATTTCTGGTCTTATTCTATACCCATCCTAAAGTTTTTCACCAAGGATCATTGTCTAAATTACATTTCATCTAAATTCTTGAGATGTGTATCCCTTTTACAACTATAGGCTACCTTCCACAATGTTATACATATAGTAGATTCTCAAATTCAATTTGAAGTATGAGTGAATAAGAAAGATGTGAATGAGCAGCCCTGAGGAGAGCCATTTATTCAGGTCTCCATTATAAATAAATTGCAATTATTTAGCAATTATTTGGTCTAGTGTTTGCAAATGGACAACAGATTACATGATAGTCATAGTTTCACCCCATAATTGAACCATCCAGTGATGTAATTTCTTTCACATAGGAGTTTAACTAAGTAGTTGTTGGATTAATAAATTCAAGAGAGAAATGTTATACATGATGAAAAGAAAAAAATAATTATGATGATCTCTATCTAATGAAAGCACATTGAGAAATAAGAATAAAGTCTCCAGAACCCACCATGTGGAAAAACAATAGAAAGTGGTTGGATACTAAGTCTGAAAGACAATAAATAATCATTTAAATAATTATTATCAGTAAATGCAATATGCATCTTTTAGGTGTGAAACAATATGCATTTACATAGCCGATCTATTTTAATCCTCCAAATTCTATTTTATCGTGGATGTGGAAGCTTTGAGATGTTAACATGTCTGAACCAAAGCAACCAGAAAGAGACTGCCTTGAACAGTTGTCTTTGGAGACAACAACTAGTTGCTACCCAAGTGTTTGGATTAATTTTTTTTTAAATCCATTTACCTTTCTGAAATCTTCCTATAGTCTGATTCTAAGCTCAGATCAATTGACAAATGAATAATACATCTAATCTGACTAACATGTGAATCCCTGGGCTCAGAAGTTGACTTGTTAATGTCTCTACTTATTCTCTGTACAACATAAACCTGAAGGGAATTCCCTTTTCAGTTGTACCAAATTTTAATTTTTAAAACTTTACGTTCCATCTAAGACAAAAGCCCCATAAACTAGAAAGCATCCTGTTAGGCCACTTGAGAAAAATAATATCCAAATATTCTCAAATTTTTCTTCATATAATACAAAATACTTTCTTTAATAAAAAGTATATATTTTCACAGAATGCAGAACATACTGCGTAGACAGTATTCACACATTGTCAGTCAAGACAGTTAAACATATATGCAATTTTATTGGACAATGAAACAGCTACATTGCCTTAGAGTCAAAGCAATGAAAAAACCACTCAGAGACATAATCACAAAGCACAGCTTAGCAAAATTTAGAATTGCAAAATAATATACAGGTTTCAGATCAGATTGGGATAAACCTTTCATTTTTGTTTCTGTCAACCTTCTGAAAAGAACAGCTTCTCAATTCTGTTTGAGAAAGTTAAATTGCTTTCAAGTTAATATTTCTGACAAAGTAGACCCTAAATCATTTTCCTGAATCTTGCTATTTGACCATTAATCCTATCTATGAATATATATTTTGTATATATATTATATATATATATATATGAGTTAGGGTGATTATATATATTATATATTTATTATATATTTATATATATTTATTATATATATGATATATTATATGTATTATACATATATAATAATATACATATATTATATGTATTGTATATGCATATATATGCAACAAATGAGAGATTGATATTTATAAAATAAAGTTATTGTAGTTCAACAAGCCCTAGTTTGTCTTAATTGTCAATTTTATATCCAACAATTCATTAGAAAGTAAACACAGATTTATGGTAGTTCAGAGGCAGGCTTTTTCACATTGGTCAACGCCAAATCCACATTCAAATCACTTTCTGATGGGAAATCTGCTAGCTTTGTCCTTCCTCTGCAGGCCCACTTAGCCCCAGTGTGGATCTTCGTAAGGGTTGGCCAGGATTGCCCAAGGTTCTCTGAGAGGGCTCTCCACCTCAAACATTACTCCTCTCTCCTACTCATTACTCTCAGAGAACAAATCCTTTCCTCTGGTTGGACAATTCTTGGAGGTAAAACAGTATCCTGAATTGTAGAATAATATCTGTTTTGGCAGATATTAAGAATGTTATACCTGATTTTTTAAAAAGACATTAAAATAGATGCCTGAAATGCATCCTAACTCAGGATCTTTTAACACCCAGATTTATTAATGCTGCTTACTAATTTTTCAATTTATTCAATTTATTAGAGGTTTTTTTTTTTTTTTCCAGACAGCTCCAGCACTTGTTTTCTTAAATGATTTCACCAAACTGTTTAACTAACTCAAGGAAAATGAGTGTATTTAACATATTAAAGAAAACAACGCTTTACTAAAACTATGTTGATCTGCTGACTTTTATAATATTTCATTCAATATAGTACCTCTTGGGGTATGAGTTTTCTAAATGAGATTTGCAGTTTTTCAAAAAAGTCAAACAGTTTACAATGCTTCCTGACATAATGGTTTCCTGTTTATTCATTAGGAAAAAAGTGATGTAAAATTTGAAATATCCAACCAGCTTTTTCTGTAAACACAGCGTCTATGCACAAAATGAAAATGTGATCCTCACCCAAGCATATTTCTTAGTAATTGACCACATGAAATCAAAGAAAGTTATAGCTCGTTGTTGCCACTTTATTATTGGGGTATGAAGTTTCACACAAAATGCACAAAAACAATGGAAGGTTAAAAATTGAAAAAAGCTTCTTATTCTATGAAATGAAACTAACAGAGAGATCAAAAAAGGATGATAACATAAAATAATACCTACCTGAACCCGTATTCCTTATTATTCCTCACTCCTATTTATTTATGTCATTCTGTAGCCTCATTTCTTCAGCTATGATAATTAAATCAAAGCTTTCCCTTTCACTTTCTTCTCCTGCTGTTTATATTTCAAGTGGACAACAAGAAAGGAATAATGAAGAAGAAATTTTGACTTAGTTATCATACATGAAGGAAACAAGAATCATCTAAAATATTACTAGGAGTGAGAAGCATAACCAGTAAGAATATACTCATTGCCATATCATTAAAACTTGATCTCTCTATAATTGCATCTATAGAAAAAAATTTTTCTACCTCTCAATTTTGTTCCATTTTATCTATTTAAGAACAAATCTGCCTTGGCAAAATAGCAATTATTTTTTAAATTTTATAAGAGTTCTGAAAAAATTCTCCACAAACATCTCTAACACAGTTATTAGTGTTCAAAATTTAGAATATCTTGATCATCTTTACATTTTCTTGACCAATAAAGAAATGACATCTCAATACATTTAATAATATATTTAATGATTGAATTGATACTTTAAAAGTATAGTGTTCTTTAACTTACAATCAAAAGTGGAAAATTTCTTCACTTTTTAAAAAAATTAAACTTTCCACCTTTTCATTCTGGCAAGTTACATCCAATTATATTTTTTTCTTGTATTTATTCTTAGAGCTGTGTAACTTTTTCCTCTTTCAGGTTAAAAAAATAACTTTATATAAACTTATTTAATTTCCTATTTTCAAGCTTGAAGGAAGGGAGTTAGTGAGAGAAGATATAGCTCTTCCTATTCCAGCTCCCAAAGCCATAATAACCTCATCTCATCATCTTCTTCCTTGAGCAGCAATTTCTGATCCCTCTCAATTTCGGTCAGCAGTTCTATCGTTCCCTCCTTGTGGGGTTACTCAGCTGAATGATGTATATTGAACATATCACATGTCAACATCTGTTCTAGGTTGACACGTTCTAGGAATGGATTGTGTTTGATGGGAAAAATAATAGAATTCAGATAAAATCCTGACCCTACTGGATACAGAATTATCATCCTACCTTTCTTGGCTAATACTTATTTCTGACCTTAGAGTAATAGGGTATTTGTTTGTTTTTGTACTCACATACTTTTTCTTGACCTACAATTTATTTGACACACAAAATTTTTCTAGAGTTTCCTTTCCTAAATATTAACTTAAATGCTATGTCTGCTGATGCCACCGTTAGTTGCACTGTTGTCTTTCTGGATATCTAATCATATGCCTTTGGGTCATTTGGACTCAACTCTGTTTCCCAAAATAAAATTTAATAATTGTACTGTCTAGATCAAGTATATTATAGCTACCAAATAGCAAATATTTAAAAAATCTAAACTAAATTGCTGATTAAAAAAAAAGAACTAGAGAGAGAATACAAATCTAGAATGAAGGAGTAACTGATGGAACACCAGCTCCACTGTGGAGCCAGGAGGACATGTAAACTCGACAAAGGTGCAGAGACTCATCCAAAGCAGAAGAAAGGTCTCTTCCTTCGGTACAGAGAATAAGAAGGCAGAAATAACTGTGGAGGGAGATTTTGAATATATGGAGTTTAGAAAGTTTTGTCTAGTGGTCTTTCTGAGATATAGGAATTGAGTTTGTTTGCTGAGAACTAGGTGATTTTATGAAAATAGAAAACTAATTGAAAACAATTTCTAAAGAAATGGGAGAGAGTGCACACCAGAAAGATTGTAAGGTGGAGTTTAGAGTCCTGTTGAGATTGAGACTCTAGGATTTGCAGTGACACCAAATAATGAGGCTCTTTGATGTTTCAGGGCAATCAGCTGCACTTGGCAGCTTACTGATAGTTGAACCTTAAGAAGGTGAAGCAAGAAACACTTAGAAAGACTGGGGAAATTTCTATCTGTAACTTGGCTGATGTTTGTTACCAAAACTGAGAATAATATCTAACTTTTGTTTTCTAGAAAAAATGCAAAATTTAAACTAATCTAGCATATGATATCAATACTTTAATAAACAACAGTATATAGGTCTTTCTGGAGATACAAATTTTCACATGAGAAAAATTTGTGAGTAAACTTTTATCATGGTTAATCAGATGGACACACATACACAGAGCATTAACTAAAATAATGAAGTGTTTTTAGATGATATTTTGACCACCAAGATGTATTCTGCATTTTGATATTTCTTTCATTAATAAAGCAAAACTCTGAAGTATACTTAAGTTACAATGTTGAGTTTTAAGTCTCCTGAGAAACCTGTATGCCATTCAAGAAGCAACAGTTAGAACTGGACATGAAACAAAGGACTGGTTCAAAATTGGGAAAGGAGTACAACACAGTTGTATATTGTTACCCTGCTTATTTAACTTCTATGCAGAGTACAAGATGCTAAATGCCAGGCTGGATGAATTACAAGCTGGGATCAAGATTCCCAGAAGAAATATCAACAACCTCAGATATGCATATGATACCACTGTAATGGCAAAATGTGAGAGGAACTTGATGAGGGTGAAAGAAGAGAGTTAAAAAGTTGACTTAAAACTCAACATTCATAAAACTAAAATCATGGTATCCAGTCCCATCACTTTATGGCAAATAGAAGAGGAAAAATTGGAAACAGTGCAGATTTCATTTTCTTGGGCTCCAAAATCACTATGAATGATGACTATATCCATGGAATTAAAAGATGCTTGCTCCTTAGAAGGAAAGCCATGACAAACCTAGATAGTATTCAAAAAACAGAGACATCACTTTGCTGACAAATGTCTTTATACTCATGGCTATGGTTTTTCCAGTAGTGATGTACTGGATATGAGAGTTGGACCATAAAGAAGTCTGAGTGCTGAAGAATTGATGCTTTTCAATTCTGCTACTGGACAAGACTTATTGGAAAAGTCTTATGGGCTTACCCACTAGAAAAGGCCTTAATGCTGGGAAATTTTGAAGGAAAAAGTAGAAGGGAGTGGCAAAGAATGAGGTGGTATCACTTCATGAGTTAGATGGTATCACTAACTCAACTGACATGAATTTGAGCGACATCTAGGAGAGGTGGAGGACAGAGGAGCCTGGCATGCTGCAGTCCATGAGATCACAGAGTCGACTTTTTGCATCAGATGACCAAAGTATTAGCGCTTCGGCTTCAGCAACTGTCCTTCCAATGAATATTCATGGTTGATTTCTTTTAGGCTTGACTGGTTTAATCTCCTTGTAGTCCAAGGCATTCTCAAGAGTTTCTCCAACACCACAATTCAAAAGCAAAAATTAATACATTGTAAATAAACTATACTTCAATAAAAAATAAGGATTGAAAACATTTTTAAATAAAACTAACTTGTTATAGTTTATAAGAATTTCAGTTCTTTGTCTAAAATTGTTTGCTTTGTGTGTAAGTCACACTATCTATTTATTTAAAAATCTTAGACTTATGGGATATGGGCTTCCTGGAATTCCTATAATTTCCACTGAATATATTTTGGAATTTTTTTCTTTGAAATCTCAGTGTACCTTTCCTAAGGGTATATTAACAGTATCAATGTCAGAGTAAACCTATAATATGGATAGAATACTAAAATATCAACTAACTGATAAGAATGAATATACTCTACTTTCAAGGTACTTGGGAACTATACTAATTGGCCATAACAAATTATCACAAATTGGTGGTTTACAACAGCAGAAAAAATAAATTAAAAATCAGATTATAATAATAAAATATCTATTTTGAGTGTTTACTATAAAATTAACTGATATATATGAAATATTTTATCTCATTCTTACTATCTAAAACCACTGTATTGTTTTCAACTCTCTCCCCTATACATACATATAGAGTATAATATATATTATAAATGAAATAAAAATAGTTGGAATCAATGTATATTTATCATAATTATATATTACATATGTTAGATACATATGTACACACCTGCAAGGACAAACACACATGCACAAACACATGCTGACAATCTGATGGAAAGCATAAAGAGAAGCTGCTTCCTTTTCCCACAATTAGTGCTGTTTATTTCCTTCTCATTTTTATTATATTTTCACTAGAACACATCAATTAGCAAAGGGGTCTTTTTAGTTTCCAGATGGCAGAAAACAATGACCTCTCTCCTTAGATTCACTTAAAGTATAATTTTTTTAAGTATAAATAGTAAAGACATATTTTTAGAGAGTATCCAAATTGAAGATAGAAAGACTTTCCTTGTAGTCAAGTGGCTGAGACTGTATGCTCCACTGCAGAGGGCAATGGGTTCTTGGGTTCTGGTTGGGGAACTAAGATCCCGCATGCCCTATGCCATGGCCAAATTAAAAAAAAAAAAAAAAAAATGAAGGTATTAAAAAAGAATTAAAGAAAAGGAAGGAAGAAAAGCGCACCAGTGAATCATGGAACAACTTCAAAGAGCCTTGTAAAAAAGTTTTAGCCGTGTCTGACTCTTTGCAACCCCATGGACTGCAGCCCGCCAGGCTGCTCTGTCCATGGGATTTTTCAGGCAAGAATGCTGGAGTGGGTAGCCATTCCCTTCTCCAGGGGATCTTCCTGACCCAGGGATCAAACCTTTGGGTCTCCTGTGTTGCAGGCAGGTTCTTTACCACCCGAGCCACTGTTAATTGAAGTCCTTGAAAGAGGGATGGGGTGTCAGAAAAGCTATTTTACAAAACAATTTTGAAAATAATTCTAAATTAGATGAAAACCATAAATGCGCAGATTCAAGAAACTCATCAAAATCACTCTGAGAACAATAAAGAAAACTACATGAAGATAAATAAAAATCAGATTGCTCTAAAACACTGATAAAAACCTTTAAAAGCAGCCAGAGTAGAAAGACCGATTATAAAAATTGGAACAAAAATAAGAATGACAGCAGAATTCTTCTTCAAAGCAATGAGTATAATAAGGAAGCAGGGCAAAATGTTGAAAGGTAAAACCCAACAATCTAGAATTCTACACTCTGAAAATATTTTTCAACAACAAAGGCAAGGTGAAAAGGAAAGTTAGAAGAAATCCTCCAGGCAGAACAAAAATATATCAGGAAGAAATGTGGATCAAACCAAAAGAATGAAGAAAATAAAGTTTTATTGAAATATACACAGTATAAAAGCAGGAAAGAGAATGAAAAAGTATCCGCCAAAGATGACATTTCAACCTATTCCTTATTGAAGGAATAATAATAGACATTTATAGTAATGGAGCATGTGGGAGAAATACTGGCCTAGAGTATGTTCAAAGAGAGTGGAACTTTGGTTATAAGAAGCCCTGTATATTTGGCAGAATATGAGAGACTTAAGTGTCTAAAACAACTTGTTAATTTTAGGACTAGGAAAGGTATTCAGACTGAAAAAATAGTCATTCCTAGAAAGCTCTGTGTATGAAACACATATTCCTCTATCACTTCACAGAAGTGTTAAATCACAGAAAAGCCATAAATCAACAACATAAGTAGAGAGTGCATCGTGGTTACTCACTTAGAAAAGTATGGAAGCAAGGCTTTTAGAAAGGTTCAGCATACTATTAAAGATTCCGAACCCTATCTTTCCTCTATCATACTTATCATTTGACTTATTTTTCCCTGGTGGCCTCATGGTGGCAATGCAGTTCCAGAAACAACATTCATAGTTCAGGCAAAGAGAATGAGGGAAAAGGTGACTTTAAACTTGACCAAAAAAAAAAAAAAAAACTTTCTATAGAGACTTTTTCTACGTCACATGGCAGGAATGTATATGTTCAGTTCAGTTGCTCAGTCTATCCGACTCTTTGCGACCCCATGAACTGCAGCACGCCAGGCCTGCCTGTCCATCACCAACTCCCAGAATTGAGTCGGTGATGCCATATATATGTAGCCACTTCTTGTTGGAAGGGAGCTTGAAAGTCAAGTATTTCAACCTACAAGAATCTATGTAAGAGAAAGACAAAGGAGGAAAGAGTTTAGAATGATGTCATGTGACTTCTTGTTTATAAGGGCCCACATCATAAAGCAGTAATCCTGAGATAAAGAAGCCAACAATATAAGGCTAGAGAGGAAACTGGTTATTCAAATGGAATAGAAGATTCGTTAAAAAAAATTACTTACAATATTCTAATGGGCTTCCCACAATCTTTCAATAAATTGCAAAATGTACCAAAATTTTTATTTTGTAAAATAATGATTATAACAATAAACTATGTAAGAGTTTTTAAAAATCTATAAAATTATCATTTTCTGCAAGAAGCAATCTGTGGGAAATCATCATTTCTGTAAGAAGCAACTGAAAGGACCATTAAAGAATAAAATTATGAATAGATTTTAGTCTAATAGATCCAGATCTTTGTTACTCAGGGAAAAAATGGTAAACTAATTCCCTTTCTCTTTTCTTCTCTTTCTCTCTCTCTCTCACACACACATATGTGCAAATATACACAGAGTCACTCAATGCCACAAAATAAATATTTTTTACTAAGAATGGGGAGAATTCTCACTCCTACAGATCCTTGACTTCCGTTCCTCACATAAAAGAGCTGCCAATTGCTGGTCTAATAGGAACAATCTTATTCAAAAATTATTAGTAAACTAAATGGAACCATCATAGACTCAAGTAATGATAGTGCATAATTTAAAAAGAAAAGATAAAGAAACAGTGTAATCAAATTGATGGCAAAGAACTCGGGGCAAGAATACAGCAGTAAGGCAATTAAAAATCAAGATACAAAATATACTTTTTTAAACCTGAGGACTTTGAATATAGAATTTAAGTTTTGGATATAAAAATTCAGGGAAGTTATAATGGTTGACTATTGTGGCTGTTATTTGATTGCTAAGTCATGTCTGACTCTTTTGTGACCCCCATGGACTATAGCTGACCAGACTCCTCTGTCCATGGGATTCTCAAGGAAAGAATACTGCAGTGGATTTCCATTTCCTTCTCCAGGGGATCTTCCCCATCCAGGGACCAAACACTGGTAGGCAGATTCTTTACTGTCTGAGTCACCAGTGAAGTCCATATGGGTGAGGGTAGATGAGACAAAATATTATCTGGTAGAACTCAGGAAAAAAAAAAAAAAAGCAAAACAAAACAGCACAGAAAAAGTAAACTTTCTATATATAGTGGGGAAAAAATGTATAATAGAATGGGTATTGCAAAGGAAACAAAAATGAAATCTAAAATAACTTGTGAAAAATAATATGGAATAGTAATAACTATAGAGGACAAATAAAGGAGAATATATATTTGTAGTGAATACCCATTAAGGAAAAAAAATAGAATAAAAGCATTTGAAAAAATTTTTTCAAGCAAAGTTTTGAGGGATTAATCATATGCTCATGAGTTCATGCTCAAAGAGTCATGTGAAAGTGAAATTCACTCAGTCGTGTCCGACTCTTTGCAACCCATGGACTGGTCCATGGAATTCTCCAGGCCAGAATACTGGAATGGGTAGCCTTTCCCTTCTCCAGGGGATCTTCCCAACTCAGGGATCAAACCCAGGTCTCCCACATTGCAGGTGGATTCTTCACCAGCTGAGCCACAGGGAAGCCCAAAAATACTGCAGTGGGTAGCCTACCCCTTCTCCAGCGGATCTTTCCAACGAAGGAATCGGACCAGGGTCTCCTGAGTTCATATTGTATTGTACTGTAAAGTACCCAGATCTAATAGTATTGAGCCAAGACCTAGGAAATTTCCTGGGCTTCAGAGATAATAAAAAATGCCTTGAAGCAGTCAAGCAGAAAGACTATACCATCCTTAAACAGTGCTGTATTTCACTAGTGCACCCTGACAAAGACTCACTGTGCTTGGCCAAATGACCTTACTGATGGATTGGTGGCAGTGCCATTTAAATTACCCAATACTTGAATAGCACTTCTGTGGGTAAACAGGGGTGAACATTAAGAGTAAGAATGCCCTAATGTTAGATGCTTCAAAACAATAGAGAAATACAATCAAGGTTCAAAGGGAATTTAGAAAACATAATAATCTAAGGAAAATGGGAGGCAGGGATAAATGATTAAATCAGGAAATAATGAATAGAAAAACAGAAAAACAGTAACACTCCCAGATAAACTCAAGAATTCAGTCTTTGAATTTTCTAATGCATAGATAAAATTCATGTAAGAAGAAAAAGAGAAGAACATGCAAATTTGTGAACTCATAAATGAAATTGAGGGAATAATGACATTCAGAGAAAGTTTAAAAACAATCCTCAGAGAAATCTTTGTTGTTGTTGTTCAGTCACTCAGTCCTATCTGACTGTTTGTGATTCAATGAACTACAGCACAACAGGCTTCCCTGTCCTTCACCATCTCCTGGAGTTTGCTAAAACTCATGTCCATTGAGTCAGTGATACCATCCAACCATCTTATCTTTTGTTGTCCTCTTCTCCCACCTTCAAACTTTCCCAGCATCAGGGTCTTTTCCAATGAGCCAGCTCTTCGCATCAGATGATCAATGTATTGAAGCCTCAGCTTCAGAATCAGTCCTTCCAATTAATATTCAGGAGTGATTTCCTTTAGGATTGACTGGTTTGATCTTCTTGCCATCCAAGGAATTTTCAAGAGTCTTCTCCAACACCACAGTTCGAAAGCATCAGTTCTTCAGTGTTCAGCCTTTATGGTCCAACTCTCACATCCATACATAACTACTGGAAAAACCATAACTTTGACTATATGGACCATTGTTGGCAAAGTAATGCCTCTGCTTTTTAATACTCTGTCTAGGCTTGTCATAGCTTGTCTTCCAGGGAGCAAGCATCTTTTAATTTCATGGCTACAGTCACTATTTGAGGTGATTTTGGAGGCTGAGAAAATAAAAAATTAAAGATGACACCACTCTTATGACAGAAGCAAAGAGGAACTAAAGAGCCTTCTGATGAAGGTGAAAGAGGAGAGTGAAAAGCTGGTTTAAAACTCAACATTCAAAAAATTAAGATCATGGCCTCTGATCTCATCACTTCAAATAGATGGGGAAACAATTGGAACAGTGATGGACTATTTTCTTGGCTTCAAAATCTTTGCCTAGTGTTTTATAAAAACATTAAGTAGTAGTAGAGGGTTGATGAGGAAATACATACTAAAAATATTGACCAAAGAGCAGAAAGACCTAAATTGCTTTTAGTCATAGAAGAAATAGAAAAGAATTTTTTCAGTTTCTCTTCTCTGAAAGCATGATTCCATAATTTCACATTTAACTTCTATCAAAACCAAAAGTAATTAATTACTCCAATACTATATTAAATATGTCAGAGCATAGAGAAGAAAAAATTAAACAAAAAGTCTTTGAAATTCATTTCAAGTCTCCATCAAAATGTTGACCGCAGAATTAGGGTACTGTTTCACAGTCACAGTTAACTGCAGACTAGTCTCCTTTCTCCATATGAGAGGGTCACTGTGATGGTTCAGTACTAATAACTGTCAATAAAATTTGATTTAGTGATAAAGAGAGGAAAATTATGGCCATTCATTCATTCAGTGTTGATAAAATCAGCATCTATTTTTATTAAAAATAAACAGACTGATGTAAGACTCATTTTTCTCTCACAACCTACAATTCATTTTGTCCATAAGTCCTGTCAGCTGTCAAAATACAACTAGACTTGAACATTTCTTATCACATCTACTTGTACCATAGTCCAATCTATATCCCATCATTCCTATTGCAAGAATCTCATACTTACTGGTTTCCTTGTTTCAAATCTTGTGCTCCTGGGGTCTGTTGTCAAAACCACAGCAAGATCAGACTCTATACAAATTGTCCAGTGATTTTTCATCTCACTCAGACTTTCCAAATCTTACAAAGAATGAAACATCTTAAAAAGTTATTCTCTTAGAATAGCACTGAAGCATGTATATTACCACATGTAAAATAGATGACCAGGGCAAGTTCAATGTGTGAAGCAGGGCACTCAAAGGGACAACCCAGAGGGATAGAGTGGGGAGGGAGATGAGAGGGGGACTCAAGATGGCGGGGGAGGCACATGTGCGCCCGTGGCCGATTCATGTCGATGTATGGCAAAAACCACCACAATATTGTAAAATAATTATCCGCCAATTAAAATAAATAATTTTTTAAGTGACTCTCTTGCCTCTTACTCTCTGCCCTTGGGAGACAGTGGTAAAGAACCTGCCTGCCAATCAGGAAACAGAGATGCAGGTTCAATCCCTGGGTTAGAATATCCCCTGGAGGAAGACACAGTGGGGCCCACTCCAGTATTTTTTTTTTTTTTTTTTATTAGTTGGAGGCCAATTACTTCACAACATTTCAGTGGGTTTTGTCATACATTGATATGAATAAGACATAGAGTTACACGTATTCCCCATCCCGATCCCCCCTCCCACCTCCCTCTCCACCCGACTCCTCTGGGTCCTCCCAGTGCACCAGGCCTGAGCACTTGACTCATGCATCCCACCTGGGCTAGTGATCTGTTTCACTATAGATAATATACATGCTGTTCTTTTGTAATATCCCACCCTCACCTTCTCCCACAGAATTCAAAAGTCTGTTCTGTACTTCTGTGTCTCTTTTTCTGTTTTGCATAGAGGGTTATCATTACCATCTTTCTAAATTCCATATATATGTGTTAGTATGCTGTAATGTTCTTTATCTTTCTGGCTTACTTCACTCTGTATAATGGGCTCCAGTTTCATCCATCTCATTAGAACTGATTCAAATGAATTCTTTTTAACGGCTGAGTAATATTCCATGGTGTATATTTTTCCACAGCTTCCTTATCCATTCGTCTGCTGATGGGCATCTAGGCTGCTTCCATGTCCTGGCTATTATAAACAGTGCTGCGATGAACATTGGGGTGCACGTGTCTCTTTCAGATCTGGATTCCTCAGTGCGTATGCCCAGAAGTGGTATTGCTGGCTCATATGGCAGTTCTATTTCCAGTTTTTTAAGAAATCTCCACACTGTTTTCCATAGTGGCTGTACTAGTTTGCATTCCCACCAACAGTGTAAGAGGGTTCCCTTTTCTCCATACCCTCTCCAGCATTTATTGCTTGTAGACTTTTGGATAGCAGCCATCCTGACTGGCGTGTAATGGTACCTCATTGTGGTTTTGATTTGCATTTCTCTAATAATGAGTGATGTTGAGCAAAGGAAACTATAAGAAAGGTGAAAATACAGCCCTCAGATTGGGAGAAAATAATAGCAAGTGAAGAAACAGACAAAGGATTAATCTCAAAAATATACAAGCAACTCCTGAAGCTCAATTCCAGAAAAATAAATGACCCAATCAAAAAATGGGCCAAAGAAGTAAACAGACATTTCTCCAAAGAAGACATACAGATGGCTAACAACCACTCCAGTATTCTTGCCTGGAGAATCCCACGGATAGAGGAGGCTGGTGGGCTACAGTCCATAGAGTCATGAAGAGTCGTACATGACTAGAGCAACTTAGCAGGGCACACATGCTCTGAGCTTACCTCACACTGTTAATCCATTCCTCCTGTATCTCAGCTCCTCTGGTCAGCCAGCTTTAATTTAACCAACAAGAAAGCACTGTGTCAGGAATTTGGCTCTTAAATTGTCCCTCCTAGAGTCTTCCCCTATATCCACATGTGTGGCAGTTATTTTTAGATGAGCAGATGATATAGCCATATTTCTATTCTTCCTTCTTGGAGGAAGAAGATGGAGAAGGAAATGACATCCCACTCCAGTGTTCTTGCCTGGAGAATCCCAGGGACAGAGGAGCCTGGTGGGCTGCCGTCTATGGGGTCGCACAGAGTCGGACGTGACTGAAGCGACTTAGCAGCAGCAGCAGCAGAGGAGAAGAACTGCAATTTGGACAGATGCAGCAAAAGTCCCAACATCAGAACCACTTCCTAGAGTCTCTTAAAGAGAATGATGAGTGGGTGATGCAGAGCTAACCAGTGATGTAAGCAGGAACCACTGGGTACTGACTCATTCCCAAAAGCCCATAAAGGTTAGTTGGGGATAAGTAGGGTGGTAGTCTCATCTGGCATGCACTATTGTTGATTGTTCTTCCCTGTTCTTCCACTTGCACTATTACCATGATGCCTAGAGAAAAAATAATTTCTTAAGCTCATGAGGGCCTGAGTCAAGCCTTAAGAACAATGGAGCAGATATGGAAAGAATCTGAATGCTGATGCTATTGATGCATTCACTGGATAAGCCCTGGGTTTTCTCTTATGTTCTTTCAGGAGTTTAAACCTTTCCAGATTGGGTTCTCTAGTGTGTAACTGAACCATTCCTAAACAGATATGGTATATAAAGCACTGGTGGTGGTTTAGTCACTAATTTGTGTCCAACTCTTGTGACCCCATGGACTGTAGCCCACCAGGCTCCTCTGTCCATGGGATTTCACAGGCAAAAATACTGGAGTAGGTTGCCATTTCCTTTTCCAGGGACAGTCACTACTCTTTAATAGTCTCTTAAAAATATCCATACAGGTGAACTTACAGGGCTCTCTCAGTCACTTGGCTGGATAAAATGACAAGTAGGTATCCGTATGAAACTGTATGATGCTGCATTTTCCAAACACTAAAGATGATAAGATCAATTAGTAGAAAGAAAAATTGCTAATAATCTTTATACATAATAATTATGTAATTAGATAATGGCAATGCAATTAAAATCCAAATAGCATTAATATTAAGAATTCCAATGATCTGGATTAGAATTTCCCTTTTTTTACCCAGACATATGGAGTGTATCTTCTTTTTTTTTAACTCTATGTAATGTTTAGTTTATATTGTGTTTAATCTGCCAATTCTTGAATGTGCATTCTCTATTCTGTATGCCCAGGCTTGTGGATAATGAGTGAATGTCAAGGATGCTCACTTGATAACATCTTTGATGAACTGCTTGGTATGACTTCCCTGGTGGGCCTTTCTTATGTGCGCTTCTGGCAAGACTGAACCATGAATTTCAACTTTCATCGTGATGGATACCAATTACCACAGTAAAGACAGTCTGTGTTGATCTGAATTAATCATTATGACAGCAAGACCCTTGTCCTCTTTCCATTTTCTGTCAGTCCATTAGCCCAACTTTTTCTTTCCAAGCAGTTCAGACTTGTGTTACTATCTCATGCAACAAAAAGCAGTAAATATTACTGCTATTTATTTGACTTTGGAAATGAGGTTATCAAACCGATAACTAATTATATGTGTAAAAAGTATTGACAATGCCGCTCCAGCATTATTATGTTCTGTTTTCTTTTGATAATGATTTCTTTTGTCCTTGTAAGGAAAATTCATAAAGATAATATGCTCTTTGTTTCTGTATTAACGGATGCAAACTTAGAGAACTCTGAGCTACTCAATAGCTTCACGAAGCCCAGCACAGCAGTGGGGTTATCTTTGTCATTCAGGCAGTTGAGGGCAGAGTAATCAAGCAGGGACAGAGACTCAGAGTTCTGCCTGACTTTGCCACTAATCCCTTTTCAGTAATCTCCTGAATAATTCCCTTTATTTAAATTGCTCTAAGAATTCAGAGATATAGTGCCTTTCAGCCTGAAAACACATATGCCTGACATTAGAGAGAATGAAATTACAGCCTATAATTTGTTTTTATGTACGTTAAGCTTCATTTCCTATGTCTGCAATTGACAATATAGGTGATAAAGTGGAAAGGATTAGATTACACAATAAACAGAAAATTCTCAGCCAATTAAATATTGTTTAACAACAAAATTTATAAGCAGGGATACAAATACAAATTGTATTTTGTTGCTAAAGTGGAGGTGACCTTGAATAGAGATCCTGTAATCAGGATAAGTCAAGAATTCAGATTTTTTTTTTAAAGGGCATTATTTTAAATTGTACAATTAATTTAGAACTTCAATTGTATATAGATGATATTCCATTAGGGTAGAGTAAATGATAAGTATTTTTTCTAATTTTAAAATGTATTTGTCACTTAAAAAGACAGACATATGTATGTGTGCATTTTAAAGAAGTGAATAAACTATTTTTTCATACATTGCTTTTTGTTGTATTAGTGCTGTGCAAAAACATGAAGAGTATTTTTTCCATCTGTTCTAAGGATAACAAAAATTAAATTAATGGTATATATGGAGAGTATAAGATTTGCCTGTATAGTTTTATTTTCCCTATGACTTCGTTAGTTCAATTTCAGAGAAGAGTCTAATGCCCTACATTAGGCAATGCAGGAGAGTCATATGTCTCTAGTAGGTTAATGTTTTTCCTTTTAACTTTAAAAAAAAAATTCAGCACATGGTCTTCCCTGGTGATACAGTGGATAAGGATCTGCCTTCCAATACAGGGAACACGGATTCAATCCCTGTTCCCAGGAAGATTTCATGCAAGGGAGCAGCTAAGCTCATGCCCTACAACTACCTGAGCCCATGCTCTGTAGAGCTCGCGAGCCACAACTACTGAAGCCTGTGCACTCTGGATCTGTGAGCCGAAGCCAAAAGGCCCCTGTGGTGAGACTACTGAAGTCCAGCAAGCTGCAACAACTGAAGTCAGAGTGCCTAGAACTTGTGTTCTGCAGCAAGGGAAGCCACTGCAATGAAGAGCTTGTGGACTGCAGCTGGAGAGTAGTCTCCACCCTCCACAACTAGAGAAAGCCTGTATGCTGCAATGAAGATCTGGTGCAGCCGAAAATAAATAAATAAAGTAAATAAAATAAAATGCAGCATTATGAAAATATTTCCACAGAGGTTATTCAATGGAATATACCTAAAGCTGAAATAGTCATCTCTCTGTTAATGAGTACGAATGGAAATAATTTTTTCTGAGGTGAGTTTATTTCCATAATTTGTATTAGTTTTTGTGAAATGGTAGTGTGTTTTGTCTATAATGGCTATTCTTAATTCTAAATTAAATGCTTCTGAGTTACAGAGAAATGCATCATTGTCACTGGGTCCTGGTTGGTTGATTGATTAAATTGCATTGCATTTTGATAGCTAATGTAACCTATTAAGTTAAACTGAATTTGCTGATATAAACACTTGGTGACACGCTATACTTGTGTGTTCATTTTTGGTGTGTGTGAGAGAATGACTGTTTATCATCTCAGAATAGAATCTGAGTACTGCTTTTTAAGTTTATAGCTTATACATGACGGTGTTTGTATATGCACAGCCTTATTTAATTCCCAATGATCACAGTGATAGCTCTACATCTCTAGTCTGCTCCTTTCAGTCAAACTAGGACAAAAATCAAATTCAATGACATCCCCACACCTCCAGGAGAACTTGTCCCTGAGTAGATAATTAGTAAACATTCAAAGGAGAGGAGGTTCAAAAAGTGGTTGCAGTAAACATATTAGAATATAAGCAAAGTAAATAGTTTGCAATTACAAATTAATAAGAATGAGGATTAGAACAGAAAGAATTCAAATATTTTTAAAGTTAAAATTATGGTAGCAGTTATCATCAACTGTATTTTCAAGTATAATGAAGTATATTTTCCCTAAATTCAAGGGATAATGCAAAATAAAGTATATTTTGTCTAAATTCAAGGGATAATAATGCAATTTAGGCAAAATCAATTTGCCTAAATTCGAGGGGTAACCATTTTGTTTTTGTTCAAAAACAGGTTAATTCTGTTTGTTAAAATTCCTGTTATCAAAAATTTGGTGTATTGCTCCATTGCACTGAGAAATTTTGATTAAAAAATAATTCTACAAATGTAATTTAAGCTCTTAGGTTCACCAAGTCTTCTCACTCTCTAATAGAGCCTGATCAAGATAATTTAATTATACCTTTATGTTGTAGTGATGTAAATCCAGGTTCAAAAGCATCTAACCAATTCTGACTCTACCATTTGGATCAATTAGAGTATGTTTAGTAATTGTAAGATACAAGGCAGTTTACAAAATTGGAAAGGACAAGAATCCTTATTGCTCTGGAGAAATGAAACTTGCTTTGACTGATTGTATTACCTATTCAGGACATGTTGTACAAACTATCAGCCAAAGTAATCAAACACAAGGTTATACAGTATTGAACAAAATGCTCCTGATTTGACAATGGGAATAATAATGTTACATGGCCAAAAGCTTGTGCCTGGCAATAGATTTACAGTGTACAAAGCAGGAAAATTGAGACTGTCATGGTAGCTACAATGACATCTGACCTAACTTGCAGGAGTTAGTGTAGATTCCACAGACTAAGGGTACAGATCCCTGCAAGACTGCCCTCACTTCAGGAACCAGCTGCTAGCTTAGGGGATCCTAGACTGTCTGTACTTCTGAGCAATTGGCTACAAATCCTGGACTTCCTACCAACCATTCAGATACCATTCACTCAATGTGCTATACTTATGATTACAATTTTATTATAGCAATAAGAATACAAATCTGGGACAGTGAAAAGAAGAGACATATATAGAGGTCTATGTGACCACATAAGAGGTCCAGGAGGGCTCAGCCTTGAAGCTTCCATGTCCTCTCTGTTTTGGAGTCAGGAGGTGTCATTCTCCCAGCATGGTGACTCATAGAAATATGTGCAGAATATTGTTAACCAGGAAAGGGAACTCGCGTTTCAAGTTCATTTCATACGCATGATTGATTGACTCATCGGCCACATGATTTATACTCAAATTCCAGCCCCCATGGGATACCCAGAGGTCAGGCTTACATCACCTGACTCAGAGCTCCACACCTCTAATCACATGGTTGTCCTTTCTGATGGGACTAGGCCTCAACCTGAGTCATCTTGTTTGCATACCCACCACTTCTTTAGCATGAACTCATCTAATCTGATGGTCTCATTACAAATAACAGACACTTTTATTGCTCAAGAAATTACCAGGTTATAGGGTTTCCATGCCAGGAAGTAATGGGAAAGTCAACAAAGTTCTTTGCTATCCAGCAACTGCAGAGCTCGGAGAAGGCAATGGCGCCCACTCCAGTGTTCTCGCCTGGGAAATCCCATGGGCGGAGGAGCCTGGTGGGCTGCAGTCCATGGGGTCACAAAGAGTCAGACATGACTGATGTGACTTAGCAGCAGCAGTAGCAACTGCAGAGTAAATTCAGACCTGTTCTCTCTTTGGCAATGAATGTGTCTGCCTACAGGCTCATCCAATTTTAATAAAGATAAAGAGATGTCCTTTGCTTCTAAATCATGCTTTATTATTTTATCATTGTTACTTCCATAATAATAGTTATGTTCAGCTATTATTTGATAGAAACATAGGTTGAGTTATATTAAGACTGTTGTTCCATAATACAGGTCAGTTTTCAAAACCTTCAGGGGAAAGAGTATCTTTACTTTCAAGGAAGAAAACTGACTTCAATAGTTGAAAAACTATTCCTAGGGTCATGAATTCTCCAAAGATTTCTGATTTTTTGTTTTCTTTTCAATTATGCCTTTCTCTGAAAGATTTTGTTCAAATTTTTGATAGACTTGTGGCATTTATGCCTGTACTCCTTTTTTTAGGCCATTTATTTCTGGTGATTGAGTGACATTCTCTATGAAACAACTAAAAGGAAAAAAGACAACACATACAAAAAAAACAAATCTCAAAAATTGGGGAAAAAAATAAGAATTACTTACAGAAAAGAAATGTACCTTTTGGAGGGAATGGAACAAATGTCTTAATAAAAGAGCAATCTTAAGAAGACAGAAATGTCTAAATCATGTGATATGTACCATAAATCATTTTAGCTCATTTTTTAATTCTAAACAAGAAAACAAACTATATTAAAGACAAAATGCCTTCGTGATGTGAAAATGTTCAATTAAGACAGACTTTGAAACTACATAGATATTTGTAATGATTTTAGAATTTCTATCTTAAATTTTATTTCAAGTTGTATAAATAGCAGTTATAAAAGTTATTTCAGAAATAACTGTTTATTGCCTGTGAAATGTCACAGGCAGAGACTGAGAAAGACAGAAAAAACAGAGACAAAGAGAAACAGAGATAGAGATTGATTTATACTAATGGATTAGCTCATATCTTTATGGAGACTAGTGAATCCAAAATCTGCAGTGTGGGGCAGCAGCCTGGAGACTCAGGAGAGCGTATATGCAGATGATATCCAAAGAAATCTTTTGACATTTCTCTCTTGCTTCCTCTTGTTTGGAGAGACTAGTCTTCTGTTTTTTTTAGGCCATTTGTCTGATTTGAGGAGGCCCAAGCAGATGATACCACCCTAATGGCAGAAAGTGAAGAAGAACTAAAGAGCTTCTTGATGAAGGTGAAAAAGGAGAGTGAAAAAGCTGGTTTAAAACTCAACGCTTGAAAAACTAAGATCATGGCAATCTGGTCCCATCATTCCATGGCAAATAGATGGGGAAAAATTGCAAACACTGTAGATTTTATTTCTTGGTTTCCAAAGTCACTGTGGACAGTTACTGCAGCCTTGAAATTAAAAGACATTTGCTCCTTGGAAGAAAAGGTAAGACAAATATAGACAGCATATTAAAAAGCATAGACATCACTTTGCCAGCAAAGGTCTGTACAGTCAAAACTACGGTTTTTCCGGTAGTCATGTATGGATGTGAGAGTTGGACCATAAAGAAGCCTGAACACTGAAGAATTGATGCTTTTGAACTGTGCTGCTGGAGGACTCTTTAGAGTTCCTTGGACTGCAAGGAGATCAAACCAGTCAATCCTAAAGAAAATCAACCCTGAATATTCAATGGAAGGATGGATGCTGAAGCTTCAATACTTTGACCACCTGATGTGAAGAGTCAACTCGTTGGAAAAGACCCTGATGCTAGGAAAGATTGAGGGCAGGAGGATAAAGGGACAACAGAGGATGAGATGTTTGGATGGCATCACTGACTCAATGGGCATGAGTTTGAGAAAACTCTGGGAGATAATGAAGGACAGGGAAGCCTGTAATGCTGCACACCATGGGGTCACGTAGAGCTGGACATGACTTAGGGACCAAACAACAAATCACATTATGGAAGACAGTTTACTTATTCTAACATAAAATTAGCCATTACATTCTAAGACTACAAAATAACAGTTATCAGAATAGATATCTTAATGCAAACATTAGTAGTTTCTAAATACTTTCCCATTATTAACATTTCAGTAACTAAGTCCATAGGCTTCCCAGGTGGCTTAGTGATAAAGAATAGGCCCGCCAATGCAGAACACCTGGGTTTGATCTCTGGATCAGGAAGATCCCCTGGAGAAGGAAATAGCAACCCACTCCTGTGTTCTTGCCTGGGAAATCCCTTGGACAGAGGACTGTAAGGAGTTCAAAACAGTCAACCTATAGGAAATCAACCCTGAATATTCATTGGAAGGACTGATGCTGAAGTTGAAACTCCAATACTTTGGCTACCTGATACAAACAGCCAACTCACTGTAAAAGACCCTGACGCTGGGAAAAACTGAAGGCAAAATGAGAAGGGGGTGACAGAGCAAAAGATGGTTAGATAGCATTACCAACTCAATGGACATGATTTGAGCAAACTCCAGGTGATACTTAGGGCAGAGAAGCCTGGTGTGTTGCTGTCCATGAGGTCACAAAGAATCAGACATAATTTAGTGACTGAATAAAAACAACAAAGACTGCATAGCAGATACATTGCTATTTATGTGTGTATGTGTGATTGTAAATTAACAGTAAATTCTCTGAGGAATGAAACATTTTTACATGTAATCCCCATCCCGATCCCCCCTCCCACCTCCCTCTCCACCCGATCCCTCTGGGTCTTCCCAGTGCACCAGGCCCGAGCACTTTTCTCATGCATCCAACCTGGGCTGGTGATCTGCTTCACCCTAGATAATATACATGTTTTGATGCTGTTCTCTCGAAACATCCCACCCTTGCCTTCTCCCACAGAGTCCAAAGTCTGTTCTGTACATCTGTGTCTCTTTCTGTTTTGCATATAGGGTTATTGTTACCATCTTTCTAAATTCTATATATATGTGTTAGTATACTGCATTGGTCTTTATCTTTCTGGCATACTTCACTCTGTATAATGGGCTCCAGTTTCATCCATCTCATGAGAACTGTTTCAAATGAATTCTTTTTAATGGCTGAGTAATATTCCATGGTGTATATGTACCACAGCTTCCTTATCCATTCGTCTGCTGATGGACATCTAGGTTGCTTCCATGTCCTGGCTATTATAAACAGTGCTGCGATGAACATTGGGGTGCACGTGTCTCTTTCAGATCTGGTTTCCTCAGTGTGTATGCCCAGGAGTGGGATTGCTGGGTCATATGGCAGTTCTATTTCCAGTTTTTTAAGGAATCTCCACACTGTTCTCCATAGCGGCTGTACTAGTTTGCATTCCCACCAATAGTGTAAGAAGGTTCCCTTTTCTCCACACTCTCTCCAGCATTTACTGCTTGTAGACATTTGGATAGCAGCCATCCTGACTGGCGTGTAATGGTACTTCATTGTGGTTTTGATTTGCATTTCTCTGATAATGAGTGATGTTGAACATCTTTTCAAGTGTTTGTTAGCCATCTGTATGTCTTCTTTGGAGAAATGTCTGTTTAGATCTTTGGCCCATTTTTTTGATTGGGTCATTTATTTTTCTGGAATTGAGCTTCAGGAGTTGCTTGTGTATTTTTGAGATTAATCCTTTGTCTGTTGCTTCATTTGCCATTATTTTCTCCCATTCTGAGGGCTGTCTTTTCACCTTGCTGATAGTTTCCTTTGTTGTACAAAAGCTTTTAAGTTTCATTAGGTCCCATTTGTTTATTTTTTGCTTTTATTTCCAATATTTGGGAGGTAGATCATAGAGGATCTTGCTGTGATTTATGTAGGAGAGTGTTTTGCCTATGTTCTCCTCTAGGAGTTTTATAGTTTCTGGTCTTACATTTAGATCTTTAATCCATTTTGAGTTTATTTTTGTGTATGGTGTTAGAAAGTGTTCTAGTTTCATTCTTTTACAAGTGGTTGACCAGTTTTCCCAGCACCACTTGTTAAAGAGGTTGTCTTTTTTCCATTATATATTCTTGCCCCCTTTGTCAAAGATAAGGTGTCCATAGGTTCGTGGATTTATCTCTGGGCTTTCCATTCTGTTCCATTGATCTATATTTCTGTATTTGTGCCAGTACCATACTGTCTTGATGACTGTAGCTTTGTAATATAGTCTGCAGGCAGGCAAGTTGATTCCTCCAGCTCCATTCTTCTTCCTAAAGATTACTTTGGCTATTCGAGGTTTTTTGTATTTCCATACAAATTGTGAAATTATTTGTTCTAGTTCTGTGAAAAATACCATTGGTAGCTTGATAGGGATTGCATTGAATCTATAGATTGCTTTGGGTAGTATACTCATTTTGACAATATTGATTCTTCCAATCCATGAACACGGTATATTTCTCCATCTGTTTGTGTTCTCTTTGATTTCTTTCATCAGTTTTTTATAGTTTTCTATGTATAGGTCTTTTGTTGTTGTTGCTGCTGTTTTTTAAATAAGAAATATGTATTAATTTGGAGAAGGGAATGGAAACCCACCCCAGTATTCTTGCCTGGAGAATTCCATGGGCACAGGAGCCTGATGGGCTACAGTCTATGGGATTGCAAAGAGTCAGACATGACTGAGAGACTAACACACATGTATTAATTATATTTTCTAATTCATGTACATATAAAGTAAAAATTAAATTCAATACTTCTTTATAAATTGATCTGGTAGAAAAATATTGTATTCTGTATTTATTTCAGAGTTTACCTACTACTTCTAGATACAACACTTCATTTGATTATCAGCTGCAACTCCATCCCCTCATAATCAAGAAAAATGTAGTATGGCCAAGGAAGGGACTTTATCTGAAACCCTAAGTCCTAGAGTTCTGCCTGGGTTCAGTTTTTTTTTAGCCCAGGAAAAACTTTGGATGAAATCATAATTTCTCTAAATTTCAGGTTTCAAATAGGTAGGCACAGAAATTATAATGGCAACTCGTGTCATGACAATCAAATAAGACTGAGAATGCACAACTATTATGGGCCATATTTATTACCTGGATTCATATAACCAATAAACAATGAAGCTAAGACAATGATCTTAGTTCAGTTCAGTCACTCAGTCGTGTCCAACTCTTTGGGACCCCATGAATCAAAGCACGCCAGGCCTTCCTGTCCATCACCAACTCCCGGAGTTCACCCAAACCCATGTTAATCAAATAGGAGATGCTATCCAACGATCTCGTCCTCTGTCCTCCCCTTCTCTTCCCGCCTTCAGTCTTTCCCAGCATCAGGGTCTTTCCAAATAAGTCAGCCCTTCGCATCAGGTGGCCAAAGTATTGGAGTTTTCAGCTTCAACATCACTCCCTCCAATGAACACTCAGGACTGATCTCCTTTAAGATGGACTGTTTTGATATCCTTGCAGTCCAAGGGACTATCAGAGTCTTCTCCAACACCCCAGCTCAAAAGCATCAAGTCTTCAGTGCTCAACTTTCTTTAGAGTCCAACTCTTATATCCATACATGACTACTGGAAAAACCATAGCCTTGACTAGATGAACCTTTGTTGGCAAAGTAATGTCTCTGCTTTTTAATGTGCAGTCTAGGTTGGTCATAGCTTTCCTTCCAAGGAGTAAGCCACTACTTGCCACTCTAACACCACGCAGCCGCTGCTCAGAAAATTATCTAGTTGGCCTGATTTTTAATCCTGTGTTCTTTCCCTAATGGCACACAGTCTCTGCAGATTTAATATGTCATCTTTCAAATATGATAACAAATTGATTAATTGATTCTTAAGAATAAATATAATGTCACCAGCTGCAGTACTTGTGGTAGTTTGGTTTGGGTGGGAAACACCACTGCACAGAGTGAGAACTGCTATCAGTCCCCACACTGGGGAACTGGTCTCAACCAGAATTCATTTAAAATAAGCAAAACAGAATGAATGCATCTATCCGATTTGAAAATCATACCTGGGACATAACTTACTAGATATGTGCATTGGAAATGGGAGATAGGGCAGAATTATCATTAATTTAAAAAGTTAAAAAAAAAAAAAAAAAAACACTGAGTCAAATATCTTGAACACTTTGTAGACCAGGATTCCTTGTAGAAGCAATTTGGGAATTTGTTCATGTAAAGAATAAAAATATACACACTTTAATATTAAAAAGACATGCATATGTAAATGAAAAATAGCTTGCAAATGATCATAATGGGGTACTCCATCAATAAAATCATACACAAACTCCAGATTATGGTGAATTTCTTCATGAAAACTAAATTTGAAAGGAAAGACAATTTTTAAAATGTCAAAAGCAGAGTGTCATATACAGGATCTTTAAAACTCAAGTAAGTCATTTGTAACCAGACACAGTAGTAAAATTGGAGTGTGGGAGCCAGAATCATAGGTTAAAAAATAATCTGTTCATTAACTGCATTCTTTATGTACTTTGTCTCTCTCTCTCTTTTTTTTTCTTTTTTGTACTTTGTCTCTAAAATTAAGATAATAATTGTATTTGCCTTAGCAGCAATTTAAGCATTAGGGAACATACTATATTTAAAATGTTTTAAGGCAGTGAATAAAACACTAGATAAATGCCATATATCATTATTATTATTATATTTAAATTTATAATGAGAGTGTTGTGGTAGAATCATTTAATGTTAATGTATTACTCAGACTCATCAACTAATAAGGAGTTAACTAATTTGAATCTCCTCAACTCTTGAAGTTAATGCTTGCTATTCCACTCTTTCTGAAACTACAGTGTTGAGAAATATTAGAAAAATAATAGCTTTCCAATAACAACCAATTAGAAACAAGTAATAAGACGAGCACAATAAAGGAGAGAAATTGTATGGACCTAACAGAAGCAGAAGATACTAAAAAGAGGTGGCAAGAATACACAATAAAACTATATAAAAAAGATCTTCATCCTGAAATACAAAGTCAAGTGGGCCTTAGGAAGCATCACTATGAACAAAGCTAGTGGGGGTCATGGAATTCCAGTTGAACTATTTCAAATCCTAAAGATGATGCTGTGAACAGGCTGCAGTCAATATGTCAGCAAATTTGGAAAACTCAGTAGTGGCCACAGGATTGGAAAAGGTCATTCCAATCTCAAAGAAAAACAATGCCAAACAATGTTCAAACTACCACACAATTGTGTTCATGTCACACACTAGCAAAGTGATGATCAAAATTCTCCAAGCCAGGCTTCAACAGTACATGAACTGTGAACTTCCAGATGTTCAAGCTGAATTTAGACAGGCAGAGGAACCAGAGATCAAATTGCCAACATCCACTGGATCAATTAAAAGGCAAGAGAGTCCTAGGAAAACATCTACTTTTGCTTTATTGACTATGCCAAAGCCTTTGACTGTGTGGATCACAACAAACTGTGGAAAATTCTTCAGGAGATGGGAATACCAGACCACCTGACCTGCCTCCTGAGAAATCTGTATGCAGGTCAAGAAGTAACAGCTAGATCTGGATATGGAACAACAGACTGGTTTCAAATTGGGAAAGGAGTACATCAAGGTTGTAAATTGCCACCCTGATTGTTTAACTTATATGCAGAGTACATCATGGGAAATGCCAGGCTAGATGAAGCACAAGCTGGAATCAAGATTGCTGGGAGAAATATCAATAACCTCAGACACACAAATGATGCAAACCTTATAGCAGAAAGAGAAGAAGAACTAAAGAGCCTCTTGATGAAAGTGAAAGAGCAGAGTGAAAAAGTTGGCTTAAATAATAGCAAATAAAGCAACTGACAAAGAATTAAACTCAAAAATATAGAAGCACCTCCTGCAGCTCAACTCCAGAAAAATAAATGACCCAATCAAAAAATGGGCCAAAGAACTAAACAGACACTTGTCCAAAGAAAGCACACACATGGTTAACGAACACATGAATAGATGCTCAACATCACTCATTATCAGAGAAATGCAAACCAAAACCACAGTGAGGTACCATCTCACACCAGTCAGGATGGCTGCTATCCAAAAGTTTACAAACAATAAATGCTGAGAGGGTGCAGAGAAAAAGGAAGCCTCTTACACTATTGGTGGGAATGCAAACTAGTACAGACACTATGGAGAACAGTGTGGAGATTCCTTAAACAACTGGAAATAGAACTGCCATATGACCTAGCAATTCCACTGCTGGGCATACAGACTAAGGAAACCAGAATCGAAAGAGATACGTGTACCCCAATGTTCATTGCAGCACAGTTTACAATAACCAGGACATGGAAGCAACCTAGATGTCCATCAGCAAACGAATGGATAAGAATGGTGTGGTACATATACACAATGGAAAATTCAGTTCAGTTCAGTCGTTCAGTTATGTCCGACTCTACAACTCCATGAACCACAGCACGCCAGGCCTCCCTGTCCATCACCAACTCCCGGAGTTCACCCAAACCCATTGAGTCGGTGATGCCATCCAACCATCTCATCCTCTGTCGTTCTCTTCTCCTCCTGCCCTCAATCTTTCCCAGCATCAGGGTCTTTTCCAATGAGTCAGCTCTTTGTATCAGGTGGCCAAAGTATTGTAGTTTCAGCTTCAACATCAGTCTTCTGATGAACACCCAGGATTGATCTCCTTTAGGGTGGACTGGTTGGATCTTCTCGTAGTCCAAGGGACTCTCAAGAGTCTTCTCCAACACCACAGTTCAAAAGCATCAATTCTGTGCTCAGCTTTCTTTATAGTTCAACTCTCATATTCATACATGATCACTGGGAAAACCACAGCCTTGACTAGACGGACCTTTGTTGACAAAGTTATGTACTCAGCCATTAAAAAGAATGCATTTGAATCAGTTCTAATGAAGTGGTTGAAACTGGAACCTATTATACAGAGTGATGTAAGTCATAAAGAAAAACACCAATACAGTATACAAACCCATATATATGAAATTTAGAAGTATGGTAATGATGACCCCGTATATGAGAAAGCAAAAGAGGTACAAATGTAAAGAACAGACTTTTGGACCCTGTGGGAGAAGGCGAGGTTAGGATGACTTGAGAGAGTAGCATTGAAACATATATATTATCATATGTGATGTGGATTGCTGGTCCAAGTTCGATGCATGAGACAGAGTGCTCAGGGCTGATGCACTGGGATGACCCTGGGGGATGGGATGGAGAGGTAGGTGGGAGGGGGGTTCTGGATGGGGAACACATGTGCACCCGTGGCTGATTCATGTTGATGTATGGCAAAACCACTACAATATTGTAAAGTAATTAGTCTCTAATTAAAATAAATAAACTAATTTAACAACAACAACAAACCAAAAACTCAACATTCAGAAAACTAAGATCATGGCATTCGGTCCCATCATTTCATGCAAATAGGTGGGGAAACAATGGAAACAGTGACAGACTTTACTTTTGGGGGCTCCAAAATCACTGCAGATGGTGACTGCAGCCATGAAATTAAAAGACACTTGCTCCTTGGAAGAAAAGCTATGAGCAACCTAGATGGCTTATTAAAAAGCAAAGACATTACTTTGCCAAAAAAGGTCCATCTAGTCAAAGCTGTGGTTTTTCCAGAAGCCATGTATGGATATGAGATTTGGACTACATAGAAAGTTGAGCACTGAAGTATTGATGCTTTTGAACTGTCTGTTGGAGAAGATTCTTGAGAGTCCCTTGGACTGCAAGGAGATCCAACCAGTCCATCCTAAAGGAAATCAGTCCTGGGTGTTCATTGGAAGGACTGACATTGAAGCTGAAACTCCAATACTTTGGCCACCTCATGCAAAGAACCTACTCATTGGAAAAGACCCTGATCCTGGGAAAGATTGAAGGTGGGAGGAGAAGGGGACAACAGAGGATGAGATGGTTGGATGGCATCACCGACTCAATGGACATGGGTTTGGGTGAACTCCGGGAGTTGGTGGTGGACAGTGAAGCCTGATATGCTGCAGTCTATGGGTGTTGCAAAGAGTTGGACATTACTGTCTGACTGAACAGAACTGAACAAGTCTAAACTGAAAATAATAGACATAAGATATTTCAGAGTGTTTATGTGAAGGTTTGATTATAACCTTCAAAATCTATACAAATACTGAGGAAATTTGAGATGACATTGAATAATATTTTCATTTTGTTTGGAAGCCTGAAAATGGACAATGTACAAATAATGTTTATAATTTACAGAATGTGTTTTCTTCTCCACCAAACATTTTTTACAGAGAAATTTGCAACGTCAGTGTTTTTGTTTACAGACTGAAGGAGGAGAAAAATGAGACAGGAAAGTTCCATAAAGGAACAAATGAAGGGAAGCAGAGGAAGAATCTCATGGTATCCTTTCTTTCCCTCCTTTTTTGATACCATTTTATCTTACTTGGCTAAAATATTTTTTGGTTTAAATCTGTATAAATTGATACAAACTAAAATGTATTCTTATTTATAAATGTGTATGAACATACACATCTTTCCTTATTGTTGAGAGTTAGCTGGACTGTTCTACTGTTGCCTTGGCATCCATTTTGTTTGGCCAGTCACAAGGACCTTAAACTGACACTAGCACCTCAAGCAAGCCCGCGGCCTAGGAGATAGCTTGCAGAGTCACAAGCAAATATCAGTTCCTGATATGAGTTTCCCAACAGCCCTTGTGATCAAAAGTCTCCTTCACTCGTGGACCTTCTCCTCTGTGCCCCATAGATGAGATCCCTGTGGATCTCACTCAAACCCGGCTCTTTTTAGTTTGACTTGACCAATTGGGCCTTAGCTTGGGAACCCCAAAGCAGCCAGCCCACAAACCCTAGTGAAGGACTCCAAATCCTGTGGCTGGCTGGCTGCATCCTGCCTCGCCTCCCCCAAGTGGCTCTTCAAGGTGTTTTCTGTACTTCCCCCAAGACCTATGGGTAATAAACTCCATCTCGGTTTCTCTTGTGGTCTTCTGTTGAACCACAGCGCACCATCTGGCACCCTGTGTTCCACTTAACAAATATTTATTTCACAAAGTCATAACTCTTATTCAAACATATATAATGGTTGAAATGCATAAATGTAAATGAGTTCCTTTAATGTTGTAGCTTACTTGTTATGGTAGCCCATTTATTTTGTTGATCTTTTCAGCATTTATTTATTTAATAGAGCAACACAGAAAATTCCCTCAGATATTTGCAGAAAATGAAATATATTGCTTCTGAAGGCAGGTGTATCCTCAATAGTGGACAGAGAAAACACACACGTGTCAACAGAAAGCATATCTAAACGTCAAAACAATGGAAAGAAAGAGTAGCACAGGTGAGCTACCAACACTGTTGGGTTTTCAGTCTGCATCTGGTATGCTAAGAAAAAGGGAACCTGGATTTAGAGTGATTGCGTATTTATCATTCGAGATTGATTATCTCATGCATTGATTTGTTCAGGTTTTGTAAGCCTCTAAACAGTGCTTTAAAGTAGAGCAATTAATTTTTTTGTTCATTAACTTTAATTATGCTTAGAGCCTAGAAATCTTGGAGCAATTTCAAAAAATAAACCTCACTAAATGGATTCTCCCAAGTTTTCACAAATCAGTAACACCAAAAACATCAGCATGGGCCTGATTAATAAGAAAAAAAGAAAACCATAGAAATCTAGATAATGTATGTTAGTTTAAAATTATAATCAGGTATTGAAAATGTGGAGCAAAGAAAGTATAGTAATTGATTTCATATATGCCTACTCCTTTTAATATACAGTTCTATATAATGAGACGTTAAGTACAAAAATTTTCTAAAAATGTATTAGTATCTTGGAGGAAATGTTTAAGAGGCAACCAATAGGTGTTCACACAGCACAGCTTACTATTAGCAGTGCGTTTCCACTAAGGCAACAATATAGCACTTTGCTCTCACTAAGAGCTATAAGATTAACTCACATTTATATCACTGTACCAAGGCAATTTTGACAAAGTCTTGCATTAAACATTACTAATATGCTTAAATAATTTTCTTATCCAATTTTATTATTTTATACTGAATATGAGTGAAGCAGTTACAAAGTTTCATAGAAATGATAATTAGCATCATTTTCCAATAATCATTTGATATCAGCATATATGTTTTAAAACAACTTTTTCTTTAATATTCAAATAACTCAGAAACTAAAATATTTCACTTACCAAATAATAAGATATATTGAATTTTCTACTAATTTCCTGAGGTTTGCACATTTAACCAGTTGCATCTGCACTGAGCACAGAGTTTTGCAAAGAAAAATGATGATTAGTTTTTGAAAGAAAAATAAAGCTATTTCTTTTCCCCTTGTCAATAAAAGCTCGTTGATATATCAAGATATTTTAATAAGTGTACATTAATATCAATGCCAATAAAGGTGAGAAGAAAGCCATAAAAGAAGCAAACATTTATAATGGAATATTTGTTGCTACAAACTCATTATATATGATAATATCTTAACATCTTCAACTTAAAATAACACTTTCATATAAAACAACACTTTCATAAAAACTAGTTAGATCCAGTAGACACCATAATGAAGTTCAGGAAAGATGGGAGATGAAATGAGATTTAAAAATATCCAAATCCACACAGTGACATGTTTCTAAGGGATTTGTGCTTCCCTAGGTTTTTAGGGGGTTCTTACATTTTTGAAATACTTAGGTAAAGAGGGCAAGATTCAAAAAATTCTCACAGTCTCCAAAGTAGAGTCTGGTGAAGCTGTTTGTATTGGAAAGGTAATGAACAAGCAGCTTCATCAGGTAAATAAAAGATATCCATAGGATGAAACCTGGAAAATGTGGAGAGATTAAGACAAGTATTTTTGTTAATGTGTGTTCATATTAATATTCTAATAGCAATCAAAGTATGTGATCTGTTGTATTATATATTTCCATGCTAAAATTCTCATGTTCCCATGATTATTTAATTATGAAAAAGTCAAATGAAAAAAAGAAAGCAAACCATCTGAAAATTAATTTATATGAAAACTAAATGTGTATAAAAAGTGGAGGGAAGTTAGGATATTACTATCTCACTTACTTGTATTATACTTTCTCTATTTTCTTACAAAGAAATACACTAATATTACAATTATGTAAGTTCTAGTTGATAGAAAATTATGATATATGGGATAAGTACATAACTTGGAAAGAGTTTTGGATAGGAAAACACTTTATCAGAATAGTAATAGGTAGAATAATAGAATGAAATAGATGAAATGAAGGTTTTTAGGAAATAAAGTGATTGTAAAGGCTGTGTTTGGGATTCTGTTTATTTTGGTTTTAAACAGATATTCACAGAGTATTTGCTATGTGCTTCTTTCTGTACTATGAACTGGAATGCTCTGGAGAGTAAGAGAACGTTTCCATATCTGCATAAAGTTTAGTGTCAAGTCCTAAGACCACAAGCAAGCCAAGTGAAAAATAAGTGAAAGTGTTAGTCACTCAGTTGTGTATGACGCTGTGTGACCCCGTAAACTGTAGCCTGTCAGGTTCCCCCGTCCATGAAATTCTCCAGGAAAGAATACTGGAGTGGATTGCCATTCCCTTCTCCAGGGGATCTTCCTGACTCAAGGATCGAACCTGGATCTCCTGCATTGTGGGCAGATTATTTACCTTCTGAGCCACCAGCGAAGCCTATAAGCAAGTAAACAAGTAAACATAAGCCTAACAATGAGAAGGGCTACAAAGAAAAGCAGAAACAAATAACCAACTCCAAACAATTTAAGACAGCTAAGCAATGCCCTAAATGGTGTCTTGTGGGCCAATTTGATTGAGTATTCAGGAAAACCTTTCTTAGGTAGCTAGATGACACTAGAAACAGGAAAGATTAAACTTTTTTTTTTTTTTGCAATCGTGTTTATCTTCTTAGTTTCAATACCCCAAAGTGTAATATTTAGCTATTGCTGTTGTTCAGTCACTCAATTGTGTCCAACTCTTTGCAACCCCATGGACTGCAGCATGCCAGGCTTCTCTGTCCTTCACTATCTCCCAGAGTTTACTCAAACTCATGTCCATTGAGTTGATGATACCGTCCAGCCATTTCATCTTCTATCATCCCCTTCTTCTCCTGCTCTCAATCTTACCCAGCATCAGTTTTTTCCAGTAAATTGGCTCTTTTCATCAGGTGGCCAAAATATTAGAGCTTTTACTTCAGCATCAGTCCTTCCAATGAATATTCAGGGTTGATTTTATTTAGGATGGACTGGTTTGATCTTCTTGCAGTCCAAGAGACTCTGAAGAGTCTTCTCCAGCTCCACAGTTCAAAAGCATCAATTCTTTTGTGTTCAGCCTTCTTTATGGTCCAACTCTCACATCAATACATGACTACAGGAAAAAGAAAAAACAAACATAGCTTTGACTATACAGACCTTTGTCAACAGTCGGGAAAGTGATGTCTCTGCTTTTTTTTTTTTTTTTTTTTTTTAATATTATTTTATTAGTTGGAGGCCAATCACTTTACAACATTTCAGTGGGTTTTGTCATACATTGACATGAATCAGCCATATAGTTACATGTATTCCCCATCCCGATCCCCCCTCCCACCTCCCTCCCCACCCGACTCCTCAGGGTCCTCCCAGTGCACCAGGCCCGAGCACTTGACTCATGTATCCCACCTGGGCTGGTGGTCCGTTTCACCATAGATAATATACATGCTGTTCTTTCAAAACATCCCACCCTCACGTTCTCCCCCAGAGTTCAAAAGTCTGTTCTGTATTTCTGTGTCTCTTTTTCTGTTTTGCATATAGGGTTATTGCCACCATCTATCTAAATTCCGTATATATGTGTTAGTATACTGTAATGTTCTTTATCTTTCTGACTTACTTCACTCTGTATAATGGGCTCCAGTTTCATCCATCTCATTAGAACTGATTCAAATGAATTCTTTTTAACAGCTGAGTAATATTCCATGGTGTATATGTACCACAGCTTCCTTATCCATTCATCTGCTGATGGGCATCTAGGTTGCTTCCATGTCCTGGCTATTATAAACAGTGCTGCGATGAACATTGGGGTGCACGTGTCTCTTTCAGATCTGGATTCCTCAGTGTGTATGCCCAGAAGTGGTATTGCTGGGTCATATGGCAGTTCTATTTCCAGTTTTTTAAGAAATCTCCACACTGTTTTCCATAGTGGCTGTACTAGTTTGCATTCCCACCAACAGTGTAAGAGGGTTCCCTTTTCTCCACACCCTCTCCAGCATTTATTGCTTGTAGACTTTTGGATAGCAGCCATCCTGACTGGCGTGTAATGGTACCTCATTGTGGTTTTGATTTGCATTTCTCTGATGATGAGTGATGTTGAGCTTTTTAATATTATCTAGGTTTGTCATAGCTTTTCTTTCAAGGAGCAAGCATCTTTTAATTTCATGGCTGCTGCCACTGTCCATAGTGATTTTGAAGCCCAAGAAAACAAAGTCTGTCACTTTTCATTTCTTCCCCATGAAGTGATGTGACCAGATGATCTTAGTTTTTTGAATGTTGAGTTTTAAGCCAGCTTTTTCACTCTTCTCTTTCACCCTCATCAAGAGGCTCTTTAGTTCCTCTTCACTTTCAGCCATTAGGGTGGTATTATCTGCATATCTGAGGTTGTTGATATTTCTCCCAGCAATCTTGATTCCAGCTTGTACTTCATCCAGCCTAGCATTTTGCATAATATATCCTGCATATAAATTAAATAAACAGAGTGATAATATACAGCTTTGACATACTCCTTCCCAATTTTTAACAAGTCTGTTTTACCTATTTTATCTATATGAATATAAATAAAACCTCATTTCCAGTTTGGTGTTGTTATTTAATTTCTTCACACTAATAAAATTCTCTGTCAACATTTGATACCCAATGTATAAAACCAGTGGTTGATCAACTTTCAGTTATTTCTTTATATTTTCCTCTGGTTATTACATGCACTTTACTTACTGGTTTAACTTTTTTTTGGCTAGGGTATTATACCAACTGGATAGCTAAGTAACATATTACAGAGGTTTCTGTAGAAGTTTTATTGGTAGAGTTTAGTGATGATTAAAATTACTTTTTGTTTCTTAACATCTGGCTATCAGTTTTTAAACTTTCAACACAAACTAAAAGATTCATATACATTACCATAATTGAAAAAAAAATCCTTAAACTGATATCATAAAAATTTGCTTATGATTGGAAGAAATGTGGGACTTCCCTGGTAGTCCAGTGGTTAAGATTCTGTGTTTCCCTTGCAGGGGGCAGGGGTTCAATATCTGGTCAGGAGGAACTAAGATCTCACATGCCACGTGGCACAGTAAAAAAAAAAAAAAAAAAAAAAAACCACATAAATAAATAGAAGAGCCTTAGCCAATTTCATTACGGCTTCCCTGAACTCAGAAAGACATATTTCCCTTGCTTGCCAGATGACAAATCGACTCCACTGCTGAAAAGTTTTTAAAAACTGTATGTAAAAGTTTTCAGATATAACCAAAATAAACATGATTGTAGCATATTTGCTTGATTTTGTCTTGCACATACTAATGTATATTTTTTACTCTAAAAATAGATTCAGACAAAAGCAAAATATAAGCACTCTGCTGAATTTATTCATGTGAAATTATTTTTGTATGTATTTTGTGATTGTAACTTTATGTGTTTTTTCATATTACATGATTTTACAAGATATATTCAACAACAATTATTTAATAATTTAATGTTTAAGTAATGCTGCTTAGAGATTTTATTATCCTTTTAAATGTTAAATAAAAAGCTAAAACACACATATTTTGATTAATGACAGATTCATTAGGTTATTTTATATATTTCATTAATTTTATATGTGAAAAATCAAATTCACATAATTAAAACTCTTGAAATAATTCAGATTGAAGAAATGCTCCTTCTACGGATTTCTAATTGCTTGCAACTACATTAAAATATTTTCAAAATATCACATGGGAAAAAGCTGAAGATAGAGACTATTCATAAGAAAAGAAAAAGGGCTCTATTATAGAAAATTAATTTAAAAGTAACTTTTACTATATTAACCACAAAAAACAATGTACATATATCACCACTATTTTTGGAAAGAAGAAGTAACTCTTCTGGGAAAATACAACTTATTCTTATCTGTAATAAAATGTATAAATAAACCATATTGCATGTTTTGTGCTTCTTTTAAATTCTTATCCACATTTAATTTAAGTTAAACTTTAGACAAATCTACCTACTGAAGTGAATCTTTCATTAGGCTATTAGAAGTACTTGTTAAATATACACCTTCTTTTAATAAATTCACTAATATTTCAATTTTGACCTTTTTAATTGAAATGGTCAATGGGATATAAATATTTGAAACATGCATAATTCTATGTTTGAGGTATAATATGATCTGGAAAGTACAACAAAACCTTTAAAACTGAATACTCATAAAACTTTTTAAAGATTGTGGTCTAGAAACTATATAATATCTTTACCCATTTCTATTGAGAGCAGAATAGTCTTCCATTAACACATACATCATTATTAAATGTGCTCATTTTCATGAAAGTACTGTAACTCTGTAATCTGCCCATATGGCTCTCTAAGCTTAAAGTCACTTTAAAAATAAGCAACTGAACCTGATTGCCAGTAGGGTTTGTTTAGGTTTATAGAGTGGTTATGAGCATGGACTCAGGAGCCAAAATGTGTAGAAGTGAATGCCAACTCCTCAGTTTAATGTATGTGTGGCTTCTGATAGCTTGTGAAAAAATAAGGGATGCTGTTTTGAAAGTGCAGTGTGTTTGTAAGTCAATTGAATCATGCTCTAATTGGGCTATGTGACTATATGCTTTTTAATATGGGTTACATCATATTTCTAAAAAAAATATCACAAGCCTCATTCTCTTCTTGAGATGTGAGAAAGAATAGCAGAAGTTTTCACTTGTTTATATCTTATCGTTGATTATTAGTTGTGTGCATTTCTTTAAAATCTTTAGAAAGACTTCAAAACTGCTTACAAACAACGTAAATCAAATAGTTTATTTATGAAATGTTATTTCACAATGAATATATAGCGTTAGAGACAAATATTCTAACCCAAAATAGTGAGTACCTTTTCGAATCATCTTTTGATACTTTTTAAATGAGAATAAATTAACATTGATTTTATCTAAATGAAACTCATAAAATTCATCTACATATAGTAGGTCAAAGAGTAGTAAATCACAAATGTAGTATTTTTGTCTTTTTTTTAAGGTACAAGTGGTTCATAGCAGTGTTAAAATAGAGCAAAAATGCAAATGATACAGGCTTATTTGCATGCATGTCACGCAGCAGTAAATCCCCACTGTGTTTCCATTCAGAATCCTATTTCAGCGTCATTATCACTGACAGGACAGTGTTAAGTAAGGCAGTGTTAGCTTTTAGGAACACACTTATGGGCTGCTAATCAATTATTTACTATCCTAGAGAAAACAGAGACTTGTTTAAATGCACACAATATTTATAGAAGCTAAAGCTATCAGTGCTGCTAAAAGAAATCAGGCAGAAGAATATGCTTTATGTTATAAAACCAAGTTAAATCTTGCCTTTGTAAATTGAGAGAATCTTGACTTTTCTGGAAGCTTGCTTTTAAAAGGAAACTAAATGTTACTACTCAGAAATTGATTAGGGCTTCCCTGGTGTTTCAGACAGAGGATAAACAATCTTCCTGGAATGCAGGAGACCTGGGTTCGATCCCTGGGTGGAGAAGATCCTCTGCAGAAAGGAATGGCTACCCACCCTAGTATTCTTGCCTGGGGAATTCCATGAACAGAGGAATCTGGCAGACTACAGTCCATGGGAAGGGAAAGAGACAAAAACGACTGAGCAACGAACCCATTCACTTTCAGAAGTTAACTCATATAATAATGGCTTTAAATAAAAAATTAATAGCACTAATTTATACTAGTTTTGAAGTATCCTCACTCAGATGATTTTAAGGTTTGTCTTTATTAGCTAAACCAAAAATATAAGCAAAGTAATTGCACATTTTCAAGTGGAGCAATATTTTCTGATTCTAACTGAAATTAGCAATGTGACTTTTCAAATTTAGTATATGAATGGACTCCAAGATTAAGTAAAATAAAGTTACATATATAATATCTTCAGTATTATACTTTAAAAGAGGAAATTTGGGAAATAGCATATTTACCAACCTTGAAATACTGTTTCCACACATGATATTAAAGGTTAGGTGGTGGGTTCTAAAGACTTACATGTGGTTTCAAATTTTCATTTTTATTTGCTTTGAGCAATTAAAAACATGCTGAGTTTCGCTTTCTTCATTTTATACATGAGAATAATAATAGAATCAAACTTGCAAAGTCATTTGTGGATGTGTGTGATAATCTACACAGTATTTAACACAGCAATCTTCACAAAGGATGAATGGTTATAATTCAAGTAAGAATGCTGCCTTTCTCTAAAATTTTTTATTATAAAAGTTTTTAAATATATACAAAATAGAGAATTATTTAAAATGCATGGCAAAATTTAGAATTAACAAATGTGAGTGTGTAATTTTAGACATATAGCAACTATCATTGCAACCAAAATAAGAAACTAAATGAGACAATGTGTATCAGAGACAAAAGTTTAATTATTCTAGCATGAAAAAATCATCTAAAAATAGAAGACAAAAGAGTACTAACCCTAAAAAAAAGTTAACAGAATCACAAATAGAACAAATGTATTTTTAACCACATGAAAAGATATTATACCTTTTATAATAAGAGAAATGCAAGTAAAATTAAGAAAACATTTTCCACCTTATAGGTTGGCAAAATGAAAGTACTTGAAAATGCTCTTATTTGACAAAGCCATGGGAAATTCTCACGTAATGAAAATAAAATCTAAATACAATCTTATAAAAAAATAGTTGACAATAACTAAAAGTATTGCATATCTATTTACTGTTTAGCCCAACAATCCCATTCTAGAAATACATCTCAAAGATTCACAGGCAAAATGAGAACACAATATATATAGGATACCTGGTAACAGCAAAAGACTGAGAGCAAAGAAGTAGCCATTCACAAGGGGATTGACTGAATAAACAACAGTGTGCCAAGGATAGAATACTGAGAACAAAAACAAACAAAAGGAACCTTAGAATATTACCAAGAATCCACTACAGCATGATCTTCAGAGAATATTATTAACTGAATAAAGCATAAGCACCCTTATGGCAGAAAGCAAAGAAGAGCTAAAGAACCTCTTGATGAAAGTGAAAGAGGAGAGTAAAAAAGTTGGCTTAAAGCTCAACATTCAAAAAACTAAGATCATGGCATCTGGTCCCACCACTTCATGGCAAATAGATGGGGAAGCAATGGAAACAGTGACAGACTTTACTTTTGGGGCTCCAAAATCACTGCAGAGAGTGACTGAAGTCATGAAATTAAAAGACGCTTACTCCTTAGAAGAAAAGTTATGACAAACCTAGACAGCATATTAAAAAGCAGAGACATTACTTTGCCAACAAAGGTCAATCTAGTCAAAGCTATGGTTTTTCCAGTAGTCATGTATGGATGTGAGAGTTGGACCATAAAGAAGGCTGAACACAAAAGAATTGATGCTTTTGAACTGTTGTGTTGGAGAAGACTCTAGAGAGTCTCTTGGACTGCAAGGAGATGAAATCAGTCCATCCTAAAGGAAATCAGTCCTGAACATTCATTGGAAGGACTGATGCTGAAGCTGAAACTCCAATTCTTTGGCCACCTGATGTGAAGAACTGACTCATTTGAAAAGACCCCGATGCTGGGAATGATTGAAGGCAGGAGGAGAAGGGGATGACAGAGGATGAGATGGTTGTATGGCATCACCGACACAATGGACATGAGCTTGAGTAAACTGCAGGAATTCGTGATGGACAGGGAGGCCTGGCATACTGCAGTCCATGGGGTCGCAAAGAGTCTGACATGACTAAGTGACTGAACTGAACTGAACTGTTTCTTATTACTGTGATTGTCTTAGAATTAATGTCACATGAAGACTGGAGAAAGGGTGAAATAGGTTTTTACATCAATGTGCCAATAAAAAAGATAATATCAAAAAGTTATGTAATGGTGATGATAAAAAAATCTATGAACTTCTTTAAAATGAAACTGTGATTATGTCAACTGTCTAAGTATATGTTAGTACACACAGTTTGCTTTTATATTGGATGAGACATATTTCACCTATTCCCTGTTTAGCAGCTATCCAAGTGCTGCACTAAGATTGTTGCAGAAATATTCCTGTAAATAGGGTAATATTTATTACAGTCTCAATTAGGAAATTGTTATATTTTCTATGGAAAGAGAGGGAAACTTTTGAATGAGCTATGTCACAGAGAATCCACAATAAAATTTCACTGTTTTCATAAGCTATTTTTTCTATTCAGTTTCAATTATTTGTCAATTGAGAGGGTAAAATTGCAAGAAATATTGTTTATCCAAAACTGATTATGGCAACAACCCTGTAGCTAGTCTGCTTTAGAGAAATCACTATTCATTGTCTTTACACCATCTGTTCCCTTTCTTCTGTCTTATCAATCAACGCTCATTTTGCTCACTTTTCTGTGAGCCTCCAAGAGAAACTGGGGCTTTTGGACCTATAGGGGGTGCATTATGGCAGGTCTAAATTGTCCTTGGTGGCCTTAATCCCCTTGAATAGACTTTACATTGCCATGTGAAGCATGTTTGTCCAATGAAACAAAAAAGAACGTTTGCTACAGGTTTTCTCAAAAACCCTTTCTTGGCCTTACACAGGAAAAAAAGATTAAAATGTTCTCATTTCCTTCCACAGTGTTATTACCTGCATATAGTGCCTCAAAGTGTGACAACAGTCTTGAAACCATGAGGGAAGGAAGTCTAAGAGGCTAATACTGGGATAGTAGTGCAGATAAATATAAAAGAAACTGGGCTTTGGGGAATACTGTTGAGCCACTGAAATGATTCAACTGTGGGACTGCACTATCTCAGGAGTTTTGCCAGCTGAGATAATAAAAGCCATTATTTTAAGTTATTTACAGTATTATATTTTCAAATTTATGTTTAATCCTTATGTAAAATTTCAATGAGCTAATTCTTTGCATATTAGCATTAAATGTAAACACAAGGTTAGTAGTATTGCATAAAAAGAAAATCTTAAATTAGAATTAGATAAATTCATTATAGACTAACTATAAAAAAAAGACTAATTATGTGAAGTTTGTAATCAAAGTTCTATGAAGGTAAAAAAGGTATATTTAGGTTTCTATAAAGTTTACTTTGCACTTTATCAGGTTTGTTTGTTTGTTTGTTTTTCTTGGTTTAAAAAGTCATTGCCTATCAGTAAGAAAAAACAACAAGTTTCAGAGTACAGAACCTTTTGTTAATACAATTTGAATTCATTGGTAAAAACAAATGTTAATAGGTGGTCCTAAGATGGCAGAGGAATAGGACGGGGAGATCACTTTTCCCCCCACAAATTCATCAAAAGATCATTTGAATGCTGAACAACTTGCACAAAACAACTTCTGAACACTGGTAGAGGACACCAGGCACCCAGAAAAGCAGCCCATTCTCTTGGAAAGGAGGTAGGACAAAATATAAAAGACAAAAAGAGAGACAAAAGAGTTAGGGATGGAGACCCACCATGGGGAGAGAGTCATGAAGGAGGAGGTTTCCAAAGCAGAAACCCTCTTACCAGCAGGTCTGTGGGGAGTTTTGGAATCTCAGAAGGCAAGATAACTGGGAGAAAAAAAACAAAAAAAACACAAAACACAGAATACGTGCCTAACCGCAATGCCCAGCGGAGAAGTAGCTCAGACGCTCGTGACTGCCACCAGCGAGCGGAGGCTAGACCGGGAGTCACAGTTTGCATGCTTATGGTAAGGACCCAGTCTGAATGCCCTGAGGACAATCCAAGGGAGATAATGTGAGATAGCAACCCAAACTGTGGGATAGCCAGAGAGAGAAAATCAAAAAAAGAAAGAGAGAACTTTCCTGCAAAAAAACTGTAACCTAAGGTACCCTGACCCTCTCACAGAACAAAGAATTGAATGAACACCAAAGGAGGGCTAGCAGGCTATATACCGGTCCCTCCCCCCACTGGAGGAAGAGCGGCAGGCCGGCAAAAGCCAGAGCCAGAAGGCAAGGGGCTATCTTGGCCCCAGAGACTTGCACCCTACACCAAACTGTGAGCAGGTTCCCAGTTGCTAACCAAAACTTCCTGGAATCCTGGATGGTTGACATCTTCCAGGAGGGTTGGAGCCAAAGATCAGCTCCCCAGAGGAGATACATGGCACACCTGAGATGATGCTCTCACAGTGCACCTGGGAAACTGAGCAGCTGGGACAGGGAGGTGATTGAGACACACAGCCCATCTGGGACGGTGAGCTCGCCAAGCACCTGGCCGCCTGAGCTACTTGGGCCTGGGAAGGGCACAAAATGCACACCCAGCTGAGTCTGTGCCTTTGTGGAGTACCTGAGAACCTGAACCTGAGCAGCTTAGACCAGCTCAGTTCAGTTCAGTCATTCCATCATGCCTGATTCATTGTGACCCCATGAACCACAGCACACCAGGGTTCCCTGTCCATCACCAAGTACAGGAGTCAATGCAAACCCATGTTCATTGAGTCGATGATGCCATCCAACCATCTCATCCTCTGTCATCCCCTTCTCCTCCTGCCCTCAATCTTTCCCAGCATCAGGGTCTTTTCAAATGAGTCAGCTCTTCACATCAAGTGGCCAAAGGATTGGAGTTTCAGCTTCAGCATCAGTCCTTCGAATGAATATTCAAGACTGATCTCCTTCAGAATGGACTGGTTGGATCTCCTTGCAGTTCAAGGGACTCTCAAGAGCCTTCTCCAACACCACAGTTCAAAACCATCAATTCTGCACTCATCTTTCTTTATAGTCCAACTCTCACATCCATACATGACCACTAGAAAAGCCATAGCCTTGACCAGATGGACCTTTGTTGACAAAGTAATGTCTCTGCTTTTCAATATACTGTTTAGGACTCCTTCCAAGAAGTAAGAATCTTTTAATTTCATGGGTGCAATCACCATCTGTAGTGATTTTAGAGCCCAGAGAAATAAAGACAGCACTTTCCCCACTGTTTCCCCATCTATTTGCCATGAAGTGGTGGGACCAGATGCCATGATCTTAGTTTTCTGAATGTTGACCTTTAAGCCAACTTTTTCACTCTCCTCTTTCACTTTCATTAAGAGGCTTTTTAGTTCCTCTTCACTTTCTGCCATAAGGTGGTGTCATCTGCATATCTGAGGTTACTGATATTTCTCCCGGCAATCTTGATTCCAGCTTGTGCTTCCTCCAGCCCAGCATTTCTCATGATGTACTCACTCTGCATATAAGTTAAATAAGCAGGGTGACAATATATAGCCTTGACATACTCCTTTTCCTATTTGGAACCAGTCTGTTGTTCCATGTCCAGTTCTAACTGTTGCTTCCTGACCTGCATACAGATTTCTCAAGAGGCAGGTCACATGGTCTTGTATTCCCATCTCTTTCAGAATTTTCCACAGTATATTGTGATCCACACAGTCAAAGGCTTTGGCATAGTCAATAAGACCAGGGAAGTGCACAAAACACAGGGCCTGCTTTGGACAGACTCCCTGCAGAGCAACCTGGGGCCTGAGCAGTGTAGACCAGGAAAGCATAAGCTGCCATGAGCGGGTGCAAACTCATTGCGGCCCAGACGCTGCGCCAACTCCCTACACACGCCACTGATGTTTGTTTGCAGTGCTCCTCCTTCCTCATGACACAACTGGACAAGTGAGCCTAGATAAGTGACTACCTTCGCCCCCTTGTGTCAGAGTGGAAATTAGACACTGAAGAGACCAGCAAACAGGAAGCCAAAATAAACAAAGAGGGAACTGCTCTGGAAGTAACAGATGCAACAGATTAAAACCTGGAGTTAGCATTAACTAAGCATTGGGAGGGGCCTATAGATCTTGAGAAGAAGTATAAGCTGGAACAAGGAAATATCTGAAACTGAGCTGACCCCACACTGCCCTCAACAGCACCAGAGAAATTCCTAAGTATACTTATACTATTACCATTTTTAATTTTTTTTATTTTAAGTTCTTTATTACTCCTTTAATTTTCATTTTTATAACATACTATTACCTTGCAAAAAAAAAAGACCGTATATTTAAAGCAAAGTTCATATATATGTATTCTATAATTTTTGTGATTGATTTTGTTTTGTATTTTTAATATTGTATTTTTGAGAGCCTAAACTCTACATTTTTAATTTTTGCTTTTTGGTATCTGTTATCAATTTTGTTGGAGAAGGCAATAGCAACCCACTCCAGTACTCTTGCCTGGAAAATCCCATGGACAGAGAAGCCTGGTGGGCTGTAGTCCATGGGGTCACACAGAGTTGGACACGACTGAAGTGACTTAGCAGCAGCAGCATCAATTTTGAACCTTTAAGAATCTGATCTCCAGTACCCACTTTTACTTAGGGGTGTGATTACTGGCATGATTGCTCTCTCCCCTTTTTGACTCCCCCTCGTCTCCTCCAGGTCACCTCTATCTCCCTCTATCTCCCTCCTCCCTCTTCTCTTCTCCATGTAACTCTGTGAATCTTTCTGGGTGTCCCTCACTGTGGAGAATCTTTTCACCATTAACCTAGATGTTTTATCATCTCTGCTGTATGGATGAAGAAGTCTTGAGGCTACTGTAAGAATAAGACTGAAAGTCAGAGGAAGGAGGCTTAACTCTAAAACTTGAGACGACCAGAAAACTCCTGACTTCAGGGAACATTAATAGACAAGAGTTCACCCAAAAGCCTCCATACCTACCCTGAAACCAAGCTCCACCCAAGAGCCAACAAGCTCCAGAGCAAGACATACCACATTAATTCTCCACCAATGCAGGAACATAACCCTGAGCATTAATATACAGGCTGCCCAAAGTCACACCAAACCTCAAAACTCACTACTGGACACTTCCTTGCACTCCAGAGTGAAGAGATACAGCCCCATCCACCAGGACACAAATGCAAGCTTCCCTAACTAGGAAACCTTGACAAGACATTAGTCCAACCCCACACACAGGGAGCAACCTCAACAATAAAGAGGAACCACAAATTTCCAGGCTTCAGAAAGGCCACCCCAAACACAGCAATCAAAACAAAATGAAAAGGCAGAGAAATATTCAGCAGGTAAAGGAACATGATAAATGCCCACCAAAACAAGCAAAAGAGGAGGAGATAGGGAGTCTACCTGAAAACAAATTCAGAAAAATGATAGTAAAGATGACCTAAAATCTTGAAAACAAAATGGAGATAAATAGATTAGAGACAAGGATTGAGAAGATTCAAGAAATGTTTAACAAGGACCTAGAAGAAATAAAAGAGTCAATCAATAATGAATATTGCAATAACTGAGATCAAAAGAACTCTGAAGGAAACCAACAGTAGAATAACTGAGGCAGAAGAGAGGATGTGAGGTGGAAGATAGAATGGTGGAAGTAAATAAAGCAGAGAATAAAAAAAGAACAAAGAATTAAAAGAAATGATGACATCCTCAGAGATATGTGGGACAATATTAAACACCCCAACATTCAAATCATAGGAGTCCCAGAAGAAGAATATGAAACGAATGGCCTTGAGAGAATACTTGAGGAGATAATAGCTGAAAAATTCTCTTAAATGGGGAAGGAAATATCCACCCAAGTCCAAGAAACCCAGAGAGTAACAAACAGGATAAACCCAAGGCAAAACACCCCAAGACAAATAGTAATCAAATTAATGAAGCTTAAACACAAAGAATAAATACTAAAAGCAGTATTGGAAAAGCAACAAATAACACACATGGGGATCCCCATAAGGATAACAGCTTATCTTTCAATAGAAACTCTTCAGAAAGGAATGCCAGGAAGAAATGGCAGGACATACTTAAAGTGATGAAAGAGAAAAACCTTCAACCCAGATTACTATACCCAGCAAGGATCTCATTCAAATATGAAGGAGAAATAAAAAACTTTACAGACAAGCAAAAGCTAAGAGAATTCAGCACCACCAAACCAACTCTTAAACAATTCCTAAAGGATTTCTCTAGATAGGAAACACAGAAAATGTATAAACTTGAACCCAAAACAACAAAGTAAATGGCAGCTTGATCATACTTATCAATAATTGCCTTAAATGCAAATGGTTTGAATACCCCAACCAAAAGACAAAGATTGGCTGAATGGATACAAAAACAAGACCCCTATATATGTTGTCTACAAGAGATCTACCTCAAAACAAGAACACATACAGACTGAAAGTGAAGGGCTGGAAAAAGATATTCCATGCAAATAGAGACCAAAAGAAAGCAGGAGTAGCAATACTCATATCAGATAAAATAGACTTTGAAATAAAGGCTGTGAAAAGAAACAATGAAGGACACTACATAATGATCAAAGGATAAATCCAAGAAGGAGATATAACAATTATAAACATGTATGTGCACCCAACATAGAAGCACCACAAGATATATGGCAAATGCTAACAAGTATGAAAGTGGAAATTAACAGTAACACAATAATAGTGGGAGAGTATAATACCCCATTCATACCTATGGATAGATCGACTAAACAGAAAATTAGCAAGGAAACACAAACTTTAAATGATGCAATGGACCAGTTAGATCTAATTGATATCTATAGATATCTATATCTATTTTATCCCAAAGCAATGAATTTCAGCTTTTTCTCAAGTGCACAGGGAACATTCTCCAGGATAGATCATGTCCTGGCCATAAATCTAACCTTGGTAAATTCAAAAAATTGAAATCAGTCTAAGCATCTTTTCTGATCACAATTCAGTAAGATTAGATGTTAACTACAGGAAACAACTATTAAATTACAAACATATGGAGGCTAAACAACATATTTCTGAATAACCAACAAATCACAGAAGAAATCAAAATATACATAGAAACAAATGAAAACAAAAACATGACAACCCAAAACCAATGGGATTCAGTAAAAGCAGTGCTAAGGGGAATGTTCATAGCAATACAAGTCTACCTCAAGAAACAAGAGAAAAATAAAATAAATAACCTAACTTTATACCTAAAGCAACTAGAAAAAGAAGAAATGAAGAACCCCAGGATTAGTAGAAGGAGAGAAATCATAAAAATTAGGGCAGAAATAAATGAAAAATAAACAAAGGAGATTACAGCAAAAATCAACAAAACTAAAAGCTGGTTCTTTGAGAAGATAACCAAAATAGACAAACCATTAGCCAGACTCATCAAGAAACAAAGGGAGAAGAATAAAATCAACAAAATAAGAAATGAAAATGAGGAATCACAACAGACAACACAGAAATAAAACGCATCATAAGGGACTATTATCAGGAACCACATGCCAATCAAATGGACAACTTGGAAGAAATGGACAAATTCCTAGAAAAGTATAAATTTCCAAAAATGAACCATGAAGAAACAGAAAATCTTAATAGACCTATCACAAGCACGGAAATCAAACCTGTAATCAGAAATCTTCCAGCAAAAGAAAAAGCCCAGGACCAGACGGCTCCACAGCTGAATTCTATCAAATATTTAGAGAAGAGCTAACACCTATCCTACTCAAACTCCTCCAGAAAATTACAGAGGAAGATAAACTTCCAAAGTGATTCTATGAGAACTGAGGCCACCATCACCCTAATACCAAAACCAGACAAAGATGCCACAAAAAAAGAAAACTACAGGCCAATATCACTGATGAACATAGACGCAAAAATCCTTAACAAAATCCTAGAAAACAGAATCCAACGACACATTAAAAAGATCATACATCATGACCAAGTGGGTTTTATCCCAGGAATGCAAGGATTCTTAACATCCACAAATCAATCAATGTAATACAGCACATTAAAAAATTAAAAGAAAAAAACCATATGATTATCTCAATAGATGCAGAGAAAGCCTTTGACAAAGTTCAACACCCTTGTATGATAAAAACCCTCCAGAAAGCAGGAATAGAAGGAATATACCTCAACATAATAAAAGCTATATATGACAAACCCACAGCAAGCATTATCCTCAATGGTGAAAAATTGAAAGCATTTCCCCCAAATTCAGGAACAAGGCAAAGGTGCCCACTCTCACCACTACTATTCAACATAGTTTTGGAAGGTTTTTTTTCACAGAAATCAGAGAAGAAGTAGAAATAAAAGGAATCCCGATTGGAAAAGAAGAAGTAAAACTCTCACTGTTTGCAGATAACTTGATCCTCTACATAGAAAACTCTAAAGACTCCACCAGAAAATTACTAGAGCTAATCAATGAATATAGTAAAGTTACAGGCTATAAAATTAACACACAGAAATACCTTGCATTCCTATACATTAGCAATGAAAAAACAGAAAGAGAAACTAAGGAAATAATTCCATTCACCATTGCAATGAAAAGAATAAAATACTTAGGCATATATCTACTTAAAGAAACAAAAGACCTATATATAGAAAACTATAAGACACTGATGAAAGAAACCAAAGAGGACACAAACAGATGGAGAAATATACCATGTTCATGGATTGAAAGAATCAATATAGTGAAAATGAGTACTACCGAAAGCAATCTATAGATTCAATGCAATCCCTATCAAGTTACCAATGGTATTTTTCAGAGAGCTAGAACAAATAATTTCACAACTTGTATGGAAATATAAAAAACCTCAAATAGCCAAAGCAATCTTGAGAAAGAAGAATGGAATTGGAGGAATCAACCTGTCTGACTTCAGGCTGTGCTACAAAGCTACAGTCATCAAGACAGTATGGTACTGGCACAAAGACAGAAATATAGATCAATGGAACAAAGTAGATACAATGGAGAAAAGACAATTTGTTTAACAAATGGTGCTGGGGAAACTGGTCAACCACTTTTAAAAGAATGACAGTAGAACGCTTTCTAACACCATATACAAAAATATACTCAAAATGGATTAAAGATCTAAATGTAAGACCCCTAGAAGAAAACATAGGCGAGACACTTTTTGACATAAATTGCAGCAAGATCCTCTATGACCCACCTCCCAGAGTAATGGAAATAAAAACAAAAATATATAAATGGGCCCTAATTAAGCTTAAAAGCTTTTGCACAATGAAGGAAACTATAAGCAAGGTGAACAGACAGCCTTAAGAATGGGAGAAAATAGTAGCAAACGAAGTAACTGACAAAGAATCAATCTCCAACATATACAAGCAGCTCATGCAGCTCAATTCCAGAAAAATAAACGACCCAATCAAAAATGGGCCAAAGAACTAAACAGACATTTCTTCAAAGAAGACATGCAAATGACTAACAAACACATGAAAAGATGCTCAACTGCATTCATTATCAGAGAAATGCAAATCAAAACCACATTTATGTACCATCTCATGCCCGTCAGAATGGCTGCTATCCAAAAGTCTACCAACAATAAAAGGTGGAGAGGGTGCGGAGAAAAAGGAACCGTGTTACACTTTTGGTGGGAATGCAAACTAGTACAGCTACTATGGAGAACGATGTGGAGATTCCTTAAAAAAACTGGAAATAGATCTGCCAGCAATGACCCAGCAATCCCACTGCTGGATATACACTCCAAGGAAGCCAGAATTGAAAGAGACATGTGTACCCCAATGTTCATCACAGCACTGTTTATAATAGCCAGGACATGGAAGCAACCTAGATGTCCATCAGCAGATGAATGGCTAAGAAAGCTGTGGTACATATATACAATGGAATATTATTACTCAACCATTAAGAAGAATGCATTTGAATCAGTTCTAATGAGGTGCATGAAACTGGAGCCTATTATACAGACTGAAGTAAGCCAGAAAGAAAAACACCAATGCAGTATATTAATGCATATATATGGAATTGAGAAAGATGGTAATGATGACCCTATATGTGCACAGCAAGAGACACAGATGTATAGAGCAGTCTTTTGGGCTCTGTGGGAGAAGGCGAGGGTGGGATGATTTGAGAGAATAGCACTGAAATATGTATATTATCATATGTCAAACAAATCTCCAGGCCAGGTTCGATGCATGAGTCAGGGTGCTCAGGGCTGGTGCACTAAGATGACCCTGAGGGATGGGATGGGGAGGGAGGTGGGAGGGATGTTCAAGATGGGGAACACATATACACCCCTGGCTGATTCATGTCAATGTATGGCAAAAACCACGACAATATTGTAATTAGCCTCCAATTAAAATAAATAAACTTTAAAAAAAAAAAGCAGAGACATTACTTTGCTAACAAAGGTCCATCTAGTCAAAGTTATAGTTTTCTAGTAGTCATGTATGGATGTGAGAGTTGGATTACAAAGAAAACTGAGTGCTGAAGAATTGATGCTTTTGAACTCTGGTGTTTGAAAAGCCTCTTGAGTCCCTTGGACTGCAAGGAGATACAACCAGCCCATCCTAAAGGAAATCAGTCCTGAATATTCATTGGAAGGACTGATGCTGAATCTGAAACTCCATTACTGTGGTCACCTGAGATGAAGAACTGACTCATTTGAAAAACCCTGATGCTAGGAAAGATTGAAGATGGGAGTAGAAGAGAATGGCAGAGGATGGATTGTTGGATGGCATCACTGACTCAATGGACATAAGTTTGAGTAAAGTGTAGGAGTTGGTGATGGACCACGAGGCTTGGCATGCTGCAGTCCATGGGGCTACAAGGAGTCACACATGACTAAGCAACTGAACTGAACGGAACTGAAAGAAACAAAAGACCTATATGTAGAAAACTATAAAACACTGATGAAAGAAATCAAAGGTAACACAAATAGATGGAGAAATATACCAGATTCTTGGATTGGAAGAAACAATATAGTGAAAATGAGTACTACCCAAAGCAATCTATAGATCCAATGCAATCCCTATCAACCTACCAATGGTATTTTTCACAGAATAGAACAAATAACTTCAAATTTGTATGGAAAGATAAAAAACCTCGAATAGCCAAAGCAATCTTGAGAAAGAAGAATGGAACTGGAGGAATCAATCTGCCTGACATAAATTCCAGCAAGATTCTCTATGACCCACCTCCCAGAGTACTGGAAATAAAATCAATAATAAACAAATGAGGCATAGTTAAAAGCTTTTGCATAATGAGGAAACTATAAGCAAGGTGAAAAGCCAGTCTTCAGAATGGGAGAAAATAATAGCAAAGGAAGCAACTGACAAAGAATTATTCTCCAAAATATACAAGCAGTACATGCAGCTCAATAATAGAAAAATAAATCACCCAATCAAAAAGTGTGCCAAAGAACTAAACAGACATCTCTCACTGGTCAGAATGGCTGCCATCAAAAAGTCTACAAACATTAAATGCTGGAGAGTATGTGGAGAAAAGGGAACTCTCTTACACTGTTGGTGGGAACGCAAACTAGTACAGCCACTGTGAAGAACAGAGTGGAGATTCCTTTAAAAAACTGGTATAGAACTGCCATACAACCCATCAGTCTCACTGCTGGGGATGCACACTGAGGAAACCAGAATTGACAGAGACACGTGTACCCCAATGTTCATCACAGCACTGTTTACAATAGCTAGGACATGGAAGCAACTTAGATCTCCATTGGCAGACGAATGGATAAAAAATTAATGGTAAATAAACACAATGGAATATTATTCAGTCATTAAAGAGAACATATTTGAGTCCATTCTAATAAAGTAGATGAAACTGGAGCCTATTATACACAGTAAAGTAAGCCAGAAAGCAAAACACCAATACTGTATATTAATGCATATATACGGAATTTAGAAAGATGGTAATACCAGTCCTTGATCTACTTTATTCCTCCCTGATTCTGTATCATCATGTGTAGTCTAGTGATACATGGTTGATACTCACGGTGTTTGACTTAATTTTCATCAGGAACCCAACATGAAAAGTTCTTGGGACTTAGGTGGGACTGCTGGTTAGGTACTGTGGTTATTTTACAACACTAGATACAGTTTGTGGTCCATTTATGACACTGCTGTGAAACTTTCAGAACAATTCCCTAGAATCCACTGCCTATAGGACACTTTTTACTTTTACTTCCAAGATAATGATTTTCTTAGAAAAATATAACAAAGATTTTCCTGTTTTTATGTCCCAACAAATTTTAAGGTTGTTATAAGTTGTTTTTCTCTGAATGGGAAAAAGAAAGGCTATGATCAGGGAAAAAAAAAAAAAAAAAAAGACAACTTCATCTACCTCAAACTCTGTGTGGACCATAATCTGATTTTGATTTACTCACAATTATAGTTTTAAATTCAAAGCATACATTACTGCTAGTGAACACTTGGTCAGATTTCTGCTTCTTATTCTCTCCTGCTGCAAACTATAAATCAATATTACTTGTGAATATAGATATAAATATCCTCAATAAACTGTGGCAAACCAAATTCAGCAGCATATTAAAAGGATTACATAGTATTACCAAGTGGGATGTATTCCAGGAATTCAAGAGTGTTTAAACATAAGAAAATCAGTTAACATAATACACCAAATTGCATAACAAAGAAAAATGCTAACCATAGTTCATCTCAATTGATGCAGAAAAAGTAGTTGACAAATTACACAATCTTTTGATGATTAAAAACTAGACAAAATTATAGATACAGTGGACTTTCTCAACAGGGTAAAAACATTTATTAACAACAACAACAACAAAGCAAAGCTAACATTATAATCAATGGTGAGGGCTTGAAAACTTCCTCCCTAAGATTACCAGGGTTCAATTACTGGGTTGGAAATTTCCTCTGGAGGAGGGAATGACAATCCAGTCCAGTATTCTTGCCTGCAGAATTCCATGGACAGAGAAGCCTGGCTGGCTACAGTCCACGGAGTCGCAAAGAGTCAGACACGACTGAGTGTCTAACACAGTCCCTAACATCGGAAATAAGAGGAGGATGCCCATTTCATCACCTAATCAACGTTTTGCTTCTTTGGTGACTCAGATGGCAAAGAATCTGCCTGCAGTGCAGGAGACCTGGGTTCGAACTCTGGGTTGGGAAAATCCCTTAGAGAAGGGGATAGCTATTCACTCTAGTATTCTGGCCTGGAGAATTCCACAGGCTGTATTGTCCATGGGGTCACAAAGAGTTGGACACGACTGAGAAACTTTCACCTTCATGTAACATTTTGTAGCATTCTAGCTAAGAAACTTGGTCAAGGGAAAAAAAAGTGCCAAACTGGAAAGAAAGAAGTAAAATTATGACTACTTTCTGACAAGTTCATTAGAAAAATATATATAATCCCAAAGAGCCTGCAAAAAATTCTACTGGAGAAAATTAAAAATCCAGCAAAATCATAAATACAAGGTCAATGGAAACATCAGCTGTGTTTTTTAGTAATAAACCATCTGAACAAGAAATTAGGGAAAAATATTCTATGTACAGTAGAATCATAAAGAATAAAATATCTAGAAATAAACTTAACCAAGGATGAACAAGACTTGCATACTGAAAATTACAACATATTACTGAAAAAAAATTAAAGAAAACTTAAAAAAGTAGATCCCTGAAGGAAAAAATGGCAACCCACTCCAGTATTCCTAGGGGGATAATCTCATGAACAGAAGAATCTGGTGGGCTATAGTCCATAAGGTCCCAAAGAGTCAGACTCAACTGAGCAACTGACACTTTCACTTTCACTTTTCTAAATTTACAGAATTCTATCCTATGTTCATTGATTGTTAGACTTAATCATATTATGATAACAATACTACCCTAAGCAATCTACAGGTTCAAGGCAATCTCTATAAAAATTCCTAGTATATCCTTACCAAAATTTTCAGAAAAAGAAAAACCAATTTGCAAATTAACATAGAATTGCAAGAAGCCCCCAGCACTTTCTTTTAGAGAAAGAAGAATAAATTTGGAAGTTTTACATTTCAAAATTTCAAAACTTACTACAAATCTACAGTAATCAAAATGTCATGATATTAGCTTTGATGGCATGATATTACCTTAGGGACAAGCACATAGAAAACAATAAAAATGAATGAAAAGTACAGAAATAAACCCATACATCTGTAGTCAATTGGTTTTCAACAAAGATGTTAAAATCAGTTAATGGGGGGAAATATAGACTTTTCATCAAATGGTGATTAAACAACCGAACATGTACATGCAAATAAGTTGAATCTCTACCTCACACCATCAACTACAAGTGGATCAGTGACCCTAATATAAGAGACAAAAGCATAAAACCCTTAGTATAAAACATACATCTTCATAATCTTGGTTTTGGCAATGGATCATTAGATGTAAGAGCAAATGCACAAGCAACAAAGGAAAATATTAAATTAGATTTTGATAAAATTTTAAAAATTTGTGATTCAAAAGACACCAGGAAAGTTAAAAGGCAGCCAGTAGAATGAGAGATAATATTTACAATTATTATATCTGAGTCTAGTGCCCATAATAAATGAAGAACTCTTACAACTCAACCACAGCAATACAAATAATCTTTTTTTTTTTTAAGTAAAGGACTTGAATAGATATTTCTTGAAATATATGTATATATTTTTTTCTTGCCTGGAAAATTTCATGGACAGAGGATCATGGCAGGCTACAGTCCATGGAGTTTCAGAGTCAGATACAACTGAGTGACTGAGAACACACACATAACCAAAAGTGCAAACAACTCAAATGTCATAAATGAATGAATGAATAATTTGTTTTATATATATACAATGGAATATTATTCAGCCACAAAAAGGAATGAAGTACTGATTAATGCTTCAATGTGAATGGAAATCAAAGAAATCATGCTAAGTGAAAGAAGCTGGACACTGAAGATCACCTACTGTATAATTCCACTTGTGTGAATATATAGTATAAGTAAATCCACATACAGAAAAAAGATTGAGGCTTCCAGGGGCTGGAGAGAGGAGGAAACTTGGAGTTGCTGCTTAATGAATACAAGGTTTCCTTTGTAGGTGATAAAAATGCTTCTTTCTGGAGTAATAGAGGTGGTAGTTACAAAATATTGTGAATCTAGTAAATGCCATTGATTTGTACATTAAAATGCATAATTTTATGTTTTGTGATTTTTCCTCCAATAGAAAACAATTGAAAAAATGTCAGTTGTAAGTCAGTTGGGATCTTTATGGAATATATAATATTGTGAAAATCTTTTCAGAATATCTATAATATATGTTGCAAGACAACATAACTAAGGAGAAGATTTCTATTTTCCTCAATTGTTTCCATTTCACTCAACAAACATGATTTTATACAGTTCTTAGCATCTTGTCTTTGTTGTTGTTGATGTAACTTGTGGGAAAAGGAAAAAGAAAATAAGAGAGTTTGCAATAAAATTCTAAAAATCCCCATGGTGGAATGGAAATATGCAGCTGAGTACTCTCACCTAGTTGTCCACCTGGGCTGAAACCCTGCTTTCATCTTTTTCCAACTGTATTAAATCAAATAGACAACTTCTTCTTTCCCAGCCTCAATTTCTTTCAAAGAAGCTAAAATGTAAGAGTTAGAATGTGCATAATACTGGCATTTTTATTACAGAATTTTTGGGAACTTAAATGTGACCATAGGGTAAATCAATGAGATTTTCAACTCTGACATATTATGCTAAAAATATTAATAATAATAATTATTATTATTAAATTCCATCATATGCTTGAGTTGCAGATTTAACCCACCTCTTCATTTTCTTTTTTTCACTAAATTGCAATGCTGTTTCTTATTGACAAAACGTATGCTCCATTTCTATCACTATTTCATTACTGCTATAAATTCTTGTCAGTATAATTCTATTTAGTTTTAATTAAACCACTCCTGTTTGAAGATTTTTAATTGAAGTCATCCATTTTTTCATGCATGCTCAGTTGCTTCAGTCATGTCCAACTCTTTGTGACCCTATGGACTGTAGCCTGTCAGGCTCCTCTGTCCATGGGGATTCTAGAGGCAAGAATATTGGATTGGGTTGCCATGCCTTCCTTCAGGGGATCTTCCCATTCCAGGAATCGAACTCAGGTCTCCTGTGTTGCAGGCAGATTCTTTACCATCTGAGCTATCAGGGAAGCCCAAGAATACTGGAGTCAGTAGCCTATCCCTTTTCCAGGGGATCTCTTGACCCAGGGATTGAACTAGGGTCTCCTGCATTCCAGGCAGATTCTTTAATGGCTGAGCTACCAAGGAAACCCCAATCCATATTTAAATGCTCTCAAATCTATACTCAATAATATAATTACTGTTATAAAAATATGGATACGATAAATCAATGTTTAGTTCTTCAAAGTTCTACTCATTAATATAGAATTCTTTAGGTTAACAAATAATATTTGATTAGAAATTCACAAATCATGAGTTTTATATTTAGGTTTAAAAATATTTTGTTTTTCTATTTATAACTCAGAAATAAAGACACACACATTTGAAGTTCTTCTGAATGGTAATTCAAAAGTAGTGGGAAAAAGTAACCTACTGAAACAGTTTAAATCTGAACCTTTGGTAATGTAGTAGTTAAAGAAGCTACTATGACTCTGTTCTATAAATGAAACTACCATTTTCATAGTTTATTTTGCTTATGGGTAGAATCATTTCAATAAATCTTTAACCTTAAATATATTTTGATAGTCTCTCAGTCTGTCCAGGTTACCACATACTTGGTGGTTTAAAGATAGAATTTTATTTCACACAGTTCTGGAGACTTTAAGTCTAAGATCAAGATACTGGCAATGTAGATTTTTATTATGAAGCTTTTTCTCTTGGCTTGTAGGTGACCACCATCTTGCTAGGTGCTCATATGACTTCTTCTTCACATGCTCAGGGGATGGGTAACGCTCCAGGGTCTCTTCTTTAAGTACACTAATCCTATTGGACCAGAGCCCCACCCTAATGAAATCGTCTAGCTTTAATTGGGCTTCCCTTTTGGCTCATCTGGTAAAGAATCCACCAGCAATGTGGGAGACCTGGGTTCAATCCCTGGGTTGGGAAGAGCCCATGGAGAAGGAAAAGGCTACCCACTCCAGTTATTCTGGCCTGGAGAATTCCATGGACTGTGTAGTCCATGGCGTCGCGAAGAGTTGGACACGACTGAGTAACTTTCACTTTTCACAGCTTTAATTACCCTCTACTAGGTCCTCTCTACAAATACAGTCACATTATGGGCAATGACAAACATAGCAACTAAGGGAAAAGAACTCAGTCCGTAGCAAATAGTTTCCTAAGTAAAAATCCTTTCAAAACTAAATTTCTGTTACAGCATAACTGAATGTATATTAAACATTTCAGGATCCAAAAAGAGAAAATATACATTTTATTTCAGATTTACACAATTTGGAATTATATTAACTTAATATAACACCAGTCTCTTAAATATTGCTATAAATAAATACATAGTATTTTTTAATTGCCTTATATACAGAAAAACAAAGAATGAGACAAATTTGCTGATGAAGAAGATGTCTTCCCTTCACCGACAGTTAGCAGTTTTATCTTATGCTCTACAATAAAGCATGGTGTGTAGAACTGATTGCATTTGAAGTTATTGGTACATTTGAATGCAAACTACCCAACCATAAAAAATGGGACTTTCATTTGCTATAAAAATAAATTAGGAGGCAATACTTTGCTGGCAAAGCCATTCGAGCACCTCAGTTCATAACTATTCATGGTACCATTAACAGATGTCTTTGCTCGCACTGTGAGCTGCCTTATGATATTGTTGTATTCAGCATTACTTTACAGCTAAAGTGAATGTAGGCAACTTGTTTTAGGATATAATAAAACCTATCCTGATGTAGAGATCCTGAGGGAAATTATACAATAATGTTACCTACATAACTAATTTTCTTCTTATGAAATCATGATTCCCACTACACTTTTAGAGCTATCAAAAGTATTGTTTAACATCACCATTTCCATGTTAATACTTCAGTAAATCACAAAAATGTAATACTTTGTGCAGAAAGTGAGCTATTTCTTATGGGAACATAAGTTTTCACTTCTAAATTAAAAGTTGCATGACGTGAATACTAAGCATGTCATATGTTGCTTATTGACACTAAAAATATATATTTTTCCCTTTGAAGAATCACTGTTTCTCTAACTTAAGGCATGCTGCTAGTGGCTGACACGTACACTGTAAGATATATCACTCAAGAAAACAAAGGTAAATGCTGCCTTTGCTAATCATCTATCTGCATGAAATTCCTAGATGATATTTAAGAATTAAGTACAACTATCTTCAAAAGAGCTGTCATGAATGTACACAGAATGCACAAACTCACATACTCACACACTGATATGCCTGTGGAAGCAGCAAATGTGACAGAAAATACAAATCACTAGCATTAGTGAAAATCAGTAACAACGATATTTTTTAAAACTTTATTTCAAGTCTGAGGTGCAAGAATGGTGTGATTTTAGGGAATGCATTTAATTTTGTTTCCTTATTCCTTACTCTATAAAATGAAAATAATAATACTCATTCCATGTGAAGATTAAGTTAGATAAGAATTATAAAATATTCAATCAATGAACTATGTGTTACAAGTGCTGGGAAGTTGCTGACTATATTTTATGACCATTGAGTTAATTTTTGTCTTTAGTTAATTTTTGTCTTTGAGTTAATTTTTGAGTTAATTTTGTTCCCTAGAACATACAAAATTAAGCACAAAAAAAATGAAAGTTACCAAAAGATTCATAAAACTTTCCTTCCTATAATGATAGACATCAATTGCTAGTTTAAAAAAAAAAAAGCTGTTGACAGCTATTACTTAGGATTGAGAAACTATGTAAATATGGTAAACAGCTCTTGATGAATAAAATAAAAATATGCCTCAAAAGATGATGCAAAAGCACCAGGAAATTTAGGTAAAATTGATTTTATAATAAATTTAATTTAAAAGTGAAGAAAATTAAATACATATTTTGCTATTATACATACATAAAGAGACTTACTTCCTTTATAACTTTTATTTTATTTATGGTGGCAAACAATACATAACACAAAATGTACTTAAAAATCATTTTTAGCTGTACAATTAGTGATATTAGTTACATTCACTTTTTTTGTGCAGCCATAGCCAACACTCATTTCCAAAACTTTTTTCGTCTTGCTAAACTGAACTAAGTATTCATAAAAAAAACTCATCTCCACGGCACCATGAGGTATAGGAAACCATCATTCTACTTATAGCTCTATGAATTTGATTAGTCTAGGTTCTTCACAAAGGAGGAATCATAAAATATGTGTCTTTTTGACTGATTTACCTAAGTTACCACAATCTTTCCAAGGCTCATCCGTGTTGTGGTATGTGTCACAGTTTCCTTTCTTTTTAGAACTGAATAATATTACATTGCATCTGTATACTGTGCTGTGCTTACTTGCTCAGTCATGTCGGAATCTTTGCAAAATCCCATGGACTGTAGCCCACCAGGCTGCTCTGTCCATGGGGACTTCCAGGCAAGAATACTGGAGTGGATTTTTGATGAGCGCCATTCTGACTGGTGTGAGGTGATGTCTCATTGTAGTTTTGATTTGCATTTCTCTAATAATGAGCGGCGTTGAGGATCTTATCAAGTGTTTGTTAGCCATCTGTATGTCTTTTTTGGAGAAATGTCTGTTTAGGTCTTTTTCCCACTTTCTGATTGGGTTGTTTGTCTTTCTGGTATTGAGTTGTATGAGTTGCTTATATGTTTTGGAAATTAATCCTTTGTCAGTTGTTTCACTTGCTATTATTTCCTCCCATTCTGAGCATTGTCTTTTCACCTTGCTTATGGTTTCCTTTGTTGTGCAAAAGCTTTTAAGGTTAATCTGGTTCCACTTATTTACTTTTGTTTTTATTTTTGTCACTCTAGGAGGTGGGGTCATAGAGGATCTTGCTTTGATTTATGTCATTGAGTGTTTTGCCTATATTTTCCTCTAAGAGTTTTAAGTTCTATAGTATATAAATACTAGTTAGCATGTGGAGAAAAGGGAATGCTCTTGTGCTCTTGGTGGGAGTATAAATTGATACAGCCACTATGGAAGATGGTATGGAGATTCCTTAAAAAACTAGGAATAAAACTACCATATGACCCAGCAACTCCACTCCTAGGCATATACCCTGAGGAAACCAAACTGAAAGAGAAACATGTATCCCATTGTTCATTGCAGCACTATTCACAGCAGCTAGAACATGGAAGCAACCTAGATGTCCATCAACAGATGAATGGATAAAGAAGTTATGGTATATCTACACAATTCAATATTACACAGCCATAAAAAGGAGCACATTTGAGTCAGTTCTGATGAGGTGGATGAACCTAGAACCTATTATACAGAGTGAAGTGAGTCAGAAAGGTAAATACCATATTCTAATGCCTATATACAGAATCTAGAAAAATGGTACTGTAGAATTTATTTACGGGGCAACAATGGAGAAGCAGACATAGAGAATAGAGTTATGGACATGGGGAGAGGGGAGGAGAGGGTGAGATGTATGGAGAGAGTAACATGGAAATTTACATCACCATATTAAAATAGATAGCCAATGGGAATTTGCTATATGCCTCAGGAAACTGAAACAGGGGCTCTGTGTCAGCTGGAGGAGTGGGATGGGGAGGCAGATGGGAGGGAGGTTCAAAAGGAAGGAGATATAAATATGCCTATGGCTGATTCATGTTGAGGTTTGACAGAAAACAGCAAAATTCTGTAAAGCAATTATCCTTCAATTAAAAAAAAAAAAAACAAAGAATACTGGAGGGGGGTGCCATTTCCTCCTCTGAGGACCTTCCCAACCCAGGGATTAAACCCAGGTTTCTGGCATAGGAGACGAATTCTTTACCATCTGAGCTACCAGAGAAGCCCTTATCTACATACTACACTTGTTAGTCCACTTGCTGTTATTTGTTTCCTCTAACCTTGTTTCATAATTCTTTCTGTATCAGTATCTTTCAGTTTTAATTTTAAATACCTGAGCAATTTTCCATAATATCAGTGTACTAAAATCTATTTAACCACTTATATGTATACAGGAGTGTTAAGTTGCTTAAGTCATGTTCAAATCGCTGTGACCCCATGGACTGTGGCCTTGCAGGCTTCTCTGGCTTGGAATTCTCCAGGCAACAATCCTGGGGTAGGTTGCCATGCCCACCTCCAGGTAATTTTTCTGATCCAGGGATAGAACCTGAGTCTCCTGCAGCTGGCTGCATTAGCAGGCAGATTCTTTACCACTGAGTCATCGGGAAGGCCCAACCACTTTATAGATATGGAAAATTAGTGTTTCAATTTTTCAGGAAATGGTCTAGTGACCATATAAATATATTCAATGGCATCCGTCCTTTTCTTGTTAAGCTGATTTTAAAATATCTACAAACTTTCACCAAATATCAGAAGATATTTAGGATTCTCATTTTAAAACTTCAACATTGTATGTCAAGATATTTTCAGTTTATTTGTTTTTCAGCCACTTCATTATTCCACAGACCCTTTGAAATGGAGCAGGATCCTATGGTCTTGCCCCTACATGTCCTCAGCCTGTCTTTTGTCTGTGGAAAAACTTAGGCAAAGAGTAAGTTTAATCAGAGAAGTGAGAAAATACAGAAAGAAAGGAAAACAGTCAAAGTAGACCAAATGATAATAATGTGGTAATAATTGTGTTATTATTATTAATAATTGTATTGATAATGAGTAATAATAATTAAGCACAGTCAAGGGCCTTCAGTTCCTCCTCCAGGGCTATAGATAATATTCTGAGCCACACCCTGTGAGTTGTCTTATATGTACTGAAGCCTCCACCAGGTGGGAGAAGCTAATTACATGGTGACCAGCATATAGCCATGACATAAGTTTCCACAGTTCCAAGAATTAGCTGTCCAAGAACAAACCGTCCCTGAAACTGAAGATTAACTCTACCTAAAATAGCCAAGATAACGCTGGTCAGACCACTGCATGACCAATTTCCAGATGACTGTCTGGAGCTGCCTGCATTGCTTCTGCATGTAGCTACTCCTACTGCATGTAGCTCCTGCATGTACTCCTATCTGCATGTACTCCTATCTGCATGTAGCTCTCCTACTGTCTATAAAAGCTCTTGTCCTGTTTGTAAGTGGGGGAGAGGGACTTTGGACAGGTCTCTGCTCTCCCCGCTCAGTTGCTGGCATCTGAAATAAAATTAACTTGTCTTTCCATCAACAGTCTCTTTAATGACTTTTGAGCAGCAAGCAGCCAAACCTTGGTTCAGTAACAGATTTTGGTGTGCAACATGGGGCTCTGCTCTCATGGTGGAAGGCTTCTCTGGGTCACCCCAAAGAAATAAGTTGGTAAGTGGCGACGGGCCAGCTGCTCATGGCTAGCTAGCCCCATGACTGGGATATTAGGGATCATTCCCAGTGGCTGCCAAATCATTTGTTTGGGGGATTCTTTCTGTTTCACTCCTGCTCTGCACTGGCTGCTGACTTTTGTTTCCAGTTGGTAGAAATGAAAAGTGAATTTGGGATGAACTGATGAACTCCTAGACTGAGTAAGTTCACTGGTGAGGAGTCAGGCATCCTTCCTATTTGTGAGCATTTTGGGCATTTGGGCATTACCACTGAGGACTGTTTCTGTTGGGAAAATGTTTGTTTGGGACTGGTACTGGTCACCCTTGGAGAGGATTTGTGATTTGGAGTGCAAGTGAATAGTCCACCTGTGTGATTGATATCTTTGTTGTTTTGTGTAAAATGGGAAGTTCAGGTTCAACTCATTAACAAAAATTTTATCTATGACTAAAGAAAACAAAAGAAGATTTTTTTTTAACCAATATTTGTCAACAATATTCTTTAAACTGGAGAAAATCAGTTAAGATGAAATTCTTGAAATTCCAAAACATGTTCTTTTTGCTTATGCAAGTAAAGAAAGCTAACTTGATAACATTTCTGATATATACTTAATCTATTTCTGTACTTGTTGATATGAGAATGCAGAAAATATCTATGTGCACAAATATTCTTCAAAACATACTAATAAAGTCAAAATGTCTTTGCTAGTTAGGTAAAATAAGAAATCACTTGTACCACCAAAACTCATTTTAATATATCAGTTCTCAAATTCCATTTTGATGATATATTATTTAACAACTTTGCAAAGCTGCCTGTTTCACTTTAAAAGAGTTAGTGTTTCATTCTAATTGAAATATACATCAAGTGGGTATCTAATTCCATGTTTGCTGGAAGCCAAAAACTCATTTTTTTCACTTTACCATATTTTAATTTCTTATAATGAATTGTTACGAAGCAGTACAATAAAAAAATCTACAGTACCTCTTGTTCCAAAATTAACAGGGTGCTCGATTAAACAGTCCAGATTCTTTTAAATTGCTGCATTCATATATCAAGTGATGTTCTTCCACCATTTCTTACCACTGGAACTAGAAACTCATCAAACTTAAGTTAGATTTGACTTTATGCTGATCCAAAGTAAAAAATAAATACAAATATAAGCATGTGTACTAACATTTTGTGGCAATATGAATTGTAATTTTATAAAATTATTGCTTAATGAAACAACAAAAACAATGCCAGTAAAGCCTGAATACCCAAAAGAATAATTTTAGTCTAATCTAGAGCAGGGCTTCCCAGGTGGTGCAGGGGTAAAGAATTCACCTGCCAATGCAGGAGATGTGGAGTCTCACAAGGCTTAGATCAACATGTGCCCATTGCTTCCTTTCTCATCTTGGGCTCAGGATCCTCCTGCCAAAACACAGAGTCTGTTGGAAGAGTTCATTTCCTTGCCTGTTCACTGATAACTGTTGGTATGAAGCTGCCCTGACCAATTAGAAACTGCCCCTTCCCCATAAGGAATTCCCAACATGGCTGCTTGCTTTCCTCCAGACCAGCAGGACATCTTAATTCTTCCTCTGATGCCAGTCAAAGAAAACTCTTTGGGTTGATTGTCAGCTCCACCAAGAATGTGTCTGTTTTTCTACACAGCGTAACATAACTATAAGAGTGTTAGTTCATTATATGCACAGGCTCTGCCTATGCACAGGAGACAAAATCTGGGGCATTGTTTTAGCTTTCTGCTTATATATACATATTACATGTATAATCATACAATAAACAAAGTTCTCAGCTTTCCCCACTTTTTAATATAGCACAAATGCATAGGTCCTAAAACTTACCTTATATTTAATAGCTACTTACTGAGTTGTATCTCTGAATATAAGTTAGAAAAATTTCCACTCTCTGGCCTAGGTTAAATTTCTCAGGAGTTTAGCATTTTTTACCTGGTTCAAATTAGATTAAATCAATTATAATTACATTGCTTTTATTAATCTCATTTTTTTGGTCCTTTTTTGGTCTGAAATGTTTTGTAAGTAAAGACTTTCCAGTTTTCACTGAGGGAAAGTCTTTAAGTTAGGATTATAATCCTTTTCTTTTCTTTTTAGGAAAAAAAATTGTCATAAGTGAAAACTTTAAAATTTTTTCTGTTGGCTGTCTAGAATCTTGTGCCTAGGAATTCTCATGTGCTTAGGAATTCTATGTAAAAATTATTACTTTAAATATATATCTATGTTATCTCTAACTCTTTCTATCAGTGTGAGAAAGATTTTTGATACTGTTGTTTTTTTGTTTTTTTTTTTTTTCATTTCTTCTTTGTTGATTCCCAGAAGTTATTTAGAATAAAAAATGTTAGTCTCACAGAGATAACAGGGAAGTAACTAGTGGACAAGCTGAGTCTATCAAGCTTGTGAAGCAGTGTGGGAACACCTCCTTAACAGTGATTCCATAGTGTCCTGACTGGGGGAACTAGGGAATCCATTCATAGCAATTTAGAAAATGGACTGCAGTGGGGTTCAAGGCTGAACCAGACATTCAGATTGGTAAACTAGATGGGTTGCTGTAATATTCTGTTCCTTTATCTTGAAATGTATGTGTCTGAAAGAGTTTTCATCAAATTTGAACTGAAACACATTTTTGGTGTTGAAAGTTTGTGGCTTCTTTTACAGGAAGAAGCAGGTATGATATAGAACACAGAAAATTATATGTTCTGTTGTCATGTTGTATAAGGGATTGGTCATCATAGCAGTTGTAAAGGGGGATGTATAATGAAAGGTAGAACAAATTACTCCTGAGATTTCAGAGTATGCATGAACACTAGTAACTTAATAAAAAGAATTCTATGTTTGCCAATTCAAACTAGAAAATAAAAAGGAAATTAAAAAACAAAAACAAAACAAAGATCTTCCCCAAACAAAAGTTTTCAAATTTGCATCATTGTTTGAGTTCCTGTTTTGTAAATATTGTAATCATTGTGAAATAGCAGCATTTTTATATGATCAGTCACAGTATCAGCCATTTCATTTCTAGATGAAATCTTTAAGTTTACATTAAGATATAAGTTTACATTTTTAAGTTTATATTTAATGAAGTTTAGTTAATATCCATTGTAGGTAAAAGCCTGGAAAATTTGTGGTTAGCAATTAAACATTTTGTTCATAGTTAACTAGCGTGAAAAATGTTCCATGTGTTAACAGGTATACATAGCAACCTAGAAAAATATAAAGCACAAGGAAATTGTGTAACAGATATATCAAGCCCTTTAGTTTTTGAAAAATAACATACTAATTTTCAAAAATTAAAATACTATACAAATGCTTTTTCATGACATAATTTATACTGGTTATGTTTTGCTGTTTGTTTGAAATGATGTACCTACAGTCTTAAGGTATATTCTTAAAATACTATATGTGTATGAATACAGATATAAATGATAGAAATGAGGTTTAATGAACTGTTCCATTGGACTTGGATAAACTGGGATTTGTCTGTAAAATTATGATTTCTGATATAAATACTAAAAGTTCTTTGTGACAAAGAATTGATATTTCAGGAGACAATATTTTCTCTTGAATATATTGCTGAATCTTGATTAGAACAGGGCTAGAATACTGAACCTTTGCTTGGCCTTTAAAAATATTGTTCTTTTAAGTTTATTGATTTTTTTATTACTAGTATTATTATTAGCTATTTACAGTGCTTAGTTAAAGAGCTTTTTAAATTTTTTGAGGACACCATAAAGGGTATTCAAAGTTATTGAAAAGTCCCTAATTGTAAATAAGGAAGCTCTTAGTGTTCATTTGCAGATTCATTCTGTGTCTTTTAAAGAAGATTTAGCTGGCTTCAATAAAAGTATAACTGGTGCTGTTTAGCACTTTGGGCATTACTGGAGGTTTTGATGTGAAGCAAGCTGATTTATTTTCACTATTTTTGGGCTGGCTGAGAGCAGTGATGTGGAAATGATATTCTTGGACTAATCTGAGCTGCTCTAAACAGTCAGTTGTTATGTATCACCTTGTCAGAGTTTAGTAGTTATGTAATTTAGTAGGTATGTTATTCAGAGCTTATAGCATGAAATGTTTATTATGTATACATTAAAAACACAAAGTGGGAAAAAGACTATCTACTGAGATCATCAGAAACTTAAAAATATATTCTAACAACTTCCCTAATGCCTAATATATTTCTTGGGATACTGCAAATGCTGTGATTTGAAATTTAAGAAAATAAAATACTTCCAATTATACCAAAAGCTGTCACAACTTTTCCTTTTTAGTTGTCTTCTATTTGATGACTGTTGAGTGAAAAAAATATATGAATTTTTTAAACATGTGAACCAGTTTACAAAGCACACTTTTAAACATCAATTTGATCACTGTTCAAGAAGGTATTTTGAATGCACTATTGCTATGTATGAGGATATAAAATCAAACACCTATGAGATGAGATGTTTTTTCAGCATAACTTATGATGTTGTTCTCACTGAAAAAAAGATAAAAGCAGCCCCTGACATCATCTCTTCGAGATAACATGCTCCTTAGTCCCTGAACCTCTACCCTGGGAAGATAAACACAGAATTGGACTTAGACATCTCTAATTGGCTATCAACACTGGGTTACAAGAGATGTTTCAGTAACCCACAGGTCTGATGAGTTCTATCAGGTTCAATCAGCTGTCCTGAACAGTTGACTGAATCAGTTGTCCAAGCCGTTCACCTGTGTGTAGGTAGAAAGACCTATGATAGGTGCAGTGAAGAAAGCTACTGAATAGCTTATTTTACATCTTAAAGAGTCTGCTCATGCTTTGAGCCACAAGTGTTACAGCACTGAGTAAATGTCAGAGAAGTTGAGAAACTATTGCTTACAGCAGCTAATAAAACTCATGAAAGTGAAAGTGAAGTCGCTCAGTCGTGTCCGACTCTTTGCGACTCCATGCAGCCTACCAGGCTCCTCCATCCATGGGATTCTTCAGGCAAGAATACTGGAGTGGATTGCCATTTCCTTCTCCAGGGGATCTTCCCGACCCAGGGATCGAACCCAGGTCTCCCGCATTGCAGGCAGACGCTTTAACCTCTGAGCCACTAGGGAAGCCTCTTAATTACCATAATGATTGGCCTGGGAATGTTCCACATGGCATATAGAGTATCCAGATTGAAGAATCTACCTTCTTCAAACAGAATACACCCTAAATAATATAGTTTCTTCTTATAGAAGTGTAACTATTTTTGTTTAAATTTTATGTCTCTCTTAATTAAAACAGCAGATAGATAAATGGAATTCATCTCAGAGGTCACTTCATCCTTCAAACATAGCAGTTGAGCACCAAATACTGTATAAGTGTAGATGTTTGATCTTTTACTAATAGTTTGTAAAGGAGTGCATCAGTCAACTTCTGAGATGGAGATTCCAGAAATATTGTGACTTCCCTGGAAATAATGCAACAGGTGTTGACTATCTTGGTTTAAAGGGTCACAGTAAGTAGAACACATCATTACAACAATAAAATATGTAGCCTCAACTGATTCTGAAGATGAGATAGTATTTGGATTCTGTACCACAGGAGAGTAAATACTAACAATTATATTGATGGCACTGAGGTTCTGAACAAACCCTCTCTTCCAGTTTTTCTTGGCTGAAAGAATAGGAGTATTTACTATACGTCCTAGTACAAGCTGTGAGGCATCATTTCTCTAGTTAGGGCTTTCAGAGCATATTGCAAATACCTGATGAGGGTTTTAATAGGTCTATGTGAATCTTGAGAGAGTTAGCTCCAATAATTCTGTCACAATCCGTAGACTTTGGCCCTCAATGAATCTGTATGTCCTGGAAGTCTTTACTTTGGGTTTTATATAGACACAAAGATATCAGAATCAATATTCAAATTACCCTCTAAACTAATGCTGACTAGAAGAATCCTCAGAGATTTCAAGGAAGAGGTCATCAGGATACCATTTAATTGTGGAATTCCATTATCTCAGGTGATCTTTCTCGTAAATAAGCCAGAGTTCTCTCACAAAGAATAAAAGTGTGGTTAAAAGCTTGCAGGTGAAATTTACAAACTGAGGTGAGTGAATGCCTAAGCTTTTTCAAAGATAGCCATCACATTAGTAGATTACTGACCATGAAGAGGAGTTTTTAAAGTTAAAAGGAGTTTAAGATCGTATGCAGTGAACGTATCACTACATACTTGGCAAACTTTTCTCTTACATTTTCAGAAATGTCTTCTTATGAATTTAAGGGTAAAATGGGTACTCAGATACATGTGTGCATTCCCCTTGGGACTTCTCCGTCCCTGAACCATCTTCTTTATTTCTTTCTGGCTTTTGGCATAGTACTATTCTTTTTGCCAAGCCCATTCTGCTTACAATATCTATAGTTGTCTTTATCAAAAAGTTCCCTCCCCTGGCCCTTAAAGATTGGAGTGTGAGTATCTAATTATTTTATCTGAAAGCTGCCAGTTTATTGTCTTAGTCTGCTTTTGTTATGAGACTGTTTCAAATGTTTACCGAAACTTGAAAATCTAGCAATGGGCAATTTATGATTCTCATTTTTCTTGGAAAGAATATTCACCAAATGTTAGGAAATAGCTGTAATCATACCTGTATTAGGGTCTATTCTTATGTTCTGTTTAAAAGGGTTAAGGATCTACTCTAAAATCTGATGAATTACCTATCCATCTATCTTCACAAGAGTGACTTTGTGGATGTGTGCTCAGTCACTCACTCATGTCTGATTCTTTGAGACACCATGGAATATAGCCTATGAGGTTCCTCTGTCCATGGGATTTTGCAGGCAAGAATACTGGAGTGGGTTGCTATTTACTCCTCCAGGGAATCTTCCAGACCCAAGGATTGAACCCAAGTCTCCTGCATTGGCAGGTGGGTTCTTTACCTCTGAGCAACCAGGTAAGCCCTGATTTGTGGATAGCCTTCCCACTCAGGTTCCATCCCTGTGGAGGAAATGACAACCCACTTCAGTATTCTTGCCTGGGAAATCCCATAAACAGAGGAGCCTGGTGGATTTCAACCCATGGTAACCCAAAAGAGTCCAACATGACTGAGTGACTAAGCATGCAAGCTCCCTATGTTGTCCAGCTCCAAGTTTTTCAGTTTTTCTAAACCTCTCTGATTTCCTATGATATTTGGAGACACTTAAGTTATTCTCAGATCTTACTAATCTGTATTCCTTTTTCTTTTTTTTCTGAAGATCCTATAGATCTATAAATATATAATGTAGATCTAGGATCTTTGAATTTATTTTATATTTTGTAGCTTTCTATTTAACTTGCCTCAGTTTTGGAAAAATATTTTAAATGGCTTTCAGATAAGAGTAAGATCAAGATTTAAATTCTGCCTTAAAGGAGTTACGGGCTTCACTGGTGCCTCAAAGGGTAAAGAATATGCCTGCAATGCAGGAGACCAAGGTTTGATTCTCAGTTGAGAAGATCCCCTGGAGAAAGAAATGGCTACCCTTCCAGTATTCTTGCCTGGAGAATTCCATGGACAGAAGAGATTGGTGGGCCAAAGTACGTGGGGTCGCAAAGAGTCAGACAACTAAGCAACCCTTTTTTTTTTTTTTCTGGTTCTAGGACTTTATTAGTGTCCTTTTTTTTAAATTTATTTTTATTAGTTGGAGGCTAATTACTTTACAATATTGTACTGGTTTTTGCCATACATTGACATGAATCAGCCATGGGTGTACATGTGTTCCCCATCCTGATCCCCCCTCCCACCTCTCTCCCCATCCCATCCCTCTGGGTCATCCCAGTGCACCAGCCTCAAGCACTTGCCTCATGCATCCAACCTGGACTGGTGATCTGTTTCACACTTGATAATATACATGTTTCAATGCTATTCTCTCAGATCATCCAACCCTCACCTTCTCCCATGGAGTCCAAAAGACTGTTCTATACATCTGTGTCTCTTTTTCTGTCTTGCATATAGGGTTATCGTCACCATCTTTGTAAATTCCATATACATGCATTAGTATACTATATTGGTGTTTATCTTTCTGGCTTGCTTCACTCTGTATAATGGGCTAACTTCCACTTTTAAAGGAGTTGCTGTATTCTGAAAGAGATTTTACTTTAAGAGGCAATTGAGCCTTGAAGGATCCTGGACAAGTAGATGGGATTGGTACAAAATATATTTGACTCATGATTCTCATCTAATCCCTTCTCTGAGAATGCTAGGATTTACAGAACTTTTCTTTTGATTAAATCACCATTGTTTAAATAGGTTAGTGAATTTCTTCAACCATTTTCATTTTTAAATATTACTAGAAATTTGAGGTAAAAACAAGAGAAATCAGAAATAATTTAATTAACAAAATCAAGTGATTTTGGATAAATATTTGTAATATATATCTTAATATATAACTTTTTTGGTGAGCATTATATGGTGATGGCTATTTTTTGAACAGTAATAACTTCAGGGCTTTTCAAGAGTCTTTCTTTTCCTGCCATTTCATATTTCTTGTGATATGGAGAGTAACCTTTTAAATAAATTGTTAGTAAACATTAAAAAGTATTTTTTTAAGCTGAGTATCCACTCTGGGTTTAACAATTCACTATACATGCTGTATATATTATTTAAATTAGTCTTTTTAGTAGCAAGCTACAGTTTGAGACTTATTTTGTCAACCAGAAAACTGATGCTTGGAGGAGTAGTCAATGGATTTTCTCAAGGCTCCACATTTAGTAAATGCTCCACATTTAACAAATCCAGAAATCAAAGTATATATCCTATTTTAGAGCCAGGTTTCTGAGTTGTTTTTATTATACTGCATTCTCATATTGCCATTTTTCCAATTGTTTCATACTTCAAGTTGAACTATTTATCATTGTATTTGATTATTTGTAGAGCAGACCTAACCAACAAAGTTTCCTGCAATAGCGGAAATACTCTATATATACTCTTTTCCAAATGATAGCTATCAGCAATTTATGACTCTTGAGCACTTGAAATATGACTATTGGTATTATGACATGACATTTTAAATTATATTTAATTTTTATTAAATATAAATAGTCACATGTGGCTAGTAACCATCAGTAAGTATACTGCTTTTCCTTGAAACACTGTTCTTCAAATAAAAATGAGATGCACAATTAATAAAACACAATTGTTAGCAGAATGCATGAAAAGAAAAGTGAAAATAAAAAAGGATAGATTTCTTGATCCTTTTTGTTACATTTTATGGCTTATTGTGCATTGAAACATACTGGTCAAGAAAAAAGCTATTGTACAATGATTGTATTTTATTTTCATATATTTTTCTCAAATAAGGATAATATTTTAAATAGCAGTTTTGATTATTTTTTTTAATTCTTGGAAGCTTGTAAGATATAGCCATGGAAATAAAAACAGTCATACATCTATATGTATATGTTCATATACATATAAATGTAGATATAGGTATTTTTAATGTTTTTAAGATATTCCCTCATTATTATCAATTGCTCATACAAATGAAAATTCAAATAAAATATTAATGGTCTTCATATTTGTGCTGAATAATCATAGCAGTTTTTGTTTATTAATCACATTTTAAAAACCATTATATTAACATAACTATCAGTGTCTCTTCACTTCTTTTCTTCTCTAAATTCAAAATTCTATAAACCATAGTTTCCTACATTCCTTTCAGTGCATTTTATATTTCTCATAGTCTTATATTAGCTTTTGTGTTTTATGACTTGAATCTTCAGACATTTTAAATAAGTTCATTTACCACATGAATGGCTTCTTTTATTGTTAATCCAATAAACAGTAGTGTTTTTAGAAAGACAAAATATTTGCTCAAATGAGAATTCTATATATTCCAAACCTTAGTTTTTCCTAACTGATGGTGTTGATTATTGGAAAATAATTTTTATTATCATGATTACAAGCTGCTTAGTAGCACTGTAATGAGATGTCTGTTTTAGGTAGTAGATAAATCATTTATTTTATTGAAGGACTAAGTCTTACTTGGCTTGAGAAATTTAAAAATTAATCTACTATGAATATAGTATGATATTCAGAAGTAATCTTTCAATATTAAGAAAGGTGGGATCATGGAGAGGTCCTGAAACATACAGTTTAACTTGAAGGACAACCTAATGCAGCTGTGATGGTAAAGTTGCTTTGTGAGGCGATGTAGCACTTTACCAACCAGCTACTTTATCCTCAGATTGTGATTAGACATTTAATTAACTCAAGCTGAAACTGCCAAGATTTCAAATTATATATTGTTGTTTAGCAACAAAATAATGAACTTATCCAAGTGAGTTAACCAGCTGTAAAATCATAACTGACTCCAAGAGAAATTTCCATCTACTTATTATCAATATATGTTATGTACATATGAGCACTGTAATAAAAAACTGAAAATATAATATTTAAAATAATGAAATTTCCTTCTAAAGCATAAGTTATATATTGTAATGAATTCTCTCTTAAGTGAGGGCAAATCACTTACATATCCATGCTGAAAATATTTTAAAACATCTAACTTATGATTCCTGAAAAATAATCATTTTAATCATAGACAAAAACCAATGTCATTTTTGTAAAGCTGTGCTCATTTTACTACTATAGCATTTTAAAAGGAAAATTTAAGCCACATACAGGAGAACTAGTTTTGTAATGAATATACTGACAAAGGTTGAGGTAACCAGAATAAGTACTTCAACATATTAGTGGAGAAAACATAAAGAATACATAAATAATGGGGAAAGATATGATTAGGTATTTCACAGTAAAGAAAATGTAAATAGACTATCAAGCTTGGAAAATAAAAGTTAATTACTGAAGTGAAAATTAGATGATAAAGAGAAATGTTGTTATACCCACCAAATTAGGGGGATAAAGTTGATTTCATAAAAATACTGAATAGATTGTGAAACAACAGAATGTCTTATATAGGGTCAGAGGATTATCAAGTATATTCCTTGTTCCCTTTTAAACCTTTCTAGAGAATTCGCAGGGAGCACATTTGCTAAGACATCTATTACGACTTTTTTGGTTACACTCTTAAAGCAACAGAGTACATACTGCTTGACATCATTCATGACCTCAGGATTCTTTCGCCTTTCCCCTAAATGTTTAGGCCTGGAATATCTCACAAAAAGTGTTCATTTTTGTAACCATTGCTTTAGGCTCTGGTTTCAAAAGAAGTCTTGCTAAAATACCTAATAAGATTCAACATGAATGTAACTTTAAGCTTCAGCAATGCCACTCATGAATATAAATCCCTGAGGAATTCTCAAACGTATGCACTGGGAGATCATATAACACTACTCAAGTCAGCATTTTTGTTTTATAACGAAACTAGTAAAATTCTCTGTCAAATCTGCAATTAATAATGTACATTCAAGTCATATAATAGTATACTCATCAGTGCCTAATGAATGAAAGTCACATGCAACTATATGGTTATATTTAAAAATCAAAATGTTGAATAAAAATATCATAGAAGAACTCGCAGAGCATTATTGTTTATTTAATGCTCAAAATAAGATATATGAAAAAATAACTTGCTTAAAGATATATATATATATATATATATATATATATATATATATATATATATATATTTTTTTTTTTTTTTAATCAGGTAGGATACTTGGGCTTCCCTAGTAGCTCAGCTGGTAAAGAATCCACCTGCAATGACAGAGAATCTGGTTGAATTCCTGGGTCCAGAAGATCCACTGGAGAAGGGATAGGCTCCCCACTCCAGTACTCTTGGGCTTCTCTTGTGGCTCAGCTGGTAAAGAATCTGCCTGCAATGTGGGAAACCTGGGTTTGATCCCTGCGTTGGGAAGATCCTCTGGAGAAGGGGCTGACTACCCACTCCAGTATTCTGGCCTGGACAATTCCATTGACTGTACAGTCCATGGGATCTCAATGAGTCAGACACAATTGAGTGACTTCCATTTTCAAGGATACCTATGCAGGTGCTAAAATTATAAAAGCAACAAGAAAATTATTAATATGAAATACAAAAAAAAAGAAATATGAGATAATGATTACTTTAGTAGGTGGTGAAAGGAGATGTGATCAAAGGGAAAATGACCAATGAGTTATCAATAATATTATATTTCCAGCCAGTTAGGGATTCAAATATTTTACTTTCCTCGCTGAATTTCATAGAAAGGTTTCAAAGAACTGCTTTTATAAATAAAGAAAGTAAAGATAATATGACCAAGCAATTGGGGGATACGAAGCAGATCAGTGAAAGAGTTCACAATATGGACAATAGGCTTAAAGAGTGACAATTCAGATTGTAGCAAGAGGATTAAGAGTTCCAACCAGAAAGTTTCTTGGAAAAAAATAAGGGAAAAAATGGTAACATATTGTGGTTTGTTGTTGTGTCCAGTCACAAAGTCATATCTGACTCTCTGCCACCACATGAACTGCAGCATGCTAGGCTTCCTTATCCTTCACTATCTCCCCGAGTTTGCTCAAACTCAAGTCCATGGAGTCGGTGATGCCATCCAACTCTCTTATCCTCTTCTGCCCCCTTTTCCTTCCTTCTGTCTTTCCCAGCATCAGGGTCTTTTCCAGTGAATCAGCTCTTCCCATTGGTTGGCCAAAGTATTGGAGTTTCAGCTTCAGCATCAGTCCTTCCAAGGAACACCCAGGACTGATCTCCTTTAGGATGGACTGGTTGGATCTCCTTGCAGTCTAAGGGACTCTCAAGAGTCTTCAGCACCTCAGTTCGAAAATAACAGTTTCTTCAGTGCTCAGCCTTCTTTATGGTCCAACTTTCACATCCGTACATGTCTACTGGAAAAACCATAGTTTTGACTATACAGACCTTTGTCGGTAAAGTCATGTCTTTGTCTTTTAATATCCTGTCTAGGTTTATCATAGCTTTTCTTCCAAGGAGCAAGTGTCTTTTAATTTCATGGTTGAAAGACTGAAATCCAAGAAAAAGGGAAAGCTTGAAAATAGTAGAAGCATGGCTAATCAAATATAATGGACCCACATAAAATTAGCAGCTGATACCCCATTAGAAATAATAGAATGCAAAGACAGTAGAATTTCATTATCTAAGTTTGGAAGGAAAAATAAAGCTGCCTACTAAGAATCTACTAAGATTATCCACTAAAAATCCCTGGTAGCTCAGACAGTAAAGAATCTGCCTGCAATGTGGAAGACCTGGGTTCCCCTGGATTGGGAAGAACCCAGAGAAGGGCATGGCAACCCATTCCAGTATTCTTGCTTGAAGAATCCTCATGGACAGAGGATCCTAACGGGATATAGTCCATGGAGTCTCACAGAGTCAGACATGACTGAAGCGACTAAGCAGCAGCAAGAATCTTATAGCCAAAAAAGTAACTTTCAGAAGTAAGACAAAGACATTCCCAAATTGAACAGAACGGATAGCAGATCTGCCTTATGCGAAATACAAAAAGGAAGTTTAGGCAGACAGTAAATACCAAAGATAGTAATTTAAATACACACAAAGCAATAAAGAAAATAAAGGTCATGATGTAAATGTTAAATACTATAAATATACAATTCTTCATTGTTTTTAACTTAAAGAAAAGATAGATAAAAGATATACAATATATTGTTATACTGTGATAAATAGAAATGTATGTGTCAATAACAAGCAAAGTTGTTTTACAGTGAAGAATCAACATCCGATTGTAATGAAGTCCAAAACACCATATAAAGAAAACTGGAAATGTGAGTAAAATCAATATAAAAAAATATATAAATATATATTTGCTTTTCTTTCTTCTCTAAGTTTTTAAACTAGATACAACATTATATAAAGTAGTTATAAAAACGTATTTATGGATTATGTTGTTATATATATAATGCATTTATGGATTAACACAAATGAAATATAATAATTATATGAAATAATAAACAAAGTAGAATGGAGAATAAAATTATATAGAAGCAATCTTTCTCACTAAACATGTTAGTATAAATCTACACCAGTCTGATCAGTAAAATGTATGCTTTAGTGCAACCACTAAGAGAATACTTTTAAAAAAAAAGATGAAAAAAATCACTAAAGAAATTACATTATCATACTTTAAAATATTCATTTAATAGAAAAGAAAATGTTAAGGAGAATTAAAGCAATAAAACACAGCCTGAGATATGAAGAAAAAATAAATTGCAGACATAAATCCAAGTATATTAAAAAGAGGAAATGGGAATGAATTAAGCAATCAAAAAAAAAGGCAAAGATTTTTCAGAAAGGTGAATTTTTGTTGAAAACCTATTTCCACATAAAAGTTAACACAAATCTTCATAGTAACATTATTCATAATAGCCAAAAGGTGGAAATAAAACAAATATGCATCAACTGATGAAGGAATACATAATATATGGTGTGTATATACATATATAAAATAAATATTATTCTATAATAAACTAAGTAGTTGTATATATCATAACATGGATAAGCCTTAACGATATAATGCTAACCCAAAGAAACCTGTTACAAATCAACCCATAGTATATGATTGCATTTCTATGAAATATGCTGGATAGACTGTGGAAAATTCTGAAAGAGATGGGAATACCAGACCACCTGACCTGCCTCTTGAGAAATCTGTGTGCAGGACAGGAAGCGACAGATAGAACTAGATTTAGAACAAGAGATTGGTTCCAAATAGGAAAAGGAATATGTCAAGGCTGTATATTGTCATTCTGCTTATTTAACTTTTTATATAAAGAGTACATCACGAGAAATGCTAGGCTGAATGAAGCACAAGCTGGAATTAAGATTGCTGGGAGAAATATCAATAACCTCAGATATGCCAATGACACCACCCTTATGGCAGAAAGTGATGAAGAACTAAAGAGCCTCTTGATGAAACTGAAAGAAGAGAGTGAAAAATTTGGTTTAAAGCTCAACATTCAGAAAACTAAGATTATGGCATCCAGTTCCATCAGTTCAGTTCAGTTGGTCAGTTGTGTCTGACTCTTTGTGACCCCATGAATCGCAGCACGCCAGGCCTCCCTGTCCATCACCAACTCCCGGAGTTTACTCAAACTCATACCCATAGAGTCAGTGATGCCACCCAGCCATCTCATCCTCTGTTGTCCCCTTCTCCTCCTGCTCCCAATAACTGCAAGCATCAGAGACTTTTCCAATGAGTCAACTCTTCGCAAAGTATTGGAATTTCAGCTTCAGCATCAGTCCTTCCAATAAACACCCAGGACTTATCTCCTTCAGGATGGTCTGGTTGGATCTCCTTGCAGTCCAAGGGACTCTCAAGAGTCTTCTCCAACACCATATTTCAAAAGCATCAATTTTTCGGTGCTCAGCTTTCTTCACAGTCCAACTCTCACATCCACACATGACCCCTGGAAAAACCATAGGCTTGACCAGATGGGCCTTTGTTGGCAAAGTAATGTCTCTGTTTTTAATATGCTATCCAGGTTGGTCATAACTTCCCTTCCAAGGAGTAAGCGTCTTTTAATTTCATGGCTGCAGTCACTATCTGCAGTGATTTTGGAGCCCAAAATAATGAAGTCTGACACTGTTTCCACTGTCTTCCCATCTATTTCCCATGAGGTGATGGGACCAGATAACATGATCTTAGTTTTCTGAATGTCAAGCTTTAAGCCAACTTTTTCACTCTCCTCTTTCACTTTCATCAAGAGGCTTTTTAGTTTCTCTTCACTCTCTACCATAAGGGTGGTGTCATCTGCATATCTGAGGTTATTGATATTTCTCCCAGCTATCTTGAATCCAGCTTGCACTTCTTCCAGCCCAGCGTTTATCATAATGTACTCTTCATATAAGTTAAATAAGCAGGGTGACAATATACAGCCTTGACATACTCCTTTTTCTATTGGGAACCAGTCTGTTGTTCCATGTCAAGTTCTAACTGTTGCTTCCTGACCTGCATACACGTTTCTCAAGAGGCAGGTCAGGTGGTCTGGTATTCCCATCTCCTTCAGAATTTTTCACAGTTTATTGTGATCCACACAGTCGAAGGCTTTGGCATAGTCAATAAAGCAGAAATAGATGTTTTTCGGGAATTCTCTTGCTTTTTCAATGATCCAGCAGATATTGGCAATTTGATCTCTGGTTTTTGATCTGTCTTTTCTAAAACCAGCTTGAACATCTGGAAGTTCTCGGTTCAAGTATTGCAGAAGCCTGACTTAGAGAATTTTGAGCATTACTTTACTAGCGTGTTAGATGAGTGCAATTGTGCGGTAGATTGAGCATTCTTTGCGATTGCCTTTGTTAGGGATTGGAATGAAAATGAACCTTTTTCAGTCCTGTGGCCACTGCTGAGTTTTCCAAATTTGCTGGCATATTGAGTGCAGCACTTTCAGAGCATCATCTTTCAGGATTTGAAATAGCTCAACTGGAATTCCATCACCTCCACTAGCTTTGTTCGTAGTGATGGCTTCCTATGGCCCACTTGACTTCACATTCCAGGATGTCTGGCTCTAGGTGAGTGATCACACCACTGTGATTATCTAGGTCATGATAATCTTTTTTGTACAGTTCTTCTGTGTATTCTTAACACCTCTTCTTAATATCTTCTGCTTCTCTTAGGCCCATACCATTTCTGTCCTCTATTGAGCCTATTTTTGCATGAAATGTTCCCTTGGTATCTCCAATTGTCTTGAAGAGATTTCTAGTCTTTCCCATTCTGTTGTTTTCCTCCATTTCTTTGCACTGATCACTGAAGAAGGCTTTCTTATCTCTCCTGGCTATTCTTTGGAACTCTGCATTCAAATGGGAATATTTTTCATTTTTTCCTTTGATTTTTGCTTCGCTTCTTTTCATGGCTATTTGTAAGGCCTTCTCAGACAACCATTTTGCCTTTTTGCATTTCTTTTCCATGGGGATGGTCTTGATCGCTGTCTCCTGTACAATGTCACGAACCTCTGTCCATAGTTCATCAGGCTCTCTGTCTATCAGATCTAGTCCCTTACATCTATTTCTCATGTCCACTGTGTAGTCATAAGGGATTTGATTTAGGTCATACCTGAATGGTCTAGTGGTTATCCTTACCTTCTTCAGTTTAAGTCTGAATTTGTCAATAAGGAGTTCATGATCTGAGCCACAGTCTGCTCCAGGCCTTGTTTTTGTTGACTGTATAGAGCTTCTCCATCTTTGGCTGCAAAGAATATAATCAACCTGATTTTGGTGTTGATCATTGGGTGATGTCCATATGTAGTAACTTCTCTTGTGTTGTTGGAAGAGGGTGTTTGCTATGACCAGCGCGTTCTCTTGGCAATACTCTATTAGCCTTTGCCCTGCTTCATTCCGTACTCCAAGGCCAAATTTGCCTGTTATTCCAGGTGTTTCTTGACTTCCTACTTTTGCATTCTAGTCCCCTATAATGAAAAGGACATCTTTTGGGGATGTTAGTTCTAAAAGGTCTTGTAGGTCTTCATAGAACCGTTCAACTTCGGCTTTTTCAGCATTACTGGTTGAGGCATAGGCTTGGATTACTGTGATATTGAATGGTTTGCTTTGGAAATGAACAGAGATCATTCTGTTATTTTTGAGACTGCATTCAAGTACTGCATTTCAGACTCTTTTGTTGGCTATGATGGCTCCTCCATTTCTTCTAAGGGATTCCTGCCACAGTAGTAGATATAATGGTCATCTGAGTTAAATTCACCCATTCCAGTCCATTTTAGTTCACTGATTCCTAGAATGTCGACATTCACTCTTGCTATCTCCTGTTTGACCACTTCCAATTTGCCTTGATTCATGGACCTAACATTCTAGGTTCCTTTGCAATATTGCTCTGTAGCATTGGACCTTGCTTCTATCACCAGTCCCATCCACAACTGGGTATTGTTTTTGCTTTGGCTTCATCCCTTCATTCTTTCTGGAGTTATTTCTCCACTGATCTCCGGTAGCATATTGGGCACCTACCAACCTGGGGAGTTCCTATTTCAGTATCCTATCGTTTTGCCTTCTCATACTGATCATGGGGTTCTCAAGGCAAGAATACTGAAGTGGTTTGCTATTCCCTTCTACAGTGGATCACATTCTGTCAGACATCTCCACCATGACCCGACCATCTTGGGTGGCCCCACATGGCATTGCTTAGTTTCATTGAGTTAGACAAGACTGTGGTCCTGTGATCAGATTGGCTAGTTTTCTGTGATTATGGTTTTAGTGTGCCTGCCCTCTGATGCCCTCTCGCAACACCTACCATCTTACTTGGGTTTCTCTTACCTTAGACGTGGGGTATCTCTTCATGACTGCTCCAGCAAAGCTCAGCCGCTGCTCCTTACCTTGGATGAGGTGTATCTTCTCACAGCTGGCCCCCATGACTTCATGGCAAATAGATGGGGAAACAGTACTGACTTTCTTTTTGGGGCCTCCAAAATCACTGTGGATGGTGACTGCAGCCATGAAATTAAAAGACGTTTACTCCTTGGAAGGAAAGTTACGACCAAACTAGACAGCATATTAAAAAGCAGAGACATTACTTTGCCAACAAAGGTTCATCTTGTCAAGGCTATGGTTTTTCCAGTAGTCATGTATGGGTGTGAGAGTTGGACTATAAAGAAAGCTGAGTGCAGAAGAATCGATGCTTTTGAACTGTGGTGTTGGAGAAGACTCTTGAGAGTCCCTTGAACTGCAAGGAGATCCAACCAGTCTATCCTAAAGGAGATCAGTCCTGAGTGTTCTTTAGAAGGACTGATGTTGAAGCTGAAAATCCAATACTTTGGCCACTTAATGCAAAGAGCTGACTCATTTGAAAAGACCCTGATTCTGGGAAAGAATGCAGGCAGGAGGAGAAAGAGAGGACAGAGGATGAGATGGTTGGAGTCATCACTGACTCAATGGACATGAGTTTGGGTAAACTCTGGGAGCTGGTGATGGACAGGGAGGCCTGGCATGCTGCGGCCTATGGGGTCGCAAAGCCTCGGACTCGACTGAGCAACTGAACTGAACTGAACTGATGCAGGATAGAAATCTTTAGAGACAGAAATTAGATATCCTTGATCTGAGGATGGTGGGAGAACCTGGGGAGGGATTGCTAATGGGTATGACATATCTTCTGAGAGAGATAAAATGTGCCTACTTTGTTGTGGTGTATAGCTTTGTAAATATGCTAACGCTAAGCCATACATCTAACTTTCTGCTTGACTCCAATTAAATGACTAATATCTTCCCTGGTGGCTCAGCGGTAAAGAATCGGACTGCAATGCAAGAGCCGCGAGTTCGATCCCTGAGTTGGGAAGATCCCCTGGAGGAGGAAAAGGCAACCCACTCCAGTATTATTACCTGGAAAATCCAGTGGACAGAGGAGCCTGGTGGGTTACAATCCATAGGGTGTCAAAGAATCGGATATGACTGAAGCTACTGAGGATGAGCCATCTATTACTGAACTGTGCCCTTGCATTAAAAACAGGATGAAAATAATTATCATTTCTATATTGCTCCAATTACTGCCGTTAATATTTGTTCAGGCCAAGACCTTCATGTTATTATTGACTCCTCCATTCTTAACATCTTTCTTATTCAAGTTTGTTTGTAAATCTAGTTTCATATATTCTGTCAGACAGTTTCCAGTCAGTTCATTATTCATCCTTGCCCATAAACCATCATCATCAGTTTGTTTTTTTTTTTTCTTCAGTAGTTTTCTAATCTGCTCCTTGGTTTCACTGTTGTCCCCAAGCCCATCTAGTCTGCTTTCCAAATTTAATAGGCTTCATTTCTTTGTTAGATATGGCATCCTCCTGCCTCAGAATCCTTGCCACTAGCTTTGTTTTCAGCCCAGAATGCTTACCTACATGAATTCCTCTTGCAACCTTGCAAAATATACTGCATCTTTTATCACTTTATATCCCCTTATCCTTTATGTATTTTTTACATTATAGTACTCATCTACTGAGTCTCTTGTCAGTTATTGATATGAAAGTGTCACGCTTTTAGGTAAAGAACAATTGGTAGTAGACATCGTAGAAGTCTGTGGGAATAAAATATTCTGCTGTGTGCTGTGCTTCATCACTCAGTCATGTCCGACTAACTTCGGCCCCATGGACTGTAAGCCAGACTCCTCTGTCCATGGGATTCTCCAGCTAGGATACTAGAGTGGGTTGCCATGCCCTCCTCCAGGGAATCTTCCCAACCTTGGGCTCGAACCTGGGTCTCCCACATTGCAGGCAGATTCTTTACCATCTGAGCCATCAGGGAAGCCTGCAGTTTTGAAAGGGAAATTAGCATTAATGGAATTTTCATAAATTTTATAATGTAATGGTCACAAACATGGTTTGTTAAAGAACAACGACCATGACAAAAGTAAACAATAGAATCTCTTTCTCCTATGAATACTCCATGAATAACTTACTAATTAATTGCTATTAACTAATAGACATTGATTACTTTGTTGTTACTAAGTCAGAAAAAATGCAAGTTTACAAGCAATGATTGTAATACAAGTATAATGGATTCATGTAGCATAGTTTAAGCTATTGTTTCTGAGTTCAGAAGACTCTATTTTGAGTTTAGATCACATCATTTACTAAGAGAATGTGTTTTCTACTTGTAAACTAATAAAAATAAAAAAAATCTAATTTCTTTATAGAGTGGTTGTGAGACATACTTAATAACATAAGTAAAATTCATTCAGAATATTTTATAAGAATTATTTTACCAACATTAATAAAGATTAAATATATTACAACTAAGGTTTTCTTTATAAAAAAGGATGAATTAGTCCTATAAAATATTAAATATAAGATCTCGTATTTAGCTACCCTTGATTTAGTTTCCAAATTTGGTAGTTAACTAATGGAAGAGGTTTTGAAATAGTTAGAAGAGGAAAAATGTCAGTATATTGAATATGTTAAAACATTTTCAGAAAACATAAAAGTGCTGCTCCTAGAAATGCAGGGGTAAAGCAATTTTTTTGTAGCCAGTTGGCTACTGATAGTCAAAATGTGAACTGGCATTCAAATGTGCTGGTAATTAAAACACTTCATAACATGGTTTTGCATAATTATATTGAGTGAATATATTAAGATTTTAAAAAATATTTCTAGTAGGATGTGGTTTTGATTGATTTAATCCTTCCAGTGCTTTGGATGTGTAAGTCTAGTTGGAAATAGTCCTTGGCCAGCTCATACAGCAGCAGATGTACTATTTGCATAAGTAGGATGTTACATGTGGGCTTGTATTTTTGGCTGACTGTAGATTTATGACACTGATTTATTTTTGCACAGATGGAAGAAAACCTGACAATGTGAAGAGAGGAGTTAATCAATTTACCGTTAAAAAATTACAATTACTCTGATTTAAATTTACATATATGTGCCTGATTACCTCATTCATGGGTATATACAAAGCAGTACATTTTCAATCACTTTACTATCTCTCATTGTAATGGTAACATTTGAGCCTGAGGCTGATGCAGGCAAATGGAGAAAGCATTAGTGTTATAGTATTAATGAATAAATGTACTTACTCTAATTTTGGAGGTGAAAGAGTTATTTACAGCAGTGAATTGAAAACAAAATAAATGACTTATATCTCCAAAAGAAGTATAGTTCTTGCTTATGTAAAATATTAAATTTTAAGTAAATGGCCAGTTTTTATAAATATGTATATAAATTATAATATGCTATACAGTATAGCATATTCTTAGAAAATGGTCTGCTTTTTATTTTAAAACTTTCTTAATTTTGCTTAAGATATTGATATTTACATTTCCTACAGTTTTAGAAATTGATCTAGTGATAGAGATGTAATATTTTTGTGTGCGGTAGTAGAGAAGGACACAACAGATGGTTTGTGCTACCCTTTTATAGAAACAGAGAAAAAGGAATGTGAGCCTTTCACATGAACAATGACAAATAAGGATACAGAAGAGAAAACACTGTCAACAAAAGAAAATTTCCAAGCAGATAATTTTTTTACTGTTGATAAAGCAGTGAGGGAAACAGCTAAGACAAGAGTATAGACAGGTTGCAGTTTCTATCTACCAGGGAAAAGACATTGGCATTTATCTTGCGGGCCAATAATTATTTTACTCAAGAGATTAAATAATAAAAGTTGATTCTTTAAAGCTATTATTCTGGTAGCCAGGTAGGTAATGAATTTGATAAATTAAGACCAGAAGTGGAGATACAAGATGAAGGGTGTTGATATTTATTAGGAGAAGTGTTATGGAATTTTGAGCAAACCGAGTGGTAATAGAGGTAGAAAAATAAGGTAATGTGAGAAGTGATTATGAAAGTATATTTTCAAAATTTGTCATTCGTCATTTTAAAAACTTGAAATATCAATCTCTAATTTTATTTGACATTTAAATAAATAATATGGTAAAAAATAAATACAATTAATGATAATTCTAAAAGAGAGACATACCAAATTGAATTCAGCTAGATAGACAGAAGGGTTATTCTGGTGGCTCAGTGGTAAAGACTCTACCTGCCAGTGCAGGAGATGTGGGTTTGATCCTTGGGTTGGGAAGATCCCTGGAGAAGGAAATGGCAACCCACTCCAATATTCTTGCCTGGGAAATCCCATGGACAGAGAAGCCTGGAGGGTTAGGTGTTGCAAAAGAATCATACAAGGACCTAGTGACTAAGCCACAACAACAACAAAATAGATAAACATACACACATACAAAGAGCACTGAAAATTAATATTAATGAAACTGGAAGAATTGCAACACAGAGTTGGCCATATTTGGGATGAAGCAGAAGAATATTTAGAGTTATTGCTGAAGCATAAATCATGCACCACTTTTATTTTATTTTTAGATTTTGTAATGTATAAGACATTTTAATATTTATTCTAAATTAACTGGCTAGGAAGGGGGCTGACTGATCTGTAATTTCACTAATCAGAAATCTCACTGAGACTTTTAACTTTGTGTGAGAAGCAAGGGTTTATTTGTAGATGGAAAGCTGTGGGAGTTCATGGTTTGCTAAAAAAAAATCTGAAGTGACTGCAACTATTAATATATAACTCATGAATTTTCACTGTCACCATGCTGATCGTGTTTTATTATTTTCATGACCATTTAAGACATGTAAATCTCTCTACATAGGTAAAAATAGGTAATTCTGAGGAATAAAAAATATCTCTGTGGAGTAACTTAACAGAAAGAAATCTTTATTGTTATTGCATAACAAGAAAATATAACTGAGGTCAGATCTATGGCCAATGATAAAGTTCTAAATACTAACTTTGAAATTATTAAGAAATTGAGATGCTATCTCACAGCTTACATGGATTCCCTGTCCCTCAGTTCCCCCAAAAAATGACACAATGAGGGCCAAATGTCCACCAAGTTACAACAGATAGGATCCCCCAAGTTATGAGATACAGAGCTCATATAGGGATGAGTAAGATGTTACATCCAAACTTTCATCCAAAGAGAAGGATTTCTCCTTAAGCAAATATTCTCTGATGGACAGAGGGAAAGCTTTTCTAAGTTTATTACACTGAAATGTAAAAGAATGTTTCCAGGAAGGGGAAGGATAAGAGTTTACATTTCCAAATCATTCTGTAGGTCTCTGTCTTGAAGATATCTTAGAGACACTATCTCTAGTGGGAAGTACTATCTACTTAGAGACAGTATCTCTAGTTTCCAGAGCTGTCTGTTACACAAACATTCTTTCAGTGTTGTTTGCTCAAAAGGTCTAGACCATGCAGGAGCTTAAAAAAATCCCAAAATTCTCTCTAAAAGAACCAAAGTCTAATTATGTATTTAATAATTATAATATATTCCAAATATTTGGAAAGACAATATATAATGAACACTCAATGAATCCATTCTTTGATACATTTAATTTAAAAATTTTGCCATATTTGACTTATGTCTTTTATTCACTATGGTAAGCAAAATAATGGTAAGCGCAAAGATGTCCACATTGTAATTTGTTAAGGCTGTGAATATTGCTACATTAAGTGGCAAAACGGACTTTACAAATATGACTAATTTTGTTATTGCTGTTGTTCAGTTGCTCAGTCTTGTCTGGCTCTTTGTGACCCCATGAACTGCAGCACTCCAGGCTTCCCTGTCCTCCACCATCTCCCAGAGTTTGCTCAAACTCATGTCCACAGAGTTGGTGATGCCATCCAACCATCTCACCCTCCGTTGTCCTTTTCTCCTTCTGCCTTCAATCTTTCCCAGCATTAGGGTCTTTTCCAAAGAATCTGCTCTTTACATCAGCTGGCCAGGGTATTGGTGTTTCAGCTTCAGCATCTGCCCTTCCAATGAATATTCATATCAAGGGTTGATTTCCTTTAGGATTGACTGGTTTGATCTCCCTGCAGTCCAAGGGACTCTGAAGAGGCTTCTCCAACACAACATTTCGAAAACATCAATTCTTCAGCTCTCAGCCTTCTTTATGGTCTGACTCTCACATGTACATGACCACTGGGAAAGCCATAGCTTTGACTAGACTGACCTTTGTTGGCAAAGTAATGTCTCTGCTTTTTAATATGCTGTCTAGGTTTGTTATAGCTTTTCTTCCAAGGAGGAAGCATCTTTTAATTACATGGCTTCAGTCACTATCTTCAGTGATTTTGGAGCTCAAGAAAATAAAACCTTTCACTGTTTTATTGTTTCCCCATCTATTTGCCATGAAGTTATGGGATGGGATGCCATGATCTTCATTTTTTGAATGTTGAGTTTTAAGAAAACAGCCTTTTCACTCTTCTCTTTCACCTTCATCAAGAAGCTTTTTATCTCCTCTTTGTTTTCTGTATTTAGAGTGGTATCATCTGCATATCTGAGGTTATTGGTAATTCTCCCAGCAATCTTGATTCCAGCTTTTGGCTCATCCAGTCTGGCATTTTGCTTGATGTACTCTGCATATAAGTTAAGTAAGTAGGGTGACAATATACAGCCTTGATGTACCCCTTTCCCAACTTTGAACCAGTCTGTTTTTCCATGTCTGGTTCTAACTCTTTCTTCTTGACCTGGATACAGGTTTGTTGGGAAGCAGGTAAGGTGGTCTGATATTGCCATCTCTAAAGTTCTTGATATATACCTTGGATATTTTGCATGGGCCCAGTATATTGACTTCTCAAGAGAGAGTTGGAAGGATCAGAGTCAGAGAGAGACCAGAAAATGATTCATTTCTGGCTTTGAAGAGGCCATGATTGAAGGAACTCAGGTAGCTTCTAGAAGCCAGAAAAGGCAAAGAAACAGATTCTCCCCATGGGCCTCCAAAAGTAATGAATGCCTGCTGATATTGTGGTTTTAGCCTAGTGAAACTCTTTCAGATTTCTGACATTTATTCTTATGTCCCATAACTATTTAATTTTTAATTAGCCTATATTGCAATTTATTCTATGTGATATAAAATTTATGAGTTTTTGGAAAATAATATATTTTGTCACTATTGTATATGAAACACAATAACTTTGTTGTCCTAAAATGTTTCCTGTGCTTCACTTATTCACCTTCATGCCACCCCAACCCCAGTCTCAGCCTGATCACAACCACTGATCTGTTTATGACCTCTATATTTTTACATTTTCATGATTATCAAATAATTGGAATCAAGTAGTAAGTGTTTTTGCAGACTAGCTTCTTTCACTTAATAATATAAGAAAAATCAAAATAGAATATTTGCAGGTTAATTGTCAAGGGGTATATGATCAGCATTTGTAGTTAATGCATTTGTGTTCACATAAATATACTTAAATACATAGTTTTCCAAATCATAATGGTGAAAGGTGAAACTTAAACCATGCAATGTTTGAATTTTTTCTTAGTAATGGTTGACAATAGTTGACATTACCTAAGTGAGAACTTTAAAAATGTGATGCAATTTATATCAGCATGGATTAATTTTAAGATCTGTTTTGAACATTATCTAAACCATCTGGGGAGAAATTCCTTCAGGAAAAATAAAGAACATTCTGTATCATGATTTTATTTGCTACCATTAGCAAGTGATGCAGACTTGTTTATCACATCTGTTCTTCAACATTATCTGGCCATATGGTCATGCAGATGAAACATTAACATTCATTGATTATACAATTCATTAATTAATTTCTATCATCCTTTAATTTCTATCATCCTTATCACAAATAAAATATTCTCCATATAGTGACATATATTCTTTTAAATAATATAATTTCTATGTTGATTAACTTTTGTCCACTGATTTGTCCAATCCTACTTTCCCACCTTTATCCTCTGAAGATCTATTCTAATGTGACCAAAATGAATTTTATTATGTATTCTCATGTTCCTCACAGTATCTTCCCCAAATTCTTTCCCTTTGCCAGAAAATTTCCTTTTCCCCTGAAACATCCATGTTTTCTAGTCTATCTTTTACCTCCCTGTGACCTTTGTTCACTCCCATGTCATTTGTATATGGCATTAAAACCTTCATCCTCAGTTGTCCTATTCCAATCTCCTAGTCACCTAGTCACCTTGTATTTTACGGAGTTCTCGGTTTCGGTCTCAACATATTTCTAGTTACTTTTCTCCCTCTACCTATCCAACCCTCTCTCTCTCCCCTTCTGTCTCTTTCTTTCTATAATTTTTTCTTGCTAAATCATAGCCAACTCTTTGAGACCCAATGGTCTATAGACCTCAGGCTCCTGTGTCCGTGGAATTTTCCAGGCAAGAATTCTGGAGTACCATTTACTTCTCCAGGGAATCCTCCCCACCCAGGGATCAAACCAACATCTCCTGTGGCTCCTGCATTGTAGGAAGATTCTTTTTCACTAGCACCACCTGTATACACAAACATAATAAAAAGTTTGCATTTTCATATGGACAAAAAAAGATTTAAAATGCAATTATTGCTATCTCAGGGAATGCACATTTTCACATAAAATGCATAAGCTACAGTCTATGCTTGCAAGAAAAGAAATGAATAATAGAAAAAAGTGTTTGCTGTATTCCAACACTATTAACTAAGGAAAAGTTTTGAGGTCGTAGTTACTTTAGCAGACAGGTTTAAAATGAAAACCTTAAGAGGTAATTCAAGAATATTCATTCATTGACAAATCACCTGTGAGTGATTCCACTAGTCCAGGTAGTTTTTGAGGGTGTAAGAGTAAAAAAACACTGACTTTGAACAGATTTAATCCAGTAGAGAGAAGACATTCAAGTGAAGAATTAAAATATTGTGTGATTTTTGCTACACTGACTACATGAATGTGGTATGCCTACTCAGAGAAGGATTTACCAGTTGACCACATAGCTCTGATAACATAATTGATAAAGAAATATGATATAACTGTACATTCTCTCCCATCAAAGACAACCAAAAATTACCCGTGGAACTATTTTAGGTTGTGAAAGGTAATTGCAGTTTGGGACCATGAAATTTAAATAATTATAATTAGGTTTAAACACGTTTTTATTAATCAAAATAGGAACCATTACAATCAAATTTTTTGCCATTGAGAAATAAGTTTGTTCATTCCTGTAGCATAAAAATCTGTGCTTGGGGGTTTGATGAACACTTGGAAAACATTTTCTGCCTCCTGCTGGTTGTGGAAGTGTTTTTCATGCAAAAAGTTATGGAGATGCTTCTAGAAGTGGTAGATGGTTGGCTAGAAGTGAGGTGAATATGGCAGATGAGGCAAAACTTTGTAGCCCAATTTGTTCAACTTTTGAAGCGTTGGTTGTGTGATGTGTGATCGGGATTGTCACAGAGAAAAACTGGACCCTTTCTATTAACCAATGCTCGCTGAAGGCATTGCAGGTTTTGGCATATCTCATTGATTTGATGAGCGTACTTTTCATATGCAATGGTTTCTATGGGATTCAGAAAGCTACAGTGAATCAGAGAAGGAGCAGGCTGCCAATGACTGTGACTTCTTTTTGGCACAAATTTGTCTTTGGGAAGTGAGTTGGGGCTTCTTCTTAGTCCAACCACTGAGCTGGTCGTGGCCAGTTGTATAAAATCCACTTTTCATTGCATATCACAATCCATGAAACAGTTTGCTGCTGTTGCATATAATAAGAGAAGATGACACTCCAAAATGATGATTTTTTAAATTTGCAGTCAGTTCATGAGGCACCCACTCTCTGAGGTTTTTCACCTTTCCAATCTGCTTCAAATGCCGAATGACCATACAATTATAGAAGCTGAGCTCTTCAGCAACTTCTCAAGCAATTGTAAGAGGATCAGCTTCAGTGATCCTCTCAACTGGTCATCGTCAACTCCCAAAGGCCACCCACCGCACTGTGATGGACGACCGCTGCACTGTCATGAGCTACCACTGCACTGTGACGGACCACCACCGCTCTGTGACAGACCACCACCGCTCTGTGACGGACCACCCCTGCTCTGTGACGGACCACCCCTGCTCTGTGACTGACCACCCCTGCTCTGTGATGGACCATCATTGCACTGTAATGAACCACCCCTGCACTGTGATGGACCACCGCTGCACTGTCGTGAGCTACCACTGCACTGTGACGGACCACCCCTGCTCTGTGACGGACCACCCCTACTCTGTGACTGACCACCCCTGCTCTGTGACTGACCACCCCTGCTCTGTGATGGACCATCATTGCACTGTAATGAACCACCCCTGCACTGTGATGGACCACCGCTGCACTGTCGTGAGCTACCACTGCACTGTGACGGACCACCCCTGCTCTGTGACGGACCACCACCGCTCTGTGATGGACCACCCCTGCTCTGTGATGGACCACCCCTGCTCTGTGATGGACCACCCCTGCTCTGTGACGGACCACCACCGCTCTGTGACGGACCACCCCTGCTCTGTGACGGACCACCACCGCTCTGTGATGGACCACCCCTGCTCTGTGATGGACCACCCCTGCTCTGTGACGGACCACCACCGCTCTGTGACGGACCACCCCTGCTCTGTGACGGACCACCCCTGCTCTGTGACGGACCACCCCTGCTCTGTGACGGACCACCACCGCTCTGTGATGGACCATCACTGCACTGTGATGAGCCACCCCTGCACTGTGACGGACCATCCCTGCTCTGTGATGGACCACCCCTGCTCTGTGACGGACCATCCCTGCTCTGTGACGGACCACCACCGCTCTGTGATGGACCATCACTGCACTGTAATGAGCCACCCCTGCACTGTGATGGATCATCCCTGCTCTGTGATGGACCACCCCTGCTCTATGACGGACCACCACTCCACTGTGCATTCATTAGCAGTTCCTGGGCAAGATGTGTGTTTGGTTGATGCTGGAAGTTATCTCTGCTGTTTTATGACCCATTTTGAATGCTAAGAAAATTGCTCGAATTGGCTTTTTGTCTAACATCATTTCCATACTCGAAAATTAATAGAAAATTAACAGCAAGAAATGTCATTACCAAAATAAACAAGTGAGAAATAAACATTAAATGCTGTATAACATAACTACATTTATTTAAGAAGGTATTTCAATATCCAACAGCAAATTTCGACAAGGCAAAATAGCAATTACTTTTGCACCAACCTAAATAATACTAATACTATTACTACTATTAATATATTACTTACAGCAATAGAGATCACACTGAATGAAGACCTGTAAGGTATTTCAATGAGAGAGCAAGGAGGGGCTCTTATTACAGGCTTTGGACTTCTGTTGGTGACTTGGGGCAAAGAATAGCTACCATTTAGAGATAGTTAGAATCGTCAGACACTGTGCTAAGCTGGTTTTTTTCTCCTTCCTTAACAATAATACTTATTTTTTAAAACTTTTTTGTTCTTTTTAAAACTGAAGTATAGTTGATTTATAATCCTATATTAATTTCAGGTGTACAACATACTGACTCAAAATTTTTATAGATTTTACTGCATTTCTAGTTATTATAAAATATTGGCTATATTCCCTGAGCTGTATAATATCCTGATAATGTGATTATTTTGTGCACAGTAATTTGTACCTCTAGTCCTCTAACCCTATCTTGTTTCTTCACCCTTCCCTCTTTCCTCTGGTAACCACTAGTTGGTTCTCTACATCTGTATGTCTATTTTGTTTGTTTGTTTGTTTTATTCACTGATTTATTTTAGTTTTTTTATTACACATATACGTTTATAACATACAGTAGTTGACATTCTCTGTCTGACTTATTTCACTAAGCATATTATCTTCCAGGTTTATCCATATCCTTGCAAATGAGAAAATGTCATTCTTTGCATGATAGAGTACTATTCCATTGTAAAAATAAACCATCTCTTTTTATCAATTCATCTATTGATGGAAATTTAGTTTGCTTCCATCTCTTGGCTGTAGTAATTAGTAGTGCTTCTATGAACATTGAAGTGTGTGAGTCTTTTCAAAGTTATTTTTTATTTTATTTAGATACATATCCAAGAGAGGCATTTCTGAATCACACAATGGTTCTATTATTAGTTTTTTGAGGATCCTATGTAGTGTCTTCCATATTGGGAGCACTAATTTACATTTCCGGCAATAGTGTACAAGGATTCAATTTTCTCCACATTCTATCCAACATTTGTTGTTTATAAAATTTTTGATGATAGCAATTCTGACAGGTATGAGTTGTTATCACATTGTGGTTTTGATTTGCATCTCTCTGGTGACTGGTGAGGTTGAGCAATTTTTCATGTGCCTGTTGGCCATCTGCATATTGTCATTGGGAAGAAGTGTCTGTTCAGGTCTTCTTCCCATTTTTTAATTGTTTTTTGCTTTGTTTTGATATTGAGTTATATGAACTGCTTAAATATCTCACTTATTCAACCTTTATTGATCACAGTTGTTGTTGTCTGACTCTTTGTGACCCCATGGACTGCAGCATACCAGGACTCCCTGTCCTTCACCATCTCCAGGAATTTGCTCAAACTCATGTCCATTGAGTCAGTGATGCCATCCAGCCATCTCGTCCTCTGCCACCCCATTCTCCTCCTGCCTTCTATCTTTCCCAGTATCAGGGTCTTTTCCAGTGAGTCAGCTCTTTACAAAAGTATTGGAACTCTTGGCCAAAGTATTGGAGCTTCAGCTTCAGCATCGGTCCGTCCGATGAATATTCAGGGTTGATTTTCTTTAGAATTAACTGGTTTGATCTTCTTGCAGTCCAGGGGATTCTCAAGAGTCTTCTCCAACACCAAAGTTCAAAAGCATCAATTCTTCAGTGCTCAGTGTTCTATATGGTCCAACTCTCACATCCATACATGACTACTGGAAAAACCATAGCTTTGACCATACAGACACCATCAAATACAGACATATTATTGGCAAATATTTTCTCCCTTTCAGTAGGTTGTCTTTTCATTTTGTCAGTGGTTTCCTTTGCTGTGCAAAAAACTTTTAAGTTTAATTAGGTCCCATATCTTTATTTTTGTTTCCTCTGCCTTAAGAGACAGATCAAAAGAAATGTTGCCTTGACTTATGTCAAAGAGTATTTTGCCTGTGTTTTCTTTCTAAGAGTTTTCTGGTTTCCCATCTTTCATGTAGGTATTTAATCCATTTTGAACTAATTTGTGCATATGTTTTGAGAAAATGTACTAATCTCATGCTTTAACATGTAGCAGTCCAGATTTACCAGCACCACCTATTCAAGAGGCTGCCTTTTTTCCAATGTATATTTTTGCCTCCTTTATCATAGATTAATTCACAGATTAAGTCATGGATTTATTTCTGGGCTCTATATTCTGTTCCATTGATTTACACATTTGTTTTGAGCCATTATTTTCATTGCTATAGCTTTATAGTAGAGTCAGAAGACAGGGGATGTGATTCCTTCAGCGCTATTCTTTCTCAAGATTGCATTGGCTATTTTGGATATTTTTGTGTTTCCATACAGATTTTTTAATCATTTGCTTTAGTTCTGTGAAAAATTTTCTTTTGATTGAAATTGCACCAAATCTTTAGATCGCCTTGGGTAGTATGGTCATTTTAACAATATCAATTCTTCCAGTGCATGAGTCCAGTATATTTTTCCATCTGTTTGTGTCATCTTCGGTATCTCTCATTAGTGTCTTATAGTCTTCTGGGTACATAGGTAGGTTTACTTCCATAGGTAGGTTTATTCATAGATATTTTGCTATTTGTAATTCAATTATGAACAGAACTGTCTTCTAAATTTCTCTTTCTCATATTTCACTGTTAGTGTAGAAATGAAATAGATTTCTGTATATTAATTTTGAATCTTGCAATTTTACAAATTTTATTGATGAGCTCTACTGGTTTTCTGGTGGCATCTTTAGGATTTTCTATGCATAGCATTATGTCATCTGCAAACAGTGAGGGTTTCATTTTTTCCTTCCCAATTTTGATTCATTTTATTTTATTTTTTCTTGTCTGACTGCTGTGGTTAGGACTTCCGATACTATGTTGAATGAAAGTGTCACTGAGTGTGGACAGCGTAATGTTAGAGGCAATGCTTTTGACTTTTCATTATTGAGTATGATGTGAGTTATGGGTTGTTATATATATATATATGTCCTTTATTATGTTGAAGTATGTTCCCTCTATGCCCACTTTCTGGAGAGCTTTGTTTATTTTTTTAAATCATGAATGGATATTTAATTTTGTCAAAAAGTTTTGTCTGCATCTATTGAGTTGATTATATGGTTTTACTCTTTAATTTGTTAATGTGGTGGATCATATCAATTGATTTGTGGATACTGAAAAATCTTTGCATCCCTGGGATAAACCCCTCTTAGTCCTGGTATGTCATCCTTTATATATTATCCATATGTTATTTTATTCCAAACTCACAAGAACCCTGAAGTGCTGACCTTACTCCTAGTTTTGATAAAGCCAAGAGAGGAGCTGAGGGGTCCATACAATTTGCTGGAGTTTACACAGCTAGTACATGGCAACCATGTACCTAAAATTCAGGTCTCCTTATGCTTAATCTTGTATTGCTGTTTTATGCCACATCTCAAGCTCTAGTACAATATAGTTTGGGGGACTGTGCATTGGAGATTTTGTCCTGAGAAACTGACAGTTGTCCTGGATTTAACTTTGCATATTATAAAGCTAAACAGAATCATTTTTGGTTGATAAAATTTTTTGTCTTACTTAATGGTTTTTTCATGTTAAATAAATTTTGCTTTTCATTTTCTAATCCTTAATTATTATTATTATTATTTGTATCAAGTTAGAGAAAACCAGAGTGATGTCATATATTTTCTATTTCACATTTTGGGAAAATTAGCAGCTGATAATTTTAAATATTTTAATACAAGTATTTTCTACAACTTATTTTAATCAGATCAGAGTGGTAATATTACTTTAAATATGCCATGAAGAAGCAGGAGGAGTGCCTGATTTTATCATTTTCATCTACTTTGTACAACTTCACAAGCTAAACATTTTATTATTTATAAGGTTTCCTAAAGTCTACATATTTTATTTCTCTTTTCCATATATTTTCAACCTGGAATGTAGTTTTGAGCTTTTAAGTGAAAGAGTTAAATGATTCAGTTACTGGTTAGAAGCTTATATTAGGGGAAAATAAAGTTCTCTTCTACATTTCCTGTGACAATGAGTTCAGCTCTCATTGCTTAAGTCCAGTCATTAAAAACATGACATTTTAATAAAGCACTATTTATTTTTCAATAATTTTCTAAGTAAAGATTCAAATCTGTCCTTAAATTCAATTTTACTTCAGAAAAGTAAACATTTTAAATGTGAATATGTTTTTCCTGTACACGTAGGACTTTACATTATATTTTGCAATGATTGATCTTCTGCCAAATATTGTGTCCAGTCTTAGTACTATTTTTCTAACTATAGCAGTCTTGATATATGTGGATATACATGTAATTTTATTAAAGAAAAATATATTATCTAAGTATAATGGTGGTTAATATTAGGAATATGTTTTCTGTAATAGAATAATGAAGACATGTTTAGAGACTCGAAAATTTTCTTAATTATAAAATATGTGTTAAGGTTATAATAACAAGCTGGTTAATGTACAGACATTGTTTAAGTGTTCCTTTTAAAAATAAATGTTAGATTCTTTTCCCATATAGATTATTACAGAATATTGAGTAGAGATCACTGTGCTATTCAGCAGATCTCTGATGGTTATCTATTTTATACATAGTATTGTGGGAAGATTCCCTGGAGAAGGAAATGGCAACCCAATCCAGTATTCTTGCCTGGGAAATCCCATGGACAGAGGTGCCTAGTGGGCCACAGTCCAGGGGTTTGCAAAAGAGTTGGACATGGCTTAGCAACTAAATAGCACCAGTGTGTGTGTGTTAACCCCAACCTTCTAATGTGTCACTCCCCACAGTGTTCACCCTTTGCTAACCATAAGTTTGTTTTTTAAATACTTGAGCCTATTTCAGTTTTATGAATACATTTATTTGCATCATTTAAAAAAATTAGATTCTCTGTATGATTGATAATGATATCATATCTTCACCTAACATACCTATTGAGTTTTTTTTAATTTATTTTTAATTGGAGGATAATTGCTTTACATTATTGTGTTACATGGGAAAATAATCTGAAAAAGAATGAATATATGTGTGTGTGTGTGTGTGTGTGTGTGTGTGTGTGTGTGTAACTTTGCTGTATGCCTGAAACTAGCACAGCATTGTAAATCAACTGTACTCCAATAAAATTAAAGAAAATAATATAAATCAAAACTATTATGAGATATCATCTCACACCAGTCAGAATGGCCATCATCAAAAATTCTACAAACAATAAATGCTGGAGAGGGTGTGGAGAAAAGGGAACCCTCTTGTATTGGTGGGAAATGTAAATTGATACAGCCACTATGGAAGATGGTATGGAGATTCCTTAAAAAAAACATAGGAATAAAACCACCATATGACCCAGTAATCCCAATACCAGGCATATACCCTGAGGAAACCAAAACTGAAAAAGACACATGTACCCCAATGTTCACTACAGCACTAATTACAATAGCTAGAACATGGAAGCAACCTAGATGTCCATTAACAAATGAATAAAGAAGCTGCACTACATATATGCAATGGAATATTACTCAGCCATAAAAACAAACACATTTGAGTCAGTTCCAATGAGGTGGATGAACCTAGAGCCTATTATGCAGAGTTAAGTAAGTCAGAAAAACAACTATCATATACTAGCACATATATATGGAATCTAGAAAGATGGTACTGATGATATTATTTGCAGGGCAGCAATGGAGACATAGACATAGAGAGCACACTTATGAACATGATGCAGGGGAGGAGGGAGAGGGCAGGATGTATGCAGAGAGTAACATGGGAACTTACATCACCACATGTAAAACAGAGAGCCAATGGGAATTTGCTGAATGACCCAGGGAACGCAAACTGGGGCTCTGTATTCACCTAGAGGGGTGGGATGGGGAGGAAGCTAAGAGGGAGAGGACGTATGTATACCTATGGCTGATTCATGTTGATGTATGGCAGAAACCTACACAATTCTGTAAAACAGTTATCCTTCAATTAAAAAGTCAATTAAAATTTAAAAAAGAAAAAGAAATGTTAGAATAGCTTTTAAAAGCTGATTTTGTATGTCAAGCATTCAAAGACCCACTCAAGTACATATGAGTCAATTTTCATAAATGGTCACATATATTATTTTCTGAAAGCCTTTGTGTCAATGGTATTCAAGGTCCCTGAGTATATTTCAGTTAAATTAATATTTTAAAATAATTAAAATTGTGCAAAATTTAAAATCACAGTATTTTTGCAATAGCAAGTTGAACCAAAAAATTATAATACCATTTATTGAAACAGAAAATGATTTTATATTATGCAAATGTTTGCAAGTTAGATTTTATTCTGACACAATATAATTAACTCATGAAGTGAATATTAGCAAGTTATATAAATAGCAACTTATTGTGTAGATGAATTCGTATTAAAGTCAATAATCATCTGTTATAATGCATTGATATAGAATTTGATGACTCCTTTAGAAGAAAGAGATTTATGTTTAACATAAAAGCTAAATATATGAAGTTCAAAATTAATAACTATAATTTAATTTTGATAAATTTATGCATTGTAATAAGATTGAATAAATGTGTAACTGTCTGAATCTATGTAATTCTTTTGCACATGAGAATATTACAACACATATTAAATTTTCTTTACAGAAATTGATAGCTAAATCACTTAATTATTTTAATCTTTATACTTTGCAAAAACAACATTCCATCTTTCTGATAACTTAAGAGATTGCAGACTTTTAAATATCATGAATGTATGGTAAATTGTTTGGTATGTTTGAACCAACCATTTCCTAAGAACTGATAAATATATTTACACTAGATCAAAATAATTTTCTGAAAGAGCAAAATGTACTTAAAAAATCATACATAAGCATATTATACTACTGAGTCTATTATTCCCCACACAAATAGATAATTTGAGTAATAGCAGAAGACATGATAATAAAATGTAATGGGAAGAAATCTGAACAGAAAGAGAATCTGCATCTTATTAAAGCATTGCCAATAATTTACTATGTGAACCAAACTTTTTTGCATTTGCTTAATAGTATTTTATTCTCTGTGTGTTACCTAATTATTTGCTTATATTTTTCTAAGCTGGTGTTTGCATTTTTTTCCTGATTATTAAAAATGTTAAAACCTTTCTGGCCTTCAATATATTTTTCTTTACAGAAATATAGCTTCCATGTTCCACAGTTCCTATTTCAAATGTAAATGCATATTAAAATGCAAAGCATATACTTGTTATTGTTATGCCCGATGTCCGAATCCCTGAGCGGAAAGAGAGAAGGCTTCCAAGACAATGCAACTCGTAAAAAAAGGGAAGTTTATTGCTGACTCGACTCAGGGCTCCTGCTGCGCGTCCAACACAGTGGTTCGGGGTCAGAGAGCGCTGAGCCCAAGCTGTTACCCAATTTATAAGGTGTGCATAAGCCACTGGTAGCTGGCTTAAGCGGATTGGTTACATGTTTGCAAAGTAATCTTATTGGCCCAAACCTTCGCGGGCTTTTTTCAAACTTGGGCGTTTGCGGGCTTTCAGCTTTCCCCTGATCGGTTCCCTTTTCCTTACTGGGCGCATGTTGATTGGCTGGCTCCAGGTGGCCTGATAATCATGTTACCCTGGAAAACCAGGCCTACTCCTAATCTAGGCTGCCTGTCATGGTGCAGCCTCACAGTTATTACTTTATTTTAAATTCCTATTAATTTCATAGGGTTTTCTAAATAAAATTATTTTACATAGATAGTTAAATGAATGTGTATGTTTTGAGAAGGATGATATCTGGTTTGTAGCAATTTAGACCATAAAATCAAGTATGTTATGCAGAAAAATATTGGTATTTTGTACCAAAGGCAGTACAAATGTACTGTGGCTGTAACACAAAAGGACACAGGGTTACTAAAATGCAGTGAGGGCAAAAGCTTTTCTATTGTGTCAGGTAGCTGTTTTCACAAAAGTAGCAGTGTACACTATACATAAAAAGAAACTGTTGGAGAATTGTGTAGGATACAGTACTTCTATTGAAAACCTTGGCATAATATTAACAAACAGCTATTCGAGGCATCGCTGTCAATTACACAACAAAAGATGAATGAAACAGCTTAGGTCAAAAGGCAAGAACGCTGCATTTTCCATGGTGGTACAGTGTTGGGTACAGAATACTCTGCTCCCTGACCTCCCGCAACAATATGGGGCCTTGCCCACTTGTATCCGCCCTGGTATCCCTTGGGTTTCCCACGTAGTAGTTATGGTAAGACCCACCTGCCAATGTAGGAGACATAGAGTTGTGAGACTAGTCCCTGGGTCAGGAAGATCCCCTGGAGGAGGGCATGGCAACCCACCCGAGTACTCTTGCCTGGAGAATCCCATGGAGAGAGGAGCCTGGCGGGTTACGGTCCATGGGATGCACAGAGTCAGACACAGTGGAAGACTCGGCACTCACACATGCGTCATCCCTTCCCCATCAGCACTACTGCCTCAGGCCATTTCTCTAGTAGTTTGTGGCAGACGTTTCCAATTAGCCTGCCAAGATAACAGGATGAAAAGTTATTTTCTGTCAACCACCTAGATGTTCCTCTTTTAGCATTGTTACAACATGATCATTATGGTCTATAAATGGTCACTAAATCTCATGTTACAGTCTTACATTATTTAAGTTAAAACTCAGATAGATTTAAATGAAGCATCCCTTCAGTATCTATGAAAGAAGTTGGTGTTTACCAGGGGATACAGAATGAGGAAAAAGGAGAGAAGTTGGTCACAAAGCACAAAATCTGGTCATAAGATGAATAAGTACAGTATAGTGATTATAACTAAAAAATATGCGTTATATACTTGAAAGTTGCCAAGAGAGTGTATATTCAAGTCCTTACCACAAAACAGAAAAGGAAATTACGTGACACTTCAGGTGTTAGCTAGTTCAGTTCAGTTCAGTCGGTCAGTTGTGTCTGACTCTTTGCAACCCCACGGACTGCAGAAGCCTCCCTGTCCATCACCAATTCCCAGAGTTTACTCAAACTCATGTCCATTGAGTTGATGATGCCATCCAACTGCCTCATCCTCTGTCATCCCCTCCTCCTCCTGCTGCCAATCTTTCCCAGCATCAGAGTCTTTTCAAATGAGTCAGCTCTTCACATCAGGTGGCCAAAATATTGGAGTCTCAGCTTCAGCATCAGTCCTTCCAAATCAGGACTGATTTCCTTCAGGATGGACTGGTTGGATCTCCTTGCAGTCTAAGGGACTTTCAAGAGTCTTCTCCAACATCACAGTTCAAAAGCATCAATTCTTTGATGCTTTTTTTATAGACCAACTCTCACATCCATACATGACCACTGGAAAAGCCATAGCCTTGACTAGACCAACCTTTGTTGGCAAAGCAATGTCTCTGCTCTTTAATATGCTGTCTAGGTTGGTCACAGCTTTTCTTCCAAGGAGTAAGTGTCTTTTAATTTTCTGGCTGCAGTCATCATCAGCAATGATTTTGGAGCCCCCCAAAATAAAGTCAGCCACTGTTTCCACTGTCTCCCCATCTATTACCCATGAGGTGATGGGACCAGATGCCATGATCTAAGTTTTCAGAATGTTGAGCTTTAAGCTAATTTTTTCACTCTCCTCTTTCACTTTCATCAAGAAGCTCTCTAGTTCTTCTTCACTTTCTGCCATAAGGGTGGTGTCATCTGCATATCTGAGGTTATTGATATGTCTCCCAGCAATCTTGATTCCAGCTTGCGTTTCCTCCAGCCCAGCATTTCTGATGATGTACTCTGCATAGAAGTTGATTAAGCAGGGTGACAATATGCAGCCTTGATGCACTCCTTTATCTATTTGGAACCAGTCTATTGTTCCATGTACAGTTCTAACTGTTGATTCCTGACCTGTATGCAGATTTCTCAAGAGGCAGGTCACAAGGTCTTGTATTCCCATCTCTTTAAGAATTTTCCATAATTTGTTGTGATCCACACAGTCAGAGGCTTTGGCATAGTCAATAAAGCAGAAATAGATATTTTCCTGGAACTCTTGCTTTTTCGATGATGCAGTGGATATTGGCAATTTGATCTCTGGTTCCTCTGCCTTTTTAAAAACCAGCTTGAACATCTGGACATTTATGGTTCACATTCTGTTGAAGCCTGGCTTGGAGAATTTTGAGCATTATTTTACTAGCATGTGATATGAGTGCAATTGTGTGATATTTTGAGCTTTCTTTGGCATTGCCTTTCTTTGGGATTGGAATGAAAACTGACCTTTTCCGGTCCTGTGGCCACTGCTGAGTTTTCCAAATTTGCTGGCATATTGAGTGCAACACTTTCACAGCATCTTCTTTCAGGATTTGAAATAGTTCAACTGGAATTCCATCACCTCCACTAGTTTTTTCATAGTGATGTTTCCTAAGGCCCACTTGTCTTCACATTCTAGGATGTCTGGCTCTAGCTGAGTGATCAGACTATCATGATTAGCTGGGTTGTGAAGATCTTTTTTGTACAGTTCTTCTGTGTATCCTTGCCACCTCTTCTTAATGTCTTCTGCTTCTATTAGGTCCATATCATTTCTGTCCTTTATTGAGCCCATCTTTGCATGAAATATTCCCTTGGTATCTCTAATTCTCGTGAAGAGATTGCTTGTCTTTCCCATTCTGTTGTCTCCCACTATTCCTTTGCTAACTCTATCAATATAATCATTCTGTACTGTATGAAGTGAAGTGAAGTGAAAGTCATTCAGTTGTGTCCAACTCTTTGCTATCCCATGGATTACATAGTCCATGGAATTATCCAGGCCAGAATACTGGAGTGGGTACCCTTTCCCTTCTCCAGGGGATCTTCCCAACCCAGGAATTGAACCCTGGTCTTCCACATTTCTGGTGGATTCTTTGCCAGCTGAGCCACTGTATAACAGTTTCAAATAAACAGACCAGAAAACTTTAAACTTACATACAATTATATGTCAAATATATCTCAATAAAGCTGGAGAAACTCACCAAGCCATAATGATAAAATAAATAAATATGCATATGAATACATAACAATAATTATAAACCTATATTTGAGGGCCCAGTTCTCCCAAGCAAAATAAAAAAAAATTAATAAAAAGCTACTATCAATTTCCCACTTTCTTCTATTTGCAGATATAGTCATTTTCAGAAAATACTCATGTCCTTCATTTTCATTTGCATTGTGTTTGGACACTGGAGACATTTTCAAACCTTTCTTTTTTTCCCCCTATCTATCAGGTTTTTACTAGCCTCTGTACTGATCCTGTTTGTCTCACCTGGCTTTTGGTTTTGTGGCAGAAATTAACACTAATGTCCCTGGCCCCACTATGGATTTGAGCTACCAAGACCTCTTACTCTGTGCCCTGATCATTCCAAACCCAAACACCTCCCTGCACACCTGCCTCTCAAACACTTCTATACCTGCCTCTGTAGCCCAGGTGTGTCTGGGCCCTTTGATGCCACTTGCCAGCCTAGGATTAGAGAAGCATGTGGTGTTCCTGCAGAACATGACCTCCCACCAGATGAGGCTCAGGTGTCTGGATATTTGCACTATTCCTCAGGGCTACAGACAGCATTCCAACATCAGTCTCATCATCTCCAAGTCCTATGGCTTAATGAGCTCATTTCTCTCATGGTATTAAAATTCTTATATGACATCCTCTTCCCTCCTCCACTCTTAAGATTGATTTTTCAAATTTATTATTGAGTCTATCATGGTTTCAAATTGATGCTTTCAAATAGTGGTGCTGCAGAAGACTCTTGAGAGTAATTTGAACAGCAAGGAGATTAAACCAGTCAATTCTAAAGAAAATCACACTAAATACTCATTGAAAGGACTGATGCTGAAGCTGAAGTTCCAATACTTTGGCACCTGATGCAAACAGCCAACTCATTAGAAAAGACCCTAATGCTGGGAAAGACTGAAGACAGAAGGAGAAGAGGGCAGCAGAGGATTAGAGGATTAGATAGCATCACTGACTCATTTGAGCAAACTCCAGGAGATAGTGAAGGACAGGGAAGCTTGGCATGCTGCAGTTCATGGGGTCGCAGAGTCAGACATGACTTAGCAACTGAACAACAACAACAAATAGTATCTACTACTTTTTGTGTGTCTACTAGGTTTTTGCTAAATGATAGACATGTATTATCTCATTTAATCTTTAAAATAGCCTTATGATATTGATAATATAATGTTATAGATGATGATAGAGAGAGAGGTAAAATAGATAAGTTGCTGAACATTAAAATTATATATGATGGACTAGGATCTAAACCCAGTCAGTCTTCTTCTAAGAGTTATACCCCTAAATTATTTACTAAAATACTTGTTAATCAAATGCTTCCATCACCTAATGCCATAGATGAGTTTTGCATTAGTGAGTTAGTGTATGTGTATATGGAAATCTTAGTACAAGATATATTTAGCAAATCTAATTAGATAAGGCACCATGCTAGAAAGCCAGTACATAAAATAGTGAACAATTTAGAAGACATCATTTTACAAGTGTTAAAAATAGTATAGCTGAGGCCACTAGCATGAAATAAGAAATTAGAGTAGTGTATGATTATAGGGAAAATTTAGTCCTTTTTCAGAATTTTATAAGGGAGAAAATTTGCTGGAGAAAATTCACATTTATGCTAAGAATCGGATGATGAGATGAGAGCAGAATCAATGTGGGGTGGGTTATTATAAATAAGAGTTGAAGCAGAGAGAATAGTTGGGTGAGATAAAGCAATAAAGACCATGAAATTCTTTGAAAATTGAATAAAACTAGCATGACTGGAAGCAAGATAATTGATTGGGAAGCTGGTCATGAGACAGGAAGAGAAAGGAAGAGATGTGAATGTAGAAAGAGTGGAAATGAGATTCATTCTAAGATGTAGGGTGTGTGCTCAGAGTAGCTGACTCTTTGCAACCCCATGGATTGTAGCCTGTCAGGCTCCTCTGTCCATGGGATTTTCCAGGTAAGAATTCAGGGAGTGGGTGGCCATTTCCTCTTCCAGGGGATCTTTCTGACCACCCAGGGATTGAACTCATGCATCTGCTGCATTGGCAGGCGGATTCTTTACTGCTGTGCTACTTGGGAAGCCCTAAGATTTAATTTTAAGGGACATAATTATATACATTTTTAAATTGTGGTAAAACACTCAACATAAAATCTGTGTGGAAGCCAATTGCGAAAAGGGAATCACAAGTGATCTTAATCTGCAGAGTTGAGTAGGTGCTTGAAAGACAAATGAATGATGGTAGTTTATTCTAGAAAGTTAAGTGTTCACAAAATAAAGTAATTATGAATAGATATTAAAATTTGGAAGAATGTGAGAAATTCTTTGCAGAGTATTGTGGGAGGACTGAAAGAAACTGAGGTTGAGGTTGAAGTCAAAATCAAATTTTTGATGAGCATCTTCAAAATGTGTGCAAACTTCAGAAATTTGTTTTTGTTAGTAAAATCAATGTAAAGCATCTTTTAGACTTTCATATTATGTAACTTCACAATTTTAATTTATAATATACATATATATTATATTATAAATATTATATATGTTTATATGGTTTCCAAGGTGGCTCAGTGGTAAAGAATCTGCCTGTCAATGAAGGAGATGTGAGTTTGATCCTTGGGTCAGGAAGATTCCCTGGAGAAGGAAATGACAACCCATTCCAGTATTGCCTGGGAAATCCTATGGATAGAAGAAGTGGCGGGCTGCAGTCCATGGGGTTGCAAAAAGCTGGACATGATTGAGTGACTGCACACACATGCACATACATATCTATATACACACAGTTTCAAGATCAATTTTCTATCTTTATCTCTCAGAATCTTGTTAAATATACCATGTTTTAGGTAAACTCGCTATGTCTGTTTTTCTATTTCTCTGAGTGCATGTGTGTGTGTTTTCAGTTCTGTCTTTCTCTTACTTTTTCTCTTTCAACCAAGGTTACAGACAGAATGATGTATTGATATAGAGCATCATCAATAACACTTCATTTGCTAAAGGTTCAGGTTCTCATCTTGGGTAAGAAAGACTGTAGTGTAAAGCATGCATGTGATGTTTATCACAGAGCCTAGGTCTTATTAGTCACACATTTTTCATAAGGAGTTATCATTTGAAAAAAATGAAGCCTATGTATTTGCAGTGGTACCTCATATTAAAACAAAACAAAAATAAATAAACAAGCAAAAGCAAAACCTAAAGCCCAAAGGCACAGGATTTCCTTGACAAAGGGAATGTACGGTCATGTGTAGAAGCTAGGTTCTGATTCATTAACTGTTACCTCTCTCATGGTGGACATAATTTTGCTGCTCATTATGACAAAATGTCAAGGTGTGGGTTGTATCTTGATTATAGTTTTAATTATATCTTTTGGTGTATGTAAAAAGCAAAATAAATTGAACGATCTTTTTCTCATATTTTCACACACACATTCCCCCAGACAGAAAAGATCTATATTGCTTGTTACTCCTATTAATATGTTTGGAATTACAAGAATGAGTCCTGAAAATAATTTACACAAAGTTATTAATACGATTCCATCAGCCATAATATGACAGTTGTGTTTCCCTTCAACTCTACCTTAACTAAAACAAATGCATCACTTTGAAAATATTCCTTGTAAGTTTATATTGCATAGGTTTTCTCATTAGCAAACCCATTTTCGTACATGCTTGATTATAGCTAGTTCCCCTGATGTTTTCATGATTTCTATTGCTCTTCTCTACCACATGAGTTTCTGGCCCTGCACGCTCTTCCTTGCTTTCCACACTGCACCTTCTCAGGTATTTCATCAAGCCTGCTCCTCAGAGCCCACAGTTCCCCTTTAGTTTTTGCCAGAGACAGCTTGATTGCTAATTCCATTAAATAACACTTTTCAATATGAAGTATGCTCACTTCAATTCAATTTTATTTAACAAATTATACTCATTTTATTCTTATGCATTCTCATAAAGTTTTTCAATTTGCAATTATATTGCCAAAAAATATACTGCATAGTGACACTTAATGAACTTCTATTCATTTCCTATGAATAGAAATAGAAAAATACCTATGTATTTTTCCTTTCTGGAAAATTTTCAAAAGCTAATATTTGACTGTTGTTTTGTTGTTATTCCTCTGAATGGCTAAGTCACTCTAGAACACACTGAGGCACAGAGAAGTAGAGAAATGTCTCTGCTATCTAGTGAATGACTAGTTACTTTTATGGGTAACTGTAATATCTCAAAGTGCATGACTTTCTCATTCACTGCTATCACCAAAATTAGTTTTATTTAATTTTTTTTACTACCTCAATAGAAAGATTTGTTTTCTCCTCAACTAATTATGATGTGTTGTTTCACTAGTAAAGAATATTGAAAGTAAAATCAAAAATTGTAAATGTACATCTTCAGTATATTATTTACCACCCATGTCATTTTGATAAATACATTTACCCTCTCCAAGTTTCTTTACCTTCATGATTGCATAACATACGACACTGATAAAATTCTCAGATCTGTGTAGTGATACCTGAATGTAGAGCATTTCCGTTTGCATAAGCAAATTTGAAATTTATTTTGGATTCACTTGCAGAAGTCAATAGTAAGCCGCCAAAGTATGGTGCACTGTAAGAGCTCCAGGGCTAGTGTTTCTGCTAGAAAACTCTACTGTTTACATTCAAAATCTCAAGATACTCTTTAAACATAATTGATTTATATTTTGCTCAATCAATATGCAGCTTGAGTTCTAGAACTGAATTTTTAATCAGTAGGCCAATGATATAGTATGAATAATTTACAGTTGCCTGGGAAGCCAGTTAAAATTATAGATGCAAGACCTCATCATCAAAGATTATGATTTAGTAGGGCTGGAATGGGACTGAGATTTCTGTATTTTTGACAAGTTCCCCTGACAATCTCTTATTATTATTCTATCCTTGTATTTTACTTTTTTAGTGGTTTTTGCCATACAGTGATATGAATCAGCCATGGATTTACATGTGTTCCCCATCCTGGACCGCCCTCCCACCCCGCTCCCCATCCCGTCCCTCTGGGTCATCCTAATGCACCAGCCCTGAGCACTTGTCTCATGCATCAGACCTGAAGCACAGTTTGGGAAACAGCACCCTATGTGAATACCTCATCTTCCTGAGCCTCCACTCCTAGTCTCCATGTAAAGAGGTAGTAAGCTTCACTGAGTGTGATTTTTAAAAAAGATTCTTAGGGGTCTACAAAAGTCATATAATACTAGAAAAGTGCCCCGTAAGATTATTTTTAAATTATTAATTTGTACTATTTTACATTTATAAATTTTTGTTTAAACTTTAATGTGGAACTTTCAAAATAAAAAAGACAAATATTTGCAAATATTTTGGTCAACTCAAAGATTTCTTTTGGTGTCCATATGAGAGCTATTTTTGAGAGCTCTGTGTGTTCTTGGGATCAGAAAATATTTTAATGCTGCACTAACAGCTAATGTATTATTGGTGAAGGTCATTAATGTGGACAGGTGGATCTTTGATTTTCTGATGTAATGAATCTCACACTTACAAAAACAGTAGCAATGCAGTGCTTCCATAAATTGGGGTCCTCACTCTCTCCATGAGGACTATTTGTTTTCAGCAATTTCAAAGTAAAGGTGGCTAAAAGCTTACTGAAAAATGAAAATATTTAACAACAAATAAAATGTAATGTAATGTAAAGATGGGCTCAATAAAGGACAGAAATGGTATGGACCTGACAGAAGCAGAAGATATTAAGAAGAGGCGGCAAGAATACACAGAAGAACTGTACAAAAAAGATCTTCATGACCCAGATAATCACAATGGTGTGATCACTCACCTAGATCCAGACATCCTGGAATGTGAAGTAAAGTGGACCTTAGGAAGCATCACTACAAACAAAGCTAGGGAGGTGATGGAATTCCAGTTGAACTATTTCAAATCCTAAAAGATGATGCTGTGAAAGTGCTGCTTTCAATATGTCAGCAAATTTGGAAAACTCAGCAGTGGCCACAGGACTGGAAAAAGTCAGTTTTCATTCCAATCCCTAAGAGAGGCAATCCCAAAGAATGCTCAAACTACCGTACAATTGCACTCATCTCACACACTAGTAAAGTAATGCTCAAAATTCTCCAAGCCAGGCTTCAGCAATATGTGAACTGTAAACTTCCAGATGTTCAAGCTGGTTTTAGAAAAGGCAGAGGAACCAGAGATCCAATTGCCAATATACACTGGATCACCGAAAAAGCAAGAGAATTCCTGAAAAACATCTATTTCTGTTTTATTGACTATGCCAAAGCCTTTGATTGTGTGAATCACAATAAACTGTGAATAATTCTTCAAGAGTTGGGAATACCAGACCACCTGTCCTGCCTCTGGAGAAACCTGTATGCAGGTCAGGAAGCAACAGTTAGAGCTGGACATGGAACAAGTGACTGGTTCCAAACAGGAAAAAGAGTACATCAAGGCTGTATATTGTCACCCTGCATATTTAACTTCTATGCAGAGTACATCATGAGAAACGCTGGGCTGGAGGAAGCACAAGCTGGAATCAAGATTGCTGGGAGAAATATCAATAACCTCAGATATGCAGATAACACCACCCTTATGGCAGAAAGTGAAGAAGAACTAAAGAGCCTCTTGATGAAAGTGAAGGAGGAGAGTGAAAATATTGGCTTAAAGCTCATCATTCAGAAAACTAAGATCATGGCATCTGGTCCCATCACTTCATGGCAAACAGACAGGGAAATAGTGCCTGACTTTATTTTGGGGGGGCTTTTATTTATTTATTTTTTTTTTTTTATTTTTATTATTTTTTTTATTTGACTTTTATTTTGGGGGGAAACATAAGAAACATGGGTTTGATGCTTGGGTCGGGAAAGTCCCCTGAAGAAGGGCATGGCATCCTACTCCAGTATTCTTGCCTGGATAATTTCATGGACAGAGGAGCCTTGTGGGCTATGGTATGTTGCACCCACCCCAAAGAGTAAAACATGACTGAAGCGACTTATCATCCATGCATGCATGTGACTATCAGCAGCTTTTTCCAGCAGAAATATTACAGAAGGATTGGCATGTTATATATACCCAGAAATATTTTGAATTTTAAAAACCTTCAATATTAACTTTTTAATTATTTTAAAGCAGAGATTTCAAGTAGCAAATTTCTTTGTTATGCCTTTTACTATTAGGTGGCTCCATGGTAAAGAATCTGCCTGCCAAGTAGGAGATGTGGATTTGATTCTTGGGTTGGGAAGATCCCCTAGAGAAGGAAATGGCAACCCATTCCAGTATGATAGCCTGGGAAATCCCATGGACAGAGTAGCCTGAAAAGTTCCATGGGGTCTCAAAGAGTCAGGAGTGACTTAATGAATAAACGACAGCATATTGAGGCATACAGGTGAAGTTAAAGTCTCTTAGTAATGTTCAACTCTTTGTGAATCCATGGACAATACGGTCCATGGAATTCTCCAGGACAGAATACAGGAGTGTGTAGCTGTCTCCTTCTCCAGGGGATCTTCCCTACCCAGGGATCGAACCCAGATCTCCTGCATTGCAGGCCATTTCTTTACTGTCTGAGCTACCAGGGAAGTCCAAAAAGTAGGTCTCTACTTCTCCATGCCTCCGTGTGATCTAGAGATGTATATGATATTTATTCAGTTTTTTTAAATTACAAGTGTCTATCTTACCCATCAAAATAAAACAAAAACTCCTGTCTTTCAGGAAGTAATACATTTTGTAAATAGTTTTTGATAGTTAAGGAACCTTGCAAAGCAAGTCTAAATATAATAGGTAACTAATAATTCATGAATTGTACATTTTTGTCAAGAACTCTACATTATTAATTTTAAAATGGACTTACTTCTTGATTTTTTTAATTATCATTTGTTGTTATCAGATTTCTCATTATTTGTTTTTCTACTTAAACTATATTTTTGTTGCTATTGTTTTGTTGTTCAATGGCTCAGTCATTTCTGACTGTTTGTGACCCCATGGGCTGCAGCACACCAGGCTTCCTTGTCCTTCATTATCTCCTAGAATTTGCTCAAACTCATGTCCATTGATCAATGATGCCATCCAGTCATCTCATCCTCTGTCATCCCCTTCTCCTCCTGTCCTCAGTCTTTCATAGGATGAAGGTTTTTTGCAATGAGTCAGTTCTTCGCATCAGGTGGCCAAAGTATTGGAGCTTCAGCTTCATCATCAGTCCTTCAAATGAATATTCAGGGTTCACTTCCTTTAGGATTCACTGGTTTGATCCCCTTGTTGCCCAAGGGACTCTCAAGAGTCTTCTCCAACACCACAGTTCAAAAACATCACTTCTTCGGTTCTCAGCTTTCTTTATGGTCCAACTCTCACATCTGTACATGACTACTGTACTGTACATGACATAGCTTCAATTATATGGACCTTTGTTGGGAAAGTGATGTCTCTGCTTTTTAATACATTGTCTAGGTTTGTCATATCTTTTCTTCCAAGGAGCAAGAGTCTTTTAATTTCATGGCTTCAGTCACTGTCTACAGTGATTTTGAAGCCCAAGTAAATAGTCTGTTATTGTTTCCATTGTTTCCCCATCTATTTGCCATGAAGTGATGGGGCTGTATGCCATGATCTTAGTATTTTTAATGTTGAGTTCTAAGCCAGACTTCAGCAAAAGAATCTTTAGGTCCTCTTTAATTTTTGCCATATGGTGGTGTCATCTGCATATCTGAGGTTATTGATATTTCTCCAGTTAATATTGATTCTAGCCTGAGCTTCATGATGCACTCTGGCATTTTGCATGATATACTCTTCATATAAGTTAAATAAGCAGGGTGACAATATACAGACTTGACATACTCCTTTTCCAATTTGGAACCAGCCTGTTGTTCCATGTGTGGTCCTAACTGTTGCTTCTTGACCTGCATACAGATTTCTCAGGAGTCAGGTAAGGTGGTTTGGTATTCCCATTTCTTGACGAATTTTCCACAGTTTGTTGTGATCCATACAGTCAAAAGATTTAGCATTGTCAAAGAAACTGGAGTAGATGTTTTCTCTGGAATTTTCTTGCTTTTTCTATGATCCAATGAATGTTGCAATTGGATCTCTGGTTCCCCTGCCTTTTTAAAATCCAACTTGTACATCTGGAAGTCCTTAATTCATGTATTGTTGACTCCTAGCTTGAAGAATTTTGAGCATTACCTTGTTAGCATGCATTTAAGAAGAATAATTAAAAAGTAACATGATTTTCATTGTTTTAAATTCTCTGCATGTTCAAAACAAATCTTTTTAAAAGTTTCAATTCTAAGATAAGAATTTCATGCATCATTACTTATATAGAGTAGATCTCAGGTAAGGTGTATCCAGCATAACATCAAGTGAAATTTGTTTTTAATACTGATGTGCATTTTGAAGACAGTTTTACAAAATATTCCATAATTTGAATTTAATTAGAATTGCCAGTTTCAGGTGATAAAGAGATGTTGTGTTGAGGGTTTCATTTTCAATGTACACCATGTTCAAAATAAAACTGTGTATATACAAAACACTTCTTTACAAGTAACACTATCAGCAACAGTTACCAGTTTCTTTCTAGGATTTAGGTTAAGGAAATTATGTTAGGTAAGACACTGTTTTTATACTGCAAAAAAATGTCTCAACACCCAATTTGAAATGAGAATAACCTGAAAAGAAAATACAACAAATTTTTAATGGATATCTTTTATTGTGGCAGAAACTGTCAAGTTAGTCACTGAACCCATGTTCCTTTTCTCAAGGCAACTATTATGTCCTCCTGTTACGTGTAAGCACCTGAGTGAGTTTTAGCCAATGGAAAGCAGATGAAGTGACATGCTACACTTGAGTTGTCTGTTGTCTAAAAATCCTCTTGGATAAGCCTTGACTCTATCTTTTCCCTTATTTTTCCAGATGTAAATGCCCAGGCTGTAAATCACCACGGGCAGAATGTGAGAACTCCCTTGCACCTATGTCCTTGCTGGTTAGTTTTTCTTTGAAGCAAAAAAATAAACTTTTATGGGCTGCGTACGCAGGGAGGATCGCACACAGAAATGTCTCAGGGGGTTCTTTCCGGATTCCCTGTGAAATAGAGATACAAAAATTGAGGATTCCACCCCTTTAAGGGTAACTGCCCTGAACTCTGTTCCCCATGGAAGCAGAGGAAGGCTTACACAGAACCCAAGCTTCTTCTCAGGAACTGGTTTTCACCATCTCTGCAAACACTTGCGCCAATAAAGAAGTGTGTGCTTTATTATCAGGCCCTTCGCAGTCTCACCTCATAAACGGGAGCATTGAGGATGAGATCCCTTCCCAGGAACAAAGCCTCACGTTGCATTCCCTTCATCCGCTGGCCCAGGTGTGCTTTCCCGCAGGCTGACCAGAGAAAGCAAGACACATTCCTGTCCTGACCCTTCTGCCCAGAGTATACTGGCCTGCGAGAAATGATGCTGTAGGGTTAAGAGAAAGTCATTTCCCGACACTGTGCCCCTGTGGTTTCAGTTTTTTCACCCTTATGATAATATTACCTTTAGCAATGGTGAGAAGGAATAATTTTTTTATTTCATTATACAGTAGACCACTCTGTATTAGGCAGGGGTGCTCAACCTCCAGGAACTAATGCCTATTGATTATTGATCTGAGGTGGAGCTTATAGAATACTGATGGAAATAAAGTGCACAGTAAATGTAATGCACTTGATCACCCTGAAAACATCACCCTCATCCCAGTCCATGGAAAAATTGTCTTCCACACAGCCAAAAAGTTTAGGATGGCTGGTTTAGAATATACCTAACTTATTATTTATGCTAAATATGTTTTTCTTTTTATTATCTATTTATTACCATATTTATAAATAATTTGTATACAAGCAATGTATTTACATTTTTGATCATTTATTCTGGTTTTAGAAAGTGAAACATTTTTTTACTTGAATATACCAAACATTCTACAGGTAAAAGATGTATAAAATGCTCCAAATTGCATACAGAACAAATACATTGACATTTATCATTATATGACATTTATATATGTATACATCATTCTATATAAAAGGTAAAAATAAGTCTCAGACTAAATAAGAAGGAAAGCACATAAAATAAATTATGTGAATTGAAATTATCTTGGCATATATCATTAAAAATAACCACAGAACTAAAACCAATTATTCATTTCTTGCAATTATTTTATAATATTTTTAAAGAATCATATGTTTAGTTTCAATGCACTAACAATTTAAAGTAAGTTTTTTCTCAGTCATGGGACAACAACCAGTATCTTAGCATGGATAGAAAAGCTAAACACTAATTCATTTTTCCCAAATTTGAACTGTTTCTCAAACTGGAATTCCTATTTCTTATTAAATACGATGCCAATATTTCAATAAGGCCTCAAAGCTTGGGATACAGGCTGGATGAGCCACGAGGCTCAGGTAACTTTACACACATTTCCAGCCTCCTGGTGTGGCTCTCACTCTGCTCCTAAGGGTCTGTTTCTCCCTTGTGTTGTCCTGTATCCAATTTTTACCTTTTTCATTCATGAAATTCAGAGGAAAGTGTTCCTTTTCTCAAAATCCTGATTTAGCCTCTGTATGTGTAAGTTTCTCTTTTCTATAAGGGCAAAGTCAAGGTTGCATACTAAACCTGAAAGATCTTAGCAAATCAGAAGGCTTTAGAACTCAGAGGAAAAAAATGTAAGGTTATTTCTGTAGTTTGTATCCAGTGAAAACATGAGTAAAAGTTATAGTAAGTTCTTCATAATGTTTAGTTTTCACTTAAGAAATATAACTCATTTTTAAAATATCTCACATTAAAGCTCATTCTCTCACTTGAAAAGGGAAAATAATATTTATCAGAGGAAAAAGAAAGTTAACTCGGCCAGAAAATAAGAGACATATGTCAGAGAGCATGGTATTAAAAACACTAAGGTCAAAACACATATTTAACAAAACTCACTGCAAATTTTCTCATTGTTCCTATTATCTTATGTAACCTCAACCTGAGTGACTCAGAATAAACAATTCTGTGTATTCTGTCTTCATCTTCCTGTCTTGTTCAGCATTGGGAAATATCTGTATGATCCATTTTAAAACAAATCACTATTTCCAGACTGGCCAGTTTTAAAACGGGAAGAAATTTAACAAACTCATCAAAGGGAGAAATCATTAAGAAGTAAATATTTTACTGTTCATCATGTTAAGAATTTTAAACAAAAAAGTACTAGCGTTAGTATTTCCATCTCAACCTATTCAATCTTTACTGCAAAGTCTAACTTACTTTTGGAATACTGTAGAGACTAAAAATAATAATAATCGTAACATTATTTACTTTCATTGAGTTGTTCTCACTGTGTAGTTCTGCAATCTTCCCAGCATGTGAGGGATAAATATTTGAGCTTAGAATGTGCATTTGTTTTCCTTTGCTGCCATGACTCATTATTGTGATCTCAACAGTGGGAAACCACATGTATATGTTGTGTCATAGTTGCATCAGTTTTAATTCTGGGAGGGTGCAGCTGGTTCCTTTACTCAAGATCTCACCAGGAAGAAATCAAAGTGTTCTTGTCCTGGGCTCTTCTTTAGAGGGCCTGGGAGAGTCCATGTCTTGGCTCCGTCAGGCTGCAGGCAGAATTCAAATCTCTGCAACTCTAGTGCTGAGCTCCCATCTCCTTGCCAGCCTCTCAGCTATTTGAGGCTCCCTGATTTCTTCATCACATTGCCGCCTCCATCTTCAAGCCAGCAAGTGTGTTTGACACTTCTCACTTCTGAATATGTCTCCACATCTTTTTAAATTATAACATGTACAATGTATTATAGGATAAAATACATACATATTTGTGTGTGTGTGTGTGTGTGTGTGTGTGTGTGCTCAGTTGCTCAGTCGTGTCTGACTGTTTGTGACCCCATGTACTGTAGTCTGTCAGGCTCCTCTGTCCATGGGGATTCTCCTTCTCCAGGTAAGAATACTGGAGTGGGTCGCCATGGCCTTCTCCAGGGGATCTTCCCAACTTCCCAACCGAGGGATCAAACTCAGGTCTCCCACATTGCAGGAGGATTCTTCACTGTCTGAGCCACCAGGGAATATGTATGTATATATACATAAAGAAGGCTGTGTGCTGAAGAACTGATGCTTTCAAATTGTGGTGCTGGAAAAGATTCTTGAGAATCCCTTGGACTGCAAGCAGATCAAACTAGTCAATCCCAAAGGAAATAAACCCTGTATAGTCATTGGACAAAATGATGCTGAAATTAAAGTTCTAATACTTTGGCCCCCTGATGTGAAGAGTTGAATCATTGGAAAAGACCCTGATATTGGGAAAGATTGAAGGCTAAAGGGCACGGGGGCAGGAGAGGATGAGATGGTTAGATAGTATCACTGACTCAATGAACACGAATTTGAGCAAACTCTGGGAGATGGTGGAGGACAGAAGAGTCTGGAATGCTGTAGTCCATGGGGTTGCAAAAAATCAGACATGATTTAGCAATTTAACAAACAAAGAATACATATATATGAAGGCTGCCCTGGTGGCTTAGAGAGAAAGAATCCACCTGCCAATGTAGGAGACATGGATTAAATCCCTAGTCAGGAAGATCCCCTGGAGAAGGAAATGACAGCCCACTCCAGTATTCTTGCCTGGGAAATCCCATGGACAGAGGAGCCTGGTGAGCTGCAGTCCATGGGGTTGCAAAAGAGTCGGACAGGACTTAGCAACTTAACAACAACAACAATACATATAAATGATTTTTATGTTTTCTAAGGATTGATATTTATTTTCTAATGTTCTTTTTCTTAGATAATATTTTAGACTATATGAAGTACATGATCACTAAAGAATAAACCCTCTGTCAGGTCTTTACAGACTGTCTTTTCAGATAATATCACTTTTGAATTCTCCTCACTCATTCTCTTGTCCTAAGGAAACATCACATGAAGCTGTCCAACTTCAATTTGTATCTCATGAGGGAAAAAAAATACATTAAAAAACATTAATGACAAGCAAGGTACACTCTTAGTGATCTTATAGCAATGTTAGGAACACTCATGACTCTATCTTGCCTCTACATTCCCCTGTTCTATTAAGATAGTAATTTTATTTTATTTTTTACCAAGATCAGGTGTTAGAAACACATCTTTCATCACAACCCAAAACAGGAAAACACAAACACTCTCACAAGTACCCATACCATATACAGATGTAACGGATACCCAAGTTTCAAAATGTAATTATTTTCCCACTTTTAATATGTGATGGGCAGTAATATGTTTTGTTTCACTCTATATTATATCACTAAAACTTCTAATAGAATGGACTAAGCTGATTTCATAACCTACTAATAAATAGGTAACTGCTGCTGCTGCTGCTAAGTCGCTTCAGTTGTGTCTGACTCTGTGCGACCCCATAGACGGCAGCCCACCAGGCTCCCCCGTCCCTGGGATTCTCCAGGCAAGAACACTGGAGTGTGTTGCCATTTCCTTCTCCAGTGCATGAAAGTGAAAAGTGAAAGCGAAGTTGCTCCGTCATGTCCGACTCAGCGAGCCCATGGACTGCAGCCTACCAGGCTCCTCCGTCCATGGGATTTTCCAGGCATGAGTACTGTAACTACCCATAGAAAATTCTTTAAGAGACTCCGTGTGAAGATATCTTTCCCTGTACTGCTCTCAGCTGAGATGAGGATTTCTCGGCAGTTGTCACAGGTATGGAATGTAGAATTAGACATTACTTATCAGAATTGACCTCTACTCTCTCCTGTCCTGAGCAAGCCTTCTAAAGATCATTTCTCGTTTCTAGTGTAATAACACAAGCAGAGATTCTCGCTCTCTTTTTGCTAATCAAACAAACACCAAAGGTTCTCAGTTCCCTAAAGACCTTACTTTCAAAGAGGGGACTTTATTCCAGATATCAATGCACGATAATGTAATGAGACGTTTCATCTCTGCAGACCATGAATTGCCATATTCTTTACTCTTAGTACAGTGAATTCACACTGCCATCAGCCTTAATATGCTGACAAGTCATTTCAAACCTTGTTTCCAACACGCAGAACCTCTTGCCTGAAATTCACTCAGACGCCCAATGTTTATATGAGCCAGAAACCTAGCCTCTTTAACTTACTTTGGGAAAAGAAGTTACTAGAATGAAAAGTGGACTCTCATAATCAAAAGGAAGATTTTACAATTTGACTTAGAAAATGGGAAAGAAGCAAGGGGAATCAGTGCTACCCTAAAGACGGTGACGGGGACAGGAGCTTCTGCCTCGCCAGCGGCACTGCCGCCGCTAGGGGGCGCCCCAGCAGCCGATCCTCAGGGAACCCAAGGGTAGAAGGCAAATGCCTCATCGTCTCCTCTTCCGTTTCATCACAGTCAGCATGCAGCTTGTTTCTGGTCATTCCAGCGTTATTCCCACCTTTTCTGCATTTTCCGGCACTTACCTTGGAAAACTGTGTTCAATCATATTTGCCGAGTATCCTGCCAGCTGGTTTCCAACAAGGATGCTGTCAGAGAGATGCTCAGACTAGCTTGGGAAGGCAGGAAGGAAAAAGCCATTTGTTCTCCGGCTGTGGCAGACAGCTGTGCAGACTGACGCCGAAACCAGACAGGAGGTTCATGGAGGCTTGGGGCTGTTCACTGTTCAACTGCTCGCTGTCCTGCTCCAGGCAACGGAGATCATTATCATTTTTATTAGCATTAGCATTTTTCTGTGACTGTTGCATGCAAGAAGTTGAACATCATTAACAATGCTACTCTCAAATATGATACATCATATGAATAATAAACTGTTAAACATTCATCACTCAGCTTGACAATAAATTGCTAGTTTTCTCATAGGTTTAACATAGATTACTTAGACTTTGACAGATTATTAAATAAAATAATTTAATTCTATCAATATATATCTTTACACATTACCCCACGTGTAATATAAGATCAAGTATTCTGGAAGAATGCATAGAGTTCTGACACATTCTTTAGCATCACTTACAATTTTCAATTTGGTAATCCTTCCATGAGTAAAAAACAGAATCTTAGAGTTCCAGTATGGCTGAAATTCAAATGTTATCAATGTGAACTAAGATTGCCAGCAATTTAAAATCAATGAAAAACAATAACCTCCCAAATTTATTATTTGAAAAATATATTTCATGTTTAGTTGACATTTATGACAAAACTAGATAGCATATTAAAAAGTAGAGACATCACTTTGCTGACAAAATTCTGTATAGTCATAGTTATGGTTTTTCCAGTCATCATATATGGATGTGAGAGTTGAACCATAAAGAAGGCAGAGTGCCGAAGAATTGATATTTTTGAACTGTGGTGTTGGAGAAGACTCTTGAGAGTCCCTTGGACTGCAAGGAGATCAAACCAGTCAATCCTAAAGGAAATGAACCCCGAATATTCACTGGAAGGAATGGTGCTGAAGCTGAAGGGCCAATATTTTGGCCACCTGATATGAAGAACTGACTCACTGGGAAAGACCCTGATGCTGGGAAAGATTGAAGGCAGGAGAATAGGGGTGACAGAGGATGGGATGGTTGGATGGCATCACTGAGTCAATGGACACAAGTTTGAGCAAACTCTGGGAGATGGTGAAGGACAGGGAGGCCTGCCATCCTGCAGTTCATTGGGTCGCAAAGAGTCAGACCCAACTCAGCAGCCTAACACCACCAGCGACAACATTTATAAGAATGTATTTGTGACTGTCGGCTTATGAATGCTGTGAAGGACAGTTTATAATTCATCTCAAATCTATGAGTATTTGGTGAAATGTGATGAGTGAGCAACCAGTGAGAGTGATGTTAGATTTAGATAAGACAATCTCTTTTTAAACAAAAACTGGACCATAGTCATATTTTCAGCTATTGTGAACTTTGATTCAATAGGTAATTAAAGAAAAGTAGCCTCAATCTTTGCTGCTGTTGCATGCTTCTGTCCTGTTAAAAAGAGAGAGGGAGACTTGTATCCATTTCCTCTCTTCTCTTTCTATATGATTTTTAAACTTTTATATTAGAGTGTAGTTGATTTACCATATTGTATTACTTTGAGGTGTACAGCAAAATGACTCAGCTATACATATACATTTATCTATCCTTTTCACACACTTTTTCCACATATAACCTATATGGAATGTAGAATATTGAGTAGAGTTCCCTGTGCTATTCAGTAAGTCCTTGTCTAATATATATTTCATATATAAGGGTGTATTTTTTAACCCTGATCTCCTAATTTATCCTTCTCCCCATCTTTCTCCTTTGGTAACCATACATTTGTTACCAAAGTCTGTGAGATTGTTTTGTAAATGTCATTTATATCATTTTTTTAAAGGTTCTACACATATAAGTGATATCACATGACATTTGTCTGATTTGCTTCAGTTAGTAATGTAATCTCAAGGTCCGTTTGTGTTGCTGCAAATGGCACTATTTCCTTCTTTTGTATGGCTAAGTAATATTACATTGTATATATGTACCACATTTTTTTTTTCTATAAGTTCCTCTAATGAAGGACACATCGGTTGCTTCCATGTCCCAGCTATTGTAAACAGCACTGCGATGAACACTGGAGTGCATGTATCCTTCTGAACCATAGTTTTCTCAGATTTACACCCAGAATCGGGATTGCTTGATCGTATGGTAGCTCTTCTTTTTAGTTCTTAAAGGAACTTCCATACTGTTCTCCATAGTGGCTGTATCAATTTACATTCCTACCAATAGTGTAGGAGGCTTCCCTTTTCTCCACACCCTCTCCAGCATTTTTTATTGTAGACTTTTTGATGATGGCCATTCCAACTGGCGTGATATCTCACTGTAGTTTTGATTTGCATTTTTCTAATCATTAAAGATGCCAAGCATTTTTTCATGTGCTTTTTGGCATGCTGTATGTCTTCTTTGGAGAAACATATATTTAGATCTTCTGCCCTAAATGTATACTTTAGATTTAACCTTATAAATGAATGTGTTTATTCTGTATATGAAACTTAGTCCTCACATTATATATTAAAAATTCTTCTTACTTCAGTCAATTTTTTACCCACTCATAGTCCAATACTATACAACACTGCAGATGCTCTGTCCCAAAGCACAGCTTTGATCATGTTCTATGACTTCATGTCACTGACTGAATAATATACTCTTTTCTTTCAAAACAAAACAAAATAAAAATTAAAGCCCTTTACAACAGTGAAACCACATATCCTTTCAGCCTTTTCTGCTTTTCTCCTCCTCTGTGCTTTTTCTTCTGTTGTCTGGTCAAACAGGATTAATTCAGCTCCCCTAAACCACGAATTGGCTTTGCTTGCTTTGTCTCCATGCATTAACATATAGGAGATGCAAGCGACACTCATTTGATCCCTGGGTTGGGAAGATCCCCTGGAAGAGGAAATGGCAACCCACTCCAGTATTCATACCTGGGAAAGCCCATGGACAGAGGAGCTACTGGGCTACAGTTCATGGGGTCACAAAGAGTCAGACGCAACTGAGCATGCACACATTGAACTCATACCTCTTCTGGGGTTGATAATCCACTTATCTCAAGCAATTAAAATCAGTCCTGACAAATTTTTGATACTTTCCTCAAATATTACTTTTTTCTCAAAGTTTCCCCTAAATTATTCTCTTTCTCCTTAAAGCCTGTAGGATGAGTGTGTTAATCTTCCCTATGTCAGTTCATTTATTTTAACTTTTTAAGGTTGATTTCATTTCAGTTTATATTATGAAAAGTAAAAGTGAAAGTCATTCAGTCATGTCTGACTCTTTTCAATCCCATGGACTATAGCCTGGCAGGCTTCTCTGTCCATGGAATTCTCCAGGCAAGAATACTGGAGTGGGTAGCCGTTCCCTTCTCCATGGACCTTACCAACCCAGGGATCAAACCCAGGTCTCCCACACTGCAGGCAGATTCTTTACCAGCTGAGCCACCAGGGAAGCCCTCCAGTTCATGTAGATATTCACTAATATTATACTGAAAAATTTTTATGACCTACAAAAGATAGCAGAATGCCTTGTATAATATACTATTTAAATGTTTATAAAATGTAGTGCACCTAAGAGAATTATATTTTTAGCTGTGAACCATGGTATTTATTTGTTTTACATCTAGTCATGAAAAAGAATAAATGCATCTCTAGGTACATGCACAAGAAAAAAGAAAAAGAATTGGTCTCAATAGCACAGAAAAAATTGTCCTACATTGTTGGTACAATTATAATTTGAGCCTCCACAAGCTATAGAATGCCTACAGAGCAAAACAGAGGTAGATATTAAAATAAAATTGTAGTTATAAGCTTTTTCAATCTTAGCTTGCTCCTATTTTTTCTATTTAAATGAATATAACCCAAATGGCCCAAATCACTTAGATGAAGAAGAGATACCTGTCATGTCTTTTTCTCCTTGCTCTTTGCATTAAGTCAGATATAACCCTTCATTTATGTTACTTCTGTAGTGAGTTGTGGAACCTTCATTCTGGAGCTTTTCCTTAAATGCACACTAGGCCAGCATCCGCTGGATCATCGAAAAAGCAAGAGAGTTCCAGAAAAACATCTATTTCTGCTTTATTGATGCGAAAGCCTTCAACTGTGTGGCTCACAATAAACGGTGGAAAATTCTGAAAGAGATGGGAATACCAGACCACCTGACCTGCCTCTTGAGAAACCTGTATGCAGGTCAGGAAGCAACAGTTAGAACTGGACATGGAACAACAGACTGGTTCCAAACAGGAAAAGGAGTATGTCAAGGCTGTATATCGTCACCCTGCTTATTTAACTTATATGCAGAGTACATCATGAGAAATGCTGGGCTGGAAGAAGCACAAGCTGGAATCAAGATTGCCAGGAGAAATATCAATAACCTCAGATATGCAGATGACACCACCCTTATGGCAGAAAGTGAGGAGGAACTAAAAAGCCTGTTGATGAAAGTGAAAGAGGAGAGTGAAAAAGCTGGCTTAAAGCCCAACATTCAGAAAACTAAGATCATGGCATCTGGTCCCATTACCTCATGGGAAATAGATGGGAAGACAATGGAAACAGTGTCAGACTTCACTTTTTTGGGGCTCCAAAATCACTGCGGATGGTGACTGCAGTCATGAAATTAAAAGATGCTTATTCCTTGGAAGGAAAATTATGACCAACCTAGATAGCATATTAAAAAGCAGAGACATTATTTTGCCAATAAAGGTCCATCTGGTCAAGGCTAAGGTTTTTCCAGTGGTCATGTATGGATGTGAGAGATGGACTGTGAAGAAAGCTGAGTGCCAAAAATTTGATGCTTTTGAACTGTGGTGTTGGAGAAGACTCTTGAGAGTCCCTTGGACTGCAAGGACATCCAGCCAGTCCATCCTAAAGGAGATCAGTCCTGGGTGTTCATTGAAGGACTGATGCTGAAGCTGAAACTCCAATAGTTTGGCCACCTGATGAGAAGAGTTGACTCATTGGAAAAGACCCTGATGTTGGGAGGGATTGGGGGCAGGAGGAGAAGGGGATGCCAGAGGATGAGATGGCTGAATGGCATCACCAACTCGATGGGCATGAGTTTGAGTAAACTCCGGGAGTTGGTGATGGACAGGGAGGCCTGGCATGCTGCGATTCATGGGGTCTCAAAGAGTCAGACATGACTGAGCAACTGAACTGAACTGAACTGATGCCTTTGACTGAATAAACAGATAGAATCCCTACATAGAAAGATAGAAAAAAAAGGCTGCTTTGGGGTGGAAAGATGGAAAATCTTTCTTTTCTTCCAACAAGTGCTTTCCAACTGCAGGGCTTACAGCTTGGAGAGTGGAAGATCAGTTGAAGTCTAGCCCTTACTTGACTTCATCCAGGTACCTTGAGCAGGCTGTAACTTGGACAACTGCATATGGCAGTTCTGCCTAACACTGGTCCACCTTCCCTTCCCTATTGTTATTGCTCAGACTTACTGGCGCAATAGAGTTGTCTTTGCCATTGGAGTAGCTTTCTCTCCAACTTCTGAATTATCACTATAATGCACAGATTGTTTCTTCTTTCAATGCAAGATGTTATATGGTTATGATACTCAGCTATCTTTGACAGATCCAAATTAGTTTTATTTCATCATTTCTTTTGTTTTATTTATTTTTATGGATCTTAAAAAATGTCATGAGAGTGTAGTTGATTTACAAGTTTGTGTTAGTTTCAGACGTACAGCAAAGGAAATCCATTATACATATATCCAGTGTTTCTTTTTTTAGATTCTTTTCCCATGTAGGTCATTACAGAGTATTGAGTAGAGTTCCCTTCCCTGTACAGTAGGTCCTTCATTTTTATCTATTAAACATATAGTAAGTGAGTATATGTCAACCCCAGTCTCCCAATTTACCTCTCACCCCCATATCTCCTGCTAACCCTAATCATTCCTTTTGCTTTATTCTCTGTCTTCCCATTTTTCTGCATTTCACTGCCTTTAACTTTCTATGTTCCACCCTCTATTTGTTATCACAAATACTCTAGCCTCAAAACTATATTTAGTTCTCAAATATATACATTGAGAAAATCTTAAAGCCAAGTCCATTCATTACATTTCTACTTCTTCTTAGCAGCTCTGAGACAGTCTGAAGGCCTGTGACTTGTTTGTGTGACTTACGAATTCTCTCCATTAAGAGCTTAGTGGAGCATGTATGATAGATTTCTTACTGATTTCAAGTCGAGATGACATGTTTTTCTTTCACCAAATTAAATATCTAGATCACTGCTGATACAGTAGCCAGTAGCTGCATGCCACATTTAAATGATTTTAAATGGCACTAAGTTAAGTTATATTTAAGTTATTTCTTTAGTCACACTGGTCTTTTTTGAGTGCTCAAGATAGCACAGATCCGGAAAATTTCCATCTTTGTAAAAAAAGTTCTATTGTACATAACTGTATTGCTCTAGTACATAATTTGCAAAACTTACACATGCCTTCATCTACATTTCTTCACAAAATCATCATGCAAAGTTTTTAGAGCTGTCCTTTTCAGTACTGCATCATATATTATTCATGAGTTTCCTGATGATCCAGTCATTAAATAGCAATTTATTGTTTTCTATAGAAGGTGAGTTTATTCTTTTTTACAACATCCCAAGAGAAAAATTATGTAAGTTTCTGTGATCTGATATCAATATAACATTAGATAAGACCATATAACCTCTTTATAATTTAGCAATTATAAAATCTATGAGTCAATTTCTGTCTACAAGGAAAGGGAGGAAGACAATAGTATGTCTTTAGACACCTTTAAAAAGTTTTGTTTGGGGATTTTCCTGGCAGTCCAGTGGTTAGGACTCATTTGTGATTTCAGTGCCAGGGTTTTGGGTTTGATCCTTGGTTAGAGAAAAAAGGTCCTACAAGTCATCTGGTCCAGCAAAAAAAAAAAGTTTTGTTTGCATATGGTCAATGAAAATTGCTATTTTCTTACTCATGTGTAAATATGCTAGATTATCTCAGATGCATATAAAGAGTACACCATGTACTAGCATTTTAGATACAGCCTATGACAAATTATTTTGATTATATACTAGCTACCTAGTATATAGTATAGTCCTACACTTTAACTGTTAATTATTTACAGAGAAAGTATTAGTCACTCAGTCATGTCCGATTCTTTGTAAGTCCATGGACTGTAGCCAGTCGTGCTCTTCTATCCATGAAGTTCTCCAGGCAAGAATAGTAGGGTGGGTAGCTATTCCTTTCTCCAAGGTGTCTTTCCAAGCCAGGGATCAAACCCAGGTCTTTTGCACTGAAGGCAGATTCTTTACAATTTAAGCCACCAGGGAAGTCCCCATTTACAGAGAAGTAAAACATAAATTATTTCATTTTATTTTCACAAAAATGTTTCATTGCAATTTTATCTTTGCATATGAAAACTGAAGTTCATATTGTAATATGAGGGCAATGAAACAGGATTTCTTTTCAAGTACAAATTGCCTTCCACTATTTTAACAATACTATCCATTTCATTGCATAGCTTTATTATTTCATTGACTTAAATTATTCTTGGTCACAAGAAAAGAACATTCAGAATATTGAAATATTTCTTTTGTATAGCACAATATGTTTGCAAAATAAGAAAAAAAATTGTTCAGTACATTATTACCGATGAAGCTAAGACATTTTAATAATTTTATATCATAGAGTTTTTCATAAATTGATGCATAAATCATTCATTCATTCATTCATTCATTATCTAATGAACTAAAATATCTAATTATCTAATTAACTAAACAATTATCCTGACCCAGGATTTGGACATTAAAAGTTTATTGATTTTCTTCCATTGATAGCCAATAAGATTTTAGTATAGAAAAAGGTATTTACTAGACAGGCACAAACAATGAATTACTATGATCCTGTCATGTTGTGAACAAGTGAAGTTTATATTGAAGTTTATCAGAACATGTGGAAAGATTTTCTTGAAGGATAAGCAAAGTATCTCAGACATTGAATTTTAGGGGTAGCACAGCTATACTAGAGCTAAATCTAGAATCTTTGAAATGGTCATAACTGCATTTTTTAAGTAAAAAATGAAAATGATAATTAAATTATCCAAAATTGGTAGCTTAAAAATAAAACATTTTGATAGACGGTGATAGGAAAAGACACTGGAGAGTCATATCATCTCGTGAAATTTTCTGCATGGAAGCTAAGGAAAACCTCCCGTCAGCACAAACCATCAGAAGATTTCTTGCAGGAGAATGATTTTATAATATTGATGCTTACATGTGTCATTCTAGGACTGTATTTAGACACATTTTGGAGAGGTATGTTGGATTAGAATTACTGGGATTTGGTTTAAGGACTGTGGAAGCTACTTCTTTTATCTAGGAATTAATCCAGATGCTGCCAAGGAGAAAGAAATCTATTTAAAAGACACTTAGAATGTGAGTTGTTTAATTCTATTGTGGATATTGGTTTCTAGTTAGGGGTCTTGAACAATCATGTCAACATGTTTTGCCACAAGTAGCAGATAACTCTATTCAAAGTGGTTTAAACAATGAGGATAATTGTCACACAGACTGTCTCAAAGGATGTGCGTGCATACTAAGTCACTTCCGTCAGGTCTAACCCTTTGTGACCCCATGGACTTCAGCCTGCCAGGCTCCTCTGTCCATGGGAATTCTCCAGGCAAGAATATTGGAGTGGGTTGCCATGCCTTCCTCTAGGGGATCTTCCCTACCGAGGGATTGAACCTGCATCTCATACATTGGCAGGTGGGTTCTTTACCACTAGTGTCACCTAGGAAGCCCATGTCTCAAGGGATGATGACTGGTTAATTTGGTGACTCAATAAAATTATCAAGTGATCTGGTTCTTTCCATTTTGTTTTCTATGCAGGTTTTGGTTGTCAGCTTTATCCTCAGGCCAGCTGCCTTCAAGGTCACAGCATCTTCCAACATTTTTTGACACTACATTCATAAAAGAAAAGGGGAAGACAGTGTGGCAGATCTTCAAAGAAAAACTTTCTTATACATCTGTCAACAGATTTTTCCTCCTGCCTCATTAGCAAGAATTGTTTCATTTATCCAGAGAGGGAAATGCCATTACTGTGGCTGGAAGGGCAGTTGGGAATCTACCTTCCGATGGACACTCTTTTTTGTTATTTATAGATGTGATGTCTAGAAATATTGTTCTGCAGATCAACGATGCTCTTCATTTTTTAAAATTTCCCCTATATGTTCCATTTTGTATATTTTATATTACGTCTTCAAGTTTGTTTTGTGTTTTAACTCCTGCAGTGTGTAATTTGCCTATTAAGTAAATTATCCACATCCAGATAGTCTATATCATCATATCTAGTGTATTTTTCCTCTTGGATGTTGTAGCATTCATATCTAAAATTTAAATACAGTCTTATATTCTCCATGTTCCTACTTAACTTTTTAAGCATATGAAGTGATAATGAAAACAGATTTAATATTTTTATCTGACACTTCTAACATCCATCCCAGTTCTGTGTTGTTTTTATTGAATAATTACTCTCCTTACTATGGAAGAAGTTATTCTGACTCTTTGCATGCTAGAAAAATTTCGGTTGGATGGTAAACATTGTGAAGTTTACCTTGTTGAGTGCTTCATGTTTTTCAGATTTGTGTAAATATCCTTATGTTTTGTCCTTCAGTGCAATTAAGTACTTGAGAGCAATTTGATCCTTCAGGTATGGTCATTTTTATTGATGTAGATTTGGGACAATGCTCAGTCTAAAGCTAACTATTTCTAACCACTGAGATATGTACTTCCTCAAGACTCTGCCCATTGTCCCATGGATTCACAATTTTTTTCTAGCCTGACTTGGAGGTGGGGTTCCCTTAAATTCTGAGGCGTGGTGCTTCCTTGGGCCTCAGGTGGTTTCCTACCCTGTGTGATAAGTACTCTCCTGAACACTCGAGCGTGCTGTGAGCCAGCTGTCATCTCTCTGGCGCTCTTCTCTGCAAACTCTAGCTGCCTTGGTTTCCTCGGACTTTCTGCTCTGGCTCCTCAGCTCAAGGGGTTCTCAGAGCTCCACAGCAGTTCCTCGTCCCTGCACCACAGCCTGCAAACACTCTCGAAGCAGCAAGAGCCATTTTAAGGTACTCCTCATGTATATTATTATTGCATATTGATTTATATATACATAATATTTACATCGATTATATAAAGTGAAGTCGCTCAGTCGTGTCCGACTCTTTGCGACCCCGTGGACTGTACCCACCAGGCCATCCTAGATTCCAGATACAAGATTATACATGCGACCCAAACCTTCATTTTTGTCGGCATCCAGCCGGTTCAGGAACTGTGTGGAAGAGCTCCAGGTGTTTCTTGACGAGCACCTTCTGGAACTTCTTGGCAAGCTCCTTCTGCTCTTACGAAGCTACACCTGGATCCTCTGCTGCTCCTGCAGAAAAGGAGCCTCTGCCTTTTTCACAAATTCAGTAACTGGGTTCTGCTGCAAGAATTCAGTACTCTCTCCAGTATATAATCTTTCTGTGTCAGCCAGAAACTGAAATTCAAGGATTCTTTGTACACTGTTAGCATAAGGCCCTTCACAAAGGCATCGTCTTCATTCAGTCCCAGTTCCACTTAAGACTGTACAACTCCACTCATCAGTCTTGTTTGATGGCTTCACCATTTCTTTCTTTTTCAATGAGTTTTAAAACAGCATTTGTTACCTCTTTATTCAGTGGCCGGAAAAGATATTCTCTCCAAGTCACCAATGCAGGAGAATAGATTTCATAGATTCCTCTCCATCCTTCATCACACTCCTGGCGAAGTGAAGTGAAGTGAAGTGAAGTCGCTCAGTTGTGTCCGACTCTTTGCGACCCCATGGACTGTAGCCTGCAAGGCTCCTCTATCCATGGGATTTTCCAGGCAAGAGTATTGGAGTGCGTTGCCATGTCCTTCTCCATACCGTATGTCTATTGAGGTAGGCACAAATCCCATTCAGCACTTTGCTTGAAAATCGGTAGTCTTCCCACTGCTTAGCGTAGAGTTTCAGTACACTCTCATCCATAAAATCGTCTCCGTCCTTAAGAAGATTTGTCAAGTAATTCTTCAGGAATTCTTTTAGCCGTTTGTACAATTCCAAGCCCACACACTGAGCTCCCCGGCATCTGCTCCTTTTTCGATTTAGGAGAGACATCAGCCCCTCGAGCCTGGGTGTACTGGTGAACACCTGTGCGGCAGTCACACGTGTGAGGGTAGAGTTCCATGGGTCTGGACTTGGTCATGCTCCGTCCGGTGTATACTTGCTGGGTGCCAGCCCTGAGGTCGTCCTAGATCTGGGCGAGGCCAGTGTGCTTCAGCCTGTGGGGTCCTGACTCCTGTTGGGTGACATGGCGAATGACATCCTGAAGTCGTCCAGGGCAGCAATCTTTAGCCAAGGTTCAGCTAATTCTCCTTCAGATGGAAATATACAGTATCATTCCAAATTTATTCACAGTGACTCAGAAAGGATGTCCTTTGAATGCAGAGAATGAAATCTCATCTCAGGCCAACCAGCTCCAGCTCCCACTGGGGAGAAATTGGAGGGGGGTGGCCGGGAAAACTTCGCCACCTTCTCACCAGCCCGTGGCGCGGGAGGGGTCCTGGAAAACTTTTTTTTTAACTCACCAGAGCCCTTTAGATAACCATTGTAAGGAATAACAAAGTCTCCACAGTCTATCTTGTGAATCAAGCATGCACTAGCTACTAACACTATTAAATTACCAGTCTTTAAAATATTCAATAAATTTTATAAATTTCACGTTGCCTTACATAGAAGCAAACTAATCACATAACCTGACTAGCTCTAGATAATCACCCAAGAAGGCTGTGAAGAGAGCTAATGAGAATAATGTTTCATTTAGTATTTTATGAATTGGTAAGCACTTGTAAGATTAATGAAATGACCCTTTCAAAGCAAAGTAACTGAATCCATTTTTTAGGTCAGATTAGAAAGATTTATTCATTAATCCTATTTTTTTAGTAACTATCAATATGACTGTGAGATTAATACCAGTGTAATATTTTTTACTAATTAATCTCTATTTCCCCTAGAAATGCAATACCTACACTGCCACCTATTACTCTGTCTAATGGAACGGTAAGTGGGAAAGAAAAGCTGCTATGTGTTAGCATCAAGTGTTCTTGGTAGGCACCTGCAGGGATTATTGAGTCATGGTGCTCCACATAAAATAACATTTATTTAATTGTTTTCATTAAAATTAACATAGTGAAAAATGTTAACACATACTGTTAAAATTAATAAGTACTGTTAAGATTGTTTATACTTTATATACTGCTTTGTACATTATATAGAGCACCAACTCACATATCATTGAGTTTCCTAATAATGAACCAAATAGCAAAATTTTTAAGGAGTTTAAAATTTTACTGTACCTCTTCCAAACACAGAAGTCAAGTAGTAAGTTCTCACCATAGTAAAATATTGATTCTAATAGTCTACATTTTAAAATTAGAATTCTTGAAAGGAGGATAAAGTAAATTATAAATCCACTACACATATGCGCACACACACACAAATAATAGCCAAACAGGAAAAGAACATATGGCTTCTGTTTACACATATTTAAAAAGTTCAATTTTCATTTCTTTAACTATGCATGCTCGCTGCTTCAACATCATTTTCCCTAAAAGTTGATATTTAGTAACTTCCTATTATGTTCTAGGTGTTTTTATATTATTTATTTTCTTTAACAAGTATTATGATTCCCATTTTGTGGATGAGGTGCATTGGCGGAATTATGTTATTTGTCCCAAATCAAAAAGAATAGTAGAGATTCAGAAGAAGCCTAAGCCCTAAGCCCACCTTCTTGTCACCTTGCAGAATCAAGTAGCTTAAACTGTTGTAGCTCAGTTGCTCAGCAGTCTGACTCTCCAGTGAGATCCCATGGACTGCAGCACACCACGCTTCCCTGCCCGTAAAGTGTGTAGATGATCTACAGGGAGAAATTTTGTTCTCTAAGCCCAGAGTCCATAATTCAAAGGGGTGAAAGGAAAATTTTCTCCCCTCTCTTACAAAACTAGCTGTGCTTCAAACATGAGTAGCTAGGTAAATGCTGGTAGACGTAAATAAATAGCAAGGCCAATTCATTGTCCTTTAGAGAATATGGTTTCTTTTTCGCTTTCAATGCTAAAAGTTATGACAACTTTTCCATAATTAGAAACACATCATAAGCTTACATCAGCAATATACATCAACATGTTGTAAATCACAAAGAAAAAATAACTTTAAAAGTTGGGAAACTGCCAAAGACCAAATTAACCAATGTGGACATAAAGTATATTTTCATAATCAATGTTTTAAAGTTTGCTCTTTTTCAAAATTTCTACCATCTGCGTAATTCTGGGTCAGTTTTTATTTTTTCCTCTTTACATTTTCTCTTTTCCTCCTTTTCATATCTGGTCATTTTGGGGGTTACCAGACATTCTGAATTTTACCTTGATTCTTAACTAAAATATTTTTATGTTACTATATTTTTGAGCTTGGTTCTGGAATATGGCTAATATTTAGTTTTACCATTTGAATCTTGCTTTTAATCTTTTCTAGGCTGGATTAGAACTATGTTTCATCTAGAATTATTTTCTCTCCCACTTTTGTGGCAGCATCCTGCTTAACACTGTAACCCACCGGTCCCTCCAACCGCTGCCCCCCCGCCCCCGATTATAAAGTTTCCTACTTTGGTTGTTAAGAACATGTGCTGTTCCATATTCTCTTCAATGCCAGATAGTCTCACCTCTAATTTTTTGGAGAAGTCCTTTCCCTGACACCAGGGATTGTCTTTACTACATTCTCTGATTAGTAATCAACTGAATATGCAAGGAGGCCCTTCTGAATATATTTGAACTTCTTTCCTTGGGTAACCCTCTTTTCTGCAGTACTCTGTCCTGCAAATTCTACCCACCCTGGCTTCACAAGACATGGAATTATATCTCCTTAATTCAGGGAGCTACCAGACTCCAATAATGTACTAGTTTTAGACCTGTTATCTTCCTTTAGTGTTAACTGTGGAATTCCATTGCTTAGTCTTGAAAATACTGATAGTGAAAAATAGTCTCAAAGAGAGAATATATTTTTTCTCCTTTTGCAGCTAGAGAAGTGCAAAACAATTCAAATTCATAAATTTAGAGCTAATATCAAATTGAGAATATTCTCAAAATGTCAGTCTTATTTCTTGTCAAATGTGGAGGCTGTATAAAAAATGTACAACTCTGTTTTATTTTCTATTATTGCAGAATTCTCCTTGGAAGTATTATTTGAACAAATCAACCTTTTAAGATGCCTGGATTTCAGAGATCAAACTATGTCCTGTCATTAAACAGCTTATAGCTTCTAATTATCCAAATTTCTATCATCGTGGTTGTTTGATGTAATAATATTTTACTCCTGAGTATTCCTGAGAAGGAAGTGCATAGTGTAGATTTGTAGAATTTAAATTTGACACTTGTTTTCTCCCTTCAGAGTTGAATGAAAAGACAAGCCACAGACAGAGAAAATATCTGCTCTTTGTACATCATGTGTCTCATAAAGAGCTTGTATCCAGAATATGGTCTTTAGAAAGAATTTTAGAAGCTCAGACTCTTAATGAATATAATAAATTTCATAAAAAATATGATCCAATTTTTTTAATGGGCAAAAGATTTGGACACTTTCCCAAAGATAGATGACCAACAAACTCATGAAAACCTATTTGACATCATCAGTCCCTGGGCAAATGCAACTTATAACCACACAGCAATATTATTTGTAATATCCATCAACATATGGAATAGACACATAGATTGTAAGGTTTCCATACTTTAGAGTCAGACACGACTTAGTGACTGAACAACAACATGCAATAGAATACTGCATTACACTAAAAATAAATTAATTATTGATTCGTGCTGCAGCATAATGAATTTCAAAAAAGTATCTGAGTAAAAAAAAAGTAAGAACAAAATTAAAGATACATACTCTATAAATTCTTTCATATGAAATTTGAAATCATATACACTGATCCACTTTGACAAAGCAGATCCATTGGTCCCTGCAGATTGGCTGTAGAGGCAGGAGGGAGGCATTGCAAAGAAACAAAAGGAAACTGGGGAATAATGAATATGCTTATTATTTTAATGGTTAAAGAAATTAAAATATTTATTCGAGCTTTGAAAATTGTATATTTAAATATGTGCTTCAAGTAGCATTGTCTCATTAAACAAAGAAATGAAAACAAAGAGAAAAGGACCCTTGTCCAGAAGAAAGATGAAGTAAAACCCTCCACCTCTGAGGGAGGCGAGGCGATGTGCTTTTACTTTCACAATGCTTGAGGATATTCCAGAACCAGGAATACTATGCAAAGAGAGTTCATTTTTCATTAAAGCAGACCTCTCATGATAAATAAGTATTATGAGTTAAACTCACATTTTGCTCAAAACTCCTCCTATGATTGAATGTTTCAAGATTTTTTGCAAATGCTAAAAATGCTTTGATAGATGAGGTTAAAAAATTAATTTTGATAGTACATAAATAATGTGACTGGGTTTGAGTAAACTATCTATATAACAGTGAATTTTTAGTATGAAGAAATACTAAACCATTGCAGTTAAAAAGTACAATTGAAAATAAGCTGCCCAAGTTCTTCTGTGACTGCATTTGGATTCTGTAACTAACTCGCAGTGCTCTGAGGCACAATGTTGCTCTAGTCTCCACTAGCTTGGAGAGATAAAAGCTACATGAAACCTACATTTTGTATCCAAAGAGAGGCCTAAAAGTATTTGAATGCAATGTCACCCAATTTTCATGGTGTCTTTAAATTTAACAGATACCAGTGAAAGGCAACATCTGACTGTAAAAGGTCAGCTTCTCTTCACAGCCCTCTTTGTTCTCACGAGGCAGCTCTCTCAAATTTTTGCTCCAGTAATCCTCTTTTTTTCCACTTCACTTTAATTTGCTTTTTTCAGTGAAGAAAACTGCCTTTCTCTATCTGTGATAAATAATAAAGTCTTTTCAACCGGAGAGAATAAGATTGGCTCCACAGAATTCATTATTGTCTCAATAAGATGCTTCTAGAGTCAGGGAAAATAACCCTCAAAGTACAATTGGTTAAACACTTTAACTAGTCAATTATAATCTCGCTATAGGATAATATGAAATATGTGTACCAAACACAGGGAAATTGACTCTAATTGCTGACAATTTGTGGGGAATAATTTCTATCATCTCAAAATAACTGACAAGGCAGAGTCCAGAAATGATAAAAAAAATTCATTAATATACATTTTGTAATCCTTTGAAGAGCAATAATTATTGCTTGGCAAACAGAAAATTGTTCATACTTGTACTTGATCAGTTCTCTCTTGGAATTTCTTCAGTAGTTTTCAAGAAGTATGAAATTATGTCTAAGAAGAAAAAGAAAACAAAAAAATCTTCCAATCTTCCTAAGATAGAATACATTTTTAAAGTTTTCTTTTGTATCTAACCTCTATGTTAATTACTTTCTGATGTTTCAGTTCAATTCAGTTTAATTGCTCAGTTGTGTCACACTCTTTGTGACCCCATGGACTGCAGCACACCAGGCCTCCCTGTCCATCACCAATTCCCAGAGTTTGCTCAAACTCAGGTCCATCGAGTCAGTGGACATACAACCATCTCATCCTCTGTCATCCTCTTCTTCTGCCTTCAGTCTTTACCAGAATCAGGGTCTTTTCCAATAAGTCAGTTCTTCACATCAGGTGGCCAAAGTATTGGAGTTTCAGCTTCAGCAGTCCTTCCAATGAATATTCAGGACTGATTTCCTTTAGGATGGACTGGTTGGATCTCCTTGCAGTCCAAGGGACTCTCAAAAGTCTTCTCCAACACCACAGTTCAAAAGCATCAATTCTTCGGCACTCAGCTTTCTTTATAGTTCAGCTCTCACATCCATACATAACTACTGGGAAAACCATAGCTTTGACTAATTGGACATTTGTTGGCAAAGTAATGTCTCTGCTTTTTAATATGCTGTCTAGGTTGGTCATAGCTTTTCTTCCAAGGAGCAAGTGTCTTTTAATTTCATGGCTGCAGTCACCATCTGCAGTGATTTTGGAGCCCAAGAAAATAAAGTCTGTCACCGTTTCCATTGTTTCCCCATCTATTGATTTGCCATGAACTGATGGGACTGGATGCCATGATCTTAGTTTTTTGAATGTTGAATTTTAGGCCAGCTTTTTCATTGTCCTCTTTCACTTTCATCAAGATGCTCTTCAGTTCCTCTTTGCTTTCTGCCACAAGGATGGTGTCATCTGCATATCTGTAGTCATTCCCATTCTATTGTTTTCCTCTATTTCTTTGCTTGGATCACTGAGGAAAGCTTTCTTATCTCTCCTTGCTATTCTTTGAAACTCTTCATTCAGATGGGTATATCTTGCCTTTTCTCCTTTGCCTTGAGTTTCTCTTCTTTTCTCAGTTATTTGCATTCTGATGCTCACTTCCATATTAAAAACTGTACTAGATGAAAATATAAACTTGAATACCTTAAACAAAATAATGTAAAAAATACATCAGCATTTACAATAAGTAAGTTTTCACATGTGTCACTTGACACAAAACGTACCTTAAGTAATCTCCTCATTATGCTACACAGTAACTGTGTAGTATTAGACATCCACAATGCTAAGTTATACTATCTTAACCTAGGTATTATCTAAATTAGCCTCTCCTCTGTCCATCGCCCTTTTTGTCAATATGTCCTTGACCCTCGTGTCTGCATCTCTTTATCCAACCTTCTCTGAACTAAATATTTATAAAATAACTTCTTTCTGAAAACCTCCAACTGTATGATTAATAGGTATATTAGTTTTCTATTGCTGCTGTAAAAAATTACCACACATTTACTGATTTCAACCACATAATGATATTGCATTTCTGTAGATTAGAACTCTATCACACTTTTCTCCTAGGCTAAAATCAAGCTATCCATAGTGTTGAGTTCCCTTCTTGAGGTTTTCTGAGAAAATCCATTTCCTTGCCTTTCTGGAAGCCACCTGCATTCCTCGGATTATGTCCCACTTAACCATATGCAAAGTCAGCATCATTGAGTTGAGTCCTCACTGTGCCATCTTTCTCCTTCTCTCTCTTGTACTTCTCTCTTCCACTCTTAAAAAACCATAATTACCTTGGACCCATCCAGATAATACATGCTAATTTCTCTAGTTTTAATGTCAACTTACTTGAAACCTTATTCCCCACTAACATATACAGTAATGTACTCACAGTTTCCAAAAATCTGGATGTAAAAATCTTTGGTGAAGTCATCAATCTGCTGCCACAATAAACCATCTAAAGATACACAAAATTCTCTCCATCTCTCCTAATAGATCGGTTCTTCCCCTCATTTTTTTTTCCATCTAAGTACTTTCAGGCCAATGTATGCATTCATCCTTAGTCTCTTCAGTTATGTCTGACTCTGTGACTGTGAGGATTGTAGCCTCTCAGGCTTCTCTTTTCATGGAATTCTCCAGGCAAGAATACTGGTGTGCTTTGCCACACCCTCCTCCAGGGGATCTTCCCTACCCAGGGATCGAATCTGTCTCTTATGTCTCCTGTATTGGCTGTTGCTGCTGCTAAGTCGCTTCAGTCATGACCGACACTGTCGGAGTTGGACTCAGTCGTGTGCAACCCCATAGACGGCAGCCCACCAGGCTCCCCCGTCCCTGGGATTCTCCAGGCAAGAACACTGGAGTGGGTTGCCATTTCCTTCTCCGCCTGTATTGGCAGTTCAGGTCAATACCTAAGAATAAATACCCCTTGTCTCCTCTCAGTTTCTTTACACCTCATCCAACCAGCTGCAAGACTTGAGCCTCTAAGACCAACATAAATCCCAATATCTCCATTTCCACTGTTACTATATAAGTCCATGCCTGGATTATCTTCACTGGACGATCATTGTAGCCACCAAACAGTCTGCAGTTTTTCACACAGCATCCAGGGTAATGTTTTAACCATAATTCTATTTCCATTTTTTACCTGCTTTAAATTTTTAAAAAGCTTTCTATTGCACTTAGGAAAAACATTCAAACTCCATATTTTGCCTACTCTTAGCTCCCACTGTTTTGGTCTATACCTTTCTCCTTCTTTCTTGCTATTTTCTAAACACAATTTTGCTTTCTCTCTGCTCTTCATTTTTATTAAATTCTTCAATGTAATTCTGATACTAACTACCTGGAGTTAGTGTAGACTTCTCAGGTTGACCTCCGAGTCTCCAGAAGGCTCTCCTCTTCAGAGGAGGTGAAGCTGAAAGCTCTGAGGTTCATCAGACACCTACACAACTAGTGGACTACAAATTTGGTGGTTCTCACTGTCCTCTCAGATTTGATAATTTTCTAGAATGACTCATGGAATTCAAGAAAGTGCTATAATTATGAATGCAGTTTTATTATAAAGGATACAAATCACGATCAACGAAATGAAGAGACTAAAGGGTGAGGATAGGAGGGTCCCAAACATGGAGCTTCTTTGTCCTCAAGCTGTGTCACTTTCCTGGTACATCAACATGTTACCAACCAGCAAGAGCACTCTATCTGTGTGGTTCAGATTTTATTCGACTTTAATTACATAGGCTTGGCTGATTGACTGATGGGCCAGTGACTGAATGCAACCTCCTCCTCTTGCCCTCCCAGGAAATCTGATATCTGGCCAAAGTTTCATATTTTATATCTCAGGATTCCCAGGGCCTGGGAAAAATCTACAAATAGTTAGTCTTACTATTTCCTTCTTTTGTTTTCTTTTCTCTACCTACCTTCTACTGTCTATCTAATTTTTATATAGCCTGCTTCAAAAAGAGACTTCAGTGAACTTTATTACAATACATACATAAGTCTGTTTAAATGAAGAAGTTAGATTATATATAAAGAAAGCAAGAACAACAAATATCTAGTAAAGTTATCATTTTAATGTGACTACATAAACATTTCCATGTGCATTCCTTGGCAAGTGTAATAAAACAAATACACACATACATAGAGTGCTCCATTAGTATCCATTCTTTTACTACGGTGTACTTAATTGTTCCTTGGAAGGACTAATGCTGAAGCTGAAACTCCAATACTTTGGCCACCTGATGCGAATAACTGACTCACTAGAAAAGACTCTGATACTGAGAAAGATTGAAGGCAGGAGAAGAGGGGGATGACAGAGGTTGAGATTGTTGGATGGCATCACCGACTCAATGGGCATGAGTTTGAGCAAATTCCAGGAGTTGGTGATGGACAGGGAAGCCTGACATGCTGCAGTTGATGGAGTCAGAAAGAGTTGGACTTGACTGAGTGACTGAACTGACCTAATAGTTCCTAAACAGTCTTAATATTTAATAAGTTGAATTATCCTAATCGAGAAATGAGAACACTGAGGTTTTTACATACCCACTCTAGTATATCCCTGGTTTGGTTTCTCACAAGGGGCCTAATTCACCAACACTTCTGGTCTGCTATGTGAGTGGACCAACAATGCAGATGTGCAATGCAGGGGAAAGGGAAGGGAAGGGTAGACATGGAGATGGACAGTGCCTGCCACAATCCAAGCACTATGCTAAGTATGCCACCACTTATCATGTGCTTAAGATAACTAATGTTCCCACCTGACATACAAGAGAACTGGAGCCCTTAGTGACTTTAAATAATCTCTTCTGGTCACAAAGCTAGCAATTGACAAAACTAATTACTTTGTGCATTAACTAGGTTATGAATAATTCATTGGAAAATTTCAGATAATGCTCTAGTGTTCAGTCTGCACCATATTACACAACCTTTGGCCAAGTTAAATTGACTATTTCATCAGTGGTTATCCATGCATAGCTTTTAACCCAGACACTGACTTTTGTTAAAGAAGTCTTTAACTATATTCTTTGTCAGTAACTATTTTCCCTTAATAGGGCTTCCCTGGCAAAGAATCTGCCTACAGCGCAGGAGACCCTGGTTCGATTCCTGGGTTAGGAAGATCTGCTGGAGAAGGGATAGGCCACCCATTCCAGTATTCTTGGGCTTCCCTTGTGGCTCAGCTGGTAAAGAATCCACCTGCAATATGGGAGACCTGGGTTCAATCCCTGGGTTGGGAAGATCCCCAGGAGAAGGGAAAGGCTACCCACTCCAATATTCTGGCCTAGAGAATGGACTGTATAGCCCATGGGGTCACAAAGAGTCAGACTTTCCTTTCACTTTCCTTTAATATGTCATTAAAAAGGGAATTTGTAGAATATTTTATTATTGAAACCAAATCCAGAAAATACCATAAACTCAGATATTCTGGGAGTATCTGAAAACTCTTCAACTAGGTAGCAAATGTTTCATACTGTAACTGTGTTACTATAACTTGGTATCCTAACGCTTTTCATATTCTCTGCAAAGCTTTCCATGTATATTTCAATAGTATTTGCTGGCAAAGAAATGCACTTTAGTTGTAGCTTTTTTTTTTAATTTAATAATTTAATATATTGAGAAGAATAAGTATTTTTATAACAGTAAGTGTTTGACTTTCCTCCTTAAATTTAAAAATCTTTAAAAAACGGATATTCACAAACTTTATCACTATATTTAATAAAGTTTTCTAAGGTATTTAATTTAGAATGGCATAGATTGAAACTGCAAGAGAAATTGCAGATGTTTCTCTTCATTTTCAATGTTTCAAGTGCTTGATTTTACATTTATTAGCAATCCTAACTGATTGACCCTATCATCATTAGCTACTATTCCAAGTTTCTAAGTTATTATTATTCCACTGTTTTTGGCTGGGCTGACTTCTTTTTGGAGAGTCATTTGCCCAACAGGAAGCCTATATTAAATCACTCACAGCATTGTTCACAAAGAGAGGAGTGGATCCTCTGGTCAATAGACTTTAAGCCGTAACTCACCTTACTGGTATTTGCAATGTTAGGGACCAGTGCCTTACTTTTAGCCAGTACAATGCAGCCGAGGTGATGTGATAGGTGCAGGTACGTGTGTGATTACATAAGAGTAGTGTCATCCTGCTAGTCTCCGCTTTCTCTCTGTCTCTCTTCCTCACTGTCTGTGATGAAGCAGTGCACTATGAATCTTAAACCACAAGGAACTGACTAATGGCAACATCATGTGAGCCAAGGCATTCTGTCCTCCTCCAGCCTCCAGATGGACTCTATCTCCCACCAATACTTTGCAGCTTGGTGAGACATTATGCATAGAATCCAGCTAAACTGTGCCCAGACTTATGAAACTCAAATAATAAATTAGTGTTTTAAGTCAGTAAGTTTGTGGTTGAAACATGCAGAAAGAAATAATTAACAGCACCTCTGCACTTCCCCACCTGTAGTTTTCTCTTTTTGGAGACAGCAGCTTCTAGGGTGGTTGGGACATTATAGATATGCAACAAGTCATAGAAGCCATGACAACACTCATTTCCAACCAAATCCCACTTATTTCTTTGATCCTTCTCTTTAGTCCACAGAGGTTGCTATCCAGTGTACCTCACTCAGAATCATCTGAAAGGACAACTATCAATGACAATATGTTTCCATTAAAAAAATTAGTCCTTTATTTGAGTATGGGCAGTGGTTTGTCTACTCTTTTTGCTCCATCATGCCTGATGTTGACTGGTTTTCTCTATGGTATGTACAAAATATAATATTCTTTTCTGATCACAGTATTGCAAAAGACTGTGAAAGAACCTGGAGGACTAAAGAAGTTCCACTGTGATCCCTCAGCTCTTTCTCACTAGTTCTCTGGTTAAACTCGGTGTTAAACAAACCATGCACATTCTGTGCTTACATTCTGGTTCTGATCATGCACGCTTGCTCAGTTGCTTCAGTCATGTCTGACTCTGCAGCCCTATGGACTGCAGCCTGCCAGTCCCTCTGTCCATGGGAATCTCCAGACAAGAATACTAGAGTAGGTTGCCATGCCCTCCTCCAGGAGATCTTCACATCCCAGGGATCAAACCTGCATCTTTTATTTATCCTACTTTGGCAGGAGGGTTCTCTACCACTAGCGCCACCTGGGAAGCCCTGTCCTGATATGCTGCTGCTGCTAAGTCATCAGTCGTGTCCGACTCTGCGCGACCCCGTAGACGGCAGCCCACCAGGCACCACCGTCCCTGGGATTCTCCAGGCAAGAACACTGGAGTGGGTTGCCATTGCCTTCTCTATGTCCTTATACAACTCAAGTTAAATGTCTCCATATCTTCCAAGAATTTGAACTAATGGACAAAATGCCCAAGAAAACTGAACCACTGTCTGATATATGGAAGGGAAATGGGAAAAAATAAAAGTCAATGTGGTGACAAGTAGTTTTAACTTAAACTGTGGTTGAATTTTCAAATTTTATAAAACTTATAAACATGTGAACATTTTGTTACCCCCTCTGATTCCCTGGTAGCTCAGATGGTGAAGCATCTGCCCACAATGCAGGAGACCCGGGTTCAATCTTTGAGTCGTGAAGATCCCCTGGAGAAAGAAATGGCAACCCACTGCAATACTCTTGTCCAGAAAATTCCATGGATGTAGGAGCCTGGTGGGCTACAGTCCATGGGGTCGCAAAGAGTCGGACATGACTGAGCAACTTCGCTCACTGCAGCATCTTGCTCAGGCCCATGCAAATGAGTGTCTCTGCTTTAACCTTCCTTAGCTTTATAGGGTATTTATTCATGCATGCCTCTCCACTATTAAAACCAGTTACATTCTTTAGTACTACCAGAGTTATTTATTTTTAAAAATTAAAAAATAATTTTCTTCAATTCATAATTTATCATGTAAATTTTTCAATAATCAAATCATGAAGTCTAAGTTATTTGAGAAAATGTATAAAACCTTTTAATAATCTGGTCTCAACTTTTATCTTCTATCTGATCTTCATAAGTCTCCTTCAGTGTGGGTCTCCTTCATCCACACACATATATATATACCATTTCCTTTACCCATTCATTGTCCCTGGACATTCAGGTTGTTTTCACATCTTATTATGGATAATGCGTCTGTGAACATGGGAGTCCAGATATTTTATCAAGATTGTGATCTAATCTTCTGATATAGTGTGTGTGTGTGTGTGTGTGTGTGTGTGTGTATACATACACACATGGGTTTCCCTGATAGCTCAGTGGGTAAAGAATCCACTGCAATGCAGGAGACACTAGCAAAGTAATGCTCAAAATTCTCCAAGTGAGGCTTCAACAATATGTGAAGTGAGAACTTCCAGAGATATTCAAGCTGGATTTAGAAAAGGCAGAGAAACCAGGGATCAAATTGCCAACATACATTGGATCATAGAAAAAGCAAGAGAGTTCCATAAAAGCATCTACTTTTGCTCTATTGACTACACCAAAGCCTTTGACTGTGTGGATCACAACTGGAAAATTCTTCAAGAGATGGGAATACTAGACCACCTACCTGCCTCCTGAGAAATCTGTATGCTGGTCAAGAAGCAACAGTTAGAACTGAACATGGAACAACAGACTGGTCCCAACAGCAAAAGGAGTACATCAAGGCTATACTTGTCACCCTGCTTATTTAACTTCTATGCAGTGTACTTCATGCGAAATGCCAGGCTGGATGAAGCAAAAGCTAGAATCAAGATTGCCGGGAGAAATATCAATAACCTCAGATATGCAGATGACACCACCCTTATGGCAGAAAGTGAAGAAGTAAAGATATTCTTGATGAAAGTGAAAGAGGAGAGTGAAAAAGTTGGCTTAAAACTCAACATTCAAAAAGCTAAGATCATGGCATCCGGTCCCATCACTTCATGGTAGATAGATGGGGAAACAATAGAAACAGTGAAAGACTACATTTTTGGGCTCTGAAATCACTGTAGATGGTGACTGCAGCCATGAAATTAAAAGATGCTTTCTCCTTGGAAGAAAAGCTGTGACCAACCTAGACAGCATATTATAAAACAGAGACATTTCTTTGCCAACAAAAGTCCATCTAGTCAATGCTATGGTTTTTCCAGTGGTCATGTTTGGATGTGAGAGTTGGACTATAAAGAAAACTGAGAGCTGAAGAATTGATGCTTTTGAACTGTGGTGTTGGAGAAGACTTGAGAGTACCTTGTACTGCCAGATGATCAAACCAGTCAATCCTAAAGGAAATCAGTCCTGAATATTCATTGGAAAGACTGATTCTGAAGCTGTAGCTCCAATACTTTGGCCACCTGACGTGAAGTACTGGCCCATTGGAAAAGACCCTGATGCTGGGAAGGATTGAAGGAAGGAGAAGGGGATGACAGAGGATCAGATGGTTGGATGGCATCACCAACTTGATGGACATGAGTTTGAGTAAGCTCCGGGAGTTGGTGATTGACAGGGAAGCCTGGCATGCTGCAGTCCATCGGGTTGCAGAGAGTCAGACATGACTGACTGACTGAACTGAACTGATATATACACACACCCAAAAGTTACTATGAAAGTAGAGCTTTAATGTGTTTACAATAACAACAAAGTCAGCAACATAGTAATCATGTGAGGTAAAGCATGTGTTAACATCTTATTCTAATTTTGGTAATCATCTTACAACACATTTGGTACTAAATCTTCACATAATACAACTAAAACTTACACAATGCTATGTGTCAATTATATCTCAGTAAAGCTTGAAAAAAAGATAGAAAAAAATCCTAGTGTATAGTAAAAATATATTGGTCCCAATGGATCTTGCTTATCTATAGTAGCTTTGAGTAGAGTTGTATGTTGGAAGTACCCATCTAAGCAATCTCTAGGATTCAGACAGTCTTGAGCAAAGATTCAGTGTGTTCCAACGTAACTGCCCATGCCTTTCCCATTGCAGATATTAGGCATTGTGACTGTAATTTATAAAATACCTAAATGATAAAATTTTTCTTTTGGGATTCCCTAAAAACCATTATCTCTTTCTAAATGTCCTAGTTGAACACCTGACCTTTCAGAATGTAGCTTTTACTTTCTATTGCCTTAACAAGTAGTAATGATTATGTAACTATGCTGTATTCCAACAGAATGCAAATGTTTGTGCAACTGACAGAAAAAAATAGTCATTAAAGGAAAGAAGCATGTCCATTATTGCTCTTTTATTTCTTCTTATTGATTGTAATGTGGATATGAAAGTTACAGCTGACACAGCAATTCTCAACCAGCAACATACTGAGTAAGGGAGACCTTACAACAACCGGTTTAAAAAAGTCTGTTCACTGAACAGTTGGGTACATTTCCAGCCCTGAGGCTGCTGCCTCAATTTAACTTACTCAATTTAACTCTCAATTTTCTGAGAGAAAAATATATTTTTTTGTATTTTGTCGAAACCAGTGCTGATTTGGACTTTCTGTTACTTTTGGCTGATGCAAGAAAGTCTGTGTAGCAACAAAATGTATTATTTTAATTTGGTTTCCAGGTAGACATGAAAAGAGGGATAAGGTGTTCTAATATTTCAGAAACAAGTAATGCAATTGACATGGATATTACATATAGTATTATAAGTTAGCAGCATGTCTTAGAACATATTAATGAAAAACACATAAAGTATACTAACCAACACTTATAATGTTACTTGTTAAAAATTAGCAGGAAGATTAGGTTAAAGTTAGTCTCATGAGATATATTATTATAATGACTCATAAATGGATTCACTCCATGTGTCCTGAACTCACTGCTTGAAGGCTGCTAAGTTGAGAGCTGACCAGAGTGGAAAATTCAAGACTGTCACCCAATAAAAGCCTGTTCAGTGACACTCAGTAATCTTTTCCCTGAATATATACCTAAACTATGCAGCTTCCTAATTTGAAATAGTATCACTCCCTATAAAATTAAAGATTGCTGGAAATGTAAGAATGAAAATATATCAATAAATTTGGATTCTTGCTGCTGCTGCTAAGTCGCTTCAGTTGTGTCTGACTCTGTGCGACCCCATAGACGGCAGCCCACCAGGCTCCCCCGTCCCTGGGATTCTCCAGGCAAGAACACTGGAGTGGGTTGCCATTTCCTTCTCCTGGAATCTTCATGTACTGATGATAGTAAAATAGAAGAAAACTATTGTACTGCTAGAAATAGAAGAAACTTCAAGTCACCTTGGGTATCGTTGGTCAAATACTGATGTAACAGTATGCTATTTGCCTAAGAGAGTGATATCACTGAAATGTACTCTTTTGATCAGGACCATCCTGCATAGTAGATTCAGCTGGGAAGGAAGTAATACAAATTTGATTTACCTTTCCTTGATTTTTCTACCAACCTGTAGATTCAGGATAGCGTCCCAGATATTTATCTTGAAGAGCTCAGGGAAAGATATGATAGAAATAATATGAAATAAGATCTGTATGTGATATTTAGGGCAAATCTAGGTAACAAGTGGTAAGTTGTTATTCTAAATTTGTTTAAATCAGTTTACCTTATTTTATTAAAATCATACTGGTAATCTGTATCACTGTGAACAGACCAAGATCTCCTTGCACAAACATTGTGAGAAAGGTACATTCTGAAGTCAATGAGTGGTAATAGTTCAAGTTCTTCTACCCTTTCAAATCATTATACATAGATAATATATTCTTAAGTACCTCTCTGATTTCTAAATATTTTAATCAATGCTGTAAATATCTTTTTGAGAACATTAGTCACCCTGCTTATTTAACTTACATTCAGAGTACATCTGAATGTACATGAGAAACACTGGGCTGGAAGAAGCACAAGCTGGAATCAAGATTGCTGGGAGAAATATCAATAACCTTGGATATGCAGATGACACTACCCTTATGGCAGAAAGTGAAGAGGAACTAAAAAGCCTCTTGATGAAAGTGAAAGTGAAAGAGGAGAGTGAAAATGTTGGCTTAAAGCTCAGCATTCAGAAAACTAAGATCATGGCATCTGGTCCAATCACTTCATGGGAAATAGATGGGGAGACAGTGGAAACAGTGTCAGATTTCATTTTTTTGGGCTCCAAAATTACTGCGGATGGTGACTGCAGTCATGAAATTAAAAGACACTTACTCCTTGGAAGGGAAATTATGACCAACCTAGACAGTATATTAAAATGCAGAGACATTATTTTGCCAACAAAGGTCTGTCTAGTCAAGGCTATGGTTTTTCCAGTGGTCATGTATGGATGTGAGAGTTGGACTGTGAAGAAAGCTGAGGGCTGAAGAATTGATGCTTTTGAACTGTGGTGTTGGAGAAGACTCTTGAGAGTCCATTCGACTGCAAGGAGATCCAACCAGTTCATCCTAAGAAAGATCAGTCCTGGGTGTTCATTGGAAGGACTCACATTGAAGCTGAAACTCCAGTACTTTGGCCACCTCATGCAAAGAGTTGACTCATTGGAAAAGACTCTGATGCTGGGAGGGATTGGGGGCAGGAGGAGAAGGGGACGACAGAGGATGAGACGGCTGGATGGTATCACTGACTTGATGAACTTGAGTTTGAGCAAGCTCTGGGAGTTCGTGATGGACAGGGAGGCCTGGCATGCTGCGATTCAAGGGGTTGCAAAGAGTCGGACACGACTGAGTGACTGATCTGAACTGAGTACAGAAATAATTTTAATAATTAAAAAAATTCTGTTAAGAGCAGATTTAACATTAATATAAAAATGCTTAGTTTGCATAATATAAAATCATATTGGGCTAATCTATGCTATGGTAGCAAATAACTTCCAAATGTCAGTGGCTTCACACAGAATATATGCACTGACTGAAAATCTGCCATGCATCTAGGCCTCAATTTAAGATAGTTATTGTCTATGAGTAGACTCAGTGGTCCCCACAGTCTCAATCTTATGGCATCTTCTTATCACGTTTTCCTACAGTCACCCATGCAGAGAATGTTTCGGTTGCAGAGTTGAGCACCAGACATTTGATGCCTCTACCTGAAAGGGCACACACTTATTAGCCACTTGAGCAATAACCTTAAGATGGCAGGTAATGCAAATACCTTGTATAACTGGAAGGAGGAAAACTAGAAATATTAGTAAATTGTACTAATGTCCGCAACACTTGATATTTTTAATATAGACATACAGAGAAATTGCTTTGTTCAGATGATCAGAAGCATAGAGATCATATTTTATGATACAAGTAGAGGCAAGTGAATTATATTATGGACAGACCAGCTGACATCATTGAATTTAAACAGTAACTACTGATAGAATGAGTAGATGACCCCATTGTTTTCTTTCCCCTTGGTTTATCTAAAAATATGCATTATTTGAGTGTTTATATTATATTAAATATTCCTGGTTCATGTAAAATGTGTCAAAGATCTAAGGAAGTCAAGTGAAAAAGAATGTAAATAAACACTGGAAGGACAAATCTGAAAAATAAATTTCCACAGAGGCCAGAAGTGGGTAGGAACAATCTAATAGCTGACAGGTATTGAGTGCTTACTGTTTGCCAAATGATTTAATCACTTTGCATGTGCTTTTAAATTTTAAATCACAACACTCTGGTGTATATATTAGCATATTTATTTTACAAATGAGGAAATTGGTAAAGTAACCTGTCCAGGGTCATGCACCTGATCAGTGGTAGATAGCCAATAATCAACCCCATGGCCTGCAAGTAGTTTTTTCCGTCTGCCATCTGCCTTGGGCCTCCCACGTGGCTCAGTGGTTAAAGAGTCCACCCGCAATGCAGGAGATGCAAGAGGTACAGTTTCAATCCCTGGGTAAGGAAGATCCCTTGGCGAAGGGCATAGCAATCCACTCTAGTACTCTTGCCTGGAGAATCCCACGGGTAGAGGAGACAAGCAGCTACAATCCATAGGGTTGCTGAATCAGACAGGACTGAAGCAACTGACCACTCAAGCCACCTCCCTTACAGAGTTCATAATCATCAGTCACAAATCAAGTTTTTTTTGGTGTTGTCAGTATTTTTATGTCTCTTCTCTATAGTTTCATGAGCTAGAAATGTTCCTTTATTCACAGAATAAACATATTTTTACTTAATAAAACATTTATCATTCTCACACATTTAGTTGCATTTGATAGCATATGTAGATTCAGAAAATACATGGAACATGATGGTGCAGACATGCTATGGTGCTATAAATTCCTATAGGTGCCATGAGTGAAAGATATGAGGTGGCCACAAGCATGCACTCAGTTTTGCTGGCAATAGTGATGTACTTTCCCAATTCTGTTGTTGACCCATTTTTATTAGTCTTGACTCTAAATAGTAAGGATGTCTATAAAGGAGAGAAAGAGAAAGCTGTAGATGGGGGAAGAAAAAGACATTGGGTTATTTACAGAATGTTTGGTAATGTTATTTCAATGTCATTCTTGGGTGAAAAATTACTTCGCTTTCTCTAGACAGCCTGCAAATACAGTTTAATATTTTCAGGAACTGAGTTTTGTTCTTCTATGGTTCTTCCAAATATAAATAAGCATTTGAAGTTAAATATAGATACTAATGTAGTTATTTCTACAAAAGAATAGAGACAAAGTATATATTTGTGCATGCATCTTATTTGAGAGGTGTCATAATTAAAGCCCTTAGAAATGTACTGACTTTCCCAAAATAACCTCATGACATAGTGAAGATCCATTATATACAGTATGTGAGTGAAAGTCTCTCAGTCGGGTCTGACAGTCCATGGAATTCTCCAGGCCAGGATGCTGGAGTGGGTAACCTTTCCCTTCTCCAGGGGATCTTCCCAACCCAGGGATTGAATCCAGGTCTCCTGCACTGCAGAGGGATTCTTTACCAGCTGAGCTACCAGGGGATATACCGTATAAATGCAGGTAAAATTGGCAAGAAGTATCATCTAATGTGAACTGTGTGAGTTTATCTGGTTAGACTTCAAATTTGCAATTAGAAATTTTTAAAAACCATATTGTCTTATTTTGTTTCACAGAGTAATTTTTGTTTTGGAGGCCAGTCAATCTCTGATTACAAATCTTCCAAAATCCTTGAGATAGAAGGGATCCTAATACAGTCATTCATAAAGATTCTCCCCAGCCACTAAATTTTGGGTTTCTGTCTTAAAATTGCCCACCTGTTAATAGGGTAACAGGAAGCAGCTCAAAGCTATTGGTAGCATACCTTACTGCACTGATGCTCTTTGTCACCATCCTCATAGCTCCTTCTAGATGATGTCTAACGTATCCATCTGCGGGTTGGACATGAGAACCTTTCAGGAAGGTACTGAACTAGTGTGTATGTCACCCAACACTGACGGTCCATGTAGGTACCACCCCATTCAATCTTCAACTTGCTTCTAAAACCCACAGGGTTTCTCCTTTCTCTAGGTTGTGAAAATATTTCTCTACTTTTGAAAGCAATGCATTCATTGTTGTTCAGTCACTTGGTTGCATAACTCAGCCTCAGACTCTTTTGTGACCCTCTGGATTGTAGCCTGCCAGGCTCCACTGTCCATGGGATTTTTTCAGGCAAGAATATTGGAGTGGGTTGCCATTTCCTTCTTCAGGGGATCTTCTGGACCCATGGGTAGAACTCACATCTCCTGCATTGCAAATGGATTCTTTACCACTGAGCTACAAGGGAAATGCAATGTATTCATTGCTTCTAGACATGTCAGGCCTCTGAGAAAGAAACAGGCAGACCCAACAGCTGTCAGCTGGTTCCTGACAACACTAACAGTTGCACCAAGATTTTTCCTTACTAACATGGAAAGGTCCGCAGGCTTACTGTGCAGGAGCAGAACAAAAGAGAATCTCACTCTGTAATCATGTCTAAACTCAAAAACAAGAACACTGCGAAAACTGTAAAAGTAACCAAACATCCTCCTGTTTTGACTCCCTGTGCTGATAAACTTCTTTCCCAATTACATTAGCCTCAATCCATGTCACCTGTTTCCTACGTGAAACTTAGGAAATTAGTCATGAAATTACCCCAAATTTCTGATATCAGAGGAAATGCTTGTTTTTTTAAACCTTACTCAAAACCACTGAGTGCAAACCCAAATCCTACAGAATCAGCGGTCCCCAAACTTTTTTGGTACGAGGACCAGTTTCATGCAAGACATTGTTTCCACGGATGGGTGGTGGGGCTTGGGGGGTTGCAGTTTAGGAGATAATACAAGTTATGGGAAGCAGCAGACGAAGCTCTGCTTACCTGCCCCTCACCTCTTGCTCTGTGACCAGGTTTCTACCAGGCTGTGGCCATGGCCAAGGTCTTGGGGACCCATTATAGAATAGCACCCTTTAATTGAGATGGTTCATGGCCCCCTATGATGCATGAATGGCTTCTTGAAACTTTTAATATACAGGTGGGTCCCCGGGGGTCTTTATATATGAAACATGAATACCTCTAAACTTTATTCCTCTCATTTCCTATCCTCTGATTATTTTATATCTCTCTTAATTAAAAAAAAAAAAACCAGTCAAACTCAAACATATTCCAAAATAACTAAAGTACACAAACACTAATGATTTTATCTATGTTGTCAAATTTATTTTTTTTAATTTGCTTATGACTTATTCAGTATTTTCTTTTTCTATATTTGAAAGATCTATGGTACCATCCTTATTTTCATTTTTTTTCCTAATTGTGAATCGCTTAGAGTTTATTAACAATCATTTTAAAGAAATAAGTTTTGTCTTTAATATATTGCTTTGAATGACTCTCTTTATTTTTTCCATCTTGGTTTTTATCTTCATCGTCACTTCTCTTTTTGGTTTTTATCTTGCCATACCATTATATATATATATATTTGGTACGGTATCTTGGATCACTAGTTTTAAACCACTTTGCCTCCTCTGGTAGGCTGGGTAGTGACCTCCAAGACATTAGTCCAAGTCCTGCTTCCTGGGCCCTGTGAATGTTACCTTTTATATGGCAGATGGGATTCTATAGTTGTGCTAGGGTTAATGATTTAAGATGGGAAGAATAGCTTAGATTATCCAGGTGGGTTCAGTGATGTAATCACAGGCATCCTTGTGAGACAGAGGCAGGTGGGGGTGGTACTAGAGAGATGGAAGGCAAAATGGAGGCCTCGTGAAGTGTGCTTCTGTCTTTAAAGACAGAAGAACAGCCAGGAACCCTGCAGCCAGAGGGACAAGTAATACAAGTCCAGTGACTGTAAAAACCAAGGAAATGAATTCTGCCCCAAAGCCTCCAGAGGAATCGCAGCTCTGCCAACATTGTGAGTTCTGGACAGTGAAACCGGTTTTGGATTTCTGACTTCCTGAACTGTAAGGGAGTAACTGTGTGTTATTAAATTTGTGTTAATTTGTTAGAGTAGTTGTAGCAAACTAATGCACTCTTCTCATGAGAGTCTACAAAGTTCTGTTTCCTTCTATAGAATGAGGTAGTTGCAGAGACAATTTTTCACTCATTGTGCTCTCATTTTCATTTAGTTCCAGTTTTTTTTTACTTTGTGATTTTTCTTATGATTCTTACTTGAAATTATGCGGTGTGCTTTTTAAACACTTAGGGATTTTCTAGACACCTTTTATTTACTGATTAATTTACACTGCTGTGGTCAGAGAACATCTTCTATATGACTTTGCTCCCATCTTTCAGTATGGTTTGAAATTTATTGAGATTTACTTAATGGCTCAGATGGTCTCTTTTGATAAAAGTTATTTGTATACTTAAACTGGATATGTTTTCTGTTACTATTTGATATAGTGTCCTAAGTGCAACTGATTCAAATTGGTTACTTGTGTTTTGCAAAATTCTATATCCTTAGAGATTATTTATTCATTGAATAAATTATTGAAAGAAAAGTGTTAGGGTTACTATGGTTATGAATTTATCCCTCCTTACATCCATTTTTATTTTGAAATTCAATTAATTGTATAAATACTTAGTTTTTAGTAACTTCATAAGCAACTTGACCAGGTTATTCATTCCAAAATGACCTTATTTATCTCTGTATTTTTCATGGTCTTGAAGTGTAATTTAAGATTATAAAAAAACAGCAGAAATTTTCTTACAATTACTGTTTGCTTGATATCCCTTTTGTTTTCAATCTTGAGTGTCAAAATATCTTTTACTCATTTTTATCTTTAATTAATAGTACAAATTAAAAATATAGAAGTAATTCATTAATAAAAAAAAGTTGAGTTGATAACTATTTCTCTGCAGTATGGAATTTTAACCCTAAAATCCACTAACTTTATCAGAGAACATGAAGATGCTTCACAGAGATTCCAAGTATTAAAGAAATTGGTGTATGTTTTTATGACATTGCCTACATAGAACTTTTGTTAAAGAGGTTACATTTATTTATTTTCTTCATTTATTTTTATTAGTTGGAGGATAATTACTTTACAATAATATAGTGATTTTTGCCATACATTGACATGAATCAGCCATGGATTTACATGTATTCCCCATCCTGATCCCCCCTCCCACCTGCCTCTCTACCCAATCCCTCTGAGTCTTCCCAGTGCACCAGGCCCGAGCACTTGTCTCATCCATCCAACCTGGGCTGGTGATCTGTTTCACCCTGGATAATATACATGTTTCGATGCTGTTCTCTCGAAACATTCCACCTTCACCTTCTCCCACAGAGTCCAAAAGTCTGTTCTGTACATCTGTGTCTCTTATTCTGTTTTGCATATAGGGTTATCATTACCATCTTTGTAAATTCCATATATATGTGTTAGTATACTGTAATGGTGGTTATCTTTCTGGCTTACTTCACTCTGTATAATGGGCTCCAGTTTCATCCATCTCATTAGAACTGATTCAAATGAATTCTTTTTAATGGCTGAGTAATAGTCCATGGTGTATATGTACCACAGCTTCCTTACCCATTCATCTGCTGATGGGCATCTAGGTTGCTTCCGTGCCTTGGCTATTATAAACAGTGCTGCAATGAACATTGGGGTGCATGTGTCTCTTTCAGATCTGGTTTCCTTGGTGCATATGCCCAGAAGTGGGATTGTTGGGTCATATGGCAGTTCTATTTCCAGTTTTTTAAGAAATCTCCACACTGTTCTCCAAAGCAACTGTACTAGTTTGCATTCCCACCAACAGTGTAAGAGGGTTCCCTTTTCTCCACACCCTATCCAGTATTAATTGCTTGCAGACTTTTGGATAGCAACCATCCTGACTGGCATGTAATGATACCTCAATGTGGTCTTGATTTGCATTTCTCTGATAATGAGTGATGTTAAGCATCTTTTCCTGTGTTTGTTAGCCATCTGTATGTCTTCTTTGGAGAAATGTCTGTTTAGTTCTTTAGCCCATTTTTTCATTGGGTCATTTATTTTTCTGGAATTGAGCTGCAGGAGTTGTTTGCATATTTTGAGATTAATCCATTGTCTGTTGCTTCGTTGGCTATTATTTTCTCCCATTCTGAGGGCTGTCTTTTCACCTTGCTTATAGTTTCCTTTGTTTTGCAAAAGCTTTTAAGTTTCATTAGGTCCCATTTGTTTAGTTTTGCTTTTATTTCCAATATTCTGGGAGGTGGGTCATAGAGGATCCTGTTGTGATTTATGTCGGAGAGTGTTTTGCCTATATTCTCCTCTAAGAGTTTTATAGTCTCTGGCCTTACATTTAGATCTTTAATCCATTTTGAGTTTGTTTTTACATATGGAGTTAGAAAGTGTTCTAGTTTCATTCTTTTACAAGTAGTTGACCAGTTTTCCCAGCACCACTTGTTAAAGAGGTTATCTTTTTTCCATTGTATATCCTTGCCTCCTTTGCCAAAGATAAGGTGTCCATAGGTTCATGGATTTATCTCTGGGCTTTCTATTCTGTTCCATTGATCTATATTTCTGTCTTTGCCCCAGTAACATACTGTCTTGATGACTGTGGCTTTGTAGTAGAGTCTGAAGTCAGGCAGGTTGATTCCTCTAGTCCCATTCTTCTTTCTCAAGATTACTTTGGCTATTCGAGGTTTTTTGTATTTCCATACAAATTGTGAAATTATTTGTTCTAGTTCTGTGAAACATACCGTTGGTAGCTTGATAGGGATTGCATTGAATCTATAGATTGCTTTGGGTAGTATAGCCATTTTGACAATATTGATTCTTCCAATCCATGAACACAGTACAATTCTCCATCTGTTTGTGTCTTCTTTGATTTCTTTCATCAGTGTTTTATAGTTTTCTATGTATAGGTCTTTTGTTTCTTTAGATATACTCCTAAGTATTTTATTCTTTTTGTTGCAATGGTGAATGGTATTGTTTCCTTAATTTCTCTTTCTGTTTTCTCATTGTTAGTGTATAGGAATGCAAGGGATTTCTGTGTGTTAATTTTATATCCTGCAACTTTACTATATTCATTGATTAGCTCTAGTAATTTTCTGGTAGAGTCTTTAGGGTTTTCTATGTAGAGGATCATGTCATCTAAAACAGCGAGAGTTTCACTTCTTCTTTTCCTATCTGGATTCCTTTTACTTCTTTTTCTGCTCTGATTGCTGTAGCCAAAACTTCCAAACCTATGTTGAATAGTAGTGGTGAGAGTGGGCACCCTTTTCTTGTTCCTGATTTTAGGGTAAATACTTTCAATTTTCACCATTGAGGGTAATGCTTGCTGTGGGTTTGTCATATATAGCTTTTATTATGTTGAGGTATGTTCCTTCTATTCCTGCTTTCTGGAGAGTTTTAAACATGAATGGATATTGAATATTGTCAAAGGCTTTTTCTGCATCTATTGAGATAATCATATGGTTTTTATCTTTCAATTTGTTAATGTGGTATATTACATTGATTGATTTGTGGATATTAAAGAATCCTTGCATTCCTGGGATAAAGCCCACTTGGTCATGGTGTATGATTTTTTTAATATGTTGATGGATTCTGTTTGCTAGAAATTTGTTAAAGATTTTTTCATCTATGTTCATCAGTGATATTGGCCTGTAGTTTTCTTTTTTGTGGCATCTTTGTCTGGTTTTGGAATTAGGGTGATGGTGGCCTCATAGAATGAGTTTGGAAGTTTACCTTCTTCTGCAATTTTCTGGAAGAGTTTGAGTAAGATAGGTGTTAGCTCTTCTCTAAATTTTTGGTAGAATTCAGCTGTGAAGCCATCTGGTCCTGGGCTTTTGTTTGCTGGAAGATTTCTTATTACAGTTTTGATTCCCTTGTGTGTGATGGGCCTGTTAAGATCTTCTATTTCTTCCTGGTTTGGTTTTGGAATGTTATACTTTTCTAAGTACTTGTCCATTTCTTCCAGGTTGTCCATTTTATTGGCATAGAGCTGGTGATAGTAGTCTCTTATGATCCTTTGTATTTCAGTGTTGTCTGTTGTGATCTCTCCATTTTCATTTCTAATTTTGTTAATTTGGTTCTTCTCCCTTTGTTTCTTAATGAGTCTTGCTAATGGTTTGTCAATATTGTTTATTTTTTCAAAAAACCAGCTTTTAGCTTTGTTGATTTTTGCTATGGTCACTTTAGTTTCTTTTGCATTTATTTCTGCCCTAATTTTTAAGATTTCTTTCCTTCTACTAATCCTGGGGTTCTTCATTTCTTCCTTCTCTAGTTGCTTTAGGTGTAGAGTTAGGTTATTTATTTGACTTTTTTCTTGTTTCTTGATGTAAGCCTGTAATGCTATGAACCTTCCCCTTAGCACTGCTTTTACAGTGTCCCATAGTTTTTGGGTTGTTGTGTTTTCATTTTAATTCATTTCTATGCATATTTTTATTTCTTTTTTGATTTCTTCCGTGATTTGTTGGTTATTCAGAAGCCTGTTATTTAGCCTCCATATGTTTGAATTTTTAACAATATTTTCCTGTAATTGAGATCTAATCTTACTGCGCTGTGGTCAGAAATGATGACTGGAATGATTTCAATTTTTTTGAATTTACCAAGACTAGATTTATGGACCAGGATGTGATCTATTCTGGAGAAGGTTCTGTGTGCACTTGAGATAAAGGTAAAGTTGATTGTTTTGGGGTGAAATGTCCTATAGATATCAATTAGGTCTAGCTGGCCCATTGTGCCACTTAAAGTTTTTGTTTCCTTGTTAATTTTGTTTAGTTGATCTATCCATAGGTGTGAGTGGGGTATTAAAGTCTCCCACTATTATTGTGTTACTATTAATTTCCTCTTTCATACTCGTTAGCGTTTGCCTTACATATTGCGGTGCTCCTATGTTGGGTGCATATATATTTATAATTGTTATATCTTCTTGGATTGATCCTTTGATCATTATGTAGTGTCCTTCTTTGTCTCTTTTCACAGTCTTTATTTGAAAATCTATTTTTCTGATATGAGTATTGCGACTCCTACTTTCTTTTGGTCTCCATTTGCGTGAAATATTTTTTTCCAGCCCTTCACTTTCAGTCTGTATGTGTCCCTTGTTTTGAGGTGGTCTCTTGTAGACAACATATATAGGGGTCTTGTTTTTGTATCCATTCAGCCAGTATTTGTCTTTTGGTTGCGGCATTCAACCCATTTACATTTAAGGTAATTATTGATAGGTATGGTCCCATTGCCATTTACTTTGCTGTTTTGGGTTCACATTTATACAACCTTTCTGTGTTTCCTGTCTAGAGAAGATCCTTTAGCATTTGTTGAAGAGCTGGTTTGGTGGTTTTGAATTCTCTCAGCTTTTGCTTGTCTGTAAAGCTTTTGAATTCTCCTTCATATCTGAATGAGATACTTGCTGGGTACAGTAATCTAGGTTGTAGGTTATTCTCTTTCATTACTTTAAGTGTGTCCTGCCATTCCCTTCTGGCCTGAAGGGTTTCTATTGATAGATCAGCTGTTATCCTTATGGGAATTCCTTTGTGTGTTATTTGTTGTTTCTCCCTTGCTGCTTTTAATATTTGTTCTTTGTGTTTGATCTTTGTTAATTTGATTAATATTTGTCTTGGGGTGTTTCACCTTGGACTTATCCTGCTTGGGACTCTCTGTGTTTCTTGGACCTGTGTAATTATTTCCTTCCCCATTTTAGGGAAGTTTTCAGCTATTATCTCCTCAAGTATCTTTTCATGGCCTTTCTTTTTGTCTTCTTCTTCTGGGACTCCTATGATTCGAATGTTGGGGCATTTCACATTATTTCTTCTAGGTCCTTATTAAACATTTCTTGCATCTTCTCAATCTTTGTCTCCAGGCTGTAACTCCATTTTGTTTTCAAGATTTTGGATCATTTTCATTATCATTATTCTAAATTCTTTTTCAGGTAGATTCCCTATCTCCTCCTCTTTTGTTTGACTCGGTGGGCATTTTTCATGTTCCTTTACCTGTTGGGTATTTCTCTGCCTTTTCATCTTGTTTAGATTGCTGTGTCTGGAGTGGGCTTTCTGTATTCTGGTGGTCTGTGGTTCCTTTTTATTGTGGAGGTTTCACCCAGTGGGTGGGGTTGGACGATTGGTTTGCCAAGGTTTCCTGGTTAGGGAAGCTTGCGTCGGTGTTCTGGTGTGTGGAACTGGATTTCTTCTCTCTGGAGTGCAATGGAGTGTCCAGTAATGAGTTTTGAGATGGGTCTATGTGTTAGGTGTGACTTTGGACAGCCTGTATGTTGACGCTCAGGGCTATGTTTCTGCGTTGCTGGAGAATTTGCTTGGTATGTCTTGTTCTGGAACTTATTGGCTCTTGGGTGGTGGTTGGTTTCAGTGTAGGTATGGGGGCTTTTAGATGGTCTCTTATTACTTGATGTTCTGTGTAGTCAGGAGTTTTCTGGTGTTCTCAGGTTTAGGGCTTGTCTCCTGCCTCTGGATTTCAGTTTTATTCTTCCAGTAGTCTCAAGACTTCTCCAACTATACAGCACTGATAATAAAACTTCTAGGTTAATGGTGAAAAGTTTCTCCACCATGAGGGACACCCAGAGAGGTTCAGAGTTACATGAAAAAGAGGAGAGGAAGGAGGAGATAGAGATGAGCAGGAGGAGAAAAAGGGGAACTCAGGAGGAGAGAGACAGATCTATGCAGTTGGCTGTTCCCAGAGTGTTCTCTGTAGCCCAGACACCCACAGAGATTCACAGAATTGGATTGGGAAGAGAAGGGGAAAGGAGGAAATAGAGGTGTTCTGAGGTAGAAAACAGAGAGTCAAAAGTGGGAGAGAGTAATCAACACACTCCTGAACAAAAATGGGAACTGAATATTGGATTTTTAAATGTCCAACATTTATATCACATACTGAGAAACAAAGATTAAAAATCTAGAGTAGAGGTTAGACTTAAAAATACAATATTAAAAACAAAAACAAAAAATTTTAGAAATATATATGAAGTTGGCTTAAAAATAGGGCTTCTTTCTTTTTTTTTTTTTTTTGCAAGGTTATAGTGAAATGAAAATGAAAATTAAGGTGCAATAGAGGAGTAATAGAGGGCTTTAAAAAAAGAGAGAGAAAAAAAGAGAAAAAAAAAATAAGGAAAAAAAATTTTTTCCCTAATTAAAAAAATCGTAAAAATATATGAAAATGAAAGTTAAGGAGTAATGGGGGAGTAATAGGGAATTTAAAGAGAAAATAAGAGAAAAAATTAAAAAAGAAAAGAAAAGAAAAAATATTTTTTTTTAATTAAAAAAAAAAAGGTAAAAATATATCTAGGAATTTCTCTGGAGCTGTTGTCGTCAGTGTGGGTTCAGTTCAGTTTCAGATAGCTCCTCGTTCCAGCATAAACTTCTTAATATCTGTAGGCCCCTTCTGGTGTTGTCGGTGTTACCTACAGGGATTTTAATCTGTTGCACCGGTCCCTTCTGAAGCCCGTCCCTTTGTTTATTTGGCTTCTGTTTGCCAGTCCCTTCAGTGTCTAATTTCCGCCCTGACACAGGTGGGCGGAGGTGGTCTCTTGTTCAGGTTCACTTGTTCAGTTGCGCTGTGGGGAGGGTGGGGCGCTGCAGACAGATATCGCTGTGTGTGGGGAGCACTCACAGTGTTCCGGCCTCACTTGGTTTGCCCCACTCATGGGTGTGTGCTCTCCCCGTCTACACTGCTCAGGCTCCTGGCTGCTCTATATGGAGCGGGCCCTGCGTTGCATGCGGTTCCAGTTTTTGGGTATTCCACAAAAGCGTGGACTCGGTTGCGCCTGCATTTTGTGCCTTCCAGGGCCAAGCAGCTCAGGCAGCCAGGAGTTTGATGGGCGCACTCTCCCCAGGTGCAATGCACCTTCTCCCCTCCGCGGCCCCAGCCTCAGTTTCCACCCGCGCTGGGTGCCTGCGCCGTGTCTCGCCACGACCCTCCCAGCAAATGTCAACCATCCAGAATCTCAGGAAGACTTTGGTTAGAAACTGGAGGCCTGTTTGCAGTTTGGTAGGGGGTACCGGTCTCTGGGGCCGAGTTTGCCCCTTTCCCCTCCCCCATGCCTCCTGCCTCCAGCAGGGATGGGCCGGTCCACCGCAGGCTAGCTCTTCTCTGGAGTTTCTCAGTCCCTTTGTTCTGCGAACTGCCGGCAGTGTGTTCGAGCGGGTTAATTTTCTATCGCTCTTTTGCTGTCCCACAGTTTAAGTTGGTATTTCATGAACGCTCCCTCCGATTGCCCTCAGGGCACTCAGGCCCGGTTCTTACCCTAAGCAATGCCGCCCGCTCCTCTCCGTTCCGCCCCCACTTGCTGGTGGCGGATGCGGGCGTCTGGGGTACTTTTCTGCTGGGAGTTGCTTTTAGGCATGTAATCTGTGGGTTTTATTTATTTTTCCTCCCAGTTAGGTTGCCCTCCAAGATTCAAAAACTTCCCCCAGACCCGCCAGTGCGAGGGTTTCCTGGTGTTTGGAAACTTCCTCTATTAAAACTCCCTTCCCAGGACTGGTCTCCGTCCCTAACTCTTTTGTCTCTCTTTTTATCTTTTATATTTTGTACTACCTCCTTTAGAAGACAATGGGCTGCTTTTCTGGGTGCCTGATGTCTTCTGCTAGCGATCAGAAGTTGTTTTGTGAAGTTTTCTCAGCGTTCAATTGTTCTTTTGATGAATTTGTAGGGGAGAAAGTGGTCTCCCCGTCCTATTCCTCCGCCCTCTTGGCTCCTCCCCCCTTAAAGAGGTTTTAAAATACTGCTCAGGATAAGTTTTTCCTAAACAAAGTTAATGTAAGAGCATTATTAGTCTTGAATATACTGTGGGAACATAAGTATAAGACCAACATTGAATTGAAAATCATTTGAAATTCATATGCACTTTTGTATTAAAGAGGAAAAAAGCAATTTAATTTCTTAAAACAAGTACAGTCTGCTTTTCAACAATGCATAATTCCATAAGCAAAAAGGTAAATATAAAATGCAACTGACAATACATGAGTGACACCATAATTCAGAAGTAGTGTTGATTTGTATACATTTTTTCTCAGCACACTCAAGCATTTTACTACAAAGAAACTGTAGCTGAAAGTAAGTTTCCCTCGGACAGCTAAAGGCAGTCAAGTCCCACTGAAATAGAAGTGTGGCGTGATGTCATACCCACAGATCTCCGTGGGTTAGTTTAACCTTACATTCTGCTTTGGAAGTGGTCATTTCACCATTCTTTGTGTGTGTGAAAGAAAGTACTGCTCCACCTGTCCTTTCTGGAGGAGTTTTTCTGCTCTTGTTTTTCTCGGCTGCAATCCTGTTTCATCATCCTATCTATCAAACAACCTTCACAGTATATTTTTTATGATAAATTCTATATTTACTAGGATATTCTTCATTTACTAGAAATGTTATTGCATTATTATTTTGATTTATGATTTTGCTATCGCTCCCATTACAAAGTTTCATAGATTTCAAACTTTGACCCTCTAATCTATTGGTATTTCCTCACCAAGACTTTTCCAAAAGCATTTAAATAATATTAGGGTGGAAACTCCTATATTCCTTTACTGAATTTAAAAACTCAGACCATTTGACTTTCTCACATAATCACAAACATATTATTAACATATGTTTAATTCATTTGAAGGAGGTGTACTTTATATATACATGGATGCCTAACCTGATTTTTCATCAACAACAAAAAATGAAACTGAAAGTATATTGATTTCATGTAAACTCACCGAAATGCACTGACTTGCAGCTTTTTAAATAAGTTATCTTAACACTATGACCAAACGGTATTTAGGAAACATAATGCTAAAAAGCTCTGGAAATTTGATTGCTTGTTTACTTCTTACATCTGTTGTAAATAAATGAACTCTCATCAAGTAATTATCAAGGAATTCTTCTACAAATTTAAACTGTTTGTGCATTTTAAGATATTAAGAATTTCAGACCATGCTAATCTGTGAGAGCATAGTTAAAAGACAATATATAACAGTCACCTAGTCAACAAAGCCTTTAATATCCTTAAAACTCTTATAGTTATTTAAAAATAAAACCAAGTGGTAATAAGTAGAAGTTAATATTGAATTCATAAGTAATGAAAGAAAAGATAAAGGATAACATAATTGCTTCTCAGCAAAGCTTTAAAAATGAATAAAGTAAAACAATAGCAGAGAAAATACTATACCGTAGAAAATGATTTGCTATTTTGAGTTTCATTTCAAGTTCATAATAGATTTTGCTTCTCTGCTTTTGCAGTAAGATATTTATTTCATGCCCAATTTACAGCAAAGCCAACCACAGAATCCCTTATAAATGTGAGATGAAGTTGCTTTTTACTTTTTGAGCTGCACCAATCTGACATTAGGTAAACCTAGAGGATCCTAACGCCATGTTGAGAGAAAATGTGGGCAGGAACTTTTCTAGTGTCCTTTTGAAGGAAACACTATTACTATACCAACAGACATAGATGCAATCTATTCAATTTCTAAAGATCCATTTTAGTTAACTCTAAGCTCTCAAGTAAGCTGGCAAATCTGAGCAAGCATTCTCTTCTTTGGGTATCGACAAGACACATGAGTTTGAAAAAGAAAAACCCGCCCATAAATGAATTGGTGAACCAGGAAAACGTGCAATCTGTGTAGTACCACTGTAACAGGAGGAGTCTCATAATGGCTAGCTGTTCTAATGAGGGTGTGAATTCTCATTTAACATGAGAGCCTTGGTGTGATTAGGTAGGACATGCACAGATGTATTTAATGATTAAGAAACAGTCTCTTGGTCTTTATCAGCTAGGCTAGGAAGTCTTTCTATATTTCTAGGTAATTACACTAGTAGCAGCTTGCTTTTTTCTCCCCTCACGCCGCCCCCCCCCAGCTATGTTGGAATTGTTGGTTTACTTTTCATCAAATTAACCTAGAACACATTTATGATGCTATGGGTCTCAACAATAGAAATAGGTTATGGGAATGTGGAAAAAATTAAACTATTGTGACCCCTACATTTTATTTAGAAGGTGCCTTTTTGAAGAGTTTTAACTGAAGTCTATAATATTTATTAAATATTTATATTCAGTGTTCAATTATTGAAATATATTTTTCAATTTTTGGTTAAATTTTTCAAAATAAAGTTAGTCTTATTGTACATACACAAAATACTACCTACCTCTATATACAGAAGTTATATAGCCGTGTATTATCTATAGCCAATGATAAGCTAAAGTTACCCTTGAAGGTCAAGGGCAGATTTTTCTTATGTAAATGTGATGTGTTCAAAGGTTGAGCAGGTATTACAACATACTGTGAGCCTCACTGGACGTCTCTCAAAGATTGATCTTAAAAAAGAAAGCTTAGAGCCATGAAATTTTTTTCCAGTCTGTCTTTATCTCCATGAGTATGATTACAGCAACACATTCTCTTACCATATTATTAATGTGATAAAGGGGCAATGAGAATCACGATCCTCACTACCCACTGACCTACTCCTTAGCAGTGAGCACTTTTGGCCATATTTTAGTTCTATAAAGTTTACACCTTCTTTAAATTGCAATTGTTTTAAATATGCAAATAGAAAATTTGGCTAAAATTTACCCTACTCTCCACCTTTTTAAAAAATCTTCAAATACATTAATAGTTTTAATTTCCTCACAGGTTCCACTTCATCTTCAAATAATATAACTAAAGTCCTACTTTTATATATACCACAGATTCCAGTTCCATTTTATAATGAGTCCTCTTTCCCTTTCACCTTCCAGACCCTCACAGCTGTAATTATACTTTTATTTTGTCAAAATTATAGCCACTATAGGGCATTCCCAGATGTTTTCTAAATTGGTTGTAAAAAGTTGAAAATTGGTGATGTTCCCCTGTAGTACGATGACATTTAAATAGGATTTACTTCATAGACAAATATTTTTAGGGATTTTTTGTCTTTCCTATTGGTCAGTGTCATGATCTCTGTTATTATTCACTGTAGAAAGTTCCCAGAATGAGTTTTGAGTTATCTATAATAGTTTTTTGTTTGTTTGTTTTGTTTTTGTTTTTAAGGGATTCCCTGATAGCTCAGTTGGTAAAGAATCTGCCTGCAATGCAGGAGACCCCGGTTGGACCCCTGGGTTGGGAAGATCCTCTAGAGAAGGGATAGGCTACCCACTCCAGTATTCTTGGGCTTCCCTCGTGGCTCAGCCAGTAAAGAATTCACCCTCAATGCGGGAGACCTGGGTTCAATCCCTGGGTTGGGAAGATCCCCTGGAGAAGAGAAAGGCTACTCACTCCAGTACTCTGGTCTGAAGAACTCCATCATATAGAAGTTGAGTTGTAGAATATTTAGCTATCTGAAGAAACCAAATGCTTTATTTCTAGTCTTCTTGTATAAAGGCAACTAATAGCAAAACATGGACCCAAAAAAATGACACTTGCAAAACAAAAGGAAGATGGTACAGAAGGTAACATGAAAGAGTTGGTATAATAAACAAAATGCCTTCAATAGGTGTAGTTGGAGTCTTTAAATTTGGCTATAATGATTAGTAAAACAAAATTAACACCTGTCTTATTAGCAGCTGGCATTAATAACTTGAGCGTTCAAGGCAATGAACCTTTAAGAGCACACTATGCCTCAACTGTTTACATAAGGCTTTTCTAATGAGCAACTGAAGAGAAACTGGGTCTCTGAAGGAAGAATCACATTCTATAAAATATAAAATTTTGTGTTAATAAAGTCTCCTTTTCCCTTTCTCATGATGTCACAGTCCTCTTTCCCCTACTGGCCAAAAAGAAACTTTAAAATAAATTAGTTGGGCATATCAGGATAGTGTATGTTTCTTTCACATAAGAGTCCAAGGCCTGTGTGTAAGTGGAAAGGCTAATTTGGAGGGGGGAGGAATTATTTAAGGATCATAAGTGCTGTCTTTATCTGTCATTTCTTAAAGTCTCATTTTCATCTGCATCCTAAAGGCCAGTGGCAAAAGAATATGGGAGACACATTTGCTTCCTTAAAACTTCAGCCTGGACTTTTACAAATATCACATGGCAAGATCTAATCGCATGGCCACAGTGCCACGAAGATAGCTGGTAAGTGAGGATTAGCTTTGGCTCAGGAAGATCTGGTGTGAACAGGCAGGAGGGTCTGCCAGAGAAACCTGCTCTGAGGCATCCATGTACTCTCAGTAGCTGAGAGAGAGTGACAATAAGCTCCTTTAGACAATGGGTTGGAAAGATCCACTGGAGAAGGGCTAGGTTACCACTCCAGTATTCTTGGGCTTCCCTTGTGGCTCAGTTGGTAAAGAATCCACCTGCAATGCAGGAGGCCTAGGGTCTGTCCCTGGATAGGAAAGATCCCCTGGAGAAGGGAAAGGCTACCCACTGCAGTATTCTGGCCTGGAGAATTCCTTGGACTGTGTAGTCCGTGGAGTCGCAGAGTCGGACATGACTGAGCGACTTTCACTTTCAGACAACATATACTCACACTGTTATTTTTGTATTATTGTATTTGGTTCTCAGAAAACAGTCTTATTTTAAATTCTTATTTTAAATTCTGAGTATGCAGCTTTATTTTCCACAGCATGTGTTGTGTGATTCTCAGTGTACATAGTTTTAAAAATACCATAGTGAAAGTCTGTCTTGTATTTTCATTAGATACGCTCTGTGCAATGAAAGAATGATTCTTTCTAGAGCATCCTATTACAGAAACAGTTTTTTTCAATCTAAGGTTTTTTCTCATAACACACTTTATAGAAAGTTATTAACATGAAATGAATTTCAGTAAATGTATTTGTATGGAAACAGATGCATGTATACAATTCTCTATAGCCCTCCTTATGTTAACAGATACATAGATTATTTGAAGAAATAAGTGGGAATTTTTAAGAGAATAATTCCCCCAAACAAATGTTTCCAACAAGTTCCAGGTAGAAGTAATGCAAAGAATGTGTTCCCTGAAAAAGATAGGGAATATGGCTTTTCTGTCATCCAGTCATAAGAGAGCTTCAAACTGCTTTCAACTTTGGATTTGGGTTGATGTTCCATCAGAATAAGAGTTAGGTGGACAAATAACCTCCTGAAAAATTATCTTACCCACCTCTGCCAGGAATCTGATAATGTTATTAATTTCTCAATTTGCTTCATTGTTCTAAAAAAAAAAAAAGCCTATATAGTTAAAGCTTTTGCAAGCCTTAGTACATTCTTTAGTCTAAAGCTAGTTTTGCAATTTGTTCAATGAAACAAAAAAAGCAATCCTCTATATGGTACAAGATGAATATATTTTAAAACGTGAATTCATTTATCTTTGATCTGAAGGTCTATCACAAAATGTTCCCTGGCTTCAGGCTTTGCTGTGATTTAAAGCTGTGCTTTGTACACAATTCACCTGAATAGATGTGACCTGAGCGTTGCCATGGACTGCTGGGGCCTTCTGTTGCTCAGCAAGCAGTGAAAAGGAGCTAGACCTCTCAGTCTCTAAACAAAGAAATACGGGAACAATGTGCTAATTAGTGGTGAGAACTGAAGTGTTTAGATGGTGTTCTAGCGAAAGAGGCTAAAAAAAGTCATACTAAGTACATACAACTAAAAATAATGGCTGAACAGAAACTCGGGACACACCAAATTTAGTCAATTTATATCAAGGAAAGAATGAAGTGTGCAGATAAAGACAGAAATATGATGTGAAAGAGCAGGAGCCCTCACCCTACAAGCCTGAATATGAGCAGCAGTAAATGCTGTCTCTCTAACGCTGGGTCCATCACACAACTAGAAGGAGCCTTGAATCCACACCACCGCCCTTCCACGTGGGCAGGAATCTCCCTCACCACCAAAGGCGCCGCCCCTTCCGGTCCCTGCAGGCGGGTCTCCTGAACATCCTTCTGTGTTGTAATCCACCTAAGTACTGTTGATTAGTACTCAAAAACATGCTGTGACAGTTAAACTACCAGACCTCATATTCTTGATATCTGTATTTATTATCTTTGGAGGGGTCTTCTCTGATTATACATCTCTTTTGTAATCAAAATTTCAGAAAGACCTGGTTAAAATAAACATGTTTGCTTGGGGTCTGTCAGGGCTGTAACCTAGAGACACAAATTCCAGAAACACTGGAATGCTGCTCCCCTGGACTGAAAAATGGAGGAAACTCATAAAGGCAAAACCTGTAAGGCCACAGTCAGTTATATAAGTGGCTTGTCAGGAATTATTATTGGAGCTATGTGTACATCTGTGTCACTTCAGTGGTATCCAACTCTTTGCGACCCTATGGGCTGTAGCCCACCAGGCTCCTCTGTCCATGGGATTCTCCAGGCAAGAACACTGAGGCGGGTGGCCATCCCTCCTCCAAGGGATCTTCCAGACCCAGGAATAGAATGCACGTCTCTTATATCTTTGGCATTGCCAGGCAGATTCTTTACGACTAGTGCCAACTGGAAAGCCATAATTGGAGCTGGCAACAAGTAACAGAGCTTGTTAAGCTAGGGATCTGAAATGGTTGCCTGGTATTAAGAGGAACAGTGACAGACTTTATTTTCTTTGATTTTGGGCTGCAAAATCACTGCAGATGGTGACTGCAGACATGAAATTAAAAGATGTTTGCTCCTTGCAAGAAAAGCCAACCTAGACAGCATATTAAAAATCAGAGACATTACTTTGCTGGCAAAGGTCCATCTAGTCAAAGCTATGGTTTTTCCAGTAGTCATGCATGGATGTGACAGTTGGATCATAAAAGAAAGCTGAATGTCAAAGAATTGATGCTTTTGAGCTGTGGTGTTTGGGAAGACTCTTAAGAGTCCCTTGGGCTGCAAAGAGGTCAAACCACTCGATCCTAAAGAGTCAGTCCTGAATATTCATTGGAAGGACTGATGCTGAAGCTGAAACTACAGTACTTTGGCCACCTCATGCGAAGAGCTGACTCATTGGAAAAGATCCTGATGCTGAGAAGGATTGAAGGCAGAAGGTGAAGGAGACAACAGAGGATGAGATGGTTGGATGGCATTACCAACTCAATGGACGTGAGTTTGAGTAAACTCCAGGAGCTGGTGAAGGCCAGGGAAGCCTGGCGTTACGCAGTCCCTTGGGTCTCAAAGAATCAGACACAACTGAGCAACTGAACTGAACCAACTAAGGGGAACCTTGAGAACATAAAGTTGCAGCTGGTGGGTGTTTTTCCAAATATGCCTGGTGGTGTCCTTGGGTTTGCTATAGTTCAGAGAGAATTCAAGTTCTCAGTGGTGCAGGAATGTGTCTGAGATCAGATTCTTATTGATTGCCTGACCAAACTATAATCACTGCACTATAATTTCAACTTGTCATCACCTCCCACACTTGCATCCTTATATCATTCTAAAATACCTTTCATGTCACTCAAATATTTTCTAATGTACACCCAAATAATTTCACTGTGAACTCTGAAGTCTATGGAACATCTGTTTCTTAGAAAATAAACTCTAATTCCTAACTTGTTTCTTCTCCTTGCTGTCACTTAGACTCATTGCATTTCTTCCTTTGCTGCCCTCTCTGGATGGTGGGGACTGAGCCCAGCTTGATGCCCTGTTGCTTCTAAACTTCTCCCCAGCCCTTCCCTGTCCATCCTTAAATAGCTGGGTCCCATTGAGAGAAAGGCCACTCAGCTACAGTCATCTCTTCTCTTTATTTTCAAGTAAACTTCAATTTTGTTGATTTTGAAACTTAACATATCTTCCATGCTTTTTGCAGGTTTGCCATCAACTTTGCTGATATTTCATCTAGAATATTGAAGAACACCCAGTCTTAGTTACTTGATGCAGTTACATTCACTTTTTCTCCCTGGGTGGCCAGTCTCAATGATCTTTCTCCTTTTTAATAATGAGGTTGTGATTTTTTAAATGTTAATTCAAACTTCTCATAGTTCCATGTCTTTTCTCCTTCACTAACCCCTACTACCTTTCTGCCTTAACTTTGAGAACTCCAATTTTGTGACCCTCTAAGTTTTTTGTTTCTGTTTTGCTGTTGTTGTCCAACAATTCTGTTTATGTATGTCTTAGCTTTCCAGTTTAGGTACAGTGTTAAAAGAACCTCAACCCTCATTTCACATTACCCTTCCCTTAAAGTCACCTGGCAAAACTCCAGTCATGGGAAGCTCCAAATGTATGTTGTTACAAAATTTTAAACATATTGCTAGTTTGAATTCAAAGGATTCATCCTCAGTTGTGCCCTCAATCTTGTGGGATAATCATCTATTTCATTCAGATTCTTCACAATAGCTATTTAAATTGTTTTCCAATTTCTTTAAGCATTGAACCCTACAAATTTTCCTCTAGCAGCAGAAAAATTCAAATCTCTTTACAGAGAAAATAGTGTCAAAGTTCCTGCCATTAAACCTACAAATGTATTACCATTCGCTATTTTTCTGTTTACTCCTGATTCTCTTTATAGTCACTGATTGTCTATATTCTGGAGGCCTTTCTCTTGCACACCACCACCCTTCTAACTCTTTAATGGAAGTTTTAATATCTCAGCGTATCTTACATGTTAAATGATCACAACCTACCTTCTTCCTCCTTAAAGCAATGTAGACAGTTTTTCTATTCTCATCCCTATGTTGGTCCCCACAATTACAGCGTCATTTTTCTTTTGAAACTGCCAAACATACTCCAATATTTACCTGTTTTATTTCTTTAGCATTTGTCTACTCCTCCCTTCACAGCAATCTTTACTTTTGACAACCCAGTGGAATGACTTTGACAGTGATTAACATCGATGATTTATTGATAGATCATGGCAATTTCATTCAATCAACAGATATATTATCAGAATAGCAAATCAATAGTGATTTTACTATGTAGTAGTCCTTAGAAAACATAAGTAGTTGCCAGAGTTGAAATAATGTGCCTTTCTTTATAGAACCATAGACAATTTTTTTTCCCACTTATTTTTTTTAATTAGTTGGAGGCTAATTATTTTACAATATTGTAGTGGTTTTTGTCATACAATGACATGAATCAGTCATGGATTTACATGTATTCCCCATCTCGATTCCTCCTCCCACCTCCCTCTCTCCCCAATCCCTCTGGGTCTTGGTGCACCAGGCCCAAGCACTTATCTCAGGCTGGTGATCTGTTTCACCCTAGATAATATACATGTCATTTTTAAATAAATACAGGTGTTTTAGAAATTCAAAGGTATTGAGAGTGAAACATTAACACTACCACCATAGTTAAAAAATGAAATGAAATTTCTTTTATAAGCTTTATAATCTAGGTTTGTTAAATATAGATTGTGAGCTTGCCATTTTCCCAGTTCCATATAGAACATTTTAGACTAGAGTTCAGAAAATGGTGATTCAAAAATTATTTAAACCAACACTACTTTTTTGTTATTAAGAAAAAAAGAACACATAATATGTATACTGTTGAAATCATTTTTAAATAGGTTGGATACTTTTCTTTCTTTGCCAATTCATTAATTTTCTTTGCAAAATGAAATAGTTTTTTAATTTTTATCTTTTGATATGTATGCTTCTTCCTTTACTGAAACTTTGGCTGCCTGAAATGATACAATGTACATCCAGAATAATGTGATTCAAAGTTCTGATACATCCTGTTGGTGAGTACATTGTCTAAATGACTTTACAGATTGATAAGCAGCTGTGTGCAACATGAGAGTGCTAGCCTCTCCATGTAAGGGTCATGAACTGGGTTGGAAGAGACTGAACTGTTGTGATTCTCTTAAGATTGCCTTCTGACTTAGCAACAAGTGTGAAAACTTTGCATCACATAAAACTTTAAAATGAGAGTTTTGGTAACATATGTAAAACACTCCAGAGTCTGTGAGAAATCAACACATATATTAACAGTCATTTTACAGAAATGTTTTAATTTGGGGTCTAATAATCAAGTCACTTATTTGCATATTTTTTGCCACCATTATTTTTGTTACCACAGTGTTTGCTGTATTCAAGGCATTGTTCAGATGCTCTATGAATGAAACTGTGGCCTAAGCTTTAGTATGTGTAAAATAATATTTAAAGACTAGTACTAAAATTTTTTGGTTTTGGTAGATATTTATGTGCTAAAATATCACTGCTCTGTTTTAGTATTTGTGGGTGATAATAGCTATTTTTCACTGTTCAAATGAGCAGAAAAGCATGGCTTTTTGGTAGAAATGGGATATAAAATTACTATATAATGATCCAACTTTTAAACCTAATGTCTAATTGACTTGAGTTACTGTGGCTTGAAGGATTGATTTCTAATTTAAGTATTCTTTGAGTGAACTAAAATATGTGTATGTTCCTAGTTAAGCCCAGAATGATTCAGGTATTGGTATAAGACCAGTATCTATCTATTTAAGAGATGTTACTCCAGGCATTTATAACATGCAAAGCTCTAAGGATTTTTGCAATTTCTTTAGGCAGCAAAAACTAAAGAAACATAATTAAATGTGTTGTTCAGATCAGTAAGACCTAATAACACTTGTAATTAGGTTGCTTAAATAAGCATTTAATTTGTTTGTATGCAGTTGTTAGTTATTTGAAAGTCATTTAGCTGTTTGAAGATAAATAATTTATTGTTTTCTCTGTACTTAAACTGAGAACCATGGTGCTAAAGTATAGTTTTGAGTTAATTTTGTTTAGGCAGTAACTATAGGTTCTTTAAATATAAACAAGTATATTAAGGTTTACCCCTCTTTTTGACAATACAATAATTTAAATCAAATATTTAATCTGATTTTTAGCATTGTTCAATCTGATGGTATAACACAAGGGCTGAAAAATGTTTTATGTAAAACTCAAGTAATATTTTCAGCTTCTTGGGCCATGCAGTCCCTGTAACAACCATTCAAGCCTGCTGTTTTTAGCAGGATATCAGAGATAGACAGTATTTAAGAAAGTGAGTCTGCCTATGCTGTGATAAAACTTTCCTTGAAAAAACTGGAGCCAGCTGGGATTTAGTTTGGCCATTCATATAGAAAATAGCACTACAATTAACATGAGTTAGAAAGTAATATAGTGTCTAGGAGATTACCTTCTCCAAAAAAATGTTCTAAATTTTTATTTTAAATGAATTCACAAACAAATGTATCTCTGTCTAAAACTAAGTTCAAATTATTAAATACTGCTTTAGGAAGACTAGACATATTTTTAAATGGAAAAAACTTATCTGCTTGAGAGATCAAGATTGAAATTGAAAAATATCATAAAAGAAAGCAATGCCAAAGCTGTTGCATGTCATCTGCTTGTCACACAATTGGGTCTTCTGAATCTACTCTGAGTCTTGATCTTGCAACTACAGCTGAAATGAACATTTTATAGAGGCAAGTATTAAAAAGAACTTGGTTATCTCAGGGTTTTTAAGGTAATTTATTTTTGCTTCTCACAGGGTAAAATTTCCCTATTAATAATTAGGCTGGCAATTATGCAGTGCTTAGTACATGTAAGTGGCATAAAATAATGAGTAAATATTCATTTTTCCCTATGAAACTTAAATATTTCTAAATGCATTGTTGCTGACCAAAGTTTTAGGTAGCTAACAAAATTATAAGAACCTTATCATTAAGAAAATGAACTTTTTCCCTGTCACTGTAAACAATCAACTCATTTGTCAATATTGAACACCAATTATGGCTAGGCACTGCTATTACATCTACTGGGGACTAAAACCTATAAATATACATAGGATATTTATTTTTAATTTTCTGTCCTTTCTATCTAGAACTTTAACAATCTTGGAAGGACAAAAACAATAACTATGAAAAGTGTATTCAGGGCAATTTCAAGAAATAAAACTCATTCAATTTGTTATAGGAATGGGTGACACTTAAGTATAATATCTAACAAAATTTATTGGATTTTCTTATGATACACTTTAATATTTAACATGTACTTCATTACTGGGAATTCAATATGTGGCACTATTGAACGTACTAAAAAATGGACAATTAAATGAGGCATGACTAATTTCCTCCCCAACTTCTCACTCCTTGATATGTGTGTGTGTGTGCATGTACATGTGTATTTTATAATGTTGTGACTGGGAACTAATTTATTCCTCTTTGTACTAAATGGGCTAACTAAAATACAATCATCATCCCTTATGTTCGGGATCATGTGACTATCATTGTTGTAAACAGAGTAATTATGAAGAGAATGATAGTTTCATCCTTACCTGTAAATTTGGGGGAAGTGTAAAAAGTCTACAAAGTAAGAAGTCAATGGGAAATGCGATTTTGATGACTCTTTTAGTTTCCTGGATTCCTCATAGAAAGTGGTATGCCACCTCTCAAACAAAATGGGAATGCTTTCCCCAACACTTCCAGATTTTCTTTCTCATCTTTAGTTTCATTAACCAGTACAAGAAAATAAATTATTTTCTTTAAATCCTACAAAATCTGTAGACATTTGCTATGTTATTGGATATGGTTTTCTCTAAAGAAGTCAGGATATCACAATCAGGAGCAGCATTCTGAGCTGGGTGTACAAGCAGTAAAAAAAATACTGTGAATAAGAAATACCACTATGAAAGAGATCCTGATATAAACCTGAAAAAAATCCAAGATAATTTTATAAACTAAAGTATTCCTAAAGACCTAAAAAGCTTTTGATCTTTTATTAAAGAATATTGATTTTCTTTTCACTTATCCAGCACACATGAGGAAAGCTTTCTAAAAACCATCTACCAACCTATTCAGAAGAGCCTTTTATTTGGCAAACACTTTCACTTCTCAGAAGGGATTCAAGAAGACAAAAGCGACAAGAAAAAATGCATACCAAAAATGAGCAAAGACAGGGTTGTTGTTAAAAGTCAAGAAGAACTTCTGAGGATATTAAAAATCTTTTTTTTTTAATTGAAGTATGGTTTATGCACAATGTGTTAGTTTCAGGTGTCAGTTCAATTCAGTTGCTCAGTTGAGTCCCACTTTTTGCGACCCAATGAATCGCAGCACGACGGACCTCCCTGTCCATCACAACTCCTGGACTCCACCCAAACCCATGTCCATCGAGTCAATGATGCCGTCCATCCATCTCATCCTCTGTCGTCCCCTTCTCCCCCTGCCCTCAATCCCTCCCAGCATCAGGGTCTTTTCCAATCAGTCAGCTCTTCGCATGAGGTGGCCGAAGTATTGGGGTTTCAACTTCAACATCAGTTGTTCCAGTGAACACCCAGGACTGATGTCCTTTAGGATGAACTGGTTGGATCTCCTTGCAGTCCAAGGGGCTCTCAAGAGTTTTTTCCAGCACCACAGTTCAAAAGCATCAATTGTTCAGCACTCAGCTTTCTTTATGGTCAAACTCTCACATCCATACATGACCACTGGAAAAACCATAGCTTTGACTAGATAGGCCTTTGTTGGCAAAGTAATGTCTCTGCTTTTTAATATTCTGTCTAGGTTGGTCATAACTTTCCTTTCAAAGAGTAAGAGTCTTTTAATTTCATGGCTGCAATCACCATCTGCAGTGGTTTTGGAGCCCAGAAAAATAAAGTCAGCCACTGTTTCCACTGTTTCCCCATCTATCTGCCATGAAGCGATGGGATCAAATGCCATGACCTTAGTTTTCTGAATGCTGAGCTTTCAGTCAACTTTTTCACTCTCCTCTTTCATGTTCATCAAGAGACTCTTTAGTTCTTCTTCACTTTCTTACATAAGGGTGGTGTCATCTGCATGTCTGAGGTTATTGATATTTCTCCCAGCAATCTTGATTTCAGCTTGTGCTTCCTCCAGCCCAGCGTTTCTCATGATGTACTCTGCATATAAGTTAAGTAAGCAGGGTGACAATATACAGCCTCGATGTACTCTTTTTCCTATTTGGAACCAGTATGTTGTTCCATGTCCAGTTCTAACAGTTGCTTCCTGACCTGCATACAGGTTTCTCAAGAGGCAGGTCAGGTGGTCTGGTATTCCCATCTCTTTCAGAATTTTCCAATTTGCTGTGATCCATACAGTCGAAGGCTTTGGCATAGTCAATAAAACAGAAATAGATGTTTTTTCTGGAACTCTCTTGCTTTTTCGATGATCCAGCAGATGTTGGCAATTGGATCTCTGGTTCCTCTGCCTTTTCTAAAACCAGCTTGAACATCTGGAAATTCATGGTTCACGTATTGCTGAAGCCTGGCTTGGAGAATTTTAAGCATTACTTTACTAGCGTGTGAGATGAGTGTAATTGTGCAGTAGTTTGAGCATTCTTTGGGATTGCCTTTCTTTGGGATTGGAATGAAACCTGACCTTTTCCAGTCCTGTGGCCACTGCTGAGTTTTCCAAATTTGCTGACATATTGAGTGCAGCACTGTCACAGCATCATCTTTCAGGATTTGAAATAGCTCAGCTGGAATTCCATCACCTCCACTAGCTTTGTTCGTAGTGATGCTTCCTAAGGCCCACCTGACTTCACATTCCAGGATGTCTGGTGTACAGCAAAATGATTCAGTTTTGAATATGTGTGTGTATATATATACACACACACATAGAGAGAGAAAGATGTATATGTATATATTTTCCTTTTTAGATTCTTTTTCCCCATAGATATGGAGTATAGTTTCCTGTATTATACAGTAGGTCCTCATTGGGTATTTATTTCATATATAATAGTGTGTATATGTTAATCCCCAAATCCTAATTTACCCATCCTCCCTGCATTTATCCTTTGCAATCATAAGTTTGCTTTATATGTCTATGATTCTATTTCTGTTTTGTAAATGTGTTCACTTGTATCTTTTTTTTTTTTTTTTTTTTTTTTTTTTTTTAGATTACACGTATAAGCAAAATCATATGATACTCACCTTTCTCTGTCTGGCTTACTTCAGTATGACCATCTTTAGGTCTGTCCTTGTTGCCGCGAATGACATTGTTTCTTTTTTTCTATGACTGAGTAATATCTTATTGTGTGAATATACCCCATCTTCTTCATCCATTCATGTGTCCCTGCACATTTAGGCCGCTTCCATGTCTTGGCTATTGTAAATATGGCTGCAGTGAACACTGGGGTGTCTGTGCCTGTTTGAACTGTGGTTTTCTCTGTACATATTCCCAGGAGTGGGGTCACTGGAAAATATGGCAACCCTATTTATACCTTTTCATGGAGACTCCATACTGTTCACCATTGTGGCTGCACCAGTTTATATTCCTACAAACAATATAGAAGGATTCCCTCTTCTCCATACCCTTTCCAGCCTTTATTATTTGTAGACTTTTTGATGATGGCTATTTTGACTGGTGTGAGGTAATACTTTATTGTAGTTTCATGAGAGAAATGTAAATCAATTAGTGATGCTGAGCATCTTTTCATGTGTCTTTTGACCATCTGTGTGTATAATTTTGCAGAATGTTTATTTAAATCTTCTGCCAAATTTTTTATTGGGTTGTTGGGGCTTCCCTCGTGGCTCAGTCACCATTGAGCTGTATAAGCTGTTTGCATATTTTGGAAATTAATCCTTTGTCAGTTGCACCCTTGGAAATATTTTCACTTATTCCATAGATTGTCTTTTAGTTTTGTTTATGGTTCCTTTGTTGCACAAAAGCTTTTAAATTTAATCAGGTCCCACTTATTTCCATTAGCCTAGGCGACAAATCCAAAATGGTACTGCTGCAATTTATGTCAGAGTTCTGCCTACGTTTCCCTGTAGGTGATTCATAGTATTTGGCCTTACATTTAAGTTTCTCATCCATTTTGAGTTTATATATATATATATATATATATATATATATATATATATAGTGTTAGAGAATGTTCCAATTTCATTCTTTTACATATAGCTGTCCAGTTTTCCCAGCACCACTTATTGAAGTCTGTCTTTTCTGAATTGTATATTCTTGCCTTTGTTAAAGATTAATTGACCACAACTTCATGGATTTACTTCTGGACTTTCTATTCTGTCCCATCTATCTGTATTTCTGTTTTTGTGCCAGTACTATGCTATTATTATCACTGTATCTTTGTGGTATAGTCTGAAGTCAGGGAACCTGATTCCTCCAGTTCCACTTTTCAAGATTACTTTGGCTGTTTGGGCTTTTTTTTTGTATATCCATATAAATTAAAATATGTTTTATTCTAGTTCTGTGAAAAATATCATTGGTAATTTGATGGGGATTGCATTGAATCCATATGTTGCCTTGGGTAGTATGGTGATTCTCCCAATCCAATAACACGATATATCTTTTCAACTGTTTGTGTCATCTTTAATTTCTTTCATCAGCATCTTATAATTTTTGGAGTATAGGTCTCTTGCTTCCTTGGTAAATTTATTCCTATGTATTTTATTCTTTTAATATGATGGTAAACAAGGTTGCTATGTTAATTTCTCTTTCTGATATGGAACCAGTCATCCAAGAAGTGCAAAAGCCTTCCTGGTTTTAGAAGTATTTTGAAAGTATAATGGATATGAATAATTTCTTTGAATTTTCTTCACCCTTCATTTTTCACTTCACAGTAGTTAAAAATAAATGTTTACTAGAACATTGAAGCAAGTGACTTAAGCAGAAAATTAAGCTAAAACTAGTAAGTTGACATTAAACATCCAAAACAAATTTTCACTAATATTTATTTTGGGGGTATACTTAAGTCCACAAAAACACCTGCTTCTGCTATGGATTTTATATTGGAAGGGAATTTGGAATAATAGACATTAAAGATTAGGAAAGTCTTTAAAGTCATCTCATGTAAATTTTTACCCCCTATTTCTCCTACTTTCCAGGTTTATATATAATGACTGCATAATTATATATATATATATATATATATATATATATGAAAATATATATATTAACACATGTTGGCTCTACCTTATTCCTATGATATTTAAGGTAAACCTTATAGATTAAAAATAATGTTTTAGCATATAAATGATCTAAATTAATAATGAAAATAATTTCTTTTTGTAGATAATAACTTGTCAAGAATTGATATTGTCAAGAATCAATATTCTCTGACCAAATTACTTTGTGAATTTGGTACCTTCTAATTTTTTTCTGTAATGAATGTAAATGATGAACAGATGAGGGAGAATATTTTCATGTTTATATGCAACCCAATTTTTTGTTTGCTAATCACTGAGCCACATCTAGCTGTAGTCAAATATGTGTTCAAAAGATGCCATTTTATTTTTCCTGTACCAATGTATTATTCCCCATTGATCTACTATTAGGCATTTTTCTCTTATAGTGTATGTAACACTCACCCATGGTTATTTCTTAATACTAAACTACAAATGTGGTACACAATTTTGTTAAAGGCTATAGTTAAAATTTTAGGAGGCAAAGAATGACTTAGGCATAGAAAGTGAAAGTGAAAGTGGCTCAGTCTTATCCAACTCTTTGCCACCCCATGGGATTTTCCATGCCAGAATATTGGAGTGGGGAGTAGTTCCCTTCTCCAGGGGATCTTCCCAACCCAGGGATCAAACCCAGGTCTCCCATATTGCAGGTGGATTCTTTACCAGCTGAGCCACAAAGTAAGCCCAAGAATACTGGAGTGGGTAACCTATCCCTTCTCCAGTGGATCTTCCCAACCCAGGAATCAAACTGGGGTCTGCTGCATTGAAGGCAGATTCTTTACCAACTGAGCTATCAGGGAAGCCCATTAGGCATAGAGGTACTTCTAAGTTCAGGAGCTAATGTGAATTTTATTTTCAGCTGAAGAAATACCACTTGAAAGAAAAAAGCCAGCCTGAGCTTGAAGCAATGAGTTGAACAATTCTCAGGAGAAAAACAAAAGGTGCTGTGGGAATAAATAGGCCTTGGTAGGCCAGAGGGAATGGAGGATTCTCCAGTCAGATTGGAACTTCTAGAAACAGAGACTATGGAGCATAGGAAACAAATATTAGGATGAAAATGCAAAGGAGATGGTAGGAAATGCAAATGAGAATAAGATCCCAAAGACAGACATCAAATTTGCACCTTCAAGCTCCATTTTATTTCCTCTGCAAAAGTCAAGATAAGAACTTTCTTTTGTCTTACTGTATCACAGATTTAGTGATCTCATTAATGAGGATACTGAGAAATCTCTCCACTACTAATAATTTTAAGGAATAAAATGATACTGATAATTCTATCTCTTTTGAAAACTAGTTCTTACTAAAATAATGGACAGTTTTTTGAATTTTTTTTTTTACTGGACTATAATTGCTTCACAATGTTGTGGTCTCTGCCATGCATCAATGTGAATCAGTCATAATTATACATATATACATATTTATATATATATAATATATATAATATAATTACAATATATAATTGTATATATATATATATATATATATATATATATAATTCCTCTTGAGAAATTATAATTCCCCTTCCTCTTGAGCCTCCCTCCCTCTAAAATTTGTTTTTATTACAATATTTCAATTCCTTAAACCTCATTTGAATTTCTTATTTCCCTTTATTTGAAGTTTTGTTATTCTTGATTTTGTTCTTTTATGGTAAACATCAAAATATTTAATATTTTTATTCCTAATTTTAACCCTGAAATTACACACACATGCAATTAATTTTACCTGCTTTAACAGAAAATTAGCAAGAAAAATTAGGGAATCTGCACCATAAATTACATGCTCATAATCTAAAACGCCTAGTAACTCGTGCAATCTTTAAAGTTTCTCCCTCTAGATGGTAAGTTTTTGAGAGCAAAACAAGAGCCAAGGCATACAATAGCTGGAGGCTGTGCAAGTACACTATGAATAAATGTGGAATGAGTAACTACCAGATAAGCTGACTAAATAGTTCCCTATTTAATGTTAAATAAGACATGCAAACTCATTGACCTAATGCTTTTGCCTGAGTTCTGTTAAGTGTCACTCAGATGGCTGCTGGCAATTCCCCTAGTTCGTCTCCACCGAGATCCTGTAATAGGCAGGTACTTTTCTTTTTCTACTTTTGAGGTTTTTTTTTTTTTTTCCTTCCGCAAGATAGCTTCCTTTATACATAAACAGTTTCTTTAAAATGGAGTTTTCTTTTCCCTGAGCCAGATTTTCCAATCTTAAAAGTAAAATTTTATCAGTGCTAAAGTAAGCACTTTTACATATCGTCTGGCATTAGTGTTCTGTTGTACATGCATTTTAAAATCACTTAATGCACCCACCAATTGTGAAACCTCATCTATTAAAATTTCACATACTTTCAAATGGAGCATTAAATTTATCATACACAGACTAAGATAGGAGAACCAAGGCTGAACATAATGAACTAGCAAGAATGTAGAAGAAATCAATGGTTCAGCATTTTCAATTAATAGTATACTAAATTTCTGCAAAACTGCTGGACTTTGATAAAAGCATCCATATTTCTTAATATTGTTGAGCTAAAGAAGCTCTCTACAAGGCCTCATATACATGGCGACTGGCATTCCTAGCAAGATTCAATATCTTAAAGGTATACATCAACTATGAACTCCATGTATTACTTTATTTTTCCTTCTCCATTAAATATAATTGAGTCTGGGTCTGTTCAAATACAGGAAAATATTTTTTTCTTCTAATACATATACATATATTCTCTTGGTAATCAAAGTGTGTTTTTTTGTTGTTGTTGTTGTTAAGTTTTAAAATATTGGAATGAAACCTGTTCATCCAATTTCTCTTAATTGAATCAGGATTTAACTAGATTAACTTTTAAAAACACATGATTTCTTCAATTTGATGGTTGTTATTGTTTCCTACTTTTGCAACTTAAAAAGAGATGATTAATTTAAAAACTGTCTGAACACCAAAAAGTTGGTGTGATTGTGGAAAACAATGGATAAAACTGATACATTTCTTTCTAAAACTCTAGAAAAGTATATTTATTATTTGTACAATGTGAAAATATTATGACAAACTTAATGGTTTAACATGATACACAGTTGTAATTTCACAGTGAGAATATGGATACTATGTTTCTTGGTTTCAGCGTCTGTCATAAAACTACAGTCAAGTTATCAATATTTCCTGGGTTTCATATGAAGATCTTGTAAGGCGAGTGCAGAGAAAAAGAGAGCGAGCCAGGCAGTCAGGCAAGAAAAGGAGAATTTATTAGAGGGAAAAGAGAGGGTGACTGACTCTTAAGGAGAACTAGCGTCCTCTCTTTCTGACGGAGTCGTTCTTCTGCCCCACCAGTGAAAAATTCTCTGAAGGGATGGTCACGTAGCCAGAGGTCTGGAATCTGGTGGTCTCGGAGCTTTGAGAAGATAGGTGCCAGTGAGATAAAAGGATGCCATTTGGGCAATTTGGTCAGTCTCACGGGTCACTGTGATTTTATTCTTTGTGAGTTCGACATAACAAGCCATCTTATCAGTGAGACCCCATGTAGGCTTTATCCCACCTAATTGGGGAAGGATTCAATTCCAAACTCACTTACATGGCTGTTGCCAGGCTTGACTTGATTTGGGGATATTAAACTGAGGATTTCTGTTTTCTAGCTGGCTGTTGACCAGTGGTCACCATTAGTTCTCTGCCACATGGGCTTCCCTGGCATGACAGCTTGCTTCCTCAAACTAGCAAGGGAGAAAGGAGTAAAATAATCTACTAGGTAGAAGTTACAATTCTCTTTTAACCTAATCCCAGAAGGGGTACCATTGCCGTATTCTATTGTTTAGAAGCAAGTTACCATGCCAGCCCATGTTCAGGGTAAAGGATTATATAGCAACTTGAATGCCAAAGATAGAGATCATTGTGTGCTTCCCTGGTAGCTCAGTTGGTAAAGATTTCATCTGCAGAATGGGAGAACTGGGTTCAATCCCTAGGTTGGGGAGATCCCTTTGGAGAAGGAAATGGCTACCCACTCCAGGATGCTGGCCTGGAGAATTCCATGAACTATATAGTCCATGGGGTGGCAAAGAGTCAGACACTACTGAGTGACTTTCACTTTCACTTCACTTTCAGAATCATTGTAAGCCATCTTAGAGTCTGGTCACAACAGAATATTAATTGCAAGAGAAACTTCTTGCAATTAAAAAAAGGCAGCATTATGTTCAATATAAGAGAGAGGTGTGTAGGACCAAATGGTAGTGTTCAATTTTAATATTTAGAAGCTACAAAGGAAACCATATTGCAGAATAATTTTTTTCCTTATAAGTATTTCATGGTTTTTAAAATTTGATTATCCAAATTGTATTCTTCATTGATGGTGTAGTGTTGCATTATAATGAATAGGAATGTGTTTTGAAAAAGTTAGTTGAAAAAAATAGTAAGATCATGCATATATCTTTAAAAAAAAATCAGGCCTCCATAGTCCCAAAAGGGATATCATATAATAAAAAGAAACATGTAAACAGTAACACCAGGAAGAATTCTTATGCATGCTGTGTGTGTGTTCAGTCATTCAATCATGTCCAAATCTTTATGACCCCATGGACAGTAGCCTGTCAGACTCTTCTGTCCATGGAATTTTCCAGGCAAGAATACTGGAGTGGGTTGCCATTTCCTTCTCTCAGTCATGATCTTCCCTACCCAGGAATCAAACCTGAGTCTCTTGAGTTGACAGGTGGATTCTTTACCACTGCACTACCTGGGGCTATGTTAAAGCAAGTCTTTAGTAAAATACAATTAATGAAACATTTGAAAGTCTTCAAATGGGATCAAAGAGAACACTTAGTATTCTTACCGGAAACAAGGCATTGTCTTGTTCACCACCAACATTATCTGATTCTCCTGGGTTTCTGAGACTTGCTATGTTTTTAAATTAAAATTTGGTTGGTGCAAAAGCAATTGTGGTTTTGCATTGTTGATTTTTGCAGTTGGATAATGAACACATTCCTAAATAAATGTGGTTATGTTATACATTGTTTTAATGCACACTTCTCTGTGTATGATTTTTTGCTAATAACATTACTTGCTATTTATATTTTAGATTAGGAAAATGATGCTATACCAAAAGCACATTTAGGTGATTTTCTTATTTGAGTTAAAGATGTGTTATAAGGCAGCAGAGACAACTTACAACATCAACAATGCATTTGGCCCAGGAACTGCTAAGGAATGTACAGTGCAGTGGTTGTTCAAGAAATTTTGCAAAGGAGATGAGGGCCTTGAAGATGAGGAGCTCAGTGGCCAGCCATCAGAAGTTGACAATGACCAGTTGAGAGGATCATTGGAGCTTATCCTCTTAAAACTACACGAGAAGTTGCTAAAGAGCTCAGCATTGGCCATTTATGGTCATTCAACATTTGAAGCAAATTGGAAAAGTGAAAAAGCTTGGTTAATTGGGTATCTCATAAGCTGATCAAAAAAAATCGGTATTTTGAAGCATCATCTTCTCTTATTCTATGCAACTACAATGAACCACTTCTCTTTGCAATGTGCAATGAAAAGTGGATTGTATATGACAACTGGTGATAGCTGGACTGAGAAGATGCTCCAACGCACTTCCCAAAGCCAAACTTACACGAAAAAGAGGGCATGGTCACTGTTTGGTGGTCTGCTGCCCGTCTGATCCACTATAGCTATCTGAATCAGGAAAAACCATTACATCTGAGCAGTATGCTCAGCAAATCAGTGAGATGCACCTAAAACTGCAATGCCTACAGCTAGCATTGGTCAACAGAATGGGCCCAGCTCTTCTCCAAGATAAGGCCCAACTGCACGTCACACAACCAATACTTCAAAAGTTGAATGAATTGGCCTTATCTGCCATATTCACCTGACCTCTCACCAACCAACTACCACTTCTTTTTTTTTTTTTATTAGTTGGAGGCCAATTACTTCACAACATTTCAGTGGGTTTTGTCATACATTAACATGAATCAGCCATAGAGTTATACGTATTCCCCATCCCGATCTCCCCTCCCACCCCCCCCCTCCACCCGACTCCTCTGGGTCCTCCCAGTGCACCAGGCCCGAGCACTCGTCTCATGCATCTCACCCGGGCTAGTGACCTGTTTCACCATAGATAATATACATGCTGTTCTTTTGAAACATCCCACCCTCACCTTCTCCCACAGAGTTCAAAAGTCTGTTCTGTATATCTGTGTCTCTTTTTGTGTTTTGCATATAGGGTTATCATTACCATCTTTCTAAATCCCATATATATGTGTTAGTATGCTGTAATGTTCTTTATCTTTCTGGCTTACTTCACTCTGTATAATGGGCTCCAGTTTCATCCATCTCATTAGAACTGATTCAAGTGAATTCTTTTTAACAGCTGAGTAATATTCCATGGTGTTTATGTACCACAGCTTCCTTATCCATTCATCTGCTGATGGGCATCTAGGTTGCTTCCATGTCCTGGCTATTATAAACAGTGCTGCGATGAACATTGGGGTGCACGTGTATCTTTCAGATCTGGATTCCTCAGTGTGTATGCCTAGAAGTGGTATTGCTGGGTCATATGGCAGTTCTATTTCCAGTTTTTTAAGAAATCTCCACACTGTTTTCCATAGTGGCTGTACTAGTTTGCATTCCCACCAACAGTGTAAGAGGGTTCCCTTTTCTCCACACCCTCTCCAGCATTTATTGCTTGTAGACTTTTGGATAGCAGCCATCCTGACTGGCGTGTAATGGTACCTCATTGTGGTTTTGATTTGCATTTCTCTAATAATGAGTGATGTTGAGCATCTTTTCATGTGCTTGTTAGCCATCTGTATGTCTTCTTTGGAGAAATGTCTGTTCAGTTCTTTGGCCCATTTTTTGATTGGGTCATTTATTTTTCTGGAATTGCAACTACCACTTCTTTAATTGTCTTGACAACTTTTTACAGGGAAAATGCTTCCACAACCAGCAGGAAGTAGGAAAATGCTTTCCAGGAGTTCACTGAGAACCAAAGCATGAATTTTTACAGTACAGGAGTAAACAAACTTATTTCTCATTGGCAAAAATGTGTTGTATGTAATGGTTCCTATTTTAATTAACCTATTCTGATTGGTAAAGGTATGTTTGAATCTAGTTATAATTATTTAAAATTCACAGTCAAAAACCACAATTACCTTTTCACCGGCCCAATACCAAATTGACACAGACTTTATCTTATGTACCTATTTGTGGCATAAGAGTTTAAAAGATATTTACACTTGAGTACTAATATATGACACCTAAAATATAGTCAGTGATATGTGAGCTGATTAACAATTACATACTTTTTTGCATAATTTTTCATAATCTTTAAATACTCCATTTGTCATTGAGAAATGATATTAAAATTTATAGCCAGCTATTGTAAATTGCAATAAAGAAACACTTCATTAAGTTTTAGTAATAAAGAATGAAGGACATCTTTTAGAAATGAAATACTTATGGATTTAATTAAAATGTCAAATTGTTATTAAAACAAAGGTCATAATCATAAAATGTAATTGAAAGAAGTTCATTACCTGTACCCTAATGTGTTCCTTGCATTTCAAAATGCATATTCCATATTTGCCATTTAAAGAATAAATATCATCTCATTAAAATGAATGAACTAAGATAAGAAATATTATAAACTACATATTTTTAAGGAGTTTTTTCAGATATTCAGTTTTTTATTTGTGCAATTTACTGAAATCTCTAGATAAGTAAATTTTTTTTATAACATTGGAGGCAAATATAATGATGGTCTTCAATATACTAAAACTTTCTTTATGTCATGTAAGTACTATTCAAATCCTTAGAGTATTAGGTATTTATTGTCAACCTATCATTAAACTTCTGATTATGTATATAACTTGTGAATGTAACTACAAATGGTTATTAGTATTACATATTAAGTGATGTAAAGCATCATGCATTATAAAAAATTAAGCAGTATGTAGGATGTACACTTAAGGATTTGTTGTGGTTGGTATTGTTGCTCTTGTTCTAACTCTTTGGTGGTAGATGGAGGAACATAGTATAGTGGAAAGAATATTCCCCTGGGAATAATAAGAATTGCTTTAGCTGTGTGATAGAAATAAATCATCATATTTCCTTAGGCTGTTTTCTCCACATCTGTCAATAAGAAGATAAATGAATTCTATGATCCATTGTATATCTAAATCTATATTCTCAAAATCTTCATAGTGTACAGGAAATCATAGAAATTGTAGATACCTTTTATTTTCTGCCTGTGAAGAATGAGGTTAAAAGGTCATTTTCTGTCTTTTATTTTTGTAAGTCATGCAAGGAAATATATCCAGCATTTGTAGTCAAATGTACACAATGAATTATCTTCTAGATTTAAGAGCAGATTTGAGGATGCAAAAGACTATAATAATGATGCAAAATAGAAACTTTCTAGCATTACAGACACCATGATGAGGATGAACAAAACTCCTAATGAGATTTCAAACTTGTGGGTAAATTTGTTAATAATATTTTTTAATAAAGTTTATCTTTTGTGCTGATTTTTACTAGTACTTAAAATACACTCTTTGTAAATAATGAGATGGCAGTTAACCATAATAAGCTTGCTATATTTTACACTACATAATTTTTGAATTGTCAAATCCTTCCTCAAGCAATTCTACCCCTATACATAAATACCAATGAAACACAAAAATATTATAGGAAAGTGTTTTATGCTGTTGTTATTTTGAAGAGAAATAAGTAGTATCAATCCTTATTAATTAAGCAAAAAAAAAAAAAAAAAAAAATAGGAGAACCCCTGCCCTAAAATTATTTCACTTTATTTTGGTTGTCCAAAACAGAGGACAACATATATACAACACATAATTTACGATTGTATACACTGCTGTTTTTATTCTCTAATGGATATATTCTATTCTGTGAAATCAAATCCATGTAAAACTTTATTTGACATTCTTAATAATAGAATTTCTTTACTAACTGAAATATCCCTAAGGGGGAGAAATATGGCATTTCATGTACATAATGCAATCAGTATCAAGTTTATTTAATGATTTTATTTGTTTAAGGAACTAAACTTTCTGGATTAAATGTAACTTTAACAAAAAGTAAATCTCAAAAATTTAAATTGTCGGTCTAACAGCTTTAGAAATGAAGGTATGTTCAAGATGGTTTATTTACTAATAAATCATAATAAAGAAGCTTCAAAATGCACTGCATGTTTACCAGAAATAGAATTCTGACTGAAATATGTATGATCCTGACAGTAGGTTCTTATCCCACCACTAACTAGATTTCCCCTATTATTTTCTTACAGTGAAGCATCATATAAATTTGTTTAGGAAAGCAAATGACTCATTCTAGTGAAGAATTTTCAGTGAAGGTCTAATTACACTTTGGAACACAGGATTCTTCTCACTAACACTGAACAGCTTTTATTCTTTCACATTTTTGTGCTGTAATTCTGTGTGTCTGGTTTATCCCTCTTACCTATGTTGATATTCAAAAAATGAAAGGGACGCAAAATAAGTGCACTGATTTTTAGAGGAGCAAAGTGAATATTTAGTTGAAATCCTTAAAAAGCTACAATAATGTTAAATTCTACAAATATAAATTGATTTTAGATAGTTAATCTATTTTAGTTCTAACTCCCAAAATGTTAAATTATACTGTATATTGCAACATAACAATTACACTGCTGAGCAGAAATAATGAATATTTAAATTAGAAAGTATAAGCAACTGATATACACATTAGAGGTTTAAGATAATATAAAAATATTGCAGTAGGAGAAAAACTTTTCATATGATAAAATCAGTGAAAATACAAAAGAATCTCTACCTATTTTGATTATGTGATAAAAACTGAAATCTGGTGTTGGTTATATGAAAAGAAAAATGTTTTTAAACCTAAGCAATTATCATAGATGTACAAACCTGAGCTCTTGACTGATGGCCATTTAGCTCTATAGATTAAGCAACTCTAAGCAAAAAATTGTTGCATTTCAAAGTTTCATTTAAAGTTGTTTGCATCACTGAAATTTCACACAGAAATGCTGTGTGTCTGAAAAAAGGTATATGAGCATAATGCATCTGATAAGGAAATTTTAGAATGTATTACTAATGAACATGAAGCAGAAGTAGATGTTTCTCTGGAATTTGCTGTCTTTTTCTATGATCCAATGGATGTTAGCAATTTGATCTCTTGTTCCTCTGCCTTTTCTAAATCTATTTGGTACATTTGGAAGTTCTTGGTTCATGTATTACTGAAGCCTAGCTTGAAGGATGTTGACCATAACCTTGCTAGCATATGAAATGAGTGTAATTGTATGGTAGCTTGAACATTCTTTGGCGTTGCTTTCATTAGGATTAGAATGAAAACTGCTCTTTTTCAGTCCTATGGCCATTGCTGAGTTTTCCAAATTTGCTGACATTTTGAGTGTAGGACTTTAATAGCATCATCTTTTAGGATTTGAAATACCTTAGATGGAATTCCATAAACATCACTAGCTTTTGTCATAGTAATGCTTCTTAAAGTACACTTGACTTCACACTCCAGATGTCTGGGTCTAGGTGAGTGACTACACCATCGTGGTTACCGGGTTATTAAGACTTTTTTTGTTATAGTTTTTCTGTGTGTCCTTATCACATCTTTTTAATCTCTTCTGCTTCCTCTAGGTCCTCATCATTTCTGTCCTTTTTGTGTCCATCTTTACAAAAAGTGTTCCCTCAGTAGCTCCAATTTTCTTCAAGAGATCTTTAATCTTTTCCATTCTATTGTTTCCCTCTATTTCTTTGCATTGTTAATTTAAGAAGGCTTTCTTATCTCTCATTTTCCTGTAGAAAATTCTTAAAGAGATGGGAATACCAGACCACTTTACCTGTCTCCTGAGAAACCTGTATGCAGGTCAAAAAGCAACAGTTAGAACTGGATATGGAACAATTGACTGGTTCAAAATTGGGATGAAGCACATCAAGGCTGTATGTTGTTTCCCTGCTTATCTGACATATGCAGAGCTTCTGTTGTTGATGTTCAATGGCCAAGTCATGCTGGACTCTTTGTGACCCCTTGGACAGCAGAATGCCAGATCTTCCTGTCCTTTACTGTCTCTCAGAGTTTGCTCAAACTCATGTTCTGAGGCGGTGATTCCATTCAGTCCTAATTCTCTGTCATCCCCTTCTCCTCCTGCCCTCCATCTTTCCAAACATCAGGGTCTTTTCCAATGAGTTGGCTCTTCATACCAGGTGCTTAAAGTGTTGGAGCTTCAGCATCAGTCCTTACAATGAATATTCAGGGTTGATGTCCTTTAGGATTGACTGGTTTGGTCTCTTTGCCATCCAAGGGATTCTACAGAGTCTTCTCCAGCACTACAATTTGAAAGTATTAATTCATTTGTGCTCAGCCTTCTTTATGGTCTGGATTCTCACATTCATACATTTCCACTGGAAACATCATAGATATTTGACTACTGGAAACAATATAGCTTTGACTATGTGGACTTTTGTCAGCAAAGTGATGTCTCTGCTTTTTAATACCCTGTTCAGCTTTGTCATAGCTTTTCTACCAATGAGCAAGCATCTTTAAATTTCATGGTTGCTGTCACCGTTTGCAGTGATTTCAAAATCCCCCAAAATAAAACCTGCTACTGTTTCCATTTTTCCCTGTTTATTTGCCGTGAAATGATGGGACCAGAAGCCATAATCTTAGTCTTTTGTATGTTGAGTTTTAAGCCAGCTTTTTCACTCTCCTCTTTCATCCTCAAGAGTCTCTTTAGTTCCTGTTCACTTTCTGCCATTACAGTGTATTATCTGCATCTCAGGTTGTTGATATTTTGCCTACAATTTTTTGTATGTTTTGTCTTCCTTTTTTTAATTAATTAATTTATTTTAATTGGAGGCTAATTACTTCACAATATTGTGGTGGTTTTTGCCATGCATTGACATGAATCAGCCATGGGTGTACATGTCCCACCATCCTGAATACCTCGCCCACCTCCCTCCCCACCCCATCCCTCTGAGTTGTCCCAGAGTCCCAGATTTGAGTGCCCTGCTTCTTTTACATATGGCAATATACGTGTTTCAATGCTATTCCCTCATATTGTCCCACCCTCACCTTCTCCCACATAGTCCAAAAGTCTGTTCTTTATATCAGTGTCTCTTTTACTGTCTTGTATATAGGATCATTCATTACCATCTTTCTAAATTCCATATATATTCATTAATTTACTGTATTGATGTTTCTCTTTCTGGCTTACTTCTCTCTGTATAATAGGCTCCAGTTTCATCCACCTCGTTAGAACTGACTCAAATCCATTCTTTTTTATGGCTGAGTAATATTCCATTATATATATGTGCTACAACTTTCCTACCCATTTGTCTGCTGATAGGCATCTAGGTTGCTTCCATGTCCTGGCTATTGTAAACAGTGCTGCAATGAATATTGGGGTACACGTGTCTCTTTCAGTTCTGGTTTCTTAGGTGTGTATGCCCAGCAGTGGGATTGCTTGGTCATATGCCAGTTCTATTTTCAGTTTTTTAAAGAACTCTTTACACTGTTCTCCATAATGGCTGTACTAGTTTGCATTCCCACCAACAGTGTTGGTAGGAATTGAGGGCTGCCTTTTCTCCACAACCTCTCCAGCATTTATTGTTTGTAGACTTTTTGATGGCAGCCATTTTGACCTGTGTGAGATGGTAACTCATTGTGGTTTTGATTTGCATTACTCTGATAATGAGTGATGTTGAGCATCTTTTCATGTGTTTGTTTATCATCTATATGTCTTCTTTGGAGAAATGTCTGTTTAGTTCTTAGGCCCATTTTTTGATTGGGTTGTTTATTTTTCTGTTATTGAGCCGTATGAGCTGCTTGTATATTTTGGACATTAATTCTTTGTCAATTGCTCCCTTTGCTATTATTTTCTCTCATTCTGAAGGCTGCCTTTTCACCTTGCTTATAGTTTCCTTCCTTGTGCAAAAGCTTTTAAATTTAATTGGGTCCCATTTGCTCTTTTTGTTTTAATTTCCATTACCCTGGGAGGTGGATCATAGAAGATCTTGCTATGATTTATGTCAGAAAGTGTTCTGCCTATGTTTTCCTCTAAGAATTTTATAGTTTCTGGTCTTATATTTAGGTCTTTAATCCATTTTTAACTTTGTATATGGTGTTAGACAATGTTCTAGTTTCATTCTTTTACAGGTGGTTGACCAGTTTTCCCAGCAGCACTTGTTAAAGAGATTGTCATTTCTCTATTGTATATTTTTGCCTCCTTAGTCAAAGATAAGGTGTCCATAGGTATGTGGATTCATTTCTGGGCTTTCTATTTTCTTTCATTTACCTATATTTCTGTCTTTGTGCCAATACCATACTGTCTCGATGATTGCACCTTTGTAGTATATTCTGAAGTCAGGCAGGTTTATTCCTCTGGTTCCATTCTTCTTTCTCAAGATTGCTTTGGCTATTTGAGGTTTTTTGTGTTTACATACAAATTGTGAAATTATTTGTTCTAGTTCTGTGAAAAAGGCCATTGGTAGTTTGATGGGTATTGCCTTAAATCTATAGATTGCTTTTGTTAATATATTCATTTTCACTATATTGTTTCTTCTAATCCTTGAACATGGTATATTTCTCCATCTATTTGTGTCATCTTTAATTTCTTTTATCAATGTTTTATAGTTTTCTATATACAGATCTTTTAGTTCTTCAGGCAAATTTATTCCTATTTTTTCTTTTCATTGCACTGTGAATGTGATTGTTTCCTTAATTTCTCTTGTTGTTTCCCATTCTTAGTGTATACAAATGCAAGGGATTTATGTGCATTAATGTTATATCCTAGAACTTTACTATAATCATTGCTCAGCTCTAGTAATTTTCTGGTGGTGTCTTTAAAGCTTTCTACGTAGAGAATCATGTTATCTGCAAACAGTGAGAGTTTTACTTCTTTTCCAATCTGGATTTCTTTAATTTCTTTCTCTTCTCTGATTGCTGTGGCTAGAACTTCCAAAACTGTGTTGACTAGTAGTGGTGAGAGTGGACACCATTGTCTTGTTTCTGTTTTTAGCAGAAATGGCTTTCAATTTTTTGCCATTGAGGATAATGTTTGCTGTGGGTTTGTCATATATGGCTTTTATTATGTTGAGCTACGCTCCTTCTATGCCTGCTTTCTGGAGAGTTTTTATCATAAGTGGATGTTGAATTTTGTCAAAGGCTTTCTCTGCATCCATTGGGATAATCATATAGTTTTTATCTTTCACATGGTGTATCACATTGATTTTTTGCAAATATTGAAGAATATTTGCATCCCTGGGATAAAGTCCATTTGGTCATGATATATGATCTTTTTAATATATTGTTGGATTGTTTGCTATTATTTTGTTGAGGATTTTTGCATTAATGTTCATCAGTGATAGTGGCCTGTAGTTTTCTTTTTTTGTGTAACATCTTTGTCTTGATTTGTTATTAGGGTGATGGTGGCTTCATACAATGAGTCTGGGAATTTGCCTTCTGCTGCAATTTTCTGGATGAGTTTGAATAAGATAGGTGTTAGCTCTTCTCTAAATTTTTGGTAGAATTCAACTGTGAAGCCATCTGGTCCTGCGCTTTTGTTTGTTGGAAGATTTTTTATTACAGCTTTGGTTTCCATGCTTGTGATGGGTGTGTTAAGATTTTCTATTTCTTCCTGTTTCAATTTTGGAAGGTTATAATTATCTAAGAATTTGTCCATTTCTTCCAAGTTGTCCATTTTATTGGCCTATAGTTGCTGATAGTAGTCTCTTACGATCTTTGGTATTTCTGTGTTGTCTTTTGTGATTTCTCCATTTTCATTTCTAATTTTGTTGATTTGATTCTTCTCCCCTTTTTTCTTGATGAGTCTGGTTAATGGTTTTTCTATTTTATTTATCATCTCAAAAAACCAGCTTTTAGTTTTGCTGATTTTTGTTATAGTTTCCTTCATTTCTTTTTCACTTATTTCTGCTCTGATTTTTATGATTTATTTCCTTCTACTAACTTTGGGGTTCCTCTTTTCTTCTTTTTCTAGTTGCTTTAGATGTAAAGTTAGGTTGTTTGTTAGATGTTTCTCTTGTTTCTTGAGGTATACTCGTACTGAGATGCATCTCCCTCTTAGAACTGCTTTTACAGAATCCCATCGGTTTTGGGTTGTCACATTTTTGTTTTCATTTGTTTGAATGCATATTTTGGTTTCCTTTTTTATTTATGCCATGATCTGTTGCTTGTTCAGAAGTGTGTTGTTTAGCCTCCATATGTTTGTATCTTTAATAGTATTTTTTCTGTAGTTGACATCTAATCATACCATATTGTTATCAGAAAAGATGCTTGAAATGATTTCAATTTTTATAAATTTACCAAGGCTAGATTTATGGTCCAGGATATGATCTATTCTAGAGAATGTTCTGTGTGCACTTGAGAAAAAGGTGAAGTCTGTTGCTTTGGGGTGAAATGCCCTATAGATATCAATTAGGTCTGACTGGTCCATTGTATCATTTACAGCTTGTGTTTCCTTGCTAATTTTCTGTTTGGTTCACCTATCCCTAAGTTTAGTGGGGTATTAAAGTCCCCCACTATTATTGTGTTACTGTTAATTTCCCCTTTCATATTTGTTGGTATTTGCCTTACATATTGATGTGCTCCTATTTTGGGTGCATATATATTTATAAATGTTATATCTTCTTTTTGTATTGATCCTTTGATCATTATGTAATGTCCTTTGACTCTTATCACGGTTTTTATTTCAAAGTCTATTTTTTTCTGATATGATTATTACTACTCCTGCTTTATTTTGGCCCCCTTTTAATGAATATCTTTTTCCAGTCCTTCACTTTCAGTCTGTTTGTGTCCCTAAGCTTGAGGTGAATCTCTTGTACACAGCAAATATAGGGATCTTGTTTTTGTATCCATTCAGCCAATCATTGTCTTTTGGTTGAAGCATTTAGACCATCTACATTTAAGGTGATTATTGATAAGTATCTTCCCGTTAAATTTTACTTTGTTGTTTTGGGTTTGATTTTATAAACCTTTCTGTGTTTCCTGTCTAGAGAAGATCCTTTAGCATTTGTTGAAGAGCTGGTTTGGTGGTGCTGAACTTTCTCAGCTTTTGCTTGTCTGTAAAGCTTTTGATTTCTCCGTCAAATGTGAATAAGATCCTTGCTGGGTAGAGTAATCTTGGTTGCAGGTTTTTCTCTCTCATCACTTTAGGTATGTCCTGCCATTCCCTTATGGCCTGGAGAGTTTCTATTGAAAGGTCAGCTGCTATCCTTATGGGGATCCCCTTGTGTGTTATTTGTTGCTTTTCCCTTGCTGCTTTTATATTTGCTTTTTGTGTTTGATGTTGCTTCGTTTGATTAATATGTGTCTTGGGGTGTTTTGTGCTGGATTTAAACTCTCTGGGGCTCTCTAGGTTTCTCAGACTTGGGTGGCTATTTTCTCCCCATGGAGTTTTCGACTATGATCTACTCAAGTATTTTCTCGTGCCCTTTCTTTTTGGCTTCTTCTTCTGGGACACCTATTATTCTAATGTTGGGGCATTTTACATTGTCCCAGAGTTCTGAGGTTGTCCTCATTTCTTTTAACTCTATTTTTATTTTTTCCTCTCTGCTTCATTTATTTATGCCATTCTATCTTCCACCTCATGTATCCTCTCTTCTGCCTCAGTTATTTTACTGTTGGTTCCCTCCAGAGTGCTTTTGATCTCGGTTATTGAATTATTCTTTATTGATTGATTCTTGTTTATTTCTTCTGGATCCTGGATTGCATCTTCTCAATCCTTGGCTCTAGCCTATTTATAGTTCCATTTTTTTTTTTTTTTAAGATTTTGGATCATCTTTATGATCATTATTCTGAATTTGTTTTCAGGTAGACTCCCTATCTCCTCCTCTTTTGTTTGGTTTGGTGATTATTTATCATGTTCTTTCACCTGTTGAATATTTCTCTGCCTTTTCATTTTGTTTAGATTGCTGTGTTTGTGGTGCCCTTTCTGCAGGCTGGAAGTTCGTGGTTTCTCTTAATTGTGGAGTCTGATCCCTGTGGGTGGGATTTGACCAATGGCTTATCCAGATTTGCTGGTTGGGGGAGGTTGTGTCTGTGTTATGGTGGGTGGAATTCTTCTCTCTGGAGTGCAATGAAGTATCCCATAGTAAGTTTTGGGGTGTCTATGGGTTTAGCATGGTTTTGGGACGCTCGTCTTTTAATGTTCAGGGTTTCGTTCTTCTTTTTCTAGAGAATTATCATGGTGCGTCTTGCACTGAATTTAGTTGACTCTTGGGTGGAGCTTGGTTTCAGTGTAGTTGTGGAGACTTTTGAGTGAGCTCTTGTCTATACATGTTCACTGGAGTCAGGAGTTCTCAGATGTTCTAAAGATTTGGAGTTAAACTTACTGCCTCTGGCTTTTGGTCCTCCCTCAAGACTTCTCCATCCATAGAACATAGAAGTTAAAATCCTTAGGGTTATTGGTGAAACAATTCTCCACAGCCAGGAACACCCAGACAGATTTAAAAAGTTATATAGAGAAGAGAAGAGGAAGCAGGAAGATAGATGTTACCAGGAGGAGAAAAGGGAGAGTCAAAAGGAGAAAAAGGAATCTAGCCATTAATCTAATCCCTAAGTGCTCTCCATAGCCTGGAACACCCAGAGAGATTCACAGAGTTATGTAGAGAAGAGAAGGGAAAGGAAGGAGATAGAGGTGACCTGGGGGAGAAAAGGGAGAGTTAAGAGGGGAGAGAGCAATCAAGCCAGTAATTAAATCCCTAATTGAAAATGGATACTGAAGATTAGATTCTTAGAGGTGCAAACTTGATAACAAATATCAAAAAGCAAAGATTAAGAACCTACAGTAGAGGATAGACTCTCAAAAATACAATATAAAAATACAAACATATATTAATCACAATAATTCTTAAAATATAGAATTTGCTTTTTTAATGAAATAGGATTTTTATTTTTTGGAAAGGTAAAGAAGTAATAAATAGCAAAGTTTTCCTTTTTTTAATTAAAAAGTGATAATAAAATATATATATATATATCTAGCTAGGAGTTTCTCTGAAACTGTTGTGGGCAGTGTGGGGTCAGTTCCATGTGAGATAGTCCCTTGTTCCAGATTCTACTTGTTCTCAAGGTGTATAGTTGCCCCTCAAATATCTCCAGTATTAAATGCAGGGTTTTAATCTGTTGCACGTGTTACTTTCAGACCATTCCCCCTTCTTTGTTTATTTTGGCTTCCACTGTTTGAAGTCTCTTCAGTGTCTAATTTCCGCCCTGACAAGGGGGTGAAGTTCAGTTCAGTTCAGTCCCTCAGTCGTGTCCAACTTTTGCGACCCCATGGACTGAAGCATACCAGGCTTCCCTTTCCATCACCAACTCCCAGAGCTTACTCAAACTCATGTCCGTTGAGTAGGTGATGCCATTCAACCATCTCATCCTCTGTCGTCCCCTTCTCCTCCTGCCTTCAATCTTTCCCAGCATCAGGGTCTTTTCCAATAAGTCAGCTCTTCACATCAGGTGGCCAAAGTATTGGAGTTTCAGCTTCAGCATCAGTCCGTCCAATGAATATTTAGGACTGATTTCCTTTAGGATGGACTGATTGGATCTCCTTGCAGTGCAAGGGACTCTCAAGAATCTTCTCAGAAGCATCAATGCTTTGGCACTCAGTTTTCTTTATAGTACAACTCTCACATCCATACATGACTACTAGAAAAACCATAGCTTTGACTAGATGGACCTTTGTTGGCAAAGTAATGTCTCTGCTTTTTAATATGCTGTCAGGTTGCTCATAACTTTTCTCCAAGGAACAAGTGTCTTTTAATTTCATGGCTGCAGTCACCATCTTCAGTGATTTTGGAGCCACCAAAATTAAAGTCTCTCACTCTTTCCATTGTTTCCCCATGTATTTACCGTAAAGTGATGTGACCGGATGCCATGATCTTAGTTTTCTGAAAGTTGAGTTTTAAGCCAACTTTTTCACTCTCCTCTTTCACTTTTATCAAGAGTTTTTCTTCTTCACTTTCTGCCATAAGGGTGGTGTCATCTGCATATCTGAGGTTATTGATAATTCTCCCCGCCGTCTTGATTCCAGCTTCAGCTTTATCCAGTCCAACATTTCTCTTGATGTGCTCTGCATATAAGTTAAATAAGCATGGTGACAATATACGACCTGGACATATTTCTTTCCTGATCTGGAACCAGTTTGGTTTTCCATGTCCAGTTCTAACTGTTGCTTCCTGACCTGCATATAGATTTCTCAGGAGGCAGGTCAGATGGTCTGCTATCCCCACTTCTTGAAGAATTTACCACAGTTTGTTGTGATCCACACAGTCAAAGGTTTTGGCATAGTCAATAAAGCAGAAATAGATGTTTTTCTGGAACTTTCTCACTTTTTGAACAATCCATTGGATGTTGGTAATTTGATCTCTGGTCCCCCCTGCATTTTGTAAATCCATCTGAACATCTGGAAGTTCACGGTTCATGTGCTGTTGAAGCCTGACTTGGAGAATTTTGAGCACTATTTTGCTAGCGTGTGAGATGAGTGCAATTGTGCGGTAGTTTGAGCATTCTTTGGTGTTACCATTCTTTGGGATTGGAATGAAAACTGACCTTTTCTAGGCCTGTGGCCACTACTGAGTTTTCCAAATTTGGTGGCATATTGAATGTAGCACTTTCACAGCATCATCTTTTAGGATTTGAAATAGGTCAACTGGAATTTGCCTCCTTAAGTAGGTTTATTATCTTTTTGATGTGATAGTAAATGGGACTTTCTTTAATTTCTCTTTCTTATTGTTCACTGTTCAGTTCACTCAGTCATGCCCGACTCTTTGTGTTCCCATAGACTGCAACATGCCAGGCTCTCTGTCCGTCACCAATTCCCAGAGCTTGTTCAAGCTCACATCCATCAAGTCGGTGATGCCATTCAACCATCTCATGCTCTGTCATCCCCTCTCCTCCCGCCTTCAATCTTTCCCAGCATCAGTGTCTTTTCCAGTGAGTCAGTTCTTTGCATCAGGTGGCCAAAGTATTGGAGTTTCAGCTTCAGCATAAGTCCTTCCAATGAATATTCAGGAGTGATTTTCTTAGGGATTGACTAGTTTGATGTCCTCACAGTCCAAGGGACTCTCAGGAGTCTTCTCCACAGCACAGTTCTAAAGCATCAATTCTTCATTTCTCAGCTTTCTTTATAGTCCAACGCTCACACACACTCCAGTACCCTTGCCTGTAAAAATCCCATAGATGTAGAAGCTTGGTAGGCTACAGTCCAAGGAGTCACAAAGATTTGGACACGACTGAGCTTCTCTCTTTCTTTCTCACATCTGTACATGACTACTGGAAAAACCATAGCTTTAACCTCAAGCACCTATGTTGGCAAAGTAATGCTGCTTTTTAGTATGCTGTCTAGGTTGGTCATAGCTTTTCCTCCAAGGAGCAAGCCTCTTTTAATTTCATGGCTGCAGTCACAATCTGCAGTGATTTAAGAGCCTAAGAAAACAAAATCTCTCACCGTTTTCATTGTTTCCCCTATTTGCCATCTATTTGCCATAAAGTGATGGAGCTGGATGCCATGATCTTATTCAAGACATTTCTGTGCATTAATTTTATATATCTTGCAACTTTATCAAATTCATTGATGAACTCTAGCAGTATTCTGATAGTATCTTTTAGGATTTTCTATGTATGGTATCATGTCATCTGCAAACAATGACAATTTTACTTCTTTTCCAGTTTGGATTCCTTTTATTTCTTTTTCTTTTCTGACTACTGTGGCTGGAACTTTTAAAACTATATTCAGTAAAAGTAGTGTGTGTGGACATCCTTGTTTTTTTTTTCCTGATCTTAGGGGAATTTTTTTCTCTTTTTCCTCATTGAGAATTAGGTTTGCTGTGGGTTTGTCATATATAGACCTTATTATGTTGAGATATGTTCCCTACATGCCCACTTCATGGAGAGCCTTTAATAATAAATGGGTGTTGAGTTTTGCAAAACCGTTTTATGCATCTATTGAGATGATTATAGGATTTTTATTCTCAAGCTTGTTAACATGTTTTATTCATATTGATTGATCTGGATATATTGAAGAATCCTGTATGGCTGGGATAAATCTCCTATTGTATGATCCTTTTAATATGTTGCTGCATTCCATTTGCTAGTATTTTGTCAAGTATTTTGTGTTTATTTTCATCAGTGATATTGGCAGGTAATTCTCTCTCTCTCTCTCTCTTTTTTTTTTTTTTTTTTTTTTTTTGTGGTATCCTTGTTTGGTTTTGATATCAGGGTGATGGCGACCTCATAGAATGAACTTGGGAGTCTTCTTTCCACTGCAATTTACTGGAAAATTTTCAGAAAGATAAGTGCTAACTCTGCTCTATATGTTTGATAGCATTTCCCTTTGTAGCCATATGTTCCTGGACTTTTGTTTGTTGGAAGATTTTGAATCACAGTTTCAATTTCAATACTTATGATTGATTTGCTTATATTTTCTATTTTTTTTTCTGATTCAGACTTGAGAGTTTGTGCCTAAATTTTTTTTCCTTTTCTTCTTTGTGGTCCCTTTTCATGGCATATAATTGCTTGTGGTCATCTCTTATGATCCTTTATATTTCCATGGTGTTAGTTGTAACTTTTCACTTTTAATTTCTAACTTTATTGATTTAAGCACTCTCCCTTTTTCTTGATGAATATGGATAAAGATTTATAAATTTTGTTTATATTTTCAAAGATCCAGCTTTTAGTTTTGTTCATCTTTTCTCTTGTTTTCCTCATTTACATTTCACTTGCTTCTGCTCTGACATTTATGATTTCTTTCCTCCTACTGATTTTGGATTTTCATTGTTCTCTTTTCTCTGTTTGCTTTATGTGTAAGGTGAAATTATATACCTGGGAGTTTTCTTGTTTATTTGTTTCCTGGGGTAAGATCATATTGCATTAATCTTTCCTCATATAACTGCTTTGCTGCATCCCATGGGTTTTGGATTGTCATGTTTTCATTGTCATTTTTCTCTAGGTATTTTTTGAGTTCCTCTTTCATTTCTTCAGTGATCTGTTGGTTGTTTCATAATATTTTGTTTAGGCTTCATGTATTTGTGCTTTTTATAGATTTTTTAAAAGGTAATATATTTCTAATCTCATAGAGTTGTGTTCAGGACAGATACTGCATATGATTTCAATTTCCTTATATTTACCAAGGCTCAATTTGTGGCCCAATATATGATCAATACTGGAGAATGTCTCATGTGCATGTGGGAAGAAAATGTATTCTGTTGCTTGTGGATGGAATGTTCTGTAAGTATCAGTTAAGTACATCTGATCTAGTATGTCATTTAAAGCCTGTGTTTCCTTACTGATTTTCTGTCTGGATGCTCTGTCCAGTGAAGTCACATCCCAGAATTGCAGTAATTGTGCACTGGACCCTCTGTGGGATCTATGGGGGAGCTCAGAATTCTTGCCTTGTCCAGTCCCCCCATGTATGTGCCCATGAAGCCCACTGCTGCTAAAGCTAGACCCATCTCTGCTGCAAGAGAGAACTCATCTGTTTGAATGTTCCACAGGCACTGAGTTTATGAAGCCAGTAGTGGGGTTTGTAAATCTGTGGTTCCTGCATCTGTAAGGACAGATTTCAACTCCTCTTCTTTAGTTGCATAGCTCCTAGGGTTCAGCTGTGGTTTCAGCCTCACTTCTCTGTTTAGAATTCCCTCTGGTGTCTGCTCCCAAGGCTGCCCAGGAGCACACACGTACTTTTTGCTGGCTGGTGGCAGAGCTATGGCAGGTGGGGCCTGTGGGCCCACTGGGGGCTGGTGTAAGTAATACAGGGTTTTTCAATACAATCCCAAATTTCTCAGTAATGAAGTTCCAAGAACAAAATAGATATTCAACAGAGATCTAATTTTTTTCCCTAGGCAGTCATATTTTATAAATTATAATAAGGAATATTTTATAGTTTAAAGTATTGACCTCATTTTAATGTGTAATTCATTTAAAAACTATTAGGTAATTAAGACTAACTCTTCAGTTTTGAAAATATGTCAGATATTTCTGAACCCCTAAAAATAAAAGATTAAAAGTATAAAATGGCCATCTAATATCTTCAAATTAATCATAAAATGTTACTAATGGATGGCATTTGAAAATTTTCCAAGCAAAACTTCTATAAAACTCATGGATCCTAATGGTAAGTCAGAAAATATTTCATGGTCACATATGGCTGCTTCTAAATAACATTATTCAGTGATACTCATTCTACTTATCTTCATGAAGTGAAGTTCAAAATCTGTTATATAACTTGATAAATAAGAGAATACTGCCATATATTTCTTCAATTGTAACTGCACTGAAAACATTTCCAAAAAGTATGCCACTGAGCTTTATACTAGAGCTGCCCAATTCTATGATTAAAGTTATATTTACTATTTATAAAATTTGGAATAGTTACAAACACAGGATTTTAAAACTATTAAAGGAAACAATATAAAGAAGACTAGATACAGGATTTTTATTTTTCAATTAGAGGAAAATTCCTTTACAATGTTGTGTTGGTTTTCGATGTATATAGCAAACCAGCCACAATTATACATGTTGTGCCTTATTTTTGAGCCTCCCTTCTTGCTCCCTTCCTTCCAGGTTGTCACAGAGCACCCAGCTGGACTCCCTGTGTTATGTAGCAGCTTACCACTGGCTATATATTTGAGTCCTCATAGTGTATGACCAACTAGCATTTTGCTACATTTGGATTACCATTTATTTCTCTCCTTGTATACACATGTGTGTATAAATAGTATATGAATGTGTGTTTTTGTATAGAAATTTGTTGAATTATTTTACACTGGATTGAAAACATGACACTCCTTTACCTATAAATATTTGTGTTTTTTAATATTTCAGTGTTTTCCACCTCAAAAGAAGAATATTCCCTTACTTAACTGTATCAAATTATCAACATTTAACTTTGATGCAATTCTATTATCTATATTCAATATTCAAATCTCATCAACAGTCTCAATGTCAAATAGTTTAATTTGTGGGGCAAGTAACTTAAAGCTTTTCCTGGGTTAGCCAGATGTCTAAACTGGCATCTCTTCTTTGCACCATTTCAAGCACATCATTTCCTCTTTGACATTTACATTGAAATACAACTGTTAAATTTCTCAGTGCTATAGAACACATCTTGAATTTTTGAATGAATATGCACACTTACCTTGCAGGAAATTCTGTGTTGGTCAACTAGCTTCTTTGGAAGCTCATAGAGAATAATGCTTGTGATATATAATAACACCTCTGCATGTTGAATTATTATAATCAATTGTTCCCCCTGTACATTTCCCACTGCTTCATGTTGCATTTGCATAATGAAAATGTCAGTAATACCAAGACACAATTTGAAGACTTTTCATAGCCAAGGGACAAAAAAACTTCTCAGTCACAATGGAAAAGCAGAGAACTACTTGGAATTGATAGCAAATCCAAGCTGCCAGGGTAGATTCTGTTTTAGAGTGGCAGTATATTGTCCTTTAACTGTTGAACAGAGAAAACCTTCCTTTCATGTATTAATAAAGAGAATGAGATCTACTACATGAAGAAGTGAGGAATATTTTGCCCATGTGAGGCTTCTAGGTTAACCTGAATGGTGAACTGTACTGCAGCATTTACTCTAGAGATATTTTCTTTACCACATAACTAATTAGTTAAAATGAGCTAAATACTTATTTGGCTATCTTGAAAAGGTAGTCTTAGCAGTCCTAAGGGTAAACAATATTACTGTGAGTCAATATAACCAAACTATTTGTATTAATTTGCCTTCAAATTAACTCTTTGTCTATATACATTTATTGCATTTAAATGGCCCACCATTAATATTATGTCTCCATCTATAAATAATATTATGTTGACTTATAATTCTTTTTCATTTGGGGAATGCTGTTTTTAGAAAGAACAGAACATTTTTTACTTATAAGTAACCTGACAAGCATATGTATATCTCTCCCTTCCCATTACTACTTCTCTTTTTTTTTATTTTATTTTTATTTTTTTTCCAGTGGGTTTTGTCATACATTGATATGAATCAGCCATAGAGTTACACATATTCCCCATCCCGATCCCCCCTCCCACCTCCCTCTCCCCCCGATTCCTCTGGGTCTTCCCAGTGCATCAGGCCTGAGCACTTGTCTCATGCATTCCACCTGGGCTGGTGGTCTGTTTCACCATAGATAATATACATGCTGTTCTTTCGAAATATCCCACCCTCACCTTCTCCCACAGAGTTCAAAAGTCTGTTCTGTACTTCTGTGTCTCTTTTTCTGTTTTGCATATAGGGTTATCGTTACCATCTTTCTAAATTCCATATATATGTGTTAGTATGCTGAAATGTTCTTTACCTTTCTGGCTTACTTCACTCAGTATATTCTAAATCAAATATTCTATATTCCTAACAGATAAATTCCTACTTCCTGTACTACATATACTTCCAGTCATTTCTCCTGAATAATCCCAGAGTGACCTTTGAAAAATTCTTACTCAGCTATGTTTATTTTCCCTGATTTAAATAATTCAAAAACTTCCCATAGTTGAAAAAAAAAAAGTACTCAACATGACTGTTAAAATCTGCCTATTAAAATGATATTTTTCTCTCAGCACCTTCTGAACACTCCTCAAATGCAAATGACCACATTATAGCTTTTAGGTAATTGTTTCTATATTTGTTTGTTTTGATTTTCCCATAGGAATTTCTTTTAGCCATACCGTGTACTATTCATTCAAAGCAATGGTAAAATAATAGCTTTTAAAGCCAAAGAGACTAATGTCTAAATTTAGCTAATGACTATATTTCACACACTACATATTTACTAATAATACCCATGACTAATTTTGCAACTGGAAGTTTGCACCTCTTCAGTTAAGTTCAGTTAAATCACTCAGTTATGTCCGACTCTTTGCGACAATATGGAATGCAGTACACCAGGTTTCCCTGTCCATCACCAAATCTTGCAACTTACTCAAATTAATGTCCATCGTGTTGGTGATGCCATCCAACCATCTCATACTCTTTCATCCCCTGCTCCTGCCTTCAATCTTTCCCCGCATCAGGTTCTTTCCCAATGAGTCAGTTCTTCGCACCAGGTGGCCCAAGTATTGGAGCTACAGCTTCAGCATCAGTCCTTCCAATGAACACTCAGAACTGATTTCCTTTAGGATGAACTAGTTGGATCACCTTGCAGTCCAAGAGACTCTCAAGAGTCTTCTCTAACACCACAGTTCAAAAGCATCAATTCTTCAGTGCACAGTTTTTTTATGGTTCAAATTTCACATCCATACATTTTGACAAAGTAATGCCTCTGCTTTTTAATATGCTGTCTAGGTTAGTGATAGATTTTCTCCCGAGGAGCAAGCGCCTTTTAATTTTTTGGCTGCAGTCACAATCTGCAGTGATTTTGGAGCTCCCCAAAATAAAATCTCTCACCGTTTCCATTGTTTCCCCATCAATTTGCCATGAAGTGATGGGACCGGATGCCATGATCTTAGTTTTATGAATGTTTAGTTTTAAGTCAGTTTTTTAAACTCTGCTCTTTCACTTTCATCAAGAGCCTCTTTGGTTTTTCTTTGTTTTCTGCCATAAGGGTGGTGTCATCTGCATATCTGAGGTTATTGATATTTCTCCTGGCAATCTTGATTCCAGCTCGGACTTCATCCAGCCCAGCATTTTGCATGCTGTACTCTTTATATAAGTTAAATAAGCAGAGTGACAATATAGAGCCTTGATGTATTCCTTTCCTGATTTGAAGTAGTATGTCATCCCATGTCCAATTCTAACTGTCCATATTTCTCCAGGCACTCTGTCTATCAGAGATAGATAGATCCTTTGAATCTATTTCTCACTTCCCCTGTATAATCGTAAGGGATTTGATTTAGGTCATGTCTGAATAATCCAATGATTTTCCCTGCTTTCTTCATTTTAAGTCTGAATTTGTCAATAAGGAGTTCATGATCTGAGCCACAGTCAGCTCCTGGTCTTGTTTTTGCTGACTTTATCGAGCTTATCCATCTTTGGCTGCAAAGAATATAATCAATCTGATTTCTGTGTTGACCATCTGGTGATGTCCATGTGTAGAGTCTTCTCTTGTGTTGTTGGATGAGGGTGTTTGCTGTGACCAGTGCATTCTCTTGGCAGAGCTCTCTATTTGCCCTTTGCCCTGCTTCATTCCATACTCCAAGGCCAAATTCACCTGTTACTCCAGGCAAATTTGTATCTATTTCTTTCCTCCTCTTTCTACCCTTCCATCTGGAAAACACCTGTTTGTTCTCTGCGTCTATGGCCCTTTTTATGTTTTTTATGTCTGCCCATTTGTTTTGTTTTTCATACTCCAAGTATGCATATGTGCATGCTAAGTTGCTTCAGTTGTGTCCAACTCTGTTACCCTATGGACCTAGCCAACCAAGTTCCTCTGGCTGGGATTCTCCAGGCAGGGATTCCTGTGCCCTTCTCTTCAGATCTTTTGAACCTAGTGATCGAACCTGCATCTCTTATCCCTCCTGCATTGGCAGGCATGTTCTTTACCACTAGCACTACCTGGGAAGTCCATTCCAAATATAGGTGAAATGAAAAAGCATTTGTCTTTCTCTTTCTGAGGTATTTCTTTTTGCGTGATACCCTTTCGGTCCACCAATGTTGTTGCAGATGGCAAGATTTTATTCATTTTTATGGCTGAGTAATATTCAGTCATGTACTTATATACTACAATTTTTTTATCCACTCATCTGTTGATGGACATGTAGGCTCCTTCCATATCTTGGCTATTATAAATAATGCCATTTTAATAATGTAGCATTATATTGCTAATAATACATTATTAATGTAATAATACTGACTATTTTAACTATGAACATTGGGGTGCATGGATAATTTCTAACTAGTGTTCTGTTTAATTTGGATAAACACCTAAAAGTGAAACTTCTGGATCATTTGGTATTTCTATTTTTAATTTTTGAGGAATCTGTGTACTGTTTTCCATCATTGCTATATCAATTTATATTCCCACACAGAGTGAATAAAACTACACCTTTTTCCACACCCTTGCCAACACTTCTTGTTGGTTGTTTTTTATGATATCCATTCTGATAAGCGTGAATTGATATCTCATTATTGACTTGCAAATTGATCTCAAATTTGCAAATTAAATCTCACATTGATTTGCATTTCCCTGATTGGTAATGCTGAGCATTTTTTTCATGTGCCTATTGGCCATCTGTGTATCTTCCTTAGTAAATGTCTATTATGATCTTTTTGCCCACTTTTAATCATGCTTTTTTAATATATATATTGAGTTGTGTGAGTTTATTGTGTACTTTGGACCCTAACCCCTTATTATATATATAGTTTCCAAATCATCTCCTGTTCAGTAGGTGGCCTTTTAATTTTCTTGGTAGTTTCCTTTAGTGTAAAAGAGCTTATTAGTTTGATATTGTTTCATTTGTTTACTTTTGCTTTTGTTTCTGTTGCCTGAGAAGACATATCTAAAATAATATTACAAAGACCAATGTCAGAGCACATACTGCTTGTGTTTTTTCTAAAAGTTGTATGCTTAGAGGTTTTCCACTCATGTTTTTTATCTATTTAGAATTTATTTTTGTGCATTCTGTGATACAGTAGTTCAGTTTTCCTAACACCATTTATTGAAGAGGCTGTCATTTTCCAATGCTATATTTTTGCTTCTGTTGTCATAGATAATTGCCCATATTAGCTTGAGTTCATTTCTGAGCTCTTTGTCTCTGGTTTCATTGATATATATTTGTCTGTTTTTGTGCCTTTACCACACAATTTTTTGAAACTACTGTAGCTTCGTACTACAGCCTGAAGTCAGGGAGGTTAATACCTCCAGTTCTGTTCTTCTTTCTTAAGGTTGTTTTGTCTATTCAGGGTCTTTTGTGTTTCTAAACAGATTTTAGAATTACTTGTATTAGTTCCTTGAAAAAATGCCATTAGTATTTGATAGGGTTTACATTACATCTGTAGATTACCTTGGGTAGCATGGTCATTTTCACATTATGAATTCTTCCAATCTGTGAACAAAGTACATCTTTCCATATGGATTGTCTTCAGTTTCTCTCATCAGTGTCAACGTTTATTGAGTACAGGTATTTTGCCTCCTTTGTAGGCTTATTCCTAAGTAGTATATTCTTTCTGATGTAAAGATAAATGGTTGTTTTCTTAATTTCTCTTTCTGATAGCTCATTGTTAGTGTTTAGAAAGACAACAGATTTCTGTGTATTAATTTTATATCCTGCAAATTTACTGAATTTGTTGATGAGCTGAGTAGTTTCCTGGGAGCATATTTAGGATTTTCTATGTATAATACATCATCCAAAAACAATGACAGGTTTGCTCCTTCCTTGCCCACATAAATTCCTTTTATTTCTTTTTCTTGTCTGATTGCTGTGTCTAGGATTTCCAATACTATGTTGAACAAAACTGGGAGAGAGGCCTTCCTTGTCTTGTTCTTAAACTCAGAGGTAATACTTTCAGTTTTTTTGCCATTGAGTATGATATTAGCTGTGGGCTTGTCATGTATGGCCCTTATTATGTTAAGGTCAGTGCAGTTCAGTCACTCAGTTGTGTCCGACTATTTGTGACCCCATGGACTGCAGCACGCCAGCCTCCTCTGTTCATCACCAACACTCAGAGCTTACCCAAACTCATATCTATCAAGTCGGTGATGCCATCCAACCATCTCATCCTCTGTCATCCCCTTCTCCTCCTGCCTTCAATCTTTCCTGGTATCAGAGTCTTTTCCAATGAGTCAGTTCTTTGCATCAGGTGGCCAAACTATTGGAGTTTCAGCTTCAGCATCAGTCCTTCCAATGAATATTCAGGAGTGCTTTCCTTTAGGATTGACTTGTTGGGTATCCTTGCAGTTCAAGGAATTCACAAGAGTCTTCTTCAACACCACAGTTAAGGTATGTTCCCTCTATACTCACTTTCTGGAGAGTTTTTATCCAAAATCAATGTTGATTTTTATAAAAGCGTTCTTCTAAATCTATTGGTGTAATAAAATAATTTTATTATAAATTTGTTAATGTGGCATATCACATTGGTATGTGAATATTGAAACATTCTTGGATCCCTGGAATACATCTTACTATAGGCTTGGAGAGCCTCAGTGGAGCAGTTCCTTTTGCTGGCTGCCCTTGAAATGTCTCAAACAGAGTTACAGGGTGACTGAGATGGTAGCTGGTGCTGAATGGCACTGCACTGCCTCTTCACTCTCCATATACATATGGAGTACATATGTAGTGTCTCAGTCTCCAGGGCTTTCCACATGGCTTTCCCTATCTCCAGAAGGAAGCCTAGACTTCAAGAAAGGTGGTTCAGGGCTACAAGAGAGCCCATTCCTAGACAGGATATTGCTTTAAAAAATGAGGGGGAGGCAGGAGTTTCCAAGACAATTAAAGGTTGGTTACAAAATTAGTTGAGAATAGCTTCTACTTTATTATTTTGGTAAAACAAACTAGAATCAACTAGAATGAATGTGGCAGGGGACCACATAAACGTATGAACACTGGAAAGCTAATTGACCATAAATTAACAACCTACTCTACTTGCTGTTATTACTATCAGTTACTTTGTTCTTAGCAAGGTTCAGTTAGAGTTTGAAGATGATTTTACAAGTTGGATATCTCAAGTTGTAGTTTTGAGGCATTTTGAGAAGGTGAAAAGCTGGGAGAGGAGGAAAAAATGGAAAGGGGGGGAGTAAGGAAAGTGAAAGGTCAAAAATTATTTTTTGTAGATGCTGCTGCTGCCAGGTATCAATAAAAGAAAAAGATGGAAGGTCAAACTTCCTTGACATTTATTAGCATCTAGAAAAAAGTTCAGCAGCAAATTTGTATTGCCAAAATTTGACAGAATAGGCAAATATTCAGTGGGAACAGGGTGCTTGATGAAACCACAAGGATATGAAAAGAGTAACATTATTGGGAACTTATCAAAAACCAAAAAAAAAAATGCTGTTCAGAATATAAATGCTTTAGGAAAGCAAAGTAATACATCATTACCACAAAAATGTGATAGAAATTATTTCAGGGTAGTGATTTTATAACTAAAACTAGAAAAACGTCCATGAAAAAATGAAGGGTTCCTGCATGGATAAAGTAAGCTCTTTTAAATAGTAGTTCAAACTACTTGTAATATTTGAATTGGTTTATTTGACTGTAGTAGCATTCAGATTTTGCACATCCATAATTGTTAAAACACGTCAAAACATATCTCAAAACACTTTCACTCTAAAACTAATTTTATTGTGGTTTAAAAGTTATAGGAAGTCTTATTGTTCCATCCAGGAAAGAAGGATCTTTTTTATAATGCTACACTTAGAACACTTTTGACAAGTCTATTGATTTCAGTCTCGTAGAACAATTCCCTAATGCTACACTTGAAGAAGCTTGTATGTTCAATTATTTTAGTTAAAACAAAGTTAAGGATAAGTGCAATAATTTCTGCTGCCATTCTTAGCCTGCTTTAAGTGTTAAAAATAAGAAGAAATATTTAAAATAACTCAATTTTAAGATAACCCCAATAAATATATAGGCTATAATAAAGTATAATATTTTAGGTATTTGAGACAGAAAAATAGCATGAAAAAAATTTAAAGTATTTTAAGTTCAGTTAAGTTGCTCAGTATGTCTGACTCTGTGAACCCATGGACTGCAGCACGCCAGGCCTCACTGTCCATCAACTCCTGGAGCTTGCTCAAACTCATGTCCATCGAGTCACTGATGCCATCCAACCCTCTCATCCTCTGTCATCCTCTTCCACTGCCTTCAATCTTTCCCAGCATCACAGCCTTTTCCAGTGAGTCACTTCTTCCCATCAGCTGGCCAAAATATTGGAGTTTCAGCTTCAGCATAAGTCCTTTCAATGAATATTCAGGACTGATTTCCTTTAGGATGGACTGATTGGATCTCTTTTCAGTCCAAGGGAATCTCAAGAGTCTTCTCCAACACCACAATTCAAAAGCATCAATTCTTCAGCACTCAGCTTTCTTTATGGCCCAACTCTCATATCCATACATGACTACTGGAAAATTCATAGCTTTGACTAGACAGAACTTTGTTGGCAAAGTAATATCTCTGCTTTTTATATACTCTCTAAGTTGGTCACAGCTTTTCTTCCAAGGAGAAAGTGTCTTTAATTTCATGGCTTCAATCACCATCTGCAGTGATTTGGAGCCCAAGAAAAAAAGTCTGTTACTCTTTCCCCATCTCTTTGTCATGAACTGATGGGACCAGATGCCATGATCTTAGTTTTTTTAATGTTGAGTTTTAAGCCAGCTTTTTCACTGTCCTCTTTCACTTTCATCAAAAGGCTCTTTAGCTCTTCTTTGCTTTCTGCCATAATTGTGGTGTCATCTGCATATCTGAGGTTATTGATATTTATCCTGGGAATCTTGATTTCAGCTTTTGCTTCATCCAATCCAGCATTTCTGTATGTCCTCGGCATATAAGTTAAATAAGCAGGGTGACAATATACAGCCTTGATGTACTCCTTTCCTAATTTGGAAACAGTCTGTTGTTCCATGTCCAGCTCTAAATGCTGCTTCTTGACCTGCATACAGATTTCTCAGGAAGCAGGTCAGGTGGTCTGGTATTTCCATCTCTTGAAGAATTTTCCACAGTTTGTTGTGATCCGCACAGTCAAAAGCTTTGGCATAGTCAATAAAGCAAAAATAGATATTTTTCTGGAAATCGCTTGCTTTTTCAATAATCCAATGGATGTTGGCAATTTGATCTCTGGTTCCTCTACCTTTCCTAAATCCAGCTTGAGCATATGGGAGTTCATGGTTCATGTACTCTTGAAGCCTGGTTTGGAGAATTTTGACCATTATGTTGCTAGTGTGTGAGATGAGTGCAATTTTGTGGTAGTTTGAGAATTCTTTGGCATTGCCTTTCTTAGGGATTGGAATAAAAACTGGTCTTTTCCAGTCCTGTGGCCACTGTTGAGTTGCCCAAATTTGCTGGCATATTGAGTGCAACATTTAACACCATTATCTTTTAGGATTTGATATAGCTCAACTGGAATTCCATCACCTCGACTAGCTTTGTTCATAGTAATGCTTCCTAAGGCCCACTTGACTTTGCATTACAGGATGTCTGACTCTAGGTGAATGATAACACCATCGTGATTATCTGGGTTGTGAAGATCTTTTTTGTATAGTTCAGTGTATTCTTGCCTCCTCTTCTTAATATCTTCTGTCATATCATTTCTGTCCTTTATTGTGCCCATCTATTTTGGTTTTTCTTATTTGACAAGTATTCCCAAAAAAATTAGTCTTTTTACTTAGTCTCCAATCTCAGATGTAGAGAAAAAGAATGGAAGAAATTAAACATTTTATTGTTATTTCTATTTGAAATAATTCTAATAATTTACAGCTATAAAAATACTTGTAAAAATAAAATCAAATGATAAAATTTTAAAACTTTAAATTCTCATACATGATTACTATATAAAGTTATTATATCTATAATGTCTATAATCTACTACATAAAGATATTTTCACAAATACTTAAATTTATCTGTAGTTAATATACTTATAAGCAGTTGCTTTCATTGGTCATATTGTGAAATATGCAAAATGACTTAAAGCTAGAAACAACATGTAGAATAAATAACTATGATCAAATAATAGGTAAATAACACTGTAAAAGAATTTTAATCTAAAATATAACCAGAGAATACAAAATGGAGAAACACACACATATGCTTTACAGAAGACAAAATTTAAGGATTAAGAGACTGTTTTTCTGCAAGTGCCTTACATACAACAAAATGATAGGATGCATTAAATTTTCTTGGATTACCTGGAAAGAAGGGAAGGTAATCAGAGGTTGTCTTATATCAACCTCAGAAAGCTTTGACAGAGGCTTCAACAAGAGATGACCCAGCTGTTGTGTTGGTCTCACTCAGTAAGCTGAACTGAACTTTGTTTGTGTGACTGGGCTAATTTTGCATATTCAGGAAGTTTTTAAGGCTGTCATCATTGGTGTTTGATTTTCACTGATTCCAAATGAATTCTCCCCTCTTTACATTTACTGCTCATAAATACTATCTAACCCAAACCCTAATGAATTCACTTGTAGTTTGCTACAATTTGCTTGCAACTCCTCTGCTGTTCCCAAATAAACTCATCTTTTTCAGCTTGCCTTATTTTACCTCTTTATTTTGGTGAACAACAACATAACTTATTCAGTGTTTATTTTTATTTATAAGATTTTATTTCTCTAGGATTTTTTTAGGTTTACAACAGAAATTTAGAGCAAGGTAGAGAGATTTCCCATATATCAGATGACCTACACATGTGTAGCATCCCTAGTTATCAATATCAGTATAAATCACCAGAGGGTCCTTTCTTTTTAAAATAAGAATGAGCTTAGATTGACACATCAAAATCACCCAAAGTCCATCGTTTACATAGGGGCTTACCCTTGGTATTCATGGGTTTGGACAAATGTGTGATGACATATATCCTTTATTACAAGATCATACAGATTATTTCCACTGCTCCTAATATCTGTGCTCAAGCTAGTCATCTATTCATACCACTAGCAACCACTCATCTTGTTTTCCCCATAGTTTTGTCTTTTCCTGGATGTCATATAGTTGGAACCATATAGTACATATCCTTTTAGGACTGGCTTTATCACTTACAAATATGCATTTAATTTCTTCATGTCTTTTCATGCTTGGTAGCTCTTTTTTTTTTTTTTGTAAATGTTGAATATTATTCCATTATCAAGATGCAACATTTGTTTATACATGTACCTCCCAAAGGCTAATAGAGTTTTGCCAAGAGAATGCACTGGTCATAACAAACACCCTCTTCAACAACACAAGAGGAGACTCTACAGATGGACATCACCAGATGGTCGACACCAAAATCAGATTGATAATATTCTTTTCAGCCAAAGATGGAGAAACTCTATACAGTCAGCAAAAACAAGATCAGGAGATGACTCTGGCTCAGATCATGAACTCCTTATTGTCAGATTCAAACTTAAACTGAAGAAAGTAGGGAAAACCACTAGACCATTCAGGTATGACCTAAATCAAATCCCTATGATCATACAGTGGAAGTGAGAAATAGATTTAAGGAACTAGATCTTATAGACAGAGTGTCTGATGAACTATGGACAGAGGTTCGTGACATTGTACAAGAGACAGGGATCAAGACATCCCCATGGAAAAGAGATACAAAAAAGCAAAATGGCTATCTGAGGAGGTCTTACAAATAGCTGTGAAAAGAAGAGAAGCAAAAAGCAAAGGAGAAAAGGAAAGATATTCCCATTTGAATATACAGTCCCAAAGAATAGCAAGGAGAGATAAGAAAGCCTTCCTCAGCAATGAATGCAAAGAAATAGAGGAAAACATCAGAATGGGAAAGACTAGAGATCACTTCAAGAAAATTAAAGATATCAAGACATGCAAAGATAGGCTCAATAACGGACAGAAATAGTAGTGACCTAACAGAAGCAGAAGATATTAAGAAGAGGGGGCAAGAATACACAGAAGAAATGTGCAAAAAAGATTTTATGATCCAGATAATCACGATGGTATGATCACTCACCTAGGGCCAGACATTCTAGAATGTGAAGTCAAGTGGGCCTTAGAAAGCATCACTATGAACAAAGCTAGTGGAGGTGATGAAATTCCAGCTGAGCTATTTCAAATCCTGAAATATGATGCTGTGAAAGTGCTGCACTCAATATGTCAGCAAATTTGGAAAACTCAGCAGTAGCCACAGGACTGGAAAAGGTCAGTTTTCATTTCAATCCCAAAGAAAGGTAATGCCAAAGAATGTTCAAACTACCACACAATCGCACACATCTCACATGCTAGTAAAGTAATGTTAAAAATTCTCCAAACCAGGCTTCAGCAATACATCAACTGTGAACTTCCAGATGTTCAAGCTGGTTGTAGAAAAGGCAGAGGAACCACAGATCAAACTGCCAACATCTGGCAAATCATCAAAAAAGCAAGAGAGTTCCAGAAAAACATCTATTTCTGCTTTATTGACTATGCCAAAGCCTTTGACTGTGTGGATCACAATAAACTGTGGAAAATTCTGAAAGAGATGGGAATACCAGACCATCTGCCCTCTCTCTTGAGAAACGTGTATGCAGATCAGGAAGCAACAGTTAGAACTGGTCATGGAACAACAAACGGGTTCCAAATCGGAAAAGGAGTACGTCAAGGCTGAATATTGTCACCCTGCTTATTTTACTTCTATGCAGAGTACATCATGAGAAACTCTGGGCTGGATGAAGCACAATCTGGGATCAAGATTGCCAGGAGACATATCAATAACCTAAAATATGCAGATGACACCACCCTTCTGGCAGAAAGTAAAGAAGAACTAAAGAGCCTCTTGATGAAAGTGAAAGAGGAGAGTGAAAAAGTTGGGTTAAAGCTCAACTTTCAGGAAACTAAGATCATGGCATCCGGTCCCATCACTTCATGGCAAATAGATGGGGAAACAGTGGAAACAGTGTCAGACTTTATTTTTCTGGGCTCCAAAATCACTGTAGACGGTGATTGCAACCATGAAATTAAAAGATGCTTGCTCCTTGGAAGGAAAGTTATGACCCTCCTAGACAGCATATTAAAAAGCAGAGACATTACTTTGTCAAAAAAGGTCCGACTAGTCAAGCTTATTGTTTTTTGAGTAGTCATGTATGGATGTGAGTGTTGAACTATAAAGAAAACTGAGTGCCAAAGAATTGATGCTTTTGAACTGTCCTGTTGGAGAAGACTTTTGAGAGTCCCTTGGACTGCAAGGATATCCAACTAGTCCATCCTAAAGGAGATTAGTCCTGGGTGTTCATTGGAAGGACTGATGCTGAAGCTGAAACTCCAATACTTTGGCCACCTCATGCCAAGAGCTCACTCACTGGAAAAGACTCTGAGCTGGGAGGGGTTGGGGGCAGGAGGAGAAAGGGAAGACAGAGGATAAGATGGCTGGATGACATCACCAACTCGATGGACATGGGTTTGGGTGGACTCTGGGTGTTGGTGATGGACAGGGAGGCCTGGCGTGCTGCGATTCTTGGGATCACAAAGAGTCGGAAACGACTGAGCAACTGAACTGAATAGAATTGAACTGACCATAGCGGTATGGATTTATTTCTGGGCTCTTTATTTTCATGCCAGTACCATACTGTTTTGATCACTGTAGTTTTATAGTATAGACTGAAGTCAGGGAGCCTGATTCCACTAGCTCTGTTTTTCTCCTCAAGTTCACTTTGGCAATTCAAGATCTTTTGTGCCTCAATACAAATTTAAAATTTTTTTGTTCTATTTCTGTGGAAAATGCCATTGATAATTTGGCAGGGGTTGCATTGAATCTGTAGATTGCCTTGGGAAGACTACTAATTTTGAGACTATTGATTCTTCTAACCCAGTAAATGGCATATCTTCTATCTGTTTGTGTTATTTTCAATTTTTTAAATTTGCATCTTATAGTTTTAGGAGTACAGGTATTTTGCCTTATAAGTAGAGTATAACTAGGTATTTTATTCTTTTTGTTGCAATCATAAATGAGATTGTTTCCTTATTTTCCTTTTCTAATCTTTCATTTTTAGCATTAGCAATGCAACAGACTTATGTGTATTTTCTATCATACAACTCTACAGATTTCATTGGGCTCTACTAGTTTTCTGGTACATTTTAAAGATTTTCTATGTATAATAACATATATTTGTAAATAGTGACAGCTTTATATCTTCTTTTCCAATTTATATTAGTTTTATTTCTTCTCTGATTGCTATGGCAAGTACTTGCAAAACTGTGTTGAATAGGCGTGCTGAAAGTAGACATCCTTGTCTTATTCCTGATCTTAAAGTAAATGATTTCAGTTTCTCAGTATTAGAAATGATGTTTGCTGTAGGTTTGTCAATATATGGCCTTTATTATACTGAGGTTGTCACCCTGCTTATTTAACTTCTATCCAGAGTACATCATGTGAAATGCCGAGCTGGATGAAGCACAAGCTGGAATCAAGATTGCCAGGAGAAATATCAATAACCTCAGATATGCAGATGACGCTACACTTGTGGCAGAAAAGAAAGAACTAAAGAGCCTCTTGATGAAACTGAAAGAGGAGAGTGAAAAAGTTGGCTTAAAACTCAACATTCAGAAAATTAAGGTCATGGAATCTGGTCCCATCACTTCATGGCAAATAGATGGAAACAATGGAACATGGAAACAATGGAAACAGTGGCAGACTTCATTTTCCTGGGCTCCAAAATCACTGTAGATGGTGATTGCAGTCATAAAATTAAAGGACACTTGTTCTTTCAAAGGAAAGCTATGACCAACCTAGATAGCACATTAACAAACAGAGACATTACTTTGCCAACAAAGGTCCATCTAGTCAAAGCCATGGTTTTTCCAGTAGTCATGTACAGATGTGAAAGTTGGACTATAACCAAAGCTGAGCACTGAAGAATTGATGCTTTTGAACTGTGGTGTTGGAGAAGACTCTTTAGAGTCACTTGGACTGCAAGGAGATCCAACCAGTCCATCCTAAAGGAAATCAGTCCTGAATATTCATTTGAAAGAGTGATGCTGAAGCTGAAACTCCAATACTTTGTTCACCTGATGTGAAGAAGTGACTCACTGGAAAAGACATTGATGCTGGGAAAGATTGAAGGAGGGAGGAGAACGGGACGACAGAGGATGAGATGGTTGGATGGCATCACCAACTCGATAGACATGAGTTTGAGTAAGCTCTGAAAGTTGGTGATGAAACAGGAAGCCTTGTGTGCTGCAGTCCATGGGGTCACAGAATCCAACACAACTGAGTGACTGAACTGAACTGCTATTGAGGTAGGTTCCCTCTATGTGCAATTTCTAGAGAGTTTTTATCATAAATGGTTGTTGAATTTTGTCAAAATTTTTCTGCACCCATTGAGAAGATTGTATGTTATTTATTCTTTAATCTTTAATTTGGTGCATCACATTGATTGATTTGTGTGTAATGAAGAATCCTTGCATTCCTGGGATAAAACCCACATGATCACAGTGTATGGCTCTTTCAATGTGTTGCTGGATTCTGTATGCTTACTACTTTGTTGAGGATTTTTGCATCTATGTTCATTAGTGATATTGGTTTATAAATTTCCCTTTTGAGATATTTTTGTCAGGTTTTGGTAGTAGCATGATGGTGGCCTTATAGAACAGATTTGGGTGTTTTCCTTCCTCTGCATTTTTTTTTTAAGTGTTAGAAGAATAGGTGTTAGTTTATCTCTGAATGTTTGATAGACTTCCCCTAAGAAGTCATCTGATCCTGGAGATTTGTTTATTGACTTCATTACTTGTGATTGATTTCTATATATTTTCTAATTCTTCTCGGTTCTGTCTTGGAAGGTTTTACCTTTCCAAGAATACATACTTTTTTTTACAGGTTGTCCATTTTATTGGCATATATTTCGTGGTAATAATCTCTTATGTCAGTTGTGATTTCCCTGTTTTTATTTCTTACTTTATTAATTTGAGTCCTCTCCATTGTTTTTTTTCCCTTGAGAAGTCCAGCTAAAAGTTTATCAATTTTGTTTCTCTTCTCGAGGAATCATTTTACTTTTATTGATGTTTGCTCTTGATTTATTCATTTCAATGTTGTTTGTTTCTGCTCTGATCTTTATGATTCTTTCCTTCTACTGACCAGATTTCTTTGTTCTTCTTCCTCTAGCTGCTTTAGATTAGATTGTTTACTTGAGATTTTGTTTTGTTTTGTTTTCTGAGGTGAGATTGAATGCTATAAGCTTCCTCTTACAACTGTTTTTGCTGTGTCTCATAGGTGTTGGGTGATCAGGTTTTCATAGTCATTTTTTTTCTAAATGTCTTTTTATTTCCTCTTTAATATCCATAGTGATGCCTTGGTTATTTAGCAGTGCACTGTTTAGCCTCAGTATGTTTGTGTGTGTGTGTGTGTGTTTTAACATTTTTCCCCCCGTGATTGATTTCAAGTCTTATAGCATTTAGGTCAGAAAAGATGTTTTGATACAATTTCAATTTTCTTAAGATTTCCAAAGCTTGGTTTGTGGCCCAAGGTGTAGTATATCCTAGAGAACGTTCCTTGTGCACTTGTGAAGAAAGTATATTCTGCTTTAATATTTAATTGATATTTATAGGACATTAATCAAGTTAAATGAATCTGATCTAGTGTGCTATTTAAAACGTGTACTTGTTGTTGTTCAGTTGCTAAATTGTGTCCGACTCTTTGTGACCCCATGGATTGCAGCACTCCAGGCTCCCCTCTCTTTCACTATCTCCTGGGGTTTGCACAGATTCGTGTCCATTGAGTCAGTGATGCTGTCTAATCACTTCATCCTCTGCTGTCCCCTTCTCCTTTTGCTTTCAATCGTTCCTAACATCAGGGTCTTTTCCAGTGAGTTGGTTCTTTACATCAGGTAGCCAAACTATGAATATCCTTTAGGATTGACTGGTTGGATCTCCTTGCTGTCCAAGGGACTCTCAAGAGTCTTCTCCAACATCACAATTCAATGTATCAATTATTTGTGCTCAGCCTTCTTTATCACCCAACTCTTACACCTGTATATGACTACTGGAAAAACCATAACTTTGATTATATGGAACTTTGTTGGCAAACTGATACCTTTGCTTTTTTAACACACTGTCCAGATTTGTTATAGTGTTCCTTCCAAGGAGAAAGCATATTTTAATTTCCTGGCTGCAGTCACTGTCTGCAGTGATTTGGAAGCCCAAGAAAATAAAATCTGTCACTGCTTCCACTTTTCACCTTCTATTTCCCATGAAGTGATGCGACCAGATTCCATGATCTTAATTTTTTAATGTTGAAATTCAAACCAGTTTTTTTTTCATTCTTTTTTTTCCATTTATTTTTATTAGCTGGAGGCTAATTACTATCAATGTATATATATAAAATTTATTGTCAGTGTATGGCAAAAACCACTACAATATTGTCAAACCAGTTTTTTGACCCTCCTCTTTCACCCTCATGAAGAGGCTCTTTAGTTCCTCTTCACTTTCTGCCATTAGAGTGGTATTATCTTCACATCTGAGGTGTTGATATTTTTCCTGGAAATCTTTTTTTTAATTAACATATCTTTATTTTGGATTAGATATAAAAATTCATATACATAGTCAATATGGAAATATTTTTTTTTATTTTTTAAGTTAATTTATTTATTTTAATTGGAGGCTAATTACTTTACAATATTGTAGTGGTTTTTGCCATACATTCACATGAATCAGCCATGAGTGTACATGTGTCCCCCAACCTGAACCCCCCTCCCACCTCCCTCCCCATCCCATCCCTCAGAGTTGTCCCAGTGCACCAGCCCTAAGTACCCTTCTCAGGCATCGAACCTGGACTGGTAATCCATTTCACACATGGTAATATACATGTTTCAGTGCTATTCTCTAAAATCATCCCACCCTCACCTTCTCCCACAGAATCCAAAGTCTGTTCTTTACCTTCCTGGCAATCTTGATTTTAACTTGTGATTCATTCAACTTGGTATTTCACATAACGTACTCTGTGTGCAAGTTAAATAAGCAGGGTGACAATATAAGACATCCTTGTTAAATTTATTTCCCAATTTAGAACCAGTCAGTTGTTCCATGTCTGGTTCTAATCCCTTATGATTATATCATACAGTGGAGGTGATGAGTGGGTTCAGGGGATTAGGTCTGGTAGACAGAATAACTGAAGTACTATGGCCAGAAGTTTGTAACATTGTACAGGAATCAGTCACCAAAACCATTCCAAAGAAAAAGAAATACAGGAATGCAAAGTGGTTGCTTGAGGAGGCTTTACAAATAGCCAAAGAAAGAAGATTTTCCCTTGTAGCTCAGTGGGTGGAGAGTCTGCCTGAAAGGCAGGAAACTTGGGTTCAATTCCTGGGTTGGGAAGATCCCCTGGAGAAGGAAATGGCAACCCACTCCAGTATTCTTGACTGGAGAATCCTAAGGATAGAGGAGACTGGCAGGCTACAGTACATGGAGTTGTAAGAGTTGAACATGACTTAGCGACTAAACCACCATGAAAAAAAGAAGAGAAATGAAAGGCAAGGGAGATACACCCAACTGAATGCTGAGTTTCAGAGAATAGCAAGGAGAGATAAGAAAGCTTTCTCAAATAAGCAGTGGAAAGAAATGGAGGAAAACAACAGAATGGGAAAGAATATAGATTTCTTTAAGAAGATTGGAGATACCTAGGGAAAATTTCATACAAGGACAGACATGTTAAAGGACAGAAATGGTAAGGACCTAACTGAAGCAGAAGACATTCAGATGAGATGGCAAGAATCCATAAATGAACTTTACCCACCCCCTCACCCCAAATGTCTTAATGACCTGGATGACCATGATGGTGTGGTCACTTGTCTAGAGTCAGACATCCTGAAGTATGAAGTCAAATGAACCTTGGAAAGCATTACTATAAATAAAGCTAGTGGAGGTGATGGAATTCCAGCTGAGCTATTTCAAATCCTCAAAGATGAAGCTGTTAAAGTGCTCCACTCAATATGTCAACAAATTTGGAAAACTCAGCAATGGCCACAGGACTGGAAAAGGTTAACTTTCATTCTAGTCCCAAAGAAGGGCAATACCCAAGAATATTCAAACAATACATGGATGGAGGACTTCCAGAAGTACAAATTGGATTTAGAAAAGGCAAAGGAACCAGAGATTAAATTGCCAGCATTTGCTGGTTCGTAGAGAAAGCAGGGGGATTCCAAGAAAACATCTACTCCTGTTTCATTGACTACACAAAAATCTTTGACTATGTGGATCACAACAAACTGTGGAACACTATTCAAGAGATGGGAATACCAGATCACCTTACCTGGTTCTTGAGAAACCAAACCTGTATGTAGGTCAAGAAGCAACAGTTAAGACTGGATATGGAACAACTCACTCATTGAGTTCAAAATTGAGAAAGCTTGTGTTTACTTATTTCTTTTCTGCCTGGATAATCTGTCCGTTGTAAGTTAAATTCTCCTACTACTATTGTGTAATTTGGAGTTGTTTATTCATTTTTCTCCTCTGATTGCCATGGCTTTAAGAGTTTCAAACTTTCAAAACTGCAATAAAAGTGGTGAGAGTGGACATTCTGGTCTTGTACCAGGACTTAGAGGAAATGCTTTCAGCTTTTCACTGTTACGTATGATGTAAGCTATGGGTTTGTCACTTATGACCTTTATTATGTTGAGGTATGTTTCTTCTATACCAATTTTTTGGAGAATGTTTGTCTTAATGGGTTTTCAATTTTGTCAAAAGCTTTTTCTGCATCTGTTGAGATGATTATATCATTTTTATTATTCAATTTGTTAATGTGTATTACAGTGATTGATTTCCAAACACTGAAAAAAATCCCTGAGTTAAGTTCCACTTGATCTTGATGTATGATCCTTTTAATATATTGTTGAATTCAGTTTGCTAGTGTTTTGTTGAGGAATTTTATGTCTATATTCATCAGAGATATTATCCTGTAGATTTTTTTTTTTTTTTTTTTTTTTTGTGGTGTGGTTTTGATATCAGGGTGATGGTGGCCTCATAAAATAAGTTTAAGGGAGTTTCTTCCTCTACAATATTTTGGAATAGGTTCAGAAGGGTGGGTGTTAATTCTTCACTAAATGTTTGATAGAATTCCTGCCAAGCCTTCTGGTCCTGGAATTTTGGTTGTTGAGAATTTTTTAATCATAAGGTTTTTTTTTTTTTTTTTTTCAGTACTTGTGATTTGTCTCTTTAGATTTTCTATTTCTTCCTTGTTCAGTGTTGGCAGATTATACCTTTCTAAGCATTTATCCATTTCCTCTTGATGGCCTATTTTATTGACATATAGTTGCTTGTAGTAATATCACAATCATTTGTAGATCTGTGGTGTCCATTTTAATGTCTCCTTTTTCATTTCTAATTTTATTTATTTGAGCCCTCTCCCTTTTTTTCCTTGATAAGTCTAGCTAAAGGTTTATTGAGTTTTATTTATCTTTTCAAAGGATCAGATTTTAGTTTCCTTAATCTTTGCTACTGTTTTGTTTCATTTGTTTCTGTTCTAAACTGTATGATTTCTTTCCTTCTACTAAATTTGTGTGTGCTTTTTTGTTGTTCTTCTTCTTTATCTAATTCTTTTAGGTGTAAGGTTAGGTTTTCTGAGATTTTTTTTTTTTTTAGAGGTAAGATTTTATGGCTATAAACTTCCTCCTTAGAAGTGCCTTTGCTGCATTGGTTTTGAATCATCTTGCTTTTATTTTCATTTTTCCCTAGGTATCTTTTTAATTTCCTTTTGATTTCTTAGGACATCCGCTGACTGTTTAGCAACATATAGTTTAGCCTCCACATGTTTTTGTGTTTTACAATTTGTCCCCCCTGTAATTTATTTCTTATCTCATAACATTGTGGTCAGAAATGATGCTTGATATTATTTCAATTTTTCTCAAATTTAACCAAGGCTATCTTTGTGGCCCAGAATGTGATCAATCCTGACAAGTGTTTTGTGTCTTCTCTGCTACTTTTAGATGGAATGGTCTATAAATATCAATTAAGTCTATCTGGTCTAATGTGTCATTTAAGTCTTGTGTTTTTCTGTTAGTTTTCTGTCTGAATAATCTGTCCGTTGGTATAGGTGGAGTGTTAAAGTTCTCCACTGTTATTGTATTACTGTTGATTTCTCCTTTTATAGCTATTAGAATTTGTCTTGTATATTGAGGAGCTCTTATGTTGAGTGCGTATATATTTACAATTATATCCTCTTCTTGGATTGATCTTTGATCATTAGGAAGTGTTCTTTTTTGTATTTTTTAACAATCTTTAGAGTCTTTTCTCTGATATGAGTATTGCCTCTCCAGCTTTCTTTTTATTTTCATTTGCATGCAGTACCTTTTTCTATACCCTCACTTTTATTCTGTAGTGTCCCTAATTCTGAAGTGGATCTCTGGTAGATAACATCTATGCAGGTCTTAATTTTGTATCCATTCAGCCAGTCTCTGTCTTTGGTAATTATCAATATGTTTGCTCCTATTGTCATTTTCTTAATTGTTTTATATTTGTTTTCCTATGTCTTTTCTCTTTGACTTTTGCTTTCTTTTCTTATGATTTGATGTCTAACTTAATTTTGTGCTCAGGTTTCTTTACTAATTTTGTGTGTATCTATTGTATATTTTTGGTTTGTGGTTCCATGATGTTTAGACACAGCAATTGAAATATAATCAAAACTTTTAAAATGTCCTGGTCTTTCAATTTCAAATGCATTTCAAATATCCTGCATTTGTACTCTCCTCTTTCATGATTCCTGGTTTTGATATCATATTTATATGCAAATGATTACCCACCTTTAAAATACATATTTGCCTTTACTGGTGAGTTTTCTCTTCATAATTCTCTTTTTTCTAGCTGCCTTTTCTTTTCCTCCGAGAAATGTTCCTTTAGCATTTGATGCAAAGTTGGTCCGGTGGTGCTGAATTCTCTTAGATTTTGTTTGTCTGTAAAGTTTTTGCTTTCTCCATTGAATATGAATAAGAATGCTGCTATATTTTTGGTTGTGGTTTCTCTTCATCAGTCACCTTAAATATATCATGGGACTGTCTTATAGCATGCAGAGTTTCTGCTGATAAATCAGCTGATAAGCTTATGATAATTCCCTTGTGTGTTATATGTTGCTCTTAATATTTTTTTCTTTGTCTTCATTTTTTGTTAGTTTGATTACTATGTTTCTTGGGGTGTTCCTCTTTGGATTTATCCTGCCTGAGACTCTCTGTACTTCCCCAACTTGGATGACTATTTCCTTTTCATGTTAGGGAATTTTCAGCTGTTATCTCTCCAAGTATTTCCTCAGGCCCTTCCTCTCTGTCTTTTCCTGGAATCCCTATAGTGTAAATATTGATGTATTTAATGTTAACCCAGAGATCTCTTAGCTTGTCCTTATTTCTTCTCATTTTTTTTTCTTTATTCTGTTCCATGGTAGTGATTTTCATCATTCTGTCTTCCAGCTCACTTACCCATTTTTCTACCTCATTTATTATGCTATTGTTTGCTTCTAGTGCATTTTTAATTTCAGTTATTGTTTGTCTCTATTTGTTCTGAGATCTTCTAGCTCTTTGTTAAGCAGTTCTTTTATCTTCTTTATCTGTGCCTCCATTCTTTTGCTGAGTTCTGGGATCATCTTCACTGTAATTACTCTGAATTCTTTCTTGATTGTATTGTCTATTTCTACTTCATTTAGTTGTTCTTCTGGGGTTTTATCTTGTCTCTTTATCTGAAATATATTCCTCTGCTGTCTTATGTTGTCTCTTTTTCTGCATATAGTCTGCATTCCAGAGGCTCCAGGATTGAGGTCCTCTTTCTTCTGGTGTCTGTGGTTCTCTTGCTTCTGGTCTCTGCTTCCAGTTGACTGAGGCTGGTCCAAGAGGCTGTGTAGGCTTCCTTATGTGAGGGATTGGTGTCTTGACACTGGTGGGTGGAGCTGGGTTTTGTCCCTCTGGTGGGCAAGGCCATGTCAAGGAGTGTGTTTAGAGGTGACTCTGAGGTCAGGAAGACTTTAGCAGTCTGTTGATAGGTGGAGCTGTATTTCTGCCTTGTTGGTTGTTTGGTCTGAGGCTTTCCAGCCCTGGAGCCAACAGTCTGTTGGATGCGGACAGACATTGTTGTCAAAATGGCAGCCTCTGTGAGAGCTCACACCAATGAGTCCTCCCCAGTATCTCAGCCACCAGGTCCTTATCCCCACAGTGAGCCACAGCCACCCCTTTGCCTTTCCAGGAGACCCTTCAAGACCAGCAGGTAGGTCTGGCTCAGGCACCTATGAAATCAACAATTTTTCCTGGGTGTCAGTGTGCGTGAGACCTTGTGTGTGCCCTCCAAGTTTTTGTTTCTGTTTCCCCCAGTCCTGTGGAGCTCCTGCAATCAAGCCCCATAGGCATTCAAAGCCAAATGCTCTGGGGACTTCTCCTCCCAGTGACAGTCCCCTATAATGGGGAGCCTGATGTGAGATTCAGAACTCTCAATCCTGTGAGAGACCCTCTGTAACAAGTATTTTTCACTTTTTTCATTGCCCACCTGGTGGCTATGGGATCTGACTGAAAGTTGAATGGACCCCTCTTACTATCCTGTGGCTTCCTCTTGGTCTTTATAGGTAGAATATCATTTTTTGCAGGTTCAAGTCCTTTTTAGTAACTAGTTGCTTAGCAGTTACTTTTGATTTTTTTGTTTGTTTTTGTGAGAGGAGCTGAGTTCAAGTGCTTCTACTTGATAATCTTGTCTCTAATCCCTTTGAGTCTTTTTTGAAAATTAAGAAGTAAGTTTGTTACTTGCAGGCTAAAATTCTGCAATATTGTCTACTGCCTTAGAACAATCTATATTTAATATCCCTCCCTTATAAATAAAGTCTGTCTCTCATATCTCAGTCAAAATTACCCTTTGCTTTTCATTGTTTCCATGTTCTCGAGCATTTAAGGTTTTCAAAAATTTTATGTATCATTTTCCCTTCTGCCTGTAAACAATTTTCCCTTTTTGATGGTTTCTCAATGGCTAAGTGCATCCAAGGCTAATCTGAAACATCAACCATAATTTAAATTATTTCTATCACCTGCATACTTGTTTAAGTGACTTTTCTCTGTCTTTTGAAAATGAACACATTTAATTCTAGTATAGCATGCTTAATTAAGTTTTTAATTAAAATCTCTATGGACTTTGAATTCTATACAAAATAGTAGTTTTAATTTTTTAACCTACTGTTTTGGGAAACTACTCAATATTTAATATGTGCTTGATAACACAAAATTAAATATATTCATCACATCAAAAATTGAATCTGTCTTTTGTCCAAAATTGTGTGGTGTTTATATAATTATATCTCTGAAACTCCAAGCAAGAATATGGATTTGTAATATTTGATGAGTTAAATATGAAATAAATGAACTTACATATGTCAGTATAGAGAAAGTTTATCTTTTGTTATTTTTGGTTTTGTTATGTATCAATTGGCTACACTGATAAATCCTGAATAACTTTTTTTTCCCAGTAAGTTTTCAGTGGATTACAGGAGTTATTCACTCCTTTATGTTAGAAAGTGGAAAGGAGGCAGCAGCCATTTTGTAGCATACACACACTTTGTTCCAGTAGTTCAGTCACACACGAGTGTAGGTGCTGCTGTGCAGAGATTTTATAGATGTAATTAAAGTTGCAAAAAGACTAATTCATAGGTAATGAAAATGGAAGCCACAGGGACCTGGCTTTATCAGGTGTGTGCCCTTTAGAGAGGGGCAAGGCCTTTTCTAAACTGCAAAGGCTTAAATGCTTTGAAATGTGAAAAAGAGTTAAATACTGTGAAAGTGTTGCACTAAATATGTCAGCAAATTTGGAAAACTCAGCAGTGGCCACAGGACTGGAAAAGGTCAGATTTCATTCCAGTCCCAAAGAAAGGCAATCCCAAAGAATGCTCAAACTACCACACAATTGCACTCATCTCACATGCTAGTAAAGTGATGCTCAAAATTCTCCAAGCCAGGCTTCAACAATACATGAACCCTGAACTTCCAGATGTTCGAGCTGGTTTTAGAAAAGGCAGAGGAACCAGAGATCAAATTGCCAACATCTGCTGGATCACCGAAAAAGCAAGAGTTCCAGAAAAACATCTATTTCTGCTTTATTGACTATGCCAAAGTCTTTAACTGTGTGGATCACAATAAACTGTGGAAAATTCTGAAAGAGAAGGGAATACCAGACCATCTGCCTTCTCTCTTGAGAAACCTGTATGCAGGTCAGGAAGCAACAGTTAGAACTGGTCATGGAACACCAAATAGGTTCCAAATCAGAAAAGAAGTATGTCAAGGCTGAATATTGTCACCCTGCTTATTTAATTTCTATGCAGAGTACATCATGAGAAAGCCTGGGCTGGATGAAGCACAAGCTGGAGTCAAGATTGCCGGGAGAAATATCAATAACCTCAGATATGCAGATGACATCAACTTTATGGCAGAAAGCAAAGAAGAACTAAAGAACCTCTTGATGAAAGTGAAAGAGGAGAGTGAAAAAGTTGGCTTAAAACTCAACATTCAGAAAGCTAAAGTCATGGCATCCAGTCCCATCACTTCATGGCAAATAGATGGTAAAACAGTAGAAACAGTGACTGACTATTTGGGGGGCTCCAAAATCACTGCAGACGGTGGTTGCAGTCATGAAATTAAAAGATGCTTACACCTTGGAAGGAAAGTTATCACTTTAATAGATAGCATATTAAAAAACAGAGACATTACTTTGTCAACAAAGGTCCAACTAGTCAAGGCTAGGGTTTTTCTGGAAGTCATGTATGGTTGCGAAAGTTGGACTATAAAGAAAGATGAGCACCAAAGAGTTGATGCTTTTGAACTGTAGTGTTGGAAAAGACTCTTGAGAGTCCCTTGGATTGCAAGAAGATTCAACCAATCCATCCTAAAGGAAATCAGTCCTGGGTGTTCATTGGAAATACTGATGTTGAAGTTGAAACTCCAATATTTTGGCCACCTGATGCAAAGTGCTGACTCTTTTGAAAAGGCCCTGATGCTGGGAAAGATTGAAGGCAGGAGGAGAAGGGGACGACAGAGGATGAGATGGTTGAATGGCATCACCGACTCAATGGACATGAGTTTGGGTGGACTCTGGGAGTTCATGATGGACAAGGAGGCCTGGCTTGTTGTGGTTCATGGGGTCGCAAAGAATTGGCCAACTGAACTGAAAGACTCAAAACAGCAACTTAATCTGGGGTCACCCTCACTTCTCCATGGCTCCTCTTCTCAGCTACTCACTGGACTTTGGGGTGGTTTAGTCAGCTGCCACAGTTGTATAAAACATGTCTTATAGTAAGACATGTTTTATAGTAAATTATAGTGTGTGTGCATGTATGTATTTTTGTACTCTCTGTTCCTTGGTCAACCTTGACTGGTAAAAATTTTAACTGTCTCTATATAATAATATACTTGTAATGTATTTGGTAATTTATCTATTTGACATTTGGGAAGATGTACTAAATGTACTAAATTACACATTTTTTAGAATGAAAACATTTCTTATTGCTGAAATCTCAATCATAGGTGCCCTCAGAGACCAAAAACAATGGAGGAGGTGAGGCCTCTGGCCAGTTTGGGAAGTACATTGACATTCAGATAACATTTAATAAGTGATATCAGGACATTCAAAAAGAGTTTGATAATGTGCTATACAAATGAACTATATCTGCCCAACATAACTCAGTCCCTGTGCTTCTAGTTATAAACCATGGATCGACATGCTTCATTCTCTTTCTACAGCACACTTGATACCCTGCTGCATTCACTATTGTCCAAAGTTGCCTGAAACGGAGCTCTGACCTTTAGTTGTAACCACAAAAAATATTTTCATACTTGCAAAGAACAAGAGGAAGAGGAAAGAGTGAATATTTCAAAAAGAAACATGCAAATTCCTTACTTGAGAACTTTGTGAGGATACATCTGTTATGATGCCATGTCCAATATTTGGTTGGATGAATAATAGAGGCTTCCTTTTTGCTGACATGCATCCACCTCTCACTGAGACAGAGCGATGCTTTATTATAAAATTGAGGATAACAAAAGAAAATGTGTTAGATATCACTATAATGTTATGTGTCTTTATTCCATTTATGTTTTGTGGTTTCACACCCCACAAATATGTTTGTTAAGCACGGAGATACTCCATTTCAGGAAATATATATTTTTAGAGTTTTTTATGAAACTTTCATACAAGGGGGAAGTTTTAATAATTAATTTAATTTCAAATCTGTTTAATTCCCCCGAGCAGGTTTATCACACTGCCAGTTATCTCTTGGTTGCCACAGATCTGCCTTCAAATCCTCCTCAGATTTTAACAGAACACTTGTGCTTTGTTTTTACATCATTGCATGTTTATGTATAAGGCATTTGGGATTTGATCTAGAAACTAACTCTATTTTAGCAACTCTGAAAATTCAGGATTTCCTTCCCATAATTCACACATTCACTCTATTGCAAAAGTGAGTAAATGATTAAAATAAAGTTCTTGGGTCCCTTTGACTATATCACTAATGACCCCAATGCATGTTTGATTCCATTTTATCAGAGAACACAGAAATTTAAAATAATGAAGATTTTTTGTTGAATTTTAAGCAAAGTCCTAGTGTCCTTTAACTGTATACAGAAACAAAGCAAATATGTTCTAAATGATATGGAGTATTGCTCTTTCCTGTTTTATGCCAAAGTTTAACCACTCTCTCATCTCTTCCATGGGGCTTTCCTGGTGGTTCAGTGGTAAAAATTCTGCCTGCTAATGCAGGAGATGCAGGTTTAATCCTGGTTGGGAAGATCCTCTGGACAAGGAAATAGCAACTCACTCCAGTATTCTTGCCTTGGAAATCCCATGCACAGAGGAACTCGGTGTGGTACAGTCCTTAGGGTTGCAAAATAGACACAGCTAGGTGACTAAACAACATCTCTTTCACAGAGAAGAAATGTATATTATTATGGGTGTATTAGTTTGCTAGGGCTGACTTACTAAAGTACCACAGACTGGATGACCTAAATATCAGAAATTTACTTTCTCACAATTCTGGAGCCTAGAAATCCAAGATCAAAGTGTTGGCAGGGTTAGAATTTTTCTGAGGTTCTCTGCTGGGCTTGAGATGGCTGTCCTCTCCCTGTCTTCTCATGGTCTTCTCTGTGTGCATCTATGTTCTAATCTCCTCTTGCTATAAGGGTACCAGTCACATGGGATCAAGGGCCACCCTATTCAGTGCATTTTAACTTAATCACCTCATTAATGATTCTATCTCCAAATATAGTTGCTTCAAAAAATGTTTGGGGTTTTTAAAATTGTTGTTGGGGCAGGGGAAGACAAAATTCACCCCATAACAGTGGCATTTAACATTGAATTTTCAACTTATTTGGATAAGGGTATAAAGACATGAGCTTTATAATCAATGTTTGCATTTTAATTAAGGCCTTGTTTCTCAAAAGCCACTTAAAGTTCACAGCAGAATCAAAGGGAAGGTGCAGAAATTTCCCATATAACTCCTCCCTCCACATATTCATAATCTATTATCAACATATCCCACTAGAGTATGACATTATGGTTTAATCTTGGTGTTGTATATTCTATAAATTTAGACAAATGTACAGTAACACCTATCTGACAATATACATTATGGTATCATACAGTCAGCCCTCTGTATCCATAGCTTCAGCATCCACAGATTCAACCAACTAGGTATTGTGTAATGTGTTTACATATAGTATGTAGCCTTTTCAGATTGGCATCTTTTCCTTGTCATTGTTCAGTTGCTCAGTCACGTCTCACTCTTTGTGACCCCTTTGTGACTGCAGCATGCCAGGCTTCCCTGTTCTTCACCTTCTCCTAGAGCTTGCTCAAACTCATATGTATTGAGATGGTGATGCCATCCAGCCATCTTTTCCTCTGTCATTCCCTTCTCCTCCAGCCTTCCATCTTTCCCAGCATCAGGGTCTTTTCTAGTGAGTCAGTTTTTGCATCCAGGTGACCAAAGTATTGGGGCTTCAGTTTCAGCGTCAGTCTGTCCAATGAATATTCAGTATTGATTTCCTTTAGGATTGGCTGGTTTGATCTCCTTGCAGTTAAAGGGACTCTCACTTAGTGATATGCATTTAAGGTTCCTTTATGTCTTTTCATGGCTTGATAGCTCATTTCTATTTAGTGTTGAATAATATTTCATTTTCTGTATGCATAACAGCTTATCCATTTACCTACTGAAGGACATCTTCATTGCTTACAAGTTTCATCAGTCATGAATAAATCTGCTATAAATATCCTTGTGCAGATTTTTGCATAATGTAATTTTTCAGCTCTGTTAAGTCAATATCAAGGAGTGTGATTGGTGGATCATACAGTGAGAGTAAGAAGAAAAGCTATGACCAACCTAGATCAGTTCAGTTCAGTCACTCAGTCGTGTTCAACTCTTTGCGACCCCATGGACCGCAGCACACCAGGTTTCCCTGTCCATCACCAACTCCTGGAGTTTACCCAAATTCATGTCCATTCAGTCGGTGATGCCATCTAACCATCTCATCCTCTGTCGTACCCTTCTCCTGCCTTCAATCTTTCGCAACATCAGGGTCTTTCCGAATGAGTCAGCTCTTCACATCAGATGGCCAAAGTATTGGAGTTTCAGCTTCAGCATCACTCCTTGCAGTGAATATTCAGGACTGATTTTCTTTAGGATGAACTGGTTGGATCCCCTTGCAGTCCAAGAGACTCTCAAGAGTCTTCTCAAACACATCAATTCTTCTCAAAAGCATCAATTTTTCAGCTCTCAACTTTCATTATAGTCCAACTCTCACATCCATACATGACCACTGGAAGGGTATACGACCTGTTATTTAATTGGGTTTTTTGTTTTCTCATTGTTGAGTGTTAAATCAAAATTTCTCTGTATATTTTGGATGGCAGTCCTTTATCAGATGTGAGCTTTGAGAATATTTTTCCCAGTGTAGTTTGTATTCACATTCTCTTCCCCCCTTTTCTTACAGAGAAATTTTTATTTTAATGAAGTTCAGATTTATACACTTTTCTCCCTGGATCTTGCCTTTAGCATTGTATCTAAAATATCATCACCATATCCAAGGATATGTAGGTTTTTTCTGTTACTTCTAAGATTTCTATAGTCTTACATTTTACATTTAAGTCTGTGACCCATTTGGAGTGGTTTTTTTTTGTTTGTTTGTTTGTTGTATTTTATTTATTTATTAGCTGTGCCATGTCTTTGTGGCTGTGTGGGCTTTTCTCTAGCTCTGCTGAGTGGAGGTTACTCTCTAGTTGTGATGTACAGGCTTGTCATTCTGGTTGGCTTCTCTTGTTGTGAAGCACAGGCCTTAGGGCTCATGGGTTTCTGTACTTGTGACATGTGGGCTCAGTAGTTGCAGCTTCCAGACTCTAGACTACAAAGCCTATAGTTGTGTCTCTTGGGTTTAGCTGCTGTGCAGAACGTGAGATCTGGGATATTCAGATCAGGGATCAAACCCATGTCTCCTGCATTGGCAGGTGGATGTTTTGCCACTGAGCCACCAGGGAAGCCCTGAGTTAGTTTTTTGAAGGGTATAAGTTCTCTGCTAGATTCATCTTTGCATGTGGATGTCTAGTTGTTCCAACACCATCTGTTGAAGAGACTGTCTTTGTTTCATTAGATTGCCTCCCCTCCTTTGTCAGAGATAGGTTGACTGTATTTGCATGGGTATGTTTCTGTACCCTCTATTCTGTTCTATTGATTTGTCTATTGTTTTACCAATACCACACTCTGTTTATTAGTGTAGCTTTATAGTAAGTCTAAAGTCAGTAACCTCAGTCCTCCAGCTTGGTTCTTCTTCTTCAGTTAAGTTGACTATTCATGGTCTTTTGCCCCTCCATATACACTTGCTGAGCTTTTTGTCAGAGTTCCCTTCAGTCTATAAATAAAATTGGGAAGAACTGACAGTATTGAATCGTTCTATTCATGAACATCCAATATCTCTCTATAGTTTTTGATTTTATTCATCAAAGTTTGTTTTAGTTTTCCTTATGTACATCTTAGATGTATTTTATTAGATTTATAACTATGTATTTCATTTTTTGTGTTAATGTAAATGGTATTATTTTTTAATTTCAAATCCCACCTGTTCATTGCTAGTATATAGGAGTGTCAATGATATTTTCAGGAGTCTTAAGCATTCTGAAGAACTTTGCATGAAATCTTACCCTAGAAATTATAGATTCATCATGACTTCCAAACTCTTAATTCAAATATTAACACTAAATGTTAACATGCAAATAGCTTATAATTATTTATTTATTAAAATATGCTGAATTAACTACATCTTATCTTTTGTATCTGTGCTATATTTTAAAAACATCCCCAATATCAATTTTATGTAATAAGATAATCTCAGAATAATTTTGAAAATATTTAAATCTTACAAGCAAATAAATTACCAGAAATAACTTTAAGCTGATTTTACTTTGAAGTGTATTTTGATTGAAACATTAGATATTCTCAGCCTACCATATGCAGCTTTCATGAATACAAATCAATTTTTATATCATCAGGTACCAAGGTTTTCTGAGCCAGCATCCACTACATCAGACCCAATGAGTGTGTCTCCTTGTGGCTACATGTATGGCAGTGATCATATAATGCAGAAGCGAATGTGTTAAACAGAGCCATGGTGATAAGTCTACAATAAGATGTCTTGATTAGAGCTCAAACTTGGAATCTGTACTCAACAAATGATAGATCTCCCAGAAAGATGCCAGAATCTGCTTAGTAAAGACTCTGGGGATGAAGCATGAAACAGTAGATGGGGATCAAGAAGCAGTTGTCAGCTTGAGTACTGCATGCTGGCTGGCGCTGCTAGAGGATATGACTCTGTCATAAGCTGAATTTTCAGAGGCCATAATGGCATGAGTCTCTAGTAGAAGTGTCTGCAGATGCCATCGGTTTTCTTTCTGAATGTATACTCTTTTCTCTGAAGTTCAGTTTTGGTGACATCTATTTATTTGATTCCTTCTGCAGGTTTTCAAGGGCTCTGGATACTGAACATTTTTCTGAGGTTGTGGCAGGAACCAGTACACAATGCTTTATGAGCCATTTTCTGAAATACAGAGAAACGATTATGAGAGTTTGTAATTTTTGTGCATTTAATAGTTAGAATGTAGAATCTTACTTTGTGTGACTCAGATTAATTTTTACCTGAGCATTTATTCATTTTCTTTGATGCACCTTCTCATTTTTGTAATTGCCTATTTACTTAATTTCCCATTTCATAATTAGATTTCCTGATTTTTTGTGTGCTTTGCAGTTCTTTTCATATCCAAGGCAATAAAATGTGTTGATTACATATATTCCAGATATATTGTTGTAGTGTGCCAACCTTTCTTTAATTATATAATTTGAGTCCTTTACAAATCAGAAAGTCATCACTTTGCTGTAGTCAAATACTGTCATTTGGCTCTCCTTTTTCTGTTTCTCAGTTTTTCTGTTTTGTTCAATCACTAGGTCATTATCTCTTTGTGACCCTATGAACTGCAGTACAGCAGGCTTCTCTGTCCTTCATATCTTTCTGTCTTTGACCAGACTCTTGTCCTTTGAGTCGGTGATGCAACCTAACCATCTAATCCACTGTAGCCCCCCTCCTCCCCCTGCCCTCAATCTTTACCAGCATCAGGGCCTTTTCCAGTGAGTCAGCTCTTCACAAGAGGTGACAAAGTACTGGAGCTTCAGCATCAGTCCATGATTTACTTGTTTGATCTCCTTGCAATCCAAGGGACTGTCAAGAGTCTTCACCATCACCACAGTTTGAAAACATCAGTTCTTCAGTGCTCAGTCTTCTTTATAGTCCAGTTCTCATATCCATACATAACTACTGGAAAAACCATAGATTGATTTGACTATACATAACTTTGTTGGCAAAGTGATGTCTCTGCTTTTTAATATGCTGTCTAGGTTTGTCATAATTTTCCTTCCAAGGAGCAAGCATCTTTTAATTCCATGGCTGCAGTCACTGTCTGAAGTGATTTTGGAGCCCAGGAAAATAAAATCTGTCACTGTTTCCACTTTTTCCCCTTTTATTTGTCATGAAGTGACAAGACTGGATGCCATAATCTCCATTTTTTGAATGTTGAGCTTTAATCCAGCTTTTCCACTCTAATTTTTCACTCTCCTCAAGAGACTCTTTAGTTCCTCTTAGCTTTCTGCTATTAGGGTTTTGTCATCTATATATCTGAGGTTGCTGGTATTTTTCCTGGCAATTTTGATTCCAGCTTATGAGTCATCCAGCCTGGCTTTTCTCATGATGTACTCTGCACACAAGTTAAATAAGTAGGGTACAATATATAGCCTTGATGTACTCCTTTCCCAGTTTGGAACCAGTCCATTGTTCCATATCTTGTTCTAACTGTTGTGTCTTGACCTGCATGCAGGTTTATCAGACAGGAAAGGTAATCTGGTATTCTCATCTTTTTAAGAATTTTCCAGTTTGTTATGATCCACTCCACACAGTCAAAGGCATTAGTCAATGAAGCAGAAGTAGATTTTTTTTAATTCCCTTGTCTTTTCTATGATCCATCAGATGTTGGAAATTTGATCTATGGTTTCTCTTTCTTTTCTAAACCCAGTTGTACATCTGGAATTTCTTGGTTCATGTACTGCTGAAGCCTAACTTGAAGGATTTTGAATATAATCTTGCTAGCATGTGAAATGAGAGCAATTGTAGGGTAATTTGAACATTCTTTGGCATTGCCTTTCTTTAGGGTGGAATGAAAACTGACCTTTTCTAGTCCTGTGGCCACTGCTGAGTTTTCCAGATTTGCTGGCATATTGAGGCAGTACTTTAATAGTACTATCTTTCAGGGTGTTTAAAAGCTCCACTGGAATTCCATCACCTCCACTAGCTTTCTTAGTGAAAGTGAAGTCGCTCAGTCATGTCTGACTCTTTGCAACCCCATGGACTGTAGCCTATCAGGCTCCTCCATCCATGGGATTTTCCAGACAAGAATACTGGAGTGGGTTGCCATTTCCTTCTCCAGGAGATCTTCCCCACCCAGGGATTGGACCCAGTTCTCCTGCATTGTAGACAGATACTTTACCATCTGAGCCACCAGGGAAGCTTTCTTAGTAGTAATGCTTTCTAAGGCCCACTTGACTTTACACTCTAGGATATCTGGTTCTCTGTGGAGCAGCTTTTTTTTCTGAGTCTTGTATAATTATTCCTTCCTGTACCAAATTGCATCTATTAGGAGTATGGGAAGGATGAGGGGAGATGGAGAGACAACTGAGTCACAGCAATGTTAGGATCTGCTGTCACTACTAAGCTAAAGAGACAAAGAGAGGAGGTATTGCCACTTGAAGCCACAGAGGAAAAACAGGCTTCCAAGTGAAATCCTGGGTTAGGGTTGGTAGAGTAAAAACAAGAGTCCTAATTACATGCAAATTTCAGTTAACAACTGTTCCTCCCAAGAGATCATAACTGTTAGAAATAAACAGGTTTCTCTCTCTCTTACATCCTTCTCCTTTTCTTCTATCCTGAAGTATTTCCTATTGGCTGAACTCAACAAGGAGCCAGGTGACAATGCATTCTAGAAAATACAGATGATAGCACCAAGGGCCTGATCTGAGAACAAATGGGATGAAAAGCCAGTATGGAATCATTTCCACTGGATTTTTAATCAGGGCAATCATCTGTGGCTATTCTACAGATTGGCCCGGTCAATAGGGGTTGTTTCTGCCAATCATAATAGTCATTATGGAGTAAAGCTAAAGTCAAAGTGTACAACTGAAATCTAGAGTCTGTAGTAAGGTACACAGGAGCCATGAAGACCTACAGATTTACCTTGCAATTACCTATGTGTGGCAATAGGATTGTCTTGTTCTTTTAATTCAGTATCCAGTATCCTGAAGGTACTGCTAATTTCAAGTACTCACAACTTCTCACAATCAAGAAAGGATGCAATTTTAATTGAAAGCAAAATGCTATGAATTACTGGCCATTTAAATGCTTTCCACGTAACTCATCACCCACAAAATGAGTCCTATTTAGGATTAAATCCTATTGTATGATATTAAACCTACTTCACATCAAAACAAAACTGAAAGTAAACACCAAACTTTCCGCCATGTAAACTCTAAAGGATTTGCCTTTTAGTTTCTGATATCTAGTTATTTGCTCACTATATTGAGGTTTCTGATCTATACTAGATAGTACACTTGAGGATTGGGGATAAATTTAAAAAACTATAATTCCTGACTTTAGAGGATGTGCATATATGTGTGGTCTTGTGTAAACAACTTACAGTAAAGTTGATGATTTGATTTTTTTTTTTAAGACCTAAATAAGAATTTTTATTATTTTTTTTTTAATTTTTTTTAATTTTATTTTATTAGTTGGAGGCCAATTACTTCACAACATTTCAGTGGTGATTTGATTTTTTAAATATTGCATCAAATATTTCCTTTTTTCTCCTTTGGGACAATCAAAATATCTGAAATATTTTGCTGTGAAATTAGAAAATAAAAAGTTTTGAGTGATATGGCAAATGATCATTCCTTCTAGATTGCTGGATTCCATAATCTGTGGCCTCATTTTTGCCTTAGATAGTCACTTTTATCACTGATGTTTCATTATGGAGTTTGTGGCATTTTTATATGAATCAAATATATTTGAATCAAACACACAACCAAAACAACTTGCAAAGAAAGGTATATTACTTAATTCATTTTAGAGGTCATGCATTAAATCTAGCATTATTAAGTTCATTTCATATATTTTTCCCATATTTCCCTGAACACTAGTTTGTGGAGGAAATTTCCACTAATAAATATAATTAGAAAGTGCTAAATATTGGAACAAAAAGTTACCATTATAATTTTAAGAAATAATCTGACCTTTAGAGCATCTGAAAATTCCACTTTGGAAAGATAACTAAAATAAAATAATTTAATGTTCAAGGTTGCTGTTTATCATTTAGCACAATCACTCTGTCTAATGCAACTTCATAGTCTACAGATAAAATATGATTTTTCAACTGTATTACATACTTTTAAGTAAAACAAATTTTTTTGTCATTTTTGCGAAGTGTTATTTGCTCAGTCATGTCTGAGTCTTTGCTACACCATGGATTGCAGGCTGCCAAGCTCCTCTGTCCATGGAATTCTCCAGGAAGGAATACTGGAGTGGGTTGCCATTCCCTTCTCCAGGGGATCTTTCCAACCCAGGGATCGAAACCAGATCTCCTGCATTGCAGGTGGATTGTTTACCATCTGAGCCACCAGGGAAGCCCCATTTTTGTCAAAAATGCATCCAATTGTTACAGATTTTTAGAGCAAATGTGATGGCTTATTCACGTTAATTATAAGACTCCCAAGTGAGAACATTTTAGCAACCCTGTTTGTAGTTTTATTGCGGTGGAAGTCACATAATTATCAAACATACAATTTTAACCATATTTAACTGCACTGTTCCGCAGCACTAAGTCCATTCACATTGGTGTGTAGCTCTCACCAGTATCCATCTCTCAAATTTTTCACCTTCCTAAACTGAAGTTCTGTCCCTATTTAACTCTAACGCCCCATTCTCCCACCCAACACCCAGTTCCTGGCATCTACCAAAGTACTTTTTGTCTCTATGAATTTGACTGTTCTATCTCATGTAAGTGGAATCAAACAGTATTTGTCTGCACCTAATGTATCCATATATTGAAATACACTTTGAAGGTTAGCTTAATATATGTCTTACAAACAGAGTTTACTTTCTGTTGCCCCTCCCCCCCAACCCTGCCCCAGTGCTATAGAGTAGTTTCTCATTAGTTATCTGTTTTTATATATAGCAGTGTAAAGGTGTCGATCCCAATCTCCCAATTTATTGTCTGTATATTTGTTCTCTATATCTGTGTTTCTATTTCTGCTTTGCCAATTCGTTCATCTGAACTATTTTTCTATATTCTACACATATCCTTCAATATATGATATTTGTTTCTCTCCCTCTGACTTACCCCATTCTGTATGGCAGGTCCATCCACATCTCTAGGTCCATATGCATCTCTGCAAAGGGCACAGTTTTGTTCCCTTTAATGGCTGAGTAATATTCCGTTGTATACATGTATCACGACTTCTTTATCCTTTTCTCTGCTAATGAACATTTAGGTTGCTTCCATGTCCTAGTTATTACAAATAGTACTGTAGTGAACAATTGGGGTGCATGTATTTTTTGAAATTATGGTTTTCTCTTGGTATATGCCCAAGAATGGGATTGCTGGATTGTACAGTGATTCTATTTTTAGTTTTTTGAAGAATCTCCATACTGTTCTCCATATAACCATATCAATTAACATTCTCATCAACAGTATAAGAGGGTTCCATTTTCTCTATACCCTCTCTAGCATCTATTGTTTATAGATTTTTTGATGATGGCCATTCTGACTGGTGTGAGGTGGTACCTCATTGTAGTTTTGATTAGCATTTTTCTAATAATTAGTAATATTGAGCATCTTTTCTTGGGTATCTGCATGTTGTATCTGGAGAAATAGCCATTTAGGCCTTCCTCCCATTTGTTGAGTTGGGTTGTTTGTTTTTTGGAGTTGAACTGCTTGATCTGTTTGTATATTTTGGAGATTAATCCCTTAGTCGCATGGTTTGCAAATATTTACTCCCATACTGAGGATTGTCTTTTTGTTTGTTTATGATTTCCTTCACTGTGCAAAATCTTTTGAGTTTAATTAGGACCCATTTGTTTGTTTTTGTTTCTATTTTCATTACTCTAGAATGTGAGTTAATAAAGATCTTGCTATGTGTTCTGCCTCTTTTCCACTTAGCCTTTTATAGTATCTGGCCATATATTTAGGTCTTTAACCCATTTTGAGTTTATTTTTGTGTAAGGTATTAGAGAGTATTCTTGTTGCTGTTCTTCAGTCACTAAGTCATGTCCAACTCCTTGCAACCCCATAGATTACGGCATGTGAGGCTTCCCTGTCTTTCAACTATCTCCTAAAGTTTGCTCAAACTCAAGTCCATTGAGACGGTGATGCCGTCCAATTATCTCATTCTTTTTACCCCTTCTCCTGCCCTCACTTTTTGCCAGCATCAGGATCTTTTCCAATAACTCAGCTCTCTGTTCACATTAGCTGGCCAGTGCATTGGAGCTTCAGCTTCAGCATCAGTCCATGCAATGAATACTCAGGGATAATTTCCTTTTCAGTTCAGTTCAGTTGCTCAGTCATATCCAATTCTTTGCAACCCCATTGATTGCAGCACACTAGGCCTCCCTGTCCATCACCAACTCCTTTAGCTTGCTCAAACTCATGTCCATTGAGTTGGTGATGCCTTCCAACCATCTCATCCTCTATCATCTCCTTCTTCTCCCGCCTTCAATCTTTCCCAACATCAGGGTATTTTCCAATGAGCCAATTCTTCCTATCAGGTGGCCAGAGTATTGAAGTCTCAGCTTCAGCAGCAGTCCTTCCAATGAATATTCAGGACTGATGGTTGGATCTCCTTGCAGTCCAAGGGACTCTCAAGAGTCTTCTCCAGCCCCACAATTCAAAAGCACCAATTTTTTCCCACTCAGCCTTCCTTAAGGCCAAACTCTCACATTTGTACATAGCTACTTGAAAAAGCATAGCTTTTCCCATAAAAATCATACAGACCTTTGTTGGCAAAGGTCTCTGCTTTTTGATATGCTGTCTAGTTTTGTCATAGTTTTTCTTCCAAGGAGTAAGTGTCTTTTAATTTTGTGGCTTCAGTCATCATCCACAGTGATTTGGGAGCTCAAGAAAATAAAATCTATCCCTGTTTCCACTTATTTTTTCATCTCTTTGGCTTAAAGTGATGCAATTGGATGCCATGGTCTTAGTTTTTTATATGTAGAGTTTTAAGTCACCTTTTTCACTCTCCTCTTTCACCCTTGTAAAGAGACTTTTTTGTTCCTCTTTGCTTTCTGTCATTAGAGTGGTATCATCTGCATATCTGAGGTTGTTGATATTTCTTCTGGCAATTTTGATTCTAGTGTGTGATTCATCCTATCTGGCATTTCTCATGATGTACTCTGCATATAAGTTAAATAAGCAGGGCGACAGCATACAGGCTTGTGTACTCCTTTCCCAGCTTGTAACCTTTCTGTTGTTCCATGTCCATTTCTAACTGTTGCTTCCTGACCTAGATACTGGTTTCTCAGGAAGCAGGTAAGGTGGTCTGGTATTCCCATCTCTTGGAGAATTTTCCAGTTTGTTGTGATCCACACAGTCAAAGGTCTTCACAAAGTCAATGAAGCAGAAGCAGATGCTTTTTTCTGGAATTCCCTTGCTATTTCTATGATTGATCAGATGTTGGCAATTTGATATCTGGTTCCTCTGCCTTTTCTAAGTTCAGCTTGTATATCTGGAAGTTATTGGGTCAAGTATTGCTGAAGCCTAGCTTAAAGGGTTTTGAGCACTACCTTGCTAGTATGTGAAATGAGTGCAATTGTATGGTAGTTCAAACATTCTTTGGCATTGTCTTTTCTTTTAAATTGGAGTGAAAACTGACATTTTTCAATCTGTGGCCCCTGTTGAGTTTTCCAAATTTCCTGGCATAATGAGTAGAACACTTTAACAGCATTTTTTCTTAGGATTTTAAATAGTTCAGCTGGAATTCAAACACCTCCACTATCTTTGTTCATCATAATACTTCCTGAGGATCACTTGACTTCACACTCCAGGATGTCTGGCTCTAGGCAGTGACCACACTGTTGTGGTTGTATGGGTCATTAAGACCTTTTTTTTGTGGATTCTTCTGTGTATCCTTGCCACCTCTTTTTAATCTTTTCTGCTTTGGTTAGATCCTTGCTGCTTTTGTCCTTTATTGTGTCCATCTTTGTATGAAATATTCCTTTGATATCTCCAATTTTCTTGAAGATATCTCTACTCTTTCCCATTCTATTGTTTCCTCTATTTCTTTGCATTCATCACTTAAGAAGGCTTTCTTATCTCTCCTTGCTATTCTTCGGAACTCTGCATTCTGTTGGATATATCTTTCCCTTTCTTTAACTTCTGCTTCCTTCTCCTCTCAGTCCATTTGTAAGGCCTCAGACAATCATTTTGCCTTCTTCCATTTATTTTTATTTGGGATGGTTTTGGCTACTACCTCCTGTACAGTGTGTAAACCTCCATCCATAGTTCTTTGGGTACTCTATCAGATCCAATCCCTTGAATTTATTTATCACTTCCACTGTATTTGTCAAATAAAGCATTTGATTTAGGTCACACCTGAATGGTCTATTGGTTTTCCCTACTTTCTTCAATTTAAGCCTGCATTTTACAATAAGGAACTCATGATCTGAGCCACAGTCAGCTACAGGTCTTGTTTTTACTGATACTATAGAGTTTCTCCATCTTCAACTGCAAAGAACATAATCAATTTGATTTCAGTATTGGACATCTGGTGATGTCCTTGTGTAGAGTCACCTCTTGTGTTGTTAGAATTGGGTGAAGCTGTGACCAGTGTGTTCTCTTGGCACAACTCTGTTAGCCTTTACCTTGCTTCATTTGGTACTCCAAGGCCAAACGTACCTCTTATTCCAGGTATCTCTTGGCTTCCTACTTTGGCATTCTAATCCCATATAATGAAAAGGACATATTTTCTCTCTCTCTCTTTTTTCTCTGTTGTTGTTAGTTCTAGAAGGCCTTGTAGGTCTTTATAGAACTAGCCAACTTCAGCTTCTTCAGCATCAGTGGTTGCGCATACACTTGGATTACTGTGATGTTTAATGGTTTGCCTTGGAAATGAACCAAGATCATTTTTTCAATTCTGAAATTGCACCCAAGTATTGTAAGTAATGCTCAAAATTCTCCAAGCCAGGCTTCAGCAATACATGAACCGAGAACTTCCAGATGTTCAAGCTGGTTTTAGAAAAGGCAGAGGAACCAGAGATCAAATTGCCAATATCCACTGGATCATCGAAAAAGCAAGAGAGTTTCATTAAAATATCTATTTCTGCCTTATTGACTATGCCAAAGCCTTCGACCGTGTGGATCACAATAAACTGTAGAAAATTCTGAAAGAGATGGGAATACCAGACCACCTGACCTGCCTCTTGAGAAACCTGTATGCGGGTCAGGACGCAACAGTTAGAACTGGACATGGAACAACATACTGGTTCCAAATAGGAAAAGGAGAATGTCAAGGCTGTATATTGTCACCCTGCTTATTTAACTGATATGCAGAGTACATCATGAGAAATGCTTGGCTGGAAGAAGCACAAGCTGGAATCAAGATTGCTGGGAGAATATCAATAACCTCAGATATGCAGATGACACCACCCTTATGGCAGAGAGTGAAGAGGAACTGAAAAGCCTCTTGATGAAAGTGGAAGAGGAGAGTGAAAAAGTTGGCTTAAAGCTTAACATTCAGAAAACTAAGATATAATAAATAAAATAATTTAAATAAATAAAATAATTAAAAATAAATGGGGATACAGTGGAAACAGTGTCAGACTTTACTTTTTGGGCTCCAAAATCACTACAGATGGTGACTGCATCCATGAAATTAAAAGACACTTACCCCTTGGAAGGAAAGTTATGACCAACCTAGGTAGCATATTAAAAAGCAGAGACATTACTTTGCCAACAAAGGTTTTTCCAGCGGTCATGGCTATGGTTTTTCCAGTGGTCATGTATGGATGTGAGAGTTGGACTGTGAAGAAAGCTGAGTACCGAAAAATTGATGCTTTTGAACTGTGGTGTTGGAGAAGACTCTCAAGAGTCCCTAGGACTGAAAGGAGATTCAACCAGTCCATCTTAAAGGAGATCAGTCCTAGGTGTTCATTGGAGGGACTGATGCTGAAGCTGAAACTCCAATACTTCGGTCACCTCATGCAAAGAACTGACTCATTGGAAAAGACCCTGATGCTGGGAGGGATTGGGGACAGGAGGAGAAGGGAATGACAGAGGATGAGACGGCTAGATGGCATCACCGACTCGATGGGAATGAGTTTGGGTGAACTCTGGGTGTTGGTGAAGGACAGGGAGGCCTTGCATGCTGCGATTCATGGGGTCACAAAGAGTTGGACACGACTGAGTAACTGAACTGAACTGAACTGAACTGTATTTCAGACTCTTTTGTTGGCTAGAAGGGCCACTCCATTTCTCCTAAGGGATTCCTGCCCACAGTAGTAGATATAATGGTCGTCTGAATTAAATTTGCCCATCCCCATCCATTTTAGTTCACTGACTCCTAAGATGTTGATGCTCACTTTTGCTGTCTCCTGCTTGACCATGTCCAGTTAACCTTGATTCATGGACCTAATATTACACATTCTTATTCAATATTGTTCTTTACAACATCAGACTTTACTTTCACCACCAGGTACATCCACAGCTGAGCACTGTTTCCCATTTGATCCAGTTTCTTCATTATTTCTGGAGTTATTTCTCTGCTTTTCTCCAAGAGCATATTAGACAGCTACCAACCTAGAGGGTTCATCTTCTGGTCTCATATCTTTTTGCTTTTCATACTGTTCATGGAGTTCTCAGGGCGAGAATACTGAAGTGGTTTGCCGTTCCCTTCTACAGTGGGCCATACTTTGTCAGAACTCTCCACCATGACCCCTCCATTTTGGGCGGCCCTGCACACCATAGCTCAGAGCTTCGTTGAGTTACACAAGTCTAGGACTCATGTGGTCATTTTGGTTAGCTTTCTTTATTTGTGGTTTCCATCCTGTCTGCCTTCTAATGGATGAGATTAGGAGGCTTATCTCAGCTTCATGATGGGAAGGACTGCTGGGGAAAACTGGGTCTTGCTCTGGTGAGAGCAAGTAAACCTTTAATCCAATTGTCTGCTGATGGGTGGAGCTGTGCTTACTCCCTATTAGTTGTTTGACCTGAGGTGACACAGGCCTGGAGTCTACAGGCTCTATGATAGGCTAGAGTTGACTTCCTGAAGGACTTATACCAACAGGCACCTCTCAGGACTGCTGCTGGAGGTGTCACTGCTGACACACACTTCCGCAGGGGCCTCAGAAACACTCACAGGTGGACCTGGTTCAGTCTCTCATGGGGTCGCTGATCCTTTCCCCTGGGTCCTGGTGTGTACAAAGTTTTGTTTGTGCCTTTTAAAAGTGTTTCATGATAGAGGATGCTCAGGGCTGGTGCACTGGGATGACCCAGAGGGATAGGATGGGGAAGGAGTTGGGAGGGGAGTTCAGAATGGAACACATGTACACCCATGGCAGATTCAAATCAATGTATGGCAAAACCAATACAATGTTGCAAAGTAAAATAAATAAATAATTTAAATAAAATAAAAATAAAATAAAATAGAGATGGTGCCCTTAGAGGCCCCTTTGTAAGATGGTACAGGAAATACTGGGGTTTTGTTCAGTCAAAGCAGCACATTTTCCTTTGTTCTCCTCCCCCAACCCTGCCCCCGTTAATATTTCTGACTTACGGATGTACTTTCTAACTGATATAATCACTGAATGTGTTGGCTTTTTGTTTTCCCAAAAAAGTTATGAATAAAAAAAGTGTTCTATATTATAATCAATGTGAAAAAAAAATTAAAAAACAGAAGTGTTTCTCCTAGTCCTGTGGAAGTTCTGACATCGAACCCTGTTGTACTTCAAAGTCAGCTTCCCTGGGGATTCCCAGTCCCTTTGCCAGATCCCAAGGTTGGGTAGGCTGATGTGGAGCCTAGAACCTTTGCAACAGTGTGAGAACTTCTTTGGTATTATCCTTCTCCAGTTGGTGGGTCGCTCAGCTGGCAGGTATAGGATTTGATTTTAGTGTGATTGTGCCCTCCTACCATCTCATTGCAGCTTCTCCTTTGTCCTTGGATGTGGGGTTTCTTTTTGGTGAGTTCCAGCATCCTCCTTTCTATTTTTTTTGTTTGTTTGTTTGTTTGTTTGTTTTGTCAGCTAGTTGCATTTTTGGTGTTCTCAAGGAGAAAATGAGTGCGTGTCCTTCTACTCCACCATCTTGTTTGCCCATAGGGAGAGTTCTGATTTCACTGTTTTACATGTAGCTGTCCAGCTTTCCCAGCATGACTTACTGAAGAGATTGCCTTTTCTCCATTGCATGTTCTTGCCTCTTTTGTCATAGATTAGGTGACCATAAGTAGGTGGGCTTATCTCTGAGTTTTCTATCCTCTTACACTGATCTATACCTTTTAATATCTTTAAAGCATATTCATCCTGGATCAGGACATATTTATGTACTGCTTTGTTTTGTTAAGGAATAGTGAATTCCAGCACCAATCTCATCTCATACATTTCAACTTGAGCTAATGAGGCTGAAAACATATTTTTTATGGAATTGATATTTTTCTATGTAAATTTCCATATTATATCATAATGAACATATAGATACTTTGTTGCTGTTTTTCAGTCAGTAAGTCATGTCTGACTCATTTGTGACTCCATGGACTGTAGACCACCAGGCTCCCATGTCTATGGATATCCTAGGCAAGAACACTGGAGCGGGTTGCCATTCCCTTCTCCATGGGAACTTCCCAACCAGGAATCAAGCGCATGTCTCTTGCATTGGCAGGTGGATTCTTTACCACTGAGCCACCAGGAAAGCCCATATGCACATTTACCAAAATATAAATGTTAAACTTGATATACTGGGAATTAAATAATAAATGTAGTTTGTGTTCCAATTAACAACTTTTGCCCTTTTGAAAGGGGATAAAATAGAATGATTTTGTCTTTTAGTGTGGCAGGTAAGATCCATTTTGAAAATCCAGGGTAAAGCTACTTTTTCTATAATCATACTAAGGCAACAATCAAAGAAGTATGTTATCTCTGAAAAGTCAAGGAGAAAACAGGTGATACAGGTTTTTCTTTTGTTTTTCTATTTAAGCCTATATTTCTATTTTTTTCTTCTGCAAAACAATAATGAGGAAAAGTGTCTTTCAGTTCTTTCATTCCCTATGTCTAGTAGAATTAATATGCTATAATTTGTGCCCTCAAGCTCTCACAAACTATTACAAATTGGAAAAATATTTTTATTTCTGAGCAGCGTCAAACATTCCAAATCAAACATTAAAGTCTTATAGACCACTTCTGTGATTAATTTCAAAGAGCAGAATTGATGTTATGACTATTTTTTAGAAATTGAATTGCTACTAAATTGATAAGGAGATCCAGTATTGTAACACTGAGCCTACTGAATTACTCCAAAGGTTTGGTCGGAGAATAGAATCCAATATATTTTCAATAAATTTGTGTGTTGTCTTTTATATAAAAAAATTTCTTAAAAGTAATTGATGAAAGTACTAAAATATATAAAAATCTGATTTAAAAATCAAAATAATAGAAAGGTTGATATAGAAAGGAAAATATTTTTAAAATCACCAGACTCATGTCACACACAGTATTATAGAAGGAGCTGAGAAAGTTCAAACCCATTGAAAACAAGACTATTAAAAAATATTAAGAATGATTTTAAACACTTTCTACATTATTTTTAAAAACCCACAAAATTAGAAATGTTGTTTATCCCTGTTTAGGTTTTAAAGTGTAATACCAGAAATTAAAATAACATTTTAAATGAATACAAATAAACAGTATTTAAGGATCAAGATAAATAGTGTATTTGACAGACTATGATAAGATGCAGATAAGAAGTCAAGAACTAGAAACCACACTAAAAATCAAAGAAATTAAAATGACAAGATATTAAACAGATTTTATAGTAATATTCAAATGAATATTAAACTTTTAATTCATAAGGGAATGAAAATAACCTGAAATACAAAAGTATAAAACAGAAAAGCAAAGCCCAGTTATATTGTTTTCCTTTAAGGAATTAAGATAATACTATTACATATATAGAAAAAAATTAAGATGCATCTGTAAAGAGATATCATTCATTCCCTTTGACATCTATAAAGACACAAAGCAAAGACACTCTTTTTTAGAAATAGAAATATATATTAGAAAATGAAAAGAGCTACCACATTATTTCTACCCAGAAGTGTAAATGGATTAAATCTTTTCTGTTAAAAAACATTATTTCCCAGATGTTATCAGTGATTCGAACCATTCAAGACTTTGAAGAAACACTAGAAACATTATTTGCAAGGGTTGATAGTAAATTTATGTGTAAAAATATTCAAGGTACACGGTCTTAATTGCTTTCACATGTTTTGTTTCATTTACTTGCACGCCACTCCCTGTAGGAGGATTAGGCTTCCTCATCCTGCTGAAGTCAGGAACAGTCATTCAGGAACAGTCACACGTCCTATGTTGGTTGATGAAATGCCACGCTGGATGAAATGATGGTTGTCATTTCTGAGCAAATAATTAAACCTGAAACTTTGTTATGGCAACGTCTAATGCTTCAGATAGAGACTGTTCATCATTCTAAGGCAGAAATGGAGGTGCCATGAGATAAGTCACAGCTGAAAATGATGGATAGGTCATAGGTGGTAGAAATGAACTTTTGTTTTAAGGCTTTGAGACCTACGGAGGGGTGGCGAGCCTTTGAGATCTAGGGAGGGGCGTGTCATTTTTTTATACAACTTAACCAAACCTATCTGGATGAGTACAATATAGCAAACAAACGGAAATAAGCAAGAATTTGAGGCCAACTTATATACATCAGAGAAACATACTATGGCTAAAACGGCAGAACAAAACAAAGAACCTCCCAATGGAGATAAAATTACTAACAATCTCTGTACTCTGAATAGCATGATAATAGAATGTATAATAAAAATGTTCTTAAAATGTTCAGAAGAAACAGAAAGGAACACAAGCAATGTAATAAGTTCAGTTCACTCGCTCAGTCATGTCCAACTTTTTGCGAACACATGGGCTGCAGCATACCAGGCTTCACTGTCTATCACCAATTCCCGGACCTTCCTCAAACTCATCTACATCAAGTCAGTGATACCATCCAACCATCTCATCCTCTGTCGTCCCCTTCTCCTCCTGCCTTCAATATATCCCAGCATCAGGGTCTTTTCCAATGAGTCAGCTCTTCGTATCAGGTGGCCAAAGTACTGGAGTTTCAGCTTCAGCATCAGTCCTTTCAATGAGTGTTCAGGACTGATTTCCTTTATGACTGACTGGTTTGATCCCCTTGCAGTCCAATGGACTCTCAAGAGTCTTCTCTAATGCCACAGCTCAAAAGCATCAATTCTTCAGCACTCAGCTTTCTTTATTGTCCACCTCTCACATCCATACATGACTACTGTAAAACCCATAGCTTTGACTAGACAGACTTTGTTGGCAAAGTAATGTCTCTGCTTTTTAATATGCTGTCTAGGTTGGTCACAGTTTTTCTTCCAAGGAGCAAGTGTCTTTTAATTTCATGGCTTCAGTCACCACCTGCAGTGATTTCGGAGATGAAGAAAATAAACTCTGTCACTGTTTCCATTGTTTCCCCATCTATTTGCCACGAAGCAATGGGACCAGATGCCATGATCTTAGTTTTTTGGATGCTTAGTTTTAAGTCTTTTTTTTTTTTTTTAATTCTCCTCTTTCACTTTCATCAAGAGGCTCTTTAGTTCTTCTTTGCTCTCTGCTTTAAGTGTGGTGTCATCTGCATATCTGAGGTTATTGATATTTCTCCTGGCAATCTTGATTCCAAGTTGTGCTTCATCCAGCCCGGCATTTTGCATGATGTACTCTGCATATAAGTTAAATAAGCAGGTTGACAATATATAGCCTTGAAGTATTCCTTTCCCAATTTGGAACCAGTCCATTGTTCCATGTCCAGTTCTAACTGTTGCTTCTTGACCTGCACACAGATTTCTCAGGAGGCAGGTAAGATGGTCTGGTATTCCCATTTCTTGAAGAATTTTCCACAGTTTGTTGTGATCCACAAAGTCAAATGCTTTGGCATAGTCAATAAATTAGAAACAGACATTTTTCTGGAAGTCTCTTGTTTTTTATATGATCCAGTATGTTGGCAATTTGATCTCTGGTTCCTCTGCCTTTTCTAAATCCAGTTTGAACATCTGGAAGTTCTCAGTTCATGTACTGTTGAAGCCTGGCTTGTGGAACTTTGAGCATTACTTTGCCAGTGTGCAAAATGAGTGCAATTATGCAATAGTTTGAACATTCTTTGGCATTGCCTTTCTTTGGGATTGGAATGAAAACTGACCTTTTCCAGTCCTGTGGCTATTGCTGAACTTTTCAAATTTGCTTGCATATTAAGTGCATCACTTTAACAGCACCATCTTTAAGGCCTTGATATAGTTCAACTGAAATTTCATCACCCCCACTAGGCTTTGTTAGTAATAATGTAATATTTGTAATAATGTAATAAGTTAGTAACACTATTTTCAATACTAATTGATTAGTTATTGAAAATGTATTAGTTTGGACTGTTAGAACAAACATAGACTGGTTAATTTGAAAACTACAGAAATTTAATTTGCATAGTTTTGGAGGCTGGAAAATTGAGATTCTGGAGCAAGCATGGTCAAGTTTTGGTGAGAACACTCTTCTGGATTGCAGACTGCTAACTGCTTTATCGTCACGTAGCAGAGATCAGTGAAAGGAAGCAAGCTATCTGTGACACTTCCAAGGCCACTAATTCCATTCATGGGGGTTCTAGTCTCATGGCTTCATATAATTCTAATTGCATCCTAAAGTCTTCACCCCCTAATACTATCACATGGGGGTTAGGATTTCAATATATGAATTGTTGGAGGTGGATACAAATATCCAGTTCACCACAAAAACTAAACATACTTAAACAAAATTGAAACTGAAATTACAAAGGTTAATACAATGAATTTATATCACACTGACCTAAATAGACAATAAATCTAGATGAATAAGTTTTAACTGTTTAAAAACCATTTTAACCTTAATATGATCCTGTAACATATATAAGCTGGACACTAACTTCTTCCTTGTTTGTATTTTTTATATATGTAGTAAGCCAGATACGTTTGCTTAAGCTGTACAAAAATGACCCTCCCACATCTCAAATAATCTTTTGAGAAATTACTACATAATAAATAACATGGTGCTAAAAGGGAGTTAAAATGTCAACTATTGACTACTTCTAAAGCAATTTTTAAAATGAGAATAGCATTTAAAATATATGAATGTGGCTTATTGTTTATATTATAGCAAATCTTTCAATCTTTAATTGATTCAAGTATTATATCTGAAAGAATAAAAATATAAACAAAGAATGCATAATTATATAAAAGTGAAAAAATTAAATTGTTATAAAGGGCAGAGAAAGAGTAATATTGAAGTTTAAAGTATTTCCTTTAAACTAAAGAAAATAATCAAGAATCATAAAAAAGATAAAATTCTCTTTAAAAACTCCATGAGTAAAACAATGTATTGATTATTTTTTAAAAACTTTTGTCAAATCACACCTTATACCTCTCAAACTTTGCTTTATACAGAAAAGATTGTTCAAAACTAACCCATTCTTGACTAAAAGCAAGCTTAATTACTGAATCATTTCTCAAGTCTACTAGATGACATATTAATCAATTAAAAACATAAATTTTACTTTTTGAATCTAGAAGAGAATTGGACAAATGGAAGTTGCAATGTAAAAATAATTACCAAAAACTTGATCTATGTCTCTCTCTCTCTATCCATCCGTTTGTCCATCCATATACTAAAAAGTCCAGTAAAACCAGGTGGGGTTGTAAAGATTGTCTGTAAAGAGTATTTTTGCTTTGCCAGTAGTTGTTACAACTTTTAACATTAATAGTGGATCACAAGAGGGAGGAGCTAAGATAGAGGAGGAATAGGATGGGGAGACCACTTTCTCCCCCACAAATTCATCAAAAGAACATTTGAACACTGAGAAAACTCCACAAAACAACTTCTGAACACTGGCAAAGGGCATCAGGCACCCAGGAAAACAGCCCATTTTCTTCAAAAGGATGTAGGACAAAATATAAAAGATAAAAAGAACGGCAAAAGAGTTAGGGATGGAGATCTGTTCTGGGAAGGGAGTATTAATAGAGGAAGTTTCCAAACACCAGGAAACCCTCTCACTAGCAGGTCTGTGGGAAGTTTTTGAATCTCGGAGGGCAACCTAACCGGAAGTGTTGGTCCTTTAATGGACCAGAATCTGGTGATTCGGAGTCGACAATGAGAAAGTGAAAGAAGGAAAGAGGCTAATATTCCCTGGGTTATGCAGCCAACTTTTGCATCCTAGGGAATCAGCCAGAAATAGAGAGATAAAGAGAGGAAGAGAAAGAAAGAAAGAAAGACACAGAGACCAAAGCTCTGATGGAGCAAAGGTGTTTCAATTTACATGGTATGGGCATATATACTGTCTTACAAGGTAGTTACTCTCAGCAAAGATAAAGATTAAAATTCCAGAGTAACAAAACACAAGGTGATCCCTATTAAAGTGAGAAGAGGGTATTTATCACCATAATGAGAAACTAATAAAGGAAATTCCTGGATTCCTCAGCCCCGGAAAGGCGTGCCTCTCCTCTTAATTCCTGAATATTCAAGAATTAATAAGGTCCAGAGGGTTCCTAACAGATCCAAAACAGCACACAGGAAGCCTCTTTGTTAAAGGTTTCCTGACACAGGAGGAAAAATAAATAAATAAACCCCACAGATTACATGCCTAAAGGCAACTCCCAGCAGAAAAGTACCCCAGACGCTCGCATCTGCCACCAGCAGTGGGGGCTGAACAGAGAGGAGCAGGCAGCATTGCTTAGGGTAAGGACCGGACATGAATGCCCTGAGGGCAATCGGAGGGAGCTAATGTGAGATAGCAACCTAAACTGTGGGATAGCGAGAGAGAGAGAGAGAGAGAGAGAGAGAGAGAGAGAGAGAGAGAGAGAATTAACCTGCAAAAAGCCCTAACCTAAGGCACAACTGGTCCATTCACAGAACAAAGGACTGAGCGATTCTAGAGAAGAGATAGCCAGCTGCGGACCGGCCCCCCACCAGAGGCAGGAGGCCGGGGAGAGGGGAAAGGGGTGAGTTCAGCCCCAGAGACGGCACCCCCTACCTAACTGAAAACAGGCTTCCAGTCTCTAACCAAAGTCTTCCTGAGATTCTGGATGGTTGACATCCGCCGGGAGGGTTTCAGCTAGAGATCAGCCCCCTGGAAGACGCACAAGGCGCACCGGAGTGGTGCGCCTGGAAATTGAGGCGGGGACGCGGAGGGGAGAAGTCACGCTGCACCCGGGGAGAGTGCGCTTGGCAAGCTCCTGATTCCCTGAGCTGCTCGGAAGGGGAAGGCACAAAACGCAGGCCCAACTGAGTCTGCGCCTTTATGGAGTACGGAGAACCTGAACCTGAGCAGCTTAGGCCTGGGAAGTGCACGCAACTCAGGGTCCACTCCCTGTAGAGCATACTGGAGCCTGAGCAATGTAGACAGAGAAAACAGACACGCCGTGAGCGGGGTCAAACCCAGTGTGGCCAGAACACTGAGAGTGCACCCCACACACACCAGTGGTATTTATTCGCAGTGTTCCTCGCTCCCCACAGCACAACTGAACAAGCGAACCTAAACAAGAGACCACCTCCACCCACTTGTGTCAGGGCGGAAATTAAACACTGAAGAAACCTGCAAACAGAAGCCAAATAAACAAAGGGAACCACCTTAGAAGTGACGGGTGCAACAGATTAAAATCCCTGTAGTTAACACTGACTACACTGGAAGGGGCCTATAGATATCGAGAAGTATAAGCTGGAAGAAGGAGCTATCTGAAACTGAACTGAACCCACATTGCCCGCAACAGCTCCAGAGAAATTCCTAGATATATTTTTACTATTACTATTTTTTAATTAATTTTTCCTTCTTCTTCTTAAGTCCTCTATAACTACTTTAATTTTCATTTTTATAACCCACTATTATCTTGGGGGGAAAAAAGGACCCTATTTTTAAAGCAAACTTCATATATATTGCTTAGACTTTTTGTGGGTTTTTTTTTTAATATTGTATTTTTCAGAGTCTAACCTCTACGCTAGATTTTTAATCTTTATTTTTAGTATTTGATATCAATTTTATACATTTAAGAATCCAATCTTCAGTACCCATTTTTACTCAGGAGTGTGATTACTGGCTTGATTACTCTCGCCCCCTTATGATTCTCCTTTTTCTCCCCCAGGTCACCTCTATTTCCTCCCTCCCCCTTCTCTTCTCAACCCAATTCTGTGAATCTCTGTGGGTGTTCTGGGCTACGGAGAACACTTAGGGAACAGAGTACTGCTTAGATCTGTCTCTCTCCTCTTGATTCCACCTTTTTTCTCCTCCTGCTCACATCTATCTCTTTCCTCTCTCTCCTCTCCTTCATGTAACTCTGTGAACCTCTCTGGGTGTCCCTCACAGTGGAAAATCTTTTCACCATTAACCTAGAAGTTTTATAATCAGTGCTGTATGGATGGAGAAGTCTTGAGGCTACTGTAAGAATAAGACTGAAATCCAGAGGCAGGAGGCTTAAGCCCAAAACCTGAGAACATCAGATAACTCCTGACTCCAGAGAACATTAATTAATAAGAAATCATCCAAAAGCCTCCATACCTACACTGAAACCAACCCACCAACCAAGAGTCAATAAGTTCCAGAGCAAGACATAGCATGCAAATTCTCCAGCAACACAGGAACATAGGCCTGAGTGTCAATATGCAGACTGCCCAAATTCACACCAAACACACTCTGGACATCTCAACACACTACTGGACACTCCATTGCATTCCAGAGAGAAGAAATCCAGCTCCACCCACCAGAACACCGACGCAAGCTTCCCTAACCAGGAAACCTAGACAAGCCAATTGTCCAACCCCACCGACTGGGAGGAACCTCCACAATAAAGAGGAACCACAAACTACCAGAATACAGAAAGGCCACTCCAAACACAGCAAGCCAAACAGGATGAAAAGGCAGAGAAATACCCAGCAGGTAAAGAAACATGAAAAATGCCCACCAAATTCAGGAGACAGGGAATCTACCTGAAAAAGAATTTAGAATAATGATAACAAAAATGATCCAAAATCTTGAAAATAAAATAGAGCTACAGATAAATAGCCTGGAGACAAGGTTTGAGAAGATGCAAGAAATGTTTAACAAGGACCTAGAAGAAATAAAAAAGAGTCAATTAAAAATGAATAATGCAATAAATGAGATCAAAAACACTCTGGAGGGAACCAACAGTAGAATAACGGAGGCAGAAGATAGGATAAGTGAGTTAGAAAATAAAATGGTGGAAATAAATGAAGCAGAGAGGAAAAAAAATTAATCAAAAGAAATGAGGACATCCTCAGAGACCTCTGGGACAATGTGAAATGCCCCAACATTCGAAACATAGGAGTCCCAGAAGAAGAAGACAAAAAGAAAGGCCATGAAAAAATACTCGAGGAGATAATAGTTGAAAACTTCCCTAAAAATGGGGAAGGAAGTAATCACACAAGTCCAAGAAACGCAGAGAGTCTCAAGCAGGATAAACCCAAGGCAAAATACCCCACAACACATATTAATAAAATTAACAAAAACCAAACACATAAATAACAAAAGCAGCAAGGGAAAAACAACAAATAACACACAAGAGGATTCCCATAAGGATAACAGCTGATCTATCAATAGAAACTCTTCAGGCCAGAAGGGAATGTCAGGACATACTTAAAGTAATGAAAGAGAATAACCTACAGCCCAGATTACTGTACCCAGAAAGGATCTCATTCAGATATGAAGGAGAAATCAAAAGTTTTACAGACAAGCAAAAGCTGAGAGAATTCAGCACCACCAAACCAGCTCTTCAACAAATGCTAAAAGATCTTCTCTAGACAGGAAACACAGAAAGGTTGCATAAACTTGAACCCAAAACAACAAAGTAAATGGCAACAGGGCCATACTTATCAATAATTACCTTAAATGTAAATGGGTTGAATGCCCCAACCAAAAGACAAAGACTGGCTGAATGGATACAAAAACAAGACCCCTATACATGCTGTCTACAAGAGACCCACCTCAAAACAAGGGACACATACAGACTGAAAGTGAAGGGCTGGAAAAAAATATTTCACGCAAATGGAGACCAAAAGAAAGCAGGAGTCGCAATGTTCATATCAGATAAAAATAGACTTTAAAATAAAGGCTGTGAAAAGAGGCAAAGAAGGACACTACATAATAATCCAAGGGTCAACCCAAGAAGAAGATATAACAATTATAAATATATATGCACCCAACATAGGAGTACCACCGTTTGTAAGGCAAATGCTAACAAGTATGAAAGTGGAAATTAACAATAACACAATGGTAGTGGGGGACTTTAATACCCCACTCACACCTATGGATAGATCAACTAAACAGAAAATTAACAAGGAAACACAAACTTTAAATTTCACAATGGACCAGCTAGACCTAATTGATATCTATAGGACACTTCACCCCAAAACAATCAATTTCACTGTTTTATAAGTGCACATGGAACCTTCTCCAGAATAGATCACATCCTGGGCCATAAATCTAGCCTTGATAAATTCAAAAAAATTGAAAGCATTCCAGTCATCTTTTCTGACCGCAATGCAGTAAGATTAGATCTCAATTACTGGGAAAAAAAACTATTAAAAATTCCAACACATGGAGGCTAAATAACATGCTTCTGAATAACCAACAAATCATAGAAGAAATCAACAAAGAAATAAAAATATGCATAGAAATGAATGCATAGCAATCTCTAATATCCACAAATCAACCAATGTAATACACCACATTAACAAATTGAAAGATAAAAACCATGTGATTATCTCAATAGATGCAGAAAAAGCCTTTGACAAAATTCAACATCTATTTATGATAAAAAACACTCTAGAAAGCAGGAATAGAAGGAACATACCTCAATATAATAAAAGCTATATATGACAAGCCCACAGCAAACATTATCCTCAATGGTGAAAAATTGAAAGCATTTCCCCTAAAGTCAGGAACAAGGCAAGGGTGGCCACTCTCACCACTACTATTCAACATAGGTTTGGAAGTTTTGGCCACAGCAATCAGAGCATAAAAAGAAATAAAAGGAATCCAGATAGGAAAAGAAGTAAAACTCTCCCTGTTTGCAGACCACATGATCCTCTACCTAGAAAACCCTAAAGACTCTACCAGAAAATAACTACAGCTAATCAATGAATATAGTAAAGTTGCAGCATATAAAATTAACACAGAGAAATCCCTTACATTCCTATACACTAATAATGAGAAAGCAGAAAGAGAAATAAAGGAAACAATACCATTTACCATTGCAAAAAAAGAATAAAATACTTAGGAATATATCTACCTAAAGAAACAAAAGACCTATATATAGAAAACTATAAACCACTGATGAAAGAAATCAAAGAGGACACAAATAGATGGAGAAATATACCGTACTCATGGATTGGAAGAATCAATATAGTGAAAATGAGTATACAACCCAAAGCAATCTATAGATTCAATGCAATCCCTATCAAGCTACCAATGGTATTTTTCACAGAACTAGAACAAATAATTTCACAACTTGTATGGAAATATAAAAAACCTCAAATAGCCAAAGCAATCTTGAGAAAGACAAATAGAACTGGAGGAACCTACCTGCCTGACTTCAGGCTCTACTAAAAAGTCACAGTCAAGACAGTATGGTACTGGCACAAAGACAGAAATATAGATCAATGGAACAAAATAGAAAGCCCAGATATAAATTCACGTACCTATGGACACCTTATCTTCGACAAAGGAGGTAAGGAAATACAATGGAAAAAAGACAATCTCTTTAACAAGTGGTGCTGGGAAAACTGGTCAACCACTTGTAAAAGAATGAAACTAGAACACTTTCTAACACCATACACAAAAATAAACTCAAACTGGATTAAAGATCTAAATGTAAGACCAGAAACTATAAAACTCCTAGAGGAGAACATAGGCAAAACACTCTCTGACATAAATCACAGCAAGATCCTCTATGACCCACCTCCAAGATTATTGTAAATAAAAGTAAAAATAAATAAATGGAACCTAATTAAACTTAAAAACTTTTGTACAACAAAGGAAACTATAAGCAAGGTGAAAAGACAGCTTTTAGAATGGGAGAAAATAATAGCAAATGAAGCAACAGACAAAGAATTAATTTCAAAAATATACAAGCAACTCCTGCAGCTCAATTCCAGAAAAATAAACGACCCAATCAAAAAATGGGCCAAAGAACTAAACAGACATTTCTCCAAAGAAGACATACAGATGGCTAACAAACACAGGAAAAGATGCTCAACATCACTCATTATCAGAGAAATGCAAATCAACACCACAATGAGGTACCATTTCACTCCAGCCAGAATGACTGCTATCCAAAAGTCTACAAGCAATAAATTCTGGAGAGGGTGTGGAGAAAAGGGAACCCTCTTACACTGTTGGTGGGAATGCAAACTAGTACAGCCGCTATGGAGAACAGTGTGGAGATTCCTTAAAAAACTGGAAATAGAACTGCCATATGACCCAGCAATCTCACTCCTGGGCATACACACCAAGGAAACCAGAACTGAAAGAGACATGTTTATCCCAATGTTCATCGCAGCACTGTTTATAATAGCCAGGACATGGAGGCAACCTAGATGCCCATAAGCAGATGGATGGATCAGAAAGCTGAGGTACATTTACACAATGGAATATTACTCAGTCATTAGAAAGAATACATTTGAATCAGTTCTAATGAGGTGGATGAAACTGGAGCCCACTATACAGAGCAAAGTAAGTCAGAAAGAAAAACATCAATGCAGTATACTAATGCATATCTATGGAAGTTAGAAAGATGGTAACAATAAACCTACATGCAAGACAGAGAAAGGGTCAAAGATGTATAGAACAGACTTTTGAACTCTAGGAGAAGGCGAGGGGGGGATGATCTGAGAGAATAACACTGAAACATGTATATTATCAAGTGTGAAACAGATCGCCAGCCCAGGTTTGAAGCATGAGACAAGTGCTCAGGGCTAGTGCACTAGGATGACCCAGAGGGATGGGATGGGGAGGGAGATGGGAGGGGGTTTCAGAATGGGGAACACATGTAAATCCATGGCTGATTCATATCAATGTATGGCAAAAACCACTACAATATTGTAAAGTAATTAGTCTCCAACTTATATAAATAAATGAAAATATATATATATATGTAAACTTAGGTAAATTGTATTTCTAAAAAGATAATAAATGCCCAAACCTAAAAAAAAAAAAAATAGTGGATCACAAAGGACTTGAAGATGAGATTACTTTTATAGTCTGAAATTTTACCTCTTGAAAATGAATCTCAGGAAAATATTTATGCCTATTTGTACATCAACATAACTATGTTTATTGAGTAAGAAGATGACTAATAGTTCAGAAGACTTTATGTGATTACATTTTACTAATTTCTTTAGAGAAAATATTCACATTGTTATTTCAAAAATTAATAAAGCTGAGTGGAAATGTTACATTTAAGATAACTTTAACAATAATAATGAAAACACTGAAACATAATGTTATGCAACACAAGTGGCCTGCCAACCTAAGTTTTACAGTTATGGCAATAGCCAATCCAATAGCTGTCACTTTTCTCTAAGCTTTATCACATCTCTTAATACATAGGACACACTGACATGATGGCTGCTGGGGTGTCAGCAGATGAATATACATGGCATACAATACTATATGAAGTGGAGTGTGAGTTGCTCAGTCATATCTGAGTCTCTGAGACCCCATGAACTGTAGCCCAATAGCCAACTGTAGCCTCTATCCATGGGATTTTCTAGGCAAGAATATAGGAGTGGGTTGCCATTCGCTTCTCCAGATCTTCCCGACCCAGGGCTCGAACCCAAGTCTCCTGCATTGCAGACATATACATAGCATAAAGTAGTGTTACTTAGTTAACTATTTCACCATAGACATTAATCAAAGTTAAATTTCTCATGTGTTCTAGGACATTGCTCTAGTAATTCCCAAGTTTTTCTTCCACGATATCACTTTCTTGCCTCTATACTGAACTTTCATCCAGTAAAGAGACAAAGATGTGCAGGTAGAGGGAAGCAGAGAGAGAACTATTCTTGACCCTCAAGTGTTAAAACTCTTTTTTAGAAGGATTAATTTTATGTTCCTCTTGAATTACTTTTCTCTCATTCTTACTTGAAAATATCATGTCAAATTACTCTTATCAAAGTTACCAATAGTCAGTGCATATTTATTGCACTGGACCTGTCTGCCTTCTTTGATCCAGGTTATCAAGCTCTTGCCCTTTAAATATTTACTTTAGTTGGCTTGCACACCACCAAAATTACACTTTCTCTTCTCTCTCAGTCTCTCCTTTTTCTCACCATGACCTCTAAACATTGACATACCCCACAGCTATATCCTTGGATTTCTTTCTCTGCAATTACATTTTTATGACCTCAATCCTAGGATATCCCTCCATTTATTTAGATTATCTTTAAATTTTCTCAATAAATTAAAATTTCTGTGTAGAATTCCTATGTAACCATTGTTAGATTTATTCCTTCTCATTAAAAATTTTTGGTATTAAAATATAGGTTTTTGCTTATTGTTTTATTTTCCAAGTGTTTCTTCCTGGTATATAAAATGCAATTAATTTTGAATATTAATTTATTTGGGATCTTGGTTCAATGTTTATTGATTATAAACAGTGCCTCATAATTTCTTTTGAATTTTCTACATATTTGATTATCCAATCTATGTATATGTTGTTGTTCAGTCACCCAGTTTTGTCCAACTCTTTGTGACTCCATGGACAGCAGCACACCAGGCCTCCCTGTCCTTCACTATCTCCCAAACTTTGCCCAAGTTCATGTCCATTGTATCAGTGATGTCATTCAACTGTCTTATCCTCTGATACCCTCTTCTCTTTCTTCCCTCAATCTTTCTCAGCTTCATGGGCTTTTCCAATGAGTTGGCTATTTGCATCAGGTAACCAAAATACTGGAACTTCAGCATTAGTCCTTCCAACAAGTATTCATATTTAATTTCAAGATTGACTTGTTTGATCTCCTTGCTGTCCAAAGGACTCTCCAGAGTGTTCTCCAGCACCACAGTTTTAAGGCATCAATTCTTTGGTGCTCTGCTTTCTTTATGGTCCTGCTTTCACAATTGCATGTTAACCACTGGAAAGACCATATCCTTGACTATATGAACCTTTGTTGGCAGAGTGATGTCTCTGCTTTTCAACCCACTGTCTAAATTTGTCATAGCTTTCCTGCCAAGAAGCAATCATCTTCTGATTTCATAGCTGCAGTCATCATCCTTATTAATTTTTGAGTACAAGAAGAGGAAATCTGTCACTACTTCCACCTTTTCCCCCTCTATTTGCCATGAAAGAATGGGACCAGATGCCATGATATTAGTCTTTAAATGTTTAGTTTTAAGCCGGCATTTTCACTCTCTTCCTTTACCCTCATCAAGAGACTCTTTAGTTCCTCTTTGCTTTCTGCCTTTAGAATGATATCATCCACATGTCTGAGGTTGTGATATTTCTCCCACCTATCTTGATTCCAGTTTGTAACTCATCCAGCCGAGCAATTCTCTGATGTGTTCTGTGTATATAGGTTATATAAACAGGATGACAACAGACAGCCCTGTCATACTGCTTTCTCAATCTTTTCTCCATCTATGTATAATAACCGTTAAAAAAAAAAATTACTTCTTTTGAACTATTGCACTTGCTCTGACTTCTACAAGTCAGAAATGTAACTAGAAATGGTGATAATAGGTATGTTCATTTCAATCCTGACCTCAAATGATAAACATCAACATTAATTAATAAAATATTTTTGGTTTGTTTTTCTTTATCTCTGATCACATTAGAAGCTCCACTCCCAGTTTAAGACATTTCATTTTGAACAGATGTTAAATATTATATAACTATTTCTTCTGACTGATTGAGATAATATTTATTGTGATAGTCTTTTATTCTTTCATGGTGTTCAATTACATTGATTGATTTAAAAAATTTGAACCAAATTTGCATTGCTTGAGAAAATTCAAATTAGTTTTGAGGTATTATCTTTTTATAATTTTGCTTAGGATTGCTCTTTCTATTCCCATAACTGAAATTGAAATTCAATTATACATAATCTTAATATCTTTGTCAGGATTTATTATCAAGATTATGCTCACCACATAAAATGGGCAGCTAATATTTCATCTTTTTATTTTTCTAATAATTCATTGAAGGTTCTTATTCTAACTGCTTAATAGAATTCATGGGTGAAGTCATCTGGTCTTATAGATTTCTGGGAAGTTAATAATTTTTATTCACAGGTCAATTGAGGTTTTTATTTTTTACTTTCTAAGACTTTCTAAATTTTTAAAATTAATGAAAAAATATTGACTAAACTATTCTCTTTGCACTACCCTTTTTATGTCTTGTATGGTTTGTTTTCAGGACTACTTTTTTTATTTGTGCTATTGATTGTATAACCCCTCTCTTCTAATTTGTAATTTATCAAATTCATTAGCCTTTTCTGAGAACTAAATTTTTACTTTTTTGATGTTCTCTATTGTTTTATTTTCTCCTATATCATTAATTTTCTATCACCTTGTTATACTTTGTTTTATTTCTCTGGGTTTAATTTAGTCTTGCTGTTGTTCAGTCACTAAATTGTGTCTGATTGTTCTGAACCCTGGAAGAAATGGCAGCAGTCTAGACTTCCCTGTCCTTCACCGTCTCCTGGAGTTTGCTCGAACTCATGGCCATTAAGTTGGTGATGCTATCTGATCATCTCATCCTCTTCTGCCTTCTTCTCTTTTTGTCCCCAATCTTTCCCAAACCAGGGCCTTTTCCAATGAGTCAGCTCTTTGCATCAGTAACTAAAGTATTGGCGCTTCAACATCAGTCCTTCTAATGAATGTTCAGGGTTCATTTCCTTTAGGATTAACTGGTTTGAGCTCCTTGTTCAAGGGACTCTCAAGAGTCTTCTCCAGCACCACAATTTTAAATCGTCAGCTCTTAGGTTCTCAGCTTTCTTTATGGTCCACCTCTCACATCCATTTGTGAATACTGGACAAACCATAGTTTTGACTATATGGAATTTTGTCAGCAAAGTAATGTCTCTGCTTATTAATATGTTGTCTAGCTTTGTCATAGAGACTTGCACTTTCTAACACTTTCACTTTAACTTTATATCTTCTTGTTATTCCCTGGAATTTTCCGTTCAGTTGGTTTTATCTTTCCCTTTCTCCCTTGCTTTTCACTTCTCTTCTTTCCTTAGGTATTTGTAAAACCTCTTCAGACAACCACTTTGCATTCTTGCATTTCTTTTTCTTCAGTTTCTTTTTCATCTTTGGCTGCAAAGAATTTAATCAATTTGATTTTGATATTAACCATTTGATGATATCCATGTGCAGAATTGTCCCTTGTGTTGTTGGAAATGGTTGCTTGCTAAGAACACTGTGTTCTCTTGAAAAATCTATGTTAGCCTTTGCCCTGCTTCATTTTGTTCTCCAGGGACAAATTTGCCTGTTACTCTAGGTATCTCTTGACTTCCTACTTTTGCATTCCAATCCCCTATGATGACAAGAACATCTTTTTTTTTTTTTTTTTTTTGGTACTAGTCCTAGAAGATGTTGTAGGTCTTCATAGAACCAGTCAACTTCAGCTTCTTTGGCATCAATGGTTAGGGCATAGACTTGGATTACTGTGACGCTGACTGGTTTGCTTTGGAACTGAACTGAGACCATTCTGTCATTTTTTGAAACTGCACCCAAGCACTGAATTTCAGACTCTTTGGTTGACTACTCCAGTTTTTCAAAGGTATTCTTATCTACAGTAGTAGATATAATGGTCCTCAGAATTAAATTTGCCCATTCCCATCCATTTCAGTTCAGTGACTCCTAAGATGTTGATGTTCACTCTTGCCATTTCCCGCTTGACCATGTCCAATTAACCTTGATTCATGGACCTGACATTCCAGATTCCTGTGCAATATTGTTCTCTATAGCATCATACTTTACTTTCATCACCAGACACGTCTGGGGCTTCACAGGTGGTGCAGTGCTAAAGAATCTGCCTGCCAATGCAGGAGACTTTAGAGATGTGGGTTTTGATCCCTGGGTCAGGAAGATTCCCTGGAGAATGAAATGGAAACCCACTCCAGTATTCTTGCCTGGACGATCCCATGGCCAAAGAAGCTTGGTGGGTCACAAAGAATAGGATATGACTGAGCACCTGAGCATCCTTTCTGCTTTCACCCAGCTGCTTCATTTTTTCTGAAGCTATTAGTAATTGCTCTTCACTCTTCCTCTATAGGACTTCCCTGGTGGCTCAGACCATAAAGTGTCTGCCTACAATGTGGGAGACCCAGTTTCTATCCCTGGGTTGGGAAGATCCTCTGGAGAAGGGAATGGCAACACACTGCAGTACTCTTGCCTGGAAAATCCCATGGACAGAGGAGCCTGGTAGTCTACAGTCCATGGGGGTCGCAAAGAGTCGGACATGACTGAATGACTAACTTCAGTATAATATGGTAGACCTCATCACTTTGTTCTTACATATCCTCTATATTTTCAATCATATTGTCTTCATGTACATTTTTGTATATCCCTCTAACCTATATTTTTGTTTCTAACTAATATATTCTGTTATAATTTCTTCTGTTTATTATATAATTTTTGGTTTGGGGTTTTTAAGTTATGGAATATTCATTTTATTTTTTATCATAATTCCCATTAGATTGCTTATCTTTTTCAATATATGAAACAGAGTCATGTTTTTAAATTTTAGTTGACTTACAATGTTAATGTCTACTGTACAGCAAAGTGATTCAGTTAAACATATATTTACATGTCTTTTCATATTCTTTTCTATTATGGTTTACCATAAGATATTGAATATAGTTCCTTGTGCTATGCAGTAGGACCTTGTTGTTTTCCATCCTATATGTAATATTTTGCATTTGCTAACCCCAAACTCCAATACTTCCCTACTCACTGACATCCTTGGCAACCATAAGTCTGTTTTCTATATCTGTGAGTCTGAAGCGGAGTAATTTTAATGTGTGTCTAATGCTTTATATTTTATTGAACACTGGACATTGTCCATGAAAAAATAAAGTTTAAAGATAATCTTAGTTCTAAGACTATGGGAACTTTTATTAAATAGAAGAATTAACTTTGTTTTGGTAAGTTGTACACTAATGGAAACCAGGTCTTTATTTTCTGTTTACTTTTCATCCTAGAGTTTACACTTTTTATTCCAAACACAGAGTGTGATGCTTTTACCAATGCCTTTTTCCCTCAGAAGCCTCTGGAATCTTCTTGGGGACTATGGTAGTATTCTATAATCTCCAAGAATGTCAGAAACTTTTTCACCTGTTTAGATGTGTCAAGTGTTTTTCTAAATATACAGATGCTCATAGAGGAAATGTAACCCCAAAGACCAAGATTTTTTTTCTTATTCTCATTTATTTTGGCACCATGATTCTTCCAAACTATTATACCTTTTCGATATACTTATGTAGATGTTTAAAAAGTATACATTTTGTATAGCTCTTTTACCTGTCCTTGAAAGGAGAAATGGCTTAAAATATCTAACTCATTATTAGCAATATCAGAGAATTTAGGATAATCCAATATTGTTTTAATGGCTTCCTAAATTTCTTTGAACATGTATTAACAATATGCATTTAATTTTTTTTAATATTATCATCACCTCTCAGATGACCAATCTATTATCTTCACATTTAATTATATCAATGTGTATGGACAGGGCAAGAGGGAAGAGAAATTAAACCACTGTGTATACAAACCACCTCAAGGTGTTCGGGGTGGATTAAGAGTGGAGAGGCAATGAAGGCAGCAGATGTAGACATTTACAACCGGAGCACAGAGGTAATTTGACAATTAGAAAAGACTTTGACTTTCAAGTTTAAAAGTTAGATAGAAAATAAGAAATTAAATCCAAATCAATTCATTCAAATCATTCTAAATAAGATCTCTAACAAAGTATTACTACAAACATTTAAAAAATTGAGTCTCAAGGAATAACAGCATCATTTTTTTCTAAGTGTTAAGTTGCAGTGACACAATTAGTTTACCATAGACAATAGCCATTTTTATATCTTTCCTAAATGCATTACTATCTCTAATTTGCAGCCAACATTTATCATATTTAATATTTCTCTTTAGCAACTGTAAAGAGATTTAAAATTCAATATTTTAAAATTTGAAGATAGTCTTTCACTTATTTCTTCTAGTCATCTTTCTGTTTGTTTTCCCATTTCATCAAATCCAAACTCTATACTTTCAGGTATTCATTAACATTTTTCTCACATATACAGATATACCTCAGATATAGCACAGGTTCAATTCCAGACCATCACAATAAAGTGAATATTACACTAAAACAAGTCACATGAATTTTTCAGTCTCCCAGTGCAAATAAAAATTATGTTTTACTATATATTGTTTATTGTGTACAATGCAATTATATCTAGAAAAACAATGTTTGTACTTTAACTAAAAAATATTTCATTGGTAAAAAATGCTCGTCGTCATCTGAGCCTTCAGGCATTCATAATTCTTTTGCTGATGGAGTGTCTTACATCAGTTTTGATGGTTGCCATCTGATCAGAATGATGATTTCTGAATGTTGGGGTGGCTGTGAAAATTTCTTAAAATCAGACAGTGAAGTTTGCTGTCTGAACAATCTTTCTTTCATGAACAGTCCCTCTGTAGCATGCATTGCTGTTTTGTAGCTATTTACCCACACACAGCTTCTTTCATCCCTCTCAAGCCCTGCCACTACTTCAACAACTAAATTTATGCCATGTTCTAAATTCTTTGTTGTCATTTCAATAATCTTCAGAGGATCTTTACCGGAGGTAGTTTCCAGCTCAAGAAACCACTTTGCTCATCCATAAGAATTATGTATTCCTGCAAGTTTGCCATGCGATTGCAGTAAGCCTGTCACATCTTTATGCTCCACTTCTAATTCTATTTATCCTTCTATTTCCACCACAGCTGTAGCTACTTCCTTCATGGACGTCTTGAGCTCCTCAAATCTATGAGGGTTGGAATCAACTTCTTTAAAACTCCTATTAATGTTAATATTATGACCGCCTCTCATGAAGTATAAATGCTCTTATTGACAGCTAGAAATGTGAATCCTTCCCAGGAGGTTTTTCAATGGACTTTCCCAGATCTATCAAAGGAATCACTATCTCTGGGAGATATATATCCTTATGTGCAATTATGTTCTTAGTCACTCAGTCATGTCTAACTCTTTGTGACCCCACAGACTGTAGCCTGCCAGGCTCCTCTGACCATGGGATCTTCCAGTCAAGAATATGGAATGTGTTGCCATTTCCTCCTACTCCAGAGGATATTCCTGATCCAGGGAATGGGTCTGCATCTCCTGTGTCTCTTGCATTGCAGGCAGATTCTTTACCAACTGAGACCTTGGGGAAGCCTGAATATTATCCTTAAAACATATCTCCTAAGTAATAAGACTTGAAATTTGAAATTAGTCCTCGATTCACAGACTACAGAAGGGCTACTGTATCAGCAGGCATGAAAACATTAATATCCTTGGACATTTCCATCAGAAATTATGTGTGACCAGGTATATTGTCAATGAGCAGTAATATTTTATTTATTTATTTATTTATTTATTTTATTTATTTATTTATTTTTTTTTTTAATATTATTTTATTAGTTGGAGGCCAATCACTTTACAACATTTCAGTGGGGTTTGTCATACATTGACATGAATCAGCCATATAGTTACACGTATTCCCCATCCCGATCCCCCCTCCCACCTCCCTCCCCACCCAACTCCTCAGGGTCCCCCCAGTGCACCAGGCAAGAGCAGTAATATTTTAAATTAATCTTTCTTTTCTTTTTTTCTGAGCAGTAGGTCTCAACAGTGGGATTTAAATATTCATTAAATCATGCTATAAACAGATGTGCTATCATCCAGGTTTTGTTGTTTGATTTATAGAGCACAGGCAGAATAGATTTAGCATAAGTTTTTAAGAGCCCTAGGATGTTCAGAATGGTAAATAAACATTGACTTCAACTTTAAAGTCACCAGCTGGACTTACCCCTAACAAATGAATCAGTCTGTCCTTTGAAGCCAGGCATTGACTCCCCCCATTTAGCTTTAAAAGTCCTAGATGACATATTCCAATAGAAGGCTGTTTCATCTACATCCAAAATACATTTAGTGCAGCTACTTTCTTTAATTATATTAAATAGAATATTTTTGATAGTTTACTACAGATTCTACATCAACACTTGCTGCTTCACCTTGTGCTTTATGTTATAGAGATGATTTCTTTCTTTAAACAACATCAAATTTCTCTCCTGAAGCTTCCTCACCTTTCTCAGCCTTCATAGAATATGAGTTATTTAGCCGCTATATTTTGTCCAGCTCTTTGCAGCCCCATGGACTGCAGTGCTCTGCGCTTCCCTGTCCTTCACTATCTCTAGGAGTTGACTCAAAAACTCATGTTCATTGAGTAGATGATGCTATCCAACCATCTCATCCTCTGTCGCCCCTGTCTCTTCCTGTCCTCAATCTTTGCCAACATCAGAGTCTTTTCCAATGATTCAGATATTCACATCAGGTGGCCAAAGTGTTAGAGCTTCAGCATCAGTCTTTCCAATGAATATTCTAGGTTGATCTCCTTTAGGATTGGCTGGTTTAATCTCCTTGCTGTCCAAGGGACTCTCAAGAGTCTTCTCCAGCACCACAATTTGAAAGCATCAATTCTTCAGTGTTCACCCTTCTTTACAGTCCAACTCTCATATTCATACATGAGTAATACAAAAACCATAGCTTTGACTATACAGACCTTTGTTGACAAAGTGATGTCTCTGCTTTTTAACATAATGTCTGGGTTTGTTATAGCTTTTCTTCCAAGTAGCAAGCATCATTTTATTTCGTGGCTACAGCCACCATTCACAGTGATTTTGGAGCCTAAGAAAGTAAAATCTGTCACTGTTTCCACTTTTTCTTAGCATTGTGCCTGCTTTGATCTTCTACCCAGACCATTAAAACTTTCTCCATATCAGCAATAAGGATCTTTTTTCTTTCTTATCATTTGTGAGTTTACTGGAATAGCTTTTTAAATTTTCTTCAAGAATTTTGCCTTTGAATTCCTGTGGCTAAATTTTTGGTACAAGAGGTCTAGCTTTCAGCCTATCTTGTCTTCTAATATACTTCCCCCACTAAGCTTGATCATTTCTAGCTTCTCACTTAAAGTGAGAGAGATGCCACTTTTCCTTTTGCTTCAACACTTAGAGGATGTTGTAGTGTTACTATGGTTCAGTTCCAACATTGTTGTTTCTCAGGGACTAAGAAGGTCCAAGATAAGAATGAGAAAGAAAGGGGAATGGCCAATTAGTGAAACAGTCAGAATACACACAACATGTATTAAGTCCCATTTTAAATGGTATAGTTTGTGATGCTCAAAAACAGTTATAATAGTAATATCAAAGCTCTTTGATTATAGATCACCAGAATAAGTGCAATAATAAAATTTTAAAATATTTCAAGAATTATCAAAATGTGACACAGACACACACAGTGGACACATATTGGAAAACTAGTGCTGATAGACTTGTTTTATATAGGATTGCCACAAATCTTTAACTTTTTAAAAGGACAATATCTACAAAGTCCAATAAGGTAAGTTATTCATGTATCTCTTTTTTCTTTCCACTGTTACTTCTGAAATCACTGCTTAGGTTAGCTGATTTAATTTTGTCTGGTCTAAAGTTTTTTCTTTATCCCGCAATCTGGAATTTATAATCTTTTAAAAAATGCAGGTTCCACTTGTTTATTACTGCAATAGATATTAATAGTTCCTTACTTAATATCCATTTTCCTTAAAAAAACAAAAAACAAAAAAAAATACACCAGCCCAGGTTGGATGCATGAGACAAGTGCTTGGGGCTGGTGCACTGGGAACACCCAGAGGGATCGGGTGGAGAGGGAGGTGGGAGGGGGGATTGGGATGGGGAATACATGTAAATCCAAATAAAGATTTATTTTAAAAAAAAATTTTTTTTAAAAGAAAGTAACACCACACACAAAAAAACATAAATATACTTAATTAAATATACTTAGCTCTCATTCTTTCTTGGATATAAGGATAGAAAGTGGCCTAATTCTGGCCAAAGGAAAATATATGAGAATTGGAGAATGCTTAGCAAAAGGTTTGTTTGTTTGTTTGCTTTCCAATAATAGAACAGATCATACTTGTTTGACTCATGGCTCCTACTAATTTTTGTTGTTCAGTTGCTAAGTCATGTCCAGCTCTTTGCCACCCTGTGGACTGCAGCACGCCAGGATTCACGGTTCTTCACTATCTCCCCAGAGTTTTCTCAACTTCATGTCCATTGATTCATTGATGTTATCTAACCATCTCATCCTCTGCCATCCTCTTCTCCTTTTGCCTTCAGTCTTTCCCAACTTCACTATTTTTCAATGAGCTGGCTCTTCATATCATGCAGCCAAAGTACTGGAGCTTCATCTGCAGCATAAGTCTTTCCAATGAATATTCAGGGTTGATTTTCTTTAGGCTTGACTGGTTTGATCCCCTTGTAGTCCAAGAAATTCTCAAGAATCTTCTCCAGCACCACAATTTAAAACCATCAGTTCTTCAAGGCTCAGCCTTCTTTTGGTCCAACTCTCACATCCATACATGACTAGTGGAAAAAACAGTTTTCACTATATGAACTTTGTCAGTAAACTGATATCTCTGCTTTTTAATATGCTGTCTAGGTTTGTCATAGCTTTTCTTCCAAGGAGCAACCTTTTTTTTTTTTTTTTTAAATTTCATGGCTGTAGTCCCCATCCACATTGATATTGGAGCCCAAGAAAATACAATCTGTCACTGATTCTACTTTCCTACTTATATTTGCCATGAAGTGATGAGATTGGATGCCATGATCTTACTTTTTTCAATGTTGAGTTTTAAGCCAGCTTTTTCACTCTCCTCTTTCACCTCACCAAGAAGCTCTTTAGTTTCACTTCACTTACTAATATTAGAGTGGTATCATCTGCATATCTGAGGTTGTTGATATTTCTCCCAGAAATTTTGTTTCCAGCTTGGGTTTCATCCAGCCTGACATTTTACATGATGTACTCTGCATACAAGTTAAGTAAATAGAGTGACAACATACAGCCTTGTCATACTTCTTTCCCAATTTGGAACCAGTCCTTTGTTCCATGTCTGGTTCTAACTGTTGCTTCTTGACCTACATATATGTTTCTCAGAAGACAGGTAAGTGCTCTGGTGTTCCCATCTCTAAGAATTTTTCAGTTTGTTGTGATCTACACAGTCAAAGACTTTAGCACAGACAATGAAACAGAAGTAGATGTTTCTAGAATTCTCTTGCTTTCTCTATAATCCAGCGAATGTTGGCAATTTGATCTCCGGTTCCTTTGCCTTTTCTAAATCCAGTTTGTACACCTGGAAGTTCTCAGTTCACATACTGTTGAAGCCTATCTTGAAAGATTTTGAGCATAATCTTATTAGCAAGCAAAATGAGCACAATTTCCAGTAGTTTGAATATTCTTTTGCCCTGCCCTTTTTGGGGACTGGAATGAAAACCGACCTTTTCCGGTTGTGTGGCCACTGCTGAGCTTTCCAGTTTTGAGGATACATTGAGTGCAGTGCTTTGCAGCATCATCTTTTAGGATTTGAAATAGCTCAACTGGAATTCCATCACCTCCACTAGCTTTGCTCACAGTGATGCTCCCTGAGACTCAGTTGACTTCACAGTCCAGGTTATCTGGCTCTAGGTGAGTGGCCACACCATCATGGTTATCCAAGCCATTAAGACCTTTTTTGTACAGTTCTTCTGTGTATTCTTGCCACCTCTTATTCTCTTTTTGCTGCATCAATTAATTGTACACCCTCTAATATTCCTTTAAAATTGCAAATAAATTGGTGAATTTCAATCTATATTTTGTGAATAATGGCTGAACTGTGTGAGTTGGCATTATGTATATAAATACATACTTATATTTCCCATGTTGATTAAATAAAATTTTGACATATTTATAGGTGTTTTCCATTAATTATACATACTTTAATAACACCTAACAACGAGTTTGCCTTGCTGTTTTTTATTGCAGTATAGCTAACATATTTATAGTTGTACACATTTCCAAATGATTTGATATTTATATAATCTATAAATTGATCATCATAAGTCTAGCTACCATTTATCACTGTACAAAGCTCTCACAGTGTTATTGACCGTGTTCCCTTCACTGTTGCTTTACATCCCCATGACTTACTTTATAACCGTAGTTTGTACCTCTTAATCTCCTCACCTCCTACTCTTTCAATCACCAGTGTGTGTCTGAGTCTGATTCTGTTTTGATGGTTGTTTAATTATTTAGACTCTATATACAAGGGAAATCAGAAGGTACTTGTTTCTTGCTGTCTGACTTATTTTACTTGGCATAATACCCTCTGGATCCACCAGTGTTGATGCACATATCAAGATTTCATTTTATGGCTGAGTAATATTACATTGTGTGTGTGTGTGTGTGTGTGTGTGTGTGTATGTGTGTGTGTGTGTGTATCACATTATTCTTTAAAAAAAAAAAAAACTTCATTTTATGCTCTATAGCCAATTAACCATGCTGTGATAGTTTCAGGTGAAATCCCATCATTCTTATGCATCCTTCTATCAACAGATACACTAGTTGCTTCCCTATCCGGGCTATTCAATCTGCTGCCACCCGGTAGGACAGCTGTGGCTGGAGTGAGCATGTGCCGGGGGAGCGGCCTGTGGCATGCTGTGTTGGAGACTCCAGGGCAGGACAGCTAGAGTTAAGTGGGTGGGGCCATGAGGTCTCAGGCCATCCTGTGCTAGGGCCACCTTGGAGGGACGGCTGGAGCTGAAGTGGGTATAGGCTAGGGTGTCCCAGATGCCTTATTCTTTTGACTAGATCTTTTAGGAATAATACCTTCTCATCATTAGTACAAGGTTAAGTAACTGCTAATTTTTAAATAGGAATATTTAAACTGTTCTTTCTTCAATGTGAACAAAAGATATTATTGGAAGTAGTAACATTATGAGACAAGAAAATCTGCCTAATATTCTGGCAGGTTATTTAATTTGATCGATTTAATTAGATATAAGGGTTGGTCCTCAACTTTGCACAATTGAGGAACATATCAAACTCTAAAAGATAGAGACACATTTACAAATGTAAATTTTATTTGCAATGAAAAGTACCACTATTTGTTATGCAGGTAAGTAGAGACCAGCATGACTAGGACTTACACTTCATATAGGTAAAATGCTAAAACATTTACAGTAAAGTCAGACAAGAAACAGAAGGTATTGAATGCCAGTGTAAGATGTTAGATCCTAAATAAATACTTTTCCAATGAATGAGTCTATAGACAAATATATGAAAATGGAATTTAAAAAAAAAGATTTATTATGATCTCTATTTTATGAAGGCAAATTGACAAAAATTTTTATTACAAGTATCTTCATAACTAGTATAAAGTTTGAGTCTAAATCTCAGGTAATAGCTAAATTTAATGAGCTAAATGCATTGAGTCCTAAGTGCAAGGAAATATGCTATAATTTTATACACATTATCTTAATTCCCTCAGATATATGTTACATTAGATCTATTCTATTAATGAGAAAACTAAAGTTTAGATTTCCTAACATGCAGAAGGTGACAGAATTACTAAAAGAATGCTTAAGACCATCTACCTCTGCAGACAGTAATCAGTGCTTCCTCTTGCATTTAAATTTTCTGAATCATTATAACAGTAGTCTCCAATTTCAGACAAATTAATAAATGATAAATCAACTTGATGAACATAACATGAGGCAGAAAGTCTGACATATAAATGATACTATTTACTATCTGAGTAGAATAAGACTGGAGTACATTATGTTTACACTAAATTGATATTTTATTAGATCAAAATAAAATAAGAACAGTATAACAGTTCAGACAAACTCAAGTTAGCCATCATTTACAAATATATCATAATTATAGCTATTCTCAAACTATTTTCCCTGCTACAGGAAATATCATTAATAAAAATATATATTTTGCCTGCAGAATGCAGACTCGTACAATTCATCCATTATTCACATATTAGAGGCTAAAAGTCAATGTATTTGTAATTTGGCTGGGATGCCTGCATGGCTATTAGTCAGAAAGGTGAAGAAGAGCTTCATTCAGAGATATATTAAAATGCCCAGCTCAGCAAAGTTGAGAATCACAAAATAACACAAACACCTCAGGTCGGAGCTGGGTAAACCTCCCACTTTTGTTGCTGTCATTCTGTTGACAAGAGAGGCTTGTCGTTTTTGTTTAAAAAAAGCAAGAGTGCTTTCAAATGAATGCTTTTGTGACAAAGTGGACTGTTAAATTGTCTTCTGAGTCTTGTAGTTTGACCATTAATCATATAAATATAGAACAATAACATTGAAGATGCTTGTTTCTAGCTGTAGCTTGTCAAAAATGTCAGTTATATATTCAGCAAAAAAAAAAAAATATGAAGGTTACACAACATTATTTTAGCTCTGGGAAGGACTTAGGCTATTCACTAGGAAATCTGCTTTAAATCATTTCTGTTGCAAGTTCTGGCACTTTACTTGTAGTATCCACCCCACACTAACATGGTCTTGGGAAGGGCCTACTGGCCAAAGTTCTCCTAGCAAGCTACATTTTTCCTGTCTGCCATCGTCCCTAGTGTTCCTTTTTTGTACCTGTAAAACACAGAAATACTTCTTTTATTATACCTATAAAATACAGAAATATCCCTAATGCAAGCAAAATAAACAAGGAATCTTCACATGGATTCAGCAATGTATGTACATGTTTTAGAAGACTACTAAGTAATAGATCTGGAGAAAAATAGATTCAAGACCATAAAATAACTCAGATTTTAGCATCCACATTGACTAATTCTATAGCCAAAACTTAAAACCTATGAGAGTTCCACAAAGATTTGTACTTTTGCTCTTTTTTTTTTTTTCTGATTACTGCATTTGTTTTCTCAAACCATTTTACTAGCTCAAAGAAACTAGTATATTTATATTGAGAAAACTTAAAAGTTTTGCTGCGAGTTTATTAATCCAACCAGTCTTTCTCTATTCCATTGTACTCGGGCGGGTGGTGACTGAAGAGTTGTCCAGTTAAGGGCAGTACCCCTCCGTGCCTTTCTGCCCTCCTTGTTTCCATTTCCTCCATCTAGGGCTTTAAATAGAAATGTTCCTAGAGTTTAACTGAATTACTAATGTGATCTGTCCACGTATTATCTGAAGGCGGTATCTAAAGTGATACCCATGGACCTTTTTAAATTGTTTATTAGAGTATAGCTGCTTTACAGTGCTGTTACTTCCTACTGGACAATGAAGTGACTCAGCTATAAGTACACATGGATCACCTCCCTCTTCAACCGCCCCTCACCCTCCCCTCCCTCGCATCTAGGTCATTACAGACCACAGAGCTGAGCTTTCTGTACTTTATAGCAGGTTCCCACTACCTATTTTTCACATGGTAATGTATATATATATATATATCAGTGCTGCTCTCCGATTTCCTCCCGTCCTCTCCTTCCCTCCCTGGGTCCACACATCCATATTTTACATCTGCATCTCTATTTCTGCCCTAGAAGTACATTCATCTCTACCCTTTTTCTAGATTCCACATATATGTTAACATACTAGTTTTTCTCTTTCTGACATTTCACTCTGTATGACAGACTCTAGGTCCATCTGCATTTCTATAAATAACCTAGTTTTATTCTTTATATGGTTAAGTAATATTCCATTGTATATGTATAGCATCTTCCTTATCCATTTATCTGTCATGGGACACTTAGTTGTTTTTATGTCCTGGCGATTGTACATAGTGCTTCAGTGAATGTTGGGGTCCCTGGGTCATTTTGAATTATGGTTTTCTCAGGGTATATGCCCAGTAGTAGGATTGTTGGATCATATGGTAGGACTATTTTTGTTTTTTTTAAGGAAGCTTCATACTGCTCTCCATAGTGGCTGTATCATATTATATTCCCATCAACAGTGTAAGAGAATTCCCTTCTCTCTACATCCTCTCTAGTACTTATTGCTTATAGATTTTTTGATGATGGCCCTTCTTACTTGTGTGAGGTAATAACTCATTATAGTTTTTATTTTCATTTCTCTAATAATTAGTGATGTTGAACATCTTTTCACAAGCCTCTTGGCCGTATGTACATCTTCTTTGGAGAAATGTCTATTCCTTAGAATTATTATTTACATAAAGATGATGAAATAAATATCATTTCATTGTAGCTTGAATTACTACCTTGATACATGAATTCTTAAATAATCTACTAAAACTTGATATTATATAGGTAATAAATAAGCATAATTTTTCTTATATTAGAGTAGGCAGTAAATATATCAATGCCATATATGAGGAATATCTGACACTTGAAACAGTTTTCTTATTTATCCTGATTTTTTTTTATTCTTTACCCTGGTTCTCTCAGGAAAAATTACTAAATCAAAGCCTTTTCTTGATTCTTTCTCCCTTGATTACTGTTTATTCACTCAAGAATAATAGCTCTATAATCCCATTGTGTACTTTCCTTCAAAGAAAGAAGCTTTGCTTATGAGAACAACACAAAGAAACATAAAATGTGTGCAATGAAATAATAGTGGTGGGGACAGTCAGGTATACTAGAACATCTCACAGTATTGATAAATCTTGGTATGTATTTAGAAAAAGTAGAGTCATAAATGACTTCCCACTCTTTCTACTTCACTTTCCCACACTTTCTACTCTTTCCTATCTAGACCCCTTTATAAGGAAATGTCTCTATTGCCAAAGTAGTAAATGTGATTATTTAAAAACATTTTTTGAAAGTTCTGAAATACCTCTCCCCAAATCTCTTTATTAAAGTTAATTGGATTTCAAAACAAATATTTTGACCATTATTATTTCAAGAGCAATTAAAAATATAATTGAAGCAATTATTAATTGAATTACATATTTTTTACTCAAGCAGTTGTTAATTGAATTATGTATTTCTTTATTTTCTATTATATTAAAAATTATGAGATGTAAAACCATGCTCTACAGTTAACCTAAATTCACTTATTATTGACTTTTATTAAGTCATTCTTTAAGCTGGAAAATATTACTTTATTCTCTCTTTTCATATAACTGTCAGGATAATGTATATTCTCTTGCTTTCAGAAGAAAAGAAAAAATTATTTTTCAGTTTGCTTAAGCTTCCACATCTAGCTTGCACCAGAAATTTTTAAATAAAGAATAAGTTTATTTATATAAAATCTGGCTTTCCTTAATGGTTTCTCCACTAAGCTGAAATGAAATGAAACAGTTAAGTAAAGTCAGATAAATTTCCTTGGTTACTTGCTGAGATGAAATCTTCAAATATTCCAACAAGGTGTTCAAAGTTGTCAGTTTATGCATTATATACACTCCAATTGTTTGATAGTATAGGATGAGAATAATACAAATAGAGCCATATGGATTGTTTATTTGTTTGTTTTACCTAAGTAAAAAGCAAAATGATTTGGATATAAAAATGAATTCAGGTTTTTATTTTTATCATTTTTCTCTAATCTATTAGTTCATTCCAGGACATGTACACAAAGTAAGGAAGTCTTGATGTTGTTAAAATACTGTCTTCCATGCTGCTGTTAGTTTTCTCTTTTTCTTTTATCTTTAATATTTCTGTCTTTTACCTGCTTTGTTTATAATTTATTTTCTAGTTTATCAAGCTGAATCTTTCATTACTGATGGCAAAATCACATACAACAACAGTAAACAACCCGCTGGGAGCAAGACTCGAGAGACTTGAGTTTGATTCCTGAGTTGGGAAGATCCCCTGGAGGAGGAAATGGCAACGCACTCCAGTATTCTTGCCTGGAGAGTCCCAAGGACAGAGGGGCCTGGTGGGCTACAGTCCATGGGGTCACAAATAGATGCAACTGAATGACTTAAGAACACACACACCTTTAGCACTACTTCAGGGGGTTACCACGTGTGTTGTTTTATTGAATTCATGCTGTCATCTCATTCAAAAATTGCTATCATTTTTATTGTAACCATCCATTTTCACAATGTGTTCTTAAATTTCTAAATATTTGGGATGATTTATATTTTTGTTGTTAATTTCCAGTTTAACTTTAATCTTGCCCAGAAATATGTACACTGTGAGGTGGTATTTTTTTCTTTTTAATTTAATTGAGGCTTGTTTTTATAATCAGTAGTATGCTCTATGGGTTTCCCTGGTGGCTCAGAGGTAAAGGATATGCTTGCCAATATAGGAAATGTGGGTTCAATCCCTGGGTTAGGAAGATTCCCTGGAGAAGGAAATGACAATCCACTCCAGTATTCTTGCCTGGGAAATCCCACAGACGGAGGAGCCTGGGGGGCTACAGTCCATGGACCACAAAGAGTCAAACATGACTTAATGACTAAACAACAATGACAACTATATGTTCTATGTGTACTTTAATGAACATTCTGAAGTCCTTTGTGGAGCAATTTGATTAATAGTGTGGTTCATATCTTACATATCATCTATTGAACCAGAGGGACTGAAATCACCTTGATTTCAGTAATTGTATATTTTTTCCTGTTTCTTCTTTTATTTGTGATAGTTTTGCTTTCACAGAATTTTAAACTCTTGTCAGGTGCATGCATATAATTAGGATTAATTAGATTTCTTATTATATTACATGAAATATGTCTTGTTTTAGCATATGAAATATCTGACATTCTCTGTAGTCATGCACTCTTCCCTGGTCTTTTATTATTTGCTTTTCCCTTAATCTAATAGAAAGGTTAATCTAATATATAAAGCAGAGACATTACTTTGCCAACAAAGGTCTGTCTAGTCAAGGCTATGGTTTTTCCAGTGGTCATGTATGGATGTGAGAGTTGGCCTATAAAGAAAGCTGAGCAACGAATAATTGATGCTTTTAAACTGTGGTGTTGGAGACGACTCTTGAAAGTCCCTTGGACTGCAAAGAGATCCAACAAATCCATCCTAAAGGAAACCAGTCCTGAATGTTCATTGGAAGGACTGATGTTGAAGCTGAAACTCCAATAATTTGGCCACCTGATGTGAAGAACTGACTCACTGGAAAAGACCTTGATGCTGGGAAAGATTGAAGGCAGGAGGAGAAGGGGACAACAGAGGATGAGATGGTTGGATGGCATCACCGACTCAATAGACATGAGTTTGAGTAGACTCACGGAGTTGGTGATGGACAGGGAGGCCTGGCGTGCTGCAGTCCATTGGGTCACAAAGAGTCAGACATGACTGAGTGACTGAACTGAACCAAAATGAATATAAAGGTTTACTAATGTACCAAGGTATTTACCTGACGTTAAGCACACCTGCTTGTTTTTCACCATCTCCATTTTATTTTTTTTTTAATTATCCATATCAACTAAGTTATTGCTATTTTCTTATTATTCTCTTAATAAGCTTTTAATATCTATAAAGTCTATGGTGATAACCTCTCTCACCTTTCATTCTTGATACTATCAACTTTTGTAATCTTCTTTTAAATTAGACTAATTAGTGTTTTATTAATTATGCCTATATTTTCAAAGAATCAAGTATTATATTTGCTGTTGATTTATATAAACTAGTTTTTTCTATAAAGAAGTAATATCTAACTTAATTTGATATTATAATTACTTAAGATTTTCAATCTATGTTAGATATTGGCATATTAATTTAGGTATAATTCATGATTAGATTATCATATATTAAATTTTCAAATTCAAACACAAATAAGTACAATTATTCATTTTAAAATATTTGAAAGTTGAAAATAGATATGGGCATGGATGAATCATTCTTTTCCAGAGACACTTTACTTTTAACCCCATCTCTCACTCTTATTGTCAATTAAGTTCCTATTTTGTGTAAATATTTTGTCATAAGCACTAAGATAATGCTTTTAGAGTGCTAGAAAACCACTTGACACATAAAGCTTTTTAATAAACTTCTGATTTATCTTAACTTTATCTTTTTCTTCTTAATTGTTCAATGCTTATGTACATGTAAGCTTAGGTTCTCCATACATTTGTTGATTAATTAATATTGGTTTTTTCAGTTTACTACATTAGTGGCTATTCTGAGTTATAATTGATATATAATGAGGCTGTACAAACTTGGAGTGTATAACTTAATACACATTTGGTGTATGGACATAGCAGTGAAATCATCACCACAACCAAAATCATGAACATATTTAGCACCCTAACAGTGCCCTCTTACCCTTCTTTTCTCTCCCTTTCCAGAACTCCCCTCCCATTAGGAAAACACTGATGTGTTTTGACCCAGTGTAGATGAGTTTGGATTTTCTACAGTTTTGTATAAATAAATTCACATAGCATATATTCTTATCTAGTTTCCACTCAGTGTAATTATCCTATTAATCAACCATGTAGTGAATATGAGTAGCAGTTTATTGCTTTTCTTTTTGCTGAATAATAGTTCTTGTCTTTCCTTTCTAAAGCAATTTGTAAGTTTCTCAGATCATATCTGTAACAACTTAGATAATGCTCCAAGAAAATGTTTTCTTCAATGTGATATATATTTTGTTAAAAGACATTTCTATAATTTAGACATATCAATGCACCCTTTGAAGTAAGGTAATCTTAGATTCCATTTAATAAAATAATTGGAACACTTATTCTTTGCTCATGTATGGCAAACACTATGTACTTAAAGAAATACACAATAAAGATGAATAATTTTTGAGAACATGGTTCCATGGAGGGCCTAAACAATAATGAATAATAAATAGCTGTTAAAGGTGAAGTAAAATGGTAAATAACCAAAGTAGAATAACAAAGATAACTTTATTTTTTGAGGAGCATATGAAGGAATTTCTGCTTTTCAAGTAATTTATTTGGGATATCTTTTACTTTTCCATTTAAACATTAAACATATTTTTGATAAATAAACTTTCTTGCCTAAAGATCAATGTGATTTCAGTTTTCAAACATTTCATATAGCATTTTCTTTGTTACTTGTAAAGTCAGAAACAGTGACATTATTTAAATTGATAATTATTGAAGGGAACCAAAACCATTTTTAAAAATGTTCCACTTGGAGATGATTTTATGCCTGCTAGGCATGTAAATTGTGCTGCCATCTGGCTTTAAATAATATTATGCCTCTCCAATGACTCCATGACCAAACCATAATTCAAACCACTCAAATTAATTATAAAATCCCAAAACTCATAAAGCTTCTGCTCTTCTATATCACTGGCACAATCTAGAACCACTTAAAATATGGCAGATCCATTTTGAAGGTATGAAAAAACCTGCCTGCCAATGCAGGAGACATAAGAGATGTGGGTTCAGTCCCTGGGTTGGGAAGATTCTCTGGGGAAGGGTATGGCAACCCACTCAGTATTCTTGCCTGGAGAATCCCATGCATCGAGCAGCCTGGTGGGCTGCTATCATGTTGCAAAGAGTTGAATATGACTGAAGCGACCTAGCATGCAACAGTTAATTTAGAAGATGTTTAAAAATGAAATGAAGAAGAGCAGCTTGCAATGGAGTATTCTATTATGAAAATCATATATTTATCAAAGTTAAATTGAGCTATATGGTATAAATGTAGTGATAAATTGTACCTGTCACACATTCTAAATATTCTTGAAAATAAGACACTTAAGTATTTGAAATGGTGTATAATGTATACGTTATTAAGTAGGTCATGAAGTTTGTATCTTACTGGTTTGCCAACCAGCATTCATTCATTCACTCAAAAATACCTTAAATCCCCATTATGAAGAAACACCAAGTTAGATGTTGATTTACATTTCTAAGCAAAACAGAAATATAATCTGTCTTGATTAGTTTACAATTTAGATGTTTAGGAAATAAGCAGTTCCCATATCAGAAGACAAGGAATCATAAAATTGACAATTGTGATGAAATAAGGAAATAACAGGGGAGATTATACTGGGCTGTTGAGAGTCTGGCTCAGGAGTTTAATTTTAGGTGAACTTTGAAAGAAAACGGAAGAACGACGGACAGAGGTTTGTGACACAGTATAGGAGGCAGGGATCAAGACCATCCTCAAGAAAAAGAAATGCAAAATGGTTTCTTGAGGAAGCCTTACAAATAGCTTAGGATAGAAGAGAAGTGAAAGGCAAAGGAGAAAAGGAAAGATATTCCCATTTGAATGCCGAATTCCAAAGAATGCCAAGGAGAGATAAAAAAGCCTTCCTCAGTGATCAATGCAGAGAAATAGAGGAAGCAATAAAATGGGAAAGCCTAGAGATCTCTTCAAGAAAATTAGAGATATCAAGGGAATTTTTCATGCAAAGATGGGCACAATAAAGGACAGAAGTGGTATGGACCTAACAGAAGCAGAAGGTATTAAGAAGAGGTGGCAAGAATACACAGAAGAACTATACAAAAAAGATCTTCACAACCCAGATAATCATGATAGCGTGGTCACTCACTTAGAGCCAGACATCCTAGAATGCAAAGTCAGGTGGGCCTTAGGAAGCATCATTACAAACAAAGCTAGTGGAGATGATAAAATTCCAGTTAAGCTATTTTAAATCCTAAAAGATGATGGTGTGAAAGTGCTACAGTCAATATGCCAGCAAATTTGGACAACTCAGCAGTGGCCACAGAACTGGAAAAGGTCAGTTTTCATTCCAATCCCAAAGAAAGGCAATGCCAAAAACTGATCAAACTCCTTCACAATTACACTCATCTCACACACTAGCAAAGTAATGCTCAAAATTCTCCAAGTCAAGCTTCAACAGTGTGTGAACTGTGAACTTCCATATATTCAAGCTGGTTTTAGAAAAGGCAGAGGAACCAGAGATCAAATTGCCAACATCTGTTGGATTACTGGAAAAAAAAAAGAGTTCTAGAAAAACATCTATTTCTGCTTTATTGACTATGCCAAAGCCTTTGACTGTGTGGATCACAACAAACTGTGGAAAATTCTTCAAGAGATGGGAATACCAGTCACCTTACCTGTCTCTGGAGAAATCTGTATATAGGTCAAGAAGCATCAGTTAGAACTGTACATGGAATAGCAGACTGGTTGCATATCAAGAAAAGAGAACATCAAGGCTGTATATTGTCACCTTGCTTATTTAACTTATATGCAGAGTACATCATGAGAAATGCTGGGCTGGATGAAGCACAAGCTGGAATCAAGATTCCCGGGAGAAATATCAATAACCTCAGATATGCAGATCTGAGAAAATGAAGATATATTGAAGCTTTGTGGCAGAAAATCAAGAAAAACTAAAGAGCCTCTTGTTGAAAGTGAAAGAGGAGGGTGACAAAGTTGGCTTAAAATTCAACATTTAGAAAACTAAGATTGTGGCATCTGGTGCCATCACTTCATGGCAAATACATGGGGAAACAGGGACAGACTTTATCTCTTTGGGCTCCAAAGTACTGCAAATGGTGACTGAAGCCTTGTAATTAAAAGACACTTCTCCTTGGAAGAAAAGCTATGACCACCCTAGATGACATATTACAAAGCAGAGACATTACTTTGCCAATAATGGTCCATCTAGTCAAAGCTATGGTTTTTGCAGTAATCATGTATGGATGTGAGACTTGGACTATAAAGAAAGCTGAGCACCAAAGAACTGACGCTTTACAACTGTTTTGTTGGAGAAGATTCTTGAGAGTCCCTTGTACTGCAAAGTGATCCAACCAGTTCATCCTAAAGGAAGTCATTCCTGAATATGCATTGGAAGGACTGATGCTGAAACTGAAACTCCAATACTTTGGCCACCTGATACAAAGAACTGACTCACTTGAAAAGACCCTGTGACTGAGAAAGATTGAAGGCGGGAGGAGAAGCGGATGAGAGAGGATGAGATGGTTGGATGGCATCACCAACTCAATTGGTGTGGGTTTGAAATTCATAATTTTTTGCAGTTTAATTTCAGGAATTAAGTAAATACCCAGAGAATTTTATTTAACATAAACCATTATACTATAATGTCAACTGGAAATGAGTATATGTTTTGGTGAACAGAGAATTGCTTAAACGATCTTTAAACAAGAACAGGCTTGTTAATCAATTCTGATTTATTCAACATTTATTTCTAGGTCTCCCAGTATGTATACTATATTAATCTAGAAACTGATGACTGTGGATCCTGCAATGAGCAGGAAAGCAAAGCTCTAACACTAAGGGGAATTGCTGCAGAGAATCTTACAAGTGATAAGTTTTACACAGTCTTCCAGTTGCTCTTTTCAACAACCCAAATTGGGAGTATATGTCAAGGACTTCATTTATCACAATATTACAGTCCTTCAAATATAATACTTTTAAAAATCTTGACTCAAATTTTTAATAGAATTTAAGAAATATGAACCGCCCATGCATTATATTTTATTACATTTAGTGTTTTCAATACTTTCAAGCTCTGTACAATGGTATACACATATACAACATATTTATTCAGTAAATTTAAGATACTTTATAACAATTTATTAAAATTATATTTTTATTTTCACTCCAATATGCATCACTCATACTTATCAATATATATTCTTTAACTACCAATATTTTATAATAGTCACAAGTATAAAATGAGTACCAGTTCTCTAAAACACTTGCAGTTAAATCACCCATTGTATAAGTATACCAATTTCTAAGAAAACACTCTGAACAGCATAAATTTTTGGAATATCATGTTAATTATTTTAGTGAATTAAATGTGCAATTAAAGAAATTCAAGAATGTAATAATATTACGCTAAGATTAAATTATTTTTTATCTCATTAACAACCCCTCAATGTAAAATATGTAGCAAGATTTTCATTATTTTAGTTAAATGATAATTCTAAGTGGGATTCTATTTAAAATAACCAGATAAAAATAATGACAATATGGAGACAAGAGAAGGTTATAACTTAGAACTATGAAGTGAAAGTGAAGTCGCTCAGTCGTGTCCGACTCTTCGCGACCCCATGGACTGCAGCTCCCCAGGCTCCTCCGCCCATGGGATTTTCCAGGCAAGAGTACTGGAGTGGGGTGCCAGTGCCTTCTCCCTAGAACTATAAAGCAGCGCACCAAAACACAAATACCTGGAATTCTTTTGAATTATATAGTTTGTAACTATTTAAATTTTGAATCCTTGAGTGTCAAATGATTATTTTAAGGGTAGTTTAATTTTTTTAATTTATTTTTTTACTGAAATATAACTGATTTACAATGTTCAATGCTGTGTTAATTTCTGCTGTACAAAGAGATCCAGTTTTATATATATATATATATTATTTATTATTATATATATATTCTTTTCCATTATGATTTATCATAGAATATAAATGCAGTTCCCGGTCTGTACAGTAGAACCTTGTTGGTTATTCATCCTATATATAATAACTTGTATCTGCTAATCTTAAACTTTCCATTCATCCTTCCCTCAACTCCTTCTCCCCTTGGCAACTACAAATCTGTGCTCTATGTCCAAAAGTCTGTTTCTGTTTTGTAGACAGATTCGTGTTCTATTTTAGATTCCAAATATAAATGATATATGGTATTTGTCTTTCTCTTTCTGAATTACTTCACTTAATATGATAATATTTACTTGTATCCATGTTGCAGCAAATGGCATTATTTTGTTCTTTCTTATGGCTGAGTAGTATTCCATTGTATATAGGTACTACATCATCTTTATCCAATCACTTGTCAATAAACACTTATTTCTACATCTTGGTTATTGTGAATAATGCTGTTATGAACATAGGGGAACATGTATATTTTTGAATTCCAGTTTTGTCTGGATATGTACTGAGGAGCATTACTGTATCATATGGTAATTCTCTTTTTGGTTTCACAGTGGTCGCACCAACTTACATTCCTACCATGTGTAGGAAGTTTCCCTTTTGTCGACACCTCTCTAACAGCTGCTGTTTGCAGACATTTTAATGATGGCCATTCTGACCAATATAAGGTGATATCTCATCATAGTTTTGATTTGCAACTGTAAATGTAGTATAAATCTTAAAATTTTCTTTTCTTATTTTATTCTTTACAAATAATTAAATCCTAGGACAATCCAGCAACAGTACATTATTTTTTTCAGTTATACAATTTCATTATCAACTTTATTATATTTACCTATTTTAAAATAAACATTAAAGGAACTACTCAATAAATCTGGGGCTAGGCTGCATTAGCCTTATTTGTAAAACACACCTTTTAGTCACCACTTATTTAGTTATAAACTAATTGTAAAGAAGAAAAACGCTATTGCAAAAAATAATAGACCGAAGTATTAAAATAGTGGGGAAGGGGGAGAAGATGCAGAAATAATTTTCCATAGTTTTTCAGACAGGTATAAAAAAAATGGTGATATCTCCTCTTTGCTATCTCAACATCCTTGATTTTGTCATCTCTCCTTTTTGAATAGACACACATGTTATATTTGAATAGTCACCAAAGAATATGCATCAACAGTCACAGACTACATGAAAACATTCCCAGGTTTTAGTGCTCAAAGATATGTACCTTAATACCATTCGAAAAACATGCTAAGATACCTAGACTAACAAAATTATGGGGACACCAAAGATTAGCAATGATGGAAAACAAGTAAAAGACTCATATTTCTGATAAAAGTGTTAAAAGTTAATACCACTGTGGAAACAGATGCAGCAATTTCATTTCAGATAAACAATTTCATTTCCAGGATAAATAAAAACATATCCACAAATAGCAGTTTTGTGTACAATAACCAAAAAGTAGAAACCACTCAAATGTTCAACAGATAGCTTGCTTTATATCCGTAAAATGGAATAGCGCTCAGTAAAAAACAAATTACTGATACAACAACATGAATAAATCTCAAAAGCATTAAGGAAAAAAAGCAAGGCAACAAATTTTTGATGTAATTGATACAGATTCTTATGTCCAATGAGACATTAGTTTGGTAACTCTACTGTGATTAATACATACACTTATCTTCTCTTAAGTGAAAATAATGATGAATTTGTTCAAGCACACTAATGAGTTCACTTAGAAACATTTATTGTTTCCTGTTGTGTTCAAAACACTATATTATTAGATTCTGGTTATAACATGCTTAATAGACACATCCTCAGTTGTCATATTTGTTGTTTTTTTAGTTATTAAGTCAAGTATCTTTGGCACCCAAGGACTGCAGCACACCAGGCTTTCTTGTCCTTCACTGTCTCCCAGAGTTTGCTCAGACTCATGTTCATTGAGTCAGTGATGCTATTCAATCATCTTTTCCTCTATCATCCTCTTCTCCTGCCCTCAATCTTTCCCAGTATCAGGGTCTTTCCCAATGAGTCAACTCGACTCTTTGCATCAGGTGGCCAAAGTATTGGAGCTTCAGCTTCAGCATCAGTACTTCCAATGAATATTCAGGGTTGATTTCCTTTAGGATTGACTGGTTTGATCTCCTTGCAGTCCAAAGGATTCTCAAGAGTCTTGACCAGCATCACAATTGGAAAGCATCAATTCTTCAGCAATTAGCCTTCTTTATGATCTAACTCTCAAATCTGTACCTGACTAATGGAAAAAACATAGTCTTGACTATATGGACTTTTCTGGCAAAGTGATCTCTTTGCTTTTTAGCATGCTGTGTAGTTTTGTCATAGCTTTCCTTTCAAGGAGTAAGTGTCTTCTAATTTCATGGCTGCAGTTGCTATCAGCAGTGATTTTGGAGCCCAAGAAAATAAAACTGTTTCTACTTTTTCTCTATCTATTTGCCATGAAGTAATGTGACCGGATGATCTTAGTTTTTCAAATGTTCAGTTTTAAGGCAGCTTTTTCACTCCTTTTTTCATCCTCATCAAAAAGCTCTTAAGTTCCTTTTTGACTTCTGTCATTAGACTGGTATCATCCGCATATCTGAGGTTGTTGATATTTTTCCTGGAAATCTCGATTCCAACTTGTGCTTCATCCAGCCTGGCATTTCACATGATGTACTTTGCATATAAGTTAAATAAACAGTGTGACAATATACAGTCTTAATGCACTGTTTTCCCAATTTTGAACCAGTTGTTCCATGTATGGTTACAAATGTTGCTTTTTGACCTGCATACAGGTTTTTCAGGAGGCAGGTAAAGTGAGCTGGTGGGCCCATCTCTTGAAGAATTTCCCCCAGTCTGCTGTAATCCACACAGTCAAAAGTTTTAGCATAGTCAATGAAACAGAAGTAGATGTTTTATCTGGAATTCCTTTGCTTTATGATCCAATGAATGTTGGCAATTTGATCTTTGATCCCTCTGCCTTTTCTAAATCCAGCTTGAATATCTGGAAGTTCTCAGTTCACATACTGCTAAGCCTATCTTGAAGAATTTTGAACACTACCTTGCTAGCATGTGAAATGAATGCAATTGTATCATAGTTTGAACATTCTTTGACATTGCCCTTCTTTTGGAGTTGTCATATAGAAATGTGAAAAGTACAATAATTATAATCTCTAATTTGGCAGATTATGAAACTGAAATATACAGTGTAGCAAAGACTCAAAGAATGACTTAACAAAATTACCCATTAAATACTGAAACTGACATGCAGACTCTGTTCCATACCCTATACCTTTTATCTTCATCCTAGAGTGCATTCTTAAATATTAAGATGAGGAATGTGAAAAATAGTGAGCTTGGGAGTGGCTAAACAGGTATGGCATTGTGTGGGATGATCAGAAATAGGGACATTACTGCAAAATAACACAAATGATCAGCCTAGAGAGCATAAAGGTAAGGGGTCCCAGACATAACACAGTATAGTGTAGGTGTGTGTATGTGTAAATGTGTGTATTAGTCTCTTAGTCATGTCCAACTCTTTGCAGCCACACGAACTGTAGCCTGCTAGGTTCCTCTGTCCATGGGATTCTCCACGCAAAAATACTGGAATGGGTTGCCATTCTCTTCTCCAAGGACCATATTATAGTAGTTTATTTGATTTCCTCTCCTGTAATATAAGGAAATAGAACTTGATGAAATATATGAAACAACTGTTTACAGGTATTGTGCACCACACAGCACACACATGTCATCTTTGAGAAAAGGGAACACTAGCTGGAACCTACTTCTCCCTGCCTTGGGTCAGTTTTCTAATGGAGATACAGGAGCAGAAACCCAGGCAGAGGGATCTGAGGAGAAGGAAATAGGTATTTGGAATTGGTGAGATGACTAGAATTTATGATGCAACCTGTACCTTAAATGTCTGGTAAAATTCATCAATGAATTCATTTGGATTTTAGACTGTTTCAGTAGTTGTTAGTTATTGATTCAATTTCTTTAATAGATATGGGCCTATACAGATTATTCTTTTTTTTTTTTTTTCAGATTATTCTTTTCTTCAACAAGTGTTGGCAGATTGTGTCTTTCAAGGAATTGATTCATCTACATTTTCAAATTTGTGTGCTAAAGTTCAAAGTGTTCTTTTGTTATCTTTTAATGACCATGGAATTTGTAGAGATATTTGCTTTTTCACTTCTGATATTAACTGTGTTCTCTTAATTTTTTTCATAGTTAGCCTTGCTAGAGGCTTATTGATTTTACTAATCTTTCCAAACAATCAGCTTTTTGGTTTTGCTGATTTTTTTTTTCTGTTGACTTTTTGTTTTCAATTTCATTGATATCTGCTCTAACAATTATATACTCATTTTCTTCTGCTTACTCTGGACCAATTTGCCCTTCTCTTTCTACTTAGGCTAGATCTGAGTCTACTGACTTTTTATCTTTCTTTTTTATTCTTTTTCAATTTTGCTTTATATTGGAGCATCGTTGATCAATAACGATGTGTTAGTTTCAGGGGTACAGCACAGTGGTTCAGTCACACATACACATGAATCTATTCTTGTTCAAATTAGTTTCCCACTTAGGTTACTACATAATATTGGGCAGAGTTCTCTGGGCTATACAGTTCTTGCTGGTTACCTATTTTAAGTATTAGTGAGTATATATCAATCCCAAACTCCCAATTTATTCCCCCAAATCCGACCTTTCCCCTTTCGTAACCATAAGTTTGTTTTCTAAGTCTGTGAGTCTTTTTCTATTTTGTAAATAAGGTCATTTGTATCATGTAAGATTTTCATATAAGCAATATCATATATTATTTTCCTTTTTCTGATTGATTTATTTCACTCAGTTACAATGTCTAAGTCCAACCATGTTGCTGTAGATGACATTACTTCATTCTTTTTTATGGCTGAAGAATATTCTATTGCATATAGGTGAGACATCTTCTTGATCCATTCCTCTGTTTATGGAAATTTAGGTTACTTCCCTATCTTGGCTTTTATAAATAGTGCTGAAGTATGTATTTGAGTGCATGTATCCTTTCAAACTATATTTTTTCTCTGGATATATGCCCAGGAATGGAATTGCTACCCATATGGTAGCTCTATCTTTAGTTTTTTAAGCAACATCCATACTGTTCTCCAAAGTAGATATAACAGGTTACATTCCTACTGACAATGTAATAGGGGTCCCTTTCTCCACATCCTCTCTAGCATTTATTACTTGGTGGGTTTTTTTTACATTTATTACTTGTACTTTTTAATGATGACCCTTCTGACTGATGTGAGGTGATGCCTCATTATAATTTTGATTTGCATTTCTCTACTAATTAGTGATACAGAACATCTTTCATGCGCTAATTGGCCATCTGTATGTCTTCTTTGTAGAAATGTCTATTTAGATCTTCTGCCCATTTCTTGATTGGGTAGTTTTTGGTCATAGCAAACACCCTCTTCGAACAACACAAGAGAAGACTCTACACATGGACATTATCAGATAGTCAACACCGAAATCAGATTGATTATATTCTTTGCAGTCAAAGATGAAGAAACTCTATACAGTCAGCAAAAACAAGACGGGGAGCTGACTGTGGCTCAGATCATGAACTCCTTATTGCCAAATTCAGACTTAAATGGAAGAAAGTAGGGAAAACCACTAGACCATTCAGATATGACCTAAATCAAATCTCTTACGATTACACAGTGGAAGTGAGAAATAGATTTAAGGGACTAGATCTGATAGACAGAGTGCCTGATGAACTATGGACGGAGGTTTGTGACACTGTACAGGAGAGAGGGATCAAGACCATTCCCATGGAAAAGAAATGCAAAACAGCAAAATGGAGACCTTACAAATAGCTGTGAAAAGAAGAAAAGAGAAAAGCAAATGAGAAAAGGAAAGATATTCCCATTTGAATGCAGAGTTCCAAAGAATAGCAATGAGAGATAAGAAAGCCTTCCTCAGAGATCAATGCAAAGAAATAGAGGAAAAACAACAGAATGGGAAAGCCTAGAGATCTCTTCAAGAAAATTAGAGATACCAAGGGAACATTTCATGCCAAGATGGGTTCGATAAAGGACCGAAATGGTATGGACCTAACAGAAGCAGAAGATATTAAGAAGAGGTGGCAAGAACACACAGAAGAACTATACAAAAAAGATCTTCATGACCCAGATAATCACGATGGTGTGATCACTCACCTAGAGCCAGACATCCTGGAATGTGAAGTCAAGTAGGCCTTAGAAAGCATTACTACGAACAAAGCTAATGGAGGTAATGGAATTCCAGTTGAGCTATTTCAAATCCTGAAAAAATGATGCTGTGAAAGTACTGCACTCAATATGCCAGCAAATTTGGAAAACTCAGAAGTGGCCACAGGACTGGAAAATGTCAGTTTTCATTCCAATCCCAAAGAAAGGCAATGCCAAAAAATGCTCAAACTACCATACAATAGCACTCATCTCAAACACTAGTAAAGTAATGCTCAAAATTCTCCAAGCCAGGCTTCAGCAATACATGAACCACAAACTTTCATATGTTCAAGCTGGTTTTAGAAAAGGCAGAGGAACCAGAGATCAAATTGCCAACATCTGCTGGATCATTGAAAAAGCAAGAGAGTTCCAGAAAAACATCTATTTCTGCTTTATTGACTTTGCCAAAGCCTTTGACTGTGTGGATCACAATAAACTGTGGAAAATTCTGAAAGAGATGGGAATACGAGACCATCCGACCTGTTTCTTGAGAAACCTATATGCAGGTCAGGAAGCGACAGTTAGAAGCGGACATGGTACAACCGGCTGGTTCCAAACAGGAAAAAGAGTACGTCAAGGCTGTATATTGTCACCCTGCTTATTTAACTTATATGCAGAATGCATCATGAGAAATGCTGGGCTTGACGAAGCACAAGCTGGAATCAAGATTGCTGTGAGAAATATCAATAACCTCAGATATGCATATAACGCCACCCTTATGGCAGAAAGTGAAGAGGAACAAAAAAGCCTGTTGGTGAAAGTGAAAGAGGAGAGTGAAAAAGTTGGCTTAAAGCTCAATATTCAGAAAACTAAGATCATCTGGTCCAATCACTTCATGGAAAATAGATAGGGAAACAGTGGAAACAGTGTCAGGCTTTATTTTATGGAGATCCAAAATCACTGCAGATGATGATTGCAGCCATAAAATTAAGACATTTACTCTTTGGAGGGGAAGTTATGACCAACTTAGATAGCATATTAAAAAGCAGAGACATTACTTTGCCAACAAAGGTTCATCTAGTCACGGCTATGGCTTTTCCAGTGGTAATGTATGAATGTGAGAGTTGGACTGTGCAGAAAGCTGAGTGCTGAAGAATTGATGCTTTTGAAGTGTGGTGTTGGAGAAGACTCTTGAGAATCCCTTGGACTGCAAGGAGATCCAACCAGTCCATCCTAAAGGCAATCAGTCCTGGTTGTTCATTGGAAGCACTGATGCTGAAGCTGAAACTCCAATACTTTGGCCACCTCATGCAAAGAGTTGACTCATTGGACAAGACCCTGATACTGGGAAGGATTGGGGGCAGGAAGAGAAGGGGATGACGGAGGATGAGATGGCTGGATGGCATCACCGACTCGATGGAGATGAGTTTGAGTGAACTCTGGGAGTTAGTGATGGACAGGGAGACCTGATGTGCTGTGATTCATGGGGTCACAAAGAGTTGGACACAACTGAGTAACTGATCTTTTTTGTTTTTTTATATTGAGCTGCATGGGCTGTTTGTATATTTTGGAGATTAATCCCTTGTCAGTTACATTGTTTCCAAATATTTCCTCCCATTCTGAAGGTTAACTTTTCATTTAGTTTAAGGTCTTCTTCAGGGTGAAAAAGGATTCCCTTGTGGCTCAGCTGGGAAAGAGTCTGCCTGCAGTGCAGGAGACCTGGGTTAAATTCCTGAGTTGGGAAGATCCCCTGGAGAAGGGAAAAGCTACCCACTTCAGTATTCTGGCCTGGAGAATTCCATGGACTGTATAGAGTCAGACACAACTGAGTAACTTTCACATCAAGTTACAGGGTGAATAATCTTTCGAGTTTAATTAGGTCCCATTTGTTTAGCTTTGTTATTTCCTGTGCTCTAGGAGATGGATCAAAAGTGATATTACTGTGGTTTATGTCAGAAGAGTTTTCTGCCTGTTTTCATGTAAGAGCTTTATAGTATCCAGTCATTTAGCTCTTCAATCTATTTTTAGTTTTTGTGTATGATGCTATAGAATATTTTAGTTTCATTATTTTCATTGTTAGTGTATAGAAATGGAACATATTTCTGTATATTAATTTTGTCTCCTGCTTCTTTACCAATTTCATTGGGGAGTACTATTAGTTTTTTGGTGGTGGTGTTGGGATTTTCTAAATACACTATCGTGTAATTTGTAAACTGATATATGTGAAATGAAACAATGAAAAGGAAAAATAGTAATTTAAAAATACATCATAGAAAAAAACTATTTTTCACAAAGATCTAATCTTAATGCAAACTGGATTTGTAAATTATAAGATGTAGATTATAAAGCTAACAATGCCAAATTATCTTTCTTAGTGAATATAAAATAAAACCATCTAATATTCTTTTTATAACCATATCACAGTCTGGACATAATGTGCTTTTTGTCTTTTGATCCCATGGAGATGTGTATAACATATTTTATAATTTGATTTTTGAAAACCGCATCTTGATTTTTTGAGATAGAAAAGATTCAAGACATGAGTAAAAAGATATCAAAATGTAAACATACATACAAACATATTCACACATACATGTATAAGTACCTTTTACTTTAAATCAAATTTAATTTGACTAACAAAGGCCAAATGCTAATTACACTTAAGAATTAGAAATTCACTTCTGAGACCTTTGACAAAGAGCAAGTGAGCAGGTGGTAAGACAATTATGACGGGTCTATCAAATTAACAATTGGGTTGAAATGTTACAAACTCTGCTTAAATTTATCCTAAAATATATGCAAAGTAAGACATGCTATTGATGTGACAACAGAAAACAACTGATAGTTATTTTTTATTACCAAATGTCTCTTCAAGGTTTCCCTTAAATTTGTACTCTTCACTAGGAAAGCATAAGTGAAAAAATGTTTTAAAATGCTATTCTACCAGTCAAAGCCATGAGCATAATCTTCACAGTTTACTATATACAGTTAAATATAACCATGTTATTCAACTAAAAGAACCTTATCCTAAAGTAGATCTTTTAAAATGACTAACTTGCATATTTTCAATAAATTAATATTGAAATTAAGACATTTATTACAAGAGCATTATGCCTTAACAGTGCTGAATCAATAAATAAAACATAATTATAATGTGATTAAGGAACTTTCTTTCAGAGTATACAACATATAACTTGAGGTTTATAAGCAACATTCTCTCTGAAGTAATTTTCTCCAGCTGACCTCAGAGAGTCCCCATTTGACAGATGGAAATAATAAGCAAAAGCAGCAAAGGAGAAAGGGTTTCTGTTGTATATAATATTGTTAATAAATACCCAGCATATGGCAAGAGAATAGATGTATTTTCATAAACTCTGGCCCTCTTCCTGAATATTTCTCTTGATGTCACAAAATCATCTAGCTGTAGTTAGTGAAACAGTCTATAAAAATGTAATAATATATAATGCTTCCTACCCTAGAGAAATCATATACTTTCTTGTTTATTTCTAAGGCCCTAAGTTTCTCTCTTTTATTTTGTAAATGTATGTTTGTTAAATGTTCTATATAATGTGTTCATGGAAGCATTTTATCAAAACTCTCACTCTTATTGCTTTGCCAGTGTTTGGAGCCACCAGAGCTAGCAGTCTTCCTATGTATTTTCACCAAGGCCTGGCTTCCTCATCTAAGAACACTCACACATTGTATTCTGTCGTGTCATGATGTTCTTAATATCACATGAATCCTTCTGTCAAATAGCTGAGAGGCTGATCTGAGGACAGTAAGAATTTGATGGAAAAGGGTAGAGTTTCAAAAACTATGTCCTTTCCAGGGTAGTTGTATTTTGGTAAAAGAGCATCATGTTGGCACTAGCAAATCTCTTGAAGATCTTTGAAGAGATCAAGAACACTGGCTCTGAAAATGGCAAGGCCAAAGGGTGTTTGGTAGGAGCATTTCGGTCTGTATTTATACATCCATTTCAGGAAAAGAAATTTGACCCAGAGAATGTATGAAAACATGCCAATGATCAATATCAATCTGTAAAGGGGAAAACACTTTAAAAGTACTTATATTTTTCATGAAATTTGTTCAACTATGCATATTTTGTCTGTTTGCTTGTACTATGCAAACTGGTGTCAGTAGATTTTAAAGTCTAATATATAAGAAAATGTATAGGTAGCTAGGTATAGATGCATCCATTACAAATATCATAGTTAAAACTTTCATGCCTAAATATTTTTCAAAATCATGTGAAAAAATTGAGATTTTTGTCTTTAATTTTAGTATACCTAGTTAAAGGTAGCAAGAATAATTTTTTTTTAAGAATAATGTCTTAACAAGATGTGAAATCCTTTCTTCATACTTAGAAACTTCAAACCCCAATTATCATAAGAGAGGTCATCATAGACAAAGAGCAGTTTCTGAGTATCATGTTTCAGTTTCACCAATTCCTTCTTTCTCTTCTTTCTTTGGTTTTCACTTTTAGAGTTAATTTTTGTTGCAGTTGTTGTTATCAAATGCAAGTCTATTTTCCTCCAGAAAAGTCATGTCTTCTTTTGTTATGGCTTTGACTCTTAAAGAGACACATACGTTACCTTGATAATATACCATATTGAGAATTTGTCTAAGTATGTCCCTGTTTTGCTACTTGTTCCTCTATCTATCTATCTATCTATCTATCTACCTATCTATATCTTTCTATAATATACATCATTTTAATTGAAAATTGCTTTACAATATTGTGTTGATTTCTTCCATGCATCAGCATGAATCAGTCACAGGTATACATATGTCCCTGTCTCTTGACCCTCCCTCCCACCTCCCACCCCATCCAATCTCTGTAGGCTGTTTCAGGGCCCTGGTTTGAGTTCCCTGAGTCATATGGCAAATTGTTGGCTATCTATTTTACATTTGGTAGTGTATATGTTCCCATGCTACTCTCTCCATTCGTCCCACCTTTTCTCCACCTGGACACCATGCCCTTTATCTGTTTTTTAAATAGAAAGTTAGATATCAAAGAGCTGATTAGATTCTGATTGAAGCTTCTAGGCAAGAACACATGCTAGGTGTTGCCTTTTATCCTATCACTAATGGGAGCATCATTGGGGGGCATCACAGGGGAAGCTGTCTCCAGGGAGGGGACAAGCAAGAAGGAGGCAGATATAAGCTGGCTTCTATGACAGGTTCCTAAAACAAATCTCAGCACGTGTTCCAGAGCCGAAAGCTCTTCCTTTAAAACTGGCAGCCTAAGAAGTGAACTCAGACTTAGTGATTCTAGAGTTAATGTTTATTTAGCACAGATAGTCTAGTATTTCTGTACTTAACAACTCTAGGAAAATTCTCACTAGTGTATAAGCCATTCAGAAAAAATGCTTCAACCTGTGTGGCCGTGCTTTATAGTTTCTTCAGTATCACTGACAGTTTTGTAAGTTTCAGTAAAAAAAACTACAAAATTCCTACACAATAGATTTTAACTTAATCATTTCCAAGTCAGGAAGAAAGCACGCCAATTATAAACCATAGCTATAAGTAGATGCAATTTGCAATTATAACTGCAGCACGCTATGCACATTGAGAATAGGAATCTAGTGAAGCAAGACATGAGCTTCCATCCCTAACAGTGAGGATTGCATTTCTGGTACACTGTACTACATAATACAGAAAAAAGGCAGAAAAGTATATTAATGCATATATATGGAATCTGAAAAAGTTGGTATAGACAGTCTTAGAGAACAAACATATAGACACGAAGGGGGAAAGGAGGGTGGGATGGACTGGCAGACTGAGATTGCCACAGATACACTATTTATACTGTGAATAAAAAGATAATAAATGAAAACCTACTGTATACCACAGGGAATTCTACTAAATGCTCTGCAGTGACCTAAATGGGAAGGAAATTCAAAAAGAGGGAATATACATATGTGTATGGCCAATTCACTTTGCTGTTCAGTAGAAATTAACACAATATTGTAAAGCAACTGTATTCCAATAGAAATTTTAAAAAGGCAGTAGAATGAAGTAAAGTGCAAATAAAATAAGCATAGTTATGTCCATGTAGTATATTATTTGAATGTAGCATATTATTTTTTAATTTAAAAAATTAATTATTTTAGTTTAAAATCTGGACTTTCTAAAAGAAATTACCTTTGGATATGAAATAACTAGTGACATACATGAACAGTACTACTTAAAGATTTTAAGTCATGTAAAATATTTTGCCCTTATTAAATAGGGTTGTTGTTCAGTCGCTCAGTTGCGTCGGGCTCTTTGTAACCCCATGGATGGCAGCATGCCAGACTTCCCTGTTCTTCACCATCCTGGAGCTTGCTTAAACTTGTGTCCACTGAATCAGTGATGCCATCCAGCCATCTCATTCTCTCTCACCCTCTTCTTCTCCTGCCTTCAATCTTTCCCAGCATCAGGGTCTTTTGCTAATGAGTTGGCTCTTTGCATCAAGTGGCCAAAGTATTGGAGCTTCAGCATCAGTCCTTCCAATGAATATTTAGGACTGATTTCCTTTAGGATGGACTAGTTTTATCTCCTTGCAGTCCAAGGGACTCTCAAGAGTCTTCTCCAACAGCACAGTTCAAAAGCATCAACTCTTCAGGGCTCAGCCTTCTTTATGGTCCAACTCTCACATGCATACATTTCTACTGAAAAATCATAGCTTTGACTATACTAAATGGTCAATACTAAACAGGATAACACTCACTAGGTGTTGTAATAAACTACTCAACTATTTCATTTGCCTAATACAATAAATTCTTTATCTCACGCCAATTTCCAGGTCACAAGACTCTCCCGGATCCCCTCCTGGTGATGACTCTGGGGTTTGGCTTCCTTCTCTTGTGTGACTTCTTTATACCAAAGTTCTTTACTTTCAGCCACACAAGGGAGAAAGTGTGAGCTATATAGATTCCAAAGAAAAAAGTCCAAGAAGTATTGATACATTGATCAAAACTATTTACAAATCTGAAATCTATTTTAAGTGATATTGTATCATATATTCTTCCTCCAGTTCATGAAGAGATGAAGAATTTTAACATATTGAGCCAGTCAGTATTTTTATTTTTCTATATTAAAACTGGTATTTGTTGCTGTTGTTCAGTTGCTAAATTGTGTCCAATTCTTTCAACCCTATGGACTGCAGCAGCCAGGCTTCCCTGGCCTTCACTATCTCCCAGAGTCTGCTCAAACTCATGTCCATTGAGTCAGTGATGCCATCCAACCATCTCATCCTCTGTCACGCCCTTCTCCTTTTACCCTCATTCTTTCCCATCATCAGGGTCTTTTCCAATGAGTTGGCTCTTCACATAAGGTGGCCAAAGTATTGGAGTTTTAGCTTCAGAGAGAAAAGTGCATTTATTTTCAGCACCATTTCTTTAAGAGACTTTATTTTAAACACCAAGAAAATAAGAATGGCTTAATAATCTTTTCCACTGAATGTATTAAGATCTGCATAAAATAAGTTTTATTAAAATTCTCCTAATCTACACCAATATGGATTAAGAGTAAACTTTGAAGAGATGAGAGTAAGACTCCTTTATAGGCTCTTTCATTTTCATCTTTAGGAGTTAAGACATCTGCAGAAGTGTCCACACCCCCAGGAGGACCTAGATAACCACCTTCCTCACCATCTGACATTCACATCTTATTACCACTGTCCATCATGAATTGGTCAGGACCACATGAATGGTACATTTATTGATCATTAATTGTAAAACTAATATTTATAAGATTTAATGGCTAAAACAAAACAATTTATTTAACTCACAGTTATGGGAATCTCCACATCAGTCCTTACTAAGTTGGAAGATCATTTTTGTCTCAAGGACCCCCTCAAATGTCTGTTGTCATATGGAGAATATCAAAGAGTCAACTTTGCTGATTGTAGCTGGGTTTTTTCACTTGCTGGAGTGTCACCTGGGGCAACTGGGGCTGATATGGCTCTCTGCATGTTTGCATCCTGTTAGGTCACATGTGGAGACCTAGGTTTAACAATGTAGTCATTTTCTTAAAATGCCATTAACCAGAACATTACAAGGCCATCTAAAAAGCAGTCCATAAGTAGATTGATTATTATTAATAGTAGTGGAATCCCAAGGGTATATTCAAACAAAAATGGATATAGGGAAGAAAATAACCACAGACAGTGTAGTAAATCATCTACCGTTGTGTCCACTAATGTTATTTCTCACAAGAAACCAGAACTTATAGAATTCTTTTGTGTCATATAGTCCTATTATCTCACATACTCTTCCTATTTCCCTGTCTGCACCTCCACTATTTTATTCTCATATTCTGTATCTATACAGTACCTAGAAATTTTCACTCTGTTCTTCAAATTTTGAATCTTTAATAAAATTCTCTATAACCTCAACTTCTCTGAACAAGTTTTTGACCATACCTGAGCTACTCTTTGAGGATCTTCTATATTTTGATTTCAGCAACTGGATACATGGCTGAGATGTTTCCTTAAATGAGAAAACTACTGGTGGAGATCAAAGACAGAAGATAGAATCTAGTGGAAACTCAGGACAGAGGATGGAATCAAGCATTCTGTTTTGACAAAGTTTGGTTTGAATTTTATGTTAAACACTTAGGCGTAGAGGTCATGTAGACTGTATATGAATCTGGAACTCCAATGGCAATTCAGTATTAGGGATATGAAGACTTACCAAATTATCGTTTATATTCTTGGGAAAATGGTTAAATATTGTTTATAAAAGTCCTAAAAAAAGAAAAGGTGACCCAAAACTTGATTCTAAGAATGCTAGCATGTATACTAATGATTGTGGCATCCTAGAACCTGAGAAAATATATGCTTTAATTTTTAATTAATGAAATTTAAGTTGAGACCAAAATTTTTCATAGAATAAGGTTAATATCTTAATAAATAAGAGACATAATCTAACCAAATTGCCAACATACGCTGGATCATCAAAAAAGCAAGAGAGTTCCATAAAAACATCTGTCTGCTTTACTGACTGTGCCAAAACCTCTGACTGGGTAGATCACAATAAACTATGGAAAATTCTGAAAGAGATGGGAATACCAGACCACCTGACCTGCCTCTTGAGAAACCTATATGCAGATCAGGAAGCAACACTTAGAACCGGACGTGGAACAACAGACTGGTTCCAAATAGGAAAAGGAGTACGTCAAGGCTGTATATTGTCACCCTGCTTGTTTAACTTATATGCAGAGTACATCATGAGAAACGCTGGGCTGGAAGAAGCACAAGCTGGAATCAAGACTGCTGGGAGAAATATCAATAACCTCAGATATGCAGATGACACCACCCTTATGGCAGAAAGTGAAGAAGAACTAAAGAGCCTCTTGATGAAAGTAAAGAGGAGAGTGAAAAAGTTGGCTTAAAGCTCAACATTCAGAAAACTAAGATCATGGCATCTGGGACCATCACTTCATGGCAAATATATGGGAAACACCAAATTCACTGCAGATGGTTATTGCAGCCATGAAATTAAAAGACACTTACTCCTTGGAAGGAAAGTTATGACCAACCTAGATAGCATATTAAAAAGCAGAGACATTACTTTGCCAACAAAGGTCCATCTAGTCAAGGCTATGGTTTTTCCAGTGGTCATTTATGGATGTGAGAGTTGGACTGTGAAGAAAGCTGAGCGCTGAAGAATTGATGCTTTTGAACTGTGGTGTTGGAGAAGACTCTTGAGAGTCCCTTGGACTGCAAGGAGATCCAATCAGTCCATCCTAAAGTAGATCAGTCCTGGGTGTTCATTGGAAGGACTGGTGCTGAAACTGAAACTCCAGTACTTTGGCCATCTGATGTGAAGAGTTGACTCATTGGAAAATGCCCTGATGCTGGGAGGGATTGAGGGCAGGAGGAGAAGGGGATGACAGAGGATGAGATGGCTGGATGGCATCACCAACTCCATGGACATGAGTTTGAGTAAACTCCGGGAGTTGGTGATGGACAGGGAAGCCTGGCATGCTGTGGCTCATAGGGTTGCAATGAGTTGGACATTACTGAGCGACTGAACTGAACTGAACTGAATCTACATTAAGTGTAAAATAACTGAAAAAAAGATGTTTGCCCAGTTAACAGTTACATATATCACAAAAGCACTTATAGGGACACAGGAGACTTAGACTATCAATTCATGTTTTAGACTATCTTAAAACAAACCTAAAATATTATAATTACCTCTGAAATAACAGAATTTAATAATAGAAACATCAAATGAATATCTCAGTAACTAGACTTATTATCTCCCAAGTTGGTTCATAAAGAGCACAGAGCAAAAATTATCTTTCATATACCATCTGTGTGTATTTTATTTTAGACAAGATCTATTCAAAAACTAGTTTGTTGGAATATATCCTTGTTTTCTTGTTCTATAGTCAAACAATTGCAATGTAACTGATACATTGGTCTTGGAGTATAGAGTGAAGCAGAAAAACAGCTGATAGAGTTTTGCCAAGAGAATGCACTGGTCATAGCAAACACCCAATTCCAACAACATAAGAGAAGACTCTACACATGGACATCACCAGATGGTCAATATCGAAATCAGATGGATTATATTCTTTGCAGCCAAAGATGGAGAAGCTCTATACAGTCAACAAAAACAAGACTGGGGCCTGACTGTGGCTCAGATCATTAACTCCTTATTGCCAAATTCAGACTTAAATTCAAGAAAGTAAAGAAAATCACTAGACCATTCAGATATGACCCAAATCAAATCCCTTACAATTATACACTGGAAGTGACAAATGATTCAAGGGATTAGATCTGATAGACAGAGTGCCTGAAGAACAATGGATGGAAGTTCCTGACATTGTACAGGAGGCAGGGATCAAGACCATCACCAAGAAAAAGAAATGCAAAAAGGCAAAATAGTTGTCTGAGGAGGCCTTAAAAATAGCTGAGAAAAGAAGAGAAGCAAAAGGCAAAGGAGAAAAGGAAAGATGTACCCATTTGAATGCAGTGTTCCAAAGAATAGCAAGGAGAGATAAGAAAGCCTTTCTCAGTGATCAGTTCAAGACATAGAGGAAAGCAATAGAATAGAAAAGACTAGAGATCTCTTCAAGAAAATTAGAGATACCAAGGGACTATTTCATGCAACAATAGAAACAATAAAGGACAGAAATGGTATGGACATAACCAAAGTGGAATATATTAAAGAGAGGTGGCAGAAGAACTATGCAAAAAAGCTCTTCATGACCCAGATAATCACAACAATGTGATCACTCACCTAGAGCCAGACATCCTGGAATGCAAACTCAAGCGGTCCTTAGGAAGCATCACTATGAACAAAGCTAGTGGAAGTGATGGAATTCCCACTGAGCTATTTCAAATCCTAAAAGATGATGCTGTGAAAGTGCTGCACTCAATATGCCAGCAAATTTGGAAAATGCAGCAGTGGCCACAGGACTGGAAAAGGTCATTTTCTATCCAATCCCAAAGAAAGGCAATGAAAGAATGCTCAAACTACCACACAATTGCACTCATCTCACACACTAGTAAAGTAATGCTCAAAATTCTCAAAGCTAGGCTTCAACAATACGTGAGCTGTGAACCTACAGATGTTCAAGCTGGATTTAGAAAAGGCAAATGAACCAGAGATCAAGTTGCCAACATCCTCTGGATCATTGAAAAAGCAATAGAGTTCCAGAAAAACATCTATCTCTCCTTTATTGACTATATCAAAACTTTGTCTGTGTGGTTCATAACAAACTGTGGAACATTCTTCAAGAGATGGGAATACCAGACCACCTTACCTGCCTCCAGAAAAAGCCTGTATGCAGGTCAGAAAGCAACAGTTAGAACTGGACATGGGACAACAAACTGGCTCCAAATAGGGAAAGGAGTACGTCAAGGCTGTATATTGTCACCCTGGTTATTTAGCTTATATGCAGAGTACATCATGAGCACAAGCTGGAATCAAGATTGCTGGGAGAAATAACAGTAACTTCAGATATGCAAATGACACCACCCTTATGGCAGAAAGGGAAGAAGAACTAAAGAGCTTCTTGAGGATAGTGAAAGAGGAGAGTGAAAATGTTGGTTTAAAACCTAGCATTCAGAAAACTAAGATCATGGCCTCTGATCAAATCACTTCATGATAAATACATGGGAAAACAATGGAAACAGTGACAGACTTTATCTTTTTGGGCTCCAAAATCATTGCAGGTGGTGACTGCAACCATGAAATTAAAAGACACTCGCTAAAAAAAATAAAATAAAATAAATTAAAAAATAAATAAAAGACACTTGCCCCTTGGAAGAAAAGTTATTACCAACCTAGACAGCATATTAAAAAGTAGAGACATTATTTTGCCAATGAAGGTCCATCTAGTCAAAGCTATGGTTTTTGCAGTAATCATGTATGGATGAGAGATTTGGACTATAAAGAAAGCTGAGCACCAAAGAACTGATGCTTTTGAACTGTGGCACTGGAGAAGACTGTTGAGAGTCCCTTGGTTGCAAGGATATCCAACCAGTCTATCCTAAAGGAAATCAGCTCTGAACATTCGTTGGAAGGTCTGATGCTGTAGCTGAAGCTCTAGTACTTTGGCCAGCTGATGTGAAGAACTGACTCATTTGAAAAGACTCTGATGCTGGGAAAGATTGAAGGCAGGAGGAGAGGAGGATGAGAGAGAATGAGATGATTGGATGGCATCACTGACTCAATGGACATGAGCTTAAGTAAACTCTGGGGGTTGGTGATGGACAGGGAGGCCTGGTGTGCTCCAGTCCATGGGGCCACAAAGAGTCAGACTTGAGTAAGAGACTGAACTGAACTGAACTTAACAAGTGATTTAAATTTACTGGTTTTAGACTGAACCATACCATTGCTAGATTCCCTTTGGGCTCAGCTAGTTAATAGTCTGCCTGCTATGTGGAAGACCTGGGTGCAATCCTTTGGTTGGATGATGCCCTGGAGAAGGAAAAGGCTCAGTTCAGCCAGCTTGAACATCTGGAAGTTTACAGTTCACATACTGTTTAAGCCTGGCTTGGAGAATTTTGAGCATTACTTTACTAGTGTGTGAGAAGAGTACAATTGTGTGGTAGTTTGAGCATTCTTTCATTGCCTTTCTTTGGGATTGGATAGAAAATGACCTTTTCCAGTCCTGTGGCCACTGCTGCATTTTCCAAATTTGCTGGCATATTGAGTGCAGCACTTTCACAGCATCATCTTTTAGGATTTGAAATAGCTCAATGGGAATTCCATCACTTCCACTAGCTTTGTTCATAGTGATGCTTCCTAAGGACCGCTTGAGTTTGCATTCCAGGATGTCTGGCTCTAGGTGAGTGATCACATTGTTGTGATTATCTGGGTCATGAAGAGCTTTTTTGCATAGTTCTTCTGCCACCTCTCTTTAATATATTCCACTTTGGTTATGTCCATACCATTTCTGTCCTTTATTGTTTCTATTGTTGCATGAAATAGTCCCTTGGTATCTCTAATTTTCTTGAAGAGATCTCTAGTCTTTTCCATTCTATTGTTTTCCTTTATTTCTTTGCATTGATTGCTGAGGAAGACTTTCTAATCTCTCCTTGCTGTTCTTTGGAATTCTGCATTCAAATGGGTATATCTTTCCTTTTCTCCTTTGCCTTTTGCTTCTCTTCTTTTCTCAGCTATTTTTAAGGCCTCCTCAGACAACCATTTTGCCTTTTTGCATTTCTTTTTCTTGGTGATGGTCTTGATCCCTGCCTCCTGTACAATGTCAGGAACTTCCATCCATTGTTCTTCAGGCACTCTGTCTATCAGATCTAATCCCTTGAATCATTTGTCACTTCCAGTGTGTGATCATAAGGGAGTTGATTTAAGCCGTATCTGAATGGCCTAGTGGTTTTCCCTACTTGAATTTAAGTCTGAATTTGGCAATAAGGAGTTAATGATCTGAGCCACAGTCAGGCCCCAGTCTTGTTTTTGTTGACTGTATAGAGCTTCTCCATCTTTGGCTGCAAAGAATATAATCCATCTGATTTCGATATTGACCATCTGGTGATGTCCATGTATAGAGTCTTCTTTTGTGTTTTTGGTATAGGGTGTTTGCTATGACCAGTGCATTATCTTGCAAAACTCTGTTAGCCAGCTACCCACTTCAGTATTCTGACCTGAAGAATTCCAGGGACTATACAGCCCATGGGGTAACAAAGAGTTGGGCACAACTGAGAAAATTACACTTTCATTTCACTTTCATAGCCACTAATAATTTGGCTAAAATTATGAACTTTAATAAACAGAAATTACTGCCACTAAGATTAATTAAATGTATACACTAACAATAATGTGTTGGACAATAGCACATATCATATAATTGATTTCCAAAATACTCCTGCTAGGTAACTCTTATTATATCTACTTTATGGAGTAAGAAACATTTTTCAAAGTTGATGTGTGACTTTTTGAAGGCAGAAAAGCCAGTAGTACATATGGTATATATGTTCATTATTCAACCTAGCATTCTAAAATCTGAATTATTTTTTAAAAATATAGTGTTATTTCTGACTGTTTAAAAATGATTTCAGTTTTCATAATTTTACCAAAACTGTACTTTGACATAAATATATGAGGTATAATTTCTAAAATTTTTCCTGAATTCATGTACATTGTAATTCTTGAGAGAAATATAATTTAAATCAGTGAAGTCATTATAGTCATTCTGATCAATATCTTCACTATATATCACAGTATACAGGTCATATAAATCACATTTTCATGAAGATATTTGATAATTATATAGTATGGAAAAATTAGAACTGGTATTGCTTTAAAAGTCATATATCCTCCAATAGTGAGGAGTTCTTATGAATACATATTAAATATATGCTTCTTATGTAAATGTTCCACTTATGTCCCCTAAATCCTCAACCAGCAACTGGAGTTTCTCAAGTGAAAAGGAAAAAAAATAAATAAAGATTTTTGTTTTGATAGCACTTTATCAATCTGACATATTTGCCATGTAAACTAAATGAAACTAAAATGAATTTTGATTGAACCATGAAAGTCCATAATATTAAAGACATAGGGATTTTGGGGATGACACAAGCAAGATGGCAATAGAAGCACTCCCCTGCCTGTATCCCCTTTCAAGTAACGATAATTTGACAGCCATCCACATACTAAAGGGCCTTTGTGACACTGACAGTGTCCAGATAGGAGGCTGCCAAATCCAGGTGGAGCTCAAGACCAAGGACGGTTGTTTTGAGAAGGTAGTTTCACATCCGGGCAGCTGGGTCAATGACCATGGTCCTGGCTACAGCTCTGTAAATACTTCTGTCCCCTCTGGACTCAGTTACACCCCTGTTTGACCTGTCATCAGCATCATCTCCAACAGACTCAAGAGCAGTATTGCCTGCTCTTTCTTTAGGTAACATGCTCACTGATTTCAGCCCTACCCATCGACTCTGAAGCATCCTGTGACCCAGCTCCAACAACTCTCAGATATGATCTGGGAACTATCCTATTCACCCAAACATCCTGGGAGACACACCTGTTCATGCCAATGGAGGCAGGCCTGCTGATCTGTCAGACAGCACATCTTGAAGTGACCCTATGGCCTGGCTCCAGCTATTCCTAGCAAATTCTGGAAGTGGGCCTGCCTGGTCCAGTGGGGGGCCCTTCCAGGAACCAGCAGGAGCCATGCTGTCCACAAACCTAGTAACAGTCTCACTGTTTATAGACTCTGCATACCCTTGTCCCAGAAGCAGCCCTCTGAAGACGGGCCTGCAGTCAGCCCCACCTGCCACTGAACAAGGCATGATCCACACCTACCCAAGACCCGGGCAAGTGGCTGTCAACTGCAGGCCATGCTGCAGACCCAGCATTAGGTATATGACCAGCTCCAGCTCCATTTAACTGTGATCCCAGAGGCAATCTCTTCAGCCTAGGAAACTGATAGGAGAATGTCTCTACATCCCAAAACTGGTTTGTAAAACACTCAGATATAGAAAACAGAGTTGTGGTTGCTAAGTGGGAAGGTGGGTGGGGGAGCGAAGAATTGGGAACTTGGATTAACAAATGCAAACTATAATATATAAACAGCAGGTGCTACTACACATCACAGGATATGTTCAATTACCTCTGAAAAACCATAATGGAAAAAAATATTAACAATATTGACCAAAAGTTCATTGGGTTTTTTTCTTTAAGATCTTATGAAAAACCTGAATGACCTTCTTGGCTAATCCTATATAAACACACACACATATGTGTGTGTATACAGAGACATATGTACATATATATAAATGTATAACTAAATATATACATATATATATATATATATATATATATAAACTGAATCATTATGCTATACAGCAGAAATTAACACAACATTGTAAATCAGCTATACTTCAATAAAATTATATTTATCAGAATCAGTTTGTAAAGATTGGAGGAAATTCTTGGTTCTTCAAATGCACAGACATCACTGCAAGCCTACACCACTCAGGCAAACATGATGTCATCAAAAGAATCTAATGAAACTATGGTAACTGACCCCAGAGCAGTGGAGATCTGTGAGTTACCTAATAAAATTCAAAATACATGGCTTAAAAAAGCTCAAGGAGATGGAAGACAACACAGACAACTAAACTAAATGAGGAAAATAATGAATGAAAAAATGAGAAGTATAATGACAAAATAGAAGCCATATAAAAGAAAAAAATATAAATAATGGAACTGAAGTGTACAATGCCAGAACTGAAAAATTAAGTAGAGAGCTTCAAGGATGAGTAAGAATCAGCAAACTTGAATACAGTTCATTTTATATTAACATGAAAATAGAATTTACCATAGATGCAGTTTATTTGGTTTTATGATCCCCAGGTATTAGATTTATTTTCATTGATTTATATAATTTTATATTTAAATATGTCAGAACTGTATCTATTGTCGATACTGCTCTGTTGTTAGACGGATTGTTTGTTTTTAAATACCAAACTTTGTTTCCCAGGTGGCATTAGTGATAAAAAAGAAAAAAAAAAGAAAGAAAAAGCCTCTTGCCAATGTAGGAGACTTAAAAGATGTGGGTTTGATCCCTGGGTCAGGAAGATCCTCTGGAGAAGGAAAATGGCAACTCAATCCAGTATTCTCCCTGGAGAATTCCATGGACATAGGAGTCTGGTGGGCTAAAGTCCACAGGGTCACAAAGAGTTGGACACAACTGAAGTGACTTAGTATGCATACACTATTCACAGTGGGAAACGTGTGTTATATAGCTTTATTAATGAATAATTTGAATATTAAATACAGTATTAGGGAAATAACATTTTTAAAGTAGCATGCTTATTTGGCTCTGTAAAATAGACTGGATTGAAGCTTACTTTTCAAAAGTAATCACATCTATGTTCACATATTATATAAAATCTTAGTCTACAAATTCACACTTATAAAATGTTGAAATTGTGACTGGATAATAAATGAAGATATTAATTTTTGTCCTCCATGTAGCAAGAAGTTATAAAGACAAATGAAAATGTATTTTTTTTTATATATATCTTAGAAAAGCATTGAGACTTTTCTTTAATCCTCCCTAAGTTTAATTCTTTTTACCTGCCTACTCTTTTTAGATTGTGTTAATGATATTTTCCAACTCTCACATCCATACATGACTACCGGAAAAACCAAAGCTTTGACTAGACAGACCTTTATTGGCAACATAATATCTCTGCTTTTTAATATGCTGTCTAGGTTGGTCATAGCTTTTCTTCCAAGGAGCAAGCACCTTTTAATCTCATAGCTGCAGTCACCATCTGCAGTGATATTAGAGCCCCAAAAGATAAAGCCTGTCACTGTTTCCATTATTTTCTCATCTATTTGCCATGAAGTGATGGGACTGGATGCCATGATCTTAATTTTCTGAATGTTGAGTGTTAAGCCAACATTTTCACTCTCCCCTTTCACTTTCATCAAGAGGCCTTTCATTTTAACAGTCATTATTTTAACATTTTATTTGTTTGCGCTTTCCCAAGTGACTAGTGTAGAAACTCTCCTTCCTGTTGCCTTTGTGTAGGTGCACGTTCATCCATCCAGGTTATCCATTGTTCCCTAAGTAGGTTTCCTTTCCTACTATGTGGTATAATTCCTTTCCTAGCTATGTGGTATAAGGCTGAGAAGAGACCCTCGGAGGTAGAATCTGGACTGAGGTGTAAAGAGGATTGAGGGCTAGACCATGAGGTGCACAAACCTGCGTTCTCAAAAAGAAGATATGTCATTACCAGCTAAAGAAGCTCTGCCCTCACCCTCCTCTATAGGGAAACCTACTGATGAAGAGAACACTCTTGGAAAAGCTCAACCCCCATGCTTCCCTAGGGTCAGTGTGAGGGAGGGAGTGATAAAGAGATGCAGGGGAAGCAGTAGGCACTGCAGAGAAAGGTGAAAAGTTATGTGAAAGGGAGTGTGCCTTTAACTCTGAGGTTTCTTCTTTCATTTTTCTCCATCTTTTCTTCTAGCTATCCAAATAGGTTTTTGGGTTGTTGTTTTTTTTCCCCACATAGAATGATTTTCATCCCTTAGAACCAGTCATTCATTTGCTTGGGATAATTCCTGTCTAAAAACCCCAGCAAATGTATTAATTTATCCAAATCATAGGAACAATCCTTACATATTAATAACTTGATTCTATGAATTCATTGCAAATATGACAGAGAGTCATTAGCTCTTTCAGAGAAATATCTGCAGGCACCAGTTCTGGCTTCTCATATATTATCACTGTATGGAAATTTAGAGCCCATATTACCCATGATTATTCAACAGTAAGATCTTGAATTTAGAGAAGAGGGTCCATTTCGCTACTATTCCAAATAATGGAGAATTAAAGAGAGACTTTATTTAATTCATGATCTCTTTTCTGACTGTTTTGTGTATGATTAGCTGATCTAATCAATTCAGTGGTTTCCAGACATCTAGTCCCCCATCATCAGAAATGTAAACAAAACCACAATTTTCCCCCAACTCAGGAAAATTCCTGACAAACATAGACAAGAAAGATTTTTCTTTTTTATGCAATAAGCGTTAAACCAGAATGTGTTTCTTATCACAGGCAATCCACTAAGAGATAATAAAGGCAAAGAGAAATGTACCTTTCTATATAGCTAAGCAGATAAAACCCATTATGTACATGATTTAAATAGCAATGATAGCTATAGTAGTTCTCAAGTAAAAAGACTTCACAACATCATTTGTTACACATAGTTTATCCTAAATTCAGTTAGTTAAGGTGACTATCTGTGTTAGGTGATCAGTTTTATCCATAGAAAATAGATTTTTTTATCTTTATGACATGAGTAGTTTGGAATTTGTATGGGAATACCCAAAGTTAGCCTCCTGTCCTCCTACAGAAATTAAAAATAGGAGCAGTATCTTCCCTAATGATTATATTTCTAAGAGACGATCCTCTCAAGTCCTTGAGAAAAGATATTCCTGGGTTATAAAGCAGGTAGAGGCTTTGAAACTATTTACATATAAAAGGGGCAGTGAAAAAATTATAATTAAAAGATATTTAAATAAATGCTCCAAGGAAAGAGAGGAAAGGGATTTCTGCAGTTAAGTCATCTGGATTCTATAAGGGTCTTGGTCAGAGGGAGGTCAGGGGCCTAGAGGTAGGAGGCAGCCTGTCTAAAGTTCAGTCAAGCTGAGAGGAGCATTGAAGCCCGTTTGGTCATAGGCATCTTTGTACTTCAGCATCCTTTGCACGCAACCTATAGCATTTCTCAGTTTTTTCATATCTTAATCATTTCTTATGGAATTAAATTATTTTTATCATCATTTTCAAAGTTCTCTCAAAGTTATTGTAATGTTACTGTAAATCTAATCCTAAGAGCATAATATCTTTATTTCCTTTTATTTTTGTTGATGTTTCTTTCCTGGATAACACCTGCTATTAACCAAAGGCAAAGACAGAAATCAGAGTAAAATTGACTATATTATCTCTATACCAAAGCGTTATACCCAAGTCAGTGTCACAGTTTCAAAGCAGAAATCAAAAGCTAAAAATCAGAAATCACAAAAATCTATCTAGGGATGTTTCATAGACTAATTAAAGCTATCATTAAGACATCTTATTTCCCTAAAACTGGAAGGACTCTCTTCCTTTTCTCTACATACAACAAAATATATTTTGTCCTATGGTTGAAAACAATTCAAGTAAGATTCACTTTGAGTTTCAGTTCAATTCAGTTCAGTCTCTCAGTCGTGTCTGATTCTTTGCGACCCCATGAATCGCAGCCCGCCAGGCCTCCCTGTCCATCACCAACTCCCGGAGTTTATTCAAACTCATGTCCATCAAGTTGGTGATGCTACTTGGGCAATAAAGACACTCAGAGCCTAAATAAGATTTGCATTTCTGAAATCTGAAATATATATTTTTAGGAAAGACTTTTTATTTCATCGATCTAGTCATTCTTTTTAGAATGAATTCTAAGGCCTTCATTTTAAACTTAGCTTTCCTGTAAAATTCCTAACACTTAATTGACATTACCAAGATGCCAATACATACCAATTTTGACCTTTCTCCTGCTGTCTATGATCAAGACACCACTGAGAGAATCCCAGACCCTGGGGTGAGGCTGAAATACCATGCACACCACAGAGGCCGAGAGAGGCGGGCAGAAGTGGCTGCTACACATGGATCACATCGCTCCTCGCCAGGTCCATGCAATGCTGAGCTGAGAGGTCTCCTCTGAGCCCAGGCTTTTTTCAGTGGGTGAAGAGAGCCCAGTGGGAACATCCACTTCCCCCAGTGTTGTGGTTTCTTCTCAGGAGCCCTCACTCCAGTCTCCCTCCATAGGGATTACTGAGGAATCTGCAGGCTAGAACACTGGAAATATGATTGTGATGGAGCAGAGGGAGAGACTTGTAATAGCCAGCACTTGGTTTTTGGCAGACAAAGTTCCTACCTACAGCACTCAAACAGTCCCAACCGGTGGCTTTGTTCATCTGCAAGGTCAAGGTGACAGCATGCTCTAGCCATGGAACTGGGCAGGGCTCAGGTCTGTTTTAAACAGAATGCCTTGTCAGCCTTGGACCCTGGTCTGGCCTCACCCAGGCAGGAGAGCTGATCATAGCCTGGCACACAGCTTAGAGTAGCTCCTGGTCTTGTCTGAACAGAAAGGCAGGTAACAACACCTGGAAGCTACTCTAGCATATCCCAGGAGTGCTCTAGCAGAGCGGAACTTATAGCACTGATCACCCACAGAACAAAGTAAGTTGCACTGTTTGGCCGTGGACCTACGGCAGTGGTCAGCTGAAGTCAAGACCTCAGAGAGCTATAAGAAGTGCAGAGGATTCCACTGCTCCATTAAGACAGGGGAGCTAATTCCTAACCCCACTCACAGCTGAGTATAGCTCTGAGTCCTGCCCAACCTGAAGACCTGGCCACAGTACCTGAAAATCCATGTAGCCAAGCAACACTGGGGCAGAGAAGTCCTGCAGGCAGAGCTGATGGGCTTCACGGCACCGTCAGTGGCCATGGGTCAGGCATGGCTTGTTGTTGTTCAGTCACTACGTTGCGTCCAACTCTTTGCAACCCCATGCACTGAAGCATGCCAGGCTTCCCTGTCCTTCATGGGTTAGCTTGAGTCAAGACCACAAGCAAAGAGCCTTGCCTGGCTTGGAACTAGTTCTTCTGCCATGCACAGGCAGAAAAACATAGTCATAATCCTACAAACTCACCCAATAACCATTACCACAAATATCTGGTACTGGGTAAATAGTATGAAAATGCATGAATACATGTCAGTACCTAAAATGTAAGGGGGAGGGGAAGTAGCAATGTGAAGTTAGAAATGCTCTTGAAGTTTTTAGTTTAAAATAGGATGTAATAATTTAGCACATTATTGAGCAGAGACATATTAATATGTCTTTTGTTCCTCAAATGTTATTTACTGGAGACATTTCAACATGTACCTACAAAACAAATCACCTACCACATGAGTTCGTTTCTGCAAAACTCCTCCGTCAATATGTTTTAAGAGGGAAGTTTATTGCAATCAATGCTTTGTTGTCGCTGTTGAGTCACTAAGTTGCATCTGACTCTTTGTGACCACATGGATGGCAGCACACCAGGCTCCATGGCTTTATCCAGGCAAGAATACTGGAGTGGGTTGCCATTTCCTTCTCCAGCAATAAATGCTTACATTAAGGAATATGAAAAGTCCAAGAAATAACCTAATTCTATGGCTAAAAATCTAGAAAATAGAAAAAAATGATTGAGAACAAAGTGAGCAGAAGGAAGGAAGTAATAAAGATTAGAACAAAAATAAATAGAGAACAGGAAAAGAGATGAATACAATTAAGAGTTGGTTTCTTGAAGAGATACAAATTTGACAAAACTTTAACTAGACTTATCAAGGAAAAAGAGGTTATCCAAATCAGAAAAATTATGAATGAAAAAAGTACTCCAAAATTACAAAGAATCACAAGAGGCTACTGAACAACTATATGACAACAGACTAGAGTAACAAGGATAAATGAAAAAATTCTTTAAAGAACAGGCAACCTATTAACAATGTATCAGGAAAAAAAAAGAAAAAGAAAACATGAATAGACTGATTAATAGTAAGGAGAGTGAATAAATAATCAGAAACCTCTCCACAAAGAAAAGCCAAAAACCACATGGTTCCCCAAACATTTAAGGAAGTACTAATGCCAATACTTCTCAAACTGTTCTAAAACTTTATAAAAGAGGGTACACTCCTAAACTCACTTAAAGGCCAGTAATATCCTATGCACAAGCTGGAATCAAGATTGCCCAGAGAAACATCAATAACCTCAGATATGCAGCTGACACCACCTTTATGGCAGAAAGTGAAGAGGAACTAAAAAGCCTCTTGATGAAAGTGAAAGAGGAGAGTGAAAAAGTTGGCTTAAAGCTCAACATTCAGAAAACTGAGATCATGGCATCTGGTCCCATACTTCATGGGAAATAGATGGGGAAACAGTAGAAACAGTGTCAGACTTTATTTTGGGGGGCTCCAAAATCAGTGCAGATGGTGATTGCAGCCATGAAATTAAAAGACGCTTACTCCTTGGGAGGAAAGTTATGACCAACCTAGATAGCATATTAAAAAGCAGAGACATTACTTTGCCAACAAAGATCTGTCTGTATGGATGTGTGAGTTGGACTGTGAAGAAAGCTGAGTGCCAAAAAATTGATGCTTTTGAACTGTGGTGTTGGAGAAGACTCTTGAAAGTCCCTTGGACTGCAAGGAGATCCAACCAGTCCATTCTGAAGGAGATAAGTCCTGGGTGTTCCTTGGAAGGACTGATGCTGAAGCTGAAACTCCAATACTTTGGCCACCTGATGTGAAGAGTTGCCTCATTGGAAAGGACCCTGATGCTGGGAGGGATTGGGGGCAGGAGGAAAAGGGGATGACAGAGGTTGAGATGGTTGGATGACATCACCGACTCGATGGACATGAGTTTGAGTAAACTCCAGGAGTTGGTGATGAACAGGGAGGCCTGTTGTGCTGCCGTTCATGGGGTCACAAACAGTCGGACACGACTGAGTGACTGAACTGACTGAACAGAATATCCTGATAAACCAGAAAAGGACATAAAATGAAATATTAATATTACAGATCAAAAAAATTGATCTGTATATTTTGAAACATCTTTGTATCCCACGTATCTATCCACTTAATCATGGTGAATGATCTCCTTAGTGTGTTGCTGATTTCAGTTTGTTAATATTTAATTGAGCATTTTTTGTATCTATAACCTGGGTTACAAAGGTGTTTCAAAATATATAAATCAGCTATTGTGCCCCATAATATTATGGAAGAAAATCATCAAATTGACATAGCAAAAGCATTTGAAAAAGTTTAATGTCTATTCAGGCATAATCAGTTGAGTTCAGTTCAGTCACTCAGTCATGTCCAACTCTTTGTGACCCCATGGACTGCAGCACACCAGGCCTCCCTGTCCATCACCAAATCCCAGAGTTTAATCAAACTCATGTCCATTGAGTCACTGATGCCATCCAACCATCTCATCCTCTGTCGTCCCCTTCTTTTCCTGCCTTCAATCTTTCCCAGCATCAGGGTATTTTCCAATGAGTCAGTTCTTCCCATCAGCTGGCCAAAGTATTAGAGTTTCAGCTTCAACATCAGTCCTTCCAAGGAACATTCAGAACTGATTTCCTTTAAGATAGACTGGTTCGATCTCCTTGCTGTCCAAGGGACTTTCAAGAGTCTTCTCCAACACCCCAACACCACAGTTCAAAAGCATCAATTTTGATGCTCAGCTTTCTTCACAGTTCACTCTCACATCCATACATGACCACTGGGAAAACCACAGACTTGACTAGACAGACCTTTGTTGGCAAAGTAATGTCTCTGCTTTTTAATATGTTGTCTAGGTAGGTCATAACTTTCCTTCCTAGGAGTAAGTGTCTTTTAATTTCATAGCTGCAGTCACCATCTGCAGTGATTTTGGAAACCAAAAAAGTAAAGTCTGTCAATATATCCACTGTTTCCCCATTTATTTGCCATGAAGTGATGGGACCAGATGCCATGATCTCAGTTTTTTGGATGTTTAGTTTTAAGTCAGTTTTTTAAAGTCTCCTCTTTCACTTTCCTCAAGAGACTCTTTAGTTCTTCTTCACTTTCTGCCATAAGGGTGGTGTCATCTGCATATTTGAGCTTATTGATATTCTTCCTGGCAATCTTGCTTCCAGCTTGTGCTCCATCCACCCCAGTGTTTCTCATGATGTACTCTGCATAGAAGTTAAACAAGCAGGGTGACAATATAGAGCCTTGATGTACTCCTTTTCCTATTTGGAAACAGTCTTTATTCCATGTCCAGTTCTAGCTGTTGCTTCTTGACCTGCATACAGATTTCTCAAGAGGCAAGTCATGTGGTCTGGTATTTCCATCTCCTTCAGAATTTTCCACAGTTTATTGTGATCCACACAGGACATGGAGGTTATCATACGGTTAAGTTAGAGGAAGATAAATATTGTATGATATCACTTATGTGTGTAATCTAAAAAATAATACAAATGAATCTATTTCTAAAACAATGTTATTTATAGTAGAGGCCTTTGGCCACATCAGTTTGACCACAGGTGGATCTAGAGACAATTTGCATTTTTGGTCTATGCTTATGTGATGAACTCTTCATAAAAATCATGGACTCAAGGCTTGGATGAGCTTTCCTAATTGGCAGGATGCCTAACACACTATCATACATCATTACTTGGAAGATTATTGCTGTCCATACAATTCCACCAGGAGATGGCAACTAGTAACTTTTGCCTGGTCTCTCTAGACTTTTTCCCATGTACCTTTTACCATTGCTGATTTTAACTTATATCCTTTCATTGCAATAAATTGTAACCATGAGTATAATAGATTTTCTGAGATTTCTGTGGATCCTTCTAGTGAATCATCAGGCTTGAGGGAGATCTTTAGGATCCCTGACACATCGGGTAAATTAGGGGGAATTTTGTATTTTGGATTTATCTTTACTTAGAAAGCAGGAATTGAAGATTGGCACCCCTACCACCTACCTCTCTGCATCTGCCATCCTCATTTGTTCCCTTTTATGAAAAAATGAACATAAAATAGCAAAATATAATCAGCCTAAAACTAATAATAAAATTTAAACTTACTAAGAGCCCCTACTAAATCTGCCATATTTTAGATTCTCATTAAGAAAATTATGGATTATAAATGCAAATAAAATGTTACCTAAAAATAATGCTATTAAATACTGTAAATTCAACTGCTATTAGAGCAATGCGTATGTAAATAAAGCACAATGTATGTATTTTTGTGAATAATAGTAAAAAAAACACTAGATTATAGGTGTATTGAGATCACATTATAAAGAATATTATTTGTTCACATACAGACCATACAGATTGATATAATAATATTAACGTGTACAGAGGCACTTCAACCATGAATAATCATATATAGGTATTCAATAGCTTTTTATTTAAAGAAGCATCTCAAATAATCAAGATGTAATATCTATGGTATTTTCTCCCTGCTCTACTCCCCACTCTTATCCATATGCTTATTTTAACGATTAAGCAAAAATTAATTCATGTAGCTTTAAAATCAAGTGTTAATAAAAGGGTGAAGTTGAATATTACCCCCTTGTCTCCTCCTTCCCACCACTTCATTTTCACTAAACGGTGATTTTTAATTGATCTTTATCTAATGGACCTTAGATATTCAAAGTTAATAGTGAAGCAATTATGAGTGGATAGAAATTTTGCTTACTGTTTGGTCTTGTCTGCTGGTAGACATCAATCTATCATGATTTTTCCATGGTTTTCCTCTTGCATTGTGATGTAATTAGTGTTCCAGAGACCCTATCTATTTTTCTCTTAAGTTATTGAGTTTCTTCAGAGAAAACCTCTCTAATCACCTACCAGGGGCACAACTGTGGCAACCAGTGTTCTGTGAACTGAGTGGAGAAAGGGGTTTGAACTGTTTTCAGTATTGCACCTCTTAGCCAACTTCCCACACTCTTTCCTCTGTAGTTGTGAGGTCTAAATCAGCAGGTGAGAAATTTGTCTACAGTACTGAACAACATTGGTATCACACATTCTAACCCTTAGACTCACACAAGTAGGTGCATGGTATTTTTCAGGTTAAAAGCTATAGTCACTTTTTAGATTCTGTATATAAAGGATATCATACAGTGTTTCTGCTTCTCTGTCTGATTGACTTCTACTCAGTATGACAATCTCTAAGTTCATCCATGTTGCTGTAAATGACATTATTTTATTTTTTTGATGACTGAATAATATTCCATTGTAAAGACATGATACAAATTAACTTATTTACAAAACAGAAACAGACTCACAGACTTAGAGACTTAGAGATCATTCTCTGAATGATTGCTGAGGGGAAAGTTGGGGGAAAAGGATATGTAGGGAATTTGGGATGGGCTGGATGAAGCACAAGCTGGAATCAAGATTGCCAGGAGAAATATATATAACTTCAGATATGCAGATGACACCACCCTATGGCAGAAAGTGAAGAAGAACTAAAGAGCCTCTTGTGAAAGTGAAAGAGGAGAGTGAAAATGTTTGCTTTAAGCTCAACATTCAGAAAACTAAGATCGTTGCATCTGGTCCCATCACTTCATGGCAAATAGATGGGAAACAGTGGCAACAGTGACTGATTTTACCTTTTTGGGCTCCAAAATCACTGCAGATGGTGACTGAAGCCATGAAATTAAAAGATGCTTACTCCTTGGAAGGAAAGTTATGACCAACCTAGATAGCATATTAAAAAGCAGAGACATTACTTTGCCAGCAAAGGTCTGTCTCATCAATGCTGTGGTTTTTCCAGTAGTCATGTTTGGGTGTGAGAGTTGGACAGTGAAGAAAGCTGAGTGCAGAAGAATTGATGCTTTTGAGCTGTGGTGTTGGAGAAGACTCCTGAGAGTCCCTTGGGCTGCAAGCAGATCCAATCAGTCCATCCTAAAGATCAATCCTGAATATTCATTGGAAGGACTGATGTTGAAGCTGATACTCCAATAGTTTGGCCACCTGAGGTGAAGAACTGACTCATTTGAAAAGACCCTGATGCTGGGAAAGATTGAAGGCAGGAGAAGAAGGGGACGACAGAGGATGAGATGGCTGGATGACATCACTGACTCAATGGAGATGAGTTTGAGTAGACTCCAGGAGTTGGTAATGGCCAACTCAGGGAGGCCTGGTGTGCTGTGGTCCATGGGGTTGTGAAGAGTCAAACATGAGTGAGCAACTGAACTGGACTGAAGGTATATACTGCTATATTTAAAATGGATAACCAACAAGTCTACTGTTATAGCCCTGGGAGCTCTGTTATGTAGTAGCCTGGTTGGGTGGGAGTTTGGGGGAGAATGGATACATGTATATGTACTACTGAGTCCCTTTGCTGCTCACTTAAAACTACCACAACATTGTTTATCAGCTATTCTCCAATACAAAATATTTTTAAAAAGTTATATTCTCTCTCTTTTTGCCGTTTGGTAATAGATTGTGTCCATAGATGATACTAATTTTGCTATATGGGCATGTCATCACCCACCACAAACACTCTTAAAATAAGTCTTCTTAACTATCTTGGGCATTGGTATATTCCTCCTTGGGCATGTATAAATCTAAAACTGGGCGTTGGGCCCAGACCAAGCAAAATTAAAAATTGTGTGAAGTATGAAAGATGTACCATGGTGTAACTTCACATTTTCCCTTCCTCATACCACCTCCTGATCACATAAACTTTACCAATAGAATCTGTACCCTTTATTTTTATATTCAATTTCTTTACAAATATATTTAACCTACTAAGCCAATTCTTAAAACCTCTTCCACCAACTACTTTAAGTATCATGTGTCTCAAATATTAATTCTAATGTTTATAAATTTTCTAAGAGTGATAACAATAATTTTCTTGATGACTTCTGTACAGCAAAGTGTGTACCATGATCAGAAGAAATATATCTAGACGGCTCAGACAGCAAATATTGAGAATCTTTTGTTTTGGACCTTTAACTGTGTTCTCTGAAGTCATATGTTATACAACAAACAATCCTTAGTAGAATAGAATAATTCCTATTAGCATCCAATTGGAGATAGAGAACAAAATATTGCCAATAAAGGTCCAAAGTAACACAGTCAGCTGCTCTTATCCTTGTCCCTTATCCTTGAGAAATTCAAGGAATTTTCAATGAATTTCTTTCTGACTGACATTGGGTATAACTTTAAAAAATCATATTAGCTATTTCACTGGCGGCAGGTGACTGTTTTCTCTCCCGGCACAAATTGCTTAGCCTCATTTCATGAAGCCAGGTAGCTAACACTAGGGATCTAAGCATTTGTCTTAGTGTTCCAATTGCTTTTGAGCTGACAACTGAGTTTTTTTTCAGTGGGCTTCATATAATTCACTCTACTACTTCTTCAAAATCCTCACAGACCTTTCCATAATTGTCCCCCAAAGAAAAATTTTAGTGTGCAATTATCTAGGGTCTATTTGCCTAACCATCCAGCAAAGCTATTGACTAAACCCTAAGAGTATTTGATTACCCATGCATTTCCCTAATGGCAGGAATCTAACTATTCTTCCACTGATAAATAGTTCAACTTCTCTCAGAGCTCAGACTTGCCCTTACCTTCTTTCATCAAGGTTCTATTATCTGCCAGGAATATTGATGCTGATTTTTCTTATAAATGCCCTCAAGCCACAGACTCTCATAAGTAAACCAAGCAACCTATACAGTCCTTAATGGCAGAGAGACATGGGGTTGACTACACAGCAGTGGGAATGGGGAGGGACGCAGGGGGGCATAGTGGGTTAGTGGGGACACAGGGACATAGTGGACTTTCCCTGAACTCCTTCCTTCCACACAGCATGTTGTTCATGATCCCACTTCTATCTTATGAGTGAGTCATCATGTGACATGCTTCCTATGGATGTCTGACATCACCAAAATATGCACAATATAACTGGGCTGAGAATTGAGTCCCTTCAGTTGTAGCATTGATCTCTGACAATGTCAACTAATATTTCAAGGTAGGCATAATTTATATATTCACTTTTTCAAGTAATAAAATAGAGAAATTAAGTGACCTGTACATATCATCCAGTTAAGATGGCACACACTGCAGTCAAACTCAGGCCTCTGTCTATGGCATTAGGTATATTAATCTGTATTGTACATAGCTAAATTTCCCCAAATGGTCTATCTTTTTGGCAATGTTATACATATATCTATAGTATTTACAGTGTTTCATAATAATATTTGGCCAGCTTGTCATTTCACTTTTTCATTCATTCATTCATTGACATTGGAAAGATAAATTTCAACCAAGATAACACTGAAAATCATACTTCAGAACTACTGGGGCCCAAAATAATAGAGATTCGTATGCTCCATGTATAGAATAGAAACTAGTATTCTATTACCCTAAATTAACATGTGATAAATAATAATGTTGATGATAATATACTCTGTGTACTAGATAATAGAAATATCTATGACCTCATGAAAAGATGTTCAGCATTGCTAAATATTCAGTTCAGTTCAGTTTAGTCACTCAGTCACGTCTGACTCTTTGTGACCCCATGAACTACAGCATGCCAGGCCTCCAACAAAGCAAATCAAAATGAAACTAATGTACCACCTCACACTGGTCAGAATGGCCACTATTAAAATGTCTCCAAATAATAAAAGCTAGAGAGCGTGTGGAGAATGGTAATGTAAATTTTTGCCATCTTTACAGAAAACAGCATGGAGAGTCATCAAAAAACTAAAAGTAGAGTTGTGATATGATCCAAAAATCCCACTCCTGGCATTACAGACAAAACTGATTTGCAAAGATACATGTGTTCTGATGTTCACTGTAGCATTATTCACAACAGTCAGGACACAGAAGCAACCTGAATGCCCATCTACAGAAGACTAGATAAAGAAGATGTGGAGTATGCACACACACACACACATAAAACACACATGGAATATTACTCAGCCATAAAAAATAATGCCACTTGCAGCTGCATGGATAGACCTAGAGGTTATCAGGTCCAAAATACGGATATTAAGTGAAGGAATTCAGAAAGAGAATGAATAATACCATATGATATCACTTACATGTGGAATCTAAACTATATCACAGATAAATGTATGTTCAAAACAGGGTCAGAGGCAAGAGAATAGACTTGTGGTTGCCAAGGTAGGTTCCAGTGAGAGAAAAATTGGAAATTTGTGACTGACAGAGGCAAACAATGATATATAGGATGGATAAATAATGAGATCCTACTGTATAACATAGGGAACTAAATTCAGTATCATGGGATAAACCATCATGTAAAAGAATGTGGGAAAGAATATGTGCATGTCTAACTGAGTCACTCTGCTGTATACTAGATGCTAACACAACACTGTAAATCAACTATTTCAATGAAAAATTTAAAAAGCAACAACTGTAGGCTAACACAATAGAAGTTTGCTTCTCAGTTACATAAATTCAAAAGTATGTGTTCATGATCTGTGCCAGGAAAGGGAAAAAGTGGATTTGGCTGGTGACAGGCATTCAAGAGCAGGGCCTGACATCTGCAGCATGTGGCTTTCAGGGTTGTCCATTGCCACACAGCCAGCAGAGCCAAGAAGAGAAAAGTGGAAAAATCACATTCACATCTTCATTGCTTTGGCTGGGAATATAGGCATTCCTTCTGTTCACCTTTTGTTGATAGGAAATGTTAATATGGGTCAGGTTGCCAGTTCCGAACAGTGACTGCATTGTGGAAAGTATTGTGATTTGTTTTTGTATCAATAACTGTGCCTACCATAAACACAATGCCAGTATATGGGGGAAACTTTGGGTGAGAATGTGGTCAACTCTTTAAGCAAATGAATTACCTATTATAGGAGGTACTTTGAAGATGCTTATAATGGATGTATACTTGTTTAGTTAGGTACAAGTCATAAACAAAGAGACAAAAACTGGCAGAAGTGTTGCAAATCATCTACTCCAACCCTTAAAACTAGCTTATGGTGTCATAAAAATACAGCAATAGTATTCATAAATTCCTTTTCATGGAACGAATATAGCAATGGTACACAAGAGAAGAGGTTTTACAGCTCTGAGAGGTCCTTGTTATTCTCCTCATTGATCAGTGGCTCCCTGGCTGAAATATGTGAGGAAAGAAGCTGATGCAAGTGCCAAAGCAACAGAGAAGCAAGGTGCCTAGTGCTTCCTACAACATAGGAAGATACATGTGGTTATAGGAAAATTTGATATGGTCCCAGATCAGTGATATAAATCACAAAATAAAAAAGACAAACTTCTGTTTCTATTTAAAAAAAAGAAAGACTGAAACTATAGATTGCAACTAATTTGTAGAGTAGTAATGCACAAGGTATGCTTCAGATTTCCAAACTTGGATTACTTATTTGGATTTTCATTAAATTTATATATCATTCTAAAATATAGCTCCCAGCAGATTGTGAACTTTGGAAATGGGAAAAGGAATTAAAGGCAATGTATTTTTTTATATTTACGTTCTGTTTCAGGATTCAATTTTTTCTCGATAAAGAATTTATTTTCTGCCCAACAGATGTTAATCAACCTTTTTATAAACACTACAAAGGTATTACAAAAAATGATCTTCAAAAACAATAAACTCAATAGCTATTATTTATATAATTGTCTAAGTGAAAGACCTAATAGTCCTTTTCAAAATAGCAGGAAAGAATGAAGGAATTGGACACAATTCTTATTCTGTACCAAAGCTGTGGTCAACAGTCAGTCCCAACTAACAGCACTGAAGTATATATACATATGCTCAGTTGCTAAGTCATGACCACTTCTGTGTGACTCCTCTGTCCATCAGATTTTCCAGGCAAGAGTACTGAAGTGTGTTGCCATGCCCTCTACATGGGGCTTTCTTATCTCTCCTTGCTATTCTTTAGAACTCTGCATTCAAATGATTATATCTTTCCTTTTCTCCTTTGCTTTTCACTTTTCTTCTTTTCACAGCTGTTTGTAAGGCCTCCTCAGACAGCCATCTTGCTTTTTTGCATTTCTTTATCTTGGGGATGATCTTGATCCCTGTCTCCTGTGCAATGTCATGAACCTCATCCATAGTTCATCAGGCACTCTGTCTATCAGATCTAGTCCCTTAAATCTATTTCTCACTTCCACTGTATAATCATAAGGGATTTGATTTAGGTCATACCTGAATGATCTAGTGGTTTTCCCCACTTTCTTCAATTTAAGTCTGAGAAAATGCAAAAACATATGACACCAAAAAGTGAGCGCCCCCCTCCCCCATTTTGGAATATGTCCTATATGCAACTGGTGAAGAGCAGAAGGCAATTACCAATAGCTCCTGAAAAAAGGAAGCACCTGAGCCAAAATGAAAATGATGTTCAATTGTGGATCTGTCTGGTGGTGAAATTTAAGTCCAATGCTATAGAGAATAATTTTGAATATGAACATGGAATGTTAGGTTCATGAATGAAGGTAAATTGGATGTGGTCAAGCAAGAGGTGGCAACACTGAATGTTGACATCTTAGCAATCAGTGATCTAAAATGGACAGGAATGGGTGATTTTAATTCAGATGATAATTATATCTACTAGCATTGGCAAGAATCCCCTAGAAGAAATGAAGTCATCCTCAGTCAACAAGAGTCCAAAATACAGTACTTGGGTACAATCCCAAAAATGACAGAATGATCATAATTCATTTCCAAGGCAAACCATTCAACATCACAGTAACAATACAATTGGAAAGACTATATCTCTTCAAGAAAACTGGAGATATGAAGAGAAAATTTAATGCAAGGTTGGGCATGATAAATGACAGAAATAGAAAGAACAGAAGCAGAAGATATTAAGAAAAATTGGCAATAATATACAAAAGGTTTATAAAAAAGAGGTCTTAATGACTTGGATAACCACAATGGTGTGGTCACTCACCTAGAGTCAGACATCCTAGAGTGTGAAGTCAAGTGGGTCTCCAGAAGTATTAATACAAAAAAAGCTAGTGGAGGTGATGGAATTCCAGATGAGCTATTTCAAATCATTAAAAATGATGCTGTTAAAGGGCTGCACTCAATATGTCAGCAAATTTGGAAACTCAGAAGTGGCCACAGGACTGGAAAAGGTCAGTTTTCATTCCAATCCCAAATAAGGGCAATTCAAAGGATGTTTTAGTCACAGCACAATTGTGCTCATTTTGCATGCTAATAAGAGTATGCTCAAAATCCTTCAAGCTAGACTTCAGCAGCACTTGAACCACGAATGTTCAGATGTACAAGCTGGGTTTAGAAAAGGCAGAAGAACCAGAGATCAAACTGACAACATTCCTTGGATCATAGAGAAAACAAAGGAATTTCAGAAAAACATCTACTTCTGCTTCATTGACTACACTAAAGCCTTTGTGTATCACAACAAACTGTGGAAAATTCTTAAAGAGATGGGAATGCCAGACCATCTTACCTGCCTCCTGAAAAACCTGTATGCAAGTGAAGAAGCAACAATTAGAACCATACATGGAACAACCAGCTCAAAATTGGTAAAGGAGTACATTAAGGCTGCATATTGTCACCCTGTTTATGTAACCTAGATGCAGAGTACATCACATTAAATGCCAGGCTGGATAAATCACAAGCTGGAATCAAAATTGCTGGGAGAAAATATTAACAACCTCAGATGTCAAGATGATACGACTCTAATGGCAGAAAGTGAAGAGGAACTACATAGCCTCTTGATGAACATAAAAGAGGAGAGTGAAAAAGTTGGCTTAAAACTCAACATTCAAAAAAAATTAAGATCATGGCATCCAGTCCCATCACTTCATGGCAAATAGATGGAGAAAAAGTGGAAACAGTGATAGATTTTACTTTCTTGGACTCCAAAATCACTGCAGACAGTGACTGCAACCATGAAATTAAAAGACAATTTCTCCTTTGAAGGAAAGCTATGACAAACCTAGACCACATACTCAAAAGCAGAGACATCAATTTGCAACAAAGTCTCATTAGTCAAAGCTATAATTTTTCCAGGAGTCATGTACAGTTGTGAGAATTGGACCATAAAGAAGGTTGAGAACTGAAGAACTGATGCTTTCAAAATGTGGTATGGAGAGACTCTTAAGAGTCCCTCAGACTGAGAAGATATCAAACCAGTCAATCCTAAAGGAAGTCAACCCTGGATATTCATTGGAAGGACTGAAGCTGAAGCTTTAATATTTTGACCACCTGATGAGAAGAGCTGACTCATTGGAAAAGACCCTGATGTTGGGAAAGATTGAGAGAAGGAGAAGGGGGAGATAGAGAATGAGATGGTTAGATGGCATCACCAACTCAATGGAGGTGAGTTTGAGCAAACTCTGGGAGATAGTGTAGGGCAGGGAAACCTGGTGTGCTGCAGTCCACGGCGTTGCAATTGCTGCAGTCCACGGCGTTGCAAAGAGTTGAAACAACTTACAACAGAAGAACAACAATATTTTTATCACATGACATTTTCAGAGAAACATAATTTTCTAATATTCTTTTTGTTCTGATATAGAAGTTATTTTTTTTATTAGAAAAATAAGAAAAAATAAACTTGGAGACATGGAGCCAAATTTAAATTAAAAAACAGTTGTAACATTTTGATGGGTTTTCCTGGTGGCTCAGATGATAGAGTCTGCCTGCAGTGCAGGAGACCTGGGTTCAATCCCTGGGTCAGGAAGATCCCCTGGAGAAGGAAATGGCAAACCATTCCAGTATTCTTGCCTAGAAAATCCTGGGGACAGAGGAGCCCGGTAGGCTATAGCCCATGAGGTTGCAAAAAGTCGGACAAAACTGAGCTACTTCACTTTCTTTCTTTCAACATTTTGATAAATATCCTAATTGTCTAACTATCCATCTCACTTTCATTGTCTACAAGCTTTTGTCTCAAAAACGTACATATAATTATAGCTAATTCATATTTAGCAGTTAAAATATGGCAGAGACTACACTATTGAGTTCAGTCTTCCATGAGCACCCACATTATTCTTAATCAATCAATGAAGCATGGTTCAGTAGTATAATTTAATAACCTTTTGAGTCATGGATTATAAACTTTGACATATTACACCACATTATCTTTTGAAAAACTACTACTTTTCTGTCATGTCAGTATATACAGATCCAGTTTCCAACTACTTCTTTTTTTTTTTTTTTTTTTAAGTGGGACAAACGTGTCCTCTTCTAGGTGGATCATTGTCAGGGAATGTTTAACAGTAGGATTCCTGTGTGCTGTTTCCTGTCTCTCTTGAGCTCTCTGTTCCTTATCAGTCCATGTCAGGGAGAGGAGCAGGCAAGCCTCTCCCAGGACAGAGATCGAAGAGATGGGATGCTTGCATAGGATTTCCTTCATTAGCTTTTCCATTTGGTGAAAGGGATTGTTTATGACCCTCTTTTGATATGGATCGCCTTTTGTCCTTTTGGTCTCTATTGCTCCTTGCTTCCTTGGTAAACTTGTGAAGTCTGGTCTCTTGATCTTTATCTAAAGAAGCTACTGGTATACATACTCTTACAGAATTCAATAAAGCACCCTTGTTCCATCAGAGCTTGGGTCCCGTGTCTTTCTTTCTTTCTCTTTCTCTCTTTTTCTCTCTCTCTCTATTTCTGGCTGATTCCCTGGAGCGCAAAGGCCGGCTGCGTAACCCGGGGAATATTAGCCTCTTTCCTTCTTTCACTTTCTTATCATTCACTCCAGACCACCAGGTTCTGGTCCATTAAAGGACCCCAACAGATCATGCTGCTAATTGTACTCAGTTTGGGGAGAAGATTCACCACTCTGAGCTGATCCAGGAGAAGCTGGCCTGGATGGCTATGCTGCAGCATGTGACTGAGGGGAGGGCCGCCCCCTGTCCCCAGAGCCCTTGTTCCCAGACGGGTCAGACTACAACCCCAAATTGACTTACCCTGTTAGGATTAGAGAATAGGACCCAGAGAAATCCCAAAGAATGGCTAGATAGGTCCTTGCCAGGGTGTTATCATTTTTATCTAAAGCTTTGCACCATGAATATAGACAACCCTGATGTGTACTAGAACATTCTTGGAGCTCATTAAAAATCGAGGTGTCCAAGTCCTGCAATAGGGCTATGGAGTCCGGTCCTTTCTGTTTAGGGCCCAAAAACACGTGTTTTAAAAAGCTTTGCAGCTCAATCTGATGTATCTTATAGGTTAATCTCTGACTAAATGACAATGTCCCAGAACTTTAGCTCATCTCTGCTCTCTGATTTTTTCTGTATTCTGCAGCTTTCTTATCTAGTACTTCTTTACAGAAGGAATATATTTTGTTCCATTTTGTGTAATTCTAATTTAAAAGCTTCTGAAACCTAAGTTTCCAGTAAATGAGTCAAAATTCCTTCTCTTCCTAGGAGATATGCCATAAACCCAGCACAATTGATTGTGAAGATTATTATTAAATTGGTCATTTACATTTCTATACACATATTACAATATTTTTTTAAATACTCATAAAAATGTGAGATCTTGATAATCATTGCATTAAGGAATTCCCAATTGAGGAATTTAGGAAAATTAGCATTTTTTAAATAGTTAAGTTTTCAACCAGTATATACAGTTTACCTTTCCATCTCATCCAATGGCAATCAACACTATTTTATAACTTATAGATATCTAGCTTATATTTTGTTAGTCATACCTAGATAATTTATGATTTGGGCAATACTATAAATGGAATTTTTCCAATTGTTTGTCATTAGACATACTTTCAATAACTTCGGAGCCCATGATCCACATAAATTTGTGTATTAACTATATCAACTAATTTGAGATACTGATGAATTTTCTAAATATTTACTACTTCATTTTCACTATTTATATTTTATTCTTTCTCTCATACCCTATTTAATGTCAATGATATTCAGATTTGTCAGAAGTGAAAATGGTTGATATCCTTGTCTTGTTCCCAACCTGAAAGGGAAAATACTATCTCAGCATTAAATCTAATTTTAGCTGCACATTTCTTAAAACTCTTTTTATCATGTAATGAAAAATTTTATTTCTAAAGTTTACTATGAATTTTTAACATGAACAAGTATTGAACTTTACTAAATGCTTTATGTTCATTCCTTAAGGTGATTGTATATATTGTTTCTTATTTAAACTGTTAATGTGATGACTTTGCTTTTTAGGTAGTAAACCAGCCTCACATTCAGAAATTAAACTACTTAGACTTATAAATCTTTTCATATACTGTTTGGAATTATGAATTAGATTTGTAAACATTTTGTTTGGGTTTTTGTGTTTAAGAGAGATATCTGCTTCTAATTTCCACTTTCAAAAATTTTGGTGTTAAGGTTATTTTAGAATCAAAAACTGCTTTGGGAAATCATTCCAATTTTATTATTTGGAAGAACTTAATAAGACTGATATAGGTCCTTTCTTAGCTGTTTGGAAGAATTTCTTGTAAAACATATGAGCTTAAAAATAGATGTAAGTGTATATATATGTGTGTGTGTAGGTTTTCAATTACAGATCCAACTTGTTGACTAGGAACATTAATTCAGATTATCTTTTTCTTCTAATGTCAATTATGGTGAGCTATGTATTATAAGTATTTGTCCATTGTTTCAAAATTTTTAACTTTTTTGATATACATTAGTCATAATATCATTTTATCTATAGGATCTGAATTGATGCTCTATTGTTTGATTCTGATATAGGTAAGTTTTATTATCTGTTTATCTTGATAAGACTTGGTAGAGACTTATCACTTAAAATTTTCAAAGAATCAAATTCTGGATATATTTTCTATTTTATGTTTATCTCAAGGCCTTTCCCCCTTACTCTTTCTTTTGGTCTACTTCTTTGAGCTTAATTTGCTTTTTTTCTCTCACAAGCTTCTTAAACTGAAAGTTTCAATCAATGACTTATGACATTTCTTCCCTTTTAAAATGTCCATTTAGAATTTAAAATTATACTTTAAAAATTGTATTACATGCTTTCTAGACACACTGCATGCTCTACATATCCTCTACTGCATTATCACTAAGTCATTGATTATTTTTTAATTTTGAATTAATTTGGTTTCTTTTTATTACCTGGTCTTTTTTTTTCCCCCCCTTTGTTGTCAATCATTTGTTCCCATCATGGTGATGTGGCGATGTCTCATATGTTTTTAGCAGATGCCAAAATGAGAGGGTAACAGGCAGGAAGGCTAGGGGCCCCCAAACAGAGGAAATAGGCTGCAAGTGTCAGACATTTTTTATCTCTCTCTTAATCTGCAGGAGGAAACAAACTACAAGTCAGTTTTGTTTTTTTTTTCTTCTCTATACAAAATTAAAAAGAGGTTTCTCTTAAAATTCTGTGTTGCCATGACAACACCTGGTTCCACCTGAACTTAACTTTTCTGAAACCTTGAGCTAACCAATGTATTTTTCTTATGGAAATGTTTTTCTTGAGCTATGTAATTGAACTATGTATTTACCCTAGACTCTGTCTTTCTTCACGAGAAGGCAATGGCAACCTACTCCAGTATTCTTGCCTGGAGAATCCTGTGGACAGAGGAGCCTGGTGGGCTGCTGTCCATGGGGTCGCAAGGAGTCAGACACGACTGAAACGACTTAGCATGCATGCATGCATTGGAGAAGGAAATGGCAACCCACTCCAGTGTTCTTGCCTGGAGAATCCCAGGGACAGGGGAGCCTGGTGGTCTGCCGTGTATGGGGTCATGCAGAGTTGGACAAGACTGAAGCGACTTAGCAGCAGCAGCAGTAGCTGTCTTTCTTCAAGTTGGTTTACTTAAGACTCAGAACAATAAGGGCTGAACAAACCAGTGTGTTTTACTCACACATTGTTCTCCTAATCTATGTTAATGAACCTATACATTTACTTGGAAACCTGCCTTTCTTCAAGATTCCTGTCAATCATTTTATGGCCCAGGATGACTCATCTTGTGCCAATGTCATCTTAAAATGCATGTTGTGGGTGAGGAGCCTGGCGCCACTCTGAGTTTGGAGACATTTCCTCTCTCTCATTAATAGCTTGCTGATAGGTACATAACATACTGCTAAAGGCTAGCAGGCGGACACTCTTTCTGCCCTGGTCTGATGTCTATGTCAGAAGCTTTGTCTATCTCTTTTATACTTTAATAAAATTTATTACACAAACTCTTTAAATGATCAAGACTCATCACTGGCCCCAGATTGAATTCTCTCCTCCAGAGGCCAAGAATCCCTGTGTCTTTCATGGCTCAGCAACAATATTTCAAACATCAGTATTAAATGCTGTAGAGTTCTGGTTGATGTTATTTTTGGCAGATAGAATGCCAATCACTTGCATTCTGTCCAGGCTAGAGCCGAGACTTAGTTAAGATTCTGTGTATTTCAATTTTGCATTTGTATTATAGCCACTTTAGTTACCTATTGATATTATCGATTTACTTATTTATTATCTCTTACTATTTAATATTACTTCAAAACATACTGGTTTAAACAATATTTATTATCTGACAGTTCTTAAAGATAAGAAATCTGAAAAATGACTTAACTATACCATCTGCTCCAGAGGCTTTCACAGATAGAAATGAAGATAACATCAAGGCAGTCCTCCTTCTAAGTTTTAACTAGCAAAGGATCCATTCCTAAGCTTTGTTGTTGTTGTTTACTTGCTTATTGACTCTTTTGCAACCCCATGGACTGTAGCCTGCCAGGTTCCTCTGTCCATGAGTTTTCCAGGCTAAGAATACTGGAGCGGGTTGACATTTCCTTCTCCAAGGGATCTTCCCAACCCAGGAATTAGACCCACATCTCCTTCTTGGCAGTGGACCATTTACCACCGAGCCCTGCTTACTCATGTGATTATTGGCAGTTTTCAATTTCTCATGGGCTCTTGTTTGAGGGCTTCTATTCCTCATCGACTGCTGACTGGAGACCATGCTCAGTTCTTTGCTACAAGCACATGGCCATGGGAACTTAATATAACACAAATATCAAAATATGAAATATAGTAGATAACAAGCTTTGCTCTTGAGGAGTGACTATCACTCCTAAGTTGTCCTACCATCATCTCAAATGAAAGGCTGAGGTGTTTTCTGAAGTACTTCTGCCATGATGAGGCTTGAAATCCACTTTGCCTTTCTTCAGGATTACCCAGTTGCTGAAATCTCTTCTCAGCTTTTCAGCTTTCCAGTTAGTCTTTGCTTCTTTGTTTCATAAAGTACACATTCTATGAATTCCTGGAAAACATATTTTCTTTGGACTTTTGTCCTTCATGTTTTAACACTCTGAAGACCCTAAGCATTCTGCACTCCAACCTTCTTGACACAGCATTTTTCTGATTGGGTAGTTTTTCAGAATCAAATTTTGATAATGCATTCTGGGAAAAATCTGAGTTTGAGCTCATCTTATAAGCTTCTTTCCTTTTAGGGATCGTGGTCCCTCAGACCTCCTGCCTGTTTGGATTGCTGTCTTAATAGCTTATTAAGAGTTGCTTTATATTTGTGTTCAGTATTTTTTTTTCCCCACCTGGAGGGTTCATCAGATACAGTGTATATTATTAAAGTCATTTATCCTTAGTAACTCCTAATAGGTTTATAAGTAATATAAGATTTTAAATGAAAGTTTTATATTTTAATATAATTAATGGTACTTCTGCTTTTTGAGTAAGAGGTTCCATTTTTAAATTTTACACTGAGCCCCACAAATTATATAGGTATCCCTGACTCTTAAATAACTATTACAATAGACCCTGAAACAAACACATTAATTTAAATGGTACTTTTCAGTAAAGCATTTAACCGGATATGGCAGAGACTTGATAGTAAGTGAGCGAGTGAAAGTTGCTCAGTTGTGTCTGGCTGTTTACAACCCCATTGACTATAGCCCACCAGGCTCCTCTGTCCATGGGATTCTCCACACAAGAATAATGGGGTGGGTAGCCATTCCCTTCTCCAGGGGATCTTCCTGATTCATGGATTGAACTAAGGTCTCCTGAATCACTGGAGGATTCTTTACCATCTGAGCTACCAGGGAAGCCCAGAAACTTGATAACTCTTCTCTAAAACCAGTTTCTCTTCTTTATGTGCAAAAAGTTAGTTCCCATTTCGTGGGCTTCCTGGCCATTAGGTATAAGTATGTGACTAAATTCTAGTCAATGTAAGTGAAAGTATTATGCCCCACTTCTAGCTCTAGCCCATAAAAGCCTGCTCTCTTGGTCTCTTCTTGCTCTTTTATCAATACGGAAGAGAATAGAGACCTTGGAAGCCATGGTGAGAAATACAAAATACAGGAGAAAAGAATCACCCATGTTTCTTGACCATTAGGAAGAAAGCTGTCTCCTAATAAGGAACATTGTTTGGGACCTTTCACATATAAAGCAATTACTTTTTGACACAATATTGTCTTGTCTGTGTCTGTGCTGATTCCTAGCATTGCCATTAGTAGTATGGTTTGTCAAACCAAATTCCTTGGTGACCAAATACAAAGATCATTCATTCATTTCATTTTGCAATGCATTAGTTACCTGCAAGGAACAAGTCCTTGATGTTAATATAAAATACATGTTGGAGGTAGAAAAAGATGAAGTTGGGTTTTAAAAATGAAGCTTATTGAGCATAAAAAATAGTAAAATGTTGGTGGAAGGAGATTGAAAATGAAATTGACTAAGTACATCATGATCCTTTCTGTTACAACTACGTGAAGTTCATTTGAATATATGTGAGATATTTTTTGCCTATATTTTAACATGAAATGTGAGAATAGTCACAAAACTGTACTCTTGATAATATATTGATGATTGAGCTCTCAGAAAATCCAAAAGTCTGGAATTACCCTTAGTACATATGTAAGGTGATATTGAGAGTCCCTTGGACTGCAAAGAGATCCAACCAGTCCATCCTAAAGGAGATCAATCCTGGGTGTTCACTGGAAGGACTGATGCTGAAGCTGAAACTCCAGTACTTTGGCCACCTCATGCGAAGAGTTGACTCATTGGAAAAGACCCTGATGCTGGGAGGGGTTGGGGGCAGGAGGAGAAGGGGATAACAGAGGATGAGATGGCTGGATGGCATCACCGACTCAATGGACATGAGTTTGAGTAAACTCCAGGAGTTGGTGATGGACAGGGAGGCCTGGGGTGCTACAATTCATGGGGCCGCAAAGAGTTGGACACGACTGAGTGACTGACCTTAACTGAACTGAAGGTGATAATATTTTGGAAGATTTTATATTTTTCTGAAACCTAAATTACAGTTTACATTTATCAGAAATTGAAATAAGATGACTTAAAAAGGAATGATTTTAAATGGAATTAATAGCATATTTCAACTAATTTATCATTTACTTCTGAATTACTTCCCATTAAATTTCTATCAACACACCTCTTCATTTTTTACTCCATTTGAAATAAACTTTCCTTTATATGCTTGTGTGTTCTTCCTTTTGCAGTATTTTCTCACCTCACAGAATTGTCTAATGATATTTTTATCTGTAGCTCTGCAATGCTTCCAAAATCATTCAAAGTGATTTCTTGAGAATGAAATTAATAGTTTTGTTTGTGTTTCACCAACTCTTGAGAGAATAGGAATGACACCTGCTGTAAATTACCAAAGAAATTTAACACAAATAGAAGAAATGGCAGTACTTTTTTTTTTTAATCCTCTAAATTCAATCTGTCTGGGGGAAATAGCATATAATCTATCCTGACATTCCTATAAAATATTGGAATAGAATAATGCACTGCAAATAGGCAATGTATTATTATATTGTACACTATGGCATTTTGTGATTAATATAATAGTAAAACACACAGCCATAGCTTTCAATAGAACTCAAGTCAGTCTTAGAGGCAGAGCAGCTAATTAGGAAAAAGATATAAAAGAAAAATCCAAAAATAAAGGGAAGTGGAATTCATGAATGTCTCAATTTTAACCAAAGTCATTTTCAGGAAAAATTATAGCAACTTTCAAATATTTGGGAGACTATGTTGTAGAAAAGATAAGTACACTCATTCTACGGGGCTTCAAATGGCAGAGTTGGCATCTTTATGGTAGAATAATAGGGTAGTAGATTTCAACTCAATGAAATAGACCCAGGCATCATAGCCTGAGCAGGCTATCTTGGGAAAAAAATAAATCTATTTCAACAGAAACTTTACAGATGTTAGGTAGAGTAGGCTGACTGGTTTATGTTTGTTTATGTTACATACCCCAAAAGATATGTCAAAATCTTAATCTCTGAAACCTACAAAAGTTATCTTATTTGGAGAAAAAATCCTTGCAAATGTAACAAAGATACAGGTCAGATTTTCCAGATGGACCCTAAATTTAATGAGAAAGGACCTTATGAGAGACATATAGAGGAGAAGGCAAGCACTGAAGAGAAGGTGATGAGAAAGAGTGATGAGGTGATGAGTGAGAAATCGGAGTGCTATGGCCTGCACCAAGGAAGTCAACAACCACTGACCTCTGGGAGCATGGAGAGAATTTGCAGCTAGAGCTGCTATAGGAAGTGACTGCTGACACATTGGTTTTGAACTTCCGGTCAGCAGAACTATGAGAAAATAAAGTTTTGCTATTTTAAGCCATTAATTTTGTGGTAATTTGTTGTGGAAACTACAGTAAACATGAAGCTGATGATTATTAATCTAGAACATAAAAGGAATGCAGGTAACAATAAGATTATGATATGATGTTTATGATATTTATAGTCTTCCTCCAAAAATGTCCTACCATCTTTTTGAACATTTTCAGAAGTTTATCCAGCAATCTAGAAGCATTGATGTTAATTCCAGTAGCTTCCAAAAGAGGAAATTTAGGATGATTACTCTGCTTTAGGTGATTTGAATTTAAAACACATTCCATTAAAACATTTTCCCCATGAAAATTATGGTTGAATAAATCAAAATTTCAGAAAATTGCAGACAAAACATTACAAAAATACCTAACACATTACCTAGTACACAAATTTCAGTATATTTTCTTTCTTTCCATTCTCTGCCCTTTTATCTTGTTTTTATTTTCCATATAGTAGTAAACAAGCATATGCATCCTCTATAAATCACAAATAAATTTAATCTTCTATAGGAAAAGTAGTTAGAAAAGAATAAAAGCAAAAGCAAAAATGGCTACATTTTTAGGTTTGCTATTTTCTCTTCCTAACACAAAATATAAAAGAACCTGGCAGAACTATTTTTCTCCCTTTTAATTAAAAAAAAAAAAAAAGTGTGTAGTTTCAAGAGGATTTTTGTCGTGGTGGTTAAAAGTGAACTGGGTCTAATCCCTCAGTTTGTTTGCCCCAGTGCCTCAGAGGCACAAGGAAGGCACCTGGGCTTCTGTGCCCAGGCTTACATGGTTAAATACCTGCCTAATATACACTTGGGTGAATGATTCCAGTAAGAGAACAATTAAACTCTGGCCTTGAGTTTTCTTCCTGGCCTCAATGCAGTGGATCTGGAAAAGACTAGGATTTTATTTTCTTTCAAATAGTGCTTGGAGTGTTTTCTTGGAAGCAATGCAGATAAATCATTGTACAGTGTTTCAGAATCATTTGCAAGAATAGAGACCATATTCTTCAAATGTTTGATTTAAGTTTTGGTGGTCTTTCTGAAACTGCCAAATGTCACTTGTAATTGCTAGTGAAGGGAAATGTTAGTATGAAACAGTCCAAGCCTATAATCCAAAAGCTTTTCAACTTATTTTTGAAAAGATTAGCAATGTTTTTATCTGAAGTGCTTCCTGATTAAACACATTTTGGGTTTGATGAGTTGGCCTTTTCTATAGATGCCTGGAAAAAGGAAAAGTCTGGTAAAATGATGTATGAAAGGATCACCAAGTTGACCTTACAAGTTAGAAAATCACCAAAATATTCTATAGATAAATAAAGTTATAATTAGTTTTTTTTTGTTGTTGCTGTTATTTTGCTGAATCACACCATGAAAAGGAGTGCCAGAGATTATAATTGATATATTTGCCTTCTTTCGTGTGTGTGTGTTTATACACATCTGTAGGTAAAATAACAATTTCGTGGTAAGTCACACAGAAAACAACACTGACAGGAAAAGTTTATTGCAAACCCCTTCTCCCTAAACTTCACGCTTAACTTTGTCTGAACATCTGACTCATAAATGAATACTTTGTTGTCTTTAAAGACTTCGAGAATGGCTGAGGCAGGATGACACTAGCACATATACACAAATATACACATATGTGTACTGAAGTGTACAGAAATTCAAAAGATAATGAGAGGATAAATAAGTCAGTATGGATAACTATAAAACGAAGTGCCCCAGATCTTCAGAGGCAGAAGGTCTAAGAACCCTTAGATGTTTGGTAACTTATGTTCTGAACTACAAGACAGGAGATGCAATGCAATCATGACTGTAATTGCTAAGTCACTCTATCCCTTCTATGCTACTCCACACCCTCTTCCCACAAATTCATCTTTCCACTACGACATTAATCATATCCAGACCACTATGGTCACTGGATCCCCCAGTCCATCATGAATAAATTCTCCTTCAGCCTCAAACTCCACACAGGTAATTTTTTTATATCCTGTTATCCTTTACATCGTCTTATTTCCTAAAAAATATTTTTCTTGCAGCCATCTTTGATGATCGCTGCTCCTTTCCTACACCTATATGAGCCACTAGCAGTGCCGGCACCTTCCTTTTAGATGATAGAACACCCCTTCTTCTACACTGAAATGATACCCAGCCCACTGGACCAGCAATTTATTCCTGGTTTTAACTCCTAATTTGCCTCATATTCTTCTTGATTGTGGTCCAGGTCTGGTTGTTTTGACCTACTGTCACTGGAACCTTCAAGAGCCCTCCTTTTTTGCATTTTTGCCAGCCCTACTTGATTTGTTGACACAAACAACCTTACCTAATAAGCTCAAAAAACTGAGAAATTCTCAATAGAATACAAACAGATCATGCTTTTGGAGTCCTTAACACTTTCATTTAGCCATTTGTTTTAGCAGTTCCCTCTTCTCAAACAAGAGGTCCACAACTTTAGCATGTTTCTCTAGACTTACCCAAATTTACCTTTCTTTATCAATAAGATCAATAGCCTTCTAAATTACAAATCCAGTGGAAAACTTTCAGTACTTATCTCTATTGGAGTTCTCTAAATACTATATATTGGTGAATTATATACATACAGCTCTTTGAAGTCTTCATCAAGTTTTCCTTACCAATCTTCTTCATTAGCTCACCCTTTGATTTGATTCCTTTAGAACATCTATCCTCAGATATTTTTATCCTCTATATTCTGCCTATAGGTGACTTCATTCACAATATGATGATAGTTCTTTCTCTTAACTCCTGACCTTGCTTATGGTTTCCAGACTTATTTAATGAGTCAAAACATCTGTTCAGTGGAATTTCCAGAAGCCCTTGAAAGTAAATTTTTTCTTATAACTCCTACTGTACTTATTTACTGAAATGAATTATATCAATAGAATCCAGTCAGAAAAACAAATCTCAGACCAGAAATTTCATGTATTAATAGGATATTTGTTATGGAGAACAGTTAGGAAATTATTAGATAAGTTTTTGTCTGCTGAATGCTTGCTGTTTCTAAATACTAGTTTGGGGTTTAATAATTCTAGTAGAATCAGGAAATTTATCGAGCTTTGAAATATTTTGCCTCAAAATCACTGCACTCAAGTCTAAGATAAGCAAGTACATCTTTATGGATTCCTTATCTCACAGCTTCACTTTTTCACTATCTCACAGCTCCTGCTAGCCATAGAGAGAATCTTGCTTTTTCTGTAATGCAAGAAGTGTCCACTTTTTAATCTTTCTCTTTTCAAAGATAATTAAAAGTAAACTTAATCTCCTCTGATCTATTCCTGTTATTATATCTTAGTGAGTGAGTGAAGTAAGTGAAGTCACTCAGCCTTCTCCGACTTTTTGCGACCCCATGGACCATAGCCTACCAGGATCCTCTGTCCATGGGATTTTCCAGGCAAGAGTACTGAAGTGGGTTGCCATTTCCTTCTCCAGGGGATCTTCCTGACCCAGGGATCGAACCCAGGTCTCCCACATCATAGTCAGACACTTTACCATCTGAGCCACCAGGGAAGTCAGGAATATATCTAATTCAGAGTTAGGGAGGCAATGTAGTATAATAGGAAGCAGACAGACTCAAAAGTCAGATTTGTAGCTTTAAATTCTGACTCTGTCACTAGTAACAAATTACCTTAGTCAAGTTATTTAACCTCAATGTACCACAGTTCCCATATTTGAAAGCAGAATGAGTAATGATCTATTTTACAAGGTTATGGTAAGATTTGGCAGAGCCAAGATGGGCAAAAATCTTTGAAAAGCACCTGTACTTAGTACACACTATGTAAGTGACATTTTATTTTATATTAATAATAATATTATTTTGGAAGATAAATTCAGATGGATTATTTTTACCATAGGCAAGAAAGTGCTCTTATAAAAACCCCATACTAAAGGTCTGTAATACAACAAGATCTTAAACATATAATAGCTAAATAATATGAATATATGTACACATATGTGCCCATATATATGTATACATATATCTAAAATACATCTAGCTACAAATTTAAAATAAGAGGAAATATATTGTGTATTATATAATCAATATACATGAATATGAAACATGGACTATTTACTTTTAAAGTCCAGTTGGGATAAAAGACATACTAGAGCCTACTGTAAAATTAAAAACACAAGCAGAATTCAAGAGTTAATTTGAATATATCTGCTTTATTTTACAAAGAAGAAAAATTAATTTTTTATTAAAATATAAATTCACCACTATTGAATTCAGCAGGAAAAGTTTCTTAGCAGTAGGCACATTTGCCTTTTTTACTGCCAAAGAGCAGGTCTGGTAAGAAACAGTGTGGATGCCCTAAAACAAAATACCACACATGTTAGGTATTAAATTTTACCAAATTTTAATTCCTCCTCTCTTCAAATAAGACCATTTGATTCTCTTATTGAAGCTTTAGTTTTAAATCACCTCCTAGGCCTATTGTCACCTCATGGTGGAAAGTTCTAGACGTACTATGTTAGTATCTTTATAACATTCACTTCAGTTGCTCACTCATGCCCAACTCTTTGCAACCCCATGGACTGCAGCCTGCCAGGCCTTCCTGTCCATCACCAACTCCCATAGTTTACTCAAGCTCATATCCATTGAGTCAGTCATGCCATCCAACAATGTCATCCCCTGTCGTCCCCTTCTCCTCCCACCTTAAATCTCTCCCAGCATCAGGGTCTTTTCAAATGACTCATTTCTTTGCATCAGGTGACCAAAGTATTGGAGTTTCAGTTTCAACATCAGTACTTCCAAGGAACATTCAGGACTTATTTCCTTTAGGACGGACTGGTTGGATCTCCTTGCAGTCCAAGGGACTCTCAAGAGTCTTCAACACCACAGTTCAAAAGTATCAGTTCTTCAGTGTTCAGCTTTCTTTATATTCCAACTCTCACTCCATACATGACTACTGGAAAAACCATAGTTTTGACTAGATGGACCTTTGTTGGCAAAGTAATGTCTCTGCTTTTTAGTATGCTGTCTAGGTTGGTCATAGCTTTTCCTCCAAGGAGCAAGTATCTTTTAATTTTATGGCTGCAATCACCATCGGCAGTGATTTTGGACCCCAAAAAAGTCTGTCACTGATTCCATTGTTTCCCCATCTATTTGCCATGAAGTGATGAGACCAAGTGCCATGATCTTAGCTTTCTGAATGTTGAACTTTAAGCCAACTTTTTCACTCTCCTCTTTCACTTTCATCAAAAGGCTCTTTAGTTCTTCACTTTTTGCCATAAGTGTGATGTCATCTGCATATCTGAGGTTACTGATGTTTCTCCTGACAATCTTGATTCCAGCTTGTGCTTCATCCAGTCCAGCATTTCTCATGATGTACTCTGCATATAACTTTAATAAGCAGGGTGACAGTGTACAGCCTTGACATAGTCCTTTCCTGATTGGGTTCAAGTCTGTTGCTCCATGTCTAGTTCTAACTGTTGCTTCTTGACCTGCATACAGATTTCTCAGGAGGCAGGTCAGGTGGTCTTGTATTCCTAGCTCTTGAAGAATTTTCCACAGTTTGTTATGATCCACACAGTCAAAGGCTTTGGCACAGTCCATAAAGCAGAAATAGATGCTTTTTTCTGGAACTCTCTTGCTTTTTTGATGATCCAATGGATATGGGCAATTTGATATCTGGTTCCTCTGCCTTTTCTAAATCCAGTTTGAACATCTGGAAGTTCATGGTTCAGGTACTATTGAAGCCTGGCATGGAGAATTTTGAGAATTACTTTGCTAGTGTGTGAAAAGAGTGCAGTTGTGTGGTAGTTTGAACATTCTTTGGTGTTGCCTCCCAAGTGGGCCTTGAAAGCATCACTACGATCAAAGCTAGTGGCTTATAACCATTGGTAGTTCTCAAATCATGAGACTTTTCAAAAAATGGAATTCTTTTCTTTGTTTGGTTATGTGAAACATATTTTAGTAACTTTAGAAATGCCCTACCTCATTTACAACTGGAGGTCTGTCTTCATCTGTTCTGTCTTGTACAGATTAAATAGTTCTCTGTGACTGCAGAAAAATCCCTAAAGTCTTCTGTGTACTAATAGACTAATATTTATATTCATTAAATGATAGTATTTACCCCTAAGTAACCACTACAGTATTCTTGCCTGAAGAATTCCATGGACAGAAGAGCCTTGTGGGCTATAGTCTATGGGATCGCAAAGAGTGAGACATGACTGAGTAACTAACACACACCCTACCTTCTTATGTTATAAGCCTATTGAGGCATTTGTTTAGTAATCTTACTTCCAGACTGAAATTGCACCAGATGCTGGAAGAGGTCATCACAAGGATACAATTGCCGGCTGGACTGTGAGCTGGACCTGGGCAAATGGAGAATGGTTACCCTCTCCCCTTTCCTTGGAATAGACATTCCTTCCACTGTCCCCATGCTAGGAGCAGCTTCAAGGCTGCCACCTTAAGAAAGCATTGGGTTACTGAGTCCATCTGGCATGTGCACATGACTGAACCCTATGGAGGCCTCTATATCAGCCCTCAAGATTCCATAAGGCAGATGCAGAAATCTACTTCTCTTGTAAACACCCAAGACAAGCCTCATGTGTAATGTCTCTTGTTTATTACAAGTACCATCTACCAGTATAGAGTAGTTTGTGTTTTTCTTCAGCCTCTCCTTGCCCACCTGTATGGGGTGGGGAAGACAGATTTGAATTTCATCTAGGAAACTCTTAAGTTTCTGGACCAGGGTTAGGCAGTAATTCTGATTCACTAGACAACTCTGCCTTGTAGAAATAGTATAGAGAAAAGGATGCTTGTATATATATCTGGATTTACCAAAAATATTCAAATAGGTCATTTTTTCTCCCATAAATTATCTGTCAATATAGCTTAGTGAGAAGTATGTTGGGAAGAAGTGGAACAATGGCATAAAAGAGAGAGTGCATAGTTAAAAATAGTTTCCCCTTTAATACTATTTTAAAAACTACAATGTTCAGGCTGAGATACAGAAATTTACACATAAAAAGTTTAAAATATTTCTTTGTCATTATTTGTAAAATTATATCTTTGCTTAGCAGCAGAAAATACAATTACTTAAGGACTTCTCCTCTCCTTAGAAACTGTATCATGAGATTTCTACTTTATTTTCACTGTTTTGAATCTATTTTTGGTATTTAAAGTCAATTTCTTGTCAAAAGAGTCCAATATTAACTTTATCTGGTTTTGAAACTTTGTGATTAATTTTTGTGGCATATGAAGAGAAAGTAAAACTAAGTAACCATGACTGAGAACCATTGAAAATGAATATAGCATGCTGAATTTTCTCTGGCACTTGCACTAATATGAGAACTTACTTGCTCAGTTTTTGGTTCCACGTGAAAGTAGCTTAGAACTTACCACTCCACCCTAATAACTAGTTTAAAAAAAAAAGAACAGATTGAAAAATTAATAGCTCTTCTCAGATAAGAGAGGGGATTATCAGAGCAAACCACTACCCCTAAGATAGGAGAGAATGATGATTGAATATGAAATCACAGCTTATCCTTGAAGCAGAGATATCTGAGAGGAATCTGCCTCAGAAACCAGTCACAGAGTGGGAAAACCTAAATTATAACTAAATTGCTGGAGAGTCAGAGTCGATAACTCTAAAACATAAAACCACCAAGGGACCCACTTATTGGAGAATAAGGAATACAGTATTGTGAGATTTATGAAGAGTTTGACCAGGTTCCCACAGTAAATATTATAGAAGAATTCCCTGAGTCTTCTGGCAGAGCATGGGGAAAAGGAATCACTTTGAAATACACTGGAGCACTCTGTTCTTCTTAATAAAGCCTGCCATCAGGGGAAATTAATTAACCAGAGCCTAACCTAATGGAGCCTGACCTGGGGAAAAGATATATTCAACTTCAGTCCACTCTAAACATCCTGAGTGGGGAGAAGGAAAATGAGAAACACTTGTAAAGTTCACAGTCCACAGACAAAGGCTCAGTAAAAGATCTTAATATGTATGATCATATTAATCATACAGTATGCTCCCTCTTCCCCCAACCCACTACTATAGGCACATTTACAGCAGTTCCTCTGGTCCATCATATGTGGTTATCAAGAAAAAATTACAAGGCATACCAAAGGCAAAGCATCCTCATGGTTTGAAGAGACAGAGCAAACATAAGAACCATACATTCAGGGAGGCTGAAATTGTCAGACCAGAAACTCAAAACACTTAGGAGTAATATGCAAAGTGCTCTAATATATACAGTAAACTACATGTAAGAACAGATGGGCAACATAAGCAGAAGAGGTGAAAATTCTAAGAAAGAACCAGAGAGAAATGCTGCAGATCAAAAACACTAACAAAAATGAAGAATGCCTTTGATGGAATGCCCACTCTTGCACTATTATTCAACATAGTTTTGGAAGTCTTACCCATGGAAATCAGAGAATAAAAAACAATTTAAAAAAAATCCAAATTGGAAAGAAGAAATAAAACTGCCACAGTTTGCAGATGAAATGATACTATATATAGAAAACCCTGAAGACAGAAAACTTCTATTAGTGCTCATCAATGAGACTGGTAAAGTTGCAGGATATAAAATTAATACACAAAAATTTCTTGCATTCCTATGCACTAACAGCAAAAGCTTAGAAAGAGAAAACAAGGAAACAATTCTATTTACTATCATGTTAAAAAGAATAATAAATGACATACTAGACCAAATGGACTTAAACAGCATTCTATCCAAAACCAGAGAAATATACATATTTTACAAGTGCACATCAAACAGTCTCCAGGATAGATTATAAGTCTCAGTAAATCTAAGAAAACTGAAATTATATCAAGCATATTTGTTGACTAAACACTGTGGCAAAAGAAATTATCTACAAGTTAAAAAAAAAAACTGCAAAAGACACAAATGTGTGGAAGCTAAACAATATGCTACTAGATAACTGATGAATCACTGAAGAAATCAAAAAAGCAATCATATATATTACCTGAAAACAAATGAAAAACACAATGATCCAAAATATAGGAAAAAGCGAAAGCAGTTCTAAAATGAAAGTTTATAGAGATACAAATCTACCACAGGAAACAAGAACTATCTCAAAAAACAATCCAACCTTATCCTAAAAGAAACTAGAGAAAGAGGGTTTCCCTGGTGGCTGAAGATGGTAAAGAGTCTGTTTGCCAATGCAGGAGACCCGGGTTTGATCCCTGAGTCGGGAAGAAACCCTGGAGAAGGAAATTGCAACCCACTCTTTTGCTCTTGCCTGGAAAATCCCATGGACAGAGAAGCCTGGTAGGCTACAGTCCATGTGGTTGCAAAGAGTCAGACACGACTGTGCGACTTCTCTTTCACATTTTTTGGAGAAGGGAATGACTTCCTGCTTCAGTATTCTTGCCTGGAGAATTCCCTGGACAAAGGAGCCTAGTGGGCTATAGTCTATAGGGTCACAAAGAGTTGAACAGGACTGAGCGACTAACACTTTCACTTTAAAAGTTGGTATTAGGGGAAGAATCATTAAGATCAAAGAAGAAATAAATGAAAAATCTAAAAATAAATTAATAAAATGATCAAGGAAACTAAGAACTGATTCTTTGAATTGATAAAAAAGATTGATAAACCTTTAGTCAGACTCATTGAGAATAAGAGAAGGTCCAAATCAATAAGCTTAGAAATGGAAAATAGGTCACAACTGACATGAAGAAATACAAAGAATCATAAAAGATCACTACAGTTATACATCAACAAAATGGACAACAGAGAAGGAATGGACAAATCCCACTCAACAGTACATAATAAGGGTTATACACGATGATCAGGTGGAATCTATTCCAGGGATGCAATGATTCAATATCCAGAAATCAATGTGATATACTATATTAACAAATGGAAGGATTAAAATAAATGACATGGTTATCTTAATAACTGCAGAAAAACATTTGACAAAATTCAATATCCATTCATGAGAAAAGCCCTCAAAGATGTTGTAGGGGAAACATATCTAAACAGAGTAAAGGCCATTTATGGCAAACCATAGCTAATGACATACTCAACAGTGAAAAACTGAAAGACTTTCCTGTAACATCAGAAACAAAACAAGGATGCTCACTCTTACTTTTATTTAGCATAGTATTGAAAGTTCTAGCCACAGCAATCAGAAAAGAAAAAGAAAGAACATCCAAACTGGAAGGAAAGAAGTAAAACTGTCATTTGCAATGATAAAATACTATATACAGAAAACCCTAAAATATCTGCCAAAAACTATTAGAACTAATAAATGAATTCAGTAAATTTTCAGGATACAAGGTTAATATAAAAAAAATGTGTCACTTTTCTATACAATGGATCATGAACTATGAGAAAGAGAAAGCAAGGGGGAAAATTCCAATTAAAATTACATCAAAAAGAATAAAATCCCTAGGAATAAACTTAATGAGGGAGGTGAAAGACCTAGACTGTGAAAACTATAGAAATTTGATGAGGAAATTGAACATGATATAAAGAAACTATATAAAGAAATAGAAAGATATCCTATATTCATCCCAAATTCAGAAGAATTTATATTGTTAAAATATTCATATTACAGCAATCTACAGACAAAGTAATCTTTATCAAAGTTTTTCATGAAGTTTTTCACAAAACTAAATAAACAATCCTAAAATTTGTATGGGATCACAAAGAACCTCCAAATTTCCAAGGTAATCTTGTGGAAAAAATCAAAGCTTGGAATATCATACTCCCTGACCTCAGACTAACACAGAACTACAGTAATCAAAACACCATGGTATTGACACAAAAATAGACACAGAAAAGAACAGAGAGCCCAGAAATAAACCCACACAGTATGGTTAATTAATCAATAACAAATCAGGCAAGAATATACAATGGAGATAGGACAGTCTCTTCAACAAATGGTGCTGGGAACTGTACAGCTACATGTAAGTGTGAAATTAGAACACTGTCTAAGACCATGTAAAAAAAAAAAACCTCAAAATGAATTAAAGAAACTCTGAAATAGATAGTAGCAATATTTCATTTGACTATCACCTAAGGAACAAGAAACAGAAGCAAAAATAAACAAATGGGACCAAATTAAACTTAAAGGATTTTGCATAGCAAATAACACCACCAACATAATTTAAAGACAACACATTGAATGAAAGAAAGTATTTGCAAATGATATAAAAACTAAGGGTTAAATATCCAAAATATATAAACATCTTATAAAACTCAATATGAAAAAAAAAAATTTTAACGTGGACAGAAGACTTGAATAGACAATTTTCAGAAGACAATGTACAGATGGCCAACAAGCACATGAAAAAAATGCTCAGTTTTGCCAATCATCAGAGAAGCACAAATTAAAATGACAATGAGGTATCATTTCATACCTGTCAAAACGGCTATCATCAAAGCGTCTACAAATAACAAATGTTGTCATGGAAGTGAAGAAAAGGCAAAACCAGCCCACTGTTCATTGGAATGTAAATGGATACAGCTACTATGGAAAACAATAACCAGGATCTTCAAAAACCTAAAAATAAAGCCATCGTAAGCTCTAGCAATCCCACTGCTGGGTTTATAGTCAAGGAGGGGGAAAAAACTTTAATTCAAAAAGGTAAAGACATCCTGTGTTCATAGTAGTGTTGTCTGGAATAGCCAAGATATGGAGACAAATATCCACCAACAGATGGATGGATAAAGAAGATGCGTGTATATGTGTGTGTGTGTATACATATACACAGTACAATATACACAGAAACACAGTGGAATATTATTCAGCCATAAATAAGAATGAAGTTTTGCCATTTGCATCAATGTAGGTAGACCTAGAGTGTATTATACTTAATGAAATAAGTAGGAGAAAGACAAATATTCTTACCACTTTTAAATGGAACCTAAAAAAATTAAACAAATGAATTTATATAATGAAACAGAAACATACAGATATATAGAGAGCAAAATACTGGTCACCAGTGCAAAGAAACAGAGAAAAACAATAGAATGGGAGAACTAGAGATCTCTTCAACAAAATTAGAGATACCAAGGGAATATTTCATGCAAAGATGGGCTCAATGAAGGACAGAAATGGTATGGACCTAAAAGAAGCAGAAGATATTAAGAAGAGGTGGCAAGAATACACAGAAGAACTATACAAAAGAGACCTTCACAGACTAGATAATCATGATGGTATGATCACTCACCTAGAACCAGACATCCTGGAATGTGAAGTCAAGTGGGCCTTGGAAAGCATCACTATGAACAAAGCTAGTGGAGGTAATGGAATTCCAGTTGAGCTCTTTCAAATCCTAAAAGATGATGCTGTGAAAGTGCTGCACTCAATATGCAAGCAGATTTGGAAAACTCAGCAGTGGCCACAGGACTGGAAAATGTTAGTTTTCATTCCAATCCCAAAGAAAGGCAATATCAAGGAATGCTCAAACTACCACATAAATACACTCATCTCACAAGCTAGAAAAGTAATGCTCAAAATTCTCCAAGCCAGGCTTCAGCAATACATGAACCATGAAATTCCAGAGGTTCAAGCTGGATTTAGAAAAGGCAGAGGAACCGAAGATCAAGTTGCCAACATCTGCTGGATTGTCAAAAAAGCAAGAGGGTTCCAGAAAAAATATCTAAGTCTGCTTTATTGACTATGCCAAAGCCCTTGACTGTGCAGATCACAATAAATGGTGGGAAGTTTAAAAAAAGATGAGAATATCAGACCAGCCTGTTGAGAAACCTGTATGCAGGTCAGGAAGCAACAATTAGAACTGGACATGGAACAACAGACTGGTTCCAAATAGGAAAAGGAGTACGTCAAGGCTGTATACTGTCACCCTGCTTATTTAACTGATATGCAGAGTACATCATGAGAAACGCTGGGCTGGAAGATGCACAAGCTGGAATCAAGATTTCCGGGAGAATATCAATAACCTCAGATATGCAGATGACACCACCCTTATGGCAGAAAGTGAAGAACTAAAGAACCTCTTGATGAAAGTGAAAGAGGAGAGTGAAAAAGTTGGCTTAAAACTCAGCGTCCAGGAAACTGAGATCATGGCATCCAATCCCGTCACTTCATGGCAAATAGATGGGGAAACAGTGAAAACAGTGACAGACTTTATTTTCAGGGGTTCCAAAATCACTGCAGATGGTGATTGAAGCCATAAAATTAAAGATGCTTACTCCTTGAAAGAAAAGTCATGACCAACCTAGACAACATATTAAAAAGCAGAGATATTACTTTGCCAACAAAGGTTCATCTAGTCAAAGCTATGGTTTTTCCACTAGTCTTGTATGGATGTGAGAGTTGGACTATAAAGAAAGCTGAACACTGAAGAATTGATGCTTTTGAACTGTGATGTTGGAGAAGACTCTTGAGAGTCCCTTGGACTGCAAGCAGATCCAACCAGTTCATCCTAAAGGAAATCAGTCCTGAATATTCCTTGGAAGTACTGATGTTGAAACTGAAACTCCAATACTTTGGCCACCTGATGCAAAGAAGTGACTCACTGGAAAAGACCCTGATGCTGGGAAAGATTTAAGGTGGGAGGAGAAGGGGACAACAGAGGATGAGATGGTTGGATGGCATCACTGACTCAATGGACTTGAGTTTGAGTGAACTCTGGGAGTTGGTGATGGACAGGAAGGCCTGGCATGCTGCAGTCCATGGGGTCACAAAGAGTCGGACATGACTGAGCAACTGAACTGAAGTGAAGTGAAGTAATGAGAAGCAGAAGATGAGCAGAGAGATAGGGATATATGTTTAAGAGAGATATACTATTAGCTTTAAAATAGATAAGTAGCAAGGATTTATCATTCAACACAGGGAAATATAGCCATTATTTTGTCATAACTTTAAATGGCATATAATCTATTATATGCTGAATTATAATATTGTACACCTAAAGCCAATATAATATTGCAAATCAACCATACTTCAATAAAAATTTAAAAAACAGTAAAATAAGGTCATATCTTGTGAAATCATAGGTAGTCCCTCTGCAATATGTACAGTTTTTCTTTTTTTAATTTATTTATCTTTTAATTGAAGGATAATTGCTTTACATAATTTTGTTATTTTCTGTCAAACTTCAACAGAGTCAGACATAGATATACATATATCCCTCCCTTTTGAATCTTCCTTCCATTTTCCTCCCCATCGCCCCCCTCTAGGTTGATACAAAGCCCCTGTCTGAGTTTCCTGAACTATGCAGCAAATTCCCATTGGCTATCTATTTTACATATGGTAATGTAAGTTTCCATGTTACTCTTTCCATACATCTCACCCTCTCCTTCCCTCTCCGCATGTCCATAAGTCTATTCTCTATGTCTGTTTCTCCACTGTTGCCCTGTAAATAAATTCTTCAGTACCATTTTTCTAGATTCCAAATATATGTTAGAATATGATATTTATCTTTCTCTTTTTGACTTACTTCACCCTTTATAACAGGTTCTAGGCTCACCCACATCATTATAACTAACTCAAATGCATTCCTTTTTATGGCTGAGAATCTTCCATTGTATATATGTACAACTTCTTTATCCATTCATCTCTTGATGGACATCTAGGTTGCTTCCATGTTCCAGCTATTGTAAATAGTGCTGCAATGAACAATGGGATACATGTGTCTTTTTCAATTTTGGTTTCCTTAGATTATATGCTGAGGAGTGGGATTGCTGGGTCATATGGTGGTTTTATTCCTAGTCTTTTAAGGAATCTCCATAACATCTACCACAGTGGCTGTATCAATTCCCATTCCCACCAACAGTGCAAGAGTGTTTCCTTTAGTCCTCTCTAGCATTTATTGTTTGTAGACTTTTTGATGATGGCCATTCTGACTAGTGTGAGGTGATATCTTATTATAGTTTTAATTTGCATTTCTCTAATAATGAGTGGTGTTGAATATCTTTTCATGTGTTTTTTAGGCATCTGTATGTCTTCTTGGAAAAATGTCTGTTTAGGTCTTTTTCCCACTTTCTGATTGGGTTGATTTTATCTGGTATGGAATTGTATGAGCTGCTTGTATATTTTTGGAAATTAATCCTTTGTCAGTTATTTTACTTGCTGTTATTTTCTCCCATTCTGAGGGTTATCTTTTCACCTTGCTTATAGTTTCCTTTGCTGTGCAAAAGATTTTAAGTTTAATCAAGTTCCACTTGCTTACTTTTGTTTTTATTTCCATTACTCTAGGAGGTGGGTCATAGAGGATCTTGCTTTGATTTCGGTCATCGAGTGTTCTGCCTATGTTTTCCTCTAAGAGTTTTATAGTTCCTGGTCTTACATTGAGGTATTTAATCCATTTTGAGTTTATCTTTGTGCATGGTGTTAAGAAGTGTTCTAATTTCATTATTATACATCTAGCTGTCCAGTTTTCCCAACACCATTTATTGAAAAGGCTGTCTTTGCCCCATTGTATATTCTTGCCTCCTTTGTCAAAAATAAGGTACCCATAAGTGCATGGGTTTATCTTTGGGCTCTCTATCTTCTTCTGTTGGTCTGTATTTCTGTTTTTGTGCCGGTACCATACTGTCTTGATGATTGTAGCTTTTATTATCATCTGAAGTCAGGAAGGTTGATTCCTTCGGCTTCATTCTTCTTTCTCAAGACTACTTTGGTTATTCAAGGTCTTTTGTGTTTCCATATGAATTGTGAAATTTTATTTCTAGTTCTATGAACAATGCCATTGGTAATTTGATAGTGAAAGTGTTGAAGCTGTAGATTGCATTTGGTAGTATAGTCATTTCACAATATTGATTCTTCTTACCCAGGAACATGGAATATCTCTCCATCTGTTTACATCATCTTTGATGTCTTTCATTAGTGTCATAATTTTCTGTATACAATTCTTTTATCTCATTAGGTAAGTTTATTCCTAGATATTTAATTATTTTTGTTGAATGGAATTGATTCCTTAATTTCATTTTCTGATTTTTCATTGTTAGTATATAGAAATTCAAGTGATTTCTGTATATTGATTTTGTATCCTGAAACTTTGCCACATTCACTGATTAGCTCTACTAATTTTCCGATACTATCTTTAGTGTTTTCTATGTACAGTATCATGTCATCTGCAAACAGTGAGAGCTTTACTTCTTCGTTTCTGATTTGGATTCCTTTTATTTCTTTTTCTTCTCTGATAGCAGCTAGGACTTCCATAACTATGTTGAATAATAGTCTTGATAGTGGACACCCTTGTCTTGTTCCTCATCTTAGGGGATCTCAGTAGAAACTGAAAGCATTTTTCACCATTGAGAATAATGTTTGCTGTAGGCTCATCATATATGGCCTTTAGTATGCTGAGGTAGATTGTAGTCAGAGAAGATGCCTGATATGATTTCAATTTTCTTACATTTACTGAGATTTGATTTGTGACCCAAGATTAGTGTATCCTGGAGAATGTTCCAAGTGCACTTGAGAAGGTATATTCTTCTGAATTTGGATGGAATGTCCTAAACATATCAATGAGATCAAATGCATCATTTAAGACTTTTGTTTCCTTATTGTCTGTTCTGATGATCTGTCCATTGGTGTGAATGGGGTGTTAAAGTCTCCTACTATTACTGTGTTACCGTCAATTTCTCCTTTTGTGTCTGTTAGTGTTTGTCTTATGTATTGAGGTTCTCCTATGTTGGGTGCATAGATATTTACAATTGCTATGTCTTCTTCTTGGATTGATCATTTGATCATTATGTAGTATTCTTCCTTATCTCTTGTAATATTCTTTATTTTAAGGTCTATTTTGTCTAATATCAAGTTTGCTACTCCAGCTTTCTTTTGCTTTCCTTCTGCATGGAATATATTTTTCCATCCTCTCACTTTCAGTCTATATGTGTCTTTAGGTCTGAAGTGGGTTTCTTGTAGACAGTATATATGTGGGTTTTCTTTTTGTATCCATTCAGCCAGTCTGTGTCTTTTGGTTGGAGCCTTTAATCCATTTACATTTAAAGTAATTATTGATATATATGTTCCTATTGCCATTTAGTTAATTGTTTGGGGTTGATTTTGTAGATCTTTGGTCTTCTCTTGTATTTCTTGACTATATAAGTCCCTTGAACATTTGTTGTAAAGGTAGTTTGGTGGTACTGAATTTTCTTAACTTTTGTTTGTTTGTCTGAAAGCTTTTGATTTCTTTACCATTTCTAAATGAGACCCTTGCCGGGGAGAGTAGTCTTGGTTTTAGATTTTTCCCTTTCAGTACTTTAAATATATCCTGCCATTTCCTTCTGGCCTGAAGAGTTTCTGCTGAAAAATTAGCTGTTAAACATATGGGCCTTCCCTTGTATGTTACTTGTTGCTTTCCCCTTGATGCTTTTAATATTCTTTGTATTTAATCTCTTTTTGTTTGATTAGTATGTGTCTTGGTGTGTTTCTCCTTGGATTTGTCCTGTATGGGACTCTTTTCATCTCTTGGGTTTAATTGACTATTTCCTTTTCCATGTTGGGGAAATTTTTAACTATAATCTCTGCAAAAATTTCCTCATACTCTGTATTTTTGTCTTCTTCTGGGACCCCTATAATTTGACTATTGGCATGTTTGATATTGTCCCAGAGGTCTCTGAGACTATCCTCAGTTCTTTTCATTCTTTTCACTTTATTCTGTTCTTCAGAAGTTATTGCCAACATTTTATCTTCCAGCTCACTGATTCATCCTTTCATTTCAGATATTCTGCTATTGATTCCTTCTAGAGTATTTCTAATTTCAGTAATTGTGTTGTTTTTCTCTGTATGTTTATTCTTTAATTCTTCTAGGTCTTTGTTAACTGATTCTTGCATTGTCTCCATTCTGTTTTCAAGGTTTTTGATCATCTTTACTGTCATTTCTCTGAATTCTTTTTCAGGTAGTTTGCCTATTTCCTCTTCATTTATTTGGATTTCTGTGTTTCTAGTTTGTTCCTACATTTGTGTAGTATTTCTCTGCCTTTTCATTTTTGTTTTTTTTGTTTTTTTTAACTTATTGTGTTTGAGGTCTCCTTTCTAACTCTTCAAGGTTGCATTCTTTCTTCATTTTGGTTTCTGCCTCCTAAGGTTGGTCCAGTGGCTTGTGGAAGCTTCATATAGGGAAAGATTTGTGCTGAGTTTTTTTGTTTGTTTGTTTGTTTGTTTTTCCTCTGATGGCAAGGCTGAGTGGGGTGGTAATCCTCTCTGCTGATGATTGGATTTGTATTTTTGTTTTGTTTGTTGCTTAGATGAGGCATCCTACACAGGGTGCTGCTGGTGGTTGGGTGATAGAGGGTCTTGTGTTCAAGGGGTTTTCTTTGTGTGCGTTCTCACTATGTGATAATCCCGAGGGGAGGCTCTCTGGTAGTCTAAGGTCTTGGAGTCAGTGAACCCACTGCAAAGGCTCAGGGCTTGATATCTGGTCGGGAATGAAGATTTCACAAGTGATTTGTTATGGCATTCAGTGAGATTAAAACAAATACCCAAAAATGAGAAACCAAAGATGAACCCCAGACAAATGGCAGTTACAAAATCAGGCAAATGATAACTAAAATAATGGAATATACACAAATACTTATACACCCATGAGCAAAGTCAAAACAGTCCAATAAAAATAAATTACAGTAGATTGACCTGGTAAGCAAAGGAAATTACAAATAATATTTGCCAATTAAGAGCAAAGTTAACTAAAGCACAAACTGGAAAACAAAACTAAAGCAAGGTACAAAGTGGGGAATAAAGCAATGTAAACAAAACAGACAAATATGCTGAGAGGAAAGGAAAGAAAGTGATGAAAGAATAGATATGCAAAGTTAAAAAGAGGTAGATAAAGATTTATATACATTAAAGATTAACTGCATGGGGAAAAGAACAGTAGGAAAAGAAAAGGAATAAATATATAAAAATAGTAATAGGTTTAAAAGTTAAAAAATTAAAGTCAAAAAAAGAGAGAAAAGGAAAAAACAAAGGAAGAAGAAAAAAATAAATAAATAAAATATAGGAAAGCTCCTCAGAATAGCAAAAGCCCAATGTAGAGGCAGAGGTATATGAAAACAATAAAAAATGTGACTGAGAAAAAAATAAACCTCAAAACTTAATTAGAGTTCATACTGCCAATAAAATCATCAACAACAGTAGGGGGGGAGGGGAAAAAGGGAAAAAAATCCAAAAGAAACTACAGAACAAGTCAAAACATAATAATAAATATTTTTTCTTGAGTCACTGTTCTCAGAGTCCTTTCCCTCGCTGGGAGTCACAGTCCACCTCACTCCCTAGGATGCCCTCCAATACTGTGCTAGTCTCTGGACCTGCTGTGGGGGCAGCTCAGTGTCTAACCTAGTCCCTCTCCTGTGTGTTCTTGCCTCCAATGTCCACAGCGATCAGAAATAGTGTGTTTTCTTTTGTGGGAGCACTCAGTATCCTTTTATATATTCCATAGACACAGTCTGCCTAGTTGATCATGTGGATTTAATCTGCAGCTTATACAAGTAGTGGTGAGGTTTTGGGTCTTCTTATGTAGCCACACTGCCCCTGAGTTTCAATTATGATTTTATTTCCACCTCTGCATGTGGACCATCCACTGGGGTTTGCTCCTGAGGCTGCCATGGAGGACTTGGGTTTGCCCCTGTGAGGGCCAGGTGTGGAGGTGGTGAGGCTGCTTGGGCCAAAGGGGCTCTGGCAGCACCAGGTACTCAGGGGAGCTGGTGTCTAGGGCAGCAGGAAATGTTAATTTCCAAGACAAACTATTCAATATCATGGTAATCCAAGACTGTCCTCTGAACAGTAATGCTGAAGAAGCTGAAGTTGAATGGTTCTATGAAGACCTACAAGACCTTTTAGAACTAACACTCAAAATGATGTCCTTTTCATTATAGGGGACTGGAAAGCAAAAGTAAGAAGTCAAGAAACACCTGGAGTAATACGCAAATTTAGCCTTGGAGTACGGAAAGAAGCAGGGCAAAGGCTAATAGAGTTTTGCCAAGACAGCACACTGATCACAGCAAACCCCCTCTTCCAACAACACAAGAGAAGACTCTACACATGGACATCACCAGATGCTCAATAACAAAATCAGATTGATTATATTCTTTGCAGCCAAAGATGGAGAAACTCTATACAGTCACCAAAAACAAGACTAGGACATTACTGGCTCAGATCACGAACTCCTTATTGCCAAATTCAGTCTTAAATAAAAGAAAGTAGGGAAAACCACCAGACCACTCAGGTATGACCTAAGTCAAATCTCTTATGATGATATAGCGGAAGTGAGAAATAGATTTAACGGACTAGATCTGATAGACAGAGTACCTGATGAACCATGGATGGAGGTTTGTGACATTGTACAGGAGACAAGGAGCAAGACCATCGCCCCAAAAAAGAAATGCAAAAAGGCAAAATGGTTGTCTGAGAAGGGCTTACAAATAGCTGTGAAAAGAAGAGAAGACAAAAGAAAAAGAAGAGAAGCCATAGGCAAAGGAGAAAAGGAAAGATATACCCATTTGAATGCAGAGTTCCAAAGAATAATAAGGGGAGATAAGGAAGCCTTCCTCAGTGATCACTGCAAACAAATAGAGAAAAACAATAGAATAGGAAAGATTAGCGATCTCTTCCAGAAAATTAGAGATATCAAAGGAACACTTCATGCAAAGATGAGCTCAATGAAGGACAGAAATGGTATGGACCTAACAGAAGCAGAAGATATTAAGAAGAGGTGGCAAGAATACACAGAAGGAAATGCTCAAAATTCTCCAAACTGGACTTCAGCAACTAGACTTTCAGATGTTCAAGCTGGTTTTAGAAAAGGCAGAGGAAGCAGAGATCATTGCTAACATCCGCTGGATCATCGAAAAAGCAAGAGAGTTCCAGAAAAACATCTCTTTCTGCTCTATTGACTATGCCAATCCCTTTGACTGTGTGGATCACAATAAACTGTGGAAAATTCTGAAAGATATTGGAATACCAGACCACCTAACCTACCTCTTGAGAAACCTGTATGCAGGTCAGGAAGCAACAGTTAGAACTGGACATGGGACAACAGACTGCTTCCAAGTAGGAAAAGGAGTAAGTCAAGTCTGCATATTATTACCCTGCTTATTTAACTTATATGCAGAATACATCATGAGAAACGCTGGGCTGGATGAAGCACAAGCTGGAATCAAGATTGCCAGGAGAAATATCAATAACCTCAGATATGCAGATGACACCACCCTTATGGCAGAAAGTGAAGAACTAAAGAGCCTCTTGATGAAAGTGAAAGAGGAGAGTGAAAAAGTTGGCTTAAAACTCAACGTCCAGAAAACTAAGAGCATGGCATCCAGTCCCGTCACTTCATGGCAAATAGATGGGGAAACAGTGGAAACAGTGACAGACTTTATTTTTAAGGGCTCCAAAATCACTGCAGATAGTGATTGCAGCCATAAAATTAAAGATGTTTACTCCTTGAAAGAAAAGTCATGACCAACCTAGACAGCATATTAAAAAGCAGAGATATTACTTTGCCAACAAAGGTCCATCTAGTCAAAGCTATGGTTTTTCCACTAGTCATGTATGGATGTGAGAGTTGGACTATAAAGAAAGTTTAGCACTGAAGAATTGATGTTTTTGAACGTGGTGTTGGAGAAGACTCTTGAGAGTCCCTTGGATGGCAAGAAGATCCAACCAGTCCATCCTAAAGGAAATCAATCTTGAATATTCACTGGAAGGACTGATGCTGAAGCTGAAACTGCAATATTTTGGCCACTTGATGTGAAGAACTGACATATTTGCAAAGACCCTGATGCTGGGAAAGATTAAAGGCTCTAGGAGAAGGGAATGACAGAGAATGAGGTGATTGGATGGCATCACCGACTCAATGGACATAAGTCTGAGTAAATTCTGGGAGTTGGTAATGGCCAGGGAGTGCTGCAGTCCCATGGGGTCACAAAGAATCAGACACGACTGAGTGACTTAATTGAAACTGAGAAGGGTATGGCAACCAGTATTGGCCAATACATTCCAGTGTTCTTTCCTGGAGAACCCCTCTCCCTGACAGAGAAGCCTGGCAGGCCACAGTCTACAGGGTCGCCAAGAGTTGGACCTGACCAAAGCAACCCTGTGCACATAGATGCAAGACTCTTTTCGCCGGTGGCAGCTCTGCCCCAGTGAGGGTTGAGGGTGAAGGTGGTGCAGCTGCTTGGCTTGCGGGTAACCTGATGGCAGCAAGTGTGCAGGGACGCGGACTGCCTCTGCCATGGGAGTTATGGCCCTGTCACTGTCTTTTTTTAAACCTCTTGTAGCTGGCGATCATAAGGCTCTTTGGCCAGTCTTTCTCCATAGCTCTGCCCCTTCAGGCACTTGGAGGGCTCCCTTGCCTGGGGTCCTCCTCTGTTGTTCAGTGGGTCAGGCACATAAAGGGTCCCTCCACCCTCGCCCCCAGCTCAGGCCCTACTCTGTAGATCGATGCATCAGGCACTTAAAGGGGTATCCTGGGTGGGGTCCTACTATACAGTTCAGGGTGTCAGGCATTTGATGGGCCAGGCTTTCTTTGTTCAGCAGCAGATGCTGGCTGTGTGGGGAGACAGAGGCTATGGTGATGGCTCCACCCCCTACACGTGACTCAGCAGTATCGCCTTGCTTCCATGGCTGCCTGGCTTTCCTCCAGAGGCGTTTCCTCCCCCACTTCTCCTTGATCCATCTCTCCACAATCAACAAAAGCCCTCTCCCAGAGATTGCTCCACAATTGCTAAACTCCAGCTCCCAGATGCTGGGACTTCCAGGGGACCTGCATCCCTGTCCGAGGTATGTATGGCTGCAGCAAGGACTGTCTGATTCTCATTCCATTTAGGCCTCCACAGATCAGCTGTTTCACTCTCAGCCTTAAATGTTTCTCCTCTGACTCAGACAACTGCCCCATGTGGGAATTGGACCCCTGTTTCAGTTCCCCCACCTACCTAGGGCAGGTCCAGTCCTACTAACACTCCAGTTTTTCTCCCTAGTTCCTTCATCCTACTGAGTTTTGCGTGGTTCTATATATTGTTTCCCACTGGTCAGGTCCTCCTGTCTGCCCTCAGCTGGTGTTCTGCACGCACTTCTGTGTCTGAAGGTGTATTTTTGATGTATCCGTGGAGAGAGATGGACTCCACGTCCAGCTACTCCTCCATCATCTTGTTCAACCTCCCTGTAATATGTATATTTTTATTATTATGATACTCAGGGACATAATGGAACTATTAAGTATTTATTCAGTCTTAGTGGGCTAAGATATTATTGTGAATAAAATATTGAAAAGTGATGTTCTAATTCAAGGGTCCCTAACCCATGGGCTATGATACTGGTCTGTGGCTATTAAGGTACTGGGCCACACAGCAGGAGGTAAGTGGTAGGTGAGCAAGCAAAGCTTCATTTATATTTGCAGCCCCTCCCCATTGCTCACATTATCACCCAAGTTCTGCTTCCTGTCAGATCAGCAGCAGCAATAGATTCTCACAGGGGCTCGACCCCTACTGTGACCAATGCATGTGAGGGGTCTGGGTTGCACTCTTTATGAGAATCTAATGCCTGATGATCCGAGGGAGAGCTGGGGCAGTGATGCTAACACTGGGGACTGCCTACACATTCAGGTTACCACTGGGAAAGAGGTTTGACTGCACAGTGCTGTGCTTAGTCGCTCAGTCGTGTCTGACTCTTTGAGACCCCATGGACTGTAGCCCCCCAGGCTCCTCTGTCCATGGGATTCTCTAGGCAAGAATAATGGAGTAGGTTGCCAGGCCCTCCTCCAGGGGATCTTCCCAATCCAGGGATCAAATCCAGGTCTCTCACCTTGCAGGCAGCTTCTTTACCATCTGTGCCACAAGGAAAGCACAGAGACCATAATAAATCAACTGCTTGCAGACTCATATCAAAACTCTATCAGTGTGTGGCAAGTGACAAGTTGCATCTGGTGGCAGGCTCTAAGTCAGAATCCAACACTTTTCCCAGCTGGTGCATGATCACCTATCCCAGCTTTCAAAAGAATTTGAGCATTACTTACCAACCACAAAAGACCCTGTAAGTGGGAAGAATGGGTCCATGACTCATTTGTGAACAAACCAGGTGATCAGCTTTGTCCATGCTAGAAAAGGATCAACTCCTTGAGATTGGAAATGATGATGGTCTTAAAAGAATGTTTGAAACAACTTCAAATCTCCATACGTCCTGGATTAAAATCAGCATGGAATATCCTGAGACTGTCACAAAAGCAATGAAAAGTATGCTTCCATTTCCAACATCCTGTTTGTTTTGAAGCAGGGTTTTTTGCAGTGACAGCAACCAAAATGAGATTATGAAGTAGACTGGACACAAGCAAAACCCTTCAGTTGACACTATTTCCCATTACGCCCAGATGGGACCATCCAGTTGCAGGAAAACAAGCTCAGAACACACACTGATTTTGCATTATGGTGAGTTGTATCATTATTTCATTATATATCACATTATAATAATAACAGATATAAAGTACACAATAAATACAATGCACTCAAATCATCCTGAAACATCCCTCCCCACGGGATCATGGAAAAATTGTATTTAATGAAACTGGTCCCTGGTGCCAGAAGGTTGGGGACCACTGTACTAATTGATATTAGTTCAGAAACTCATAAATGTATTTGATAATGTTTCATTAAGAATACATGAATTATGTCCCACTCAGTATATAAACTAATAGCACTTTTAATAAACATATATTTAAGCTTAGGGGGGAAAAGAGTAAATTTTAACAGCTCTCATAAGAAAAATATTTTTTGCTATTCCTTTAATTTTCCATTAAATTAGAATGAGATGGATGCTAATAAACATTATGATAACATTTCATGATATATATGAGTCAAATCATTATTCTGTATACTCACACAGTGACATATGTCAACTACATCTCAATAAAACTGGAAGAAAAAATAATTCAAAGAAATAAACATAACCAGCAGGCAGAAAATCCAACCTATCAAAATTTGAGACAAATTTATAGCACTGAATGCATATGTTAGAAATGAAGAAATGTGTAAAGTCAATATCCTAAGATTTCTTCATAGAAAACCAGGAAGAGAGAAGCAAATTAAATTCTAAGTAAGCAGAAGAAAGAGAGAGAATTCAAATTACTAACATCAGAAATGAAAAAGGGCCCATATATACAGATTCTCTGAACATAAGAGTACAATGAATCAATAATATGGATAAGTCTTTGCTCACAAATATGATGATCTGGATGAAATAACTCCTTCAAAGACACAGCCTGACAAAATTCACACAGAAGAAACAGAAGTACACAATAGGCCTATGTAAAATTTTTTAAAATTTAATCAATAATTAATAACCTTCCAAAGCAGAAAACACCAGGGCTCTATTGATTCACCAGTGAATTCAACCAAATATTTAAGGAAGAAATTCTACTAATTCTCTACAGTCTCCTTCAGAAGATATGACATCAGCATTATCCTAATGCCAAAATCAGACAGAAACATTACAAGAAAGAAAATACAGACTGACACAGTTCATGAACACAAATGCAAAGACTTCAACAAAATATTACAAACTGAATCAAAGAAATAGAAAAAGAATGACACACCACAACCAAATTTTATTTAACCCATATAGGCAAGACTGATGCAACATTTGAATTTTTGTTACAAATGCAAATTTTCTCTAAAACATAGAAAAGAAAATAAATACATGAAATAAATGGACTGACTTAGGACCTATGAAGCAAGAAAGCTGTCAGAAGAACTATCAGTTACAATTGCCGCAAAAGTGAAATCCATGAACTGATGTATTTGGTAGAAGTATTTTGTGAGAAGGGTATATGACAGTACTTACCGTAAGTTTTCTTGTCAGAAGTAAATGCTGCATAGTCTTACTTCCCCTTGTCAGTATCTTGTGCTTTTGTTCCTATAGTAGCTATATTTCATGGCCCTGCAGTTGAGAAAAAAATCAAAAAAGAATATACAAAAATGCATACCCAAACACTGAACCACATCATCATAGTCTCCCACTTCAATTCAGACCCCAGATTCTATTTTGGGGTTTAACCTACAAACTTGACTTTCTATGAGGAACTAGAAATGGAACTTTCCCCAATCTTCTGGCTCCCTCTTAATAGTGCCGTGATGAAAAAAAAAAAAAAAATCAACATTAGAAAATGGTCAGTATGTTATCAATCGTCACTTTAACAGCACCCCAAAAATGACTGAAACACAAATTGGTAGAGTCAACATCAGCTAATTAGCTGTAATATTTCCAAAGAAATGTGACCATGAATGACTAGGTATTTTGTTTACTCAAGTTTGAGGGGCTTTCCTTTCCTTTGATGACAGATTCAAATGTTAAACTGTTTACATATTCATGTAATGACTTCAAATAGTAGCATAATTGATGCCAGGAGTGTTCATTGTTTTTTTTTTTACTTTGAAAATCCATAAAGTGTCCAATTTGCCATTGACTTATATAAGAAGAGAAGACAATCATAGCCTCCTACTTCCTGATAATCTTCTCAAGTTTCTATAAACTAGGAAAGAATAAATATTTATAAAATAGAAAAATACAAAAACTAGTGCAGCACTTTTTATGCATCTCCTTATTTACAACATATAAACCTTTATGTGACATACTGGACTGTGGCATAACTATTAGTGCACATTATGAAGCTGCATTTTTATATATTAATATGCTACTAAGTTTGGTGCATGTATATGAAATTTCACAACTCTTTAGAAATTAAAAATGGAAAAAAATAGCAGGTGAACTCTTATTTTGCTTTCTGGAATGAAAAGTGTTTAGTGAATTTGTGAAGAAAGAGCTTCTGTAGAAGACAAAAAGTGCTCTGACAGAATTGGGGGGAAATTATCCTAAACAACTGATTTTGTTTTATTCTAAAAAATGCATGGCTCTGTAAGTAAGAGGAAAGCAGATGAACTGAAGATCTGTAATCAAATCTCTCACAAAAAGTCTTATAAGCATGCTAAGTCACTTCAGTTGTGTCTGACTCTTTGTGACCCCATGGACTGTAGCCCTCCAGACTCCTCTGTCCATGGGATTTTCCAGGCAAGAATACTGGAGTGGGTTGCCATGCCCTCCTCCAGGGGATCTTCTCTTCTTACACTGGTCTGGACACTTTCTCAATCAGTTCAGTTCAGTAGATCAGTCGTGTCTGACTCTTTGCAACTCCATGGACGGCAGAATGCCAGGCTTCATTCAAAACAAAACAAAACAACAATGAACACCACTGGCATCAATTATTCTATTATTTGAAGTCATCACATGAATATATAAACAGTTTAAGATTTGAATCTGTCATCAAAGGAAAGGAAAGCCCCTCAAACTTGAGTAAACAAAATACCTAGTCAAGTATCTACTTTATTGACCTCTTCTTCCCTTCTAAGATTCCTCTTAGAGACATATACTGGAGAACATTTCTCCATAATAATGTAATAACTCACTTTTAAAAAACATGTGGAAGCTTACAAGCTATTTTATGATAAGAATGAAATAGCTACTTAGAATTTATGTCATGAATATTTTTTTCAATTGTCGAAAAATATTTGCCTCATGTCAGATGGCAGACAAACACCCCCAGTATTATCAGGTACTCCTCTTCAGTCTAGAAGCTCCTAATTGTCTGCTCACCCAGGAAAGTTAACACTCTGGCACTTGACTTGAATTTCTATTTGCCCATCCAGATCATTTGCAGGATCAAGATTATGATAAACAGCATCAAATAATTATTGTCAGCTTTCTAGCTTTCAGGGACGGATATGAAACTGGTAACAGTAAAAAGCACCTGTATTTTGCTGATTGACTGCCTCAGTACTGCTGCTGCTGCTGCTAAGTCACTTCAGTCGTGTCTGACTCTGTGCGACCCCACAGACGGCAGCCCACCAGGCTCCCCCGTCCCTGGGATCCTCCAGGCAAGAACACTGGAGTGGGTTGCAATTTCCTTCTCCAATACATGAAAGTGAAAAGTGAAAATGAAGTCGCTCAGTCCTGTCCAACCCTTAGCGATGCCATGGACCGCAGCCTACCAGGCTCCTCTGCCCATGGGATTTTCCAGGCAAGAGTACTGGAGTGGGGTGCTATTGCCTTCTCTGACCTCAGTACTATTTAGAAGTATTTTTTATGCTGAGGTTGGAAAATGTTGGGAAAGAGGAAGGAAAGGAGTTAGTTGTTCAGTCGTGTCTGACCTTTGTGACTCCATGGACTGTAGCCCCACAGGTTACTCTGTCCATAAGATTCTCCAGGCAAGAATACTAGAGTGGGTGTGAGTCCCTTCTCCAGGGGGACTTCCTGACCCAGCTCTTCCACATTGCAGGCAGATTCTTTAATATCTGAGTCACCAGGGAAGCCCTTAGGATGTTAGTTCACTTTAAACTAGTTGAGTCTAGAAAGCAATCTAATAGCTAATAGCTATACACACAGGTATAAGGGGATAGCTCATGTGGTTTTAATATGCATTTCCCTCATGATTACTAATGTTGAGTGCTTTTACATATTTGTTTAACTGTTTGTTAATAAGTTAGAATGTTTGCTTTTACTTCTTCAAATTCGCAAATATTTTAGACATTTAAAAGACTGAACCAAATTAATGCAAGCTAATTCTAAATTATCTTATGCATTTTTGACACAACTGCAAGTATTTAGACTGGTTTTTATTTTGGGGGGCTCCAAAATCACTGCAGATGGTGATTGCAGCCATGAAATTAAAAGATGCTTACTCCTTGGAAGGAAAGTTATGACCAACCTAGACAGCATATTAAAAAGCAGAGACATTACTTTGCCAACAAAGGTCCATGTAGTCAAGGCTTTGGTTTTTCCAGTTGTCATGTATGGATGTGAGACTTGGACTGTGAAGAAAGCTGAGCACTGAAAAATTGATGCTTTTGAACTATGGTGTTGGAGAAGACTCTTGAGAGTCCCTTGGAGTGCAAGGAGATCCAACCAGTCCATCCTAAAGGAGATCAGTCCTGGGTGTTCCTTGGAAGGACTGATGTTGAAGCTAAAGCCCCGATACTTTGTCCACCTCATGCGAAGAGTTGACTCATTGGAAAAGACCCTGATGCTGGGAGGGATTGGGAGCAGGAGGAGAAGGAGACGGCAGAGGATGAGATGGCATGGTATCACTGCCTCGAAGGATATGAGTTTGAGTAAACTCTGGGAGTTGGCGGTGGACAGGGAAGCCTGGCGTGCTGTGATTCATGGGGTCACAAAGAGTCGGACACGACAGAGACTGAACTGAACTGAACTGAATAATTCCTGAAACAAGTTTTAAATAGGTTTCCACTCTTCTTTACTTGTTTCTGCATATCTACACTTAACCATGATCAAATCTCTCTCACTTAAAAATGGAATTAAACTTTAAGCCCTGCAGAATGACATTAGCAAGACATTGGGATTAGAGATTCTCCTACTTGAATCCCTCATCAATAATAATAATTTGGTGGCCTTCAGTGAATAAAAACACCTGTGTGGAGAGTAAGGATCCTGGTAAGACACTGTGGAACCCTGGTAGAGCCCACGACAGCTTTAGAAGGCAGGTCCACGCCTAGGTGGCAGGCTCACTGACTATGTCCTGGCTACAAACCCAGAAGTAGCTTGTCCCACCCCATATAACCCTGGTCCTGCCCCTGGTACCATTCACCAACAGGCCCAGCAGGAATCACATCTCCCATTAGTGGGAATATAAAATGGAATAACCACTACAGGAAAGAGAAATGAGATTTCTAAAAAAAAAAAAAAAAAAAAACTGAAAACAGAACTATGATATTATCCAGCATTCCCACTTCTGTATATATATGTAGTGGTGGTCCCAGATGGAACTGAAGGTATAATAGGCCTTTCCCTCCCTGACTCCAGCCTATAGGCCCCATTGACAGAGACCCAAGCCATAACTGTCCTACTCAGCTGTTGGTTGGACCGCCCGGTGGGCCCTCCTCCCAACCAAGTGAGCGGCTGTCAACCAGCAACCTGTTACCAGCCCTGCTCTGCCACTGGCCAGGGCCACTGAAAGCCCCTCCCCTTCTCTCTATTGTATGCAAGAGGACCCTGAATCCTGACTGAGATGAGATGGTTCTTGGAAACTCTAATCTGCCATCTATTCAGTTTGCTGGCTTTCTGATTAAAGTCATCATTCCTTGCTCCAAAACTCTTCTCCTGATTCATTTGTCTGTCATTCGGCAAGTAGAATGAGCTTGGGCTCAGTAACATACACATATATGTAACATACATACATATATATGTGTGTTTTATATATATATATATATATATGTATATATATATACACACACACATACACAAAGGAAATAGAATTCGCGTCTCAAAAAGATATCTGTACTCTCATGTTCATTCCACCATTTTTCACACTAGCTAAGACACAGAAACAATCTAAAGGTCTATTAGTGGATGAATGGATAGAAATAAGGAACACACATAATATTATTTGGCCATATAAAGGATACCTTGATATTTATGCCAGCAGATGAAACTGGAGGACATTATTCTAAAAGAAATAAGCTAGACATAGAAAGATAAACACTGCATGATCTCACTTATATACAGAATATTATAAAGTTGAAGTCATAAAACCAGAGAGCATAATGGTGTTGCTCATTATGAGCTGAAGGATGGAGGAAATGGGGAGATGTTGGCCAAAGGATGCAAATTTTCAATTATAAGTTGAATAAGTTGTAGAGATCTAATGCAGAACATGGTGATTATAGTCAACAAAGCTGAAATATATACATTTCAAAGTTGCTAACATCTTAAAATGTTCTCATCACAAAATGAAGTAATAATTATGTGACATGGTACAGGTCTTATCTAATGCTACGGTGGTAACCATATTGCAATATATAAATGTATCAAATCAACACATTGAACATCTTAAACTTGGTGACTAGGTGATAATTCTATATTGTATACTTGAAATCTGCTAAGAGAGTCGATCTTATATTTTCATCAGACACATACACACTCATCATAAAACTATGTGCGAAGGTAAATGTTTTAATAAACTTGATTGTGGTAGTCATTTTACAATGTATAAATATACTGAATCATCATTTTATACATTAACAATTTAAAAATCCTAATTAAACTCATGTTTCCTTCCAAGTAACTCCTCATTTGCCATCTCCTCACTTATCTATGTTGTTGTTTAGTAGCTACCTCATGTCCAATTTTTTATGACCCCATGAACTGCAGCAAACTAGGCTTCCCTGTCCTTCACTATCTTCTGAAGTTCACTCACCTATAGGGCATATCTAATAGAATAGATTAAGTTCTACTTAGGATTACATGGATCCTATTTGATAGTTACAATATAAACTGTTTCTCATCGCCACAGCTGCAGAAACAGCTCTGCCTCCTGTATTCCACTCTATAAAATGACACCTCTCCAACCACTTGCTCATTTTCAAAATCTGGGATTTAAAGTTGGCTCCTCCCCATCAACCCCATTCCCTGAGCAATCAACTACAATCAATGTGTTTTAGATCGAAACAGTTATTTCCATCCTCACTACCAGAGTTTAGAAGAGTCATCTGATGTTCTCTAACTAGTTTCCCTGACTCCTGGTTTGTCCCTTCTTTCTTCACTATTCTCAACTCAGCAGCCATATAATCCTCTTGAAAATAAGTTTTAATGTTGGCATGTCATTTCTTGGGGCTTCCCAAGTGGCGCTAGTGGTAAAGAATCCATCTGCCAATGCAGGAGACAGAAGAGACATGGATTCAATCCCTGGGTCAGGAAGAGTCCCTGGATTAGGAAATGGCAAACCACTCCAGTATTCTTGCCTGAAGAATCCCATGGACAGAAGAGCCTGGCGGACTAGGGTCCATAGGATTACAAAGAGTCAGACAGGACTGAAGTGACTTAGCACACACACATGACATTTTTTTATACGTCTTCCCATTGCCCTCATGATAAAATCTAAAATTCCATTCAAATCTTGTTAATTCCTTAGCTCTGATCTCCCTTGTTGCTAGCCATTCCCCACTCTTAATCCATGCTCCAGATGTATTAACATGTTTTCAAACTCAGACTTTGCGATTGAAGCATTTCTTCTTCCCACTCCACCTAAACTAGATACCATCTAACCTTCAGTCTAATGCCAGTTTAAATAACATTACTATAGGTACTCTTATATTAATATGCTTATTGTGCAACTCACTGCATTTCCCTCTTGATCATATTTGCCACACTTCACTTTAATTATATATTTAGTTGTTTGTAATCCCCACTAGATTACAATGTCAGAGAAGAAAGAAGTGAGAACCTCTTTTATTTATTGCCATATCTTTAAATATTTGGGACAAACATTCAATAAATCTTTTTTGGTACATGAGTAAAGGAAAAGGTGACAAAACTTTGTGTTAGGAAAGATGTTCATGAATGAGAGTGGAGATGTGTGTACACGGAGCTATAGAAAAATTTTATTACATCTTTAGATGAATTCAGCACAAAACACCATATGTAGATTATCACTTGCTCTCAAAACCTAAAATAAAAGATAGGAAAATAATAACAAAAAATGAAGCAACAATGTAAAATAAGATAAGGTGACTACACAATCCTGGTGTTTCCAAACATTTCATTTGTTCTGTTTTTTTCCAGTTAAAACTGGAAACCATTTTGATAATCTGGTAGATCAGATTTTAAGGCTACACATGATTGTTTTAATATCAAATATGTTCTGTATTTACATGGATGCTTGTTAACTTTTCTGATTCACTAAGGCACCTTTATTTACCTTGGAGATTCAACAGATTTGAACAGTGTGCTATGACAATAGTTAGACTAGCTTCAGTGATTATGCTTCTTTACTTATTAAATACAAAATTAGAATTTATAACCATTTCAGAGTCATAAAATATGGTAACAATAGGAAGATAAGAAAATGAATTTTATAAAAAATATCCTTTAAAATATATATATATTTTTTTAAAGCTGAAAACTTAATTAAAAAGTTTTTAGAGTTCTACTATATATCCATGCTGGCTTCCCTTTTAGCTCAGTGGTAAAGCATCCACCTGCCAATGCAGTAGACATGAGATTGAACCCTGGATCAGGAAGATCCGCTGCAGGGGGAAATGGCAACCCACTCTAGTATTCTTGCCTGGGAAATCCCAAGGAAAGAGGATCACTGGTGGGTTACAGTTCTTGGGGATGCAAAAGATTCAGACACGACTTCGCAACTAAACAACAACATATATCCATGCACACACATATACAAAGACAGTACAACTTGTTTTTCATGGGGTTATATTTACATGGAAGCAACCCACTCCAATGTTCTTGCCGGGAGAATCCCAGGGACGGCGGAGCCTGGTGGGCTGCTGTCTATGGGGTCGCACAGAGTCGGACACGACTGAAGCGACAGCAGCAGCAGCAGCAGCCAGGATCAAACAGGATAGAGAAATATAATGACATATGACCAGTGTTTAGTCATTAAAGTTTGTTTGTCAGTTTGATTATTAAACCAGACCCACTAAACAGTGTTATGGAAACAAACTGTTTACCATAGAAACTAGAGTTTACACAAATGTGGCAAAGATAGAAAAACAAAAGTGTCAAAGTAGCCAGTCAGAGATACTTTGTATACTATTTGATCCTGGCTGTTATATATAAACTTAATCTCATGAGAAAAATCACTAACCATAATAACCTTAAACAACATGTCTGACTGTCCAGTCTGTGAAGAAGGGTTTCATATTGACATCTGAGAAACCTGATACCTTTGAGGAAGCTGCAGTCAAATGTCAGGTAGAGGTTGGTTTGTGTTACTAGTGAATGGTGCGTGGGACCAGGGACTGGAAAGACAAGGTGGACCAAGCCTTTTGAGCACATCTGCCTTGGTGTATCACCCAGTCTGCCCTTCCTGACCATCTAAGAATAACAGCTGCCTCTTCACTTTTACCGTCTAAACATTGTATATGTTAATGTTTTGGCCAGTTTCAACCCAGAACAATATGGGAAAGAGAACTTGCGAAAACAAAGTTCCTAGACCTAGATGAATTATTATGAGCATTTCTGAACAAAAAGTAAAGTCCTGCTACAAAAAGAAAGAAAAATAGTTCAATGGAAAATGGGAGAAGAAACAGCTCTTATTTTTTATGGAACAAAATTTAATTTTGGCACACCAACTTTAATCTCATCAATGTGGTCATAAAAATTTCCTTAGGTTGATTTCAAATGCCAGTACTTTTTGCGTAAACTACAGATAATTCATTAGCCATTTTATCTTTTTTTCATTTAACTACTATTTAGTTCATTCAAGAAATGTTTAGTATTTGTGTATCAAACATGTATAGGGGATGCAAGTATAAACAAAAGGGCAGAATTTCTTCATTCAACCAAATTAAGTGGAAAGAGAAAAATAATAAAGAAATACAAATGCAAGTTTGTTACAGTGATACAAAAAAGATAAGACTGGATAAGGAGTTTGAACATGAGAGGGACTAACATAGCAGTTTTACAGAGTGGTGAAAGAAAAGCTCTCAGATATGATATCTCACTGGAGAACCATAGCAAAGGAGCAAGTAAGCTCTATAGATATCTGGTAAAGGAGCACTTTCACCAAAGAGGGGGGCAAGAGCTGAAGCACCAAAGGCAGGGATATTTTTTAACATTGTTTGTGGCTCAGCTGGTAAAGAATCCGCCTGCAGTGTGGGAGACCTGGGTTTGATCCCTGGGTTGGGAAGATCCCCTGGAGAAGGGAAGGGCTACCCATTCCAGTATTCTGGCCTGGAGAATTCCATGTGGTCATAAAGAGTCAAACACAACTGAGCAACTTTCACATCACACACTTATTTCTTCAAAACAATAATGTGGTTCGCTACTAGGAAGAAGGTAATGGAAAGATAATAAAGATGGAATAAGAATGTGATAAAGAAACACAGGAGGCAGACAGTGCTGCCTTTGGAGTCCATGTTATGAAGTATGGAATATTTGAAACATGTACCTGATATTGTCAAGACTTTTATTTTAAAAAGATTAGTCTAGTTACTATGTGGAAAATGGAAAGATTGGGTTTGCCAAGTATAGCAGGAAAGTTGGTTTGTTTGCCTGCTTAGTTGCTCAGCTGCATCCAACTCTTTGTGACCCCATAGACTGTAGCCTGCCAGGCTCCTCCGTCCATGGGATTCTCCAGGCAAGAATACTGGAGTGGGTTACTATTTCCTTCTCCAGGGGATCTTCCTGACCCAGGGATGGAACTTGTGTCTCCTGTGTTGTAGGTGGTTTCTTTGCCACTGAGCCACCAGAGAAGCCCTGAATGGATCTAAATATATCCCATAAAGACCTGGAATTAAGCACTCCAGACTCCAAATTATTTTTAATAGGCCCAAAATTCAGGTTTGTAGATAGATATCAAATAATTTGCAAAATAAGATTTTAAGGCTAAAAAAAAAAATTTTAAGACTTAATACCCCTATTGATGATATTTTATTTAATTAGGCAGTACATACTGCTTTATTTTTCCTCTCTAAAGAGAAAAAGTACACAAAATGGGAATTAGCTTAGAAAGAGTACAGTATATGTCCCTTTTTATTTAAAAAATGTATTTATAATTTTAAATAATGGAAGCTAAAAATGTTATATCTGTTATGGTTTGTGTCCTCTATATAAAACCCCAGAGCTAGCAAATCCAAAAGCATTGTCCCTATCTCTTGTGAAATATATCTTGGCACTAAATATAAGGGTTAAAAATAATAAAATAGAACCTAGCTATGATTTTTACATCTTTTGTTATTCACCAATAGTAGTTTAATAAATATATCTTATATTTTAATTAGACTTTCCACTAGGTTTCCAAGCCACATGGAACAATTTTGACTTTTCCACTGATGTCAATTATCCAAGTTAAAATCCACCTTCTCTTCTGTGGTATTTCAAATATGGTATAACTGGTGAAAATGAAAGCAGCTGAGGTTATTGTTAATTCAGCTGTCTTTATACTAGACTAATTTGCAGAGATTTATTATCAATCCTAGACTATAGCATAATTTTAATGTAATGCCTGCAGTTTTGTGGTTTATGTTTAATTGCATAGAAGTGGACCAGTAGGATGAATTAAACAGCTGTGTTTTCTGGTTGAGATCACTGTTAATAAAATTATGAGTTTCTAAAATACCTTGTCAGATTGTAGTAAATTGAACTAGTTTTTCAGTTTACATGATCCTTTGAAAATTTATTGCTTTGAACTTTAAAAAGTATGTGTGACAAGGCTCTACTTAAACTTAAAAGAAAGCAAGCAATGACTGCTCACACAGTGTTCCTGATGAGCCTCATCAAAAGTGACTCATTTAGAAAGAAAAGGTAGCTTCACTACCTCCTACCTCATTAAGACTGAAACAGTGGCACAGGAATCTATCAAGCCCCCATCCTATTATCATCTGTCTGAAAACTACAATGGTTGATATGAAATATAAGTAGAGTAAAAATTGGCAGATAGAGATAATATATCTAATCATTGTTGCATACCCTAAATTGCTTCTTTTGTCAAGGTATAAAAAGTACTGCACAGAAAGAATTATCCAGAAAAATATATTGAAGTAATTGTTTACACTTTCCTTTGCACAGACCAATCCCTAAAGCTGTAATTAAACTCCTAAATGTATAAAACCCCAATAACTCTCACAAACACATATGACACAAACAAGGCAAAATAGGTATCAATGTAAAGTATAAGCATACACCATTTACTATTTGAAAAAAAATATAAATCAAAGTCAACTCTCAATATAAAACATTATTTAAAAAGTTGACTAACTTCAATAATTTTAAATGCCCTCAAGTGAAATCCATACTTCTGAAATAGAATAAGGGTAATTCTCTCTTTTCCCCACACTCTCTCCTTCCAATACACACATACCTGATGCTAGTCATGACATAGCTGTCCCTTAGTTTTCTGTTTCTAAATATATATATAATATATCTACATATATAAAACACACACACATATATGCTTATATCTTTCCTGTGTGCCTAAACCACCTTGAATAAAACACATAAATAAAGTTAAAAGAGAAATGATCACATGGAAAAAAATCTACTTGCAACATATATTACACCAAAGACTTAATTTTCTTACTATATATTTAAAAGACTCCTAAAATTAGTAAGAAAAACACCGAAATCCTGAGTGAAAAATAGGCAGAGGAGAAGAGATGGATACCAGAAGAGGAAAAAACAAAATGTGTCTTAAATATATGAAAAGCCAAGATCTCCTGGAATAGGAAATGGTAACCCACTTGTGTTCTTGTCTGGAAAATTCCATATACAGAAGAGCCTGGTGGCCTACAGCCCATGGAGTCACAAAGAGTCAAACAGGCCTAAGTGACTGAGCAGGTCAGGTGTAGGAAGGGAGCTTTCTCTTCCCCCACTGCCCCGAATCTCCCGTTAGTAGATAGTGTCTTAAGTTCCTCCTTCAGTTCTCCTGTGTTGGCGTAGTTTCCTCCCTTCCAACATGAGGCTTTAATAACATCTATTTTTATCTAGCAAATATATATCAATTCAGTCAATTCGTTCTGCCCTGTCGTTTCAAGCTCCACCTTGGATTCCAAAGATCTTTCTCATAGCACATACCATTTCTCAGAGAGAACTCTAGGCTAACCTTGCAGGCCTTAATATCCTATAACACGGAAATTTCAGATCTTTAGTATTACAGAGTACTGGAGGAACACGTTTTCACCCTCCTGGAAATGGGCAGCTCTGGATCTGGCTGTGTCCTAACAGACTCCTTCACTTAGTGATAGAAAATAGAAGAGACTTACAGACCTGGGAAAGAACTCTGGAGATCAGCAAATCTTCCCCATTTGCCCTCCTCCTTTTCTTGAAACAAGCTGCCCGGAGGGCCCCATATTCAGGTCTCCTCCTTGGGAGACGGGCTCTGTGGGAGGGAGTCCTGACCAGACCCAGGCTGGAGAACGATGAACTTGGGCTCCAGCAGACTCCCCGCGGTCGGCTCATTCATACTCCCAAAGCAGCACTTCCCACTGGAATTTGCTAGAGCCCTTGGTCTCCTCTGGCTCTGGGAAATTTTGACTCTACTCACTCAAAGAACCAAATACACTCAAGTTTCTCTCAAAAGCAGGCAGATAACATTTTAAAATCAAAAGTATATATAACATAGATCACCAACAAGGACCTCCTCTACATCACAGGGAAATATACTCAACATTTAGTAGTAATCCATAAGAGAGGAGAATCTGAAGAAGAATGTATATGTGTGTGCATGTATAACTGAATCATTGTGTTTTACACCTGAAACACGATATTGTACATCAACAGTACTTCAATTAAAAAAGCACGTCTTATTACAATCTACGATATTGCTATGATTGCACTTTAGTCCTAAATTCTCACCCTCACTTGTTTATCATATACAATGAAAATTTCTATATGAATTGTCCCACCTGTGCAGTTTTAATGCTATTTCATAACCAATATATTTCTCACAAATGTAAAAACTATCATGTACTTTTGCTGAGTTCAATTTTTTAAAGCAATTTTTTTTTTTTTGTCAATTTGTCAAAACAGACTATTAGTGTTAACCAAGTCAAATCAAATTTAAATGAATTTAGACAGCTTAACACAGGAATATATTCATATGCAAAGCACAAAATGGTCAAATCAGATAGAGAAGTTAACATAAGAAGTTTTGGAGAAAGAAAATCACATCAACTGCAACTTAACCTAATTGACTGATTTTAAATCACTTTTATTTCAAAGTTAGATTTCATCTTCCAAGGATAGCTTTATTTCAACATACAAATCAGAGCCCTTCGAATCTTTTTTTTCTCCCTTTTTCATCTGTTTTTTTTTAATCCACTGGGTGGGTAAATTTCTGTCTGGCAAGATTTCATTATCTTCTGCTTTGATTAGGAATCATTACAATTTGTAGTACTTTCTTTACCTCCTTTGAAAGGACTTCAATTTTGTTGGTTTAATAAATATGCTAATATCTGTTACAGGAATAAAACTCTAAGGGGATTAGAGCAGGTTTTAGTATGAAGAAGATGTGTTATTTTACTTTTCTTCCCATTATATATTGTAAATTTCTAAAGGGAGAGGCTGCCTAGAATTTTTTAATAATTCTTACAGAGTCAACAGCAGTCATTTTTATTATATTTAACAATAAGAACAATTTTTGTTGAATGGCTAGTGTGTAATGAATGCTAAGTGTCCCCACTGAAGGCATGTCAAAATGTCTCTCAATACTAACACCAAAAATCTGAGCAATTACCGCTAAGGACTGACTATTCTGACTACTAATATGGGGTAGTGTGAATGGGACTTGAAATCTGTATTTGATAAATTGCTAAATGAAGTTTGAGATATTGATGCCTAAGGCATCAGTTCATTAAGATGAATATGATTTATCTAGGTAATGTGTGTACAGGGCCCAAAGAAATGTGAATAATTATATCTGTTCTGTCTATAATATTCATAATTCATTTTTATCAACATCTTTGTTCAGTTCCCATGACTTTCTTCTGCACAAATTCTACCCATTTTCCTTTTTTCTTTTATCCTTTCTTATTTCATATTGATTTGCTGATATCATTTATATACATATATGTGAAAAGCTATGCATATATTGGTTACAATTGAGAATTTGGAAGTTTGGACCACTACCTGCATCTGAATCTCAGCTCTGCCATGCATAATCACTGTGCCCCTGGGCAAATTCTTTAACATCCCAATGCTTCAGTTTCCTCATACATAAAATAGGATAGATAATGGTATCAATCACGCAGGGGAAATGTGATGGTAAAAATCATTAGTGCATGCAAAATGCATAGAAAGAAATTTGCACATAGTAAACTGCTTATAAGTGTCTGCTATTATGTTATTGGATAATAGACACTAATTTTAGTAGCATGCATTGGTGCAGAGTCTCTTCAGTCATGTCTGACTCTGAGATCACATGGACTGTAGCCCACCAGACTCCTCTGTCCATGGAATTCTCCAGGCAAGAATACTGGAGTGGGTTGCCACACCCTCCTCCAGGGAATCTTCCTCACCAGGGATCAAGCTCAAGTATCCTGTGTCTCCCGCATTACAAGTGGATTCTTAACTGCTGAGCCATCGGGGAAGTCCAATTTTAGTGGCAGTCTGCCACCAACTGCTGTCTAAAAAAGCTATCAAACACCTTTTTTATATTTCAACAGCTGCCTGAATTGTGGCTCTTGCTTTCCCAAACTGAAACCCTACGTTTCTCATCACCTTTCCTGCTAGCTTGCAGACATGTGACAGGTTCTGCCAGTCTGGTGCAGCCCTGTGAATCTCTGATTCATTTGTAAGTCACATCAGAAAACCAGCCAGATACATGGCATCCAACTTGCTGGAGCACAGAGAAGCAAGGGCAGTGAGTCTATGAGGCTGACAACAATGGAGACCTTTTGTTCTTTAGAGATACACCTAAAGGCATTTGGAATGGTCCAGAGTTTGATGCACTATTTTAAGTATCCCACAATACAGACTCTAACAAACCTAGACTGTCCTGGACTTCTGGTAATAGAACTGTTAACACTTAACACAGGAAGTTTGGGAAGGCACCCAAACCTACATATGACACATGCTTAGGCTGACTTCAGGGGTGCAAGCTGTGAGACCTGAGTTTGTTGTGAGGTTACTGTTTAGTCGCTCAGTCGTGTCTGACTCTCTGCAACCCCATGGACTGTAGCCCTCAGGCTCCTCTGTCCATGGGGTTTCCCAGGCAAGAGTACTGAAATGGGTTGTCATTTCCTTCTCCAGGGGATCTTCCTGACCCAGGGATCACACCTCCTGTCCCCTGCATTGGCAAGCGGATTGCTTACCCCTGAGCCACCAGGAAGGCCCTATTGGGAGATGGTTTAAAACAAATAAACAAATATGTCAGTGTCTTGCACCCGGGTGTGCTAAATAAGTCCATGACAGGATCAAGTATGTTTTCCTTAGTAAGGAATAGAAATGTTGTGAAAGTGATGAAGGGATGAGCATAACATCAGAACCTGAATTTTAAAAGAAAGCTTTTCTGAGTAACTAAACAATTTCAAAACTAACACAATAAGTTAAATGGCTATGGCAGCCCTTTCTTAGTTGGGAATGAAGTAGTGGGAGGTCAGAGTTTTAGTCACTCAACCACTTAGTCCTGTGGTATGGTCTGGGAATTGTTCCTTGAAGCTTATTAGTGTTACTTGATAAATACCTCCTGCTTAAATCTATGAGAGTGGAGTCTATTGAGTTAAGAGTAGGGAGGGTGACCAATATAGTAATTGACTTCAGGGGAAATTTCAGGCATTCAGCATTCAGAAAAGGGGAGAGGTTGGGATTTTGAAATGGGTCATCTCATTGAATGAATCTGAAGTCACTAAGGAGAGAATGGATTAGTATTAGAGGATGAATGGGTTTCCCAGGTAGCACTAGCAGTAAGGAACCTACTTGTCATTGCAGGAGATCTGAGAAATGCAGGTTCAATCCCTGGGTCAGGAAGATCCCCTGGAAGAGGGCATGGCAACCCACTCCAGTATTCTTGCCTGGTGGGCTACAGTCCATAAGGTTGCAAAGAGTTGGACACAACTGAAGTGACTTACCACGTGGCACAGCAAGGAGGAATGCTGGTATTCCACAACATGTAATGCCAAAGCACTGACTTGATCACTCAGAATGAAGAGTGTATTAATCTTTTGAGGATTTGGGGTTTACCACTGACACCATTTTAATGGGTTTCAAAAACACCAGGGCTCTTTTGTATATAGATTGCTTCCAGCAGTCCCGAAGAGCTTAAAAAATAATTTAACATCTCAAAGTTTCAAATTATTGCTTTGGCCATTATCAGATAAATAAGAGTCTTAAGACATGCTTAAAACTTTTTTTTTTTTAATTTTGTCATTTAACAACAGGGCTTTCACAACACAGAACCTGCTGTTGTCAGCACTGAGTTTCAGGTAGAATCCACAACTGCTTTATGCCTCTTTCCTTAACCATTTATTCATTCAACAGGTATCTCTAGCCAACCATATGAAAAGCACTAATACAGATGCTGCATCATATAAATTAAAGAAATAGGTGAGTTTTCTGCTTTCAAGCATCAGAAAATAGATAAGAGTACAGGTGTTAATAATAAAAATGAATCTGGCTAGAGAAACCAGGATGATGGGGTAAAGTTTTATGGAAAATGATCAGGGAATGCCCTGTGATAGTCTTGCATACTCTGCAAAGCAGACACCAAGATGAGATTAGATGAGCAAGAGATTTATTAAGGAAAATATCTGTGAAGACATTAGGAGGCAGAGCCAAGAAGGTAGAGAGTGCTTTCAAACTACCTATGAAAGATAGGGCCAAGGAAGAATATTTGATTTTTTCAAAATCTTAGGTTATAGCAGTTTTTTTGTTCATTTGTTTGTTTGTTTTTAAGTATGCTGAGCAGACGTCTTTCTCTAGCCAAAGTCAGCTATATAAGGAGTTTCTCATTCTGTTGGAAGGCCCAGCAGAGAGAATCCCAAATTCCCAGACCCTCGAACTCGACCAAAGTGTCCTCCTCTGGCAGAAACAGCTTCTCCCATTGCCCAGGGAGTCTCTTTCTGGCTTGACTAAAAATTTTGAATGCTCTCACGTTAGGAAGTGACAAAGAGAAGGTACCCATTCCCTGGTGGCTCAGATGGTAAAGAATCTGCCTGCAATGCAGGAGAACTGGGTTCAACCCCTGGGTCAGGAAGATCCCCTAGAGAAGGGAAAGGCTACCCATTCCAGTGTTCTTGCCTAGAGAATTCCATGGACAGAGGATCCTGACAGGCCACAGTCCATGGGATCGCAAAGTCAGACACGACTGAATGACTACACTTTCACTTTCCGTGCAAGGAATGGGGTTGACTGGGGGAGGTAATTCCAGGAAGCTGGATGGTAGAGCAGGAAGAGTAAGACACGGAGGAAAGTAAGCTTATTAAGGGCAGACTGATGAAGTTATTACCATAGGCAACGTGGGGTCTGTCCAGCAGGAACTTTAAAACATGTATAGGATGCTTTCTAGAGTTTCCCATTTGAAGAGAAGGAGACTAAGGAATTTACATCATCTTCCATTATTTATTGGTTGAGTAAGGATGGGTAAGAATAGTAGAAGATGAAGTAAGAGAGATTTAAAAGACGGAGGAGGTCACAAACGGCCTCACAGGTCATTCATTGCAAGGACTTTGACTTTTATTCTGAATGAAATGAACAGAAATTGCAGGACTTCACCAAGAGATGAGTGATAAGAGTTAAAAGGTGTCATCCAAAGCTGTTCTATCATTCTTCTGGTTCAGTGAGACCAGTTTTCATACATTTCTGTTTTCAAGATTTTCATCAACTACTGAATGTCATGTGAATTTTTGTCTTTCTATGTTAAAAAAGTGAATGGATGACTATAGTTCCTAGCCATGCTTATTTTTCTAAATGAAAATATAGTATCCAACTCTTTGTGACCCCATGGACTGGATCTGGTCATCTGTCTGGAATTGGTTCTCAGTTTACAGCTGATTCTCTACTATGTCATAAGAGTATCTATTCTCTTGTTGTTAAGAGCCACAGCAGACTCTTAACACCACGTACATGGAAACAATGGAAACAGTGACAGAGTTCATTTTCTTGGGCTCCAAAAACACTGTGGATGGTGACTGCAGTTATGAAATTAAAAGATACTTACTCCTTGGAAGAAAAGCTATGATGAACCTAGACAGCATATTATAAAGCAGAGACATTACTTTTCCAACAAAGGTCCATATAGCGAAGGCTATGTTTTTCCCAGTAGTCATGTATGGATGTGAGAGCTGGACCATAAAGAAGGGTCAAAGAATTGATGCTTTCAAACTGTGGTGTTGGAAAAGACTCTTGAGAGAGCCTTTAACTACAAGGAGATCAAATCAGCCAATTCTAAAGAAAATCAATCCTGAATATCCCTTGGAAGGAGTGATGATGAAGCTCCAATAATTTGGCCACCTGATGTGAAGAGCCAACTCATTTGAAATGACCCTGTTGCCGGGAAAGATTGAAGCCAGGAGGAGAAGGGCATGAAGAGGATGGTTGGATAGCTTCACCAACTCAATGGCATGAGTTTGAGCAAACTCCAGGATGTGGTGAAGGACAGGGAAGCCTGATGTGCTGCAGTCCGTGGTGTCACAAGGAGTTGGATGTGACTGAGTGACTGATCAGCAATGCCACATACATTCTCTTGGCTACATCCTTTGAGAAATTCTGCCTTTCCTACATGAAAAGCTGAGATTAATCAACCTGTTTCCCTCCCCAGAAAATAAAAGACCCAGAGGCTATTAAGTAACTTTCTTAGTCCCTTTATTTTAAGCTGGGGTCTTCTAACTTACATAACTCACTTTAAAGAGAACAGCATCGAAACATGTATATTATCTAGGGTGAAACAAATCACCAGCCCAGGCTGGATGCATGAGACAAGTGCTCGGGCCTGGTGCACTGGGAAGACCCAGAGGAATCGGGTGGAGAGGGAGGTGGGAGGGGGGATCAGGATGGGGAACACATGTAAATCCATGGCTGATTAATGTCAATGTATGGCAAAAACCACTATAATATTGTAAAGTAATTAGCCTCCAACTAATAAAAATAGATGAAAAAAAAAAAGCTTTTGTAGGCTATCTAGGTGTCAGGTAACAGACCACTGTACTTGAAAAAAAAAAAAATTCCCTATTTGTTTTCCAGACAGATTTTTCTCTGTTTTTAACAGAGCCAGGTGGTTAAATCTTTAGAGGTCTTAACAAAGGGTCTAGAAGTCAGCACCTTAGATTTGATCTGATGCCATGCCTATACTTTGATCATCATGACCCTGATGCCAAGTTTCATTGGCAAAGCTTTGGGTTTCATTTTCCAGTTTTTAAAATTTATTTTAAAGAATCTGTCCTTTAGCTGAAGACAAACAGTTTTGCTTTGCAGCTGATCACATTCTGGCCCATTTACATTCCCTCTAAATTCTTCTTGTAAACTGCATCATTCTCCCTTTAGCTCATCTGTCTCTTCCTGGAACCTATTTATTTCAGGCAGTTAAAAGAAAGCAATAGATATTTTTAACCTTATGCCTAGAAATCATATTATGGGATTTCCCTGGTGGTGCATCACCCACCTGCCAGTGCAGGGGACATGGGTTCAATCCCTGGTCCAGGAAGATTCCACCTGCCACAGAGCAACTAAGCCTGTTCACCTCTGAGCCCGAGTCTATGGGCCGTGAAAAGAAAAGCAATGGGAAGATCGAGCCACACAACGAAGAGCAGCCCCTCCTCACTGCAGCAGGAGACAGACTGCACGAGGGGATAAAGACCCAGCATAGCCAAAAGTGAAATAAATAATTTAAAAAATCAGGTAACCAATGACATGTCCATTTCTGTTCCATGTTATTGTAGCTGACAGCTTTGCCCTTTTTCTCATCATGGCATTTACCTGACACCTTTCAGTATAAACAGAGTTTGCTTAATATTTTTTTCCAGGCTTTGCTAACAACACACTTTTCTACCAACTATGGAAGTTTATTGACTAACATGATCACACACTATAGGTGGGAATTAAGACAATGTTAGCCACAGGGTCAGGGGCACTGAATGCAGCGGTGCATGCATGGGACATTTACTCCCTCCATAGTTTGTCCTGAGGTCAAGCAACAGGAAGGAGACATAGCCCCGGCCATCAGCAGAAAGTTGGATTAAAGATTTACTGAACATGACCCCGCCCACCAGAAGGAGACTCAGTTTCCCCCTCAGTCAGTCTCTCCCATCAGGAAGCTTCCATAAGCCTCTTATCCTTCTCCATCAGAGGGCAGACATAATAAAAATCACAAACACAGAAAACTAACCAAACTGATCACGTAGACAACAGCTCAATGAAACTATGAGCCATGCCGTGTAGGGCCACCAAGATGGATGGATCACGGTGGAAAGTGAAGTGAGGTCACTCAGTCGTGTCTGACTCTTTCCAGCACCAGGGGCTATGGCCCACCAGGCTCCTCCATCCATGGAATTTTCCAGGCAAGAGTACTGGAGTGGGTTGCCATTTCCTTCTCCAGGGGATCTTCCTCACCCAGGGATAGAGCCTGGATCTCTCGCAATGCAGGCAGATGTTTTCCTGTTAGAGCCGCCAGTGAAGTCCATAGTCATGGCCCAGAGTTCTGACAAAACGTGGTCCACTGGAGAAGGGAATGGCAAACCACTTCAGTATTCTTGCCTTGAGAACCCCATGAACAGTATGAAAAGGCAAAAAGATAGGACACTGAAAGATGAGCTCCCCAGGTCGGTAGGTGCCCAGTATGCTACTCTAGATCAGTGGAGAAGTAACTCCAGAAAGAATGAAGGGATGGAGCAAAAGCAAACACAACACCCAGCTGTGGAGGTGACTGGTGATGGAAGTGAAGTCTGATGCTGTAGGGAACAATATTGTATAGGAACCTGGAATGTTAGGTCCATGAAACAAGGCAAATTGGAAGTGGTCAAACAGGGGATGGCAAGTGTGAACATTGACATTTTAGGAATCAGTGAACAAAGATGGACTGAAATGAGTGAATTTAACTGAGATGACCATTATAACTACTACTGTGGGCAAGAATCCCTTAGAAAAAATGAAGTAGCCATCATAGACAACAAAACAGCCTGAAATGCATTACTTGGATGCAATCTCAAAAATGACAGAATGATCTCTGTTCTTTTCCAGGCCAAAGCATTCAGTATCACAGTAATCCAAGTCTATGCCCCGACCACTAATGCTGAAGAAGTTAAAGTTGAATGGTTCTATGAAAACCTACAAAAACTACTAGAACTAACACCCAAAAAAGATGTCATTTTACTTATAGGGGACTGAAATGCAGGGTAGGAAATCAAGAGCTACCTAGAGTAACAGGCAAATTTGGCCTTGGAGCACAGAATGAAGTAAGGCAAAGGCTAACAGAGTTTCACCAAGAGAACACACTGGTCATAGCAAACACCCTCTTCCAATAGCACAGGAGAAGACTCTATACATGGACATCACCAGATGGTCAACACCGAAATCAGATTGATTATATACTTTTCAGCCAAATATGGAGAAGCTCTATACAGTCAGGAAAAACAAGACCAGGAGCTGATTGTGGCTAGATAATGAACTCCTTATTGCCAAATTCAGACTTAAATTGAAGAAAGTAGGGAAAACCACTAGACCATTCAGGTATGACCTAAATCAAATCCCTTATGATTATACAGTGGAAGTGAGAAATAGATTCAATGGACTAGATCTGATAGAGTGCCTGATGAACTATGGATGGAGATATGTGACACTGTACAGGAGGCAGTGATCAAGGCCATCCCCAAAAAAAGAAAAGAAAAAAGGCAAAATGGTTGTCTGAGGAAGCCTTACAAATAGCTGTGAAAAAAAGAGAAGTGAAAGGCAAAAGAGAAAAGGAAAGATATAAACATCTGAATGCAGAGTTCCAAAGAATAGCAAAGAGAGATAAGAAAGCCTTCCTCAGTGATCAGTGCAAAGAAATAGAGGAAAATAATAGAATGGGAAAGTCTAGAGATACCTTTAAGAAAATTAGGGATACCAAGGGAACATTTCATGAAAACATGAGCACAATAAAGGACAGAAATTGTATGAATCTAACAGAAGTAGAAGATTTAAGAAGAGGTGGAAAGAATACACAGAATAACTATACAAAAACGATTTTCATGACCCAGATAACCATAATGGTGTGATCACTCACCTAGAATCAGACATCCTGGAATGCAAAGTCCTAAGTGCACTTAGGAAACATCACTATGATCAAAACTAGTGGAGGTGATGGAATTCCAGTTGAGCTATTTTAAATCCTAAAAGATGATGCTGTGAACGTGCTGCACTCAAAATGCCAGCAAATTTGGAAAACTCAGCAGTGGCCATAGGACTGCAAAAAGTCAATTTTCATTCCAATCCCAAAAAAGGACAATGCCAAAGAATGTTCAAACTACTGCACAATTACCCTCATCTCACATGCTAGCAAAATAATGCTCAAAATTCTCCAAGTCAGATTTCAACAGTACATGAACCATGAACTTCCAGATGTTCAAGTTGAATTTTAAAAAAGGCAGTGGAAGCAGAGATCAAATTGCCAACTTCCCCTGGATCATAGAAAAAGCAAGAGAATTCCAGAAAAATGTCTACTTACACTTTATTGCCTTTGCCAAAGCCTTTGATAGTGTGGATCACAACAAACTGTGAAAAATTCTTCAAGAGAAGGAAATACCAGGCCACCTGATCTGCCCCCTGAGAAATCTGTATATAGGGCAGGAAGCAACAGTTAGAACTGGACTTGGAAAAACAGACTGATTCCATATTGGGAAAGGAGTACGTCAAAGCTGTATATTGTCACCCTGCTTATTTAACTTATATGCAGAGTACATCTTGCAAAATGTCAGTCTGAATGAACCACAACTGGAATCAAGATTGCTGGGAGAAATATCAGATATGCAGATGTCACCATCTTTATGGCAGAAAGCAAAGAAGAACTAAAGAGCCTTTTGATGAAAGTGAAAGAGGAGAGTGAAAAAGTTAGCTTAAAGCTCAACATTCAGAAAACTAAGATCATGGCATCCTGTCCCATCACTTCATGACAAATAGATGGGAAAACAGTGGTAAGAGTGATTTTGTTTATATTTTGGGGGCTTCAAAATCACAGCAGATGGTGTCTGCAGCCATGAAATTAAAAGACACTTGCTCCTTGGGAAAAAAACTATGACCTCCCTAGATAGCATAGTAAAAAGCAGAGACATTACTTTGCCAACAGTGGTCCATATTGTCAAAAATATGGTTTTTCCAGTGGTCATGTATGGATGTGAGAGTTGGATTATAAAGAAAGCTGAGTGCCGAAGAATTGATGCTTTTGAACTGTGGTGTTGGAGAAGACTCTTGAGAGTCCCTTGGACTGCAAGGAGATCCAACCAGACCATCCTAAAGAAAGTCAGTCCTGAACGTTCATTGGAAGGACTGATGCTGAAGCTGAAACTCCAATACTTTGGCCACCTGAAGCAAAAACTGACCCATTGGAAAATATCCTGATGCTGGGAAAGATTGAAAGAAGGAGGAGAAGGGGAAAACAGAGGATGAGATGGTTGAATGGCATCACCGATGCAATGGACATGAGTTTGAATTGACTCTGGGAGTTGGTGATGGACAGGGAAGCCTGGTGTGCCATAGTCCATGGGGTTGCAAAGAGTCAGACATGACTGAGTGACTGAACTGAATTGAACAGCAAGTATATTTGCTTCAGGTATTGACATATCCATTTGTATCATCATCATCTAAATTCATATGACACCTATATGTTTTCAGGAAGTACTTTATACACTTTACCTCATTAAATATCCACAGAAACATAAAGTGATTTTTATGAATATATTTAATGTAGAGAAACTAGGAGGTTTAGAAAGTTTAAGTAATAAGCTCACATTCTCTCCAAAACTTCCCAAATTGTCTATAAGGTAATCTTCATAATCCACTAAATAGCCAGTTGACAAATTCAAAGGAAATTATAAAATAAGAAAATTTGATTTTCTTCTATGCATCTCCTCAGATCCCCTTGATTATCTCAATTCCTTTGTTTAAGAAAGAAACCAATTCAATGGTAAATAAAATTATAGTCTCTAAAAGTACTAAATAGTCATGATTTGCAATTATTTTTTACCAGAAGAGTTTAGGAAGGAATCTGAGCTGATGGGATGTGCACTTTGGTAGTTTTGTCCTTGTCAGGAGATAACTGAGACTGACAAATTTTCCCTCTTCTCTCTCATCCACATGGACTAAACAGTGGCAGAAAGTGTCAGAATGCAACAGGCTGCTTTTGAAACCTTGTATCCCACAGTTTCAAAATTAACTGAAGGGATCTTTATCAAATGTGAAAGGGACAGAGGAGAGAGCCTGGGAAAGTAAAAAGGCTAACGGCATCTTTAATAATTTTCCATTGTTTCTTCGTTAGGTTCCACAAGTCTCCTGTTTTGGGAATACTCTGTTTCTAAGTACCAATTTCTGTATCGGTTACCTAGTGCTACGTAACAAGCTACAGTCATCCCTCGGTAAGGGGTGGGTGAGGGGTGGCGGGGATCTGTTCCCCTGGATACTAAAATCTGCAGATGCTGAGGTCGCTTCTGTAAATGTTCACATTTAGGAATGTGGAGGGCTGGCTATACTTCACGCTTGATAGATGAAAGCGGTGACTGCATCTCTGGACAGTTTTCCTGGTTCACGTGCACCTGCCATTTGCTACCAGGACAGCAGAGGGGCAAGGTCACGGCTGGAGAGGTGGAGACTACTTGTGTCTGCTAGAGGACCTGCTCATTCTCTGTCAGGCTTCCCAGGGTGTTTTACACAGTGCTGGGAGACTTTCAAGAGTCACAAAGTAATAAACACCAATTTACAAGCATTTCCAAATCTCTGTTTATGACATGCTTACTAACGTCTGGTTGGCCAAGAAAAGCCAATACAGAGTCCAGGGCAGAAAATCTATCTCTTGATGGGAAGTCAAGAGTTTGCAGCCAGTTTCATAGTCTAGCACAGGTTATATTACTTTCTGTATGTCAAAATATATAATTATATATATATTTTTTAAAAGCATCTAAATAAAATTTAAAAGGGTTATATTTTTCTAACATCAATGCATATGTATTAAAGACATCCCTGTTGAAGTAATCATTATATATTTTATAAAGTTTATTAGCTTGAATTTAAACTGCATTAATTAATTTATCATCATTCATTCATTCATATACTATTCATAGAGTCAATTTGACAAGCAGATCACAAAGGATTAGTACACTAAAGGATTTGTAAACCTCAAGATATTTTCCCTAACATTGTCCCACTTTCAGCCTCAACATACACACTGGATGCCACTAAATTCAAAGTTTTTCTCCTACAAATAAACTCAAGAAACAAGAAAATTAAATTATGTTTTTATCCCCCCAAAAACTTGTTTGAAAGTAAATACTTCCATACAGTTGTGCTCATTTCACATGCTAGCAAGTTAATGCTCACAATCCTTCAAGTTAGGCTTCAAAAGTACATGAACTGTGAACTTCCAGATGTACAAGCTGGATTTAGAAAAGGCAGAAGAAGCAGAGATCAAATTGCCTACAAACACTAGATCATAGAAAAAGCAAGAGAATTCCAGAAAAACAACTACTTCTGCTTCATTGACTATCTTAAAGTCTTTGACTGTGAGGATCACACAAACTATGGAAAAATCCTTACAGAGATGGGAATAACAGACCACTTTACCTGCCTCCTGAGAAACCTGTATGCAGGTCCAGAAGCAATAGTTAGAATGGGACATGGAACAACAGACTGTTTCCAAATTCAGTAAGGAGTACATCCAGGTGGTGTATTGTCACCCTGTTTATTTAACTTACATGCAGAGTAAATCATGTGAAATGCCAGGCTGGATGAATCACAAGCTGGGAGAAATATCAACAAGCACAGATATGCAGATGATACCAGTCTAATGGCAGAAAGCAAAGAGAAACTAAAGAATCTCTTGATGAAGATGAAAGAGGAGAGTGAAAAAGTTGGCTTAATATTCAACATTCAAAAAACTAAGATCATGGCATCCAGTCCCATTCATGGCAAATAGATGAGGGAAAAAATGGAAACAGTAACTGATTTTATTTTCTTGGGCTCCAAAATCAGTATGGATGGTGACTGCTGTCATATTTTTTTAAAAATGCTTGCTCCTTGGAAGAAAAATTATGATAAACCCAGACAGCATATTAAAAAGCAAAGTCATCACTTGGCCAACACAGGACAGTATAGCCAAAGTTATTGTTTTTCCAGTAATCATGTATAGATATGAGAGTTGGACTATAAAGAAGGCTGAGTGCCAAAGAATTGATGCTTTTGAATTATAGTGCTGGAGAAGACTCTTTAGAGTCCCCTGGACAACAAAGAGATCAACCAATCAGTCCTAAAGAAAATAAACTCTGAATATTCATAGGAAGGGAGAAGGCGATGGCACCCCACTCCAGTACTCTTGCCTGGAAAATCCCATGGATGGAGGAGCCTGATAGGCTGCAGTCCCTGGGGTCCCGAAGAGTCTGACACGACTGAGCGACTTCACTTTCACTTTTAACTTTCATCCATTGGAGAAGGAAATGGCAACCCACTCCAGTGTTCTTGCCTGGAGAATCCCAGGGATGGGGGAACCTGGTGGGCTGCCGTCTATGGGATCGCACACAGTCAGACACGACTGAAACGACTTAGCAGCAGCGACATTCATTGGAAGGACCAATGCTGAAGCTGAAGCTCTGATAATTTGGCCATCTGATGCAAAGAGTCAACTCATTGGAAAGAAACTCTGATGCTTGAAAAGACTGAAGGCAGGAGGAGAAGGGGGTGGTAGATAATGAGATGGTTAGATGGCATCATTGACTCTGTAGACTTGAGTTTGAGCGAACTCTGGGAGATAGTGAAGGACAAGGAAGCCTGTGTACTACAATCCACGGGGTTGCAAAGATTTGGACACAACTTAGAGACTGAACAATGAAGAGTTGCTTGTCTTTGGCAATGTTGTTTTCAGAAAAACTAAATTTACCAAAAAAATAGTATGGAGATAATTTACCCAATGTTAAAGAAATATATGGATATATGCTTTTAATATTGAATGAAGATTTTTTATATGGTAGACAAAGTTTTATTTAGTATATAATTAATATTACAAAGTATCAGCTGTGTTCTGTAAGTATTATAGAAACACGAAATTGTAATCTTGCAGTGTAAATACTTTATACATTCTTTATATCATTAAGAGGTATTACTAAACTGAATGAACTCCAAATATAGTTAATTTTTTTGTCACTTGGCTGAAGATCCCTATTCCATTCCTTTAACTCTTGCTTCCTAATTCTCTGAAACTGAAATTCTAATTGAATGTAAATTACATAACTGAAACAGTTACTTAATAAAATAACTCTTTCCTCTGCTAGGACCCAAAGTCTTTTGGAAAATTTATCTTTTGCCTTTGGATAAAATTGAGTGGAACTATTAGGTTCCCCGCATTGTCCTAACTAATGAACAGGCATGTAGTCAAACTATCTCAACCATAACACTGCAATAAAGTTTTTTTTTTTTTTTTGTCTCAAAAAAAAAAAAAGTCAGTGACAAAATTTTAATTAATAACAGTGAAAGTGTTAGTTGCTCAGTTGTGTCTGACTCTCTGTGACTCCATGGACTATAGTCCACTAGGCTTCTCTGTCCATGGAATTCTCCAGGCAAGAATTCTGGAGTGGGTAACCATTCCCTTCTCCAGGGGATCTTCCCAACCAGGGACTGAACTTAGGTCTCCTGCATTGCACACAGATTCTTTACTGTTTGAGCAGCCAGGGAAGCCTCTAATTAATAATAAGTTCAATATAAAAAATAATCCAATTTAGTTGTCAAAATGAGTTTTCTGAAAACTGCACCCTAGCATCGCTTAGGCATTGCTATTAACCAGTCTTCTCTGCACACTTAATTTTCACTCTGATAATCTCAGAATTGTCGCTGATAATGGGATATCCATGTTGTAAGAAAGGTATGGCTGGTACTTTGCGTGCTCTATCAACAACAAATGAGCTGGAAAGAATAAATTCAAAAAGCATAAAACATTTTGCTTTAAACACAAAGGAAATCGATACTCATCTGATCCAGTCAAGAAATAAAGGCACAGGTCATTTATCATCCAACCCTCTTTTCACTGTACCCTGGGTAGATACAAAATTTTTGCTGTTGTCATAGAATTTGATGATTATGTTAAGTCAGAGGAAAGAAGAATCACACACTGGGCAAGTTAATTGCCAAACATCCACTTTTAAAACCGGCTACCTTTTTAAAAATATGGAATTTAGCTTTGAAAAGTTTGTTAGAATATCCATCACATGCACTGTCAGTAATAGTCCACCTTTCCAGTCTTTTCTTTATTCACTTGTTGATAAAATATTGCTTAAGCAGCTACTATAAGCTACCATAATTATAGGTGCCAGGGTTCCACGATGAACTAAGCCGACAGCTCCATGTCTACACAGAGCATGTATCTTGCTGCTCTTTGGTTCTGATCACCTCAGGGACAGGGAATCCTATCTTCAAGTTCCTCTCCTTCTGCTAATAATCATGTTTGTTTCCTCAGCTTCATAGTATTGAATTCTAAAAATTCCTTGAACAGGTCAATAAGTTTAATTACAAGGTCTCAGATGTCAAATTAAGTTTGTTCCTCGATGCTGGTGATACCTTTTTAAAACTTATTTTTAGTTGAATTTTATATCATATTCCAATAAAAATTGTTTCTGTATACATATCCAGGCTTCTCTAATCCCCATCTTTACACCAAACCTACATCATCAAGTGATATATATCCTGCTCAGAATACACATTAGAAATTGGTAAGACAGGTGAACTCTAGAAATACAAATTTGAGATCCTTAAGGAAGAGTATGCAGTCAGCAGAGAAGCAAGAATAAAATCCTGCTGAACTAAGTATCAGAGAGTGAAAGCATAAATTAGCAAGAGGAATTAAAAATGACTAGAAGAAGACAGGAATCCAGGGTCTAGGAGACTAAGGGAAGTTAGTTTTGAAAAGCAGGGAAAGTATATAATGTTGAATGTTGACATAATATAGAAATCGACATCTGTAATCATATATTAATCCCATTTGCTTAGATCATTCTTTGTTCTTAATCGATCACTTTGTTCTTTCTGTCAGTGAAAGATTTCTAAGAAAGTGATTAACTAAAAGTATAAACATCCTTCCCTGGGGAGAACATGGCAACCCACTCCAGTATTCTTGCCTGGAGAATCCCGTGGACAGAGGAGCCTGGCAGGCTACAGTCCATAGGGTTGCAAAGAGTCAGACGTGACTGAAGCGACTTGGCATGCACGCATAAACATCCTTGAACTGGAAGTAAGAAGTCTGTAGTTCAGTTCTTATTCACTTATTAAAGGTGCTAAACATTTATGAATCTATTTCCCAATCTTCAAAATGGTCTACATGGTATCTATTTCAGTGAAATGTTTCTGTGAAGATCAGATTGGCATATATATGAACATATTTGTAAAATATAATATGACTTTAAAAATATGTTTATGCTTTAGGAAAAAAAGGTTTTTTATTTTTTTTAGCTACAGATCTTTTTACTGTCTCTTCTGCTAAAGTTTAAATTATTTTCGTTTCATTTATTTAATCAGATTGAATGCAGAATTGGCACATGAGAAGGGATCTGATATAATCTTTAAGACTCTCCTCAGAAAATTATAATCAAGCAAACCATAATTTTTGACTACAGAAGTGTGATTGAAATTCACACAAGGACATTATCCTGAAATCCTCTGGGAGACAAGAAGGTGAGACAATATTTACAAACGACTTAATATTCAGACTCCTTCTTGCAAGAACACAGGAATCACAACTAACTGCTGAGCAACCATCGATGGAAAAATGCTGGAACCTGCCAAGAAAGATATCCCACATCCAAAGGCGAAGGAGAGGCCACTGAGTGGGTAGCCATAGAATCAAATCCAGTGCCTGCCAAGTGGGTGCCCCACAAACAATTATACCACAGAAGTTTTCCCGCTGGAGTGATGGTTCTGCGTCCTGCATCCGGCTTCCCAACCTGGGGGTTTGGTAACAGGAGGAGAGGTCCCCAGAGAGTCTGGCTTCGAATGGCAGCAGGACTGCATGACTTCCACAGGACTGGGGGAAACAGAGACTCCACTCCTGGGGGTGGGGGAGAATGCATAGAAGTCTTGTGTGCACCAGGACCCAGGGGAAGAAGGCCGTGACCATGTAAGAGACCAGACCAGACCTACCTGCTGGTGTTGGAGGGTCCCCTGCAGAGGGGGGGGGGCCATCATGGCTCACTGAGGGGACACTGGCAGGAGCAATTCTAAGCACTCACGGGCACAAGCCCACCCAGAGGCCACCATCAGTCCCACTGAACAGCCTGTACGCTCCAGTGCTGGGTCACCTCAAGCCAAACAACCAAGTGGGAGGGAACACAACCCACGCATCAACAGACAAATCAGTTAAAGTAAGAACACAAAAATTAGACCATCCTTTAACACTGCATAAAATCAGCTTGAAATGGATTAAAGAACTAAATGTGAGACCAAACACTCTAAAACTATCTTAGAGGAAAACATAGGTAGAACATTCTCTGACATTAATGGCAGCAATGTTTTTTAATCCATCTCTCAGAGTAATGGAAGTTAAAATCAAAAATAAACAAATTGGACCTAATTAAACTCAAAAGTTTTTGGGAGAAAATACTAGCAAATGCTGTGACTGATGAGGGATTATTTTCCAAAATTTACAAACAGCTCATGGAGCTCAATAACAAAAACAAAACGACCCAATCAAAAAATGGGCAGAAGATCTAAATAGATACTTCTCCAAAGAAGATATACAGATGGCCAAGAGGCATTGAAAAGATTTTCAACATCACTTATTATTAGAGAAATGCATATCAAAACTACAATGAGATATATCTCACACCAGTCTAAATGGCCATCATCAAAAAGTCCACAAGCAATAAATGCTGGAGAGAATATGAAGAGAAGAGGACCCTCCTCCACTATTGGTTGGAATGTAAATTGATACAGCCACTATGGAGAACAATACAGAGGTTCTTTAAAAAAACTAAAAAAAAGAACTAACAAATGATCCAGCAATCCCACTCCTGGGCATGCATCTGTAGAAAAATATGGTCCAAAAGGATTCATGCACCCTGGTGTTCACTGCAACACTGTTTACAATAGACAAGACACGGAAGCTCAACCTAAATGTCCATTGACAGAGGAGTGGATGAAGAGGATTTGGCATGTGTATACAATGGAATGTCACTGAGCCATTGAAAAAGAATGAAATGATGCCATTTGCAGCTCAACATTCAGAAAACTAAGACCATGGCATCTGGTCCATCACTTTATGGGAAATAGATGAGGAAACAGTGAAAACTGTGTCAGACTTTATTTTTTGGGGCTCCAAAATCACTGCAGATGGTGATTGCAGCCATGAAATTAAAAGACGCTTACTCCTTGGAAGGAAAGTTATGACCAACCAAAACAGCTGATTAAAAAGCAGAGACATTACTTTGCCAACAAAGGTCCATCCAGTCAAGGCTTTGGTTTTTCCAGTGGTCATGTATGGATGTGAGAGTTGGACTGTGAAGAAAGCTGAGCGCCGAAGAATTGATGGTTTTGAATTGTGGTGTTGGAGAAGACTCTTGAGAGTTCCTTGGAGTGCAAGGAGATCCACCCACTCCATCCTAAAGGAAATCAGTCCTGGGTGTTCATTGGAAGGACTGACACTGAAGCTGAAACTCCAATACTTTGTCCACCTCATGCGAAGAGCTGACTCATTGGAAAAGACCCTGATTCTGGGAGGGATTGGGGGCAGGAGGAGAAGGGGATGACAGAAGATGAGATGACTGGATGGCATCACTGCCTCGATGGACATGAGTTTGAGTAAACTCTGGGAGTTGGTGATGGACAGGGAGGCCTGGCGTGCTGCGATTAATGGGGTCGCAGAGTCAGATATGACTGAGCGACTGAACTGAACTGAACTGGATGGAACTAGAGATTGTCATACTGAGTGAATTAAGTCAGACATAAAGAGAAATTTGTATGTTATCACTTATAAGTGACATCTAAAAAGAAATGATACAAATGAACTTACAAAACAGAAACAGATTCACAGACTTAGGGAACTAACTTATGGTTACCAGCAGGGAAGAATGGGGAAAAGGGATAGGGAGTTTGGCACTGACGTGTACACACAGCTATATTTAAGATGGATAACCAGAAAGGACCTACTGTAGAGCATAGGGGCCTCTATTCAATATTACGAACAGCTAAACGGGAAAAGAATACAAAAAGAATAGATACATGTATATGTATAATTGATTCCCTTTGCTGCATACACCTGAGACTAACACAATATTGTTAACTATACTCAATATAAAATAAAATTTAAAAAGAAGATTGAAGCTACCAAGAAAAATAAAATTTTTGTCAGATAATTCTAACAACATCAATAACAAAAAAGACCTAAGTTTCACAAGAGAAAAAACAGTCATTCAAGAAGATTTTAGGAAAGTGTCCATTAATATCTGCTCCAGTGGAAGTGACTCAACAACCAGCTCACACCATGCAACACAAGTACAGAGGACTCTAGAGACAGCTGCCTGCATACACTGATACTGAACATGCACTTCTGGACATATGTCTCTTGATACAGCTACGTTTTGTGGTATTCTTCCTTGTGATTAGTGTAGGACCTATGCTTATGCATCAAATAAAGCCATGTTTTAGCATACGAAATTTTAAAAATAACAAAAAAAGGAGTTAGCTTAGCAAAGTCCACAATAAACATGTCAATGCAAAACTTGAGAAACATTTTCAATAATCTGTCTTTGAATAATTAACTGTTCACTGCATTTTTCAGTCTTCCTATTTCATATAGAAAATGAACTTAAATCACAATAATTTTGCTTAAATGAATATAAAAAGAATTTTCAGTCATTACAACTCTTTTTTTAAGCTAAAGAAAGTAATATTTTTTTTCTAAATTATGTCATTGAAAATAATCTAAGGGATTAATTGCCCTTATTGAAATACCATTTAGGAAAGCAGAACAATTGTTTCAGTGACCTCCTGTATTCCCTGATGGCTCAGATGATAAAATTTCTGCCTTCAATGCAGGAGACTTGAATTCAATCCCTGGGTCAGGAAAATCCCCTGGAGACAGGAATGGCAATTCACTCCAATATTCTTGCCTGAAGAATTCCATAAACAGAGGAGCCTAGTGAGGTACAGTCCATCAGGTCACAAAGAGTTGGACACAATGGAGAGATCAGCACACATACCCAAGGCTAAAAGCTTCACACCATCTTTCTTCTACCGTGAGTGTAACTATAACCTAAGTATCTAAATTTCACTTAGTTGAACGTATTCTCAGAGCACATATATAGTTGAATATATTTGTGTTATGTGCACACATGTTATTTGCAACACATGCACACATGTTTAGAATCTTCGTATTTTCTATTTCCTTTTCTCATTCCTGCCATAGACTGTGCAGTTGTTTTCTCAAAGCAAACTTATTTCCTCAGATCTTTATTCTGCTCAGTCCATCACCTCCCTCACATCCTGATAAAAAGTCACCTACTCCAACTTTTCTTACTTGACAACTTTATCTAAATAGAATCCAGAACTTAAAGAAGAAGTCTAACCTAGTTTTTCAGGATAATTTTTCACATGAAGACAACTGAGTTTTCTCTTTTGCAGGATAAACATCCCCTGGTTTTGTGTATTCTCATCATTCCTGTAACTGTCCTCCAAATGTTTTCCACCTTATCATCATACTTTTTATTTGCCTGTCTAACACTCAAAAAGATACACTACCCCCTTCATGGGAGAGGTTACACTTCTATTAAAGCACTTACTAGCATGTTTGGCCATCACCTTTTACTGTTGATTCACACTAAACCTACTGGAAATTTAAATACCTAAGTTTCATGTGATTCTATAGAGGCATTGTGTCCTAGACTTTGTAGTTATTTCTGGAACTCTGGTTTCAGACTCTACATGGATATATATTAAGTGTGCTATATTTGGCTCATATTTGACACTCCAAAATATGTCTCTTTGGTGTAAGGATTAATTTAAGCTGATAATTTTTAAGAAACAGAAGATTTAGCAAGTCTTTCTTTTGCCCTCCCTTTTAGATGCCTAAAGAATTAAGATGAAGGGGCTGTACCAAGAAGAGGGCTAGCATCAGAGATAACTACAAAGAACACAGACTCATTATGGTCAGAGAGAAACCAGAGCCTCCTCTGCCCCATGTTTCTGCCTGACCTAGGAACATTCCTTCACCAAACACCCTTCTTTTCTGTCTCCATATGAGTTGCTTTCCTCTGAAGTCCCAAACTACTTCCCCAACATTCTCTTTTTTCTTTAGCTGAAGGTGGTATTTCATGGGATGGCTTTGGTTGTTTTGGTAAGTCACTCAGCTTTCCTAGGCCTCTCCCATGCATACATGAGGTATATATATATGTCGTTAAACTTTTGTTTTTCTCCTGTTAACCTGTCTCGTGTCAGTTTAATTCTTAGACTTGTCAGAAGACCCTAGAAGGGTAAAGTTTTTTTTCCCCTCCCCAAAACTCTAATTCTGCCCTCATGACCTGATCATGTCCCAAAAGTCCCATCACCAAATACTATCACATTGGAAATTAGATTTTAACATATGAATTCTGGGAGGCGGCATAGGCATTCAGTTTGGCATTAATTTTTGATCCTGAAGTTTTAAAACAACAACAGAGTTGATCAACCTATCAGCAAACTCACTACCATCATATGCTAGGCAAAATGAGCCACTGATTTACATACAATATTTTTAAGAGCATCAGAAATAACTGGCTTACAAATACATACATATGTGCACACACACACACACACACACACACACACACACACACACACACTTTTGTCACTTGGGATTCACCAGTCAGCACTCACATACACTCTACATGTCTGCTATTTTAACTTCCTCTGTTCAGGTCCTAAGAAATTCTTCTCCATATTTTTTTCTATCAGTCCTCATAGCAAAACTATATCTGAGTGTCATGAAGGTTTGCAGATGGTATTGCTGTCATTATGGAAGACAAATATTACTTTGCATTGTAGAGAGGACTTGGGTGATGGAAGTGCTTAGATAAGAGAAAAGACAGTTTAATTAGCTTGTCAAATCATTCCTCTCAGATAGTGACAATGTAATAGATACTTGCATAATGAGGTAGAGTATCAAGCATCTGCCTTCTTGTTTTTCTTGGTGCTCCAGTGTGTGATACCAAGGTACCCACAAGTTGGTACAATAGTCATAATAATAGCATGCAGGGACTAATGAATGTTTTTCAGTATTAGATGTTCTGTTCTGTTTTTAAATGTGTGTATTATAATTTAGACATAATGTGCATGAAATAGGTATTACAGTTCTCCAAAGAAACAGAATCAATAAAATACATATAAAGAGAGAGAATGACAGAGAGAAAAGGAATTTGTTAGAAGGATTGGGTTATGTGATTACAGAGGCTGACAAGTCCTGAGATCTACAGGTTGGATGGCAAGCTGAAGATCCAGTTGTTTTTTTGTTTTTTGTTTGTTTTTTTTTTTATTGGTTGGAGGCTAATTACTTCACAACATTGCAGTGGGTTTTGTTGAAGATCCAGTTTGCCAATGTTTCCATTGGAGTCCAAAGGCAGAAAACAAATAATGTCACAGATTAAAGACTAAGAAACAGAAGCAAGGAATAAAGGAATCCTCACTTACTTGGAAGACGGTCAATTTTTTTCTTTTATTCGGGCATTCAACTAACTGGATGAATCCTACCTCAATAAAGAAGACAACCTGCTTTACCCAATAAGTAGACATTTGTTACCGTCCAAAGTGTCCACTGAGACATCTGGTCCATGCCAAAAGGCCATTGAAATTGGTTCCGTCAGAAATGCTCATGAACATAATTGGTCCATGCTAAATGATCCTTGATATTTTGTCTTGTCAAAAACACCCACACTTAGAAAGCATCCCCAAGTTCAAGTAGCCCACAAAGTTTATTAATATTACTGGTCTATAGGATTAATACACAAAAGATAATATCACACTTTGTTGGTCCAGTGATTATGCTGTGGCTGTATTCCAGAAATAACCCTTCTTGCCTCTGTAGCCTAGCTGGTAACAGCACATGGGTTTAGGTAGATGGATTAGAGTTTGAGCTTGCACAAGAGTGAGATTCTTCCCTCACTAACAAGTGTTAACTATGAGTACCAAGAGGAGTCCTATAGACAGAGGAAAAAGGACTACAGACCAACAGTATTAATAACCTTTGTGGGCTACTTGAACTTGGGGGTGTTTTTTAGTGTAAGTATTTTTTTTTCTTTTCTGGGGCAGAATGCCAAGACTGGGAGTGGGGAGAGCACACACTTGAAGGAATGGAGGCAGTTTGGACCTGATTTCATGGCTTCTGTCCTACAACTTGGGACACAGCCCTGACCCTGACCCTGACCCTGACCCTGACCCTGACCCTGTGGTGATGCCAATGAGCAGGAGGAGCAGGAGGGAAGCCCTGCTCACAGCTGGCTCTGGCCCCACCTCCTAGGAAGGTGCTAGCTGCCAGCACACTTCATGCCAGCACAGAAACAAGACTTGTATCACCTCATTTCCAGCTCACCTCCAAAGACACAGGGCACATGCAGATTATAGGGACACTCTCGCATAAGGACACCCCCTCAAGGGTGTCCCTACCAGATAACTATTTCACCTAATTTCATAGAGAAGGTTAAGCAAAATGAAAAGACAGAGAATTCTGTCTTAATTGAAAGAGCAAGATAAAAGCCCAGAAAAAAAAATAAAGAAATTTAAAAAAATAAAGAACTCCAATTATTAATAATAAAAATTCTAACTGAATTAGGGAAGAGAATACATGAACACTGAGACTTTTAACAAAAAGCTGAAAAATATGAACTAGATGGAACTGATAACTAATAACTGAAGTGAAACATGTAGCAGCAGATGGGGTGATATAGAACAGTACACAGCTAACCTGAAGGATAAAATAATACAAGTCACCCCGATCAGAGCAACAAAAAGAGGAACAAATGTTCAAAATTAAGAACAGCTTAAGAGATCTTTGGTATATTCCTTCTATGTCCACTTTTGGTAAAGTTTTATCACAAATTAATATTGAATATTTTCAAAAACATTTTTTGCATAATGTTTACTGAATTTAAAGAGCTTTGTTTTTATGAAAATATTTAATAAGACAATTAAAATGTCTAAAATTAAGTAGAACATTTGTATCATTTTAATTTTTCATTTAATCTTATTTAACTTTTCAATTATAATTTATATTGTTCATTTAACTTTAATAAATGAATTGAATATTTTAGTAAGAGTATTCTTTGAAAATATTAATGCAATAACATCAATTTTATTGACTTCTACATTTAATCTAATTTTACTGAAATTATTACCAACTTAGAAAGCTTTAATGAAATTATTACCAATTGTGAAAACATTAAATATAGCTGCATTTATTTTTTATTTCTTTAAATAATTGATAATGAGGCATTTAACATTTGGAAAAAAGTAATAACAAATATCATAAAAGAAAAATTCTAAAAGAAAAAAAAGTCTTTAAATATGCAGCCTTATTATATTTTTTTAAAAGCTCTAAGTAATAAAAATGAACATATATCTGTATGTCCCACATGAAATTTATGAAAAGAACAATACCAGGTCTTTATTAGATAAATATTCATTACTGGCAGAATATTAGTACATTTCCAGGTGTACTCCAGTCCTGTAAGTGTGAGTTCCACAGCTCCAAGGAGGATGAGATTCTCCACAAAGGTGTCTGAAGATCTCATTAAGTTGTCAGACCTGCCACTGCAGAGATTTTAACATCAAAATCAGAAAGCCTGAGAGGAATGAAGCAGAAGGCAGGGTGAGTAGAAGAGCTTGGGGTCCTAACCAAGGGAATTCTAGTGGCAAGTGCTGCTAACTATAATTTGAAACACCAAGCAGAGAAAATGGCACAAGAAAAGTCTTGTACAGTGCTAAACTTTATAAACTTTAACATGTCACTAAACAGGTAAAAGGATTCCAAAAATGTTGCTATGCTCAATTAACTGATTAAATTTGAGAGCAGAGCTTGAGATAGTGTTGCTTGAAATGCCAAGGCAGGCACATTCTTTTTAAAGGTATAGGACACCAAAGCATGGGATTGAGAATAAGAAAATGTTGATGGTTCATATGAAGAGGTAAATGGTCAGATTTGTACTTTAGGAAGCATAATTCTAGCAACATGGTTTAAGACAGGTTAGCACTGGATGTTTCTGGATAAGACTGAATATTAAAATTATTGTTAAACACAATCCTGCATGAGGCTGTGGCAATCAGGAGAAAGTATTTTGCAGACTCCAAGTAAAGGGAAAGTGAGTGACTTAGGCCACCTGCATGCATGTGCAGTCGTGTCTGACTCCCTGCAACCCCATGGACTGTAGACTGTCAGCTTCCTCTGTGCACAGGATTACCAAGGCAAGAATACTGGAGTGGATTGCCACTTCCTATTCCAGGGGATCTTCCCAGCCAAGGGATCATATCCTCATCTCTTGCATCTCCTGCATTGGCAGGCAGATTCTTTACCACTTGACGACTTGTAGGTCACCATAAGTGGGTATTTATGCCAACCCACACTTCTCACAGACTGTCAGAATATCACAGTTCTCAGCAGAACACTAGGGCAGGCTCATCACTAGGGGATAGGAAGATCTGAGTTCTGGCTTGGCTCTGAGAATCTCCCATAGTTTGCTCAGCTTTTCTCAGACTGTAAGACATCCTTGGATGCTCTCACCGAATCTTTGTCCTTTCTCTCAAATGCATTCTTGCATCACAGCCCAATGGCTCTTATAACCTTTGCAGAATTCACACCACTTTTTCACACATGGATAGTTCCCCTAATAGTATTCTAATGTGTTTAATCCCATCTTGGCATCTGTTTCTATAAGGACCTAGACTAACACAGAAAATTTGGAGAAAATTACTAAAAAGTAGACCAATTTGTCAAGACTTTATACTACTTGCAGGACAGGAGTTTACACAAGCAATTCTCAAAGTAACAGTAATAGGAAATATTAGCTCATTTTGTGAATCAGAAAAAGGAAGAATCAAGCACTATTCAAATATTAAATGGTGATCACATTGGCTGAGGTTTCAAAAAGGGAGGAAAAAGTACTTGAAGGAAAAATTATGAGTTCAATCTTAGAACATGTTCAGAGTGAGATGTTATGGGCCCTCTAGGGAATGATGCTCAGCAGACAGTTATAATTGTTAGTCATCAACTAACATAGACAAAGGCAAGAGGGACATGTTTGACAGTCATACAAATTATCCAGCATATCAACAGTGCATGGGTGCTACAAGCCTGTTTTCATAGAGCCACAAAAGGAGAGCCGCATGGCGCGACACCTCGCTTTCTATCATTCAGTGCTTACAGGGTTGAGTTAGAGAAGACCCTGAGCTTAAGAACTCCAATTCCAGATAAGAAGTAGTCAGTGTGGTTGTTCTTTCCTATGTGGGCAATACTATCTCCACTTTCCAATGTTGTTTTCAACTCAAACATCTTTGAAAAGATAGTCTAGAAATAAGAAAATACTATAGCTTACTCACAACATGTACATAAAGAAACTTGAGGAAAATTGTCTCCCAATACAAATAATAGCAAATCTATTGTAAAATTACGAAAATGTCTTCAAAAGCTGGAATGCCAAAGCATGAGGTGCCGTTTCCCACCTCAGGTTAGAAAGAGCAGTTGTGCATATGTGTATGTGTTTGTGTGTTTGCGTCTGTGTGCGAGCTTATGCCCGCACCTTGTTTTGTCTTCTGGGCCCATTCAGGCCTAGAAAAGGCTTGCAGTACTCAGTGGTTGCCATATTACTAAAAACCGTTGAGTGCCTTAAAATTAACAGAAATTGAGAATCCAAGAGCATACAACGTGGAAATGTCAGTCTCTTCAATAAGTAGTGCTGAGAAAACTAGACAGTCACATGCAAAAGTTGGAATTGGATCACTGTCTTATACCATACACAAAACTTAACTCAAAATTTATTAAAGACTTGAATGTAAGACCTAAAACCGTAAACTTCCTTGAAGAAATGTAATTGGGTAAGCTCCATGACATTGTCTTGCCAATGAGTTTTTGGATCTGAAACCATAAGATGACCAACAGGTACATGAAAAGGTGCTTAATATCACTAACCCTCAAGAAAATGAAAATTAAAACCACAATGAGTTATCAACTGACCGTTAGGATGGCTATTATCAAAAAGGTAAGAAATATCGACTGTTGGTGAGAATTGGACAAAAGTGAAACTTTGTGCACTGTTGGTGGGAATGTAAATTGGTGCAGTCACTCTAAAAAACAGTATGGAGTTTTCTCAAAAAATTGAAACTAACACAACCATATGAACTAGCAAGCCCACTTCTGGGAATTTATCAAAAGAAAACAAAACCACTAACTTGAAAAGACATATGAAACCCCACACTTGTTATTTACAATAGCCAAGACAAGGAAACAACTTAAGCATCCAGCAATGGATGAATGAATAAAGAAAATGTGATAAACACACAAATACACATACACACACACACACAGGGAATGTTATTCAGCCACAAAAAAGAATGAAATATTACCATTTTCGACATACATGGACCTTGAGGCATTATATAAAGTGAAAAAAGTCAAATAAAGACAAATACCATATATTTATATGTATAATCTAAAAACCAAACTAACAAGCAGCAAACAAACAACCAGGCTCACAGATAAAGAGGATAGACTGCTGATTAATAGCGGCAGAGGATGGAGAGTGGGCAAAATGGGTGGTTCAAAAGGTAAAACTTTCCAGTTATAAAATCCACAAGTCATGAGAATGTACAGTATGGTGGCTACAGTAAACAGCACTCTATTATATATTTGAAAGTTGCTAAATAAACCTTATAAGCTCACTCACGTGAAAATAATTATGTATGCTAACTGATATCAACTATTACTGTGGTGATTATTTCAGTGTTTAAAAATATTTTTTTAAAATAAAAAATCATTATGTTGTCCATATGAAGCTAATACAATTTCATATGTCAACTATGCATCACTAAGAAAAAAATTATTTTCTTTTAGTTCTGGAGGCAGGAAGCAGAATAAAGTGGTGTGTAGACCCTAGGAGAGAATCCTTCCTTGTTCTCCCTGCCTCTGGCAGTTCCAGACATGTCTTGGCCTGTGGTTTATGTAACTTCAATCTCTACCTCCATTATCATATAGCTTTCCTCTCTGTGTCCTTTTCCATTCTCTTCTCTTTTTGATACTTGTCACTGAATTTAGCGAAGTGAAAGTTGCTCAGTTGCGTCTGACTCTTTGCGACACCATGAACTAGTCCATTGAATTCTCCCGGCCAGAATACTGGAGTGGGTAGCCTTTCCCTTCTCCAAGGGATCTTCCCAACCCAGGGATTGAACCCAGGCCTCCTGCATTGCAGGAGGATTCTTTACCAGCTGAGCCACAAGGGAAGCCCACCATTGAATTCAGAATCCATGCTTATTCAGGGTAATTTTACATCAAGATCCTTAAGTATATTAGCTCTGACATTTTCCCAAATAAACTCACTTTCACAGATTCAGGGTGGACATATTGTTGCATGCAGAGAGGGAGCAAATTCAACCTACTCTAAAAGGAGATGACAAAGCAGGTCTCTTATTAACATTGCAGATTTGTTTTCCAAGAACAATATCAGAAGTTAGGCCTACTCAGTACTCTGTAATGGCCTATACAGGAAAAGACTCCAAAAAACAGTAGATGTATGTATACACATAACTGATTCACTTTTCTGTATACCTGAAACCAGCACAACGTGGTTAACTACACTCTTACAAAGATTTTTTAATGATTAAAAACTTAGATTATATCCTGCTTCCTGTAGCTATCAATATATTTTACTGAATGTTCTGTTAATCTCCTATATTCATTCATCTTCATGCTTTTTGAATTATCTTCCTTTAGATCATTAAAATTTTATGTCTTATTCATTTACAACATTCAATTAAAAATTTGGATTATGCTCTTTACGGATATCCAGATAGTTACATCTATCAATATTTGCCTGCATTTTAACTTACATTGTTTTAAAATATTTTAAAATTTTAAATGTCTTTATTTGCTTTTATGTATAGAAGATCCTCTATCAGTCAGATATTTGATGCACATTATCTGTTTAATTCTCTCTACTCTAGCTTTTTAGTTCTTTAAAAAATCATGAAAAGTACTTTAATACTTCTAGAATCAAGTATGGTATCTGGTACACAGTAAGGATCTAATCTTATTTTTTGTATCTTTCTCTGTTTAAATTTTTGTTTCAGACATTAAGTTAACACGTTAAACTTTTTTTAACATGCCAAGTGTCATTTTAAGATTTACTTTTTATTCACACATTCATTTGAAAATTATTTCATTGTTTCCCACATTTTCCAAATATTCTCTAGGCAAATTCTAAATGCTGTGGAAATGGCAATAAAGGAAACAGACACAAATTTCTACCTGGAATTTATCATAGAATGTGTAGATATTAAAATTTTTAAAAAATAAAATAATAAACTTTAATGGCAAAATAATTTTTACTAAGCATACAATAAGTTAAAAATAGCAATAGCAATACTAAGTTATGTACATATAGCTTGTTTGATGGTAATACATTTGCTATGGAAAGAAACAAACTGGGAAAGGAAAATACCAAAGCTGGAGGGAGAAATTTTATAGAGAATTGTCACCAGGTGATATTTGAACAAAAAATGGTGAAAGAGGAAAGGAAATTAGTATCTAAAGGAAAAACTTTTCAATCAAAGAAAACAAGTGCCAAGGCCTTGACATGGAGGGTACCGAGATACTTGAAGAATGAAGGCCAGAGGGGCAGAACTGAAGTAAGAGAGACAACAGGACTCAATTCTGAGAGGTACTGGGTTAAGATCACCTAGTATCTCGCAGATCATTGTTTTGAGCTTTGGTTTTTCCTCTTAGAACAATACAAGGGCTCTTGAGAGATTTTAGCCAGAGGAGTGGCTTGATCTGATTTGCCCTTTAAATGAATTAAATCAATAAAATAAGTTGAAGCCAGAAAAGGGAGCTAAGCAAGCGAGTGCATTCATCCAGGAGAGATACTAGACAGAGCTAGGATTCACCACTGTGGGAGCAGAGAGAGAGAACTGGATTTACCAGATCTATGGCTCAGCCAAGTTAATATTGTGTAGCAAGAGAAGAGGGAGAAGGAAGTGGCAACCCACTCCAGTGGAGAATCCTGTGGACAGAGGAGCCTGGAGGGCTGCTGTCCATGGGGTCACATAGAGTCCGATGCGACTGAAGCGACTTAGCAGCAGCAGCAGCAAGAGAAGAGAAAGGGGGTATTAATAAGTCAAAGATTCCAAGAATTGCTTATGGAATGTAGGCTGGAGAAGAAGAGAATGAGCAAGGTTAACCTCAGTTGAAGCCAAAGAGGCATCAGCTTCAGGGCTTCTCGCTTGCTCTGCCTCCTGTAAGCCCCAGGATGGGGCAATATGCATGCCCAGTCTCTCAGTCATACCCAGCTCTTTGTGACCCCAGACCCCATGGACTGTAGACTGCCAGGCTCCTCTGCCCATGGGGCTTTTTAGGCAAGAATAATAGAGTGGGTTGCCATTTCCTCCTCCAGAGGATCTTTCCAAAGCAGGGATGGATGGACCTTGCATCACCTGTATTGCAGAAGGACTCTTTACCACTGAGTCATCAGGAAAGTCCTGGATGGGGCTAATAGCCATGTGTTAGTAACTGTAATTATAGTCTAAAACATCATAATAAGATACTTCAACCACAATTACTTAAGCTCACCCTTTTAAAAACATTTTATGCTTTCCAGCCCTTTGTTTCACTGCCCTGCATGCCATGCAGCATTGAGGTCAACATAAAGTGGAAGTGAGATCAGTGAAGATTATATCAGGGTTACTGCGGTACAGGGGTGTGTTTGTGGTCACACTTATATAGAGTTCAGTGTTTGTTACCTGTGTTAATATAAAAATGTTTCCCAGGAGTATTCCTACCACATACGGGGAACCCTGACACAAAAATGCTGGGCCAGTGACCACACTGAGATACTAAAGTAGCCTATAGCATCTGCAACTGGATAAATACAGATGGTGAGTACACAGACAAAATACACAGTGCTAGTTAAACCTTAAGCAAAACCTTAATTGCTATTTAAAGCAATTAAGCAGCTTGCTTGTATGAAAGAAATTTCTTCTTGTATGAAAGAAATTTGATACAGGTTTCTGCATATATGGCAATGTAAAACCTCAGTTGTTATTACTAACTATGGCTTCCCAGGTGGCTTAGTGGTAAAGAATCTGCCTGCCAATGCAGGAGACTCAGGTTCAATCCCTGGATCAGGAAGATCCCTTGGAAGAAGAAATGGCCACCCACTGCAGTATTCTTGCCTGGAGAATCCCATAGACAGAGGAACCTAGGGGGCTACAGTCCACGGGGTCGCAAAGAGTTGGACATGATGAGAGCCTGAGCATGCATGTTACTAACTACAATTTGGAAAGTTGATATTTATTTTTATAAGCTATTAACACTAAAACCAAATTTTTGGAAATTTACACTGGAAAAAATTTTTTTCTGGTGTCTCTTTAAAAATTATGTTGCAAGATCGTTATCATAAAAAGAAGTAATCACAATTAAAAGTATGAAATAGAGGGTATTAATGGGTGATTTTTTCACACATGCCACTTTTTTGGACTTTTTGCTACTTGTGGTATTCCTCAACTCTTTAAAACTTGCAATTTGTTGATATTTTCCTCATTTTTACTTTTTTTGCTACATTTGGAATATTTATCCAAGATTAATTTTTATTATTTTTTTTTATATTTAACTTCTGTATCCCAAGAAAGGCCTCTAGATCATCTGCAGCTCAGGCCCTGTCTAGACTGACCCTAGAAATGAATTTAAGAGAAGAGTGTTGGATTACAAAGCTGATAGTATTCAGTGGACCACTCTGTGTGGTAGAAGCTTCATTGGGGTTGAGACACTAGGGAGACATGAATCAACAATCAAAAATTATTATCACTGCTGATAATTTTAGTCACTTATTTTCAGGCCAGTAAAAATCAAAATATACTTTTGTTTTTCATATTAATGAGTTGATCTCTTTCCATCTTTAAATTGTTAGTCCAGCTAATTTAAACACATTTACTTATGTATTTTATGTGAGAAAATAGTTAATGGGTTGGATTAGATATGAACTTTGACTGTGACTTTTTTTCTGTAAAGGGCCAGATAGTAAATATTTGAGGCTTTCCAGTTCATGAGCTCTCTGTTGCAAATATTCAACTCGGCTATTGTGATGTAAGAGCAGCAATAGGAATTCTGTAAATGAAAGCATGTGACTGTGTTCCAATAATATTTTGTTGGCAAAAATAGGCAGTGTGCAAACAAGCCATAGTTTGCTAACTGCTGGACTAGAGAATCTATATATTTTCTCTTAGGTTGAAATGATGAGCTGATCTTATCAAAACAAAATTCAACAGGGATAAACACAAAATCTAGCTCTTTGACTAGAAAATAAAAAACTACATAATTATGGAATGGAATGACTTGAATTAACTTCAGTTTATGCTATGCTAGATAGATTAGACAGATAGGCAGATACATGATAGATGGATATATGTAGAAATGTGTATATACCTGTCTTTTTCTCCTAACTGGTTTAGTTGAATACAGTTTATGCTTCAACAAAGGATGTAGTTGCTAAATAACAGCAGTTAATTTAAACAAACTTTAGATTTGTTGGCAGCAAAATGAAGCAGGAAGGGACATAATAATAAAATGATCCATCTTCCAATTCCACATGAATGCATGGAAATGATCATTACTTCTCTGTAGTAACATGTCCATAACGTCTTTTTGTGTGTGTATCATTCACCAAATAAGACACATGCATGTGTGCTAAGTCCCTTCAGTCATGTCTGACTATGCAACCCTGTGGACTGTAGCCTGCCAGGCTTCTCTGTCCATGGGATTCTCCAGGCAAGAATACTGGAGTGAGTTGCCATGTCCTCCCCCAGGGGATCTTCCTGACCCAGGGATCGAACTGGTGTTTCTTATGTTTCCTGCATTGGCAGGCAGGTTCTTTACCACTAGCACCACCTGGGAAGCCCAGAAAAGACACAGACAGAATAAAGGTACAAGGAACTCTTCTGGGGGAAAAAATTTTTTTTGCAGGAATATAAAGGGCAGAATGGAAAAGAAAAATCCATCTCCTGTGTGTTTTTCCCAAGTGTAGTGAAGGCAGTCAGTGGTATAAGTATCTCATATAGAGATGAGTCTAGAGGTTTCTTGATTATTTAATTAAAGGATAAAAAGATAAAAATCTTGCAGAAACACAGCAAGATTCCTGACTTTCAGAAGGAATCTCAAAGCTGAGAGAATTCTCTCTTCTTTTTTTTTTTTCTGAAGGGATCTTATGGAAGTCTTCATATAGGAGAGGCACATAGTAGGTAAACAAACTAGAAGTTTAATAGTGGCACAGAAAAATTATTCAAAGAAATAAAACTGATTGCCCTCAAGTACATTTACATTATATTCTAGCTTTAAACTTGACATAACATTTCTTACGTGATTTGTATAGAGTTAAGCTCTTAGTATTTATTAGTATTTTATGTGTTAAGTTTTTTATATACTACTAAGATTCATCACTATGGAGGGGAAGGGGAATTTCTCCTATCTAAGAAAAATGCTGATTTGACACATTTTTTAAAGGAAAAAATTTGTGTGATTATATTAAAGTTTGCCATCTAGTGACAAAAATCTCAAATTGCATTTCACTCATCCAAGGAAAATCCAGCCCTCAGAGGATAAACCACTTTGCAGCAATTGTGCCTTTAAGTAATGTGATTTTTTTTCTTTATCCCAATATATATACCTTTGGATGGGTGACTTTCTTTTCAAAGTGATCACTTTCAGGGACTACATATTTATTTGCATAATTTTTTCCATTATTAAAACTTTTACTTTTTCTAGAATTTCTCTTAAAAATTGTCCTCAGGGACTGAATCATTTTAATAGCTGTTAGTAGAACCAACCATCACTTGTGAAAGTCTATATTGAACACACTGTTCTGCTTGTTTCATTTAAATTTACCATCTGATAGTACCTTCACAAAAACCAAATGATGGGTGTATTTTTATGTCTTTTTCACAGATGAGGAAAGTTAGGCTATAAGAGATATAATCAACTGCTCAAGATGGCACAAACTATGTAAGTAGCAAGGTAAGAGTTTTAAACCAAATTCATCAGACTCAGAGTCACTACACCGTGCCACCTCCCATTGAAGAGAGATGATATTCATGTTCACGTTGTGTTGAATCTTGTGTCTAGTAAGTACATTTGATTTAAACACCACAATAGGAAAACTATTTAAACTATGATTTGAAAATAATTGCCAGTAAGATGGAACAGTTTATGTCCAAAATGAAGTCTTACTGAATATTAATCTTAAATTTTGTGTGTTTATGGCTAGGAAACTAGCTGTACAGAAAATTCCAAAGATAAATTGAAATATGTATAATGCCTTTGAAGATGACTCCGCTGATGAGGAGTGCTCCACTGAGTAAGAAGTCTTGGTATTCATTTAAATAACAAAAACTCACTGTAATACACACCCAGCCTTAAGGGATGGCTATCTATCAGCACAATGAATTGCGATCAATCCAGGAGCAAATTACTGATATTCTGTCCTATTTTGACCTCTTTAAAGAATTGTCATAATTTGAAGGTCTCTGCAAAAATTTGGGTTAAAAGGTGTAAAACTCCTGCAGAGTATAAAAATTGTTTGACTTAATGATTAGAAGAAAAATTTAAATCCACCATGAAAGTTGAAAAATCATTCCCAAAGAAAATTTCCTAGAATGATTGTGTAATAAAAGTTCTAGTAAGCCAACTGTATATTTCAGACATAATCTTAACTTTAACCTAAATAAATAAATTACCTAGAATGGGAAATTATTTAACAAGCTGACATTTTTAGTGTATTTATTATGTATGAGCAAAGGGCATACACTGATCTCTTCAATCTTTGTTGTTGTTCACTTGCTCAGTCCTGTCCAACTCTTTGCGACCCATGAACTGTAGCACATCTTGCTTCCCTGTCCTTCACTATCTCCCAGAGTTTGCTCAAACTCGTGTCCATTAAGTCGATGATGCCATCCAAATCTTAAACAACAAATATATAAGTAGTAATGTCTTTCTGTAGTGGATGCTATGTTAAGCTGCCCAGATGGAGTCACTGATAGCCCTCTTTCAGGACCAAGGCATTTATCCTTTCCGCTGCTGGAATGAAGGCTGCTAGAGCTTTGGACCTGATTGTTTCTCCAGAACATGTTCCGTAGCCAGAGAGACTGCCTCACTCAAGTTTATGCCCCTCAAGGGGGAGAGTCCACATCGATGGAGTGGTCAATGACCTGGCATCACAGCCCATATTGCTTGTGCTCCTTTAGGTTACTTCTGAAGCACCACTTTAGCTCTAGACCTACCTAAGATCAGCTAAGAATTCTTTTTACTTCAATTTTGTTCCTTCATTTCCTTAGAGGTGCTATTCCTATGAGCAATCTCCAGTATATCTCTTGAAGGCAAATCTCTGCAACAAAGTCTCCTTATAAGAAGTCAGACTTAAGACACATTTCTCTTATATTAATGAAGAAACTGAAGCCTAGAGATCAAGAAATTCACTAGGATTTACACCAATAACAGAGAGTAAAGCTAGGATTCTGTGTTAGAAAATGTGTCCCTAGAATTGCTGCTTTTAACCATCATGCCATTTTACATACTCTATTAAAAGCACCATATCAATTTCAACATAATCATAGCATGATATTCTTGTGAGAAAAGTGCATTGTAGCAGCATAAGTAGGTTATTCAAGAAAGTAAAGATTTGCCATGAAAACAATACATATATTTAACTCATTTTCAGAATATGAGAGTCTCTTCAAAAATTTATATGTGAATGCCTTGGAATTATAAAATGTAAATTTTATGAAAATCTTAATGCCTCTAGAATACACACAAGAAATACAAAAGACACTTTTCGACAGAATCTAGAACATGCATTAATAGTAATTTTGGTTAGTTGTAAACACTGGCATCATGTCTTTATAGTAAGCCATACTCTGAAGTTCTTTCTAACCAAGTACAATTGTTTATCTGATTTAGTACTCAAAACACATGTATTGGCAGGAATGAACAGAAAAAAAATATTGCACAAATATTCTTGGCATATTTAGTGAGTTGTGAATAAAGAAGTGTCATGTTATGAACAATTCTTATCTTTAATGACTTCTATTAAAAAGGGAAAGAAATTATTGGCAGAAATATAATTTTTAAAAAAAGAAAGCACACACACACACAAAACAATACCCCCTTCAAAAAAGAAAAAGAGAGAAAAGCTTATCTCAACATAGAAAACCTCTCTACAAAGGTAATGAAGTCCAAAAGCAGTTATATTATGAATAAACATTAAACTGAAATGAGATGCATTCCATAGACTGGTAATAAATTGGAAAGACAGATAGAAATCTTCCTTTCTTATAAGCCAAGCAGATATAGCTCATTACATACATTTCTCAAGATCAATAATGGTAAGTCATCAAGTAAGATGATTGGACAGCACTTTTGTTACGAATAGTTTATGCTAACTCTACCTGGTAATTGGGATGACCATTTGCATCAGTTTACTGGCTTTATCTTGAGGAAAAGCAAACTTGTCCTATTTTATTACAAGACATAAGCTAGTGGAGGTGATGGAATTCCAGCTGAGCCACTTAAAATCCTAAAAGATGATGCTGTTAAAGTGCTACACTCAATATGCCAGCAAACTTGGAAAACTCAGCAATTGTCACAGGACTGGAAAAGGTCCATTTTAATTCCAATCTCAAAGAAGAACAATGTTAAAGAATATTCAAGCTACCACACAGTTACATTCATTTCACATGCTAGCAAGGTAATGCTCAAAATCCTTCAACCTAGGCTCCAACAGTGCATGAACTGAGAAATTCCAGATGTGCAAGCTGGATGTAGAAAAGGCAGAGGAACTAGAGATCAAATTGCCAACATCTGCTGGATCATCGAAAAAGCAAGGGAATTCCAGAAAAACATTTACTTTTGCTTCACTGACTACACTAAAGCATTTGATTGTGTGAATCACAGCAAACTATGGAAAATTCTTCAAGAGATGGGAATACTAGACCACCTTACCTGCCTCCCAAGAAACGTGTATCCATGTCAAGAAGCAACAGCTCGAACCGGACATGGAACAACGGACAGATTTCAAATTGAGAAAAAAGTACATCAAGGATGTATATCGCCACCCTCCTTATTTAACTTCTTTGCAGAGTACATCATGTGAAATGCCAGACTAGATGAATCACAAGCTGGAATCTTGCAGGGAAAAACATCAACAACCTCAGATACACAGATGATACCACTCTAATGGCAGAAAACTAAGAGGAACTAAAGAGCCTCTTGATGAAAGTGAAACAGGAGAGTGAAAAAGCTGACTGAAAGCTCAGCATTCAAAACACTTGATCATGGCATCTGGTCCCATCACTTCATGGCAAGTAGATGGGGGAAAATGGAAACAGTGGCAGATTTCCTTTTCTCAGGCTCCAAAATCACTGTGGATGGTGACTGCAGTCATGAAGCTAAAAGATGCTTTCTCCTTGGAAGAAAAGCTATGACAAACCTAGACAACATAGTCAAAAGCAGAGACCTCAGTATGTGGATAAAGGTCTGTCTAGTCAAAGCTATGGTTTTTCCAGTAGTCATGTATGGATATGAGAATTGGACCATAAAGAAGGCTGAGGGTCAAAGAATCGATGCTTTCAAACTATGGTGCTAGAGAATTCTCTTGAGAGTCCCTTGGATAACAAGGAGATTAAATCAGTCATTCCTAAAGGAAATCAACCCTGAATATTCATTGGAAGGACAAATGCTGAAGCTGAAGTGTCAATACTTTGGCCACCTGAATTGAAGAGCTGACTCATTGGAAAAGATCCTGATGATGGGAAAGAATGAGGGCAGGAAGAGAAGGGGGCAACAGAGGAGGAGATGATTGGATGGCATTGCTGACTCAATGGTCATGAGTTTGAGCAAACTCTGAGAGATAGTGAAGGACAGGGAAGCCTGGCATGCTGCAGTCAATGCGGTCACAAATAGACACAACTAGTGACTGAACAACATTTTTTGACAGGAGGTCATTTTACAACTTGGAGTAACATTCCCACTACAGTTACACTCAAACCTTCCCACAGAAGCTATCTTTCCTGATGATTTTGTTTCAAAAAGATGGTGCCCAGGTCCTGAGAAAAATATTTCTGGGTCACAAGGCTAACAAAAGGCGTAGGTAGTTTTCAAAGAGAGGAGAAATACTACAAGTATGTCTAAAGTAAATGCTCTAAGAAAAAGAAAAGTTAAAAAAAAAATCACTTCCATTATTTTTCAACAGAGAAAATTAAGCCTTTTATTTTTTTATTTCTGCTTGTCCTTATGAAAGGAACAGCTAGGAAATAGTAGGCTAGGCACACTATAGTTTCAAGAAAGCTTACAACAATTTCTATTTGTTTTTAACCCTTTCTCCAATGAAATGGAGTATTTCCTGCCATCTCTAAAGAAAGATGTCATAGTCATCAGCAATTATAGCCCTCGGGTATGAGCCAGTGAGCCTAAGGGATTTCAGGAAGGAGAATACCTGAGCCAGCGGGCTTCAGGGTAAAGAACCCACCTGCCAGTGCAGGTGACTCAGAGATGGGGGTTCGTTCCCTGGGAAGGGAAGATCCCTTGGAGAAGGAAATGGCGGCCTCCTCCAGGACTCTTGCCTGTGAAATCCCTTGGACAGAGGAGCCCTATGGGCTACAATCCCTGGGGTTGCAATCACAACAGCCCTCAGACAGAAGCCGTTCCCCACAGGAAGGAATGGAAGCCCAGGCTGTGAGAAGGGGATTCTGGGCACAGACAGGTGAAGTGCTTATGAACGTAATCATCTCAGTAAGACCAGACTCTTGCACCTTCCCATATACAGAAAAGTGCTAAATCCCTTACTTAGAATATTTGCTTTTCCTTAAATTATAATAATCTTTTGATGTGTGGACTACCTTCCCTTTGCTGCAAACTTCTCCCCTCATCTCCTCAGAACAGTTCTCTCAGGGTCCTTGAGATGCTGTCTACTGGGCTTAAATCTTAAAAAGAAAAAAAAAATTACCAAAAATAAAATACAACTCTCAACTCCTAGGTTGTGACAATTTTTTAAGCTGACATTGCCATATTAATGAACAAATACCTTGTTACTTGGTACTTTGCTGCCTCTAAACATCTGGAACACACTCTTTATTCCTTTTAAAGTATTCATCATTTGAGCCAAAATAATCTATTTTGTGGAGAATACCTCAGGTATGAGCCTGACATTTGCTTATCATTTGCCAAGAACATTTGCTTGTAATTTGCCAAGGAAAGTGGAAACTGCATAGGTCTGTACCAAAATATTAATTATACTCAAGAAAAGAATAAAAGAATAGAAACGCCATTAGATTCTTGATATTTAAGATTGAGACAGTATATCATTATTTGACCTTGAGTATTTTTCATTATTCTCTCTTAAAAATATTAACCAACCTCAAAATAAGGCAATGAACTATTGCACTTGGAGGGGAAAAAAAAAAACTCCGGAATATTTAATGTGGGAGTGACATATGTTTCACCCTGCTTCCCTACTCTTGAAAGTCATTAATACTTAACTTAGTCTATTTAGAATTAATTATCTCAGGAATCAGTGCTCCAATGACAATATTGTTAACCTACAGCCAGTGCTACAGATGGGTGAACTCAAATCTCTCCTTTCTTTCTTCTTTTTTAAACACAGCAAACCTTTCTTCTCTTGGAGAAAAAAGATTATATACATCATACCATACAGTCATATCTGCCAACAACAAAGGGTATGCTGTAGCAATAATGCTTGAGAGATTGTGTAGAAAGACAGTATTTTAAAAGATGCTACTTTCAACACGTACTTCTTTTCTGTTAAAAGACGTTCTGCAGAACAAAGCTCAGAACCCACTGAAATCAATTCCCAAATGAATCTGCAAACCCTCAAGGCTACTTGCCTGCTCTTTTGTCACTAATTGTATTGACAGCTGGTAGTTCCTACTTTGAGACAATTTCTCTTCTCACTGCATATTTATTGAAACATACCTTGTTGTAGTATTGACCTTATACCATGAGGAAGCAGTGAATAATAGCTAACTCCCCTGGGTCCTGACAGATGGTTTTAGTATTCAGCTTTGCTGTCAGCATAGGACCTCACAGCATTTGCAAGACAAAGAAGCATTAGCCTCCAAAGGGAAAATGAAATGTTATCTGAATTAAAGGGGCAATGTGGAAATTCACATACAATATTTGTGCTTATTTCTGGATTTCAAGGGTAAACTGTTTTCAGTTGCAAAATGATTTCCCAAATCTAAAGATGAAATACAAGTGGGCCAAATATATGAACTATTAATTTATGTACCAAAGTGAATCATGCATAGCCAATAGATTCACAAAATTCTAATCTGTCTTTAATAAGTAAAATATCATTAAAATATTCACATTTTAAAATAAAATATAAATAGCTAAATACAATATTCATTAAGTATGTAAATTTTGTAGTATTTAAGCAACACATAGTACATTATTAACAATAGTACACTGAAAACTCAAATCATTCACTTTTTAATGGACCTTTAATGTCAAGTGACTGGATATTATAAACATTTTAAATGAAATTTTTAAATGTCATTCATTAGAGAAGAAAACATTTGAAGCAAGCATTTATCTTTTTATTTATGTGGTATTCAGGCCCAACTTTGAATTACATTTTTAAATTCAAAATATTGCATCTTCTATGACTAATTTTCCCATTCCCACTCTTGCTGGTTCCTTATAGCCCTGCATTTTACTTATCTCCCTGCTTCCCTTTTGTCCCTACTCCATCCCATTCTTCATTTTCTCAGCAGTGTTGTCTTTCCCAAACACAGATCTGATTTTGCCAGTTACTTGCTTAAAATTTCCCACTGAGACTCAATTTTCTAGAAAATAATGTTCAAATCTCTTAGAAAAAAAATCAAGACTTTTCATGGTATGGCTTCTGGTTACTGTCTTTTCTCCTCATGACTAATTCCTACCCCAAGCTTTATTGAATTGCCCTGCGTAAACTTCCTGTGAAGATCCCCAATGATCCAGGCCTTCGTATCATTCCCTCTCATGGAGTGCGACTTGCTTCTCACCGGCACATATGGCCAACATGATGGGATATCACAAGCGTTGACTATTATATGGCAAAAGCAATGGGAAATAACTCTCACCATTACGTTATATAAGACCAGCAAGAGAGAGAGTTGTTTTCCTTAGCTCTGAAGAAGGAAGCTGCCATGCTGAGAGCATCTATGAAGAGGGCCACGTGGAAACTGACCGTAGTCTTGGCTAACAATCGGCAAGAAAATGAGAACCTTAGTCAAACAACCACGGAAAATTAATTATGCCTATAATCTAGATATGCATGGAAATGGTTTCTTCCCCAGTCAGGCCTCCAGATGAGAAACCACTCTGAGGATGCCTGGATCACAGCCTTGTGAGATCCTGAGCTACGAATCCAGCTATACCATGCTCAGACTCCTGACTCACTGAAACTATGAGATTAAGAAAAAAAAAAGTGATATTTTAAGCTGCTAAATTTGTGATAATTTCTTTATGCAGCAATAGGTGAACACACGCTTTTAATCTCTTGAACTTTCTACACTTGTTCATGTCTCTAGCCATTGCTCCGGCTGCTATGTCCTTCTCACTATCTCTGACTCAAAAACTGTGCATGGTCAAATTTTCATTTCATTATGGTCTCTTTGAAGATGTTGCTGGCTTAAAATTTTAGAATCAAACACTTTTTTCTGGACTCCCATATAATGATCCTAGGTCAAATACATTATTTTGTATAATGTACGCTTGCTCAGTGCCTGTTTCTCTATCTTTCCTCCCCCCACAATTATGCTTCTATATAAGTGTACACACATAGAGAAATACCTACAGATTATGATCTAATATATTGCAAAAGAAGGAACTTCGATTTATTTCTATCACTCCACTATCAAGCATAAGTGTATGTTTATATGCATCAAATGAGTACTGTGCTGTCCTTACTTGCCTCAGTCGTGTCCGACTCTTTGTGACCCCGCGTACCACAGCCCGCCAGGCCCCTCTGTCCGTGAGATTCTCCTGGCAAGAATACTGGAGTAAGTTGCCATACCCTCCTCCAGGGGAATCTTCCTAACCCAGGTTTCAAACCCACATCTCCTGCATTTCAGGTGGATTCTTTACCACTGAGATACCAGAGAAGCCCTTAAATGTGTATTAGTATTCACTTTTTCATGTACTAAAAATCACTATATTAATTATAATAATATCCTGACATTAATACACACTATGTCCCAGGCACTGTGCTAAACATGTTTCATACATTTACATAAAGAGTGATTACTCATATTTTAAATTTGAAAAAGCTGGAATTTGAGCATGTACCTTGACTTGTGCTATTTTTAGACTTCCATCATCTCATTTATACTCCACCTTTTTTTCTACCAAGTTTCCTTTGGCAATCTGCCCTCTCCCATTTCACACATCATGGGAAGACGATCTGTAATGAATGCTAGTCCTCTCATATCACGTGGGAAGTCTCGTGACTTGAGCTAGGCTAACCAGACTCTTCCCTGAGATTTCAAATGAGGGTAGTAGGACACAGCACACGATTCCCTATCTTGTCTGTATATATTAATACATTATACTATCAACAAAGTGCCAAAATTATAATAAAAACTGTGATGGCAATTTACTGTGCTCCTGTAATAAAAATGCTTATACTATTTTATATATTATTTTTCATGTATATTTTAGCTATATTATTATAGACAGACAGTAAATACATGTGAGCTGGTAAGCAGGGGTGGAAGCCTATACTCAAGAAGTTTATCCCTTAAAAAACTCAAATAAAACTTTAGAATTCTATGTAGGTTGGTTTATGGAGGAGTCAAGGACACAGAGAAATGCAATACTCAAATACTAACAAGTGTACTTCTAGGAATGCATATTTGAAACTTTGTTTAAACATTAGAGAAGAAAGACTAGAGATTTACCCAGGACATAATAGTCATCAGAGACACAGGAACCACTTTATACTCTGCAGTTTATCTCAGTGTATGTATTTTTGCAACAATATTATTAAAAAATAAAACAAAGGGATACTTCTCATTTTTGAAAGTGCTAATAATCATGTTTAGACATTTTAATTCCATGTTAATGAATTTTTTTTTATTTTAAGAGTACCACAGGGTCTAAAGAATAAAATGAATTTTTTCTACAGTATAGAAAATGCCAGTTTCACATGATTGTATGGACAGGGAAAGTACTTGCCTCTATTTTTAATTCTGTGCTCTTTCAATATGAATATTTTTATAATAATTTGGAATGTAAGTTATATACAGTGTAGTCAACCAAACAGCATCATTGTCATTTGTATAATAGATCCATCAAAGAGGATATATGCATTTTTCCTGAGATGAAAGGCAATATGTTAATCCAAAAGCCTTGTTTAAAAAATCTGCAGAATAAAGATATTCAGCCAGCTAGATAATTTAAAATTAAAAGCAGAACTAGAAGCAAGATACAGTCTTTGAAAAAAATAAGGCCATTTCAGTAGCTGATGTGTTTTCTGAACTGCAATATTTTTTACTTTTCTCTATTGATATTGAAATCATAAAAATTACAACAATAAATTCTTTTTGTTGTATATAATACTTGAGTAGCTTTTCTAATAAACTACAATTTGCATACATTAATGGACTCCAACATATAATTTACTGCATCATATAAAGACAAGGTTAACAGTGTCCATTCTATATTCAGTTTAAGGGCTACAGTTTGCATGCTGACTCAAATTCAACCACTAGTTTTATTTCTGCCCATTTTATTTCTTTGCTCAATGCAATATAACCATTTTCTGATGAAAAACAGTGTATATATATAAGCAACCTAAATATTTGAGTACTGTGATACCTATATTAATTGTTTTTTTAGATCTCCCTAAAAAAGTCAAAATCTACATGTCCATTTCATTTTGTGTTGTAGAAATAGATCAAGAAAAATATGTTTTCACATTATCTAAAGTGAGTAGAAAACTTTACTTCCCTAAGACTAAAATGAAATTTAAGAATACAGATGGATACATCACATAATGTTAAGGTTGGAAGGTGCATAAAAGATCATCAAGAACAACTCTCTTATTTTATAAGCAAGGAAACTGAGTTCTAAAAATGTACCTGACTTCCCTGGAGTTCTAAGAGAAGAGTTAACTTATAGTTTCTCCCTCAGTCATACTCACTTGGCAAAAACATCAACCTGTACGTTATGGGTTAAATGTTCCCTTACCAAGGAAAACATTTTGACGTCCCAAACCCCAGTATTTCAGATATGACCTTGTTTGGAAATAGTTTCCATCCAGATGTAAGTGGTTAAATTAGAGATCATACTGGAGTAAGCTTGGTCCTCATTTTAATGTAACTGGAGCATTTATAAGAAGATAGCCATGTAGAGACAGAAACAAGCAGAGAAAGCCATGTAACTACAAAGGGAGGAGTTGAAGTTATGCAGCTATAAACCAAGCAATACCAAAGATGGTCAGGAAACCACTAGAATCTAGGAGAAGGCCAGAAAAGCTTGCCTTTAGGTTTCAGCTGAAGCTCCAATACTTTGACCACTGACTCACTGGAAAAGACCCTGATGGGAAAGATTGAAGGCAGGAGGAGAAGGGGATGACAGAGGATGAGACCGTTGGATGAAATCATTGATTCAATGGACATGAGTCTGAGCACACTCCAGGAGATGGTGAAGGACAGGAAAGCCTGGCATGCTGTAGTCCCTGGCGTCACAAAGAGTCAGACACAACTTGGCAACTAAACAACAGAAAGGCTGAAGAGGGCTCATGGTCCCGTTACCACTTTGATCTCTTACTTCTAGCCTCAAGAAGTGGAGACAATGATAGTTTTTGTAGCTTTAGGCTACCAGGCTTATGGTACTTTGTGATAGCAGCTATAGGAAAGTAATATACCAGGTCAGCTTTTTAGTTGTGTGCAGGATCACCTGAAAGGGTGGAGAAAACCACACAATTGTGTGGACTTTTCTTATTTTAATTCATAAGTGCAAAGTTCAAAAGAACACTTCATAACAATCCTACTGATACTATATTTCACAGTGAGTACATTTTCCCACATATTATATGGGCGATTTCACAAAATCTGTCTTCTAAACTTAGAAACACCCTCACCCATTTATCACCATTTATCATCTTTTTAAATCACTGAGGAAATGGAAGCAATTTAAAGAGACCCTCTCATCTTCTAGCACCAAATCTAAAAATATGACTAAACCTATACACAGCTTCCACACATGCACACATACACAAATTCTCTTTCTTCCTGTTACAGAGCACAAATGTCTCTATTCTTCTCAAAGCACCTCCTCCCAGTATGCCCCTTATGCATTCCCTTTCATCTTAAGGATGTTAATCCTTGTTTCATTGCATGATTCCTTTCTATTCAATATTCTTTTGTTCTAATAATATTTTGCAATAAAAGGAAAGACAACACTAGCATTATTTTGTAAAAAGTCAAGATAAAACTTCCTGTTTACCATGAGTATCTGCCCAAATATTCCCCTCTTCTCCTTTTCAGAAAAAAACTTTAAAATTTACATCTCTAGATCCTCATATCCTTTTTGCTTTTTTTTTTTCCCCCTTTTTGCTTTTTAACCTCCACATTTCTGACTTCTGTTCTCTGTCATCACTGTCTTTTATCAAGTTTGCCAAAGACCTTCATATTGGCCAATTCATAGGTACCTGTTTATTGTCATCATATTTCCTGGAAGTTTCTTTGGGGTTGACAACTCCCTCCTTTTTGAAATATTTTCTTCTCTTGGACTTCTTAACTCTGCATTTGATGGGTTTTCTTCCTACCCCTTGCCTATTCCTACCTAGTCTCCTTTGCTGAGTATACTCCTATACTTTCTCTCAATGCAATAGTTTTCAGTCCTTTATATCAATAGCATGCTTCCAAAAATTTCATCTGATCCTATGGCTCCATACTGGTGACTTCCAAAATTGTACTCTAGCAATAGAAACTAATCTGGTTTCTAGGCTTTTACGTTTATGTGCCCAACTGCTTGAAGTCTCCAGTTGAAATTTGATAGGTACCTGAAACCTAGCACATTCAAACTGAAATGGCCCCCCAAACCTATTTCTTCTTGATTCTTGCCCATCTCAGAAAGTACCACCATAAATCCAAAAGCCTGGAAGGTTACACTTAATATCTCTATTTTCTTTCCCCTGTCTCCATATTCCAATCAAAGTTTTATTGATTACATTGATTATTATTGATTATAAATATTATTATTATAAATAATAATTGATTATTATTTATTTTAGATATTTAAAAATATCTAAAATATAGGCAGTTTTCATTATTTCTTTTGCCATCCATTTTCTAGGACTGCATCATCTTTGGCCTCAATTACTGAAGTGGCCTTCCACAAAAATCCATGAGTGCCTATTCACCGCCCTAAAATTTGTTTTCCAAACAGCATCTAGACAAATGTCCCAGACAAATGTCTGAAGGCATATCTAGCCAGGAGGCATTTAACTTTAATTGAGTGTCTTCAGAAAAAGAATGTGCCCTCCAATTTATGTCAGCCCTTCCCTTTTGTGTAGAGCAAGTCTTTCTCTCCCATTATGCCACCTGCCTACCCCCTACAGTCAATTGCATTTGGATTCTGATTACATATCACCTTTAAAAATGTAAATCTATTTAACTCACAGACTCAGTAGAGCACTTTACCCTCCCTAATGTGGGTGAGCCTCATCTGATTTGTTGAAGACCCAAATAGAATAAAAAACTGAGTGAGAAAGAATTCTTTTTTTCTCTTCTTGACTGTCTTTGAACTGGGACATTGGTCTTCTCCTGGCTTTAGATTCAGACTCAGACTGGAGTTATACCATCAGCTCTCCTGGGTCTAGTCTTCCCAGCATCCATAACCACATGAGCCAATTCTTCATTGTAAATCTCCCCATATTCATTCATTCATTCCCCTCTCTCTCTCTCTTTCATAGGTACATATGCATATGTAAATAAATAGGACTTCTGAGCTGGCACTAGTTGTGAAGAGGCCATCTGACAATGCAGGAGACACAAGATGTGGAAATAATCTCTGGGCTGGGAAGATTCCCTGGAGTAGGAATGGCATCCCACTCCAACATTCTTGTCTGGAAAATTTCATGGACAGAGAAGTCTGGCAGGCTATTGTCCATGGGGTCACCGTGTTGGACATGACTGAGCTAGCGAGCAAGATGTATATAAATACATATTTGTAGAGACATACATATTGCCTGTTGGTTTTTGATTTCTCTGAGGAACCCCGACATATACAAACATACATATATATTTATGCATATACATACATTAACATATATCTCAGTTGGTAAAGTATCTGCCTGTGATGCAGGAGACACTGGTTTGATTCCTGGGTTGGGAAGATCTCCTGGAGAAGGGAATGGCTACCCACTCCAGTATTCTGGCCTGGAGAATTCCAAGGACTAAGTCCATGGGGATGCAGCGTCGGACACAACTGAGCGACTTTACTCACTCACTCATACATTAACACATCATCAGATACATTTTGCTTGCGGTCAAGTAGGAATTCACTGAAAGTTGAAGGTGCCTTTCAACTTATTCTAAGAATTTAGGGTGTCAAATATGGTTCCTATGTCTAGAGTGGTGAGTAAATACAGAGTGACTAGAACAGTTGAAATAACTGCTTTATATAAGGTGTCACTGAGTCCAGAATCAACCACCTTTCCCAGGAATGTCCTTTCCCAGGCCTTTCCCAGGCCATGGGAAGCTGGCCTCAGTCCCCCTCTGCCTCCAGCCTAGCTTTGCTGTCAGCCCACAGCACATCACTGTGATAGAAGGTGACAGAAGTGATAGAAGACAGTACAATCATTGGAATAAGCAACATGAATTTCTATGCCATTATCTTCTAAAGGTAAGGGACATACACCCAAATTTTTGGCATTTTGTTTGAAAATCATTGCTGAGGAGAAAGTTTATCATCTGATAATTAATAACCTATTAAAACTCTATGGTCATTAAGTATAATGGAAACAATTGCTTCTAAAATAATGACAAACAATGAGAGACTATTCATCAAAAGTGAAAAAAAAATTAAATAAAATTTAATCTACATTTTAAAAAAATACTGCTTGCCTGGTTGTATTCTAAGATCTTAATGTTATATGATTTAATTAAATCCCCACAAAATCTTATGAGGTAAGTGATGCTATTTTATCACTTATAGACTAGGAACCATGCTCTCTAAGGCTGAAGAACTTGTTCAAGGTCAAAAAGTCACTGACATGATTCACATTTAGATACGAGGGATTCTAGTGCCCCAATCCCATGCTACATAACTAGTCACTAAAAGGAGTATATTAAGAAATAAACTTACCAATATGATTTTAACAATTTTTATATATTCATATATAAGCTGGCACTATCAACATTTTCTAAGAGCTAGGCACGGATTCATATTAAAAATGTAATCTGACATCATAGAATTTCTAAAAATTACATGGAGTTTTCCATATCTAAACATATTAAATATGCTTACTTAACAAATTTTTGTATATTTTAAAAGATTATGTATTAACATAACTTGTCACTTATAAGGAGCTTAGAATGATTGAATAATTTAATAAATGAATTATCCAAGAATATTTAAATCAGCCAAATCCCAAGCAACTTTGTAATTTTGTGCAGTAGTTCAAACACGCTCTGCTTAATGAAACAAATAAATATATGGTAACAACAGTCAATTATCATGACTGCTAAATAATAACATAGACATAAGTAAACATTAAATGTATTTTGGTCATTTCAAAATGACTTTGGTATGATTCTCATTAACTTGTTTTCTTTTAACCTATTTTTCCTTTTCAAATATTATTGAACTCTAAAATTCTCTTCACATTTCTAAAAAGACATTGAAATTATACATTGATGGCTATGAAGTGAAAGCCACTCAGTCAAGTCTGACTCTTTGCAACCCCATGGACTATACAGTCCATGGAATTCTCCAGGCTAGAATAGTGGAGTGGGTAGCCTTTCCCTTCTCCAGGAAAATCTTCCCAACCCAGGGATTGAACCCAGGTCCCCCACATTGCAGGAGGATCTTTACTAGCTGAACCACAAGGGAAGCATGGATGGCTATAGTATTTTCTTATTTTGAGAGAGATTTATTTAACAATAAGACAACATTCAGGGAAAAGTCCTTATTTTGACTATTTAACAAAGTCAGAATGAGAGCCAATGTTTTATAGTGACTATGCTTTTTAAATAAAGTAGGTAAAAGATCACTTTTTTCATGTTTATAACCAACCAATAATAATATAAATCACAAAATAGACTTCAAAATGTCACATCAAATGGCTAATGGAAAGCAATATATGTTAGTATTGATTTAAGAGATAGTATCTAAATTATTTGGGCCTCCTATTGATTTCCTTTCAGAATATCAAATGTTCCTTATAACAAAATCAATATGGAACTTTATAAGACATTTGACCATGAGTGAGGCCATTCTCTAGGCAGCACTTTCAGAAACATATCCATTCCATCCTTATTTGGTTACTCCTATCAATTTCTTAAAAGAGATATTTATTTGAATACAATGGACAACATATTTTTGCAACTAAGTGTAGGACAGATATTTTGACAGCTAGTTGGCAATGAAAAAAGGATGACAGGCAAATATGAAATGAGAGATACATACCCATTATGATCCGTTCAGTTCAGTTCAGTTGCTCAGTCATGTCCGACTCTTTGCGACTCCATGGACTGCAGCACACTAGGCTTTCTTGTCCTCACCAACTTCCGGAGCTTGCACAAACTCATGCCCATCGAGTTGGTGATCCCATCCAACCATCTCATCCTCTGTCATCTGCTTCTCCTCCTGCCTTCAATCTTTCCCAGCATCAGGGTCTTTTCCAATGAGTCAGTTCTTCGCATCAGGTGGCCAAAGTATTAGAGTTTCAGCTTCAGCATCAGTCCTTCCAATGAATATTCAGGACCTATTTCCTTTAGGATTGACTGATTTGATCTCCTTGCAGTCCAAGAGACTTTCAAGAGTCTTCCCTAACACCACAGTTCAAAAGCATTGATTCTTCGGCACTCAGCTTTCTTTAGTCCGACTCTCACATCAGTAGATGACTATTGGAAAAACCATAGCTTTGACTAGACAGACCTTAAAATTTACATTAGGAAGATTATTTTTAGAGGCTATTTTTTTTTAATATACTAAAAGCCAAACAAAAACAAATAAACTATTGATATTGTAATTCAAGTTTCTGAAAGGAGAATAGCTACTGCCATTTCCATGGACTTCATGCTTTAGCATGAACAGAAGATTGATGGCAAAAAGTTGAGCCTTTTTTGAGTCCATATTGTTGAGTGCATATTGAGGACATTATAACTGATACTAAAATTAACTTTAAGAAACAAAACATTGTGTCATAAAATTTGATTAAGTGTTATATAATCAATAAGGGTAAAAGAGATGGAGTTTATACCTTCTGATACAAACCTGAAAGGTATTTCAGGTTAAGAAAAGAAAGTAAATCTTTTGACTAAATGATCATTTAAAACTAACATTCTGTGATATTATTTTTCAATGGTATTTTCATATTTTTGTATACACATATATTTACAACATATTGCTGTCAATCATATAGTCAATACCAATGCTTGGTTATTATTGTCTTAACTGACATTGTTCATCACATAAGTAATAATAATAACAGGGTCTCTTAGTACATTAAAATTTAGTAAAAATTACTTCTAAGAGAAGAGAACATAGACAGCCTGTCCTTATTCACAGAAAATACACAGTGTGACTCCTCAATGGGTTTTACAAAGGAGGAGTGTGGGGATTATAAAAGCTCAGGGTATCCACAGAGTAAGAGAGCCAATCTTCAGAAGGCATATTTTAAAGACAGACTGGTAAGGCAGAGATAATTCCTCTAAACTTGCTTGAGGGTCTAGACTTCACCAGGAAATCTGTCTCTGTGTTATGGAGCCCATATACAAAGTAAGCTAGGGCAAAGGCAAGAATGTGCATTTGACTGGGGCATGCCCCCAGTTGTATTTCTTAGGGATCTACATATGGTATAAAAAGGTGAGTTGCCAAAAGAAAAACTGTATAACAAAAAATGTGTATTAATCCATCTGCCTAAAGCCAGAACTGGGCCTCAGATCTGAAATAGGACATTGAGTTGAAGAGCAATGCTTTCTATTTTCATGGGTTAGAGAGATTAAGAGCCAAGAGTGAGTCAGGTCAGCACAGTGATCATAGTTTGGCACTACAGTGTTTCTTCTATTTCCCCATATAATTTTAAATTTCCTAAGGATTGTTTCTTCCTTTAATAACCAAGGGGATAAACTGCCTGAAGTATTACTTTAAATTATGTATCAAATACAATACTGCTCTATATTTAAGTAAAGCATATATGCCTTAGAGAATCCTAAGAAAAAAACAGAAATAACTAGAAATGTATTTATGAATGAATAACATCTCAGCATACAATATCTTTTTGTCAGAATGTATCTCTGTGAATTATTTGTGAAGTACATAGTGATATTTTAAATCAATTCATTAACATATGAAAACAGGTGTCGATGAATGCCCTGTCTCATTTTGCTGAAACTATCTCTTCTTATTTGGTATTATTTAATTTCATAAACGATTTTCTCTTTGATTTTTTTCTAATTTCTGGTCTTTTGAGAAAAAAAATGTTAAGGGATTTCCCACAGAGGAAAATTGAAGAATCTTAATGGTATTGCAACGTGTATGCTTAGGATAAAATATTTCATAACATCATTTACAATAAAACAGAAATTTAAATTCTTATAGTAACATTAAAATTACACCCAATACCCAATGATGTATTCTATAATATTTCTCATCAAAATTGGCTCTTTGGATATAAACCATAGCCTTCCAATACTGAAATATACTAGACATGAGCAATTATGTACATCCCAATTCACTTGTTGAGGTCTAGTTTATGAGAGCATAGTGTTTACTCTCTCTCGAATTCTCTAAAGCAACTTGGGAATTCAGTCAAAAAAGACACATCTAGGATACTTACATCTCTTCTTATTTCAAAATATTCATGACTTACAGGAAAGAAAAAGGTTAAAATAGTTTGCGTACATCTGAGTTTGACACATAAGACCTCCACAACAGAGTACCACTTCTCTACATAAATCCTTGGATAGAACTAAACATTATGTGAGACTAAAGCTGTGCACATTACTGTATTTTCATATGTAAACTTAACATAGACAACAAAATATTTTCGACCCTATAAAACTGGGCTAAAGTACCAGTTTGTTTCACCATCAGTTACCCAAACATCTTATTTACCACTAAATCAATAGTGTGCCACTTTTATATTCACACAAGAATGGAACATTATTGTATTTTCATTCATCATGCAACATATTAGAAAACTTTTTTATTTGTTTATAGTTATAGGCATATCATAAATACAGTTAATAAAGGGTAATTTTAAATAATTGTCTGTATATTTACTTTACATGAAGAACTGTGGTAGAATTTCTTAAACATTCACAACAGCACACAGAACAGGTTTTATCCTCATTTGACTTTACACTAAATGGGGAAACAATACATAAAGCTTTGGAAAGATAGCTAATAGCAAACGAGAGGAAGGAAAAGTGCTAAGTCAGAAACATGACCAGTAATTTACATAGGCCACGTGAGTAAGGAAACAAAATTCTGTGCTGAGATTTTTCATAGAGGGTGCAGAAAACAATGGCATTTTCATAAAAGGCTATAAGCTACAGAAATAAAATGTACTTTAGGCTGAAGCTCTGATTAAAGACTTCCTTGGTGGCTCAGATGGTAAAAGTGTCTTCCTACAATGTGGGAGACCCGGGTTCGATCCCTGGGTTGGGAAGATCCTTTGAGAAGGAAATGGCAAACCCCTCCAGTACTCTTGCCTGGAAAATCCCAGGGATGGAGGATCCTGGTAGGCTACAGTCCATGGGGTCACAATGAGTCAGACACGACTGAGCGACTTCACTTCACTTTACTTCACTTGTTAGACTGAACAGTCTCAGATAGGGTGAGCCATGCCCATTTGGAGAATTAATATGGGTGGTACTTGGCCTTGTAGAGGTGAAGAAAACAGTTTTGGGGCAGATGGTGAAAGGCCTTAACTGCTTGCTTAAGGCATAATGGATTCATTCTTCTAATTTGACAAGTCATTGAAATAATTTTCTCTTGAGTCCTTTTTGCATAGTTTTGTTTTTTCCTCTAATGCTATGAGACATTTATTTCAATCACCCCCACCAATAATTCATTTTGAACTCAGAAGAATCAGGTCCCAGCAATAGAATTTTTGTCCAACAGAGTAATGTACTGTTGAGATAGAAACCTCCAGAAGGTATTATCAGAATACTCAAGAATCACCTGAATGGTTGAAAACCTGGCAGAAGTGCCTAATTCAAAAGCATCTGATTTGAAAACAACTTTTTATAAAAAGAAAGTGTCCTGATGCCACTGCTCTTGAAGTATACTATCGGCATATTCAATACTATGGTAAAATTGTAGTACAAAATCAGCTAAGAATCTGTAGAAAAGATAGAAGAAAAAAATGATATGAGGACCAGATTTCCAAGTAGTCATAGCCCAGTTTCCATACAGAACATCATCTTTAAAATGTCTGTACCATCTCCTGTATTTGAGATACACTACACTTCAGTCACAGAACTTTTCCAAGACTTTTAGCAGTTGAGTCAAACTGGTATGCTAGGAAGGTTGATCTTTCTACAGCATGTAAAATGGATCATTGAGGGTGGAGGATAGAAACTAAAACAAGTTACTACATGAAAACTGAAGTGATTTGGCCTAACCTATTGGCTACAGCAATGAGGTTGTTTCAACAAATCGCACTGTGTAAAATAAAATGAACCTTACAGTTACATGAAACAGTGATATGGGGTTACTTGTAGATTTAATCATGAAAGAAGCTATGGGCTGAAAATGAGATAGCCTTATTTATCATCAACATGAGGTGGAGTAACAAAATATGACTCCTAAGAGGCTATAAATATATACTCCCAGTCATGTTTCTAAGATTCATTTCTTGTCATTTGTTTGTTTCCCTATTTTGACTATATCAAAGGAATAAGTAGAAATTTGGTAGTTTTCAAATATGAAATTAATGTCAAGACTTGTCAAGCCAATCATTTTAAAATTAGTAAAATTGAATGAAAGGTGATGTGGAAATGCTTATCCTTCTGTTTCACTTATTTGATGAAGATTTTTTTTTTTAATGCAAGGCCTGGATCTCAAAGTTAAAAATTACACGAGTTTCAATCCTTCAATCCATCCTATCAATACTGTGTGTACCATTCATCTACAGAAATGTTAATAAATGTATTAAAACTAAGTTTAGAAATACTGCCAAATGGCACTTAAATGCAGTTTGTACTATTCTTTTTCAAGTCTAAATATAATGACTAACATCAGGCTAAATATTTAGAACTCTCTGAGCTATCTTGCTGATTCCTTTGAAAATTGCATGCAGTCCCAACTGGCGAAGTCCAGTTTTAAAATCTAAACAACTAAATGTTTTAGGCTGCTTGAAAGAATCTTAAATACATATCTTCTTAAAGATTCTGTGCAATTTTAATCTAGAATACTCAGGCTATATATGTGTTATAGCATAACACATATATATGTTATAGTTATGTTATAACATAGTTATGTTATAGTTATGTTATAGCATAAGCTTTGAATCTGCAGAATATAAAACCACATTATAAAACTGTGTACAATGTTTCCCTTATTTCAGATAGGGAAGAAAGAAAATATAAAGTGGCTTCTCTAGTGATGCTGACAGACTGTTTTCTAAAATTCAAGTTCTTATAATGATACATCACAGAAAATGAGAATTTAAAAAAAGAGAACTTTAATTACATTTGTCATGCAAAAACAAAACCAGAATTCATAAACCATAAATTAACAAACATACATGTGCTATAATCAGCAAAATAAGATTATTTTCAAGGATATATTTGAAGGTTCAATCTGTAGGTTGGAGGTAGTACAGTGCAGTGGAATGAACCCCCTCTCTGGAATCAGAGAGATGAGTCAGAATACCTGCACATACATTGTATGACTTTTGTCAACTAAATTGTCTTTTTAGGAGAGTAGTTTCTAGTGGAAACTGTCTGGTTATTGAAAGAACAAAATAACATAAATGTAGTTCCTGCCACATGGAAGATTCTGAATAGTTACCTTTCTTAGTGTAGAAGCAAACAATTGTATATTTCACCTATCAAACAAAAAAGTTAAAACTTGACATGCCTTCCCCAATCAAGTGTTGGTGGACAGACAAAGCAATCATTAACTACCACATCAGCCAATGAGGGGAGACATTATGAACTGAATCTGGTGAAATTAAGAACGCTGAAACCCTATCAAGCATCATTTTTTATTATGACACCAGAAATCAGCTACAAAAAAAACCAAATATGCAAAACACCACAAATGTGGAAGCTAAACAATAAATAAGCAATGGATCAGTGAAGAAATCAAAGAAGATATTTTTTAAAATACTAGAGATTAGTGACAACAAAACCATGACTATCCAAAATCTATGGGGTACACAAAAAACAGTTCTAAATATTAGTGGTATAAGCCTAACTTAGGAAACAAGAAAAATCTCAAGCAACTTAATCTTATACCTAAAGTAACTAGAAACAGAACAAACAAAATGCAAAGTTAGTAGAAGGAAAGAAAGAATAAAGATCAGAGTAGAAAAAGAGATTTTTTAAAAAAGCATAAGTACATAAGAGTGATAAAACCAAAAGCTGGTTTTTGAAAAAGTTAATTTATAAACTTTTAGCCAGACTAATGAAAGAGAAAGAGGAAAAAAAAGAGAGCCCTAATCATTAAAAAATATTTTTATATTTACAATAGACACCACAAAAATACAAAAGATCATTGTATTACTGCCAACAAGTAAATGCCAATAAAATGGACACCCAGAACAACAGTCTCCAATCTTTTTGGCACCAGGAGCCAATTTTGTGGAAGACAATTTTTCCATGGACTGGAGCAGGAAGGATGGGTGGTTTGGGGATAATTTAAGCATATTACATGTATTGTGGACTTTATTTCTATTATTATTACATCAGTTCCACCTCAGATCATCAGATATTCGATCCAGAGGTTGGGAAAATCCCTGACCTAGAAGAAATGAACAAATTCCTAAAAAGGTAAAACCTCCTAAGACTGAACCAAAGAAACAGAAAACATCAACAGACCAATTATCATTAATGAAATTGTATCTGTAATTTAAACAAACAATACAAAACAAAAAATCCAAGAGAAAAAAGTCAAGGACCAGATGGCTTCACAGATGAATTCTGCCAAACATTTACGGAAGAGTTAACACTTACCCTCAAAATATTCCCAAAAAATGCAACAGAATATCTTTAGAACTTATTTTATGAGGCCTGTGCCATCTGGTACCAAAACCAGACAAGAATAATACAAGAAAAGAAATTACAGGCCAATGTTACTGATGAATACAGATGTAAAATTTTTCAACAAAATATTAGCAAACCAAATTAACAGTACATTAAAAGAATCATACTCCTTGACAAAGTAGGATTTATTCCAGAGATTCAAGCATGGTTCAACAGCACAAATCAATCATTATGATATGCCAAGAAACAAAGTGAAGGATAAAAATCACATGATCATCTCAATAGACATAGAAAAATCTCTTGACAATATTAAACAGCCATTCATGATTTAAAAAAAAAAAACTGTCAATAAAGTGGGTATAGAGGTAACACCTCAATATAATAAGGTCATATATAATCACAGCTAACATCATATTCAACAGTGAAAAGCTAAAAACTTTTCCTTTAAAATCAAGACCAAGACAAGGATGCTCACTCTCTACATTTCTATTTAATATAGTGTGGGAAGTACTGATCACAGCAATCACAGAAGAAAAAGAATCCAACAAGAAAAAAAAGTAAAACTTTCACTGTTTCCAGCTGTGTGTGTTCAGTTATGTCTGACTCTTTGAGGCCCCATGGACTGTAGCCTGATAGTGGAATTCCTCTGTCAGTGGAATTTTCCAGATAATACTGGAGTGGGTTGCCATTTCCTCCTCCAGGGGATTTCCACAACCCAGAGATCAAACCCACATCTCCTGCATTGGCAGGCAGATTCTTGACCACTACACCACTTGAGAAGCCCCGTTAGCAGATGACATGACACTATACATAAAAAATCCTAAAAATGCCACCAAAAAACCTCTAGAGCTAATCAATGATTTAGGTAAAATTGTCAGATGCAAAATTAATATACAGAAATCTGTTATACACTAACTGTATAGCACTAAATCTGCTATACACTAAATTTTTAGACAAAAAGAGCTATAAAAAAGTAAAATTAAGAAAACAATCTCATTTGCCATCACATCAGAAAAAATAAACTACATAAAAATAAATCTATCTAAAGAGATATAGTAACTCTACTGAGCAAACTATAAGATATTGATGAAAGAAATAGAAGGTGACACTAACAGAAAAATACTAGGTTCACAGATTGGAAGAATATTGTTAAAATGATCAAGGCAACTATAGATTCAATACAATCCATATCAAAATATCAGCAGCATTTTTCACAGAACTAGGACAAATTTGGAAAACTCAGCAATAATCACCTATTACAGGTGTCTATTGGAAAAAAGTCACTTTTCCAAAGTGGCTAGGGTAAGTGGACTTTTCATTTTCATTCCAATGAAATGAAAAGGTCACTTTTCATTCCAATCCCAAAGAAGGGCAATGACTAACATTGTTCAAACTGCCACACAATTGTGCTTATTTCACATGTGAGCAAGGTAATGCTCAAAAGACTTTAAGCTAGGCTTCAGCAGTGCATGATCCGAGGACATCCAGATGTGCAAGCTGGGTTTAGAAAAGGAAGAAGAACGAGAGATCAAATTGCCAAGATCATAGAAAAAGCAAGGGAATTCCAGAAAAACATCAGCTTCCTTGACTACACTAAAGCCTTGACTGCATGGATCAAAGCAAACTCTGGGAAATTCTTAGAAATGGGAGTACCTGACAACCTGACCTGTCTCCTGAGAAACCAGTATGGAGGATAGGAAGCAGCAGTTAGACTAGACATGGAACAATGGACTGATTCAAAATTGGGAAAAGAGTACATCAAGGATGTATACTGTCACCCTGCTTATTTAACTTACATTCAGACTATCTCGTGCAAAATGCCAGAATGGATGAAGCACAAGCTGGAATCAAGATTTCTGGGAGAAATATCAATAACCTCAGATATGCAGATAACACCACACTTAGGCCAGAAAGTGAAGAAGAACTAAAGAGCCTCTTGATGAAAGTGAAACAAGAGAGTGAAAAAGTTGGCTTAAAACTCAACATTCAGAAAACTAAGATCATGGCATTCGGTTCCATCAGTTCAGTTCACTTAATCGCTAAGTCATGTCCGACGCTTTGTGACCTCATGGACTGCATCATGCCAGGCATCGCTGTCCACCACCAACTCACATTAGTCCTTCCAATGAATATTCAGGACTGATTTCTTATAGGATGGACTGGTTGGATCTGTTTGCTGTCCAAGGGACTCTCAAGAATCTTCTCCAACACCAAAGTTCAAAAGCATCAATTTTTTGGCACTCAGCTTTCTATATAGTCCAACTCACATAAATACATGACTACTGGAAAAACCACAGCCTTGACTAGATGGACCTTTGTTGGCAAAGTAATGTCTCTGCTTTTTAATAAGCTGTCTAGATTGTTCATAGCTATTCTTCCAAGGAACAAGCAACTTTTAATTTCATGGCTGCAGTCACCATCCACAGTGATTTTTGAGTCTAAAAAAATAAAATCTGTCACTGTTTCCAATGTTTCTCCATCTATTTACCATGAAGTGATGGGACCAGAAGCTATAATCTTAGTGTTGTGAATGTTGAGTTTTAAGCCAACTTTTTCACTCTCCTCTTTCACTTTCATCAAGATGATCTTTAGTTCTTCTTCACTTTCTGCCATAAGGGTGGTGTCATCTGCATATCTGAGGTTATTGATATTTATCCTGATGATCTTGATTCCAGCTTGTCTTTCATCCAGCCCAACATTTCTCAATATGTACTCTGCATGTAAGTTAAATAAGCAGGGTGACAATATACAGCCTTGACATACTCCTTTCCCTATTTGGAACCAGTCTGTTGTTCCATGTCCAGTTCTAACTGTTGTTTCCTGACCTGCATAGAGATTTCTCAAGAAGCAGGACAGGTGGCCTGACATTCCCATCTCTGGAAGAGTTTTCTGCAGTTTATTGTGATCCACACAGTCAAAGGCTTTGGCATAGTCAATAAAGCAGAAATAGATGTTTTTCTGGAACTCTCTTGCTTTTTTTATGATCCAGCAGACGTTGGCAATTTAATCTCTGGTTCCTCTGCCTTTTCTAAAACCACTTTGAACATCTGGAAGTTCATGGTTCGCATATTGCTGAAGCCTGGCTTGAAGAATTTTGAGCATTACTTTACTAGTGTGTGAGATGAGTGCAATTGTGCAGTAGTTTGAGCATTCTTTGGGATTGCCTTTCTTTGGGATTGGAATGAAAACTGACCTTTTTCAGTCCTGTGGCCACTGCTGAGGTTTTCAAATTTTCTGGCATATTGAGTACAGTGCTTTCACAGCATCATCTTTTAGGATTTGAAATAGTTTAACTGGAATTCCATCACCTCCACTACCTTTGTTTGTAGTGATTCTTCATAAGGCCCACTTAACTCGCATTCCAGGATGTCTGGCTCTAGGTGAGTGATCACACCATCGTGATTATCTGGGTCATAAAGAGCTTTTTGCATAGTTCTTCTGTGTATTCTTGCCACCTCTTCTTAATATCTTCTACTTCTGTTAGGTCCATACCAGTTCTGTCCTTCATTGAGCCCGTCTTTGCATGAAATGCTCCCTTGGTATCTCTAATTTTCTTGAAGTGATCTCTAGTCTTTCCATTCTGTTTTTCTCCTCTATTTCTTTGCACTGATTACTGTGGATGTCTTTCTTATCTCTCCTTGCTATTCTTTGGAACTGTGTATTCAAATGGGTATATCTGTCCTTTGCTCCTTTGCTTTTCATTTCTCTTCTTTTCACAGCTATTTGTAAGACTTCCTCAGACAGCCACTTTGCTTTTTTTGCAATTATGTTTCTTCAGGATGGTCTTGATCCCTGTTTCATGTACAATGTCCTGAACCTCCGTCCATAGTTCATCAGGCACTCTGTCTATCAGGTATAATTCCTTAAACCTATTTGTCACTTCCACTGTATAATTGTAAGGGATTTGATTTAGGTCATACCTGAATGGTCTAGTGATTTCCTCTACTTTCTTCAATTAAGTCTGAATTTGGCAAAAGGAGTTCATGATCTGAGCCACAGTCAGCTCCTGGTCTTGTTTTTGCTGACTGTATAGAGCTTCTCCATCTTTGGCTGCAAAGAATATAATCAATCTGATTTCAGTGGTGGCCATAATGGTGATGTCCACATGTAGAGTATTGTCTTGTGTTGTTGGAAGAGGGCATTTGCTATGAGCAGCGCGTTCTCTTGGCAACACTCTATTATCCTTTGCCCTGCTTCATTCTGTACTCCAAGGCCAAATTTGCCTGTTACTCCAGGTGTTTCTTGACTTCCTAACTTTTGCATTCCATTCTCCTATAATGAAAAGGACATTTTTTTTGGAGTGTTAATTCTAGAAGGTTTTGTAGGTCTTCAAAGGACCATTCAACTTCAATTTCTTTAGCATTACTGGTCAGGGCATAGACTTAGATTACCTTGATATTGAATGCTTTGCCCTGGAAACAAACAGATCATTCTGTCATTTTTGACATTGCGTCCAAGTACTGCATTTCAGATTCTTTTGTTGACTCTGATGGCTATTCCATTTTTTCTAAGGGATTCTTGCCAATAGTAGTAGATATAAGGGTCGTCTGAATTAAATTCACCCATTCCAGTTCATTTAGTTCACTGATTCCTAAAATGTCAACGTTCACTCTTGCCATCTCATGTTTGACCACCTCCAAATTGTCTTGATTCATGGACCTAACATTCCAGGTTCCTAAGCAATATTGCTCTGTACAGCATTAGACCTTGCTTCCATCACCAGCCACATCCACAACTGGGTGTTGTGTTTGCTTTGGCTTCATCTCTCCATTCTCTCTGGAGTTATTTCTCCACTGATCTCCAGTAGCATATTGGGCACCTACCGACCTAGGGAGTTCATCTTTCAGTGTCCTAACTTTTTGCCTTTTCACACTGTTCATGGGGTTCTCAAGGCAAGAATAGTGAAGTGGTTTGCCATTCCCTTCTTCAATGACCACGTTTTATCAGAACTCACCACCATGATCCATCTGTCTTGGGTGGCGCTATAAGTCATGGCTCATATTTTCATTGAATTAGACAAGTCCATGTGATCAGATTGGTTAATTTTCTGTGACTGTGGTTTTCAGTCTGTCTGTCCTCCACTAGAGAAGGATAAGAGGCTTATGGAAGTTTCCTGATGGGACAGAGGAAACTGAGGGGGAAACTGGGTCTTGTTCTGATGGGCGGGGCCATGCTCAGTAAATCTTTAATCCAATTTTCTGTTGATGGGTGGGGCTGTGTTCCCTCCCTGCTATTTACCTGGGGCCAAACTATGGTGGAGGTAATGAAGTAATGATGACCCCCTTCAAAAGATCCCATGCAGGCACTGCTACACTCAGTACTCCTAACCCAGGAGCAGGCTGACCCATGCCTCTGCTGGAGACTCCTGGACACTCACAGGCAAGTCTGGATCAGTCTTTTGGGGTCACTGCTCCTTTCTCCTGGGTCCTGGTGCACACAAGGTTCTGTTTGTGCCCGCCAAGGGTCTATTTCTCAGTCCTGTGTAAGTTCTGGTAGCTCTATGGTAGGGTTAGTGGTGACCTCCAACAGGGCTTATGTCACACTCAAGTGGGTGGCACCCAGAGCCCCTGACCCACGGCAGGCCACTGCTGACCCGGACCTCTGCAGAAGACACTCAAACACAGTTCTGGTTCAGTCTCTGTGGGGTCCCTGGGTCCTGGGGTCCACAAGGTTTGTTTGAGCCCTCTGAGTTCCTCTGGGGGGAATGGGGTTTGATTCTAAATGTGAATTTGCCCCTCCTACCATCTTGTTGGGGCTTGTCCTTTGCCCCTGGGCATGGGGTATCCTCACAGCTGCACCAGAGCCTACCATCTTACTGGGGTTTCTCTGACCTTGGACATGGGGTAGCTCCTCACAGCTGCTCCAGCAAAGTGCAGTTACTGCTCCTGACCTTGGATGTGGGGTATCGCAGCCACTGCTGAGCCACACAGCTGCCACTGCATCAGGCACGGTGCAGCCGCTGCTTACTCCAGAGCTGCGTGGCAGCAGTCCCATCACTTCATGGAAAATAGATGGGGAAACAATGGAAACAGTGACAGACTTTATTTTCTTGGGCTGCAAAGTCACTGCAGATGGTGACTGCAACCATGAAATTAAAAGATGCTTGCTCCTTGGAAGAAAAGCTAAGACCAACCTAGACAGCATATTAAAAAGCAGAGACACTATTTTGCCAACAAAGGTCCATCTCATCAAAGCTATAGTTTTTCCAGTAGTCATATATGGATGTGAGTTGGACTATATAGAAAGTTGAGTGCCAAAGAATTGATGCTTTTGAACTGTGGTGTTGGAGAAGTCTCTTGAGAGTCCCTTGGACCTCAAGGAGATCCAACCAGTCAATCCTAAAGGAAATCAGTCCTGAATATTTTTTTGGAAAGACTGATGCTGAAGCTGAAACTCCAATACTTTGGTCACCTAATGTGAAGAGCTGATTCATTGGAAAAGACCCTGATGCTTGGAAAGATTGAAGACAAAATGATAACAGGGCAGCCTGGAATGAGATGGTTAGACAGTATCACCAACCCAATGTATATGAATTTGAGCAAACTCTGATAGTTATTGAAGGACAGAGAAGCCTGGTGTGCTGAAGCCCATGGGGTCACATAGAGTTGGACATAGCAACTGAACAAGGACAAATAATTCTAAAATCTGTACAGCAAATAAAACAAAGAAAAAAACACACACACACACACAAAAAAAGCCAAAATAATCATGAGAACAGAACTTGCGATATCACAATCCCTGGCTTCAGACTATACTACTAAGCTACACTGATAGTACATTATGGTACTAGCACAAAACAGACACATAGATCAATATAACATAATAGAGGATGCAGAAGTAAATACAGTCACTTATGACATCTATAACAAACAAGGCAAGAATATACAATGTATAAAATAGATAAGTGGTGTATAAAATAGTAAGTGGTGCTAGGAAAACTGGATAATTACTTGTTAAAGAATAAAATTAGAACATTGTCTCACACCATATACAATAATAAATTCATCATGGTTAAATACCTAAATGTAAGAACAGAAAACATAAAATTCCTAGAAGAAAACATGGGCAGAACCGTCTTCATAAACCTTATAAACCATATCACTTTGTGTATGTGTGTGTTATCTGTCTCCTAAGGCAGAAAAAATAAAAACAGAAATAAAGAAATGGGACCTAATTCAACTTAAAAACTTTTGCACAACAAAGGAAAACAATGACAAAACAAAGATAATCTACTGAAGGGAAGAAAATATTTGGAAACGATAACACTATAAGGGGTTAATATCCTAATTATATAAACAGCTCATATAACTCAATGCAAAAAATTAAATAAATAAATAAACCAATTTAAAAACTGGGCAGAAGATCTGAATATACATTTTTTTCCAAAGAAGAGATAAAGATGTCCAACAGGCACATGGTAACATGCTCAACATCACTAAATAATCATCAAAGAAATGCAAACCAAAACCACAATAAGATATCATCTCACACCTGTCAGAATGGCTATCATCAAAAAGAACATAAATAACAAGTGTTAGCGAGGATGTGGATAAAAAAGAACCCTGTACACTATTGATATGAATGTAAATCATTGGATCCACTGTGGAAAAGCAATATGGAAGTTCCTAGAAAAACTAAAACTAGAACTGCCATGTGATCCAGCAATTCCACTGTTGGGTATATAACCAAAGAAAGTGAAACCTCTAATTCAAAAAGATACAGACACCCCAAAGTTCACAGCAGCATTATTTTTAGTAGCCAACATCAAAACAACCTAAATGCCCATTAGCAAATAAATAGATAAAGAAGATGTAGTGTGTATACATACACACACACACACACACACACACACACACACACACAGGAATACTACTCAGCCAAAGAAGAGCAAGAAATTTTATCATTTGCAACAACACGAATGCACCTGGAGGCTATTACGCTAAGTGAATAACTCAGGCAGAGAAAGAAAAATATCCTATTTATCATTCCTATGCGGTACCTAAAATGTAAAACAAAGGAATGAATGTAACAAGACTGATTAAATTGGCAGATCAAGAGAACAAACTAGTGGTTACCGTGGGAGGAAGGAAAGGTTAAGGAGCAAAATAGGAGCAGTGGATTAAAAGTCACAAACCACTACATGTAAAATAAATAACCTACAATGAGAAACCCACACACTGCAACAAAGACCCAGCACAGCCAAAAGTAAATTAACAAATAAATAAAAAGCTACAGTGACATACTGCATAGGGAATATAGCCAATATTTTATAGCTTTAAATGGAATATAATCTTTAAAAATTTGAATCACTATGTTGTACACTTAAAGCTAATATAGTATTACAAATCAACTAAACCTTGATTAAATAAATAGGAAAATATATTCTAATTGATAGTGGTTATGATACTGGTTATGCTGAGGTTCTGTCTAGCAATTTTTAATTTTTTTTTTCTATATATCTTAAACATCATTTTTCTGCCTCCTACTAACACATTCCTGGCATGCTGCGGTTCATGGGGTCACAAAGAGTTGGACACGACTGAGCGACTGAGCTGAACTGAACTAACACACTCTACACAGCAACAAAATGTATAGGAAACAAGTTAGAGAGATGAGGAAATCTGACACATTTTTAGACACAAAACATATTGCTTCAAAAGTCCTTTTCCTCCTGAGAGAATATGTGACTTCTAGAATCATAGATAAATTCATGAGGACAAACATGACTATTTTCATAATGTTCCTCTCTGGGGAAATGAGAACCAGGCTGAACTCAGGGCACCATTTAAACCATCAGAATGTGTTCACATAAGTAGTTCCATCTTAGGTCCAGGATTCATTCCCTGTCGTCAGCCCTCACATGGAAACGAGACACCTAATTGTCAGAACACTAGATACTCTCCATGAAAGCTGTTATTACATCAGAGGCGGGACTTGTTTCCAGGGATTTATTGTCTTCTTTTTTTTTTTTTTTTCTTTTTATTTTATTTTATTTTATTTTTTTATGTTTGTAATTTTTTTTTTTAATTTTATTTTATTAGTTGGAGGCCAATTACTTCACAACATTTCAGTGGGTTTTGTCATACATTGACACGAATCAGCCATTGAGTTACACGTATTCCCCATCCCGATCCCCCCTCCCACCTCCCTCTCCACCCGACTCCTCTGGGTCCTCCCAGTGCACCAGGCCCGAGCACTCGTCTCATGCATCCCACCTGGGCTAGTGATCTGATTCACCATAGATAATATACATGCTGTTCTTTCAAAACATCCCACCCTCACCTTCTCCCACGGAGTTCAAAAGTCTGTTCTGTACTTCTGTGTTTCTTTTTCTGTTTTGCATATAGGGTTATTGTTACCATCTTTCTAAATTCCGTATATATGTGTTAGTATGCTGTAATGTTCTTTATCTTTCTGGCTTACTTCACTCTGTATAATGGGCTCCAGTTTCGTCCATCTCATTAGAACTGATTCAAATGAATTCTTTTTAACGGCTGAGTAATATTCCATGGTGTATATGTACCAAAGCTTCCTTATCCATTCATCTGCGGATGGGCATCTAGGCTGCTTCCATGTCCTGGCTATTATAAACAGTGCTGCGATGAACATTGGGGTGCACGTGTCTCTTTCAGATCTGGTTTCCTCGGTGTGTATGACCAGAAGTGGTATTGCTGGGTCATATGGCAGTTCTATTTCCAGTTTTTTAAGGAATCTCCACACTGTTTTCCATAGTGGCTGTACTAGTTTGCATTCCCACCAACAGGGTAAGAGGGTTCCCTTTTCTCCACACCCTCTCCAGCATTTATTGGTTGTAGACTTTTGGATAGCAGCCATCCTGACTGGTGTGTAATGGTATCTCATTGTGGTTTTGATTTGCATTTCTCTAATAATGAGTGATGTTGAGCATCTTTTCGTGTGTTTGTTAGCCATCTGTATGTCTTCTTTGGAGAAATGTCTGTTTAGTTCTTTGGCCCATTTTTTGATTGGGTCATTTATTTTTCTGGAATTGAGCTTCAGGAGTTGCTTGTATATTTTTGAGATTAATCCTTTGTCTGTTTCTTCATTTGCTATTATTTTCTCCCAATCTGAGGGCTGTCTTTTCACCTTACTTATAGTTTCCTTTGTTGTGCAAAAGCTTTTAAGTTTCATTAGGTCCCATTTGTTTAGTTTTGCTTTTATTTCCAATATTCTGGGAGGTGGGTCATAGAGGATCCTGCTGAGATTTATGTCAGAGAGTGTTTTGCCTATGTTCTCCTCTAGGAGTTTTATAGTTTCTGGTCTTACATTTAGATCTTTAATCCATTTTGAGTTTATTTTTGTGTATGGTGTTAGAAAGTGTTCTAGTTTCATTCTTTTACAAGTGGTTGATTTATTGTCTTCTGTGATAATCTGTGCTCGATCACATCTGACCCTTTCTTGAACCCCTGGTCTGTAGCCCAGCCGACTCCTGTGTCCCTAGAATTTCCCAGGCAGAACACTGGAGTGGGTTGCCATTTCTTTCTCCAGGGGAATCATTCTGACCCAGGAATCCAACTTGGTCTCCTGCATCTCCTGCACTGGCAGGAGGATTCTTTAGCACTGAGCCACCTGGGAAACCCATGATACTCTAATAACCAAGAACTAATTGTTTTGAACTCAGCTGCTTCATTTTCTTAGGCACATAAAGGTTTACATACTCAAAATTATGTTTTAGCCAAGTCATATGATAAATATAAATTAATTTTTTGTCTTACCAGTTATTTTAACCAGGCATTATTCTTTACAATTCACAATTTCTCTACTTAAAGGCCAGATCAGCATCTTAGAAACTTTATCATATGTTGTCTGATACCTTATTTATCTTTCACATATCTGAAGATGATGATAAAAAATATATTTACCTTTGGAAATGGAAAAAAAGATGTGAATTTGAATCAGGTAAGCTTTAACAGTATATCATTGATTGGTACATAAATTCACACTGAAACTAAAAAAACAATAACTGTTTATTATTTCTCACTATTTCTGTGGATCAGAAACTTTAGTAGGTTAGTCGATATGTTCTAACTTGAGGTCTCAAGTGAGGTAGCAATCAATTGACATTGGCGCTGCAGTCATCTGAAGAACTAATTGGTACTTGACAATCTTCTTACAAGGTGGGTCACACACTTTACATTGTTGCCAGACTGGTAGTGGCTAATCATTGGTAGCCTAAGCTTCTCTCCACATAGATCCCCCGAGGACTGCTTGAGCTATCTTGATAGCATGGCGTCCAGCTTTCCCAAAATGAAGTAGCCCAAAGTCCAAGACAGAGGCGGCATGCCTTTTACAATCTTCTGCACAAGGCATACCTCACCCCTTCCATTACCTTCCAAAGAGCACAAGGGGCCAGTCCTGATTTCATGGGGAGGGTACTAGGTCAGGAAGCATGCTAGAAGGAGAGCATCCCTGGGGTCTGTCTTAGAGAGTGACACCAGAGTTTATCCTCTGGCCCCTAAAATTCATGACTCTCTATATGTGAAAACACTTTACCCTTCTCAAGACCCTAAAAAGTCTCATATCAACACTAATTCAGCTTCCAAATGTAGACAAGCACTTTGGCATGATTTGTGGATACAACAACCTAGAAAAAGTTCCTATAAAGTAAAGATCTGTGATTAGAAGGAAGAAGTTAACTTCCCTACCCACCGCCTTCAATTCCATATATCTACTATACAATGATAAGACAGATAATCCCTCTAGATTTTTATTTCCAGAAAGAAAAAAATGGGGGAGCACACAATTGTCATTGTTTCATATAACTTTGGAATTTGCCCAGGCACATGATTCCAATTCTTTATTTAAAAATGATCCCTACCCCATGGGAGTAATTCTTCTTGGCTCTCTGTTCTACCCCCTTGGATTCTAGGTTCTAATCTCTCTGTTTCCTTGCTTTTCCAAAAACGAATAGCTGATATTCACAGCTGAGAAGTTTAACTTGTTCCTGTTTGTAATAGGAAGTGAGTTCTTATGCCTGTTTTCATATTGTGTTGTCTGTCCTTTTAAATTGAAACTGAAGGTATATCTGATAGTATAATCTTTAAAATTTTGTGAGTCTCATTTGAATCTTATCAGGATTTATTTCATTACATAAATGCGTCACTCAAAGATTTCTTTGAGGTAAGTTAGTCTCTCTCTTGAGGATATACTGAGGTGAGTAGGGGACAACTCCATCAAAGCTCTTATAACACATATATTTTAAAGGAAGACTATCTCTGAGGCTCACTCATAAGATATTTAGTGAGCTTTTTACATGGCAAAGTGGTTCTTAGAGAAACTATCTTGAACTTTCCTGAGATCTTAAAGAATGGTGTGGCTACCATCTTGACTCTATCTTTAAATCATGGTTTCCTGGAAGTGCCACAGATTTGATCTTTTCCTGGCAGCCACTTGCCTTTTCTCTAGCCATCTGGAAATGCTATGAATAAGGGAAAAAATTAATGTCAAACTGAAAACTCTGCCTTCATTATATTTAACAAATTCTTCCTTTAGCTTAAATATCTCCTTTCACTTTTTACTTTAATTAGGTAGAGGAAGCCAGGTGTCACCTTAAACACTCTGGCTAGAAAGTTCCCTAGCTAGATCATCCAGTCAATTAGACATATTTTATAAATTCCACATTTCCACAGGTTAAAGCATTGTTAAATATTTTATTTCTACTCTACAATGATCCTCTTTCCCCTGGTTTCCAGTAAAGTTTTCTTTACTTTCCTTTCATCACTCTTCCACAGCCTCCTTGACCTTCACACTTGCTTTGATAATCTCTTCAGGGCCATTTCAACTTCTGCCTTCTCTTTGGTTCCAACATTACTGTGAGATATTTAGGGGTTTTTGTTTTATTTTGTTTATAGCAGCACCCCTCAGCCTAGTATGAAAATTTGTATTAGATATCTATCACCACATAACAAATCTCCCCAAAACTTAGTGGTTGGCAACATCGATGATCATTTGTTTCATTTCATGGTTTCTGTAGGGCTTCCCAGGTGCCTCTAGTGGTAAAGAACCCACTTTCCAATGCAGGAGACACAAGAGATAGATGCAGGTTCGATCTCTGGGTCAGAAGGATCCCTTGGAGTAGGACATGGCAACCCACTCCAGTATTCTTGTCTGGAAAAACCTCATGGAGCCTGACAGGCTACAGACTATGGTGTCACAAAGAGTCAGATACAACAGAAGCAGTGGAGCTCACACATCGATGTAGGACAGGATTTCAGGATGGACTCAGGCATTCCTGGCTGTGGAGTCTTTCATGAGGTTGAGTTACAACCATCAGTGGACTTGACTTGGCTTGGACAAGCCTCTCTCAAGGTGGTTTCCAGACCAGGCTGGCAAGTTGCTGCTGGCTACTGGCCAAGGGTATGTATGTTCTTCCTGACATAGATTTCTCTGCAGGGTGTCCTGACTATAATCAAGTGTGATCTCTTACTTCCTTTATAGTAATCTCTCCAGAAGGTCAAGATAAAAGCTGCAATGCCCTTTATAACTTAGGGTTGGGAGTCAAATATTGTCACTTTTGCTGAATTCCATTCATCACATACAATCAGTGAATTCAGTGTGAAAAGGCTACATGATGGCTTATAATTGAGGAGACTGGAGCCACATAGGAGACTAGATATCAAAGCCGTTCTTTCCTCTTTGTACTTTTTCTGAAATGTTCTACTAATATCCAGGAAAAAGTAAGAAAATTTGAGAATTTCATTCAAGTCCTATATTATAAGCCATTTCCCCCCTAGTTTTATTGAGATATAATTAATATATAATACTGTATAAGTTTATGGCATATGTTTATTTGATAAACATGTATTTTGTTTGCCACTGTAGTTTTAGCTAAGACCTTCATCATATCACACAAACATTTATCTCTTGTGGTGACAGTGTTGAAGAACTACTCTCTTAGCAACTTTCAAGTATATAATACAGTTTTGTTAACCATAATCACAACAACAACAAAAAATAACAACAAGAGATAACAAATGATGGCAAAGATATAGAGAAAAGGGAGTAATTGTGGACTGTTGGTAGAAATGTAAATAGATATAGCCATTATGGAAAACAGTGTGGAGTTTCCTCAACAAAATAAAAATCAGAACTACTATATAATCTAGAAATCCTACTGTTGGGTATATATCCAAAGGGAATTCATTAGTATCTTAAAGAGACATCTGTCTGCATTCGCATGTTTAATGTGGCATTATTCATAATAGCCAAGATATGTAAAGACCCTAAGTGTGTCTTCAATGGATGAGTGGATAAAGAAGATGTGATGTATTTGTACAAAGGAATATGATTCAGTCATAAGAAGGAAATCCTGCCATTTGAGACAACATGGATGGTCTTTTGTGGTTTTACACTAAGTGAAGTAAGAGAGATGGATTAAAAAAAAAATACTGTATATTATTACTTATATGTGGAATCTTAAAAGTCTAATGAAGAAAAGGTGGTTTCCAGAGGTTGGGGTGTGGGAAGTTAGAAAATGCTGGTCGAAGATCACAAACTTCCAGATAGCCCCTTTATATATTAAGCGATCTCTATGTATCAGGTGCTAAAGTTAGGCAATACTCACACCTTATCTCAGTTAATATTCAAAACTAACTAATTCCTAAAGATTACCCATTCAGAGTTCAGTTCAGTTCAGTTGCTCAACCCTGTCTGACTCTGCAACCCCAAGGTCTGCAGCAGGCCAGGCTTCCCTGTCCATCACCAACTCCCGGAGCTTACTCAAACTCATGTTCATTGAGTTGGTGACGCCATCCAACCATCTCATCCTCTGTCATCCCCTTCTCCTCCCTCCTTCAATCTTTCCCAGCATCAGGATCTTTTCCAATGAGTCAGTTCTTTGTATCAGGCAGCCAAAGTATTGGAGATTCAGCTTCAGCATCAATCCTTCCAATGAATATTCGGAACTGATTTCATTTAGGATGGACAGGTTTGATCTCCTTGCTGTCCAAGAGACTCTCAAGAGTCTTCTCCAATATGACAGTTCAAAAGCATCAGTGTTCAGGTTTCTTTATAGTCCAACTCTCACATCCATACACGACTACTGGAAAAACCATAGCTTTGACTAGATGGACCTTTGTCAGCAATGCAATGTCTCTGCTTTTTAATATGCTATCTAGTTTTGTCATAGCTCTTCTTGCAAGGAGCAAGCATCTTTTATTTCATGGCTGCAGTCACCATCTGCAGTGATTTTGGAGCCCAAAAAAATAAAGTGAATCACTGTTTTCACTGTTTTCCAATCTATTTGCCATAAAGTGATGAGACCGGATGCCATGATATTAGTTATATGATGGCTGAGTTTTAAGCCAACTTTTTCACTCTCCTCTTTCACTTTCATCAAGAGGCTCTTTAGTTCTTCTTCACTTTCTGCCATAAGGGTGATATCATCTGCATATCTGAGGTTATTGATATTTCTCCCAGCAATCTTGATTCTAACTTGTGCTTCATTCAGCTTTCATTTTGCATGATGTACTCTGCATATAAGTTAAATAAGCAGGGTGACAATATCCAGCCTTGACGTACTCCGTTCCTGATTTGGTTCCAGTTTGTTGTTGCATATCCAGTTCTAACTCTTGCTTCTTGACCTGCGTGCAGATTTCTCAGGAGGCAGGTTAGGTGGTTTGGTGTTCGAATCTCTTTGAGAATTTTCACAGTTTGTTGTGATCCACACAGTCAAAGGCTTTGGCATAGTCAATAAAGCAAGTAGATGTATTTTCTGGAACTCTCTTTTTGATGATCCAATGGATGTTGACAATTTGATCTCTGGTTCCTCTGCCTTTCCTAAATCCAGCTTGAACATCTGGAAGTTCATGTACTTTTGAAGCCTGACTTGAAGAATTTTGAGCTTCACTTTGCTAATTTGTGAGATGTGTGCAATTGTGCAGCTTGGACATTCCTTGGCATTGCTGTTCTTTGGGATTGAAATGAAACTCCACAGCTGAGTTTTCCAATTTGCTGGCATATTGAATGCAGCACTTTCACAGCATCAACTTTTAGGATTTGAAATAGCTCAACTGGAATTCCTTCACCCTCACTAACTTTGTTTGTAGTGATGCTTCCTAAAGCCCACTTGACTTTGTATTCCAGGACATCTGGCTCTAGGTGAATGATTACACCATCATGGTTATCTGAGTCATTAAGATCTTTTCTGTATAGTTCTTCTGTGTATTCTTGCCACTTCTTCTTAATATCTTCTGCTTCTGTTAGGTCTATACCGTTTCTGTCCTTAATTGAGCCCATCTTTGCATGAAATATTCCCTTGGTATCTCTAATTTTCTTGAAGAGATCTCCAGACTTTCCCATTCTATTATTTTCCTCTATTTCTTGGCATTGATCACTGAGAAAGGCATTCTTATTTCTCCTTGCTATTCTTTGAAACTCTACATTCAAACATGCATATCTTTCCTTTTCTCCTTTGCCTTTAGCTTCTCTTCTTTTCACATCTATTTGTAAGCCCTCCTCAGATAACCATTTTGCCTTTTTGCATTTTTTTTTCTTGGGGATGGTCTTGATTCCTGTCTCCTGTACAATATCATGAACCTCTGTCCATAGTTCATCAGGCACTCTGTCTATCATATCTAATCCCTTGTCACTTCCACTGTATAATCATAAGGGATTTTTAGGTCATACCTGAATGGTCTAGTGGTTTTCCCTACTTTCTTCAATTTAAGTCTGAATTTGGCAATAAGGAGTTCATGATCTGAGCCAGTCAGCTCCCGGTCTTGTTTTTACTGACTGTATAGAGCTTCTCCATCTTTGGCTGCAAAGAATATAATCAATCTGATTTTGGTATTGACTATCTGGTGATGTCCACGTGTAGAGTCTTCTCTTGTGTTGTTTGAAGAGAGGTTTGCTATGATCAGTGCGTTCTCTTGGCAAAACTCTGTTAGCTTTTTTTTTTTTATTTTAATATTATTTTATTAGTTGGAGGCCAATCACTTCACAACATTTCAGTGGGTTTTGTCATACATTGACATGAATCAGCCATATAGTTACATGTATTCCCCATCCCGATCCCCCCTCCCACCTCCCTATCCACCCGACTCCTCAGGGTCCTCCCAGTGCACCAGGCCCGCTTTTAACATCCTTTGTTTCATACCCCAAGGCCAAATTTGCCTGTTACCTGTTACTTCAGGTATCTCTGACTTCCTACTTTTGTATTCCAGTCCCCTATAATGAGAAGGACATCGTTTGGGGGTGTTAGTTCTAGAAGGTGGTAGGTCTTCATAGAATCATTCAACTTCAGCTTCTTCAGCATTACTGGTTGGGGCATAGACTTGGATTACTGTGATGGTTTACTTTGGAAAGGACTAGAGATCATTCTTTTGTTTTTGAGATTGCATCCAAGTACTGCATTTTGGACTCTTTTGTTTACTATGATAGCTACTCCATTTCTTCCAAGGGACTCTTGTCCAGGGTAGTATATATAATGGTCACCTAAGTTAAATTCACCCATTCCAGTCCATTTTAGTTCACTAATTCCTAAAATGTCAATGTTCACTCTTGCTATCTCCTGTTTGATTACTTATAATTAATTAAATCCTAAAGATTATCCATTTAGAGTAGATACCATACTACAGAGAGCTAGAATTCTGAGGAGCTGATTAAGTTACCCAAAAAAAAGGAGGGAGGGGTGAAGACATATGGCAGAATAGGAGTTGAATTGTGTTCTGTCTGACCCTAAGACCCCTACATTTCTCATTAAAAGCAGAATGAAATGTACCAGTAAGATTTATAAATTTAGAACATAAGAGCAAACTTTCTTAAGAGAAAATAACAAGGAATAGTTTTCAATAATAAGGTTTTAATTATATGCCCACATATATGTCTGTGTTGAGTGTATGTGTGTGTGTGTGTGTTTAGTTTTAAATAATGAGGTTTAACAGCAGGTAATGGATAATAGACTGCTCTGATGGGTGTTCCTGATTTACTCTACTTGCAATTGCATAGCTTCATGCAAAGCATGGTTAATTAAATAGAAATTAGTAATAAAGTGAAATATTAAACAGGACAGAGCATTTTTTATTTGTCTTTACTTCATTAAAAAGTACAATCTATTGATTTTGTAAATTGGCATTTTTTTATTGCCAACATTCAAACTGCCAGAACTTTAGACAATCATGGAAGGCATATGCAAACTAATGAGATTTAATTCTTAACATATCCTGTTCAATGTTGAAGATCTTTGATGCTTAATTTACTAGTATAAGTTTGTGTGACTTCCTCTTTAACTATGGCTTCAAAAAAGGAATTGAGTGTCTTCCCTTTCTCTCTGTTTTATTGATCAGAATATTTTGTTCAACTAAAACAGTTTCATTACTAACTTCTAGGCATATTTAAACATGTTTATACATAGAAACTATTTTAAAAACACAAATATGTGAAAGTGCTGGCTAGGTATAATTTGTCCAAAAAATAAAGTCCCAATTTTGAGTGAAATACTTTCCAAAAGCAATTGTTATTTATTCATTAACTTGAGTTTTAAAGAAGAAAATTGATGATACTAAATGTTGGAACTGATATTTTTAGTGTAATTATCTGTTAGAATTATTTCTGTAGTTTTCCAAGGAGAAGCTGAGATTCAGTTGAAAATACTGTTCTCATAGTTATGAAAAGTGCTTAAGAATCAATTCCTTCTATTTTCTAACAATCTACTTTTATTTACATCCACATGGCTAAACCTTAATTTAATTCAGGTATTCAAATTCTGCAAAACAATTAAAATATGTGAATTTCAACTCATCAATCCTAGCAATTAAAATAATATTTAAAGTTTTCTTTCCATGGAATACCACACACTCTCCCAAATTCTTTATCATAATTGCTGCTGATTTGCTCAATTTGGAAACCAAGTAATCAGTCTTAAAAATGTATTTTTCCAATATCTTAGAAATTCAATTCTTCAGTAAGTCTTATCAGTTCTGTCTCTGCAATATATGTGAAGTCTGTGCACTTCTGTCTACCTACTGCCACACTGTAGCTCACTATCATTTCTAATCTAATGTACTCTTAACTAGTCCCTCTGACCCAATCCTCTACACCATTCTCCATTTTCTGCAGAGCAGAGTGATCTTGCTTAAATTCAAATCAGATGGTTTCATTCCCATGCTTAAAACAGTCCCAGTGTTTCAATAGCAATATATAAATTACAAAAATTTTAGCATGCTTGAAATAACACTACCTTTTTTTAAGTTTTCTTTTGTGCTTGGCTCAAAACAACCACATAATAAATATTGTCAATCACTGCATTGTGAATAAAGACGTCACTTTCTAGTATATGACACAATATACTTTTCTGTTTAAATTATTTTTGTCATATTCACAACAAAAACAAAATCCTTTGAAAAAGGAAATTTGGATAAATTTAGTTCTTTAGTGTACCCCTAATCTTTGAAATTCCCCCTAGACTAAATCTCCAAGCATCGCTTAATCAGTGGTAACTGCAGTGCCTTCCTCTAAAAAATGAGAAGGTTGGAAAGATCTTTAAATTTCAAGGGTGAGAAGTGTTTCCTGCAATAGTTGTCTGGAAAATTTGGTAAGTGTGTTTGTGTGTGTGTGTGTGTGTGTGTGTGTGTGTGTGTGTGTGCTTGTGTACAAGAGGCACGCTGCTGTTATTTAGAGCATGGGCACAAGGAATTTGAATTACCTGATGATGTGCTGTAAAATTATAAGTAATGAACAATTGTTGCATACCCCACACAAATCGACTATTTAATCAGGCATTTATATGGGTTAAAACATCTGTTTTTAATTATTTAAAACTAAAAATTATATTTCACATAAAAATACATAGCATTTAGATGGTTTTAGTATACACTGAATTTCCAGATATGAAGCTTCCCTGAATACTGAGGCACAATTGTAACATTTTTCCCATAATTTGTTTATTATTTGGAGAACTTACACTACTAAGGGAAAAGAATTTCTTTTCTAATATACAATGAATACTAAATATTCATTGTATTTAGATTACTCATATAAAACCCTCTACTGAGTCTGTTTTTCTAGATTTCCCATTCATGATGATTATTTTGTGTATGTGTGTATGCGTATGAATAAATCTATGTAAACTTTACTTCCAAACATGAAAAATATTAGTAATACTTATATGCTCTTTGCTTGCTTTACTTATTGTCAAACATTCATTACAAGTAGATATAAGCATTTCATGGTTTCCCAGGTGGTGCTAGTGGTAAAGAATCCATTTGCCAATGCAGGAGACATAAGAAACACAGGTTTAATCCCTGGGTTGGGAAGATCCCTTAGAGAAGGGCATGGCAACACACTCCAGTATTCTTGCCTGGATAATCCCATGGAAGGGATACAGTCCGTAGGGTCACAAACATTTGGAGACAACTGAAGCAACTGGCATAAATGCATAAGCATTTTACCACTTTACTTTTGAGCAACTCTTGCCCAGTCATTTACGTATTGAAATGCAGATGTATCATTTATTTTAAGTTACTTTTCCTTTTATAACTTTTTAAAAATAACCATCAGGGCATTATCTTGTTTTTGTTTTCAAAAATTGTTTATGGGTAGCTTATATTATTTTATATTTAACTTTGAAATATTTAGAAGTAGGAAGATGTCCATGTCCTAATCACCAGAATATGCGATTATATAGCTTTATATACTAAAAAGGACTCTGCAAATAAGATTGAGTTAGTGATTTTGAATGAGATTATCCTGATTATCAGGATGGGCCCAATGCTATTACAAAAATCTTTACAAGCTAAAGAACAAGGCAGAAGTTTCATAGTCACAGAAGTTGTGATGACAGAAGCAGAGGTCACAGTGGTCCAATTTCTGGCTTTGAAAACAAACGGATATTGGGGCCAAGAACCAAGGAATGCAACCAGTCTCTAAAAGTTGGAAAAGACAAGCAAAAAGATTGCTCCCTAGAGCCTCCAGAGGATTTCAGCCTTGCCAACATTTTGACATTAGCCGAGTGAGATACATTTGGACTTATGAACTCCTAAACAAGAAGATAATAAAATCATTTTTTTGTTGTTTTAGGCCAGTAGCATGTGGGAATTTGTTACAGCAGCAACAGGAAACTAACACAGGGTCTCAAAGTAAACTTGCATTGGATAGAGATTAGTATATAGAAAGACTTTATTCGAGACTTTTGCATTATGGGAGAGAGATTAAATTTAAATCTGTTTTCAGTACTAAGCTAGTGAGCTAATGGAAACTCATTAAAGGACGTTAGGGGAGAGGTTAATAAATTTGATCAGGCTTTGTGTTTGCTTTGTTGTTGCTGTTCAATTGTTAAGTCCTGTTGGACTCTCTTGTGACACCATGGATTGAAGCCTGCCAGGCTCCACTGTTCATGCGATATCCCAGGCAAGAGTACTGGAGAAGGTTGCCATTTCCTTCTCCAGGGAAATCTTCCCAACCCAGGAATCAAACCCATGTCTCCTGCATTGGCAGATGGATTCCTTACCACTGAGCCTCCAGGGAAGTCCACATGTCTTTGCCAGTTGTTGTTTATCCACTTTAGGCTCCTACTGTTCCTCTGAACCTGGGACATAGGGATAGGAATAATATGTTTCTTGATTCTTACTTTCAGAGGGATGGCTCCCATGAACTTGATAAAGACATTCCTGAGTTGTAAAATTGGCAAGGGGCTTCTGGGAAGATTTATCTGCATTTTAAAGTCAGAGAAAGAACTCTCAATTTCAAGCTTTCCAAAGTAAATTCACTAAGAAAATGGAGGCCAGGGCCCATAGAAAGGTAGAGATCTGTCTATAGTTTAGTCAATCATACTATTGCATATATATGGAATCTGGAAAAATGGTACTGATTTGTAGAGAGGCAAGAGAGATGCAGACAAAGAGAACACACTTGTGGACACAGTGAGGGAAGGAGAGGGTGGGATGAATCAAGAGAGTAGTATTGAAACATACACATTACCAAATGTAAAACAGATAGCCAATGGGAATTTGCTGCATTATACAGGGAGTGCAACCTGGTGCTCTGAGACAACCTAGAGGGTGGGATGAGGCGGGAGGTGGGAGGGAGATGTAAGATGGAGGGGACATATGTATACCTGTGGCTGATTCATGTTGATATATGACAGAGACCAACACAACATTGTAAAACAATTATCTTCCAATTAAAAATAAACTATAAAAAGGCCTATCTAAAATCCCACATTTTAAACAAAACTTTCCTTGATTTTCAAGGCTTGTTATCTCTCTCATCAAAAGCCCTACAATAAAATATTTGCCTCATAACTTTTCACATATATGCTATATTAATTATATGTTGCTTGAATCTAAGGACTTTGTTTTGTCCTGGGTTTTGTGTTCTTTGAACCATAACTACTAGGATGTCATGCTTTTAACCTAGTACTAATATTTGCTTGCAGTTATGTGTTTATTCCTTGACTAAATCTTCCTGAATTTTATTAGCATTGATGGAATAAAATGATCAAAAATGATAATCTTTAAACGAGATTAAAAGAAAAATAAAAGTAAACCTACATTACTGACTATGCTAAAGCTTTTGACTTTGTGGATCACAACAAATAGAAAATTTTTAAAGAAACGGGAATATTAGACCACCTGACCTGCCTCCGGAGAAATATGTATGCAGATCAAGAAGCAGCAATAAAAACTGGACATGGAACAACAGACTGGTTCCAAATTGGAAAAAGAGTATATCCAAGCTGTATATCGTCACCCTGATTGCTTAACATAGAAGCAGAGTATATCATGTGAAATAATGGGCTGGATGAAGCACAAGCTGGAATTAAGCTTGCCAGGAGAATTATCAAAAACCTCAGATATGCAGATGACACCACCCTTATGGCAGAAAAGCGAAGAGGAACTAAAGAGCCTCTTGATGAAAGTGAAAGATGAGAGTGAAAAATCTGGCTTAAAACAACGTTCAAAACACTAAGATCATGGCATCCATCCCATCACTTTGTGGCAAATAGGTGGGGAAACAATGGAAAGACTGACGGACTTTATTTTCTTGATCTCCAAAATCACTGCAGATGGTGAATGCTGCCATGAAATTAAAAGAGATTTACTCCTTGGAAGAAAATCTATGACAAACCTAGATAGCATATTAAAAAGCAAAGATGATTTTGCTGACAAAGATCCATCAAGTCAAAGTTATGGTTTTTCCATTGGTCATGTATGGATGTGAGAGTTGGACCATAAACAAACCTGAATGCTGAAGAATTTATTCTTTTGAACTGTGGTGTTGGAGAAGACTCTTGAGAGCCCCTTGAACTGAAAGAAGTTCAAGCCAGTCAATCTTAAAGGAAATCAGTCTGAATATTCGCTGAATGGGCTGATGTTGAAGCTGAAACTCCAATACCTTGGCCACCTGATGTGAAGAACTGACAGCATTGAAAAAGACCCTGATGCTGGGAAGGATTGAAGGTGGGAGGAGATGGGGCCGACAGAGAATGAGATGGTTGGATGGCATCACCAACTCGATGGCCCTGAGTTTGAGCAAGCTCTGGAAGTTGGTGATGGACAGGGAAGCCTGACCTGCTGCAGTCCATGGGGTCAGAAAGGGTCGGACATGACTGGGTGATTGAACTGAATTGAACATTATTCTGGTATAAATTTGACCCAATTACTGGAAGCAAATCTTAATTTTTTTGGTGTCTTACTAAAATGACCACATTGTAAGGGTAAGGCTTGCAATCATGAGAATACATAACATATTCTTAAAATGTAAAATATTGTTACATTGTTATATTGTTACATTGTAAACCAAATATTCCAATTTTATATAATATTTACCAGAGTAATGTACAACTGTTATGAATTAAGTTCACAGTCTCATAGAACCCTCTGCCACAATGGATATGTTCTGCATCTGCCCTGTTCATTACCTTAGTTCAGTTCAGTTCAGTCGCTCAGTCATGTCCGACTCTTTGGGACCCCATGAACCACAGCACGCCAGGCCTCCCTGTCCATCACCAACTCCAAGAGTTTACTCAAACTCATGTACATTGAGTCGGTGATGCCATCCAGCCATCTCATCCTCTGTTGTTCCCTTCTCCTCCTGCCCCCAATCCCTCTCAGCATCAGGGTCTTATCCAATGAGTCAACTCTTTGCATCAGGTGGCCAAAGTACTGGAGTTTCAGCTTCAGCATCAGTCCTTGCAGTGAACACCCAGGACTGATCTCCTTTAGGATGGGCTGGTTGGATCTCCTTGCAGTCCAAGGGACTCTCAAGAGTCTTCTCCAACACCACAGTTCAAAAGTATCAATTTTTCAGTGCTCAGCTTTCTTCACAGTCCAGCTCTCACATCCATCCATGACCACTGGAAAAACCATACCCTTGACTAGATGGACCTTTGTTGACAAAGTAATGTCTCTGCTTTTTAATATGCTATCTAGGTTGGTCATAACTTTCCTTCCAAGGAGTAAGCAAGCATCTTTTAATATCATGACTGCAGTCACCATCTGCAGTGATTTTGGAACCCAAAAAAATAAAGTCTGACACTGCTTACACTGTTTTCCCATGTATTCCCCATGAAGTAATGGGACCAGATGCCCATGATCTTAGTTTTCTGAATGTTGAGCTCTAAGCCAACTTTTCCACTCTCCTCTTTCACTTTCATCAAGAGGCTTTTTAGTTCCTCTTCACTTTCTGCCATAAGGGTGGTGTCATCTGCATATCTGAGGTTATTGATATTTCTCCCAGCAGTCTTGATTCCAGTTTGTGCTTCTTCCAGCCCAGCGTTTCTTATGATGTACTCTGCATATAAGTTAAATAAGCAAGGTGACAATATACAGCCTTGATGTACTCCTTTTCCTATTTGGAACCAGTCTGTTGCTCCAAGTCCAGTTCTAACTGTTGCTTCCTGACCTGCATATAAGTTTCTCAAGAGGCAGATCATGTGGTCTGGATTCCCATATCTTTCAGAATTTTCCACAGTTTATTGTGATCTACACAGTCAAAGGCTTTGGCATAGTCAATAAAGCAGAATTTTAGCCCCTAGCCAAATGGGACAATTTGGTACGTGACTTATGGTTACTATGTTAGAGGAAATAAATTTTAAATTTATTTCATTTTATGATTTGGTTTGAGATATATGGCTTGTGGTTATCATATTGGGAGGCACAGGATTTGAATCAAAGTTCTTATAATTATTTTTAACGATAGGCACAGAGTTGAACTCATAGAGAATTTCCACAATATTTGTTATATAAATTAGCATTCAAGTATAAAAAATATTGAACTACTGCTAACTGCACTTTTTTTAAGCAGAGAAACAACTGAAATCAAACATCAGATTCCAGATTTAATATTTTATTTCATATTTAAATGATATGTGAATATTAATCAAATTAATAAAGCTCAAACACAAAGAACAAATATTAAAAGCAGCAAGAGTAAAACAACAAATAACACACAAGGGGATTCCCATAAGGATAAGAGCTGATCTTTCAAAAGAAACCCTTCAGGCCAGAAGGGAATGGCAGGACATACTTAAAGTAATGAAAGAGAAAAGCCTACAACCCAGATTACTGTACCCAGCAAGGATCTCATTCAAATATGAAGGAGAAATCAAAAGCTTTACAGATAAGCAAGAGTTGAGAGAATTCAGCACCACCAAACCAGCTCTTCAGCAAATACTAAAGGATCTTCACTAGACAGGAAACACAGAAAAGGTTTATAAACTTGAACCCAAAACAACAAAATAAATGGCAACGGGATTATGCTTATCAATAATTACCTTAAATATAAATGGATTGAATGCCCTAACCAAAAGACAAAGATTGGCTGAATGAATACAAAAACAAGACCCCTATATATGCTGTCTACAAGAGACCCACCTCAAAACAAGAGACATATACAGACTAAAAGTGAAGGGCTGGAAAAAAATATTTCACACAAATGGAGAACAAAAGAAAGCAGGAGTTGCAATACTCATATCAGATAAAATAGACTTTCAAATAAAGGATGTGAAAAGAGACAGTGAAGGACACTACATAATGATCAAAGTCTCAATCCAAGAAGAAGATATAACAATTATAAATATATATGCACCTACCATAGGAGCACCACAACATGTAAGGCAAATGCTAACAACTATGAAAGGGGAAATTAACATCAACACAACAATAGTGGGAGACGTCAATACCCCACTCACTCCTGTGGATAGATCAACTAAACAGAAAATTAGCAAGGGAAAACAAACTTTAAATGATACAATGGACCAGTTAGACCTAGTTGATATCTATAGGACATTTCACCACAAAACAATGAATTTCACTTTTTTCTCAAGTGTACATGGAACCTTCTCCAGGATAGATCACATCCGGTTCCATAAATCTAGCCTTGGTAAATTCAAAAAAATTGAAATCATTTCAAGCATCTTTTCTGATCACAATGCAAAAAGATTAGATGTCAACTACAGGAAAAAAGCTGAGCACTGAAAAATTGATGCTTTTGAACTGTGGTGTTGGAGAAGACTCTTGAGAGTCCCTTGGACTGCAAGGAAATCCAACCAGCCCATCCTAAAGGAGATCAGTCCTGGGTGTTCACTGCAAGGACTGATGCTGAAGCTGAAACTCCAGTACTTTGGCCACCTCATGCGAAGAGTTGACTCATTGGAAAAGACCCTGATGATGGGAGGGACTGGGGGCAGGAGGAGAAGGAGAAGACAGAGGATTAGATGGCTGTATGGCATCACCGACTTGATGGACATGAGTTTGAGTAAACTCCGGGAGCTGGTGATGGACAGGGAGGCCTGGTGTGCTGTGATTCGTGGGGTCGTAAAGAGTCGGGCATGACTGAGTGACTGAACCAAATTGAACAGGAAAAAAACTATTAAAAATACAAACATATGGAGGCTAAAGAGCATGCTCCTGAATAACCAACAAATCACAGAAGAACTCAAAAAATGAATCAAAAATATACATAGAAATGGATAAAAATGAAAACACAATAACCCAAAACCTATGGGATTCAGAAAAAGCAGTGCTAAGGAGAAGGTTCATAGCAATACAAGCTTACCTCAAGAAACAAGAGAAAAACTCAAATAAATAACCTAACTATACACCTAAAGCAACTAGAAAAAGAAGAAATGAAGAACCCCAAGTTTAGTAGAAGGAAAGAAATACAAATTAGGGCAGAAATAAATGAAAAAGAAAGACTATAGCAAAAATCAATAAAACTAAAAGCTGGTTCTTTGAGAAGATAAATAAAATAGACAAACCATTAGCCAGACTCATTAAGAAAAAAAGGGAGAAGAATCAAATCAGCAAAGTTAGAATTGAAAATGGAGAAATCACAACAGACAACACAGAAGTACAAAAGATCATAAGAGACTACTATCAGCAACTATATGCCAATAAAATGGACCAACTTGGAAGAAATGGAAAAATTCTTAGAAATGTATAACTTTCCAAAACTGGACATGATGAAATATAAAATTTTAACAGACCCATCATAAGCATGGAAATTGAAACTATAATCAGAAATCTTCCAACAAACAAAAGCCCAGGACAAGATGGCTTCACAGGTGAATTCTACCAAAAATTTAGAGAAGAGCTAACACTAATCCTGTTAAATTCTTCCATAAAATTGCAGAGGAAGGTAAACTTCCAAATTCATTCTATGAGGCCACAATCTTCACAAAACCAGACAAAGATGTCACAAAAAAGAAAACTACAGGCCAATATCACTGATGACACACAGATGCAAGAATCCTTAACAAACTTCTAGCAAACAGAATCCAACAACATATTAAAAAGATCATACATCATGACCAACTGAGCTTTATCTCAGGGATGCAAGGATTCATCAATATTCAGAAGTCAATCAGTGTGATATACCACATTAACTAATTGAAAGATAAAAACCATATGATTAACTCAATAGATGCAGAGAAAGCCTTTGACAAAATTCAACATCCGTTTATTATAAAAAACCCTCCAGAAAGCAGGCATAGAAGGAACACACCTCAACATAATAAAAGCCATACATGATAAACCCACAGCAAACATTATCCTCAATGGTGAAAAATTGAAAGCATTTCCCCTAAAGTCAGGAACAAGACAAGGATGACCACTCTCACAACTACCATTCAACACAGCTTTGGAAGTTTTAGCCATGGCAGTCAGAGAAGAAAAAGAAATAAAAGGAATCCAGATTGGAAAAGAAGAAATAAAACTCACTGTTTGCAGATGATGTTATCCTCTATATAGAAAACACTAAAGACACCACAAGAACGTTACTAGAGCTAATCCATGAATATAGTAAAGTTGCAGGATATAAAATTAACACAGAGAAATCCCTTGCATTCCTATACACTAGCAATGAGAAAACAGAAAGAGAAATTAAGGAAACAATTCCATTCACCATTGCAATGAAAAGAATAATATACTTAGGAATAAATCTACCTAAAGAAACAAAAGACCTATATATAGAAAACTATAAAACACTGATGAAAGAAATCAAAGAGGACACAAATAGATGGAGAAATATACCATGCTTGTGGACAAGAATAATCAATAGAGTGAAAATGAGTATACTACCCAAAGCAATCTATAGACTCAATGAAATCCCTATCAAGCTACAAACAGTATTTTTCTGAGAACTAGAACAAATAATTTCACAATTTGTATGGAAATACAAAAAACATCGAAGAGCCAAAGCAATCTTGAGAAAGAAAAGTGGAACTGAAGGAATCAACCTGCCTGATTTCAGACTATACTACAAAGCACAGTCATCAAGACAGTATGGTACTGGCACAAAGACAGAAATATAGATCAATAGAAAAAAATAGAAAGCCCAGAGATAAATTCACGTACCTATGGACATCTTATCTTTGAGAAAGGAGGCAAGAAAAAAAGACAATCTTTTTAACAAATGGTGCTGGGAAAACTGGTCAACCACTTGTAGAAGAGTGAAACTAGAACAATTTTTAACACCATACCCAAAAATAAACTCAAAATGGATTAAAGATCTAAATGTAAGACCAGAAACTGTAAAACTTTAGAGGAAAACATAGGCAAAGCACTCTCTGACATAAATCACAGCAGGATCCTCTATGACCCATCTCCCAAAGTAATGGAAATAAAAGCAAAAACAAACAAATGGGGCCTAATTAAACTTAAAAGCTTTTGCACAATGAAGGAAACTATAAGCAAGGTGAAAAGACAGCCTTCAGAATGGGAGAGAATAATAGCAAATGAAGCGACTGACAAACAATTAATCTCAAAAATATACAAGCAGTTCCTGTAGCTCAATTCCAGAAAAATAAATGACCCAATCAAAAAATGGGCCAAAGAACTAAACAGACATTTCTCCAAAGAAGACATACAGATGACTAACACAGGAAAAGATGCCCAACATCACTCATTGTCAGAGAAATGAAAATCAAAACCACAATGAGATACCATTTCACACCAGTCAGAATGGCTGCTATCCAAAAGTCTACAACCAATAAATGCTGGAGAGGGTGTGGAGAAAAGGGAACCCTCTTACACTGTTGGTGGGAATGCAAACTAGTACAGCCACTATGGAGAACAGTGTGGAGATTCCTTAAAAAACTGGAAATAGAACTGCCATACGACCCAGCAATCTCATTGCTGGGCATACACACCAAGGAAACCAAAATTGAAAGAGACACATGTACCCCAATGTTCATCACAGCACTGTTTACAATAGCCAGGACATGGAAGCCACCTATATGTCCATCAGCAGACGAATGGATAAGACAGCTGTGATACACATACACAATGGAATATTACTCAGACATTAAAAAGAATACATTTGAGTCAGTTCTAATGAGGTGGATGAAACTGGAGCCTATTATACACAGTGAAGTATGTCAGAAAAAAAAACACCAATACAGTATAATAACGCATATATATATGGAATTTAGAAAGATGGTATCAATGACCGTATATGTGAGACAGCAAAAGAGACACAGATGTAAAGAACAGATTGTTGGACTCTATGGGAGAAGACGAGGGTGGGATGATCTGAGAGAATAGCATTGAAACATGTATATTATCATATGTGAAATAGATCACCAGTCCAGGTTCGATGCATGAGACAAATGCTCGGGGCTGGTGCACAGGAATGACACTGAGGGATGGGATGTGGAGGGAGGTGGGAGGGGGATTCAGGATGGGGAACACATGTACACCCATGGCTGATTCATGTCAATGTATGGCAAAAACCACCATAATATTGTAAAGTAATTAGCTTCCAATTAAACTAAATAAATTAATTTTAATAGCCAAAGTGATAAATAAATAAAAGATAGTGAAAGATGTGAAATCTGGGGAAAATATACTAACTTCATTATTTTTGTCAATGATGTCCTATTAAACATATTTTGAAACTAAAAATAAACACACATGCCAATTACAACATTGTGTTATTATCGCTTGTGTTTATGTGCTCCCTTAAATGACTGCAGTACCTGAATATCATTTTATCTATGTTTATAAAAGTGACTTCTGAATTTTATATTTGAGAATATAATTAGAGCCAGAAAGTAGATGCCAGTTTCACTGCATAAACTCTTAACACTTCCCACAAGTCTTTGTTTTTATCTTTGACAATGTCCAATATTTTTGGAGTCCCATAGACTATACAACTAGTTTGGAATTTTCCCATTCATTGCTGCCCTGATTTTTTCACCTCAATATATAATTTATCATTGATTTTAATTAATCTCAAATCACACACACAATCCAGCATACAGAGCTACAAACTGAATGACAACTAGGGAAACAAAAGACAATACAGCAAGGTCTTAGAAGTAATGGGATGACACATGAGGAGCACTTTAAGTTACAGGAAATTCATTTCATGGAACAATATTGCAGCACTTTCTTTAAGTCTTTAAGCTTTTTGTGATCAAATCTCATATGTAATTATTTGGCTGGTCTCGAAAATGAAGGCACACTGTCTGTTGATCACAACTTGTCATTGTATGTTTTAAAAATAATTACACAAATTGGCTAAATAATTTTTCAACTCATTGTCTGCAAAGACACAATGGAAGTAAAACAATTGGGGATTCTAAACACTATATATGCTTTATGCTTTGAATCACTTATGACTTCTGTAATCCTATATCACAGACTTCCAATCATAACTATCACTAATCGTTGTGATTTGAAGAGACATTAAAAAAGTTAAGTAATTGCCCCAAGTTCAAAAAGATATGAGATAACAAATCTGGAATTTTAATTTAGAAAGCCATTATCATTTACTAAAGAAACTAACTTCTGAAGTTTCAGTTTCAGGAAAGAGTACATCTGAAACCAGATAAGTGAAATATAAAACATGATCTTTTTATCTGCAAAGTCAAAAATTTTCATTTTGGTCCACACAGCAAACTATAGACTTTGATCATTTTTCCATGAAATATCAATTAGTCCTCTTCACGCTTACAATGATCATTCAATAGAGCAAAAATACAATCGCTAAATGAATACTAGGATCTCACTGAAGAACTAGCCTATCAACGAAGAAACTATTTTCATCTATGCTTAGCTACATGTGTAATAAGACTTCCACGTAGGGTTGACTTTCAGTGAGAGGCATTATAGCATAGTGTATATGGCATAATATGAATATTACAAGCTCAAACTACCAGGTTTCAATTGATGGCTCTGACATTTGCTACCCATGTGACCTTGGACAAGTTACTTAAATTTCTGTGTCTTCATTTTTCTCATTTGCCAAAAAGCAATAGGACAACAATTGGCAATTCTAAATATATTTCGAGTTGGTGATGGACAGGAAAGCCTGGTGTGCTGAGTCCATGGGGTCACAAAGAGTTGGACATGACTGAGCAACTGAACTGAATAAGACAACAATACTACTATCTCATAGAGGCTAGAATGGTTTAGCCAGCTTATATATTTATAGTACTTAGAATAGCACCCTGATACACATGCATACAGGGCTTCCCAGGTGATGCCAGTGGTAGAACCAGCCTGCTGATTCAGGAGACATAAGAGTTGCAGGTTTGATCCCTGGGTCAGGAAGATTCCCTGGAGGAGGAAATGGCAACCCACTCCAGTATTCTTGCCTGGAGAATCCCATGGACAGAGGAACCTGGTGGGCTACTGTTCATAGGGTTTCAAAAAATCGGACATGAATGAAGCAGCTTACACACATGCATACACAATTATAACCACTACTGTAAGCAAGAACTATCAGAGTTTTATCTACTGTATCTTAATTATTAATGAAAATACCTTTGAAAAACAATTATGGGAATGTTCTCAGATGTTACATTTTTTTTTAAATCTGTCTTGCACCTCCCTCTGAGGTGATTATAAAAGTGCATTAGATTGAAATTTTACATACATGTGTAATTTGACTTAACTCAAATTCTTTCATCAACACTCTGTGACATATTATCTCCCATTTTCAAGTGCGAATACTGAATTTCATAAAATCTAGGTGACTTAGTCAAAAGCATATGACTTTAGAAACAGATGGTTTATGACTCCACACCTGCCAATTTTCCCACCAATTCAAGTTGTCTTTGCCCAGGTGGACATAAATTCACATGGGACTGTTTTCAAGGATACATTAAGCCTCCTTATCTCAAGTAGATAATATCACTTTGTTAGTCCTATCTTATATTGGGTTCTGGGCTTCCCTTGTAGCTCAGTTGGTAAAGAATCCTCCTGTAGTGCGGGAGACCTGGGTTTGATCCCTGGGTTGGGAAAATTCCCCTGGAGAAGAGAAAGGCTACCCTCTCCAGTATTCTGGCCTGGAGAATTCCATGGACTGTGTAGTCTATATGGTCCAAAGAATCAGACACGACTGAGCGACTTTTCACTTTCATGTCAGGTTCCCTGGTGGGCTAGACAGTAAAGAATCTACCTATCAACGCAGGAGACTTGGGTTCGATCCCTGGGTGGTTAAGATCCCCTGGAGGAGAGCATGGCCACCCACTACAGTATTCTTGCCTGGAGAATCCCCATGGACAGAGGAGCCTGGGGGCCTACAGTCCATGGGGTCACAAAAAGTCAGACACAACTGAGCAACTAACCACAGCAAACACAGCACATCTTATGTCAGGAAAAGAAAAGATGGAGGTAATATTTTATATATTTCTCATACATAAAAGATCTATTTAAAAAAACTATTTTCAAGATATAGATGCATAATTCAGTGTGCAATTTTCAATTACACTTGTATTTCTTAACACTCTTTTTTAGCACACAAAGATCAAAATATAGGTCTATACTTGGTGGCAGATATATTTCAGGAAACAGGGTTGTTTTCAGATTTTATAAAGGAAATACAATGCAAAAATCATAATTTACAGAACATTCTCAGATTTATCCGAGGGAAGTAACTCATTAACAGTTATATTAATATTTGTTAATACTAATATTAACTGCAGATAAGCAGCATAAATAAAGAGTTCATATCTTCCCTCAATTCAGCTCAGATTTTAGTCACATGAGTTTATCACAAATATTCAGGAAAAAAAAAAAACTTCTTGTTCTTTGAGATTTTTTAATTTTGAATTATGTAAATGAGATGCCAAGTTTGTTTATATTCACTAGTATTTAATTGATTTTCTTGTTCATTTTCTGCCTAGATCACCAGCTCTCCACTTTATCCCCACATCCTTGCACTTTGGTTATGATTCAGAGCTACAGATCACAACCTTACTCTTCTCACCTTCCCTAACAATATGAAGCTAACTCTCCTGGCCTCCCTTAATGATAGGAAGCTAACTGGATTGGCCTCTTGAACTACAGCCCTAAACCTACAAGCCAGCTACAGAGGCAGGCATAGGAAATCACTAAACAGTAAGCACATGCTGTCTGATAAAGAACAGAAGTGACAATTGCAGGCTCCCTGTTAGAGGGTTGTTTTGTTTTTGTTTTTTTATTTTTTCTTTCCAGTCTTTAAGTTTGAAATGACATGTAGAGATAGAAAACTTATGCCTTAAATCAGTACTTCTAAAATGGTGCATATTCATCTTTCCATACTTGCAAACACCCTCATCTAGAGTGGTAAGTATATGCACATATGTGCATGTCCTGAGGAAAGGTTTCCAAGCCTACATGTGATCCTGTCTGATCCCTCCCAGAATGACTGATAATTGCTGTGATGACTTTGTGTGTGTGCTCCGTGGTGTCTGACTCCACAATCCCATGTGACCCACCAAACTCCACTAGCCATGGAATTTTCCAGGCAAGAATACTGGAGTAGTTTCTCATTTCCTACTCAAGAGGATCTCTCCAACCCAGGAATTGAATTCAAGCCTCTTGAATGTCCTGCATTGGCAAGTGTATTCTTTATCACTGTATCACTTGGGAAGCCCTTATTGTGAATTTTTATCTAGATAATCTGATCCCATAAGTATGTTCAGTTCAGTTCAGTTCAGTCGCTCAATCATGTCCGACTCTTTGCGATCCCAGGAATGGCAGCATGCCCCGCCTCCCTCCATCACTAACTGCCAGAGTCTACTCAAACCCATGTCTATCGAGTCAGTGATGCCAACTAATCATCTTATCCTCTGTCATCCCCTTCTCCTCCTGATCTCAATCTTTCCCAGCATTAGGGTCTTTTCCAATGAGTCAGCTCTTTGCATCAGGTGGCCAAAGTATTGGAGTTTCAGCTTCAACATCAGTCCTTCCAATGAACACTCAGGACTGATCTCCTTTAGGATGGACTGGTTGGATCTCCTTGCAGTCCAAGGGACTCTCAAGAGTCTTCTCCAACACCACAGTTCAAAAGCATCAATTCTTTGGCGCTCAGCTTTCTTCATTATCCAACTCTCACATCCATACATGACTACTGGAAAGTATGTTAACAATTCTTAATTCTAAGCATGAGGCCAAAATGAACAGATAAGAAATGCTCTCTACCATCCATCAGTTCCCTAAAGCTTTCTTGTGTCTTTCTCTTAATCCCAGACATACTGTACGATCATGCAGTGGGGAGAAGATCAGTGCACAAAGGGGCAAGACTTGAATGCAGCTTAATCAATTCCCATCTCCCATACCTGAAGTCTTTCCAGTGAAGCACACTGTTCACTTGGTAGAATGACATCATTGCATACTCTATATGAAGTCATGCCAAGCTTCTCACAGGGCATGTTTTTATGTCGATCTGCCACCCTTTCTGTGAAGCAGAAAGAAAATCAGGTTCATTTTCTTAAACAGTCTCATGATACATACCCAGATTTCATGCATGTGAATAGTAAAATAAAAATTCTTCCCCAGAAGGTTTTTCTCTTAACAGTTTTCTTTCAAGTATTTCACTGAGTTCCTCCTTAAATATAATCTAGGTAAACATTAGTATCTCATCGTTCACCAACTGAAATTCAGCGGGACTATAATGGGAAATGAGGAATCGAATGCTCAGCATGTTTCCAGTGCCCCACTGAGAGGATCCAAGCACAGGAGGACTTTTGAAGGCAAGGTAGACTCCACACTCTGATCTATACCATGGGAGGTGCTAAACGAGATATGAATGGGCCCCATGAATCTTTTAACCAGTGTGATTATGGCTCACAGGAGAAGTCACTGGATACATTTCCCTACAGTTGAACAATTAAACAGAATGCTGGCTAGCAAGCATCAAAAACTCACAGGGCATATTTGATTCATAGGAGATCAAAAAGAGAAACATTTACCATTCAATAAAAATTTAAAACACCTCTCAAATTGGAATTATTTGCAAGGTTCAGGGACCACATCCAGCCCTATATTTTATAGTAAACCTAGTTCAATCACTCTCAGCTCAATAAATAACAATAAAAAACTTTCCCTCAGGGAGGATATTGCAAAATTTTTCTTTTTTGCTTTTTCCTTGTGCACATAAATCCTTTAATATATAGGTACTTTTTATAAATCTTCACCAGTACTGAAAGGAACATGACAAGAAAGAGTTCACATAACAGTATCTTTGAGAATTGTTTTTCATAAGACATATTCTTTGAATTAAAAAAAAAAAAAAAAAAACTACTTATCTAAGTATTTCTCTCTGACCTGAATCTAGTCATAAAGGTCCCATTAAGAAAGAATGCTTGGAGGGAGGAGCCAAGATGGCGGAAGAGTAGGACGGGGAGACCACTTTCTCTCCTAGAAATTCATCAAAAGAATAACTGTACACAGAGCAAACTTCACAAAACAACTTCTGATCGCTAGCAGAGGTCACCAGGCGCCCAGAAAAGCAGCCCATTGTCTTCGAAAGGAGGTAGGACAAAATATAAAAGATAAAAAGTGAGACAAAAGAGCTAAGGACGGAGAGCCGTCCCGGGAAGGGTCTTAATAGAGGACGTTCCCAGACACCGGGGAACCCTCGACCTGGCGGGCCTGGGGGAAGTGTTTGAATCTCAGAGGGCAACCTGACTGGGAGAGAAACAATAATAAAACCCACAGATTACGAGCCTAAAAGCAACTCCCAGCAGGAAAGTACCCCAGACACCCACATCCGCCACCAGCAAGTGGGAGCGGAACGGAGAGGAGCGAGCGGCATTATTTGGGGCAGGGTCCGGGCCTGAGAGCCCTGTGGACAATCGGAGGGAGCTTCTGTGAGTTCCCAGCTTGAACTGTGGGAGAGCAAGAGAGAAAAAATTAACCGGCCAGAACACGCTACCTGCGGTTCGCAGAGCAAAGGGACCGAGATTCTGGATGGTCGACATCCGCCGGGAGGGTCGCGGCGAGACAAAGGGCACAGGCACCCGACTGGCGCAGGCGGGGACTGGGGCTAGGGACGCGGCGGGCAGAAGGCGCACGCACAGGACTGGCGCCGGCGGAATCTGACGCTGGGACCGCGGAAGGGAGTGGGCGCGCGCACCCGGGGAGAGTGCGCCCGACAAGCGTCAAGCCCCTGGCTGCCTGGACCGCTCTGACTGGGAGGGCACAGGGAGCAGACGCAGATCTCAGTTCCGACCCTTGGCGGAACACCCGAGGGCTGGAACTGCGCGCAGTGCCGCTCCATATAGAACAGCTGGGAGCCTGAGCAGCTCCGGAGCCCGAGCAACTCTAGCCCCTCCCTGCAGCGCGACGGAACTAGCTACCTGAATAAGAGTCCACCTCTGCCCACTTGGGTCAGGGCGGAAATGAGGCCCTGAAGAGCCTGGCAAACAGAAGCCAAACCGCTTCAGAAGGAACTGGTGCAAGAGATTAAAATCCCTGTAGGAAACACTGACCACACCACAAGGGTCCTGTAGATATCAAGAAGTGTAAGCTGGAACGAGGAGCTATCTGAAACTGAGCCGAACCCACACTGACCGCAACAGCTCCAGAGAACTTCCTACATATATTTTTACTTTTTTTTTTCTTTCTTTCTTTCTTTCTTTTTTTTTTTTTTTAAGCAGGGGAAAAAAAAAGAAATTTTTTTTTTTTAGTTTTATTTTTTCTTTTTAATTTTTTCTCTTTTATTTTCCTTTAAAATTCCCTATTACTCCCCCATTACTCCTTAACATTCATTTTCATAAATTCTTACGATTTTTGTAGTTAGGGAAAATTTTTTTTCCTCTTTTTTTTCTCTTCTTCTTTTTTTTTTTTTCCCTTCTCCTCTATTTTTTATTTTTCTTCTTCTCTTATTTCTTTTAAAGTCCTCTAGTACTCCTCTACTACTCCTTAATTATTCATTTTCAATACACTATAACCTTACAAAGAGGAGGGGAAAAGAGGAAAAAAAAAAGAAGAGAAGCCTTATTTTTAAACCGAACCTCATATATATTTCTAAAATTTTTTGGGGGGTGTTTTTGTTTTTGTTTTTAATATAGTATTTTTATGAGTCTAACCTATACTCTAGATTTTTAATTTTTGTTCTTCAGTATATGATATAAACTGTAAACATTTAAGAATCCAGTATTCAGTTTCCATTTTTATTCAGGAGTGTGGTGATTATTCTGTCCCAATCTTGACTCTCTGTTTTCTACCTCAGAACACCTCTATTTCCTCCTTTCCCCTTCTCTTCCCAATTCAATTCTGTGAATCTTTGCTGGTGTCTGGGCTACGGAGAACACTCTAGGAACAGACGACTGCATAGATCTGTCTCTCTCCTCTTGAGTCCCCCTTTTTCTCCTCCTGCTCATCTCTATTTCCCTCTTCCCTGTCCTCTTCTTCATGTAACTCTGTGAACCTCTCTGGGAGCCCCTAACAGGGGAGAATCTTTTCGCCATTAACCTAGAAGTTTTATTATCAGTGCTGTATAGTTGGAGAAGTCCTGAGACTACAGGAAGAATAAAACTGAAATCCAGAGGCAGGAGATTTAAGCCCAAAACCTGAGAACACCAGAAAACTCCTGACTACATGGAACTTTAAGTAATAAGAGACCGTCCAAAAGCCTTCATACCTACACTGAAACCAACCACCACCCAGGAGCCAACAAGTTTTAGAGCAAGACATATCATACAAATTCCCCAGCAACACAGGAACATAGCCCTGAAAGTCAACATACAGACTGCCCAAAGTCACACCTAACACATAGACCCATCTCAAAACTCATTACTGGGCACACCATTGCTCTTCAAAGAGAAGAAATCAAGTTCCATGCTCCAGAATACTGAAACAAGCTTCCCTAACCAGGAAACCTTGACAAGTCAACTGTCCAACCCCACCCACTGGGTAAAAACACCACAATAAAAAGAAATCACAGACCTCCAGAATACAGAAAACCCACTCCAGACACAGCAATCTAAACAAGATGAAAAGGCAGAGAAATACCCAACAGGTAAAGGAACATGACAAGTGCTCACCAAGTCAAACAAAAGAGGAGGAGATAGGAAATCTATCTGAAAAAGAATTTAGAATAATGATAATAAAAATGATCCAAAATCTTGAAAACAAAATGGAGTTACAGATAAATAGCCTGGAGACAAAGATTGAAGAGATGCAAGAAATGTTTAATAAAGACCTAGAAGAAATAAAAGAGAGTCAATTAAAAATGAATAATGCAATGAATGAGATCAAAAACACTTTGGAGGGAACCAAGAGTAGAATAACGGAGACAGAAGATAGGATAAGTGAGGTAGAAGATAGAATGGTGGAAATAAATGAAGCAGAGAGGAAAAAAGAAAAAAGGATCAAAAGAAATGAGGACAACCTCAGGGACCTCTGGGACAATGTGAAACGCCCCAACATTCGAATCATAGGAGTCCCAGAAGAAGAAGACAAAAAGAAAGGCCACGAGAAAATACTTGAGGAGATAATAGCTGAAAACTTCCCTAAAATGGGGAAGGAAATAGCCACCCAAGTCCAAGAAACCCAGAGAGTCCCAAACAGGATAAACCCAAGGCGAAACACTCCAAGACACATAGTAATCAAATTAACAAAGATCAAACACAAAGAACAAATACTAAAAGCAGCAAGGGAGAAACAACAAATAACACACAAAGGGATTCCCATAAGGATAACAGCTGATCTATCAATAGAAACCCTCCAGGCCAGAAGGGAATGGCAGGACTTAATGAAAGTAATGAAAGAGAATAATCTACAACCTAGATTACTGGACCCAGCAAGGATCTCATTCAGATATGAAGGAGAATTCAAAAGCTTTACAGACAAGCAAAAGCTGAGAGAATTCAGCACCACCAAACCAGCTCTTCAACAAATGCTAAAGGATCTTCTCTAGACAGGAAATGCAGAAAGGTTGTATAAACGTGAACCCAAAACAACAAAGTAAATGGCAACGGGACCACACCTATCAATAATTACCTTAAATGTAAATGGGTTGAATGCCCCAACCAAAAGAAAAAGATTGGCTGAATGGATACAAAAACAAGACCCCTATATATGCTGTCTACAAGAGACCCACCTCAAAACCAGAGACACATACAGACTAAAAGTGAAGGGCTGGAAAAAAATATTTCACGCAAATGGAGACCAAAAGAAAGCAGGAGTCGCAATACTCATATCAGATAAAATAGACTTTCAAATAAAGGATGTGAAGAGAGACAAAGAAGGACACTACATAATGATCAAAGGATCAATCCAAGAAGAAGATATAACAATTATAAACATATATGCACCCAACATAGGAGCACCGCAATATGTACGGCAAACGCTAATGAGTATGAAAGAGGAAATTAATAGCAACACAATAATAGTGGGAGACTTTAATACCCCACTCACAACTATGGATAGATCAACTAAACAGAAAATCAACAAGGAAACACAAACCTTAAATGACACAATGGACCAGCTAGACCTAATTGATATCTATAGGACATTTCACCCCAAAACAATCAATTTCACCTTTTTCTCAAGTGCACACGGAACCTTCTCCAGAATAGATCACATCCTGGGCCATAAATCTGGTCTTGGAAAATTCAGAAAAATTGAAATCATTCCAGTCATCTTTTCTGATCACAGTGCAGTAAGATTAGATCTCAATTCCAGGAAAAAAATTGTTAAAAATTCAAACATATGGAGGCTAAATAACACGCTTCTGAATAACCAACAAATCATAGAAGAAATCAAAAAAGAAATCAAAATATGTATAGAAATGAATGAAAATGAAAACACAACAACCCAAAACCTATGGGACACTGTAAAAGCAGTGCTAAGGGGAAGGTTCATAGCATTACAGGCTTACATCAAGAAACAAGAAAAAAGCCAAATAAATAACCTAACTCTACACCTAAAGCAGTTAGAGAAGGAAGAAATGAAGAACCCCAGGGTCAGCAGAAGGAAAGAAATCTTAAAAATTAGGGCAGAAATAAATGCAAAAGAAACTAAAGAGACCATAGCAAAAATCAACAAAGCTAAAAGCTGGTTTTTTGAAAAAATAAACAAAATTGACAAACCATTAGCAAGACTCATTAAGAAACAAAGAGAGAAGAACCAAATTAACAAAATAAGAAATGAAAAGGGTGAGATCACAACAGACAACACAGAAATACAAAGGATCATAAGAGACTACTACCAGCAGCTCTATGCCAATAAAATGGACAACTTGGATGAAATGGACAAATTCTTAGAAAAGTATAACTTTCCAAAACTGAACCAGAAAGAAATAGAAGATCTTAACAGAACCATCACAAGCAAGGAAATCGAAACTGTAATCAAAAATCTTCCAGGAAACAAAAGCCCAGGACCAGATGGCTTCACAGCTGAATTCTACCAAAAATTTAGAGAAGAGCTAACACCTATCTTACTCAAACTCTTCCAGAAAATTGCAGAAGAAGGTAAGCTTCCAAACTCATTCTATGAGGCCACCATCACCCTAATTCCAAAACCAGACAAAGATGCCACAAAAAAAGAAAACTACAGGCCAATATCACTGATGAACATAGATGCAAAAATCCTTAACAAAATTCTAGCAAACAGAATCCAACAACATATTAAAAAAATCATACACCATGACCAAGTGGGCTTTATCCCAGGAATGCAAGGATTCTTTAATATCCGCAAGTCAATCAATGTAATACACCACATTAACAAATTGAAAGATAAAAACCATATGATTATCTCAATAGATGCAGAGAAAGCCTTTGACAAAATTCAACACCCATTTATGATTAAAACTCTCCAGAAAGCAGGAATAGAGGGAACATACCTCAACATAATAAAAACTATATATGACAAACCCACAGCAAGCATCACCCTCAATGGTGAAAAATTGAAAGCATTTCCCCTGAAATCAGGAACAAGACAGGGGTGCCCACTCTCACCACTACTATTCAACATAGGGTTGGAAGTTTTGGCCACAGCAATCAGAGCAGAAAAAGAAGTAAAAGGAATCCAGATAGGAAAAGAAGAAGTGAAACTCTCGCTGTTTGCAGATGACATGATCCTCTACATAGCAAACCCTAAAGACTCTACCAGAAAATTACTAGAGCTAATCAACGAATATAGTAAAGTTGCAGGATATAAAATTAATACACAGAAATCCCTTGCATTTCTATACACTAACAATGAGAAAACAGAAAGAGAAATTAAGGAAACAATACCATTCACCATTGCAACAAAAAGAATAAAATACTTAGGAGTATATCTACCTAAAGAAACAAAAGACCTGTACATAGAAAACTATAAAACACTGATGAAAGAAATCAAAGAGGACACAAACAGATGGAGAAACATACCGTGTTCATGGATTGGAAGAATCAATATTGTCAAAATGGCTATTCTACCTAAAGCAATCTATAGATTCAATGCAATCCCTATCAAGCTACCAACAGTATTTTTCACAGAACTAGAACAAATAATTTCACAATTTGTATGGAAATACAGAAAACCACGAATAGCCAAAGTAATCTTGAGAAAGAAGAATGGAACTGGAGGAATCACCCTCCCTGACTTCAGACTCTACTACAAAGCCACAGTCATCAAGACAGTATGGTACTGGCACAAAGACAGAAATATAGATCAATGGAACAGAATAGAAAGCCCAGAGATAAATCCACGATCCTATGGACACCTTATCTTTGACAAAGGAGGCAAGGATATACAATGGAAAAAAGACAACCTCTTTAACAAGTGGTGCTGGGAGAACTGGTCAACCACTTGTAAAAGAATGAAACTAGAACACTTTCTAACACCATACACAAAAATAAACTCAAAATGGATTAAAGATCTAAATGTAAGACCAGAAACTATAAAACTCCTAGAGGAGAACATAGGCAAAACACTCTATGACATAAATCTCAGCAGGATCCTCTATGACCCACCTCCCAGAATATTGGAAATAAAAGCAAAACTAAACAAATGGGACCTAATGAAACTTAAAAGCTTTTGCACTACAAAGGAAACTATAAGTAAGGTGAAAAGACAGCCATCAGATTGGGAGAAAATAATAGCAAATGAAGAAACAGACAAAGGATTAATCTCAAAAATATACAAGCAACTCCTGAAGCTCAATTCCAGAAAAATAAATGACCCAATCAAAAAATGGGCCAAAGAATTAAACAGACATTTCTCCAAAGAAGGCATACAGATGGCTAACAAACACACGAAAAGATGCTCAACATCACTCATTATCAGAGAAATGCAAATCAAAACCACAATGAGATACCATTACACGCCAGTCAGGATGGCTGCTATCCAAAAGTCTACAAGCAATAAATGCTGGAGAGGGTGTGGAGAAAAGGGAACCCTCTTACACTGTCGGTGGGAATGCAAACTAGTACAGCCACTATGGAAAACAGTGTGGAGATTCCTTAAAAAACTGGAAATAGAACTGCCATATGACCCAGCAATACCACTTCTGGGCATACACACCGAGGAAACCAGATCTGAAAGAGACACGTGCACCCCAATGTTCATCGCAGCACTGTTTATAATAGCCAGGACATGGAAGCAGCCTAGATGCCCATCCGCAGATGAATGGATAAGGAAGCTGTGGTACATATACACCATGGAATATTACTCAGCCATTAAAAAGAATTCATTTGAATCAGTTCTAATGAGATGGACGAAACTGGAGCCCATTATACAGAGTTAAGTAAGCCAGAAAGATAAAGAACATTACAGCATACTAACACATATATACGGAATTTAGAAAGATGGTAACGATAACCCTATATGCAAGACAGAAAAAGAAACACAGAAGTACAGAACAGACTTTTGAACTCCGTGGGAGAAGGTGAGGGTGGGATGTTTCAAAAGAACAGCATGTATATTATCTATGGTGAATCAGATCACTAGCCCAGGTGGGATGCATGAGACGAGTGCTCGGGCCTGGTGCACTGGGAGGACCCAGAGGAGTCGGGTGGAGAGGGAGGTGGGAGGGGGGATCGGGATGGGGAATACGTGTAACTCAATGGCTGATTCGTGTCAATGTATGACAAAACCCACTGAAATGTTGTGAAGTAATTGGCCTCCAACTAATAAAATAAAATTAAAAATAAATAAATAAATAAATAAAACAGCTGTCAAATCCAAAAAAAAATAAAAATAAAAATAAAAACATGCTGTAAAAAAAAAAAGAAAGAAAGAAAGAATGCTTGGAAATAATGAATAATACTATTTATAGTTACCTTTATTTATCTATGATCATTCAGTAAAAACATTATATACTATATATATATATTTTATATATATATATCTATATATATATATATATATTTAATAGCACATTGCTGTAACAATACATCTGACCTCTCTTACCAAATGATTTTTCTAGAGTGCTAAAAAGCAACATTTCCTTGGGTAGGTGGCTTCCTTTTGGTCACATTAGAACAAACATTTGCAGGAATGAAGAGGCTAAAACACAAGAAGTTCTATGAAGGAGATGGGATGTTTTTTCCCAACCTCCAAAGGGTCTGTAAATGTTTCAGCAACACCTACAATAGTAAACCAAATAATGTACTCAAACCCTAGACCCAACACTGAAGCCAGCCTCTCTCAAGTAAATGGTTCTTTGATGGAAAGAGGAGCAGAGAGGAGGAGAAGGAGTGCCCAATGCTAGGACCTCACGCAAAGGTGGCAGGCGTGCTTCCCGTCTCTGTCTGCCCACCAGATATACACACGATCAGAAGCACTCACTTGAAACCTGCTGGATCTTTTTAAAGAAGTCTACCTCTTGGAGCAATTTGAATTAATGATTGGTTTGTAAAATATGCATATTTGTATATTTTTCCTAAGTCTATAGTTTGGTTTCATTTCCACAATGTGAGGACTTAGCTATTATATCATTCAGAGAAGTCTTAAGATAATGCTCCTGGATAAGGCCAGTGAAGTCACATATTTCTCGCTTGCTTCCTAAGTTGATTCAGTCATATACGACTCTTTGCAACACTATGGACTGGACTGTAGCTTGCCAAGCTCCTCTGTCCATTGAATTCTCCAGGCAAGAATACTGGAGTGGGTTGCCATGCCCTCTTCCAGGGGAATCTTCCCAACTCAGAGATCAAACCTGTCTCTTGCATCTCCTGCATTGGCAGGAGGGTCTTTACCACTAGCACCACCTAGGAAGTTCCATGTATTTCTGAGTTCCCCATATTTTTTCAAACAAAGTCTCCTATTTCCCTGTTAACACTATCTTCACCTCAATGTATAAAATTAAGCTTGTCTGACCTTTCAAGGGGCTTCCCTGGTGGCTCAGACAGGAAAGGATTTTCATGAAATTCTGGAGACCCATTCAAGTATCTGAATTATCAAACTTAGTAAATTTGGATTGTAGACCAAAACAGAAGAGTAACCTTTAGCAAAACTTTCCTTCTCCCTCTGCCTTCAGAAAACAGTTGTAAAGCAAATTTGGTTCTCTCTTAGAAGAGATTTCAGTATTAGAAACCTTTTTGACTCAATTTCCCTAATATCAAAGTCTTGTTAGTTACATGATTTGAGAACTATACTAAAAGAAAAATCATTTAACTATATGTTGAACAATTAAAATAATTAGTATCTTCAGTTTCTTACCTACCCTATCCTAACAGATTTCAGGCAATCCAGTACTTTAGAGCCTGTTATGTGTGAAATCTCATTCTTGGTACCAAATATGGTATCAGTTAAGCATTTCTGATTGGAAATTTAATAATACTAAATCAAACTAGCAAAGATGCAAGGAAATGATTGTTTCACATGACTAAATGTCAAGATTTGTGTCAGGATTAGCATTGAGTTTATAAAAACTCCACATCTCATGTTTGTGTGTGAGATAGAGAAACAGAGACCACCTTAGCTCTGCCCTACTCCAAGGTCACATTCAGTCTCAAATCATGAAAGTAAAATAAATACAGCAATTCTATCCTAGTCCTTCAAGCACACAAAACATTTCTCCAGAGAAAGGATCTGTATCCATTAATTCCTACCAAAAGTCCTAAAATACTACTCAGATTGGACTCATGAGATATAGAGGATATACTGTGCTGGTTCATTGAAGTTACAGTATGCATCTCACCTGTGGATCAAGGAACACTGCCCTATCACCTATAAATGATATATTCGAAACATACACGTGGGCTTTGTGCTCATTGAGTTCAGTTGCTAAGTCATGTCCAACTCTTTGCCAACCCATGGACTCCTTGTAGCCCAACAGACTCCTCTGTTCATGGGATTTCCCAGACAAAAACACTGGAGTGGGGAGCTATTTTCTCCTCCAGTGGGTCTTCCTGACCCAGGGATCAAACCCAAGTCTCCTGCATTGATAGGTGGATTCTTTACCACTGAGCCCCATGGGAGGGAAAAGAAGTGAAGGGACTTGATGCATTTCCATTCTTTGTTGCAGTTCAATGGATCCAGATAGAAAACAGAATATGTACTGGATTATAATGGATAAATTATCAAAGCAAAATTAAAATGAAATTCATGTTACCCAAAGTGTTAAGTCCTTTTTCAAAAAACTACATTTGCAAACAAAAGAAAAGATTTTTTTCAAGAGTAAAACTTAATATAAGGTTTGGACCCCAAAGTGCATTAGAGAAATGTTCTTTTTGTAAATCATTTTATGAAAGCAAAAATTTTAGCCTACTAGCTATTCAAAGTATTTATCCTTAGCAAATATTATTATGCAAGTACATATAGATGATCAATCACAAAGTTGGAAAAGCTATCAGATCACACACTCCTATTGCTTGAATTTTAAAAGTCTTATTCTGATTTATGCTTTCCAATATCTGCAAAATGTTATTCCTTAAATAAATATGTAAGCCTCATACTAAAATTTCCAACACCCCTGAGTCCCATGTTTTTCAGGTAGCTCTTTTGATCTTACCTACAGACTCTCTTGGGGCTTACCTAATGGCTCAGACAGTAAAAAGTCTGCCTGCAATGTGGGAGACCCAGGTTCGCTTCCTGGATAGGGAAGACCCCTTGGAGAAGGTAATGGCTACCCACTCCAGTACTGTGTGAGAACTCCATGGATAGAGGAGCCTGGCAGCCTAATGAGGGAGCAAAGAGTCGGCCAGGACTGAACGACTAACGCACATGCACACAATCTCAGAGAACATTCTTATAAATTACTGCTCAAAGAAGCTGAAGCCAGACTGCAACACAGTGGCTGCCTTCATCCTATCTTCCTCTCAAAACTTTCATTATAATTGTAGCACTGTGACTTTTGCTGCATGTGTGAATTCAGTTCTCTTGAGTTCTTATCTGGATATAACATTTCTGTTTCATAGGATATGCCTATGTTCAGACTTAGTAGAGAAAATGAAACTGTTTGTCAAGTGGTTAAACCATTATACACACCCATCAGCAATGGACGCGAGTCCCCTAGTATCACCAGCTTACTGTTTTCAGTCTAACCATACTGTTACAGCTCTGAAATATTAGGAATTGAATTCACCTAAGTTTCCATTTGCTTCTTTTTTTACAGTGAACATACAAAAGCAGTGTTACATGGAAAAACTGTGCAATATCCAGCATCAAAAAAGATTCAACAAATAATAGCCTTAATTATAACGTAATTCTGAAAAAAAAGTGATAAAATATCATGCCCAAATATTAGTATTCCCTAACTGGTAATGGTCTTTCATTTTATGGTGTAAAACTATTAATCTATTAAATTATATCCACTTTGGTATCATAATGAAGAGGCAACAGTATCCTTTTGAATTGAAAAAATAGATATGCCTTTTTAAGTTGAGACCTCATCTGCCCCGAAAAATCGATGCTTTTAAACTGTAGTGCTAGGGAAGACTCTTGAGAGTCCCTTGAACTGCAAGAAGATCAAACCAGTCAATCCTAAAGAAAATCAACCCTGAATACTCTTTGGAAGGACTGATGCTGAAAGCGAAGCTCCAATACATCGGCCACCTGATTTGAAGTGCCAGCTTATTGGAAAAGATGTTGAATCCAGGAAAGATTGAGGGCAGGAGGAAAAGGGGACAACAGAGGATTAGATGGTTGGATGGCATTCATTGAGTCAATGAACATGAGTTTGAGCAAGCTCTGGGAGATAGTGAAGGACAGGGAAACCTGGCGTGCTGCAGCCCATGGGGTCAGAAAGAGTTGGATATGACTGAGCAACTGAACAACATCTAGCGCCAGTGAGAATTATTCACATAGAAGGCAGCTCTCCAATATAAATGAAGTCATTACCCCTACTGTCTTAAACTGGAAATGACACAGGGGAGGATCTGAATGTGGAGTGGACATTATAGGTCTGGAAATATTTTCTAATGATCAGTCCAAAAAGACTCTTCTGTTGGAAGAAACACAGCCATTGTGAATGTGGGAAAAGGCAATGTTGCCGAGCAGATGGAATTACAGTTAGACTGGAAAACAGGATATAAATTATATTGGAGTCACAGTGAAGTGAAAGTATTAGCCGCTCAGTGGTATCCATCTTTTTGTGACCCCATGGACTGTAGCCCGCCAGGCTCCTCTGTCCATGGAATTCTCCAGAAAATAATACTGGGGTAGGTTGTCATTTCCTTCTCTAGAGGATCTTCCCACCCAGGGATCAAACCTGCATCTCCTGCCTTGCAGGCAGTTTCTTTACTGCCTGAGTAACCAGGGAAGTCCACACTGAAATCACAAATACCCCTCAAAAGAACACCATTTCCCCACCTTTAGGTATTTTCTGGATACTCAAGAAGCATTGTTTATGTCAAACATTTCACTCCAAACAATCAAGCAAAGAAGCTATAAGAGAAACATGTCAACAGAGGAATTGTTTCTAGGTTTTTTTTTCATTATATTTTTAAACTACACTTTTTAAAACTTACAAATCCATCTTATAAAACTATAATTTTTATGATTCCAAACTACTGAGATTTTTTTCCCTCTCTCATTTCACTCTGTTAGTTTCATCATTTAACTCCTATAAGCAAGTCCATTTCAAACTCTTTTCAGTCTCTCTCAGTTATGAATAGTCAAACAACATGGAATCAGAGCATAAGAAATACACTTCTGAGATGATTCACTTGCTACTTCCAACTTTTCTGGCAGGTGACATTATTTGCTTTCAGGCTGCTGAATAGAGTCTAATTGTTTCAGTTAATCTTTCCATTGTGCAATCTGTTAAAGCCAATAAAGCATCAATTCCCAATTTAACGGGCTGCTTGATTAACTGAGATGACAACAGAATGTAATATGTCATTAAAGCTTCATTTAAAATTAAGGATGAAGAGAGCTAGACTAAGTTCACCATGGAGATCTGCACATCTTCCTTCCAGCGTAGAAGTGCCTATGGTTCAAGTTAAAGAATGCTTTGGGATTCAGGCATGAAATCTATTTAAAACCAATGACAACTAAACTTCCTGAACTAAAGCTTAAAGCACTTTATTTCAACATTACCAGTATCATTCATATCAGTGCACAGAATCTCATGGCTTGAGGAAAATCTGAGAAAACACAGAACATTTCCTAGTACCTGACTAGGATTTTACCTAGACCATCACACACTGCAGAATATTTATATCCCAAGGTAGATGATTAATTTCTTCTTTGCTTAATTCAAAAAACATTTGCCTACCTCCCTCAAGTTTTATTGCAATAAAGTCAAAATTGCAAGGTTGTTATTGGTAATTACATGAATATGCTGATATAATTTAGAAAATATGCCAGTGCCTTTTAAAGGCACATTTCTAGGTTATGTGAGTATAAATTCAGCCTAAGAAACTGTGAATCTGAACAATTATTAACAAACTAAGGGGCAATCTTTACCTTTGTTACTCACATGTGTGATATGGTTGTTTAGTTGTTCAGTTATGTCCTACTCTTTGTGACCCCGTGAACTGTAGCCTGCCAGGCTCCTCTGTCCTTGGGGATTCTCCAGGCAAGTACACTGGAATGGGTTGCCATTTTCTTCTGCAAGGCATCTTCCTGATCAAATCAAATCCACCTCTCCTGTTTCTCAGGCAGTTTTTACCACTGAGCCACCTGGGAAGCCTAACGTGTGAAATGGAGAAGTCCTAAAATCATTTTCTAAGCCTTGATTTCCACATCACCAAGACAAAAGCCTTTTCATTTGTGTCAAAATGTTGCTTTTAAAGCTAAGTAAGTTTTTAAAGATTTAATCACATAATATATATCTCACATATAAATGGCAGTATGTATTACACACACATTCAAGCTATCTTTCATATATTTGAAGGATCACACAAATTTCATTGTATGAGACTTTCCATCATCACAAAATAATGTCAAATTTAATGATGTTTTCCAGTTTAGGTAAATATAGTGACATTTTCTAGTTTTAACAATGAGCAACTGCAATCATATTACATAGATAATGTGCATTACATGTATGTAGACTTCCAATATATAGCAAGTATCCTCTGAGTAAAATATTTAAGCAGTATTGAGTTCACAGCAATTTTTTTTCATTGTTAAAAGTAAAATTACCACAACCCCCAATCAATTCTAAAAAGAATTCTGTTTGGAAAAAAAGAGGGGGGGTTAAAATTAAGCTTGTATAGCTACATAATGCCTGATAAGTTAAAAGCTGAATTTAGCATGTACTTCAGCAAAGCACAGAATTCAAAATAATCATTCTAAATAAGCATGGATGTTATTCAGCAACCTCCTTGTGGTTCAAATTTGTTATTTTTCTTCTTTGTATCTTTAATTCTGTCTTAGAGCCTTGTATATATCACTGCAGTCATATCTGTTGAAGGGAACCTATGTAAACTTAATTCTTAACAAAAAGCACACTTCATTGCCATCTCCTTAAAAAGTCTTTGAGTCTCATTTTAAATACCAATTCACTTTTCTGGCTTGTTTATCATCTGACTCCTCTGCCAGATCAAGGACAGGAACCATGATATTTTTTTACTCAGCAGCACACTATTAGCAGCTAAAACAGTGAAAATTTGTTAATAACAAATAGATGAACTTAAAGTTCACTTTTAATTGGTTGACATACACCACGCAACATTAAATTCCATTCTCTGGAACTAAATATCTGTCAATTTTAAATCACTGTTGCGCTAAAGGAGGAGGGAAAATATAACTCCAAAGCATCAGATCTTCTCAAGGAATTCTTCGTGTGGTATTCTAATGTTTTCTTAATTTGCTAAGCTCTTTGAAATTTGAGTGTTCTTATAAGTCAAAATTGAATTTGACTTCTAAATGTGAAGCTACAACTAGAACTTTTGATAAGTGAAAAGGATTGTCATTTTTTATGTTACCAATAAACTTAAGACATGATATTAACAGCAAAAGCTTTCTTTTGTAACAAAAGGAAATATATTTTACTCCTGTTAAAAAAATTATTTACAAAATTGATCTAAAAACACTCAAAAAGGAAGAGGTCAATGGATAATAACCAATATGCCTTCTCTAAAAAAAGTTTCTGCTAGCATTAGGGGAAAAAATGGAAATTGTAAAAAAGAGGAGGTGAGAAATGTGTTTTTGGAAAATTCAAGCAATGTGAAAGAAATTTAAATTAAATAAAATAGGCTGTGGAGTAATATTCATGTCTGGTTCTTAACATTGAGGGAAAATACAGGCCTCATATGGTGAGGGGGCTGCAAGCCAGCAGCTAGAACAACGCTTGGGGAAAGTGCATTTGAAGTCCTCTTCCCTTGTTCCATCAGCCCTCAACCCCACCCAGTTAAGAATCATATTTATACATATTTATTTAAATTAGCCTCCAGCTAAGAAAAATAATTTGAAAAAAATAATAAAATTGCCCAATTAAAAAAAAAGAAAGAAAAACCTGAATTAGCTTTTGTAAACTGAAATTGTAAACACAGATTACCAACAGGTAAATAGATTTATTTTAAGTTAATGTGCTAAGAAATTCACAGATATCTTAGGGCAAATATGCCTCAGAGTAAAGTTGATTTTTAACAGTATAGATATATCTTTTTATATTATTGAATTTTTGACTAGTTCATTTATATGTATGATTATAGTGCCCTCATTTTTTCTTAAACTCTGGTTGAAAAAGATATTCAAAATCACAGCTCTGTCACTGAACTTGCTCACTTTCATTTACAGTATTAGTTTTACTTTTCAATTTACAGTGTATTTTTGGAAAAATTTAATCCACTTGCCTATTTTGTGATAGGTAACAAAGATAAAGATCTGAACTACCCACTAAATTTGGTACAAATAAACACAACATGTCAAAATCCTCTGAAGACAAATGAGAGACATAAGCCATAAACTATAACAGAATTTCCACCATTGAGTCGCTGGTGGCAAAAGCCACTGTAGAGGTGTGGCCAATCTGAAAATGAGCTGTGTGAAGGCATATTTTGAGCCATGAGTTAAAATTGTTTTAGATCTTTTGCCTTTTTACAAAGTGAACACTTTTACTGTGATGGTATTTTGCTTTTATTTGTTTCACACATGGTAGTGTTTTGCCCACAAATACTTGTCAGGTTTGCCACTCATATGAACTTATGGCTGGACGTATTCATAAATAGAATAGATACCTATTCCCTGTCCAGTTTGGGGTCCTCACTTCCCCCTATTCTTACTAGAAAATGAAGTATGAGCAACAGCTTGAGTTTTTCTTTTTGTGCTGCACTGAAGCGTTACTCCACAGTAGAGACCACTGTCCCAGGACACGTAAGTATTTATGGTGCTACCATTACTAATAGGTTCTACTGCTGCTAAGTCACTTCAGTCGTGTCTGACTCTTTGCAACCTTATGGACTATAGCCCGCCAGGCTCCTCTGTCCATGTAACTCTCCAAGCAAGAATACTGGAGTGGGTTGCCATGCCCTCCTCCAGAGGAATCTTCCCAACTCAGGGATCCAACCAGTGTCATTTATGTCTCCTGCATTGGCAGGCAGGTTCTTTACCACTAACATCACCTGGGAAGCCCAGTAATTCTCTAATCTGTACTCTTTATACCTGCAGTGTGGATAGCTACCAATGGAGAATGTGGTATATTGGTAGATCATGTAGCCTCTGTTTACTGTTGATTTCTAAAATCTTCACTATTTATTTATTTTTTTTTCATTTATTTTTATTAGTTGGAGGCTAATTACTTCACTACATTGCAGTGGGTTTTGTCAAAATCTTCACAATTTAAATGATAACATTTTTCTGCTGCTGCTTAGCTGCTTCAGTTGTATCTGACTCCATGTGGCCCTATGGACTGTAGCCCACCAGACTCTGTCCATGGGATTCTCCAGGCGAGAGTAGTGGAGTGGGTTGCCACGTCCTCCTCCAGGGGATCGTCCCAACTCAGGGATCAAATCCAGGTCTCCTGAACTGCAGGCAGTTTATCACTGAGCCACCAGGGAAGTCCCAAGGTTTTCCTACTACAATACAACCTATTATTAAATATCTAACACAAATTAAAGTTTTATTAGCTAAAGCTAGAGGTCAAAAATTAAGTAATATCTGATCTCAGGTCTATTCTTAGTAATTTGAACTTAGATAATGTAAGCATTCTGACCAAACATAATCTGCTAATTATTAAATTTAAATAGCAATTTCTAATTTTTCATCATGACTCCATAATTTAAAACAGATAAATAAACAGAAATAACTTTATGATATAGCCTTTTGACTTCACAAATGAATTCATTATCTCTAGGAAGTTACTCTAGAGGAATACAAATATGTACAAATATCAATATTTATATAACTACACATTCCCAAAGTATGTATATCACATACAAATAAATAAAAATATTAGCAATGCCTCAAATAACTCTTAGTCACTCAGTTCAGTTCAGTTCAGTCACTCAGTCGTGTCCGACTCTTTACGACCCAATGAATCGCAGTGCACCAGGCCTCCCTGTCCATCACCAGCTCCCGGAGTCAGTCACTCAAGACAAGGCAATTTATGTTGAATAAAAAAAGTGTTTTATACATAGTATAGTATACAGTATATATGCAACAATATAACCATGTATTATTATTTATAGTTTTCCTCTTCATTGTGTTTTGAAAAACATCTATTTAAAATAATTCTTTGGGAGGAGATTGGCTAAGATAGCAGAGAAAGAAAAACCCGAGCCACCCACTCTAAGGACACACCAAAATTACAACTATTTACAGAGAAACTAGTAATGAGAAAAAAAACAGAATTTAGCATAAAAACTCCTCTACAACTAAACACATAACGAAGAAACCACAAGGAGATGGACAGGAGGGGCAGATTCCCCGTACAGTCAAGACACATACTGACTCTCCTCTCCCCCAAAAAGACATATATCCCAAGTTAAGCAACATAACATCAAGAGAATAGTTACAATTGAAAATGTTCTCCTCAAGAACAAGTCTGAGTCCCATATTGGGTTGCCCAGCCTGGGTGTTCTGTGATGGAAAGAGGAGCCCCCATAATCTTTGGCTCTGAAGACCAATGTGGTTTACTTTTGGGAGAAACAGAGGGCTAGGGAGATAGAGACTCCACTCTTGAAGGGTATACTCAATCTCACACCTTCGGGAACCCAAGGCAAAAGCAAAAACTTGAACGGAGCCTGGGTCATAACACCTGCTGATTTTAGTGAGTCTCCTGGAAAGGTAGGAGGAAATGAAGCTTACCGTGGGCAAACGGACAATGGTGGTGGCCATTTTGAGGTGCTTGTTCTACCATTGGATACTGGTGCTGGCAAGAATCATCTTGGAAACCTTCATCAAGCTTATTAGTGCTGGTACCTGGTTCAAGCACTAGTTGAAGTTGAACAGTTCTATGAAGACCTACAAGTCCTTCAAGAATTAACACCCAAAAAGATATCTTTTTCATTATAGCGGACTGGCATGCAAAAGTAGGAAGTCGAGAAATACCTGGAGTAACAGGTAAATTTGGCCTTGGAGTACAGAATGAAGCAAGCCAAAGACTAATAGAGTTTTGCCAAGAGAACGCACTGGTCATAGCAAACACCCTCTTCCAACAGCACAAGAGAAGATTCTACACATGGACATCACCAGATGGTCAACACCGAAATCAGGTTGATTATATTCTTTGCAGCCAAAAGTGGAGAAGCTCTATACAGTCAGCAAAAACAAGACTGGAAGCTGACTGTGGCTCAGATAATGAACTTCTTATTGCCACATTCAGACTTAAACTGAAGAAAGTAGGTAAAACCACTAGACCATGCAGGTATGACCTAAATCAAATCCCTTACGATTACACAGTGGAACTGACAAATACATTCAAGGGATCAGATCTGTTAGACAGAGTGCCTGAAGAACTATGGACGGAAGATTGTGACATTGTACAGGTGTCAGGGGCCAAAACCATCCCCAAGATAAAGAAAAGCAAAAAGGCAAAATGGCTGTCTGAGGAGGCCTCACAAATAGCTGTGAAAAGAAGAGAAGGGAAAAGCAAAGGAGAAAAAGAAAGATATTCCCATTTGAATGCAGAGATCCAAAGATAGCAAGGAGAGATAAGAAAGCCTTCCTCAGTGATCAATGCAAAGAAACAGAAGAAAACAATAGAATGGGAAAGACTCGAGATCTCTTCAACAAAATTAGAGATACCAAGGGAGCATTTGATGCAAAGATGGGCACAATAAAGTCCAGAAATGGTATGGACCTAACAGAAGCAGAAGATATTAAGAAAAGGTAGCAAGAATACACAGAAAAACTATACAAAGAAGATCTTCATGACCAAGATGATCACAATGATGTGATCACTCACCTAGGGCCAGACATCCTGGAATGTGAAGTCAAGTGGACCTTAGGAAGCATCACTACAAACAAAGCTAGTGGAGGTGAAGGAATTCCAGTTGAGCTATTTCAAATCTTAAAAGATGATGCTGTGAAAGTGCTACACTCAACATGCCAGCAAGTTTTGAAAATTCAACAGTGGCCACAGGACTGGAAAAGTTCAGTGTTCATCCCAATCCCAAAGAAAGGCAATGCCAAAGAGTGTTCAAACTACCGCACAATTGCACTCATTTCACACGCTAGCAAAGTAATGCTCAAAATTCTCCAAGCAAGGCTTCAACAGTACGTGAACCACGAACTTCCAGATGTTCAAGCTGGATTTAGAAAAGGCAGAAGAACCAGAGATTAAATTGCCAGCATCAGTTGGATCATTGAAAAAGCAAGAAAGTTCCAGAAAAGCGTCTATTTCTGCTTCATTGATATGCCAAAGGCTTTGACTGTGTGGGTCACAAAAAACTGTGGAAAATTCTCTAAGAGATGGAAATACCATACCACCTGACCTGCCTCCTGAGAAATTTGTATGCATGTCAAGAAGCAACAGCTAGAATTGGACATGGAAGAACAAACTGGTTCCAAATCAGGAAGGGAGTGCTTCAAGGCTGTATATTGTCACCCTGCTTATTTAACTTATATGCAGTCTACAACATGAGAAACACTGGACTGCATGAAGCACAAGCTGGAATCTAGATTGCTGGGGAAAATATCAATAATCTCAGATAAGCAATGACACCACATTTATGGCAGAAAGCAAAGAGGAACTAAAGAGCCTCTTGAAATTTAAATAGGAGAGTGAAAAGTTTAGCTTAAAACTCAACATTCAGAAAACTAAGATCATGGAATCTGATCCCTTCACTTCATGGCAAATAGATGGGAAGACATTGGTAACAGTGACAGACTTTATTTTGGGGAGCTCCAAAATCACTGCAGATGGTGACTACAGCCATGAAATTAAGACACTTACTCCTTGGAAGAAAAGCTATGAGAAACCTAGGCATCGTATTAAAAAGCAGAGACATTATTTGCCAACAAAGGTCCATTTAGTCAAAGCTTTGGTTTTTCCAGTAGTCATGTATGGATGTGAGAGTTGGACCATAAAGATAGTTGAGTGCTGAAGAATTGATGCTTTTGAATTGTGGTATTGGAGAAGACTCTTGATAGTCCCTTGGACTGCAAGGAGATGCTACCAGTCTATCCTAAAGGAAATCAGTCCTGAATATTCATTGGAAGGACTGATGCTGGAGATGAAACTTCAATACTTGGCCGCCAGATGCAAAGAGCTGACTCGAATGATTGAAGGTGGGTGGAGAAGGGGACAACAGCGGATGAGATGGTTGGATGGCATCACCAACTCAATGGACGTGAGTTTGAGTAAGCTCCAGGAGTTGGTGATGAACAAGGAAGCCTGGCATGCTGCTGTTCATGGGATCACAAAGAGTAGGACATGACTGAGCTACTGAACTCAACTGAACTGAACTGAACTGGCCTCACCCCCCAGCCTGATGACTCCAGTGATGGGATACTGCACACCAAGTAATAGCTGGGTGGGGCCACAACCCCAGCTATTAGCGAGCAGACTGCTTTCAGCGCCCTGAGCTCAGGGTGCTGGGGTGGTCAGTCCAGGACACAGTCCTGTCCACTCATCCCAGGGCCCTAGGACCCAACACCACACCCCAGTGCATAGACACTAACCCCAGGACACTTAGGGCCCTATAGTTGGAGACCCTAGTAGTACACCACATTAACAAATTAAAGAATAAAAAATCATACAACAAACTTACGATGCAGAAATAACTTTTGAAATAGTTAATCATTCACTTATGAGAAAACTCTCCACAAAATCAGTGTTCAGGGAGCATAACATAATAAAGGCCATAAATTCTCCAATCTAAGCTTCAACAGTACATGAACTGAGAACTTCCAGATGTTCAAGCTGGATTTAGAAAAGGCAGTGGAACCCAAGATCAAATTGCTGACATCCATGGGATCATCAAAAAAGCAGGAGAGCTCCAGAAAAACATCTACTTCTACTTCATTGACTTTGTGAAAGCCTTTGACTGCGTGGATCACAACAAACTGTGGAAAATTCTGAAAGAGATGAGAATACCAGACCACCTGACCTGCCTCCTGAGAAATCTGTATGCAGGTTAAGAAGCAATAGTTAGAACTTGATATGGAAAAACAGAATGGACCTAAATCAGGAAAGGAGTATGTTAAGGCTGTATATCGTCACCCTGCTTATTTAACTTAATGCAGAATACATCATGTGAAATGCCCAGCTGGATGAATCAAATGCTGGAATCAAGATTGCAGGGAGAAATATCAATAACCTCAGATATATAGATGACACTACCCTTATGGTAGAAAGTGAAGAAGAACTAAAGAGACTCTTGATGAAAGTGAAAGGGGAGAGTGAAAAAGCTGGCTTAAAGCTCAACATTCAGAAAACTAAGATCATAGCATCCAGTCCCATCACTTCATGGCAAATAAATGGGGAAACAATGGAAATAATGACAGACTTTCTTTTCTTGAGCTCCCAAATGACTAGATCCTATTATCTCAACTGCAGCCATGAAATTAAAAGACTCTTGCTCCTTGGAAGAAAAGCTATAACAAACCTAGACAGCATATTAAAAAGCAGAGACATTACGTTGACAACAAAGGTCCATCTAATCAAAGTTATGGCTTTTCCAGTACTTATGTATTGACGTGAGAGTTGGACCACAAAGAAGGCAGAGGGTGGAAAATTGATGTTTTTGAACTGTGGTGTTGGAGAAGACTGTTGAGAGTCTCTTGGACAGAAGAAAATCAAACTTGTCAACCCTAAAGAAAATCAGTCCTAAATATTCATTAGAAGGACTGATGTTGAAGCTGAAACTCCAATTCTTTGGCCCCCTAATGTGAAGAAATGACTTGCTGGTAAATACCCTGATGCTGGGAAAGATTAGAGGCAGGAGGAGAATGGGAGAACAGAGGTTGAGATGGTTGGATGGCATCACCAATTCGATGGACATGAGTTTGAAGAAACTCAAGGAGTTGTTGATGACAGGGAGGCCTGGCATCCTGTAGTCCATGATATCACAAAGCATTGGACACGACTGAGTGACTGAACTGAACTGATAATAAATTTACAGTTAATGTCACACTCAACAGTGAAATGCTGAAAGCAGTTCCTCTAAGATTAGGAAAAATACAGGAATGCCCACTCACCAATTTCATTATACATAGAATGTGAAATCCTAGCCACTGCAATCAAAGTGGACAACAAATAAATGGAATCCATATTGGAAGGAAAGAAATAAAACCACATTATTGCAGATGATGAAACTATACCCAGAAAATACTAAAAATGCCACAAAACTACCAGAGCTCATTAACGAATTCAACAAATTGTCAGGATACAAAATTAATACACAGAAATCTATTGCATTTCTATACACTAACAACAAAAATGTCAGAAAGAGAAATTAAAGAAACAATCCCACTTGCCACCCCATCAAAAAAAATAAAATACCTAGGGGTAAATATAACTAAGGAGATAAGAGACCTGTACTCTGAAAACTATAAGATGCTGATAAAGAAATTGAGAACAACACACACAGTAGGAAAAGACCTACTGTGTTCACGGATTTTAAGAATTAATATTGTTTAAATGACCATACTACTCAAGGCAATCTACAGATTCAATGCAATCTCTATCAAAATATCAGTTGCATTTCTCATAGAACTAGAACACAGTCTCTTTAGTAAGTAACGCTGGTAAAACTGGAGAGCTACATGTAAAAGAATGAAATCAGGGAAATTTTCTCACAAATATATATAACAAAATAAAAAACTGGATTAAATACCTAAATGCAAGACTGGAATCCATAAAATTCCTACAAAAGAACATAAGCAGGACACTCTGACATAAATAATAGCAACATTTTTTGGATCAGTCTCCTATGGAAAAAGAAAAAGCCTAAATGAAAAAATGGGGCCTGATTATACTTAAAAGCTTTTGCACAAAAAAGGAAACTATCCAAAAAATTAAAAGGCAACCTACTGAATGGAATAAAATATTTGCAAATGATAAACACCAATAAAGGGTTAATATCCAAACTATAAATAGCTCATACAACACGATGTCAAAAACAAGCCACTGATTAAAAACAGCAAAAGACCTGAGAAGACATTTCTTCAAAGGAGAATTACAAATGGACAGCATGCACATGAAAAGATGATTAATATCCCAAAGTAAGTGCAAATGCATCCCGCCACTGCCGCCGCCACTAAGTCGCATCCCAAATAAATGCAAATCAAAATCATAATGAGATATTACCTCACACCTGTCAGAATGATTATCATCAAAAAGAATACAAAAAACGAATGTTGATGAGGATGTCAGAAGAAAAGGAAGTACTTGTACACAGTTGGTAGGAATGCAAATTATCATAGCCATCACGGAAAATAGTATGGAAGTTCTTCAGAAAATGAAAATTATAACTATCAAATGATCCATCAGTTCCACTGCTAGGCATATATCTAAAGAAAACAAAAACACTAAATGAAAAAATACATGTACATCCATGTTCATAGCAACATCATTTACAATTGACAAGACTGGAAGCAACTTAAGTGTTCATCAATAGATGAATAGATAAAGATCTGGTGTATATGATAAAGATGTGGTGTGCATATATATATATATATATATATATATATATATACATATATATACACACACACACACACACACATATATATATGTAATATATCAGTTGAGTTCAGTTCAGTCTTTCAGTCATGTCCAACTCTTTGTGACCCCATGAACCGCAGCACGCCAGGCCTCCCTGTCCATCACCAACTCCAGGAGTCCACCCAAATCCAGGAGTCCACCCAAATCCATGTCCATCAAGTCAGTGATGCCACCCAACCGTCTCATCCTCTGTCATCCACTTTTCCTCCTGCCCTCAATCTTTCCGAGCATCAGGGTCTTTTCAAATGAGTCAGCTCCGCGCATCAGGTGGCCAAAGTATTGCAGTTTCAGCTTCAGCATCAGTCCTTCCAGTGAACACCCAGGGCTGATCTCCTTTAGGATGGACTGGTTGGATCTCCTTGCAATCTAAGGGACTCTCAAGAGTCTTCTCCAACACCACAGTTCAAAAGCATCAATTCTTCGGTGCTCAGCTTTCTTCACTGTCCAACTCTCATATCCATATATGACCACTGGAAAAGCCATAGCCTTGACTAGATGGACCTTTATTGACAAAGTAATGTCTCTACTTTTTAATATGCTATCTAGGTTGGTCATAACTTTCTTTTCAAGGAGTAAGCATCTTTTAATTTCATGACTGCAACCACCATTTGCAGTGATTTTGGCGCCCAGAAAAATAAAGTCAGTCACTGTTTCCACTGTTTCCCCATCTATTTGCCATGAAGTGATGGGACCAGATGCCATGATCTTAGTTTTCTGAATGTTGAGCTTTAAGCCAACATTTGCACTCTCCTCTTTCACTTTCATCAAGAGGCTCTAACTCTCCTTCGCTTTCTGCCGTAAGGGTGGTGTCATCTGCATATCTGAGGTTATTGATATTTCTCCCAGCAATCATGACTCCAGTTTGTACTTCCTCCAGCCCAGCATTTCTCATGATGTACTCTGCATATAAGTTAAATAAGCAGGGTGACAATATACAGCCTTGATATACTCCTCTTCCTATTTGGAACCAGTCTGTTGGTCCATGTTCAGTTCTAACTGTTGCTTCCTGACCTGCATACAGGTTCCTCAAGAGGCAGGTCAGGTGGTCTGGTATTCCCATCTCTTTCATAATTTTCCACAGTTTTGTGATCCACACAGTCAAAGGCTTTGGCATAGTCAATAAAACAGAAATAGTTGCTTTCCTGGAACTCTCATGCTTTTGCGATGATCCAGCGGATGTTGGCAATTTGATCTCTGGTTCCTCTTCCTTTTTGAAATCCAGCTTGAACATTTGGAAGCTCACGGTTCACATATTGCTGAATATATATATATATATGTGTGTGTGTGTATATATATATATATATATATATTAGTATTCAGTTATGAAAAATGAAATTTTGCCATTTGCAAAATAGACGGTTCTAGAGGGAATATGTTATGACCAACCTAGATAGCATATTAAAAAGCAGAGACATTACTTTGCCAACAAAGGCCCATCTAGTCAAGGCTATGGCTTTTTCAGTGATCATGTATGGGTGTGAGAGCTGGACTGTGAAGAAAGCTGAGCACTTAAAAATTGATGCTTTTGAACTGTGGTGTTGGAGAAGACTCTTGAGAGTCCCTTAGACTGCAAGGAGATCCAACCAATCCATCCTGAAGGAGATCAGCCCTGGGTGTTCATTGGAAGGACTGATGCTGAAGCTGAAACTCCAGTACTTTGGCCACCTCATGTGAAGAGTTGACTTATTGGAAAAGACCTTGATGCTGGGAGGGACTGAGGTCAGGAGGAGAAGGGGAAAACAGAGGACGAGATGGTTTGATGGCATCACTGACTCAATGGGCATGAGTTTGAATAAATTCCGGGAGTTGGTGATGGACAGGGAGGCCTGGCATGCTGCGATTCATGGTGTTGCCAAGAGTCGGACATGACTGAGGGACTGAACTGAACTTAACTGAGAGAGTATAATGTTAAGTGAAATAAGTCAGAAAAAGACAAGTACTTTGTTATACTTATATGAAGAATCTTAAAAATAAATGAATGAAAATAATAAATAAAATAATTCCCATCTGTTTTAATCCATTTCAATAAAAAAGAGATTTATGCACTTTATTTTCTTATATAAGTATGATATAAAAGACATAAACATAAATACATAAAGATATATAAAAATGTGAAGGGAATAAACCATAATTTCTACATTTGTTTCTTCTATGTGATGTGTTTAAGAGTAAATTTTCTTATATGTCCACACTTAGCTTCCCTTTTTAAACTCACAAAATGAGTATACACTGCTTTTGATGTCATAAAAACCAAGGAAGAAAAATTAATTAACCAATATAGCCATATAGTACAGATAAAAGTAAATAATGCTTTATTTAAACAGAATCTCTTTCTATTTAATTCCAACACAATCACAACTTTATTAATCAGGATGCAATGTACCAGATGCTTAGTTTGGTGCTGCAAAAAATTGATTTTCAGATTAAAATATATGAAAAATTATTTTTATTCTCAGTTCATATCTTTGTCCTACCATTCCATGCATGTAAAGTGGAAGTTTAAAATTTAAAGGCCTCTGTGGCCAGGCTGGCTTTGTAAAGTTAGGCAACAGTTGGGTTGCCTGAAAGGGATTTATCAGGATTCTAGAAAACTGAAGAATGCCTGATCTGCCTAAATGTATATATTTTTTAACTGTCAATACTTTGCTAATTTAAGGAAACACGTCCACGGGCACAACTCAGAATAAGATAGCATTGTAATGAGTGATTATAAACCAAACATTTTTTTTCTTGTCAAGAAATAATGAAAACAAAAAATACAAACTACAGGTCTATTTACTATTATATTGCAAGATTAGGCAAACCGGAGGACAGTAAATGGCAGAGTATAAACAAATTTATAAATATCAAAAGAATATCATGTATGCATGTAATCAATGCAAACATAGACACTCTCTATATAAACCTTCACTGTAGGAGTGTAAGTGAGTTGAGAATATAAACTAAGATGATTATCTCAAGCTTGATTAAGATGCTTTCCAGAGTTATCTAAACATTGAACAAAGTCAGAATTCTTTAGGCCCACTTGGCTGTTGGCATTGTGGTCCTTCAATACGTTATTGGTCTCACTGTTTTCTGCAACCGACACTGACCAGCATAAGAAACCTATCCAGAAGTTGCAATCTGTATGTTTCTGGGGTGTGTGTGTGTGTGTGTGTGTGATTCAGGTATCCTTCCCTCAATCTCTCAGCTTGACCTAATTTCCTACTTGGAACCACAATAACACACTGAGTCTGGATAGTAGAATGCTGGATTTCTTCGCTGTTTCCCCTGGTAATCCCCTCAGTCCTGCCTAGACTTGACTTTGGAGCCTCTTCTCCATACACCTAAGTGCCAGCTACTATTCTGCTCCTAGAGTCCTCACCACCTGGAATCATAAGGTGCTTACATTGACTAATTTTAACATAGGCTACTTTATATTCTTATATAACTGAACTTCATCCAATGCATTGGATCTGTTTCATCAACACTGGTTCAGATAAAACCTGAATATGTCAAACCTATCAGAACTCTACCCATATTACTCTTAGATGAGTAGTCCTTAAACATTGTCTCAGGTAATTTTGGCTTCCAATACTCATCCTCTTTTTCTATTTGGTGGTGATGGCTTAGTCACTCAGTCGTGTCCAACTCTTGTGAGCCCATGGACTATAGCCTATCAGGCTCCTCTGTCCATGGTGTTCTCCAGGCAAGAATACTAGAGTGGATTGCCATTTCCTTCTTCAGGGTATCTTTCCTACCCAGGAATCATACCTGAGTCTCCTGCATTCAGACAGATTCTTTACCAACCGATCTATGAGGGAAGCCCTATTCTATTTACATATCACCAATAATCCAGAATTACTTAGTGATGAGGCATTTTTGAACTGGGCCATTGAACGGATTTTTGTAGAAGAAAAATTAAGAAAATTCTTCTGACATTAATTACTGTCTCCATAATACAGATTCATTCAAAAGTCACTAGACTCTTTAATGACAAATCTGCTTTTGATTATGTAAGACTGACAAATATCAGGGAAAGAATGAAAAAATTCTTATTTCCTGGTTAAGAGAGTTTGGTCAAAATGCTATCGGCTAGAAATGACTTAATTTTTTTTCCTTTGCTCCCAGAAGTAAAGAAGAGGAAAAAACTGTTGTATGCTGATCACTGTAAAATGGGAAGTAGTGATCACAAGCTAAGGGCAGTGAAAATATTCCTTTCAGATCTATAGAGTTACACTTTTAAACCTTTTAAATTTTAAACCTTCATACGAAATAATGAATCTAGGACATAGGATTCACATGATTCCCACCAAAAAAAAATAATAATAATGACCCCATTATACTTCATCATTTAGTTAGCAAACCTAAGTCAAAATTAAACTTCTGTCAAAATGTATCACCAAGTGAATACAAATTGAGAACCATTCATAAAATCATGCCAACACCTCAGGTGTTTTTTCATTAGCATATTTTTTGGATATCTGGCTACTGTGTGCCAGGGAAATTCCATTTCTGAGAATCCAGCATGCCAGAGACCAAGCAGAACAGTCTCTGCTTTCACAGGCCTTGCATTCTAGGTCTAGAAAAGGACCTGGTTTGTTTGGATGCACTCTGAGAAGGCCAGGGGCTTGCAGCATACTGGACATGAGGGAATGAATTCCCAAATGAGATCAGAGAAACAGATAGGTTCCTAAACAGATAGAACCTTGAAGATAATGAGAATTTTAGATTTTATCATAAATGGAAAAAAAAAAAAAAAAGAAAAGCTTTTAAATATGAAACAAATACTCTGTGAAAGATAAATCTGACCAATCAATGAAGCAGAAATGAAAGAACAATTCTTCAGCATTTAGTTTTACAGGAGTCCTGTGCTCATGGAAAACAGTGACAGGTAAGACATCTCCCCTTTTGTCTTCTTGGAAATGGCTTACTGCAAGGAAATGTCCTTCCCAGAAGACTTCAGTGAGACTCAGATATCCCACAACACATTTATCTCTGACAAGGCCAAACACAGACCCACCAAATTCCCTTTCTTTGCCTTATAAATGATTGGCTGAACTATTTTGTCCCACTGAGCAATGAGAACAAACTGCTAGTTAATGAAACAATGGTCAGTTTTCTCTTCTTCCTCCAGTCTTTTGACCTTGGATGCACCTTCAAGCTGAGCCAGTATACACACTCTCCTGAAAACAAGCTGTCTTCATGTTAAAATACTCTGATTTACTATCCTATCAAGACACGTACTCACCCTCCTTCCTCATATTCCATCTTCCTAGCCAGTGGACTCCTCCCAACAAGAGAAAATCTTCTTTAGCCCAATTGCTCAGCTGTTTGCAGAGCTCATGATAGGAAAGCACTCCTTTTCTGAGGGTTTTCCTCCTCCTATTGTCCTTTCCCTCTTCTTGCAGTAATCCATTTGAATAAAGTCTCTCCTTACCAAAATCCAGATTAGCTTGTTAACCAATGCACATAGATGTGACAAACACATCCACACATAGATGGAAACAGAGACATCAATTAGGTTATTAATGTTATAAAGATGAGATAATGGATTACACTTAAATAACTTGAAAGATCAAAGGCAATGAAGCACTAGAGGAGAAACATACTTGGGGTCAGAATGAACATCAAGAGAATGTTTTGGTCAGTTAATTTTGACATGTCTCTTAAGCATCTGAGTAGTTGGAACTTCAGAGGAATACTAAGATCTAAGGTATTAATTTGGCAGCCATCAGCATAAAGGCTGTATATAAACAAAGGCACTAGAGATAAATTATGAAGAGGATATAAACAGAAAATAGGAAAAGTCTTACTTACAACTGAGCCATGGGGCATCCCAACATTTAGATATCAAGCCTAGTAGTAAGAACTGACAAAGGAAACTGATGGCTGGTACTGGAGGAGGAAAATTAAACCTTCAAAAAATGATAGCAACCAGGACAAAAGGCTTTAAGAGGATAAAGAACAATATATCAACACTATCCATAAGTATTGAGTGTTCAAGTAAAATGGAAAAAAGAAGTGACCACCAGATCTGTCAACATGAGTAACTGAAGATATTGGCAAGATCAGTTTTAGCAGAGCTGTGGAGATGATTACTTCCTATTGGTACTGATTTAGAGAAGAACGGGAGGCAAGGAGGTGGAGGCAGCTTTAAGAAAGATTGCTGTGAAATGGAGCAGAGAAACAGGAAAGAGAAAACCATTGCGTTCAGCAACAGTCAAAGAGCAAAATGACATTGAAAGAGGACTGTTTACCGTTTATTCTTAATATGGACAATCTTATAGCATAACTGTAACATGAGGTTAAGTTTCACAAAATAATAATAATAAAGGTGAAGACACAGAGGAGAGAGAAGACAATTTCAGGGGAGAGGCCACATTGATAGACTCCAGAGGAACAGGTAAAGCACAACATTGGTTTCTGATTTTTAAAAGGCAGCTTTAAATTTTCTGAAAGAAGCCTTAAGGATATACTTTGTCAGATAAGATTTGATAAGTTTGAATATTATAAATTTTAATAACTATATGTCCTTATATTTTTGTATTTTGTTGTATATCTAGTTTGTTTTATTAAATTCATCACAATTACTGTTAAAATCCCAGCAGTATAAATCCATTAGAAATTAAAAGCATGGCATTAGTAACCTCCTGACCATTACTACTGGCTCTACCATCACAATTTAATCTAAGCAAATTATTCTTTCTTATCATCTATTTTTCAAAATGGAAGAACATAAGAACTTAACATTTCTAGTTGACTTCCTATCTTAGTAGGAACCGGAAATGCACATTCCTCTGTAGAAATGAAGAACACATGTCTCGTGATTAGTCTATGAGAACTTGTCAACTCCAGCCAAGGATGTGTCCATGGGAGGAGTTACAAGTCGTTATGAAAAGAGGGGGGAAAATGCTTGCAAAAATGTATGTAACTTACTTAAATAAGAAACACACAAAACTACTCCTGAATCTCCCCTATGCTCAACTCTTCCCCTAAAAGTATTTTAAATTGTAGAGATTTGCCTTAAAAACCTTACTGATAACATAGCACAATAATAGCCATTAATATTGTAAATATATGTAAGCTTTATTTGTTTTTTTAAGTTTTAATTGTTAAAAACATTAAACTTTGACTGCATAGGTTTATTCAAAATCACCTGGTTATTTGTGTAGCTAGCATATTTACTGAAAGCAAAGATAAAGATAACTCATTGGATTTCTTTAAAGGCTCAAGAAAAAGTAGCTTAACTTCAAAGTAAAGAAAGCATAAAACCCAATCAGAGGCTTCAAACACAGAAATTTTCTGGGGCTGTTTGTCAGCACATCCCATATTAAGAAGCTCAAAATATCTATCTGTGAGTAGTTTAATGCCTTATATTTTTTTATCCATCATAAAATGAAGTTAAAATTCTTTATTAGAATGTAAGAAGTACATCAACAAGACACATAATTTCTGTTCAGCTCTGCACATCTTTCAAATCACCGAAATGTGGGGGGTGTGTTCTAACAGTTAATTTATACTCAGACTTTACAGTGCCAAAGTCTAGGAGTAAATATAGTATCTTCTAAAGAAAAGTCAGACACATCTGTGAGAATGCCAGGATGCCAAATTTCAGTGCAGGCTACCAATAGTCACTTCTATATCAAGTATTTGAAAAAAATTGAGAATAATCCTCAGATTACTAGCTATATTACAAAGTTACCTTTTGTTACTTTATTGTGACTTCTGACCTAAGAGCTTCTCTCTTTTCCTGCTTTCAACAAAGTGTGATAATCTAATGGATTTCAAAGGTCCAGGTGTTTGATTCTCAGATGCCTTTAGATCTCAGTTTAAGACAAGGTGTTACTTGTTTACTTGACCACTACTGTTGACACTAAACACAACTTGTGATTTTGAAAGAGGCTTTGATAAAACCTAAACCAAGAAGTCAAAACATGTTCAAGACATCCATGTGCATAGTATGTGATGACACTAAAGCTTCCAAAGGAATTGTGAAATTTGATAGCACTACTTTAACATTCTCATTGCATTGTATTTCAGAGTCTGATTTCCTAAAGTTTGTTGTGGGTGGATACCTCAAAATTATTTCAAATATAACTTTTCTCATTTTAAAATGTATTAGAAATGACATTCTATATCCATATTATTAATAATATACTGAAGTGAACATCAGTATTGATATATTCAGATATGGGTATTAATATGTGTATCATATATATATACACACATACCTATAGCAATCATATGAGGCAATATCAGCTTTGAATAATTACATTCCATTTCTTACATTATTGTTTTCATTGAAACTCACTAAGACTATTGTCATAAAAACCACTTACTGAGTGTAACAATCAAACTCAAGAAAAGTAGAAAATGTTGAGCTGCTTATAAATAAATAAGGGTTTCAGAAATTATAGGCATATTTGTTTATACTTAAATGTCTAGCCCTATGGTCTGACAATCACTTTTTAAATTGAATGGGAAAAAAAAGTGTGGTCTAATTATTGGTCGCTATCCAGCTAATTATAATTTGTTGATTATATGCCTTCTGTGTGATTAGTTCTATCATATTTTTCTCTAATTTTAAATTTCATATCTCTCTTGAGTGACCTCTATCTTCATTATCAGCATGCTTTCATTTGAAAATTGGATATGGAATACTTCTAGATATCTATTTATCTATACAACCATCATCCCTCCATTCTATGTCCAAAATTTCTTGTAATCTGCTGGACCAACCTAGACAGCATATTAAAAAGCAGAGACATTACTTTGCCAAAAAAGGTCCGTCTAATCAAGGCTACGGTTTTTCCAGTAGTCATGTATGGACGTGAGAATTGGACTGTAAAGAAAGCTGAGCTCCGAAGAATTGATGCTTTTGAGCTGTGGTGTTGGAGAAGACCCTTGAGAGTCCCTTGGACTGCAAGGAGAGCCAACCAGTCCATCCTAAAGGTCAGTCCTGAGTGTTCATTGGAAGGACTGATGTTGAAGCTGAAACTCCAGTACTTTGGCCACCTGATGCAAAGAACTGACTCATTTGAAAAGACCCTGATGCTGGGAAAGATTGAAGGTGGGAGGAGAAGGGGACGACAGAGGATGAGATGGTTGGATGGCATCACCGTCTCAATGAACATGAGTTTGGGTAAACTCTGGGAGTTAGTGATGGTCAGGGAGGCTTGGCGTGCTGCTTTTCCTGGGGTTGCAAAGATTCGGACACAATTGAGCGAGTGAACTGAACAGAACTGAATACAATGGTGACTCTATCATAATAGCTATTATCTTCCTACAGTACTATATTTTGTCTGAATTCTTTGTCTCCCTAAGTTATTTATAAAATTACATTATTAAACAGTTACTGCTGATCCCTTTTTTAAGTTAATTTATTTTTTATTGAAGGATAATTGCTTTACAGAATTTTGCTGTTCTCTGTCAAACCTCAACATGAGATTTTTAAGGAATTCCCATACCTTCTTGCATAGTGGCTGTATGTATTTACATTCCCACCAACACTGCAAGAGCATGCTCTTTGCTCCACACCTTTTCCAGCATTTGTTATTTGTAGACATTTTCATGAGGGTCATTCTGACTGGTGTTAGGTGATATCCCATTGTAGTTTTGATTTGTGTGTGTATATATATATATGTGTGTATATATATATATATATATATATATATATATACACATATATAATGAGTGATGTTGAGCATCGTTTCATGTGTTTGTTAGCCATCTGTATGTCTTCTTTGGAGAAATGTCTGTTTAGGTCTTTTTCCCACTTTTCAATTGGGTTGTTTGTTTTTCTGGTTTCGAGTTGTATGAGCTGCTTGTATATTTTGGAAATCAATCCTTTGTCAGTTGTTTCATTTCCTATTATTTTCTCCCATTCTGAGGGTTGTCTTTTCACCTTGCTTATAGTTTCCTTTGCTGTGCAAAAGATTTTAAGTTTAATCAGGTCCCACTTTTTGCTCTTGTTTTTATTTCCATTACTCTAGGAGGTGGGTCATAGAGGATCTTGCTTTGATTTAGGTCTTTAAGTGTTCTGCCTATGTTTTCCTCTAAGAGTTTTATAGTTTCTGGTTATACATTGAGGTCTTTAATCCATTTTGAGTTTATCTTTGTGTATGGTGTTATGAAGTGTTCTAATTTCATCCTTTTACATGTAGCTGTCCAGTTCTCCCAGCACCATTTATTGAAGAGGCAGTCTTTGCCCCATTGTATATTCTTGCATCCTTTGTCAAAAATAAGGTACCCATAAGTGCATGGGTTTATTTCTTCGCTTTCTATCTTGTTCCATTGGTCTATATTTCTGTTTCTGTGCCAGTACCATACTGTTTTGATGACTGTAGCTTTGTAGTATAACCTGAAGTCAGGAAGCTTGATTCCTCCAACTTCAATCTTCTTTCTCAAGACTGCTTTGGCTATTCTTGTCTTTTGTTTTTCCATATGAATTGTGAAATTTTTTGTTCTAGTCCTGTGGAAAATGCAATTGATAATTTGATACAGATTGCTTTAAATCTGTAGATTGCATTTGGTAGTATAGTCATTTTCACAATATTGATTCTTCCTACCCAGGTACATGGGCTATCTCTCCATCTGTTTATGTCATCTTTGATTTCTTTCATTAGTGTCTTATAATTTTCTGTGTACAGTTCTTTTGTCTTCTTAGGTAAGCTTATTCCTAGATATTTAGTTCTTTTTGTTGCAATGATAAATGGGATTGATTCCTTAATTGTTCTTTCTGATTTTTCATTGTTGGTATATAGAAATGCAAGTGATTTCTTGTATTCTGCAACTTTGCTCAATTCATTGATTAGTTCTAGTAATTGTCTGATACTATCTTTAGGGTTTTCTGTGTACAGTATAATGTCATCTGCATACAGTGAGAGTTTTACTTCTTCTTTTCTGATCTGGATTCCTTTTATTTCTTTTTCTTCTTTGATTGCTGTTGAACTATGTTGAATAATAGTGGCGAAAGTGGATACCATTGTCTTGTTCCTGATCTTAGGGAGAATGATTTCAGTTTTTCACCATTGAAAATAATGTCTGCTGTAGGTTTATCCTATATGGCCTTTACTATGTTGAAGTAGGTTCCTTCTATGTCCATTTTTTGAGGATTTTTAATCATAAATGTGTGCTGAATTTTGTCAAAGGCTTTTTCTGCACCTATTGAGATAATCATATGGTTTTTATCTTTCAATTTATTAATATGATGTATCACATTGATTGATTTCCATATATTGAAGAATCCTTGCATTCCTGGAATAAGCCCAAATTGATCATGGTCTATGAGCTTTTCAATGTGTGCTGAATTCTGTTTGCTAAAATTTTGTTGAGAATTTTTACATCTATATTCATCAGTGATATTGGCCTATAGTTTTCTTTTTTGTGTGTTGTCTTTGTCTGGTTTTGATATCAGAGTGATGATAGCCTCATAAAATGAAATTGGAAGTCTTCCTTTATCTGCAATTTTTTGAAAGAGCTTTAGAAAGATAAGCATTATTTCTTCTCTAAATGTTTGGTAGAATTCTCCTGTGAAGCCTTCTGGTGCTGGGCTTTTGTTTTTTGGGGGGATTTTTTTTTTATCACAGCTTCAATATTAGTACTTGTTCTATTTCTTCCTGGTTCAGTCTTGGAAGATTGAACTTTTCTAAGTATCTGTCCATTTCTTCCAGGTTATCTATTTTATTGACATATAGTTGTTCATAATAATCTCATAATCCTTTGTGTTTCTGCACTGTCTGTTGTAATCTCTCCTTTTTCATTTCTCATCTTGTTGATTTGATTCTTCTCTATTTTCTTCTTGATGAGACGGGCTAAGGGTTTGCCAATTTTGTTTATCTTCTCAAAGAACCAACTTTTAGTTTTATTAATCTTTACTATTGGTTCTTTCATTTCTTTTTCAGTTATTTCCACTCAGATCTTTATGATTTCTTTCCTTCTACTAATTTTGGGTGGTTTTTTTTCTTCTTCTTCTTCTTTATCCAGTTGCTTTAGGTGTAAAGTTAGGTTGTCTATTGGATGTTTTTCTTGTTTCTTGAGGTAGGATTGTATTGCTATAAACTTCCTTCTTAGAACTGTTTTTGTTGCATCCCATAGATTTTGAGTTGTTATGTTTTCATTGCCATCTGTTTCTATAATTTTTTTAATTTCCCTTTTGATTTCTTCAGTAATCTCTTGGTTATTTAGAAATGTGTTGTTTATTCTCCATGTGTTTGTGTTTCTTACAGCTTTTTTCTTGTAATTGATATCTAGTCTCCTAGCATTGTGGTTGGAGGAGATGCTTGATACAATTTCAATTGTCTTAAATTTACTGAGGTTTTATTTGTGACCCAAGACTGGTCTATCCTGGATAATGTTCCATGTGCCCTTGTGAAGGTGTATTCTTCTGCATTTGAATGGAATGTCCAGAAGATATCAATAAGATCCATCTCATCTAATATATCATTTAAGATCTATGTTTCCTTATTAATTATCTGTTCTGATGATCTGTCCATGGGTATGAGTGGGGTGTTAGTCTCCTCCTACGATTGTGTTCCTGTCAATTTCCCCTTTTATGTCTGTTAGTGTTTGTCTTATGCATTGAGGTGCTCCTACGTTGGGTGCATAGACATTTACAATTGTCATGTCTTCCTCTTGGATTGATTCCCTTGATCATTATGTAGTGTCCTTCTTTATCTTTTGCAATCTTCTTTATTTTAAGGTCTGTTTTGTCTGATATGAGGATTGCTACTCCAGTTTTCTTTTGCTTCCCATTTGCATGGAATATATTTTTCCATCCTCTCATTTTCAGTCTATATGTGTCTTGAGGTCTGAAGTGGGTTTCTTGTAGACAGCATTTATATGGGTCTTGTTTTTGTATCCATTCAGCCAGTCTTTGTCTTTTGGTTGGAGTATTTAACCATTTACATTTAAAGTAATTATTGACATATATGTTCCTATTGCTATTTTCTAATTGTTTGGGGCTGATTTTGTAGATTTTTATTCTTCTGTTGTATTTCTTGAATATATAGTCCATTTAACATTTGTTGCAAAGCTCATTTGGTGGTATTGAATTCTTTTACCTTTTGCTTGTTTGAAAAGTTTTTATTTCTCCATCAATTTTTAATGAGATCCTTGCTGGGTACAGTAATCTTGGTTGTAGATTTTTCCCTTTCAGTATTTTAAACATATCCTGCCATTCCCTTCTGGCCTAAAGAAATTCTGCTGAAAGATCAGCAGTTAAGCATATGGGGTTTCCTTTGTATATTTCTTGTTGCTTTTCCCTTGCTGCTTTTAATATTCTTTCTCTGTGTTTAGTCTTTGTTAGATTGGTATGTGTCTTGGTGTGTTTCTCCTTGGGTTTATCCTGTATGGGACTCTTTGTGCCTCTGGGACTTGATTGACTATTTCGTTTTCCATGTTAGGGAAATTTTCAACTATAATCTCTTCAAAAATTTTCTCATACCCTTTCTTTTTCTCTTCTTCTTCTGGGACCCCTATAATTCAAATGTTGGTGTGTTTGATATTGTCCCACAGGTCTCTGAGACTCTCCTCAGCTCTTTTCATTCTTTTTACTTTATTCTGCTCTTCAGAATTTATTTCCACCATTTTATCTTCCAGCTCATTGACTTTCTTCTGCTTCAGATATTCTGCTGTTGATTCCTTCTAGAGTATTTTTAATTTCAGTAATCATGCTGTTTATCTCTGTGTGCTTATTCTTTAATTCTTCCAGGTCTTTGTTAACTGATTCTTGCATTTTCTCCATTTTGTTTTAAAGGTTTTTGACCATTTTTACTATCATTATTCTGCATTCTTTTTCAGGTAATTTTCCTATTTCTCTTCATTTATTTGGACTTCTGTGTTTCTGGTTTGTTCCTTCATTTGTGCAGTATTTCTCTGCCTTTTTTTTTTTTTTTTTTTTTTTTTTTTTTTTTTTAAGGTTATTGTGTTTGAGTTCTCCTTTTCCCAGGCTTCAAGAAAATTTGAATTCCTTCCTTGAAGAAGGTTGAATTTTTTCTTCCTTTTTGTTTCTGCCCTCTTAATGTTTGTCCAGTGGTTTGTGTGAGCTTCATATAGAGTGAGATTTGTGCTGAGTTTTTGTTTGTTTGTTTGTTTTTCCTCTGGAGCGAGGCGGTAATCCTGTCTGCTGATGATTGGGTTTGTATTTTTGTTTTGTTTATTGTTTAGATGAGGCATCCTGCACAGGGTGCTACTGGTGGTTGGATGATGCCAGATCTTGTGTTTAAGTGGTTTCCTTTGTGTGAGTTCTCACTATATGATACTCCCTAGGATTAGTTCTCTGGTAGTCTAGGGTCTTGGGGTCAGTACTCCTACTCCAAAGGCTCAGGGTTTGACCTCTGGTCAGGAATGAAGATTTGCTTGTTATACCATTAAGGGAGTAAAACAAATATCCAAGAATGAGAAACCAAAGATGAACTCCAGACAAATGGCAATTAGAAAATCATGCAAATAATAATTAAAATAATGGAATATAGACATTTACCTATACACGCATGAGCAAAGTGGAAACAGTCCAACAAACTAAAGTACAGTAGATTGATCTGGCAAACAAAGGAAATAAAACTATATTTACTAGTTAAGAACAAAACTAACTTAAGCAGAAACTGGAAAACAAAACTAAAGCATGGTGCCAAGTGGGGAATAAAGCAATGAAACAAAACTAACAAATATTTTGAGAGGAAAGGAAACAAAGAAAAGAAAGAAAGGATATGCAAAGTTAAATAGAGGTAGATGAAGAAGATTTATATACATTAAAGATTAACTGCAAGGGGAAAAGAATAGTAGGAAAGGCAAATGAAGGAATAAACATAGAAAAAATATGACAGCTTTAAAATAATCAAACATTAAAATTATAAAAAAGAGAAAAAAGAAAATAATGGAAGAAGAAAAGAAAAAAGGGGGAAAAAAGGAAAACTCCACTGAACTGCAAAAGCCCAGTGTACAGGCAGAGGTTCATGACAGCAATAGAAAGTTTGGTTGAGTATACACATAAGCATATACACCCATAAGCAAAATCAAAACAGTACAACAATTAAGTACAATAGATTGACCTGGAGAACAAAGGAAACCAAAAATTATATCTACCAGAACAAAACTAATTAAAGCACAAACTGGAAAACAATACTAAAGCAAGATGCCAAGTGGGGAGTAAAGCAATGAAAATAAAACTAATAAAAATGTTGAGAGGAAAGGAGAGAAAGAAAAGAAAGAAAGAATAGATATGCAAAGTTAAAGAGGTAGATAAAGAAGATTTATATACATTAAAGATTAACTGAAAGGGGGAAAGAACAGTAGGGAAAACAAACAATGGAATAAATGTAGAAAAATAATAATAGGTTTTAAAAGTTAAAATTAAAAAAAAAGAAAAAATAAGAGGAAAACTCCAAAGAACAGCAAAAGCCCAACATAGAGCCAGACGTTTATGACAACAACAAAAAAATGTGACTGAGAAAAAGGGGGGGAAAAAAGCTCAAAAGTTTAGTTGAATTTCTTAGTGTCAATAAGTCAATAAGGACCACAGAGCAGGAAAAAAACCCAAAAGAATCTACAGAACACATCAAAAAATAAGGATAATAGATGTTTTTCTTTAGTCACTGCTGTCAGAGTCCTTTCCCTCGCTGGGACTCACAGTCCACCTCGCCTCCCTAGGACGCCCTCCAACACTGTGCTAGTCTCTGGACCTGCTGTGGGGGAAGCTCAGAGTCTAACCTGGTCCCTCTCCTGTGTGTTCTTGCCTCCAGCTCCAGCTCCAGTTCTAGCTCACAGCTATCAGAGCTAGTGCGTTTTCTTTTGTGGGATCTCTCAATGGCCTTTTATATATTCCACAGACACAAAGTCTGCCTAGTTGATCGTGTGGATTTCATCTGCAGCTTGTACAGCTGGTGGGAACGTTTTGGGTTTTCTTCCTTAGCCACACTGCCCCTGGGTTTCAATTGAGGTTTTATTTCTACCTCTACATGTGGGCCATCCTGGGGTTTAGCTCCTGAAGCTGCCCTGGAGGGCTTGGGTCTGCCCCATTGAGGGCCAGGTGTGGAGGTGGTGCAGCTGCTTGGGTCGCAGGGGTTCTGGCAGCACCAGGTACTCAGGAGGGTTAGTGCGAGGGCAGCAGGAAATATAGTGCCCTAGAAGGGTATGGCAGCCAGTATTGGCCAATACGCGCCAAATATTCTTGCCTGGAGAACCCCTTCTATGACAGAGAAGCCTGGCAGGCCACAGTCTACAGGGTCGCAAAGAGTCGGATGGGATGGAAGCGACCCTGCATGCATAAACGAGTCTTTTTTTTTTTTTTTTTTTGCCTTCAGCAGCTCTGCCCCAGTGAGAGTTGGGCGTGAAGGTGGTGCAGCTACTTGGCTCGCAGGGACCCCAGTGGCATCAAGTGTGTGGGGTCACAGGCTGCCTCCATGGCAGCTGTTCTGGTTCTATCAGTCTTTTTCCGAGCCTCTTGTAGCTGGTGATCAGAAGGCCTCTTTGGCAAGTCTTTCTCCATGGCTCTGCCCATTCGGGCACTTGGAGGGATCCTTTGCCTGGGGTCCTTCTCTGTTGTTTGGCGCCATCAGGCACAGAGAGAGGCCCCCTGACTGGGGTCCTACTCTGAAGATCAGTGCGTCAGGCACTTTAAGGGGCACCCTGGGTGGCCGCCTACTCTGAGGTCAGTGCATCAGGCATTTGGTGGGCCAGCCTCTCTATTGTTCAGCTGCCAATGCTGGTGTGTGGAGAGAGAGAGACTATGGTGATGGCTCCACGCCCTACACGTGACTCCGCAGTATCGCCTTGCTTCCATGGCTGCCTGGCTTTCCTCCAGAGGCATTTCCCACAATCTCCTCCCCCACTTCCCCTTGATCCATCTCTCCACAATCAACAACAGCCCTCACCCAGGGGTTGCTCCACAATCCCTAAACTCCAGTTCCCAGCCATTGCGCCTTCTAGGGGACCTGCATCCCTGTCCAGGGTGTGTGTGGCTGCAGCAAGGACTGTCTGATTTTCATTCCATTTGGACTGCCACAGATCAGCTGTTTCACTCTCAGCCTTAAATGAGTCTCCTCTGATTCAGACAATGGCCCCGCTGTGGAGATCGGACCCCTGCTTCAGTTCCCCCACCCTCTGAGAGTAGGTCCAGTCCTACTAGCACTTCTGTTTTTCTCCCTAGTTCCTTTGTCCTACCGTTTTCTCCCACTGGTCAGGTTCCCCTGTCCGCCCTCAGCTGGTGTTCTGCATGCACCTCTGTGTCTGAAGGTGTATTCCTGATGTATCCGTGGAGAGAGATGTACTCCACATCCACCTACTCCTCCACCATCTTGTTCTCCTCCTCCTTCAGTCTCAGTCTCATGTGCCCTGTTGATGGCCAGCAACACACATTTTGTAAAACTCCCATGGATTAATTTTACTTCCTGTTGAAACATTATTAATTCAAATCTATTCTTGAGGTAGACAAGAAGAAAAACACTTGCCTTCCCAAAACCTATGTGGGCATAGAGGGTGATATCACTCATGCCTAGTTTCCTAAATATGACATTACTGCCTCTCCAAGGTCATGCTATATTCTAATTATCCCTCTAAAGGAAAATAGTTGGCAAAGAGCTGGGAATTGTTCCACACATAATAACAGCTTAACTATTGATTCAAAAACAAACTAATCTTTCTAAGGTCAAGAATACTAAAAAAGAAGGAAAATACACATGCTGGGTCAGGATTTTCCATATATATATATATATTCTTGTAAAAATGCCTTTACATTATTGGGTAATTCATAAGAAAGAAATATCTTGCAACAATTTCAGTTTTGTAAATTATGGATTTTTTTCTGAGAACCTCATTTGTATAATTACTTGAATTGCCTTAAACTACTGAAGCTATTAAGGTTTCACCATCATTCAATTTCTGGTTAATTTCTACCCTATGGCATAAGATAATTAAAGTACAAGAAAAACAGCCAGTCTGTAATACAAGGTTTTGCTGAGTGTTAATCCACACTGTAAAGATTCATGAGACCTAATTATCTAACAATGCAATTGAGATTTGTAACAACCTCCATTACCTCTACAACTTTTGAAGTATCTATATTTTACCAAATAAGGAAGATTATTTTGGAATGTTACAAGTTTCTCTGCTTCTAAATAAGAGAAAAAATGTAAATGAAATACTCATAATGATTATATCCATGCCTTATTTTCTTCATGTATTACTATCCAGCTGCTAAAAATTATTTTTGCCATTCATTTTCCCAAATATATCACAGATTCATAAATATTTAAGCTAGACTGGATCTTCTTAGCATGCTTACAATTATGACCATTCTAATTACCATAATATATTATAATTATCTAACTCTGCCTCCCAATAAATACAACTACCTAACATAAAATGTCTCTAAACATATTCAAGAGCAAGGGCTATACGTCTCCAGTACTTTTTCTGAAACTATATAAATGACTTATAGCTAATTATACTCCATGGGTTTACAGCTAGCATGGCAAATTGCACAATAACCTGTCTGAAAATAGCAATCTTATTCTTCATTAAATAATCAATACTTTTACTTCTATAGAATTCAGGATCATCATGCCTTTCAAAATTAGCCTCAAATTGCATTTTCTTATAAATTTGTTTCATGTACAAGAAAATAACTCAGTGAAGATAATACTAATTTAATGTCTACTGTGTATCCAATACTGTGCTCAGCCCTTAAAATACTAGAGTGAAAAATGCAGTCCTTCAATTCACTGAATTTATGAACTAGAGGAAGAAAGAGAGTCATCAGGCAATTACAGTACTCTGTGATAAACACCATGATAAGGACAAGTGCCAAATCCCAAGAGAAATTGACTCATGCTGTTCGATGAAACTGTTCTCAAAGAAGTAATGTCTAAGTTAGACCTAAAGGACTGGCTGACACTGTGCCAGAAGAGGAAAGAACATCTGAAAGGTACAGATCGGGAGGGATGCGCTTGGTGTGCTAAAAATACACTGAAGCACAGAGGGCAAGTGTGGGATCCAAGGCAAAATTTGTATGTCATACTAAGACATTTGTTTTGCACTGTACCTGAAATGTGTGAAACTTACTTTAAGTTCTAAGCAAAAGAGGGACACTATCAAAATTTTATCAATATAAAATTTTATTTATCACTGGCTGTAGTACAGAAAATTGGCAAGATGAAACAAATGTAAGTCGGGGGATTGGTTTATACAAATGCAGAGAAAATGGTGATTTGAACTAACACAACAGCAATAAGAATGGAGGAAAGATGATCAACACCAGTGGCATTGAAAAGGTCCTTTTAACAAATGGTACTGGGACAACTGGCTATCCATGTATTAAAGAATGGCATTGCACCCACCTCACGCCATGTACAAAATTTAATTATAAGAGCTGAGACTATAAAAGTTCTAGAAGAAAACATAGGTATAAACATTAGAGACCTTAGATTAGGCAACGGTTTCTTAGATATTACACTAAAAACAAAAGCAACAAAAGAGATAAACTAGATAGCATCAAAATTTAAAACTTGTTCAAAGGACACCATCAAGAAAGAAAAAAGACATCCCTCATGAGGGAAGAAAATTATTGCAAACCACATGTCTTATAAGGTATTATGCAGAGGCTTAGAGAGTTTGGGGAACGGATCAAGAAAAAAGATTTGAGCGACCCTGAGGTGGTCGCTCAAACTTATCTGGGCTCAGCTGGCTAAAGTGCGGGTGTTCCCTGGGGTCTTTATAGCCCAGGCTGAGGTGGCTAGCAAATGTAGGGTCAGCTATTGTGGGTGTGCAAGCAAGCAGGCTCTAAATGACTAAAACTTGGCTGTTTGTATTGATATGTAAAAACTGGAGTTAACCACCAGGGGGCTTTTGAGCTAAGTCTAAAGTGAAGCAATGAACACAGTAGGGGGCAAATATACAGAGACCATACATACATAACTGGTATGTATGTATATCATGCAGGCATACACAGAAGTATCACAACTCAAAAGTCAAAGACAAACCAATTTTAACATGGGCAAATGACCTGAATAGAACTTTTCCAAAGAAGATGTACAAAAGGCAAATAAGCACATGAAAAATAGAATCATCAGCTTTCATGATAATGCAAATCAAATCCAAAATGAGAAACCACTTCACACTTACGAGGATGACTATAACCTAAATAAAAATTCTTAGATGTGAAGATATTGGAACATTCATGCATTGCTGATGGGAATGCAAAATGCTGCCACTGGTTTGGGAAATCATGATTCCACAATTCCATGATGAAGTATATGCCTGAGAGATATGAAAACATATGTCCCCCAAAACATGTTCACAAATGACTATTAGAATGTTATTCACAATTGCAAATCAGTGGACACAACCCAAATGTTGATGAATAAAGAAATCAATAAAATGTGGTATATCTATACACTGATAAAATATTCTACCATAAAAAGGATTAAAATACTGAGTCATGTTACAACATGGCCATGCTACAACATGGATAAGTGTTATGTGAAATGATTCTATTTATATGAAAAATCCAGACTAGATAAATCTATAGAGAAGAAAAGTAGATTAGTGGTTGTCTAGGGCTGTGACGAATGAGATTAATGGGTGATAGCACAATGACATGAAGTTTCTTCATGGGTAAAAAAAGGTTCTAAGTTGATTGTGGTGATGGGTACACAATTCTACGACTATGCTAAAAGCCATTGAATTGTGTGCTTTAAGTGAGTGAATTGTATGGTATGTGAATGATATCTCAGTAAAGCTTTTGAAAATGAAATTAAAAGTTATTCTCTGGAAAAGTTATGTGCTTCTTAATATGGATAGAGAAATAGAACAGTGTTCAGGATAAATTACATTCAAGTTTCATGGTAACTGGTAATGTCATTCACTGAAATAAAGAAAACAGGAGGAGGACAGGAATTTTTGTAATATGTTAAATTGAATAAGGTAAATCTAAAACAATCTGGAGGCATCAAAATTGAGATGACCAGGATAGAGTTACATATGCAGGTCCCTAGGATAGGAGACAAATGTTAAATAAAGATAGATATTTTAAAATGATCATCATACAGATGTTAATTCAAGTGACCATATAATATGAAACCTTTAATAGTATGCACAGGAAAAAGATTAAGGGGTGAAAAAAGAAGCCCAAAAGACTGTAGTAGGATGTCCAGGGATGGAGGATGGTATCTTTGCCAAGGCAAAAAGAAAAGTAAATTCTGTACATAGATCCTCTTCTGCTTATGATTCTTAGGAAATACACATTCCCAGATAAGGAGACTTTCATTGGTTAAACAGTCTTAACCTGAAAGAACACCTTTCATCTCATTTCTCTGAAGATTCTATCAATCACTTGCACAAAAGATCTATAGCAAATTAATTGTAGCTAGTTCTTTAAGGTGATAAAACATTTCCCCCAAGTGCAGTTCTTTTAAAGTATTTAAAAGCATTTTAATTCCATCAAAGGTGATGAAACCAATAGAACACAAACTTATGCAGAGCCATACAAAATCCTCACATGCTTTCTGTATAACTAAATTACCTTAAATTTAGTTGAAAGTAGAAACTGTATTTCAAAAATATGCATTTCTAGTCAAAGTAGAAAAAACATTCCCCAAGTTTATCTCCAAAAGAGTTTTTTTATGTGTCAATTGAATGTTAATTGTATTTTTTTTTACGTTTGAGAACTTCCACTTGATAGGATGAAATTTCCATTAGTTTAAGATTAGATCTAATAATATAAAAATAATCATAGAAAAGCAAAACATATTGCTCTGTGTTCAGATAGTTAGACCACTATCTACTATGAAGCAATTAAGTTTCATTCATTAAGCCAAAAAGATACAGTCATGTGTGTGTGTGTATATATATATGTGTGTGTGTGTGTGTGTGTAGTGTAAGCCTCAGCTCTTGCAGAACTTATTACAGTACGAATATTGTGTTTAATGTGCCTCTTTGTTGAAAATGAAAAATTTTATTGTTTTCTTCTGTATATGAGAACCTTAATTTGCTGTTCTTAAAAGGATTGAAGAAGTGAAAATACTATCCTGATAAGCTTAGTTTCCCTACAGATCTGTGAACATTCTAGACTTCCTCCCACAGCAGGACTTTTACACGTGGGAATCCCCCTTCTTGAGAGTCTCTTTGTAAATATATGAAAAGCTCACCTCCTTCCCTCTACCATATATTTTTTCAAATAGCACCTTCTCTCATTATGGCCTTCTCTGAACACACTATTTAAATTGCATTTCTGCCTCTAACACTCCTTACCTTCTTTCTTGTTATAATTATCTTCTTAATTCATCACTTTAAGTGCTATGGATTTTGCTTTTTTTTTTTTTTTTTGTATATTCATTGTTTGTCCTCCACAGAATTCAAATGACACTAGGGAAGGGCTGTTTTGGTCAGACCTGTATCCCCAGGGTCAAGAGGAATGCTTGTCCTATGACTGGTTAACAGTAACCACATAATGACTGAATGAATGAAATGATTACATGTTAAAGGCAACATTTAAGGAAATAATTGCTGAGAATATTGCAGAACTAATTAATATCAGCAATCCTCAAGTGTAACAAGTCCATTAAAGCCCAAACAGAATCAATAAAAGGAAATCCATACTGAACACATCATAGTGAAACCTCAGAAGTCAAAGACAATCAGAATGTCTTAAAAGTTGTCCGAAAAGATCAGATTACCTTCAAATGAGTGAATTAGGCTGAAAGCTGACTCTGTACAGTAACTGACAGAATCCTAATGATTGAGAAACAGATGAATTTGCTAAACTAGAATTTTATACAGTGAAATATTTTTCAAGAATGAATGACCACAAAATAAATACTCACACCCTTAGACTGGGGTAATCAGGAATCTTGTCCTGGCTCCATAATTCACAAAGCTCCTCTCTGGTCTTCCTCACCCCTCAGAAGGAGATGCTTCTGGGAACAGAACTAGTACATGCAGACTGGGGTTGTCCACATGTAAGTATCCTCACCATGAGACGAGGCTGGGGATGAGAAGAGAGTATGGGCTATGCTGTAAATCAGAGCCTTCCATGTCATCTCTTGCTTTGATCCCCATAAATGTTAGGAGTAGGGTAAACAAAGACCTTTTAGGTAAATATTATGGGCTGCCTGCAGAAAGACCTTTTCAGACAAACAAAAGCTGGCAGTTTGCCATCAGAAGAGCCTTCCTAACGAAACTCTATGGTTACACTTGATTCAGAAACAAGGTAGTTTCAGATCAAGAGTCTGTTAGGAATAAATGAAAGCCCAAAAAAGGGATAAAAGTGTGAGTAAAGGTGAATAAATACTGATTTTATGAAATAATAAGAATAATATATTGCAGGATAAAAATATAGTTAAATACTTGCATGGAGTAATGAATGAGTCTGAATCCTTATATTTTCTGAGAGGAAGAAAAAGTCATTCCTTTACTGTAGAGTTTGATAAGCTTAATATTTGTACTATAATTTTTAGGGTCATCTAAAGCAGATATATACACTCCAAAGTTGAAGGGAAAGTAATGGAAAATAGTAAAAAATACTCAAGCCTAGAAAAGGCAAGGAGAGAGGGATGGGGGAGGGAGAATGGATCAAGTAAAATGAATACAAAGCTCAAAGTTATATAATAAAAATGCAAATCTATTAGTAATCATATTACATGTAAATGGACCAAATGCTCCAATAAGAATCAATTACTATCAGGCTGAAATTTTTTTAAATCCAATTTCATACTCGTTATAACAAATGCAAAAGGATACAGAGAGATTGAAAACACCAGGGTAGAAAAAGATAAACTAAAGCACAGTCTAACGAAAAGAATCCTGCTGCCGCTATGTTAATAGAAACAAACTTGATTTTAAGATAAGGCAGGACCCCAGTACTGCCTCTGCCTACTGCAGCTGCTGCCACAAGATGCCTGAGGACTGAACTCCTCCTTTGACCTTGAAAGCACTAAATGCAGTTTTAAACCCTACTTTTCCCCTTGCTGTCCTCTTAGTAGAAGAAATGTCTATTCTCTGTTGGATTCCTGAGAAGGGAAAAAAGTCAGTAATGTCTCCTCTCTTTTTCTTTTGGTCTGTTTATTTTGGAGGAAGTGGAAATCTTTAATTATTTAAACAATTGTTTTCTGATTTCTAATTTATTAGAAGGCTCACACAATCTCCAAGAAATTCCCACAGGGAATGAGTTATTTTAAAGAGCTGACAGTTCGGCTCTCCAAGTTTTTGTTGTTAACTACCAATTACCTTCTAGCTTGAAATTTTCCAAATGTAAAAAGTATTAATATAACAAATCGCCATGGCAAATAGAATAAAATATTCCATTTCAACTGTAGTACCAAACACTAAGATTCATAGGAATTACTACTTAGAAAGATTTCAACTTTCCTTTCCATGTGTAAGTCTGAGTGGGATTTCTGATGAATTGGTTCATCTGGGAGAAAAGTACCTAAAATAACCTTAAATAATTAAAAACATAAAACTCAATCTCCCAAAGACAAATAGGTTGTCTCCCATTTTCCCCCCAAGTCATATAGTACTGAGTCATTTGTGATCTGAAGTCCTGCCCAACGGTGATCCTTTAGCCTAAACTAATCAGAACAAGGCAGCCGGCAGCTTGACAAGGACAGACAAGCTGACAGCATTTCCTCAAACATCAAGCATGCACTACGCTTCTCCAACGGATTTGACATTTAATTTTAAAAAGCATCTTAACATAGGTCTACACACAAAAAAAAAACTAAGCTGCTGCAACAAAATCAATTTTGTCTTATTTAAAGCTGAAAAATGTTGATGCCCAAAAGGCAGAATTTTTATAAGGAAAGAATTACTGCTTTTCCACCAGGAATAGTGAGTATTAAAAATAATGCATTATGACTAGTGTAGGGTATTGGATTTGGCTCAGGAGTACAAATAATAACAGTGTTTATTAAAGAAGTTGGACTGCTATAAATAAAAAATGCTACTGCTATAATTAGCTACCAATTCAGGCAAAATATCAGCTTGATATATAAGAATATATTTATCTACACATGCATACACATCTACATAACTATATGTATGTGTATTTATAGAGACATAGAAGCACCCACAGATACATACAGTCACGCATATTGCTTGGGAATACATTTTTAGAAATAGAAATGGCATTTTAATTGGATTTTATAGGTGAACAAATACACACATACATTCTTGCCATAATATATTTACTGATAGGAAGAATCAGTATAATTTCATCACATCAGTTTAACCAAATTTAAACATGACAAGATAATTTAGTTTTAAAACCTTTTGTTAGATAAGCAATATTTTTCAGGATAATGCTATTCAGTGTTCTAGGCTTATTTGTGATTTTTTACAGACTGAAGAAAACCTTTATGAACCATTCAGTGTCATTCAATATTCAATTCAAATATTCAGAAGATGGTGATTATGTAGAACTTAAAGTACAGTCAAAATTTTCACTTTCTTACTATAAAACTAAATTTCCATGTTTTTTACCATTGAATAGCAAACAACAAGTCTTGTTTGCAAGACATGATTCACACTTGTTGGGTCATTAGTTGTACATTTTACAGTACTAGCTGCCACTCCTAAGAACCCCTTTATCTTGCAGAGAAGCCAGGAACTACACTTCCTGGAACAGCGTTCCTTGTCTGTTTCCGGCCTGTGTGTGCTGTTCTTATTTGCTCAGTCGTGTCCGACTCTCTGTGATCCCATGGACCACAGCCCACCAGACTCCTCTGTCCGTGGGGATTCTCCAGGCAAGAATACTGGAGTGGGTTGCCATGCTCTCCTCCAGAGGATCTTACTGAACCAGGGATAGAACCCAGGTCTCCTGCAATGCAGGCATATTCCTTACCATCTGAGCCACCAGGCAAGCCCAAGAATACTGGAGTGGGTAGCCTATCCCTTCTCCAGGGGTATCCTCCTGACTCAGGAATTGAAACCGGTGTCTCCTGCATTACAGCAGATTCTTTACCAGCTGGGCTACCAGGGAAGTGGAACTTCCACAGATTTGGAAGAAGTTGTGATTCTCTCAGGAGGTCATGATGACTACTCACTGGGGCTTCTCAGACTTCTCCCTCATCTCCTGATTCTGGGTTGAAGACTAATAAGTTTAATAATGTCTTTTCCAGAATTTGCAGTGGTCTCCCTCCCAACTTTGGAGCCCTGTTATTCAGTGTTTCAGGCTGATGTCACCAAAGGCTGATTTTTACACTCCTGACCTTCATCACCACCCCTCCAGCCACTAACTTCCCCACCTCACCCCCTTTTCCCACATTTGCATAAGCCCCCATTTCTATATTGAATCATTTTATTCCCCTAGCCCTTAAAGAAGTCCTGATTTCCTAAACAAAATCAGAGTAATATACCTTTACTCAATAATATAATGCATGCTTCTTTTCTAAATCCAACATGGTAAGGGGGACTTCCCCAACTACCACCAAGCAATTCTCCAACACCAGCAAGGTGTTTAAGAATGCAACTCAATTCTGACACTCACTACCCAGAGATAGTATTGGATTCTACAGGTTATGGGCTCAGTCCTACAAGATTGTCCACCCTCTTCAACCTCAGAAGCTAGTGGAAAACTCAAGTTGTTGCCTTGCTTCTGACTCACTGGCTATAAATCGGAGGTTCCCAAGATCCCCTCCTGGGGTTCAACTGATTTGCTAGAGCAGCTCACAGAATTCTGAGAAACATTTTGATCATCATTTTATTATGAAAGGATTTAACTCAGGGACAGGCCGATGGAAGAAGTGCATGGGGGCAAGGTATGGGAAAAGGGTGTGGATCTTCCATGCTTTCTGAGAGGCCACCATTTCTCCCACACATTCATGTGTTCACCAAAAAGACAGCTTTCTGAATGCCATCCCTTTTATTTTTTTTTTTAATGAAAGTTCTATTCCATAGGCATGGTTGATTAAATCACTGGCCATTGGCAGCTGATTCAACCTTCAGCCCCTCTCCTCCTGGGAGGAGTTCGGGAGGAGGGGACTGAAAGTTCCAACCTTTTAATCACATGGTTTGTTCTCCTGGTAATCAGTCTTTATCTTTAGGTGGGGTCCAAAAGCCACCTAATTAGGGTGAAAGTGAAAGTGAAGGTGAAGTAGCTCAGTCGTGTCCGACTCTTGGCGACCCTGTGGACTGTAGCCTATCAGGCTTCTCCGTCCATGGGATTTTCCAGGCAAGAATACTGGAGTGGGTTACCATTTCCTTCTCCAGGAGATCTTCCCAACCCAGGGATTGAACCCAAGTCTCCTGCATTGTAGGCAGACGCTTTACTGTCTGAGCCGCCAGGGAAGTCCCCTAATTAGGGTAAAAGACAACTATCTGGCTCTCATCATTCAGGACATCTCAAGGGTTTTAGGAGCTTTGTAACAGAAACTGGAGGAAGGTCAAATATATGTATTTCTTACTATAAATCACAAAATCACTGTGTTATGTATGTTAAATCCTTACAGTGGTGTGATTTCAAGGCAGGACTGACCCAATAACCAAAAAGCAACAGTCAAATATTTTAAAATTTCCCTCCTTTAGAAAGTATTGACTTCTTTAAGAGACCCTGATAACCTATGAAAGTAGGGCTTTCGATTCTATTGCATATAAATGCATGCAGTGGTATTTCTCTGAGCTGCTGTCAGTCATACATGCGAGTCTGGATAAAGAAACTTGAGCAAGACCCTCTACCGCGAGCCCAGCACTCTAACGGTAAGGCCTCTTCCTTACACCGACGCTGCAGTCTTCTCCCAAAGGAGAGGAGGACGACTGTGTTCTTTCACTGCTCATTCAGAAAGAATATAAAAAGGGTTTTTAATAGTAACAGCAATGCTTGAATTTTAGAAGACTTGGATTGCTCTATTTCATTCTCAGCTCTGATTTTGTCCTGCCCCTTTCATGTAAATATGTTTGACTGTTAAAATCAAACTTGTTCATTTAGATAATCACCTTCACTTTTCTCAGTTTTATGAGTAGTTTTCTACAAGTATGTACTCTATGAAAGTTTAAATAAATAGCTAAAGAAATGTAAAAATGAAAAAAAAAAGTGAGAACATAGAAGCCTCAGAAGAGTTCTTCAATGTTTAAACAAAAATATTTAGGTCAAATTATATGATTTTAAATAATTAATGGGATCCATTCACAGCATAGTTAGAATAAGAACAGAAAGACAAAAACTACTTTTTATTTAACAGGTGATCATGAATGACTTCCCCTCTTTCCCATAGCCTTTACCCTCTGTCCTCTGCCCCTTCCCTGCCACCCCCACACAAAAACACAAAAACAGATTCACACAAACATTTTCACACATACACATGCTTGCAAAACAATACATTTAAGGTTTTAAATGTCAGAAGTGGATTTCATATGTTCTATAAACTTTATTTCTCAAAATGGTCTTATGATATTTGTGGGATAAATACCCAATATTTATATTTAAAAAATGCAGACTTCTGAAACTTCAGTTCCTCTACAAAACCTTTGATTTCCTTCCCTATTAGAATTTCCTCTCCCTTTATTATAAGCCCCCTGATCTCTACATGAATTTTTACCATAGCAGTGTTAAAATTTAATTTTATTTATTTCTTGACTAATGTTTCCCCTATTGCACTGTAAGCTTCTTGTAGTAAAATGAATGTCTTATAGCCACGGTATTGATGACAATTCCTAGTATATTTCACACCCTCAATTAATGCTCACTAAAGAAATGAATTGAAGAATTTTTTTCTCTGTGAAGTTGGAAGCAATACTATCAACTTATAGTAAGGAGAATGACAAATGACCAACAAAGAAGGATAGGTTGGCTTAGAATAGAATGTTCCATATTCAGAAAATAAGTTAAGGGAAGTTGACAAGTCAATGAATTCTGATAATTGTAACAAAGACTGTTTTTGCTTCTCATTGTTTTGGAGTAAGAATTCCACTTCCTCTTTCCATCCCCCTCTACATGTTCAGAATCTACTGGATTCCAGTAAGATGAAGATTGCATTCCATTTTATATCTGTTAGCTAAATAAGATATTTTGACTAAAGAAAGAGTGGATCGTCCTCCAATTTAAAAAATTAAAAGAGAAATTGGTGGATATCTGCCTCACACATGGCAACATGACTGAATAAGAGCACCTATATTATGGGGTGAGTCTCAGAAAAACTTTCAAGATTCTAGTAGATTGACTTGGATTATTATACTTTGAGGCTCAGGTAATGAAGGGTAGTACAAAGTCAGAATTGTTGCAGTTTCCCAAAGATGAGAAGTCCTCAGAATATCTAGAAACAACTTCCTTGGCAGGATTCCTGGCATTTTAGGTTGGGACAATGGTGAGGTTTCTCACAAACTGCTGTCCAGAATCAGCTGTGAGCAAAGAGCATAGTCAGGGACAATTTGGCATGAAGACAGAAGCTGATAAATTCCCACACAATTACTTGTAAAGCATCACTATTAGACTCCTAAAAATCACTACTAGGCATTGTGGGGGAGAGTTGTGCTCATGTTAGTACATAGGTCAGAACTATAAAACAAAGGTTCATTTGAGTGACAAGGAAAGGGATTGCCAAATAATTTTCAGAACCTAGCTGAAATTGGAAACCATAAATCTGCTCCACATGACAGACTGGGGATAAAATCTATTAACATTTTTCCAGTGATCCTGGTAAAAACAGATGAATTTTGAATTAATGCAATGGCAGCTGGGAATTAGAGAAGGAAAGGAATGAGAGCGATATTAAGCATGTGGAATCTATAATAATTTATTGCTAATTGAGCATAGAATGTATTGAGAGCAAGGAAGCCAGGGGTTGTAAGGTTTGAACAGTCAGTAGTGGTTCAATTCACTGAGACGGGGAAAAAGAAGGAAAAGAAAATTTTATAAGAGAGACATCTGAGGGTCAAAAGCATTTACATACTATTCCAAATCCCACTGGTGCTTAAGGAACTACCAAGAAAGAGTTGTGCAAAGGGAACAGCAACAGTCCAGAGGCAAATCCTGGGGCAAACAAAACATGCGAGGCATTGTGTAAGAAGAGACCGAGAAAATGAGAGCGGAATAAAAATCATGAGGCGGTGATAAAAACAGAGCTAAGGGAAGAAAAATGTTCAAGGGAGTATTCTACTGGCTCAATTTTGCTGAAACCTTAGTGAAGTACAAAGGCAGCCATGTACTCAATTAACTTTACAAGACAGGACAGCAAAACCATTATGTCTGTTATACAAAGAGCAGAGAGAAGATAGAGGATGAGGTGATTAATTTTGACTAGGAATACTTTTCTTTGTACACTGCCTATGAAATAGGATCAGTGTTGCAATAGCTAAGTCAGTCACCTCTAAACACGTCTGATCACAAGTCTTTGTCTGTGTCAGTGAAAATAAAGCTGACTATGATTCTCATTTCAACATAGCATGGTTTCTTGAGGGGATATATTATAAAGTGAGTATCATGACTCTAATTATTGATGATAATACAATTCTATTACTATTTGTTTGAAATTAATAGATCCAGTAGAGAGTTATGTGAGTGAAAATATATCAAATATATATATAGTTGAAATAAAATCTTGGAAACTGAAGTTTGAGAAAGAATATTTTGATTATAAATGAAAACAGATATGCAGATGACACCACCATTATGGCAGAGAGCGAAGAGGAACTAAAGAGTCTCTTGATGAAAGCGAAAGAGGAAAGTGAAATAGCTGGCTTAAACCTCAACATTCAAAAAATGAAGATCATGGCATCTGGTCCCATCACATCATGGCAAATAGGTGGGGAAACAGTGGTAACAGTGACAGACTTTATTTTCTTTGTCTCCAAAATCACTGCAGATGGTGACTGCAGCCATGACATTAAAAGATGCTTACTCCTTGAAAGAAAATATATGACTAACCTAGACAGCATATTAAAAAGAAGAGACATTACTTTGCTGACAAAGGTCCATCTAGTCAAAGTTATTGTTTTTCCAGTAGTCACGTATGGATGTGAATGTTGGACCATAAAGAAAGTTGAGCACTGAAGAACTGATACTTTTGAACTGTGGTGTTGGAGAAGACTCTTGCAAATCCCTTGGACTGCAAGGAAATCAAATCAATCAGTCCTAAAGGAAATCAGTCCTGAATATTTACAGGAAGGACTGATGTTGAAACTGAAGCTCCAATACTTGGCCACCTGATGCGAAGAACTGACTCATTAGAAAAAACCCTGTGCTGGGAAAGATTGAAGGCAAAAGGAGTAGGGGATGACAGAGGATGAGATGGTTGGATGGCATCACCCACTCAATGGAAATGAGTTTGAGTGAGCTCCAGGAGTTGGTGATGGACAGGAAACCCTGGCATTCTGCAGTGCATGGGGTTGCAAAGAGCTGGACATGACTGAGCGACTGAACTGAACTGAAGTGAAAGCAATCTGATTGTCATCTGTCTCCACATTATTCACCAATAGTTAATTCAATGCTTATAAAGATTCAAGAGAGAAGCAGTGTTATTATTGCAGAAATATACATTAAAAATTCAGCTATCAAGAGTGCACCAGTACCTTCCTTATATAGATTACACAACTGACTCAGAGGCAAATTCTTATAGGTATTATGGAACTCCATCCTTCAGGACATCCTCTGAAAATTCTAATTTTGTTAAAAAATTTTCTTTTCCCAATCATCAGAAATATGTACAACTAGTCATTGCATTCTAAAGCTGATCATGGAGGTCCTTGGCTTACTTTCAGTATTTTTAAATGCTTAAAAGCAATTCAGTATTTAAGAATAAGAACTCATAGCCTACTATGTTAGCCTGGAAATAAAGTACTGAAAATCATGCATTTCAATTGGGGGACATAATAAGAAAGGGTCTTTTGTGAGAAAAAGAAGTTGCTAAATTATTCACTGGTTCATTTCTCATGACTTCATACCAACAAAAAGGAAGAACTAGTTGGTGAGGAAGAAATGATGGCAACCTAGGGAGAAAGCAATTTTGTCATCACAGAATTTTGATAACCGTGAAATTGAAGACTGAGCATAATGATTAATGTAATCTAGACTCTGGGAAGACAGACTTAAAAGTTCAGGTATGAGAAAGGTACTAGTTCATGTCTCAGAGATAGACAAATGATTCAAGCAGTCTGGAATGCTCTCAGAAAAAGTATTTCTGGTTATGTAATTAAATGCAAGGAAGAAAAAGTGGGTCTATCTTAAAAATTACTTTAGTTTCACCTGCGGCTTTGGAAATTAAACATTGGGAGAATATATTAAGATAGAAATAAGAGCACTTAATAAGATGGAAATAAGACCCAAAACCTGTATGAAGAGAATTAGAGAATATTACAGAATTGTAAGAATAACATGAACTGAGGCCTTATAATAATTTTTAACAGCTCAGAGATTGCATTTGTAAATGCACACAGAACAAAACTTACAGTGAAAGGCTCGGCTCTGCCCGGAGCTGCTGCGATGTTGATAAGTAGTCATGCAAGGACGGGTGCCGCCTTGTTTGGGTGACTTTCATAAAGGAAGAGAGTTTTTGAACTAAAACATATATAGCAAGCATCTGCAAGGGGAAACTGAAAACTAAAACAAGAAAAGTAACCGTCAGAGTGTACCTCATCGCTCTCTCTGAGCCTCCTGCCTCTGAAAAAAATGCCATCTTAGGAGACTAAATAACTGTAAACAGGACTGATTGACCATCAAAAGAAATTCCTGGGTAATCATGAAGAGCTGATGAAATACCAAAAACACTGGAAATCGGCAAATTTGGTTACTTTTCTTCCTGAAAGAAGAAAAAAAAAAGACTGGGGTGAACATATAAGATGAACTAATATATTGAAAAAGAGCAGCTGACTACTATAAGCCAAATGGATTCTTTAGGAACACATCCATAACCTTATCTATTCAATATTTCACACCTTGCCAAGTTAAGGATTTGTAGTAATGATCCTGGGAAGAGAGATTTAGAGCAAGATCTCAGACTTTTTGAGCATATGTAGCTGAGGTATTATGGAAGTAATTAAAGGATGAAATCAATGTAAAAATATGAGGTGGACTTTGAACTGACTTGAACTTATTTACAAAGCAGAAGCAGACTCACAGACTTAGAGAATGTGCTCACTGTTACAGGGTGAACAGGTGAGGGGAGGGATAGATTGGGAGTTGGGGAATGGCATGTATGCATTACTATATTTAAAATATATAACCAACAAGGACCTGCTGTAAAAATACAAGATAAAATTTTAAATATGCCAGTGGAAAGGGAAAAAGGAACAAATTAATTAAGAAAATATCCCATGGCACAACTCTTCTGACTCTGTGAGTTAGATATTATATGTACTTCAAGTTGAAAAAAAATGAGTGTTACTGGAAATTATTAAAGTGTTCCAAGTCATCCAGCTGGTAATGGAAGAACCGGGATTCAAATCTGCTTCCTGCTGACTTCAAAGCCTGGACTTTGAAGCTTGAATTAGCCCAATGGACTTCCAAAGATGAGGTTGAATGGATTAAATAAAAAGGCATGCACTTTAGGACACACATCTAAAAGATCCAACTGAATAAAAAGACAGTGTTTAATAGCAACCCATTTTATGTGAAAATACAGAGGTTTATTCTTTCCTTTATTCATTTGTTAAATACGTAACTATTGAACATGTATCATTCAACAAGTTCTATTCTACATATTCATGGTAAAATGGTGAACTAAACATACAAAATTCCTAGCATTTGATGTCTGCTTCTAGAGGGAAGAGGCAGTCAGCCAACATTATAATCACTAAAATATTTGATATGTTTAAAGCTGAATTATATGTTAAGGATAAGCTGGGAAAGTGCATGAGTAGTTTTGAAGTGGATGTCAGTTTCAGATAGGACATTAGGAAAGCCTTCCCAGAGAAGAAGACTCAGTTAAAGGTAGGATGGAGCTGAGAAAGAAAATCAAATAGGTGTCTATGGGATAAAACTTCAAAAAGAAAGACCAGCTAGTGCAGAACCCCAAATGTGCAAGTGTCTAAAGAATGTTGAGAAGCGAGTATGGCCGAAACTGGGTTGAGTGGAGAGAAAGGAGATGGAGAGTGGTAGAAAATGAGAGAAAGAGAAAGCATTGGTAGGGTTTTCATAGACAGTTAGGAATGAAGTGTCAGGTATCTTCCAGGCAAATTAATGCCAACAAAATTCTGTGTGGGAGGCCAGCTGGGATAACCTTCTTTCTAATAGGACCATGAGTGGAATATTCTCACTTAAGTCTGTGGAAAAGTTCAAACACAAGAGAACAAGCAAAATACAAAAATAAAATAAAATAACAACAAAGAAAACTGCAAGTCCAAATATCAGGAAAGGTATAGACGAGAGCTTGGTCTATAGTAAATGTTCAAGGGTTGTTTATTGAGTCAATGATTAACTTTCATGTATGCTATTATTAAATCACATCAGAAGAAGCCCAAAGTAAAGAATTTGCAGTATGCAATTAATCTTATCCAAAGAGAGTTCTGGCCTTTGTCCTCAGCTTCTAGGAGGTGATCTCTGTGCCTCAGGTTTACTTGGGGGGCTTGGGCCACTCCAGGTGGTCTGTGTTAACACTATGACTTGTGGGGGGTTTGGGCCGCTCAATATGAGCTCAAGCCCCACAGATACTGGAGACTAACGCAAGCCTCATGGGCAGTCAGTTCTATCTACGTGAACAAGACCCAGTAAAACTCTGGACACCCAGGCTCGAGTGAGCTTCCCTAGTTGTCAATATTCCATGCAAATTCACACAATGTTGCTGAAAGAAACTAGCACTGTCTAGAGCTCCACTAGGAGAGGGAAACTGGAAGATCATATGTGGCCCCTGTGTTCTGCATCCCTTCCCTGGTTTAATCTGTCTTTTCACTGTAACACACCATAACCATGAGTATGGCAGTTTTCAGTGATCTCTGAGAATGCCTCTAATGATTTATCAAAACAGCCGGTAATCTTGGAACTTCAAACTTGGTTTCAGGATGGATCTTTTGGATACCTGAGTCTCACAAACATCAGGGTAATAATGGCCAGGACTGCAGGGCCAGGATGTCAGGGAAATATGTGACAATGTTATTAGGAGTAATGTCAGAGCACAAAGAAATCTTAGCACCATTTCTCAGAAAACTAACAAGAGTTTGTGACTTGCTTTAATGGACCAGCGCATATATGTTTAATGATGTGGTCATTCCAATAAAGGACTGGGCAAACAAATAATCAGCATCCCTTTTCTCAGAAACCTTTCCCCAATCAGAGCAATCTGGAATGGGCTCCTCCTCTTAACAGTGGTGGAGTTTCTGAGATGGCCCGAATGGAGAAATAATGGATAATGGCTTTTTCTTTTAACTTTGGGTGAAGAAACCTTGAGAGGGGTTCATTTGTTTGGGTCAAGATCAGTTACAGGAAGAGGAGCCAGATGGTATCTATGACTCAGATGATCAATACCAGAAGTTCCCTCACAGTTGGCCACTGTGGTCCCCCAAGATGGTTGATACATGCTTCATAGCATTCCAGAAAGAGTGCTGTTGGGTTCATTGTAACTTCACAGGGATGAAGAATCACTATACCTGAAACTAGTATCCATATACTGTAAAACCAAGTCTTCCTGGGTCTAAAAGATGGAGTTGTCTTAATTTTGCTGAGATAAGTGAGGTACCACACATCATTTAGGAAGCAGACCGTAGACATACTCATTGTGCAAAGGTTTAAAAAGTGGTTCTTTGAACAAACAAGCTTTTATAAAGCGTCTTCAGGAAAATGTTTCAGCTAAACAAAGATGAATTTTCTTACCATCAAGCTCTGCATTGGCTAAACACATTACTTAATTTCGTGAGCTTTTTTCCCATTACTGAAGCTCTTTAAGCATGAGCTAAAAATATTTTTGTGTGGTAATTATAGAATGAATATAGGCTGTATTAGTTTGGTTGGTTTAACTGCTGTATCAAATAAACTCAAGAATATATAAAAGAGTAAACTCAGAGTACTTTTTTTCTCCCTCACATAACCTTTAAAAGTATGTGCTCCTAGAGAAATGTCTCTTTTTTAGTTGGTCCTGCTTCAGAAAACGGTATGCATTCATCTCACTGTGTTGCCATTTCATAAAATATTGTAACTCGCTATATCCAGAATACACCAATTTAGAGAACTTAGAAGGGACACATCTGCCCTTTAAAAGTCTTGGTCTTTGTAGAGCAGGTATCACTTCAATTCAAATTCCAGTTTCTCAATCACTCAGTTCCATCTATCTGTAAAGAGCACTGAAAAATACAGCTAGTTGAGGCTCAGAAAAAAAGGAAAGCAAATGTTTTCCTGAGGAGCTAGCAAGAATGTCATCAATATTGCCTTCTACTCTTTGAGCCCATTTCATGCTTAACCAAATAATTATAAGCACACTGAAGGTAGAGGATATCATTGGGTAGTGCACAGATTTACTAAGAATAAATCATGAAAAACTAGTACAATTTCATTCTTGTGGGTTATCTAAATTAGTTATTTGGTAGGGATTTTGGGAAAGTGTTTCAAAATATTCTTTTCAAGAATATTCTATTCAAGATAAATGAGAAGTAAATCTCAAAGGAATTATGTAAATTATTATTTATTCTAACAACCTTACCCAAAAGGGTCTAAATATATCAGTTATTCATCTGAAGGAAGTACCCAATACATAACTGTGTACTCCAGGACTTAAACTTGGTCCTACATTCATAGAAATGCTTTTAAAAACCTTTAGATTAAGGACTCTTTTGCAACCCCAAAGACTGTAGCCCTACCAAGCTCCTCTGTCCATGGGACTTTCCAGGCAAGAATGCTTGAGTGGGTAGCTATTTCCTTCTCCAAGGGATCTTCCTACCCAGGGATTAAACCCACATCCCCTGCATTGGCAGATGGATTCTTTACCACAGAGGCACCTGGGAAGTCCAGATGAAGGTATACAAATTTTAATTTTTAAACCATGATTGTCACCAAGTGGAGTCAAGTTTAATAAGGTAATAGAATCAGAACTGGTAAAGATAGTGACACCCAGCAACTTTTAATAAATGGCTTATTTAATAAAAGATCAATAGTTGTGCAAGGGCTTAGTGTGCTCCACAGCATGTGGGATCTTACTGAATCAGGGACCAAACCCGGGTCTCCTGTGCTGGCAGACAGACTCTTTTGAGTTTCCCTCGTGGCTCAGATGGTAAAGAATCTGCCTGCAATGCAGAAGATCCAGGCTCTATCCCTAGGTTGGGAAGATCTCCTGGAGAAGGGAATGGCAATCCACTCCAGTATTCTTGCCTGGAGAATTTAATAAGTAATAAGTATGGAGGAACATTGTATGGATTATAAATAAAAAGTTATAGGGGGAGGAGCCAAGATGGCGGAGGAGTAGAACGGAGAGACCACTTTCTCTCCTAGAAATTCATCAAAAGAATAACTGAACGCAGAGCAAACTCCACAAAACAACTTCTGATCACTAGCTGAGGTCATCAGGCGCCCAGAAAAGCAGCCCATTGTCTTCGAAAGGAGGTAGGACAAAATATAAAAGATAAAAAGCGAGACAAAAGAGCTAAGGACGGAGATCTGTCCTGGGAAGGGACTTAATAGAGGACGTTCCCAGACTCCGGGAAACCCTCGCACTGGCGGGCCTGGGGGAAGTGTTGGAATCTCAGAGTTTGAATCTGACTGGGAGAGAAACAATAAATAAAACCCACAGATTACGAGCCTAAAAGCAACTCCCAGCAGAAAAGTACCCCAGACGCCCGCATCCGCAACCAGCAAGTGGGGGCGGAACGGAGAGGAGCGGGCGGCATTGCTTAGGGTAAGGACCGGGTCGGAGTGCCCTGAGGACAATTGGAGGGAGCTTTTGTGAGTTCCCAGCTTGAACTGTGGGAGAGCAAGAGAGAGAGAAAATTAACCGGCCAGAACACACTGCCGGCCGTTCGCAGAACAAAGGGACCGAGATTCTGGGCGACCGAAGTCCGCCGGGAGGGTCGTGGCGAGACGGAGGGCGCAGGCGCCCGACCGGCGCGGGCGGGAACTGGGGCTGGGGACGCGGAGGGCAGAAGCGCCGCACCCGGGGAGAGAGCGTCCGACAGGCGCCTGGCTGCCTGGGCCGCTCGGGCGGCGTGGGGACGGAGCGCGGACCCGGCTTTGTGTGCCGCGCTTTTGTGAATCGCCCGAGGGCTGGAGCCGCGTGCAGCGTGGCCCGCGCTTCATACAGAGCAGCCCGGAGCCTGAGCAGCGCAGACCGAGAAAAGAGCGCAAGCCTCTCCCTGAAGCGCCGGCCCCTCCCCGCACAGCCCCACCCCGCAGCGCGACGGAACTAGCTACCTGAATAAGAATCCACCTCCTCCCCGGTGTCAGGGCAGAAATTAGCCGCGGAAGAGACCGGCAACAGAAGCCAAATAAACAAAGGGAACCGCTTCAGAAGGGACCGGTGCAACAGATTAAAATCCCTGAAGAAACCACCGACTGACTGTACCGGAAGGGCCTGTAGATATCGAGAAGTGTAAGCTGGAACGAGGAGCTATCTGAAGCTGAGCCGAACCCACACTGACCGCAACAGCTCCAGAGAAATTCCTAGATATATTTTTTCTTTTTCTTTTCTTTTCTTTTTTTTTTTTTAAGTAAGGGAAAAAAAAAATTTTTCTTTTTCTTTTTTCTTGGTTCTCTTTTATTTTCCTTTAAAAATTCCCTAATACTCCCCCATTACTCCTTAACTTTCATTTTCATAGATTTTTACGATTTTTTTAATTAGGCAAAACAATTTTTTTCTCTTTCTTTTTCTTTTTTTTTCCTTCTTCTTTTTTTCTTTTCTTTTTCTTCTTCTCTTCTATTTTCTCTTTTTCTTTTTCTCTTATTTCTTTTAAAGCCCTCTAGCACTCCTTTTACTACTCCTTAATTTTCATTTTCAATACACTATAACCTTACAGAAGAAAGAGAAAAAAAAAAAAAAGAAGAGAAGTCCTATTTTTAAACCAAATTTCATATATATTTCTAGAATTTCTTTTGTGTGTTTTGGTTTTTGTTTTTAATATAGTATTTTTAAGAGTCTAACCTCTACTCTAGATTTTTAATTTTTGTTTTTCAGTATATGATATAATTTGTGAACATTTAAGAATCCAATATTCAGCTCCCATTTTTATTCAGGAGTGTGTTGATTATTGTCTCCCAATCTTGACTCTGTTTTCTACCTCAGAACACCTCTATTTCCTCCTTTCCCCTTCTCTTCCCAATCCAATTCTGTGAATCTTTGTGGGTGTCTGGGCTACGGAGAACACTCTGGGATCAGACAACTTCGTAGATCTGTCTCTCTCCTCTTGAGTCCCCCTTTTTCTCCTCCTGCCCATCTCTATCTCCCTTCTCCCTCTCCTCTTCTCCATGTAACTCGGTGAACCTCTCTGGGTATCCCTAATGGGGGAGAAACTTTCCACCATTAACCTAGAAGTTTTATTATCAGTGCTGTATAGTTGGAGAAGTCCTGAGACTACAGGAAGAATAAAACTGAAATCCAGGAGCAGGAAACTTAAGTCCAAAACCTGAGAACACCAGAAAACTCCTGACTACATGGATCTTAAAGTAATAAGTGACCGTACAAAAGCCTCCATACCTGCACTGAAACCAACCACCACCCAAGAGCCAATAAGTTTTAGAGCACGACATACCATGCAAATTCTCCAGCAACGCAGGAACATTGCCCTGAACGTCAACATACAGACTACCCAAGGTCACACCTAACACATAGACCCATCTCAAAACTCATTACTGGGCACACCATTGCTATCCAAAGAGAAGAAATCAAGATCCGCACACCAGAACACTGACGCAAGCTTCACTAACAAGGAAACCTTGACAAGCCAATCGTCTAACCCCACCCACTGGGTAAAACCTCCACAATAAAAAGGAACCACAGACCTCCAGAATACAGAAAACCCACTCCAGACACAGCAATCTAAACAAGATGAAAAGGCAAAGAAATACCCAACAGGTAAAGGAACATGAAAAAAGCCCACCAAGTCAAACAAAAGAGGAGGAGATAGGGAATCTACCTGAAAAAGAATTTAGAATAATGATAATAAAAATGATCCAAAATCTTGAAAGCAAAATGGAGGTATAGATAAATAGCCTGGAGACAAAGATTGAAAAGATGCAAGAAATGTTTAATAAAGACCTAGAAGAAATAAAAAAGAGTCAATTAAAAATGAATAATGCAATGAATGAGATCAAAAACACTCTGGAGGGAACCAAGAGTAGAATAACGGAGACAGAAGATAGGATAAGTGAGGTAGAAGATAGAATGGTGGAAATAAATGAAGCAGAGAGGAAAAAAGAAAAAAGGATCAAAAGAAATGAGGACAACCTCAGGGACCTCTGGGACAATGTGAAACGCCCCAACATTCGAATCATAGGAGTCCCAGAAGAAGAAGACAAAAAGAAAGGCCATGAGAAAATACTCGAGGAGATAATAGCTGAAAACTTCCCTAAAATGGGGAAGGAAATAGCCACCCAAGTCCAAGAAACCCAGAGAGTCCCAAACAGGATAAACCCAAGACGAAACACCCCAAGACACATATTAATCAAATTAACAAAGATCAAACACAAAGAACAAATACTAAAAGCAGCAAGGGAGAAACAATAAATAACACACAAAGGGATTCCTATAAGGATAACAGCTGAACTATCAATAGAAACCCTCCAGGCCAGAAGGGAATGGCAGGATATACTGAAAGTAATGAAAGAGAATAACCTACAACCTAGATTACTGTACCCAGCAAGGATCTCATTCAGATATGAAGGAGAATTCAAAAGCTTTACAGACAAGCAAAAGCTGAGAGAATTCAGCACCACCAAACCAGCTCTTCAACAAATGCTAAAAGATCTTCTCTAGACAGGAAATGCAGAAAGGTTGTATAAACGTGAACCCAAAACAACAAAGTAAATGACAACGGGACCACACCTATCAATAATTACCTTAAATGTAAATGGGTTGAATGCCCCAACCAAAAGACAAAGATGGGCTGAATGGATACAAAAACAAGACCCCTATATATGCTGTCTACAAGAGACCCACCTCAAAACAAGGGACACATACAGACTGAAAGTGAAGGGCTGGAAAAAAATATTTCACACAAACGGAGACCAAAAGAAAGCAGGAGTCGCAATACGCATATCAGATAAAATAGACTTTCAAATAAAGGATGTGAAAAGAGACAAAGAAGGACGCTACATAATGATCAAAGGATCAATCCAAGAAGAAGATATAACAATTATAAACATATATGCACCCAACATAGGAGCACCGCAATATGTACGGCAAACGCTAATGAGTATGAAAGAGGAAATTAATAGCAACACAATAATAGTGGGAGACTTTAATACCCCACTCACAACTATGGATAGATCAACTAAACAGAAAATCAACAAGGAAACACAAACCTTAAATGACACAATGGACCAGCTAGACCTAATTGATATCTATAGGACATTTCACCCCAAAACAATCAACTTTGCCTTTTTCTCAAGTGCACACGGAAACTTCTCCAGAATAGATCACATCCTGGGCCATAAATCTGGTCTTGGAAAATTCAAAAAAATTGAAATCATTCCAGTCATCTTTTCTGACCACAGTGCAGTAAGATTAGATCTCAATTACAGGGAAAAAATTGTTAAAAATTCCAACATATGGAGGCTAAATAACACGCTTCTGAATAACCAACAAATCATAGAAGAAATCAAAAAAGAAATCAAAGTATGTATAGAAATGAATGAAAATGAAAACACAACAACCCCAAACCTATGGGACACTGTAAAAGCAGTGCTAAGGGGAAGGTTCATAGCATTACAGGCGCACATCAAGAAATAAGAAAAAAGCCAAATAAATAACCTAACTCTACACCTAAAGCAATTAGAGACGGAAGAAATGAAGAACCCCGGGGTTAGCAGAAGGAAAGAAATCTTAAAAATTAGGGCAGAAATAAATGCAAAAGAAACTAAAGAGACCATAGCAAAAATCAACAAAGCTAAAAGCTGGTTTTTTGAAAAAATAAACAAAATTGACAAACCATTAGCAAGACTCATTAAGAAACAAAGAGAGAAAAACCAAATTAACAAAATAAGGAATGAAAAGGGTGAGATCACAACAGACAACACTGAAATACAAAGGATCATAAGAGACTACTACCAGCAGCTCTATGCCAATAAAATGGACAACTTGGATGAAATGGACAAATTCTTAGAAAAGTATAACTTTCCAAAACTGAACCAGGAAGAAATAGAAGATCTTAACAGACCCATCACAAGCAAGGAAATCGAAACTGTAATCAAAAATCATCCAGCAAACAAAAGCCCAGGACCAGATGGCTTCACAGCCGAATTCTACCAAAAATTTAGAGAAGAGCTAACACTTATCTTACTCAAACTCTTCCAGAAAATTTCAGAAGAAGGTAAACTTCCAAACTCATTCTATGAGGCCACCATTACCCTAATTCCAAAACCAGACAAAGATGCCACAAAAAAAGAAAACTACAGGCCAATATCACTGATGAACATAGATGCAAAAATCCTTAACAAAATTCTAGCAAACAGAATCCAACAACATATTAAAAAAATCATACACCATGACCAAGTGGGCTTTATCCTAGGAATGCAAGGATTCTTTAATATCCGCAAATCAATCAACGTAATACACCACATTAACAAATTGAAAGATAAAAACCATATGATTATCTCAATAGATGCAGAGAAAGCCTTTGACAAAATTCAACACTCATTTATGATTAAAACTCTCCAGAAAGCAGGAATAGAAGGAACATACCTCAACATAATAAAAGCTATATATGACAAACCCACAGCAAGCATCACCCTCAATGGTGAAAAATTGAAAGCATTTCCTCTGAAATCAGGAACAAGACAAGGATGCCCACTCTCACCACTACTATTCAACATAGTGTTGGAAGTTTTGGCCACAGCAATCAGAGCAGAAAAAGGCATAAAAGGAATCCAGATAGGAAAAGAAGAAGTGAAACTCTCGCTGTTTGCAGATGACATGATCCTCTACATAGAAAACCCTAAAGATTCTTCCAGAAAACTACTAGAGCTAATTAATGAATATAGTAAAGTTGCAGGATATAAAATTAACACACAGAAACCCCTTGCATTCCTATACACTAACAATGAAAAAACAGAAAGAGAAATTAAGGAAACAATACCATTCACAATTGCAACAAAAAGAATAAAATACTTAGGAGTATATCTACCTAAAGAAACAAAAGACCTATACATAGAAAACTATAAAACACTGATGAAAGAAATCAAAGAGGACACAAACAGTTGGAGAAACATACCCTGTTCATGGATTGGAAGAATCAATATTATCAAAATGGCTATTCTACCCAAAGCAATCTATAGATTCAATGCAATCCCTATCAAGCTACCAATGGTATTTTTCACAGAACTAGAACAAATAATTTCACAATTTGTATGGAAATACAAAAAACCTCGAATAGCCAAAGTAATCTTGAGAAAGAAGAATGGAACTGGAGGAATCAACCTGCCTGACTTCAGACTCTACTACAAAGTCACAGTCATCAAGACAGTATGGTACTGGCACAAAGACAGAAATATAGATCAATGGAACAGAATAGAAAGCGCAGAGATAAATCCACGTGCCTATGGACAGCTTATCTTTGACAAAGGAGGCAAGGATATACAATGGAAAAAAGACAATCTCTTTAACAAGTGGTGCTGGGAAAACTGGTCAACCACTTGTAAAAGAATGAAACTAGAACACTTCCTAACACCATACACAAAAATAAACTCAAAATGGATTAAAGATCTAAATGTAAGACCAGAAACTATAAAACTCCTAGAGGAGAACATAGGCAAAACACTCTCCGACATAAATCACAGCAAGATCTTCTATGACCCACCTCCCAGAATATTGGAAATAAAAGCAAAAATAAACAAATGGGACCTAATGAAAATTAAAAGCTTTTGCACAACAAAGGAAACTATAAGTAAGGTGAAAAGACAGCCCTCAGATTGGGAGAAAATAATAGCAAATGAGGAAACAGACAAAGGATTAATCTCAAAAATATACAAGCAACTCCTAAAGCTCAATTCCAGAAAAATAAACGACCCAATCAAAAAATGGGCCAAAGAACTAAACAGACATTTCTCCAAAGAAGACATACAGATGGCTAACAAACACATGAAAAGATGCTCAACATCACTCATTATCAGAGAAATGCAAATCAAAACCACAATGAGGTACCATTACACGCCAGTCAGGATGGCTGCTATCCAAAAGTCTACAAGCAATAAATGCTGGAGAGGGTGTGGAGAAAAGGGAACCCTCTTACACTGTTGGTGGGAATGCAAACTAGTACAGCCACTATGGAAAACAGTGTGGAGATTTCTTAAAAAACTGGAAATAGAATTGCCATATGACCCAGCAATACCACTTCTGGGCATACACACTGAGGAATCCAGGTCTGAAAGAGACATGTGCACCCCAATGTTCATCACAGCACTGTTTATAATAGCCAGGACATGGAAGCAACCTAGATGTCCATCAGCAGATGAATGGATAAGGAAGCTGTGGTACATATACACCATGGAATATTACTCAGCCGTTAAAAAGAATTCATTTGAATCAGTTCTAATGAGATGGATGAAACTGGAGCCCATTATACAGAGTGAAGTAAGCCAGAAAGATAAAGACCATTACAGTATACTAACACATATATATGGAATCTAGAAAGATGGTAATGATAACCCTATACGCAAAACAGAAAAATAGACACAGATGTACAGAACAGACTTTTGAACTTTGAGGGAGAACGTGAGGGTGGGATGTTTTGAAAGAACAGCATGTATATTATCTGTGGTGAAACAGACCACCAGCCCAGGTGGGATGCATGAGTCAAGTGCTCGGGCCTGGTGCACTGGGAGAACCCTGAGGAGTCGGGTGGAGAGGGAGGTGGGAGGGGGGATCGGGATGGGGAATACATGTAACTCTATGGCTGATTCATGTCAATGTATGACAAAACCCACTGAAATGTTGTGAAGTGATTGGCCTCCAACTAATAAAATAATATTTAAAAAAAAAAAAGTTATGTTTTTGGCATGAACACAGGAATGGCACAGCACCTACTGATAAATGAGAACAAGCAACTTGACATCATGACCTAAGAGTTCCAGTTGATTATAAATTTCACAGAGTCATCAACTTACTGGGCAAGGCTATGGAGGAGCCAAAGCAGGCTTATGATGCATAAGTATAAATAAACTGTTTCCACGAGGAAGTAGATAGTTCTTCTGAATGGAACACCCTGATCAGGGCATACTGGAAAAACTTTAATTTCTAGACAACACATTTCAAGAAGGACATTGACAAGTGCAGCATATCCTGAATAACAATAATCACAAAGCTTTTAAGAGAAACTACCTTATAAATAATAATAGAATGAGAATGTTTAGGGTAGAAATGGAAATAATTATCAGAAGTTTTTCTTATGAAAGAGGAGTTGGCGCTAATCCTCCTTTAAATCCACTATAGGATGAGTGTCATCTTGTATCAATGTAATATTATTTCTGATTATTTTTGAATTATTGCTATATTATTATTATTACAATATTATACTGTTAGAATAATAGTAATAGTTGATATGGATTGTTATATAGACAAGATGCTTGCACTTTACCTGGACTATCTGAAGTATTTCTAACAATACTCAGGAGGTAGGTATTGTTACTATTCCCATATTACACATGACATTCCTGGAGACACAGAAAACTTATGTAACACACACATAGTCACACTGCTAATGAGTGCTATAACTTGCATTAGAGCCAAGAAGAATTGACTAGAGTATTCTGCTCTAACCACTATGACATTGCCATTCTGAGAAGTAGAAACTCTTTTAGAAATTATATACAAATCTCACATTATCAACCCCATAAGAGAATTAGCTATTCAAACTGGAAATAATCAAGAGAAATATAGGTCTCCAAATGACAGCTGGATAATACAGAAATTACACACTAATTGAAATTTTGGAATAAATTATTACCAATATATTTTCAACTTTTATGGTTTTATGATTGTACTACACACATTATTTTGCCTTTTTCTAGTTAACTGGACGATGGTCCTTGGGAAAAGATGGAACTGAATCATAAGCATTAACACAAAGGGATTTCACCAAATTATTGGAGATTTTAGTAGTTGCCATATTTTTATTCTTATCATCACTTTTGGATGAAATTCATGCCCATATTCTTTGACTTCCACACTTCAATCATCCTTTCAGGTCATTCTAAGTTGCAATAATTTCTATAAAATTTTCCTTGACTCTGCAGGTATAATGGTTAATTTTGTGTATCAACTTGACTAAACTATGGTGACTGGCAGTAGACTGGGTAATCTACATGTTGTAAAGGTAATTTTTATATATGATTAACATTTAAATCAATTAAATTTACATAAAGCAGCTCAACTTCCATATGAGTGGGCCTTATCCAATCATTTGAAAGCCTTAAAAGTAATACCTGAGGGATCCTGAAGAAGGAATTCTGCCAACCGATCGGAATATAGAAATTCTGCCTGAGTTTCTTTCCTCAGACTCTTACCTGAATTTCCAGCCTGCCAGCTTGCCCTACAGATTTTGGACTTGCCAGTCCCTACAGTAAATAATTTGAGACACATATATCTATATAAATGTATAGATATAGGTGTGTGTGTGTGTGTGTGTGTATGTGTGTATTACTGGTTCCATTTCCAGTTGGAGATAGATAGATAGTGGAGATAGTGAAGGACAGGGAAGACTGGCATGCTGCGGTCCACGGGGTCGCAAACAGTCAGACACGACTGAGGGCCTGATCAGCAGTCAGTTTGAGAGAACTGACTAATACACAAGGAGACAGTTTCTATCTCCCTTTACTGGTCTCTATTCTCCTACTCTTTTGCTTGTACCAACTATTCCTCTATCAAGATGAATTTGTTTCGGTTCTTTTTAAAAATCTCTCATTTGATATATTTTACATGTACAGTTAACACTTTAACAATGTAGGAGTTTGGGTGCCAACACTCTATGTAGTTAAAAATCCACACATAACCCTCTGTATTCATGGTTCTGCATTCTCAGATTCAGCCAGACAGCAGACCATGTAATACCGTGATACATATTATTGAATAAAATCCACATACAAGTGGACCTGTGCAGTTCAAAACTCTGTTGTTCAAGGGTCAACAATATATTGAATTATCTCCAAGTCACACCCAAGTTTAGACTTTTTCAGATACCTCACATGAAAGATCACACATCCCCTCAACCCGCACCCCCAAAATGTGAAAGTGGCAGGGGTTCTAATGAAATCTGTCATTCAGATCTAACTCAACTTAACTTTAAAAGGAATCTCAAACATTACGTGTTCATCCAAACTCCCACATAGAAGAATAACTTTGGACTCTCTGATAAATGAACGAAACAAAGAAATGTTTTGCTTCAATATATGTAGTTATCTTATATACAATCTGGTGAATATAAGTAAAGTTGATTAGACATTTCTACCTGTAAAAATAAAAAAGCAGAACAAATAACATGCAATCAATAGAAAATATGGTGCTTTAAAGCATAAGCACAGATAACTCAGTTATTGGAATTAGCAGATAAGGATTTTATAATAATTATAAATTTTTTTAAGTTATAGGATAAAGTAGACTTAGCAGTTATTAGGTAATGCATTTCAGAAGAAAAAATGGAAACTAAGAATAAAGCAAATGGAAATTCTAAAACTAAAAATTATTCTCTAAAAATTGTGTATACACTCATAAATGTGAGATTTAAAGTAGAGTAGACACTGGAAACCCTGGAGGAGGACAGGACAAGCCATTCCAGTATTCTTGCCTGGAGAATCCCCAGGGACAGAGGAGCCTGGCTGTAGTCCATGTAGATGCAATGAGTCAGACATGCTTGACTAAGCACAGCACAGACATCAGAAAATAAAGATTAACTTAAAGATAATGCATTAGATATTTCCAAATTAAAACAAAGAGAAGAAATATTCAAAACAAAACAACAGGTAACTAAAGTGTTTGTTGTCATTGTTCAGTTGCTAAGTCTTGTCTGACTCTTTGTGACCCCATGGACTGCAGCACGCCAAGCTACCCTGTCAATAACCTGTGGGATATTTTCAAGGGACTAAACTTACATACAGCTGGAGTTTCAAAAGAAAAGTTGAAGAGAACACATTTGAAGAAATACGGGCCTTCTTGTTCTAAATTTTACAAAAATGAACACTAACCCATAGTTTTATGAAGCTCAATCATCCTGAAATGGTATAAATACAAAGAAAATCAAGCAAAAACACATCAAAATCAAATTGCTAAAATGCAAGCTAACTTAAAATAGAAAAAGAAAAGCTGCATTTAAATACAATGCAGTTAAATAAACAATGATGGCTAACTGAGAGATCACAAAATAATGGGGAAAAGTCTTTCAAGTGTATTGATACTATATAAGAGATGACAACATAAAAACAATGATGTTTTCATTAAAAAATTACTAAAAGAAATTTAAAGAATAGTATTAGGGGTTTCCTTTCAAAAGAAATATGATTTTTAAGGGTGAAGCTTTAGAATGCTGTCTGAAGTTTTACACATGTAGGCTGTTGGCAGAGTGACATTACTTGACAGGATGAGGGTGGCCAAACAGCAATTTAAGTTCCTCATCAACATCCCAAGACCTTTCTACTCTGGGAAAGGTGTTTCTGAAGCCTGTCACTGTGGAAATCTGCCTAGAGCAGCAAGACCAATGGGGATTAATACCCAATATATGTAAGCAGTGCATATAATTTAATATCAAAAAAATAATAAAAAGAAACCTGATTTAAAAATGGGAAGAATTTAATAGACGTTTTCTCAAACAGGAGGTGCAGATGACCAACAAGCACATGGAAAGATGCTCAACATTGCTAATTATCAGAACAATGCAAATCAAAACCACAGTGAGATACCGCCTCACGCCTGTCAGAATGGTTATCAACAAAAGAACACAAATGACAAATGTTGGCTAGGATGTAGAGAAATGGGAATCCTTGTACACTTTCAGTGGCAATGTAAATGTGTTCATTCACTGTGGAGAACAGTAGGGAGGTGTCCCAAAAAACTAAAAACAGAACTACCATTTGACCTAGCAATGCCACTCCTGAGGATACAACTGGGGGGGGGGGGGGACACTAATTTGAAAAGATACATGCGTCCCTATTTTCATAGCAGCACCATTATGATCACTAAGATACAGAAACCACCGCAGATGAATGGATAAAGAAATTTCATCATGTGTGTGTATACCCATATATACACACAATGGAATACTACTAAGTTATAAAAAAAAGAACCAAATTTTGCCACGTGCAGCAACATGGATAGAATTTGAGGATATTTTACAAGTGAAAGAAGCCAGAAAAAGGTAAATACTGTTGTGATATCACTTATAGTAATACATGGAATCTAAAAAATACATCATACTAGTGAATATAACAAAAAAGAAGCAGACTCACAAATATAGGGACAAAATTAGTGGTTACCAAAGAAGATGGGGGAATATAATTGTGTGGAGTGGGAAGAACTAACTGTTGGGTGTATGATAGACTCAGGTTGCCTTGTACAACATGGGAAATACAGCCAACATATTGTAATAACTGTAAATGCAAAGTAACTTTTCAAAATTGCATAAAAATAAAAAATAAAATTATTTAGGACTTGAATGATTAAGAAAAGCTCTCTGAAGAAAAATTGCACAAGTTTCAGGGATAGGAATATGGGAAAAAGTGATTAGGAAAACTGAGAGTTCTAATTTGTATAGAGAAGTACTGCAGAAAAGTTTGAAGACGACAAGAAGTTTTTGTTGATCAAGAGTGAGAAGATGTAAATAAAAGTTTCAAATTCACCTCTCAGAAAATAGGAGACATTTAAAAATTTTAAGCAGGAGAATAATGTAATAATAAGGATATGTTTCATGTGACGTTTCCTGTGAAATTCACTCAGTTATGTCAGACTCTTTGCAACTCAATGGATTATACAGTCCGTGTATACAGACTATAGAGTCCGTGGAATTCTCCAGGCCAGAATACTGGAGTGGGTAGTCTATTCCTTTTCCAGGGGATCTTCCCAACCCAGAGGTCGAGCCCAGGTCTCCTGCATTGCAGGTGGATTGTTTACTACCTGAGCCACAAAGGAAGTTCAAGAATTCTGGGGTGGGTAGCCTATCCCTTCTCCAGGGGATCTTCCCAACCCAGGAATCGAACCAAGGTCTCCTGTACTGCAGGTGGATTCTTTACCAACTGAGCTAAAAGTGATAATATCTTAGGTAAAATAAGCTAGGTATTCAACATGGAAATTAAGGAAGAAGTAAAAATCCTATGAAAACATTGCTATAAATAGTGAAAACATTGGCTCATAAGTGTTTGATGAGAACATTCATCATTACATCATTAGAATCAATTCATTATGAAACAATTATAGATAGGTAAAAAAAATGCAAGTATTAGTGGAGCTAAACACTTAAAAGTCAGTCACAACAGAGAAACTTGATTGATTTGAAGCAAAGTTTACATATGAATAAGCAATGTCTGACTCTTTGCAACCCTATGGACTGTAGCTTTCCAGTCTCCTCAGTTCATGGAATTCTCCAGACAAGAATACTGGAGTGGGTTGCCAATCCCTTCTCTAGGGTAGCTTCCTGACACAGGAATTGAACCCAGGTCTCCAGCATTGCAGGCAGATTCTTCACCATCTGAGACACCAGGGAAAATGGTGAACATATGAATATATTGGCTAAGAAAACAACAACAAAAACACATGGTGCATACCTGACCTAACTAAGGTGCAGGTACTTACAGAAAGAGTCTAATTTAGCTGCAGAAGATAGCACAGAAAGATAGCACATCATCTTCACAACTGAAATCATATGGGATTTGTTTTTAGAAAAACCATGAGAAATAGAGAAATCTTCCCTGATAACTCTGTTAGTCTGCCAGAGTACAAGCTATCTTTTATACTATCTTTCAGTCATGGACAAAGTAATAATATAATCTAAAACTTGGGCCTTTGTGCAGAGGATCCTCATGAAATAACAGTAAACAAACGTCAGTTGTGTGCCAACTTTATGTTTGCTATTCTTTATCACTGCTAATGAGAATATCACCAACAATCATATTAGAATGGTTTTCTCATCATTATATTCTACCAGAATGCTACCTTAGCATCATCTTTTCCTCCTAAACCATGGTGTTTATATACACACACACACATATATTTATCATGTAATATCACATCTCTGCAGAATTCACACACCAATTGTTCAATAGGGTGAAAATATGGCAAAATAGTATTTCTTTTATGAGAATAAATTTCATATGTTGTAAGCAAGCCTTAGATCACATACTGAATACTGACAAAGATAGGAGCAGAAAGCCACGTACAAATCATCTATGTTTTCCTACTTTTTCAGTGCCACATCTGGTGTGTAGCTTCATAATGAAAACACTATAGCTTACCTTATGGTTTCCTTTTCCTTTTTACCAGGAAAGATTTTCTGAAAATAAACTTAAGTGATCACAGTGTGGCAGTTGCTTTACTAAATGCTTTGTCTTAAAGATGACAAAGTCTCTGCCCTTATATTTTAAAGTCTAGGTAGGAGGCACGGGCAAAAGAATTAAAGAACTCCAGAAGAAGACAAAGAAGTAAAATTAAAATCAAAAAACAAAAAAACAACAACACTTGAATCTACCTAGAGTAGCCAACGAATGTTTCCCAGAAAAGTTGACTTTTGAGTCAAGTCATAAAAGATTGAGGCATCACATAATGCATAGAAAAGAGGTGCTTGTGTGTATAAAGGAAAAGAAAGCTACCTTTATTATGTTTGCTTATACATAAAATGCAGAAATTTAGTCTAAAATAATTGAAAAATATTGCATGTGAGTGTAGCTTAAGAAACCAATTTAAAGGAATACACTTATTTTTGTTACCTAAAATATTTTGAAGTTCTCTGGTGATCAGAGTTTACAGCCATATTAGTAGAGGGTTTATACATAAAGGCAGGAAGATAGATTTTAGAAATGATGGAAAGGGGAAGAAATGGTTTCCTAAAGTATGTTCGCAGAGGAAAATAGGATGCAGATACTTTGAAAGGATCATTTCTTATGACATATTTTATGATCAAAACTTAAAAAGGAATATAATAAATATTTTCTTTGCCTTAATGTAGATCAATTTCTTCATAAACGGACCAAATGTTTAATAAGCTGCTTGATCAACTGGCAGCCATCTCAATAAGGATACTCATATTTTTTTGATCCTAGTTCTTCTTCATACAGCTTAAATGCAATAGCTCATATCAACTACTGTCGTTTTATTCTGTTAAAAATTTGGAAATTATAGAATGCAGATGAAATGTAGATCTCCTTTGCTCAAGAGATCTTTCAGAATCTTGAGACAATGTGAATTTTCCCTCTTATCTATCCCTTTGTTTTAAATTTAAGAATTATTTAAAATTAAAGAGTCTGCAAGAAGATTGGAGGTACTAATATTTTATCTAAATCAAAATTCAATTTTAAATGGAATTAAATGTCTAATTTTAACACTTTATTTAATTTTTCTTTCTTACAATTAAAGTGTAAATTGATAAATGGAAAATGAAACCAATCATTTATATTGTCTACATGTTTTAAACACTTAGTAGAATAGTTCTTTTTCATAAAAAGTGAATTGACTTAACCAACAGTTCTCTCATTTCAGATGGGTTTTAGAAAGGACAAATATCCTATTGACAGAATCTTCTAATTTTAAATAGTCTTAAGCCCTTGAAACATACCTCTACAAAAGTCCCATTAACATGTATTATTTGCATGCATTATATTGCATTATATCATGCAATATTTCTATTTTCTGATATGTTAAAAAAAAAATTATTCACCAAATATTGGCTCACAATGTTAATCAAGACATCCATCCTTTTTACTTTGCAAAAGACTCTCAAAATTATGTGCTGCCCATAGCCTATTGTAATAGGGAAGAACAAATTTGACTCCATATTGGATCTATCCCTTTTACTTTAACCTTTGTACTATATTCTTTTAACTAAAAGTTAATCACTTTAGTTAATCACTAAAGTTATAATTTTTGCTTAAATTTATAACCTAAAGCTGTGATGGTGGCTTTCAGTCTGTCTGAAGCTCTGGAGAAGCTCTATACAGTCAGCAAAAACAAGACTGGGAACAAACTGTAGCTCAGATCATGAACTCCTTATTGCCAAATTCAGACTTAAATAGAAGAAAGTAGGGGAACCATGAGACCATTCAGGTATAACTGAAATCAAATCCCTTACAATTGTATAATGGAAGTGAGAAATAGATTTAAGGGACTAGATCTGATAGACAGAGTGCCTGATGAACTACGGACAGAGGTTCGTGACATTGTACAGGAGCGAGGGATCAAGACCATTCCCAAGAAAAACAAAGGTGAAAAAGCAAAATGGCTGTCTGAAGAGGCCTTACAAATAGCTGTGAAAAGAAGAGAAGCAAAAGTCAAAGGAGAAAAGGAAAGATATACCCATCTGAATGCACAGTTCCAAAGAATAGCAAGGGAGATAAGAAAGCCTTCCCAGCGGTCAATGCAAAGAAATAGAGGAAAACAACAGAATGGAAAAGACTAGAGATCTCTTCAAGAAAATTAGAGATATCAAGGGAATATTTCATGCAAAGATGGGCTCAATAAAGGACAGAAATGGTATGGACCTAACAGAAGCAGAAGATATTAAGAAGAGGTGGCAATACACAGAACTATGCAAAAAGATCTTCACAACCCAGATAATCACTATGGTGTAATCACTCACCTAGAGCCAGACATCCTGGAATGTGAAGTCAAGTGGCCTTAGGAAGCATCACTATGAACAAAGCTAGTGGAGGTAATGGAATTCCAGTTAAGCTATTTCAAATCCTAAAAGATGATACTGTGAAAGTGCTGCACTCAATATGTCAGCAAATTTGGAAAACTCAGCAGTGGCCACAGGACTAGAAAAGGTCAGTTTTCATTCCAACCCCAAAGAAAGGCAATGCCAAAGAATGCTTAAACTACCACACAATTGCACTCATTTCACACGCTAGTAAAGAAATGCTCAAAATTCTCCAAGCCAGGCTTCAGGAATATGTGAACCGTGAATTTCCAGATGTTCAAGCTGGATTTAGAAAAGGCAGAAGAACCAGAGATCAAATTATCAACATCCGTTGGGTCATCGAAAAAGCAAGACAGTTTCAGAAAAGCATCTAATTCTGTTTCATTGACTATGCCAAAGCCTTTGACTGTGTGGATCACAATAAACTCTGGAAAATTCTCAGAGATGGGATTACCAGACCATCTGACCTGCCTCTTGAGAAACCTGTATGCAGGTCAGGAAGCACCAGTGAGAACTGGACCTGATCAACAGACTGGTTCCAAATAGGAAAAGGAATACGTCAAGGCTGTATTTTGTCACCTTCTTTATTTAACTTATATGCAGAGTACATCATGAGAAATGCTGGGCTGGAGGAAACACAATCTGGAATCAAGATTGCTGGGAGAAACATCAATAACTTCAGATATGCAGATGACACCACCCTTATGTTAGAAAGTGAGGAAGAACTACAGAGCCTCTTGATGAAAGTGAAAGAGGAGAGTGAAAAAGTTGGCTTAAAGCTCAACATTCAGAAAACTAAGATCATGGCGTTCAGTCCCACCACTTCATGGAAAATACATGAAGAAACAGTGGAAACAGGGGCAGACTTTATTTTTGGAGGGCTCCAAAGTCACTGCAGATGGTTACTGCAGCCATGAAATTAAAAGACACTTATTCCTTGAAAGGAAAGTTATGATCAACCTAGATAGCATATTAAAAAAGCAGAGACATTACTTCGCCAACAAATGTCCATCTAGTCAAGGCTATAGCTTTTCTAGTAGTCATGTATGGATGTGAGAGTTGAACTATAAAGAAAACTGAGTGCTGAAGAATTGATGCTTTTGAACTGTGGTGTTGGAGAAGACTCTTAAGAGTCCCTTGGACTGCAAGGAGACCCAACCAGTCCATCCTAAAGGAAATCAGTCCTGAATGTTCATTGGAAGGTCTGATGCTGAAGTTGAAAGTCCAATACTTTGGCCACCTGATGCAAAGAACTGGCTCATTGAAAAGACCCTGATACTAGGAAAGGTTGAAGGTGGGAGGAGAAGGGGACTACAGAGAATGAGATGGTTGGATGACGTCAAAAACTCAATGGACATGAGCCTGATTAAACTCTGGGAGTTGGTGATGGACAGGGAGGCCTGGTGTGCTGCAGTCCATGGGGTCACAAAGAGTAGGACATGACTGAGCGACTGAACTGAACTGAACTGAACTATTAACTTAAAGCATACATTGTGGCCCATCTCCAGAAACCTGTCTCCCATGCCTGAATGTTAAACTAAAATATCTTTGCTTAGCTTACAGGGGATAACTTGACCAAACCCACCTATGAATGGCTACGTGAAAAAAGAAATTAACATATCTACTCGGGGACCTGGCTGGAACCAGGAAATAATTGCAGCAAATTTTTGCCTTTTAAAAAAAAAGAAAAAGAAAAACAAAGAAAACCAACTTGGTGTCCTCAGCTCTTCGTCTTTTTTTCTATACAAAGAAAGTAATATCCAGACCCAGGCAAAACAATCCACTATCTTTTGTTCTGCTGGATTTCTGTGTAAAGTTGCCACCCCTGCCCCAACAACTCATCTGTACATTCACTGACCTGTCATGCAACAAACAATATTAACTTGAATGCAGTAACACAATTCCTAACAGCAAATTCCCAACTATTATAGTATCACAAATTAATCATGATACATTTTATTTTTTGTCCTAATTATTTCTAAGGTTTTATGCCAACTTAATAAGCACAATTTTGTAGTCTGTAAATTTATAATAATTGTACATGTCTAATTAATTTATGAAAAATAAATATACATTTATTCTAAAGCAGATTTTATTAATAACATCTTTCTTCATACATCAATATCCTGTTTATGTCACTGTTTTCTAATTGTGCCCTTTTCCTCATATTTTTCTATTTTACATATATAAATTTGAAGCTATATATATTTTTTTTTCATTTGATTTTTTTTTTTCATTTGTTTTTTTTTTTTTTTTTTTTTAAATTTTTATTTTTCAGTGGGTTTTGTCATACATTGATATGAATCAGCCATAGAGTTACACGAATTCCCCATCCCGGTCTCCCATCCCACCTCCCTCTCCACCCGATTCCTCTGGATCTTCCCAGCCCAACAGGCCCGAGCACTTGACTCATGCCTCCCACCTGGGCTGGTGGTCTGTTTCACCACAGATAATATACATGCTGTTCTTTCGAAACATCCCACCCTCCCCTTCTCCCACAGAGTTCAAAAGTCTGTTCTGTACTTCTGCGTCTCTTCTTCTGCCCTGCATATAGGGCCATCGTTACCATCTTTCTAAATTCCGTATATATCTGTTAGTATACTGTAATGTTCTTTATCTTTCTGGCTCACCTCACTCTGTATAATGGGCTCCAGTTTCATCCATCTCATTAGAACTGATTCAAATGAATTCTTTTTAACGGCTGAGTAATATTCCATGGTGTATATGTACCACAGCTTCCTTATCCATTCATCTGCTGATGGGCATCTAGGTTGCTTCCATGTCCTGGCTATTATAAACAGTGCTGCGATGAACATTGGGGTGCATGTGTCTCTTTCAGATCTGGATTCCTCAGTGTGTATGCCCAGAAGTGGTATTGCTGGGTCATATGGCAGTTCTATTTCCAGTTTTTTAAGAAATCTCCACACTGTTTTCCATAATGGCTGTACTAGTTTGCATTCCCACCAACAGTGTAATGGATTAAAGATCTAAATGTAAGACCAGAAACTATAAAACTCCTAGAGGAGAACATAGGCAAAACACTCTCTGACATAAATCACAGCAAGATCTTCTATGACCCACCTCCCAGAATATTGGAAATAAAAGCAAAACTAAACAAATGGGACCTAATGAAACTTAAAAGCTTTTGCACAACAAAGGAAACTATAAGTAAGGTGAAAAGACAGCCCTCAGATTGGGACAAAATAATAGCAAATGAAGAAACAGACAAAGGATTAATCTCAAAAATATACAAGCAACTCCTGAAGCTCAATTCCAGAAAAATAAATGACCCAATCAAAAAATGGGCCAAAGAACTAAACAGACATTTCTCCAAAGAAGACATACAGATGGCTAACAAACACATGAAAAGATGCTCCACATCACTCATTATCAGAGAAATGCAAATCAAAACCACAATGAGGTACCATTACACGCCAGTCAGGATGGCTGCTATCCAAAAGTCTACAAGCAATAAATGCTGGAGAGGGTGTGGAGAAAAGGGAACCCTCTTACACTGTTGGTGGGAATGAAGCTATATATTTTTATTTAAAATTTTTGTGTGCTACATGTGTGTTTAGTCACTAAGCCATGTCCCACTATTTGCTGTCCCATGTACTGTAGCCCACCAGATTCCTCTGTCCATGTGATTTTTTTCAGGAAAGAATATGGGAGCATGTTGCCATTTCCTTCCCAGGGGATCTTCCTGACCCAGGGATCAAACCCATGTCTCTTGCATCTCCTGCACTGGCAGGCAGTCTTTACCACTGAGCCACCTGGAAAAACTCTTATAAATTATATAGATTTATAAATAACTTGTGCATGTAACACATCCAGGTTAGTCCATGTCCTGACATGGAACAACGGATCAATTCAAAACTGGGAAAGAAGTACATCAAGGCTGTATATTGCCACTCTGTTTATTTAACTTATATGCAGAATACATCATAAGAAATGCCAGGCTGGATAAAGCACAAGCTGGAATCAAGATTCCTGGGAGAAATATCAATAATCTCAGATATGCAGATAATACCATCCATATGGCAGAAAGTGAAGAGGAAGTAAAGAGCTTCTTGATGAAGGTGAAAGAGGAGAGTGAAAAAGTTGGCTTAAAGCTCAGCATTCAGAAAACTAAGATCATGACATCTGGTCCCATCACTTCATGGCAAATAGGTGGGGAAACAATGGAAACAGTGACAGATTTTATTTTCTTGGGCTCCAAGATCACTGCAGATGGTGACTGCAAACATGAAATTAAAAGATTCTTCAAAAACAAAAATAAATAAATAAATAAATAAAAGAGTCTTGCTCCTTGGAAGGAAAGCTTTGACCAACCTAGACAGCATATTAAAAAGCATAGACATCACTTTGCCAACAAAGGTACATATAGTCAAAGCTATGGTTTTTCCAGCAGTCATGTACGAATGTAAGAGTCAGACAATAAAAAAGACTGAGTGCCTCGGAGTCAATCTCTTTGAACTGTGATGCTGGAGAAGACTCTTGAGAGTCCCTTGAACTGAAAGGAGATCAAACCAGTCCATCCTAAAGGGAGTCAACCCTCAATATTCTTTGGAAGGACTGATGCTGAAGCTGAAGCTGCAATATTTTGGCCACCAGATGCAAAGAGCTGACTTGTGGCAAAATACCCTGATGCTGGCAAAGATTGAAGGCAGGAGAAGGGGGTGACAGAGGATGAGATGATTGGATGGCATCACTGACACAACACATGCGAGTTTGAGGAAACTCCAGGAGATGGTGAAGGACAGGGAAGCCCAGTGTGCTGCCATGCATGGAATCAAAAAGAATCAGATATGACTGAGTAACTGAACAACAAGAATATACAACATGTGTAATTTTATTCCTACTAAGGCGTTGCTATAAATGACAGGAAAGCCTTTATAAAAACACTTTGTTCTTCATATCACTGAAATGTTTCACATTCATTTTAGTATAAAATCTTAATTTTATTTCCATAGCTAGTGTTTACATATTTTATATGTATATGCCCATCTGTATATATGCACATATGTGTATACAAACTCCCACATACACCCCAATACTTTTGTAAAAGGTGGCTATTTGAGTCTAGTCTCTTTATAGTTTGCTTAATCTTCAAGACTATAATAGTTGGGGGATGCTCATGTTACTTTTTTAGAAAATAATTTGAATTATATAATTGGATTATATGGCAAAGAATATAACAGTCTGTTTCTACTGAGACAAAGATAAGGTTTGTGAGTATGTGTTTGTGGGTGTGTGTGCACACACACACAGTCGTGACTGACTCTGACCCATGGACTCTAGCCTGCCAGGCTCCTGTGTCCATGAAATTTTCCAGGCAGGAATACTGGAGTGGGTTGCCGTCTCCTTCTCCACAGAATTTTCCCAACCCAGGGATCAAACCCGTGTCTCTTGCATCTCCTACATTGACAGGAAGATTCTTTACCACTGCACCACCTGAGAAGCCCCATAAGGGTTGTGTGGATTATTCTGCAATTTGTTGTTAACATGAAATCACTTGAATCTTTATTTCATGAAAGGAACTATCCTAAGCATGAATAGATAAACTATCAATAAGCTTAATTATTGGTCTCTAAGCATGGTAAAAGGGACCATAATTTGCAAAGCTAGCTCACAAAATCTTTCAGTTCACACTTACTGAACATCTGTTTCATGGCAGGTGCTATAAGGTCATTAAGGAAATACATCTGAATCTTTGTGTTTATATTTTCCATGCAATGTGTCAGGTTCCACTATAAATAAAGCAATAATAAATTATTGATAGTGGAAAACATAATTACCCTATAAGCCAGTTTCTGTGTAGATATTTTAAGTATATCGATGTATCAAATTTCTGCACTACCCCCTGTTTGCTTAGACACACTTCATTGCAGAGGCAATGACTGTTCAGTATTTATCAAAAGGATTCTGCAGGGAGTAACAAAATTACCCAGATAAAATTGTATAAAAACTTCCAAACTATAATAGGTGAATTGTTCATCTACCTGGGTATGTGATTTCTTAATATTATTGGGGAAAAAGGCAAGACTGGATGGTTTTGGTACAGTCATAAATCACATTTAAAAATCACTTAATTTTTAATATGTGATAGCAAAATTATCTTTTACCCACATAATAATATGCCAGAGACAATTTTAAAATATTTGCTATCTATCTAAATACTGAAGATACAAATAAAATTTTTATTTAAAATATCAACTCTTTCTGTAATGCAGGTTTAGAAAGATAAATCATGAACTTCTAACCACTTGTGTTTATTATACATAAATAATTTTCATGCATTTTAAAATTGTGAGAAGGTAAGTCATTTGTTTAATAAAACCTGAAAATTTTTATTAAAACGGTAAAACATGCTTTGAAGACCCTCTCTCTCTCTCTTTTTCTTTTTTTAAACATGTGTTTATTTTTATTTTTTATTTTTTTTTTCCAGTGGGTTTTGTCATACATTGACATGAATCAGCCATAGAGTTACACGTATTCCCCATCCTGATCCCCCTCCCACCTCCCTCTCCACCTGACTCCTCTGGGTCCTCCCAGTGCACCAGGCCCGAGCACTTGTCTCATGCATCCCACTGGGCTGGTGATCTGTTTCACCATAGATAATATACATGCTGTTCTTTCAAAAGATCCCACCCTCACCTTCTCCCACAGAGTTCAAAAGTCTGTTCTGTACTTCTGTGTGAAGACCCTCTCTCAAGCTTTATGACTTAGGTGTTGGACAGAAGCTTCTTGAATTTTATTACTTTTATCTCTTGTAAAATAAACATGATATTTATGTATATTTAGAATTTCACAGGCCTGTAATCCACAAAAACTCAAAGTGATTGTATATCAAAGCACTTTATGTTATAGAGTGATATTTAAATGTAATTATCACATTATATAAAATAGTGACATTTTTATTTCATCCATAATATAATTATGTAAATAAAACAGCTAAAAGTAAATAGTGAGCATCATGTTTTTAAAAGCTAATCTGCTTTTGATCACAGAAGTTACTATTTATTAAGGTAATAGACTCTTGAGCTAATTGCAGGTATACCTCAGAGATATAGATTCTGTTCCCTATCAACTGCAATAAAGCAAATATAACAAATGGAATCACAGACATTTTTTTGTTTCCCCATGCATATAGAAGTTATTTTATGCTTTACTGTATTCTATTAAGTGTGCAGCAGCATTATAGCTATAAAAACAATATGTATATCTTAATTTTAAAATACTTTATTGCTAAAAATACTATCTAACTTCTTGCCTTCAACAAGTCATAATCTCTTACTTGGTGGATGGTTTGAAATGCTGTGATAATTACCAAAATGTGACATAGAGATACAAAGCAAGCAAATACTTTTGGGGAAATGGCACTAACAAGGCTTGCTTGAGGCAGAGTTGCCAAAAACCTTCAATTTGTAAAAAGCATGGTAACTGTAAACTGCAATAACGCAAAGTGGAATAAAGCAAGTTATGCCTATAAAGTATGATATTCACAACTTTTGGTCAAGTTATGAGCCACCATGGAACTGTTGATAAATATTGGGTTGGCCAAAATGTTTGAGATTTTCCATAGCATCTTACTGAAAAACCCAAACGAACTTTTTGGCCATTCCGATATATTAGATGTATTCACACTTGGCAAGATGTTATATAAGAAAATATACAAATAAATAAATAAATAAAATAAAATAAGAAAATATACATAAGGTAAATGAAACTTCATATCAATGAAAAGAACAGCTTCATAAACAATCTGTTTTTTAATATCATCCACTGAAAAACAAAGCATGAGAGTGATCTGAGCAAAAGACTCAGTAATCTGGTAATTAATTTCAATATTTTTAAAAATTTCTACAGGAAATCCCAGATTCTAAGAATTAAGAATGTGGAAAACAACGAACATTGGCTCCACAAACATATCACCTCACCTGTAATTCAGGGATCAAGGAGATGAGGACAGGACTGTCGGCCCCATGATCACACTGGCCGGGTACTTCCTGCTAGCAAAAAGCATGGCCCGCATCTAGCCACTTCTCTCATAACTAGTTTCCAAACTCAGGTCTTATGTAAGTGCATTTGACTGATGAATACAAATCACATGCATGGAATCCTAGTTACAGAGGATCTGGCGTTTACCTTTCCAGGATTTGCAATACAAGATGGCATCCCAGAAGTGGGTGGGGATAGGTGAAAACCCATCTAATCTATGGACCACAGTTCTCATCCCTGCTTATTCAGTAGAACTCACAGACTTCTTCCTATAGTTAACCTGTACAAAAACAGTAATAACATGTTCCAGCTTAAAAATACCACAACCAACCATACTTTTTATAAAACACTATCACACACTTTCTAAAAGGAGGTACCCAATTTCCCAAGCAGTGCATTCATTTCTGAATAATGTTTATGTTCCTTTGCTTCAGACAGAGTCCCCTCTTAACAATTCTTAACCTGTGGACCCAATCGTAAATTTATGTAGCACACACATAGTATACATGCTCTTGAGAGGTAGATTTTATATTACACAGTTTCTTTTCTTTCCCTCATGTATATGAATACAGACACACTAAACCTCAGAGAAGGAAAGAGCGAGGGAGACAGAAAAAGATATAAGGACAGAGAGACTAATGTGGCTATCACTTTCCTATACAGCTTGTGCCTTCATCCTTATGTCAAAAGGTTATAGTTCTTATTAATAATTTTCTTTCTCCATTAAAATTACATGTTCCTCCTCTCCTCAGATGTCTTTACTTGGTGAGATAAGAAAAACACTAATTCCTTAAAAATGTCTCAGTGGATGTTTCTGCATTATTTTTTGAAGTCTTTTACTACTTTTTATTGACTTCCCAGGTGGTGCAGTGGTTAAAAAAAAAAAAAATCCACCTCCCAATGCAGGAGACACAAGAGATGCAAATTTGATCCTTGGGTTGGAAAAATCCCCTGGAGTAGGAAATGGCAACCCACTGCAGCATTTTCCATCTTTAAGTGGTAGGAAATAACTGCTTTCTCCATGGTGGAGAAGGCTTAATAAAATTGACGTGACAGAAGGTTGTCATCTATAGCCTATAATGTTATACTAGGGACTCATCATTTTTTTTTAATTTATTCATTTTCTAATTGAAGGATAATTGCTTTACAGAATTTTGTTGTTTTCTGTCAAATCTCAGCATGAATCAACCATACGTATCCATATATATGCCCCTCCCTTTGAACCTCCTTCCCATCGCCCTCCCCATCCCACCCCTCTAGGTAGACACAGAGCCCCTGCTTGAGTTTCTTGAGACACACAGCAAATTCCCATTGGCTATCTATTTTACATATGGTAATGTAAGTTTCCATGTTACTCTTTCCATACATCTCACCCTCTCCTCCCCTCTCTCCATGTCCATAAGTCTATTTTCTAAGCCTGTTTCTCCACTGCCGCCCTGCAAATAAATTCTTCAGTACCATTTTTCTAGATTCCTTATATATGCATTAGTACACGATATTTATCTTTCTCTTTCTGACTCACTTCACTCTGTATTACAGGCTCTAGGTTCGTCCCCTCATTAGAACTGACTCAAAGGTGTTCCTTTTTATGGCTGAGTAATAGCCCATACTATATATGTACCACTACTTCTTTATCCATTCACCTGTCGATGGACATCCAGATTGCTTTCTAACTACTGTAAATAGTGCTGCAGTGAAGAATGGGATACATGTGTCTTTTTCAGTTTTGGTTTCTTTGGGGTATATGCCTAGGAGTGGGATTGCTGAGTCACATGGTGGTTTTAGTCCTAGATTTTTAAGGAATCTTCATACCGTCTTCCATAGTGGCTTTATCAGTTTACATTCCCACCAACAGTGCAAGAGTGCTCACTTTTCTCCACACCCTCTCCAGCATTTATTGTTCATAGACTTTTTGATGATGATCAATGTGAGGTGATGTTTCATTGTAGTTTTGATTAGCGTTTCTCCTTTGAACAATGTTGAGCATCTTTTCATGTGTTTCATAGCCAAATGTTTGTCTTCTTTGGAGAAATGTCTGTTTGGGTCTTTTTCCCACTTTCTGATTGGGTTGATTTTCTGGTATGGAGTTGTATGAGTTGCTTGTATATTTTGGAAATCAATCCTTTGTCAGTTGTTTCATTTGCTATTATTTTTCTTCCATTCTGAGAGTTTTCTTTTCACCTTGCTTTTAGTTTCCTTTGCTGTGCAAAAGCTTTTAAGTCCCACTTGTTTACTTTTGTTTTTATTTCCATTACTCTAGGAGGTGAGTCATAGAGGATCTTGCTTTGATTTATGTCATCGAGTGTTCTGCCTATGTTTTCCTCTAAGAGTTTTATAGGTTTTATAGGTTCTGGTCTTACATGGAGGTCTTTAATCCATTTTGAGTTTATCTTTGTGTATGGTGTTAGGAAGCATTCTAATTTCATTCTTTTGCATATAGCTGTCCAGTTTTCCCAGCACCATTTATTGAAGAGGCAGTCTTTGCCCCATTGTATATTCTTGCCTCCTTTATCAAAAACAAGGTACCCATAGGTGTGTGGGTTTATTTCTGGGCTTTCTATCTGGTTCCATTGGTCTATATTTCTATTTTTGTGCCAGTACCATACTGTCTTCATGACTGTAGCTTTGTTGTATCATCTGAAACCAGGAAGGTTGATTCCTCCAGCTCCATTCTTCTTTCTCAAGACTGCTTTGGCTATTTGGGGTCTTTTGTGTTTCCAATAGAATTGTGTAATTTTTTTTTCTAGTTCTGTGGGAAAATGCCATTGGTAATTTGATAGGGATTGCATCGAATGTGTAGATTGTGTTTGGTAGTATAGTCATTTTCACAATATTGATTCTTCCTACCCAGGAACATGGAATGTCTCTCCATCTGTTTATGTCATCTTTGATTTCCTTCATTAGTATCTTAATTTTCTGCAGTTCTTTTGTCTCTTTATGTAAGTTTATTCCTAGATATCTTATTCTTTTCTTGCAATGATGAATGGGATTGATTCCTTAATTACTCTTTCTGATTTTTCATTATTACTATATAAAAATGCAAGTGACTTCTGTATATTGATTTTGTATCCCGAGACTTTGCTAATTAGCTCTAGTAGTTTATCTTTAGGGTTTTCTATGTACAGTATCAGACTTCTCTGGTGGCTCATATGGTAAAGCGTCTATCTACAGTGTGGGAGACCTGGGTTCGATCCCCGTGTTGGGAAGATCCCCTGGAGAAGGAAATGGCAACCCACTCCAGTACTCTTACCTGGAAAATCCCATGGACAGAGGAGCCTGGTAGGCTATAGTCCATGGGGTTGCAAGGAGTCAAACACGACTGAGTGACTTCACATTCACTTTCATTCATGTATAGTATCATGTCATCTGCAAACAGTAAGAGCTTTACTTCTTCTTTTCTGATCTGGATTCCTTTTATTTCTTTTTCTTCTCTGATTATTGTAGCTAGGACTTCCAAAACTATGCTGAATAATAGTGGTGAAAGTGCACACCCTTGCCTTGTTCCTGATCTTAGGGGGAATACTTTCAGTTTTTCACCATTGAGAATAATGTTTGCTGTAGGCTTATCATATATGGCCTTTACTATGTTGAGGTAGGTTCTTTCTATGCCCATTTTTTGAAGAGCTGAATTTTGTCAAAGATTTTTTCTGCATCTATTGAGATTATCATATGGCTTTTATCTTTCAATTTGTTAATATATTGTATCACATTGATTGATTTGCATATACTGAAGAACCCTTGTATATTGGAGAACCCTTGCATCCCTTGCTGCTTTTAATATTCTTTCTTTGTGTTTAATATTTGTTAGTTTGATTAGTATGTGTCTTGGCAAGTGTCTCCTTGGGTTTATCCTGTATGGGACTCTTTGCACCTCTTGGACTTGACTGACTATTTCCATTTCCACGTTGGGGAAATTTTCAACTATAATAGCTTGAAAATTTTTCTCATACCCTTTCTTTTTCTCTGGGACCCCTGTGATTCAAATGTTGGTGCATTTAATATTGTCCCAGAGGTCTCTAAGACTATCCTCAGTTCTTTTCATTCTTTTTACTTTATTCTGCTCTTCAGAACTTATTTCCGCCATTTTATCTTCCAGCCTACTGTTTTGTTCTTCTGCTTCAGATATTCTGCTATTTATTCCTTCTAGAGTATTTTTAATTTCAATAATTGTGTTGTTTGTCTCTGTGTACTTATTCTTTAATTCTTCTAGGTATTTGTTAATTGATTTTTGCATTTTCTCCATTCTTTTTCCAAGGTTTTTGACCATCTTTACCATCATTATTCTGAATTCTTTTTCAGCTAGTTTGCCTATTTCCTCTTCATTTATTTGGACTTCTGTGTTTCTAGTTTGTTCCTTCCTTTGTGCAGTATTTCTCTGTGTTTTCATTATTTTTGTAAAACTTACTGTCTTTGTTAATCTCCTTTTCCCAAGTTTCAAGGTTGTATTCTTTCTTCCTTTTGGTTTTTGCCCTCCTAAGGTTGGTACAGTGGTTTGTGTAAGCGTCATATAGGGTGAGATTTGTGCTGAGTTTTTTTTCTGCTTGTTTGTTTTTCCTCTAATGAGCCAGGCTGAGTGAGATGGCAATCTTATCTGGTGATGATTGGGTTTGTACTTTTTATTTGTTTCTTGTTTGGATGAGGCATCATGCACAGGGTGCTACTGGTGGTTGGGTGATGCCGGGTCTTGTATTCAAGTGGTTTTCTTTGTGGGAGTTCTCACTATTTGATACTCCCTAGGGTTATTTCTCTGGTAGTCCAGGGCCTTGGAGTCAGTGCTCCCACTCCAAATGCTCAGGGCTTGATCTCTCAAGGTGGTGGAAGTATCCATGGTCTGGCATCCTGGAGCCCCTACAGAGAGGCAGTGCTGGGTGGGAGGAGATGCTGATAGCTCTGGCAATGGCTAATGCCATGTTAACTTACAATGTACTTTTCTCTGAAAGGTACCATGAAACGATGCTATAAGATGGGCAATTTCATACTCTCCCCAACCTGACAGCATCTTCCCCTCTCAGTCCTCCACACAGGAAAGTGGGATTCATCATTTTTCTCAGGTAGATTTTGCTTAGCAACCCATCAGCCTGATTAAGCTTGCTAAGGTAAAAATCTGCATTTTTAAACTTATTTGTAACATCCAACTCTAACATCATGGCCTTTTAGATCATAAGCCCACCCTTAGAAGCAATGCAGAAAGAGGCTAACTCATCCCCCAAATGGATCATTTCTCTATGTTATTACTGAGCACCATTGCTACAGTGTGAGCTCTTTCATGAGCATTCACATGAAAAAGAAATAAACTACACTGGCAAAAATTCATCCTTGTAACTCTTCTCACAAGTTCTCCAATCATGTTCTTTCTAATCCTTTGGCCAGCCGGTCAGCCCGCCAGGCTAACAATGTAGAATTATATCTTGTCTTATCCCCTTCCAGAGAGAGTGGATAATCACAACTTTAAGTTGTGTCGCTGAGTACTCCTCTTCCAGCTGCCTTTTGGGTGATAATTCTGAGAGGCACAGTACTTCTTTATCAAACACAAGCAGCTGTCAACATGTTATGAAGGAAAACAACAACAAATGGGTCAACTTGCTAACATGAACATCCCGTGAGGCACAGGTGTGGGATAAGAGAGTCAGCATTTTAGCTGAAAACTTGTTCATGCAGCTGCTCATGCTTCTAGGACTGATTTGAGTTCAGTATACTTTGTGCATGTCCTCTGATAAGGGAGAAACTTTTGCTATAGCATACAAGAGACTATCAAGTGTTCTCCCTTCCAAGATCATTATTTCACTGGGACACAACAAACTCTTGCTTTTCCAGATCTCAAACCTGAAGAAACATGGCTCATAACTATTTCTGGTATCAAAAACTATCAAGCAGATCTCAGTTGCAGATGACAAAAATGTCTCAAACTATTTTAAGGAAAATGAGCTACTTACAACGCTGTTAAAACAATGAAAGAACATGTCCTAATCTCTGCCTCATCCTAGGAATGGCTCCTAGAATAACCTGACTGAACTGTGCTGACAAGGAAAATGATTTCTTTATTAAAATCAGGAATCTGGACATCATCAAAATACTATCATAGGATTGAGCTCCAGGAACAGGGCTGAAAAGATCAGAAAGTTACTGATAGAACTGTCAGCTCTAGTTTATCAAAAGATTTCAACTAGCAAAATGAATCACACAAACTATCAACTGTTGACCGACTTAACTCACTTTAATCAAGATATTAAGTGAGTTCAGAGATATCGACAACCTCAGAAATGCAGCTACAACCACCCTAATGGCAGAAAGCAAACAGCCTCTTGCTGAAAGTGAAAGAGCAGAATGAAAATGCTGGCTTAAAACTCAACATTCAAAAAATGAAGATCATGGCATCCAGTTCCATCACTTCATGGGAAATAGATGGGGAAACAGTGGAAACAGTGGCAAACTTTATTTTGGGGGGCTCCAAAATCACTGCAGATGGTGACTGCAAACATGAAATTAAAAGATGCTTATTCCTTGGAGGAAAAGTTTTGACCAACCTAGACAGCATATTAAAAAGTAGAGACATTACTTTGCCAACAAAGGTCCATATAGTCAAAACTATGGTTTTTCCAGCAGTCATGTATGGATGTGAGAGTTGGACCATAAAGAAGCCTGAGTGTCAAGGAATTGACACCAGAAGACTCTTCAGAGTCCCTTGGACAGCAAGGAGATCAAACCAGTCCATCCTAAAATCAATCCTGAATATTCATTGGAAGAGCTGATGCTGAAGCTTCAATACTTTGGTCACCTGATGCAACGAGCTGACTCACTGGAAAAGACCCTGATCTGGGAAAGATTGAGGGCAGCAGGAAAAAAGGGTGACAGAGAATGAGATGGTTGGATGGGATCACCCACTCAAAGGACATGCTGTGTGTGCTTAGTCGCTCAGTCATGTCCAAATTTTTGTGACTCCATGGACTATAGCCTGCCAGACTCCTCTGCCCTTGGGGATTCTCCAGGCAAGAATATTGGAGTGGGTTGCCATACACTCTCTCAAGGGGATCCTCCCCACCCAGGGATCAAATCCAGGCCTCCTTTACCATCTGAGCCACCAGGGAAGCTTATGTTTGGGCAAATTCAGGGAGATGGTGAAGACAGGACAGTTTGGCATGCTGCAGTCCATTGGGTCGCAAAGAGTCGGACATGACTTAGTGACTGAATAACAACCGCCACTTAACTCAGCATCAAAATCAAGTATGTGAGTACATTTTACTGGTGGAACCTAAGTTTTAACTGGAATCTTTGCTGAAATCTTGGGAAATAGTCTTTATTTTGTTATTCTCTACACTAAAAATACCAAGAAAGTGAAGGTGAAAGTCACTCAGTTGTGTCTGACTCTTTGTGAGTCCATGGACTATACAGTCCATGGAATTCTCCAGGCCAGAATACTGGAGTAGGTAGCCTTTCCCTTCTCCATCAGATCTTCCTGATGCAGGAACCAAACCAGGGTCTCTTGCATTGCAGGCAGACTCTTTACTAGCTGAGCTATGAGGGAAGCCCAAAAAACACCAGGTGGTGGTGGTGGTTTTGTCGCTAAGTCCAACTCTTGTGACCTCATGGACTGTAGCTCACCAGACTTCTCTGTCCCTGGGATTTGCCAGGCAAGCATACTGCAGTGGGCTGCCATTTCTGTCTCCAGGGGATCTTCCTGACCCAGGAATCAAACCCAGGTCTCCTGCATTGCAGGCAGATTCTTTAGGAGGATATTGTAAAATATCTTGATAAAGACAAACTTCTGAACCTACAGCAATCAGTGGCAATCTGGAACGCAGGTGAAGACATGATCCTGTCATTCACCCAGAAGAGAGGGGCTAAGAATGGGATGATGGTGAGAGAAAATTGGTCACATATCTGTGTTCATAGCACTTCTGCATCTACGCAAATACCTTCCCATCTATATCATTGTTTTATTTTAATATATATTATCATTCATTTAGACAAGGCAATTTTTTAAGTATCTAACTTATTTTAACATATTCTAGCATTTGGGGAACATCTGCTAAAAAGAAGAGTTCTGGGATTTGGAGGGTTTCTATTCTTTACAACAGATTTGTTTTAGCCTGTGAAGGAAGATTAGAGAGTATGCATGTGTGTTAGTAAGAAAATGTTAAATTTATTAAGATTCAGTAAGAGTAGCATAAACATTAGACTAAAAATTTATTTTAAAAAACTACAAGGAAGAAAAACAGGAAAGAAAGTATTATTATGCCTCAGAAAATGAAGCAGTTGCCTGGAGCTAAGGAAAAAAATGCATCTAGACACAAGGGACAAGCTTTATGAAATAACTAACCTGAAATACAAAAATGTGCCAAAATACATATTTAGGAACACAGTAATGAAAATATTGCAGCAAATGCTATGAAAGGCTCCGAGAGTTAGGACACCCTGTATCCTTATTTCTTTTTATTTTCTAATCTCCAACTGTTAGTGCTCTGCCTGTGAAACATTTTATAGCAATTAATCATGCAACATTTTATTTCTAAGGGAGAAAAAAAGAAAAAAGGAACAAAACAGAATCATATGTCAGAATCATATGCTCCCATGATGAAAAATATCAGGGCCAGCATGTCATTAATCAGGTGATCTAAATCTTAGTCTATTTTAATTCTTAGAAATAGGGAAAGAAGAAACTAGGAGAAACTGAGAAAAAGGAATGACGAACATGGAGAGGAAGGGGAAGAGGAGGGGAAGAAGGACCAGGAGCAGAGGGAAAGGGAAAAAGGAGGTTAAAGGGGTAGAAGAAAGAAGGAAAGATAAAGATGTAGAGGAAGAAAAAGCGAAGGAGACGGTGAGATAGGGGAACTGAAGGAGATGAGAAGGAGGAAGGAGACTGGAGAATTAGGAGAAGAAACAATATTAACAATAGTTTCAACATCCATTGTTATTCCAAATTGATGTGAATTTTCAAAATCAGCTGTATTCTTCCTTTTCTTTTCAGTGACTAGATATCTCCCAGATGCAGCAAAAAAGGCTATTTCTGCTTCCTGAACTCAATTGCCTCTGAGCATGTGATTGTTGTTGTTTAGTCTCTCGGTTGTCTGACTCTTTGTGACTCCATGGCCTGTAGCCCACCAGGCTCTTCCATTCATGGGATTTCTCAGACAAGAATACTAGAGTGGGTTACCATTTCCTTCTCCAAGGGGATCTTCCTGACTCAAGCATCAAACCCATATCTCTTGCAACAGCAGGTGGATTCTTTACTGCTGATCCACTTAGGGAGGTCCAGATCATGTTTTAGTGTACACTTAAATTTTTTGTAGTTGGGAAGACTTTTTCAAAATATGGTGTGTACAGATGTGTGTATGTATGAGTCACAGAGAGACAGATTGGCTGAAATTAATAGAACATAAATCTTGCATTCTGAAATTATCTTTTGATATTTGTAAATGGAGGTTACCATTTTAAAGCTGAAAAGAATTAACTGTGCTATACCTCATACAATTGTTTATCAGTATTTATCAAGGCATTCATCAGACACTTAAAAGAGCTAAAATTTACCACTTGATTCCCATAAAAGAGATAAATTGGTTAAAGTCAGAATGAAGTAGCCTCTACTCACTAATACTAGTATAACCAGATCTTTCTGTATAATTCTCCCTTTAACAAAATATCTCACCTTTTCAGGAGACTGTCCTGTCTCACACAAATCTCACCTGTTCATTTTACTTGTGAAAATAAAAATATACTAATGTGAGAAATGAGAGTAATTCTAACTTTTAATATGTTTCTATATATAATCATCCAGACAGGCTATTATTCTAAGGAATTTGCTGGTTTATTTTGTTCTTTCTGTTTTCCCACTCTGATGAATTGAGTAAGAATAATAAAAGTAAGGCTGTTGATTCAAGACTCTGAACCTCAGAACTGGCTGTCAATCATGCAGTGAATCTGGTCTTTATCTAATCATTATCATTCAAATTTCAGATGTATAATATATTATACATAAAGAAAGCCAATGATTACTATGATTATTTTAAATGACAATTAAAACATTGCATTTTGATTCTGTGTAGATATGAAAATGTCTTAAATTGAATGTTCATCGAAGCAGTTAAAGCTAAAATGATCCTGAGAATATGAGAATATAACCTCATATTCTGTTCCTTTTACCTGCAAGAGAGAGAAACAGTTGAAAATTGAGACCACTTGATATATAAATTTTGACACTAATTTTTTTTTTCCTGTAAAATAAAATATATTTCTGACATGGAATTGTTTCTTTGCTCTCTTTTAGATATGTTTAAAAAAGAAGTTTTTAAAAAAGAAGCTCTTAAAAGTTCTTAAAAAAGAAGCTAGTGATTTATTTTGCTCCCACATAAATATGGGTTCAGAGGATCGTCATCTAAGGCTTGTGTGTACAAGGACCACAATATTTCCAGCTCACTGCTCCATCATTCCTGGCATTATCTCTCATCCTCATGGTTTAGGGAAGCACCTGCATATAGAAGGGAGTAAAATAAAGAAGAAAGAATAAAAGGAGTAGATGCTTCCTCTGCTTTTTTTTTGTTGTTTTTTTCCCTTTCTTTAAGGTTTCTGGAAACTGTCATGAGACACTTCCGGTTACGTTACATTAGCCAAAATTCTGCCATACACTGACACTCAATTGGAAAGGAATGTGAGAAATGTGGTCACCACTCAGGATAGCCATGCGCCTAGCAGCTACATCACACTGGAAGAGGAAGAGCATATTAAAGACATCTACATTTCTTTGTCATGTTTTCTCTTCATTTTCTTTTCCTTCTAGAGTAACATTCCTTTTATTTCCTCATTTCCCAAAGGTGATCTTTAACTTTCTAATCCCAGAGTCTCTGCTAACAGAAGAAATAGGAAAAGCCCTTGGCATTTTATGAAACTCTTAAAGATTAGCATTTTATGTGGTAGATTTTTAAAGTGATGATATTGTCTATAATTTTCCTGAGTATATAATTATTTTTTATTAGTTGTAAGAATAAACTCAAATTCAACTTTTGTAAAATGACTAAAATTTTGTTGCCTTTTCATATGTAATCTTAGCACATAATCTTATATATAACAATGCAATTTATTACTAAAGCACTTTGGTGACATGAGGTTTTATTTGGTATACGGTATTGCTCAAAACTACTCTTTCCTATCTTGGTAAGGTATTATTACTTTCCTGTTGCACAAACATCAAACTTGTTTAGGTGAATTGCTTCATGAAAAAAATGTTATTGGAAGTGACGTGTCACTTCTGAGTAGGAACCTTAGAAATTAGCACATGATTCACCTGTTCTCTTTTTATTCTGCATGATCACCAGTATTGCCAGATAGGGGTGGATCTGCATGGATCCTGAGCAAAGACAATGTGGAACAGAACTGCATTTGACCTGGGAGCATAAAGGACAGTTGTTTTTTTTGTTTTGTTTTGTTTTTTGTTTTTTTACTGTATCGTCATCTTGCCTATCTTAACTTTAAAAATCATTATTTATAAATTTCAGGATTTCTCAAACCCGCTCATCTTGCCAACCAACTGAAACCTCGCTTTTCATTGAAAACCTTGAATTCAATTCAACTTTGAATTCAAAATGCTTTCTACAACACAGGATAAAATCTATACCTTAAAAAAAAGATTAAACTTGTTTGAAGCTCAAAACTCTTGTAAGAGCTCTCTCTTCTGCCCAAAAGTCAGTTTCCTTGACTTAAATATGTCAGTTCTTCCCTGTAACTTAGGTCTCATCGCAAATGTACTTGGCCAATGTCTCTAAAAAGAATACCCCTGCTATCTGAAATCTCAATCCCATAACTATTTGCTTCATGTCACCAACCAACAACATTCTGTTTAATTTGTGGTTTGGTTATTTTATGTCTCTTCTCACTAGTCTCTAAGCAGAGGAAAAATGGCATTTATTTCCTGGAACGAAGTGGATAAGTCATAAATGCTGAGTAAATGGTTAAGATGAGATACAACACAATTTTCATGAGATGAATCTGACGAGAAACTTCTACTCTTAATTCAAAAGAAAAATAATGGATATCAAAGTAATTTCTTGCTTTTCAGAGGAAAACTTTAAAAAGATCATCACTTGGATAAATCTATCATCATTTTCTCCAACTATATCATCATCCATAAATGTTCAGATGCAGATTAAAGTAGATGATAATTCCACCATTCTATAGCAATTGAAAATTCATGTTTATGGTGCACTTGGAACTCTGAAATGCTGAGGAACATTATCAGTTAGAGAGAACTGTGATCAAATTCAGTAGTAAAAATTCATTTGAGCTAAACGTTCATTGTTCTGGCTAATGGAGGCAGTTTAGACAGATATATCAACTAGGGAATCCTCATTTACTCTCAGAATCCTGAGATTCTACATTCAGTCTCTAAGTATCCAATTAAAAATATCCTCTCCTCTTTTCAATGTATAATGAAAGGGGAGGATTTAAATTCAGCTGACCACAGGCAGGCTGGTTCTCAAAGAGCACCCTCTTGGTTGAGCCAAAAAATGACAATTTAAACCACAGTTTGTTTAATAATGGGGCCTCTGTGATTTATGGAAATGATTTTAAAGAAAATCTTGTTTCTCTTAGAGGGTCCACATAAAACCATTTTTGATCATACAAAGTTTTATATAATGGGAAAATTTATTTTGCAAAATTATATACAGCATTCTAGAGAGGATGCTTGTGTATAACCTTTTTTATTCACTGAGAATAACATGATTTTTACATAATTAGCAGCTATAAATGTTAACTGATTCACTAATGCTGACTTTTTCAGTTCTGTCACTAACTTTCTACCAGCAATATTTCTCTTTCATCAGCTAAACTAACTGAATCCAACAAAATACACGCAAGACTTTAACCGTTAAAACTACAAAACATGTCACATGTTCTATAGAGGTGATAAAACTTCAGTCAAAATCTCAACAGGCTTTTTGTTGGTAAACAGTAGTTATCTAATTTAACCTATGTATGGAAAAGGGAAAGGTCCTAAAACAGGAAAAGTAACCTTTCAAAGATTAAGAAGGTTGTAGAATTGCCCTTATCAGATTTCAATACTGATTACAAAGTTATACTCATCATGACACTGTGGCATTGGCATAACATTAGACAAGACAACAATGGAACAGAAAATCCAGAAATAACATTCCTACTTATAGTGTTCATTATTTTTCAAACAAAGCCCCAAACAAATTCAATGAAAGGAAATAAACTATATTTTCAACAGATGATGTGACACACCAGAATAAATTTGCAGGGAAAAAAGTGAACTTCAGCCATACCTCTACCATACAATAATTATCTCACAATGGACTGTAGACACAGGAAGTAAAGCTAAAGCTGCAGGGCTTCTAAGAAAAACATATCTGAGGACTTGGGTTTAGCAAAGGTAACTTAGAGGAGATGTGAAATGTACTAACTGTTAAAAGTAACTGATAAACAGGACTTCATCAAAATTAAACACTTTAGCTCATGAAAAGACAATAGATAAGAAATAAAAAGGAAAGATCAGACAGGAAGATATTTTGGTACAGATACTTAACGAATGGTATCGAGAATATATAACATAGTTTAACAAATTAGAAGTAATTAAAAGACAATTGGCTAACAAAAATTGAGTAAGGGAGAGAAGATTATAAACTTAGAAGATATATGAATGAGCAATAAACATTTCCAGGTCTTTTATTGTAGAGAAATTAAGACCTATATCCACAAAAGATATATTCACAATGTCCATAACAACATGAACTTAACACTGAAAATTAACAGAAATAACTCAATAATATAGCAAGATAAATAACCAACTATCCTCAACATCAGGACGAATAAACATACTATACAACATTCTTGCAATGATATAGTATTTTTAAAAGAATAAAATACTAGCATGTAGAACAACATGGATGAATCTCAAATACATTATATTGAGTGAAAGAAGTCAAATACACTGCCCCAAAAACAAAAGCTACCTTGGGACTCCATTACATGAATGTCAATAGCAAGTGAAATTAACTTACAGTGATAAAAATAAAAAGCTGGAGATGGGTGGGGAGAAAAGATAGTTAGGGAGTTTGGGGCTGACATACACCTACTGCCATATTTTAAATGGATAACAAACAAGGACCTACTGTATAAGGCAGAGAGCTCTGCTCAGTATCATGTAACAACCTAAATGGGGAAAGATTTTGAAAAAGAATAGATACATATATCCCACAAGGGCTTCCCTTGTGGCTCAGAAGGTAAAGGCATCTGCCTACACTGCAGGAGACCGGGGTTTGATCCCTGGGTCAGGAAGATCCTCTGGAGAAGGCAATGGCACCCCGCTCCAGTATTCCTTCCTGGAAAATCCCATGGGTGGAAGATCCTGGTAGGCTACAGTCCATGGGGTCGCAAAGAGTCAGACATGACTGAGTGACTTCACTGCACTTCAGATACATACACAACTAAATCACTTTGCTGTACACCCAAAGAACATTGTTAATCAGCTACACTCCAATACAAAATAAAAAATTAAAAGCAAAGAGCTATTTCTAGTATGCATTGGAATTGACTGAATGGAGGCATACAAACTTTCTGGAATGACAGAAATCTTTCCTAGTTTTACTGAGTTGTTGGTTACTTGGTACATTTTTGTGTCTGTATAATCAGGTTTAAGGGACCTCTAGTTCTGCATAAGGAGAAGGCAATGGCACCCCACTCCAGTACTCTTGCCTGGAAAATCCCATGGATGGAGGAGCCTGGGGGGCTGCAGTCCATGGGGTCGCTAAGAGTCAGACACGACTGAGCAACTTCACTTTCACTTTTCACTTTCATGCACTGGAGAAGGAAATGACATCCCACTCCAGTGTTCTTGCCTGGAGAATCCCAGGGACGGGGGAGCCTGGTGGGCTGCCGTCTATGGGATCACACAGAATCAGGCATGACTGACGCGACTTAGCAGCAGCAGCAGTTCCGCATAAGGAGCTTGGAAATCACCACTCTGATTTTTTAACTGAACACACTGAAAAAAACAACCCATCTTAAATCCGTAAGAGAAGTGAGGTCACAGCACAGACACTGCTGCAGACTTGATACATGCTGGGAGTGTGCTGACTGCCCCACTGACTATTCCCTGCCTCTTGCCCCCTCCTAGGGCGTTCCCATGTTCACTGAGACACAGCAGTATTGAAAGTAGGCCGATTAGCAACCCTCCAGTGGTCTGGAAGTGTTCGAGCAGAAGGGAGTATTGCATATCTCTCACTCCAAATCAAAACTTAGTGAGGAAGGCCGGTCAAAAGCTAAGATCGGCTGAAAGGTAGGCCTCTCACACCAAACAGTTAGCAATGCTGTGAATGAAAAGGAGAAGCTCCTGAAGGAAATTAAAAGTGCTCCTCTGGAGAACACCCAAATGGTAAGGAAGTGAAACAGCTTTACTGCTGATAACCAACATTTTAGTGGTCTGTAGAGACAGTCCAACTAGCTACAGCATTCCTTTAACCCATAGGCTATCCAGAGGAGGGCCCTAACTCTCTCTTTTTCTATGAAGTCTGAGAGAGGTGATGAAACAGCGGAAGTTTAAAGCTAGCAGAGGCTGGTTCATGTGTTTTAAGGAAGAAGCCATTTCCATAACATGAATTTTGAAAGTGTTCAACTGTGGGTAAAAATCCATTAATATTAAACAACATTGTGTGCTACAGAGAAATCCTTCCTAAAGAGTCAATCAATATGGAAAACTTCACTCTCGTCTTATTTTAAGACACTGCCACAGCCACTCCAACATTCAGCAACCAACACCCTGATCAGTCAGCAGCCTTCAGGCTTGAGTCAAGACCCTCCACCAGCAAAGATATTATAACTGGTGTAACTTTGAACGTTCAGTTGTGATGGTCAGCAATTTTAGCAATCAAATATTTTTAAATTAAGATATGTACACATTTTTAGGCAGAAAATACTGCACAGTTCATAGACTACAGTGTAGTTTGATTTTTTAATTGATCTGTTTGTTTTTGACTGTGCTGCACGTGGGCTTTCTCTGACTGCGGGGAGCGGGGCTCCTCTCTGTCTGTGGCGCTCAGGGCCCTCAGTCCCGGGGCTTCTCTTCTTGCAGAGCACTGGCTGTAGGACTCGGGGCCTCAGCAGCTGCAGCTCCTGGACTCCAGAGCACAGGCTCAATTGTGGTGCATGGGCTCAGCTGTTCCAGGCACCTGGGATCTTCCCGGATTCGGGATTTCACCCTCCCGTGTCTCCTGTATTGGCAGCTGGATTCTTTACTGCTGAGCCACCAGGAAAGCCTGTGCTTCTATTATACTGTCAAAATGGTCTAACAGTATGTCTGTGTTCCTTGCTTTATATCACCTAACAACTGCGAAAAGCAGATGAGAAGGAAGATAATGACTTGAGAAAGGTAGCCCGGAAATTCAAGTTTGACATCAATAGCGAACAGATCACCCTTAGGCACATTTTCCATCCTCTTCCCTATTTCCTGCTTACCTCCCTTCTTTCTGTTCACCCTGCTTTGCTCCATGCCTGCAATGCAGCAGACCAGGGTTCGATTCCTGGATTGGGAAGATCCTCTGGAGAAGGAAATGGCAACCTACTCCAGTATTCTTGCCTGGAGAATTCCGTGGACAGAGGAGCCTGGCAGGGTTGCAAAAGTCAGACACAACTTAGCGACTAAACAACCACCACTTTGCTCCATGGGCATCTTACCAGAAATGCACAGGTTGGAAAAAGAGAAAGAATGATACAGTAAAGAAACAAAGTTCAAGAAAACCAAAACAGACTTATCCTTTCCAATAGGCAGACTTTCTGGATTCAGAATTATTCCCCATTCTGCCGTGAGGCCACAGAGGGACGCTCAGCAGGAGGACTCCAGACAAGGCCGCCCCCACCGGGTGCCTGCTTACGGGCAGCTGCTGTTGTTCAGCGCTCAGCTGTACTTGCTGCAAATCCCATGTGTTTAAGTAAACACCATGTAGATTAAAGACTGTTAATGTGAACCAAAGATGATTATTTTTTGTAACAGCTAAGTGAAACTATTTAGCAACGTAAGATAAATATATGTCATTTAAAATGGTTTCCAAAATAGTCACAAGCCAGACCACAGGAAAAAATTGGGGCAAGACGGAGAGATTAATTATAAAAATCTCAATCTATTCTGCACTCCAATAGCTTCACTTAAAAAATTAAAACTGCAAACTGCAGTTTAAGCAAAAACATCCTCTTTGGAATTCTAGTCAGTGAACTCAAACCAAAGAAAAATGTTTTGTCCCACATCAAGTGATCAGCCAGTGTATGATTCCCGAGAGTTGCTGTAACAAAGTACCACAAACCAGGTGGGAAGACAAAAGTTTTTTTAAATGTATTCTGTTTTTTTCTTTTTCTCCCCCTCCCCCCAGCCCCAGAGGCTATTAGTCCGAAACGAGATGTCAGGATGTTTGGTTCCTTTGTGGAGGTGCTCAGGGAGAATCTGCACCATGCTTCTGTCCTAGCCTCTGCAGGCTGCTGGCAATCCGAGTTGTCCTTCATTTGTATCCTCCAAAATCTGTTCCATCTTAACGGGTTTCCTTCCCCTCCTGTCTCTCACTTCTGGCCTCACTTCTTCTTAAAAGGGTATTAGTCATAACCGAGTACGACCCCATCTTAATGAGATTCCATCTTCAAAAACCCTGTTTCCACATAAGGTCACATTCACATGTTATGAATGGATGTGAATTTTTGAGGGAGATATTTCAACCCAGTACAGTTAAAATTCACATTTATACTTCCATGTTTTAAGAGAGTTAATGCTTAAAGTATGCTTCTCTAACTTTTATCATGATCATTACATTATTTTTCAGTTAATCATATAACCACATATCCCAATTGCATTACCTAAAAAAAGTGAATGTTTTAGATCAGAAACACATAAAATATATGGGACTATAATTGTCCTTACATGGGAGAGATAGGGTAAGTTATATAATTTTTGTTACGTATCTAACCTTCCACCTCAACAAGAAAAAGAACAGAAAATAAAACCTAAGAAACAAAGAATATGGAAGAAATAAAAGATAAAAGCAAACAAATACAAATACTAAAAATGTAAAAAAGGCAACTAAACAACCAAAAGACAAAATTGGTTGTTTGCAAAGGCGGGAGAGGGTGTGGAGAAAAGGGAATTTGCCTACACTGTTGGTGGGAATGTTAAGTGGTACAGTGAAAACAGTACGGAGATTTTTTAGCTTAAAAAACTGAAGATAGAGTTGCTAAATGATCCAGCAATCCCACTCAAAGGCATATATTAGGAGAAAACACTAATTCAAAAAGATACATGCACCCCAGTGTTTATAACAGCACTGTTTATAATAGCCAAGACGTGGAAGCAACTCAAATATTTATCAACACATGAATGGATAAAGCAGATGTGGCATACACACAGAATGGAATAGTATTCAGCCATAAAAAGAATGAAATAATGACATTTGCAGCAATATGAATGGACCTAGAAATACTGAGTTAAGTCAGAAAGACAAAGGTCATATGTCACTCAAATATGAAATCTAAAATATTATTTTCTTTATTTTATCCATTTATTATTGTTATTCTTCTTACTATTACTACTACTGTTATCTCATGTGCCAATGTAAACAGAGACAAAAAAAAAGCAGAAAACAATTATAGTTCCTGAACCTAAGAAATGAAAACAGACAGTGACAAATAATGATGACAGCAACGTCAACACACTGCAAGATGCTGACACTAGTACAATGAACACTGACATTTTTCTCATTCTGTTGGTCACTTTTTTTTTTCAACTTGAAAGACACAAACAGACTCACGAACTGAAATCAAAAGGGAAAGGGGTTGTGGGATAAATTAGGAGTTCGGAATTAGCAGAGACAGACTACTATATATAAAGTAAACAAGGCCATAATGCATATTACAGGGAACTATATTCAATATCTTGTAATAAACCATAATGGAAAAGAATATGAAAAATTATTTTCTTGCATATTATTTTCATATTCAGTTTTATATATATATATATAATTGAATCATTTCACTTTATATCAGAAACTAACACACTATAAATCAATTATGTTTCAATAATTTTTTTTTAATTTAAGCTGGTTCTTTGAAAAGATTAATAAAATCTCTAAATGTTTAGCAAGACAAAAAGAAAATGCAACTTTAGTATCAGTGACATAAAAGAGTATAGTACACCTCATTACAGATTTAGTGACAACATCAAAAAGATAATATAAAATATGATAAATACCTTTCAGACAATAAACTTGAAAATTTATATAAAGTGGATGTTTCTCAAAAATAATATCCTCACCTTACAGGAGCTGACAGAGGAAGCTAAGTCAGATTAATTTGGTGTCTGTTTTAAAAATTGAATATTATTAAAATCTATTGACCCAAAGAAGCCCCCTGGCAGAGATGAATTCACCAATACAGTCTTCCAAATACTATTTATGGGGGAAAAAAGTAAGCTGACACAAACACTTCCAGAGAATAGAAAAAGAGATGGCACTTAATATGTTTTATGAGAAAAGCATAAACTTAAAACCAAATCTACATAAGAATATCATCAGAGCGCATTATTGAAAAGCAATCTCTTTTTGGACTATATGTGGAAATGTCCTAAGTACAAAATGAAATCATCAATACAAAAAATTGCATCATGACCAGGTGACATTTTTTTAATAATTAAAATATTAATTTTACTTTAAAAAACTAACAATTCTCCATTAACAGATAAAAGAAAATTCCTGTGATTGGATAGGTAAAGGAAAGCAAAGTAAAAAGTAAAATAGAACAAAATAAAACTAAACCTCCCAGCATCCTAGGACACAAGAGAACATTCTTAACTTGATAAAGACTTCTACGACATAAAAGGAATGAGAAACAAAACTACCGCAAACGTCATTGCTAACAATAAAATATTAAAAATTTCCTCTAGTTTGATAAAAAGCATCACTATTGCCTCTTTACTCACCATTATTCTGAAGTTTGCAGCCAGCATAATGAGATTACAAAATTTAAGAAGCATATAAGTATTCAAAGAAAGGAAATAAAATAGCCATTAACTTCACATAATTGCATACATAGATAAAACTAAGAAACTAGAGATATGCTTTTATAATTAATGCATAAATTTTCTGTAGTCCGTAAGTACTTGTATGAATATATACATGTAACATCATATATATAGCAAAATATAGAATGAAATTTTCATATTATTCACAATACTATCAAAAAATCATAAAAGAGAAATAGTTTGGGCTGAATATGAGGAAAGATGTGTAGTACCATAGTATTGAAAAATTGTAATGTATTTTTGAGAAAAATTTTAAGAGACAATGGTAAGGTACATCTTTAATTTATCACAGAATAATATTAAATACTATTATATCACTTCACAAAGAATTCCATTTTTCCTACCACTGACCTTTATGTATCAAATTTAAGTGTCTGTGCTGGCGCTAAAATTTTTCAACCTTCAATTTTGAAAATATCTTCATTTCACCCTTATTTTTATAGAATATTTTAATTAGTATGAATTTCTAGGTTGACTTTTTTTCTTTCTGCCCTTCAAGGTTTAGCTTCACTTTATTTCAGCCTTCATAATTAGTCATCTTTTGCTTTTATTGTTTGCCTGAATGTAATGTGTCTTTTTATCTTTGGCTAATTTTTAAGATTTTTTTTTACCTTATCTTTGATTTTCAAAAATTTGATTATGATGAGTTTAGTGCGGTGTGTGCATGTGTGTTTAATCTTGCTTGGGGTTAGCTGTGGGTTGATATCTTTAACTAATTCTGAAAATTTTTCAGTCACTATCTGTTCAACATTTTCTTCTCCCCGTCCCTACTTTTTCTCATTTCTGAGACTCTAATTACAAATATGTTAGTATGTTTAAGATTATCTCATAGATATTGGACAGTTCTGCTCAGTTTTCTTTTAAAATCCCCCCCCCCTTTTTTTTCCTCTTTGAAAAAAGAGGAAAGTAGTGATTTGTTTTATAAACAAACTAAACAGGTAGTTTGTTTTATCCCTTTTACTGTGTAGCATTTATTAAGTCCACAGAATGTATTTCTTATTTCTGATGCTGCATATGTCTGTTCTGCCATTTCTTTTTATTCTCTTATACTTCACATTTTTCTGTTGAAATTTCCCATTTACTTACTTATGCATTTTGCCACCTTTCTCCTAAATCATTCACTATATTAACCATAGTTATTTTAAAGTCCTTTTCTTGTAGAACTAATATCTAAAACATCCACAGAATTACTTCTAGTGACGGTTTTCCCTCTGTCTTCTGATTCACATGCTCTTGTTTTATTGCATATCTCATAAATACTGTCATATATTGAACTTGTGTGTCAAAGAAAAATAAAGATTAAAATCAGTGATATTTAACCCAAGATAAAGGACATGTTTTTCCCACTATTAGGCTGCTTCAAGGGTGAAGAATCAATATAACATATGTTTCAGCTGGTTCTGGGATCAACTTCATCACTGGCTTCTCAATATTTTGATTTTGAGATCAGAATATTTCCTTCAGTTTGGCGTGCTATCTGAGCACTGGCCAAATTTCCAGTGACTCTCTTTGATTTCCAGTTCAGTCGCTAATTTTCTGAATTGTAGGAGATCCCTCTCTGCTTTATAGTCTAGTTTTTTACTTTTTAGGTAACTGGGGACTTCTCCTTCCTTTCCAGCCCTGCCCCTAGTTTTTCATCTTTGAGATATCTTTCTCCACCTTGGCCTACCGTGGGTTCTGATTGTAACTATATAAAAGTCTTCCCTTCTGGCTCAGATGGTAAAGAACATTCCTGCAATGCAGAAAGCCAGGGTTCAATTCCTCAGTGGGGAAGATCCCCCAAAGAGAGACTCGATATCCACTCCTGCATTCTTGCCTAGAGAATACCATGGACAGAGGAGCCTAGCAGGCAACAGTCTGTGGGGTCACAAAGAGTTCGACAAAACTTAGCAACTAACTCTTTCACTTTCAAATATCTGTTGTTCACTTTGGAGATTTCTCTCAGCTACCCTGACCTTCTCCCAGCAAAAAGCACCTGTCTGCATTTGATGAAACCCTTGCGTACCTCCAGGGAATTCTTCACAGCATTTCTCCATGGCTCCCAGTCTTCAGCACCTCAGTGAAAGTTCTGTACATCTTGAAAGACTTTCTCAGCAGTTTTACCCTGAATCCATTTTCAGCTCACTGCTTCCACGAACTCGGTGATCTTGTGTAGGTGTAATACATTCTTCCAGTTCTCTTGCATGTTCCAAGTCTGCTGTGTGCCTGGTGAATTTCCGTGGCTCTGAGTGCTCCCACAGCTATCCTGTCCTCCCAGGGCATTTAATCTATGCCATCATGAGCTCAGGTTAGGCCTGGTAACAGCTGGAGGGTGAGCACAAATTGCGATCCCTTAAGAGGCTACGGAGTCATGTCAGGACCTATGCAGCCATTATAATTTTTTAAAGTTTCTCCTGGTTTCTGCTCACACGATCCTATCACAGGGTCACTCTCTTCTCACTACACGTACAAGGAAGCAGCTGTGGCTCCTTCTCCGCTCCTGGAAGGGGCTCCTTACCTGGAATATTTAGGCTTGTATTCATCCTAAATTCTCTGTTGGATTTAAAAGTAAAACTATGATTTTGTAGCTTATATGGTTCTCGTTGGGCCAGAACCTTTTTTTTTTTTTAATATGATACAAAAGAAAACCCCAACTATAAAATATTGGTAAGTGTAACTTCATTAAAATTAAACACTTCTACTTATCAGAAGATTCCAGTAAGAAGTTAAAAAAGCAATTCATGAGTAGGGGAAGATATTTTAATACATACAGCTAAAAAATAAATTTAAAAAAACTTCTATGCAAAATATGGAAAGAGCTCCCACAAAAGCAATACATAAAATACAGATATCCAACAAAAACAAAACACCAAAATTTCAAAAACTAGTCAAAATATTTGAAAAAGGGGTTTCATAAAAGAGGATATTCAAGTGGTCAATAAAAATTTCACTACATTGTATCATTCGTCAGGAGAAGGCAAGTTAAAGCAACAATTCAATGTCACTTCCTACCCATCAGGGTGGAAAAGTTAAAGAGCCTAAAATTTTGAAATATTGGCTAGGATGTGGAACAAACTGGAGTTTTATGCACTGTTATTGAGGAAAAACCATTATGGAATAGTTTTCCAGAATCGGCTAAAGCTCAATATATGTGCGCCCTATGGATTGACCTTCCCAATCTAAAGTATATAACCAACAGAATTCGGTATACACACATTCACCAAACTACATGTACAAGAATATTTTTAGTAGCCCTGTTTTTAATAGCTCAAGATGGAAGCAACCCAAATATTCTTGAAGAGTATATATTATAAGTAAATTGTGGGGAAATCATACAAATGGAACAATGTATAGCCATGAGAATGAAGTCTCACCACACACAACATGGGTATAATCGATAGTCACATTAAGTGAACAGAGTCAGACATAAAACTTTTGATTTTTACAAAGTGCAATTACCAGGCAAGGAAAACATAGGATGATAGAAGTCATAGAAGTTTTTCACAGTTATTTATTGGATTGGGTGAGGTATATTCATGAGAGTTTCTTGGTCTGTTCTAATACTCAATTTCATAATGTGGAGATCAAGTATTCATTTGTGTAAGCCACACACTTAAAATCTGAGCACTTTATGTATGTTACACTTTTATGTTTGAAAAGTGGCAGAGCTAAACCTCAAGTGCCTAAAGTCTTAGTCAACATAACTACAATCTTACCACTTCTGCTACTTCAAGTTAACAATTATCAAGGGGGTTGTATTTTCTTTTTTCATATAATAAATATGCACTGTGACATCAAAAAGTCAATCTTCCTCTACTTGAATACTGTGATTTAATTATTTAAAAAACAAAAACTCACATCACCACAGATGGGCAGATGCCTCAAGGCAAAAGCCAGCTTTCTCCTTTCTAAACTCTTCTGGTTCACATTTATCACTATTTCCGACCTCTGATGTTTCGATCATACCTCCTACTGGTTCAGTTATGCATTTAAAATGATATTTTAAATATATTACCCAGAATTGTTAGGTATTCTATTCAAGAATGGTTTATCCAAACATCAAGTATGTCAGACTGCCTATGTTGAATCCTATTGACTATTTTGAACAAAGTATTTCAGATTTTTTGTTTTCTCCAGTTCACAGAGTATACATTCTCTACCTTTTAACCCTACCTGGTTTATAACTTCTGATTATAAATGCATTTTCAATGAGAACTGCATTGCTTTCTATAAGCACTTCCTGAGCCCTGGGTTGTGCAGGCCAGATTTCAAGTTGCTTCTCCCAGAGCCCTGTGGGTTTCAACTGTTCTGCACCAATTTAATGGGAATTTCTTGACTCAGCTTTCCAGAGCAATGGGGGTTAATTTATACCAGGCCCCATAGCAACGAGTCAGGCATGCTGTTCAGATATCTCCTTGATGAGTCTTCGCCCTTTCATATCCCTTCTTAGATGGTGACTACATGCAGCTTCCAGATTCCCGTGGATGCAGTTGCCCAGGTTCTTGTCCCTGGATGGGAGAGTCAATGAATCCTGACCTACTCAGGGTTATACCTGTTGCCCACATTGTACAAGTTTGACCATTAAACTTGTATTCCTCATCTCTGTTTGAACATTAAAACCCCAACCTCAAAGAAGTTTGATTCGTATAGCCTTCTGTTTCCTGCTTTGGCACACATTGATCCAATTATCTTCTAGTTACCATTCAGTTATAGAAATTGTTCATTCATTTCCTTATTTAAAAAACTAACTGTATAGTTTAAAACTGTTATATCTATCTTGTGTGCATATAATGATGTGTGTGTATATTTTCAGTGAGTGGGCTTGTGTTTACACATTACCTAGCTTACCATATTAACCAAAACTTTGTTGTATTTGCAACTTGAAATATAGATAGATAGAAATATACACAGAGATATATATTTATTTTTTAAAAGCAACTTAACTGAATTTCAGGAGTCTTCTTTATTTGTGTGCATTACATCGCTTCAGTTGTGTCTGACTCTTTGCGACCCTATGGACAGTAGACACCAGGCTTCTCTGTCTATGGAATTCTCTAAGCAAGAATACTGGAGTGGGTTGCCCTGTCCTCCTCCAGGGGATCTTCCCAACCCAGGGAATGAACCCACGTCTCTTACATCTTCTGCATTGGCAGATGGGCTCTTAACCACTTCTGTGACACCTGGTATGCAAATATACTGTTTCTATTCAAGCATTTCATTTCACTAGTTTTAAATTTAAAGCAAAATTTCAGAAGAGTTCCAAGACTGTTAGGCTATTCATGTTTGTTACATACTTCATATTAATTGCAGGACATATTTTAAAAATTCTGTTTACTTGGAAACACACACTGATGAGTAATTGTTTGCAATTGGCAGGAATATATATTTTTTAAAAAATTCATAAGTGCACACATTGAGTGTGATGAACAGGTTTTTATTCAAAATCCTTTATTTTCCTAATCAGTTTTTATGAAACAGAAACCACATACTCTGCAGCCAGCAGACAAACACAGCTAATGATCTGGTGACTTCTGTTATAAAAATTCAACCTTTGCCTCTAGCCTCCCTCTGGCCTTCCTTCATGTGAGCAGACATCTCCACCCTGTGATCACTCAACAAAAGACACCACAGCGCATCCCACCTTACCTTTTATGCAGGGCAATGCGTATGTGAGTGTCTGCATACCCATGATCTTCTCCCTCTTACATTAAATTTAACATGGTAACTTACCTTGTGGCATTCTGTTTGTCACTGCTCATTGTACCCTGTAAAAATCAAAAATTTAGCCAGCATCTGATACTGTATCACATGAAGTGTTAAGCTATTTGGGTGCTTCATCCTGTTTCATTTGAAATTTCACAGTCCCTCAAGGTGACATTTCATATGTCAGGATCAGTAGTTCTTTAAGCTTAAAACTGTGAGCAGTGTTACCTTTCCTCAGATCAAGAAGAGGCTGCTCTAATCTTTGTACATCCTGGAATGTGTATTTCCAGTGTTTTCTAAATCCTTTGAGCAAAACATTTTCCAAATGATTTGCAGAATGCATTCATGTTAGAAGTTGCTCCTCCAATTTCTGCAATTTGCTACCTGGGGCCTTTTCAAGGATTGTTATAGAAGTAAGATTTCTTTCTTCAGGAGAAGTTGTACCATTGAGAAATATGATTATTAGCTATTCTAAAAGGTCACATTACAACTACACTACATAATTTAGAAAATTTCAAAAATCACACTTTTAAGAAAGAACAAGTGGCATCATAAATAGCAGCAATGTTCCAAACCAAGCTATTCAGTCTATTTATGAAACCTGTTTGTGATGTTCTTTCAAAATATGTACATAGGATTTCCAGTTTTATTAGTTCTCCGTGAAGGATCACATTGGAATATAGGTTTGGGTCCCAAGTAGAGTCCAGAATACAACCCATTTTCTCTGCTCATAGCCCTCTATTTAGTTTACTCCAAGTTAGAACACAGGCTTAAGATCTTTCTTCCTGTTTAAAGACCTGACCCCAGTGAGACTTCCAGGACAAGGATCTACTTCCACCCTTGGCATCTCCCAAAGCTATGTTATAAGTAGTCTGTTGATATTTCCACCCAATAATGAGTTTGTTAGACCTCCACTGGAATGACTACACATGTCTTAGAGAAAATAAAAATATAGCTGGGGATATTTCCTAGACTTTTAAAAGCATAGAGTTAGAAGTTTTACCTGTCATGTGCTTAACCTAAAATATTATCATTTGGTACTATTGACTTTTGTTGTTATTGTTAAGTCACTAAGTCATGTCTGACTCTTTGTGACCCCATGGACTGTAACATTCTAGACTCCTCTGTCAAACTATTGACTATCTCAGCTAGTATTATAAGGTATTCCAGGATGTTCCAAATTTTGAACATTAAATAAATGACTTTTGGTGGTGCATAAACACCTCTAGTAAATTAATTGTTTAAAGAGACACACTGAGGCTTTCATTTGAGTGGTGTACTAATGGTTTTCTACAAGGATAGCCAGACTGAAGAGTCCCATTTAAACCAGAGTTCAAATAATATTTGTATTTGGGTCTAGTTAAGGCTAGCAAAAAAGATCTTCATGACCCAGATAATCACGATGGTGTGATTACTTAACTAGAGCCAGACATCCTGGAATGTGAAGTCAGATGGGCTTTAGAAACCATCACTACGAACAAAGCTACTGGAGGTGATGGAATTCGAGTTGAGCTATTTCAAATCCTAAAAGATGATGCTGTGAAAGTGCTACACTCAATATGCCAGCAAATTTGGAAAACTCAGCAGTGGTCACAGGACTAGAAAAGGTCAGTTTTCATTCCAATTCCAAAGAAAGGCAATCCCAAAGAATGCTCAAACTACTGCATAATTGCACTCATCTCACAAACTAGTAAAGTAATGATCAAAATTCTCCAAGCCAGGCTCCAGTATACATGAACCGTGAACTTCCAGATGTTCAAGCTCCTTTTAGAAAAGGCAGAGGAACAAGAGATCAAATTGCCACATCTGCTGGATCATCAAAAAAGCAAAAGAGTCCCAGAAAAACATCTATTTCTGCTTTATTGACTATGCAAAAGCCTTTGACTGTGTGGATCACAATAAACTGTGAAAAATTCTGAAAGGTATGAGAATACCAGACCACCTGACTCACCTCTTGAGAAACCTGTATGCAGGTCAGAAAGCAACAGTTAGAACTGGACATGGAACAACAGACTGGTTACAACTATAAAAAGGAGCACATCGAGGCTGTATATTATCACCCTGTTTATTTAACTTATATGCAAAGTACATCATGAGAAATGCTGGGCTAGATGAAGCCCAAGCTGGAATCAAGATTTCTGGGAGAAATATCAATAACCTCAGATATGCAGATGACACCACCCTTATGGCAGAAAGGGAAGAAGAACTAAAGAGTCTCTTGATGAAAGTGAAAGAGGAGAGTGAAAAAGTTGGCCTAAAGCTCAACATTCAGAAAACCAAGATCATGGCATCTGGTCCCATCACTTCATGGGAAATAGATGGGGAAACATTGGGAGTAGTGTCAGACTTTATTTTGGGGGGCTCCAAAATCACTGCAGATGGTGATTGCAGCCATGAAATTAAAAGACACTTACTCCTTGGAAGCAAAGTTATGACCAACCTAGATAGCATATTAAAGAGCAGTAACATTACTTTGCCAACAAAGGTCCATCTAGTCAAGGCTATGGTTTTTCCAGTGGTCATGTATGGATGTGAGTGTTGGACTGTGAAGAAAGCTGAGCACTGAAACATTGATGCTTTGAACTGTGGTGTTGGAGAAGACTCTTGAGAGTCCCTTGGACTGCAAGGAGATCCAACCAGTCCATCCTAACGGAGATCAGTCCTGGTTGTTCATTGGAAGGACTGATGCTGAAGCTGAAACTCCAGTACTTTGGTCACCTGATGCAAAGAATTGGCTCATTGGAAATGACCTTGATCCTGGGAGGGATTGGGGGCAGGAGGAGAAGGGGATGACAGAGGATGAGATGGTTGAATGGCATCACTGACTCATGGACATGAGTTTGAATAAACTCTGGGAGTTGGTGATGGACAGGCAGGCCTGGCGTGCTGCGATTCATGGGGTCGCAAAGATTTGGACACGATTGAGTGACTGAACTGAACGGAAGGCTAGCAAAATTTCTGAGGACTTACAAATGGACTCAATAAACTGAACAATCCTGTGAGGAAAATTAGGTTCTGATCTTATTTAGCTTTTCAATGAAGCAATTCAAGTTGATGTTATCTATTACATAATCCTGAGACGTTGCTAAGATAAGCAAAAGCTATTTTTATCTGAAGTCTTTTTATTTTCTGGTTTTCAAAAAGCAGAACAGATTTCAAGCTCTATGGAGTTAGAGAGTATTATATCTATTATTCTACCTATAACAGATTATACTCACACACATAAATCTTCTAAATGAAGTTATTAAATTCAATCTAATTGATTTTCTTACCTCTTTTAATTAAAAGAATTCATTTTTCTCAAGCTGATATTATTGCCCAGAGAAAATTTTCAAACCAGTAACCCTCCAAAGATAACTGAGATTAACCCAGAGATATTCATTTTTTTTATGTTCTTGCAATTTGTCCATTTTCTTTTTACTTAGAGACTATTCTATATTAAACCTTTCCTATTTGATTCCTCAAGAAAGTCAAAGTGATGAACTATAATGGTTTCTACAATCGAGTAAGGATTTATAAGAACCTGAGAATTGAGTATAGTAATGATAAGATGAAAATGGGAACAAGCTACATTCTTAGACAGTGTATCAGTTCAGTTTAGTCGGGTCCAACTCTTTGCAACCCCATGGACTGCAGCACGCCAGCCTTCCCTGTCCATCACCAACTCCCAGAGCTCACACAAACTCATGTCGGTGATGCCATCCAACATCTCATCCTCTGTCGTCCCCTTCTCCTCCCACCTGCAGTCTTTCCCAGCATCAGGGTCTTTTCCAATGGGTCAGTTCTTCACATCAGGTGACCAAAGTACTGGAGTTTCAGCTTCCGCATCAGGTCTTCCAATGAACACCCAGGACTGATCTCCTTTATGATGGACTGGTTGGATCTCCTTGCAGTCCCAGGGACTCTCTCTTCTCCAACACCACAGTTCAAAGCATCAATTCTCTGGTGCTCAACCTTCTTTAAAGTCCAACTCTCACACCCATACATGGCTACTGGAAAAACCATAGCTTTGACTAGATGAACCTTTTTTGGCAGAGTAATGTCTCTGCTCTTTAATATGCTGACCAGGTTAGTCATAGCTTTTCTTCCAAGGAGCGAGCATCCTTTAATTTCAAGTTTGTAATCACCACTGGCAGTGATTTTGGAGCCCAAGAAAATAAAATCAGTCACTGTTTCCACTATTTCCCCATCTATTTGTCATGAAGTGATGGGACCAGGTGCCATGATCTTAGTTTTTTGAATGTTGAGTTTTAAGCCAGCTTTTTCACTCTCCTCTTTCATTTTCATCAAGAAGCTTTTTAGTTCCTCTTCACTTTCTGTCATTAGGTGGTGTCATCTGCATATCTGAGGTTATTGATATTTCTCCCTGCAATCTTGATTCCAGCTTGTGCTTCTTCCAGCCAAGCATTTCTCATGATGTACTCTGCATATCAGTTAAATAAGCAGGGTGACAATATACAGCCTTGACGTACTCCTTTTCCTATTTGGAACCAGTCTGTTGTTCCACGTCCAGTTCTAACTGCTGCTTCCTGACCTGCATACAGGTTTCTCAGGAGGCAGGTAAGGTGGCTTGGTATTCCCATCTTTTGAAGAATTTTCCACAGTCTGTTGTGATCTACACAGTCAAAGTCTTTGGGATAATCAATATTGTACAGAAACTATTCCAAGATCCACTGGTGAACTATGTTCCCTTATTCCTTAAAGCTTTCCTAGATTACTGTTTGTTTATTACAGGATGAAGAGCTTTCTTTGCCATTTCAGCTTACTGCACTAAAGCAAAAGGGCCAGCATAAGGAGAACCCTGCTTTTCTATTGACACATTTTATTTGCATTGAGTGGACAAGTGTAAATATGTTAGATACTTAAAAGTATATAATTCTTAGGAGAACAACCATCCTTTTATGTTATATCTGGTTTGTTGGAAGTAAAACTTTTTTTTAGAAAGGAAACATTTCTCACTGATGACCTTTTAGAAATTGAATCTCATTTAAATATTCAAAGACTTCTGAAAATAATTGGTTTTTAAGGAAAGACTATTTTTCTTTCCGTTTAAGGAAATCTGTTCACTTTCCCTCAAGTTAAACAGGTTTCCCCCCCTTGTTTCAAACAGAGGCATTCTTTGGAAATTGTAATGCATCGCCTAAAGACAATGTTGCCCAGAATAGTTCCATTGTTAGTCTCCTGCCTGCTCGGTGATGTGCTGCCAGTTCCAGTCGCTATACAGGAAACAAGAGCACAAAGACAGAGAAGGGAGCTTCTGCTACTGACAAGAAACAGAGTGCATGTGAGTTAAATCTGTTCACTTCAGTATCTGAAAACGTAATATTTCCATGGAACTTAATTCCTTTTATTGGCTATGTAACTTTTTCTCTGAAGATAAAATTCAACCCATGAGGCACAAACAAAATACATTTAATCACTTTCAAATCATATGTCAAATGGCAGCAACATGTCTCCTATGGGGATTTGAATTAATATGCCCCCCCCTTTTTTAATTTTTTTTAAATTTTTCAGTGGGTTTTGTCATACATTGATATGAATCAGCCATAGAGTTACACGTATTCCCCATCCCGGTCCCCCATCCCACCTCCTTCTCCACCCGATTCCTCTGGGTCTTCTCAGTCCACCAGGCCCGAGCACTTGACTCATGCATCCCACCTGGGCTGGTGGTCTGTTTCACCACAGATAATATACATGCTGTTCTTTCGAAACATCCCACCCTCACCTTCTCCCACAGAGTTCAAAAGTCTGTTCTGTACTTCTGTGTCTCTTTCTCTGTTTTGCATATAGGGTTATCATTACCATCTTTCTAAATTCCATATATATGTGTTAGTATGCTGTAATGTTCTTTATCTTTCTGGCTTACTTCACTCTGTATAATGGACTCCAGTTTCATCCATCTCATTAGAACTGATTCAAATAAATTCTTTTAACGGCTGAGTAATATTTCATGGTGTATATGTACCACAGCTTCCTTATCCATTCGTCTGCTGATGGGCATCTAGGCTGCTTCCATGTCCTGGCTATTATAAACAGTGCTGCGATGAACATTGGGGTGCACGTGTCTCTTTCAGATCTGGATTCCTCAATGTGTATGCCCAGAAGTGGGATTGCTGGGTCATATGGTAGTTCTATTTCCAGTTTTTTAAGAAATCTCCACACTGTTTTCCATAGTGGCTGTACTAGTTTGGATTCCCACCAACAGTGTAAGAGGGTTCCCTTTTCTCCACACTCTCTCCAGCATTTATTGCTTGTAGACTTTTGGATAGCAGCCATCCTGACTGGCGTGTAATGGTACCTCATTGTGGTTTTGATTTGCGTTTCTCTGAAAATGAGTGATGTTGAGCATCTTTTCATGTTTGTTAGCCATCTGTATGTCTTCTTTGGAGAAATGTCTGTTTAGTTCTTTGGCCCATTTTTTGATTGGGTCATTCACTTTTCTGAAATTGAGCTTCAGGAGTTGCTTGTATATTTTTGAGATTAATCCTTTGTCTGTTTCTTCATTTGCTATTATTTTCTCCCAATCTGAGGGCTGTCTTTTCACCTTACTTATAGTTTCCTTTGTTGTGCAAAAGCTTTTAAGTTTCATTAGGTCCCATTTGTTTATTTTTGCTTTTATTTCCAATATTCTGGGATGTGGGTCATAGAAGATCTTGCTGATTTATGTTGGAGAGTGTTTTGCTTATATTCTCCTCTAGGAGTTTTATAGTTTCTGGTCTTACATTTAGATCTTTAATCCATTTTGAGTTTATTTTTGTGTATGGTGTTAGAAAGTGTTCTAGTTTCATTCTTTTACAAGTGGTTGACCAGTTTTCCCAGCACCACTTGTTAAAGAGATTGTCTTTTTTCCATTGTATATCCTTGCCTCCTTTGTCAAAGATAAGCTGTCCATAGGTTCATGGATTTATCTCTGGGCTTTCTATTCTGTTCCATTGATCTATATTTCTGTCTTTGTGCCAGTACCATACTGTCTTGATGACTGTGGCTTTGTAGTAGAGTCTGAAGTCAGGCTGGTTGATTCCTCCAGTTCCATTCTTCTTTCTCAAGATTGCTTTGGCTATTCGAGGTTTTTTGTATTTCCATACAAATTGTGAAATTATTTGTTCTAGTTCTGTGAAAAATACCATTGGTAACTTGATAGGGATTGCATTGAATCTATAGATTGCTTTGGGTAGAATAGCCATTTTGACAATATTGATTCTTCCAATCCATGAACAAGGTATGTTTCTCCATCTGTTTGTGTCCTGTTTGATTTCTTTCATCAATGTTTTATAGTTTTCTGTGTATAGGTCTTTTGTTTCTTTAGGTAGATATACTCCTAAGTATTTTATTCTTTTTGTTGCAATGGTGAATGGTATTGTTTCCTTAATTTCTCTTTCTGTTTTTTCTGTTAGTATATAGGAATGCAAGGGATTTCTGTGTGTTAATTTTGTATCCTGCAACTTTACTATATTCATTGATTAGCTCTAGTAATTTTCTGGAAGAGTCTTTAGGGTTTTCTATGTAGAGGATCATGTCATCTGCAAGCAGCGAGAGTTTCACTTCTTCTTTTCCTATCTGGATTCCTTTTACGTCTTTTTCTGCTCTGATTGCTGTGGCCAAAACATCCAACACTATGTTGAATAGTAGTGGTGAGAGTGGGCATCCTTGTCTTGTTCCTGATTTCAGAGGAAATGCTTTCAATTTTTCACCATTGAGGGTGATGCTTGCTGTGGGTTTGTCATATTTAGCTTTTATTATGTTGAGGTATGTTCCTTCTATTCCTGCTTTCTGGAGAGTTTTAATCATAAATGAGTGTTGAATTTTGTCAAAGGCTTTCTCTGCATCTATTGAGATAATCATATGGTTTTAATCTTCCAATTTGTTAATGTGGTGTATTACGTTGATTGATTTGCGGATATTAAAGAATCCTTGCATTCCTGGGATAAAGCCCACTTAGGGTAAGGACCGGGCCTGAGTGCCCTGAGGACAATCGGAGGGAGCTTTTATGAGTTCCCAGCTTGAACTGTGGGAGAGCAAAACAGAGAGAGAAAATTAACCGGCCCGAACACACTGCCGGCCGTTCGCAGAACAAAGGGACCGAGAAAGCCCTGAGAAGAGCTCGCAGGCTGCAGACTGGCCCAGCCCCGCCGGAGGCAGGAGGCCCAAGGACCGCATCCCCTACTGCACTGCAGACGGGCCTCCACCTTCTAATAGAAGACCTCCCGAGATTCTGGATGGTCGACATCCGCCGGGAGGGTTGTGGCTAGAGAGGGCTGTGGCTAGACACGGTACACGCGCCCGGCCGGTGCGGACGGGGATTGGGGCTGGGGACGCGGAGGGCAGAAGGCGCACGCACCCGGCTGGCGCGGGCGGAAACTGAGGCTGGGATCGCGCAGGACAGAAGACGCGCCAAACCCGGGGAGAGAGCGACCGACAAGCACCTGGCTGCCTGAGCCACTCAGGCAGAGTAGAGACAAAACGCAGGCGCAGCTTTGTGTTCTGCGCTTTTGTGAATCACCCGAGGGCTGGAACCGCGCACAGCGTGGGGCGCGCTCCATGCAGAGCAGCCGGGAGCCTGAGCAGCCCAGACGGAGAAAATAGCGCCGGCCCCTCCCCGGAGCGCCAGCCCCTCCCCGCAGCGCCGGCCCCTCCCCGCAACGCGAGGGAACTAGCTACCTGAATAAGAATCCACTTCTGCCCGCCTGTGTCAGGGCGGAAATTAGGCGCGGAAGAAACCGGCAACAGAAGCCAAATAAACAAAGGGAACCGCTTCAGAAGGGACCGGTGCAACAGATTAAAATCCCTGAAGAAAACACTGACTTCACCGGAAGGGCCTGTAGATATCGAGAAGTGTAAGCTGGAACGAGGCGATATCTGAAACTGAGCCGAACCCACACTGACCGCAACAGCTCCAGAGAAATTCCTAGATATATTTTTTCTTTTTTTTCTTTTTCTTTTTTTTTTTAAGTAAGAAAAAAAATTTTTTTTTCTTTTTTCTTTTTTCTCTTTTATTTTCCTTTAAAATTCCCTATTACTCCCCCATTACTCCTTAACTTTCATTTTCATAGATTTTTATGATTTTTTTAATTAGGTAAAACAATTTTTTTCTTTTTTTTTCTTTTTCTTCTTTTCTTTTTTCTTCTTCTCTTCTATTTTCTATTTTTCTTTTTCTCTTATTTCTTTTAAAGTCCTCTAGTACTCCTCTTACTACTCCTTAATTTTCATTTTCAATACACTATAACCTTACAGGAAAAAAAAAAGAAGAGAAGCTCTATTTTTAAACCAAACTTCATATATATTTCTAAAAATTTTTTTTGTATGCTTTGGTTTTTGTTTTTAATATAGTATTTTTAAGAGTCTAACCTCTACTCTAGATTTTTAATTTTTGTTTTTCAGTATATGATATAAATTGTGAACATTTAAGAATCCAATATTCAGCTCCCATTTTTATTCAGGAGTGTGTTGATTATTCTCTCCCAATCTCAACTCTCTGTTTTCTACCTCAGAACACCTCTATTTCCTCCTTTCCCCTTCTCTTCCCAATCCAATTCTGTGAATCTTTGTGGGTGTCTGGGCTACGGAGAACACTCTGGGATCAGACAATTTTGTAGATCTGTTTCTCTCCTCTTGAGTCCCCCTTTTTTCTCCTCCTGCTCATCTCTATCTCCCTCCTCCCTCTCCTCTTCCTCATGTATCTCTGTGAACCTCTCTGGGTGTCCCTAACGGGGGAGAAACTTTCCACCATTAACCTAGAAGTTTTATTATCAGTGCTGTATAGTTGGAGAAGTCCTGAGACTACTGGAAGAATAAAACTGAAATCCAGAGGCAGGAGACTTAAGCCCAAAACCTGAGAACACCAGAAAACTCCTGACTACTTGGATCTTTAAGTAATAAGAGACCGTCCAAAAGCCTCCATACCTACACTGAAACCAACCACCACCCAAGAGCCAATAAATTTTAGAGCAAGACATACCACGCAAATTCTCCAGCAACGCAGGAACATAGCCCTGAACGTCAACATACAGACTGCCCAACGTCACACCTAACACATAGACCCATCTCAAAACTCATTACTGGGCACTCCATAGCTCTCCAAAGAGAAGAAATCAAGTTCCACACTCCAGAACACCGACGCAAGCTTCCCTAACCAGGAAACCTTGACAAGCCAATCATCTAACCCCACCCACTGGGTAAAACCTCCACAATAAAAAGGAACCACAGACCTCCAGAATACAGAAAACCCACTCCAGACACAGCAATCTAAACAAGATGAAAAGGCAAAGAAATACCCAACAGGTAAAGGAACATGAAAAAAGCCCACCAAGTCAAACAAAAGAGGAGGAGATAGGGAATCTACCTGAAAAAGAATTTAGAATAATGATAATAAAAATGATCCAAAATCTTGAAAGCAAAATGGAGTTACAGATAAATAGCCTGGAGACAAAGATTGAAAAGATGCAAGAAATGTTTAATAAAGACCTAGAAGAAATAAAAAAGAGTCAATTAAAAATGAATAATGCAATGAATGAGATCAAAAACACTCTGGAGGGAACCAAGAGTAGAATAACGGAGACAGAAGATAGGATAAGTGAGGTAGAAGATAGAATGGTGGAAATAAATGAAGCAGAGAGGAAAAAAGAAAAAAGGATCAAAAGAAATGAGGACAACCTCAGGGACCTATGCCCCCTTTTTTAATGGATTATAGAGATCTTGTTACTTCCACAGAAACAGAAAATATACTTAAGGTTACTTGTGGACAGTTAGGTATCATGCATTCTAATTACTAAGTGAAGCCTACCAAAATTTTTGAGGTAGTTGATGAAGTCATAAATGATTTAGTTGAAATGACAAATGCATTTCCAGATGCTAAGCATTTACTTGCACATTTTTTAATTCTGTGCACACAGAGGTGTTCATCAGACATGTATTTTTGTATTTCTGTTTTTTTTTAATTCTCTTTAACCATAATGCTTTTTTGCTTGTGTTCATTAATTTTTATCTCTAACCCCAGATGATTAGTCTTAAGGCAAATTTCATAACTTTGAACATCATTTGGATACTGTTTTCTATTTTATAATGCTTTTAGGTTTCAAAATTAATAACAGTCTGTTAATGAATCTATCTGTTATTTGTATTATATTGTCCCATTTACCCACTGAATATGTATTTTACTCTAATGCAGGGTTTTCCAGCAACATTTTTATGCGTAGTTTTTACCCTTCCATGCCATTACATTGCTATAATTTCAAACAATTTCTTCCTTCAAGATTGCAGCTATAGAAAGAAGTGTATGCAATCTCAATCAACATTCAGTGACATGTTTAGAGAAGAAAATTGAACCAAAATGCTAAGAAACATGTACAAATTTTTTAAACTCTCCGAGAGTTCACAAAAAATACTGCTCCTCCCCCTAACTTTTGATAAAAAGATGAAAATACTTAAAGGTGCATGGAAATTGCAAAACATCTCCACAGTACACAAAATCACCAATAATTGGAAACCAATGTCTAGAAATAGTCATTTTTTTTTACCAATTTTTTCTATTGAGCAATTTGTTATTAAGATCAATTTGTCAAATCAGTCAAGTTTCAACCAATTCACCTATAGGTTAATAGAATTGTTCCATACTTTCTGGTGTTATCACTGGAATTTCAAAGTCCCTAAAAGGGAAATCTCTGTCCAAAGTGAATGTTCATAGTCTTCCAGGAAAGTACATTTCTTCCTTGTCTCTGAGTTCCACTGCCTTCAGGAAATTCAATCACTATGTGTTCAGTATATCCTATGTGTGCTTTTAATATTTATGAAGATTTAATGTGGTTCTGTGGTATGCACAGACCTCAAAGTTACCAATATTAAAAAATTTTAGAAATTAAATATATCCAGATACACCAAGGCACAAAAACAAGATACAGAAAAATATGGCTAACATATATTACGTTTGTACAAAACAAAATAAATCAAAAGTCTGCATTTTTAGAAGAAAGCCATATTGGAGAAAAGGAAACATAGAGTAGGAAATTTTAGGGGTTTTTTTGGTAGTAATTTTTATGCTATTTAGAATATTTATAGACATTTAGAATTTATATAATTTAAAGATTATATGGCTGGTATGAACAGGAAGTAATTTGGCCTAATGTACAAATAAGTTTGGTCACGGTCTAGACACATGCATCAGAGTCTAGGAGATAACTGGAAAGCAGCAGATCTAGTTACAAGCTTGACATTCAGGTGCACATGATGGGAGACTCCTAACCAGGAGAACGATGTCCTTGACTCTCTAGAGCTCAAAGGGAGATTGACTGATGCGCTGAGTCTTTCATGCCATAGAGACAGAAATGCAGATCAGAAAACTTCCTGTGTTCTGTCAAAGTAAAAACTGCATGAGAAAAAGTTATACAGACAATGAAGCCTTTGAGACTATTGCAGTAGAGGAGAGAAACTGAACTCCACTCTGCTAAAAGAAAGCGAGGAGAGCTTTTAAGTGCTAAAATGAGCTGGTGGGAAAGTACTGGAGAATGACAGGGCTAAGTTCATCAGTTAGATGTGTTAAGTACATTGAGTTTTCTTAAACTGCAACTCTGGTTTTTTTTCTCTGTGGTTAAGCCATCTGTTTGCTAAGTGGCCCTCTCTGAATATAGGCCACCATGGACTGAAAGATGGGATGCCATCATCCTTGATGGTTACATTTCAAAGAACAGCTCCTAGGACTTGGAAAGAGACATCCCTGGGCTATAAAAATGGCAAGAAACTTTTAGAAAGTAGCATCAGAAGAACGTGCAAGTTGCCTAAGGTAAATGCTTTAAGAAAAAGGAAAGCAGAGGTTCATGGTTAAGAGGAAGTCTGTCTAAAGGTGAGCCAAGCTGAGGGGAACATTAGACCATCTTGATCATTTCTTTACATGTCTATCCAGAGAGCCAAGGTTTCTTTGCCTTTCACCTCCTATTGGATCCTTAGAAGAATACTATAGTAACCAGACATGAGCCAAAATGTGAGCCAAAATGAGAGTTTAGAGATAAAAATAACTATGTAAAGGAGTTTAGTAGTTTAGTTTATAGCCCACAAGTATATATACAGATAACATTAAGAGAAGGATATCCAAAGCATCTGAAAGAAAAAAACTATCATCACATATCAAACATTTGAAATGACACTCAGTTTCACAAATGGCCAGAAAATATAGTAGAGGTAAAGATCATGAAGGAAAAGAAGTCATGAAACCAAAAGGCTTAAAAGTCTTAAAGAAAAATCAACACACCTGTTTCTTCAGAAATCCTCAGAAAATGAGAGGGAATAACCTAAGCTTTGTAGATGACTGCAACAAGAAAGGGTTATCAGATGCTATAAGCTTCACAGAGGAGTGTTTAGGGAAAACACTCCTAAAATTGCATAGGAGGAGGACTTGAAGACAATCTCCAAGGTCTCTTGAATTAATATATGTCTCCTAAGGAGACTATCTTTGCCCTGGGCCATCTTTTCAAGAATTTTTGTATAGCAAATAGCTTTGGAAGATAAAAATAATAAAGGGCAGAGTGTATATTGGCCATTATAGTAAAAATAATGCCTCCCTTTATGGTAAAGACCAGGCAGGCTTATTGCCCATTTGAAAGATTTGTGTTCCCTAAGTTCAGAGTTCCTTCCCTGCAGTTCATCCCCACATATGCGTGTGACACTTAATACTCTTTGTGTCACCCTGGGTCTGAGGATAACATTACAAGAAAAATGATGAAACTCTGGCCACTGCTATTGCTGTGAGTAATAAACTTCCCATTGTCTCTGGAAAAAAAAGAAATACCATCCAAATAACAAAAGCAACTAAACTCGCCTCAGTTTAGTTGAGTCAGACTCGATGAGGATGATAAAAAATGGAAAGAATCATATCAAGAGATGAATATATATACATACAGACACAGAATATGTCCATCTGTCTAAATTAAGTCATATTTTAATGGATGGATAGTCTGGGAAAACAAAATATAAAACCTTGGCACAAAAGAAGACTTACTGTAAGGGAAACACTCATAAGTACTCTGCATGTTCTAAAATCTAAGAGTTGGGGCAAGAGGTGGTAGACATAAAAGTTTCCAAATTCTCCCTCAGGGAGAGGGAGGTAGGGGAGAAGGCAAGAAAGGAAATAAATGTATTTGGAAGCTCCCAACACACTGGGTTAGGGGACTGTGAGCTGAATGATGGTATCACGGGGGGTGGAAATACTGCTTCTCAATGGGAAAAATATTGGCATCTTATATTTCGGTCATATATGTCTGAAAAGAACTAGGAAAGGGAAAGAAAGTATGGATTAAATGGAGAGGCACAGAAAAGCCTCCACGGGGCAGGCAAGGGGGCTGGGTGGGGTAGAAGATCAATAACATCTTGAGCAAATAAGAAAAAAGAACAGGGGAAAAAAATGGGTAAACATCCTTGTTTCCCGCGAGAAGGCATCCGGAGGGCACTGAAAACCAAGAGGGGCGGGGGTGGGGTAAGCTGCCGGGCACCTGAGCTAACAAAAGCACCATGCCAGGCCAGATACCTGACAGCATCCTTTTGTGCAGAATCGCAGGAGAGGGGCACACAGATAGGAAGGGAAGAGCAGCTTCTAGACAATATCACACTGACTGAAGTCAGACAGAGAAAGACAAACTTCACATGATACTATTTGTGTGTGCTAAGTCACTTCAGTCATGTTCAACTCTATGCAACCCTATAGACTATAGCCCGCCAGGCTCTATCCATGGGGACTATCCCGGCAGGAGTATTGAGTACATTCCCTTGCCTTCCTCCAGGGGATTTTGCCAACTCAGGGAACAAACCAGCATCTCGTACGGTTCCTGCATTGCAGGCAGATTTGCAGATTCTTTACCACTGAGCCACCGGGAGAGCCCCTGGTATCAATTATATGTGGGATATAAAAATAATACAAATGATTGATTATACAAAACAGATAGAGGCTCGCAGACTTAGAAAGTAAGCTTATGGTTAACAAAGGGGAGAAGGAGGAAGGGACAAATTAGGAATATGGAATTAACAGATATTACACAGAGAACAAAGCTAGTGGAGGTGATGGAATTCCTCTTGAGCTATTTCAAATCCTGAAAGATGATGCTGTGAAAGTGCTGCACTCAATATACCAGCAAATTTAGAAAACTCAGCAATGACCACAGGACTGGAAAATGTCAGTTTTCATTCCAATCCCAAAGAAAGGCAATCCCAAAGAATGCTCAAACTACTGCACAATTGTACTCATCTCACACGCTAGTAAAGTAATGCTCAAAATTCTCCAAGCCAGGCTTCAGCAATACGTGAACTGTGAATTCCCAGATGTTCATGCTGATTTTAGAAAAGGCAGAGGAATCAGAGATCAAATTGCCAATATCCTCTGGATCATCAAAACAGCAAGAGAGCGCCAGAAAAACATCCATTTCTGCTTTATTGACTATGCCAAAGCCTTTGACTCTGTGGATCACAATAAACTGTGGAAAATTCTGAAAGAGATGGGAATACCAGACCACCTGACCCGCCTCTTGAGAAACCTGTATGCAGGTCAGAAAGCAACAGTTAGAACTGGACATGGAACAACAGACTGGGTCCAAGTAGGAAAAGGAGTACATCGAGGCTGTATACTGTCACCCTGCTTATTTAACTTATATGCAGAGTACATCATGAGAAAGCCTGGGCTGGAAGAAGCCTCTTGAGAAACCTGTATGCAGGTCAGAAAGCAACAGTTAGAACTGGACATGGAACAACAGACTGGGTCCAAGTAGGAAAAGGAGTACATCGAGGCTGTATACTGTCACCCTGCTTATTTAACTTATATGCAGAGTACATCATGAGAAAGCCTGGGCTGGAAGAAGCCCAAGCTGGAATCAAGATTTCTGGGAGAAATATCAATAACCTCAGATATGCAGATGACACCACCCTTATGGCAGAAAGTGAAGAGGAACTAAATAGTCTCTTGATGAAAGTGAAAGAGGAGAGTGAAAAAGTTGGCCTAAAGCTCAACATTCAGAAAACCAAGATCATGGCGTCCAGTCCCATCACTTCATGGAAAATAGATGGGGAAACAGTGGAAGTAGTGTCAGACTTTATTTTGGGGAGCTCCAAAATCACTGCAGATGGTGATTGCAGCCAAGAAATTAAAAGACACTCCTTAGAAGGAAAGTTATGACCAACCTAGATAGAATATTAAAAAGTAGAGACATTACTTTGCCAACAAAGGCCCGTCTAGTCAAGGCTATGGTTTTTCCAGTAGTCATATATGGATGTGAGAGTTGGACTGTGAAGAAGCTGAGTGCTGAAGAATTGATGCTTTTTTTTTTTTTTAATATTATTTTATTAGTTGGAGGCCAATCACTTTACAACATTTCAGTGGGTTTTGTCATACATTGACATGAATCAGCCATATAGTTACACGTATTCCCCATCCCGATCCCCCCTCCCACCTCCCTCCCCACCCGACTCCTCAGGGTCCTCCCAGTGCACCAGGCCCGAGATGCTTTTGAACTGTGGTGTTGGAGAAGACTCTTGAGAGTCCCTTGGACTGCAAGGAGATCCAACAAGTCCATCCTAACGGAGATCAGTCCTGGGTGTTCATTGGAAGGACTGATGCTAAAGCTGAAACTCCTTTGGCCACCTGATGCAAAGAGTTGACTCATTGGAAAAGACCCTGATGCTGGGAGGGATTGGGGGCAAGAGGAGAAGGGGACGACAGAGGATGAGATGGCTGGATGGCATCATCGACTCGATGGACATGAGTTTGAGTAACTCCGGGAGTTGGTGGTGGACAGGGAGGCCTGGCGTGATGTGATTCATGGGGTCGCAAAGAGTCAGACATGACTGAGCGACTGAACTAAACTGATTAGGCTTAATAATTCTTTCTCATTTTTTCCTTTAAACAAAATAAGATTTAGGATCTTAATTAACTCCCTTGCACAAAATATATGATTTCCCAAAATGAATTACTAACTAAATGAGAGTTCTCACATTTCCTCACCATCTGGCATCCTATGTCTCAGTTAATACAAAATATGTATTAGCTTTCTATTATGGCAGCCCCTTTAAGGCTCAAATTTCTGTGTTAGGGGAATCCTAGTGCTAAAACAAGATTTCAGTGACTTAAAAAAATAAATGTTGCCAAACTTGTTACAACAGCTGTAAGCCCCGGCATCCGGCTATGAGGTGCCACGTCTGGCCTCTGTGTCTACAGGGCCTCATTGTCCCCTTAGCAAGCCCTGTGATCACCCTCCCTTTCAATAATGCTGGAGAAGAGCCACCCCAGGATTTCCTAGCGATGCTGATGGCTTTCTCAGACAACATATTCCTGATGTGCTTCAGAAATGATATCTCTTCTGGATCGTCTCTTAAATATACTCTTGTAGATCTTGTGGCTTCACATAACATGTGCAAAGCAACAGTCCTGTCTCTCTGATCTCTTTAATCCCGTCCTCACCACAGTAACTCAGGCACTTCATGTTACTCAGTATGCGCTATTGCTTTTTCCAGGCTTTCTATGAGCCACCCTCTCAGGGATTAGGCTAATCCCCTCAGGTCCATGACAGAGTTAATGTCCTAAAAGAGCTCATCCAAGAAAATTGGCCCTTGCTCATCCAGCCCCATGCTAAGGCCATGAGTCCTCCACGAAAAGCTCCAAGGGTCTTCCGAACTCCCTGAATGATCTTTGGTGGCTACCCAGATTCACAATGCCAAGCAAGTCCTGGTTCAAATACCAGGAATGTCCCAACAGCACAGAGCCATGGGATGCAACCTTTGAAGATATAAGGGAAATGACCAGAGCCAGGAACTGAATAAAAGTTACAGCCAGATAACATAGAATCTGCATCATCCAGCGCTTGAGTGGTTCCTGGTCAACAAAGAGCAACAGCCCAACTTTTGGGAGCAATAGTCTTGCTCAGAGAGCCGACTGAAGTCTCCAGCTCTGAGGCAGTGAGAACAGATTCTAACCCAGAGCCCAGCAGTAACAGTCATGACTAAGTTGCAGAAATGGCTTTGTGCGAACAAGCCCTCCTGCCAACAACTTGAGGAAATGTTCCTTTCCCCATGAATGCAAATGTTATTTGGAAGAGGAGGAAAATAGGCAGGAGCCCAGGAGGCTGGAGAGGCAGATGTGATGAGGAGTTAAACTTTGAATTTATTGAATAAACTACCCAAAAGGCACTCATTAGACTGAGGAAAAAAATTCTAAACTGGAATTTAATGACATATTTAATCATTATTGTTTGTCTCCCATTAGGGAAATGGGGAGGGGTTTATGTGCAAAATCATATCCTTTATTAAAAATAAAAGAAGTTTAGAGCCCTGTGGTTTTCCAAAGTATTCATATACTTATCCTCTTAATAGCCTTTCTTAAATTTTTTTGTTTATGTTCATCTATAAGAGGAGACTGTTAAACAGGATAAATGATCCAACTATATATGGGTCTCCAATCTTCACTGATAAAATCACATAGTTTGGGGAGGTGATTTCAGATCCAGTAATGATTCTAATTAGTAAAACCAGTCACAATACCCACTTTCATTACCAGTAACTGGTTGAGGAGCCCAGAGCAATCATGGCAGCGTTCTTCCTCAGCAAGGGGCCACTGACTTGTGTTAAATTAGAATAAGGGGGAAGGTTTCTCTGGTAGCTAAATGGTAGAGAATCTGCCTGTCAAAGTAGAAGACAGGGGTTCGATCCCTGATCTGGGAAGATCCCACATGCTGAGGGGCAACTAAGCTGGTCCACCGTAACTACAGAACCTGTGTTCCAGGGTCCTGGAACTAGTGAGCCCACTGCCCAGAGACCCTGCTCCCCCACAGGGGAAGCCCTCTCACCACGACGAGGGGGAAGCCTCTGCTCCCCCACAGGGGAAGCCCTCTCACCACGACTAGGGGGAAGCCCCTGCTCTCCGTGACGGAGGAAAGCCCTGGCGGCAACCAAGACCCAGCATGGCCAAAGATAAATAAATAGATAATTTTAAAATCTCTATATAAAAAAGAACATTCTTACTTTATATATATATACACACACACACACACACACACACAAGAAGTCCACTGACTTACAGCAATCTGTAGTTTATGCCCTGACAGCTGATTTTTCCTTTTTGTAATGCAAGTGCCTGAAATAATCTTTGGTTGCAGAGGCATCCCCTTCAAAAATGGCTGTCTCTCTCTGACAACCACACTGCAGCTGCAGGACTAGAGAAAGAGACAGCTTGCCTTCCCGCTCACCCCAGGAGCCTTTGTTTGACATCTCTTGGCTGATTTCGGTTAACTGGCCATCTGGGCTCTTGCTTTTCTCTTCTCATGCTCTAAATTCCTGCTTATTAGGTTTTATTCACCCATACAGAGTGAGCCTGAGACATCCTAGGCCTCCACCCTCGACCCCAATAAAAGCAGAACCCCAGGCACGCGCCCTCTGTGTCCCTCTCTTTTCCCTGTAATGCCTCTGCGTGGCCTCAGGTGTGCAATGTAATTTCCACGACCTGTACATAATAAACCTTTCTCTTTTTATCCCCCCCAAAGTTTCCTGCTGGTTATTGCTGAGGGTGCCTTGCACCCTCAGTAAGAACCATAAGCATTGGTAAAGCTGGTTTTCCTTAGGCTAAGACTAGGACAAAACATGGCCATTTTACCCCAGGGGAAAGACCTCAGGAAGGAATGAGTGTTCTACTGTGTAGACTGCAGAGATGGAGGAAATCTGAGTCCTTAACGACATAGCTGAGCAGCTGAATCTACCAAATGTGAACCCACATGACTTTTGAACTTTTGATATTTCCTTACTGTTTAAGTCAGTTTGTGTTGGCATTTTGTTATTTAGAGCCACAAGCATCCCAGTTGATGCACACCAACTGGAAAGGTTGGCTTACAGTGTTCTTGCAGGCAGTGGTCCCTTTAAGTCAGTGCTATCTCAGACAGAAGACTTGTACTGCCATTCAGTGCCGAAGCTTTAACAGGAGTTAACAGAGGCCATTCCTAAAATAGCTTCAGCAATCACCACAGTAGTAGTCAGCTTGTCTCTCCAGCCATAGCTGCTATTCTGTAATTCTATTATAAAGACCAGTGAATTGTTCTCCTTATTGAATTCTTTTTCATAAAAGAAAAAAATTAGTTCTTAAATTGCAAAAGAGGGTGTTTTTCAGGAAGAGAGAATATTCTCTATTGACAAACTAATAATAATCTCCAAACCCTCCACTCTGGTAGAGCAAATTTTTAAAAAGAAACTGATCACCTTCTAATGACACTACTCTTATAATTTTCATTCACACTGCCTGCTAAAAGCCACAACAGAAGTGCTCCTCTTCAAATACTCCTTTGTGGAGCTCATTTATAATGTGTAAAAATGGGTAGAAATTATGAGGCATTGTACAAATGAAGAATTTTAGGAAATAAAGTTATATAAATCCAATATACCTAATTATTTTTAAAAGAGAAAGAAAGGGAGGAAAGACCTAGAAGGGTTTTTTCTTTTTTTTTTCTTTACTACTAGAAGAAATAATTACAGACATGTTTGTTGAAATGGTTCTTTATCTTAAAACAGTTTCTCTTTTAATTACTCGCATTGGGTATTTAAATATATACTGAAAGAAAGGTAGGCTATTGCTGGTAATGATTTGTTCACTACATTTGTAGCTGTTTTATTGTGACACTTGTAAGATTACATGTCAGGTAGGAAATTCAAACAGAGAGATTCCTTTGAAACAAACTGCCAAGTTCTGCTAATTTATCTCAATTCTAAAAGAAGAGACACTCTCAAAGTCAAGGGAGCTTTGGAGAAGGATAATCCAGCTGATGCCTGACTTCAAATAAAGCATTTGTTTATAATATGTGCCTTTAGAATATATCTGCATAGACAATGCAAATCCTAACTCTAAATTCTGAAATTCTGATCCTAACTTCTAAGAGCTCCCTGTGCCATTCTGATTGTTCATTCAGGATTAACTCCAGAAGAACTGTATTTTTTTAATTTAATTTTTATTTTATATTGGGGCCAGAAGAATTTTAAAGTTAGTATTTTCTTAAAGTTTTTTCAGTGTTGAGAATAATATTAAAATGATTAGTGAGGAATAAGATGAAAATTCTATTTAAAAACATTCTCCATGTTCAGTTGAAAAGAAATAACATTTACCTGTGAGAAAAACAAGACCCTACATATTTCCTAATAAGACATCACTCAATTTTGGTTTTAACTCACTTCTATGAGTTTTTTTTTCTAATTTATCTTAATTTGTAAAATAAATGAGTTGTTCTAAATAGATCTCTGAATAGTTCCTTAGAGCCATAAGTTATTATTCTGAGAATATATCAATAAAATATAAAAAGCACATAAAATTCTGGTTTTTATGGCCATCAAATTCTTTTAAAATGTTTCCTTGATTTGCTACTTCTAACAATTCATAAATAAATTCTATTTCAAATTAATTCTGTTTTAATTAGCTAATATCAGAATTTTCTTGAACTTGGAGAAGCCACTTCCTGATTTTGAACCTCAATTTTTCATCAATTAAGTGGAGGAATGAGAATGCTGGGTAAGGTTGCTTCTATAGTCTCTACCAACACTGAGTCTCTACCAACACTGAGACTGATGATTCCATGGACCGATTAAGAGACACCTACTATAGTATCATTTTTTCTGCTGGAAAGTAGAATTAGAGGCAAAGAATAGAAAAGTTTCTTTCAAATTACTACACATAACTATCAGAAAGAACATCCAAAATATATTCTTTATAAGTGAAGTTCTAAAAAACTTTAGAATGAGGTTTTCTTATATTGCCTGAATAAATTAAAATTATACAACTCAAAATAACTACTTTGATGGCATCATCATTCATGTAGAAATAAAATTCCCCAAGATTACTCAGTTAAAAAAATATTATCCAAATATTCAAGCTCTTGGGGGAATATTATACATAAAACCTCTTCTTGAGAAGTCATACTTTGGTTAAAAAAAAAACTAATTATAAATTCTTTTTAATAAGAAACATGGCTTTTTGCCACATAACAGTATAAAAATGTGAAATCCATATATACCAGGCATGTTCTAATAATTTTCTTAAATTTTCTTGTAATTATCCCAGTTGGGTGGGAATGAAAGGAAGGCAGTTGGCAAATAATATATGGAGAATAAATATGCTGTGTACTAGATGTACCAGTATATGGTTTATGATAATCTTACCTTGAAAAATAATATGAGGTCAGACTTATACAGTGTTAGCTATAAAATATAGTATTTTAAAGTAAATGTATCAGAGATCATTTGTATTGCTAAATAAGATTTGGTCACAGAATACTTTAACCCCTTTTTATTGCTAAGTTTCTTGTCCATAGAGACAATGCAGCTGAGACTATGGTAATATGGTAACCCAACTTCCCTGAGTGGATTTTAAAAATAAGTTGGATTTTGGAGGTAAAAACCAATAAAAGTTAAGCACTCTTTGAATAAATCTTGGAGGAAAGAAATCAATCTGCAACAGGTTCTACTTAAATGGACAGAGAGACTACTGTGATATATATCCTGTTTGTACAGATGGTACCTTCAGAGCCCATACAGAAATACTTTGGAGATAATGTGGATTTGGTTTCAGATCACAAAAATAAAGTGAGCATTGCTATAAAGCAAGTCACACAAAATTTTTGGTTTCTCAGTGCATATTAAAGTTATGTTCATAGTATAGTCTACTAAGTGTGTAATGGCAGTGTCTAAAAAATGTACATACCTTCATTAAAAATATTTCATTGCTAGAAAGTACAAACCATAACCTGAGCCTTCAGGGAGCTGCAGTCTTTTTGTTGGTGGAGGGTTTGAAACATTGAGAATTACCAGAATGTGACTCGGAGAAGCCAGGTGAGCAAATGCTCTTAGAAAACCGGCACCTATAGCCCTGCTCCCCACAGGGTTGCTACATACCTCGATTTGTAAATAACCTGCTCTCTGCAAAGCGCAACGAAACACGGTAAGGCAGAAGGGCAGCCAAGGATGAGATGGTTAGATAGCACCACCGACTCAATGGACATGAATTTGAGTAAACTCCACGAGATAGCTGGTTTCCCAGGTGGCGCTAGTGGTAAGGAATAAGTTGCCAACGCAGGAGACATAAGAGATGCAGGTTTGATCCCTGGGTGGGGAAGATCCCCTGGAGGAGGGCGTGGCACCCCACTCCAGTATTCTTGCCTGGAGAATCCCAGGACAGAGGAGCCTAGCGGACTACAGTCCATGGGGTCACAAAGAGTCCACAGCTCTGAGGTCCACCGCACACACTGCGGGATAGCGGAGGACGGGAAGCCCTGCCGTGTGCGGTCCATGGAGTGGCAACGAGTCTGACACAACCCAGCGACTGAACAGCAACAACACATACTGACACAGCGTTCACAGTTAGCAGACCGCATTCCAAGATGGCCCATTAGCATTATATACATTCAAAAAAATATCTGTACCGAAAGGGAAAAAAAATTTTACCATATTTTGAGAAAAGTGATAGAACAGGGTTTTGTTATCACAACAGGGTTTTGATATCCTTTCTTTTTTGTTCATCTTATTTGATGTTCCCTGAGCTTCCTGGATCTGTAGTTTGGCATCCCTAACTAATTTTTAAAGTTCTCAGTCCATAATTATTCAAATATTTATTTTGCCTCATTCTCTCTCTTTTTTCTGCTTCTGGTATTTCAATTTTGTATACCTTTTATTGCTGTCCCACACATTCTGGATATATCTGTTCATCTTGCTTTGATTTTGTTTCCCCTTTGTGTTTCAGTTTAGGAAGTTTCTACTGAGCTACCTTCAAGCTCACTCATTATTTCCTCAGCTGTGAGAAATCTAATAAACCTGTCAAAGGCTTTTGTGTTGTTCTATCTTTTTTCTTGCACTTCCCTTTTGGTTCTTTCTTAGAGAGTTTCCATCTTTCTGCTGACATTATCCATCTGGTTTCACATGTTATTGAATTTTTCCATTAGGGTTATTTATATATTAATCATAGCTATACTAAATTCCTTGTCTGATAGTCCCAACACCTGTGTCCTTTCTGGGTGTAGTTCTGAGGCTCATTTTGGTCCTCAAAATGTATTTTTATTGCCTTTTAGCTTACCTTGGAAATTTTGTTGAAAGAAGGACATGTTGTATCAGGTAATAGATACTCAAATAAATAGGACTTCAGTATAAAGATTTTCGTTAATATGGTTAGGAGCTGAGTTGTGTTTAAGGTCTGTTACAGCTACAGGTACCAAACACTTCAAATTCTTCTAGTGTTGTTTTGCTTTCTGACTGGGATTTTTGTCTTCTTCTTATTGCTCAAAGACAGTCTGTATCTTGCAATTCTTTCAGCTATAATCTACTCTTCATATACTAGAGGTCTTTGGATGTGATGATGACTCATGGGGAAGAGGGCACAATCAATAACATTCCAACATGTAACTCCATGGCTGATTCATGTCAATGTATGAAAAAACCCACTGCAATGTTGTGAAGTAATTAGCCTCCAACTAATGAAAAGAAAAAAGAAAAAAAAAAAGACTCGGTCTTTTAGTGAGTCAGTGTCTTGAGGGTGTAGTCTTCACAAGTATGTCTATCCCTCCTTCAGGGATATAACTTGTTTCCCTCTTCACTTATACCCTTCCCTGCTGCAGTATTCTCGATATATTTCCTAAAAACCCTCTTCCATGTCGAGTTTGATTTTTTATTTTGTTTTGAATAATTTTTTGTTGTTCATGTTTGTCTGTTATTTTTTCCCCTAGGTGAGACAGGAAAGTTGAATCTGGGTGACTTTGCTACCCTGAGCAGTGATAAGTTTTCAGAATTTGCTCTCTGGCAAATTAATTTCCACTGGAGCCCAGTCTTTGTAGGGAGACAAGCCCAAGTGAATTTTCAGGATGGTTGTTATAGCCCTCCTCCAACCAGGGCCAGGAGGAGACGTTTCTCAAAGGCTCACTGGAGTAACTTGGTGGGTTCCTGCAGTGAAAGACTGATGACGTGCAAGACCCACCTACTCACTGCAGCAACTGGGATTTTTTTCACTCTGTTAGCCCACATTCAGGCCCAGCAATTCTTCAAAATAACCACTAAACTCTTCCTACCATCATTCAAATTCCAAAGGTTTCTGCTCCAGGTAAGCCAATCTCAGGAGCCATCTGCCTCTTCCTGTGCCTGACTCTCCAGAGTTTAGGGTGAGCATTTCCCAAAAATCGGATCTTCGATGGGAGATCCGAAACTGAAACACCTGACTTTCAGTTTTCTCTGCTTTTTCTTCTTTCCATGTCAGAACGAAGAACTGAACCAGAAATCTCATATACTTCATTTTGGTTTGTGCCCCTCCATCTTTCTTCTTTTCTAAGTTTTTTTTCTTAAGTGTTCAATTTGATCAAACTATGCAGATAAGTTACAAACCATGCAGAAAGTTTTATCTTCAATTTCAGTGAGGCATGAAATGGCTAAATGCAAAACATTGATTCACCAAATCCTGGAGTTTTGCTGAGGAAGATATGAAGTTTTAGTGCGATTGTCCGAATGAGAACTAATAGGAACTCTGTTGGTCATGATCTTAGTGCCACTGGGATTTTGAAAACAGTTCTTGTGGTTTTTAGATTTAACTTTCACAATCAGAAATAGTGATATCAGGCTAGGAAGAAACAGACAAATGCTCTGACCGGTAGTATGTGGCAAGGAAGACATTCTAAATCAGGTTACTTGTGATGACTGATCTCACCAGAATTAGACTCAATGGAGAGTCGACCTTCAAACACAGACTGCTATGGCCAATCCTGCTTTCCTGGTGGCTCAGCTCGCAAAGAATCCGCCTTCAATGCGGGAGATCTGGGTTCGATCCCTGGGTTGGGAAGATCCCCTAAAGAAGGGAATAGCTACAGAATTCCATAGACTGTATAGGCCGTGGGGTTGCAAAGAGTCGGACAGAACTGAGCAACTTTCACTTTCACTTTCATTGCCAATCCTATCCCACTGAAAAAGAAAGACTTAGGTAATTTAATTTTTTTATCTTCCCCAAAAGAACAAGGTCATAGATTTTTGATATTTTATTATTTGTTACATGTTACTTGTGTTTTGCTATTAAAGCACTTTAAAATGAGAATTCTTCCTTATAGTATAGCTTAGATGAGTCTTTATATATGTTTACTATATATAGCATGTCTAAATCATATTTAAATTATTCATTACTCTGGAAAACTGAAATTTTTTAACTACTTAACTGGTAAAATCAAGATCCATAAAAACTGATTCTTGTACCTGAAAATTACTGCAAGATATAGCAGCAATTGCTACTTATTTTTGTTTTGAAGTGTAAGTGTGTATTGTAATTTTATTATATTATATTAATTTGGCATTTAAAACTTTGAAACTCAAAGTATGAGTATACAGTATAATCATCAATTTATACCATATAAACTGAATCTGTTAAGTATTTATTATTAAATAGAAACTTCACTCCTCACCCAAACCACAAAGCAGAGGTTTATAAACAATACTTGGCTTAGTAAAAGTAAGTGAGGTTTGCAACGTGCAATGCCTGAGTCCACAGTCAACAACTTATATTTCTAAGTCATTCTCAAAAATTTAATATAGTGAATAGTATTTGTAAGAAGATTGAAAATAATTCAGATCTTGCTCATCAATAGGTTTTCATCTTGCTCTGAAAAAATTAACATCCATCTTTTTCTTGTTCAACTCTTGGCTATTTAAAGGCTGGCAGTGAGCATCAATAAATGGAGTTCTATTCACAAATGGCCTTTTAATTCCCTGCCACCTGTCCACTAGGAAGAGACTTTATACCAGCAACAGGTTAATTATCAGCTACTAAACAGATGGGAACAATTTTTAGTTACTACCAATTTAATCAGATTTGGAGTAGCAACTTAACTATGAAAAACCTCTGTCTTATATTATTTGTTCTTCATATGCATTGAAAGTGAAAGTTTCAGTCACTCAGTCGGGTCTGAGTGTTTGTGACCCCATGGACTGTAGCCCGCCAGGCTCTTTTGTCCATGGAATTCTCCAGGCAAGAGTACTGGAGTGGGTTGCCATTGCCTTCTCCAAGGGATCTTCCCACCCAGGGATCAAATGCGGGTATCCCGCATTGCGACAGATTCTTTACCATCTGAGCTTCATGTGCGTTAATTCACTATTTTTTTTTTTTTAGAGATACATAGATCTGGCACTGTTCACTCTAACAAGCATATCATGTTCCACTGAGATTTTCATTGACTTGAATGTATAATTCACCCTTATAAAAACTAAAACTTTTGAGTAGTAATCTGAAAGCATGGCTGAATTTAAAGAATTTTTGCAAGAAAGTAATTTTCTCTAACTGCTTAGTAGACAACTGCCTAGAGCTCAATCATATAGCATCACTAAATGCAATATGGTAAAGTAAGGATCTTTGTTACCTCTACTTTCTATTTCCATGTCAAAACGCTACATTAGAATTTTTTCTGTAAAATTCAGTTTACAACTATAAAGACAACATTCTGTGAACAACTTGAATATATAATGAGGATGAAAACTATTGAGATTTATCCTATTACAGCCATCCTCATTATTTTCGAATTCTGTATTAAGAATTCACCTACTTGCTACAATTTATTTGTAACCCTCAAATTAATACTCAAGGTGTTTTCAGATCATTTTTGGACGTGCATGAAGCAAAAAACAAAATGAGGCACCTGACACATACAGGCCTGGCTGAGGTCACACAAGGCAATGGTCTGCCTGGTCATTTTAACTCACATTGTAAATAAGTATCCTTTTGTGGTCTCTGTACAGTCATGCTTTTCACATTTTTGAGGACTTCACTGATGACTTTTCTATTTAAAAACTCATGTTTTGGCCCCCAGGTGTAGTGCCGAAGTATCTTTAGTGTTCCTAAGCTCAGGAAGGCTGTGCCGAGCATTATGGAGAGGCCGTGTGTGGGATAAGTTTCACCAGGTGCAAATGATAGCGCTGCTGGCTGTGAGCTCAGTGTTAGGGAATCAATAATAAATATATAAACAAAGGGTCTATGCACACAAAGCAAGGGCATGCATTGATCAGCTGATTAACACCGTGTGAGCAGAGGCTGCAGGAACCTAACCCTGTATTTCTTTCAGGAGCAATGATCCCTGTGTGCATGTGTGCTCAGTCACTCAGCCGTGTGTGACTCTGCGACCCCATGACCTGTAGCCCACCAGGCTCCTCTGTCCATGGGGTTCTCCAGGCAAGAGTATGGAGTGGTTGCCATTTCCTCCTCCAGGGGATCTTCTAGGCCCAGGGAGCAAACCTGAGTCTCCTGCCTTGGCAGGCAGATTCTTAACCACTCAGCTACCAGGAAAACCCAGGAGCTTAATTAATTAATTCAATATTCATTAATTCAAGGCTCAGAGTGCTTTTATAAAGCTTGCCTACCACAAGTCATGACAATCTATCGCACCTATTGTCAGACTACTGGCGTCATATCTAAGTACATCCTAAACTTTTTAATGCAGTTGTAGTGAAGTTGATGTACACTGAAGTGAGATGGATGCTAATGCAAACAGGTCATCTACTTATGTCATAGGCATCTGGATCATGGACAATTCTGCAATATTCTTGAGTTTTCATTTCATTGAAAGGAACTATTGATTTGAAAACACTATTATATAACCACATTTTTTCAAACAAATGTTTCTACAATAAATACTTCACAAAGATTATTGTGAATGCATTCAAAAAATATTTGACATTTCCATCAATTATTATTTCCTCAGTTCAATTCAGTTGCTCAGTTGTGTCCCACTCTTTATGACCCCATGGGCTGCAGAACATCAGGCCTCCCTGTCTATCACAAACACCCAGAGTTTCTCAAACTCATGTCCATTGAGTCTGTGATGTCATCCAACCAACTCATCCTCCATCGTCCCCTTCTCCTCCTGCCCTCAATCTTTCCCAGCATCAACGTCTTTTCCAATGAGTCAGCTCTTCCCATCAGGTGGCCAAAGTTTTGGAGTTTCAGCTTCAACATCAGTCCTTCCAATGAACACCCAGGACTGATCCCTTTAGGATGGACTGGTTGGATCTCCTTGCAGTCCAAGGGACTCTCAAGAGTCTTCTCCAACACCACAGTTCAAAAGCATCAATTCTTCGGCGCTCAGCCTTCTTTATAGTCCAACACTTACATCCATACATGACCACTGGAAAAACCATAGCCTAGACCAGACAATTTGTTGGCAAAGTAATGTCTCTGCTTTTTATATGCTGTCTAGGTTGGTCATAACTTTTCTTCCAAGGGGCAAGCATCTTTTAATTTCATGGCTGCACTCACCATCTGAAGTGATTTGAAGTCCAAAAAAATAAAGTCTGTCACTCTTTCCTTTGCTTCCCCATCTATTTCCCATGAAGTGATGGGACCAAATGCCATGATCTTAGTTTTCTGAATGGTGAGTTTTAAGCCAGCTTTTTCACTCCCCTCTTTCACTTTCATCAAGAGGTTCTTTAGTTCTTCTTTGTTTTCTGCCAAAGGGGTGGTGTCATCTGCATATCTGAAATTACTGATATTTCTCCCAGCAACCTTAATTCCAGCTTCTGCTCCATTCAGGCCAGCATATCTCATGATGTACTCTGCATATAATTTAAATAAGCAGAGTGACAATATACAGCATTGACGTACTCCTTTTCCTATTTGGAACCAGTCTGTTGATCCATGTCTGGTTCTAACTGTTGCTTCCTGGCCTGCATACAGATTTCTCAGGAGGCAGATCAGGTGGCCTGGTATTCCCTTCTATTTAGTAATTTTACACTATTTGTGGGGATCCAAACAGTCAAAGGTTTTGGCATAGTCAACAAAGCAGAAGCAGATGTATTTCTGGAACTCTCTTGCTTTTTTGATGATCCAGTGGATGTTGGCCATTTAATCTCTGGTTCCTCTCCCATTTTTAAATCCAGTTTGAACATCTGGTGGTTCGTGGTTCACATGGTTGAAGCCTCGCTTGGAGAATTTTCAGCATTACTTTACTAGAGTGTGAGATGAGTACAATTGTGTGGTACTTTGAATATTCTTTGGCATTGCTTTTCTTTGGGATTGGAATGAAAACTGACCTTTTCCAGTCCTGTGGCCACTGCTGAGTTTTCCAAATTTGCTGGCATATTGAGTGCAGCACTTTCACAGCATCATCTTTTAGGATTTGAAATAGCTCAGCTGTAATTCCATCACCTCCACTAGCTTTGTTCCTAGTGATGCTTCCTAAGGCCCACTTGACTTCACATTCCAGGTTGTCTGGCTTTACATGAGTGATCACACCATTTGATTATCTGGGTCATGAAGATCTTTTTTGTACAGTTCTTCTGTGCATTCTTGCCACCTCTTCTTAATATCTTCTGCTTCTGTTAGGTCCATACCATTTCAATCCTTTATTGAGCCCATCTTTGTATGAAATGTTCCCTTGATATCTCTATATTTCTTGAAGGGATCTCTAGTCTTTCCCACTCTATTGTTTTCCTCTATTTCTTTGCATTGATCGCTGAGGAAGGCTTTCTCATCTCTTCTCGCTATTCTTTGGAACTCTGCATTGAAATGGGTATATCTTTCCTTTTCTTCTTTGGTTTTCACTTCTCTTCTTTTCACAGCTATTTGTAAGGCCTCCTCAGACAACCATTTTTCCTTTTTGCATTTCTTTTTCTTGGTGATGGTCTTGATCCCTGCCTCTTGTACAATGTTACAAACCTCCGTCCATAGTTCATCAAGCATTCTGTCTGTCAGATCTAATCTCTTGAATCTATTTGTCACTTACATTGTAAAATCATAAGGAATTAGATTTAGGTCATACTTGAATGATCTAGTGGTTTTCCCTACTTTCTTCAATTTAAGTCTGCATTTGGCAATAAGGAGCTCATGCTCTGAGCTACATCAGTCCCCTGTCTTGCTTTTGCTGACTGTTTAGAGCTTCTCCATCTTTGACTGCAAAGAATATAATCAATCTGATTTTGGCATTGACCCTCTGGTGATGTCCATGTACAGAGTCTTCTCTTGTGTTTTTGGAAGAGGGTGTTTGCTATGTCCAGTGTGTTTTCTTGGAAAACTTCTATTAGCCTTTGCCCTGCTTCATTCTTTACTCCAAGGCCAAATTTGCCTGTTACTCCAGGTATTTCTTGACTTCCTACATTTGCATTCCCGTCCCCTATAATGAAAAGGACATCTTTTTAGGGTGTTAGTTCTATAAGGTCTTGTAAGTATTCACAGGACCGTTCAACTTCAGCTTCTTTAGCATTACTGGTTGGGGCATAGATTCGGATTACTATGATATTGAGTGTTTTGTCTTGGAAATGAACATAGATCATTCTGTCATTTTTGAGATTGCATCCAAGTACTGTATTTCAGACTCTTTTGTTGACTATCAGGGCTACTCCATTTCTTCTAAGGGATTCTTGCCCACAGTCGTAGATATAATGGTCATCTGAGTTAAATTCACCCATTCCAGCCCATTTTAGTTCGCTGATTCCTAAAATGTCAACATTCACTCTTGCCATCTCCTGTTTGACCACTTCCAATTCGCCTTGATTTGTGAACCTAACATTCCAGATTCCTGTGCAATATTGCTCTTTACAGCATCGGATTTTACTCCCATCACCAGTCCCATCAACACGTGGGTGTTGTTGTTACCTGGGCTCCATCTCTTCATTCTTTCTGGAGTTATTTCTCCACTGATCTCCAGTAGCATATTGGGCACATACCAACCTGAGGAGTTCATCTTTCAGTGTCCTATCTTTTTGCCTTTTCATACTGTTCATGAGATTCTCACAGCAAGAATACTGAAATGGTTTGCCATTCCTTTCTCCAGTGGACCACGTTTTTTTATTTATTATTTCAACTATATATTTCTGCATAATGACTTTTCTAGAAACCCTGATATAAAGATTGAAAGCCACACCAAAGCAGAACATGTCCTGAAACACAGCTAAACTGGAAAGGTGCTGCTGTCTGTCAGAAACTGTTGTCTTCAGCATTCACAAAATCATGTTCTTAATATCCACTTTATTAGCCTTACCAAGGGAACATTTTATGCAAAGATGGGCTCAATAAAGTACAGAAAGGGTAGGGACCTAACAGAAACAGAAGATATTAAGAAGAGAGGACAAGAATACACAGAAAAACTGTACAAAAAAAGATCTTCATGACCCAGATAATCACGATGGTGTGATCACTCACCTAGAGCCAGACATCCTGGAATGTGAAGTCAAGTGGGACTTAGGAAGCATCACTACGAGCCAAGCTAGTGGAGGCAATGGAATTCCAGTTGAGCTATTTCAAATCCTGAAAGATGATGCTGTGAAAGTGCTGCACTCAATATGCCAGCAAATTTGGAAAACTCAGCAGTGGCCACAGGACTGGAAAAGGTCAGTTTTCATTCCAATCCCAAAGAAAGGCAATGCCAAAAAATGCTCAAACTACCGCATAATTGCCCTCATCTCACAAGCTAGTAAAGTAATGCTCAAAATTCTCCAAGTCATGCTTCAGCAACATGTGAACTGTGAACTTGCAGATGTTCAAGTTGGTTTTAGAAAAGGCAGAGGAACCAGAGATCAAATTGCCAACAACTTCTGGATTATCAAAAAAGCAAGAGAGTTCCAGAAAAACATCTATTTCTGCTTTATTGACTATGCCAAACCTTTTGACTGTGTGGATCACCACAAACTGTGGAAAATTCTGAAAGTGATGGGAATACCAGACCACCTGACCTGCCTCCTGAGAAATATGTATGCAGGTCAGGAAGCAACAGTTAGAACTGGACATGGAACAACAGACTGGTTACAATAGGAAAAGGAGTACATCAAGGCTGTATATTGTCACCCTGCTTATTTAACTTATATGCAGAGTACATCATGAGAAATGCTGGGCTGGATCAAGCATAAACTGGAATCAAGATTGCTGGGAGAAATATCAATAACCTCAGATATGCAGATGATACCACCCTTATGGCAGAAAGTGAAGAAGAACTAAAGAGCCTCTTGATGAAAGTGAAAGAGGAGACTGAAAAAGTTGGCTTAACGCTCAACATTCAGAAAACTAAGATCATAGCATCCAGTCCCATCACTTCATGGAAAATAGATGGGGAAACAGTGGAAACAGTAGCTGACTTTCTTTTTCTGGGCTCCAAAATCACTGCAGGTGGTGATTGCAGCCATGAAATTAAAAGACACTTACTCCTTGGAAGGAAAGTTATGACCAACCTAGACAGGATATTAAAAAGCAGAAACATTACTTTGCCAACAAAGGTCCATCTAGTCAAGGCTATGGTTTTTCCAGTAGTCATGTATGGATGTGAGAGCTGGACCATATAGAAAGCTGAGCACAGAAGAATTGATGCTTTGAACTGTGGTGTTGGAGAAGACTCTTGAGAGTCCCTTGGACTGCAAGGAGATCCAACCAGTCCATCCTAAAGGAGATCAGTCCTGGGTGTTCATTGGAAGGACTGAAGCTGAAGCTGAAATGCCAATACTTTGGTCACCTGATGTGAAGACCTGACTCAATGGAAAAACCCTGATGCTGGGAGGGATTGGGGGCAGGAGGAGAAGGGGACGACAGAGGATGAGATGGTTGGATGGCATCTCCGACTCGATGGACATGAGTTTGAGTAATCTCTGGGAGTTGCTGATGGACAGGGAGGCCTGGTGTGCTGTGATTCATGGGGTCACAAAGAGTCAGACACGACTAAACAAGTGAACTGAACTGAACTGAATATCTACTTAGGTCCGAGAGGAAAGTAAAATCTGTTATAACCTTACCATATGAAGGAGTAAGCACCACTTTCCTCCACTTTCAATGAAACTTCAGTTTTTCTGAATCAGGCCAATACAGTCCTTTCAGATTTGTGAAAAAGTTTTCTTTTGTCATTGAATTGCTGAAATAAAAGCCACATTTCAGATTCTCAGGCTTTTGCACTAGCAAACATAAAATTATTTTAGTAGAATAAAACTTTTGAAACTGTTTTGGTATGTTAGTAAATTAACAATTTTGTCTTTAGTCCAAGGGAAAAAAAACAGCAATTTTGATACATTTATAACAAAATCAAAATCTGTACAATTTTAGACTATTTCTTAAAGCAATACAAATGCCCCCTGCTGCCCCACACTGAGGTCAGACACAGTCCTAACAACCTTGAAATATTCTACCATAAGTATTTATTGATACTTTGAGAGGAGTCATATTTTACTAGTGGTAGATTTTAAACCAGTCTACAAATGCACTTTTACTTGAACTCAGCTGGGAGGATTCAGGAGATATAATCAATATAACCGCACTATAATTGAATTGCAAAAAAAAAAAAAAGAAGAAGAAGAAGAAATACTGAATAACACAATTTGATCCAAAAGAGTTCTTTTTAAGGGAAAACTTTTTAGAGTATCATGGGAAGTGAAACTTCTAGAATGGCTTGATTATTTTTTAATTACATAGCAATCTGGAAGTCTTATGTCTAAATGCAGAGAATGCCTTGGGCTTCCCCAGGCAGAGATTGTATTGATTTCTGCATCAGGCCCTGAACAGATGGATGAGGGTCATAGTATCTTTTGCCAGAAATCAATGCCATTTGACTCCATCACTTTCCAAGCAATAAATATTCTGTTGTAACTGGTGTTGTTATTTTAGTGCCATCTATGTTTAAATTCTAAACACAATGTCAACCTATTAAATTCTCTGTATTCTATTCCCACAGGAAATTAAATTAAAGAGATCATTTAAAAAATAAATAAAGGCAGAGCTGCCAGCATCAGAATAGAAATGATAATAAAAAATCTTTTCTCTATTCCTATCAAATTTCAGCTCAAGAGTGTTATAGTAAAGATGCCTATGAAAACTTCTGGACAAAGACATCAGGAAATGTTCCAGACGAAAATGTATCTAATGTGCATTCCATCTGGTGCTTGCCTGAAAGCAAACTTCAGAGAGAACCAGAATATAGCTCAGCTGCTTTCCCAAGTGGCACCCGAAGGACCTTCTGTATCCTCCACTGTTACCCCATGCTTGAATGAATCTTTTACTCAGGCATGACTTCTGTTATCAGAAATCAGAGATCTTTGATTTATGGTACACTAACTTGTGACCCCAGCAGAGACCAGCAACTTTTAGCCTCCGTTCTTGTAAGATTTAATAAATCCCTTCCTTGTTAGTAACCATGTTTAGGAAAGAAGTGTTCTCTTAGCAAAGAGAATTTCTCAAGGCATCTGTTTTACTTTTTGAAAACTTTGGTTTTGTTTTGTGTCTCTTTTGAAATGATAGAATTCACGATTGAGAATTACATGTAACTTTCCATTTCCATTCACTTGCTCCTTCATCTTAGAAATAACAGAAGAACAAGATGGCTGAGTCCTAATGTATATTTTGTCTTCTTTTAATACCTTTTGAATTCCTGAAAATGCATCATATATTGAAAACCAAATAAGGATAGAAAATGTTTTGAATGACATATAGATAGAAAGGGACTGGAGGAATTATTGCCAGACCACATTTTGTATATTTTACTTCGTATGATTATGAATCTGTAGCATCTGTAAAACTTGGGAAGCTTAGGTCTCAAATTCTGTTCAAATAACCACAAAGTTCAAAATTAAAACAAATAAACACACTATCTGAGCTTCTGTCAATCACTGACTTGCAAATATGAAAAGTGTATAAAGTATATAAACCATGCATGCTATTGCAAAATATGCTTTGGTTAATATTAAAACCAGTAGCTAACATGCACAGGACGTTTACAGCAGATACTTTCTAAGATCTTTATGTAAATAACATCATTTATTCTGTGAAAGTAATTTTATAATAAATATTCCTAATCTAAAGATGTTACTTTATAGTTGGGATACAAAGGGGTCAAATACTTTGTCCAACTCACCATAACTGTATGCATTTTGGACATGCAGGCTTTCGAAAGTGAACAATTAAATAGACTTAAATTCCAGCCTCTAGGTTTAAAACTTCAGTCTCAAAAATGATCCAAAGTTATGCAAATTAAATTACAGATAACCTCTATTCATCCCCACCAGATGTGAGAATCTCTTGAATCATTTCTTTGAAACTTCTGAATTTTTATAAATTCCAAAGCTGTTTATTCTTACAAAGTTCATCCTTAAGATACTCCTATTCAGAATAGCTTTGCTTATTTTTCCAAACTTTTACAGAAGAATGCCAATTCTCTTTGGTGCTATTTGATCTTCAGTTTTCTCACCTGATGATGTGTTCCACAGACAGAGTACTTCCATTTCAACTCTTGAAATCACTAGCTTCCTGGGACGAGAGATGACACTTATGTATCTAAGAAGAAAATGTCAAGTTACTCCTTCATTGTCAAAACTGTCAGACAATGTTGAAGTTGAATCTAAGAGCTTGGCTTACAGGGCTCGAGCTCGTTAAAACAGCCCTTTCACACTCCTGTCCCAAAAAGACCACACTCTGGGCCTGCTGCACTGCCCTCTCCCTGATCACGTCCTCAGCCCTAACTCGGGGGTTCACAGCAATACAAAGGTTGAACATGGGGCGTGAGAGTGCAAAAGCCCTGGGGAAAAGGTTATGCTGTTTCTCTACAGATGAAAGAGAAGTTGAAATATTAATGAACAATCTTATTGGAAGATAATAATGCCAAAAGGGACTTCATTTGATAAATGATATAGAAACCAGACACGACTTAGTGACAGAACAACAACATAGGAAAAAAAGAATAAAAATGAATGCTTGCATGAATGTCTCACATCATAAGCACAGTGCCATTCTGTGCTAAAGAGTCGCATTTTCTACCCCAGATCTTGTATTGGTGGGACATTCTCTGCTACTCTTTGTTATTACACAATGATAAAATAGACTCTATTTGGAATAAACATTGACAGTGGCATATCTAATGGAAACAAAATGGCTCAGAAAGTCCCTAACTTACTCTCCAAAAGAGACAAATTGTTACTTAGGGAGCAACAGTAACAGCAGTGTAAGCATGGGCAGTTGTTTAAAACTCGATCTCTGGGTCACAATTGTTTATGAACCAAAACATCTCCTTAAGAGGATTTCCTTGGTTGTTGTTTTTTGTTTGAATTTAGGAAAATGTGTAATCAGATAAGTTGGGGAAAGATGGCTATGTTCAATGCTGACAGAGATGCTGGCCTCAGCATGCCGATGGCCACAAAAATGAGTCTCTGCAGCATTACGAGGATCTCCTTGGTGGCCCAAATGGTACAGAATCTGCCTGCAATGCAGGAGACCCAGGTTCAATCCCTAGGTCAGGAAAAACCCCTGGAGAAGGGAATGGTAACCCACTCCAGTATTCTTGCCTGGAGAATTCCATGGACAGAGGAGCCTCACTAAATGAAATTAGTTGAACTCTTGACATCAAGTGGGTAAGCTGTGATATTTCAATTAGTTTATAATAGGATATTAAAATGTGTGCTTCTCCAGAGTTTCTTAAGAACATCCTTTGGTAGATCATTTTTTCCTAATCTGTTCATTATTTCCCAATGTATTTTCTAGTCAGCATTATTTATCCTTTCAAAGTACAAATATTTTAAAAATTATGTGATTATAAATAATCATTCAACTTGAAATCTGCACCATTAGCTGTAAAATTGATTGCATAGGATATAATTATTAACTAAGTACTTAATTCCTTTCTATAAAGACTCTAGATTAGAGGAAAAAATGGAATATAGTTTGGTTAATAGTATTTATTATTTTAATATAGTATTAGGAGTTACTTAACTGGTCTTCATCTGTTTAGTATCTACTTTTATAACACTTCAGTGTTTAAGAAGGAACCTATCTTTATGAAGATGTCACTGTCATGCATATTTTTATAATTATGGTCATCCTCAACCCTTCCTCACAGTTATTCACCCTCAGATGCTTCCAACAAAACCAAGTTTAGGACTCAATTCTTGTTTCCTAAACAACTCATCATCAAACATGAAGATAAATGCTTTATTTTCAGATCTTCCCTTTGTGATAAATTGCTACACGGCCCAAATTTGTTGCTTTCAGACATTTCCACACCACCTCAATAAGGCATGCTAATATGGCCCTAAAGAATCAATAAACATATTTTTAAATTATGCTGTATCTACCCCATGCTCACAGACTGTGCCTCAGGAAACTGGTACTCCATAAATGTTCTGCAAATAACAAAATGTATTTTTGCCAGTAGCATGCTGGTTAAGATGTTTCTGAATCAATCATTTCCCCTAAGAAATAAGAAACTCATCAACACAAGAGATACAGCCCAATGATACTGTTGAGTGCAGAGATGATAAGCATGACAAATATGACAGCTCTAAAGAGAAAACAATTCAGTGATTAACAATCTGAAAATCTACCCTGAAGCCAAATAGCCCCTTCTTATTCTTAACCAGATCTATATGATCACAGCAAAAACCAGTTTGGGCCTAAAGGTTTTGATCTCCCTGTAACCCAGAAATCCATTTAGCAGGGCATATGCACACCTCCTGGGTGCCTTGATGCAGAAAAAACACTGAATCAATTGTTTCAGTTCTGTCTGATTTGGTCACTGCCACAGAGCTGTGGACTAAGGTTGCTTCTTCTGTTTTGTTTAAAAATATTGCTTGAACAGAAAAGAAGCTGACATGACATTGAATTTTCTACATTCTCTTTAATTATCAGCACTGCTATGAGATAAAAATGGCAGATCCAGAAGGAATGATTTTAAACTGAATTCAGATTGAATTAATATTCAATTTAGTTTCATTGTAATTTATGATTAGAGGGTTTTTTTTTCTTCTCCTCTTCAAAGATTTCCTTCTAATCAAAAACACATTAATTATATTTTTGTCCTAACTCAGTTTTCTTGCTTATAATAATTGGAGTAAGGAATAGGACTATATTTTTCCAATTTAGAAAGAGATGGAATTTACATACCAAATGTAACAAGGAATTTGAAAAATATAATTTGAATAATAATTAAAAATACATACTAGGAATTCAGGTTCTGGTTTGGATATATAAAACATTTGGCAGCCAATAATTCACTGCAAAAAAAGACTAGAAAGGATACATTAAAACAAATCAGATTTTTTAAGCCACATAAGAGTTTTGCATGAAAATGATTTTAAACTAACTGGGGCTCAGAAAGTTAGCAGAAACTGGAAGCTGCTCACCTCCATGGGATAGTTTCTAAGCATAGCTGCGAAATTGTCCTGTTGTAGGTAGCGGAGAACTTGAGAGGTAAAAGGAACCGAGTAGGGACTTAATGGCCACCTAGTCTGATGTGGTAAACAGGGATTTGGAGAAGATCCAACGTCAAAACATCTTCTCCCTGCTCCCTGATTCTCTACAATGGGCTTTGGCTGGGTGTGTGCCAGTGTGTGATGGAAAAGCAAACAGATATTAGCTCTCAGTGTTTAGCTCCCAAAGACTTGCATGTTGCAAAACATTCAGGACAAATGTTGCTATCATGGTTCTTGAAAGAACCAAGGAAAGAAAACAAATCTTGACATCAAGTTATTAGAAACCCAAAGTCAACCCAATTAAGTTAAAGTTACAACTAAGCCCCAGTTCAATTCCTGCTTGAAGTGATCTGGCCTTCATCCTAGCTTCCTGGTAGAGAAATCCTGCTCCTTCTAGGAGAAAATGCCATCCTCCACGGGCTTTATGGTTTGTTTACATCCAGTGTACAGTGTACACAAAACATTTCAAGATATGCAAAGAGAGCATAAGGGAAAGAAGGGTCAGCTGATGCAAAACACAGAAGGACAGATGTACGGATTAAAAAACGAGTACTTAAGTTAACCATCATTAACATGAAAAGAATGGAGCATTTAAACAGGAATGAAATTTTGGATATTTGAGAACATTCACAATACTGTAGGAATTCATTCTAAAGCATCCACAATAATGTAAGTTAGAATATGTCAGATGAGTTTAGCAGCATACTGGACACTGCAGAGGGAAGGACCAGGAAAACATGTAGCAGTAGAACTTACACAAAGTGAACCATGGAGAAAAATGACAATATGAAACAACAGAATATGAGAGATATGTGGACAGCGTTACATAATTTAGTATGTTGTAAAATCAGGCATCAGAAAAAGATGAGAGAAAAAAGAAGCAAAAATATTAGAGAAAATAATGGCTAAATTGTTGCCCATATGTAAATCAAAAAAATCACTAAAACTCAACCAAAATAAAGTTAAATCATCAAAATTAAAATATTTCACCAATCTAGAAATATTATCTAGAAAGTAAAAAGGCAAGAATCAGGCTGGAAGAAAATATTTGCAACATATAGAACTGATTAGGATTTAAATCCAAAACAAAAAAGAATTTCAATAAGTAAATCAGAAAGAGACAACTAAATTCAAAACAGTCAAAAACTTGAGCAGATACTAAAAAAGAATATTATCAGACGTTCAAGGGTGGGGTGAATTGGGACGGTAGAACTGACATATAGACACTATCATATGTGAAATATATTGCTAGTGGGAAGCCGCTGCAAACACAGGGAGCCCAACCCAGTGCTCTGTGATGACCTAGAGGGCTGGAGTGAGGGGAGGGATGGGAGAGTCAAGAGGAGGGAGATATATAACTAGATCAGTTTGTTGTACATCAGAAATTTCCATTTGTCAACTCTGAAAAGGTAATGAAATTAATTTTAAACTTAATAGAAAACATAAGAAAGTAATTCCCTCAAAGGTTTAAACCCACAACACAAAAGTCGTACACTGAAAATAATTTGCTTCTGGCATACTCAAACCCATGGACATCAAATTCATGACAACAAACTTTCATGAAAGAAATTTAGAGAACTGTGGGAAAAACTATACAATTATTTAGAAGAAAATATTTCATATATCTAATGAAATACTTTTTTATTAACATTGAAGTTTTCAATAAAAGGATCATATGCAAAAGACATGTCTTCAGATTGAGATCTCTATATACCTCCAATTATTTCCTCGAACAAATGATAAAAAAGAACCCAGACTGACACATTCCAAATAGCTGTGACATCTCTGGTAACCTTGGAAAGGCAACTGATCTGTTAGTGATGATTAAGAGACAGAAATTTTTCTGATTTATTTTTCTCACCAGGCACTTTAAAAATTCTATCACATTCTTAAAACATTTTTTTCTCTTAGTTAAAATACACATAGTTTGCACTTGTACTCACCCATCATAGGTTACTTTTTTAATCAGTTAACTTCCAAAATGAGATGAAGTTCCAATCTTTGAGATCTGATATCATTCTTATCTCTAAAGAAATTTCCCTGTTCTGACATTCTATTGTTTTGTTGTTTGTTTTAGTTTGGGTTTGGAGATTGGGGGGGTTTGTTTTGTTTTGGCTATAGGTTATAATGAAAGAGGTATAATCACTAATAAGGAGAGAAAAGACACTTTCTATCTTTAAACTCACTTTTGACGGCATTAATAAAGACCTGTAGTTTCTCTCGGTGCCTAAGGATGCCAGCTAGAAGATACTGAGCTGAACTAGCAGAGAACAGTATAAATTCCACATCCCACCCCACCTCCAGCCTTGCCCCAGCAGGGAATACCTCATCAACAGAGATAAATGATTAGACAAAAATAGCACTGAGCAAGGCAACAGCCCATGTCAGAATGGCTTGTGCAGAACTTGAGCTTGCAAACATCCATTGACGGTCAGTGGCACCTGGGAGTATGTGGCTAATGAATGCTGTTATTATGCCTACAGAACATGTTTATTGCTTGGTATAAAAAGGTATATAGATAGATGCATATGTACCAATTTTTAAGTAAATAAGCTTTTGATATATCATGATTACAGTGTTTACAAGTAGAGGAGTCATGCAAATTTGCCAAGAAAGATAGTTTTCCCCTAGTTTTTGAAAAAAACAAAACATAATTTTAAGTGTAAACACAGTTTAATGGAGATGTTTCTTTTCCTGTAGAATATCTTTGCTCCAATAAGTAAAAATAAATGTTTTAAGTTTTTTTTTCAATAATATATTGTTGTAGAATTATTTTCACAATTATCAACTCACTAAAAATAAAATCTAAAATACTAGCTTGGGCAATCAAAGCCAGGCATACTTAGGAGCCTGGTACTAGCTAGCAGCTTTTCTTTTTTTCCTGCATCATCTATCACATTCTAACATAACTGTCTACTTATTTATGTTGTAAACCTATCTTCTTAGGATACAATCCCCTAAAATACAGGTATTCTCATTTGTACTCTTCACTGGTATTCTTATCCCTCAAAGAGTAAGTGCCTATAACTAATTTTTGAAGGAATATTTAAAAGAATGTCTCAGAAAATTTTCAAGACTTTATATATATATATATATATATATATATATACATATATATATACAGCTAACATCATGACCAGAAGTTCTTATGTGATCTAAAGAAGCTCTCCAGATTTGCTAACTTTTGACTCAATGCTTTTTATGGTCAATGTTTCTAATATGATTAAAATAGCAATAATTTCAAATTTTTCCTTCTAGTATTTATTTTTACTTTATCAAGAAGTAGCATTTGTGCTGCACTCCCTAGAAACTATAGAGAGATTATAACAAAACTCATGGAAATGGTATTTATTGAGAAATCTGTCACATAATGAAATGCCCAATTTTCCTCCCTATTGTGGATCTTCCATATGTAATGAGAAGCCAGATGTCAGTATCTAACAGATTACTGGATGCAGAAACATACATCTTTCCTAAGGTTTTGAAGTCAGTCCCCTCACCCACAATGAAGCTGAAACTGTGGATGTATCGGTATTCACATGTATAGCAAAAAAGGGACAGTTTTCACATTGCTTTAAATGCTTTCCTTTAACTCATCAAAAACATATTTTAAAATAACCTGTGAGATCTGAAATTAAATTCTCAAAATGTTCATGGTCCAGCTTTGTAAATTAAGTAAAAATTCAGTAATATGTTAGGTGCCATATATTTGCTTACTTTTTTTAGATCCAGGCATGCCAGATAAACAAATAAATAACAAAACTGTTTTAAAGACACTGCACTGGTAAGTAATTTTATTCCTGAAACTACCACGTATGTAATTACGTGTATGTATTAGTTGCTTGGTCGTGTCTGACTCTGCAGTGCTATGAATGGTAGCCAGCCTGGTTTCTCTGCCCATGGGATTCTCCAGGCAAGAATACTGTAATTATATGTAGTCCGAAAAATTCTATATGCAATTATACTTAATAATTTTGTTTAAAAATATAGACATGGTCAACCAAAGATTGCAGTATTTTGTATAGCATGTTTCTTTTCTTGTAAAAATTACAAATAAATCAATGAACAAGATGTTGTTAACACCAACATTTTACATGGTAAAATTTATTGACAAAAGAATGTTTCAGATGCATACTAATAAGCCAGGAAATTTTATAGTCAAGGATTTCATTTTTACTGTGTACACAAACAAATATCATTTACAGTGCTACAATATGCTAACATTCACTTTCTTGTAGAATAAATCATGCATGACACATTCTAAAATATGATCCCTAATAGCCAAGTTTGACAAGGTGCTTGTTTTTAATCTTTCATGGCAGGTTTAATTCCAACCAAGAATGCTATTTACATTCAGCAGCACAATCAGTTCTATTACATTCCATTTTTCTGGAAATAACTTCATTGAAATGTGCTTGTTAAATGGACTTCAAGATACTTATTAAATATCTCATAAGCTTCTTGGTAGCACTAGGATATAATAATAGTTTCAAAATGTGTAAATGAGACTACACAATCTAAAGTTAAATATTTCAAATTATGGTAAAATCTCACAGAGTTAGACATGTAATTGAAAATTTCTACTAATTTTAACTCATTGCTATGATATCTGGTCTTTTATGGCTTTTGACCATATTTTAATGTAAAAAAAATAATTTTTAAGCAGAAGCAATTTACACATATAGAATACCTGACATTTCATTATGACTACAAACTCCTGACTATAGAATTGTTGACACAGTTGTTTTAGCTCATCTGAAAAGCTAATTTAGATCACTGTAATTAAGAAATTGCATTAGAGGCTCTCATATAAAAAACTAATATCTAGTTTAGCAATTAACAATTTCAACTGAATAATTTTTAACATTCCAAGAGCTATAAAACTTATAGCTCATGCCCAAACATTTGCTTTTATAAATACTTAAAATTATATTCAAGACTGTGGAAGAATTAATACTGAGGTTGTTTCAGTATTCAAAGAATTTATAGTCTAAAGCTAAAATAAAACTTACATATTGCATTATATGAGTTCCTTGTTGTTGCTCTAACTAATTATTACAAACTTCGTGACTTAACACCGCACAAATGTATTCCCACACAGTTTTGGAGGCAGAGGATCACAGTGAGTCTGAGAGGACAGCCAACATGGTATGTGCAGGGCTGGCTCCTTCCTGAGCTTCTAGGGGACAATCTGTTCCATCCTTTTCCAGCTGCCTTGGCTCCTAGAACCCCCTGTTCAAAACTAGCAATTTTGTCACTCCAACCTCTGCTTCCACAACTTCTCTCATAATCCTGGCTCCCTCTTTCCCTTAGAAGGATCCTTGTGAACACCTTGGGCCCACTCAGATAAGTGGTGGTTTAGTCGCTAAGTCATGTCTGACTTCTGTGACCCAGTGGGCTGTAGTCTGCCAGGCTCCTCTGTCCATGGAATTCTTCAGGCAAGAATACTGGAGTGGGTTGCCCTTTCCTTCTCCAGGAGATCTTCCCAACCCAGGAATCGAACCCCAGTCTCCTGCATTGCAGGCAGATTCTTTACTGACTGAGCTACGAGGGAAGCCCGTCCCCAGATGCTTAACTTAATCACATCTGCAGAGTGCTTTCACCATATAAGGTAACATCTTCCCAAGTTTCAGGGACTGTGGCATGGAGCCATTATTCTGCCTACCACCAACACAAAAGTGAATTTCACTTTAATTTTTTACCAGTACATCACAGCTTCAAAAAAAAGGCTTTAGTTTCTTTGGATTATACTATTAAAAACATGGTCATATTTTACTTTCCATCTCATTTTGATTGACCATATTTTCTCCACAAGTAATTCTCTTTCTTTCTGATCATTTCAGTTAATATGATGATTAACGTTATCATCCAATTGATAATAGAGCTAATAGCTATTGAACTGGTGTATATCTTTTAAAATGTTCTAAAAAATTGAAAAAAAAAGTTCTAGACTTTTTGTATACACCATTTTCATTAAGTTTTCATAACAGTTTATTTTTATTTGTCAATGTTTGTGTTCTTTTGTATTTTATTTTTTAACCAGCAAGCATAGCCTCAGTTCCCTGATCAGAGATCACACCCTTAGTCCCAGCAGTGGGAGCACAGATACTTAACCACTGAACAGTCAGGGCCGTCCCTTCAGTAAATGCCTATAAATACAATAGTTTATCATTTTTGGTAAATCATTACCTTTCTCAGGCGGAAAAACCCTTTAATAATTCAGTAGAGACTTTTCCTTTTCTCTGTGTGTGTGTGGCTAAGTGGTGACTGACTCTTTCCCTTTCACTTGCAGCCACATCACACACTTAGGTTCCACTTCAGATATCCTCTTCCTGTCACATGAGCCATGTTTTCAATGGCATAAATCAAGAAGTCAAATGTTACTGTTAATTATTGAAACCTCACCAAAAAATTCAAGTTGGTTGAGCCAGTCATTCTATACACTGGGTAGTGATTCTTACAAACCATACCAAAAAATGAAGTGTAAGATCTGGAGATGTTTTTTCCAACAGAAACACATGACCATATGATGAACATTTCCCCATGAGGCCTGCAAAGAATAAACTATAAAAGACAATGCAGTTTATTATTTCAGAAATAGGGGAAAAGAAAGTGAAACGGTATATCACTAAGCACAGTCTTCATAGGCAGGCCTTTTAATGGTAGTTAAGAATTTTACTGCCGTCCTTGTAAGAAATGGAATGCATTTCCTCTTTTACTCCCTTGACTCTAGTTCAAGCATTATACATGGAAGAATTCACAAAGGACAGGCTATAAAATTAGGGTGTTTTACTGCTATTCGTGGTTTGCTGGTTGGAACAGGGTAGAAGACGCTGTATATAAACACCATCGTCATTATTAGAAGAACTAGACAAGGAGCAGTTATTTTACTTACTGTTTATGCAAAGAATATTTGGTGATATTTTGATTTCTACAATTTACAATGCTGAGACTAAATTTGGGCCTATGGCCAAAAAATAAGAAAAAACTATGCAGAATAAAATTGAGAATTTACATAGACACTCCCACATATTACACTGTCCTACCACCCAAACCATTATCTGTAAGGGGAATAAAACCATGCCTCCCTTAACATCCCTGCTGGCTTCCCTGCTGGCTCAGAAAGCAAAGAATCTGCCTGCAATGCAGGAGATGCAAGAGGCGCGGGTTCATCTCTGGGTCGGGAAGATCCCTTGGAGGAGGGAATGGCAACCTACTCCAGTATTCTTGCCTGGAGAATCATGGACAGAGGAGCCTGACGGGCTGCAGTCCATGGCATCACAAAGAGTCAGACATAACTGAGTGACTAACATTTTCACTTTACCTTAACATCAGTAGTTTATATGAAAGAAATCTTTTTCTATTGGCAACAAGTTCAAAACCCAATGTCCTTCAGATGAGACAGCCAAGAAGTTTAAAATCTTGGACTTTAATTACTGTGACCCAGCACAACTGATATGTATATGATAATTGATACAAAATGATAATTGAACAAATTGATATACTCTGTACTGGTCATGCCATATCTGAAGCATTGTACTTAAGACAGGACATCTTTCTTGAACCAGAGAATATAAATGAGAGGATGAAACCTTTAGTGCAAAATTTTGATGGCTTCAAAGCTCCTAAACCTTAAAAAATAAAATAATAAAGTTTCAACGGGGCCACCAGGGGGAAAGTTTCTGTTCAGAAAAAAAATTGAATAATAGAATTGTTCACATGGGCTACCTTATAGGAAATAAGTATAGATATATTACATTAGTACATTCATTGTCCATTACATTAGTACATTACAGTACAATTAGTACATCATTCATAACGAACAAATGAAAGTTCATTATGTTTAACACTAAGTGTTTTCTTCAATTTTTACAGCTTCCCTAAAAGAGAGACAAAGCAGTGATTTTTCCCATATGATAGATAAGAAAACCAAGCTAAGAGAGATTAAGTAATTTGTATAAGATCATATAGCAAGTAGGAAACATGTCTCAAATAATACTACTACAATAAGTTGTCTGTGCATTGAAAGGGCCCTGATGCTGGGAAAGACTGAGGGCAGAAGGAGAAAGGGGGGGCAGAGGGGCCTGGCGTGCTTCCATCCGTGGGGTCACAAGGAATCGGGCATGACTTAGCAACTGAACAACTCTACATTAGACGGAATAGTTTCTAGTTAGTGTGATATTATTGTATGAATTAAGTGATGTAAAATCACGTAGCCCAATATTAGACAGTATAGTGGACAAAAGAAAAACAGAGACAATGGACACAGATTATCTCATGTATGATCTGTGCCCCACCAATTAGCAGCTATTTCATCAGTTTTGAAGCGGTGTTAAAACCACCAACTTTATGGGTATTTGGAGATGTAAATGAATTACAATGTTATAAAGTGCTTTGATGTAAAATCTCTATCAGTGTTAATTAATATAAAAATCTACCCCTATCTGACTCATGGAAGACATTCAAATATTAGCTGCATTAGCTCTCCAACATGGGATATGTTAATTCAGATAATAAACCAATATATTTGTCATGTTGCCCAAGATATTCCAGAAATACAGCAAATGAGAGGAGGGTGGGAAATGTGAACAAGCAAACTCCTGAGTTCTTTTGTAAAATCCTGTGAATCGATGTTTTGTAGAGAGTCATATGGAAGTTCTCTTCCAAACCAGATATGTTCATTTCCCATACATTCACACCCCATATGTGTCTAATCTGTCTAGTGTGCAATTAATTGAGTAGATAAATTTGCAAGCCAGCAGAGGCCTCAGTAGATAAGAAGCTAGTCACAGCTGTATATTCCTGATTTCCTGTTATAGAAATTTCAAAACCTACCAGCCTACAGGAATTTGTATAAATCTTATTTGCTTGTGTATGAATAATGTGACCTCACACAAAGATTTTCATAAAATATTCAGTTCTGGATTTAATATCATTTCCAAATTTGCAGATTATGCATTCTATACTGGTAAAAATCAATTTCCCATATTTGTTTTGATGTTTACAGGGAATGAAATTCACAGAAAAAGAACTAAGTTTATATATTTCACTAGTACAATCAAAACCAAGATGAATTAGATGCATTTTTTTTTCCTTGAGGCACTGGAGAAAAAACAGATAATTTAGTTACAGTACATCTCTAGAGGAAATTACAATTTGTAAATATGTCATGATCTGAGAAAAGGTGGATCCACTAAACATATTTTACAACTATAATACTGTCTTATATGTGTACAAATTTATGAGCTGGATCTACTGTGTTCTCTGCCAGATTCATGGTCTTATCTATGTTATGATTTATTCCTCTCAATATGAACTAGTGAATGATTACACAAGACTAAGGGAACATAACCATCTATTATAAACTAACTCCAGTAACCCATTACCATACTGGTGCCTTGAACATAAGTTAGAAATCTTTAAGACTGTTTTATTATTTTGTCAAAGAAAAGCAAATTAATATCTAAGCTAACGTAGAAGAAAAAGATGCCTGTAAATTGTTGACAATGGAAGATCCTTATATAAAGTCTACAGATCTATACTATGTATTAAGTGGACTGTTTTTCATTTCCAATTTTTTTTATTTGATGGCTGATCAGAACAAGGTAGTTTTCTTGCTGTCTTTTTTTTTAACTGTTTATTCTTTTTTTATCACTGTTATTCTTCCTAATTTTCTGCTGCTTGTAACTCAGCTGTTTTCTCACACACATGTATTTCTTTTTTAACAAATGTAATGAGGCATAATTCATATACAATAAACTATAAACATTCAAATATTAAACTATGGTAAATGTGACCAATATAAATTCTTTTAAAATTACCACCAAATTCAACAAACTTCTTCCTCCAAGTGTTTTTCTTTCCCTTCGCGATCCATCTCTCATGCCACTCAGCCCCAGATAACTACTCATCTACTTTGTAACTTTACTTAATTTTTATTTTCTAGAATTCCATGTAAAGTTTATACAGAATCAGCTTTATTTACTTGTATCTTTTGCTTGGCTTGGCATGATTTTACGATCTAATCATACAGTGATTGATTCCAGCTTAGAACATAAGTAATGCCGGGCCAACACATACCTTCTCTGCACTTCTGTTTAGACCCTGGACAGACAGTACAGTGGAGTAGTGAAGAACAGGATTACTAACAGCAGACTTTTTGGATTGGGGACCTGGGTCCACCACTATTGAGCCGTGTGACCTTGAGAAAGTTACTTAAACTTCTCTCTATTCCAGTTCCCTCACATGCAAAATGGAGATTTAAAAAATAGCATCTAAGAAAAGAAAAAAAAATAGCATCTGCCTCTTAAGGGTTGTTATGAGTATCAGATGAATTAAGACATATAATTTATACACCCGCATCTCTTGAATCTCCTGCATTGGCATGTGCATTCTTTACCACTAGCATCACCTGGGAAGCCCATTTATATATATATTTATATATTTGTACAAATATTTGTGTGTATTTATTTATTTATTTATTTACCAATAGCCACCAGGAAAATATGCATCTGTGGCTGTAGGCATCCATTTTCCTAATCGTAGGGGAGATTTTCTGTGGAATAAAACTAAAACAAAGATAGAATGAAAATGAAGAAGTGGTACCAGTATCATTGCATGAGCTCCTGAATCCAGTGCTATCTGAATTCACACACAGACTTCACTCTTTAGTAAACCAATAAACTTCCTTTATTTTTGCCTAAGCTAAATACCAAGCTTACATTTGAAACAGTCTTGAGAAACACAGTGGGTAAAGCTGAGAGCACTGAGCCTAGCACATAGGCTGTTGCCAAAAACGTGGTTTTGGCTCTGTCAACATACACGTGATTTCAATGAAGAGGAAACTGCAGATGATGATAAACTTTGAATGATAGGTAAGCGGTTATCTTAATGTCCCGGTAAGTGAGTTAGAAGGGGTGAACTGACACTGAATTCTCATTTATTGGATCATCGCCTGGGAAGACTGTATCTCTGCTCAAAATAGAAAGGGTCATTCCAGACGAACTGAGGACTGGGACAATTGCCCAGAGAAAAGAAAAGAATGTCTTTTAAAATATACCAAAGGGGGTAGGGCGAGCAGTGAGTGGATGTAAGAACTGGGAAACTGCAAAGATCTTTACCATCTTCAAAATTTTGCCTGGAAGTAATATGGAGTTTTCTCACCATTTTAAAATTCTCTAATAAGTTATACTGAACTAACTCTATCTACCATCTCCCCTTTAACCATATCTTAGCACTATACCAAAATATTCCTAAAGTTGTTTTGCAGCTCAAAAGAAATTTAATTGAATTCCTAATATCTTAAGCTTACAGTACCATGTCATTTTATTATTATTATTTATGATCATATAATTATAATTTTCTATGAACAATATAATTATTTTCACTTTGAAATTGTATATGAATATGTAAATTATAAATGTGAGTATAGATAAAAGCACATATATACATATAGCAAAAGATTCTCTTAGCAAATAATTTTCCAGTATATTCTATATTTTGATTTTCCTAAATTTTAATAAATTTACTTTTCATTTATAAGAGGAGTAAAGCAACCTTTTTAAAGTCTAGAAAATAGATGCAAGAGTCTCATATCCCACTATTACAACTATTTTCATTTTTATATATTCTCTTATAACATTTTATATGTATGCTTTACATGGTTACCATCATGGTAAATAAAAATATTATGGTCAGGGTATTTTTACATAATATTAGAACACTATTCTTCTTTCTACATAGATTTCATGTGTTTCACTTTACTTTTATATCCATTCATTTATTTTTTAGATTTCACATATGAGTGACAATGTACAGTATTTGTCTTTCTCTGTCTGACTAATTTTACTTAGCATAATGCCCTCCAAATCCATCCATGATGCTACAAACAGGAAATTTTTTTTCTCTTTTGTGGCTGAGTAGTATCTCAATAAGCACACGCACACACCTTCTTTACCCCCTTACCTGCTGATGGACGGTGAGGTTGCTTCTGCATCTTAGCAATGACAAAAATGCTATGAACATTGGGGTGCGTGTATGCTTTAGAGTTAGTGCTTTTATTTTTGTTTTCTGATATATGTCCACGAATGGAACTGCTGTTATAATGGTAGTGCTACTTTTAGTTTTTTGAGAAACACTGATACTGTTTTCCACAGTGGCTGCATCAATTTACGTTCTCACCAAGAGGGTATGAGAGTTACCTTCTCTACAGTCCACACCAACATTTATTTGTAATCTTTTTGATTGATAACCATTCTGACAGGTGTGAATTGACACCTCACTGTGATTTTGATTTGCATTTCTCTGATGACTAGTAATGCTGAGCATCTTCTCATGTACCTGTTTGCCATCTGAATGTTTTCTTTGGAAAATATCTATTCAGATCTTCTGCCCATTTTTAACTGGGTTGTTTGTTTTTTTGATATTGAATTGTCCTATATTTCTTGCTAAAGCATGTTGCAAAAGTGATATGACAAGTTCTCAAATATCAATCTTGTGATAATTTATTATAAGAAATGACTAGTAAACTAGTTATTACTATCAATATAAAGGGCTTCCCTTGTGGCTCAGCTGGTAAAGAATCTGCCTGCAATGAGGGAGACCTGGGTTCAATCCCTGGGTTGATAAGATCCCCTGGAGAAGGGAAAGGCTACCCACTTCAGTATTCTGGCCTGGAGAATTCCATGGACTGTATAATACATGGGGTTGCAAAGAGTCAGACACAATAAAAATATTATTCCTTGGTACTCAATATGAAATGTAAAGGTTAATTTTAATTCAAACAGTGGACATTAAATAACAAAAATTGCATGCTATGTTTTCTAGAATGAGAACATTTCAAAGCACTGATTGTCATATTAGTAGCAAATATTCATACTTAATTTTCTAATCTGAAACTGAGAAATGGTCATAAATTTTAATAATAAGAGACAAAATTTAATTAGATGGGCTTTGTAGGAGAAAAAAAAATGCTTCTAAACTGCATCATTTTGAATTAAGCCACATGCAAAAGATGACCAAAATCCATCACTGACAATGAAATATAAAGTGTTCAATACATCTAAAATATAAGACATATTTCAAAATACTGATGTGGCAAAAAGTATTTTGACCCTAGCAAACAACAGATTCAATTTTTCACTGTTCACTCAAATATGTAACTCTTCATATTGGCAAAGCTCATGCCACAATTTCAGATGAAAGTCTGCAGTCACATAATATACTGGTGGCACATTGATTATAAAAATATAAAATTAGAGTTTACAAACTCTAGATATGACCTGGCACTCAACTGACCCATTCCTCTGAACATTGTGGCAAATTCACAACAAATTTTTACAATTAGTGATTTAGTGGCTTGGAATCACTTGCTAATTTCACTGCTTTGTTTTACATATACTAATTATTCTTTAATTGTCTGTGCCATGGGACATGTGCTGGAATTCTAGACCACATAAATTAGTGGGTTTATCTTTGCCTTAATCGTAAATGTGGCATTTGGAAAATGAAATGAGAGAAGATTTAGAAGAGAGTAAAGGAAAATGACCTCTTTATCCTGAGCTTAAAGGCAGCATATCCCGCAGAAGAGAACCAGATGCACACACAGTGAGAACTGACTTATATTCATACCACATGCTAACATTTCAGATTCCAGGGCTGTCTTTTCTCAGTGTAAACAGTCCGCACTCCCGGCCTCACGTTGCACAGCCCACCCGACAGGGGAAAGAAACTCCGGAGGCAGGGGGTCTGCTGCGTTGCTCAGGGCACGCGCTCTGTGGGAAAGCCGCGCTCGTCTGGACTCTGCTGTGGATGAGAAGACAAACCCTTAACCTGCGGCAAGTCGAAAAACACACAGAATTAACCTTGATAGGCCAGTAATGGAGAAACCAATCAAAAGACAATATACTAGCCGGTACACTAAGTCTGATTAATTCACCACACTTTTCTCTAACAAGGCATTTATGGTCCTTGTTAAAGTAACCTGCCTGCTTTTGTTCCTCTAAATTCACACACTTATAAAGCTAGTCTATTTTTTTAAAACATTTTATATATTCTTTTCCAAATTTCATTTTAACAGTCTTCTATGAGCTTTTATAGAACACTTATTTTTTTCCTAGTTCTTCATAACTATTTAAACTTTACATGTTATTAAAGAATTATTAATATTATCATTTACTAATAGGGTAATAGCGCTGATATGTTTTATTTTTATTAATACTACTTTTAAAATAAATGGTCATTATTAAAGAACCATCTCAACATAATAACTATCCTACTCTATAATAGGTCAACATAAGGGGAGTCTCTCTCATTTCCTAAACTACATATTCATGAACTTCTTTCATATTCATAAAATTCTTTCTTACATCAAACCTAAATTGGTCCTATTATAAATTACAAACCATTTTCTCTGGGTCATTGGAAATAGGCAACAGCTGGTTGCATTCTCTGTACAGTGATATTAAGGGTGAAATTGTTAGAGAGACATTTAAATTTAGCAGATGACACATGAATCAGGATGACTGGAGACATCCTGAGTATTCACTGTCTTATCCTTCAGTTATTCACTCTCTTATCCTTTAGTCAGTTAGCACCTAAATAACTTCAGGGAGATTAACAATTATTTTCTAGAAGAACACTTAACATGTTACTAAACTAAATAGGTCTTTGTTGCCAGGACGTAACAGTAAAGTTATTATTAAAAATTATACCAGGCAACTCTTTGTGATTTTATTATTAGCACTTCATTCACCTGACCATTCATTGACTCAATGATCTGCTCCTTAACAACCCAACATATCAAATCAGCTAGAATATGGATTATAATTTTAATAAGATAAAAAAGTAATGGCATTGATTGATAGTATTTTTCTGTTTTGAATGATATATTAGTTGCATTTCTAAATAATATATATTAAAGTTGAAATTTATTTAACAAGCTCATACACTGCAGTCATCATGTATGAGGAATAATTATAAGTGCATTTAAAATATTAACTCATGTAATCTTATTATAACCCTTTAAGATAAATTGTATTATTTCAATTTTAGAGTCCAGGGGTGTGCCAAGGTAACAATGCTTATAGGTGGTATTGTTACCTGGGATTTTAATCCAGGTAGTTTGATTCCAGTTAGTACTTTTAACCACTATGGTATGTTGTCAAGAAAAAAAAGCAAGAGGAAGAGATTGTGGAAGGATGGTCATAGCAATATAATTTTTAATTCTTAAAAACATAGAGCAAACTGGATGGTAAAACACACAAAAAGCTAGATAGTATGTACAAAAACTCACAAGTAATATTTACAGAAAGTCTAGGTGACAAGGTATCCCTGAAAACTTCAAAATGTAATTGATTGAGGACCAACCAACAATGACTGCAAGACTTGTATCAGTATCTGTGCATGAGAAAGCAGAGAAAAGCAGAATGAGGTCTGACAGGACTAAAAGAAAAAAACAAACAGGAAACCCTTAAAACACGCAGATACAATAGTAGTACAATCTGAAAAAAGTTACTGAAACTGATAGTATTTTTGCCAAATCCAATATGAGGTTAGTTGAGAGGCTCACAATAAAACAATCTGAAAAGGCTAGAGCAGTTTGACCTTTGGAAATCTTAAACCTGACCAGTTAGGTCTCCTCGGCTAAGGAGCAACTGTCTGCACTGGAATTAAAATTGAGCAGGACAAATAAAACAAAATGAACAGGAAAAGCATTGTGGGGAAAAAACAAAACCAGGAAATCTTAGACATCAAGTTCCTCTAGTTTGGGTATTAGACGAGAACAAGCGAAGAGTGAATTGAGAGAAGTTTAGAATATCTCTCAGAACCAGAACTCCTACTAAAAGTTCAGAAAAAATATAATTTCACATCAAAATAGGAAACAAAAAAAAGTATTGAGGACAAATTCCATGCAAAGTTTTTATATGAAAAATGCCCCCCATGATATAGTATAATGAACTATAATCTGTTGGTCCAAAATGAGTTAAATACATTAAAAATTACTTAAGACATTAAAAAAAAAGAAAAATTAATGAATGAAAAAAGCCCTCAATCTTGTCAACAGATCTCAGGAGAAAGAAATAGAAATAACAGAGACTATCTTTTCAGAAATAAAGATTGAATTAGTGAAACACTAGCAAGCATAAACACAATAGTTAACACCATAGGAAAAATAGAAATGAAAAAATTAATAAAAATCAGAGGTAAATGAAAGAAGAGATTTTTAAAAACAATAATTTGAAAGTGACAAATATTAAAGATAGGCAAAGGAAGTCCAAGACAGAAGATCCAACAAACATTAATAGCAGCCCAAGGCATGCAGGAAGATTAACAGAAATGAGTGTGAAATACTAAAAATTTCAATTTAGTAAAACTTTTTTATATAAAGAAGAAATAAAATTACGTGTTGAAAAAGAACATCACATTCATGAGAGAATAGTCTCAAAATGACCGATGACAAGAAATAAGAAAAAAAGAACTTATGATGTTATACACAAAAAAGAAATTGACCTATAAGAGGAAAAAATTAACATCATCAGTTGTTGTGACAGTAACATTTTAAATCCGAAGAAAATAGAGTAATATATTTAAGATAAGCAGGGGGGAAATAAGGTTTTATACATATGTAACAAAGCTGATTTCAACTATAAAGTTCCAAACTCTTATCACACATAAGAACTCAGGAAATATTGCTCCCATGAGCCCATCCTGAGGAATTTACTAAAGATTATAGTTCAGACTACTAAAAATGACTATAAAACATCACCATAAGGATTAGTGGGTAGTATTAAAACCTATGGATATTCATAGATCTAATAAGACTAAATAAAGGTTAAAATGGAGAGAGTATTATCTGAATACCTCTGTGCTCAGATATTTTTAAATTATGGAATAAGTGAGGAGGGTTTTTATGAAAAGAATACTTTTAACTATTTTTGTTAATTATATTGGAAGTGGTAGCATTAGCATTGCTATTCGGAGAGTACTGTATATCTAATGAACTGAACTGAATGTTGTAAATTATGAGTTATTCTAATATCTTACGATATTGAGGTGAGGATTATTAGACTAGAAGAAAGGAAATATAGTTGTAATATAGAAGAGTTAAGTTAAAAAATCTATAGACACAAATTTTAATTGAAAATATCTATTTGAACTCATGGCTATTGGAATGTTCATTTATACTCTGTTTTGCTAACTCATAGTTATAGAACGCAAACCAGTTGGAACAAGCTTTTTTAATTCCCAGATTCCAGATTGCAGTCTTAAAGAGAAAATTCGAAGAGGTTCTTACTGGCCAATGATGGGAAAAACATTTATTTATAATAATATTTCTAAAAACTAATTATAAAGATGATAGGAAATCAACTAATTCCTTGAAAATGGGTACTTAAAATAGAGGAAGTTCAAGCATTTATCTTACCTTTCTAATTTGAATTTTCTACTACATAACCAAATAGTGTCTTTTTCTAAAAGTATTAAATTAATAAACTAAATATAAGTGATAGAACTGGAGTATGACCATTTTGTAGCCCTCAAGTAATTAATAGATCTATGCATTAAAAGTGAAAGTGAAAGTCGCTCAGTTGTGTCCAACTTTTTGCGACCCCATGGACTATACAGTTATGGAATTCTTCAGGCCAGAATACTGGAGTAGGTAGCCTTTCTCTTCTCCAGGGGATCTTCCCAACCCAGGGATCAAACTCAGGTCTCACACACTGCAGGCAGTTTCTTCAACAGCTGAGCCACAAGGAGAGCCCCTATGCATTAAAGTTCACTGCCAATACATCACAGAAATGAGACATGGAGACACAGGTACATCAAATCCAAAATCCACATGACGAGTTACTAAATTTATGGGTCAAACACAGTGTTCTTCAATAAACTACAAAGCAGTGGTGTATATGAATACACATATTACTCAGTGATAATTAAAAAAAGAATGAGAAATGTCTGTTCTAGTTCTGTGAACTAACAAACACATGAAAAGATGCTCCACATCACTCATTATTAGAGAAATGCAAATCAAAACCACAATGAGGTACCATTACACGCCAGTCAGGATAGTTGCTATTCAAAAGTCTACAAGCAATAAATGCTGGAGAGGGTGTGGAGAAAAGGGAACCCTCTTACACTGTTGGTGGGAATGCAAACTAGTGCAGCCGCTATGGAGAACAGTGTGGAGATTCCTTAAAAAACTGGAAATAGAACTGTCAAATGACCCAGCAATCCCACTTCTGGGCATACACACCGAGGAAACCAGATATGAAAGAGACACGTGCACCCCAATGTTCATCCCAGCACTGTTTATAATAGCCAGGACATGGAAGCAGCCTAGATGCCCATCAGCAGATGAATGGATAAGGAAGCTGTGGTACATATACACCATGGAATATTACTCAGCCATTAAAAAGAATTCATTTGAATCAGTTCTAATGAGATGGATGAAACTGGAGTCCATTATACAGAGTGAAGTAAGCCAGAAAGATAAAGAACATTACAGCATACTAACACATATATATGGAATTTAGAAAGATGGTAATGATAACCCTATATGCAAAACAGAAAAAGAGACACAGAAGTACAGAACAGACGTTTGAACTCTGTGGGAGAAGGTGAGGGTGGGATGTTTCGAAAGAACAGCATGTATATTATCTGTGGTGAAACAGACCACCAGCCCAGGTGGGAGGCATGAGTCAAGTGCTTGGGCCTGGTGGGCTGGGAAGATCCAGAGGAATCGGGTGGAGAGGGAGGTGGGATGGGGAACCGGGATGGGGAATACGTGTAACTCTATGGCTGATTCATATCAATGTATGACAAAGCCCACTGAAAAATAAAAAATTAAAAAAAAAGAATGAAATATTGCAGAAACATGAACAGAACTAAAGAATATCATACTAAGTGAAGTAAACAGAAAAACACAAATATTACATGATATAACTTATATGTGGAATCTGAAAACTAATACAAATGAATCTATATATAAAACAGAAATAGATTCACAGACATAGAAAATAAACTTATGGTTGCTTCCCGAGTAGCTCAGTTGGTAAAGAATCCACCTGCGAAGGAGACCCATGTTCAATCCCGGGGTAGAGAAGATCCCTTGGAGAAGGAAATAGCAACTCACTCCATTATTCTTGCCTGGGAAATCCCATGGACAGAGGAGCCTGGTGTGCTATTGTCCATGCGGGAATGAGAAGGGGAAGGATATATTAGGAGTACAGGATTAACAGAAACAAATTACTACACATAAAATAGAAAAGCAACAAGGATTTACTGTACAACACTGGAAAATATATTCAATATCTTATAATAACCAATAATGGAAAATAATCTGAAAAATATGTATATATATATAGAACAGAATCACTTTGCTTTACACCTGAAACTAATACAACATTGTAAATCAACTATACTTCAATTTAAAAAAAGACTTAAAAGCAAAATTTTAGAATTATGAAATTATGATATGGAGGAATTCTCACATGAATGTAACATCATAAAGTGCAAGGAAATGGTTATAGTCTGGATAGTGATTACTTTTGGCAGGTGGGAGGGGATTGGAAGTGGTATGGAGAGGCATCTGAGTGGCTGGAAAAGTTCTTTTTATTGACCTCAGGGTGAAAGTGAGTGAAAGTGTTAGTAACTGAGTCTTGTCCAACTCTGTGACCCCATGGATTGTAGCCCACGAGGCTCCTCTGTCCATAGAATTTTCCAGGCAAGAATACTGGAGTGGGTAGTCACTGCCTTCTCCCGGGGATCTTCCTGACCCAGGGATCGAACCTAGGTTTCCTGCATTGCAGGGAGATTCTTTACCATCTGAGCTACCTTAAAATATCTCATTAAGCTATACATTTGTTTTATGTGCTTTTCTGTATCCACATTTCATTTTCTAGCAATAAGTTAAAAGTTGAACTATTGATTTATCTTCTTGAAACATTTATTTGGAAATTGGCATAAATCATATATTTCTAAATGTATATTTATAAAAATCAAAATATATACTTATCCCAGATCTCTGGGACACAAGAATCCATCATATCTTCCAGGCCCAGTATCAGAAAGTCATTGCTTCTCTCATGTTGGATCCACTTTGGCCATTCTGCTTTAACTTCTACACATAACCATTTCTTATCAATCCTATAATCCATGCCTTCTTTTGACATTTTAATACTGCTTTCTCTGTAATAGGAATTACCTATCAGTTCAGTCGTTCAGTCGTGTCCGACTCTTTGCAACCCCATGAACCACAGCACACCAGGTCTCCCTAGCCATCACCAACTCCCAGAGTTTACCCAAACTCATGTCCATTGAATCGGTGATGCCATCCAGCCATCTCATCCTCTGTCATCCCCTTCTCCTCCTGCCCCCAATCCCTCCCAGCATCAGGGTCTTTTCCAATGAGTCAGCTCTTTGCATGAGGTGGTCAAAGTACTGGAGTTTCAGCTTCAGCATCAGTCCTTCCAATGAACACCCAGGACTGATCTCCTTTAGGATGGACTGGTTGAATCTCCTTGCAGTCCAAGGGACTCTCAAGAGTCCTCTCCAATACCACAGTTCAAAAGCATCAATTCTTCTGCACTCAGCTTTCTTCACAGTCCAACTCTCACATCCATACATGACCACTGGAAAAACCATACCCTTGACTAGACGGACCTTTGTTGGCAAAGTAATGTCTCTGCTTTTTAACATGCTTTCAATTAGCCCTATTTTAAAGCAAGCTTGAGTCAATCATTACATGAAGTCATAGGACTAAACTAGATTAATAGAGCAATTAGAGAAGATTCTGATGTTTCAAAGAAAATGGAATGATATTCTTTCAATCATAGATACTTGCCACCATTAAAGCATTTCATTACATTTATCTCCTTAAAAGCTGACTACCTAATTAGGCTAAGTGCATTATGAACACTAGCATCATCCAAAAGATTAATCTTTAGGTCTAGGCAGTCAGATGACTCCACAGCAGTCTGCAGAGATTCTTTTGTTATTTTTTAAGATGCCCAGGAGAGTTGCAGATAAGACACATTAGTCACAGACATTGGGTTTTCAGCCTAGAAAATGTTTAAGAACCTAGCATACCCATTTCAAAAATATAGACATTTAGACAGAATGAGATTAGGGGGAGTTGCCCAAACACCTAGCAACAAAGATGACAGAGAAGAAAACAGACTGCTCAAGTTTCCTAGTCCACTGCTCTGCCCTTCTGGGTATCAATAAAATAAAGGAGCTCAGAGAACCTCAGGAGAGCAAACCAGGGCTTCCACAGGAGAAAGCAAAATTTCCTTTGCTCACAAAGGCCTTTCTGACCATACATGAAACGGGATGTGAGGGAAGAGGAGCAGGGATGCCCTGGCTTAGTTTAACCCCAGCCCTAGCTTTGATGCACTTTAGGGTACCAAGAGGTTTCCATTAGCACCAAATTTTTCAATAGTAAAAAAAATCTACTGAACCAGTTTATCAACTTTTAATTTATTAGGTTACAATGTGAGTTACCTTGTTTTCATAGAATGGGTCAAGAACAAGTTCAAATCATCGTTCCCTTAGTTCTTTTCTCATAAGAAAAAACAGATTTTGAAATACATAATACTGAACAATTTCTGATCTATTGAGGAGGAAAAGTATAAATAAATATTATGACCACCAAGATAGATATTAAGAGAAGGAAAAAGAAAACAATCCCTTAATTTCCTATAACATGGATAATGGAGATAAAGGCAGGTTTTGATCTTTAAAGTGAAAATTATATAAATGAAAATTATATATTTAAGGTTTTTTAACTGATAAGAAAACATTTGAAACACTAAAGTTTGCAGTAAGACAGGTTTTAAATGTAAAATTACTAATTTATACTTACTTTCATTCTATTAAAAGCAGCATTTCCTGTAAATGTTTTTCTCTGAAAGTAAGATTTTGCTATTTAAGGTAAACTAAGAGTATATATGTTCAAAGCTTAGAAATCATCCACAGTTAGAACAAAGGAAGTCTAGAATTTGTTCACAAATACATTTTAAGTACTACATGTATGTATCAAATGAAGGTGTAGAAATGAAGGACATAACTTCAAAAGCAAAATCTGAATTTGTGCCAGAAAAACAAAGCAACAACGCCCTTACCTGGGTGATTTCACCGGTGTTCTTTGGCAGCTTTGTGGTTAAAACATTATGCAGGCTAACATTCTAAAAAATGTATATCCATCATGAAAGACTGATAGATGTATTCAAATAAAATGAATAATTTATAATCTTCACCCTATTTTTCATTTCATTTTTAATACCTGAAATAAGAGTGGAAAGAAGGAAAAAAGGGAAGACTGTATAAACTGTCCTTTGTTCAGTACCCTTCTTGTGTGTGCTCGGCCGTGTCCCACTCTTAGGGACCCCGTGGACGGTAGCCTACCAGGCTCCTCTGTCCATGGGATTTCCCCCTCAAGAATACTGGAGTGGGCTTCCATTTCCTACTCTGGGGGACCTTCCTACCCAGGGATTCAAGCCTCATCTCTTGTGTCTCCTGCATTGGCTGGAGTATTTTTTACCACGACACCACCGGTTCCATCCTTCTTGGTATATAATAATCATTCTTTTCACCATAACTAATTACATCCTGATTGAAATCCCATTGTTCCCTTGTATGTCAAAACAGACCAAAATGATCAATCTCACCCCTTCCTACTGTTTTCATATGAACTTACCTAACCAGATTTAACTATGTCATTTTTCAGGATAAGAAAAGCCCTCTAAATGATTGAAGTTTTTTTCCTCATATGAGTTAAAGGTTCATTTGTCCTTATGCTACCTGATGCGTCTCAAAAATTCACTCTTTATTATTGAGTAATCACACCAAAATGGCATTTCAATGATGTTACATTTGAAGAGTTTCAAGGGACGTTGTTTATAAAAATGTTCATTATCTTTGTTGCTCATGCTAGTGTGTCTGAATTACCAAAGGAGTTTTTCTATAAGTTGACAATTAGCAATATAATTACTTTCATTGTCGTTTCAATAAAGACCTCATCTAGTCATCTGGGTTTGAGCAATTTGTGTGACTCTAGCTTCAAGACAGAGAACTTTTTTTTTTCTTTTAAGAAATAAATTGAGGGGCTCCTCCATCGAAGCACTTCTTTCTTTTCAGAACACTTGGAACACTGTTAGCTGTGATGCTGGGGAGCTGGAAGCCAAGGGTCTCTGTTTGTTTCATTATTTCCATCCAGTGTGTTCTCAGAACATCAAATCTTTTTTTAAGATAAAACTTTGCTTTGGTGTTACCACGGCTCTGCTTCAAGATGGACTGTTTGGTTAATATACAGACTGTGTTATAATTGCCACACACATGCCAGAAAAGAAGCATGTTTCCAGTTTCAAAGTAAATAATTCTGATAAATATACAAAAGAGTATTAGTTTTCTTTATGAGGTTTATGTTATTTAAATTTGCTCTGTTTTTATTTGTATAGATAAAGTAACACTAAGGTCTTTGGGCATTTAACTAAGTATGATTATTTTAATGAAACATTTTGGAAAGACATGAGCTACAACCAAGCCACTGACAGTTATAACTGCCATGACTTTTCCCTGACACTGAGCAAGAATAAAACAGATACTTCATTGCACCATGTAGCATTGTTGTTCTTCTTTAATATTATAGTCTTACAGCCATCTTAGCATTTCCTTCTTCCCTTGTACTAAAAAAATAAATAAATAATAATTGACTATAGAAAGAATCCAACATTTAAGTGATACTAAGTGTGTTTTACATAATTCTAATGTGAGCAATTGATTTTAAAAAGGGAAATGCTATAGCAGACTAAAATTGTATTTCAACATAAAAAATATTACACCATAATTCTTTGTTAAAATATACTTTAGGAGTTAGGAAATAAAATGTATGGTGAAAAGCTGAGCAATTGAGTTTAATAACATGTAAATTCTATATTAGCATATACAACTTAATAATTTTCAAAGATAAAAACTGTGCAAACACAGGGACCCGGTAGAGAGCTCTATCTGTGCCGAAGGACAAGGCTAGATGCTGCGGCTGCTGCTAAGTCGCTTCAGTCGTGTCCGACTCTGTGCGACCCCATGGAGGGCAGCCCACCAGGCTCCTCCGTCCCTGGGATTTTCCAGGCAAGAACACTGGAGTGGGTTGTCATTGACTTCTCTGCATGACTAAATGAAGTGGGCTCAAAATGCAGCATGAGCAATTTAAGTTTGAAAATACAAGTTCTGAAGCATTTGGGCTGGGGAAAACTAGGAAGTTCTTTTCCTAAGACTTGGCAGTTTCTCTCTCTTGGTTGTAATCCTTTATCTCAGTTCTTCCTTTTGGCTGTGTCTTGTAGACAACATTGAAAATTCATTCATAAGGAGACAGCATTTCCTGTGCAGTCACTGTGGAAACAGTCACTTGAGGCCTTTCCTCTCCTTATTGGCAGTTCATCCTCACTACCTGCATAGAGCACGACACACAGTACACACACAGTCGCTGATGAGTCACTAAGTCGTGTCCGGCTCTTTTGCGACCGCATGGACTGTAGCCCGCCAGGCTCCCCGGTCCCTGGGATTCCCCAGGCAAGAATACTGAAGTGGGTTGCCATTTCCTTCTCTAAAGGACCTTACCGACCCAGGGGTCAAACCCACATCTCCAGCTTAGCAGGTGGATTCTGTAACACTGAGCCACAGGGAAGCCCAAGTACATAGTCACTCCTAGCTAATTAATAAATCAATGAAGGAATGAGCCTATATAGATAGGGTGGTCTATCAAATATCAGGCTAAGATAGGGCAGGGTATCATGTGGCTAGGAGCATATAGACTGGAGCCCCCACTAGGATCAAATCCTGGCTTCTCTGCGTACCAGCTGTATGACACTGGGTTAGTAATTGTATCTCTCAGTGCCCCAATTTTTGCATCTTTAAAATGGGATATTATTAATTAATTAAAAATTAAGTGTTTAGGAGACTGAAAGGAAACAGTAAAGAAACAAATAGAAATGAGATGTTAGTCACAGTGGACTTTCAAGAAATACATATTAAGAAAACATTAAAATATAAGGCATGTATTTTTATACATGGACATATACATATATTTCATTATGTGCAAGAAAAAATCTAATTTTCAACATTCTGAAACTAACACTTGTACAGATCTCTTATGTTATAAGCACATTTATGTTCCCATTGTTCTGAGCACATTTTCATGCATTTTCAGGTTTTCAGGAAAATTTTGCAACACTATACACAGTGTGAAGAGTAAAAGCAACATTTGAAAAAAGCTATCCACAAAATCAAATCCTCACAGATTGGTCAGATGTCAGGACAATGATTTTTCTTCAAAAAACACCAAAACAATGGATTAAGCCATTGCATGTCTCTAGAAACAGGGTCTGCCGTGAGGACAGACACACAGCAGAGCGCCTCACCGGGACACCTCCTCCGTGTGTTGCACACACACCCAGACGGCAGCCCTTCCGGCTGGAGGAGAGGATCCATCAGGCCTGCACGGCGGCGGCGCGGTCCGCCTGAGGCGCAGCTGCAGAAAGGAGAGCTTCGGTCATCACAGTCCTACAGGGACCCAGCAAGTGCCAACGCTCAGGAGCGTAGAATGTAGCTGTCCTCCCCCTCCCCCTCTTTCCCTCACAAAGGACGTGAACTTTGTGACATGTTTCATTATGATTTGAAAATAGCAATTTGAAAGGTATAAGATCCTTCCAGTAATTCTTCTGCATGTTTTGATCCATTTTTCTTGTGGTCAAAATATGATAATACACACAGGGACACAGCAGAGAGCTGGGTGTTACTAATAACCATATTTTTTTTAATAACCACATTTTAAAATTATGAGCCTAAAAAAAAAATAAATAAAATTATGAGCCTACAAATGTTTAAATAACTGTAAAAGTAGTAAATAGAAATAAAAACACAGTATATACTAATTCACGTTTTTGGTGACTGTCATTCAAAAGATTTTATTAGTTAATTAAAAAAATTTTTTTAGCAAATTAGTAAATTTAAATTATGTAAAACTTTATGTGAATAGTTTTAAGATATATATATTAAGATCAAATTATTTCCCTTGCTTGAAAATAGATTCAAATATTCATTTTTATTGACTTCTCATTCTATCAACTTAATTTCTATTCATTATTTAAAGTAAAATAAAAGGAAAATACCATAATCAGAATTACTTCTTATATTATATTTGAATTTCAGACTATGAAAAATCTAATTTCTATCAAGACACAGTTTTAAAAACTTATGCACACTAGCTTCTTGTCTTTTTCTTAAAGAAAAAACAAACCTCTACTATATTTGAGAACAAATTCTCATCAATTTATCGTTTCACAACTTATTCTATTTCTACCATCGAGTAGTTAGAATGATTTCTGGCACAGCAGTTCAGCATTCTCTGGTGAGCATAATTCAACTATGGAGAAGGAAAATTCAACCATATCTTGAAAATAAATGACAAGAAAAGACTTGATTTCTTAGGCTAAAAATGTGCTTTTAAAAAAAACTATTTTTTTTAATCTCCTTCTTTATAGTTAACTCAAGATCTATTTAAATCTATTGCAGTCTCTGCCCAATCATTGTACTAAGAATTTTTTTCCCTTCAAATACTTCCTGCAAAGCTATTTCTGAATCCATTTCAATGCTGATTTGCCACCAAGAAGGAATCACACTGACTTTGCTGTTGAGTAAAAAAAAAAAACAGAGGGGGTTGGTGGGGGGGAGAACATATGAGCCACCACTGCACTTCTAATATGGGACAGGCACTCAACTGCCTGTTTCTTTCCAAGATATGTGAGAAGTCCACTCTGTTTGAGGGAATTTGGAGTTAAACTACATGAAATCGGGAGACCAAGATTAGACAAGAGTGAAAATAGGGGGGAAATATTTAATTACTCTTTAAGTAAACAAAACAGTCATCGAAGTCATTTGTCTTTAAGATTATATTTGATCTGTTATTGCAATTATCGGTACACTCCTGATATAAACTGCTTTTGCTTTCAGAGAAGCACGATTATTGCAGAAGATGTTTGTCTTAAGAGAAAAAAAAGAACAAAACAGGGGATAACACTGAAAACCGTGCCTTAGAAAAGCAAGTCTGGGGAGAGGGAACAACCAGGGTGCCCTGTCAGCTGCAGGCTCCATCAACACATAAGTTTGCTTCTCATCTACCTGGGGGAGAAATATTCGCTAAATGCTACGCCTGGGTCTAAAGTGAACTTTTAAGGTTCTGGAAAAATAAATTGGTGTGTCTGTGTACATCATTTCCCTATTTTTGAAAAACACATGGGCTTCAATATAATAAACATCCTGACCTGCTGCTGTTTAGTGCCTTCTGCATGCTTTGGAGATATCATCATCAGTTTTATGAGCCCTATATGCAACTTAAAACTAAGTGTTTCAAGTCATTTTGAAAAGCAGCCTTCAGGAATACACAGTATACACTGAGCACTCAGAATTAGCTCCACACCCTCAGAACTGATAAATGATGCTTGTTCTCATATATAAAAAAAAAACAAAACATAGCACCTGCCAAATCCTTTGACTCTTTGGGTCAAAACTAAAATGTATCCATTTCAACCTAGCTTTCATTTTAAAAAATTATTTTAGCTGAGTATCTTGAGAAAAAATTTAGGGAATTTGAAAGAGAAAGCATAAATTAGGGGGAAAAAGAGATCCTCACTACGAACATAATTAAGAAATGTCCTTACAAGCTGTGGTACATATACACCATGGAATATTACTCAGCCATTAAAAAGAATTCATTTGAATCAGTTCTAATGAGATGGATGAAACTGGAGCCCATTTTACAGAGTGAAGTAAGCCAGAAAGATAAAGAACATTACAGTATACTAACACATATATATGGAATTTAGAAAGATGGTAACGATGGCCCTATATGCAGGGCAGAAGAAGAGACGTAGAAGTACAGAACAGACTTTTGAACTCTGTGGGAGAAGGTGAGGGTGGGGTGTTTCGAAAGAACAGCATGTATATTATCTATGGTGAAAGAGATCACCAGCCCAGGTGGGATGCATGAGTCAAGTGCTCGGGCCTGGCGGGCTGGGAAGACCCAGAGGAATCGGGTGGAGAGGGAGGTGGGAGGGCGGATCAGGATGGGGAATACGTGTAACTCTATGGCTGATTCATATCAATGTATGACAAAACCCACTGAAAAAAAAAAAAAAAAGAAATGTCCTTACAAATATACACAGATTACAATTCCCCAAGAAGTTATGACCCTTGAACATTTTCATCATCCTCTTTGCCAACAGTTGAAAAGTTAGAGGACATTTAAAGACTATACAGACAGGTAACTTTAGATTTTAATGAGCTTTAGAAAATGGTAAAAACTTTATACCCAAAGTTCGTTCCTTAAAAATGTTTTGGGCTCCATATATTCAGGATACCACTACTAATACTAGTTGGGGGGAGAAGGTAGCAGTAATAAATGAGACACCAACAGGAAGCCCAAGGAACACATTCATGGGGGGAAAAAAATTACATAAAAGCCATTCCACTTAATATTTACTGCCTTTAGAACGTGATAGGAACAATGACCTGAAAGTGAAAAAACAGAATCTGGAGACAGATAGTGAAGATATTTCTGTGTGTCCACAACTAGACACACCTCCTCTAGACACTTACCACTGACAGAAAAAAAAAAAAAAAAAACAATGAAGGCAGAACCTCTTAAAAATAAACTTCTTCTTGGGGAAGATATAAGATAGAAACCCAAGCAACATTTGGTCTGAAGATAAATATGTGCTGCACTAGGGAGCTTGGTGCACCCACAGTAAGAAAGGTCTCTGCAGCAGGTCAAGGTTATAACACAAGAGGTATTGCGTGACTCATCTTCCTGACATCTTCTGGTTTTGGAGGTTTCAATGGTGAAAAAAGGTCAAGTGTTAAGTTTATGGGAGACTCATAATTAGCCCTTGGGTTACGGAGTAAAACCATGCCATTTTCAAGAGGGAATTATACACCTTTAAAAAACAGGTATATACCTGTTTATATACCTTTTAAAAAAGGTGAATTCCCTGGTGGTCCAGGGTTTAGGACTCCTTGTGCTCATTGCTGAGGGCCTGGGTTCAATCCCTGGTTGGAGAACTGAGATCCCACAAGCCACACAGTATGGCCAAAAATAAAAACTAAAGAATAGCTCCCGGTATGCCACTGGAACTGATAGAATACTGACCATTGAGCATCATTGTGATGCTGCATATAAACTGTCCAAGATCCAGATTCACCAAGTTGTGAAGCTAGGGATGCATGCGTGCTGTGTGTGCTAAGTCGCTTCGGTCATGTCTGACTCTTTGCAACCCCATGGACTGTAGACTGTCAGGCTTCTCTGTCCATGGGATTCTCCAAAGAGAATACTGGAGTCAGCTTCCATGCCCTTCTCCAGGGAATCATCCTGACCCAGGAATTGAACCCACGTTTCTCATGTCTTCTGCTGTGGCAGGCAGGTTCTTTACAACTAGTGCCACCTGGGAAGTTAGTTACGTCCAGGAGCAATTCATCATAAATTGGAAATGGTACATCCACGATTGAGCATAAGAAAGACAACAGAGGAGAAGCAAGCTGTATTATCTTATCGCCCACTCCATCTATCACAGTTATCCTCAGCACTGCTCCTTCAGGTCACACCTATGGACTCATAAGCTGCACTACAGCCCCATTACTAGAGCCCTGAAAAATAATTAGGAATATTGATCTTCCCACTGGGAAAGTATATTTGCTCATCTATCAATACTTTGTGTGGGAAAAGTATCCCAATCTTAGAATATATAAAGGCACATGAACAATGGTGAATGGCATTACTGGCTGGTCAAGGACCCAGAAGTAGAAATATTTGAATACTGAGGCTATGAAAATCTAGGCAAGAAGTGTATAGTTTATCTTTGGGAGTGGACACCAGCGAGATATTTACAACTGCATGTATAATCCCCAGGAAAATTTGAACTCAGAAGAAATTTGAGTCAACAATAAAGTAGAGAGAATAACTCTCCTGGTTGCCTTTGGTTAACCATTGTCATCAAATGTCAGCGTGTGGGCAAATGGAAAGAGCGGTAGATTGGCCACAGCGGCCAGGACGGAGCGTAGGTGTGGGTCAGTCAGTATGGTTCCGTACTCAAGAAGACTGATCTAGCTACCCCTCATATAAAATCTCCAGGTGCCAACCAAAGAGATCAAAACTGACACACCAGTAGGACATCAAGTCTTAAAAATCCAAAGAGTTATATGGTAGAAAATTGATTACATTTGGGCTTTCTCTGACAGTCCAGTGGTTAAGATTCCATAATTTTAGTGCAGGGGGTGTGGGTTCGATCCTTGGCTGATGAACTAATATCTCACAAGCCAGGGAGCCAAAAAAAAAAAAAAAAGAAAGAAAGAGAGAAAAGTAAACTGACTACAAGAGAACCCTCCAAACACGGAAGGGGCAGTAATTCCTACTACCTGGAGGTTCTATTTATGTGTGTATGTGTGCTCAGTCGTGTCTGACTCTTTGCAATCCTATGGACTGTAGCCCACCAGGCTCCTCTGTCTGTGGAATTTTTCAGGCAAGAATACTGGAGTGGGTTGCCATTTCCTCCTCAAGGGGATCTTCCTGACCCAAAGATTGAACTCACGTTTCTTGCATCTCCTGCACTGGCATCTCCCGCACTTCCCAGGTGGTGCTGGTAGTAAAGAGTCCAACTGCCAATGCAGGTCAGACATAACAGACAGGGGCTTGATCCCTGAGTCAGGAAGACCCCTTGGAGGAGGGCATGGCAGCCCACTCCAGCATGCTTGCCTGGAGAATCCCATGGACAGAGCAGCCTGGCAGGCTGTGGTCCATAGGGTTGCACAGAGTAGGACATGACGGAAGCAACTTAGCTCTCACGCACCTGCCACCTGGAAGTCCAGTAATGAACTGGTGTTATTTTTTTTTCCTTTTCTACCCACAGGGCTGCAGCCAGCAGAGGGCAGGCTGGACCCACCAATACTAAGTCACTACTTGGTATTACACATAAATCTGGAAATCAAGAGGAGGTAGTTGGAATGGTTCCTTTAAAAATCACCCTAAATACCTGTCTTTGGAGAGTTTATACTTGCTGTGACTTTGGACCTGCAGGTTTAGAAGTCTTGGATTGAAAAAGAGAGGTGACACAGCGGAAGTATCATTGTATATAAGCTAGAGCTACCCCCTAATTGCCATCATAGCCTACAACATATCTCTTTGTCAGAATTTGTTTTTTATGGAAATTGACATGTTTTTTAGGGAAACCAATCCCTTTTTCAGTGAGGCTTTCCTAACTACTATATTTTAAATGACACCTCCAACAAACCTTAATATACTTCCTGCTTAATTTTTTTCTGTAACCCAATAAATCCCTTATGATTATACAGTGGAGGTGACAAATAGATTCAAGGGATTAGATCTGATAGACAGACTGCCTAAAGAACTATTATCAGAGGTTCATACCATTGTACAAGAGTTGGTGACCAAAACCACCCCAAAGAAAAAGAAATGCAAGAAGGCAAAATGGTTGTCTGGGGAGGCCTTACAAATAGCTGAGAAAAGAGAAGCAAAAGGCAAAGGAGAAAGGGAAAGATACACCCAACTGACCACAGAGTTCCGGAGAACTGCAAGGTGATATAAGAAAGCCTTCTTAAATGATCAATGCAAAGAAATAGAGGGAAATAATGGAAGGGAAAAGACTAGAGATAGCTTCAAGAAAATTGGAGATATCAAGAAAATATTTCATGTAAAGGTGGGCAAAATAAAGGATAGAAACATCAAGAATTTAACAGAAGCCAAAGAGATTAAGAGGTAGCAAGAATACACAGAACTGTACAAAAAAGGTCCTAATGACCCAGATAACCACAACGGTGTGGTCACTAACTTGGGGCCAGATATCCTGTAGTGTGAAGTCAAAGGGGCCTTAGGAAGGATTACAATGAACAAAGTTAGTGGAGGTGATGGAATTCCAGCATGAGCTACTTAAAATCCTAAAAGATTGATGCTGTTAATGTGCTGCACTCAATATGCCAGAAAATTTGGAAAACTCAGCAATAGCCCTGGAACTGGAAAAGGTCAGTTTTCATTCCAATCCCAAATAAGAACAGTGCCAAAAATGTTCAAGGCGTGTGTGCTCAATCATGTCTGACTATTTGTGACCTCATGGGCTATAGCCAGCCAGGATCATCTGTCCATGGATTTTTCCAGGCAAGAATACTGGAGTGGGTTGTCATTTCCTTCTACAGGGAATCTTGCCAATCCAGGGAAGAATCCATGTCTCTTGCATCCCCTGCACTGGCAGGCAGATTCCTTACCTGCTGAGCCATTAGGGAAGCCCCAAAATGTTCAAACTACCACACAAATATGTGTAACTCTATGGCTGATTCATATCAATGTATGACAAAACTCACTGAAAAATAAAAAATTAAAAAAAAAAAAAAAAACTACCACACAATTGTGCTCATTTCACATGCTAGCAAGGCAGTGCTCACAATCCTTCGAGCTAGACTTCAATAGTTTGTGAACTGAGAACTTCCAGATGTACAAGCTGGGTTAGAAAAGATAGAAGAACCAGGGGTCAAATTGCCAAAATCTGTTGTATAGAAAAAGCAAAGAAATTCCAGAAAAACATCTACTTCTGCTTCACTGACTATGCTAAAATCTTTGACTATGTGGATCTGAATAAACCATGGGAATTTCTTAGAGATGGGACTATCAGACCACCTTACCTGTCTCCTGAGAATCCTGTGTGTGGGATAAGAACAAAAGACTGAAAGGAGTATGTCAAGGCTGTATACTGTCACTCTGCTTATTTAACTTATATGCAGAGTACATCATGTGAGATGCTGGGCTGGATGAAACAGAAGCCGGAATCAAGATTGCCAGGAGAAGTAACAACAACCTGAGATATGCAGATGATACCACCCTAAGGGCAGAAAGGGAAGAGGAACTAAAGAGCCTCTTGAAGGTGAAAGAGATGAATGAAAAGGTTGGCTTAAAACTCAACATAAAGACAACCTCTTTAACAAGTGGTGCTGGGAAAACTGGTCAACCACTTGTAAAAGAATGAAACTAGAACACATTCTAACACCATACACAAAAATAAACTCAAAATGGATTAAAGATCTAAATGTAAGACCAGAAGCTATAAAACTCCTAGAGGAGAATATAGGCAAAACACTCTCCGACATAAATCACAGCAAGATCCTCTATGACCCACCTCCCAGAATATTGGAAATAAAAGCAAAAATAAACAAATGGGACCTAATGAAAATTAAAAACTTTTGCACAACAAAGGAAACTATAAGTAAGGTGAAAAGACAGTCCTCAGATTAGGAGAAAATAATAGCAAATGAAGAAACAGACAAAGGATTAATCTCAAAAATATACAAGCAACTCCTGCAGCTCAATTCCAAAAAAATAAATGACCCAATCAAAAAATGGGCCAAAGAACTAAACAGACATTTCTCCATAGAAGACATACAGATGGCTAACAAACACATGAAAAGATGCTCAACATCACTCATTATCAGAGAAATGCAAATCAAAACCACAATGAGGTACCATTACACGCCAGTCAGGATGGCTGCTATCCAAAAGTCTACAAGCAATAAATGCTGGAGAGGGTGTGGAGAAAAGGGAACCCTCTTACACTGTTGGTGGGAATGCAAACTAGTACAGCCACTATGGAAAACAGTTTGGAGATTTCTTAAAAACCTGGAAATAGAACTGCCATATGACCCGCAATACTTCTTCTGGGCATACACACTGAGGAATCCAGATCTGAAAGAGACACGTGCACCCCAATGTTCATCACAGCACTGTTTATAATAGCCAGGACATGGAAGCAGCCTAGATGCCCATCAGCAGACGAATGGATAAGGAAGCTGTGGTACATATACATCATGGAATATTACTCAGCCGTTAAAAAGAATTCATTTTAATCAGTTCTAATGGATGGATGAAACTGGAGCCCATTATACAGAGTGAAGTAAGCCAGAAAGATAAAGAACATTACAGCATACTAACACATATATATGGAATTTAGAAAGATGGTAACGATAACCCTATATGCAAAACAGAAAAAGAGACACAGAAGTACAGAACAGACGTTTGAACTCTGTGGGAGAAGGTGAGGGTGGGATGGTTTGAAAGAACAGCATGTATAATATCTATAGTGAAACAGATCACCAGCCCAGGTGGGATGCATGAGACAAGTGATCGGGCCTGGTGCACTGGGAGGACCCAGAGGAATTGGGTGGAGAGGGAGGTGGGAGGGGGGATCGGGATGGGGAATACGTGTAACTCTATGGCTGATTCATGTCAATGTATGACAAAACCCACTGAAATGTTGTGAAGTAATTAGCCTCCAACTAATAAAATAAATAAATAAATAAATAAAATAATAATTATAAAAAAAAACTCAACATAAAAAATGTAAGATCATGGCATCTGACACCATCAGTTCAGTTCAGTTCAGTAGCTCAGTCATGTCCAACTCTTTGTGACCCCATGGACTGCAGTATGCCAGGCCTCCCTGTCCATCACCAACTCCTGGAGTTAATTCAAACTCATGTCCATTGAGTCGGTGATACCATCCAGCTCTCTCTTCCTCTGTCATCCCCTTCTCCTCCCGCCATCTTTCCCAGCATCAGGGTCTTTTCAAATGCGTCAGTTCTTTGCATCAGGTGGCCCAAGTATTGGAGTTTTAGCTTCAACATCAGTCCTTCCAATGAATATTAAGAACTGATTTCCTTTAGGATGAACTAATTGGATCTCCTTGCAGTACAAGCGACTCTCAAGAGTCTTCTCCAACACCAGTTAAAAAGCATCAGTTCTTTGGTGCTCAGCTTTCTTTATACTCCAACTCTCACATCCATACATGACTACTGAAAAAACCATAGCCTTGACTAGATGGACCTTTGTTGGTAAAGTAATGTCTCTGCTTTTTACTATGTTGTCTAGGTTGGTCATAACTTTTCTCCCAAGGAGTGTCTTTTTAATTTCATGGCTGCAACCACCATCTGCAGTGATTTTGGAGCCCAGAAAAAGAAAGTCAGCTACTGTTTCCACTGTTTCCCCATCTATTTGCCATGAAGAGATGGGACCAGATGCCATGTACTTAGGTTTATGAATGTTGAGTTTTAAGCTAACTTTTTCACTCTCCTCTTTCACATTCATCAAGAGGCTCTTTAGTTCTTCACTTTCTGCCATAAGGGTGGTATCATCTGCATATCTGAGGTTATTGATATTTCTCCCAGAAATCTTGATTCCAGCTTGTGCTTCATCCAGTCCAGTGTTTCTTATGATGTACTCTGGTACCATCACTTCATGGAAAATAGATGGGAAGTAAGTGGCAGATTTTATTTTCTTAGGCTCCAAAATCACTGTGGATGGTGACTGCAGCCTTGAAATTAAAAGATTTTTGCTCCTTGGGAAAAAAATATATGACCAACCTAGACAGGATATTAAGAAACAAAGCCATCACTTTGCTAACAGAGGTCCATATAGTCAAAGCTATGGTTTTTCCTGTAGTCATGTATGGATGTGAGAGTTGCACCATAAAGAAGTCTGAGCACTGTAGAATTGATGCTTTTAAACTGTGGTTTGGAGAAGACTCTTGAGAATCCCTTGGACTTCAAGGAGACCAAATCAGTCAAGGCTAGAGGAAATCAACTCTGAATATTCATTGGAAGGTCTGATGCTGAAGCTGAAGCACCAATTATCTGGCCACCTGATGCAAAGAGCCAACTCATAGGAAAAGATCCTGATGCTCAGAAATATTGAGGGCAAGAGGAAAAGGGGGCAAAAGAGGGTGAGATGGTTGGATGGCATCACCGACTCAATGTACGTGAAAGTGAAAGTTGCGCAGTGATGTCTGACTCTTTGCAAGCTCAAGGACTATACAGCCCAGGAGTGGGTGGCCTTTTCCTTCTCCAGGGGGTCTTCCCAACCCAGGGATAGAGCCCAGGTCTCCTGCATTGCAGCAGATTCTTTACCAGCTGAGCCACAAGGGAAGGCCCAATGGACATGGGTTTGAGTAAACTCTGGGAGATTTTGAAGGACAAGCCTGGCATGCTGAAGTCTATGGTGTTGCAAGGAGAGTCAAACAGGACTTAGCAACTGAAAAACAACTACAACCCAATAAATATCCAATCAATATATTTATTATATGCTATTAAGTTGTTCATTAAGACATGTGGGGGAAATTCCTTGGCAGTTCAGTGGTTAGAACTCCATGCTTTCACTGTCAGGCCTGGGTTAAAACCCTGACCAGGGAGCTGGGATCCCGTAAGCTCCATGGCACAGCACCCCTGCCCCCCAAAAGAGAGACACGCAGGTTTCTGTCTCAGTTTATAATTACCAGAATAGTGCTGCATACCTAACTCCAAACTCGGTGACCTCTGATAGAAATCATCCATCATTCATGTCTATACAGGTCGTGGGGACGCCATGTCATTCTACATGTCCGTATGCACTGAAGTTATACATTTCGTCACTCAGAGACTTGCGACTTGCTCTTGCCTAGTAACACTCTCCAAAGGTTTATTTTATCAAATATATATTTTATAAAAAAGACACTCCTTTCACGAACTTACCAAATTGAGCAATATGATATATAATCAACAAAGTGCTACCTTTGATCATAATTCAACTGTGGAGTATCAAAAGGCATATGCCGAGAAGTGTCTTCTTTTTCTGCTATTCACCAAATAAGCTTTGTGTATTCTGAGTACAGAAAGATCACAAGACATCTCTGTCAACTATTTTATACTTGTGGTCCCTTTATTGTGATTTTAGAAATCTGCTTTTGAAAGAAAATTCTCAGAATGCTTTTTTGTTTTATCTCAATGCAAAAAGATTTCACTTATGAACATTTTCATATATTTATATGCAAATAGTATCTTTCTTTTATGTTTTACTTTTGAAGGAACAGAAGACATGTTTTGCCTTAGGCATTTTATTCCCATTATGTGCGTTAAGGAAACAGATAATATATTATTGACTTCTAAGGAATTCTGGTAAAGAACTACATGGTAAACCTGTTCCTATTTACCAAACTCTGATGTAGAAAAATACTTTAAAAAAAGTCTTTTGTTAGAAAATTAATGTGAAAGATTTATGGACTAGTAGATCCTTTTTAATATGATATGTTAAATTGGGGGAAATATTTTTCCATGAACAAAGGATATAGTAAGAAATAGTGGTAAAATAATGTGCTTTTAAAAAGTTGATTTGACTCTTTAAAAAAAGGAATGGGCCTGGTGGGCTGGGAAGATCCAGAGGAATCGGGTGGAGAGGGAGGTGGGATGGGGGACCGGGATGGGGAATTCGTGTAACTCTATGGCTGATTCATATCAATGTATGACAAAACCCACTGAAAAATAAAAAATAAAAAATTTTTTTAAAAAAATTAAAAAAAAAAAAAGGAATGGAATTTAAGGCAATTAATAAATTTATATCCATATGCACATACCATATTCATACACATGTAGACATCTATCCACATACAACAACATACAGGTTTATCCATAATCTATATGTGAGTTACACTTTGCAAGAATACAAAATTGTCTTATTTTGCAGGGCTAATTTAATATCATCATTAAACTGATTTTCAATATCCACAAGTCTGTATATAATTATGGTGTGCCATTTTTAAGTAAAAAATAAGCATTACTAGAATTCTAACTTAAAAATAATACTTTTGATAATTTGTTGCTTATTAAAATTTTGTAAGTTCTACCTTTAACATAATTATTATTTTTATCATTCAATCTTTAGAGGCTTAGTAATATAAAAATATGAGTATGTATTAAAACATAGTCAATTCTTTCCCAAAAGGTTGCATTATATATTAAGAAAAATACTAAAATATAAACATGTAATAAAAATTAAAATGATAGAAATAATTGAAACTAAGAAGGCAAAATATCTGTGGGATCTGGAAACAACACAACATGTATGTGCACAAAATGTTCAGTCTTATAGTATCAAAAATGTTCAAGGACGGATAAGCAAAAAACTTATATTTAAAAAAATGAGAAAGAAAAGGAGGGCAGTGAGGAAAAGTTACTCTGTAAGAAAACACTCTTTTTATTAATATAAGGCATTCAGTATTTACACTGATTTTAAGAAGAAACCAATATCTTAGAGATGTATATGAGACAAGGTGGGATTATGTGGGAAAGAAAGAGAAATTTGCTCATTCTAACTTTAGAAATTACTCTTTCCCTCACTATGGATGACATGGGTACATCTCTAAAAATTTGCAAGTGAAATCTCACACCATTTAGGTCTCTAGTGTATAAAAGTTACTCATTTTCTAAAAACATTTTTAATATGGTCGAGTGACACTAGAATTATTGCAATAAAAAAGAGAAACTTTCCCCAAAATCTGAGACTCTAATAGTTCTAGAATCAAGACCAACTTAATATTTACATCAAATGTGTTATTTTTGCAATTCTGTACAACATATATACTATATACACACACATATACATCAAACACACACATATGGGTTCACAATAATATACATTTTCCGCAAAAGCATGCATAGAGAAAATTCTAATTATATTGTTATTAGCTTACATTTGTTTCAAAAAATGTTAAACAGTTGAAATTATGTTGTTAAAATTTTTCTAATCGATTTGTAAATATCTACTTGTTTAATAGCCTAACATTAGGTTTTAAAGCTACATGAATATTCATAACAACAATTTTACTAGTCAAGAGAAGAAAACATATTATATGAAATAATTTTTTTAGATTTTGCAAGGATATTCATGCAAAATGAATATAACTCAAGTTGGTATCTTTATATCTATTTTCCTGATTTTTTTAATTTCACATAAATACAAATATCAATCTTTTAACATACACATATGTATGTAGTATGTTTTATATATTCATTAAAATTAGCAGGTTTCTTTAAAGCATACTAAATAATGTCATACACAATGAGAATAAAATTACATTGTGGCTGTCTATAAAACTTCAAAGTATTTGAAAAAGGGTATCAGATTTTTAGCTAGTGATGGAAAATTTTCCAGATGGCAAAAATGTGAATGACAAAAATAGCAAATTGAAATTAGAACTGTGATGGATTAATTTCCTTTGGTTGTCCTTATGTTGTTTATATTCATGCCAAGTACATGAGCCAATAGTCTCAAAAAGCACAGACAGCAAAGAAAAGAAAATGAAATTTTCTAAAGTAGTTTTCAATAACATCTGCAATTTGAAAGTCAAAATAACTATCCACACTTACAACAAAACTTGGTTCTTTTGTCATGTTTAATTTTTCAAAATGAAAGTCAAATTTCACATGCTTTTGAATGTAAGTACATATTAGAAAATTACTAGAAGCAACATAGCTAAAGGTAGAGAATTAGTATTCTGATTAAAAACAAAGCTTTCCCTTTGTCATGTGAACATGCAATCAAAACTTTCTCAATTAAGATAGCCCTACTTTTTTTCATTGAAAAGCAAAAATGAATTCATCAATCACTCACAAATTAGCAGAAATCAAGAAAAGTAGACTTCTTGCAAAGTGAAGATTAATTTTTCAATTGTCTCCTCTTCATATCTAAAATTACTTTCTATCAATGAATGATGTTTCCACAATAGCCCAATAAAGGTACTGACAATGTTCACAAGCATTGTCCTTGAAAAGAACATTGTTCTTTAAAAGCAGCAGTTAAAGCTGGATTTTAATCCCCCTCCAAACTCCCACAAGGAGTTTTTTTTGGCAGTTATTTAGTTAAAGGCCCCCTGTGGAAAAATCTTGGCATGTGTTGGATCCCGTTTCCCTACAGAAAAATAGCACCAAGTATCACACTGGCTATTCATGCAGTGAAACGCAGATCAATGGAAATGCTCTTGAATGGTATTTTCAAAGTCTTATGCACTCTGGCTGATAAAAATTTCTTCCTTAATTTCAATATTTGTTATTGACAATAATTTATTCCAATATTTCCAAAATGTGTTTCAAAATGTCACATATACACTAAGACTAAGAATTCTGTTGCTAAATACCCCTGAGAAATGCTGGAATAAGCACAGTAAATCCTCATCTTTGGCTTAGAAATCCTCAGGCATATTAATATGTTAGTGAGCATCATTGGTCTGCGGGAGGGCACTACCTCATATGGCTGGTCAGTATATATGTTTAGCCCATCTGCTAGAGTCCTCTTTCCCTTAATTCCTAGGTGACATTGCCCCAAATGCAAGCTCTCATTCTTTGGATTCTGAAAGCCTAATGCCACTACCAAACTTTCACAACCTCTAAAGATCGAAAAGGGTTAGAGACAGGACATATTTTGGAGACCAAACACTTATTTAGTTTTATAAGCACTCTTTAAGAAAAAATAGCAAGTACTGATACCTAATAAGGCATAAATGTTCATTCTCAGTTAAAAGAAAAGAAGAAATCACAGCCAACAGCTCACATTTTAAAGCAGAGACTCCTGAAGAGGGAAAAAAAGGCAGGAAGCATAACCTCCCAGACTTCAGATAGTACTACAAGGCTACAGTAATCAAATCAGTGTGGTATTTGTACAAAAATAGACAACAGATCAATGGAACAGAATATAGAGCCCAGAAATAAATCTAAATTTCTAGTCAATTAATTTTTGACAAAGGAGGTAAGAATATAAGATGGGAAAAGATAGTCTCTTCAGCAGGCAGTGGTGGGAAAATTGGACAGTTGCATGTACATAAGTTAAGGTAGAACACACCCTTACATCATGTACAAAAACAAACTCAAATGACTTCTTAAACCTGAGACATGACACCATAAAACTAGAAGAAAGCACAGGCAAAATAGTCACTGGCATAAATCATACCAATTTTTTCTAGGTCAGTATCCCAAGGCAATAGAAACAAAAACAAAAATAAGCAAATGGGACCTAATGAAACTTATGAGCTTTTGCACAGAAAGGAAGCCATAAACAAAAGGAAAAGACAATCTATAGAATGGGGGGGAGGGATGTGTAAACAATGTAACCAGCAAGGGCTTAATCTCTAAAATACACCAACAGCTTACATGACTCAACAACAAAGAAACAAACAACCCAATCAAAAAGTTGGCACAAGACCTAAATAGATATTTCAGATGACCTGAAAATGTGCAAAGCAATACAGTAAAGTACCATCTCACAATGGTCAGAATGACCACCATTATAAAGTCTGTAAGTAACACATGCTGGAGAGGGTGTAGAGAAAAGGGAACTCTCATACCCTATTGGTGGAAATGTAAGCTGGTACAGATACTATGGAAAACAGTATGGAGATTCCTCAGAAAACTAAAAACAGAAGTACCATATGACCCAGCAATTCCACTTCTGCAGCACTATTTACAATATCCATGACATGGAAGCAACCTAAATGTCCACTGACAGATGAATGGATAGAAATGTGGAACACATGTATAATGGAATACTACTCAGCTATAAAAGAGCCATTTGCAGAAATATGGGCGATGCTAGAGACTATCATACTAAGCGAAATAAGTCAGAAAGGGAAAGACAAATACCATATGATATCAGTGACATGTGGAATATAAAATATGACGTAAATGAACCTACCTACAAAACAGAAACAGACTCACAGACCTAGAGAGCAGATCTGCGGTTGCCAGGGGTGAGGGCAAAGATAGAAGGGATGGACTGGGAGTTTGGGGTTGGTACATGCAAACTACTATATTTTGAATGGATAAGCAACAAGATCTTATTGTTCAGCATGGAGAACTGCATCCAATCTCCTGGGATACACCATTATGGAAAAGGAAATAATGTATAAAAATAGAATACCTATATATATGTATAGGCCTTCCCTGGTGGCTCAGCAGTAGAGAATCTGCCTGCTAATGCAGGAGTTATGGGTTTGATCCCTGGATCAGGAAGATCCCCTGGAGGAGTAAATGGCAATCCACTCCAGTATTCTTGCCTGGAAAATCCCATGGACAGAAGAGTCAGGCAAGCTACAGTTCATGGAGTCACAAAAGAGTTGGACACTATATAGCAACTAAAATAACAACAAACAGCATATGTGCATAACTGAGTCACTTCGCTATACAGCAGAAATGAAAACAATATTGTAAACAAACCATACATTGATAAAATAAAAATTTAAAAAATAAAAGTTGATAAATTCCACAAACATCATCACAATGTCCAAAAAAATAATAATGTTTTTACTGTCTTAGGAAAATAAATTGAGGCTTAAGAATCTGCACTGATAAGATGTCAAAATGAGAATAGTAACAAGAGTAAGAATGTTATTACTTACTGGTCTAAACAGAATAGGATAAATATTTAAACTTTAACAATCCTTGGCTGTTTTCTGTAGCTGTAACAAATGTTATACAATTTATTTGCTAAATAAATGATTTTCCCCAGTCTTTGAAGCTTTAGTACTTATTGTTAGAGCTTATAGAACATAATTGTTGTTGTTCACTCACTCAGCCATGTGTGACTCTTTGCAACCCCATGGACTGCAGCACGCCAGGCTTCCCTGTCCTATACTATCTCCCAAAGTGTATATAAACTCATGTCCATTGAGTCAGTGATGCCATCCAACCATCTCATCCACTGTCACCCCTTCTCCTCTTGTCCTCAGTCTTTCCCAGCATCTGGGTCTTTTCCAGTGAGTCGGCTCTGCCCATCAGGTGGCCAAAGTATTGGAGCTTCAGCTTCAGCATCAGTACTTCCAATGAATATTATGGGTTGATTTGCTTTAGGAATGATCAGTTTGATCTCCTTGCAGTCCAAGGGACTCTCAACAGTCTTCTCCAGCATCACAGTTCAAAAGCATCAATTCTTTGGCACTCAGCTTTCTTTATGGTCCAACTCTCACATCTGTACATAACTCCTGGAAAACCACAGCATTGATTATATGGACCATGGATTTTTGCTGACAAAGTGATAACTCTGCTTCTTAATACACTGTCTAGGTTTGTCACAATTTTTTCTTCCAAGGAACAAGCCTCTTTTAACTTTCTGGTTATAGTCACTATCCACAGTAATTAGGGGGCCCTATAAAATCTGTCACTCTTCCCACTTTTTCTCTTTCTATTTGCCATGAAGTGATGGTACCAGATGCCATGATTTTAGTTTTTTGAATGTTGAGTTTTAAGCCAGCTTTTTCAATCTCCTCTTTCACCTTAATCAAGAAGCTCTTTAGTTCCTCCTCACTTTCTGCCATTAGAAGTGGTACCATCTGCATATCTGAGTTGATGATATTTCTCCTGGCAATCTTGATTCCAGCTGGTGATAAGCATTTTGCATGATGCACCCTTTTGAATAAGCAAGGCCGACAACATACAGCCTTGTTACTTGTTTTCCCATTTTGAACCAGTCAATTCCATGTCTGGTTCTAGCTGTTGCTCCTTGACCAAAATGCAGGTTTCTCAGGAGACAGTTAAGGTTGTCTGTTTCTCTCATTTCTCAACCATACAGAATATACCTTATATCAACCAGCTTATATGTTGCATTATATGTGCCCATCAGTTCAGTTCAGTCACTCAGTCGTGTCCGACTCTTTGGGACCCCATGAATCGCAGCACGCCAGGCCCCCCTGTCGATCACAAACTTCCGGAGTTTACTCAAACCCATGCCCATCGCATTGGTGATGCCATCCAGCCATCTCATCCTCTGTCATCCCCTTCTCCTTCTGCCCCCAAACCCTCCCAGCATCAGGGTCTTTTCCAATGAGTGAACTCTTTGCATGAGGTGGCCAAAGTACTGGAGTTTCAGCTTCAGCATCAGTCCTTCCAATGAACACCCAGGACTGATCTCCTTTAGGATGGACTAGTTGGATCTCCTTGCAGTCCAAGAGTCTTCTCCAACACCACAGTTCAGAAGCATCAATTTTTCAGTACTCAGCTTTCTTCACAGTGCAACTCTCACACCCATACATGACCACTGGAAAAACCATAACCTTGACTAGATGGACATTTGTTGGCAAAGTAATGTCTTTGCTTTTTAGTATGCTATCTAGGTTGGTCATAATTTCCTTCCAAGGAGCAAGCATCTTTTAATTTCTTGGCTGCAATCACCATCTGCAGTGATTTTGGAGCCCCCAAAAATAAAGTCTGACTGTTTCCACTGTCTCCCCATCTATTTCCCATGAGGTGATGGGACTAGATGCCCATGATCTTAGTTTTCTGAATGTTAAGCTTTAAGTCAATTTTTTCACTCTCCTCATTTACTTTTATCAAGAGGATTTTTAAGCTCCTCTTCACTTTCTGTCATAAGGCTTGTGTCATCTGCATATCTGAGATTATTGATATTTCTCCCAGCAATCTTGATTCCAGCTTGTGCTTCTTCCAGTCCAGCATATCTTATGATGTACTCTGCATATAAGTTAAATAAGCAGGGTGACAATATACAGCCTTGACATACTCCTTTTCCTATTTGGAACCAGTCTGTTGTTCCAAGTCCAGTTCTAACTGTTGCTTCCTGACCTGCATACAGGTTTCTCAAGAGGCAGGTCTGATGGTCTGGTACGCCCATCTCTTTCAGAATTTTCCACAGTTTATTGTGATCCACACAGTCAAAGGTTTTGGCATAGTCAATAAAGCAGGAATAGATGTTTTTCTGGAACTCTCTTGCTTTTTCGATGATCCAGCGGATGTTGGCAATTTGATCTCTGGTTCCTCTGTCTTTTCTAAAACCAGCTTGAACATCTGGAAGTTCTTGGTTCATGTATTGCTGAAGCCTAGCTTGGAGAATTTTGAGCATTACCTTACTAGTGTGTGAGATGAGTGCAATTGGGTGGTAGTTTGAGCATTCTTTGGGATTGCCTTTCTTTGGGATTGGAATGAAAACTGACCTTTTCCAGTCCCGTGGCCATTGCTGAGTTTTCTAAATTTGCTGGTATATTGAATGCAGTACTTTCACAGCATCATCTTTCAGGATTTGAAATAGCTCAACTAGAATTCCATCATATCAACTAGCTTTGTTCGTAGTGATACTTTCTAAGGCCCCCTTGATTTCACATTCCAGGATGTCTGGCTCTAGATGAGTGATCACACCATCGTGATTATCTGGGTCGTGAAGATCCTTTTTGTACAGTTCTTCTGTGTATTCTTGCCACCTCTTCTTAATATCTTCTGTTTCTGTTAGGTCCATACCATTTCTGTCCTTTATTGAGCCAATTTTTGCTTAAAATATTCCCTTGGTATCTCTAATTTTCTTGAAGAGATCTCTAGTCTTTCCCATCCTGTTATTTTCCTCTATTTCTTTGCATTGATCGCTGAAGAAGGCTTTCTTATCTCTCCTGGCTGTTCTTTGGAACTCTGCATTCAAATGGGAATATCTTTCCTATATGTGCCCATAATAGATATAAAATGTGAAACAGGAAACCATGGGGTGCATATAGACACCCTCTTTTTATAAACTCATGTTTCCTTCTTTGGGGAATTTTTTCTTCCTATCTTCTCAACTTTAGTTTCTGTACGTGGTATGTACTATGTTTAAGTGCCGACTGTTATGTTCATTTTATCTTAATAGCAGCAAAAGTTGAAAGTGTCATTTTCTCAGTCATGTCTGACTCTTTGTAACCCTAGGGACTGTAGCCCCCCAGGCTCCTCTGGATTTCTCCAGGATTGTCCATGGATTTCTCCAGGGAAGTATACTGGAGTGGGTAGCCATTCCCTTCTCCAGGGGATCTTCTCAACCCAGGGATCGAACTAGGGTCTCCTAGTATTGAAGGCAGATTCTTTACCATCTCAGCCACCAGGGAAGCCTTTTTAATATTAAATTATTATATTGTATGAATATTGTATGAAGACAATTCAAATTAAAATGAGTTGTTTCTCACCCTAGCCAAGAAAGTGCTTGAACAAAAGTCCCAAGTTAAAAACTTGTAATATAGTAAAATTATAAATATGTGATAATCAAAAACATAACAATATATGAGCACATGTATTTACTAGTTACTGACAAGTGTTCTCTCAATTGCCCATTTCTTATTCTCTGCTTTGTCTGGACCAAATTGTGTGTGTGTCTCTCTAACTATGAATTTCTATACCTAATCTGTCAAAAATCACTTAAAATTTTTCTAGGGGACTTTATTTTCCTATCTTGAATTTTTGACAATTCTGACTGACAAATTTATACTCTTACTATCTTAAATACATTTTGTTTGTGAACTGTAATTTATTATGGAATTAGTAATGGCCACTTAGCAAGTAATTGTGGTGATGAACATACAAATACTCTTGGGAGCCATAATATCATCTTTGGGAGCTAAGGACAATAGGCACATTGAAATCAATTTCAAAGTTCTAAGAGTTAATGTTATCTACCTCAAATAGGGAATATAAGAAGCTCTAAATATATTGCTTGATGGAGAAGTTCAAGAACACGACATGTTAAAAAATAGAATTTTAAGGAAAAAACACACCTAGGGTGGAAATGAACAATAAACCGTCATAAGAATTATTTTTATCAGTGCTGATTATTGCAGAGAAGATGGTTCAAATATAGAAAGTATGTGGGAGGTTATAAGGAAACATATCTCACTAAATCTTAAGGCTGTGTAGAGTTTACGAAAATTACAGTAATTGCCTAATATAAAGGAGGAGAGGAAAGAAGAGGAGGAGGGAGGTGGAGAAAGAAGAGGAGACAGAAAAAGAATAAAAAGAGCAGAAGCAGCAACTTTTTCTTTCAAAGGACTGCTTGCAAATATCAATGCCAGCTGAAAGACATCACCCATTACACATACCTGGACACAAGCAAAATTTAATCATGAAACATATTTTAAATTAAAAATATATTTTCCCAATTCTGGTGACTGACATGAAAAGAATTTACTGATTCTCAGGAAATAATGGGAATCTTTAAAATACAATTGGTTTCTAATAAGCTTACACTAGGACTACTATCTAAATAACTTCTTCAACATGTTTAGCATTAAATAAAATATATTCCTTACCCTAAATATACAAACCCAGAATAACAATGAAAAAATAATGAACAAATAAAAATTCTAAAAAATACTTGGCCAATATTGAAACATTGTCAATGTCATGAGAAATAAGGGAAAGAGAGGAACTATCATAATTGGGAGGAGGCAAAGAAGAGGTCAGGATTAAATGCAGTGAACTATCTTGGTTTGGATGTTGGAACAGAAAACAATTATTAGTAGAAAAACTGGAAAAATCCATATAAATTCTGTAGTTTCATAACTTGTATTGTACTTCTCTTAATTTCTTAGTTTTGATAAATGGTTATTTAACATATAATCATTTGGAAGAGACTATGTGAAGGGTATACAGAAATTCTCTGTACCATCCCTGTAATCTTTCTATAGATATGAAATTATTCTAAAGTAAGATTTTGTTAAACTTATACAATAACAAATGTAGTGGTTTTCTTTGTAACATATTTTGAAGTATCCTTTATCTTTCAAGAGTAGGTAATACTGTGATGCTCTAGTGATTAAGATATAGTCACTATTCTTTCACCATTAGTATTCAGTTCAGTTCAGTTCAGTCACTCAGTTGTGTCTGACTCTTTGTGACCCCATGAGTCACAGCACAGGTCTCCTTGTCCATCACCAATTCATGGAGTTTACTCAAACTCATGTCCATTGAGTCGGTGATGTCATTCAACCATCTCAACCTCTGTAATCCCCTTCTCCTCCTGCCCCCAACCCCTCCCAGCATAAAGGTCTTTTCCAATGGATCAACTCTTCGCATGAGGTGGCCAAAGTATTGAAGTTTCAGCTTCAGCATCAGTCCTTCCAATGAATACCCAGGGCTGATCTCCTTTAGGATGGACTAGTTGGATCTCCTTGCAGTCCAAGGGACTCTCAAGAGTCTTCTCCAACACCACAGTTCAAAAGCATCAATACTTTGGTGCTCAGCTTTCTTCACAGTCCAACTCTCACACCCATACATGACCACTGGAAAAACCATAGCCTTGACTAGATGGACCTTTGTTGGCAAAGTAATGTCTCTGCTTTTTAATATGCTATCTAGGTTGGTCATAACTTTCCTTCCAAGGAGTAAGCGTCTTTTAATTTCATGGCTGCAATCACCATCTGCAGTGATTTTGGAGCCCAAAAAAATGAAGTCTGACACTGTTTCCACTGTTTCCCCATCTATTTCCCATGAAGTGATGGGACCAGATGCCATGATCTTAGTTTTCTGAATGTTAAGCTTTAAGCCAACTTTTTCACTCTCCTCTTTCACTTTCATCAAGAGGCTCTTTAGTTCTTCTTCACTTTCTGCCATAAGGCTGGTGTCATCTGCATATCTGAGGTTATTGATATTTCTCCCAGAAATCTTGATTCCAGCTTGTGCTTCTTCCAGTCCAGCATATCTCATGATGTACTCTGCATATAAGTTAAATAAGCAGGGTGACAATATACAACCTTGACGTACTCCTTTTCCTATTTGGAACCAGTCTGTTGTTCCATGTCCAATTCTAACTGTTATTTCCTGATCTTCATATAGGTTTCTCAAGAGGCAGGTCAGGTGGTCTGGTATGCCCATCTCCTTCAGAATTTTCCACAGTTTTTTGTGATCCACACAGTCAAAGGTTTTGGCATAGTCAATAAAGCAGGAATAGATGTTTTTCTGGAACTCTCCTGATTTTTCAATGATCCAGCGGATGTTGGCAATTTGATGTCTGTTTCCTCTGTCTTTTCTAAAACCAGCTTGAACATCTGGAAGTTCTCGGTTCACATATTGCTGAAGCCTGGCTTGGAGAATTTTAGGCATTACTTTACTAGCGCGTAAGATGAGTGCAATTGAGCAGTAGTTTGAGCATTCTTTGGCATTGCCTTTCTTTGGGATTGGAATGAAAAGTGACCTTTTCCAGTCCTGTGGCCAATGCTGAGTTTTCCAAATTTGCTGGCATATTGAGTGCAGCACTTTCACAGCATCATCATTTAGGATTTGAAATAGCTCAACTGCAATTCCATCACCTCCACTAGTTTTGTTCGTAGTGATACTTTCTAAGGCCCACCTGACTTCACATTCCAGGATGTCTGACTCTGGGTGAGTGATCACACCATTGTGATTATCTGGGTCATGAAAATCTTTTTTGTACAGTTCTTCTGTGTATTCTTGCCATCTCTTCTTAATATCTTCTGCTTCTGTTAGGTCCATACCATTTCTGTCCTTTATCGAACCCATCTTTGCATGAAATGTTCCCTTGGTATCTCTAATTTTTTTGAGGAGATCTCTAGTCTTTCCCATTCTGTTGTTTTCCTCTATTTCTTTGCATTGATCACTGAGGAAGGCTTTCTTATCTCTCCTTGCTATTCTTTGGAACTCTGCATTCAAATGGGAATATCTTTCCTTTTCCCCTTTTCTTTTCACTTTTCTTCTTTTCACAGCTATTTGTAAGGTCTCCTCAGACAACCATTTTGCCTTTTTGCATTTCCTTTCCATGGGGATGGTCTTGATCCCTGTCTCCTATACAATGTCACAAACCTCCCTCCATAGTTCATCAGGCACTCTATCAGATCTTGTCCCTTAAATCTATTTCTCACTTCCACTGTATAGCCATAAGTGATTTGATTTAGGTCATACCTGAATGGTCTAGTTATTTTCCCCACTTTCTTCAATTTAAGTCTGAATTTGGCAATAAGGAGTTCATGATCTGAGCCATAGTCAGCTCCCAATCTTGTTTTTGCTGACAGTATAGAGCTTCTCTATCTTTGGCTGCAAAGAATATAATCAATCTGATTTCGGTGTTGACCATCTGGTGATGTCCATGTGTAGAGTCTTCTCTTGTGTTGCTGGAAGAGGGTGTTTCCTATGACCAGTTCGTTCTCTTGGCAAAACTCTATTAGCCTTTGCCCTGCTTCATTCCATACTCCAAGGCCAAATCTGCCTGCTACTCCAGGTGTTTCTTGACTTCCTACTTTTGCATTCCAGTCCCCTACAATGAAAGGACATCTTTTTTGGGTGCTAGTTCTAAAAGGTCTTGTAGGTCTTCATAGAACCCTTCAACTTCATCTTCTTCAGCATTGCTGGTTGGGGCATAGACTTGAATTACCGTGATATTGAATGGTTTGCCTTGGAAATGAACAGATCATTCTGTCATTTTTGAGTTGCATCCAAGTACTACTTTTCGGACTCTTTTGCTGACTATGATGGCTACTCCATTTCTTCCAAGGGATTCCTGCCCACAGTAGTAGATATAATGGTCATCTGAGTTAAGTTCACCCATTCCAGTCCATTTTAGTTCACTGATTTCTAGAATGTTCACATTCAATCTTGCCATCTCCTGTTTGACCACTTCCAATTTGCCTTGATTCATGGACCTAACATTCCAGGTTCCTATGCAATATTGCTCTTTACAGCATTGGACCTTGCTTCTATCACCAGTCACATCCATAACTTGGTGTTGTTTTTGCTTTGGCTCCATCCCTTCATTCTTTCTGGAGTTATTTCTCCACTGATCTCCAGTAGCATACTGGGCACCTATTGACCTGGGGAGTTCCTCTTTCAGTATCCTATCACTTTGCCTTTTCATAATGTTGATGGGGTTCTCAAGGCAAGAATACTGAAGTGGCTTGCCATTTCCTTCTCCAGTGGACCACATTCTGTCAGACCTCTCCACCATGACCGGTCCATCTTGGGTGGCCCCACATGGCATGGCTTAGTTTCACTGAGTTAGACAAGGCTGTGGTCCTGTGATCAGATTGGCTAGTTTTCTGTGATTATGGTTTTAGTGTGTCTGCCCTCTGATGCCCTCTCGCAACACCTACCGTCTTACTTGGGTTTCTCTTACCTTGGACGTGGGGTATCTCTTCACGGCTGCTCCAGCAAAGCGCAGCCCCCGCTCCTTACCTTGGAGGAGGGGTATCTCTTATGGCCGCCCCTCCTGACCTTGAACTTGGAGTAACTTCTCCCGGCCCTCCTGCCCCCACACAGCCGCTGATCCTTGGAAGTGCGGTAGCTCCTCTCGGCCGCCGCCCCTGGCCTCCGGCGTGGGGTAGCTCCTCTAGCATTACTATGAGGGATACAAAGGTTCAGACAGAACACCCATATAAACCTGTACACATCTACTGGATGTCAAAGATAAATAATATCTGTGCATAGAAAGATTTATCCGAGCTTATCTTTTTTGGGGGCTTCCCTGATAGCTCAGTTGGTAAAGAATCTGCCTGCAGTGCAGGAGACCCTGATTCAATTCCTTGGTCAGAAAGATCCCCTGGAGAAGGGATAGGCTCCCTACTCCAACATTTTTGGGCTTCCCTTGTGGCTCAGCTGTTAAAGAATCTGCCTGCAATGCTTAAATAAAACTGGTATGCCCATTTTAATACTGTTATAAACAAAACAAACATTTCTGAGGCTTATAAATTTTAAAACATGTATAATAATACCTATTATTAGCCTTTATTAATAACATTGCATATCTGGCATTAAGTATTTTATTCACTGATTTATTTAACAAATATTTAATGAGTTCATATCATGTGACTGACCCTGGCTTAAGCACTAATGATCCACCAGTAAACAAAAAAGATAGTCTCCACTATGGAAATTACATTCCAGTAGACAAGCAGTAGACAAATAGGAACAAATTCATGTCGGGCAATGGTGAGTACAATTAGGAAAAGTAAATGAGGGGGGTGCAGTATAGCTATTTTAGACACACCAACTTTCCAATGTAGGTTACATGTGAACAGAAATCTGAGTGAAGTGAGATAAAAATAGATGTTTTAAGGAAAGATATGCCAAGCATAGAAATGAACAAAAACAAATAAGTAATCAGGAGCCTTTGGAAAATGACAAAAGCAATACTTATCATAATCTATCATAGATAAACAAACAAACATGTTTAAGCATAACAGTTATATTGGTCAGTACGAAAATAAATAATTATTGAAAATGCTTATAAGAACCTCGAGGGAGTAAGAATATGACTAAGGAAGGGAAAGTAGAGAGGTTTTTTATTTCACAAGTCCTTCTGAAATATTTGACCTTTATGCACATATATTACTTTGACAGAGATTAACAGTTTTATCTAATTCTGACTTCAGTCAGTATGCCATACTTCTCTGCTGTAATTATCTTATCCAATTTACACCTAATGGATATGGGGCTATGTTTGTGTAAAATACTGAACTTTAAAATAAGAAGTGAAAATTAATTCTGCTATTAATTTTACAAACTTGGACATATATATGCTTTATATATATTATATATATGCTTTCCTATCTGTTCCCTCTTTTCCAGGCTCAACCTTTGAATCATAACTATGCCTGTGTTCATCTTCTGTTCTTCAGTCCTACTTAGCTTGACCTCCTTCAAAAGTCCTAAATAGTTGGTAAATGTCAGAGTAAAATTCTCAATCCTTATCAGACCTAATGAACACTAAAGGTAACTTTAATTCTCAAATCCACTGCCTGGCTAAGAGTTAAAGATAAGTTTCTGAACATATTGTGAACACATCAAAGTGCCTATCTTCTTTCTTCTTTGTCAGTATTTCACAGAAGTCTCTTAAAGAGTTCTGGATTAGAACAGTTTGTAATCACCCATGGAAAATAAGACCAGGAAATATGATAATAATTTCCAAATATATCTAGCATGATAAAATGTTGATGAGTTATACATGTACTATTTCCCATGCAATGATTTTGAAAACAGTACTTTGGAGAAATATGCTATATGCAATCAAAATTAATATTGTCATTATAAACATATTTGACCCTTGAACAATGTGAAAGTTAGGGGTATCCACCCACATGCAGTAGAAGAGCTGCATGTAACTTTACAGTCAGGCCCATGTGGTAGTACGACATCCATGGATTCAACCAGCCACACATAGTGTGCGTTATTATGTATTATGTATTAATGGAAAAAAAATCCAGATCCTCACATTTCAAATGCATCATACAAAGTTCAACTGTACTAAAATCTTTAGAATCTGCACCTATTGTTTTGATTCTGTGAGAAAAGCATTATCAAACAATAGTACAATATTTTAATATAGTCTCTCTTTAAAACTAGGAACATATCTTTCTCAGGTGCTCTCAGATATCGATAGCAATGTACTTAAATGTTTGATTTTTTTCAATAAATAGTATATATGAATAAGTTGAATTATTTAAAAACAAGGGTAAATTAACTGACATAACTTCATCAAAACAAGGATCAAAGGGTTTAAAAGAGTTTTCATTTTTTTCACATTTCATTACCCCTTAAAATATTTTTTTCATAATTATTTCCTTTTGCTATTTCTGGAAACACATAACTAACCCAGTATACTATACTTCCAGATGTCCATGATCACACTAAAGGTGTTTAATTTAGTTAAATTCACACTAGTTTTATCTAATTGCTGTCAAAGTAAAACAAGCCAATATCTGAAGGAGAAATTGATAATAAGTCACAAGTTATCATCGTAGCAAATCTAGTGCTTTCATTTAGTCATATTGAAAAGAAAACTTTATATTGGTGCATAATAAAGAATTGCATTTTGTTTTTAACATTGGTATTTGCAAAAGTATAACTTATGTAAAAATAAGTAGAGATTAGTATTTATACTATATATTATTCTTTAACAAAGTGAAATTTAAACATAAATAAATATACAATCAGTGTTGATTGTATATCACAATAATAAAACACAAAAAATAAAAACACAAAGGTGATACAAAAGAAATGGAGCCAAGCTCAGTGCTCATAATCAATAGAAGAAATAAAAGGAAGAATGACTTTCCAGAGAAGAGGTTGTCTGAAATGAGCTTTCTGAGAGGTGAGTGAGCAGGTAGCAGCTTCTAGACAAAGAAAGCGGCAAAACATGACTCCTGAAGCAGCATCTCACAGTTATTTCAGAGACACCATAGCAGAAGGATTTGAAGAGCTTTAGGAGAGAAGGTTTGAAATCACAGGTGGAAAACTAATCAAGAGACAATCAAGAGACTTACATGCCTCACTAAAGAGTTTGAACAGTATCTTCTATACAAAAGCCAGAATTGGCAAGAATTTGTGATACTCTGGCATTTTCTAGGATTAAGAAAAGAATAACAACTTATCTATATAGACAAATATCATTTTCAGTTCAGTCGCTCAGTCATGTCCAACTATTTGTGACCCCATGGACTGCAGCACGCCAGGCCTCCCGGTCCATCACCAACTCATGGAGCTTAAGCAAACTCATGTCCATCAAGTCGGTGATGCCATCCAACCATCTCATCTTCTGTCATCCCCTTCTCCTCCCATCTTCAATCTTTTCCAGCATTGAAATCTTTTCCAGTGAATCAGTTCTTCACATCAGGTAGCCAAAGTATTGGAGTTTCAGCTTCAGCATCAGTCCTTCCAATGAATATTCAGGACTGATTTCCTCTAGGATTGATTGGTTTGATCTCCTTGCAGTCCAAGGAACTTTCAAGAGTCTTCTCCAACACCGCAGTTCAAAAGCATCAGTTCTTCAGTGCTCAGCTTTCTTTATAGTCCAACTCTCACATCCATACATGACTACTGGAAAAACCATAGCTTTGACTAGGCAGATCTTTGCTGGCAAAGAATGTCTCTGTGTTTAACATGCTGTCTAAGTTGGTCATAGCTTTTCTTCCAAGGAGCAAGCATCTTTTAATTTCATGGCTGCAGTCACCATCTGCAGTGATTTTGGAGTCCAAAAAATAAAGTCTCTCACCATTTCCATTGTTTCCCCATCTATTTGCCATGAAGTGATGGGACCGGATGCCATGATCTTCATTTTTTGAATGTTAAGTTTTAAGTCAGTTTTTTCACTCTCCTCTTTCACTGTCATTGAGAGGCTTTTCAGTTCTCCTTTGCTTTCTGCCATAAGGGTGGTGTCATCTGCATATCTGAGGTTATTGATATTGATATTTAACTCATATGCAGAATACATCATGCAAAATGCCAGGTTGGATGAAGCACAAGCTGGAATCAAGATTGCCGGGAGAAATATCACTTGAAGTTTATAAGTAAACCTACAATTTGTCTCATAGAAAGAAACTGACAGTTACTTTTAATTCCTCCTGTATTTCTTAATTATTGTTTCTCTAAAATAAACTGACATATAAAGGCAATTCTCTTTAAAATTATGATAGGTAGCACTTAAAGTCACTCCCATTTCAACTGCCTTCTCATAAATACCATAAATATATCAGAAAATCATCAGAATTATAATCAGAAATCCAAGTTGTACCCAAAAATGCAGATTTTTATAATTTTGTAGCCAGCTTCCCCTTTGCTTTAAGGATTTGGAAACTGAAACCAAAGAGGATGATAGGGAGGGAAATTAAGATGACAGAGTAACAGGATGTGGAGCTCATCTCCCTAACAAACACACCAAAAATACATAACTAATTATTAGAGAAACACAAATCAAAACCACAATGTGTTATCACCTCACACCTGTCAAATGACATAAAAAAAAAATCTACAAATAATAAGGTAGAGGAGAAGAAGAGGGTGTAGAGAATATGGAATCTCCATACACTGTTGGTGGGAGTGTAACTTGTTGCAGCCACTATGGAAAACAGCATGGAGGTTCCTCAAAAAGCTAAAAATAAAGCTACCACATTACCAGCAATTTTATTCCTGGGCATATATCCAGAAAAAACAATAACTCTAATGCATCAAAAACATGTTGCCTCAAGTTCATAGCTATACTATTCAATAGCCAAGACATGGAATAAACCCAAGGGCCCATCAACAGATAACTAAATTAATAATATATAGTGTGTGTGTGTGTGTGTGTGTGTGTGTGTGTGTGTGTGTCTGAGTAAATGGAATATTGCGCAGCCACAAAAAGAATAAAATACTGTCCCTTGCAGCAATGTGTATGAACCTAGCGAACAAAAAGACCAACACTACAAGATATCACTTATGTGTACAATCTAAAAACTAACACAAATGAATGTACATGCAAAATAAAAACAGACTCAGAGATATAAGAGATAAACTTATGCTTACCAAAGTGGAGCAAGGAGATGTGGGGGACAAATTAGGAGCATGGGATTAACATTTAATTTTAATCATTGGATTTTTAAAATATTAGATATATATAACCACTTTGGAAAACTTTCTTAGCAATGCCTACAAAATCTAAGCATACACCTGCTCTAAAACCTAGCAATTCCATTCCTAGGTATATGCCTAGCAGAAATGTGCACCAGAAAATATGCAATCAGATGTTTATAGCAATACTACTTCCTACATCTCCAAAGTTGAAACTATTCAAAATGCTCATAAGAGAAGAACTCATAAGTTATCATTTTTCACAAGGATTCCTTGGACTGCAAGGAGATCCAACCAGTCCATCCTAAAGGAACTCAGTCCTGGATGTTCATTAGGACTGATGCTGAAGCTGAAACTCCAATACTTTGGCCACCTGATGGGAAGAGTTGACTCATTTGAAAAGACCCTGATGCTGAGAAAGATTGAGGGCAGGAAGAGAAGGAGACGACAGAGGGTGAGATGGCTGGATGGCATCACCGACTCGATGAACATGGGTTTGGGTGAACTCTGGGAGTTGCTGATGGATAGGGAGGTCTGGTGTGCTGCGGTTCATGGGGTCGCAAAGAGCCGGACACGACTGAGCGTCTGAACTGAATTGAACACAGAAATGAGAATCAATGATCTAAAATGCCACATATCCCAGAGATGAATTTTACAAACCTAGTATTAAATTGTCATTTAAATGTACACCCAGTATGACTTACATAAATATCAAAAACAAGCAAAACTAATCTATGCCAATAAAATTCAGGGTAAGGTTTCCATTGGGGAGAGGAAATAATCCGAAGAGGACACAACAGTGCTGTTGGGTATTGATAATATTCCATTTCTTGAGCTGTTGCTAGTGACATGGGTTATTCAGTTTGGGGAAATTCCTTGAATTACATTTACAGTAAGTGCACTTTTCCATATGTATATTACTGCTTAACAGTATTTTTTTAATTACAGAGAAATATAAAGGATCTATGATAGTTTCATAGACTATTTTCCTATTATATTTAGACATCATCACTGAAAATATTCCTGATTTTTATGGAGATGGATAAACAATCTTATTATAATGGACACTTCCAATTCTAAAAATATCGATTTTTATTCTCCATCAATTCTAAATTTCTACACTAAAAGTATAACTGTATTTGAAGTGATTTTAAAATATCTGTAGTGGACTCTATGGGGGAGGGGGAGGGTGGGATGATATGGGAGAATGGCACTGAAAGATGTAAATTATATCTGTGAAACGAATCACCAGTTCAGGTTCGATGCATGAGACAGGATGCTTGGGGCTGGTGCACCGGGATGACCCAGAGGGATGGGATGGAGAAGGAGGTGGGAGGGGGGTTCAGGATGGGGAACACATGTACACCATGGCTGATTCAAGTCAGTGTATGGCAAAACCAATACAATGTTGTAAAGTAAAATAAATAAATTAATTAATTTAAAAAACAACAAAAAACAAAAATAAATAAATAAAATATCTGTAGAAACTCTAAACCTTTATATGCTAATTGAACCGTATTTTTTGATGTTTATTTAAAAAAATAAAAACCATACTGTGAGCTCGTTAGTGTTGCTCCCTCAGTCGTGTCCAACTCTTTGCAACTCCATGGACTGTAGCCCACCAGGCTCCTCTGTCCATGGGATTCTCCAGGCCAGGATACTGGAGTGGGTTGCCATTTCCTTCCCCAGGGAATCTTCCCACCATATGAGTTGAACCTGGGTCTTCCGCGTTGCAGGTAGATTCTTTACCGTCTGAACCAGCTTACCTTAATGATAAATAATTTTACAAAATGTATTTAATAAATTTAAAAAGTATATTTTAAGAACTCTGCTTTACACCTATTTGTTTATGTGCTATCTTTTCCTACACACTAGAAATTACTTAAAGGCAGGAGCTGTGTTTCATTTATTTTGCTGTTTCCACCATCTAGCATAGTTTGTAGTATACAGTATGTTCTTGATGCATGTTTCTAAATCAAAGAATAACATGGAAATAAATTAGTTAAGATGCAGAGAAGATAATTTGTTGTCCAAATTCCTTGTTTTAAAAATCATATTCAGTCTATCTTTCCCAACTTCCATGCCCTGAGGATACCTAAACATGCCTGTAGAAAAGGTCTCCATACAGGGAACTGAGGCCTTTTTCCAACATCCAACACCAGCTGGACAGCTATGCGAGGCAGCCATCGGGGAGGGGAATCCACTATCCCGTCAATATGTCAGGTCACCGCATCCCGGCCACCACTCTGGCTGAAACAGGCCAGATCCAAGCTAGAGCCACTCTGAACCCCTGACCTACAATAAAATGAGACAGTAACATTCTTGTTCTAAAACACTGCTTAAGGTCATTTGTTATACATCAATAGGTAATAAGTATTCCAAATTTTGTTTATTATGAGTGAAGCTTCTATAAAAATTAGTCTTTGTGAGGACATATGTTTCATTTCTCTCAGTATATATCTAGGAGTGGGATCTCCGGGCTGTATGGTTTATGTACATGGTTGTACAATATTGCATTTCCACCAGCAACTTAAAAGTTCCAATGAGCTTGCAACTTTTCAGCTCTTGGTATTCTCAGTTGTTATTTGGGTTTTTTGTCTATTTGCTTGAGCTATTTTAATGGGTATTTAATGGTATCTCATTGTAGTTTAATGTGTACTACACACCCTAATGATTAATAATGGTGAGCATCTTTTTTATGTGCTTATTTGCCTGCCATTTTTCTTCTTTGGTTCAGTGTCTGTACAAGCCTTTTTGTGATTTCTTTATGATTGCTTTCTAATTATTGAGTTTTGAGAATTATATGCCACATATGCTTAGAAATACTTTCTCCTAGCCTTTAGGTGATCTTTTCATTTTGTTAAAATGCTTTTGAAAAGAAATTGTTAATTTTGATACAGAAAAAAATTGTATCTTTTTTTCTACAATGATTACTTTTGGATCCTAAGAAAACTTCATCTAAGCCAAAGAATTTCTTCTATATTTTCTTCTAGAAATTTAAGAGCTATAAGTTTTACTTTTAGGTTAATGATCATTTCCATATAAATTCTAAAATCAGATTGATAATGACAAGGAAAATGTCTGCTCTAATTTGGATTGGAATTTCTGTAATTCAACAGATAAATTTAAAACAAAAATCTTAATAATATTGTTTCCTTTGATCTATAAATATGGCATATCCCATATCTCTTCATGTATTTAGTTTTTCTTAAGCTTACCTTAGAAATGTTTTATAGTTTTGAATATACAAATCTGGTATATCTGCTGCCAAAGTATTTCATGTTTTTGATGTAATTGTAAATTTTTTCCCTTCAATTTCCACTCATTTTAGTAAGTAAGAATATATTGTTTTATATATTAATGTTATACCCTGAGATGTATTAAACTCCTTTGTCAAGTAGATTTTTTTCTTGCCTCATTACAAAACCTTAGACTCATTAATGCAACTGAAGTTGTAAGGGTAGTTATCATTGACTAGTCAACAAAGTTAGGAAACTACTAAATATAACGTTGTCTGTGAATTTTTTAACAATGCCCATTATCAGGTTGAAAGAGTTCTACAATGTAAATCTGATGGCTTAAACAGGTTGGAACAATTTCTTGAAGATCGAAATCTGCCAAGTCTCACCAAGATGAAATACATAACCTGAACAGAACGATAACTGTCAAGGAAATCAAACTCATAATTAAAGACCTTTCAAAATAATAACTCTCCAGGCTATTAGAGCTAAAATGGAGAGTTTCATCAAACAATAAAGAGTTACTCTGACTGATTCTAAGCCATCTCTTCTTGAAAATAAAAGACAAAGGGAACAATTTTCAACTCATTTTATGGAATGAGTATTTCCTTGGCACCATAAAAAGACAAAAGACAGTAGAAAAAAAGGGAAAAAAAACTATAGAATAGACATAAAGCATAGACACAAAACTCCTCAAAAATATAGTCAAATCAAATACGTTTTAGCAATAAAGTAGGTTTTCTCCTGGAAATGCAAGGCTAGTGATAAATCCTAAAATTAAGTTATACAATCCATTATATTAACAATATATAAAGATAAACTACAAGATCAAATCAAATGATGCAGAAAAAGTAGTTTATAAAATTCACACCCATTCATGATAACTCTCAGAGAACTATAAATAAAATGGAAATTTCTAAACCTAATACAAGGTGTCTTTCAGAAATTGCATGTAACATTTGCAAAAAAATGTATTCATAACTCATATCACAACCGAAATAAATTCCAAATGAATAAAAGATTAAATGTAAAATAAATATATGTATGAGTATTAGAACAAAGATTAATATATTATGATGCAAAATCCAGAAACATGATGAGATTAATAAATATTATTACTTTTTAAAGTCATCACAAGAATTAGCCTAAGTAATTTAAAATACAAATGACAATTTAGGAGACAATCTCTTCTTACACATATGAAATAACCAATGCTGTATTCATAAAAGAAATGCAAATGAAAATGATGATATTGTGATGTCATTCCTTGCCTGAGAGTAGTAGAAATTTACATAATTGACAACTTACTATGTCGGCAAGGCAAACAGAAAATACACTGGAGACGAATTTGCAATACCCAAAATGACATTTGCATTTAAACAAGCCACATAACTTGCAGAATCCTTCTAGGAATCCTTCTAGGAATTTATCTAGAAGAAATAAGCATCTCTTAAAATGCAATACTCCAAGTCTATGAATTTCACCACTGATATAGCAAAATATTAGAAATAAGCAAAATGTCCAACCATAGAAGACAATAAATTATGGTATATTCTATGAAAGAGTACTATGCAGCCAGAAAAAAAGATGAATGGCATCTATATAAACTGATAGGTAGTGATTAACCAGATAGATTATTAAGTGAACAAATACAATGTTCTTTAAAATACTTTAACAGAGAAATAAATAATGACTGAAAAAAGCAAAAGTGAGCTTGGCTTTCTATTTTAGCACTTCTATTCCCATCCTATTCTTGCTTCATTTAGTATTTTTGATATTTCTCACACTAAAAAACTTAAAAGCTAGGAATTTAAAAATCATATATAGTAATTTTATTCACTCAGAAAGTTTCCTTACATTCACATAAGATTAGACCTACAGTTTAGGCAAAGGAATCAGAACTGTTTAGCTACACACTTTTCCTTCGCTAAGGTTTCAGGTAGAAAAGAAACACCTGAAGGATGCATATATTGATACCTAAGCAGGGTTTAAATGTTCTCAATCTAAGTTCGACAGGGAAACCTGGCGTGCAGAAGTCCATGGGGTTGCAAAGAGTCAGACACGACCTGAGCAACTGAATGACAAATCTAAGTTGACAGAGCATTATTCAATTGAAAAAGCAAGCTTTAGTATCCTTGCACTTAGGATGATCTTTAGAGACCACTGTGTATTCCTCCAGCAAGAGAAAAGAACTGAGAGTAGCCTCACTTAAGGAGTGGCAACCTTTGCTAACCCTGAAAACACATTTTCTATTGGGTCGCTGCTGCCCAGGCACCAAAGACATTCTGCTCTGCAGTTCTCTTTCAGTTCAGTTCAGTTCAGTCGCTCAGTCATGTCCGACTCTTTGCGACCCCATGAAGCGCAGCACGCCAGGCCTCCCTGTCCATCACCAACTCCCGGAGTTTACTCAAACTCATGCCCATCGAGTCGGTGATGCCATCTAGCCATCTCATTCTCTGTCGTCCCCTTCTCCTCCTGCCCCCAATTCCTCCCAGCATCAGGGTCTTTTCCAATAAGTCAACTCTTCGCATGAGGTGGCCAAAGTACTGGAGTTTCAGCTTCAGCAGCAGTTCTCTTTAGAAAGCAAATTAAATAACCTCAATTCTTTGGTGAAAGGCATCTGAATCAGTTCTAATGAGATGGATGAAACTGGAGCCCATTATACAGAGTGAAGTAAGCCAGAAAGATAAACACCAATACAGTATACTAACACATATATATGGAATTTTAAAAGATGGTAACGATAACCCTATATGCAAAACAGAAAAAGAGACACAAATGTACAGAACAGACTTTTGGACTCTGGGAGAAGGCTAGGGTGGGATGTTCTGAGAGAATATCATTGAAACAAGTATACTATCAAGGGTGAAACAGATCACCAGCCCAGGTTGGATGCATGAGACAAGTGCTCGGGGCTGGTGCACTGGGATGATCCAGGGGGATGGGGTGGGGAGGGAGGCGGGAGGGGGGATCAGGATGGGGAACACATGTAAATCCATGGTTGATTCATGTCAATGTATGGCAAAAACCACTACAATATTGTAAAGTAATTAGCCTCCAACTAATAAAAATAAATGGAAAAAATAATAATAAAACACATGGATAGATCATGGGATTCACCAAATTTTATTTTCTTCATCGAAAAGAAAAGTAAATGCTCAATATAAAACATTGGGGGAAAGATCTGTCAAGAGAAAAAAAAAACCACAAAACTCCACCTCCAAGTTAAGTAAAATCTATGACTTTGGTGCATTTTCATAAACATAAATTGTCCTACTACTAGAAATTAGGCATTGAGAAAATTGGAAAATATCTTGAAATTCACTATTTTAAAAGTTCCTTCAACTTTTGAAAATTAGAGTTTATTTTTCTTTTAGTTCCGCACCCCAAAAGGATATTAAAATGTTTCCTTTGCAATAAAATCGTACTGCATGACTGCTCTCAACCAGTTCCAGACAGATTTCTACGTTTTCCTTCATTCATTAAATACTTTCTTTAATATTTGAACTTTGACTTGTCTTACCTCATTCTACAAAAGTTGTGATTCTACTGGATTGGAGGGAATATAGAGGGAAGTATTCTACAAGTCCTTTCTAGAAACAACCACCATCATAGACCTTACGGGCTTCCCTGGTGGCCTAGTGGTAAAGGATCTCCTGCCGATGCAGCGGACGTGGGTTCGCACGCCCTGCACCGCACAGTGGCCTGCGACTGTCCTCCTCCCCACCGGCCTCATGGTCTCACTGTATACTCTTACCACACCCTGGACTTCTATCTAGTCGGTTGCTATAGCATCAGATTGGGAACCTCTTAAGGATGGTAATCTGTCTTATTTTTTTCATTATCTATACCATCCACAAAATATTTGGCAACTATCTTAAATATATAAATAAAGGAATGTTGTTGTTGTTTAGTCACAAAGTCGTGTCTGACTCTTTGTGACCTCATGGACTATAGCTCGCCAAGCTCCTCTGTCCACGGGATTTCCCAGGCCAGAATCCTAGAGTGAGTAGCCATTCCCTTCTCCAGGGGTCTTCCTGACCCAGGGACTGAACCCAGGTCTCCTGCATTGCAGGCAGTTTCCGACATTGCAGGTGGATTCTTTACCAGCTGAGCCACCAGACTGGAGCCTTAAGTAAGTAGGGCATTCCTCCGACCTCTGCAGGGCTTGGTGTGTCTCGTGTACCTGCCCCGGCCCTCAGGTAGCTGCCGAGCACGCCACGGCTAGGAGCCAGTCCTGACCCCTGCCTTCCTCCCTTCTGCCATCAGGTCAGGGCTCTGTGGGCAGGACTCAAGCGAAAAGGTAGAAACAAAGAGGGACACAGTTGTCTCAAAACCTCCCCTTTAGCTCAGCTCCCAGTGCAGCCAGTGGCTGCGTCATTGGCAGTTTACTTTTGTTTGATTTTTTATCTTCTGTTCTTTTCCACTTAACTCAAAATGAAAAAAAAATTTTTTTTAATGTGAAATGGAGTTGAATATTACTGCCTGTCGGTAAAACTGTGAAGCAAACAAAACTTGAAGCAGCATTCACACAGTAATAAGCAGCCCTAAGCTACAAACTCCATAAAAAAGCAATTCAGGAGCTAACTATAATAGTAATAATTAACATTTATTGAGTACTTAATATGTACCAGATATTTTGCTAGGCAGTTTACACTAACTTCTCTAAGTGATTTTTTGAGCTAAGTATTATTACCTTTTACAGATGAGGAAGCAATCACATAGCTAGCATTCAAAATAGGTTATCTGACATCAAAATACACTCACTTAAACTGAGACAGCTGGAAGCCTAAAAAGTAATCATGGAAAAGACACTGGTTTGTCCAAATACAGTAGAGTTCAGGCATCATTTTGATCCTAAGACGCTCATGGGAAAAAACAAAAAGAGTTAAGGAGATGAATCTGGGGTTAAATATTTCTACACCACTGGAGTTGTTCTAAGAAGTGTGGGGTGTGGACTCTAGGCATTAGAATCCAATATAGAACCTAAAGCAACTAGAGAAAGAACAAGTAATAAACCCAAAATTAGTAGAAGGAAAGAAATCATAAAGACCATGTCCCTTAAAAAACACAGCCATGTAAGCAGCTGAAAGAAGTCCATTTTTATTCTTTGTGATATGCAGTAACTGTCTACATTTATTATCAATAATTTTAGCCCTTTATTTCTATAGAATAATACTCTTTATTATCAGTCACAGTTATTTTATTGATTATTGAAGCCAACATTGAATCCAGAAACTCTTTTACTTCTTAAATTTTATATACTTGAACACCTAAGGTACTTACCTAGAAGTGTTTTAGTATCTTCCAGTAATTCAATGTATTACACCCAGTGCCATAATATTATAATCTGAACATATAATTGTCTGTTCTTTAAAGTAAGTCTTAAGATCTAAGAAGAAAAAACAACAAAAATGAAAGACCTATGTCACCTTTTTATATTTTTCAGCTGATTTTTATTATTATGAGTATCAGGCTTATTGATGTGATCATGTTTCCTCTGCCATGATTCTCCAAAATGTTCTAGATCAGTTTTAAGAAAGCTCAGCCTTTCATCCTATTCCTAAGCTCTTCATTACTTTCTGAGTCAATATCTTTTCTTTAAATTTCTCTTTGCCCTTCTCCCTTTTGTCATCTTTCCTGATCATTCTTTGAGTTCTTTTAAAATCTCCCTTAAAACAGCATACAAAGTCACATTTCTCTTTCTCTATCTTCTAATATGTTTCCCTAAGTGTAAATGAAAAACAAATCCTTTTTTAATATTATCACAATTTAGATTTCTTAATTAAGTGATATATCCCAGTGACAGTGGGAATGGGGCATTTGAGATGAGCAGGAGGAAACATTTTGATCCAAAAGCACCAAGTGGAAATAAACATAATGATGGCAGTAAAACTGCATTGCTGACTTGGGAGGGATTAGAAGGACCATAAAGTTCACAAACAGTGTCTGGCATATAATGTCACCGATAAATATCTCATATTCATCATGTACCTAGCTAAGGCAAAACATTCTAAGGACATTAAAACACAAATATTCAAGAAGAGGTTTTTTCATTCTAATAATCATCAGAATACTTTATTATAGGCCCCAAACTGATCCAATAGAAATAAAAATAAGTATTCATTAATTTATTTTGCAATCAGAAAAGAGAATCAAAAGATATCAGATTGAGGTAAGCATGTAACATACTCAAATACATTCTAATTATGGGTATAAGAATTAATTACTATTGACCACTAAGTTTATCTGAGTATATAAAATCAGAGTAAAATAAAAGAGTAAATTATAAATAATAACCATATGCAGAGCTATTGAGTTAACTTGTAGTTTTATTCATGTAATAAGCTGAGTGATAAGATTAGCACATTTTTTGAGCTTATATTACTTTCACGTCAAAGAAGAAAATTCACTACCAGTTAAATAGAACGTTTATGTACATTAAAGTTAAACTTCACATTTTTTTCCTAAAGAAACCACAGCTAAAGCCTTTGATTGCACTAACTCCTTTAAAATAAAGAGCTCTCATAAAATGCTAGTGAAAAAATGTGATTCTTTTAAAAAGTTCAGAAAGCATATGCTTCTGTGAGAGTCATAATCTCAAGAAGAATTTGAAATAACTCCAGTTATTGATCTTGCCCATCATTTCATAAAAACTAAAACTTCAATTTCATAACATACAAAGAAATATTGCTTTTAAATAGCATAACTAACAAGGACTTTTTGTATCCATCAAACTGAATAATAGAATAAATCCATCTCTCTAAGATGTTATCTAAAACTTTTCCTTAAATTTATAAATGTAGATATTTTTATTTTTTAATGATAATCCTTCATTGGCCTTCTAGACAGTCTTATCTCTGCGTTTTGGTATATTGCATTAAGAACATCTTGATGCACCTTTTGGTTTAACTAGGTTTTGTTAAAGGTGACCTTTTGGTTTGATTGTTTAGCTGACTTTGGTGCTAATAAGATAAAGAATGAGGTATCTAATGAACCTTGTATATGGAAATAATGATAGATGGCTTATTTGGAATTCTACAGACCTGGCACTGGCAGGCCTGCTGAGGAGTCTCTGGAACCTAACTAATTTTAGAGAGAGGGTTTATAGATTACACAGAGACAGAGCACATTTTAATCATTTTTACAGCACTGCATGGCCTGGGGTACCAAAATCTATTAAACAAGGATTATAAACTTTGTTTTAAACTGAATCCTAAATTGTTTCTTGATGTATAGTCAACAACAGCACTGTAAGATCAATCACAGTTACTGAGGCATATTAAAATCAACTTGTTTAATTTTAATTGCTCATATGCCTGGCCCTCTGAGGTACAGCTGTTCATGAAGCTAAATTACTTTTCTCCCAGATAGGGGTTTCATTTTTGTTTACAACTGCAATCACTTCTTTACTAAAACCAGCAACATATTCTACTTTTTACACTTCTACTTTTAATTTACTCTTTCTATCCTTAAAAATATACCGAAAATGATGCCATTCATGTCATTCTCTACACCTTACAGTCTTTCTAGGGAATTTCTATTCCCTAGGAAATAATGAGCTGAGTGTTAAAATATATTATGCTACTACACACAGGCAGATATGCAAGCATTTCATGTGGCTGTATTCTTATAGAATCTTAATAGTTTAACTAGAGTACCTTACACCTGGAAGCAAAATATTTTTTCATGAGAAGTGAAGTTGCTCAGTCATGTATGACTCTGAGGTCCCATGGACCGTAGTCTACCGGGCTTCTCCATCCATGGAATTTTCTAGGCAAGAGTACTGGAGTGAGTTGCCATTTCCTTCTCCAGGGGATCTTCCCAACCCAGGGATTGAACCCAGGTCTCCCGCATTGCAGGCAGATGCTTTACCATCTGAGCCACTAGGGAAGCCCAAAATATTTTTTAATGGCATATAAACTGTTTAGTTTTAAATGGTTACTTTTATGTGTTTGATATACTACATAATTATAAATATACATCTTAATATTTATAAAAAGTGTCAAAGATTATAAATCATATGTCATATTCTATGACATATGAGAGAAAGAAGGAGAGAAAATAAAGATGTGAGCATAACTTACCTGGGAATAGAGTAGCTTTAACAGTCAGAAGATCTGAATTCAAGATCTGGGTTCCCATTAAATAATTATGCAACCAGCAAGCTAGTTGATATCTTTGGGCCTCAATTTTTACATCTGTAAAACATAAATAAAATAGAAATAAACATAGGGAATTTTGAATATTGCTATGGCAATATATATATACTTGATATTGTCTTAGAAAATTAAATATCCATTATTATTGTCCATGTATAAACATACACATACACTGACTCACATGTATAATCTACTCAATTCATCCAAGATTTGACAAATAGACAAATAACCATAATGAGGAAAGAGGTAAGAGAAAAGAATGCATTATGCGGGGGATACATCTAATTTTTAAATTATCCATTTTATGTTAAAATGAGCTACATGTGTTTTCAAAGTGTAGGTTTGAAATAACTAAACCAACACTTAAAATTTCAGTCTTGCTAGGTAATAGTGAGCTAAACACTTAAGTTGCATTATTAGAAATATATCCATTACATGTGTATATAGTCAAACTTTAATTAATCTTTGTTTCTCTATCTTGAACACAATAAAAATGTTTAAAAATTGACTTCAATGTTTTGAATTTCAAATGAAGTTGACTACCACTGCTGGTGACATTTCCTTAAACATATATTAAGTGAGAAAATTACTGGCACTATCACATTTAGTAATATGCATATTATTTCATTTCTTGAATATCAAAGAACACTTATGTTTCAGTCATATTGTGAGTCACTGATTATTCTGAACAAGCAAACTGCAAGAAGGAAATGTCAGCGTTAGATCCAAGTTTTCCCGTTTTTCAGTCTTTAAATGCTTTGTAAGGCATCATCAGTAAAACACTTTTTCAATTTCCTCTAGGAAAGAAATAGGTATATCATGGCATGGTGTATCCGTTAGAGTTTGCTAACTGATAAAAATCCACACCAAAACGTATCATGTGTCACACAAATACAACTCAATTTCTCATAGGGTTTATGGTTGATAACTCTCATGATCAGAACCAGCTAGGCTGAGCCTGGACAGCTTGATCCCCTCACTCACATCTGGGGCCTCCGCTGGAATGGCTGGTGACACTCCACCTGGCCTGTCCTCCTCCAGCAGGTCAGCTGAGGCCACTTTACATGGTGACAGAGTATTTCCAGGAACAAGAGTGGACAATTTTCAAAGTGTAAGAAGTTTTCAAACTTCTATTTATGTCATCTTTGCTATTGCCCCATTTAGCAAGTCACTTGGCCATGAGCGTGGGAGGGGACTACCAAGGGATATGGGAACAGGAAGGAGGCATGAACGGAGGTCCAGTATGACACAGGCCATCACACAAAGCAGAATGTAGTATTCTTACAAGTTTTATAGACTCACATGCCATAAGTACTGCTGGTGTTCACTCATAACCCTTTCATCAGATTAGCATCCTATTCCTCAGCTGCTGTGAATAATGCCTGCTAAAAGCTTGGGCTTTTGATTTGTTGGTTTGATTCATTGATTTTTTAATTATCTGCAACCAAACTTATCTGTTATACTATTATCTGTTTGATTATCTGCTATACTACTATTCTGCAATCCTTTCTTTATAAAATGATACACAACCAAAAGATTCTGACTAAATATTCTATTATTTCTGCTATTCTTCCTATATATAAAAGTAGATACATAATCAAAAGGATTCTGACTAGTACTCTAATATTTCTTCTTCCTTTATATAAAAATGGATACATAATTGCCACAGAGTCTATCTTAAATATTTAGTATACTATCAGTTATTTTAAATGTATATAAATATTTACTATCTCATTTTATTTCTCTTATTTTATTTTTATATATATTAAGTCTATTCTTAAGCAGTACAGTGGGTCATATTTAGCTGTATTGTGACAAGTCAGGAAGGTAAAAACAAAATTCTTGCCAAGACTAAATGATGAAGTGGTGCTGGGAAAACTGGTCAACCACTTGTAAAAGAATGAAACTAGAACACTTTCTAACACCATACACAAAAATAAACTCAAAATAGATTAAAGATCTAAATGTAAGACCAGAAACTATAAAACTTCTAGAGGAGAACATAAGCAAAACACTCTCCAACGTAATCACAGCAGGATCCTCTATGACCTACCTCCCAGAATATTGGAAATAAAAGCAAAAATAAACAAATGGGACCTAATGAAAATTAAAAGTTTTTGCACAACAAAGGAAACTATAAGCAAGGTGAAAAGACAGCCCTCAGATTGGGAGAAAATAATAGCAAATGAAGCCAACAGACAAAGGATTAATCTCAAAAATATACAAGCAACCCCTGAAGCTCAATTCCAGAAAAATAAATGACCCAATCAAAAAATGGGCCAAAGAACTAAACAGACATTTCTCCAAAGAAGACATACAGATGACTAACAAACACATGAAAAGATGCTCAACATCACTCATTATCAGAGAAATGCAAATCAAAACCACAATGAGGTACCATTACACGCCAGTCAGGATGGCTGCTATCCAAAAGTCTACAAGCAATAAATGCTGGAGAGGGTGTGGAGAAAAGGGAACCCTCTTACACTGTTGGTGGGAATGCAAACTAGTACAGCCACCATGGAGAACAGTGTGGAGATTTCTTAAAAAACTGGAAATAGAACTGCCATATGACCCAGCAATCCCACTCCTGGGCATACACACCAAGGAAACCAGATCTGAGAGAGACACGTGCACCCCAATGTTCATCGCAGCACTGTTTATAATAGCCAGGACATGGCAGCAACCTGATGCCCATCAGCAGACCAATGGATAAAGAAGCTGTGGTACATATACACCATGGAATATTACTCAGCCATTAAAAAGAATTCATTTGAATCAGTTCTAATGAGATGGATGAAACTGGAGTCCATCATACAGAGTGAAGTAAGCCCAAAAGATAAAGACTAATACAGTATACTAACGCATATATATGGAATTTAGAAAGATGGTAACGATAACCCTATATGCAAAACAGAAAAAGAGAAACAGATGTACAGACTTTTGGACTCTGTGGGAGAAGGCAAGGGTGGGATGTTTAGAGAGAATAGCATCGAAACATGTATATTATCTAGGGTGAAACAGATCACCAGCCCAGGCTGGATGCTCGGGCCTGGTGCACTGGGAAGACCCAGAGGAATCGGGTGGAGAGGGAGGTGGAAGGGGGGATTGGGATGGGGAATACATGTAAATCCATGACTGATTCATGTCAATGTATGACAAAAACCACTACAATATTGTAAAGTAATTAGCCTCCAACTAATAAAAATAAAAGGAAAAAAAAATTCTTGCCAAGACTAAATGATGAAGAAAATTGGTACCAAGGGACTAAAAATATATTTTATTTTTAATACAATGATTAAGAAAAAAATAAATATTTAAAATCAGAAATATAATAGTACTGCCATAGAACTCAAGGTTAAAAATAAAACAGAAATTGTAAGCATTAAAAAATTTAAACATGATTTTCCAAAGTAATATTTTATAATAAGCATCTGTGAAATTTAAAGAAAATACTACAGTACATGCACCTGTTTTAGTTCCTCGGGTGTAACTGCAAAGAATGGATTTAGTGATAATGCAGTACTCTATTTACTTATATTTTGCTGTAAAACTCTCTTTCCCTTTGAGACTTTTCCATTCCAGTATCAACTTCATAGTATATACAGCTCACATAAGATCTCACCCTTCTCCATTTATTTACTCAATTTTATATCTTCATAGATCTATCCATTTATACATCCTGAGTTTTAATCAAATTTGTCCAACATTGTCTTGAAAACTTGTCATGAGATAATTTTCTTATTTCATTTTAAATAAACCAAAAATAACAAGCTATAAAAAGACCTACACACCACAACAAAGTGTGAGCTATCCTAGGTATGCAAGACTGATTTAACATTCAAAAATCAGTTAATATAATCCATCACATAAATATGCTAATAAAGAAAAAATCATATCAGTAGATGCAGAAAAAAAGCATTTGACAAAATACAAGGCATATTCATGATAAAAACTCTGTAAGCTGGGGACAGAAGGAAACTTTCTCAATGTGATTTTAAAAAAAGAAAATCTACAAAATCTTACAACTATCATCATATTTAGCAGTGAGAAATTAGAAGCTTTCCTACTAAGATCAGGAGCAAGGCAAGAATATACCCTCTGGCCATTCCTTTTCAACACTGTACTTGAAGTCCTAGCTAATACAATAAGGCAAGGAAAGGAAACGAGACATACAAAACTATAAAACTGTCTTTCCCCACAGGTAACAAAATTTTATATTTAGAAAATCCTAAATAATCAACAAAATCTCCTGGAACTAAAAAACAATTATACAGCAAGTTTTCAAGATCAAAGGTCAACTATACAATCACTTTCCTATATACTAGTATCAAACAAATACATTTTGAAATTTAAAAACACAATACCATTTAAATTAACACCCAAAAGGTAAAATATTTGGGTATAAACTAAAAATATATATATATAATCATTATGAGAAATATTAGAAAATGTTGATGAATGAAATTAAAGGAAAACTAAGTAAGTGGAGAGATACTCTATGTCCTTGGGTTGGAAAAATCAATATTCTCAAGCTCTCAGTTCTTTCCGTCTTGACCTATATTCCCAATTCCAATCAAAATCCCAGCATATTGTTTTACGGATATGGAGAAACTTATTCTAAAGTTGATATGGAGAAGCAAGGACCCAGAATAGCTAACACAATGTTGAAATAAAGAACAAAGTTAGAGAATGGATACTACTTAACTCCAAGACTTAACCTAAAATTACAGTAATCAAGATGTTGTAGTACTGTGAAAGAAGAGACAAATAGATCAATGGATTGGAATAAAAAGTCTAGAAATAGATGCATATAAATACAGTCAACTCATCTTGATAAAGGAGCAAAGGCAACAAAATAGAGCAAACAGCCTTTTCAGCAAATGGCGCTGAAACCATTTCCATATACCAGTCATCCACATGCAAAAAAAAAAAAAAAAAGCAATCTAGATACAGACATTCATCTCTTTCACAAAAACGAACTCAAAATTGATTGCAGGGCATTTCCTGGGGTCCAGTAGTTTCACCAGGTTCAATTCCTGGTCAGCGAACTAAGATCCCAAAAGCTGTGCAGTATAGCAAAAAAAAAAAAAAAAAAATTACAAACCTAAATACAAAACGCAAAATTCCTAGAAGATGACATAGGAGGAAAATCTAGATGACTTTGGGTTTGGTTATAAAACACCATGTGAACAGTCTATAAAAGACTTAGCAAATGGGACTTCATTAAAATTAAAAATTTATGCTTTGTGTAAGACATTATCAAGAGAATGAGAAGGCAAGTCATAGACTAGGAGAAAATATTTGCAAAAGAAATATCTGACAGTGAACTGTTATCCAAAACATACAAAGAACTCTTAAAACTCCACAATAAGGAAACAAACAATCCAAATTTAAAACAATGAGCCAAAGGCCTTAAAAGACACCAAAGAAAATGTACATATGACAAACAAGCATATGAAAAGATGTTCTACATCATATGTCACCAGGGAAACGATGAGATGCCACTATACAACCACAGGCTACCTGAACTTGTGCTTTGCTTTACTGAGCAGATAACACATTTTGACACCTTGAATATTTGTGGTAATCCTAAATTGAGCAAGTCTACTGACGCCATTTTTCCAGCAATACCTGTTCATTTCACCTCTCTGTGTTACATTTTGATAATTCTCACAGTTTTTCAACCTTTAGCATTATTATTATATTTGTTATAGTGATCTGTAATCAGTGATTTTGATGTTACTATTGCAAAAAATTACATCTTACTGAAGGCTCAGATGATGGTGCAGCATTTCTTAGGCAATAAAGCATTTTAAAATTATGGTACATACATTGTTGTTTAGACATAATGCTATTGTACACTTATAAACTACAGAATAGTATAAACATAACTTAGATAAACACCTGGAAATTTAAAGATGAATGTGACTTGCTTTATTGTAGTGGTCTAAAACTGAACCTGCAATATCTCCATGGTAGGCCTATGTTAGAGCAGCCAACGTCCAGAACACTGACAACAATAAATGTTTGGGAGCTATGTAACGATAGGTCCTTCTGCCCATTGCTGGTGGGAATGCAAAATGGGACCCACTCTTTGGAAAGCAATTTGGAATACTCTCACTGTAAGATCCAAAAATCACATTCCTGAGTATTTATTCAAAGGAACTGAAAACTTATGTCCACACAAAAATCTGAACATGGATGTTTATAGCAGCTAAACAATTGCCAAAACTTGCAAACAATCAAGGTGTTCTTCAGGAGGTGAATGGATAAATAATGGTACGTCCAGATAATGGAATATTATTCAACACGAAAAAGAAATGAGTTTTCAAAAAGTGAAAATATACGTAGGAAACAATGCATATTACCAAGTGAAAAAAGCCAATCTGAAAAGACTACATACTATAGAATTCTAATTATATGACATTCTAGAGAAGGCAAAAACTATGGAGACAGTAAAAAGGTCAGCGGCTGCCAGGATTTAGAGGAGAAGCCTAGATAAGCAGGCACAGTACAGAAGACTTTTAGAGTAATGAAACTAGTCTGTGTGATACCATAATGATGAATATATGTCATCATAATTTGTCCAAAGTCATAGAATGCATAATACTGAAAGTGAACCCATTGCACACTGTGGATTCTGGGTGATAAAGATGCGTCAGTCATGGAGGTTTATCAGTTCTAACAAACACACTGCTAAGTTGTGGATGTCCATAACGGGCAGGCTGCACGTGAACGGGGCAAGAGGCTTGGGCTTCCCTGGTAGCTCAGTGGTAAAGAATCCACCTGCAAGCAGATTCAATCCCTGCGTCTTGAAGATCCCCTGGAGTGGGAAACGGCAACCCACTCCAGAATTCTTGCCTGGGAAATTCCATGGACAGAGGAGCCTGGTTGGTACAGTCCAGGGGGACACATAGAGTCAGACATAGCTTAGTGATTAAACAACAAACGACAATGCATTTGTGGGGGCAAGAGAGTTAATGGGATGTCTCTGTACCTTCTACCCAGTTTTGCTGTGAACCTAAAACTGCTCTAGAAAATAAAGTGTATTTTTTAAAGTCAAAAACTTTGAAAAGGATAATATAAATTTTTCTTTCTTAAGATTGTTGGTCCCATTAAGCCAAGTTGTGCCACTGTGTTGCAAATTAAAATTTCTACAGTGAATAACTTCATGATAATTTTGGTTGGAAAACAAGTTTGTTAGTAAATAAAAATCTTTAATTTCCACAGTGTTTTTATGAAGGCCATTTTACTAGATACAGAAAGTTGGCTAACTATAAAGCAAATATATCTGTACTAAAGCCTCCAAGGGAACTTAGAATGTCCAGCTTAATATGTTTCCAAAAACTAATGAGAACAAGGGGATTAAAGTTCAACTAAAAATACTGTAAGATAACGCTTCTGGACCCATGTCTCTAAAAAGACTTAAAAAATTATTTTTCTTCTTCAAATTTAAATTCTCTTAATATACAGCTTGTAGGCGTCAGTGTGGGGGGGGGGGCTCAACCATGCCTGACTCTTGCAACCCCATGGACGGTGGCCTGCCAGGTTCCTCCATCCTTGGGATTTCCCAGGACAGAGTTGGAATCGGTTGGTATTTCCCCCTTCAGGGGATCTTCCTGACCCAAGGATCAAACCTGTGTCTCCTGCATTGGCAGATAGGTTCTTTACCACTGGGCCACCTGGGAAGCCCAGGGAAGTAACAGTCAGAGCTCTAGGTTATCAGCTAAATCCAGCCTCATGTAGTTGCCTGGATAATCCCCCACCAACCATTGTTTTATCCTTCTATAATCACCCTTAAGAACACAAGAGACAAAACCTAGAAAAAGTCAACATTATTGTACTTTTTTAAAGAACATTATTCTGCATCATACATGAAACATTAATCACATCTGATTCACAGTCTAGGTTTCCTAGTCTAGAAAACAAATGCTCACATTAGGCTAAGGTCTCAAGGACCTGCCTTGCCTACACTGGATGTAATTTATACAGCTACAAACGTACAGACCTGGAACCTGAACTTGAGCTCTCCCATCTCTCACCCAGGACACTTCTAAATACATTGTGATGAGTGACTGGTAAGACAAACCCCACTGACATCTGAGTAGCAATCTCCTCTGTTGACTATTCTTGCCCTCTTTGACTTCCTGGATACAACCTGCTCCTTCTTCCCCTGCACTCTCTCTCTCTCTCTCTCTCTCTCTCTCTCTCCCCTGAGCAAATTCATCACCCTCAAAAATTTTGTCCTTCTTTCAGATTCCATATTCTTTTTCTCTATTTCTACCATGGAAACAATCACCTACAATTTCAGTTATCACCAATTGGAAGATTACTGTGAAACTGTTATTGGAAATATAGACTTCTCATCTAAACTTTAGGACCATATGTCAAACTATTTCCTCACTGGTGACAAAGACATCCAAGAAGGCTTGAGACAATGTATTAACCTATAGATCTCTGACACCCAGCATAGCTCCTGGCACATGGTAGGTAGGTATTCCTTCAGTACATGTACAGTGAGTGAGTGAATGAATGAATGCACAAAAAAATTAATCTGATTTCTGTATTAGATGAAGAGGAGAAGCACTGCTGGAGAGTCTGATTTAGTTTAAAGTCTCCAATAATCATTCAAATATGAGATGATGAGGCTCTGCAATAAGACACAAGGTATAGGAACAGAAGAAAAAGGATTAAAAGAGCCATTGTTTAGAAGAGAACTCTTAAATGCCTCCTTTGTGGCTTGTGCCTTTGCCTCTGGAGAGCTCAATCTCTTTAGCCGCGCCCCCCTTCCCCGCCCCGCCTAAATTATTCCAGCACTAGAAAGAGAGATTTAAATCCACTTTTTCCATTAAATATAGCTGCTTAACAGATCTCGCATTATTATTTTCTCCTCTGGACTATATATATATATAAATACGTATACACACATATAATATATATTCATTTCAGAAAACAGCCCGTAAATGTAAAACTTAGCCCCATCAGTCATTACTGTCTTTGGCTCTAGGTAAACTTTTAGTATTTCCAAGACACACTGTCTTCATATCCTACAAGACTATTGTCAGGATTAAAATTAATAGGATAGCACATAAAATCCATTTTGCCTAAAATACATAGAACCTTAATGTCTACTGTACTTAAAATGAAATTCATACACATTGGCATTTAATTTTTAACCAGATATTTCAGTTTAACCAGGGTGAAGTATTTAATGAAGGTCCTGTAGGTCTTTATAGTCTACATCAGTTCAGTTCAGTTCAGTTCAGTCACTCACTCATGTCTGAATCTGCGACCTCACTGACTGCAGCACAATAGGCTTACCTGTCCCTCACCAACTCCCAGAGCTTGCTCAAACTCATGTCCATCAGGTATGGAATATCACCCAACCATCTCATCCTCTGTCATCTCTTTCTCCTCCTGCCTTCAATCTTGTCCAGCATCAGGGTCTTTTCCAATGAGTCGGTTCTTCTCATCAGGTGACCAAAGCATTGGAGCTTCAGCTTTAGCATCAGTCCTTCCAGTGAATATTCAGCACTGATTTCCTTTAGGATGGACTGGTTTAATCTCCTTGCAGTCCAAGGTACTTCCAAGAGTCTTCCCCAACACCACAGTTCAAAAGTATCAATTCTTCAGTGCTCAGCTTTCTTTATGGTTCAGCTCTCATACCATTTGTCAGCAAAGCGATGCCTCTCCTTTTCTTTTTGTTAAGTAATTTATTCATTTTAATTGAAGGCTAATGACTTTACAATATTGTGGTGGTTTTTGCCATACATAGACATGAATCAGCCATTGGTGATGTCTCTACTTTTCAAGATACTGTCTAGGTTGGTCATACCTTTTCTTCCAAGGAGCAAGCATCTTTTAATTTCATGACTGCAATCACCACCTGCAGTGATTTTGGAGCTCAAGAAAATAAAGCCTGTTACTGTCTCCATTTTGTCCCCATCTATTTGCCATGAAATGATGGGACCAGATGCCATGATATTTGTTTTTTGAATGTTGGGTTTTAAGTCAGCTTTTTCATGCTCCTCTTTCACTTTGATCAAGAGGTTCCTTAGATCCTCTTTACTTTCTGCCATAAGAAAATATGGTGTCATCTTCATATCTGAGGTCATTGATATTTCTCCTGGCAATCTTGATTCCAGTGTGTTCTTTATCCAGCCTGGCATTTCACATGATGTACTCTGCATATAAGTTAAATAAGCAGGGTGACAAGATACAGCCTTGCTGTCCCCCTTTTCCAATTTGGCACCAGTCCAGTACGGTTCTAACTGTCACTCCTTGACCTGCATACAGATTTCTCAGGAGGCAGATCAGGTGGTCTGGTATTCCCATCTCTTTAGAATTTTCTATAGCTCATTGTGATCCACACAGTCAAAGGATTTGGCATAGTCAATAAAGCAGAAATAGATGTTTTTCTAGAACTCTCTTGCTTTTTCTCTGATCTACTATGTAGTCTACATGGTACACACTTTATGCCTCTGTAATTATTATTCTGCTACATAATTAAACCCAAGGCTTTTAAACATCTACATAATTAAACCCAAGGCTTTTAAACATCAAGACATGATAAAGTTAATGTGAAAATGATTGTTTTAATAAAAGACAGTAAAATAATCTAAATAGAGTTTTTCAAAATTCCTAGGAAGTTAGTACTTCAATAAAATATTCACATCCAACTCCAAGAATTTTAAGTATTTCTCATGACACCAAACTGCAGAAACTATTATAATGCATGTTTGAATTTTGCTGGAAATTATAAATTGTCTTCAGAAACCTGAAAGTTTCAGATTTTTCCTAAGGACATGATGCTCCTATTCATCCCTCTGCTATACTAGAACTCACTCATAAAATTAAACTTCCAGTGAGTCAGAACCACGTTTTAATGCATTTTGTCAGACTGCTCTTTGCTAAACATCTAGAGAAAGGTATGCGGGGGCTTTAGTTAATAAACAGATGACTAAGTTTAAAAACTGCTCAATTACAGTCACTTTTTTAAACAAATACCAGGCTTTACTATGTTTTGCTCTTTGCTGTTTAGATCTTTCTCAAGTCAGAAGGTTGTTGCATGAAGCAGAACACTCTATGGGTTTGCTATTAAGACTCCTGTAAAGGCAGTATCCAGGTGAAAAACTGAGCCATCTTCTTACTACCACATGAGTTTTATTGGCTGCTAACCTACATTGCCTTAAATACGTGGCGCTGCCACACATTTCCTGCCCTCTTTCTCTCAAAAGTTCAGCTGTTTCTAGGCATTAGATGGTATTTGTTGGAAGTAAGACCCTAAAAGAACCATAAACTTGAGAACTTTGGCCAGCATGAAAACTATGGCAGGACATTGGGTGACCTGGTGCCAGCTCATGCACCCTGCTTCCAGAGCTGAAAGCTCACTGTTCAACAGCTAATGAGAAGGCCCAAACTCAAAATACCTGGAAAAGGCACCAGACAGGTATTACATGATTCTGATCAGAATTTCTAAATAATATTTTACCTGTACAACTATCTTAATAAGAAAGTAAAATTGAAGCTGTTATATGAATATCTTTGGTGCATTTAAAAGCAAAAGTATTGGAAATATCAGTTAATGAAGAAGATGAAGAGCTTAAGTTTTGGGTATATGATATATGTTACACTTTTAAATAATCAAAAGCCATTCCTGCTAGTATAGGGAAATAAGAATTTTCAAAAAATTTTTAGATGTTATTAAACAGCATTTTTAGGTTGTTTAGCTATTCACCAAGCATTTATTAAAGCACCTATAAGCTGCAAGGTGTTGTGCTACATGCCCAATGGCAAGTCTTACAGACAATGACCCTGCTCTTGAACTTGAAGTATATCAGGAAAATAAATTTTAGTGACTGATATTACAAAATAATAAACACTCAGTGTTGTAGAAGTAAATAACAGGGAAGCATAACATATTTGTTATCCTTTGCTAATTCAATCAGCTATAAAACACTTTCATGTAAGTTTTGACACATCCTAGGAAGGAATGCACAACCATCAGTGGGTAAGGATGGCATACTACTTTGGTCAGAAAAACGTCCGAGTCAAATCTGGTAATCAGTTGATGGAAGTAGTTTCAGGCAGCACGTCAAGAGATTCAGGGTTGTCAGAAAGCAAACTCAGTCAGGAGAAGAGAGACTACACATTCACTTTGTTAATGTCAACTATGGATTAAGAGGACACATTCATTGAAAATATCCATGTGAAATTTGGGGTTGGGTGCATCCATAGTAAGGCTTAAAAGAAGGTCAGAAATAAGGATGTAAATTTAACAATCACTGTGAACAAATAAGTGGTGAGGTCACTGGTAATTATATGAGACAAATACAAAGAAAAAGGAAAGCTGAAGAGAGCTCTTATATAAGTACTACAAAAGGAAAGGACATAATATTTTCAGATAAAAGTCCCTTATACCTAACGTGCTCCTACTGAATATGTATCATCCTAATTTTAGGAAATTACTTCTCTATTCAGTAATCGTCAGAGTTTAAAAGTGGTTAAACACCAGTTTAAAAAAACAATACCTCTGTTTCATAACAAATGCTATTTCAAGCTCTAAAAGTAAATTCTAACATATCACTGCCTGGTAAATACCTATCAATCAAGTTTATAGAAAAGACATACATACAAATAAATATATCCTATATATTTACAGAAATAGCATGATAGCATTGAGAAATTGACAATACTTGGTCCAACTGGCTGCACAGTCCATTACTTTTTTTATTTCAAACTACCAATGAACAGCTTAGTTTGAAAAATGAATATCAAAAGTGAATATATGGTGTATCACAATGATTGGTTTCCATATATAGAAGAATCCTTGCATCCCTGGAATAAACCCAACTTGATCATGGTGTATGAGTTTTTGTTGCTGAATTCTGTTTGCTAAAATTTTGTTCAGGATTTTGTCATCTGTGTTCACTGGTGACATTGGCCTGTAGTTTTCCTTTTTTGTATTGCCTTTGTCTGGTTTTGGTATCAGTGTGATGGTGGTCTCGTAGAACGAGTTTGGAAGTGTTCCTTCCTCTGCAATTTTTTGAAAGAGTTTTAGAAGAATAAGCATTAGCTCTTCTCTAAATGTTTGATAGAATTCTCCTGTGAAGCCATCTGGTCCTGGGCTCTTGTTTTCAGAGAATTTTCATTACAACTTCCATTTCAGTGCTTGTAATTGGGTTGCCCAAAATTTCTATTTCTTCCTGGTTCAGTCTTGGAACACTGAACTTTTCTAAAAATCTGTCCATTTCTTCCAGGTTATCCATTTTATTGCCATATAGTTGTTCATAATAGTCTCTCATAATCCTTTGTAGTTCTGCATTGTCTATTGCAACCTCTCCTTTTTCATTTCTAATTTTGTTGATTTGATTCTTCTCTCTTTTTCCTTGATGAGTCTAGCCAAAGGTTTGTCAATTTTGTGTATCTTCTCAAAGAACCAGCTTTTAGTTTTATTAATCTTTACTATTGTTTCTTTCATTTCTTTTTCACTTAATTCTGTTCTGATCTTTATTATTTCTTACCTTCTGATAATTTGGGGGAGAGGTTGTTCTTCTTTTTCCAGTTGCTTTAGGTGTAAATTTAGGCTGTCTATTTGATGCTTTTCTTGTTTCCTGAGGTAGGCCTGTATTGCTATAAATTTCCCTTGTAGAACTGCTTTTGCTGCAACCCACAGGTTTTGAGCTGTCATGTTTTCATTGTCATTTGTTTCTAGAAATTTTTGATTTCCCTTTTGATTTCTTTGGTAAGCTGTTGGTTATTTAGAAATGTATTGTTTAATCTCCATGTGTTTGTGCTTTTTACAGTTTTATTTTTCTTGTAATTGATACCTAGTCTCATAGCATTGTGGTGGGAGAAGATGCTTGACATGATTTTGATTTTCTTAAATTTACTGTGGTTTGATTTGTAACCCAAGATGTGGTCTATCCTAGGGAATGTGATACACAATATTAACAAATTGAAAGATAAAAGCCATATGATAATCTCAATAGATGCTGGAAAAGCCTTTGACAAAATTCAGCATCCATTTATGATTAAAACTCTTCAAAAAAAAGGGCATTGAAGGAACCTATGTCAACATAGTAAAGGCCATATATGAAAAGCCTACATCAAACATTATTCTCAATGGTGAAAAACTGAAAGCATTCCACCTAAGATCAGGAACAAGATAAGGATGTCCACTTTCACCACTACTATTCAACATAGTTCTGGAGATCCTAGCTACGGCAATCAGAGAAGAAAAAGAAACAAAAGGAATCCAGATTGGAAAAGGAGAAGTAAAACTCACTGTTTGCAGATGATATGATACTGTACCTAGAAAACCCTAAAGATAGTATCAGAAAATTACTAGAGCTAATCAGTGAATTTAGCAAAGTTGCAGGATACAAAATCAATACACAGAAATCACTTGCATTTCTATATACTAACAATGAAAAATCAGAAAGAGAAATTAAAGAATCAATCCCACTCACCATTGCAACAAAAAGAATTAGATATCTAGGAATAAACTTGCCTAAGGAAACAAAGGAACTGTACACAGAAAATTATAAGACACTGATGAAAGAAATCAAAGATGACATAAACAGATGGAGAGATATTCCATGTTTCTCGATGGGAAGAATCAATACTGTGAAAATGACTTTATTACCAAATGCAATCTACAGATTCAAAGCAATCCCTATCAAACGACCAAGGACATTTTTCACAGGGCTAGAACAAAAAATTTCACAATTCATATGGAAACACAAAAGTACCCAAATAGCCAAAGCAGTCTTGAGAAAGAAGAATGGAGCTGGAGGAATCAATCTTCCTGACCTCAGATGATACTACAAAGCTACAGTCATCAAGACAGTGTGGTATTGGCATGAAAACAGAAATATAGACCAATAGAACAAGATAGAAAGTCCAGAAATAAACCCATGCACCTATGTGTACCTTAGTTTTGACAAAGGAGGTAAGAATATACAATGAGGCAAAGACACCCCCTTCAACAAACAGTGCTGGGAAAACTGGTCAACTACACATAAAAGAATGAAATTAGAACACTTCATAACACCACATACAAAGATAAACTCAAAATGGATTAAAGACCTAAATGTAAGACCAGAAACTATAAAACTCTTATTGGAAAACATAGGCAGAACACTTGATCACATAAATCAAAACAAGATCTTCTATAACCCACCTCCTAGAGTAACAGAAATAAAAACAAAAGTAAGCAAGTGGGACCTGATTAAACTTAAAAACTTTTGCACAGCAAAGGAAACTATAAGCAAGGAGAAAAGACAACCCTCAGAATGGTAGAAAATAATAGCAAATGAAACTAGCAAAGGATTAATTTCCAAAATATACAAGCAGCTCATATGGCTCAATGCCAAAAAAACCAGCAACCTAATGAGAAAGTGGGAAAAAGACCTAAACAGACATTTCTCCAAAGAAGACATACAGATGGCTAACAAACACATGAAAAAATGCTCAACATAGCTCATTATTAGAGAAATGCAAACCAAAACTACAATGAGATATCACCTCACTCCAGTCAGAATGGCCATCATCAAAAAGTCTGCAAACAATAAATGCTGGAGAGGGTGTGGAGAAAGAGAACACTCTTGCACTGTTGGTGGGAATTTAAATTGATACAGACACTATGGAAGATGATATAGAGATTGCTTAAAAAACTAGAAATGAAACCACCATATGACCCTGCAATCCCACTCTTAGGCATATACCCTGAGGAAACCAAAACTGAAAAAGACAGATGTATCCCACTGCTCACTGAAGCACTATTTACAATAGCTAGAACACGGAAGCAACCTAGATGTCCATCAACAGATGAATGGATCAAGAAATTGTGGTACATATACACAATGGAATATTACTCAGCCATAAAAAGAATGGTTTTGAGTCCGTTCTAATGAGGTGGATGAACCTAAAAGCTATTATACCGAGTGAAGTAAGTCAGAAACAGCAATACCATATTCTAACACATATATGGAATCTAGAAAAATGGTATTGAAGAATTTAGTTACAGGGCAACAATGGAGAAACAGACTTAGAGAATAGACTTATGGACCTGGGGAGAGGGGAGGAGAGGGTAAGATGTAGGAAAAAGTAACAAGGAAACTTACATTACCATATGTAAAATAGATAGCCAATGGGAATTTCCTGTATGGCTCAGGAAACTTAAACAGGGGCTCTGTATAAACCTAGAGGGATGATATGGGTTGGGAGATGGGAGGGAGGTTCAAGGGAGGGGATATATGTATACCTATAGCTGATTCATGTTGAGGTGTGACAGAAAACAACAAAATTCTGTAAAGCAATTATCCTTCAATAAAAGTTAAGAAATATGGTGAACAAAAGGGAGAAAGTACATAAAAAGAAAAAAAAAAGAATATATTGATAACTGCCTGCAGTTTACTAATAACAAATGTAATCTAGCTTAATAAATTATGAAATGCATAGACAGTATGGTGAACACTATTCTCTGAGAGCACTTTATGTGATCCTTAGATGTATCCAGACTGAGCACATGGCAGAGACACAGCTATGTCTTTATTGCAAAACAGTCAAGCTCATATCATACCAGAATTTAATATCTTTTGCTACCTTTTGACAAATATTGCTTGGCACATATTTTATAAAAATTCTGGTCTTGTAGATTGAATAAGAATTTGTGCAATCACATTCTTAAAGCTTTACACATTGCCCACTTACCCAAAATCCCAGGGACCCCAAATCTTCAATGATCACTAAGTCTTAGTCTCATCATTTGTTTTTAAATGATCAGAAACCTATAAAAAGTTGAATAATGGAGAAAAATCAACTCACTAGGTAACTATTAAGGAAGAAGTGCTTCATCATCTTCACATAGTTGATCTACTAGCTTTTCATACTTTTTTCATGAAAAGAAATAAGAAAGTAGAATGATACATAATGAAAGGCAAAATGTATGAATCTGTCTACTTTTACTCCTCCCAATACTTTTTAATCCAATTTACCTGCACTTTCTTAATCTTGTGTTTAATGTTTCATTTTCATTATTATTTAGAGGCTATTTGATAAGTTATTAATTGGTTCTTTAGGAGTCCCTCTAACCATGTCAGATTGATGATTGCTTCAAAATATTGTTTCCTTGCACTAAATGCTTGTCATTGCATTTGTAGTGTATAAGCTTTATGTATAGGTAAAAATTATGCTAATATATATAAATTGCTACAAAAGGAAGTTTTTTAGATAATATATGAAACAATATATAAATCCATTTAGAAAAGTGTATATGCATTTGATTAACTCTGAGACTGACAGTTTTTGACTTCCAGTCAACACAAATTATTCCTATTTAAAGAGTAAAATTAACATTGTATTTTCCTTCCTTAGGTTTTTGAATTCTCTTAAGCTAGTACATTTAAATAAAATCACTGGTTTTAATTTTTTCTGCTAATATAGTCACTTGGAGCTCCTCAACCATAGACTTCTTTTTAATCATGTCTTACACTGATAAAACCTAAAAGTGGCCAGTGACATTGAATGTTCCATAGATTTAGAAGTTGACTTAATTATTTTGATCCAAGATCTAGCCTGAAGCACATTTTTAATGAATGAACAAAAGTTATAGGGGTAGAAGGGAATTATCCTGATTCTGAATGGTTCACTTTTATAACTTTAAATAGAATGGCAAATAGTGTTGCCTTAATAAGTTTATATGCTTTTTTTAATATTATGAGCACTTTGGTGGGGTGAAGGAATAAGTATAAGGTCTTAAAGACAATAATATTCCAGAATATGGTTTTAACAAATATCAGACTACAAAAAGGCAAAAAAATAGATTTACTAATCGTAGTTGAAGTATAAATAATTTTTTAAGGAGCTTGTTTTAATTACACCTCCAGTTTCCTTGACAGACCCCGTGAAACGTAGTTGTTTGCAGAAGAATCACAGCCTCCTGACTTTCTAGCTCACAGTCATTGCTTGAGGGCTTTATCTATTAATAGCCGCTTCAGTTATTCTCATTACATCTTCCCAAAGTTGGATTCTGCCAGCAAATATCGATCTGCACATGGGTCGCCCAAGGACAATGGCACCATTAATTGCTAAGTGATCTGAAAAACAATTAGAGAGCCCCCAGGCTCAAGTAGAAAAGAACAGTCAGAAATGTCAGCCTAATCAGACACGGTTGCACTTGCCTGTGGACCAGTTGGACTCCTCAGAAACGTCCTCCACATCTGTCACTTTCCCACTTCTCACAATAAGCACATGCCAAGCCTTATAATTGGGAAAGTTTGCTTTCTAAGTCTTTGTACACATGTGTGAGCAAGAATCATATTAGTTTTGTCGGGGGAGTTTGTAATTTCCTCAGTTCTGCCTTGTCACAACAAACATTTGAAGCGACAGACACACCAGTGTTACAGCCCCGTGTAATTTCCTCAGATGGACCAGTGTTACAGTTCCATGTTTTAGCTATTTTATTTAGAAAGCAAAGGAAAATACATCCTCGAGGCATGAAGGCAGGTCCACCCAAAAGATGCAAAGAGAAACCCCCAGCTCAATTTTGACTCCTCTTTTCATGTTTTTTCTCCTCCCCCAGGGCCTGCCCTATGTAAACTGGGCTAGCCAGGAGGGCTGTTTGTTTTACCTGAGGTTCTTACTCAGGTCTTCAACCTTCCTTTGTTCTATTTTTGCTGGCTTTTCCCTTCTTTGTCTTTTAGCCACCGCCATTCTGGACTCCTTTTTCCTAATCTAACTACCTAACAATTTGACATAGTGCTTTAGAGGGAGCTCAATTAGAAGCCAGACTCAGAAAAGCATGAAAAGATATAGAAGTATAAGAAAAGTTCCAGCCTGAAAAAAAAAAAAAAGTTCCCTATTCGTGTGATTTGAAAGGAATAATAGTAGTGGCAAAATCTAAAAATTATTTTAAAATGATGCACAGATATTAATATTCACAATTTTTCATCTAAGTCAACACATCACCATTTCATAATCCTATGCACCCATTATCTCTCACCTTATACAAAAACACACTAATTACATTCAACTCTTTAAAATTAAAAACTCAAAAAATTTCTGTAAGAATTTCACTAACTATAAAGAATTGTGACACCCACATTTGGAGTTAATATACACAATTATCACTGTATTGGCTTTTAAAATAAAAATCATTTTAAATATTTCCCCCATTTTCTGAAACATTAATAAGATATTTAATAATATAAATAGCAAAATGGTATGTATATAGCCATATGTATTATATGTATATGTAAATACATTTAAAATTTATTTATAGTTAAGGTTTTAAATTAGTTACTTTTGGAATCCTCTACTTGGACTTATTTCACTTGTTTAGAAAACTATTAGAAAATGATCAGTTACCACTCTTTTCAACATCTCTAATGTCATTTACCTTAGTGCTTATTATGTTTATCTTGCAAACTAAACTATAAAAGCAGAGATGACTTGTTCTATTAATAACAAATTTTCCACACAAGGATAATGAAATACAGATGCATGTTTACTTATTTAGCAAGTATTTATTGCACCCTTCGTTATGGTCAGGTCCTTTGCTGGCCTAGAGACACCACGGTAAACAAAAAAACACAGCCACAGACACAGGTCTGATTCAGCTGTTCTGTTATGAACATCTATAACTAAAAACCTGCATGTAGTTTGCCTATGTTTTGTTTCTGTCTCTTCCAACCCACTCTTTTGAAACAAAAGATATCATATACAAGAAAGACATGGACTTGTAATTTGGGAAACCTTGATTTAGGAAATGTAGATGATCATTTCTAATAATAATTAGTGGTTTAAGTTCAGGAGAGCCACTTAAACTTTGTGTCTTTTCTTCTTTATTTGTTTGCCATATATCTCTCTTCATGGTCCTGACTGCATATTTCACAGATATAGGGCCACTGGTACTATGCCTAATTTTTCATTTTTTTCCCTCGTGGCTTATTAGGAAATAGATGGATTTTAATTCAGGTTCTTTCAACCTAACTAAACTCATAGATAAAATAAGAACTACTAGGATATCTTTAGTATACACATATGGTTATAGTGAGTATTGATTTTAGCCTGACTTTCATAGGAGTAAAACTAATAGCTAGTAATTTTGAATTTGTATTATATTCAGGAATTGCCCTATGTGCTTTCCATGCCTCTACCTCACTTACCACTCACAAAAGTCTAGTACTAGGGAGTTATCATTCACAAGAAGACTGAAAATTCACCTGAACTATTCAGAACACACTTTCAGTTTATCTAGTCTCTATTAAAGTCCTTTCCATTACACAAGTTCACTGCTAATTAAGTTACTATCTTTGTCCTTTTTCTTTTCTTAACTTTACTAGAATTATATCAACTCATAAATGTAGAGACACAATAAGATTATGTTCCCATATATATAAGCAGTCATTGCCATCTCTCTCAACAAATTATTTTAAAGTAAACCACACACATTGCTTCCCTGGTGGCTCAGATGGTAAAGCAACTGCCTGCAATGCAGGAGACCCAGGTTTGATCCCTGGGTCAGGAAGATCCTCTGGAGAAGGAAATAGCAACCCACTCCAGTATTCTTGCCTGGAAAATTCCATGGACAGAGGAGCCTGGTAGGCTACAGTTCATGGGGTCGCAGAGTTGGACGTGACTGAGTGACTTCACGTTCACTTTCATACACATTGCAGCATTCCACTGTAAGTAAGTATCCCCAAAACATCATTATCACACATAAGTAAAATAAAAATAATTCCTTAATATCATTTGATACACATCTAACAAGTTTCAAGTTTCCTTAATAATTGTTTTTAATGATTAGCTTGCTCAAATCAGAATTCAAAAAAGATATACGTTTTTCCTCTTGCAATGACCTTCTTTAATACTGAACAAACCTGCTAGGTCTTCAGTCTTTCCACTATCCTACTTAGTTTGTTAATGACCTGAATTTTTCCCATTTTCTCAATTCACACCCCCAATAGTACATTTGTTCTAATTCAAGAATGGCCAATACTCGTGATTATTAGACTATATTGCTATGCAGTTGGAATCCAATATATTTAGGCTGGGAATATGTCCTGTTACTGCTAGAGTGAATAGTAATGTGTTACTTGATGATCATTCTTAATCATTACTTAAAGAGTTATAGATCTTTTATGTACACTGGTCAGTTGTTTATCTTCCTAGATCAAACTCACCAATCTATCAAGGTAAGATTATTTACTGAGGCTCTATTATTTTTGTTTCAATAAAAATATTTGTAGTAAATTCTTTAAGTGCTCAAGAATAAATAAGAAAATATTCATTTAATTGATCCAGCCAGTTCAGAGATAACTACAATTGTCATTTTGCTATAATTTATTTTCGTGGGGCTTCCCAGGTGGCACAGTGGTAAAGAATCCACCTACCAAGCAGGAGACATGGGTTCTATCCCTGGATCAAGTAGATCCCCTAGAGTAGGAAATAGCAACCCACTCCAGTATTCTCGCCTGGAAAATTCCACGGACAGAGGAGCCTGGTGGACTACAGTCCGTGTGCTGTGAAGAGTTGGACATGACTGGACAACTGAGCGCAACACATACCTTGCTTACACACATGCAAGAGAAATGGAGAGAGACGGACGGAGAAGGTACTGAAGGGTTACAGGGCTTAAGGGGGCAAGCTCTAGATTCAGAGAGAACTAGTTCAAACCCCATTCCTGATAGCTTCTTGATCTTCACATCTTAACTTCTCTGATGTTCCCCTCCACACACACACACAAGAAGTGAAAATAATGTTTCTATTATTGGCTGTTTAAATAAATGTTCTATGGTAATTAAAATATTGGTCCATTCAATATGCTGCATAGATTTGAATTTAGGCTTAATTATTTACAAACTGGACAACTTACTTATGCCTTCCAAGTGTGAATTTCCTCATATGTAAAATAGAACTGATAATAAGATAAAATGGATATGTTATTGAGAATTTGAGAAAGAGTGTGACATTTTTTTTAAATATTAAAAAATAACTTTTAAGAGTATTTTCATTTGAAATGTATACTCCTGTTTAAAATTTAAATTTTAAAATACTTTAAAATACCTTTTAAATACTTAAAAATATTTTTAAAATACCAAATTTAAAATACTTTAATAGCTATGGCTTCAACCATACACTTAATAGTGGAAAAATATTCAATATGTATGGAACCTAATGATACAAAGAGCTCTTCTTGCTAACTTTGTTCACTTAGTTTATAACTGATTATTTTTAGCCAAACTAATGATCCATTTGACCTTATAAAATATAAGTTGATGACAAGTATTTAGTATTAAGGATGCCCCTGTCATCATGTGAAATAAATATATATCACTGAGGTCCCAATTTGTGCATATAAAAATCTTTCTCTTCATTTTTGAAGCTATCTAGATTCAAATAAAATATCTGAGATTTTATACAACTTATACCACTTTCAGACTTAAATGTCCCATTTTTGTCCCTCCAGAAGAGAGAACCAAGAAGCCTACAACAAACAAATTCTGCATTTGATTTTTTTTTAATGTAAGCAGTCAAAAGACTCCCTTTGGGTCAGAAATAGATTTTTCCATAATCCACAAGAATGGTCTTTCTGTCTGCTCTATCTGGGAAAAAAAATTTATCAGATTCTTGAAACAAAAATAGACATTTATTTTTAGGGTTTTAATCTATGTAATTGTTTCTATATTAATGTATTTTTATAAATAACCTATTATTTCAAATAATTTTAGGTGTGATCTGGAAGAATGAAATAGTTTACTTATAAAAGGAGAACCCTTCAAGAAAGAAGTTTAAATACACTCAAGCTTGTTATTGGCTTTTTTTTTTTTTAATGCAACTTCAGAAAGCAATTCAGTATTCCAGGAAAGAGAATTCAGGGAGTCCACTGGGAGGAACCCAGATATGACATCTCTGGTTTCCACCTGGATGGTTCCATTAACACATCTGAAACACAGGAGCCTCCCAAGAGATGGTGCAGCATTTGGTCTTCCTGACTTATTCTTTCTATCTGACAGTTACATTTAAAGATCCAGACCTGAGATCTGTCCAAGCTACAACATATTAGTTATATTAACTGTGAAATAATAAACAATTGACTTTAGAATAATTAAAATGTGTAATATAATTAAACACATGTAATAAATCCAAAATACTTCTAAAGGAAATTAAAATTATAAAGCCTAGTGACTTGAAATTAAAGCAAGCACTGTCCCAGACAAGCATCGACACATGTATGACTGAGTTGTGCAAGGAACTCGTGCAAAAGAGAGACGTTAGGTAGTGGAGAGGAAGTCAAGAGAAAAGTCTGCTTTGTGGAATTAGCCGGGTCAGTGAGGAACCTGAAGAGATAGAGGGGAAAACAGATGGTTCATATAGCTATCCTAACAACAGGAACACAAAATCTAAAAGTCAAACTGATACTATGCTCTTCCTCTCTTGATTCACTCCAAACTGTCCAGGTATTTTTTGACATCACTGAGACACATATGCACAAAGTCTGTGGAAAATATTACAATACCTTCTTTCCCCATCCACAAGAAAAAGACTAGAAATTTTTCATTAGAAAATAACTATTCTGAAAATTAGAAAATTCACATTTATTTTCAAAGACATGTACAACTTACTGAATAATGGTATGTGAAATTTAGGATTTCCTAATTCATTTCACTTAATATAGATTGTTATGAGTCATCAAAGTTTTCAGCCTGGGACTAGGAAGGCTTTTTTTTTTTTTTGAGTCTTTTCCTCGTGGGAATGAAAAATAAAAACTTTTTTAAACTTTCTCTAAAATTAACACAGTCATTCTATGTTTAGTTCTGACACAAACACAAAATGATGCCATCGTAGAATAAGGGTCTACTCTTTATAAGTCCCTATCAGGTTTCCCTCGGAGACTCTTTCTCACACTTCTCTGACCATAAAATAAATTTCTCTGAAGCATTGGAAAACAACTAAAATATCTGCCACATTGATATTTGCTTAAGGACCTTATACCTGTGTGTAATATAAATTTTCCACTTGTTTTTATTATGTTTCTGTTCATCCAAGCCACATATGACTCAAGTTGCAGATCTACTCTGAAAAGCAGTATGACCTTGAATCTATGTATTACACACAAAAAAGTAAAATCATGATCTATGTATCCATGTCTAGAAGTTAGAAAATGAATAGAAATTAAACTAAAATAAATATAGAATAAAATATAAAGTAAAAATAAATTTTTAAAAAGCAAATGTACAGTAAATAAAATTAAAAACTGTTGGTATTATCTATACTTATAACTATATGTCAATTAATTTAAAATTTTACATGAACCGGAAAATTTTCTAGAGAAATGGTTTACCAAAAAATGAATAGAGAAAATATAAGTGATTCAGTAACTGTTACATATCTACTTAAGTCATCTTTTCAAAATCCTCAGACCCAAATATCCTTACCAGAAAATTCTCCCAAATATTTAAGTAACACCATACATAAAGGCTTCCAGAAAACAGTAAAAGGAGTATTTTTTAATTCATCTTACAGAATCCCTACAATCTTCATATAAAAATCTGATGAAGATATATTAAGAAAGGAAATCTATAGACCAATAGCTTTTATGAATAAGAATGAAAAAATTTTTAAACAAAAATATTATCAAAGCAAGTCAAATAAAGTAAACTAAAATTTCATACTTACATTGAGAGATTTTTGTGACTAAGAAATCAATGACCACTAGAGAAATAAGAATATTTGTCTAAAATAATAATTGAGCCCAATTCAAAATATGTTTCAAGTATAATCTGATGGTTGACACTTATAAATTAAGCAACAGAACTCTCAAAATAAAAAAACATCTGGGCAAATATTGCCAATATTCTGGCCATATGTGCAACGTATTTTCTGACATAGCTTACCTCACAGTTCTTGTGACCATAAAAAAAATTAAAGATAATATACATGTACATATACATAATAAAAGGTGTGCTCTGCAGAATTCTAGTGCAAATTTTAAAGATAATAAACACAATTCTTTCCTAATTTAAAATAGCCTTGTTAAATAAAGCTGTGTAACAATAAGTGAAATAAAATCAGTTTCTTTTTATTAAAAAAAATAAAACTGAAGTACATTTGGAGCTTCAACACTCCAAGAAGAAAACATATTGGAGTTTCCAAAATTTATCTAAGCCTAGAACTACATCTCCCTTTTTCTCTCATAGTGTGGTACCTTCTGAGTAATTCTGTTTTAAGTAAACTTTAAGTAACAGTGATGATTCAAAAAACCGTTTGAGGCAGGTACACCAAGTATTATACAAATGTACAATATACAAATGAGGAAACTAAAGCTCAGAAAAGTAAAACCTATCTAAGGTCATTGGGCAGGCAAAAGGAAAAAAAATCTACATACTTCACTCCCAATGTCTCATCTAGTTCATATGTAAATCTAAGATGCTATTTTCTTCAGTTAGACTATGCCAATTCTGTCATACCCTTTAAAAATTTAGTCATACTTCATCAACTCTTGGAAAGTACATTTTAAATACTTACTCCTCTTATCATATTATGCAGAGAGTGAAAGGGAAGAGATGACTGACAAACTCCTATCCATATGACAGTGAAAGTGAAAGAAACTCAGTCATGTATGACTCTTTGCCATCCCATGCACTATACAGTCCATGGAATTCTCCAGGCCAGAATACAAGAGTGGGTAGACCTTCCCAGGGGATCTTCCCAAACCAGGGACAGAACCCAGGTCTCCCGCATTGTGGATGGATTCTTTATCAGTTGGGCCACAAGCGAAGCCCAAAAATACCGGATTGGGTAGCCTATCCCTTCTCCAGCAGATGTTCCTGATCCAGGAATCGAACTGGGGTCTCCTGCATTGCAGGCAGATTCTTCACCAACTGAGCTATCAGGAAAACCCAAGACTATCCGTACACTTAACTCCATTTTCTCATCTACAACACCAGATCATTGATAATGATATGGAATATACCCAGTTTTCTGATCCCAGTTTTTCTTATCTATTTAAATCTTCCTGGATTAATTTCCTTTTATCCTTTGACTTTTTTGGGCTTCCCTGGTGGCTCAGAGGTTAAAGCATAATACCTGCGTCTGCCTGCAACACGGGAGACCTGGGTTCGATCCCTGAGTCAGGAAGATCCCCTGGAGAGGGAAACGGCAACCCTCTCCAGTATTCTTGCCTGGAGAATCCCATGGACGGAGGAGCCTGGTGGGCTACAGTCCACGGGGTCGCAGAGTGGGACACGACTGAGCGACTTGACTTTCACTTTCACTTTCATCCTTTGACTTTAAACATCTGCCTTGGCGATTTCCAACCACGGCTCAACCCATCTGCCTATCTTCTTTGTTCCTTTTTGCAGGCTACTCAGAATATACTGCAGTACATTTGATACTCAACTTTCTCGCTATGTTTTTAAAAATACATTAGTACAACAATCCCACTTGTTCCAACCTTTTAATCACCCACTGCTAGTAGAGTGTTCCAAACCTAAGTTTCTCAAGTTACCCAGCAGATGTCCTTGTTTCATACTATGAGGAAATAGATACCATCAGGAGCAAATATTTTCAAACATCTTCTCCACCCCAGGGTATATCAAAATTGTACTTATACTGGTTTCATTTGCTCTTTTCTCAAAGAAAATCATGACTTTCTTTTTCAATATTTATCTGTCAATTATCATTATCCTACTCAACTCTTCTTAGAAGAGACATTTATGTTTTATACCTCGTCTTTCTCACTGCCATTCAATCTTCCACTCATCACAACCTACCTGTCCTCTGATTATTCCACTGAAAGTGTTCTCGTGGAAAAATCCTATTGTTTTTTAAGTGTGAAGTCTAGTAACTTGTTAATGTCCTCATCTTTCTTGACCTCACAGTCTGATTTTTCTGAAACTGAAATACTATGGTGTTAGAGAAGACTCTTGAGAGTCCCTCAGACTGCAAGGAGATCAAACCAGTCAATCCTAAAGGAAATCAGTCCTGAATATTCATTGGAAGGACTGATGCTGAAACTCTAAAACCTTGGTCACCAGATATGAAGAACTGACTCACTGGAAAAGACCTTGATGCTGGGGAAGATTGAAGGTAGGCGAAGGGGATGGCAGAGGATAAGATGGCTGGATGGCATCACCAACTTGATGGACATTGAGTTTGCGCAAGATCTGGGAGTTGGTGATGGACAGGGAAGCCTGGCATGCTGCAGTCCATGGGGTCGCAAAGAGCTGGACAAAACTGTGTGACTGAATTGAACTGAACTGACATTCTGTCTTTAAAACTTTCTGCTCCTTTACCTTCTATTTCACTTCTTTCTCATAGCATGACTAAATCTTTTACTATATCTCATCTTCTTTACCAACAAGTTGCCCCCTTCTGCTATGTAAATTCTAGAATCTCCCAGAGATCTATTACTATTTATAGTGCCTTCCTTCTATCTTCATATGCAGGGTAATCTATGATTCACATGAATTTAATTATCAAATGCATCATCAGAATCCTCAAGTCTACACTTCAAGTCCTGAGTGTCAACACATTTCCAAATAGGTGCTTTATCTAAATATCCCACTGTACATCTAAATTAGCCATTTCAAAACTGAATTCCTCATTTTCCCTCTAAAACCTGCTTCTACACCTGTCTTTCCATATAAAAAGAAATCATTACTTACTCAGTTGCCACAGATAAAAATCAGCCACTCACAAATTATCCTTGCTTAATTTTTAATATTAAAAAAGTTTTGAGTCTTATTTTCTTAAATTACTTCCCAAAGGATCCAATTCCCTGTATTTCCTTATCATCATGACTATTTGTAGAGTCTCTGATCTCCTTTATCCACTTTCTCTCACAACAAAAATACTATATACCTTGCTACCAGAGTTTTCTCTTTCAGTATATTACTTTATTATATTCATCTTTCATTTTTAAAAATCTTAGTTTTCCCCATACCCTATGCTACTGCTGCTAAGTCGCTTCAGTCGTGTCCGACTCTGTGCGACCACAAAGACGGCAGCCCACCGGGCTCCCCTGTCCCTGGGATTCTCCAGGCAAGAACACTGGAGTGGGTTGCCATTTCCTTCTCCAATGCATGAAAGTGAAAAGTGAAAGTGAAGTTGCTCAGTGGTGTCTGACTCTTAGCGACCCCATGGACTGCAGCCTACCAGGTTCCTCTGTTCTTGGGCTTTTCCAGGCAAGAGTACTGTATATAGTATGTAGTTTAATAATAGTTTATTCTATTCTCAGTATAGAGTTCAAGACTATTTGTAATGTAGCCCCAAATACCTGTCTACTCTGACTTCCAATTGATGACTCATTCATTCCATGCTCTAGTCACACACAATAACTCATAGTTACTTAATATATGTCATTACCATGCCTTCGTACCACTGTGCAAGATACATCTGCAATGGGAGGCTTTCTTCATAATTTTTGCTTTTAAAAAACCCCACTCTTTCTTTATTCCTAGTTTTATTTCATTAGTGCTGGCCGAAACACATGTGTTGTCAAGACCAAATTAAAATGCACTGAAATTATTTTAAAAAATCATACTCAACTCTTCCCTGTTTATTCAAAACAATCATTTTATCTTTCATCTAAAATTACATTGTCTTTAGAAAGATTTCTAAGAGAAGTCTCTGAAAGTAGTGAAGTAGTGAAAATAAAAATATATATCATCTGGGAAGTCAGAGATATCTTATTTTTAGTTCACACCTTTTTCTTAAAGCTATGAAACCTTAGAGATGTCACTTTCCCCTCTGAAAATTAGCTTCCCCATCTGTAAAAATAGGAATAACATATATATATGTCACGGATGTTGGAAATATTAAAAGCATAGTGCCTATGACATTAACTGCTTGACTTAATTTTGTTTGCTGTAATAAAAACAATACCAACAATATTATAAAAGTAATATCTTTTGGTACATGTTAATGTTTTAGGTATTTTATATGTATTAATTCACTTAATTCACACATTAGTCCTAGATGATTATTATGATAATTTTTGCATTTTATATAAGAGGAAACAAATACTCTAAAAGATTAATTAAGCTGACTGTGTCACAGATATAGTAAATAGGAGAGTCAGAATTTCAACCCAAAGAGTCTGGTTCCAGGCTTCCTTTTGGTAATAAAGGCAATCTTGAAACATGGTGCTTATACTTTTTTAAAATTGTCTTCTTTTCTGTTTGCAATCAGCACCAATTCTGGCCCCATCCCATTCCAGATTCTCCCACATGTTTATTCCTGCCTTTGATCTCTGACTTTGGAATTTAGACTCGGGCACTCCAGTTTCTGAACATCAGCTTTACTCAACAGGTACTGTGTTTGCAATCATTAGGCATTTCTAGTAAACTCCAACCATTTCCCCACCACCAAACATCACTGATTCCTCTCAAAATCAGTGTCCCAGTTCATTTCTAAAAATCTCACTTGTGATCAAATAACCACTATTTTAGTAGGTCACTACCTCTCAGGTGGGAAGACATTAGCATAGTTCTTCACAAAAACAACACAAACAATTCAATAGTAAAAATGAAACAAACAAAAGAGCAAGTCAATTAAAAAACAGGCAGAGGATCTGAATAGGCATGTCTCCAAAGGACAAATACAGATGACCAGTTCAGTTCAGTTCAGTCACTCAGTCGTGTCTGACTCTGCGACTCCATGGACTGCAGCACGCCAGGCCTCCATGTCCATCACCAACTCCCGGAGTTTACTCAAACTCATGTCCATTGAGTTGATGATGCCATCCAACCATCTCATCCTATGTCATCCCCTTCTCCTCCTGCCCTCAATCTTTCCTAGTATCAGAGTTTTTTCCAATGAGTCAGTTCTTTGCATCAGGGGGCCAAAGTACTGGAGTTTCAACTTCAGCATCAGTCTTCCAATGAATATTCAGGACTGATTTCCTTTAGGATGGACTGGTTGGATCTCCTTGCAGTCCAAGAGACTCTCAAGAGTCTTCTCCAACACCACAGTTCAAAAGCATCAATTCTTTGGTGCTCAGCTTTCTTTATAGTACAACTCTCACATCCATACATGACTACTGGAAAAACCATAGCCTTCACTAGATGGACCTTTCTTGGCTAATGTCTCTGCTTTTTAATATGCTGTCTAGGTTGGTCATAACTTTTCTTCCAAGGAGCAAGCATTTTTAATTTCATGGCTACAGTCACCATATGCAGTGATTTTGAAGCCTAAAAGAAGAAAGTCTGACACTGTTTCCATTTCCTCATCTATTTCCCATGAGGTGATGGGACCAGATACCATGATCTTGGTTTTCTGAATGTTGAGGTTTAGGCCAACTTTTTCACTCTCCTCTTTCACTTTCATCAAGAGGCTTTTTAGTTCCTCTTCACTTTCTGCCATACTCTACATATAAGTTAAAAAAGCAAGGTGACAATATACAGCCTTGACATACTCCTTTTCCTATTTGGAACCAGTCTGTTTTTCCATGTCCAGTTCTGACTGTTGCTTCCTGACCTGCATACAGGTTTTTCAAGAGGCAGTTCAGGTGGTCCGGTATTCCCATCTCTTGAAGAATTTTCCACAGTTTATTATGATCCACACAGTCAAAGGCTTTGGCATAGTCAATAAAGCAGAAATAGATGTTTTTCTGGAACTCTCTTTCTTTTTTGACGATCCAGCAGATGTTGGCAATTTAATCTCTGGTTCCACTGCCTTTTCTAAAACCAGCTTGAACATCTGGGAGTTCAGGGTTCACATTTTGCTGAAGCCTGGCTTGGAGAATTTTGAGCATTTCTTTACTAGTGTGTGAGATGAGTGCAATTGTGCAGTAGTTTGAACATTATTTGGCATTGCCTTTCTTTGGGATTGAAATGAAACCTGACCTTTTAAAGTCCTGTGGCCACTGCTGAGTTTTCCAAATTTGCTGGCATATTGAGTGCAGCACTTTCACAGCATCATCTTTTAGGATTTAAAGAGCTCAATGGTAATTCCATCACCTCCACTAGCTTTGTTCATAGTGATGTCTCCTAAAGCCCACTTGACTTCACATTCCCGGATGTTTGGCTCTAGGTGACTGATCACATATCGTGAATACCTGGGTCATGAAGATCTTTTTTGTATAGTTCTTCTGTGTATTTTTGCCACCTCTTCTTAATATCTTCTGCTTCTGTTAGGTTCATACCATTTCTGTCCTTTATTGAGCCCATCTTTGCATGAAATATTCCCTTGATATTTCTAATTTTCTTGAAGAGAGTTCTAGTCTTTCCCACTCTATTGTTTTCCTCTCTTTGTTTGCACTGATCACTGAGGAAGGCTTTCTTATCTCTCCTGGCTATTCTTTGGAACTCTGTATTCAAATGGGTATGTTTCCTTTTCACCTTTGCTTTTCACTTCTCTTCTTTTCACAGCCATTTGTAAGGCCTCCTCATACAACAATTTTGCTTTTTTGCACTTCTTTTTCTTGGGGATGATCTTGATCCGTGTGTCCTATACAATGTCATGAACCTCTGTCCATAATTCATCAGGCACTCTGTCTATCAGATCTAGTCCTTTCAATCTATTTCTCACTTCTACTGTATAATCATAAGGGATTTGATTTATGTCATACCTCAATGGTCTAGTGGTTTTCCCTTCTTTCTTCAATTTAAGTCTGAATTTGGCAATAAGGAGTTCATGATCTGAGCCACAGTCATCTCCTGGTCTTGTTTTTGCTGACTGCAAAGAGCTTCTCCATCTTTGGGTGCAAAGAATATAATCAATCTGATTTCAGTGTTGACCATCTGATGTCCACGTGTAGAGTCTTCTCTTGTGTTGTTGGAAGAGGGTGTTTGCTATGACCAGTGCGTTCTCTTGGCATATCTCTATTAGCCTTTGCCCTGTTTCATTCTGTACTTCAAGACCAAATTTGCCTGTTACTCCAGGTGTTTCTTGACTTTCTACTTTTGCATTTCAGTCCCCTATAATGTAAAGGACATCTTCTTTTGGGTGTTAGTTCTAAAAGATCTTGTAAGTCTTCATAGAACCATTCAACTTCAGCTTCTTCAGCATACTGGTCAGGGCAAAGACTTGGATTACCGTGATATTGAATGGTTTGCCTTGGAAACGAACAGAGATCATTCTGTCATTTTTGAGATTGCATCCAAGTACTGCATTTCAGACTCTTTTCTTGACCATGATGGCTACTCCATTTCCTCAAAGGAATTCTTTCCCACAGTAGTAGATATAATGGTCATCTGAGTTAGATGACCAACAGGTGCATAAAAAGATGCCCAGCATCACTAACCATCAGGGAATTGAAAATCAAAACCAGAATAATATTATTACCTCACACCAGTTAGAATGGCTATCACCAAAAAGACATGAAATAATAAGAGAGGATATGGACTGCACTGTTGGAGAGAATGTATACCAGTGCTTCCTTTTTGGAAAAGAGAATTGATGGTCCTCAAAATATTAAAAATAGAACTACCTGATTCAACAATTCTACTTTGGGGTATTTTTTCAAAGATAAAAACACTAACTTGAAAATGTATCTGCTCCCCCATATTCACTGTTATTTATATTAACCAAGATACATAAACAACTTGTGTGTTCATCAAGAGATGAATGGATAAGTAAAATGTGAGATATATATATATGTCAAAGTGTGATACACACTTGTATATACAGAATGGAATATTATTCAGCCATGAAAAATCATGAAATTTTGAAATTGGGAACTAGATGGATGAACCTTGAGGGCTTTATGCTAAGTGCAATAAGTCAAACATAGAAAAGTAAATACCACATAATCTCATTTATGTGTAGAATCTTAAAACAAACAAAAAGAAAATCATGCTTATAGATACAGAGAACAGATCAATGGATATCAGAGGCAGGTGAAATGGGTAAAGGGAATTAAAAGATACAAACTTCCAGTCATCAAACAATCACTGATATAATGTACAGTGTAGCAACCATAGTTAATAAAACTGTATTGTATACTTGAAAGTTGCTAAGAGAGCAAATATTAAGGTTCTCATCACAAGGAAAAAAAATTCTGTAATTTTGTATGTTAATGGATATCAACTAGACTTATGGGGGTGATCATTTTGCAACATATACACATATTGAATCATTATATTGTACACCTGAAACGAATATCTTGCTCTTGCTCAGTCACTTCAGTCGTGTCTGACTCTCTGCGACCCCATGGACCACAGCCCACAAGGCTCCTCTGTCCATGGCATTCTCCAGGCAAGAATACTGGAGTGGATTGCCATTTCCTTCTCCAGTGTTAAAGTATGAAGTGAGTAGAAGTGAGTGAAGTGAAGTCGCTCTGTCGTGTTCGACTCTTTGCGACCCCGTGGACTGTAGCCTACCAGGCTCCTCCATCCATGGGATTTTCCAGGCAAGAATACTGGAGTGGGTTGCCATTTCCTTCTCCTGAAACTAATATAGTGTTTGTCAATTGTACCTCAATAAAAAGAACAATTTTTCAATATAATGATTCTCATTTTTAAAGAAGAAAATTTTAATTTAATTTAGGTCTTCAAATTCCCAGTGTCTTAGCTGGCCATAATTGATGTTTTGCATAACACAGTTTCATAACTGATTGCTTGAAAACATGATTTCCTTTAATTAAGACAAGCCTCGCAAAATTGCATTCTTCCTCATCTTCTGAATATAATCCTTCTACTTACTACATGCATTGATATACTTAGATCTTCATACACAGCTCTTTCCCATTTGTTATATTATCTTCTTGAAAATATTTAAATATTAGCAGACAACCCTAGTTCTATACTAATGACCTTAAAGCATTTTCTTTCTTTCCTTTTTTTTAAATTTTAAATTGTTTCAAATAAATCTACAAGATAAGCTGCATTAGAGTTTTCTTAATTGCAAGTAATTCTGGGTATAAGATGGTTTCTGCTGTAGCTAGAGCTATTAAAGCATTAGAAATACAAATAGATAAAGATTAAATAGACATAAGGGACATACAATATTTTGTTTTAATTTATTTGCCATGAATAAATTTTCAATGGGAATCATTAATCCAGTAATCCAAGTAGTAAAACTGAAGGGGTTGTAAATTGAAGTATTTATTAATCTATAAGGACAGATAAAAAGGAACTGCTTCCTTGGAGTTGTGTAGAAGAAATACAAGATCTACAATAGGAGTCTAAGAGATCGAATGCCAACATGCATAAGAAACTTTTCCTATAATACCTCCACCCTGAACTGAAGTGTTCTAAAGATTACACATTGGTGGCCAACAAAACAAAGAAACATAATCTTTTGATTTTTTCTTTAAATGGGGATGTGGGTATTGCTTGAGATTCTGCTTCAATGTCTAGGAACAAAAGAAAAGGTAACATTTTGTGGCTCACTGACCAAAAATTGACTGTAAGAATCAAATACTCAGAAAGGCCAAGGATATCTAGAGGTAAAGCATCACAGACATCAGGCTTTCACCCTTTATGGATATTGACTGTGCAGAGAAGAAAGTTACTTCTACTAATCTATGTCATAGAAGAAAATATTTCTGCAAAGAGAAGCTGATATTAATTTTGGCAAATTTCTACAAAAAAGCCATAGGTTTTAGAGAGGTCAATCAAAATTTAATATGATCTTTAGTTGGAAATATATAAGGGCCAAGCAGTAAACCCATATTAGAAATCAAGTTTAAAATATGTGACCACTGGGTTCACAGTAGTAAACTCTTACAGTAGCATATTTTTCATCTTGTACTATTAACACTGCAACAGTAAGACTGTCAGCCTATAGGGAAAATTAACAGCTAGACCTATGTTACAGAGAAGAAAAATGCTTATAACTGGGCCAAAATAGTCACATAAACCACCTTGGTCTATATTTAATCAGTGTCATTTTTCAGCCTAAGAAATCTTCATCTTTATTTGCAGCTTCTACCTCGGGGAGCAGAATGTTCATGGTCTGTTTCACTTGGGATGCTTTCAAAATGCCTTTTTAAAAAATGAGCATTTTCAACATATTTCCTATCACAAAAAAGAGTCTTCCGTCTAGTAATAAACCATGTCTTCTAAGGGCCCACTAAAGTCCAACTATCAAAGTAGACATTAAAATAAGGAAATAAACATTTAAAAGAAGGAAACATTACTTCCTTCCATGCAGGAGATAAAGAAGTTCTATCAGGACTTTTTCTTCCATTCTCAGTCCATTGGAAGCAGATTCTTTTACCAAAAGAGCTCATTTTGTCTCAGAGCTCAAGGAGTGAAGCTTGGGGTAATAAGACAGGTACCTGGAACTGTAGAGTGTGAGTCGAAAGTAGGGAGATGGGGAGCCAGGACAACAGCATACACCTTAGGTGACAGAGCATTACCAAAGCAAGCTTTGGATAACAGACCTCTGCTATCGCTGCTGAATTGAGTCTTTTAAATTGAAAGACTGTTTGCTTTTCTTTTTCTTTCTTTTTTCTTTCTTTTTTTTTTTTTTTTTTTTTTTTTTGCTGGCCATAGAGAATTGCGATTGGAAGTCAGAAAAGCACGTTCATGCTGGCCTTTGAAGAAAGAGAATACCCATCATGTGAAATGCAGACAGCCCCTGGGAGCTGAGAGTGAACCACAGTTGACACCCAGCAAGGAAATGAGGACCTCAATCCTAAAATCATAAGGAATTAAATTCTGCCAATAGCAAGAATAAGCCTGGAGATAAATATTTCTCCAGAGCCTACAGATAAGGACTCAGTCAAGTCAACACCTTCATTTTAACTGTCTGAGAACCTATGCAGATAACCCAGCCTCTCCATTTTCTGATTTTTTTCCTTAGAGAACTATGAGCTAACAAATTAAATGGGTGTTATACTAAGCTGCAGCAATAGAAAATGATAGAACTTGGAAAGTGACAATGATGATATTAAGAAGCAACTATAAAGAATAGAAAACACACTCAGGCTGGCATTGTACCTCAAGAGTAAAGGCAATATCTTATTAGGACTTAAAAACCCTCTACAGATATGATATTTTAATTTGGCAACTTGGGAGCAGGATTCATAAAAAGTAGAACATACAAGCAAAATATAATTGAGTTCTGTTGAAGTTGGACTTTTTATGGTGTTATCCAAAACAATGAGACAGGAGAGAAAAGGGCAGAGTATTAAAAGAATAACATAGCCATTGAGCATATGACAAAAAATTGGTTACAGCCAAATTAGGCCCAAAATGGCAGAAGATTCAACTTAAGCCTCATTGCACACTCATTGTAATACATTAGCTAAATGACAAACCCACAGGTACCATGACAGTTCCAAGGCTGACCATAAAAGGCTGAAAGGTGGGCAGTGACCCAATTTCTGTAAATCCCCACTCTTCTCCAAAACAGTTGGGAACAATCCTCTCACTGATTAGCACACGATGTTACTCAACCATAAAAACTACCTACCCCATATTTCAGGACCATTCTTACCTTCTTAGACTGCATTCTGCCTATGGAGTGTGTAATCTCTCTAAATTAAACCTGCTTTCACTTTATCATGGCTCACTCTTGAATTCTTTCCTGAGTGAAGCCAAGAACCCTCACTTGAAGGCTTGATCCAGTGACTCAACCGAGACTTGGGACATGACCATCCTCTCATACCCTATTTTCTTGCAAAATTAGAAAAAAATATCTAAAAACAGTGGCTTGATTTTTGTTCCCTGTGACTGAAGAGAAATATTCTATAGAACTGTTACACGTTAGAACTGCTTGCTGCTAAGTCACGTCAGTCGTGTCAGACTCTGTGCGACCCCATAGACGGCAGCCCATGAGGCTCCCGTCCCTGGGATTCTCCAGACAAGAATACTGGAGTGGGTTGCTATTTCCATCTCCAATGCGTGAAAGTGAAAAGTGAAAATGAAGTCGCTCAGCTGTGTCCAACTCTTCGAGACCCCATGGGCTGTAGCCTACCAGGCTCCTCTGTCCATGGGATTTCCCAGGCAAGAGTATTAGTGCCGGGACCAGCTGGCAAAGAGAACAAGTCACAATCGCAACAGCACAGAAGCCTGAGAAAAAAGCCGATAGTAAAGAATGGGGTCGAGAGGACTGAAATGCTCTTGAGGCAAGTCAGTGATTTTATTGAGTAAAACAGCTACCTTTATACTAGTACAAGCAGAAAACATAGTTCATAAAAATGCCATCTGGTTTTTGTCACAGCAATACAATTCTTTGTCTTAAGTGATTGCAGAAGCTTACATCTTGTTTTTGGCATTCCAAGATAAACTACTAAGTGAAGGTCACTACTATGTTTTTCTCAAGGAAGAACAAAGGAGACCCGGCAAATATTTTACTACTTTATCATGGGGTGGCAGGACAGGGAATGGCCTCTTTCAAGGCTTTCCCAGGGCCATTTTGGGCCTTGAGCAGGCCGGCTCCCCGCATATTAGAGTGGGTTGCCATTGCCTTCTCCCAGAATTGCCTGGGGATCTTTGAATACTTAACAGGTTGAAACTAGTCCCTATTTTGAGTTAAATCAGAATCCCCAGTGGTGGGGACCCAGGCATAAACATATTCTTTTAAACTGCCCAGATCTTCTATCCAACAAACAGTCCAGTTTGGAACCAGTGCTACAAAGCCCATAACTCAAAAAGTGAAGACTTTATATTCAAATTCAGTTTGGGAGGAAATGCAACTGAAAACTAGGATTGGATTTTCATTTAGAAAACAATAATACACCATAAGTACTTTTTATCTACATGTGTTAAGAATTTTGCAAATGTTAACACAATTTATCCATATGAAACAGTTCTATGAAGTGGTGGTTGTGGTTTAGTCGCTAAGTCGCGTCCAACTCTTGTGACCCCATGGACTGTAGCCTGCCAGGCTCCTCAGTTCATGGAATTCTCCAGCAAGAATAGTGGAGTGGGTTGTCATTTCCTTCTCCAGGGGATCTTCCTGACCCATGATTCGAACCCAGATCTCCTGCATTGCAGGCAGATGCGTTACTGACTGAGCTTTGAGGGAAGCGCCATTCTATGAAGCAGATATTGTTATTTTCATTGACCTCATTTTCATCTCTGAGAAAACTAAGGAGAAAATAAATGAATAACTTGCTCATCATCACACAGTAAGTGAGGTTACCAATCTAGGAATGGCACTGACTGCCGGCAGTTAGCTACTAAATCTCTGTTCCATAATGCTTACCTTTAAAGCTTTTATCCAGGATATTATGGCATCTTTTTATCAACTGTAGATGAAAACCAAATAGCAAATAGCATTTTCTGCAGTAGTTCTCTTTCTTCCTAGTCATTTTGTCCCCAAATATGCAGAACAAAACAAGGTTAAATGCTAAATAAACTAGATTCTTTTTTCACCTTTGATTCAAATATTGCTATTAAATAATAGCAATTAATTAAAATATTATTAAAAATAATAGCAATAAGTTCACTAAAGGCCTATAATTAAACAATATAATTCACTTGGGGCCTATAACTAGGCAGGGGGGTGGGCATCTTTCCTTTCCTAGGGTGAGTCAAAGTCTAATAGAAGATATGCAAGGTATTTCCCAAAAAAATGGTGTAAGAAAACTTGGGTGGTTATCAAACGAAAGAGAGTTACACTTAACTGATTTTTGGGTATGGATGAACACTAGCCTCACTTGCCTTAAACTTTGAGCAAATCTGTGATGGATATTATCTTCTGTAATAAGCAGTGTTCATTCTGTTACACAACGGTTAAATAGGAACACTTTAAAAGGGAGAGCTGTACCAACAAAACCTGTTAGAAGTGTCCTAATTTCCAAATTTAATAAATTCATCCAACAGACACTATAGACACCTTCTAGGAACAATGTACAGTATTCATTTTTTACAACATTAATATACTGAGACAGACAATCCCTCAAAGACTCTATAGCCCATCTAAGATTTATTCTGACCCAGGAGGAATAAAGGTCTGAGTATTGTTATTTATCTAAGTCACTTCCACATATTGCAAAATCATCATTACACTTTCTCCTGAATAAAGACCCATGATAATCTATTTTGGCTTTTCATTAATATTTATTTTTTTGTTATTAATAATTTAAAAAAGTTCCTTGTGACTTTGCAGTTTCATCCTTAAGCATGTGTCGCAAATACAGAGCATGAGGGTTAGAAATAGCTATAAAGTTTTGTTTCCATGCGGTTCACATTTTAGCTGTCTGAGATTTTAATCTTCGACCATCCCAATCACGAACTCTGAGTCTTAGAAAATTACTTGCCTTAAATACATGTTATCTGAAATAGTCCATCTTTCGTTCCATTTCTGAGGCCTAATGTACCTTAAAGAGAACTGACATCCTTTATACTACTAAACAAGAAACAATGGGGAGTTTGACTTTCTAAAGTAACCCAGTAAGTGACAGAACAAGATCAGCGCCAAGAACCCTAACTTCCCTCGAACTGCACTGTCTGCGCCTGACCACACTGCAGTTCTGCTCCTCTCTTCTCTGTCCCCTGGCTGCCCATGTAGATCACCAGGGACACATTCTGAAATTCTTAATAAATCACCCCAGCATTTTTAATTTGCATGAATGAAATGAGTCACGGTGAGCAAAGGGGGGGGGGGGGGGAATCTATTTTTAGCACTTATTATACCAAATGATTAGTTTTTAACCCCGAAAAGGGACAAGTGAAAAGGGGCAAAGTTACATTTGCCCCTGCGTGCATGCGTACTAAGTCACTTCAGGCGTGTCTGGCTCTTTGCAACCCTATGGACGGAGCCAACGAGGCTACTCTGTCCATGGGATTCCCCAGGCAAGAAATACTGTAGTGGGTTGCCATGCCCTCCTCCAGGGGATCTTTCTGACCTAGGGTTCGAACCCACGTCTTTTACGTCAACCTGCATTGGCGGGAAGGTTCTTTACCACTAGTGCCAGCAGGAAGCCCCTGCGTTTGCCCCTATATGCTGGAAAACCTGGCAATTCAGCCATGAGAGAGGGCTGCTAACCACAGGAAGACACAGTTGATGGAGAAAAAAGAAAAAGAAAAGAAAAAAATTAAAAGATGCAAAAGCAAAAAAGCAATTATAAAGCGCAGAAGTAAAAAGATCAGATAGCCTTTGGGTTGCAGAGCCTCACAGGGTAAAACAGACTTTCACAGAGAGCAACTGATAAATACGAGGTACATAAATATTTAACATGGAAAAAATGGTTAAGGAAAAAGTAAGGATGTCCTTTGATAGTTAAACACGTTGAAGTGAGAAACAGGAATCTTAATTTGTAAGGGGTGGATGAAGTGAAGTGAAGTGAAGTCACTCAGTCGTGTCCGACTCTTTGCGACCCCGTGGACCCACCAGGCTCCTCCGTCCATGGGATTCTCCAGGCAAGATACTGGAGTGGGTTGCCATTTCCTTCTCCAGGGGATCTTCCCGACCCAGGGATTGAACCCAGGTCTCCTGCATTGCAGGCAGACGCTTTAACGTCTGAACCACCAGAGAAGCACTGGATGACAGAATAAAAAAAAACTGAGATCAACGGGTTGTTCCTTTTTACTATACATGATTTAGAAATTGATACCGGAATACCGCTAGATGTCTTTTCACTTATTAAATATATTTGTACCAAAACTTGCTAAAAATGAATGTCTTTAATATTTCAGCATTTGCATTTAGTTTTCAGCATGCTTTTTTAAAAATTCCATCTTACTGAAGTTTCAGGGCTTCGCCGGTGGCTCAGTGGTAAAGAATCTACCTGCGAGGGCAGGAGACCCGGGTTTGACTCCTGGGTCGGAAAGATCCCACACGCCTTGGGGCAACTAAGCCAATGCGCCACAACCACGAAGCCTGTGCTCCAGAGCCTGGAACCTGCAACCACTGAGACCACACACCGCAGCGATGGAAGCCCTCACACCCGAAAGCCCGCACTCAGCAATGAGAGAAGATGCTGCAGCGAGAAGCCTGTGGACCACTCTTAACTAGAAAGCAGCCCCGACCCTCCGCAACTAGAGAAGAGCCCAGAGAAGGCCCTGCATAACCATAATAAATAAACAAAAACAATTACAAAATATGATGATATAAATAAAATTATAAAAATGATTTCTATTTTATAAAGATAGTTTCACATTTCAAAACTCTCCATGCTACTGTATTTAAAGAATATATTTATGCTTCTCTCTCCTCTCTCAAAAAAGAATTTTGATTACAGAATTATATATAAACTGAAAGGAGAAAATATACAAATTAAAGTTAGATATAGGTAATTATTTCACTTACAGCAGTGTTGCTCAGTGAAAATGAGTGAACAGCATTTATCCTCATAGACTATGACCTTACCAGAACTTCGGTTTCTTTGGATGTCATTGCATTTTATAACTGATCACCAAACACTGCAATGACTAGCAAAGAAGTTGTTTTTAACTTCCTGAAAATTAGCATTTTATTACAGTCACTTGTTAATAGCATGGCTTTCTTCTACTACAGAACCAAGACTTGTGTTTGATTTGTCACTTTATTCCTCAAGCTTGTTATATATTTAGTGAATGAGAAAATGGGGATAGTAAAACTCTTCAAGGGAAATGGAGCAATTGATGCTATGAAGACAATAAGCATATGAAACACATGGAGTCACAAATTTCAAAGACATTTTGCTGGTTTCAAATCATATTACTGTTGTTATTGTTGTGCTCAGTTGCTCAGTCATATCTGACTCTTTGTGACTCCATGGACTGTAGCGCACAGGTTGGAAGATCACATGGGATTTTCCAAACAAGAATACTGGAATGACATGCCATATCCTACCCAGGGGATCTTCCTGGACCAGGGATCGAACCTGTGTCCCTTGCATCTCCTCCCCTGGCAGGTGGATTCTTTACCACTGGGCCACGTGGGAAAAAGGTTTCAAATCATACTATCAAGTCATTATTATGAAAGTTCCTGGGAACTGCAAAAAAAAAAAATCCAGATTTTCAAAAATTAAAAATAACCAGCCCAGTTTGGATGCATGAGACAAGTGCTCGGGCCTGGTGCACTGGGAAGACCCAGAGGGATCGGGTGGAGAGACAGGTGGGAGGGGGGATCGGGATGGGGAATACATGTAAATCCATGGCTGATTCATGTCAATGTATGGCAAAAACCACTACAATATTGTAAAGTAATTAGCCTCCAACTAATAAAAATAAATGGGGAAAAAATGAGGCAAATTCCTTTTAACTTGATAAAATTTAATATTAAAAAATAGAAATGAACTAATCTTATTGAAAAGTACCTAGATTATAAAACAAAAATTAGAAAAACCTAGGTTGGACAAAAAAAAACTATCCAATTCCACAAAGATCAAGTCATTAGCTACTGCAGTCACTGGCCTACAGTACACCCTGGAAGGAATTCAGGATAAAAACCAGGATGAAGTGTTTTGTGTTTTGGATATATAGGCCTTAGATAATTAAAATGCACATCCAAGGAAGAATTTCAATGACCTCAGATTCTTGCATCTTCCCTTACACGGATAGGCAATAAAATCATTAACTTAAGAGACCTGTGTTTTGTGACTTTGTTGTGGTTGTCTTGTTGCTAAGATATGTCGTGCTTTTTGGTGACCCCTTGGACTGTAGTCCGCAATGTCTCCTCTGTCCATGGGATTTCCCTGGCAAGAATACAGGAGTGGATCACCATTTCTCTTTCCAGGGACTCTTCTCAATCCAGGGATTGAACCTGCATCTCCTGTACTGCAGGCAGATTCTTTACCACTGAGTCAACAGGGAAGCTAAGTTTGTGACTAGTAGCAATCTTTCACCAAAATGTATGCTTGATTTCATATATTTCTCAGCACCTGTTCTCCTTGCTCAACCCTGCAGTAAACCTTTCTCTGCTCCAAACTCGGATGCTCCAGTTTGCTTGGCCTCACTGTGCCTCGGGCATATGCACTTGTGTTCAGTGACAGTCTCTTACATCAAATAGCATGGTATTTGCATACAACCTCTGTAAATCATCTCAAGTACATTAAACCATCTCTAGATTACTTGTAATATCTAACACAATGCAATTCTATGTAAATAGTTGTAAGTACAATGTAAATGCCACATAAACAGTTGCTCAGTTCAGTTCAGTTCAGTCGCTCAGTCGTGTCCAACTCTTTGCGATCCCATCAATCACAGCACGTCAGGCTCCCTGTCCATCACCAACTCCCAGAGTTTACTCAGACTCATGTGCGTTGAGTCGGTGATGTCATCCAGCCGTCTCATCCTCTGTCGTCCCCTTCTCCTCCTGCCCCCAATCCCTCCCAGCATCAGGGTCTTTTCCAATGAGTCAATTCTTCGCATGAGGCGGCCAGAGTACTGGAGTTTCAGCTTCAGCATCAGTCCTTCCAATGAACACCCAGGACTGATCTCCTTCAGGATGGACTGGTTGGATCTCCTTGCAGTCCAAAGGACTCTCAAGAGTCTTCTCCAACACCACAGTTCAAAAGCATCAATTCTTCGGCGTTCAGCTTTCTTCACCATCCAACTCTCACATCCATACATGACCATTGGAAAAACCATAGGTTTGACTAGATGGACCTTTGTTGACAAAGTAATGTCTCTGCTTTTTAATATGCTGTCTAGTTTGGTCATAATTTTCCTTCCAAGGAGTAAGCATCTTTTAATTTCATGGCTGCAATCACCATCTGCAGTGATTTTGGAACCCCAAAAAATGAAGTCTGACACTGTTTCCACTGTTTCCCCATCTGTTTGTCATGAAGTGATGGGACTGGATGCCATGATCTTAGTTTTCTGAATGTTGAGCTTTAAGCCAACTTTTTCACTCTCCTCTTTCACTTTCATCAAGAAGTTCTTTAGTTCTTCTTCACTTTCTGGCATAAGGGTGGTATAATCTGCATATCTGAGGTTATTGATATTTCTCCTGGCAATCTTCATTCCAGCTTGTGCTTCCTCCAGCCCAGTGTTTCTCATGATGTACTCTGCATGTAAGTTAAATAAGCACGGTGACAATATACAGACTTGATGTACTCCTTTTCCTATTTGGAACCAGTCTGTTGTTCCATGTCCAGTTCTAACTGTTGCTTCCTGGCCTGCATACAGATTTCTTAAGAGGCAGGTCAGGTGGTCTGGTATTCCCATCTCTTTCAGAATTTTCAACAGTTTATTGCGATCCACATAGTCAAAGGCTTTAGCATAGTCAATAAAGCAGAAATAGATGTTTTTCTGGAACTCTCTTGCTTTTTCGATGATCCAGCGGATGTTGGTAATTTGATCTCTGGTTCCTCTGCCTTTTCTAAAACCAGTTTGAACATCTGGAAGTTCACGGTTCATGTTTTGCTGAAGCCTAGCTTGGAGAATTTGAGCATTACTTTACTAGTGTGTGAGATGAGCACCCTTATGCAGTAGTTCAAGCATGTGGCAATTTCAAATTTGGCTTTTTGAAATTTTCTGGAATTTATTTTTTAATGTTTTCTATCACAGTCAGCTAAATCCACAAATGTGGAACCTTTAGATATGTAGGACCAACTGTTTAAAAATATCAATAGAGCCTTCTCCTGGTCAACATGAAACTACATTTGCCCTTGTTGGGGGCGGGAAGAGATTTTCCTCTACCCTTCTAGCTTTTTCTAGTTGATCTGGAATGAAAATTGTCAGGATGCAGATTAATAGGAGAAAAACCACACAAACGTTAATAAATTCTATACAGAGGAGAGACCCAAAAAACTGGGTAACACCAAAATGACCAAAGTCTTCAGGTTAAATTTGAGCCTCATCTAAAGACAAAAAGAGAATATTGAGCATGGGGAGAATCAGATATAGGAAGTAATCAGGAAAGGCACAGAAAACAAGGGTAAGATTATGAAATAAAGTCACAGCCTTCTCCATTGATAAGATTCGTTCTTCTTCTACTTCCAGGTATAGTAGGGGAAACAACCTTATAAGTGGAGATTTCTCTTACAAATATAAATGTTTCACAAATCCTACTCATTTTTGGAGAAGGAAATGGCAACCCATTCCTCCAGTGTTTTTGCCTGGGAAATCCCATGGACAGAGAAGCCTGGCAGGCTACAGTCCATGGGGTTACAAAGAGTCAGATACAACTGAGCAACCAAAAAACAACAATAAACAAAAACTCTTTTTTAGAATTTTCCCAAGTCTGCTGTTTCTTAGAAAATAACCAGCTTAAAATAAATACTGTACCAGAGAGACATATTTAGGGTGACAAATTCTGATCCCCTAAACCCTTCTACCTAAAACAAGCAAAAATACATGAAAAATACCTTTCCAAGAAATGGGCCCAGGCAAGAATGACAATGATCCCTGAAGGGAAGAACACAATACAGGTGATCACCAAGGTTGCCTGAATGAGCCTGGTAGGCTGCAGTCCATGGGGTGGCACAGAGCCGGACATGGCTGAAGCAACTCAGCACACATGCATGAAGGGCCTTAAGAATGCTCCCACACTGTGTGTGAGGAGGAGTCAGAAGTGAAAAAGACAGAGACAGAAGCTTGGAGGAGTCAGTGCAGCTAGAGTTCATAAGAAAGAGTGTCAGAGCAGACAACAGCACAGAGGGGACACCCCAGAGGTCTGTGGAGGGCCCTTCTCAAGTCTCAGCTGACTACTGCTCATCACATACACTTAAGGAAACCACTCTATTCTGAGAAAGGATAAGAGGGAACAAAGAACATTACTTGGAGACTGCACCCAGCTAAAAATATTTCCTGTTCTCACCAGCCAGAGTAGAACTAAACTGATGGACTTAGTGGAGGAGTACTTAGAAGAGTTTTATCTCAGTGGGGGGAAAATTAGACTAAATGCTGTTCTGGGCTGCCTAGCAAAGCTCAGGTAAGACCTGAAAGGATAAAGTGAGCTTTTATTCCAGAAATATAAGCTTGGTTTAAAATTTTAAAAGCAATAAAATTTAATGTGTGAAATAAATACAGTAAAGAAGGAGAATTACATGATCATTTCAACAGATGTGGAAAACAAAACATTTTTAAACATTCAATATATGCTTCTTTTTTAATTTTATTTATTTATTTTAATTGGAGGCTAATTACTTTACAATATTGTCATGGCTTTCACCATACGTCAACACGAATCAGCCACGGGTATACTTCTTAAAAGAACACTAACCAAACTAAGAAAAGAACCTCCCAAACTTGATATTTATCAATATCAATATTTATGAAAACTCTCCAGCTAATACACTTCATGGCAAAAGACTGAACTTGTACCCCCTAAGATCTGGAATAAGGCAAGCATCTCCAATATCATCACTTCCATTCAGCTGCTCTAGAGTCCTGATTAGTGCACTAAATCAAGAAAATAAAATAAAAGACAGATTAGAAAGCAAAATAAAAATCTGAGTCTCAGATAACACGATTATTCTATAAAACTGCTATAGCATCTACAAAAATGCTATAATTAGCAATAAGCTAATTTAAAAAGTTATGGAATACAAGCTCATATAAAAATCTATTGCATATCTGTATAATAATAAGAAATAATCACAAATTTAAATTTTGAAGTTTTTCATTTACAAAGCTTCAAAAAGTGATAAAATACTTAGAGATAATCTGGAAAAAACTATGTAAGATATGTAAACTGAAATCTACAGAATTTAACCAATGGAAATTAAAGAAGTCAAAAATGAATTGGGAAATACATTGTGTCCATGGGCTAAAGACTCAACTTCATTAAGTTGTTCCTCTCCTCAAAATTGAACTGTGGATATAAAGCAATCCCAATCATAATCTCTGCAGGTTTTTGTGGGTTTTTTTTTTGGTAGAATTGACTAGCTGATTGTAAAATTTATATGGAAATGCAAAGAACCAAAAAAGCCAAAACAACTTTGAGAAAGAATAAAAAATTTGAAGAGTCACACTACCTTACTTCAAGATTAATTATAAGCTACAGTAATCAATACAGTAGTGCTAAGATAAACAGACTAACTGAACAGCAATGAGATTTCAGAAATATACTCAAACATATATTAACCACTGATTTTTGGCAGCGGTCATTCAATGGAGAAAGAATAGCATTTTCAACAAATAGTTCTGAAAAAGGACTCATAGCCATATGGAAAATCATAAGGTGAAATTTAACCCATATTACACACCATGTACAAAAATGAACCAAGTGGGTCACAGACCAATATGTACAGCCTCAAACTATAAACTTCTAGGAAAAAAGCAAAAGTATAATTTAGTTTCAAAAGTTACCTACTCATAAAAATTCAGGACATCTTTTCTTTGAAAGATACTGTTGAAAGAATGAAAAGACAATACACAGACAAAAGAAACTATTGGCAAATCACATATTAAATCAGGAATTTATTTGTACTGACAAAATTTAAGGAACTCTCTATGATTCCATAATAAGAAAACAAACCACTTAATAAAAACTTGGCAAAATATTTGAAAAGATACTTTCCAAAAAATGATACATAGACAGCAAATAAATTTATAAGAAAGATACTCAACATCATTATTCACTGGGTAAATGCATTTTGCACTCATTTCACATGCTAGCAAAGTAATGCTCAAATTCCTTAAGCCAAACTTCAACAGTACCAGTGAATTTCCAGATATTCAAGCTGGATTTAGAAAAGGCAGAGGATCCAGAGATCAAAATTCCAACATCTGTTGGATCATGGAAAAAGAAAGAGAGTTCCAGAAACAAACATCTACTCTGCTTTACTGACTGCACCAAAGCCTTTGACTGTGTGGAACACAACAAACTGGAAAATTCTGAAAGAGATGGGAATATCAGACCACCTTACTTGCCTCCTGAGAAATCTGTATGTAGGTTAAGAAGCAACAGTTAGAACTGGAAATGGAACAACAAAATGCTACCAAATTAGGAAAGGAGTACGTCAAGGCTGTATATTGTCACCCTGCTTATTTAACTTATGTGCAGAGTACATCATGCAAAATGCCAGGCTGGATGAAACACGAGCTGGAATCAAGATTGCAGGAAGAAATACCAATAACCTCAGATACGCAGATGACACCATCCTTATGACAGAAAGAGAAAAGAACCTAAGGAGCCTCTTGATGAAAGTGAAAGAGGAGAATGAAAAAGTTGGCTTAAAACTCAACATTCAGAAAACTAAGATCATGGCATCTGGTCCCATCACTTCATGGCAAATAGATGGGGAAACAGCAGAAACAGTGCCAGACTTTATTTTCTTGGGTTCCACAATCACTGTAGATTGTAACTACAGCAATGAAATTAAAAGACACTTGCTCCTTGGAAGAAAAGCTATGACCAACCTTGTGAGCATCCTAAAAATCAGAGACATTACTTTGACAACAAAGATTCGTCTAGTCAAGGTTATAGTTTTTCCAGGAGTCATGTATGGATGTGAGAGCTGGATTATAAAGAAAGCTGAGCACCGAAGAATTGATGCTTTTGAACTGTGGTGTTTGAGAAGACTCTTGAGAGCCCCTTGTACTGCAAGGAGATCTAACCAGTCCATCCTAAAGGAGATCAGTCCTCGGTGTTCATTGGAAGGGCTGATGCTGAAGCTGAAACTCCAATACTTTGGCCACCTGATGAGAATAACTGACTCATTGGAAAAGACGCTGATGCTGGGAAAGATTGAAGGGAGAAGGGGAGGAAACAGGATGAGATGGTCGGATGGCATCACCGACTTTATGGGCATAAGTTTGAGCAAATTCTGGGATTTGGTGATGGACAGGGAGGCCTGGCATGCTGCAGTCCGTGGGGTCACAAAGACTCAGACACGACTGAGCCACTGAACTGAACTGAAATACAAATCAAGTTCGCTTCCATAGTGGTTCTGATGGTACGGAAACTGCCTGCAATGCAGGGGACCAAGGTTGGATCACTGGGACAGAAAGATCTCCTGGAGAAAGGAATGGCAACCAACACCAGTATTCTCACCTGGAGGATTACATGGACAGAGGAGCCTGCATGCTACAGCCCATGGCATCTCAAAGAGTCAGACACCACTGAGCGACTAATACTTTCACTTTCAAATGTACATTAAGATCACAATAATATGCCACTAAGCATCTATAAAATAGTTAAAAAGACTAGCCATACCAACTGTTCCAAGGATGTGAATCAACTGGGACTCTCATACTCTGCAGTGGGGATGTAAAATGGTGCAAGCACATTGAAAAATAATTTGACAGGGTCATAAAAATTCCAGTATGCACTACCACATGACTTAGCCAGCCCTCTCCTGGATTTCTCCTCAAGAAAAAAACATACATCAAATTTTATATAATCTTATATGTAAGATGTGCTTCTTATGAGTCACTCATAAGTTCAGTTCAGTTCAGTCGCTCAGTCATGTCCAACTCTTTGCGACCCCATGGACGGCACCACGCCAGGCCTCCCTGTCTGTTGGTCCTTTAATGGACCGGAACCTGGTGATCCGGAGTCAGCGATAAGAAAGTAAAAGAGAGAAAGAGGCTGATATCCCCTGGCTTATGAGGAAAGCCAATAGAGCCCTGTTCTCAGGGCTCGCGCTGCTGCATGTAGGCACCGGGCGCCCTCTCGAGTGGGTGAAGGCGCAGTGCGCCTTCTCGAGAAGGTCTTAGAAGCCCGGGCAAGAAAGTGAGCTCAGCGGGCCTCCGTGCTCCAAGGAATTAGCCAGAGAGAGAGAGAGAGAGAGAGAGAGAGAGAGAGAGAGACCAAAGCTCTGATGGAGCAAAGGTGTTTTAATCAACACGGCATGGGCATATATACTGTCTTACAAGGTGGATATTCTCAGCAAAGACAAAGAATAAAATTCCAGACTTACAAAACATAAGATGATCCCTATCAAAGAGAGACTTGCAAACAATCACCTTTTACCATATGGTTCATAAAAAGGAAGAGGGTACTTATCACTGTAATGAGAAATGCCTGGATTCCTCAGCCCCGAGAAAGGTGTGCCTCTCCTCTTAATTCCTGAATATTCAGGGATCAATAAGGGCCAGAGGGTTCCTGACAGATCCAAAACAGCACACAGGAAGCCTCTTGTTAAATGCTTCCTGACACCTGTCCATCACCCAATCCCAGAGTTTGCTCAAACTCATGCCCATTGAGTCAGTGATGCCATCCAGCCATCTCATCCTCTGTTGTCCCCTTCTCCTCCTGCCTTCAATCTTGCCCAGCATCATGGTCTTTTTCAATGAATCAGTTCTTCTCATCAGATGACCAATATTGCAGTTTCAGCTTCAGCATCAGTCCTTCAAATGAACATTCAGGACCGATTTAATTTAGGATTGACTGGCTGGATCTATTTGCAGTCCAAGGGACTCAAGAATCTTCTCCAACACCACAGTTCAAAAGTATCAATTCTTCAGCATTCAGCTTTGTTTATAGTCCAACTCTCTCATCCATACATGACTACTGGAAAAACCATACCTTTCACCAGATGGACCTTTGTTGTCAAAGAAATGTCTCTTGATTTTTAATATTCTGTCAAGGTTGGTCATAGCTTTTCTTCCAAGGAGCAAGCCTCTTTTAATTTCATGACTGCAGTCGCCATCTACAGTGGTTTTGGAGACCAAAAAAATAAAGTTTGTCACTGTCTCCATTGTTTCCCCATCTATTTGCCATGAAGTGTTGGGACCAGATGCCATGATCTTAGTTTTCTGAATGTTGAGCTTTAAGCCAACTTTTTCACTCTCCTCTTTCACTTTCATCAAGAGACTCTTTAGTTCTTCTTCACTTTCTGCCATAAGGGTGGTGTCATCTGCATATCTGAGGTTTTTGATATTTCTCCCTGAAATCTTGATTCCAGCTTGTGCTTCATCCAGCCCAGCTTTTCTCATGATTTACTCTGCATATAAGTTAAATAAGCAGGGTGACAATATACAGTCTTGATGTACTACTCCTTTCCCGATTTGGATCCAGTCTGTTGTTCCATGTCTGGTTCCAACTGTTGATTTTTGACCTGCATACAGATTTCTCAGGAGGCAGATAAGGTGGTCTGGTTATCCCATCTCTTTCAGAATTTTCCACAGTTTATTATGATCCACACAGTCAAAAGCTTTGGCATAATCAATAAAGCAGAAGTATATGTTTTCTGGAACTCTCTTGTTTTTTTAATGGTTCAACAGATGTTGGCAATTTGAAGTCTGGTTCCTCTGCCTTTTCTAAATCCAGCTTGAACATCTGGAAAGTTATGCAGTATTGACCCCTAGCTTGGAGAATTTTGAGCATTCCTTTTCTAGCATGTGAGGTGAGTGCAATTGTGCCATAGTTTGAGCATTCTTTGGCATCAGAATGAAAATGGACCTTTTCCATTCCTGTGGCCACTGCTTGGTTTTCCAAATTTGTTGACATATTGAGTGAAGCACTTAACGGCACTATCATTTAAGATTTGAAATAGCTCAAAATCCATTGCCTTCAGTAGTTTTGTCCATAGTGATGCTTCCTAAGGCCCACTTGACTTCACATTCCAGGATGTCTGGCTCTAGGTGAGTGATCACACCATTATGGTTATCTGCGTCATGAAGATCTTTTTTGGACCATTCTTCTGTGTATTCTTGTCACCTCTTCTTAATATTTTCTGCTTCTGTTAGGTCCATATCATTTTGGTCCTTTACTGATCCCATCTTTGCATGAAATGTTCCCTTGGTATCTCTAATTATCTTGAAAAAATCTCTAGTCTTTCCCATTCTACTGTTTTCCTCTATTTCTTTTCATTGATCTCTAAGGAAGGCTTTCTTATTTCTCCTTGCTGTTCTTTGGATCTCTGCATTCAAATGGGTATATCTGTCCTTTTCTCCTTTGCCTTTTGCTTCTCTTCTTTTCTCAGCTATTTGTAAGGCCTCCTCAGACAACCATTTTGCTTTCTTGCATTTCTTTTCTTGGGGATGGTCTTGATCCCTACCTCCTGTTCAATGTCATGAACCTCTGTCCATACTTCTTCAGGCACTCTGTTTATCATATCTAATCCCTTGAATCTATTTATCACTTCCACTGTATCATGGTAAGTGATTTGATTTAGGTCATACCTCAATGGTCTAGTGGTTTTCCCTACTATCTTCAATTTAAGTCTGAATTTGGCAATAAGGAGTTCAAAATCTGAGCCACAGTCAGCTCCTGGTCTTGTTTTTGCTGACTGTATAGAGCTTCTCCATCTTGGCTACAAAGAATATAATTGATCTGATTTTGGTGTTGATCATCTGGCGATGTCTATGTGTAGAGTCATCCCTTGTGTTGTTGGAAGAGGGTGTTTGCTCTGATGACTGCATTCTCTTGGGAAAACTCTGTTAACTGTGGTCCTGCTTCATTTTGTACTTCAAGGCCAAATTTTCCTGTTACTCCAGGTATCTCTTGACTTCCTACTTTTTCATTCCAGTCCCCTATAATGAAGAGGACATTTTTTGGGTGCTAGTTCTAGAAGGTCTTGTAAGTCTTCATAGAACTGTTCAACTTCAGCTTCTTCAGCATTATTGGTTGGGGCATAGACTTGGGTTACTGTGATATTGAATGGTTTGCCTTGGAAACAAACATAAATAATTCTGTCATTTTTGAGACTGCACCCACATGCTTTATTTTTGACTCCTTTGTTGACCATGATGGCTACTCCATTTCTTCTAAGTGATTCTTTCCCACAGTAGTAGATATAATGGTCATCTGAGTTAAATTCACCCATTCCAGTCCATTTTAATTTGCTGATTCCTAAAATGTCGATGTTCACTCTTGTCATCTCCTGTTTGACCACTTCCAATTTGCCTTGATTCATGGACCTACCATTCCAGGTTCCTATGCAATATTGCTCTTTACAGCATCGGCCTTTACTTCCATCATCAGTCACTTCCCCAACTGGGTGTTGTGTTTGCTCTGATTCTATCTCTATTCTTTCTGGAGTTATTTCTCCATTCTTTTCCAGTAGCATATTGGGCACCTACCAACCTGGGAAACTCATCTTTCAGTATCTGAACTTTTTGCCTTTACATACTGTTCATGGGGTCCTCAGGGCAAGAATACTGAAGTGGTTTGCCATTCCCTTCTCCAGTGAACCACGTTTTGTCAGAACTTTCCACCATGACCTGCCCATCTTGGGTGGCCCTAAACAGCATGGCTCATAGTTTCATTGAGTTACACAAGGCTGTGGTCCCTGTGATCAATTTGATTAGTTTTCTGTGATTGTGGTTTTTATTTGGGGTGGCTGACGGATGAGTCATTCATTGTTGTCTGTTTAATATGGTCTGATAGTTTTTCTTTCAAATGAAATATTTATTCCATTTTGCTTTAATATTATTACTGATAATATTTCTGCTTAAAGTTTTATTTTTAAAAATTTATTAGTAAAATCAAAACCTGGAAGCAACCTGAATGCCTATGAATGTATGAATGGATAGAAAAATTATTACATACACTGTTTTTGTTGTTCAATTGCTAAGATATGTCTCACTCTTTTGTGATCCCATTGAGCCTACCAGGCTTATCTGTACATCGGATTTCCCAGGCAAGAATACTGTAGTGGGTCACCATTTACTTTTCCAGGGGATTTTCCCAACCCAGGGATCAAACCCATGTCTCCTGCATTGCAGGCAGTTTCTTTACCACTGTCACCAGGTAAACCCATTATATTCACTACTCAATAATAAAGACATACTTCCAACAGCATGCATGAATCCAAAAATATTCACACTAAATGAAAGCAGTCAGACAAAAAAAAGAGTATAGGTTGAATACTTATATAAATTTCTAGAAAATGGTAATTAAATCTATAGTGACAGCTGCTGCTGCTGCTGCTGCTGCTGCTAAGTCGCTTCAGTCATGTCCGACTCTGTGTGACCCTATAGACGGCAGTCCATGAGGCTCTGCTGTTCCTGGGATTCTCCAGGCAAGAACACTGGAGTGGGTTGACATTTCCTTCTCCAATGCATGAAAGTGAAAAGTGAAGTCGCTCAGTCCTGTCTGCAGATCACTGTATATAAGGGAAGGGCTAGGATAAGAGGAATGGATTACATGAGCTAAGAGAAAAGTTTGGGGGATGCTGGTGTGTTCATTTTCTTTATTGTAGTACACACAGGTATAAACACATTTCAAAATATTTAATAGTATACACTTTCTATGCAGTTTGCATGCATGCTTGCCTGCTAAGTTGCTTCAGTTGTGTCTGACTGTTTGCACCCCTATAGACTGTAGCCACAAGGTTCTGCTGTCCATGGGATTCTCCAGGTAAGAATCCTGGAGTGGGTTGCCATGCCTTCCTCCAGGGGATCCTCCTGACCCAGGGATCAAACCCATATCTCTTAGGTATCCTGCATTGGCAAGTGGGTTCTTTACCAGTAGCACAAGCTTGGAAGCCACTATGCAGCTTATTGTATGGCAATTATAACTTAATGCAAATTTTTAACTGCTAAGTATCAGAATTACATTCTAGATTTTAATACAATGGGAGTATAATTTCAAGTAGCATAGTATTTCTATATGTTTGAAGTGAAAATATTTCTGAGTTTTATTTAGAATATACCTCTTTATCTCGACTAACTGGAAAGATTTTATGCTAAGAATTAATCATAAACTTAATATTCCTTCCCAATCAAGATTCAATCTATTTAAAGCAAACTTTTACAGGAAAACTTTCAAATTCTAAAAAAAGTGTCTATAATTGCAATTTTGGGGCAGAAAATCATTCATGTTGAAAATTATCATAATTGTAACCATGTTGTCCAGGTGTATTTTCATTCTGAGGGAGAAAATAATGATCAGCTTGTGAAAGACATTCATTCCCATCACTTGGTCCACATTTGGAAGAGCTGTCCTACAAGAGGAATAAAAAAATGTCCTATCAACAGCCAACTATCATTCCCATCCTCACCTGACACAAAAAGCTGTATCATTTATTTTAGAAAGACACAGTTGCTTGATAATATCTGTTATAGCCTCATCAGGTAGTTATTATTTGCTTATAGTAGTACTGAGGGGAAAGTCATAGCACCCTGTCAATTATTACACATAAAATACCAAAACAGAGAGGGGTCAGCTGTCACTACTTATGCCCTCCAAAATGTGAAATGAGTATATGGAATGCCATTTGTTTTGCTCTTCTGAATCATCACCTCCATTCTTAGAAACATCCTCTGTACGGAGAAGGCAATGCACCCCACTCCAGTACTCTTGCCTGAGAAATCCATGGATGGAGGAGCCTGGAAGGCTACAGTCCATAGGGTCGGGAAGAGTCGGACATGACTGAACGACTTCACTTTCACTTTTCACTTTTATGCATTGTAGAAGGAAATGGCAACCCACTCCAGTGTTCTTGCCTGGAGAATCCCAGGGACAGGGGAGCCTGGTGGGCTGCTGTCTATGGGGTCGCACAGAGTCGGACACAACTGAAGCAACTTAGCAGCAGCAGCAGCAATGTGGGTAGAGGTCAAGAAACGGAATGACAATGCAGATGATAATAGTGTTCTTACTATTTCTAAGATCCAGCACATTATTTTGACTTTTAAGGTAGCAGTTATCACTTGTTTAGTTGCTAAGTCATGTCCAACTCTTTGTGATCCCGTGGACTGTAGTCTGCCAGGCTCCTCTGTCCATGGAATTATCCAGGCAAGAATACTGGAGTGCATTGCTTTTTCCTTCTCCAGGGTATCTTCCCCACCCAGGGGTTGAACCTGTGTCTCCTACAATGGCAGGCAGATTTTTAACACTAAGCCACCTAGGAAGCCCAGTTATGACTTAACATTTCAGTGATCATTTTTCTATGAGCAGTCTCATAAAGATGTCTCTCTGTGGATTAGTTTATAAATAATACTTTCTAACTCAGTGTCATTGGAAAGAAAAAAAACTCAATAAACTTTTAATCAATTTTTTAAACTATTAAATCATTGATATCATTTTTCCTTTCCCTTGTATTATATGCATTTCTATTCCCAGGAATATATGTAGACAGCTGGTTGAAGAAAAATCAAGGTCCTAAAATTTCGGTTTTTTTAATCTAAAAACATTACCAATTGAATTATAGTGAGTCTGGGGCCAAACACAGTACAGTAACATTAGAGTCATTGAGCTAAGCCAAACAGTACTTTTCTCAAAATGTTTAAACATGTTGGGACCATTCTTCACTAACACTAATAATAATTGCAGTTACCTATATAGAACTGACTAGATTGAAATTAGAGTACTATTGAGTTCAGGAAGAGATGGCAAGAATACATAGAAGAACTGTACAAAAAAGATCTTCACGACCCAGATAATCACAATGGTGTGATCACTCACCTAGAGCCAGACATCCTGGAATGTAAAGTCATTACATTAGGTCTTATGAAGCATCACTACAAACAAAGCTAGTGGAGGTGATGGAATTACAGTTTAGCTATTTCAAATCCTAAAAATGATGCTGAGAAAGTGCTGCACTCAATATGCCAGCAAATTTGGAAAACTCAGCAGTGGCCATAGTACTGGAAAATGTCAGCTTTCATTCTAATCCCAAAGAAAGGCAATGCCAAAGAATGCTCAAACTACCGCACAACTGCACTCATCTCATATGCTAGTAAAGTAATGCTCAAAATTCTCCAAGCCAGGCTTCAGCAATATGTGAACAATGAACTTCCAGATGTTCAAGCTGGTTTTGGAAAAGTCAGAGGAACCAGAGATCAAATTGCCAACATCTGTTGGATCATCGAAAAAGCAAGAGAGTTCCAAAAAAAATATCTAGTTCTGCTATATTGACTATGCCAAAGACTTTGACTATGTAGATCACCACAAACTGTGAAAAATTCTGAAAGAGATGGGAATACCAGACTACCTCACCTGCCTCTTGAGAAATCTGTATGCAGGTAAGGAAGCAAAAGTTAGAACTGGACATGGAACAACAGACTGGTTCCAAATAGGAAAGGAGTATGTCAAGGCTGTATATTGTCACCCTGCTTATTTAACTTATATGCAGAGTACATCATGAGAAATGCTGGGCTGGAGGAAGCAAAAGCTGGAATCAAGTTTGCCCGGAGAAATATCAATAACCCTAGATATGCAGATGATACCAGCCTTATGGCAGAAAGTGAAGAGGAACTAAAAAGCCTCTCGATGAAAGTGAAACAGGAAAGTGAAAAAGATGGCTTAAAGCTCAACATTCAGAAAACTAAGATCCGATCCCATCACTTCATGGCAAATAGATCGGGAAACAGTGGAAACAGTGGCAGACTCTCTTCTTTTGGGCTCCAAAATCACTGCAGATGGTGACTGAAGCCATGAAATTAAAAGATGCTTGCTTCTTGGAAGAAAAATTATGACCAACATAGCATATTAAAAATAAGAGACATTACTTTGCCCAGAAAGGTCCATCTAGTCAAGGCTATGGTTTTCCAGTAATCATGTATGGTTGTGAGAGTTGGACTATAAAGAAAGCTGAGCACCAAAGAATTGATGCATTTGAACTGTGGTGTTGGAGAAGACTCTTGAGAGTCCCTTGGACTGCAAGGAGATCCAACCAGTTCATTGTAAAGGAAATCAGTCCTTAATATTCATTGGAAGGACTGATGCTGAAGCTGCAACTTTTTCCACCTGTTGTGAAGAACTGACTCATTTGAAAAGACCCTGATTCTGGGAAAGATTGAGGACAGGAGGAGAAGGGGATGACAGAGGATGAGATGGTTGGATGGCATCACTGACTCAACGTACATGAGTTTGAGTAAACTCCAGGAGTTGGTGATGGACAGGAAGGCCTGGCAAGCTGCAGTCCATGGGGTTGTAAATAGTCAGACACAACTGAGCGACTGAACTGAACTGACAGCCAGCATGTGGTTTCAGTACGATATCTTTACACTATTTGAGAGAAATCCCATGCAATACGAGATCATCTGTACAGGCTCAGAGAACAAGAAACTTTGGGTATCTTGTGGAGTTAGGCAACAAAACCCACTACAGATCTTCCCTGTGTCCTAGACAGACCTATCATGGAATTCATGCATTCATGACAAGGTCTTACAAATGTCTACAAGTCATGAACTAGTCAGGGATGTTTCAAATAAAATCTAGGCACTGCTCTAGTTTGTTCAGAGTTCAGAAAGTCAGTGGGAAATAAAATAACCAAGGTAGATTTTGGGAAGGGGATGCTCCATGGGAGGCTGGAATAAGAGAATGAGGCAGGGCTCCCTGTGAAGCCTCCTGCCAATGAATAGAAAGATGAAACCTGACTGAACACTGGCCCTGATCCCAGCGGGAGCACTAATGGATGTACAGTGTGACACTGTAACCCTAACTATCCACCTTCAAAATGACTACATCCAGTCCTCGGGGAATCACTACCCCAGATGGATCTCCTGCGCTATGCCCTCAGAACAAAGGCAACTACACCCAAAAGCTGAGCCTACGTGGTGTCACTGCCAGCATCAGAGACAGACCAGTTCAGGGTGCAGGGGGGATTTTGAGCAATGCAAGTGATTAAGGGAAAAGGAAAATCAATTACCGTGTGAAGATTTAAATATTTGCACATATATACGAGTGCAACAGATTCCTGGGTGGAGAAGTGTAATTTCTGGGTGCAGTAAGCCACCGGTCTACCCCTGTCCCTCCTGTGTTCCCTCTCACAGCTCTGGAGGTCCTCTCCAGCAAGCAAGCGCTGTCCAACGCTGCCCCTGGAGGCCAAGAAACACAGTGTGGTACTTACATCAGGCGCTATTTATGTGTTATAAGGCATCTGTTGAGGAAGAAGAATAGAACATATTTAAGTTGAATTTTCTGATTATTAAAAATCTAGGCAATGGCATGTGGGTCTCCATTTTGTACTTGTGTGCGTGCTAAGCTGCCTTGGTCATGTCCAACTCTTTGCGACCCTGTGGACTATAGCCCGCCAGGCTCCTCTGTCCATGGGATTCTCCAGGCTAGAAAGTGGGGTGGGTTGCCATGTCCTCCTCCGTCAACGGTGCCCATGTCCTCGAGTGTCAGAGGCATTCACGGACAATTAGCGCAACAGCTCTGCAGTGGGGGCACCATGGGTATGGGAGGAACCCACACAACTCGGTGAAGCAATTCTCCTCCAATTAAAAGCAGTGGAGGGGATTTCCCTGCTGGCTTAGAAGGATGAAAGGAGCCAAGAGCCGGCAATAGAGAAAGCAGAAGAGCAACAAGGGCAAATGACTTCGATGCTGAGACCATACGGAAGTGCAGCAGCAACCCTACTGGTACGAGCCACTTCATCCACCAGTGACCATACAGGGAAAATGAACTTACCTAAACCCCAAAACCAGGGGAACCCCAAAACCCCAGAAACCTAATAGGAATCTGGGCAACATGTTAATGTGTGTGGGAACTATTTAAAATATCTCAGACGGGATCCTGTGGAAAGCTTAGAACTTCTGCCAGTTATATAGGTGAGCAGAGCTCAGATTAACAAGGTCTGAGATGCTGCTGAAAACTAGACACACGTGTTACTGGGAGGCAAAGGGGAGATAAACCAAAGCATTTGGTTATAACCATAACAAAGATGCATGTTTGTTATGTTTCATAAGAGGAAATCTAAACACTTCACATGAATGTTTTAGCTAGGATTCACTCTGTCCATGTGAATTAGGATGTTGAGGGGAAAAACACATGCACCACAGCTTTTTTTGTTGAAAAGGGTACACTGAAGTCAAAGCAGTTGTCCAAGAGTTCCTGGTCCTTTGTCATGGCAAACTAATATCTCTATTAGATTGTGCTATTTTATCCACATGATTAATTAACTGTACTTTAATTTTTATTAACATTTCATAGTTTATTTCTTCTGAAACCTACAATGTGGTGAATTGTATATGTGAAAGAATTCTGAAATCCTAAAGTGTCAAAAGTGTCATCATTGACAAAGAGTTTAATAACAAGATACTGTGATTTATGATTTCCTGGCTAATGAATTTAAGATCTGTTTAGTTTTTATTAGGGGCAATAAAAATACTAATAATTTATGAGATTGCAAAATACAGTCAGAAAAATGCAGCATCATTATTCTGATTCAATACTGCTCCAAATAAAATCAATGTAGCATCTACTATAAAAGAAGAGGTTCTAACTGACATTGCTATCATATTTTGTCAAGATTCATCACTATTAATTTGAAAAGATTATATATCTACACAGGGATTTTTTTAAAGACTATCATGTTTACTAGAAAATACTCTTATTTTTAAACACAGCATAATTATAGATAAATTAAGCTGAATAAAATGATTTATTAGGTGTTTTAGCAGAAAATACTCATGTTTCCAGTATTATCCAACTGTTCACTATCTTCAGATAGTCATCAATTTTCAACAACTCTTTTTGGTAACTGAATGAAACTATAAAATGGAAATCTGAAATCTTGTCACTGAATGACATAGCTTTGTTTTTTATAAACATCAGATCAGATGTAGATTTAATTCAAAGAAGAGATGGAAGTAGAAAAGGTTCTGAGTGCGTTGGTTTCACTAAGCATACAAATATTTCACTGAAGACCTAGTGGTGCATACACACTCTCCACATTAAATTTACATGACACAGTATAAAAGGTATCATTTTCCCAGTGCAAATATACTTGGTTGACCACTGGTGTTTTTAAATTTTGGCTTGCTTTTCCCATACCCACATACCAGCTACAAATCATGCCCATAAAAGAAGAGAAAATTTAAAACTTACAAACTTTCAGGTATAATTCTAATCTTTTCTAATCTTTGTGTTTGGCCTGAGGAAAAAATTAACAGATATGTGATGAGTAAAACTAAAAATAGCAAATCACACCTGAGAGCACTGGCTGAAACCGAATAAGCTGACTGCCAGCCTAATTGGTGACAGGACTTCTTCCCAAGGAAAACTTACCTTTTACGTTTTCTTTGAAGATAGAAGGCAGTACCTAGGATCAGCTCTTACAAGCCACAGGATTAGGCACAGGCTGAATGTCCCTAGGGTAGGAAACCACTTCTCAGCAGGCTATCAGTCCTGGGGAACCTATTCTCCACCAGCAGGTTCAAGATCGACTAGATCGTCAAACTCTATGTAGTCAGTCATGAGGGGCAGGCTTTACTGAGGCAGAGTTAGGAAGTATATATTGAAATTTAGGAAGGTAATAAAAATAAATTGCAAAATATCATAGGAACTGTTACAATTAAAGTTAATCTATTCATATCCAGGCATAATAAATTTCATACAATATGCCAATAATTAATATACCACCAAATGCAAACTCCATAAGATTGGAGATTTCTGTCTTTTTTGCTTACTACTTAGATGGAAAGGTAGAGGTCCTCTCAGAAATGCAGAAATAATCACATAAGTTGACCTCAATGACACTGTGAGTACATTTACATACAAATTTCAAGAATAATTCAGAAATACACATATACACCTCTTCAACAGCCAATTCTAATTACTGTGTATTCTGTATTTGCAAATTTGTCTACCTGCTAAAATTTATGTAGAACCCCTAAAGCAATACTTGAAGTACTTTCATAGACATGTATAGAGCTCCAAAAAATTTGGATCTGCTTAGTTCCAGCTGAGATCAACCAAGGTGACACTCTGCCATCTTTTTTCAGATCTCACATGTAAACAAGTAGCTTTTTCATTGCTTATCCAGAACCACATATTTTCAAGATTTTTTGATGATGTGATTTTGTTGATGAGTTTTCTGTTTAAAATGGCCCTACAGTATATTGCTTAAGCATTGTCTAGTGTTCATAAGTGCAAGAAAGCTATGATGTGCCTTACAGAGAAAATATATGTGTGGGATAAACCTCATTCAAGTATGAATTATAGTGTTCTTAAACATGAGTTCAATGTTAGTGAATCAA